>NC_081408.1:458073067-460928067 GCF_030272615.1 Cryptomeria japonica | reverse complement strand
TACACTTGCATTCAGGCACACTGCCTAAAGCTTATAGCTCAATTACAATAAGGGCTACAACTCTGGAAGGCTCACTACCTTACTAATCAATTACAAAGATGAATTATAATGAATGAACTCCAAAATAACATCTACAATGCTTGGATGAGTTTTGGTTAAGTGTCAAATACTTTGACTGTATCACCTCTGTTGTTCTTCTCTATTTTTTGTCTCTCAGTCAGCTACCAAATCAATAATGTGCATGTGAAACTATGCCAAAATGGATTCTTGATCACCACTCACTCACATATCAATCATACCACACACCAAAAAGATCTTCCAACCCAGTCTTATATATCCACAATCACAAAATAGATCATCCATCAAGTCAACCTACTAATGTAACATGTGTTAGGAATCGGGAAGGACAACTGAGAGGGGGGTGAATCAGTTGTCAATAAATTATAACCCAAAACCAATTATTTCAACTTAAAACTCAGTGTCAGTAAAACAGATTAACAGTTATAGCAATACCGGTACAACTTAATGCATGAAATAGAAAGCAAAACACATCCACAACACATGACACAGAGATTTTGACATGGAAACCCTGTAAGGGGAAAAAATACGGTGGGAAACCTTACCCACAATCAGATGATACTACTGTAGATAGTAAGTGGATACAATAATGGGGTCTGCACACACAAAAAGGCCAACCACCTAGAGCTCACTGCTCAATCAAAAAAAATTGGAGTCACACTGACTACAATTGGATGGTTAAATCCAATAACAATGTGCTTCTTCAGTATAGCATCTACAATGTTGGATTCAGCTTTGGTTTAAGCTCTAACCATGAGTGTCATACACCTTCATAACCTTTCCTTCAACCTTCAGATAATATCTGCATGATTAGCACAAGGATCTGCTTATTTTCACTCTTCACAATGATCTTCAATATTTGCACACACTCCCTCATACACTCATACATCTTACAATTATTTATACAAAACCTAAGACCTCATGATTAGGTCAGCTCCCTAAAGATATTACATTTACAAAATAAGTCTTAATGAAATACAATATATCGGCCTCAATACATTTACACATTATCCAATCAATTAAACATTTCCAAAATGTGTCGTGCTGATCTAGAACATGATATCTTGTATCGGTCCATAACCTAGACCTATCTGTCGGTTAAGGCAAATATGTGAACCTGATTAGTCCAGTATGCAAAACACCAAATGCAAACATCCAATCCATGTCTTTGACATAACCAAATGATCTCCAGATGATAACAAGTCATCATCAACTTCCTGAGCTACCGGTGAAACATATAAGTCATTGGTGAAACATATACCTGTGACTGTGCATAAGACAATATCCATATTGGGACCACAATGTGTTGGTTCAACAACAAACCAATATAACTAGAGTGCCAAATCAACAATGTAGACCTCCAAAAAGATAAGTGTTGACATCAATGACAAAACCAATGCAACAAATGACTAAGTCATCCATAATACCAACAATCTCCCCCTTTGGCATTGATGGCAACACTAGATGGAAAAATATCTAAGTGCCAAAAACATAATGCCAAATACCAACAATCTCCCAAAATAGATCAATACAAAGTTTTGTACCAAAAACATAAACAATATAACCAAAATCAAAATATATCTCTCCAAGTACAATTTTTTTCCATAGACATCTCTCCCCCTTTGACATCAAATGCCAAAGTAGTCAAGAATCAAAATCAGAGCATAACATACAACTAACTACTCCCCCTTAGCTGTAGCTCTCCTTCATCAAAACCAGAAAAAGATTTTTATGTTAGTCCCTGTCAGTTTGATGTCAATCTTCATCATTCAAGTCTCTGTCGGTGGGGTGATTACCCCAAGCTTCTCTCTGAAATATTCAAATGTTTCCTTAGGCAAAGGCTTTGTAAAAATATCTGCAATTTACTGTTTAGTATTCACATAAACCAATCTCACTTCATTTGCTTCAACATTTTCTTTCAGAAAATTATACTTAATAGAAACATACTTTGTTTTAGAGTGAAATATCGGAATCTTTGATATATCTATTGATGTTGAGTTATCACAGTAAATGATTACCGGTTCTTTGCATTTTACCTTGATATCCTTCAATATTTGCTTGATCCATAATACCTGAGTGCAATTAATTGTTGTTGCAACATATTTTGCTTCTACTGTAGATAATGGTGTACAAGTCTGCTTCTTGTTGATCCATGAAATTAATATTTTGCAAAGAAAGAATGCACCACCAGTGGTACTCTTTATGTCATCCACATCTCCTGCCCAATTTGCATCTGTATATGCACATAACTCAAAATTATCATCCTTAGGATACCATAAACCAAGATTTGTTGTGCCTTGTAGGTACCAGAAAATCATTTTTACTGCAATTTCATGATTTTCTTTAGGATTGCTTTAAAATCTTGAAACAATACACACTGCATTCATTATTTCAGGTCTGGTTTGTGTCAAATACAGTAACCCTCCAATCATAGATTTGTACCTTGTCGGATTTATAGGAGTTGAATCATCCTTTAATATCAATTTATCAGTTGTAGTCATAGGAGTGCTTACCGGTTTGGAGTTTTCCATTCCAAATTTCTTCAAAAGTTCCTTCAAGTATTTTGTTTGACATATGAATATACCTTTAACTGTTTCAGAAATTTGCAAACCTAGAAAAAAAATTATCTCTCTATTCATGGACATTTCAAATTCTTCCTGCATCTTGTTAGCAAACTCTTTACATAACCCTTCTTCTCCTCCAAAAATGATATCATCCACAAATAATTCAATAACCAAAATGTCATCATTGGTGATTTTGCAATACAAATTACTGTCAGCATTACATTTTGTGTATCCAAGCTTTAGAAGATATTTATCCAGTCTAGCATACAAAGCTCTGGGAGCTTGCTTCAATCCATATAAAGCTTTCCTTAACCTGCAAACCATATCCTTGTTTGTTAATGAAAATCCATTAGGTTGTTCAATGTAAACTTCTTCTTCAAGATCTCCATTCAAAAATGCACATTTTACATCCATCTGATAAACTTTATAGTTCTTGTGAGTTGCAAATGCAAGAAATAGTCTTATTGCTTCAATTCTGGCTACTGGTGCAAAGGTTCCATTATAATCAATTCCTTCTTTTTGAGAATAACCTTTACAAACTAATCTTGCTTTGTTTATGATTACTTCACCCTATTCATTAAGTTTATTTCTAAATACCCATTTAATTCCAATTACATTTTTGTCTTTAGGCCAAGGAACTAATGTCCAAGTATTATTCTTTTCAATTTGTTCTAATTCATCTTCCATTACTTTTATCCAATGTTTATCTTGACATGCTTCAACAATTGATGTTGGTTCAACTTGAGAAATTAAACATACCTCTTCATTTGTCAAGCTTCCTCTTGTCATAACACCTTGATTTTTTATTTCCAATTATCTGATTTTCTGAATGATTCAATCTAACATACCTAGGTTTATTCTTATTTCCACATATAGGTTGTTGTTCTTCAATCACAGTTGAATTTTCTGATGATGTCGGTATGATGATTTCCTCATTCAGTTTCGGTGCAATCTGTGTCAGTTCATTTATAATCATTTCTACTGTCGGTTCAAAACCTATAGATCTTGATTCTCCTCTAAAATGTTCATCTATCTTCACATTAGTATTTTCAATGATTTTTTGTAGTCTTTTATTGTAACATCTATATGCCTTGCTTCTAGTTGAATAACCAAGAAATATTTCTTCATCACTTCTAGGATCAAATTTTCCAATAGACTCATCTCTCCTTATATAGCATTTACTTCCAAATATTCTAAAATATTTAAGAGTAGGAATATGACCGAACCATAGTTCATAAGGGGTCTTACGGGTTTCACCTTTGATGTGAGCTCTGTTGAAAGTATAAACCGCTATATTCGCTGCTTCTCTTCAGTACATATGAGGTAGATTTTCTTCCATCATCATGGTTCTTGCTACATCTAGTATATTTTTGTTCTTCCTTTCCACAACTCCATTCTGTTTGGGTGTCCAGGGTGCTGATAGTTGTCTTTTGATTTCATTCTCTTCGCAGTATGCATTGAATTCCCTAGATGTAAATTCTCCTCCTTGATCAAATCTCAAACATTTGATTTTCTTGTCGGTTTCATTCTCTACTATTGCCTTGTATATCTTGAATCTCCCAAAAGCTTCTAATTTTTCCTTGAGAAAAGTAACCCAACAAATTCTAGAATAATCATCAATTATTAGCATAAAATATCTATCACCGGGAAGACTCCTTGTTCTTGCTGGACCACATAAATCAGTATGAATTAAATGAAGAATATTATTGGATTTCTCAAAAATGCTCTTAAATGTTGTTCTAACTTGCTTTCCCATTTGACATTCCTTACATACCGGATTATGAGGTTTCACAATCTTAGGTAAATCCCTTACTGCCTTGGTTGAACTGATCTTTACAATGCAATCAAAATTCACATGACAAAGTATTTTATGCCATAACCAACTTTCATCAATCTGAGCAATTAAACATGTCTTATTGATGGTATTCAAATGAAAGATATTACCTTTAGTCTGATTACTAGTTGCAATCTCCAATCCAGTTCTGTTAATGATTTTGCATTTTCCATTCTTGAATTGTAGTTGAAATCCTTTTTCCACTCACTGGCCAACACTCAAAAGATTATGCTTTAAACCTTCAACATAATAAACATTGTCAGTATTGTGCTTACCATCCAAAGATATAGTGCTTCTTCCTTTGATTAAACAAGCTTTGTCATCTCCAAATCTTACTAAACCTCCATGACATTCCTGAAATGATAAGAATTTGTTTTTATCACCAGTCATATGATGCGAGAAACCACTATCAATGATCCATTCATCCTTTTCTTCAATTTTTGCTGCTAATGCCTTCTCTACTAGTTTGACAATAGGTGTTGGTTGATCTTCTTTTATTGCAACAAATGCCTATCCACTATCTGTTGGATCTTCATCAAAGTCATCTGTAACACCTTCATCTGCATAGTAACATGACTTATCTCTGTTTTTCTTAAATTTGTATCTCTGATATTCAAGGTTAGGTTTATATGTTCTTTTTGCCTCCTCTCTTAGTCTTGAATGTCTATCAGGACACCTAGATGCCATATGACCAACTTTATTGCAATTAAAACATTTGAAAGGTGCTTTACCTTCATACTTACTTCTTGTTGGACCTTTAGGCATCTTCCTTGCAAATAGTGCTTCAAGTTCTTCATTTTCTCTTCTAATATCTTCAAGTTATTTTGCATAAAGTGCTTTCTAATCAGATTTGTATGATGATGATGATGATGATGATGATGATGATGATGATGATGATGATGATGATGATGATGATGATGTTGATGATGATGATGATGCTTTGAAGGCTATATCAGTCTTGACTGTAGCAACAGGACCAAACTCTTCAAGCTCAAATGCTGAAAGTTTTCCAACCAAAGTATCTCTAGATATTGATGTATTAGGCATTGTTTTGAACTCATTAATAGTTGTCACTTTCATTTTGTAAGACGGTGGTAAAGCTCTTAAAGCTTTAGAAACAATTTCATCTTCACTTAAAGAACCTCCAAAACATTGTATTCCTAAAACAATTTCATTAACTCTTTCCATAAATGCAGAAATTCTTTCATCCTCTTCCATTTTTAAATTTCCATACCTGACCCGGTAACATTCCAATTTTGCAATTTTGACAGTGGAATCTCCTTCATTCAATGTTTCTAGTTTATCCCAAATAGCTTGTGCAGTAGATCTGTCTAATAATCCCATGATTTTTTGATCTGATAATACGCTTAGAAGTGCTTCTCTTGCTTTGCAATCATTCTCCAAGTATTTAGCGAAGGTCGGTGGATTAGGGTTATTCGGAGTAGGAGCAACATACCCATTCTTTGTAACATCCCATATATCTCTTCCAATGCAGTACAGATGTGTTTCCATTCTGATCTTCCAAATACCATAGTTAGTTCCATCAAGTTTGGGACTATCCTTCCTGAAGATATTTGCTACCATAGGATCTCCTCAAGTTGTTAGGCTTCTCCAAAAAGAGGACTTGGCTCTGATACCAATTGTTAGGAACCGGGAAGGGCAACTGAGAGGGGGGGGTGAATCAGTTGTCAATAAATTATAACCCAAAACCAATTATTTCAACTTAAAACTCAGTGCCGGTAAAATAGATTAACAGTTATAGCAATATCGATACAACTTAATGCATGAAACAGAAAGCAAAACACATCCACAACACATGACAGAGATTTTGATGTGGAAACCCTATAAGGGGAAAAAAAATGGTGGGAAACCTTACCCACAATCAGATGATACTACTGCAAATAGTAAGTGAATATAATAATGGGGTCTACACATGCAAAAAGGCCAATCACCTAGAGCTCACTACTCAATCACAAAAAATAGGAGTCACACTGACTACAATTGGATGGTTAAATCTAATAACAATGTGTTGCTTCAGTATAGCATCTACAATGTTGCATTAAATACTAGTTTAATCTCTGACCATGAGTGCCATACACATTCATAACCTTTCCTTCAACCTTCAGATAATATCTGCGTGATTCGCACAAGGATCTGCTTATTTTCTCTCTTCACAATGATCTTCAATATTTGTACACTCCCTCATACACTCATACTTCTTAAAATTATTTATACAAAACCTAAGACCTCATGATTAGGTCAGCTCCCTAAAGATATTACATTTACAAAATAAGTCTTGATGAAATACAATATGTCAACCTCAATACATTTACATATTATCCAATCAGTAAACCATTTCCAAAATGTGTTGTGCTGATCTCGAACATGATATCTTGTACCGGTCCATAACCTAGATATATCTGTCGATTAAGGCAAATATGTGAACCCGATTAGTCCAATATGAAAAATGCCAAATGAAAACATCCAATCCATGTCTTTGACATAACCAAATGATCTCTAGATGATAATAAGCCATCATCAACTTCTTGAGCTGCCGGTGAAACATATATCGGTGACTGTGCATAAGCCAATATCCATATCGGGACCACAATGTGTCAGTTCAACAACAAACCAATATAACCAGAGTGCTAAATCAACAATGTAGACCTCCAAAAAGATAAGTGTTGACATCAGTGACAAAACCAATGCAGCACATGATGAAGTCATCCATAATACCAACAACGTGTAGTCATATGTCAGCTTGACCGGATCACCAAAGATATATGTGGATCACCAAAAAGATGATAAAATGATGTCCTTATGTCAGCCCAATCATCCTATACACTATTCTCACCATCACAATCACCGGAAAGCTTTCGAACCAAAACTGCTATGTTCAACCTGAAATACCGGTTAACTGGATAATGGTTGACATTCTCTTCTGGATATCAAAATCCATGATTACCGAATAGGAATCTTAAGAAGATTTTCCATCAATGACAACCCTAAACCAATAATCAACCATCAGCAGCCACTGGATGAGTGTCAATTGTCAACAATCTCCCCCTTTGGCATTGAAAGCAACACTCATGAAAAATGGATAAGTGTTGGTAACATGTACACCGGATCAAAAGAATTTCTAAGGCTCCCCCTTAGACAAAGAATTTTGAAACCTGTAATTACACTCTTCTATTGTACATTTTTCACCTTTACTCTCCCCCTTTGATAGCAATGCCAAAGATGGGGTGTTGTTCATAACTTATATACAAAGATATTTACCGGAGACTTTACAAGTCTTGAAGATGTCAGCAAAAATGTTCTTCAAAAATCCTGAGTGTCCCACCCACTTTTCAGGTTATCCAAGACTGTGATAAATGCACTAAATACATAGGCATGGATTTCTACATCCTTTAGTTCAGATGGAACTAGTTGTCCCATAGTCTTCAAACAATCTACCTTATTGCTTAGCATGGTCTCCAACCAAGGGACAATCAAGTTTCAGAGTTCACCAACTCTCCTCAAAATTATGTCCTTTTTTGCATTGAGGCTTGAGATCTGATCATTGAGAGCCATTATATTTCCTTCTATACTGCTGGTAAGGGATACATTAGGATCAAAAGACTGTGAGATACTAGCAAGTTTACCCTAGCAAACACTTATTTGCTTGTCTATATCTACTATGAATTTTGGAAAAATTAGACAAGACTTATATAATTTACCACCTTCTGCCAATACATCTGAAATAGTCTACGGACCTTTAATCAATCTACTTCTATCATCTTCTATCATTTTTCAAAAATTTTGCATCCTTACCACCTTAAATATATCTAAAACTCGCTTAGTAGTAGACTTCTCCAAAGAATCAAAATTGATATTTACATTATTAATCATTTGAAGTAATTTACTGAAGGGGCTGGAATTAGGGTCAAGTTTCACACCCGGAGCCACCTTTTGCAAAACACCAACAGACATCAAAATAAGCTTTTTGTCCTCAGACTCTGACTTGACCAGATCCTGACTGGCCTGAGCTTGAACAGCTATTGCAAGCATCAGCTTCTCTATCGGAGACATTTTTCCAAGATCTAAAGGACCATCAAGATTAATAGAGATTTGGGGTAGGGTCCTTATGACTGGAGGAGTGTCAATTGTCATATCAACAACTTTGTTCCCTTTATCTACCTCTAGATCCTTCACCTCTGTCTTTTTAGGTTCCTTCACCTCAACACTATCCCCTTTATCCAATGCACTAGTGTTGCCACATGGTGTAGTGTCATCCTTTTCAATCTCAGGGACTACTTCAGTACTCTCAACCACCAGAGGATTTACACTGGTCTCAGTATCAGTGGTTGCATTGCCTTGGTCTTCTGAATCCTCCTTTGTCCGAGTTTCATCCTTTTGGCCACCAAAGACACCTTCCTTTACTTCCAGATGGAAATATGAACTGCATCACTATACAGAGGATTGTTCTTCATGATTCTTCTCCAAATGTCTTCAGTTTCCTTTCGCACCTCTTCCACCTTGCCAATCATCAACCTGTTTACCTTGTTTTTGCTTCTGAACTCTTTCTTATTAGCTTCCTTAATGAGCCTTTTGGCTTCATCTTGGGAGACATGGGTACAAACTTTAATTAATTCTCTCTCCTTCATTTCCTTATCAATTTTACTAGTTGTTAGCCTCCTTGCATCAATAATGTTATATAGATCCTTAGGGATGCTCCGTTCTAACTCAATCGAATCTTTGTTAAAGTTATGCAAGTATAAAACAATAGCTTCTTCTACTCTTCTATGATCTACCTTATCCATATTTTCATAATATACTCCAATATTTTTCAAATTACCATCAACAATTATCTCATCAAATTGATTTTTTGGCAATGGAGGAACAAATGTATATTTACCTTGTTGATCACCTGACTCAAGATCTTTGTCAAGTTGGGTTATAACATTTCTTCCCATAATAGGTCTTCCACTAGAAGTAGGTTTAGATTTGACTTTCTTGCTCTGTTGTGCTTCATCAGATTGCGACTTCTTCGCACTCTGACAAACTCTCCTTTCTTCTTAGCCTTATCTGCCTCTCATCAAATTCATTCTCAAGGCCACTAGAGATAGAGCAACATAAGTTTTCTTAGGCTTCTCCTTCTACTTCAAAATTCCCTTTCCGGATGAGCTTTGTCCTGTAGATGAACCTACCGGAACAGGGGCAGACTTAGTCTCTTTTGGTTTATCTTTATAGGGAATCGGTTTGTCCTTAGGCTTTTTGGTTTCCTCTTTAGCCTCCATCTATGTGTGTTTCTCTCTTGCCTTCTTCACCTCCTCCCAGGTGAATCTCATCTAAACATCTACTTTCTCAGCCATCTTGGAAACTTTTCTCTTTCTTGCAAGGGTTGTGAACTGTTTGTGCAACTCTAGGTCCTCCTTAAATGTGCCAAACCTTCCTTTTTTTTCATCAATCGATTGACTCAACATGTGTTGAGCATAGACATCTAGGGTAGCAGCATCAACTTCATAACTCATAGGAAGAATCCACACAGTCATTGGCTTGACTGCTTCCATAAGGCATTGGTCTTTGTCAACCATGAAGAAAATTGTTTTCTCATGCTTCTCCATTATCTCTTTCGAGATTTTTTTCTCTGCTCTTCATTATGCCCTGAAAAGTTTTGAAATAACCCCATAGAGTAGATATCCTCATTGTGGCATCACCAATTCCCATAAAACCTTCTTGGATTTGCATTGCAACCGGCTTGTCATAGGCCCATTGGACCTTTCCTTGAACACCGAGGATTTCATTCATGAAATATAGAGCCAAAAAGATAATAAGGGTGCCAAATTTAAAGATGTGCTTCTTATCTTGCTTAATTTTCTTCAAATTGCTTAGCAACTCATTCAAGAGAATCGTACACAAGTCATACATCTTATCTTCCTTCAACATCAGATAGGAAGAGTATATTGTTGTACCGGAGACTGGATTTTGTCTACTTGACTGTTAAACTTTATATCCAACCACAATTGATGCAAACTTGACATCATGCTCCAAAATGTCATAGATTGTCATAGCTCTATTGTCAAATTGAGAACCAATGGAAACAATCACAGTGTTATTTGATATTTTCCTCAGGCTAGGAACTTCATCGGATGCGCCTAAACAAGTCATAGAATAGATTGCTTGCTTAGTGATCTGGTAAGGCTTATCCAGCCACATAAATTCATCATGAATTTTGTTGAGTACGAACCGGATCCATTCTTTCTCATCAAATATTGGAAAGTGTACGAACTGGGAAAAACCATTGGCCTACAAGTGCTGATATTCTGGCTTGAGATTTCCCAAGTTGTCCGCCAGATGCTTGTTGTACAAGTTCAACATGTCAGCACTCCTGAGTTCATCAAGATCATAGTGGATATATGCCCTTTTTTCCTCATTGTGAAGAACACCGTAGGGTACAGAGGAAAACGCTCCTTTAGGATCATCCTCGACAGATTTAAAAGGATGTTTCTTGAAAACGGGTTGAGCCCTATCCTTGATTTCCACAACTAGCGAAGTAGCAATTCCAGATGTTGAAGCCATTGAAAACTTAGGGTTTGCGGAAACTGATAGCTTGAAAAAGATAAATACCTTGATTCGCAACTGGGAACAAAAATTCGCTTAGGATTGCTGTAATCGCTATTTAAATCGCCAAATCGCTTTTCTCTTCTACTCTACACTATTCTTTTGATCGCATTGTGACGAATAAGGCTTTCAAATGTCTTTTTATGCTTCAAAAACCTAATTCTCCATTGTAATAAATGTTGCAATCGTTTACCTTGATTTTCATGGAGTCGCTTACCAAAGCATCAAATCTTCACTAAAACTTCCGGATAGCATCTGCATATATGATTTAAGCCTTCTCCAACCTTCTGGAATCGATTGCAATTCACCGAAGAGGGGGTTCTTAGAATCTGCATGAAAATTCCCCCTTAAGGCAAAAATTCCTAGTTATCGGATGAAGATCCTGCACCGAAGTTAGGTGTAGATCCATTGTTTGCCTTGGATTCATCTTTTCTAACCCACATCTTCTCATGTTTGTCTCTGATCTCTTCTACCTTTGCCTTGCCCTTCTCATCTGATTTGTTATTGTCTACTAGAGCACTCTTTTTGCTTCTGTGGTATTTTGCAATGTGACTGGTTTTATTGCATGCATGGCAAACAACATTCTGCATAGGTCTAAAGTTCATTTGATTTGGTCTCATCCTGCACTGGTTAGAAATATGTCCAAACATCCCACAGGCATAGCATCTCTTGTTTTGAAAATTATTCACTACTTCTCTACACATGTTTGACTTGTGACCAAAATTATTGCATATGAAACACTGATTGATAAAGGTAGGACCATTGTTCATATTATTCATTCCATTATTCATCCTACTTTTGCATTGATTTGCCATATGACCAAAATTATTGCAAGTAAAGCATCTACCATTGAATTTATGAGCATTAGGTTGTCTTACCGGAGGATTCTTGATCTTCTTCTGATTTGGTTTTGCATTACTTTGTCTAGATCCAGAGGATTCTCCTTTCTCAAATCCAAGTCCTCGCATGTCCTTTCCATGTCTCTGACTTTCCAGCATCTCAGCAAGCCTTGCTGAGCTATCTTTGAATTTGTCTTTGTATTTATTTGTAGTAGCAAGTTCATCTCTTAAGGCAACAATTTGTCTTTCAAGTTCTTGACCATTATTCCTTAACTGTGTCAACTCAAGCTTCAATTGATCATTCTCATAGGTAAGCCTAAAGCATTCATCTACTCTTTCCTTTAATGATTGAGTCAAATTCTCTTCATTTTTCTTCTGGTCCTCAATTTCCTTAGTCAGCCTCATCACAATGCATTGCATTTCATTCTTCAATGCAACATTCTCTCTTTCAAGCTTGTCACATTCATCAACTTTACCCTAATTTTCCACGATTTGATCTTCTTTCTCCTTCAACTTGTCCATCAATTCCTTCCTCTTGTCTCTTGAAGTGTTCACTTGATCCTTCAAGTCATTAATGAAATCATTAGCAGCATTCAGGTTTCTTTTCAAGGAACTGGTCTCATTTCCTGTTGCATCAAGATCCTCAAGTGCCACACTAAGCTGTCTCTGAAAACTGGAATCCATTGATTCAATCTCTCAGACCTTCCTCAAGCGGTTAGGATTTCTTAGAGGAACTAAGCTCTGATACCAATTGTTGGAATCAAGGATCACTAAGAGGGGGGGTGAATCAGTGATCTACCGGTTAATTAACTTTATGACTTAACTTTAAACCATCGGAAGCATAAGCATAAAACTAAAATGAAGAAACACAAAATAACCAACCACAAAATCATAACATCAGAATTTTTACATGGAAAACCAAATGGGAAAAACCATGGTGGGATTTGAACCCACAATATAATTCCACTATGGCTAGTAGAAAAACAATATTACAATATGCGGAATGCACTTGCATTCAAGCTCAATGCCTAGAGCTTATAGCTCAATTACAATAAGGGATACAACCCTAGAAGGCTCACTGCCTTACTGATCAATTATAGAAATGGATTACAATGAATGAACTCCAAAATAGCATCTACAATGCCTGGATGAGTTCTAGTTAAGTGTCAAATACTCTAACTGTATCACCTTTGTTGTTCTGCTCTATTTTCTATCTCAGTCTGTAATGCTCCACCAGGAAACCCCGAAGGGATTAAGCTAAAACACAAGAATAGAGCGCAATAAATTTTTCTTTAAAGTTAAACACAACATTAAGATACAACGAGATATCAAAGTTCAGATTACAGAGCGGAAGACATCAACTAACACCTAAAGGGTTTCCCAACATGATTACTTAATTCCACATTTAACTTAACTCGCGCTAATTAATCCAATAAGTCTATTATCTTAAAAATGAGATAATACTTTAAGCAAGGATAAATTTCTTTCAGTAAGACAAAAATATAGATCACAAGATAAGGTTCATCCACTAAGATTTATTCATACCTTACATTTAATCTTTTCATTAAAATATAAGCCATGCATCTAATTTCATAACACACTTTAATTTCATCAAAAACTAATGAGTTATTTGCATGCATATTTAATTTCCTTAACAATAACTGAATATATTCCATTATTCTAATCTACATCCTTTCATGATCCAATTTACTACATTTAAAAGATGATGGAATACATGCATTTACGATTAATTTCATCTTATCCACTTTATACATTCTAACATAATGTCATCCATACATGCTAAAACTGAAAAAGGAAACATAAGAGCATAAGCATCACATAACACCAAACTGATATCGGAGTTCACCCCTAAAGGGCTACATCTCTAGGTCTACTCAATTGCAAGACCCCTCTGATCATTAATAAGTTAAGAATACATGAGGTTCACATCATTTACAATCCTGCCATCATGCAAACATAACTAATATACAAACGACCACATCGGTCAATAAATACATAAATGATCCCTGAATAGGAAATGATCCAACTAAACATAATAGAAGCAAATACAAAGGTCCACTGGAGCATCCAAAAAACTAAGTCATCGTTACCCAAGGTCTAGCATGAAATCAGGTACTCACAAGGGCATAAGCAACAGGACGACTCCACAAAAGTGCTCCTATCAAGACAACACAACAACACACTAGCGAACATATGGGACAAGTGTCATCACACAACCTAGTATGGTTACCATGGCAAGTCTTCATAGGTTCCGGCCCCATCCATTGGGTTACCCTGGCAACCTAATTCGAACCTCTGGCCCATCCAAGCCTCATGTGGACCCACACATCCTTTCGTGAAGACAAGGATGATGGTTTGCCATTTCAGGCCTTCTCACAGCATGTCGAGTCTGTACTAGCACTCATCCCATGTGTGAGGCACAATTATCTTACTTAGTGATTCATTAACTAACACTCTAATATGCTATTAGGTTATCACTTATTAGACACACTTTTGATGGGTTACCCAGTAGCCACTTTGGGCGCGGCCCCCAATCGAAAGCCACTTCCCATACGACACTAGACTATACTCAAACGAACTCAATAAACCAAGTAATACACATGGTCAAGCAAACGGAGTTCAAAATGGAGGGAACAACCATTTGGTCAAACACGACTTCATATGAGGTGCACTGACAGACGGTACTCTAACTAGAGACCTGACCAGCTATGGTCAATCACCAAACATCATACAACACTCGCATAAAGGATATGACCAATTACAACACTACCACTAAACAACAGTCAAACTCGAAACCGTGGACAAAAATAGGTACCCCAAATCAATCCATACAACGGGGTCCAATCAAACAAAGCAAGGCTTGCCATTACTTAAGAAAAAGTGAATACAAAAATTAAACTTGCATAGGCAATAACCGAAAAAGACAATCTTTTTTCCTATTGATTTAAACAATAAAAGTCGATCAAGTTTTCTAAATGATCTAAGTTAGATTACAGTTATCTACCTCATCTAAGTACAGGTTGTTCTTGGTTTTCTAACTCTCTAAGGTTCATTTGCATCGAACATACATAAATGCATCATTATGAGTTCTTAAACCAAATTCACATGAATAAAATTAAATAAACATTAACCAACTAAATATGATATTTATTCTTCAAATAAAACACCATTCTCATACTGGCTCGAAAACAATCTCCCCAAATTCGTCTTTCCCAGAGCCCAGTTACACTATACAGATCAAGAAAACATATACATATAAGGAACCCAAATAAAGATAGTCCATTCCCAACTTAACAATTATTCCTTACGCATATATAGAAAAAATACCAAAATAAAATATTAATTACTATATATTTTTTAATCCACGATTAATAAAATATAAGCAATTAATAATTATTTTTGGTATTTTTTTCTATATATGCGTAAGGAATAATTGTTAAGTTGGGAATGGACTATCTTTATTTGGGTTCCTTATATGTATATGTTTCCTTGATCTATTTAGTGTAAATGGGCTCTGGGAAAGACAAATTTGGAGAGATTGTTTTCGAGCCAGTATGAGAATGATGTTTTATTTGAAGAATAAATATCATATTTAGTTGGTTAATGTATATTTAATTTTATTCATGTGAATTTGATTTAAGAACTCATAATGACACATTTATGTATGTTCGACGCAAATGAACCTTAGAGAGTTAGAAAACCAAGAACAATCTGTACCTAGATGAGGTAGATAACTGCAATCTAACTTAGATCATTTAGAAAACTTGATCGACTTTTATTGTTTAAATCAATAGGAAAAAAGATTGTCTTTCCCGGTTATTGCCTATGCAAGTTTAATTTTTGTATTTTCTTTTTCTTAAGTAATGGCAAGCCTCGCTTTGTTTGATTGGACCCCATCATATGGATTGATTTGGGGTACCTGTTTTTGTCCACAGTTTTGAGTTTGACTGTTGTTTAGTGGTAGTGTTGTAATTGGTCATATCCTTTATGCAAGTGTCGTATGAAGTTTAGTGATTGACGATAGTTGGTCAGGTCTCTAGTTAGAGTACCGTCTGTTAGTGCACCTCATATGAAGTCGTGTTTGACCAAATGGTTATTCCCTCCATTTTGAACTCCATTTGCTTGACCATGTGTATTACTTGGTTTATTGAGTTTGTTTGAGTATAGTCTAGTGTTGTATGGGAAATGGCTTTCGATTGGGGGCCGCACCCAAAGTGGCTACTGGGTAACCCATCGAAAGTGTTTCTAATAAGTGATAACCTAATAGCATATTAGAGTGTTAGTTAATGAATAACCAAGTAAGATAATTGTGCCTCACACATGGGATGAGTGCTAGTACAGACTCGACATGCAGTGAGAAGGCCTGAAATGGCAAACCATCATCCTTGTCTTCACGAAAGGATGTGTGGGTCCACATGAGGCTTGGATGGGCCGGAGATTTGGATTAGGTTGCTAGGGTAACCTAGTGGATGGGGTCGGAACCTTTGAAGACCTGCCATGGTAACCATACCAGGTTGTGTGATGACACTTGTCCCATATGTTTGCTAGTGTGTTGTTGTGTTGTCTTGATAGGAGCACTTTTGTGGAGTCGTCCTGTTGCTTATGCCCTTGTGAGTACCTAATTTCATGCTAGACCTTGGGTAGCGATGACTTAGTTTTGTGGATGCTCCAATGGACCTTTGTATTTGCTTCTATTATGTTCAGTTGGATCCTTTCCTATTTAGGGATCATTTATGTATTTATTGACCGATGTGGTCATTTGTATATTGGTTATGTTTGCCTTGATGGCAGGATTGTAAATGATGTGAACCTCATGTATTCTTAACTTATTAATGATCAGAGGGGTCTTGCAGTTGAGCAGACCCGGAGATGTAGCCCTTTAGGGGTGAACTCCGATATCAGTTTGGTGTTATGTGATGCTTATGCTCTTATGTTTCCTTTTTCAGTTTTAGCATGTATGGATGACATTATGTTAGAATGTATAAAGTGGATAAGATGAAATTAATCGTAAATGCATGTATGTCGTCATCTTTTAAATGCAGTAAATTGGATCATGAAAGGATGTAGATTAGAATAATGGAATATATTCAGTTATTGTTAAGGAAATTAAATATGCATGGAAAGAACTCATTAGTTTTTGATGAAATTAAAGTGTTATGAAATTAGATGCATGGCTTATATTTTAATGAAAAGCTTGAATGTGAGGTATGAATAAATCTTAGTGGATGAACCTTATCTTGTGATCTATATTTTTGTCTTACTGAAAGAAATTTATCCCTGCTTAAAGTATTATCTCATTTTTAAGATCATCGGCTTATTGGATTAATTAGCGTGAGTTAAGTTAAATGTGGAATTAAGTAATCACATTGGGAAAACCTTTAAGTGATAGTTGATGTCTTCCGTTGTTTAATCTGAACTTTGATATCTCGTCGTATCTTAATGTTGTGTTTAACTTTAAAGAAAAAAATATTGCACTCTATTCTTGTGTTTTAGCTTAATCCCTTCGGGGTTTCCTGGTGGGGCATTACACAGTCAGCTACCAGATCAATAATGTGCACGTGAAACTATGTCAAAATGGATTCTTGATCACCACTCGCTCGCATATCAATCATACCACACACCAAAAAGATCTTCCACACCGGTCTTATATATTTGCAATCACAAAATAGATCATCCATCAAGTCGGCCTACTAATGTAACATGTAGTCATATGTCATCTTGACCAGATCACCAAAGATAAATGTGGATCACCAAAATGATGTCCCTATGTCGGCCCTATCATCCTATACATGATTCTCACCACCGCAATCACCAGAAAGATTCCAAACCAAAACTGCTCTGTTCAACCTGAAATACTGGTTAACTGGCTACCGGTTGACATTCTCTTCTAGATATCAAGATTCGTGATTATTGGATAGGAATCTTAAGAAGACTTGCCATCAATGACAACCCTAAACCAATAATTAACCATCAACAGCCATCGAATAAGTGTCAATTTCCAACATTAATGACTTCATGAGCAGATGTTTTAGGTTGGTTGTCATATTGCAGCATGTAGAGTTCTTTTCCAAGAATTTGTAGCAAATCATTGCCAACTTCATCAAAAGTGATAGACCACATGGCACCTATGTGGTCTTGGATTTTGAAATGCAATTAGATATTTGAATTTACATTTAGTTATATATGCTTGAGATCTAGAGCAAAACCACAAGTTGTCATCATTTTGTACACATTTGTTTTGCATTCTTTGCCATTGATTTGTAATGGACGCATAGGATAGTAGAAATCATCCAATCTAATATACTTCAAAGTCACTTTAATAATTTCTTCCAAGGGTTGTGCCATAGAAGTGGAACAGTCTAAAACAGATGCAATAGCCATTGTAATGGGAAGCAATTTGTTTTGTTTAATGTCTGGTCATGTTAAAGGAACATCAATGTTATCTTTTTCTGCTTTATTTCTTCAATCTGGTTATTAAAAGTTGGACCCCATATATTTATGGCTATACTGGAAGATGACAAGTCAAAGATATCTATGGTCTTGGGCACAACTTCAATGTCATCTCTTTGTTAGATGGTTGGCATTTCACCAATAGTGTACACAAGCCCAACAATGTTAACCAAAGTATCAGTGGCAAGGTTTGAAATTTCACTAATTGGTGTGAAGAGAAATAGCCAAGGTGATTTCCATATGGTTGTTTAGCTTGTTATACTTTGTATTGGCTTCTTTAACTATCCCTTTTGAAATAGTATACAATCCACCAACTTCTATTCTATCATAATGTAACTCTGCAAAGTCATTGAAACAAGCGATTTGAATTTCTATGCTCTCATTGTCTATTATGTCAAAGCTAAAAACCTGCCCATTATTGCATTGTGTACTATATCAGTACATCATTGTTTTGTTCATTACCTGGTCTTTGATTGTCTGCGTAGACTAGTAAGGATTTAAATCTATGGACTATGTTGTATAGAACACATGCGCAAGCCAAATTTTGGGCTTTTGGTGGATGGGGATGTTGCCTCTCTTGGTTGCATTTTCTCTTCTTGATGTTTGTATAAGTATTTTGGTTTACCAAACAATTTTGAATTTGTAATAATAACATCTAAGTTGCATATTATTATAGACTTGTTATACAAGCAGAATGGAGGTTTTGGTAACATCTACTTATTCTGAATTATGTTTTTAAAAACAAAATGAAAAGGAAAATTGGTAGTGTTACAACACACCTTGATTCACCAGTCTTCTAGCAAATATAATATGATAAGGACACTATGGATCCTATCTTGAGTGTGCCTGCAAATAAAAGACCATTGAACTTTGGTGGAAGGACATCTACTTGCATGTAGTCACCATCAAACAAGACCACCCTGAATCATTCAACGTGGCCACTATTGGAAAGTAATTTCTTAAAAGACAAGAGTTGCAATTTTGGAGATGGTACAACATCTCCAACATTGATAAAATGAATTGCATTTGGACTCAAATTGTGCTCCATTTATCCAACCTACAAAGACAATCGAAGTACTTGAATTTTCTTGTTGCATGTATTATGGCAAGGTATTCTATATAGTAGAATATACAGGAATGCACTAACACGTGAACCATAAAAATAAATCATATGTGTGTGTACATATATACATGACAATAGGAGGTGGTTGGACCAGAGCAAGCAGGCACAATAAAGATGTAATAGCAGCCAGTTGACAATGTATTTGCGAATACATGAGAACCATATATATCTACATGCATGCATATCTATACACATGCACATGTATATGCATATATATAGATGCATACATATATACATACATGCAAATAGAAACATGTATACAAACAAAAATAAATAACTTATCAAAGGTGGTAGTTAGTTACATTTATTTTGTGGCTTCTCATAGATATTGAACATTTGGAGTCATTTTTGTGTTCAATCTGTATAACATATAGAGATAGTTAAAGTACTTCAATTTTCTCGTTGCATGTATTATGGTAAGCTATGTTGGAAGTATGTGTTGATGTGTTGTTGTGGTTGCCATTGATGTCAAACTAGTTGTTCTGGATTGGCATTGGTCTGAAATGTTTGTAGTGCAGAGATATATTGTTGCATTGATGTTGCACGTGTTCATTGTTAGGGTTTGGAAAGTATTGTTGATGTTGTTCATTATGGTTATTTTTGATGGATATAGTTTTGGTGTCATAGATATGATTGTTTTGTGGTCCAGAAATATCTTTGTATTCTCTGGGTGTTGTAGTAGTGTTCATTGTTGGTTGTGATATTCTATGTTTGACCTATTCTTAGGTTCAGATATGAGTTGTGGGAGATTGTTTGATGTGTTATGGGTCTCACCGTAGTGTGTGGAGATCCAAATTTGAGTTGCTTGCATTGGAGAATATGTTTTGACCAGTAATTTCTTATATGGATGCGTAGCATGTGGATATGTTGTTGGTTATGTTTTGGTGATTGTGGATCAATGAATTGATCTTTGGGTGATGTATTTCGGTCCTCTCTTTCTCCCAGAGTGGATCAACATGTGTATTTTTGGTCTAAAAAATATATTTTGGGTTCAGGCCAACTTGAGTCAAACTTTGATGATCTATCTTGTATATAAGGATGTGTATGATTGAGTTGTGTTGTGGTAAGGAAGAAAAAGTGTGATGAATGCATGATATGAAGATAATCGATAGAGAAGAAGAGTTGTGTTCAAATGATATGCAAGTTGTGTTGAGACTGTGACAAAGATATGAGACAGAGTATTGGCAATTGAGGTCTGAGTTGTGTCTTTTGATGTTGGTCACTTGATGCAGAGTTCAAGGACAACTTCATGATTAGGAGATCCTTCTTTTCATATCATTTTTGTATTTTGCCCTGAGTACAGTTAGTTTTAGGTTTTGGACATACCTTTCATATCTTGTGTCATGAGCAATTAGCATTAGTTTTCAATTCTAGAGTAGTTATCTCTTTTCTTTGTAATCTAATATACATAGTGGATATATATTGTGGGTAGGTGCTCACCGTGATTTTTCCCTATTTGGGGTTTCCATGTAGAAAATCTTGGTGTTCATGTGTAGGATGTGTGTTGAAGTTTAATATTTTATATGCTACATTAATTTTTGTTTTGGACTATTTCACTCTCCCCCCCTCCCTCCCGCCTCCTCTTAGTCTTTCCTGGGGTTCAACAAGCTATTTGATATGGTAGAATATAGAAGTAGAGGGTAACAAAGGAAGCAAAAAAAATTCATAAGTGTGTTTACATATATATGACTATATTTCCCACCACACAACAACTTAATGGTTACTCATGAGAAAGTTCAAAGCATATGGACATAAACAAACAAAAGAAAACCATTCAACTTGGAAGCAAAACACTTGACTTCCACCCACAAGAACAACACAGATTTCTTTCTTTTCTTCCATAGAATAATGAATTGTCAAAAGCAAATGAAAATACTAGCCAACCTCAACAACGCATTACCCAATACACTACAATTGTCATTTCTGTTGTTCGGACCAGAGCAAGAAAGTAGAATATAGAGAGATCAAGTAGGCATAATATAGACAGACCAAGCACGCAAAATATGGACATAGAAAGTAGCCAGAATATTGATACAAACAACAACCAGATTTGATCACACATTTAGAAACAGACAACAACTATCTATATGTGCAGACATACATATATATATACACATGTCTATGCATATATATGGATACACGGATATATATATATATATATATATATATATATATATATATACAGACAAACATAGACATCTTATCAAATCTGCTTATTAGTTTGAGCTATATTCTGCAATTTGTTTATTAGATTCATAGATTGTATATATCTCTGTGTGTGTACAAACATATATATGTAAATGTATGTTGGAACATATGCATAGACACAAATAATTTATCAAATCCAATTGTTACTTTCATTTGTGTTATGGCCTACGAATAAAACCAACATACAAAATTATTTAAAGATGATATAGAACACATAAACAGATTATCAAATACATTATGATGTGTGGTCAATGTTCATGTACATGTTTTAAGTTTATATCATTTCGATAATATGCATATATTATTTATACATATAGATGTGTGTGTGTGTGTGTGCACGTGTGTGTGTATGATAACCATCAAACTACATGTTTGCATTGATTTGGTTGTGGTGTATCTAGGAAAAATTATGTTGTTGAAGTTGTTTGTTTTTATCATCTATATTCAAATTATAGGTAATTATTGCTTTCAGGTTATATGATTTTAAGATTTAACTATGGCGTGCACACACACACACACACACACACACACACACACACACACATATATATATATCTCTGTGTGTGTGTGTGTGTTTGTATACATAATATATATACACACATATATATGTATAAACAACATATTTATAGACACACACATATACAAAAACATTTATATGTATATATACATAATATATATATATATATATATAAACACACACACACACGTCTATATGTATAAATAACATTCCTCCTCATATTTCGACCTAAAATCTGCATTTGAGTAATCAAACCCTCTATAATTTGTTTTGGAAAAGCAATCATAAATTCATTATAGCTTTTTAATAATTTCTAAAAAGACATGTGGAGAATAACAACCAATTGCAATAACAAGTTTCCAAACAAATCACGATTAGTCTATAGTAGTATACATATATATATATAAACAAAAATGAACAACTTATCAAACCTTTTTGCTACTTTGACCTGTATTATGGTTGCTTACAAACGAAGACACCATAGGGAATAGAAAACCACAAAACATTTAATCTTGAATTTGAATTCAAACCACTTTGAAATTCCTACTGACATGTTAATTACCCACATTTTCACCTAAAATCCCCATTTAAATAATCAAACACTCTATAATTTGTGTGGGAAAATATATAGGAATATATGCATACACACATATAAATAGTATTGGAGCACGCAATGATATGTTTATTTCAAGGAAATTACCAAGTAGTGAAAACACAAATCAAAATAGCAACCAACAAGGTGAACAAACCACAAAACATTTAATCTGAAAACTGTAATTACCAGGGATTCAACGTTGTCTAAGAGCATTGTTCGTTTTGGGGAGTACATACAACCAAAGCACAAATGAAAATAGAAAATAGATTCAATAATGTATTTCCTAAAACACCACAATTGCACACAATTTTATGATTAGTTGACAACATTATAGAAAAATTCAGAGTGAAATATGAAAAGTAGTTAATGTAAAGTGGAAATCACCTCACCTTCCCCAATGTTTGATAATGGCATCCCTTTCAAGCAAGCAAAGCAACCTGAATATAGAAGAAAACAGCAAGGAGATGAGAGGGGTATCAAAAAAGACCTTAGTCAAATAGGAAAACCACAAAACCTTAAAATTTGCAAAAGAAAAAAGTAAGTAGATGACATGAATATCAAAAAAACCTTGATATGTATGTATAAAAGCAAGATATACATGTGTATATATACAAAATTAACACATCATCAAACCCGGTTTACTCTGTAAACACACACACACACATGATCACAAATAAACAACTCATCAAAGATGGTTTACTCTGTATATAACAAATAAACACACTATCAAAGTTGGTTCACTCTGTATGTATGTATGTATGTATGTATGTGTGTGTGTGTGTGTATTATTAGTTTAAGTTGACATCGTACATACATACATACATATTTAACATCATTAACATCAATGTGTCAACTTAAACTAATAATTTAAATATTTATTTCATATTTAAAATTGCAATGATTCCATTTTTTAAATATCATATTGCATACAAATTTCCCACATAAATATTTTTTATTGCACAATACTTTTTCTAATACACACACACACACACACACACACATATACATATGTATGCATGTATATACATACATACATATATACACACACATATAGACATGTATATGTGTAAGTAACATATACATGCATATATATTTCACCACAAATAAACACATTATCAAACCTGGTTGCTACTTTCATCTATATTTTGGCTCCTTACAGTTGAATATACTAGAGAAAAATAAAACCCTACAACATTTTATCTCGAACTAGCAATAACCTGTGCTCCCACGAGGTATGGTAATTTAGTACAATTGAAGCAAGCGAAGCAACCATAATAGAAATGAAAATAACAAATAGATTCAACAACGTATTTCCAATCAAACCACAATACTCCATTGTTTCCAAAAAAGGTTTAATTAAGACACATAATGTAATGATTTTTTGAGTGAAATAAGCAAGCAACCAAAATGCAGATAAAAATAGTAATCACCAAGATAGACAAAACCCTAAAACATTTATTGTGGAATCTGCAATTTCGACGTGGTCTAAGAATGTTATTTGTTTTGAGGAGTTATTTCATAATACACCACAATTGCACACAATTTAGTGGTTAGTAGATGGAAAGAGCAAGAAGATGACATAAATATTAAAAAATCCCTTAGTCAATATGAAAGCCATATATGCTTAAAACCTGCAAATGAAAATAGTAAGCAGATGGTAGGACTATCAAAAAAACCTTCATAAAACATGAAAACACTAACTCATTCAAATCCACAAATTAAAAAGCTCTCACCAAGATACAAAAAACCCTAAAACATTCAAAGCGAAAGTGGCAATAATCTGTTCTTCAATGAGTAGATGATAAAAACCTTAGAAAAATCCCTCTCGAGCAGACAAAGCGATTCGACTGGAGATGAAAATAGCAACCAGATTTGACAACATATTTCCTAGTCAACCACAAATTGACGCAGTTTAATGGCTAGATCACAGAAATATCAATACAAACACATAGTAAATTATGAAAAAACATTAATCTGAAACCCGAAATTACCTATCCTTTGTAGTGGTTTCATAAAATCATCCATTTCGATCACACAAATGAATTCCAATGCAGATGATAAAACAAACTAGCTTCAACAACATAATTTCCCCCAAATACACCACAACTGTGATAGCTTTGAAAATTGATTGCACGAAATTTTCAATTTTGAGCTCAAATATTGATTTTCGGGTTTTATTTGTATCCTCTGTAAGTGATCTAAGGTCTAGGGTTTAGGGTTTATCAAAATTTCTTATGTTTTGAAAAGAAAACCCTAGCAATGATATATTTTGTCGTTACCTTTTTCCACTTAAGGCCAAGGGTTCCACTTCGTTGGCGAGGCCATTTTGTTCCCTAAACATCTAGTCATGTTAGACCGGTCTATGAAACGATTTCCCTAAGTTACAAAAATTTCTCTATGACTGGTCTCCCTTTAAATATTTGTGCTCATGCCCCTGATTTTCCTAAATCCGAAAGTCCTAAGTATTATGGCCGATTGCTAAACATAGAATGATTCAAACGGTTCGCTTCCCCATGATCAAAGATGCAAAGATGATAAAGACCGCAGCATCGCGAGATTGTGCCACATGTTTTCAGCGAAAACCGGAAAAGGTTGGTAGTATAACCAGTCAAAGCATTGTTACCGGTTCTCAGGAAGTAAAACTCGGTTTATTAACAGTCCCATCAGTTTGCACGTATTCAAAATGAATGGAGATGTTTTATCCTAAGGTAAAAGGTGCTCAATTTTTAATTCTGGAGGAATTAACGGGCATTGTGCTAAGCAGTAAAGTTTGAACAATTCTTACGGCCCCTGTATCCTAGCGATGGAAGTTGCATGGAAGTTACGGACCGCGGCATCACGAGATGATGCCACGTGGCCCATGTTGGCCAGGAAGACTTACGGTGGGGCCGATGATAGAGTCTCGAGGAAAGATGATATGGCACTGTCTAGTTAGGACTTGGTGGGTCCGTGGATACAGATGGAGGGTCAAATGTCGTGTCGACAAACAATGATTGTTAGATTTTCCAAGCTGGGTAAGATATGCGGTTGAGTTTCAAATGTGAAATTAGGAGGGATCATAGAAGGCATTCATCATAGCTTGCGCAAGAGAGGCAGAATGAACAGGATACAGACTTGTCCACTCAGGATGATTAGTGACTAGTTGGGAGATTTTGACGTTGACCCAGTCTAGAAGGATTATTTTCAAATTTTCTATTGAACAAAGGACTGATTCGACAAGGCAAGGACGATATCTCAGAGATGTGAAAGGATTAGGATAAGCTTCTGGTTCAAGTGTGATGAATCACGAGTTCTCTAATGAATTCAGAGATTTGCTTGTTGATAGAGGTCCTAAAGCAGAAGAATGTACACTCATTGAAGAATAAAATTAGGATAAAATCACTCGCATCAGACGAACCTTGACAGAAGAATACAGTGGATGTGATATGCTTAAATTCTAGTGTCCATAGCTGGCGGATTGAATTAAGAGCACCATAGTGATGATGTTTCACAAACGGGCACTACTTGATGAAGTATTGTTCAACTATAAATATAGCAAGGTCATGATTAAATTGGTAGGAGAGTATGAAGCCTTTTCATTTTCTGAATGCAGTTTTTCCTTCTTCAAAAGGAGTGATGTTTGAGCAAGCTTGTAGATGGAGTTGCAATATACTTTGTGATACTGGATGGATTTTTTCTCTCATGTGTGAGTATGTCTATTGCCAGAGGGGATGTGAAATTGGGGAGGATTGCCAAAGGGGGCGTGAAAGCCTTATCTTATGACGAAATGCCACACATGGCACAACCTCTATGTCTACTTTGTCACTGGATGGCAGGGGGTCTCGAGAGAGAGAGCCCGCAGAGGAATGAAAAAGGAACATGTCTGGGTAGGGAGTGGCAGCAATCCATCCATGTAGCTGCATGGAGGTTGCGACCCCTCCCCAACATATTATGTTTCCCCCTAACTCCCCCTCCCACTGCCTTTGATCCTAGGCATGAAGGTTGAAGCTCCTCCTCTAGTTTAGAGGAGACTTTTCTTCTTACCAGGACCCTGTTTCATTTCCTAGAGGGGAAATGCTCAATAGGACAAAAACGCAACATCTCACACTCCATCCGAAGATGTCAGGGCAATAACGGCATGGCTCAAATGGTTTTGCCCCTACCAATTTTTAGTTAAGAACAATGATTCACAGGTGCCAGCACATGGACATGTAAACTTTTTTGTAACAGAATTGCATACGGCCTTTTAGGGCTAATTGTTAAGAATGAATTGTTGTTAACATGTGTCTTCTGGCCAGAAGCTTGCTGCTCCCTTTATTCTATAAAAAGGGAAATCATGGCTAGAAGAAGGGTTTAGATTTGTTGGAAATGTCTTGTAGGTTCAATTTTCTTGTTCATTGGATTTTTCCTAGTCTGTTTCCCGTAGTGAGTCAAGGTGAAGCAAACAAGCTATAAAGTCTTTTACGGAGCAAATAAAGAAATGTTTTAGTGTCAAATTTTGTATAGGTTCTTGAAGGAGTTATATATAAATTTTATCCTGTGACAAAGATAACATTTTGTTTAAAGAAAAACAGAACACCGACCTTTTTTCTCTCCATTGCATGATTCTATATTTTTTAAACGAAATCAATCAAGGGTTTATTTCATTTAGTGCATTGTTATGATGTATGTAACTTTTTGTTTATGCTTCGGCCCAAAGGGGTCAATTTAATCACTTAAATGGAGTTGCAGAATGATAGAGCTTGTGCAAGGATTTTAGATAAGTAGTTTTGGGTTAGGGTTACAAATGGGATATATTGTAAGGCAATATCATCTCAGATTTTATGTTATCAGATCAAATTATGTCTCTTTTTTAGGTTTATGTGTCACATCTTTCAGGTACCCAATGGAGTAAGGCACTAATCAATGCTTGTAACAGATTTTGTTTATCAGCCTTGTTTTTCTTTTAACTAATAAATCTCTACAAATCTCTTAAATATTAGAACATCATTTGTTAAGTTTTATGTTTCTTCTGAAAAGTTGTCCCACCCTTCTCATACTCCAGCTTAAGGTTGAGGATCACTGAAGGATTTACCATCCTTGAGCATTCTCCCTTTCTATTGAGTCCTTTATGAGAGAATTTGCTTTGTTTTCAATAAATTCCTGAGTATCATTGCAGAGAGCAAGAAGTTAACTGAAGGGATCACCCTCCCGGATTCTACAGAGCCCAAAGTGTAGAAGGATTTTTATGTCCTTGTTAAAGTTGGTCCAAGCCTGACAGATATTGATAGTTGGAGGTGGTTGTCCATAGATATTTGGAGGAATTGGCTTGGTCTCTACCCAGTGGCAGTGTAAACCCGTCCATTTTTGGGAGCCAACAAAAATGGCGACTCTGCTAGGGAAAATATGAATTGTAAAGAATCTCTGGTAAAAAGATTTCTCTAAATATATAGTCGAGATTATCCCATCTGAGTCACCAACAAAAATGGTGACTCTGCTGGGAACTATTGCATAAAGTTGTCTGGGTCTTTTGTTATTTGATGGTTGAGCGTTGCTCTCGTGTCGCAAGACTAAAACTTTTCCCCATAGAGTGAAGAGTTTCTTAACTTGTCCCTTGTCGATTTGAGTTAATTCTTATAAATGTTGTTGGAAAATCTATTGTAGTTCATTTTCTATAAAGAGTTTGGTCCAGATCTATCCATTTTTCAAGATTATTTGTAATACCTCACAAGTTGTGAGTGGTGACTCGGAGACTCTGAGATCTATGCACCAGTGTGCATTTGCTTGAAGAAGAACCAAGAAATTTGCAAAAAAAAACGAAGCAGATTTGAGATCTTATGATGAAGTACCCTGACAAGTTGAGAATGGAATCTATACAATGTCATTTGATGATAAGGAAGTGTTGCAGTGTTGTGTTGAAACAAATCTGACATGTGAAGGGATTCCAGTTGTTTGAGTATTTATCCTCTGCAAGGATGTGGAAACTCTATCAAATAATCAATGTTAAAGATTTGAAGGATTGAAGGTGATTATACAAATCCCAAGTTAAAGAAGGTAGCAACAGCTTCAACATTTCCAGGTATTTAGATTTTCATGAGTCAAGTGTATTTTCATGAAAATTGTGTTAAAAAATGTTCCCTAAAGAGTGAAAGAAGCACTAATTAAGGGAATGGTAGTCATTATTTTACATACTCCTATGATTCAGTTTCTATTTTCTGTATGAGATTAGATGTAGTATGTTTTGAGTCTTTGCAATGTGATAGTTTAAAGATTTATGGTGAAAGGAAAGAAATAGGGAAATGACTAAAAAAATGTATCATGTGACTGTGCTTCCCTATGAAATGTCAAATATAAATGTGCATCCTCTACCGAATTACCATGAAGATTTCTTTATGGAAAGATATAAGCCATTGAGCTTTAATGGTATCCAAGGTTTCCCAAATCCTGTTCCTGTAAGGGTTAGGGAACAATTACCAGGATTCAGTGGGGAAAGGTCAGAATCAGCACGCCAACATTTGCAGGATTTTTCTGAGTTAATGGGGGAATTTGAGATAAATCAAGAAGATGTTATCATGAAGTTGTTTGTTCAATCTTTAAAGGAAAATGTCAGAGACTAGTTTTCTTACATGCCAATATGTTCTATCTCATCATGGGATGAGTTGAAGGTAGCATTCATGGAATGGTTTGGTGAAAGAATTAACCCAAGCTCAGTTATGAAAACATTCATGGGTACCCATAAGGAAGAAGATGAGTTAGCACCTACTTTTAATCTCGGGTTTGCTAGGGCATCGGATGACATTCCTAGCAGTTATAGACCAAATGATGCAGTGTGCTTAGTTGTTTATTTGGTTGCATTTGATGAGGAAGAGAGTTAGTTGCTGAGAGATAAGGATCCTAAAACCTTGCATCAGGCTTATAGGATAGCAATGGATATTGAGAACAACTTGAAGTATGGAATCCATAAGGGTTATCTATCTGCAAGGGTATGCTATCCCACAATATTAGAGGTTAAAGAAAGGCATCAATCAGAAGATTAAAATCTGTATCAAGACCCTTATATCCCTACTGGTCACATTAGCCCTGTTATTGATTATGATTTGAACAAAAATATGAGTGAAGAGAACTTGTCCCAGACAGTGGTTATTCCTCATATTGATGAAGAGGTTAATGAGAAATTATTTGACATATTGGATGTAGAAATGGATATGGTGCCAATCACTTTACTAAATGACAACAACAGTAATTGCTCCAGGAAGAACATATCACAAGAGATTTGTTTGCAATCTTATGTTTCAGATAAATCCAACTATGAGTATAAAGAATTGGAAAGTGTTATGTTTGATATTGATGCAAGTATGCAAGATGTTGATGATATGAATTCAGTCTCTCAGGAATCAATCATATATGATGATGAAAATTCAGATGATAAGATCCCACCAATTTTAGTTAATAATATTATTGGGATAGAAAGATGCATGATGTGTACAAATGAGGAAGTTGTCTTAATACAAGTCATTTCCAAAATGTCCCAGAGTTGACCTCTATGTTTGAGAGGAATCTAGTTCAAAGTAATCAGAATGATCATGGCAGCTCTGCTGGGGCTTATGAACGTCTTAACATAGAACATTCATGCTGTGAGGATCATATTGTTGGATGTTGTTTCAGTGCAGATTCTGATTCCTTGATTCCTGGTGAACCTGGAGATAAGATGAGCAATGATTTTAGTGAAAATATCAATGCATTATTTGATGAAGATGTAGATGAAGATCAATTGGTGCTTTGTTATAATGTTTTTGAGAAGGGTTTTCATATTGTTCTTAACCCTTTGTATGAAGAAACAATTGAGAATCCAAACACTACTATATCAACTTCTAAAATGGAATATTATAAAGATAGAGGTGTAATACCTGAATTAATGATAAGTAACAATGATCAGTTTTCTCTTGTTGCTGATATTGTCGACATTAAATTAGATACGGAGCAAGAGGGTGAAATATTTGTCTGGTTTAATGAATTGCAATTACATGAAGGGGTCATCTTTGATCCTTTTCCTCCTCTTGATAACAATTTGCTTGTTATGATCAGAAAGAAGGTGGATTTTTCAAAGAGTCCCTATTTCAGTAGGCGGGCTGATATTGCAACTGAGGCATGTTTTCTCAGTTATGTACCAGAATATGAGATTTTCCTTTTTCAACAAGATGATGTTTTTATAGAAAGTGACATTGCTTGCAGTCAGGATGTGTGTTATGATCGATATAGCGCATATATGTCACATAATAATAAATATTCTATATCATTGCGTAAGTTTCAGATTTTCGGCAGTAATTGCAGTGATAAATTTTAGCATAGTGGTTGGATGAAAGTAGCCAACAGGTTTGAAAAATGGTTTTCCACTTATGTTATTAAATTACATTTGATGCTTTCAGAAGAAAATCATGTTTATGATAAAGGAAAGCACTGGTTGACATTGGCAGATGGCATTGGGCCATCGTATGTGGTTTGACCCTGCAGGGCACAAACAATTTGGGGTAGAGTAAGTTTTTCTGACTCTATACCCAATGGAGTTATAAATAAATTCCCTCTTAAATTGTCTGTTCATAGACAATTTTTGAGATTCTACTTTTCTTAAAGTAGCTGTTATCCATGAGCATTAGTTAGGTTTATTTTGATAGTGTAGTTTCCTTTCTGTTGAAGTTACCTTGTCCAGGTAATTTTTTTTGGTCTGCTCTGTAATTGGTCTACTTCACTCAAAGATTCTGGTCTCTCGCCTCATTCTTGTGAAATGAGCGTCTCCAACTAGAGGCACTGATAGCTCTAAAAATTGGTTGCATGAAATTTTCAATTTTGAGATCAAATATTGATTTTCGGGTTTTATTTGTATCCTCTATAAGTGATCCAAGGTCTAGGGTTTAGGGTTTATCAAAGTTTCATATGTTTTGAAAAGAAAACCCTAGCAATGATATATTTATCGTTACCTTTTTCCACTTAAGGCCGAGGGTTCCATTTCGTTGGCGGGGCCATTTGTTCTCTAAACATTTAGTCATGTTAGACTGGTCTATGAAATGATTTCCCTAAGTTGCAAAAATTTCCCTATGACCGGTCTCCCTTTAAATATTTGTGCCCGCGCCCATGATTTTCCTTAGTCTAAAAGACCTAAGTATTACGGCCGGTTGCTAAAGACAGAATGAATCCAATGATTCGCGCTTCCCCGTGATCAAATATGCAAAGATGATAAAGATCGTGGCATCGTGAGATTTTGCCACATGTTTTCAGCGGAAACCGAAAAAGGTTGGTAGTATAACCGGTCGAAGCATTGTTACCAGTTCTCAGGAAGTAAAAGTTGGTTTACTAACAGTCCCATCAGTTTGCACGTGTTCAAAATGAACGAAGATGTTTTATCCTGAGGTAAAAGGTGCTCGATTTTTAATTCTGGAGGAATTAACGGGCATTGTGCTAAGCAGAAAAAGTTTGAATAGATCTGACGGCCCCTGTATCCCCATGGTGGAAGTTGCATGGAAGTTACGGACCACAGCATCACGAGATGATGTCACGTGTCCTGGGTTGGACAGGAAGACTTACGATGGGGCCGATGATAGAGTTTGGTCGAAAGATGATATGGCACTGTTTAATTAGGACTTGGTGGGTCTGCGGATATAGATGGAAGGTCAAATGTCGGGTCGACAAACAATGATTGTTAGATTTGTCAAGCTGGGTAAGATTTGTGGTTGAGTTTCAAATGTGAAATTAGGAGGGATCATAGAAGGCATTGGTCGTAGCTTGCACGGGAGAGGCAGAATGAACATGATACAAACTTGTCCACTCAGGATGATTAGTGACCAGACGGGAGATTTTGATGCCGACCAAGTCTAAGAGGATCATTTTAAAATTTTCTATTGAACAAAGGACTGATTCGACAAGGCAAGGACGATATCTCAGAGATGTGAAAGGATTAGGATAAGCTTCTGGTTCAAGTGTGATGAATCACGAGTTCTCTAATGAATTCAGAGATTTGCTTGTTGATAGAGGTCCTAAAGCAGAAGAATGTACACTCATTGAAGAATAAAATTAGGATAAAATCACTCGCATCAGACGAACCTTGACAGAAGAATACAGTGGATGTGATATGCTTAAATTCTAGTGTCCATAGCTGGCGGATTGAATTAAGAGCACCATAGTGATGATGTTTCACAAACGGGCACTACTTGATGAAGTATTGTTCAACTATAAATATAGCAAGGTCATGATTAAATTGGTAGGAGAGTATGAAGCCTTTTCATTTTCTAAATGCAGCTTTTCCTTCTTCAAAAGGAGTGATGTTTGAGCAAGCTTGTAGATGGAGTTGCAATATACTTTGTGATACTGGATGGATTTTTTCTCTCATGTGTGAGTATGTCTATTGCCAGAGGGGATGTGAAATTGGGGAGGATTGCCAAAGGGGGCGTGAAAGCCTTATCTTATGAAGAAAGGCCACACATGGCACAACCTCTATGTCTACTTTGTCACTGGATGGCAGGGGGTCTCGAGAGAGAGAGCCCACAAAGGAATGAAAAAGGAACATGTCTGGGTAGGGAGTGGCAGCAATCCATCCATGTAGCTGCATGGAAGTTGCGACCCCTCCCCAGCATATTATGTTTCCCCCTAACCCCCCCTCCCACTGCCTTTGATCCTAGGCATGAAGGTTGAAGCTCCTCCTCTAGTTTAGAGGCAACTTTTCTTCTTGCCAGGACCCAGTTTCGTTTCCTAGAGGGGAAATGCTCAATAGGACAAAAGCACAACATCTCACACTCCATCTGAAGGTGTCAGGGCGATAACGACATGGCTCAAATGGTTTTGCCCCTACCAATTTTCAGTTAAGAGCAATGATTCATTAGTGCCAGCACATGGACATGTAAACATTTTTGTAATAGAATTGCATACGGCCTTTTAGGGCTAATTGTTAAGAATGAATCTGTTGTTAACATGTGTCTTCTAGTCAGAAGCTTGTTGCTCCCTTTATTCTATAAAAAGGGAAATCATGGCTAGAAGAAGGGTTCAAATTTGTTGGAAATGTCTTGTAGGTTCAGTTTTCTTGTTCCTTGGGTTTTTCCTAGTCTGTTTCCAGTAGTGAGTCAAGGTGAACCAAACAAGCTGTAAAATCTTTTACAGAGCAAATAAAGAAATGTTTTAGTGTCAAATTTTGTATAGGTTCTTAAAGGAGTTATATATAAATTTTATCCTATGACAAAGATAACATTTTGTTTAAAGAAAAACAGAATTCCAACTTTTTTTCTCTTCATTGCATGATTCTATCTTTTTTAAAAGAAATCAATCAAGGGTTTATTTCATTTAGTGCATTGTTATGATGTATGTAGCTTTATGTTTATGCTCCGGCCCAAGGGGTCAATTAAATTGCTTAAATGGAGTTGTAGAATGATAGGGCTTGTGCAAGGATTTTAGATAAGTAGTTTTGGGTTAGGGTTACAAATGGGATATATTGTAAGGTAGTATCATCTCATATTTTTTGTTATCAGATCAAATTCTGTCGCATTTTTAGGTTTATGTGTCACATCTTTTAGGTGCCTAATGGAGTAAGGCACTAATCAATGCTTGTAACCGGTTTTGTTTATCAGCCTTGTTTTGTTTTTAACTGATAAATCTCTACAAATCTCTTAAGTATCAGAACATCATTTGTTCAGTTTTATGTTTTTTCTGAAAAGATGTCCCACCCTTCTCATACTCCAGCTTAAGGTTGAGGATCACTGAAGGATTTTCCATCCTTGAGCATTCTCCCTTTCTGTTGAGTCCTTTTATGAGATAATCTGCTTTGTTTTCAGTAAATTCCTGAGTATCGTTGCAGAGAGCAGGGAGTTCACTGAAGGAATCACCCTCCCGAGTCTTGCAGAGCTCTAAGTGTAGAAGGATTTTATGTCCTTGTTAAAGTTGGTCCAAGCCTGATGGATATTTATAGTTGGAGATGGCTCTCCATAGATATTTGGAGGAATCAGCTTGGTCTCTGCCCAGTGGTAGTGTAAACCTGTCCATTTTTTGGAACCAACAAACTATATCAATGTGCACATGCAGTTTGATGGGTTTCAAACATATTTCCTACCACACCATAGATTAATACAGTTTAATGGTTTCAGAGAAATATCAAAGTAAATGCATAGTAAATTATGAAAACCACTTAATCCAAAGCCGAAATTACTTATCCTTCACATTAAGATAGAAGCAATCAGCTTCAACAACATAATTTCCCCCAAATACACCACAACTATATCAATGCCAACATGTCGTTTGATGGGTTTTGAACGTATTTCCTATTGCACCACAATTTGATGCCGTTTAATGGTTATTATAGAGAAATATGAAGCATTATAAAAAGGACCACATTGAAATATGAAAACCAATTAATGTAAAGTGGAAATCACCTCACTTTCCCTCAATGTTTGATAATGACATCCCTTTCGAGGAAACAAAGCGACTCGAATTTAGAAAAAAATACCAAAGGAGATGAGAGGAGTATCAAAAAAGACCTTACTCAAATATGAAAACCATAATATCTTAAAATCTACAGATAAACCGCTTAATGCAGAAGCCGAAATTACATGTCTTTCACCTTGGTTTCATAAAATCGTCTGTTTTCAGCACACAAAGGAATTCCAATGCAAATGATAAAAGCAATCAACTTCAACAACATAGTTTTCCCTAGATGCACCACAACTGTATCAATGTGGACATGCAGTTCAAGGGTTATCTCACAAAACCTTCAAAGAAACACCACAATGCATTTAAAATAAAAACAAAAACAAAAACTTACCTATCAAGCGCCTAGGATTGATTATCGAATGCAAATGGGAAAAAACTCGTAGACTCCAACACCGTTGTTGAAAACACCACACAATCGATCCCATGTCGTACAGGTTTAAAGGAAGATGGGAATGTTAAGCATTTACGTGGCTATAGCAATGCTCGCATGGTACAATTAATCTACTGCTACTAAATCTCACAACACAGATGTGGCTTGGAATCAACATCGGTGCTGAAGATAGAAATTTTAAAAAATCCCACCAATAAATGTGGAGATGACAGTGACAGCTTTCCGGCCACTGCTTCTTTTTTGGCTTACTGACAATTTTCTAGGCTTAAAAGTCCCCACTAAAGCTTATTGGCTAATAAAGTCCAAGTCCATTTAACAAATAGTGGTTGATATAAAAAAGAGAGTGCTTATATTAAAGCATGAAAAAGTGTGGTTATGGTCAAAAAAGTTATTAAGAAATATTGAAGCAGCGATTGATGTCAAGAGGAAGCAATCGCAATTAAAGGCAACACACTATTTCATTCAGTCGATCCTCTATGAGGATTAAAATAGGCAATGTTCTAATTGAGATATGAATTCAAAAAGGTGTGATTAACAAGAAGCATGTTTGTTTGTTAAAAGAAAATTTAAAGTTCAAGAGGTGCGACTTGTCTAATATTGGACATCTTTCATTTATAAGAGATGTATGGTTGCATAAGGAAATGTCTTTTCAACAGAACATGAAGATCTATAGAGTGAAAGATTGAAAAGCAAAGGCAATGTGTAAGAAGTGTGTGTGTGGTGTACGTTCTTTAAAGACAATAAATCTATACACCTGGTTTTAAGAAGGCTGTCAATGAAAATAGCATATCAGATTTGAAGAGGACTATGAAGAAGTAAAAGCAAGAGTTAAAAGGATATTGTGATCATCTTAGAGCAGATTTATGATAAAATTTTAACAGATTTGTGGGAGCAAATTATAGCAGAATTTTGTATTAAGGTTGGTGCCTCATTTTGATGAAGTTGTTGTTTCATCTTTGTGAAATTGGTACTTCATATTTAGAGGTTGGAACCTTTAGTAGGTTGATGCCTACATTCAGAAGTGGGAGTCGGTGCTTCCAGTGGGTTGGTGCTCACAAATTATGTTAGGGGTTGGTGCCTCTTGTAGGTTGGTGCCTACAAACATTGTAAAAGAAGATATACATATATAAGCATTTATTGTCGTGGTTTATCCTATTAGGGTTTTGTTGACGTGTTTGAAATCGCATTGCTGCAAACTCCATACGGCCAACGCAAAATAGAATAACCAGGTGAGTATCCTATCCTCTCTTTAGATAAGGAAGTCCCTAATGCTATTTTTTTTATATTTGATCAAAGGGGACAACCTCAATGTTTCTTTTGTCAGGTCTTGACTGTGGGATTTCTCAGTGGTTTGATGTGTTTTTGCTAGAAACACAAGGGGGACTTACATTGAATGGGTAATTTTTAGAGAAGTTCCCTGGAACTTTTATGATCTTTTTATCAAATGATTTCAGTTAAGTTGATACTGTTTTGATGGGACTGCAGATTTCTAGATAAAAAAGGGGAAAAAGGAGGGAAGGATAGGGAGAGAGAGATACATGAAATGTAAATTTTAACTAAGATAGCAGTTTCATCAAACAGACCGAAGCCTCCAAATAACAAGACTAAGCATTACCAGCTACTCAAGCACAGTGTTTGCATAAATCTAGTGCAATCTTCGAAAGAAAATAAGATTTTCATGTTATCACAAACAACATCAGAACTTTTACATTCATAGTGAGTATTCAATAACCGAACTAAGCATGAAAGGTCCAGATTAACCATGCAGAGAGAAAGGCAATCAGTCGTTCCCCAAAGGTGTGGACTGCGAGGATTCTATCAGATGTTTGCTTGAAAATGCTATGTAAAAGAAATAAACATAACTGAAAGATTTCTAAATTAAGTGAAGAAGGAGACCATGCACTCACAAGGAAACTTGAAAACAGTCTTAATCTTTGCATTAATTCCTGTAAAATTTCGCCAGAGCTTTTGCAACAATCCAAGAACTTTTTACAAAATAAGGGAAAACCAGTCCTTTAAATAGGCTTCAAAAAATGATGAATGGCTCAGATTTAATCTAAACAAGTGGCCCAGATTCATCCATAAAGCATGGCTGCCCATACCCATAAATGGGATGCAAATATCAACAACCACCCCCGAAGGAGCAATAACTACCCAAAAAGGTAATTATAACAATTCCAAAAAAAAATCCAAAAATGTGCATTAATAAAGTTTTACATTTTGTTGACCAAAAGTCAAATGTAACCTTTTGGTGCAAAAGTGCACTTTTAAGATTTAGAGAGAAAAAGGCACTTTTGAGAAATCATTTTCTCTATTTCAGTCTCACACTCCTTTTCTAGAAATTGATCTTTGCCATGCAAATATTCCCGCTATAGATCACGACCTGTTGCTCATTCCTCAAGAACATATTCCTGGAACCTGATGCATAATTTGAAAAGCAGACTGAATGGAGGCATGGGAGGATGGAGACTTTTGTATTGCATGCCTTCAAGATACTGGTCTACGTGCTTTAAACCGTTCTTCCAGCTGGAGCGATTACGCTCAAAGCATAATATGTCTGAATGGAACTGACCAGCAAAACTCAAGTCCTTAGCGAAATAGGTAATCCTATTCGTTCCCAATCTTTCTTCTCAGTCCGGCTGGATTGCATCATCAGACAAGTCATATATCCATCCCGAAACCATTGATCGGAGGATTGTCTTACCTAGTTCTTGCATGTTTCCCAAAATCACCTCACATGTGTCATTCTCTTTGTCCGTAATTTCTTTGGTGTCATTTTTCATGGTGATAGCCCAATACCATTCCTTAAGAGTATTGATGCTATGAGGATCTAGGATGGCAGACAATGTAGGAATCTGCGCGTGTGTCCAAAAAAGAGCTCTCATGAGGGGAAGGGTAGTGGCAGCCACTTCGTGCATGTGGAGGGATTCCCTCTTTACCTCTAATAACTTGACTAGAGTGAGTTCTCGATGGTGGGCCATCTCTTTTACTTCCTCAAGGATTCGCTCTCCCCTTTTCTTGATGTCTTGTGTCCATTCCTTGACGGTCCTTGCGGTGTCCTGTACTCCTTCAAATTCTGTTGTGGTCCTTTGCGCCAATGTCATCGGGGGAATATGGGATTCGGAGGCATTGCGTAGTGGTTTCAGGAGCTGATCGATGTATCCCTCGGCTTCCTCAGCACGAGCCTGATACATGTCCTTTTCAACTGTTATCTCCTCGAGCTGCCTGAGTATATTCTGCACTGAATCCTTGAATTCTTCTTTCTCTTGCTCCTTAGTGGCTCGTCCAATGGGGATAGTTGTGATGCTATAATCTGCCAATGTAATCTAATCTGTTGGCTTGTCTATAGGCGGGGTGGCAATGTGAAGAGTGCGGTTCTTTTTCTTCCCCTTAGCTTTTGCTTGGTCTATGCGTGAGAAGATATCCTCTAGATCAATAGGTGGTTTGCTGGCGACCTTGCGCTGGGCTCTGGCAATCAACCACTCTTGAGGCATTGTCAGGGCTAATGATAAGGTTAAGTCTGCATTCTGTTCTTTGACGTTTTCAGCCGACTCATCATAGATTTACAGCTGCTCTGCTACCGGAGGGGTGGAAGAGGTGCGAAGTTCTTTGCTTGCAGCTGAATTTTCTCCTATTTTACTGAACAGTTGTCTGGTATCTTCACGTGATGGTCGTTCTTCAGTCCTTTCGAGCTCATGAGTCTCATCTATCCTTTGCTCTCCTTCGACGGTAGAGTCATCTTTGGCTATATTGTGGAGCAGCAACTTGTGGCAGCTCTGTTGAGTGGGTTCATGCACTTTGATCCCCTAGGTGGATGGAATCTCTCCTTCCTCTATTTGGTTGCCCAGTTCGGTTGATTCAAGGGCTCTTAGCTCAACTTCTAGCATGTCGGGCGCGGGAGGATCATTAGTTCCAAACGCATCAATGTCACTTTGAGAAGGCGGAGCAGGTATATAATCTAATTCCACTACATCGTCGGACGAACTAGGGTCCTTTGACGATGACGTGACCTCTGGTCTCCTTATAGGAATCTTCTCCCTTCTTGTTCTTTTGGATGTCTGAGTCCCTCTGCAAGCCTTAGCTTTCTTTCTCTTCTCAGGTTTCTCAATTTCTTCTCTGGGTGGACTGGACGTTCCCTCATCTTCGGAGGACTAAGAATCAAGGCTACCCATTAGGTGGTAGGTGAATTGGACTCCTTCGTGTATTAGCCTCTCAATCTGCTAATGTAACCATTGATCTGTGTACCTTGTTGGGGCTGCCATGACTACCTTGAAATCAGTGATTGGGTCTTGGGACCAATCAACGCCTGGCAAGAGATGCCTCATTGCTTCAAATTCTCGGACTTGGAGGCAATTCCCTAAATTTGTGAGCTGATCTGGGACCCAATGGTATTCAAAGAGTCGCATTTGCTGCACACTCAGTCTAGAATATTCTTGCCTCCAGACCTTGTAGTCATCAGAGCAATTCTTCCAATAGTCTTCAATTGATTCCTTTGCCCTGTACCGCCTGCCATAGGCTCTCTTCGCCAGATTATCATGATCGAAATATTTTCTCGAAAAATGGTCATGTAGACCATAAGAGGCCAGTTCTGCGAGGGATTCCTCTGCTAGGGTAGGGGTCTTCAGGTGGACATCATGGTTGCCTATGATCATGGGGAACGTGAATCCAGCCTGCTTGCTTTCTCTGAGTAAGATGTCGGCTGGACGTGACTACCTTGCGACCTCCATAAGAATTATTTTATCGGTTGGGTATCGTGGAAGTCGGAGAGGGGCACCATCAAAGCCCGTTATTCGGATATAGGAGAACCTTGGGAACTGAATGAACCAGACTCCATACCTCTGTACCAGAATAGCAGCTTGCTCTGAGAGCCTTATGTGTAATCCTCCCTGCATTAGCCTGACCAGGCGCATTGTGAAGGCGTCATTGACATGCTCATATTGGCCAATTGCATAAGTTGGGCTGCTCTTTTCCCTATGGGCAATATCTTGGTAGTGCAGCTGTGGGTAACAATCATAGACCTTTACCTGACCAGGCCCATTCCCGATTTCACCTTTCATTATCAAACCTGGCAGTGGCTGGTTCTTAGCGAACATGTAGACCAAATAAGAGGTCATGGTGAAGTATTTCTTTGTTTCAAGCTCTATCAGCTGAGTGTGGATGTTGTCGCTTATGATCTGGGCCTAGTCAAACTTAGACTTCCTAGAGAAGACTTGCTCTATGAAATAGAAAATCCACTCTTCAAAGTAGTTGGATTTAGGGAGTCCCATAACTTGGCTGAGTAATGTGACCATATCCCCATGTTCATTATGAAAATCACTTCTTGGGGTCTTTTTCACAATTCTGGTGCTTGGAAACCTTCTCTCCTTGTACCACTCTTCGTTGATCAGTGCTTTGCATCGGGTCGGATTCATATCATATGCCCCTTGTGCTTCATCTATGGTTGTGGCTGTGGGATTGATTGGGAAAGGAATGTCAAATGTGTCGTCGATGGCCTCAGGAGTGAAGTTGGCGATGGTCATGTTCTCAAGGAGCACCAGTCTGGAATTTGGCTGATAGTGTCAGGCAGCCTCTACCACTAACTCATAGTTCTGTACTGCTGGAGGAAATCTTGCCGCTTGGGTGATGCCACTTTCCACCATCTGTCTAGGCTTGCCATATCCGTTAGGGGAGAAGACCCGATTCTTGAAGTCCTGAATGTCAATATGGCCAAGGTCGGTATCACCGACATTGTCCCAGACGCTCTGCACTTTTGACTCCCTCAATCCTCCTCTCTGATACTGGTACTTCATCCTTTCAACTTTTCATGGGATATTTGATTTGGATGCTCACGATGTCTCGGCTGCAGCAAGTGTCTTTGATGATTCTATCGCCGATTTAGGCATTTATCCTGCACAGCCAGACGCAGATTACGAGGTGATACAAAAGAAGTAAGGCTGGTTAGATAGAGAGTACTCCAACATTCAAGGATTAATTCAAAATTTAGATTGGACATGGAGTGACATTTCTAGCTAACAGCTCGGTTGATTTTAACTACAGTATTCATAAAGCTTTTAATCGCGAATTTATACTTAAGCATTTTCTGGATTAATTTCTTAACTAGGACAAAGCTCGAAAAAATTTCCTAAGTTTGAAAATGCAATTTCTGGTTAAACCTTAGGAGTGAATTCTAAATTTTGACTGCTTTGAACAACGTTTTACAAGCGAAAGAGATGCAGATTTCGAAAATTTAAGCATTTTAATCAGATTTCGCACATACGTCTGTTTGATTTACAAGCATTTCAGATGATCACAAGAGACAAAGTGTACTTACCTGATGAGAGTGGATGGCGAGAAATTGCCTGACTTTGCTGCGTGAAGACGAATGGACAATTCTGCAAAAAAAAAAATTTGAATCCCAACGGTTATCTCCTTAATTCAAATTTTCGCGGCTATTGGATGGAAAAGAACTTATCATTTTAAACGGTTTTTTTACCTTGGGTAATTGGCAATCTGAACTTGAATGATTTGGAATAGTTTATGCAGCATTTTACCTTGAATATGAATCACGCGAAATTAGCTTTCTTTCCCTTTCAAAATCGAACGTGATCTCTCTTTACATGAAATGCAGCAACATGGCGGGGTTTACCAATTTTGAATTTCTATATCTGGGCCTGTGCGCAGCAATTTTTGGAGAAGTAGAGGACCTTAGAATTTCAAACACATTTTACCTTTCAACTTCGGACCCTTCGGCGAATATGAAGGCCCCTCCAAAACTTTAAACTTTGTTTTATCTAACCCTAAGGGCAGACTTCGGACCATATGGACGCCTTTTTCTGCGATTTTCAAATGACTTCAGACCATTTACACCCTCTGGGATTTCGTGATTTTTAACGCTTCTGGCGAATTTCGGAGTGCTTAGGGTTTTTGCAAACTGGAGATATTTCGGAGCATTTAACACCTTTTGCAATTTTCAAAAACTTCGGACCCTAGGCTTATGTTCGCAAGCTTTCGCCTTTTCGAATTTCAGAGCTTCAACGCCTTCTACGATTTTGGAGATTTTCGGAGCATTAAGCGTCCTTACGATTTCAGAGATTTAGCGTTTTTGCAGCTTGGAAAAGTTTTCGGACCTTTAGTATGATTTTGCAAACCCAAGGTAAATTTCAGATCTTTAGCCCTTCTTCACAAATTTCGGAGTTTTTGGATGTTTTTGTAACTTTATCATTTTGAGTTTCAACTCCAGGGTCCGAATTGGGAACTTAAGTGGATTTCGAATCATTGGGGTCCTTTTGCAACATTTAAACATTTTCCAGTTTTTGCCCCAAGGTCCGAAATTGGGCATTTTAAGTGAAATTTGGACCTAAAGGGTCTTTTTGCAACATTTCACATTATTCAGTTTTTGCCCCAGGGTCCGAAATTGGGCATTTTAAGTGAAATTCGGACCTAAAGGGTCTTTTTGCAACATTTCACATTATTCAATGTTTGCCCTAGGGTCCGAAATTGGGCATTTTAAGTGAAATTCGGACCTGAAGGGTCTTTTTGCAACATTTCACATTATTCAGTTTTTGCCCCAAGGTCCAAAATTGGGCATTTTAAGTGAAATTCGGACCTAAAGGGTCTTTTTGCAACATTTCACATTATTCAGTTTTTGCCCCAGGGTCCGAAATTGGGCATTTTAAGTGAAATTTGGACCTAAAGGGTCTTTTTGCAACATTTCACATTATTTTCAGACCATGTAGGAAACTTTGAATTTTGAAATTTTCACCCCAGGGTCCGAAATTCGGCCCCCTGGGCGATTTTAGCAATTTTCAACATTGTGAAATTTTAACATTTTGGCCTCTGGGTCCGAAATTGGGCCCATAAGGCAATTTTGGGAACTTTAGTGAAATTTCGGACTTTAGACCAGTTTTCGCCAGATTCTACAAACTTGGATTTCAGAGGCTTCGGAATTCTAAGGCATTTGGGCAAGTTTCGCAGCCTCGGCATTTTGGCCAGGAAATTCGCTCCTTCACCAGCAGGCGAAAATCATCCTTTACTCAAATCCCACAAATATCGCAGAGACAAACCTTATGCAATCTACTTCATAGCTCTAGCGCGAAAAACGACGACTTTGGGTCCTCGTGCGACCTTTAGACACACTGCTCTGGCTTGGTGGCTCTGGCTTGGCGGGCTTCACCAATTTCTATCACCTTACGCCTATCCAAGGCAATCTTCAAAATTTGAACAAACTCTTGGCATTCGTGCCCGAGGGCTAGACTAGCCTGATGGATTCATTGGCTCTTTTCTTTGACATCATTACTTCACGGACCAGTCGCGGACTCGCTCGAAAAGACGCGAGACACTCTGCGCAAAACTCAACAGGGCGAGGACGAAAGGCTCAAAAAACAGGAAGGGGGACCCTGTCGGCGACGGGGAGCGTGTGCAATGCACAACAGGTTTCCACATACACTTTATGTTTTTGCTGTTCTTATTTGTTAAATCTTGCATATATGTTGAATAAGTTTTATAAAGTATTGCTAACATATCCAACAGGTTCGTATTTTCTTAGAGGGGAGAATGATGTGGAGCATCTTCCCTTACTTTCCTTATCCATGTTTTGAGGTGGAATTAAGTAATGTACTATTTTTGGGCTTTTCTATTTTGGCTTGTTTCAGTTTTGTTTGCTGCTTGATGATTTTGTAACCATTGTTTTAGTGTAGGGTCAGGTTGGTAGAGGCCTCGCTGACTGGGTGCTTTTTTGGTAGGATTTTTTTTAATTTAAGTTGGAGTCTGGGTTTAGAGGTGGTCAGGTTTGAGAGTAGAACGAAAGAAATAAAAGAACAGAGGTCTGCACTCTGGAGTGTTACTTATTCTTAAAGAGTTGTATTTTCTGTTCATGACTGAAGAAATAAAATGACATCTATTTTTTATTCATGAATAGTTCTAGCTGAGTTTGATCTTCATATTCCTGGCTATTTTTATTTTTTTTCTGCAAATCAATCCATAGCTTCTGGTTCTGAGTGGCAGAAGCTTATTGTGCCTTGGCACTAATGGATGGAACTCCCTTTGTTACATAGTATGTCCCTTCAGCACCAATAATGCTAACAATTATCCCTGCATCTGGGTCATAGGGATGCCAAGCCTATCTTTGTTGCATAATACTCATAAAAATCTTCAAATTGTCAAGGATCTATAGAACCTATAGCAGTTTTTACAACAAATTGCCAGAAACAGCTCCCATCATCCATAAATCATGGTTGTTGATAAGAAAAATAATATCATCTCAATTTCATCCTCTAAATAATTCACGACGTATTGGGCATCAATGTCCATTTATATCTATGTATTTGGCCCGAAGGGGATGACAAAATTGTCACTCTATTGACTATTAATAATTGAACTTCAAAACCAAATATCTGGACTATTCTTGAATACTCATCTCTTTGTTGCACCATAAATTTATGACTTTTTCTGTAAACCACAAGCTGTTATGACCCAAACTTCGACAAACGGAAGAGAAGAAGAAAAACAAAACATAAAAAAACTATGAACAAAGGATGCTGGTAAAATTCTGTGTTTCCACAATCAGAGGCAATTCATGTTAACAAGCTTGCCCACCTCCAACACAGAATATGCAATAAAGTCACACAAAGAGCTGGTGTTGAACTTGTAACTAGCAAATTGCCTCTGTAAATTTTGCATCTAGATCATCAAGAGATTCTTTCCAATGCACGAGATAATCTGCCATGCATGGAATTGCAAAAGGGACTGGGAAAAACTCAGTATCAAAATTGACTGCTCTATAAATCAAGCTTGAATAGAAATCCACATTTGGGTAGAGCTTCCTCTTGACAAAGTACTCATTTGAAAGTGCAGACCTCTCTAAAGTCATACTTACTTAAGAAAAAGTACTCTTCTCAGCTCACTCTTCAATTGGATAACCTCTGTATTGCAATATACCTCCATCTCCATCTATGTATGAAAACGATGAATGAATGGGAGCAATATTAAAATAGCCTGGATCATATAGCTTCAATCTCAACAGAGCAAAAAGTCTTAAATTCAAATCATTCCACCAACTTGAGATCCAAATTTGTTTCTGAATTGACTCAAACGCTTCAAATTTAGAATAAACTCCCCGTCTCCTTATTTTGCTTTGATACCATGTTAGAAAAATGGGTAGAGTTCATAGAAGCTAAATAAAAAATTTACACGGAAAAATATCATGCTTCTATATGTTTTCCATTCAATACATACTACATATATAGAGAGAGAGAAATCACACCTATATTATAGGGAACCTCCTCTAACAACTGCTTTAATACATTGAATTGTTTCAATTTTCAACAACTCAAGCAAACAAGCACTCAAATAATTATTTTATGATACACTAACAAACCTACGGGAATGCTGTAATATTCCAAACAGAAGAAATACAGTATACATTCCATTGCAAAATCCTAATAGTTGCATCAGCAAGTACAAAGAATTAGGTTTCTTGCAAAAATAGATGTGGGAAAGATGAAGCAATATGCTGTGATGGTTGAACAATTGGTGAAGCTCAAAATTAGAAATAAGGCTTAGCAGTAGGAAGTAAAGCATTGGAAGGACAAAAGCAACACATATAGCAGCTTTTGGATTAAATGTGACATCAATGCAGGCAAAGCGATGAAAGAGATAGGACAAATTGTTACGTAGATGAAGCATAAGGCTAAAGCGTTTACATAGCTTCAACAACAATGGATGCGAAGAAATGAGGATATGATTCCAAAGGATATCTGAGTTCGAGGCAAGACAAAGAAAAGGCTAGTTAGGAGGCAACAAAGCTCTTCATAGATAGTCATAGGATCATAGCAATTCATTTTGACTGACTCTCCATTGTTTATTGCTTCAACAACTGCAATAAAATAGCTTGGGAAGCCATCACAGTGACCAAAGGACACTACCACTGCAGCTTCCTCAAATGCCACACCCTCCAGCAAATCAATTGGGACTCTAACAAGCTTAGACAGAAGGCAAACTGTTGCATTAATTTTAGCATATTAATATATCAACTTTGTTACATATTGTCTAAGCATACTTGAGCTAATAGAGTATTTTGGCTTCTTATGTCCCTGACCAAACATGTTCTTTTACAACGCTACTAAATCTTCGAATTAGTTGTGTTCAGTATGAATGATTATCAGACCACTGCCCAACTGAATTATCCCTTTGTTCTGACAAAATGTTTGTGATCAAACATATGGTTATGGGACATTGGTTATTCTCGCAGGTTGTATTGTTCTTTTTCTGGAGAATATTGTATATGCATATTGTTTGATATATTAATGCCAAGTTTTTCTTTCAAATTTTGAGGTAATTATTGTGTATAATCTCTTCTTTAGTTGTGTATGTTCATATTTACTGTATTACAAATCCTACAATCTGTACTTGTTCCAGGCAAAGAACCTTTTGGAAGGAAAATTTGTCTAGCACAAATTGGCCTCTGTGGACTATAATGTTGCTCATAAAAAGACATGAATGGTGATCTATGAATTAGATTGGTAGCAATCTTTGTTGGACAGATAATTTCTCTGTAGAAAGCTAGAAATTTTGCAGCAACCCCCAAACAAGGTCTTCTCAGATCCTCTACTTCCATGGACAAATCTTACTTCCCTGCACTACTGTACATAGGCTGAATGATTCTAGAACTCTGACATCACATAGGAACTATGCCAATGGGACATATTACACAAAAAAAATAATTAATTAATGATCACATAGCAAAAGAGGCTTAACTATTTTTAATGCATCTGTACTTCTTAAGTCTTCTCTTAAATGACACGGGTGGGATCCTTTAGGCATTCTAGATAAGTTCTTCATTTATTGCCAAGTTTTACAGGAATCCTTTTTTCAACTAGGCATTACACTTTGATTGAATGTGTTGATCATCTCAAACAAATGCACAATGCAGCTCAGAAAAATGCATCAGCACCATTTGGAAAGATGACAACTATAATGGATCTAACAAATACTTATGATTCCTCCATGAAAATAAGCACAGATTGATTTTCAATAACAAAAGAAACAACCCAAAAATATAATTGGAATAACAAGTCACAAATCCCTTTACCAACTCCTATTCTATTGCTCAGATCATGATTATTTTAAAGTGTAGTACATGACATCATATCTCCATACTTAAATATCATGATTCAAAACACTGTCATTCTCAAATCTTATTACATAGTTTCAGCAATTCTTTATATCAAAATCAGTCTGTCAACCACAAGATAAGAAATCAGAACCTTCCAATAACAGGTGCCAATACAAAACATCTTTTCTAGATATTTCATTTAACATTTCCTGCAAAGCTACACAGTGTTGCATCTGGACACAGCTCAAAGCACAAATTTTGAGAGATGAAATTAACAATATCTGAAGAGTCTAAAAACTTTCAACTACTCTTCTGGAATAGATTGTTCAACTCGGGGACTGCATTTAATAGTTCTATCTTGAATTTTTCCCATTCATCAATTGCTTCCACCAACCTATCATCCAGGTTTTGTAATCTGCTACAGTATAGTGCTGCTGAATCAGCAGACTCGGGCTTCTCTTTCAGAACATCCAATGTCTCATCCACTGCCCATGTAACTACTTTCTGCAAAGCCTTCCATTGGTACTCAGTGTGATCTTTGCAATTTTGAAGTTGCATGATAACAGATGGGCATGACTCATACCATTGCTGAATTTTCTTGGCCTTCTCTTGTGCTTCTTGCAATTTAGAAATGCGATCATTCAAGGTGGTCAAAGTCAGGCACTGTGATGTGGCTTGCTGAACTTCACACAATAACCTACTGCCTTCAGCATCTCTCCTAGTCAACAAAGTTGGCCAGTTATGCAGTTCAACAAAGATAGTAAAAGACTCTTGGGTGGCAACACTCAGCTTTCTGTATGATTTGTTTACCTCTTTTTCTAATTCATCTGCTATCAATAAATATCTAGAAACCAGGTCTCTATCTATCTTCAACGGAACTAAATCCTTATTCTTAGAATCCGCCAAACTTTTCAGTGCCACTTGCAATCTATCAATGGTGCATTCAGGTAAATCTCCCTCAGAAACATTGATAGCTTCTGCGAATGTCTCTTGAACAAATTTATAGATTGAATCAATCTTCTGATGTAATTGTTCATTTTCCAACTTATATTTGGCCACTCGCTGCTCAATCTGCTTCTGGAATGAAGTGGCTACTGTTAGAACTGTAGTATGTTGCATTTTGGTAGGATCTAAAACAATCGAGCTAGTTAAGGCTGGCCCCATTTCTGAAATCTGTGAATTTTCCCTGGAAGCAGAGACAGTAAGATCTGAAGATTTTAATTTCTGCTTCTTGCTCAAGTGCTGCAAAAAGAAATCAAGGCCCCCTGATGTTGGTTCATCTCTGCAGCTATTCATTTCTGTTTCTTGGGTTTGTGCAGAACATTGAAAAGATGTGAAATGATCCTTTTCTGGCTGAGGATGCACTATGGTCTCTGTGACAATCACTTCTGGTATTTTTTGAATAACTGCTTGTTTTTGGGTTACTGAAGCTTGATGCCTTTCATCACTTTTCTCTTTTGGTCGATCTGTTTGGTCAACTCTTAAAACTTGTTGCTTCATAGGAGTTTGAGTTGAGAATTCCTCTGTATTGTGAACTTGATCATCCATTGCCTGTTCATCAGCGTTCCCAATCAGTGTTCAGAAAATTAAATTGTAAATTAGAAACCAAGGAAGAAACAGCATGAATCAATCCAAATTGAGGCTAACAGGAACAAACCAAATTTTGTGATAGAAAGCATGTAAACAGACTTATTTCACAAAACTGGAGATACATACTATACTCTAGCATTCAAAGATAGAATATCAGTGCTGAAGAACTAGATTAGAGCTCCCCTTCTGAATGTGACCCCAATACTTGAGTAATACAATCTTGAGAATTGAATAGATAGATAAAACTAGAGCCAACCTCAAATTTGCTATGTTATAGGGTTCCCTACATACTCTATGTGAACTGGTCCAGGCGGGTAATTGGTGCTGATCTAGATTTGGCTAGTGTAAATCTAAGACATGCTCAAGTTGCATCCTGACTGAACCCAATGAGAATGAATAGGGTTAAGAAAAAAATATATAAAAAAAAAAAGAGAAAAAAACAATGGAAGAAATGTATTTGTTTGAAGAATTTGGAGATTTTTTCAAAGAAATAAAATTATGAAAAATGACATGCCATAGAGGTTCCTATGGCTTGAAATGCCTTAATTTGGGGTTGGTGGTGAGAATTCCACCTCAAAACCTCGCAAGGGGTGCTTCCCTTCAGCCCTTTCTCTTGATAGAAAAACAGCATTTTCTCCTGACTTTTTTCTGATCAAATCCTAAGTGTAGTTCATTTATATTTTTGGTTTGCCTAAGTTAATCCCTGTTCCAAGTACTACTCTGAAATAAAGTGAAACAATTTTGATTTATCTCTTGTATGCATGATTTCAAAATTGACATTGCATAATCAATCATCAGCTGTGTTCCCAATTCTGTATTCATTTTTGTATAAATTATGGTGTTATGTGTGTGTGTGCCTGTGTTTGTTATTTGCTTAAGGAATCTTCAATTCCCCGTAGAGTTAAAGGTATCTCTCTACCAAATAAGGAGCATCTTGTTAACATCCAATTTGCGGATGATACAGCTCTCTTTGTTGACTTAAGCCAAAGAAATATGGACTCTCTAATGCATAAAATCAATCTATTTAGCAAAGCTTCTGGTGCTAAATCTGTTATGCTTGGGTGGCAAAATTCACATCCATACTGATTCACAAAATATGGTTTCCAATGGGGAGGCCCCAATAAGCAAGTGAGATACTTTGGTATCCCCTTTTCTCTTGGCCCTTGCCTGAAGGATATGTGGAATTGGATTAAAGGGAAAATAGATTGCAAACTTGAGAGTAATTTCTTTCATTGGCTGGAAGAATTAAAGCATGTTGAAATTTTTTGTCATCATATAGCTTATATTACTCCTCAGTGTGGTTGTTAAATAGCTACCAGGTGAATGATATCCAGACGAAGATCGGAAAATTTATTTGGTCAGATTGTAAAGGTAGAGGCAAACAACATGCTGTAAAGTGGGAATAGTGCTGCCTGGAAAAGAAGTGAGGTGAGCTAGGACTGAAAAACCTCAAGATCCAAGGAATTGCCTTAGCTGCCAAATGGATCCATAAGGCTGTGAATGGTGAAGAGACCTTGGAAAATTTATCTTTAGAAACAATATTAAGTTAGCTGTCCCCAAATAGGCCAAGTCCTAGAGGTTGCTTCCCTTTGATGACTTGCTAGTAGTTCCTTGTGGTTCCTACAGGATCCACAATTTTTAAAATTATTTGGAAGGCCTGGGAACTTGTTAAAGCCAATATCATCAACAAAATTTTCATAACTGGTAACAATTTGATTCACTATAGGAGATCTATTTGGTGGAATCTTACTCATAAGAACAAACCCCTTGACCTACTCCAAGGATTACAAAAAGTTGGGCTTCTAAAGGTATCAGCTGCTTCGGTGACATTCTTAAAGAGGGGCAGCTGAAGTCTTGGGCTACTTTAAGCATTTGGGCATGTTAAGTATAGAATCTGGTGTACTTTTCTTGGATGGATAGTAGGGGCCCTAAAATTAGGATGGACAGTAGGGGCCTATGCAAGGTGGGGGGGAGTTATGGGCTCCTTGTTGACTTGGTAGTCAACATCTCCTTGGGGACTCGTGACATGGTGTAGTACCCCTCCTTGTTCAGACTCTTTTTGTATGTTCTGATTGACTTCAGTGGAACATTATTGTATATTGATTCAGATGATATGCGATGTTATTTCATGCTTTATCTGGATTTGTGGTGTATGATTTTATGCAGTATCTCAGTGCTTATGATTAATGTTATTTTATGGATCATTATCATGGATTGACACTCTTACCCTATGTGTGCGATGCGTTACTTATGTGTTGCGTGATTGCATGTGTATGGGATGCGAGGAGATGATTTTCCTTCACTCACTCCAGTGAGACAAGGAACGTCACGACTCTCCTTCATCGGTGTGTGTGTCGTGTCTGTATATATATATATATATATATATATTTGTTTATATGCACGTGTGGTTCTTTGGTGCAGGACATTGCAGATACAAGTATCGGGTAGGTACGGGGTATCGACTCCACCTAGTTTCACAGGTCTGAGCGTGCCTTATATGTCCGATGGGAGTGGAGGAGATAGTTGTTGGACCCTAACTTGACCCGCAATTACACTCGTGTGAATGTTGTCAGTCGGTTGTCTTTCCCGTCTGGCTGGTATGCGAGTCATAGTGCTTTGGTTTGGTCATTTGTGAGTCGTCATTTGATTATTCTTCATTTTGCATGTTTTTGTTCATCTGTATGGTTATTTAATTGGATGGATGATGCTATCTTATGTTGGCATAATTAGTTAATTTTTATGCTCTGAGATTATTGATTTAATTAAATTAATGATTTGCTAAATTAAATGGTTAAATGTCTTATTTCATTGTGTAAAGTTGCATTAATATATTTTGTGGAAGGAAATAAATAATTGCCTAGCCATTTAAATGATATATGATTATGTTGAAAGAAAGCATTTTGGAAAATAGAAAATAAAATAAAAAGCTTTTCTTTTTACCTTTCTATTTAACTTTTTCATTTTAATTGATGGAAAAGAATTGTTTTTGGAAAAAGGTAAATCTGATTGTTTTTACTTAAAAAAATATTTAAATCTGATTGGATGGAATAACTTTCAACCTAGAAAGTTTAGGTTAAAAATTATTTTTCCATATATGCCTGGAGATTCACAGGAATAGGAGACAAGAATTTCTGGAGAGAAATTTGGTAAAATCATTCTGGAAGGAGGAGCTGGAATTCGATTGGGGTTACAAGGATTGGGATTCTTCCATCATTTTGCTTGCTAGTTTGCTTCAAGGTTGGATAATCTCTTCTTGTTTTAAATTTAAATTTGAATTTTTCAGTTTGCTTCCTGTGTGTTGAAATTATGCAAATCTTCCTGTAGATTCCTGTGGAATGATTGGAATGGAAGGAGAAATGCCTATTATTGTTGGTTTTGTGAAATTTATATCATATGTTTGCATTTAGGAAAGAAATGGCTCACTTCTCTATTTGTTGTATGTTGTGTTCTTCAAAATCAATTTCTTGTTTTACCTCTTCTTTTTGGAAAAGAATGAATTAGATTGAGTTTGTTGGGTGCATCCTAGTATCTAACTTGCCAAGAATTGGTTAGCTATTGCTTCCAGTGTGTTTATTTCATCATTTACCTTGCTGGTAAATATCCCGTTGAATTTTGGATTTGGCACTGTGTGTGTGTGCCCGTGAAATAACCTGGAAATGAATCGTTTCTTGTGTTAAACGATTTTGTGGCTTATTGGTTTTAGAATGCTTTGGAAGCATGTGTTTTTGAATTTTTTATCATTTTGGACTTTACCTTGCCCCGTGGCGGGCTAGTCCCCCCACGCGGGTCGGTAGTGTTTGCTGCCCACAGGTAGCAATACTACCGGTCGGCAGTACTACTACGCGGTAGCAGTGCTACAGGTCGGTAGGACTGTTGGTAGCAGTCCTACCGGACAGTAGCGTCTGCTACCGATCGGCAGCAGCACTACCGGTCGGTAGGCTAGCTACCGGTCAACAACAATACTACCGACAGGTAGTGCCTGCGGCCTCGACAGCGGCACAGCTACAGGTTGATCTCGACCCCCGCATAACCTTGTAACCCATAGCGGTACAAATTGCTATGAACAATGAAGTTAATTTTTATAAAATGGAATATATTTTAAAGTGGTTTTAGTGTTAATAAATGAAATGGTGATTTTTCATGTGATTTTTATTATGTAGTTTAATAAATTTATCAATGGAAATCAAGACATGAATTAGTAATGCAAATTGGCTAATTTGGATATATACTAGAAATGAATTAAATGCCTATTAGGAATTCATGTTTTTATTCGGTTGAGTATTTGACGTGAGTTTTATCCTTGATGGAATATTGATTTGGTAATTGAATAGATGTGAATGGTAAAAGAGTGGTTTATTTAATTTTCAATCAATGATGTTGCAAGTGTTTATGATGCTGATTTTCTCAGAGATTGTCTGAGTGCGGACTTAGTGAAATTAGTTTTCCTTGCAAGAGTTATATTGTGTTATGTTTGGTCTGTGGTTCAGTCGTCCTGTGGTGGTGTATTTGGTACCTTTGACCAAGTGATATATGTTGGCTTCGTTGTCTTAACCAGGTAGTGTCTTTGCCTTATGGTTAGCCAAGAGTCAGTATGTCCTTGTTTAACCACTTGTTTCTGAAAGTGGTGTTATGGTTGTCTGCTTCGCCATAGGGTCCTCGGGGAGTGACCATGTTTGTTTAGTGTCCTTTGAGAGAGTGGCTTTCACTTGGGGGTTGCGCCCAAAGTGGTAGGCATTACGACCCAGCGAAAGTTAGATAATAAGTGATAATCTAATTAATTGATTGGGTGGGTAGTTCTCAAACATTAATAAAGATATTGTACCTCGCGCATAGGTGAGTGCTTGTATTGAGGCTCATAACGTAGTGAGAAGGCCTGGAATGGCAAACCAACCACCTTGTCTTCACGAAAGGCTGGTAGGGTCCGCATGAGACTTAGTTGGAACCGGAGGTTCAGGAGAGGTTACCAGGACAGTGAGCCGAGACCTATGGAGGTTGTACCATGGTATCCATCTTAAGCTATGCGATGACACTCTCTCTTTAGGTTCACTTGTGTTTTGTGATGTCGAGTCACTTGTGTATTTGTGATGTTGAGTCACCTGGATTACTGTGGAGTCTCTTTGTGTTGTCATGGAGTCGTATTGTTTTATCGACCATTTCATGCTTTTGCTTGCTTGAGGGTACTCAGCTATCGCCTAGCACGGTGGGGTGATTCCATTTTGGGGAATTACATGGTCGGGTGGTAGTGCCACTTCCCATTGGATGTTCTTGTTCATACTCTCATGCAAGGATTGGCTTCGCAGGTGTTTTCTGTGGTTCGTGGCTCATGCTTATCTCATGGTTTGGAGATTATTGTTATTTGGAGACCTATGTAGTCATTGTATCATGATCTTTTGTAAAACTTGTAATTGGTTAAGTTGTATCTTTATATGTATATTGAGAAGCCATGTATTGGAAGAGCAATGTAATCCTAAGATTGGGATGTTATTTATCAGTTTCCTTTATGCTATGTGTACATGCTTATTGAAGAGAAATTATATTGTATCCTTTCAATCTTTCAATGGTGTAATCTGATATTGCATATGGCTTCTTGTGATCATTGAGTTAATGATGGATTATTGGATTAACCTTAATTGTGGAATTTATCTTTTGGTTTTAATTCTTCGTTGGTAACCCTTAAGGAATTATGGTGTAAGTCTTCCGCTTGTGTTATCGTGCATGTTGTGTGTTATGCACTTATTATGTTTATACTTTTTTAAAAAAATTGTTTCACCCTTGTTGTGGGTTTTCCTTCGGGGTTCCTGGCGGGGCATTACACATGGCTTAACCGCCTCCCATGGCTTGGGTTAAATTTAACGTTTGTATTGGGCATTGATAGTTCGAGCTTTTGGCGCAATGGCAAACCACTTCCAACACTCTCATCATTCCTATTCTTGCAAATCTCAAATAGATCGTTGACTCGACTATCAAATCTATATTGTATATGTAATACAATATATATGTAATGTATGGATGGATAGTCCATGTATAGATGGATAGTCCATGTATAGATGGATAGTCCAAACTACAGACTGTAGACCCCTTTCTATCAAATAGTAGGCCGAAAGTGTAATGTCCTGTAGCGAAAAATGACTGAAAATGCCCTAGTTATGGGTCCTAGTGGGGATTGAAAGTAAGTACCTTAATTTCTGCTAATCCAAACCTGCAAAACAAAGTTAGAAGATGCTACGAATTATATTAAGAAATGAACATATAAGTAAGTATATTCAGAATTGACTATAAACTAAAGTTAACAGTGTCGAAGATTAAATTATAGATCAGGAATAATGGGAAAATGTACTAATGTAGGGTGTCTTATCAACAGTTTCCCCTTCTCAGTATTACCATGTAGGGTGCCCTATAGCAGTTCTCCCTACGTAAAGATCCTGTAGGGTGCCCTATAGCATGCAAAGTGTTTGTCAAAATGTCAAACCTACCTAACTAAAAAATTAAAGGCAGAATAAGCTGAGAATCTTACACCTTCCCTAACAGTGTTAACATTAACTTGATTTCTCTTTTTATTTTTCTGTATATAGGTGCATGCCTGTGCCCCAGCTACACGCAATTCTTGACTCTAAAAATTTATCTTTACTTATCCACGCATGTACAAAACAGCCAGAGTATTAATACTCCAATAGAGGCAACAGACCATGTCTCTGCTGCTAGAACAAAACTAATGGAAGGTGACGAAACCTGGTTAGTTGCACTGGATTTGTGCTGCAGCGGTATTGGATATTTGTCTAAGAATTGCTCCAAAGCTTTCCCTGCATCCCCTCCATCTTTGGTTGTCATTGGTCCATATTTGAGGGTGCTGTTAGCAGGGTTGGCTGCTGCTGCAGCCTGTTCACTTTTTCTTTTAGATGCTATGTCATTCTCAATAGGATCCTCTATAAAATCAGCATTAGTTTTTCTGATTTCATCACTTATACGTGAAAGCTTTGGTGCCAAATGTTCTTGCTTAGATCTATTAGATTGTGCCAGGCTGTTTTGATGATCTGAAGCTTGATCCTTCATATTGTGTCTCTGAAGTTCTGTCACTGTTACTTGAAAATTTCCTGTAAAGAAGAAAAAGTAAATCATCTCTTAAATTACCTTCAACAATGAGAAACTTGCAAGTTTTCTCTGCTGCATTATATCTCAAAAGTAAAATATTTGTAAGGTTCAAGCATGCATATAGCATTCTATGAATCATATAGATGCTTCACATAAAATAATTACAAGAAAGATAGTAAAATGTGTAATTTGAACAGTATTATTAACATCATTACCTTGCAAGCAACTGTGGATAGCTTCAGAATATGGCCGCAGATGAAAATAAGCAACTGCAGCGGATGCCTCATAACTGCAAGATGCATTTTCAAGCAAAGGGCCTTCTACACTGCAGCATAAAACAGGCTAATGTACTTGATTGCATATTGTGTCAGAGTTTCTTGCATTTGAAATCTCAAAGTATTAAATCTTCCACGGCACAAAAATAATAAACAGATTGTAGCTTCCTAATCAAAGGTATCCATTACCAAAATAATAAATTTGGTAAACATTCTCAAAAAAATGTCAGCAAATTCAATTGAAAAAGGTGCCATTTCTTATTTCCAATTATCTAAAGGACAAATGTCTATGTCAAAAATTAAAGTCCCTTCCAATAAATACTAATAGAAACAATTAAATTGGATATTTCAACAGAATTACTTGGGAAACACATACACTAACCAATCATACCTGCTAAGAGCTAACTTGATAGGAACCCATTTAACCTCTGTATCTGGGAAGGAACTAAGAGGAGCTTCCTTTATGCAGCGCATCATATATAACTGACTATTTGTCTTTGCTTTTGTTATAGAATATACCATATGTTTTGAAAGCATTTCCAAATCACACTTATCAATTCCTGTTAAAAAGTACATGTTATAAAGACCGTTATCATTTACCAAAACAAAATAACACTTTTTACAAACCAATATTTGACTCGTTTAGAAAAACTACACTACATTTATGATCATTCTGGTAAGATAGATCAAAAAATTAACAAAACTCATGCAAAATGGTTATGGAGTTATGGGGTGAATCTTTTTACAGCTATTGTTTATGTAATTTATGTTTTGGAATCCATTTGACGTTTTGTGCCATCTACCAAGATCTGGATGACTTGGATTGGTCTTTCTGATTCAATCAAGGGTGTCAACAAGAAAATGAGACATATTGTTCCCACATACTCCTCGTACACAAAAATCCTCATCAAACAAAATGCATCCACTTCTTCAATAGCCATGTAGATATCCATCAATTCAGTGGCTTAAGGAAAGGATCAAATGGATTAGAATATTTAGAATAGTTGATTTGAATATATGGACAACCCGATCTTAGAGGATGCCCCTAAATAAATGATATAACTAGGTGTAAAGGAATTGGAAGATGCAAGTGGATTTCAAAATCCAATTTTGCTCGAGTCTACTTTATTGTTGTCTTTGTTAACAAAGTGGAACATTCTCCAATTTTCGAATCCAATAGATCCTTGAAGCCAACATCAATATTTCAACCTTATTTAAAACTTTATTGTATCTAAAATACCGATTGGATGATTTAGTATCTGTAATGTCCCCTTTGCAAGCCTAAGCATAATGCCTAGCACATTCCACCATCAACTCGCTACAATGTATTGCAAGGGGGAAGTCGACGGCTTGCACAATCCCATTCCTCATCATTCTCATGGCCATCTTGATGGATTGTATCCATACATTCGTTCTTTGAATTCCTCCATATCGACATGTCCAAGGTTGGTGTCTCCAATCTTCTTCCATTTTGAAACAATTTTGGACTCCAAGAGCATTCCTTTGAAACCATACTTCATTTCAGCTTGTCTTGAAACTCCTCCAATCTTGGTACCCGACATGTAATGTCGAAAGAAAGAACCTTGTATTATAACTATGAATAGACCCTAGGTTAATTTAAAAAATGCTTTGAGTAGAAAGCAAGAAATCGTGACAAGAAAATGATCATTCAAAACGTTGCACTCCTAATTCTCATTGAAGAGTCTTTAAAGGAAATCGCATAAAAATCGTTCTTCAATGGAATATTGTAAAACATTCATAAAACTCATTCATAATCTTTAATCTCTAAGGATATAAAATCCTTCACATCCTTCTCAAAAACTCTTGCTTTTTACCTTTTGCACAAAATTTTCAGAAAAATAAGTTCTGATTTTGCTTCCAGCAGCCTAGAAATTGACTTGGAAATCTCTGTGAAGCTAATGCAGGCCTGGAAAATACTTACGTTTTCACTCAAGTCAGAATATAAATCGCCTTCTTCCTCACAAATCTGAACCCTTGTTGGAAAATTTGCTTTGAAACCTGATTTCTCTTGATAAAAATTGCCTTAAATCTGATGTAAATTCACACCACCTCTTAATTCTGCACTCAACTTTGTTTTGAATGATGTTGAAATGATATTTTGATCTTCACATATACAGTCACTCCATGCAAAAATTACAATCTTTTGATAAAGGCCCTCCTAGGTAGGAATTTATTGTTCTCTCTTAAAAATTTAAAATTTTCATTCATCCTTATTCAAGTCGGCCAGCTTCACTGATTCAGGCGATTGCATATACTCTTCCTAGGTGGGAGTCCTATGTTTCCAAGGACAACATGAACATATTTGTGATGTGTTCTTAGACACTAGGGCACGATTTCACCCTGTTCCAGGACACTTGAGCGCATTTTGATGATGATCAAGGACTCTTGAGCATGTTTGAGGATTCGACAGGGACTCATGAGCGCATTTTCACCATGTGCAAGGACACAAGTAAGCACAAATCAAGGTTGTCCAAGGATTTTCCATAAAATGCTAAGGAAAATTCAATCTTGAGAGGCATTATCCATGTTCCATCCTTGGATTTTTCATTCTAATTTTGGATTTCCACATCTCAACTTTTTGAATTCCATATTTCAACTCTAGACTTTAATCTTAATTTAGGAATTCCTCATTTCAATTATGAATTGTCCCTGAAAATTGCAACTTTTATCCAAGGATAGCTCTTCGAATTTTCCTTATTTTCAATTCTTGTCAAGGTAGGAAATCTGAACTTGACACGGAATTTTCCTTGCCTTGATCTTACATCTATTAATATTATATTTTCCTAAGTTATTAATGCTCAATAATGTATTATATTGTAATTTTAGTTTCTTATTAGAAAATTTCTATTTTGTATTTCTTTGTAATTCTTTATAATGATCTTCATGATCATTCGTAAATACACCAATAATTTTTTACCAATTATGTCCCAATAATATGGTATTAGAGCAGAAAGAAAATTTTTGTTTTTTCTAAAAATTTTCGAATGAAATTTTTCATCACTGAAAAAACAAATCTAGGGCCTGCGATTTTTTCAAAATTCGAAATTCAATTTTTTTTTAAAGGGTTTTCTTCCAAGCAGTTTTTTCTACTGTTCTTCGTGTTTTCTATGGCGGATTTCTTTTTAACCAGACCTTCGTCCTGCGACGCCATTAATCCTCTGCACGTGATGCGATTTTTTCCACCTGCAAATTTTCTTTTCTACCATTTTTGGACGGAAATCTGCATTTTCGATTAGGGTTTTTACCCTTCAGATCAAGTTGAAATTGTTTTTTGATTGCAGATTCTTGGTGGGGTTTTTGAGAGCTCAACTGGGTTGTTTTCAGAATTTTGTGAGTGCATCATTTTCCGTGCCTCGAATTTCGTGCCAACAGATTTTAGATTCTTTCTGCGTTTTTCGCAAGGATTTCTGGGTTGTCTTCGAATTTTTTTGGGTTGGCCGAAATTTTTTCTTGAAATCTATGTTAGCCGTACATAATTTTTTTAAGTCTGTACTTGTATCTTCCTTTGTTTTCTGCATTGGGATTTGTGCTTTGTATTTCATGCTATCGCCTCTTCTCTTATTTTCATTTTCTGTGCATTGGGAAACGTGCGAGATGGCGTAATTGACCAACTTGATGTTGGAAGGCAGTCAGCGATTTAATGGCAAGAATTATAACACCTGGAAGTAGCCTATGCTGACTATTTTTGAATATCATCGCCTTGATGATCTTGTTTTGGGAACAGAATCTCGTCCTACCACAGCCGGATCAGATCAGGACAAGTTTGATGACCGGAATCGAGAGGCTGTTATGCTTCTCAAGCTCTCTGTCACAGATGACCAGTTACCTCAGATTCCTTCCGGCAAGTCAGCCTCAGAAATTTGGAAGCATCTGAAGGAGTTGCATGAGACATCCGACAAAAGCCGAGCGTTCTTTCTAAAGAACCAGTTGTTCTCCATCATGATGGATGAATGCATGTCCTTACAGGAGCATCTCACAAAGATAAAGGACATTCGAGATCAACTCGAAGCTATTTGTCGGAAAATGGAGGAAGAGGATATGGTAGTCATAACCCTGAAAATCCTACCAAAATCCTATGAGCACTTCACAGAGACTCTCAACATTTCATCTACGAATGTTGATCTGAAATTTCCAGAGTTATGCACCAAACTTCTGCAGCAGGATCGCTGGAAACAACAGTTTGGTAGCAGTGCCACTTCATCCTCCTCTGAGCAAGCCTTTGCAACCAAATCCTTGCACAAGGATAAAGGCAAATCTCAGTCATCTCACTCCTCTCAGCAGAAGAGCTTTAGTTAGTCACAGGAAGGCTTGAAAAAGAAAAAGGTTCAATGCAATTATTGTCACAAATATGGCCATCTGATTAAGGATTGTCGCAATCGGATAGCTTTCGAACAGCAAAAGAAGGGAGGGTCTCAACCTAAGGCCAATGCTGCTAAGCACACAAAGAAGAAAGAGTCTACCTTTTATGCCTTCATGGCTAAAAGACCTACAGACCATGTGAAATCTTCTGCTTGGTACATTGATTCTGGTACTTCTCGGCATTTCACTCACAGGCGTGATTAGTTTACAGAATTCACTCCCTATACTGATTCAGTTATTTTTGGAGGTGAGGAGTATACAGTTGTCGGCAAGGGCAATGTTTAGATACAGTCTGGTGGGAGGAATCTCATATTCCTTAATGTGTACTACGTTCCTAGAATGAAACTGAACCTTCTCTCTATGAGTCAGATTATGCGGCATTATCCTCAGCTTGATGTCATCTTCAGTGCACATAAGTGTTCTATTATTGATCGTCTGAAACGCACTATAGTTGTTGTTGGTATTGAGGATCATGGTCTTTACACACTTGTGGATACAGGTGATTCTCTTGAGCATCCCTTCGCAACAAAATCCTCCTCTATCACCCGTCTATGGCATCAACGATATGGTCACTTGAACATTCACTATCTTGCTCAGCTTGTTCGGGAAGACTTAGTGCATGGCCTACCTGAAATTCAAACTCAGAATCAACGAGTTTGTGAAGCTTGTTAGGCTAGTAAGCAACACAGGACACCGTTCAAGGATGGTGATTCATGGCGAGCATCTAAGGTACTGCAGTTGGTCCACGCTGATGTATGTGGTCCAATGAATACTACTTTTGTTACTGGGTGTAGGTATTTCTTACTTTTTGTTGACGATTACAATCATAAGATGTGCGTGTACTTTCTTAGACAGAAATCAGATGTGTTTCCTGTATTTCAGAAATTTAAGGCCTTGGTAGAAAAAGAGTCTGGTTGTTCTATTATTACTCTTAGGTCTGATAATTGGGGGGGGGGGGGAGTTTTGTTCTACTGCTTTCTCCACTTTCTGTGATACACATGGCATAAAACGTCAGTTAACCACACCATACACCCCTCAGCAGAACGACATTGTAGAACGTCGTAACCGCACCATTACAGAAATGGCTAGGTGTATGCTGGAACACAGAAATGTTCCTAAGAAGTATTGGGCAGAAGCAGTGTTTACTACAGTCTATCTCCTTAATAGGTCTCCCACTCATGATGTTAAAAGGGAAGACTCCTGAGGAAGCCTGGAGTGGTCGCAAACCCAGGATCAGTCATTTGAAAGTTTTTGGCTCTCTTGCATATGATTGGATTCCAAATGCGAAGCACTCTAAGTTGGATTCCAAGAGCCAGAAGCTTATGTTTACAGGATATAGTGACAACCATAAGGCCTACCGGCTGATTGATGTATACACTGATCGTCTCATCTTTAGTCGCGATGTTGTCTTTGATGAAGATCGAGGATCATTTCAGCTTTCGTCCTTTGAGCAGAATTCTAAGGATCCGCCTTTGAAGGCTTCTGATTTAGGTGTTCGTCTTCCATTTGGTTCATCTGATGGGAGGGATGATGCAGATTCTGTATTTGATGATGCACTACCTGAATTTCCTCCAGATGATGCTAATCTTCCACCTATTCCAGATCCTCTTCCACCTCCAGTTCCAGTTATTCCTCCTCCATCTGATTTTGGCACATCTACTCTCCGGCCTAAGTGGTGGGCTAAGACCATTAGTGATCTTTGTCCTGATGAGCTCGTTAAGGGTAGATCTTCCAGAAATAAGGGCAAGCAGCAAAATACAGTTAACTTTGCTCTCATGGCCAACATTCATAGTATTTATGAGCCTCAGACTTATACCAAAGCAAAAGGGATTCTAGAGTGGGAACAGGCAATGGATGCAGAATACCAGAGCCTTCTAAAGAACAACACCTGGGTTCTCTCTGATCTTCCTCCAGGGAAGAAACCCATTAGCTGTAAATGGGTCTATAAGGTCAAGTATCATGCAGATGGTACCTTGGATAAGTACAAGGCCAGATTAGTTGCTCGAGGATTCACACAGCGAGAGGGCATTGATTATGAGGAGACTTTTGCTCCTACTGCCAAGATGAGTACCATTCGTCTTCTTCTCGCTATTGCAGCTCAGTTTGGATGGAAAGTCCATCAGATGGATGTTAAGAGTGCCTTCCTCAATGGTCAGTTGCAGGAAGAAGTCTACATGACGCAGCTTCCTGGTTTCAAGGTTGTCAGCAAAGAACATCAAGTATGTAGACTCGTTAAAGCACTCTATAGGCTTAAACAGGCTCCTTGAGCGTGGTACATTAAGATTGATCAGTACTTGGTTGCTCATGGTTTTCAACGTTGACCTTCTGACAGTAATTTGTATATCAAACACTCTGGTGATAATATTCTCTTTCTTGTTGTCTATGTGGATGACTTGATCATTACTGGCAGTTCAGCACATTTGATTGCAGAAATCAAACAGGATCTGTGCAAGGATTTTGATATGACAGATTTGGGGCTTCTCCATTATTGTTTAGGTGTTGAGGTTTGGCAAACTGATGGTAGCATTTTTATTTCTCAGCCTAAGTATACCACGAACTTGCTTGACAGGTTTCGAATGCAGGATTGCAAACCTGCTTCCAAACCTATGGAGGTTGGCTTGAAGTTGTCAAACAAGTCTGATTCTCCTCCTATAGATGAAACACAATTCAGGCAACTAGTGGGCAATCTCATCTATCTTACTGCTACTAGACCTGATTTCACGATTCATAATAGCCCCCAAGGCTGATCATTGGGTAGCAGCAAAGCATGTGCTGCGTTATGTGAAAGGCACCTCTGATTATGGACTTCTTTACACTAGGAAACATGATCCTAGACTCAGTGGGTTCACAGATTCAGATTGGGCAGTCTCGGTTGATGACAAGAAATCAACCTTTGGATATGTGTTCAGTTTGGGATCCGGTGCAGTCACTTGGACTAGTAAGAAGCAGCAGGCAGTGGCTCTCTCCTCGACAGAAGCAGAATATCGGGGAGCAGTTAAGGCAGCTTGTGAGGCAGTTTGGCTTCGCTGGATGCTTGCGGATATGCAAATATCTCAAGCAGGTCCGACTCCCTTGTTCTTTGACAATCAGGGAGTTCTCAAACTTGCCAAGAATCCAGTCTTCCATGAAAGAACCAAACATGTAGAGCTTCATTGTCATTACATTCGACAGTTGGTTGAAGACGGATCCATTCAGTTGTTGTATGTTCCTCAAGCGGAGCAGCAAGCCGATATTCTCACCAAGCCCCTTAGTCCAGGTAAGTTTGTAAAATTCAGGGGGTCTATTGGTGTAGTTGATAGATTGAGCATTAAGGGAGGGTATTAATATTATATTCTCCTAAGTTATTAATGCTCAATAATGTAATATATTGTAATTTTAGTCTCTTATTAGAAACTTTCTATTTTGTATTTCCTTGTATTTCTTTATAATGATCTTCATGATCATTCGTAAATACAACAATAATTTTTTACCAATTATGTCCCCATAATAACATCCTTGGATTTCCTTCCTGAATCCACACTTACCATTTCCAAATTTGACCTTCTAGAAAACTTGTCTTAACAACAATTTTATGCTTTGTTAAGTCTTTCACAATTTCGCTCTCAAATCCCAATCTTTGTGATTCACTCATGGATTTTGGACTTGGACTTGTGACTCAATCACACCTTCAAGGATAAACTTCACACTCAAAGACTAAAACTACTGCCAAGCAAAACTAAACCTAAGCAAAACAACTAAACTAACAAGCAAAAGAGGGGGTCCCCATTTGCAATGGGGCGATGTGTGAAAAGGTCGCAACAAACCGTACCTGTCGCAAATGAAGATCCCACAGACGATGAAGATCTCCCAGAGAAATCACAACGAAATTGCAGATCGGAATGTCTCCAAAAATTGCAACCAGAACTAGATGAAATCGCTGAATAAAACCAGATGAAATCGCCGAATAAATGAAATAGCACAGGGAAAACAATCGCAAGGAATTCTAAATGCCGTATGGAGGCATTCATTTAGAGTTATTTATAAGGTTTAACCCACAAGTTTTCCTTGCATATTTTTAGAAATTTCTAATACTTTTTCAGAAATATTTCTGTAGTTCAGTTTTGGAAACGAGTGTTTTTTTTATTTTAGCCAAATCCTAAAATCCAGCACAGCAAATATTTTAGTTTTTTTCAGGCATGGGTCAGTATGGTTTCTGGCCCATATATATGTCGTACCGTGTCTGTACCTATTTCAGATATGGAGATACGTGTACCAGCAAAGAGTGGGTGCCATTTCCAGTAACCCTACCCAATGTACTTGTGAGAACCAGCCCACTGGAGACACCACTCTCATATGCCTAGATCTGAGCAACAACTCAATAACTAGGACTTCTATCTCAACAATATGAATGATATGAATTGAGGACCTCCATCATCAATACTCAACTTGCATTGAATATGTTCAACCTTCAACACTCTCCAATAAAGCATACATACATCAAGGTGCTACACAAAGCATCATTCTCAAATTTGCATGATATGTAATGTCCCCACTTTCAAGTCCTCTTGCAAAATGGTTGGTACTATCTTCCAAGGTTTGTGTAAGCCAATTCAGAGGGGTTTTTTGATGTCACCAATGAGCTCAAAGGATGTATTGGAGTTGAAAGACACTTTCCGCAGTGTTTATGGACAACTGGGATGAGACTTGCTATTTTTATAATGTGTTGATTTCGACACTGTTTGGTCAATTGAGAGTCTAGGCTAACTTACTATTTTTAGTAGTTACTATTTATAGTAAACGCTACTTCCAGCAGCTGGTCATAGTTCGATCTCCCCTCAACTTCCACATTTAGTATCTTCAATTTCGGGATTTGTATAGCCGGTGATTGTTTAAATTGAAGATATATTGCGAATAATAATGTTTAGAGTTATTATTTTAAATAAAGTTAAATGCTAAAATTAAATTAAATATTTAACTAACGTTATTTAATACAATATAAAGTTTTAATATTGGTGACATGGGAGTTATAAGGTATTGATTTAAAATATTAATGAAGTGATTATCTTTTGGGCACCAAAGGAGTCATAAGGTGAATTTATTATTAATTTAAAATGTGCAAACCCTAATTAGGGTGTCGGGATGAAAGCATTATGAAAAGGCACTTGGGAGCTCATTTTGATATATACTTGGCTTATTTATTTTCTCTCTGAAAAGCTTGAGAGCTTTCGCTTTTATTTACTGGAAATCTGAGGACGGAAACTGTTGGAAACTAGTGGATTGGAGGAAAACCCAACTCCACATTGAGATGTGAATCCACCCAAGGTTCATCATTAAGCATATTTGCAGGTTTTACATCATTTTGGAGCTTCAACCGGATAGGGTTTGAAAGAAGGAAAATCATATCAGCTAGGGTTTGAATTTTATTTGAAGGTGGAAGACATATTGCTTCAGATTTCGATGTTTAATTGCCATATTTTCATAATACCTTGGACTGCTAGGGTTTGGGCATTAAACAAAGGGGATTTGTGTCTAAATTTCATTTAATTTGGAGACAATTTGAGAATACATCATTGCAGGTCGACTAGGGTTTGTTCACCATCATTTTGGCATCCTTTTGTGAAGGAAAAGAAAGATTAAGGTGGCTGATCAGATTTATGACTTGCTGGGTTGCTGTGAAAAGTCTATATTTAATTCCATTGGAGGCAATTTGATGTTTATCTTGCTTTAGGCATTGCCCTAATTCGAGCGCCAACTTGAGAGGAGCAATTTGGCATTTTTGAAGGCGACTTCTTCATTGTCTAGGGTTTTCTCTAACCCTAATTCATAAGTTCTTGGAGCAGATCTGAGTGCCACATTTGGAGCAGCATTCTCGATGCTTTTGTGTTCACTTTGCATTAGAGTTTCATTCCCTAAACTGGGTGCCACTCCTAGGAGGACGATTTCAACATTTGTTGTTCATTTTGCCATGATTTGGTATGTATTTATCCTAGGGTATTAATCTGATTTGGAACTGCAGCATTTCTAGGCATGATTGTCATGTTTTTGCCCATGTTTGGATGTAATTTTAGACTTCTATAGTCTGACTTAGGAGAGCAGAGTTATCATATATCAGACTTGTGATGTGCATTTATTGTTCATATATTGTGTATCTCATGTTGTATTTCATCTCTAATATTGGTTGAACCATTTGGTATAATAATTTAATGTGTTTGATATTATTTATTCACTGTTATATGTCTTTGATCAGTCTGAGAATAAAAGAGAAAGAAAATCAGAAATTAGGGCAGAAATCAGAAGTTTAAAAATCAGAATTTTAGATAGTATCCTATTTAGGATATTACAATGGTGTAGCGTTTATCAAAGTAAAGGAATTTTTGGTGTAGGATACTTCAGTGGTATCAGTGCTTAAGAACCTGCAATCCTGTGGAGTCTAGTGAGTGGCATAACAGACATTGAAAAGATGAATACTTCTGGTAAGGCGATTTCTGAGCTGATAGGACTCTCCGAACTTATGAAAGACCCAGACATCAAGGGGTATTGTAAGACGGTGATAAAATCGAAACATTTGAGAGAGACTGAAATAAAATGTTAGAACCAAAGACAAATGAAAAAAGGACTTCCAAAGAAAAATTTCAGAAAGGCAGCAAGAATGAGTTAAGGAAACAAAATCTCTAATTTTCTTGCAAGGGGCCTCGGGAGCTATTGTGATGTTTTCACACATCACTCCATTGCAAATGGAGACCCCACTTTTCGCTGGCCAGGTTAGGTGTTTTGGGAAGTCTAGTGTTCGCTTGGCAACATTTTGTGGTCTTTAGCCTTAGAATGAGAAGGGTTTGTCTTGACAAGTCCAAGAATGAGTCTAGGATTGGAAGTGAAGTCCTGGAAGGTGAGGTTAAATGTTTTGCTTTAGTTATTGCAAAGGGTGGAATTGCAAGGTCCCCTTCATTTGACATTTGTATCCCCGATGTTGCATTGCAAAAATTGCTTAAGCTACGAGTGTCTAAGCGTGTGAAGTGATGAATTCATGCGTGAGCCCTTGAAAGTTACACTTTTATACATAGGCATGTGAAATTTCCAAAATCATGCATTGGCAATGCTTAATCCTGATTTTATACACAACACCATAGTATACCCTAATTCATACATGATCATGTCTAAATTCCGCCCTTTGATCAGGACATGAAATACGTGGAATTCCGACCTAGCAACTTATACATCACTACTCACAAATTCTGACCTTATCTTGTTAATGCAAGACTTGTGTGAACTTCTGACCTAGTTCTTGGATGAGTGCATGGGCACTCACTAAATCCGCCCTTTGTTTATGCACAAACACTACGAAATCCCAACCTCTGTTTTATGCAAGAGCACTAGAAAATTCCGCCCTTGTAGTCTCTTATTATGCATGTACATAGTGAAACTCCGCCCTTTGGTTTAAAAATGAGATGTGCAAAACTCCACCCTTTGGTTTAAAAATGAGATGTGCAAAACTCCACCCTTTGGTTTAAAAATGAAATGTGCAAAACTCCAACCTTGGTGTATATGCACAAGCAAGGTGAAAACACGACCTTTCTTCTTTATACATGACTATCATGAGATCCTGCCAAGCTAGGAGATTGAGAAAGTCGGCATTTCGGAGGAAAATGCAAACAACTAATGCTAAGTCGGCCAAGGGGTTAATTTCAATCATTAAAGGTTATAAAGGCAGGATCTAAATTTCAAACCAGGATCAGACCTAAGGTTTGCAGTAGATCTGAAAGAAAAGAACATAACAAATTTAAAGGGTTGAAATACATGAGCAAATGAAAACATCAATCTGCAATACACAAGACATGATATCACTGAAATCTTACATGATCAATGCAAAACCGCAATTTCATATATGATAGGCATTAAATCCCAGATTTGTACATGACACCTACAAAATCCCAAATTTATACATGCAAGGGTTGAAATTCCGAAATTGTGCATGACATAAGTGAAAACCCAAAATTATACATGAGTTTCCCTAAAATTCGAAATTATACATGATCAAAGTGTAAAACCCGAAATCAGTCCTAAAGGCAGAGCAGGTTTAAATGATTTGCAAGAGGGTTGTGTGTTGAGGATCAGCACTTGACCTTATATAAAATACCCTTAAGAAAGGCAAAATGCATGATTACCCAGCCAACCTAGAAGCAAAAAAAACATAAATTCCTTTCAAAAATTGCTATTTTAAAATGTAAAATAAGGGCCGACGTCAGGAATAAGGTGTAGAGTTGATTTTAAAAGTGAAAAATAAGGGCCAACCTCAGGAATAAGGTGTAGAGTTGATGATTTAAATAAATAAATAAAAAGTCATAAGGGTTAAGCAGGCCAACTCCCCCCCAAATTCCTTTCCATGAGTTCAAGCTCCTATAACTAGAGAGTGAGAGAAAAACATTTTATCAATTCAAATTTGAATTACAAGCAGACCTGCAGTATCAGATATTAAGGCGAGCAAACCAGAGAAGCAAAATTTAGATCAGATTTTAATACCCGAGAAAAGAGCAAGTGAATTTCAGAATTGAATTCCAAAAGAGGAAAGGGTGAATGGTAGTTGTAACAAGGTAAATCTCATTGAATATCAGGTCAGAGGGTGCTAAATTCAGAGTGGATTTCAAGCAGGACAGAAGTACATAACATCAGGTATTGCGAATTTGTTCAAGGTGAATCAAGTTCTAAGAACAAATAAAAGGGCAAATGCAGTCATTTACATCAAATCTGGGCATCTTACTTCATCACTTATGCATTTTCTACATCTGAAATTCAATTTCTAGAAGAAGGTTACAAGTTTTGTAAATGCATTTCCAGATTTGTAAATAATTCCCAGCAGCTTTCCAGATTTGATAACATCATTTTCAGGAGTGTGATGCAAATTTTGAGAAATGGTGATGTTTTAAATAAATTGTAAAGTTGTCATAATTTTTTCATTTTAAGTTAGAGGTGCAAGATTTTTTGAATTAACATTTTTCTTATCACTATTTTTCTTACACCTTATTGTCATTCATAATCTTGATTCATGATACTTTCTCTCTTTATGTAGTGCAAAGAAGCATATGGACTGATGGAAGCGGATGGCAAGGATATTGAAGGAAGATCAGCATCATGAAAGAGCAGATACAAGAGATGGAATGCTAAAGGATGAAATGAATGAACAACACGTTCAATGCAATGCATGAATTCAACAACATCAGCACGGTAAAAGAGAAGGACTTGAACAATGCAAAGGAATGCCTTCACAACATGAGGGAGATGCACTCCATGGTCTAGTTTGAAGATATCAAGATCCACAGGTTCAAGATAACAACGTGAGGAAGTCAAGACATTGCAGCATGAAGGGGGGATTCATCAACAATGAAAGACAACATTCACACATTCAAAAGGATAAACAAGGATGCCCAAGTGGAAGAACTTAATAATGCAATGAAGAGGTTAAGTCTCACAAATACGGGATGGTGATTGAGAAGAGCTCTACAACTTGTAGAAGAAGATTAATCCAACACAATGCGAAGGATAGTACAAAACGAAGGTAAAATGGAAAAAATAATGAATGAGGAAGAAAGAAAGAGGATTTCAAGAAGGTGGATAACGAATGAAGAAGAAAGACATCACACTAATGATGAAAGAGATGCTACAACAATGTTGAAGTTCCTTCATAAATCCAAGATCAAGGTTAGTACAACAAGGAAGTCCTAATCGAGGACATCATGCATAAGTAACAAATGCGCATGGGGGATATAACTATGACCACACGTGAATGTCAAGCATTGACATCATGATGGCGAGAGAAGACAAGGATGAATAACAAGGAATGCATCTCTCAAGCAAATAGTTTTAGAAGAGTTAATCAAAGTTAGAAGATGCCATTTGGGAATATGACCCATCACATTCGTCAAAGGGCTAGGAATGTTGAGTATCAATAGATATTGTCCAAAACACAAAGACTTCTTTGTGATGGTCTACAAGGCATGCAAGTAGCTAAGGTGGCAACAACTCATCCTCATCCACCAATCAAGAATCCAAAGTCAAGGCATCAAAGAGAATTGAACCTGATTCATCAACAATCACACATGTGGAGGGCACTAAGTTCAAAGTACCTAACCTCATTTCTTATTGGTCCTAAAAGGACATGTATTAATGGTGATGTAATGATCTCATTGGTCAAGGAGGAGTTAGTTATAACTAACCCTAATTAGGGTTTCATCATGTAATTTAGGCCATTAATTTGGATTAAATCCAAGCTATTCATTTGTAATTGGAAAGCTATATAAGGCATAGCCTTCTCATTTGTAAGGGTTAATACTTAGAAGATTCAAGTTAGAATAGAGGAGGGAAGACAGAGATTATTGTTACCAAGACTTGATGGAATAAACATACTACATTCATTGAAATATGGTGGATTTTGTGTGTTATTTCAAAATGTTGCATGGTTTCTACTTCTCAAGTTTCAATTCAAGTTTTACATAAAGTTCACTGATCTTAATGGAGAAATGCAATGATATGTGATGAGTTCCTTGGTTCATACTTTTTGTGGTTTGTTGATTGTAAGCCATAATGTAAAGTTAGCCTGAACCTTGTTATTGTGGCTAAGTTCAATTGTGGATATTTGTTCAAGTTGCGCCAGCATTGGGTATTTGTATGAATATTTGCAATAATGAAAATCATTTGCTACCTTAGGAATTTGAAGGAGTTTGTCTACCAAAGCATTATCCGTTATTATCATTGTCCTTAGGTGTTAGCATAGATTAGTCTCTCTAAATTCTTTCCCTTTTGCCTTTTGTTTGAGTTTGAGATAATGTAGGAAGAAAGCATCACCAAATTGCTACATCAAATGATCAGGTTCCAGTTGTGATTCATAAACGTAAGTCCCTTTGTGATAGCAGCAAAATCACATCATATCACCAAGTCTATCCAATTCGCAAAGTCAAGACCTGCTAAAGAAACATTGGGGTTATCTTATTTGATCGCATTATTTAGTATATAAGGTTTCCTTGTTCAAGAGAGGATAGAATACTTAGTATTTTATTTTGTGTTTGAAGTGCATAAAAAACACATCAACAAGAGCCTAATCATTTGTGTACTGGTAAAGTTAAAAGAGGGAAACATGAAGACAATCTATCTGCTTCCACCACTTTCTTGCCATCGTTTCAAGAGGTCTGCAAAGAAACACAGGCAAAAGAATTTGTTTTTGATGGTTATGATTTTTCTAAAAAGAAATAGTTGAAGGAAGAGCTACCTTGCTCTACAAGCCAAACACCTACTTCTATATGCGAGGAATCCAATAGAAGTTTGTTACAAACTAATCATTTTATTAAGGAAGCCAATTCTGGGGTTGAAGTTAAATCCTGATGTACTTCTACCAACAATGATGAGAACATTGTTGTCCATAAGTTTGCAAAATTTGAAGATAAGTTAGCAAAGGAAGTATGGACCAGTGATGAAGAAGATTGGTCTAACACAATTAGGCTTTAATAGAACGACACCATGGGATCTAGGGAGAAAGAATCACTTCTTGTTACGGGTGAAGGTTGAAAGAATCACAACCCTCCTTTATCACTTTTTGATTTGATACAATTCTATTATATTTTTTGGTTGAGCTATTGAAAATAATTGAATGAATATTATAAAAGAATAAATAATGGACCCACATACACACTTGGAGAATATAATTCAAAAGGCATTATTTATTTTTATTTTTATTTTTATTTTCCCATTCCCAATTATGGCACATGTTGTAGGAGGAATTAGAAGCTTCTAGAGGAATCTTCAATACCTTGCATGTAACTCCCCCACTAGAATATTAATCAATTTTGTATGGGTCCAATATTGGAAAAGAATCTCATTCTTAATTAATTTCTCTAGATAGTGGAATTAAGGGATTTTTCCTATATATTGTATGCAAGTTTTCAAAAGAGGGGGTTGGTTATGCTTTGAAGAAAGTTTTCTCAAATAGTTTGTTTTTAGTAGTCATATTTTTCAATTTTGGAGAATAGTTAAGTTTGTTTTGAAGAATTTTTCCAAGCTTGCAAGGAAGGATCAAGGAAGGCTAGCTAGGCTTGAAGATTTGGAGAGAATTCGACATCAAAAGTCTTTTCCAGGTTCCCTCTCTTTTCGTATTTGATATTTCTTTATGTAAATTTTTATATTTTTTAAAGGAAATATCTCCTCCTAAATTCTTTAGTTGAATATAGCTTTCTGAAAGTAATCATTTATTAATTGTTAGATAGAAAGGAAATCTATTTTTCATTAAAGAAATGCATTGATAAAAATTTCTTTTCTTTTTAAAATACAAATGCAGATTTCTCTTTTATTTGTTAACCTATTTATTTAATCTATTTAAAAGAAAGAAATCAGATTCTGCTTTTTCTGGTTTTTTTTAAATCTAGAGAAGATCTTGAATCAAAAAAAAGAGGAAAATAAATCATGCTTTTTCAACATCTCTATTCTTTTTTTTGAAAATCTTAAATTCTTTTCTCTGTAAATAATCCTTTTCTTTCTATGCTTATAATCATTTGTATTTAGGAATCTCGCTATGTGAAATAGTATATCAAATATGATTTCTTCTCAATGGTGTTGTATAAAATCCCTATGGGAAATATTATCTTGTTATTTAATTAATTTCAGAAATCTCTCTTTTGAATATCAATTTCCTGGAAATCTCATCAAAAAATTTTATTATCTCAACATAAGACAGATTTGTTGAATATGATCTCTATAAAAAATAAAAAATTATACATGTACCTATCTCTGAGGAGATTTAGCTCTCTGTTGTATTGCCGCCTCGAATTCAAGCATAGTGTATTTCCTTGGGCTCATGAGAGATCATCTGAAATAAATTTCCTTTATTATCTTCCATCACTGTGAATAGATTCTTTTTTTTTTTTTATAATAACATTGTTATATATATATATATATATATATACCTCTTAGATTATTAAATAAACCTGAATAAGACCATATATATATATATATATATTGCGAATTTTAAACTTAATGCAAAAAATATATTTAAGTTAATGCGCAGCAGTTTCGAAAAATGTTTCATCGCATAATACCGGTCAACGCAAGGGGGGCGGGTTATTACACCGTCGGGGAGTGGTACTCTCCACTACCCCCTGCGGTCACTATTACGGCAGTGGCAGCAGAGGGAGTGGAGGGGACCACGGCTGTCCCCTCATCACTACGGGCATGTACCCGCAAGTCCGCAGTGATGATGGGACCCGTGGGCTCCACTCCCACTTGGCTTTTAAAAGCCACTACAAAAATTCAAACTCATGGCAAATTTGGATTTTGTTAACCTTTTTTTTTAATCCAAATTTTAGTTTAATAAAAATTTAACTTAGGTAGATTTGAAATTTAATCATCCTTAGTAAATTTATAATTAATTTATCTTTAGCAAATTTATAATTGTAAATTAAATTATATCAAATTTTATAATTAGAATTTTTCAAACTATTTAAGATTCATTGGGTCACTTAGTTGGCATTTAGACTCATTAAAAGCAATTAATTCATATTAATATGATTTGAACCAAATGTCTAAGCTAATTGCTATTTTTGGGACCAATGACTCTATAAGTGATTATTCTCATGGTAGAAATAAAACATTGCTTAACCTTCCATGTAACCTACACTATTCTTGCATCATGCAAATTACTTTACATTATTTGCATTTATTGATGACAAAGTTACATTCTCTTCATCTTCATGCAAGTTACACGTTTGATTATTAATATGCAAGTTTCATAATTGTCATTATTATGCAAGTTATATTTCAAGTTTTGAATATTAAATAATTTAGTTATGGTTTTATTCCACGTGATTCATCAAGTAGTTATTTCAATTAATTAAGCCTTGCAATGTCTAATTATGCACGTTCAATTCATAATTGCTTTCAAGCATGATGTTTTTCATAGCTTCTTAGTTAAGAAAACTAAATAAAAGAAGTTGGAAAACCAAAACCTAGGAGCGTTCGGTATTTACGATGCCTCTGGGTCACGCTTACGGATAATGTCGTCGTGTTGAACTACTGCACTTAACGCCTAATAAAGCTGCATCAACGACGTCTATGGCATCGTCCCTATAAATCGTCGGGGAGTAATAAGGGAAATCCAAGGGGCAGGTAATCCCCCTTGAATCGATAATCTAATAAGATAATCCTTAAATGATTTTACATCCGCTGAGTTAAACCATAGTAAACCCCCTTTAAGGTTGATTGAGTGAAATGCTTTTATGAAATTGATTTAATCTTGAAGAGTTGTTGACGATTGACAATTTGGTCAAGGGTGACGCTTATGATAGGTATTAGGATCTAACTATTTTAGGCCACAAGCAATAGGCCATCTTGAGCCTTTGCTTAAGTGCTACCACCGTGGGTAGCAACCGCAAAGAAACTGTCTGGGACATTGACCCTAGAAAGGGTTGTGTACCCACTAATCAGTTTACATCAAACCATAGAGTAGAAAATAGAACTACATACTTTACGCCTTGATCCCGTGCCGAAACGGGCATGTAGGCAGTCTAGGGACGGAGTTGTCCCTAATACTCAAGCGTTCATGGATGGGGTCTAGGTTTTTGGTAAGAAGAAGGATTGAGAAGAATCCTAATTTGAAAGATAAGTATAATAAAAGGAAAAAGTAATTCAATGCACACTCGGAAAGAATTCCGTATGGATTCGCTTGACTTCCCGAGGCTTTAAGCCAAATTCCAAGGCCGAATTCAAGCTTGTATTATGTTATTTTGATTTCTCCTAAGGACGGCGACCTCGGTGCACTCCTACTAGAAGAGTGTAGTACTTAGTGAGTGACTCAGGACCCGAATGGCAAATTCCAAGGCCGAATTCAAGCTTGTATTATGTTATTTTGATTTCTCCTAAGGACGGCGACCTCGGTGCACTCCTACTAGAAGGGTGTAGTACTTAGTGAGTGACTCAGGACCCGAATGGTCCCGATGAGTCTAAGTCTTTGGCTAGAGCACCTCCTATCCCTATTGGATAGATGCCTACCCCGTATGGCTAGATGCCTATCCCATATTGGATAGATGAAACCTCCTGCTCCGTATGGATAGATGCCTAACCCGTATGGTTAGATGCTCATCCCGGATGGATGAATGCCTAATCCTAATGGATGGATGCCCAGAGTATGCGATTGAATCAAACACAAATGATTAAGTAAACAAAAAAAAAAGTGGTCAAATTTTGTTGGGTTTATTAAAGTGGGTTATTAGGATTTGGAGATAATGATTGAAAAAACATGTGGAGAGGACTTCTTGAAAGTTCCATGTGTGATTCTAACATTATCCCATTTCTTCTACACAAAGAAAGCATGACATCATCTAGTGAGATAGTTAAGAGGGACGATGATGATAATTTTATATTTGGAACTAATGCCGCCTTAGTCATAAATCAACAAGTATGCAAAGAGGATATCTTCAAAGAAAACTTTTGGGAGAGCCAAGTCCTTCAAGGTCAATCAGCTATTGCGTCAGTTGAATCCAATGTTGTTCATAAGCCTAACTGGGAGAACCAATTGAAGTCTAGTGAAGACAAGATTGTTGTAGCATTATCACATTTTGATAGATCTCACATATTGATTGAAAATCACCTTTAAAAGGGTCAACTTGAGGAAGGGCAAAAGAGTTGTGAAGAGGAATCTTCTCATGCTGATTTAGAGGCAATCAAAACAGCTATGGAAACAATGAAAACAGATTATTTAAATCTACTTTCAGATCGAGAACATCTCCTTGATCTTGCTGTAATTTATTCAGATGCATTGAAAAGGAAGATGAAGTTAGCAATCTTACCTTCGAGCTTATGAATACTAAGGATTCCTTGGAGGCTTCTAAAGTAGCCCTTTAAGAAGCAGAAAATCAGATTGAGAAGATTTGTTTAGAACTCAGTTTGGCACATTCTACATAAGCCCAATCAGAAAATCAGTCTTCTATGGCAGTCCCACCCGAAGAACAACAACCTCACTCACAAATTATGGAGATTAAACAAATGAGTCAAGAAGTTAGTGAGCTCTATGAGGGTGAGATATCGCATGAAGATTTTGTTGTGACGTTTTCACACCGCCCCATTGCAAATGGGGACCCCCCACTTTTTTCTTGTTAGCGTAGTGTTTTGTTTAAGTTGTCTTTTAGCTTGGCAATAGTCGTAGTTTTTAAACTTTGTTTGTGAGAGGGGGTTTGTCTTCTCAGTCCGAGTAAGGTGTGTTGATCAATCCTTCAAGGGACTTAGAGTGTAACATCTTGTTCTTAGGGTGTGCAATCAAGTCAAGAATTTGAGATTCAAGTCCAAATCCACTGACAGACATCAAGATGAAAAATTGAGGTCAAAATGCTAAAAGTTGTAAAATCTTGCAAATGTTGACAAAAAGTTGTCAATATTGTCATTGTTGCAAAATGTTATCATAGTTGTCGAAATCGCAAGAGGATGTTGCAAAGTTGTCAAGGAGAGGTCATCATGAGGATTGATGTTTGAATTTTAATGAATGATGAAGTATTTAGAGATATCATGTCTTGACAAGGAATTCATTGTCAAGGTTGGATTTTTCGACCTTGACAGGAGAGATAAATAAAGAAAATTTGTGAAGTTCCTTAAACGAATTGAGAAAAATTGTGAAATTCCATAGACGAATGTTCAATCCATGTTGAAATATGGAATTCCTAAATTAATATTATAATCCTTGTTGGAATGGGGAATTCCAAAAACATTGAAATCCAAATTCCATGCTTAAGTGTGGAAATTCATAAAATTCATCCAATTCCTTTTTGGTATGGAACTTTTTAAGTTCAAGTGTAAGGCAAGGAAAAATGTGGATTCACATTCAAAGTTCAATTCTTTCCTCAAGAAATTCTTGGAAATTCCTTGCCTAGCATCCTTTGGGAGAATCCAGCGCAATCATGGAATTGCAACCTAGAATCCAACTCTACCAAGGTTTGGCACCCAACAATCCTTGACAGGAGAGGAAAATAAAGAAAATTTGTGAAATAAAATTCACCCAACTTCTTCTGGTTTTGTTTTAACTTTTCCAGTGAGGAATACACTTGCTTCATATTCTGGTCCCACTGATTTTGGGTACTTGAAGTAACCATGATTAACTAGCTGAATCAATCTACCCAACAGGTTGGCAGGAAACCGCTCTGATACCACTGTAATATCCCTTGGCTAATCTGACTCTGTTTCACTTATTTGAACCCCAAGGAATATTGTCAAACACTTGGCATACAATGTTTGAAGCCACTGTAGTGAATTCTTTATTTGTCTTCTTTGGGTTTGTAGGCTGCAAATGAAGTTATGGAAAGCTTCTAACAATGCAAAGTTGTTATAGAAATGATATACTAGCTGTTTTAGACCTTTACACACACATGTAATGACTGAAATTAACTAGTACAGCTAGTTGACATTAAGACAAACACTTGTCATGCATCCCAATGTATACCTACAGCCATTAGGCATTTAAGCAAACAATTGGCATGAAAGCTAAGTGGCTGATCAATGTTGAATGTTACCATGAATGTGGAATATGCAACTTATATCTCCATTAAACATATGCAACCTCCAAGTATTTCATGATATAATCATAATAGAAAATGATGCAATGAAGTAATGATTTTCTAATACAATGACCATAGATAGAAAACCTGGAATTTCAATGGCTGCCTTGATATATTGGTTTGATTCTCCTCATACGCAAAGCCCTTGTCAAATATATATAGCTATTCACCTTTCTAAATCCCCTTCTATAGAATTCAAACTACTGTAGCGTACTGTTCATGCGCACTATTCACGACACTGTTCACGGCACTGTAGCGCACTGTAGTCTCTTTCAATTTGCAAACAAACTCTGAAATAAACCCTCCAATCAGCTCAATATTGACTTCTGAATGAAGCCAACTCTCACAAGCATAATCAGATGATATTGCACACCCTCTATATGCTGTTACAATGAAGAAGCCACGCTCTCCAATGCTGACAAGCCTTGAATCCTGCAGAAACCCTTGGTATTCTACACTTCAATGCTCCAGAGAAACTTCAATCAAAAACTCCCATCACATAATGAAGTTCGATTCCTTTTGCACACTTATATTTCCTCAAGAAGTTTGAACTTCTTCAAAAAGCTCTTAATTAACATTAAAATGTTATAATATTTCATTGGCATCAATAATGTAATTAAACCTTGGGTTATGTGCTCATAAATTATTAATAAACTTGGCCCCCTTATCATGATAAATAGACCCTCATTTAAGTGCTTTATAATATAAAGTCATTTTATAACTTAATAATATAATCTCCAAATAATTAATGTTTAATTGAGCCAATTAAACATTAATATCTCCATGAATACTTTGTATTTTCAAACGTCGTCTGAACTGAGAGCTAACATGAGGAGACTGCATATGACCATACCCCCTTTACTAAAAATAGCAGGGGTCCATCTCTAACATCCCAAGACTTACTGAAAATAGGAAGTAGAGCAAATGATGTCCGAATGATGCCAAACGAAGACCAAACTGAAGCACTCTGAACACTGGAGAAGATACCAATCCTCAAAAGACCCTCTATCCAACACATTAGCCTACGAGGGTCAGGATAATAGGCTAATCTCACAAAATCCAAGTCTGCTAAAATGGGGACATTACAGTCTACCCCTCCTGAAATTGCTAATCTGACCCCATTTTAGCAGACTTGGATTTTGTGAGATTAGCCTATTATCCTGATTCTCGTAGGCTAATGTGTTGGATAGAGGGCCTTTTGAGGATTGGTATCATCTCCACTGTTCAGAGTGCTTCAGTTTGGTCTTCGTTTCGCATCATTCGGACATCATTTGCTCTACTTCCTATTTTTAGTAAGTCTTGGGATGTTAGAGATGGACCCCTGCTATTTTTAGTAAAGGGGGTATGGTCATATGTAGTCTCCTCATGTTAGCTCCCAGTTCAGACGAAGTTTGAAAATACAAAGTATTCATGGAGATATTAATGTTTAATTGGCTCAATTAAACATTAATTATTTGGAGATTATATTATTAAGTTATAAAATGACTTTATATTATAAAGCACTTAAATGAGGGTCTATTTATCATGATAAGGGGGCCAAGTTTATTAATAATTTATGAGCACACAACCCAAGGTTTAATTACATTATTGATGCCAATGAAATATTATAACATTTTAATGTTAATTAAGAGCTTTTTGAATAAGTTCGAACTTCTTGAGGAAATATAAGTGTGCAAAAGGAATCGAACTTCATTATGTGATTGGAGTTTTTGATTGAAGTTTCTCTGGAGCATTGAAGTGTAGAATACCAAGGGTTTCTGCAAGATTCAAGGCTTGTCGGCATTGGAGAGCTTGGCTTCTTCATTGTAACAGCATATAGAGGGTGTGCAATATCATCTGATTATGCTTGTGAGAGTTGGCTTCATTCAGAAGTCAATATTGTGCTGATTGGAGATTTATTTTCAGATTTATTGGCATAGCTGAGAGCATATGTATATGGCAGACTGAGAACATCATACAGAGGGTTTATTTGCTGCTACAGTGTGCGCTACAGTGCCATGAACAACGCGCATGAACAGTGCGCTACAGTGTCATGAATAGTGCACATGAACAGTGCACTACAGTAGTTTGAATTCTATAGAAGGGGATTTAGAAAGGTGAACAGCTATATATATTTGACAAGGGCTTTGCGTATGAGGAGAATCAAACCAATATATCAAGGCAGCCATTGAAATTCCAAGTTTTCTATCTATGGTCATTGTATTAGAAAATCATTACTTCATTGCATCATTTTCTATTATGATTATATCATGAAATACTTGGAGGTTGCATATGTTTAATGGAGATATAAGTTGCATATTCCACATTCATGGTAACATTCAACATTGATCAGCCACTTAGCTTTCATGCCAACTGTTTGCTTAAATGCCTAATGGCTGTAGGTATACATTGGGATGCATGACAAGTGTTTGTCTTAATGTCAACTAGTTGTACTAGTTAATTTCAGTCATTACATATGTGTGGAAAGGTCTAAAACAGCTAATATATCATTTCTATAACAACCTTGCATTGTTAGAAGCTTTCCATAACTTCATTTGCAGCCTACAAACCCAGAGAAGATAAATAAAAAATTCATAACAGCGGCTTCAAACATTGTATGCCAAGTGTTTGACAATATTCCTTGTGGTTCAAATAAGCGGAACAAGGTCAGATTAGCCAAGGGATATTACAGTGGTATCAGAGCGGTTTCCTGCCAACCTGTTGGGTAGATTGATTCAGCTAGTTAATCATGGTTACTTCAAGTACCCAGAATCAGTTGGACCAGAATAGGAAGCAAGTGTATTCCTCATTGGAAAAGTTAAAACAAAACCAGAGGAAGCTGGATGAATTGATTTCACACCCTGCAAAACTTGATAGAATTGCTCGGTATATGACATCTATTTTTAAGGATAAAAAGGTGAAACTTGAAGAGAATTTGGTGATTATTGGCACTCAAGAAGTTGTTAACAGTCATGATAACAAGTCTGATTTTCATGACAACAGCGTTGCACTTGAGCGTAATGATGATTTGAAAGTCATGGAAAGTTCAGAAAGTGTTGTGGGAGTGACCTTGAGTATTGGCACTCGTGATACTAGTGTCAAGAATGAGGATTGCATGGGAATTTTGGCTCATATGAGTTTTGATCTACATGACAGCAGTGATGAAATTTTGCATCAGCATGAGAGAGCAGCGACTACACATGTGCAAGATGCTTCTATTAAGTTGCCACATGAAGGTACTCGAGATTTGGGTACTAATGGGGTAATGTGTGATGTGGATTCATGTCATTTAGAGTCTGATTTTTCAGATCAGACCTTAGAAAACAAGTTTGAAGATTCATGCTTTGGCATAAGATCCCAGAATCATAAGTTGGATGGCCATGTAGTTACATTGGAAGTGGAAGTGTGTGAAGATATTGTCGTAACAACAACTTCTACCTTGCCAGTTGAGCCATCCTACGAGGTACATAGCAGTAATACCTTAGATATTGATGTGTGCACAATTGATTGCACACATGATGTTGTTGATCACGAGGTGAGTGATGTTGATTCGGTTTCATACCATAGTGCAGATTTGGGTGGAAAGAATGAGTCACAGGGGTATCATCATCTGGCTGGGCAGTTGGAGGTTAATGATGATATGATTGCTACAGCTTTGGAGCATTTTGATGTTGCTCGACAAATGTTGGCGACCTTTGGTTGGAGTACTCCTGAGACATATGAGCACGGTGATAGTAGCCTTTCCCTAGCAGAGTTCCATGCACTCCGAGCAGCTATTGGGATAATGAAACAGAATTACTTGCAGTTACTTGCTGATAGGGATTATCTTCTCGAGTGGGATTGCACTTGCTACGATGCACTAAAGGGAAAGGAGGAGGAGGTTGATGAGCTCACCCATGAGCTTGAGGTGACTATGGACTCATTGGAGAGCGCTCAGTCAGCCCTTTGTGAGTCACAGTCACAGGTTGAGGAACTTACCGTGGCGTTGAGTTTAGCACAGTCTTCACCATCTGTGGATACAGTTGAGTTTCCTATAGCATCACTTGGTGATGAGTTTACACCCACGGGTTGTAGTGATGGGTATGTTGAGGATGTGGTTACATCCGTCACTGATGCAGGTACAGGTGACTTAGCTGGGATGAGTACTTGGGTTGAGAGTAGTAGAGAACCACTTGTTGCATCAGGTTCTCCCGAGGTTAGTGCTTTGACAAATGATACAGATCAGATTATTGATAGCTCTTATGTGGCAATGGTGGACTCTCCAGAGAGTTGTGTGTTAGTACGTGACGTTACGCCATCCACTTCACATGGAACTCGCATAGTGTCATCTGGTTGGGAGTATGGCTCTCATGTAGATTTGTTTCCCTCTCATGGAAGCAAATCTATTACTTCATTCCATGCAGCTGATTTTGGACACCAGCTTGTTGTTTCTCAGAGTTGGAGTGATCAGCTGCAGGTCTTAGAGGATAAGGTTGACTCAGCCTTATATTGTTTTTACTGCACAGATTCATTTATTGAGTACCTTCTTGAGAGTCCTGAGTTTCGATTAGGTCCGTTTGGAGCCACCAAGGATACTTTCATCCGAGGTTCTCTCACCATTAGGCGTGGTGTGGGAGTAATTATTGATACTCTGACTACAATGCTTCCTAATAGAGATTTTGCGATTGGGTTTGCAGAGAGGGTTACCAGAGCCCCTACCCAATCAACTGTTCGGGGTCAGAGATTGGAGCCATCTCATGATTCCAGTATTGTTAGAGATGAGCCCTTGACCGAGGTTGGAGCGTTTTATCGCAACTACACAGTGAGGAGTGCTCATCACTTTTCTTTTGATCCACACGTGGAGGACTTGATGATGCATCGATGTGGATTGGCTTCAGGATTATACCATCCATTGTGGGATGGAGAGTTACCATTTTCAGTAGATGGAACTAGCAGTTGCAAGTACCCGACTCAGTTAATTGTTGGTGGCTACTTGCTCGAGCAGTGTTCAGTTTCCCATCATGTTGATGTGTATCCGGTGGAGATTGTTCTCCTATGACACAGAGGCTATCTTTGGATACATGGCTTCAGAGAGACTATGGTGACAATGGGCATGATGGTTTAGTTGGATATCACATCCATGAGGGTTTAGCAGAGGTTGTGGAGAGATGTTGCGTAGCAGATGTTTCCAGGTACTCCTATCTTCACAGTACAGATGGATGTGTGTATAGATTGCACTGGGATCCAGGTGATGACAGAGTTAGTGTTGTAGTTTGGATAGGTCTCATGGGTTGGCTTCACCACATCTCGCATGGTGAAGTGGCGATCAGTGTTGAGCAGCGAAAGTCTGAGGGAGGTTTACATGGCAGATTTCTACCCTGGATTTGGAATCCAGGTATACTATGTGGGACACTAGCGAGTATGTTGAGGGATCCTTTGTGTGCATCCGAATTCCGGTTAATGTTCCCTGGTAGGTTTCATTGCATGTACATGATGTGCATCGTTGGTAGTCTCATTTCAGGTTCTCATTTACATGATTTGTCTCAGATGCATAGTTCAATTGCGCATGTGTTAGATGATATGTTTGGCAGCTTATCTTGAGCAATTTTGGGAAGCAAACATTGTCAGTTTTTAGAGTTGCTTCCACTTGATGTTCATGTTCTTGTGACACCTGTTGTTGAGGTTGATTTAGTTTGGCAGGTCTTGTTAGTTGTGCCCTTGGTGTGGGCATTACAAGAGTTGGTTGGTAATACCAGGGACATTACACAGGTCTTCATTTGGGATCCAGGTGGAGGAGTTTCTTTGCAGTCGATATTGCTTGGGGACAAGCAATTTCAGGATGGGCAGACTGTAATGTCCCCATTTTAGCAGACTTGGATTTTGTGAGATTAGCCTATTATCCTGATCCTTGTAGGCTAATGTGTTGAATAGAGGGTCTTTTGAAGATTGGTATCATCTCCAGTGTTCAGAGTGCTTTAGTTTGGTCTTCGTTTGGCATCATTCGGACACCATTTGCTCTACTTCCTATTTTTAGTAAGTCTTGGGATGTTAGAGATGGACCCCTGCTATTTTTAGTAAAGGGGGTATGGTCATATGCAGTCTCCTCATGTTAGCTCCCAGTTCAGACGACGTTTGAAAATACAAAGTATTCATGGAGATATTAATGTTTAATTGGCTCAATTAAACATTAATTATTTGGAGATTATATTATTAAGTTATAAAATGACTTTATATTATAAAGCACTTAAATGAGGGTCTATTTATCATGATAAGGGGGCCAAGTTTATTAATAATTTATGAGCACATAACCCAAGGTTTAATTACATTATTGATGCCAATGAAATATTATAACATTTTAATGTTAATTAAGAGCTTTTTGAAGAAGTTCGAACTTCTTGAGGAAATATAAGTGTGCAAAAGGAATCGAACTTCATTATGTGATTGGAGTTTTTGATTGAAGTTTCTCTGGAGCATTGAAGTGTAGAATACCAAGGGTTTTTGCAAGATTCAAGGCTTGTCGGCATTGGAGAGCATGGCTTTGTAATGTCCCCAACTCCGCAATCTAAAGAAAACATAAAAAACAATGAATTTCAACAATTGATTTTTGGGTATGAGTAATTAGCCAGATTCACTTAAGATCATTTGTTTATCAATAAGTCAATTCCCATATTTAGTTCCTAGTGGGATCGAGAGGACTAGCTACCATAGGATGCCCGTAGCGCTTATCAGGCCCAAGGGCGGTACACTCCCCCTTGGCCCAACTGCCAGTAGACCTTTAGTCAACTACAGTGGGTGGCCTACCTGACAGAGGCCTAGTTCCTGCTATCCCTGTTGCCTAATTCCTCATCTATCCCACTGGGTTTGGATATGGAATTGTTTTATTCATTATCTTGGTAGTATCTTATATCATTCCTACTAGTCCTTAATTGCATAATGCTATTTATTCCTCAAATAGTAGTTGTAGTCTATTTATTAGTTAATTTAGCCCATGAGAATTTATTCACATTGTATACCCCTATATATATATATATATATATATATATATATATATATATATATATATATATATATATATATAATTTATTTTCATTATATTAGTCTCTATACACTTGTATTCCAACCACATCTATGTTTATACTATGTACTGAATTAATTAAACTACATATATTTGTATATTGATGATTCTAATGAACATCTACCCTGGGGTATGTAACCCTATTGATTAATAAATAAACTTATTGCAGAATTGACATTGGCGGTGGAGTGACTTACCTGGTCCCTTCTGCTCTTGACGTTCTCCTTCTCCTATCTTATCTTCTATGTGCTTCCCTTCCTATTCTCCCGTGTCCCTTCCTTCCTTTCGGCTTGCACCTTAATACCCGCGGGGAAAGTGCTTGGAGCGGATACCTCCAAGGGACGTGGCCGCTGAGGTGACTGTTTGGAGTCACCGCTCCCCGTTCCAGCCGCAACCCTCTTGGCGCCTCGGTTAAAAGACACCGCCGTTTCATATGATGCGTTTGCTTTAAGGTAAGATGCCCTTTTTGGGTATAAGTTTAATCATAAACTTTGTTAATGTAAATGCTTTATATTATATGCGATAGAATTCCAATTATATCGTATGGTGTTTTACGGAATTATTCCATAATATTTATAAAGTATTTTCTTGGATGATTTATATTTAACATCATATTTTTATGTTTGTTTAATAATATATTATATGATAAATATAATGTTATATTATGTATCAATATGATAATTTATTTTGTATATCAATATTGCATTGTATGATAAATATATTATTATATTATATTATGTGTTAATATATTATGATAAAGCTCATTTAACAGTTAACATTAATTAATTAAAAATATGATCAATATATATTAAAAACAAGGAGTCATCGCCAATTAGGTTACAATAATAATTGGAGAGTGGAAATGTTTTATTACAAAAAATGTGGGATTATGACAGGCTTCTTCATTGTAACAGCATATAGAGGGTGTGCAATATCATCTGATTATGCTTGTGAGAGTTGGCTTCATTCAGAAGTCAATATTGAGCTGATTGGAGGGTTTATTTCAGAGTTTGTTTGCAAATTGAAAGAGACTACAGTGCGCTACAATGTCGTGAACAGTGCGCATGAACAGTGCGCTATAGTGCCGTGAACGGTGCGCATGAACAGTGCGCTACAGTAGTTCGAGTTCTATGGAAGGGGATTTAGAAAGGTTGAACAGCTATATATATTTGACAAGGGATTTGCATATGAGGAGAATCAAACCAATATATCAAGGCAGCCATTGAAATTCCAGGTTTTCTATCTATGGTCATTGTATTAGAAAATCATTACTTCATTGCATCATTTTCTATTATGATTATATCATGAAATACTTGGAGGTTGCATATGTTTAATGGAGATATAAGTTGCATATTCCACATTCATGGTAACATTCAATATTGATCAGCCACTTAGCTTTCATGCCAATTGTTTGCTTAAATGCCTAATGGCTGTAGGTATACATTGGGATGCATGACAAATGTTTGTCTTAATGTCAACTAGCTGTACTAGTTAATTTCAGTCATTACATGTGTGTGTAAAGGTCCAAAACAGCTAGTATATCATTTCTATAACAACTTTGCATTGTTAGAAGCTTTCCATAACTTCATTTGCAGCCTACAAACCCAAAGAAGACAAATAAAGAATTCACTACAGCGGCTTCAAACATTGTATGCCAAGTGTTTGACAATATTCCTTGGGGTTCAAATAAGCGAAACAGGGTCAGATTAGCCAAGGGATATTACATAAGGCAAGGAAAAATGTGGATTCACATTCAAAGTTCAATTCTTTCCTCAAGAAATTCTTGGAAATTCCTTGCCTAGCATCCTTTGGGAGAATTCAGCTCAATCATGGAATTGCAACCTAGAATCCAGCTCTACCAAGGTTTGGCGCCCAACAATCCTTGACAGTAGAGGAAAATAAAGAAAATTTGTGAAGTTCCTTAGACAAATGTTCAATCCATGTTGAAATATGGAATTCCTAAATTAAGATTTTAAATCCTTGTTTGAATGGGGAATTCCAAAAACATTGAAATCCAAATTCCATGGTTAAGTGTGGAAATTCATAAAATTCATCCAATTCCTTGTTGGTATGGAACTTTCTAAGTTCAAGTGTAAAGGCAAGGAAAAACGTGGAATCACATCCAAAGTTCAATACTTTCATCAGGAAATTCTTGGAAATTCCTTGCCTAGCCCTCATCAAACTTTGCATCCTTTGGGAGAATCCAGCTCTACCAAGGTTTGGCGCCCAACAATCCAGCTCAAATATGTTCTAGACATAAAAAATCTATGTAATGTCCCTACTAGTTAGAGATCACTGTCCTGCAAAACAAATTGTTAGAATACAACAAATATATATATATATATATATAACTAATCTAATTGGCAATTAAACTGAAATTACTTAATTAACACTAATCTCAATTCTTATTTAATAAAAAGGATACGAGTGCAGTACTGGGACATGTCCTTAGGCGGTTGTGAAGCTCGCCTTCTTGGAACCCATCTTGGTTCCAAGCCATACCAGGAAATCGAAGGTTAGTTCGATTCCTGTCTTGGATGTAACTTCTTACACCCAAGTCATCCAGGAAATCGAAGGTTAATTCGATTCTTGTCTTGGATGTAATTTCTTACACCCAAGCCATCCAGGAAATCGAAGGTTAATTCGATTCCTGTCTTTCTTACACCCAAGCCATCCAAGGAAGACCATATGGTCAATTCCTTGCCTTGGATGATGCATCTCATCATCCAAGTCTACCAGAGAGGACCGGCCAGATCCGTCTCTTCTTGGATGAACTTTGTCAACCAAGCCATAACATATATGCATATCGATATTTAGTATATACTGCCTACCAGAGATTATCATAATCCCTGAATTAGACTACGGGATTTCGCCCCAATAGTCTCCATCAGATAATCACATTATCACCATTCATTGATATACCATATTTCATAACAATTCATATTATTGACATCATTTGAATTATAATTTAACATATAACATTTCGCTAAGATTATGTAACATACAACATTGTAATAACGATGAAATAATTCTGCAACATACATATTATAATATTCATGATATAATTCTACAACCTACATATTATAACATTCATGACAGAATTTTGTAACTACACATTATATATTAATAATGACAAACATTAAAACTACCAATATAATTATATGTGTGTGTGTGGCACAGACATTCACATACATATACGTACCTGTGGCGCCTCTGCTCTTTTCTTCCTATACTCTTCCTTCTGCCCACGCAACTCTCTTTTCTAACTCCCTTTTTCCTCCCTATTCTCTTTTATTTTATATTCCTTCATTAAAAATTGTCTCCACCCCCCTCCCCTAAAAGACGAATGGTCGTATTTGTTCCTTGTATGACTAGAATTCTTCTATGGCAATCGCACGTCTCCTTCGATAATCTTCATTGCTCCCCTTTCGTTTACTAATCTTTATCGTTGCCTTCCATTAAATACTTCATAGCTATGTCTGTTAAAGATATTAATCGATTTTTAGGAGGGTGACTTTATATGAGTCGGCCATATTTAATTGCTGATTAGTTAACATTTGTTTGATATGCTTCCTTGGTGGCGATAATGAATACTTGCTACTTCATGTTCGATAATCATGAAGAATTCGGTATATACAGATCGCTATTGTTGGTAGGTGTATATTTTGCTTATCGAGCCTAATCTCTTTACCGCCTAATATACCTCCTCTGAGTGTATCGTTCCCTTCCAGAATTAACTTCAATATCCATATTTGTGGTAATAATGTGTTTATATAGCAAATCGCAGCTGTTAAAATATTGATTTATATTTTCGGTTTGTTAATCAAATATTGTTTAATGTTTGGTCAGTATTCTATTCATTCTATATGCATCGATCATTAAGTCTTAACACTAATCACTGTCTTTTATACCAAGCGCTGCCTTTTATAGTTATTGACTTTAATAATAAATGAAAAATGAAATATTAATAAATAATATAAATATTAATATTTAAGATATGAAATACATTAATAATATAAATATGAAATATAAATCTTATTAGTCATTAATAGGATTTATTATTGATCATCACTAATATGTATCTTATTTATTATATTATTATATAAGATTTGATTATATCATTCATATATATATTATAATTATACTATTCTATTATTATCCCGAGATCCCCTTTCATGGTCTATAGTTACGCCATCACCTCTACTCATGATTCTTCAGAGACATTCTTTTTTATTCCTCATGCCCACATAATGATATAGCCGAGAGTTGTATTTAACTAATAATCTCGAACTCATTTATATTATATTTTATTATTATATATATATATATATATTTATTTTTATTATTATTTTTTTCCTCTTTTGTATTTTAATTGTATTATTATTTATTATTGAATATATAAATTATGTTGATAATATATAATATTTAAATGATATTCATAAATAATATTTAATTAATGAATTTTAAATAATCATTCATTGGTAATTATTATATTAATTAATAATAATAATTTCTTCATTTAGGGTCTCTCTCTTTCTCTCCGTATCTATATAACGATCCAGGAGGGGACATGACAATCTAGCTCAAGTGAGGACTAGCGCTCCGCATTCCAGTTCAATTATGTTTTAGCCCTCAACAGTCCAGCTCAATTAAGAAATTGCGCCCATGAGTCCAGCTAAGACTAGGATTTGTGCCCACATGTCCTTAGGTCCTCTCTCCTAGCGCTCAACACAAGAATGAAAGTTGGCCTATAACAAAGGCAATCAAATTTCAAAAAAAAAATTAAAACACAATGGCAGGTCGGCTAGCTCATTGGGTTGAATTCAAGTGTGAGGGTGTTATAAGAAGGAAATAAGATTTTATTAATCACAAGTCAATTTGCACTTAGGAGATCGCAGATCAGACCTAATCTACAGAGAAGAAATAATTTTCAATTGATTTGAATGCCTGAATGTGGTGAAAAGCCGTCCATGGTTGCACTTATATACTTCATGTTGAGCCAACCAGACCCAAGGATTTAAAAAAGAGAAAATAAATTGAAAATGGTGAAAATTCGTAGAGGGAAATAAAGGAGTTTGACGCAGGCTGACCCTCCTTGCAACAATAAATTTAGATTCATTTAAAAATAAGACATGAAGCCTTTATTTTCAACATTCCAATTCAAATTCAATTTAAAGTCAAGGAGCAGAACATCAGATTTTAGACAGAGAGGAAGCAGATTTCACGGAAGATAAGTCAATTTCAGAGCTGTAGGTGTGAATTCAAGGGCTTAAGATCAGAATTTAAGTTAAAGGATTGAAGGTTAAGGCAGTATTTGAAGTTTCAAAAGAGGATATTTCTAGGCAAAACAATACAGATCTAATCCGGATTTCTCCTTGATTTTCAGTACTGATCATTCATTTTCAAAATTTTCAGACTTATTTCCAGAATTCTGATTTCCAGGTGTAAATTCTAGACCCATAAAGGTAAAATCATAAGTTAACAAAGTCTAATTTCTGGAAATTTTGAAGAGAAACGAGAGTCGCTAAGCATATAAGGATTTTTACAATTTCTTCTTCAAGACAAATTACTATGAAAATATTTCAGTTCTTAAGGAGAGGTTAAAATGCAAGTCTTAAATTATTTTCTATATCATTTGTATCTTGTATTTTATTCTTAATGATGATTTTAAGAATTTCTCTCATCTTTTGCAAGGAAAAGATCAACGATTATAAGATGGGAGATGGTGAAACATGCAAAGGACGAAGTCCATGATGAAGTACAAGAAATGTAATGACATTCAAGGCTTTGCACAATGAAGGAATACAAAGAAAAGACAACATCAAGACAAAAGAACAATACTCTATCAAGAAGAAAGATTCTACAATGACCTTGGATTTCCCTTGGAAATTCAAGATCAAGGTCAAGGACAACGTGAAGGACTTCCAAGATGGGGATACAAGTGCAAAGGACAAATACAAGGATTTCAAAGAAGATGATGGTGAAACGTGGAAAGATTGAAGAAGGATGCTATTACAAACATCACAAGAAGGTGAATTCCAAAACATACATATGGAAAGTGAAATGTGATCAAGACATGATAGTTTCAAAAGAGTTACGCAAAGTTAGAACTTGATCACCTAGATGATGCAATTTGGGAATATGACCCATTACATTCATCAAAGGATTGAATAATGTTGAGTATTAAGAGATATTGCTCAAGATGAAATACTTCTTTGTGATGAGGCATGAAAGTCTACAAAGCGCAAGCTGAGTTGGCACCTAATCACATTCAACCAATCAAATAATTCAAAGTCAATGCGTCTAAGTTTAATGTACCTAACTCATCGTACAAGGAGGACAACTACACATGTTGAGGGCACTAAATGCACCTAACCTCATTTCCCATTGGTTTGAATTCAAAGAAGGGCATGTGTCCAAAGCAATGTGATGATCTCATGGTCGATATTAAATGTGAGGTGTTAGTTGTAACTAAACCTAATTATGTTTTTCCTTGAACTATCGTGGCCATTGATTTCAAATCAATCTTGGCCCTTGAATTGTAATTGGGATGCTTATATAAGGCATTGCCTTCTCATTTGTAAAGGTTAATAGTTAAGAGTTAACAGTTGATCAATAGATAGTTAGCAGTAGAGTAGGAGGAGAATAAATTGTTGCCAAGAATTGATGGAATAAACAGACTACTTTCATTGAAGATATGGTGGATTTTGTGTTATTTCAACAAGTTGTATGGTTTCTACTTCTCATGTTTCAATTCAAGTTTTAGATACAGTTCATTGGTCTTAATGGAGAAATGCGATGATATGTGATGAATTCCTTGGTGTTCATACCATTTGTAATTTGTTGATTGCAAGTTGCAATGCATAGTTAGTCTAAACCTCATTGAGCAATAGTTTGATTGTGGATGTTCATTTGCATTGTGCCAGCATAGGGTATTTGAATGGATGTTTGCAATATAAAAATCATTTATTATCTTTGGAGATCGCATCAGATTTGTGTGCTTGTTATCATGGCGAAGCAAAACTTGATTAAAGGAGTTTGTCTATTCTAGCATCATCCATTATCATCATTATCCTTAGGTGTTAAATTAGTTTTTCTAAACCCTTTCCCTTTTGTCTTTTGTTCGAGTTTGAATCAGTTAGTTTAAACGTTCCAGCAAAACGTAAGTCCCTTTGTGAATACAAGTATTATCACATCAAATCACTAAGTCTATCCAACAACATTAAAGTCGATTATTCGCATTGTAAACCTAGGAGGTGCCTTATTTGATCACATTGTTTAGCATCTGAGGTTTCTTTGTTCGAGAGAGGATAGAATACTAAGTATTTTATTTTGTGTTCAAGGTGTCCTAAAAAACACATCAACAGATTCTAGCAATCCCCATGCTCAGATGATTCAACATGGTGATACTAATGGGGAGGTCCTTCAAGAGTATGAACTCTTGAAATTGGGGGAGAAAATTTCACATGTAAGTGCTGATTGCAGCCATGAGGTTGCGGTTTTGACAGGTAATGCATATATATTTCAGCATTTTACACCTCTTGGATCAGCACATAAGGATGAGTATTCACCAAGTGAAAAGGTTGTACTAACCTTATCTCATTTTGATAGCACAAATAAACACATTGAATACCACATCTAGATAGTTCGCATAATGTCCCCTTTTGGGATTGCCCTAAATCTTGCCCTAGATTACTATTCTCAATTGATAAGGGAGGGTTAGAGAGAGGGTGCCTTTATCTTCTTAAGGGGAAATGGTTTGCCAGTCCCTTTATTGTTTTCCGTTCTGCTAAAGTATTCTCCCTTTTGATTCTTTTTTCATTCAAATCAGAGTGTAGATCAAACTTCTGTATATATCTGCATATTAATCTATTTGTATGCGTTTTCTATCTGCATAAGGAATTCACTGGTAATCATACCCAGATGCTGTTATAAACAATCAGTCAGTTTTGGTGTGGCTTTCTGAAGGTCTATGTCTTTAAGTCTGATCCGCCTGTGACGTTGATGTAATTCTGAGTGCAGTCTATTTCTCTCCAACTGATTCACGTGTTATGGATATATATGAAATTAAGTATGACTGTCATACATATTGCAGTCTATATTAATATTAATACTGATTTCTGCATAAGAACATTATCAGGCTTCATATATTAAGCACATCCCCGACCAAGAACAAAGATGTTATTGCCTGTTAGTTAATAACAGTTCTGATCTGATCTGATCAATGGTGATCTCCCTGGATGCTTGGATTCCTTCCTTTATATCTCTCAATGTCAGGGAGGGGTCACACCCCTTCATCATGTATACCCTTTGGCAAGAGGCACACCCTTTCACCATCAGCACCCTTTGAAAGAGTGCAACTCTTAATTATTTCTGCCCCTTTGAAAGGGACACAACCTTTCACAATCAGATTTGCACTTTTATTTAAACTAGATCTGCACTTCTGATTCCCAAATTATACCCCCTCCAAATGAGTTTTGTTCTCCCTTTTATACTTCATATCTGGGGGAGTCACAACTTATCGTTTCATGCCTTTTGACCATTCATTAACTTAATCATTTTAACTATATTTAATTATATATTTTTTAATATTTTTATTTTTTATTCTTTTGTATTTTAATTTTATCATTATTATTTATTATTATTATTTATTATTTATTATTAAATTATATTTCAAAGTGGGGACATTACAGTTCGCTTTGAAGAGTGACACAGAGTCCTAGGGTTGGAGTCTCAGCATCAATTTTGCAAGCTATCAAACATGCATTTGAACAAATAAAATCAGATTACTTGCATTTGCTTTCAGATAGAGACAATGCTATCACATTTGCAAGGAAGTTTTATAGAGCATTGGCAGAGAAAGAGGAACAAGGAGCTACTACAAGGACTATAAAGATTAAACAAATCATTGATGGAATTAATGAGACTTGCGATGTTGAAGAATTACCCAGAGATAACAGTAGCTCTACTATCATAAAGATTGAACATGAAGATAACACTTGGGTAGAGCATGATGAGTGCAACCCAACTGGGCTTGATAAGAAGATTTTGCATGGTGATGCAAATTTAACTCTCCATGATCTACATTGTGAGACTCTTGATTCATGCAGTGTGAACCATGAGGTGTGGAATCCTAGTGTTGGTTTAAGACTTCTATTGGAGCCTATTAATGCATTCCATTGTGATTACATTGTGAGGTATGCATATTTTTTTTCTTTCAGCCCATTTGCAGACAACTCCACCATGTTTCAAATGACACACGAGTGGGATGGATGATTGATATGAGATGCTTCCTTCTATGAAAGAAGGAGCTAAATCCTCTAGACCTTATAGTTTGTTTCCCTAGGAATGTCTTTATATTGGGATATAGGATAGGGAGGCAATCTGGTATTCCACTTGTAGCCAAAGTAGAGCAACAAGAGTGCCCCCCCCCCCAACCCTCGTCTTTTCGAGATGGGGAAATCTCTGGGACATAGGGATGGGGCGTCCTCCCACCGTCCCTCCACTACCACCGAGATGGCCGAACGTATCTCGGATGTCTTGGGGATGCCCAAGCATTTAGGTGTCCCTCGAGCATCTCGGGGACAGCTAGAAGTCTCCCATCCTAGGACATGAGAATAAACATTTTTTTTGAAAAATGGTAAAAATGGAATCCTTGTCTTCAAGTCAATCTCATTCTCTTCATCAGAATATATACATGACATATAACATTTAAGTATAAGAATATACTTTAAGTTATATTTCATGTATATATTGGCAGGATGTTTGAGAGTGGTTTCAAATCTCTGGGAGTTATAATGCACATTTTGGGTTTTAGAAGATTTATAAATTTTCAGACAATCAAATTTCAATAATTAGCAAGCTTCTATCAGCATTCTCTTGCTTTTTGTCTCACTCTCTTCATCTCCCATGAACTCTAGACCTATCTCTCTCCCTATCACTCTTCCTCTATCCCTTCTATCCCCTCTATCTACCTCTCTATGTCTCTTTCTTCTCTCTCCCACCCAAATCTAGACCTATCTCTCTACATCTCTCTCTTAGCCCCGGACTCTCGCAACGGGTGCTACCCTCGACCTCGTTTTGGCATTGCCCCCAAACGCCAATGAAATTATAAAACTAAGCAAGTAATAGGCCAATGATGAATCATGACCTTAAAAATCTAAATATTACATATCCCTTGGTTGCAAATATCTGCATGTTTCATTTACAGTTGTTATACTTGTTCCTTACACATGTTTTTATAACTAATTTTTCAAGTACTATATGAATTTGTGCCACCACATTACTACCATACCCCTGCCATCCCCAAACTTAGGCCCTTTGTCCCCCCGTCCCCAAAACCCATCCGCACATCCCAAAACTCCGTGGAACATTAAATATCAGGGAAGGTAGACGGCCAATTATCTGTGGGATCCAGGTGAAGTGCACCTGTGAGAGGTATGATACAAGGAAACTTCAACAGCATGAAGATACTCCCTTTGGTTGATCTATTCAAGTATACGTATCCAATCACTCTAAGGATATATGATGATTCTCAGACATGGGATCCAACAATTTACATGATGGACGAAATGCCTCCTAGGGTGTTGCAGCATGACAGTGTGGTTGATGACAGTGATATCAGAGTGTCATAGTGGAATGGCGTAGCAGTATCTCTAAGATTGGTATGGGATCCTGGTATTCATACGAGCATACAAGTGCGGGTAGCAATTGCTTTGGTATGTGATGCAGATTGCTTGAGGGCAAGCAATCTTTGGGAAGGGCAAACTTTAATGTCCCTACTTTCAAGTACTCTAGCAAAGTGGCTGGTACTTTCTTTTAGGGTCCGTGTCAGTCGGTTCAAAGGGGGCTTATGATGTTGCCAATGAGCTTAGAAGATGTATTGGAGTTGAACGACACTTGCTAGAGTGTTTTTGGACAACTCATCCTAGACTTGTCAATTTCAACACTATTTGATCAATTGAGAGTCTACGCTGACTTACATTTTTTAGCAGTTACTATTTATAGTAACCGTTATTTTTGGCATCCGGTCATAGTTCGATCTCCCCTCAATTTCAACATTCAGTATCTTCAGGTTCGAGATTTGTATAATTGATGATTGTTTAAATTGAAAATATATTGTTTTTGATTAGGGGAAAATCAGGTTTTGAGGGGACCCAAAACCCCATACAACAGGTTTTGGAGGGACCCAAAACCCAATAGATTTTACCGAGATCTAAAACCCAACAAAGCAGGTTGCTAAAAGAAATAAACAATGAAAAACTGCAGCCAAAATCCAACAAAGATGACTAATACCAGCAACATCCAGCATAGTCACGACACACCAAGCAAAGCTACAGGTCCAAGCTATAACACGGAAGAGTAATAATCGAGGGTATAACAAGCACCCTCAGCCAACTTTCAGGGTTTTGAAAGGTATCCCTAACCTTCAATAACAATACCAGATTACAGCAGATATTCATACAATTAAAATCTGGCCAGTATGGGTTTTGAAAGGCTCCCTCAACCTTCAAACTGGGTTTTAAAATGGAACCCAAAACCAGCAACCAAGGGTTTTGCCAGGCACCCTCAACCTTAAATGATGAGCTCAGAACACCAAACACAATATTTTCCCCAAACCAAAGATAGCAGACCCCAAAAACCAGAAGGAAGGAGGCCAAACCAAGAAACAACAATAAGGAACTAGTCCAGGAGACAAGCTGGGAATCTGGGAAAAAGAACTTCCAGACCCACCCAAGGAGACACCTTTGAGAGAAGAAACAAGCATCCATAGCCAGCAGCAAGAGGAGCACCAAAAGTCGAAAATCCCCAATATTCCATCTCTCCACCTCAATAAGAAAGAACTCCACCTCTACATGACGAAGAATGAAGCAAAAAGACAACAACCAGCACTCTCCAGCAGCAAGCAAAAACCAATCCTTTCCCCTCCACCAAATGTCCACCTCCATAGAAAATATGGTCACCTCTAACAGACAAGGAGGGGAAAAGAACAAGAGCCAAGAAACCCCTCTCAAAGGTTCACACCAAAGACAACTCTCCACCTCAATAGGAGAGTAGCCCAACAAGGAAGAACCAAAAAAAAGAAGCTCCTTCGAAAAACCAGAACTACAGAAAATCCTTAGCACAGATGAAAGGAGAGAACACAAAACAGCAAAAGAGCCTCTCCACGAGAGATCCGCCATGGTCCCAGATCTTCCCAAACACCAACCCAGACATAGGCAGGAGAACGCCACCCACCAGAGAAAGAGCAGAAAAAAGGCCAAAGACACCACCGCACACCCCTGAAGACCAAAAACAGAGACCACAAAAAACCCATGCCAAAACGCCTCCATCACTGCCGCAGCCTCCACTCCTTCCTCTGCACCAAACTCCTCCACCCACCAATCCAGCAAAGAAGAGCCTCGAAGAGCCCCATCAGATAGAGTTCGCGGCATGGAAGGTGAAAGGAGGAGAGGGAGGAAATCATCCTCATCCACAGCACCATCTTCCCCATCTTCTGCAACTCTTTCACATGAAACCCCTCCTGCTCCCGCTCTTCATTTCTTCAAATTTTGAAAATATATTGTTGACTAATGATGTTTAGAGTTATTATTTTAAATAATGTTAAATACTAAAGTTAGATTAAATATTTAACTAACGTTATTAATATAATATAAAGTTTTAATATTGGCGTTGTGGGAGTTATAAGGTATTGATTTAAAATATTAATGAAGTGATTATCTTTTGGGTGCCACACGAGTCATAAGGTGAATTAATTTTTAATTTAAAATGTGCAAACCCTAATTAGTCTGTTGGGCATTATAAAAGGGCACTTAGGAGCTCATTTCGATATATACTTGGCTTATTTATTTTCTCTTTGAGAATCTTGAGACCTTTAGCTTTCATTTACAAGAAATTTGATGATGGAAGCGCTTGGAAATCAATGGAATGGACAAAAACCCAACTCCACATTGAGAGGTGAATCCACTTAGGGTTCATCATAGAGCATATTTGTAGGTTTTACATCATTTTGGAGCTTAAACCAGCTAGGGTTTGAAAGAAGAAAAATCATATCAGCTAGAGTTTGAAGTTTATTTGCAAGTGGAAGACATATTGCTTCAAATTTGGAGGTTTAACTACCATATTTTCATTATACCATGGACGGCTGAGGTTTGGATATTAGATGAAGGAGATTTGTGTCTAAATTTCATTTAATTTGGAGAAAATTTGAAAATACATCATGGCAAGTCGACTAGGGTTTGTTTACCATTATTTTGGCATCATTTTGTGAAGGAAAAGAAAGATTATGGTGGCTAATCAGATTTATGACTTCCTGTGTAGGTGTGAAAACTCTATATTTAATTCCTAAGTTGTTGGTACGGGTACGGGTACGTGTACGTGGGTACGGTACGCTAGCACGGCAATTTTTTGGTGGGGGGCTAGGTAGGTCCGTACAAAAAAAAGTAAAAATCATAAATATATACATATATGCAATCTAATAAGTAATAGAGCTAGCAGACGTTGCCATTATGCTATCTACAACAAATTAAAAAATAATTATTAAAATTTAATAGTAAACAATAAACTATAGATGTTAAATATTTAAATTTATTTTAAAGTGAAAATGTAATTATTCATAATCTTTGAGTAAATATATATAATTTTATTATTTATTAATTATTATTTAATGATTTATATTTGTACAATAATAAATGTTAAATATTTAAATTTAATGTCTTCGAACATGTAGTGTCGCGGTTAAAACACTTCATTGGTGAAACGGCCACCAAAGTTCAAACCCCTGCTAGGCCATTGTGCTCGCAGGCCTTGTGTCTTCGTTGGGCCGTTGTGCTCGTGGGTTTGAACAAGTGAAGTGTGGGGATGAGGTCCCCCGGTTGTGACCTCACCGGTTCATAGCTCTGGGTCAAAAGCGTTTCACGTGGAGCCGGATGGCGTGTCATGCCAGCGTCGCCGGTCACGTTAAAAAGTTTACCAGGCATTATTTTAAAAAAATATATATATTTAAATTTAATATAAAGTTAAAATGTAATTATTCATAATCATTAAGTAAATATAATGAATAATTACATTTTCACTTTATATTAAATTTAAATATTTGAGTTATAACATCTATTATTATACAAATATAAATCATTAAATAATAATTAATAAATAATAAAATTATATTTCAAAAATTAAAATTAAATTCTTAACTTCCTAAACATTTAACAAACAAATAAACAATAAACCTAAAAAAAAATCCTAAACTTATTATAATAAATAAATTAAATAAACAAACAAATAAAAAAATAAATATAAATGAAAATCCTAAAGACAAAGTCTAAAACTATGGTTTATAACTTTATAACAAAATTTAAGAACAAAAACTTACCTCGAGCTCTGTTGTGACCCGTCGAGCTCCTCCCACCTGCGTCGAGTTGTCGTGAGCTGGCTCCTCCCACCTGCGTCGAGTTGTCGTGAGCTGCCTGCTTCGTCGTGTTGAGTTCTTCCTACACCGTCTGTCATGTTGAGCTCTTCCTCCGCCGCACACGAGAAAACATTTTTCTTTTCGCATTAGGGTTTACACCCGTATTAGACCCGTTTTCAAAGAAAAAGTGAAAAAAAACCCTCGAAATCTGCATCTAACGTCGATTCGTCCAAAAAAAAATGACAAAATCGCCATGTCATCTTAAATTCATTGGGATTCTTGGTTGAAAAAGTGGATGCGTTTCAGGGGGCAAATGAAGGAACCCTGTCCGATAGGGATTCCAACACGATTCAGTTTCAAAAACGTAACGTACCTGGAATCGGCAGAAAAAATGGACATACCGGTAACTTAGTTTAATTCCATTAAAGGCATTTTGATGTTTATCTTGCATTAGGCATTGCCCTAATTGGAGTGCCCAATTGAGAGGAGCAATTTGGCATTTTTGAAGACAATTTTTTCATTGTCTAGAGTTTTCTTTAATCATAAATTGTAACAGCCCTTGGAGCAGATCTGAGCACCACATTTGGAGCAGCATTCTTAGTGGTTTGTGTTCACTTTCAATTAGAGTTTCATGCCCTAAACTTGGAGCCACTCCTAGGAGGACAACTTCAACATTTGTTGTTCATTTTGCCATGATTCCGTGTGCATAAATCCTAGGATAATAATCTGATTTGGGACTGCAGCGCTTTTGGGTATGGTTGTCATGTTTCTCCCCATGTTTGGATGTACTTTCAGAATTCTATGTTCTGACTTATGATAGCAGAGTTATCATCAGAATTTCAGACTTGTGGTGTGCATTTACTGTTCATATATTGTGTATCTCATGTTATATTTCATCTATAATATTGGGCGAACCATTTGGTATAATAATTTGATGTATTTGACATTATTTATTGGCTGTTATAAGTGTCATATCAGTCTGAAAACTATAAAAAAGAAAAGGAAAATCACAAATTAGGGCAAGAATCAGAAGTTTAAAAAAAGAATTTTAGATAATATCCTATTGGAGATATTACAATGTTATAGTGTTCGACAAAGTAAAGGAATTGGTGGCAATTTTGGGGTGGATACTTCATGATATGAACTTGTAACTGTTGACATCGCTAAAATTGTATTGCTACAACTCTATCCGGCCAACGAAGAATAGAATGTTCTCACTGAATATCCTATCGTCTCTTGTGTAAGGAAATCCCTGATGCTGTTTTAATTGATCAAAGGGGACAACCTCAAGGTTCAAAATGTCAGGTCATGACTACGGGATAACTCAATGATTTGATGTGTTTTGTTGGGAACACAAGGGGTCTTACGTTTGCAACAAGTTGGTCAGCATCCAACGATGCTGCGATTCTCAAACTGGAAAATAAAATCAAAAGGGAAGGGATTAGGGATCCTAAGTGCAATGATACGAATGACTAGTGTTGCAGGTAGACAGATTTCCACAAGACCGATTCTTGTTTTGCCAAAAACACCCTCACAACTCGACAAGAACGGTGCAAGCTCCGAAGGATAAATGGATTTTCAGACTATGGGGATTCATCTAGGCACCCAATTCTGGCGCAGCCTAAAACAAACACCTACAATTGAACTAAGCACAGGTAAGGTTCAGAGCAACCATGCACGGTGACCTACAATCAGCAGGTCCCCAACGGTATGAACCTGAAATGCATCAAATACCCCCCACAATTTGCCATTAAAACCATTGAACTCTACTTCTAACAAGCTGGAAGAAAACCATGCAAACAAAATAAAACCAAAATCACAAACACCGAATCAATGTTCATATATTGATTTTAGTTGCTATTACAACAATTTTTGCAATTGTTCTATGCTACTCCTAATAATCTAACTATTAAAATCTAACCTTCTACAAAAACTCTAACCTAATTTAACCGTTTATAAGACAAATGCTCCTGCCTTTTATAGAGTTTACAATTTGAATCAAAGGCTAGGATTGACTGCATCCAACAGCTACAATCTGCCTTCTAGAAACTTGGCAGCTTTAACACGTGCCTATTAACTCTTTAGTTGTCCTCCCAACCACTTTTCCAGCTACCAACCACTATTTGACATCAATTTGGTCAATCTGGTAGTTGGAAATAACTGACCTATGCACCCTCTTTGCTTTAAATACATTTGGCGGGGCCCACAGGTAGTCATTTTACAATAAAGCATTTCAGTTTTTAAACTGATTTTCTAGAACTAATTCCAAGTATGTATTTCTAAGAGTGCTTGTAATATCCCCTCCCTTGTGATGTTGCATTCAGTGGTCCATTGGCCTATTCCGGAGACCCGTAGGCTATGTGGAAAGGTGAATTAAGGGTTCCCATGTTCCTTGGAGAACTGACCAGACTTGTCAGAGGTGGAATGTGAACTTACTATTTTTAGTAAGTTAGGGTTTGGCCGTCGGGATGGTACAGAGTTGCTAAGCTTGCCAAGCTCTTTCTCTGGTTGCGAAGATAACAATTTTTGGAAAATTATTTCATGACTTACTATTTTTAGTAAGTAGTAGTTTGGGGCATCCTATTTTTGGCGATCCTAAATTTGGTCCTGATCCAGCACAATTCAGTGATCCTCATTGCTCAAACTCATCCATATTTCGTTGATAATCAGTACTGGAACTATAAGCGATTTAGTTAAATATTATTCCTTATCCTCAGGTTATTATTTAATTATTTTTATTATTGATTGATGCTATGGGAAATTGTCCAAAATATGATAATTTTCCTAAGTCATGCCTAGGCGATTTATTTGGAGATTAAAAGGAGACTTTATTCTTTATATTTTAAAAAAGTTTTATAATGCCAAAATCGTGGCCCCCTCTCCTCGGCGTGATTTTGACTTAGAAAGTGGGCGCCACTTTGGGTCCACCTCTTGAAATGAAATGCAATTTGAATGAGGCGAATTTGGGAGGCAGTTTCATTTAAATTTCAAAATGGAAAAGCTATATAAGCAGGTGTTGGGCTCCTCATTTGGTTATCCAGAGAAAATATATCGTTATGTTGTCGGAACGACTCCAGACATTCTTCGAGGGTGAATACCTCCTAGATCCTTCCTTCCGGTTTCGAGTGTGAGACATCACTCCTAGCTGTGGTGTGTAGTTGTGAGCTTCTTGGTGATTTTTGGGTGTGTTGGTGAAGAAGTTGTGTTGCTGGTTTTTTGGGTGGTGCTGGTGTGTTGGCTGGAAGTGCATTTTGCTCGTAGCTGCCGGGGTGTTGAGTGCATCGTTATGGGTGAGGGCTTGTTGGAAGCATACCGAAGAGACGATAGTTCCCCTATATTGGCGTGGCATTTAGAGAACTCTCCATTTATTGGTTGCAAATCGAACTATTCAGCAAAACGCCATTTCCAGAATGGCTTTGGGTTGCGTGCATTGTTGTTGATGCTCTCCAGTTGCAGTTTTAAGGTATTGTTTTGTTTGTTTATGTCATACACTTCATTTGCTTCTAGTTTGGCATGATTCTTTTGGGTTTTGAGAGAGTTACAAGCAATTTAGTGGGTTTCGGGATGGCTGGTTCTGCGCTTTCCTTGTATCTGATTTCAGAACAGCAAGTAGTATTCTTGGTTAGAATGTGTTAGTGAATTCTTAAGATATGTACTTCACTCTATCTTCTTTCACATTTCTATCATTGTAAGAATTACCTCAGTAGTACTGAGCAATTCATTCTATGTTGCATTTCCCGCTGAACAAGTGGAAAAGGATGGTGTAGCCGCCTGTATGTTTGTAATTCAGTTTGTCCTCCCACTGAGCAAGTGGTTGAGTGACATTGTCCTCCCGCTGAGGTATGCGGTTTGGTGATAGTTTTATTTAAAATTCCTCCCGTTGCATAAGCGATAGAGTGATTTGGTTTTGTTATGCTTTTGTTGCCTTGGCTAGTTTACCGCCAAGTTACTGTTCTTCATCCCGCTGAAAAGTGGAAAGGGCTGGCTTGCCGCCTGTTGACGTGTTTGAAATCGCATTGCTGCAAACTCCATACGACCAACACAGAATAGAATAACCAGCTGAGTATCCTATCCTCTCTTGAGATAAGGAAGTCCCTAATGCTATTTTTTATATTTCATCAAAGGGGAAAACCTCAAGGTTTCTTTTGTCAGGTCTTGACTGCAGGATTTCTCAGTGGTTTGATGTGTTTATGCTGGAAACACAAGGGGGACTTACGTTGAGATAGGCAATTTATAGATAAGTTCCCTGGAACTTTTATGATCTTTTTATCAAATGATTTTGGTTAAGTTGATACTGTTTTAATGGGATTACAGATTTTCTGGATAAAAAGGGGGAAAAAGGAGGGAAGGATAGGGAGAGAGAGATACATGAAATATAAATTTTAACTAAGATAGCAGTTTCATCAAACAAACAGAAACCTCCAAATAACAAGACTAAGCATTACCAGCTACTCAAGCACAGTGTTTGCATAAATCTAGTGCAATCTTCAAAGGAAAATAAGATTTTTCATGTTATCACGTACAACATCAGAACTTTTACATTCATAGTGAGTATTCAATAACCGAACTAAGCATGAAAGGTCTAGATTAACCATGCAGAGAGAAAGGCAATCAGTCGTTCCCCAATGGTGTGGACTGCAAGGATTCTATCAAATGTTTGCTTGAAAATGCTATGTAAAAGAAATAAACATAACTGAAAGATTTCTAAATTAAGTGAAGGAGACCATGCACTCACAAGGAAACTTGAAAATAGTCTTAATCTTTGCATTAATTCCTGTAAATTTTGCCAGAGCTTTTGCAACAATCCAAGAACTTCTTACAAAATAAGGGAAACCAGTCCCCTTTAAATAGGCTTCAAAAAAGGATGAATGGCCCAAATCTAATCTAAACAAGTGGCCCAAATTCATCCATAAAACATGGCTGCCCATACCCATAAATGGGAGGCAAATATCAACAACCACCCTAAAAGGAGCAATAACTACCCAAAAAGGATAATTAAAACTATTTCAGAAATAATCCAAAAAGGTGCCCACATAAAGTTTTACATTTTGTTGACTAAAAGTCAAATGTCACCTTTTGGTGCAAAAGTGCACTTTTAAGACTTAGAGAAAAAAAAGCACTTGTGAGAAATCACTTTCTCTATTTCAGCCTCACACTCCTCTTCTAGAAATTGATCTTCGCCATGCAAATATTCTTGCCGCAGATCACGACCTGCTGCATGTTCCTCACGAACATATTCCTGGAACTTGATGCATAATTTGAAAAGCAGACTGAATGGAGGCATAGGAGGATAGCAAATTTTATATTGCATGCCTTCGAGGTACTGGTCTACGTGCTTCAGACCATCCTTCCAGTTGGAGCAATTACGCTCAAAGCATAACATGTCTGAATGGAACTGACCAGCAAAACTCAAGTCTTTAGCGAAATAGGTAATTCTATCTGTTCCCAATCTTTCTTCCCAGTCCGGCTGGATTGCATCATCAGACAAGTCGTTTACCCATCCCGAAACCATCGATCGAAGGATTGTCTTACCTAGTTCTTGCATGTTTCCCAGAATCACCTCACATGCGTCATTTTCTTTGTCAATAATTTCTCTGGTGTCGTTTTTCATGGTGATAGTCCAATACCATTCCTTAAGAGTACTGGTGCTATGAGGATCTAGGATGGCGGACAATGTAGGAATCTGCGCATAGGTCCAGAAGAGAGCCCTCATAAGGGGGAGAGTTGTGGCAGCCACTTCATGCATGTGGAGGGATTCCCTCTTTACCTCTAATAACTTAACCACAGTGAGTTCTCGATGGTGGGCCATCTCTTTTACTTCCTCAAGGATTCACTCTCCCCTTTTCTTGATGTCTTGTATCCATTCCCCGCCGGCCCTTGCGGTGTCCCATACTCCCTCAAATTCTGTTGTGGTCCTTTGCGCCAATGCCTTCGGGGGAATATGGGAATCGGAGGCATTGTGTAATGGCCTCAGGAGCTGATCGATGTATCCCTCGGCTTGCTCAGAACGAGCCCGATACATGTCCTTTTCAGCTGTTATCTCTTCGAGCTGCCTAAGTATATTCTGCACCGAATCCTTGAATTCCTCTTTTTCTTGCTCCTTAGTGGCTCGTCCAATGGGGACAGTTGTGATGCTATAATCTGCCAGTGTAATCTGATCTGTTGGCTTCTCTATAGGCGAGGTGGCAATGTGAAGAGTGCGGTTCCTTTGATCATCCTTAGTCATTCTAGAATATGCCCTGGGCTTTTTCTTCCCCTTAGCTTTTGCTTGGTCTATGCGCGAGAAGATATCCTCTAGATCAATAGGCGGTTTGGTGGCGGCGTTGCGCTCGGCTCTGGCAATCAACCACTCTTGAGGCACTGTCTAGGCTGATGATAAGGTTAAGTCTGCATTTTGTTCTTTGACGTTTTCAACCGACTCATCACAGATTCGCAGCTGCTCTGCTACCGGAGGGGTGGAAGAGGTGCGAAGTTCTTTGCTTGTAGCTGAATTTTCTCCTACTTCACTGAACAACTGTCTGGTAGCTTCATGTGATGGTTGTTCTTCAGTCCTTTCGAGCTCATGAGTCCCATCTATCCTTTGCTCTCCTTCGACGGTAGAGTCATCTTTGGCTGTATTGTGGAGCAGCAACTCGTGGCAGCTCTGCTGAGTCGGTTCATGCACTTTGACCCCCTGGATGGATGGAATCTTTCCTTCCTCTATTTGGTTGCCCGGTTCCGTTGATTCAAGGGCTCCTAGCTCAGATTCTAGCGTGTCGGGCGCGGGAGGATCATTAGCTTCAAACACGTCAACGTCACTCTGGGAAGGCAGAGCAGGTATATAATCCAATTCTACTACATCGTCGGACAAACTGGGGTCCTTTGACGATGACGTGACCTCTGGTCTCCTTAAAGGAATCTTCTCCCTTCTTGTTGTCTTGGATGTCCAAGTCCCTTTGCAAGCTTTAGCTTTCTTTCTTTTCTCTGGTTTCTCAATTTCTTCCTAGGGTGCACTAGACGTTCCCTCATCTTCAGAGGACTGAGAATCAAGGCTACCCATTAGGTGGTAGGTGAATTGGACTCCTTCGTGAATTAGCCTCTCAATCTGCTGATGTAACCATTGATCTATGTACCTTGTTGGGGCTGCCATGACTTCCTCGAAATCAGTGATTGGGTCTTGGGACCAATCAACGACTGGCAAAAGGTGCCTTACCGCCTCAAATTCTCGGACCGGGAGGCAATTCCCTAAATCTGTGAGTTGATCTGGGACCCGACGGTATTCAAAGAGTCGCATTTGCTGCACACTCAGTCTAGAATATTCCCGCCTCCGGACCTCGCAGTCATCAGAGCAATTCTTCCAATAGGCTTCAACTGATTCCTTTGCTCTGTACCGCCTGCCATAGGCTCTCTTTGCCAGATTATAGTGATCGAAATATTTTCTCGGAAAATGGTCCTGTAGACCATAAGAGGCCAGCTCTGCGAGGGATTCCTCTGCTAGGGTGGGAGTCTTCAGGTGGACATCCTGATTGCCTATGACCATGGGGAATGCGAATCCAGCCTGCTTGCTTTCTCTGAGTAAGATGCCGACCGGACTTGACTGCCTTGCGACCTCCATAAGAATTATTTTGTCGGTTGGGTATCATGGAAGTCGGAGAGGGGCACCATCAAAGCCTGCTATTCGGATATAGGAGAACCTTGGGAACTGAATAAACCAGGCTCCATACCTCTGTACGAGAATAGTAGCTTGCTCTGAGAGCCTTATGTGTAATCCTCCCTGCATTAGCCTGACCAGGCGCATTGTGAAGGCGTCATTGACGCGCTCATATTGGCCAACTGCATAAGCTGGGCTGCTCTTTTCCCTCTGAGCTATATCTTGGTAGTGCAGTTGCGGGTAACAATCATAGACCTTTACCTGACTAGGCCCATTCCCAATTTCACCTTTCATTATCAAACCTGGCAACGACTGGTTCTTGGCGAACATGTAGAATCCAGCCTGCTTGCTTTCTCTGAGTAAGATTCCGGCCGGACATGACTACCTTGCGACCTCCGTAAGAATTATTTTATCGGTTGGGTACAGTGGAAATCGGAGAGGGGCACCATCAAAGCTCGTTATTCGGATATAGGAGAACCTTGTGAACTGAATGAACCAGACTCCATACCTCTGTACCAGAATAGTAGCTTGCTATGAGAGCCTTATGTGTAATCCTCCATGCATTAGCCTGACCAGGCGCATTGTGAAGGCGTCATTGACACGCTCATATTGGCCAATTGCATAAGCTGGGCTGCTCTTTTCCCTTTGGGCAATATCTTGGTAGTGCAGGTGCAGGTAACAATCATAGACCTTTACCTGACCAGGCCCATTCCCGATTTCACCTTTCATTATCAAACCTGGCAACGGCTGGTTCTTGGCGAACATGTAGACCAAATAAGAGGTCATGGTGAAGTATTTCTTCGTTTCAAGCTCTATCAGCTGGGTGTGGATGTTGTCGCTTATGATCTGGGTCCAGTCAAATTTAGACTTCCCAGCGAAGACTTGCTCTATGAAATAGAACATCCACTCTTCAAAGTAGTTGGATTTAGGAAGTCCCATAACTCTGCTGAGTAATGTGACCATATCCCCATGTTCATTATGAAAATCACTTCTTGGGGTCTTTTTCACAATTCTAGCGCTTGGAAGCCTTCTCTCCTTGTACCACTCTTCGTTGATCAGTGCTTTGCATCGGGCCGGATTCATATCATATGCCCCTTGTGCTTCATCTATGGTTGTGGTTGTGGGATTGTTTGGGAAAGGAATGTCGAATGCGTCGCCGATGGCCTCAAGAGTGAAGTTGGCGATGGTCATGTTCTCAAGGAGCACGAATCTGGAATTTGGCTGATAGTGTCGGGCGGCCTCTACCACTAACTCATAGTTCTGTACTGCTGGAGGAAATCCCGCTGCTTGGGCGATGCCACTTTCCACCATCTGTCTAGGCTTGTCATAGGCGTTAGGGGAGAAGACCCGATTCCTGAAATCCTGGATGTCAATATGACCAAGGTCAGTATCACTAACATTGTCCGAGACGCTCTGCACTTTTGACTCCCTCAATCCTCCTCTTTGATACTGGTACTTCATCCTTTCAACTTTTCGTGGGATATCTGATTTGGATGCTCGCGATGTCTCGGCTGCAGCAGGTGTCTTTGATGATTCTACCGCCGATTTAGGCATTTATCCTGCACAGCCAGACGCGGATTACGAGGCGATACACAAAGAAGTAAGGCGGGTTAGATAGAGAATACTCCAGCATTCAAGGATTAATTCAAAATTGAGATTGGGCATGGAGCGACATTTCTAGCTAAAAGCTTGATTGATTTTAAACCAAAGTATTCATGAAGATTTTGATCGCGAATTTATACTTAACACTTTCTGGATTATTCTCAACAGGGACAAAGGGTCTTCTGCAAAATTTTAAAAGCATTTTCGAACCATTTGGGAAACTTTGAATTTTGAAATTTTCGCCCCAGGGTCCGAAATTTGGCCCCCTGGGCGATTTTAGCAATCTTTCAACCTTGTGAAGTTTTAACATTTTGGCCTCTGGGGCCGAAATTGGGCCCATAAGGCAATTTTGGGAACTTAAGTAAAATTTCAGACTTTAAGCCAGTTTCGCTAGATTCTACAAATTTTGGATTTTGGAGGCTTCAGAATTCTAAGGCATTTGGGCAAGTTTCGCAACTTCGACATTTTGGCCAGGAAATTCGCTCCTTCACCAATAGGCGAAAATCATCCTAAACATCACGGAGACAAACCTTATGCAATCTACCTCGTCACTCTCGTGCGAAAAACGGCAACTTTGGGTCCTCATGCGACCTCTAGACGCACTGCTCTTGCTTGGCGGGCTTCGCCAATTTCTATCACCTTATGCCTATACGAAGCGATTTTCAAAATTTCGAACAAACTCTTGGCATTCATGCCCAAGGGCTAGACTAGCCTGATGGATTCATCGGCTCTTTTCTTTGACATCATCACTTTACGGACCAGTCGGGGAAGGCCGCGAGACACTCTACGCGAAACTCAACAGGGCGAGGACGAAAGGCTCAAAAACAGGAAGGGGGACCCTGTCGGCGACAGGGAGCGTGTGCAACGCACAACACCGCCCAGTTTTGTATTTGCATTGTAATTTCCAGCAGATTAGTGAGCTAACGAACCCCTTGACACCGTATGCTCTCACCTTCCCACATTGGGCTCTTGGTGATCAGAAGGTGGAAGGGTTATGTTGCCGGGAATAATCATTATGTTATGTTGTCATATTATGTTTATGTTGTCGTCGGTAATAATGAGTTACGGCAGTCAGTTAGTTAGTCGTCCCAAAGGATAGTTGGACGCGATGGTTGGTCACACTCCTTCGGGTATTATATATTGCATACCTTTCCTTCGAAGTAGCATCATCATAGTCGTATCTGGGTGTAATGTTGTAAGCACTTGATGTACATGGACTGTTGAATTAATACAGAAATTGGTTCTTTAATATATTCCCATTATGTTTTGTGCATTTACTTTCGGCATTTAATCGTTTACCCGTATGTGGCAAACATTTGGCACCATTGCCTAGACATACTCGGGAAAGGAAGGAGCGGATGGCACACAGACACGATGGGCCTAACCGTCGGTGAGATTAACCGAGAGGCCGACGACGCACAAACGAAACTCTACGACGGAGAGGACACTGCAACGAGGGAATTCTCAATCCTGCTTCAGGCGGCCATCGAGACCTACGTCCGAAGAGATGCCACGGAGGCTGAAGTCCCAACAAGTGTCGTGTGGACCGCACTCGAAGTTAGCCCCGCAGTGAATCGGTTGATGAGCCACCTCCCCCGGTTGCTTGCACAAGCATCACTGGCACAACAAACCCGCCTGGAGAGATTGCCCGTGAGGAGCGACACCAACAGGTCCTCCGACAGTACGAACAAAACAATCGTTGTTGGGACGCAAAGCGTGATGGCAAGAGGCGAAGGGGAAATTGAACCCTGTAATAATCCCGACACAATGTTGACATAAATTGTGGCCAAAAGGGAAAATAATAAAAGTTTGTTTTTTTGTGTACATGGCATGTACTTGCTATGTACGGAAGTGATTTATGCCCAATATACTAAATAAGGACAAAAGTAAAAAGATACGAAGTGACGAATGGGAAGTGGCACAAAGAGCATTGAATCTCAGACAGCAAATAGAACGAAGGCGTAGGCTAAGGCAGCTTGCCAAGGGACGACCAGCTGAGGGGTTGCTCGAAAAGAACCCAGGAGGTGTCATGGAGGTTGTGGAGGCAGAGATAGACGGAGACAATTGCACACTCTACACTGTCGTAGCCCGTAGGGTTGCCCGAAGGGAACCTAGGAGTCACGGAGGGTACCGAAGGAGAACTCTACAGTTCGCCAGAATACCACCGTAGGGTAAGAAGTCGCAAAGAGTTGGTGGAACAAACAAGGCGAAGTCTAAACCTGATCGACGCTACCAGAGACCTACTAAAGAACTTGTCCATTTCGGAGGACAACCGGAGGGAGACGACCGAAGGTGACGGTACAACCGACAGTGCCGAGGGAGCACAAGGGTACCGTACGGGAGGCAATTTGTTCGGTTCGGGGTTAATAACCTTCTCCGGACGACCCACGAGTGGAGGGTCAGGTGCAAGAGGCGGAGGCGGAGGATCACCAGGTACAAGCACACAAGACACCAAAGGAGCGAGACCCAGCGGTGGGATGGCAAGTAAGCAGAAGTTGCCGAAGTTCAACGGCGACAGGAAGGAAGATCCCGTCCGCCATTGCCGCACTTGCGAACATAACTCATTTGAAAGGATTCTTGGGTCTATGCAGTTTTTATAGAAGGTTTGTGAAGGGTTATTCTCAGTTGGTTGCCCCCCTCACAGATCTCACTAAGAAAGGAGCCTTTGAGTGGTCTGCAAAGGCACAAACAGTGTTTGATCAATTTAAGGAAATCATGAGCTCATGCCCGGTTTTTGCCTTACCAGATTTCACCAAGCCTTTTGAACTGCAATGTGATGCGTCAGGGGAAGGTGTTGGTGCAGTTCATATGCAAGACAAGCACCCTATTGTCTTTGAAAGTAGAAAGTTGAGAGGGCCTGAAAGGCTATATTCAATTTATGACAAGGAGATGCTTGCCATAATGCATGCCCTTGCGAAATTCAAGCAATACCTGGGGGAAGTAGGTTCGTTGTTAAGACTGATCATAACAGTCTTAAGCATTTCATGCACCAGAAAGATTTGAATGAAAGGCACCAGAAGTGGGTTAGTAAGCTCGAGGCTTATGACTTCGACATTGAGTATGTGAAGGGGAACAACAACATAGTGGTCGATGCCCTTTCACGGAGACCCCATCTAAGCTCTATATGTGAGCTTACTGCTGATTGGAGGGACCTATTGCTTGCTGATTATGCCAAAAATCAGTTTGCAACCAGCATTGTTGAGGGCACTTCTCATGATGAAAAGTACAATTTGGTTGATGGATTGATTTTGTATAAGGGAAGAATCCTTCTTCTACCTAAATCGAAGTTGACGGAGAAGGTATTGCAGACTTTTCACAACATTCCCCTTGCTGGCCACCAAGGTTTTTTCAAGACTTACAAGCATATCCGAGAGAGATTCTCTTGGAAAGGGTTGAAGAGAGATGTCTTGAAGTACGTTACGGAATGCCATGCTTGTCAGAAGAACAAGGATGAACACACAGCACCCACTGGTTTATTGCAACCATTGCCAATTCCCAGTCAAAAATGGGAAAGTGTCTCTATGGATTTCATCACTGGGTTGCCAAAGGCTAGTGGGAAGGATTGTATCTATGTGGTGGTGGATAGATTGACGAAATTTGCTCATTTTTTTGCCATCACTAGCTCATTTACAGCAGCTCCAGGTTGCTGATTTGTTCTTCCGTGAGGTGTTTAGGCCACATGGGCTGCCTAAAAATATTGTGAGTGATAGGGACAGCAAGTTCCTAAGCTCCTTCTGGCAAGAGATTTTCAGATTATGTGGTACTGTGCTAACCCCAAGCACGAGTTACCATCCCCAGACAGATGGACAAATAGAAATAGTAAATAAGTGGTTGGAGGGTTACTTGAGGAATTACGTTTCAGAACAGCAGAATGCCTAGGTAAGATGGCTACATCTTGGTGAATACTGCTACAATTCCACTCATCACATGCCCATTAGGATGTCTCCTTTCATGGCACTTTACGATTATGAGGCACCTAGCTTTGTTGATTTGGTGTTTGGAGATAGTAGAGCACCTCAAGCTAGGGATATGGTTCAGCAGTGTCAGGATATTCTGAAGGCATTGAAGGACAACCTCCAGATTGCTTAGAATCGGCAGAAGTTGTATGTTGATCAGCAGCGTATTGAGTGCTCATTTGAGGTGGATGATATGGTCTACCTAAGACTTCAGCCCTTCAAACAGTCTACTCTCAAGAAGAGTGGAGCGGAAAAACTCAAGCCACGTTTTTATGGACCTTTCAAGGTCATCGGGAGAGTGGGAGTTGTGGCTTACGAGTTGGAGCTACCAGCGAGTAACCGAGTACATAATGTCTTCCACGTGTCACGCCTCAAAAAGGCACTTGAGTACAATGTGATAGTCTCTTCTGATTTGCCTCCCTTGGATGAAGAGGGAGAGTTGGTGCTACTTCCTGAGGCCATCCTTGATGTCAGGGAAAGATTGTTGAGGAGGAGGACCATCTGAGAATATTTGGTTAAGTGGAAGAACTTACTGGTGGAGGATGCTACATGGGAGAATGAGGAGGTTTTACAGCATCCTGGCTTGCGATTGGTTGAGGACAAGCAATTTTGGTAAGGGCGGATTGTAATATCCCCTTCCTTGTGATGTTGCATTCAGTGGTCCATTGGCCTATTTCGGAGACCCGTAGGCTATGTGGAAAGGTGAATTAAGGGTTCCCATGTTCCTTGGAGTTTCGACCAGACTTGTCAGAGGTGGAATGTGAACTTACTATTTTTAGTAAGTTAGGGTTTAGCCATCGGGATGGTACAGAGTTGCTAAGGTCGCCAAGCTCTTTCTGTGGTTGCGAAGATAACGATTTTTGGAGCATTATTTCATGACTTACTATTTTTAGTAAGTGGCAATTTGGGGCATCATATTTTTGGCAATCCTAGATTTGGTCCTGATCCAGCACAATTCAGTGATCCTCATTGCTCAACCTCATCCGGATTCCGTTGATAATCAGTACTAGAACTATAAGCGATTTAATTAAATATTATTCCTTATCCTAAGGTTATTATTTAATTATTTTTTATTAATGATTGATGCTATGGGAAATTGTGCAAAATATGATAATTTTCCTAAGTCATGCCTAGGCGATTTATTTGGAGATTAAAAGGAGACTTTATTCTTTATATTTTAAAAAAGTTTTATAATGCCAAAATCGTGGCCCCCTCTCCTTGGCGTGATTTTGACTTAGGAAAGTGGGTGCCACTTTGGGTCCACCTCTTGAAATGAAATGCAATTTGAATGAGGCGAATTTGGGAGGCAGTTTCTTTTAAATTTCAGAATGGAAAAGCTATATAAGCAGGTGTTGGGCTCCTCATTTGGTTATCCAGAGAAAATATATCGTTATGCTGTCGGAAGGACTCCAGACATTCTTCGAGGGTGAATACCTCCTAGATCCTTCCTTCCGGTTTCGAGTGTGAGACATCACTCCTAGCTGTGGTGTGTAGTTGTGAGCTTTTTGGTGATTTTTGGGTGTGTTGGTGAAGAAGTTGTGTGTTGCTGGTTTTTTGGGTGTTGCTGGTGTGTTGGTTGGGAATGCATTTTGCTCGTAGCTGGCGGGGTGTTGAGTGCATCGTCTTGGGTGAGAGCTTGTTGGAAGCGTACCGGAGAGACGATAGTTCCCCTATATTGGCGTGGCATTTGGAGAACTCTCCATTTTTTGGTTGCAAATCGAACTATTCAGCAAAAAGTCATTTCCAGAATGGCCTTGGGTTGCCTGCATTGCTGTTGATGCTCTCCAGTTGCAGTTTTAAGGTATTGTTTTGTTTGCTTATGTCATATGCTTCATTTTCTTCTAGTTTGGCATGATTCTATTGGGTTTTGAGAGAGTTACAAGCAATTTAGTGGGTTTCGGGATGGCTGGTTCTGCATTTTCCTTGTATCTGATTTCAGAACAGCAAGTAGTATTCTTGGTTAGAATGTGTTAGTGAGTTCTTAAGATATGTACTTCACTCTATCTTCTTTCACATTTCTATCATTGTAAGAATTGCCTCAGTAGTATTGACCAATTCATTCTATGTTGCATTTCCTGCTAAAAAAGTGGAAGAGGATGGCTTAGCCACCTATATGTTTGTAATTCGGTTTGTCCCGCCACTGAGCAAGTGGTTGAGTGATATTGTCCTCCTGCTAAGATATGCGGTTGAGTGATAGTTTTATTTAAAAGTCCTCCTGCTGCATAAGCGGTAGAGTGATTTGGTTTTGTTATGCTTTTGTTGCCTTGGCTGGTTTACCAGCAAGTTAGTGTTCTTCATCCCGCTGAAAAGTGGAAGGGGCTGGCTTGCCGCCCAGTTTTGTATTTGCATTGTAATTTCCAGTGGATTAGTGAGCTAACGAACCCCTTGACACCGTATGCTCTCACCTTCCCACATTGGGCTCTTGGTGATTAGAAGGTGGAAGGGTTATGTTGTCGGGAATAATCATTATGTTATGTTGTCATATTATGTTTATGTTGTCGTCGGTAATAATGAGTTACGGCAGTCAATTAGTTAGTCGTCCCGAAGGGCAATTGGACGCGACGGTTGGTCGCACCCCTTCGGATATTATATATTGCATACCTTTCCTTCGAAGTAGCATCATCATAGTCATATCTGGGTGTAATGTTGTAAGCACTTGATGTACATGGACTATTGAATTAATACAGAAACTAGTTCTTTAATATATTCCCATTATGTTCTACGCATTTACTTTCGGCATTTAATCGTTTACCCGTATGTGGCAAACATTTGGCATCGTTGCCTAGACATACTCGGGAAAGGAAGGAGCGGATGGTGCACGGACACGATGGGCCTAACCGTCAGTGAGATTAACCGAGAGGCCGACGACGCACAAACGGAACTCTACGACGGAGAGGACACTGCAACGAGGGAATTCTCAATCCTGCTTCAAGCGGCCACCGAGACCTACGTCTGAAGAGAGGCCACGGAGGCTAAAGTCCCAACAAGTGCCATGTGGACCTTACTGGAAGTTAGCCCCGCAATGAATCGGTTGATGAACCACCTCCCCTGGTTGCTTGCACAGGCATCACTGGCACAACGGACCTGCCTGGAGGAGATTGCCCATGAGGAGCGACGCCAACAAGTCCTCCGACAGTACGAAGAAAACAATCGTCGTTGGGACGCAAAGCGTGATGGCAAGAGGCGAAGGGGAAATTGAACCCTGTAATAATCCCGACACAAGGTTGACATAAATTGTGGCCGAAAGGGAAAATAATAAAAGTCTTTTTTTTGTGTGTACATGGCGTGTGCTTGCTATGTACGGAAGTGATTTATGCCCAATATACTAAATAAGGACAAAAGTAAAAAGATACGAAGTGACGAATGGGAAGTGGCACAAAGAGCATTGAATCTCAGACAGCAAATAGAACGAAGGCGTAGGCTAAGGCAGCTTGCCAAGGGACGACCGGCCGAGGGGTTGCTCGAAGGGAATCCAGGAGGTGTCACGGAGGTTGCGGAGGCAGAGATAGACAGAGAGAATTACACTATCGTAGGGTTGCCCGAAGGGAACCTAGGAGTCACGGAGGGTGCTGAAGGAGAGCTCTACAGTTCGCCAGAATATCACCATAGGGTAAGAAGTCGCAAATAGTTGGTGGAACAAACAAGGCGATGTCTAAACCTGATTGACGCTACTAGATACCTACTAAATAACTTGTCCATTTCGGAGGACAACCGAAGGTGACGGTACGGCCAACGGTGCCGAGGGAGCACAAGGGTACCGTACGAGAGGCAATTTGTTCGGTTCGGGGTCAACAACCTTCTCCGAAGGACCCACGAGTGGAGGGTCAAGTGCAGGAGGCGGATGCGGAGGATCACCACGTACAAGCACACGAGGCACCAGAGGAGCGAGACCCAGAGGTGGGATGGCGAGTAAGCAAAAGCTGCCGAAGTTCAACGGTGACGGGAAGGAAGATCCTGTCCGCCATTGCCACACTTGCGAAACCATATGGTCAGCGAACGGTGTTACCGACCAGGACGAATGGGTAACACAATTTCCAGCAACCTTACAAGGAGTTGCCATCGACTGGTACTCGGATATCGATAAAACTGCAGTGGCCACATGGGACACGTTGGGGAAAGCCTTCGAGAAGGAGTTCCGCCTGCTTCGAGACGACAATGAAATAGTAGCCAAAATCTATGGCACAAAGCAGAACAAGATGGAGACGGTCCGAGCCTATGGTCGGCGGCTCAAAGAACTGTTGGGGAAAATGGAGAGTCAACCATCGGATGGTTTGAAAAAGAGATGGTTCGTGGAGGGACTGAAACGCTCCCTCCGGAAGAAGATGAAAATTGTTCCACCAACCTCGTACGACGATGCATATAATAGAGCGATGGATCTCGAGAGCGAGACCAAGACATCCAAGAAGAAAAAGAAGAAGGATAGCTCATCCGAGGATGATGACTCTTCTGAGGGAAGCAACAGCGATGGCAAGTCCGGCAAAAAGGTGCAAGCCCTGCAGAAGGACATGCTGAGGATGATGAAAGAGCTGAAGGTTATGAAGGGAGGTCCAAGCAAGACCGACGAAGGGGAGCTTTGGTGCACGGAATGTAAGACGGACGGCCACACAAAAGGCTTCTGCCCAAAGAAAGCCTATTGTGATATATGCCAGTTGATGGGGCATCCCACCAGGGAATGCCCCTACAACATGAAAACACGAAACCAACAAGTATTGCTTACGCAGGAACAACCAACTACATCGGGCAATACCGGCAGCTCCCAGGCGAACAACAATGCAACATCGAGAGGCTACCGAGATAACCGGTGGGGAGGACGAAACAACAATAACAATACAAGGAGCCGGATCCAATACAACTCCAAAGGCCAGCAGATGATACAATGCAGAGCGTGCAGCCAGTGGGGGCACTTCGCCCGAGACTGCCCGAAGGGAGAGGCCACACAATATTTGTGCAAATGGTGCGGACCAGGAGACCACGAAGATGCCACCTGCCTGAAGTCGGGCGTCAACTTGCTCAATATCGAGGAAACCAAAGAAGAGGAAGTGTTGGCCGTAACCCACGCCCAAGCCAGACAAGCAACGTTCCCGGACCCAAAAACGGAGAAGCGAAGGGTACGAGAAGCACGGGAAGAAATTGAGAAAGAGATACGAGAAAGGGCGAAGGCGAAGGGTACGGCAAGTACTTCCTGCCGACCGGAGGCGGAGGAGGCTATACTAAATCAAATTTTAAAACTGGAGGTGCCTGTGAAGGTACACGACCTCCTCCAGACGATGCCTCAATTATGAATGGCGTTGCTAAATAATTTCTCCCAACCACCGCACAGATGTTCCTAGGGGGTCTGCAATAGACCCCATGTTGCTGGCAGTTAACACTAGAAGGAACTTGTCCATTGTGGAGATGGGTATCCTTGGCACCATTCTAACCGATACCATCGTCGATGGTGGATCAGGAGTGAATGTTCTTCCAGAAGAAACCTGGCAGAAGCTGGGGAAGCCGACAGTGTGGCCATCTTCATTCAATCTGCTGGGAGCAGATCAGCATGGAATCAAACCCATCAGGACACTGATGGGCCAGCAAGTTACCATCGGGACGCAACCCTTCATACTAGACTTCGTGGTAATCCCACTAAAGAAAAAAAGGTATGATGCGATCTTAGGGAAAGGGTGGCTGGTGGCAGCCAAGGCCACCCACACTTGGAAGAAGAACACTCTGTCTATGGAGAATGGAGGAAGGAAGTTTATCATAGACCTCGGGACATAGTTGGTTAGTGAGGAACTGGCATCATCTTCGGAATTGGAGGGTGAAGGAGAAGGCAACCTGAGGAACGAAGAACGGGGCTGCAGGAAGCCCAACGACGAAGGGATTCTCAAACTAGGAGAGTGCTCCGAGGATGAGACGGGGTCATTGAATGCACTCTTCCACTGACAGATGGAGGATTACGAAATGTTCCAGAGCTACAGGCTCGAAGTAGAGGAACCAAAGCAAGTAACAGAGGAGGTGTACCTACCGGAATACAAAGATTATTGGAAGGGAGACGCCCCAAACCTCGGTGACGTAGAAAATCCCAAGATCATTCGTGTCAACAATGATTGGAACCCTGTGTGGAAGGCCGCAGCATTCAAAATCTTTATTCTTCTTCTTCGTCTTATGTACGGGAAGGAGACTGTGGTTCCTGTAGAATTTATGGTTCCAGGTCTTCGGATGGCCATTGAAAATAGACTTGCCATCAACGGGTCCAAATGGAAACCCTACCACGAGAAGCGCGCAGGGGACCCGAGCAGCCGGAAGGACACCCGAGAGTCCGAAGGGGGACCCGAGAGGATGGAAAGGGACTCGAGAGGCCGAGCAGGCGACTCAAGAGGCACAGGACCAAAGCGGGAGACTCTCAGGCGAGGAAAACCGAGAAGGATGAAGGGCGATCCTAGAGACACGGGACTCGAGCCGAAGACTCTCTGGACAAATAAATTAGGAAATTGAAAAATAAATAAATAAATAAAAATAAAAAAATAAAAAAAATAAATAAATAAATAAAAAGGAAAAAACCGGTGGAACCACCATCAGGGGCCACCGTACAGTGGAAGCACCACGGGAGACCACCATGCGGTGGAACCACCATGGTCGACCACCATGTGGTGGGACACCGTACGGTGCACCACCGTGCGGTGAGGCCCCATGCGGTGGGACACCCTACGATGCACCACCATGCAGTGGGGTGCCGTACCGTGCACCACTGTCGACGGAGGTCATTGGTCTAGGGCGGAACTCGCGGGTATTCATCCACCATACAACCTTCCCAGCCATCGTACGGGAGACCAATCACCGTACGATACCAAGCTTTGGGTGACCCCAATCGCCGTACGACTCAGCCACCGCACGGGTTCACTCCATCGTCCGGCAGATAACCTCTATACGGGCTCGAGACATTACAATCCATAGGCCTGAAGGAGCACGATGGCGGCGATTTAAAAGAGGGGGAAAGAGAAAATACCACGGCACGGTAGGGATAAGATAAACGGTGGTGATGGCACGTGAAGAAAAAAAAACGACAACCAGATTTAAAATCATTCAATGGAGTCTGGACCCAGGACACTGAAAAATTAGAGTGGAGAAGCAGGTTTTTGGCATCTTAAAATATCACAAAAATGATGTGCGCCATGGACTTCCATGTGGTTCTGAAGGTGTTAAATTGGTGTTGGTGGCGGGGGCGCTGCCCCTCGACCCCGCCTTGTACTGCGACGCTGCCCCAGACCCCGCTGGGGGCACTGCCCCCAAACCCCCAGTTTATTTTTGAGCTACAATACACTTTTGAGTTGGGTGAAGGCATCAAAGAAGTCACGGTAAGTGTTGGGGTTGTTTCGTACTGTGAGAAAGAAGCCTGAAGCTAAGCATTGGCGGGGAAGCCATAAGCCGTAGAGGGAGGCGGATTTGGAGGTTGCGAACAAACAGAGTTTGAAGGAAGGCATTGCAAGAACGCGAAGTCATACGATACCCGAGAGTTATTCAGTTAAGTTATCAACCTTGGGGAGTGTGATGGAGGATTTGAGGCGTCTCCTAGCCTTTGTGCCAAAGGGTTGTGGCCACTTCCAGGCATGAATGGTATGCTTTGAGGAACTCGGAGTATGTCTTGGCTGGACGTAAGGTTGCCTTGGTGGATGCACAAAGGGCTCGGGAGGAGCTAACCACCAAGTTGGAGGCAGTAGTAGCGTGAGACTTAGCTCAGCATACCCAGGAGTTGGATGCCGAGAGGGTAACACAGGTGGCTATCGAGGACAAATTAGCTAGGGAGATAGTATCATTTGAGTAGCAGTTGGTGGAGGCTGAGACTAAAAAGCGTGTTTTGCAGACAAGTTTGGTTTAGGCACAGGAGGATTGTGATGTCAAGGAAAAAAGAACTCCTAAGGACTGTGATGTCAAGGAAAAAAGAACTCCTTGCGGAAGCAATAATGGTGAAATCCGCACTTGACCATCGGATGGTAGCAAAAAAGGGTTTTCAGGCGAGGACGCAGCAGGTGTATGAGTTCCGGGCTCGACTAGCGTCAGCAGTTCCTGCAGTTCTCTACCTTGTTCCTGTTTAATGTCATCTCTATTTTGTATTAAGTCGTTCGGAGACGACTTCTTTTCTTGGGGGGGATGATGTTGCCGGGAATAATCATTATGTTATGTTGTCATATTATGTTTATGTTGTCGTCGGTAATAATGAGTTACGGCAGTCAATTAGTTAGTCATCCCGAAGGGCAGATGGTTGGTCGCACCCCTTCAGGTATTATATATTGCATACCTTTCCTTCGAAGTAGCATCATCATAGTCGTATCTGGGTGTAATGTTGTAAGCACTTGATGTAAATGGACTGTTGAATTAATACAAAAACTGGTTCTTTAATATATTCCCATTATGTTCTGTGCATTTACTTTCGGCATTTAATCGTTTAACCGTATGTGGCAAACAAGTTACTTTTCAGTAGCGTTGGAATTATATTTCCTAACTTTAACAGGTGAATTGTAATATTGTTGTGCTTGAAAACCGAAAAAAATAAGTGGGAATATTACAAGGTGCATACACTTGTAGCATTCAAAGTGTTCTTTGTCTTCGGTCTTGAGGGTGGATCTTAACTCTATATTTCAGGTGGTGGCACGCTTCCCTATGCTTCATCGCTTTCACCTTGCACTCCTGCATCTTCATTTCCTGGCTTTGATCGCGGTCCTATCTTCTCGACGTCATTGATCTACAAACAATCGATTTCGACTTGAATTAATCACCTCGCAAGATTTAATAAATTCAACAAATATTAAATGTCATCAAGGCAACGTTGGGCTCCATTTTAGCGAATAAGAGGGGAAAATGAAAGATATTTACTTTTTAAAACAATTTGAATCCCCTTTACTTCATTTCACTTTTTGATTTAAAATTGTGCCACTTAAAGGGAAAAGTTAGGCTTTTGTAGCAAAATGTAAAAAAGTCCCTTTTCACTTTTTCACTTGAAGTTCCCTTTTGTTCGTTTTCGGGCTTTTTCACCAAAATGCAAGAAAGTCCCTTTTCACTTTTTCACTTAAAGTTCCCTTTTCTTCATTTTCGGGCTTTTTCACCAAAATGCAAGAAAGTCCCCTTTTCACAATTTGCTAAATTCGGCCAAATCAATCAAGAAGTGCGATTTTGATTGCCTTTGGGATTTTGCTCTCTTGCATAATGTGAATTTCGGCCTATTTAACCCTTTTAGGTGATTTTTGGCTTTACACTTAAATGCCTTACTCCCTTAGTGAAATTCGGCCAATTTCGACTAAATGAGTGATTTTCTTTCTAAGTTATAATGCCTTTGCAAAAATCGAGCATTTTGGCATTTTTGCGAGATTTTGACAAACTTCGGCCATTTTAGCATTTTTGCAAGATTTTGACTAACTTCGGCCATTTTGGCATTTTTGCAAGATTTTAACTTGTTTTCTTTTTGTGTCAACATTTGTAATTTTGCCTTAGGTTCTTCTTTGTTCAATTTTCCCTTGCAAAAGGAATTGCAAGCAACATTTCAATGCATCCAAGCTGCTCGTCAAATCCCTATTTTCGAGGTGCAAAATCTTTAGGACTTAGGACAGGATAGCTCAATTTCAAGTCGAATCATCTTCTCCAAGCTCAGATTTCTCACTGTTGTTATCCACTCTGCCTACTCACAAAAACTCCTACTCAGGGCCTCAACGAAGCAAAGACGAAAAGGGGGGAGACCCTATCGACGACGGGGAGTGTGTGCAATGAGAACAACAAATGGCGACTTGGCTAGGAAATGTTCCTGAACATTTCAAGGATGACTATCTGGATCGAACCCAGAATCTCTGGTTTAAACCCCGCAGACCAACCCAAATGGCAAAAGACAAATTTAAAATAAAAATAAGGTCGCAAACTAAATTAAGTCACCGATCGTGAGAATCCAGTGTGAGTAGTGAAGTCCATTCCATCTTAGAGAAAGTTGAAATATCATTGTTCAATCAATGCAAGCTAAGTAGGGCGACTCTAACTCCAAAAGCAACCTGGATATTGCCTCGCTACCAGCGAGTGTCCATAGCCCCGACAAGTATCGCCTGTAAGCTCACAGAGATTGCTCTATTTCCAGTAGATTTTTCCTTTTCAATACCGACAGAGGTGTCTGCATTCCCGAAGCCAAGCATTTTGATATTTCTTTGCTTTTCAATTTCTTTTCTTTTGATTTTTCTTTTTCTCTTTCACCTTTTCACTTTGGTTGTGGGCAATAAAGCTGACGTGGGATTGAGCATTACAGTGGTCGCTGAAGCAGAGCTTCAAAATTTTCACTTGCAATGACTTCCCTTTGACAAAACAACAAGCTAAGCAAAATTAAGCATTAAATGTGCAATGATCGCAATGTTGGTGACAAGACGCGGTAAGCAACTAAATTTTTAGAATGACTAAGCCTTAAACCAAATGAACTGACTACAAGGGCAACCGTTAATTAGGTGCTCTACCAAAGTCAGCATCCAAGTAACAAATCGGAAAAACATTGTGAATTCATACACCAAAGCTATGCAAAACAAACGTACCCCTACAAAAATGACAGGGAGATAGCCCCTTCCGAAAGGAAACCTACACTACGGAAAGGAAACTAACAAAACTAGAAAACAAGAAATCTAAGCTAAAATAGAAAACAAACTACTCTAAGAACAGTAAATAAACCCCTAAACTAACTATGTACAAGAGAGACTGACTGTACAAAATACAAAATGCGGACTATGTGCATGCATTTTCAACCCAGGATGATTTCTCAATATGTGCAGTAGTAACAGGGCAAACGGAACAGCCCTAAGTTTGGCCGACTTGTCTTTGTATTCTGAAAAGAATTTTTCAGTTGGTCGTTCTCGGGTTTAACCAGGACATCAAGTAGTATTATCAGTTGGGGAAGTTCATTAGGTCCATGGTTAATCCATGATTTGGAGTGGCCTAAATTGTTTGGAGTTCCTGTTTGTGGGTGGGGTGATGATGTTGTATTCCACTTATGTTATCAATTGCTCTAAGTCATTTAGATCTCTTGGGAGAAGTTATGGCTGGTGAAAATCCTAAATCTTGCTTCAGCGCCACTGAAATTTCCAAACCCTTAGTAAGCTTCATTGCTTACGAGCTAGAGGAATTGACGGAGATGAAATGAAATATCAAAAAAAAAAAGATGAAAAAATTATCAAATTATCAAATTATTGGGCTTTGGGAGCATGCGGATAACTCCATCGGGGCTACGGACGCCTGGCTGGCAGTGGAGCAATATTCGCAGGAATTTTAGAGACAACCTCATCGGAGCTATGGACACTTGACTGGTAGCGAGGCAATGTCCCGGATGCTTTTGAAGTATAGATACCTTTAGCTTGCCATGACTAACTCTAGGAGTTTGGATGGTCTTGTGAGATGGAATTAATGCATATGCACACACATAATTAGAGGAACGTGCTTTAATCTGCATTTTGCCCTAAAGTGTTTTTCAACACTTCACCCGTGGAATGGATTTTGTCTTTGAAATGTTCGGGAACATTTATTCGGGTGGGGACTAGATGTTGTGACATTTTCACACATTGCCCCATTGCAAATGGAGACCCCCTACTTTTTAGGCCCTTCCGATCTTTTGGCTTTGTTTTTTGGGGCTTTTTCCTAGCAGTCTCTTTAGTTTGCGAGTGTTCGGGGGTCAAATTGGTCAAATCTGCTTTTCATTTAGGCGAGTTTGGTGAAGTCTAGGGCCTGTTTTGTCTTTTTTTAGGGTTTTTGCCTTTTGTCCTAGGTTTTAGGGGTTTCTGTTAGGGTTTTGGAAAAAACTGAACATACGACTAGAATTAGGACCCTTCAAGGAACCTCCCAGTAAAATTTGAGCCAAAACGGAGTAACTTTCTATTTTTAGAAAGTTCCTATTTTTTAGGGATTTTACTAAGTCCCGTAATGTCGTCATTTTGCCACAAATCAAACTTACTATTTTTAGTAAGTTTCTATTTATAGTAAGTCATTCTTGTATCCTATCTAGGAGTCTAACGCTAACACTTTGAAGGTTTCTATTTTTGGAAAGTTTGTTCTGTCAGGTTCATTCGGGCAAGGCGACAAAGATTAGGCATTTGCAACTATTTCTAATTCCAGAAAGTCAGAAAGCAGATAGAGAAAGCCAGAAGATGGTTGAGTGTTGGAAGCCCACTCCTGAAATGGAAAGCTCGGGAAAATTCTCTAAGTCTTGAGAAATCATCCCAAATTCTCAACTAGGTGCCAAAATGAAGGAGGCATGGAGGATTCACAGATTTCATTGAATCCTCCACCAAGTCAAAATTCCGCCCTACTCTCCAGCTGGGTGCCAAAATGAAAGAGGCATGGAGGATTCACAAATTTCATTGAATCCTCCACCAAGTCAAAATTCCGCCCTACTCTAGTTGAGCGCCAAAATGAAGGAGGCATGGAGGATTCACAAATTTCATTGAATCCTCCACCAAGTCAAAATTCCGCCCAAGATGAAGGACAGGCGCCAAAATCAAGGAGGCATGGAGGATTCACAAATTCACTGAATCCTCCACCAAGTCAAAATTCCGCCCTACTCTCCAACTAGGCACCAAAATCAAGGAGGCATGGAGGATTCACAAATTTCATTGAATCCTCCACCAAGTCAAAATTCCGCCCTACTCTCCAGCCGGGCGCCAAAATCAAGGAGGCATGGAGGATTCACAAACTCACTGAATCCTCCACCAATGCAAAATTCCGCACCACTCTCCAGTTGGGTGCCAAAATCAAGAAGTCATGGAGGATTCAACATTTGACAAAATTCCTCCTCCATAGTGAAATTCCGCCTAAACACTCAACTAGGCACCAAAATGGAGGGGTCATGGAGGATTCAGCATTTGATGAAATTCCTCCTCCACAGTGAAATTCCGCCCAAACCATGATCAAGGCGCCAAAAGAGAGGGGTCATGGAGAAATCAAAAGTTGATGAATTCCTCTGCACACGGAAATAGCGCCCTCGACTAATTGGGAAGCGCCAAATTGAGGGGTGCTTGGAGGCATGGAAAATGATCAAATTCCAAGACATGGTGAATTCCATGCTTAAGCTTAAAAATTGAAAATTTGTCTAAGGCATGAAAATCCAAGGGTCAAGGAAGATTGAAAAGTCCATTTTTAGACACCAAATCTTATCAGAATCCGAAAATGTTTGCAGATTTGGACTCGTGGGAGAATTCTCTCTCTCGTGGGAGAATTCTCTCTCTCCTGGGCCCGAGTCCTAAATTTTAAGAAATTTCCAAAAAAATAGGAGATGTGAAAATTGGTCGAAAAGCTCCCTGCAAACATGATGAATTCAAAGAGCACAAAAAATCCTTCCTTAGGGAAGAATTGCGCCCAAGAAGAAGAAATTCCAGGAAAGGTGAAAATTTGGCTAAGTGTCAGAAATTCCTTCCTTCAGGACAGAATTCCAGGAAAGGTGAAAAATTGACTAAGTGTTTGAAATTTCTTCCTTCAGGACATAGTTCTTGGAAATCATGAAAATTGGCTAAGGCATGAAGAGTTTCCTTCCTCAGGGTAAGGAACAAATTTCTTTCCAAAGGAGAATTCCTTCACAACATGAATTCCACGTCGAGATGAATTGACGGTAAAAAAAAACAATTTCTAAGACAAGGAAGGAATTAGGGATGAACTGAATAAGAAATTTCCCCTCAAGAAATTTTTTGAAAAATCCATTCTTGAGCATCAAATCACAACATCCAAATTTCAAAATTTCATAGATTTGGATTCGTAGGAAAATTCTCTCCCTCCTAGACTTGAAACCCTAATTTGTGGAAAATTCCTAAAAAATAGGAGATGGTGAAAATTGATGGAAAACCTTCTTCAAGCAAGGAAAGTTGAGGAGAATTCAAGAAAATTCTTCCTGAATCGAATTTTCCCTCTCCAACAATTCCAGATGTGCAGGAGCGGATATACGACGGCGAGGTTCACTTGCCTGGCGAGGATCTATTGAACACATGGCAGTAGAGTAGCGCATTCATTACCCAAATATTTGACCAAATGGCGACCCGGTCATTGCATGTTGAATTTATGGCAAATTCCTTTTGCATGCGGCAGCCACATTTGGAAATGATGGAGCATTTATGGCATCATGGGTGATTCATTGCATGAGGGTACATTCATTGCATAGTGGACACTTTTTGAATGTAATGGTTAATTAATGCTTTATGGGTGCCATTTTTGGCAGGATTGTAATTAATTGTATATGGGCTTTATGGGGTATTTATTGTTGATTCCCACCTTGTTGCATCATGTGTGGGGAACCTTTTAGGGTAAACCCTAATTAGGGTTTGCATGTAATCATGGCCTGAGGCCTCTATAAAGGGGTGAACCCCTCATTTGAAAAGAAGGGAGACTTGTATGAAATTGTTGCGATAAGATTTTGAAATAATAATAGTGAAACATTGTTCTCTGATGGTGTCCACTTAAGTTATTTTTTCAAAACTTGCATGGTTTCACCTTCCTCAGAGTAGAATTTTATTTTCTCAATAGTTAGATAAAGTGCTTTGGTTTCCATGGAGAATGTAATGGTGTCTGATGAATTTCCATGGTTCATACTTTTTGCATCTTGCTGATTGTAAGTTGCAGTGTAAAGTTAGCCTGAGCCATTAAACTTGTGCTAAGTTCGATTGTGGATAGTCGTTTGGATTGCGTCGTTTTGGGTATTCAAATGCACTTTCTTGATTTGAAAATCCTTCAACATCCTCAGAACATTGCACTGGTTCTTGCGGAGTTGTAGTTAAACTTGGCAAAGCGGAGCTTGGTTTATTTGGAGTTTGTCCACCAAAGCATTAACTGTTGATATCACTGCCCTTAAGAGTAGATTTAGATCCTTCTAAACCCTTTCCCCTTTACTTTCAGTTCATTTTAGTCTGTTCGAAGCAGCAGCATCGCAGAATTGCCATATTCGGTGATGGAGTTTCAGCCACAACAAAGAAGTGAAAGAATGACGCAAACGTAAGGCCCCTTGGACTACCAGCAATCACATCAACCAATTGAGTCACGTCCGTAGCATAAAGGAACCTTGGAGTCGATTGTTTGAACTTCTTGCAATCTTAGCATGCAATCGCACTTTGATCAAGAGAGAGTGAAGTGACCGTTAGGCAACTTTATTTTGTGTTCGACATAGTCATAAAAACATGTCAACAAGACTGACTATACAAAATGCGGACTATGTGCATGCATTTTCGATCCAGGATGATTTCTCAATATGTGCAGCAGTAACAGGGCAATCGGAACAGTCCTAAGTTTGGCTGACTTGTCTTTGTATTCTGAAAAGAAAATTTTCAGTTGGTCGTTCTCGGGTTTAACCAGGACATCAGGTAGTATTATCAGTTGGGGAAGTTCATTAGGTCCATGGTTAATCAATTTACAGGTTGCTTTCCCGAAATATTCAAAATTAAACTGAAAAATTTTCAGAATTAACAGAAAGGAAAGAAACAACCTAGCGTGTTTCTGAGTCATGCGGGTGTCGTGCAGCGGAAAAGCTTCAACAGCCTCAGGAGGTTGCAATTGGTGGTGCAGCATCCCGCTCGCATCTGGTTTGTGCAAATCAGCATCAGATTCTACATCGAGTTGCACAGGCTAAAAAGCAGTGTTGAATTCAAACTCGGGAAAGTGGAATGCATCATCCATCCATGCATCTTCGAGTTGCATGAACCATGCAACTTTATGCACCTCTGTCATCATATCTTCAAACAGTAGGGACTCTTCGATTAGTTGGCCCTCAAAAATGTCTTCAATGAGCTCTTGGACTATATCCTCCATTGGTGGGGCTATTGTAAACTGCTCCTCCGCTTGTGGTTGATCTACGGGGTTCAATTGATTTGCATCCTCAAAAACATCTTCCTCAAGTGCAAGGACAACACAATCATTCGGTGGCATAGTGTGATTGACAAGTTCATTTGGTCAGCACTTGACGACTCCATCTTTTCATCATTGGAGAGTGTGGTGCTACAACGACCTTGCGTTCTTCGGTATTCGTCTGTAGCAAGGTAGGCACTCCACACTTTGCCGGTGATGCACTCTTCTGGTGATTCCGGTAGTCTGTATTGGGCTTTGACTTGACTAACTGCCTCCATGCATAATGAGCAGGTGAATTTTGAGTGTGGGGTGTGATGAATTTTGCACCACCAAGGTGACAACACGCTCTCCGAGCATAATTCTTCATCGAGACCAAACTGGTTCTCAATCCAATCCTTAAATCGTGTAAACTCATCAATGTCGGATGGAGGACTAGGGATATCTGGCTGTATGAACTCCTCAGATTTGGGGATATCCCAGAATAATATCTGTCCCGGCAATGCTAGCTTGACTCTTGACAAAAATATCAAGCAATTCAACTCTTTATGCTTTGTTGTGTTGTGGATTCTACAGAGACCTGCAGATGCGAATTCGGACAGTTGCTTGGGGTATAACTGCACACCTAGCCTTTGCTGGAATTGGTCGATGTGTGGACAATCTTCATGAAGTGGCCGACCCGATATTTTGACTTCGAATTTTTTTGTATTTTTCAGATTTTCTGATTTTTCTGGTTTAACAAGGATCTAACATATCCCAAATATAGCATTTAAAGGTATAATAGACCCAACTCGCTGCAAGGAACCAAATTCTAGCCCTCCTAGCGCCAATTCTGTTGACGTGGCTAAAATCGTATTGCTACAACTCTATCCGGCCAACGCAAAATAGAATGTTCTCACTGAATATCCTATCCTCTCTTGTGTAAGGAAATCCCTAATGCTGTTTTAATTGATCAAAGGGGACAACCTCAAGGTTCCAAATGTCAAGTCATGACTATGGGATAACTCGGTGATTTGATGTGTTTTGTTGGGAACACAAGGGGTCTTACGTTTGCAAGAAGCTGGTCTGCATCCAACGATGTTGCGATTCTCAGACTGGGAAATAAAATCAAAAGGGAAGGGTTTAAGGATCCTAAGTGCAATGATAGGAATGACTAGTGTTGTGGGTAGACAGATTTCCACAAAAACAATTCGTATTTCGCCAGAGACACCCCACAACTCGACAAGAACGGTGGAAGCTCCGAAGGATAAATGGATTTTCAGACTATGGGGATTCATCTAGGCACCCAATTCTGGTGCAACCTAAAACAAACACCTACAATTGAACTAAGCACAGGTAAGGTTCAGACTAACCATGCACGGTGACCTACAATCAGCAGGTCCCCAATGGTATGAACCTAAAATGCATCAAATACCCGCCACAATTCGCCATTAAAACCATTGAACTCTACTTCTAACAAGCTGGAAGAAAACCATGCAAACAGAATAAAACCAAAATGACAAACACCAAATCAATGTTCATATATTGATTTTAGCTGATATTACAACAATTTCTGCAACAATTCTATTCTACTCCTAATAATCTAACTACTAAAATCTAACCTTCTACAAAAACTCTAACCCAATCTAACCGTTTACAAGAGAAAGGCTCCTGCCTTTTATAGAGTTTACAATTTGAATCAAAGGTCAGGATTGACTGCATCCAACAACTGCAATCTGCCTTCTAGAAACTTGGCAGCTTTAACCCATGCCTATTAACCCTTTAGTTGTCATCCCAACCACTTTTCCAACTACCGACCATTATTTGACATCAATTTGGTCAATCTGGTAGTTGGAAATAACTGGCCTGTGCATCCCCTTTGCTTTAAATATATTAGGCGGGGCCCACAAGTAGTCCTTCTACAATAAAGCATTTCAGTTTTTAAACTGATTTTCTGGAATTAATTATAAAATTAGGCCAATTTAGACTAAATGAGTGATTTTCTTTCTAAGTTATAATGCCTTTGCAAAAATCGGGCATTTTGGCATTTTTGGGAGATTTTGACAAACTTCGGCCATTTTGGCATTTTTCGAGCGAGATTTTGACAAACTTCGACCATTTTGGCTTTTTTCTGAGATTTTTGCAAACTTCAGCCATTTTGGCATTTTTGCAAGATTTTTACAAACTTCAACCATTTTGGCATTTTTGCAAGATTTTGACTTGTTTTCTTTGTGTCAACATTTGTATTTTTGCCTTAGGTTCTTCTTTGTTCAATTGTCCCTTGCAAAAGGAATTGCAAGCAACATTTCAATGCATCCAAGCTGCTCGTCAAATCCCTATTTTTGAGGTGCGAAATCTTTAGGACTTAGGACGCAAGATAGCTCAATTTCAGGTCGAATCATCTTCTCCAAGCTTAGATTTTTCACTGTTGTTATCCACTCTGACTACTCACAAAAACTCCTACTCAAGGCCTCAACAAGGCAAAGACGAAAAGGGGGGACCCTATCGACGACGGGGAGTGTGTGTAATGAGCACAACAAGAACCTCAAAAGTGCATACACATTGTAATACACATTCTAAAAATGAATCTATGGCATATATATATATATATATATATATATATATATATATACACACAATTACATCCATAAGTTGGCCCAATACATAACTATTTTCAAGTCAGCCACACAGAATCTTCTACACCAAACGTGTAATAGGCCAAGTCCAATTAGCCCGCACGCTATACAAAGAAAAAGGAACATGCCACACGCTCCACAAGGTAGCTTAGTCTAGTCCTATTGGTTGAAAATTTTGTACACCTGGGAAGGCCTGTAAAATTATGGTTTTAACCACAGCGTGTGAGTTAAAACTCTCCTAATTCTAAAGGAAGGCTCCCCCTTTTCTACTATTACAAATTAACTATGATATACAAACACTAATCTAACTTGGGTGGGACAACATCCTTTTCTCTTTCTTCAGAAAAGATGATTTTCTTTTCTCTTTCCAGAAAAGAAACTGCAATTAAGAAACAGATACAGCAACCTAAGAAACTTTAATGATTACAAAGAATATTTATGAAAAAAAGGAAATGAAGTTTCCGTGAAAGCTCAAAGTCTTCCATCACTTCCTTGAGACAAGAAAATAGAAATAAAGCTCAAAGTCTTTACTCTCTACTATCCTATCTACCTTTTCAAAATGGTTAAAATAAGAACAACATACAACATCTAACAGCTCAAAGTCTGCTAATATGATGCACTTCTAATCTACTACAAATAGGAGCAACTACAAGCACGAAGTCTTATAATCTCTCTCTATTACGAGCACTTAGCTATTTTAATTCTCAATATTTGTAGCACAAAGTCTACAAAAAGTTACATCAAAGATCCTTTTAACAATCTCACCAAAATCTCAAGTATATGCAGAAAAATATACCACTATGACATAAGAACACATAGGATATAGGAACAAGGTTTCAACAAAAAATCTAAAACTCAAAATGCCTTCTTGATATTGCTTGAGAAACCAATTTACAAGCATAAAACACAAAGTCTTTATGACTGTAAATTTCAGCAAAGTTTTCTTGCTTGCTAAAAAGATTCAAATTGCAAAGAGCACCCTCCGATATATATAGGAGAGGGGCTGAGAGCAAAAAGTGGGAGAAGTCTAACTAACTAAGACTTTTTCCACAACTAACTATGACTTATTCCAAATTACAATCCTACTGTTTTTCAACTTGTAATTTGTTTACATGTAATTACATATTACAAGAATGCAAGTAATGTGACTACTTGCAATTTCATCTTTTGGCATTACATGTAATTTGTCAAAGGGAAATTACAAATGCATAATTTAAACTAATCTAAGTGTCTGAGACACGACTCTACTTACAGGATCCTTTGTCTAAGAGGTCTTCATGCTGCTACAAGATGTTGGCACTTGAAGTATTCAGGATTGGTGAAGGTATTTGTCCAAGAACATCAACTTGCATCCTTGATAGTTCTTATGTCCTTTGCCAATGAACACCAACCTCGTCTTCTTCCTTGGGGTAATACTGATTCTTCAGGAGAAGTTATCTCTGTGCATATGACACCGTACTTTTTTCACTTAATGTCACCAACATATGACAACACTAGCTTTTGCTTATTGTCCTTACATGCATTGAAACCCCTTGCAATTGGGTCTCTAGGACACAACTGCAAGTATTGATCTTGCAAAGGAAAGACATGAGAATGAGAATATGTGGAGACAAAAGGTGCATTTTGGATCTTGGGAGGCGGAATGCAAGTGCAAGGGATCATAGCGAACTTGGAATGCGGACATATGGAACACAATTTGGGGAAAAAAGTTGACACTTACACTTGGAATCGGGTCTTGGAGACCCGAATGCAAGTAAGCGGGCTTGCATAATAGGTATAAGCTTGCAATCGGTTACAAATGAGTGGCAGGGATAAGCTTGCAATAAGAAAATGGTGGGTCATAAAGGGAAAAACTCTGATACTTACACTTGCAATCGAGTATTGGAGACCCGAATGCAAGTAAGTGTGTTTTGAATGATAGATGCAAGCTTACAGTCGGGTCTCCAATTGCAAGCAAAAGCAAATGCAAAGGCGTTTGGGTTTAATAAAGTTCACCATCGTCATCCTTGATTGCAAGTGCAAAAGAGTGATAAGGATAAGCTTGCAATTGAGTCTTGAAGACCCGATTGCAAGTGAACAATCTTGCAATAAAGAAAGTGCGAAAAATATACTTGCAATCGAGTCTTGAAAACCCAAATGCAAGTAAAAGAAACTTTGCAAGGATGGCACAAACTTGCAATCGGGTCTTAAAATCCCGATTGCAAGTAAGCATATCGAAATGCTCACACAATGGTGACTTGCAATCGGGTCTTAGAACCCCGATTGCAAGTGCAATATGTGTTTCATTAGCTTTTATAAAACATACTTGTAATCGGGTCCTAGAAACCCAATTACAAGTAGAACAAACTTTAAAACAATGTGTTGACTTGTAATCAGATTTCTAGAGCCTGATTACAAGTAAGGCTCATACTTGCAATGACAGCAAAAAGTTCCTATTTGCAATGATTGCAAAAAGTTCCTACTTGCAATCACTGCAAAAAGTTCCTACTTGCAATGAGGAACTCAAAACCCGAAATTGAACAAAAAGCAAAGAAAATGAAAGCAAAAGCCAACCAAAACTTGGACAATGACGACAAATACACCTACTGATGATTTGGCATTAACAAATACAAATTTTAAACCTCGTAAAATGTTCCTTAGAGAAGAAAACTACGAATTTTGAGTAAAAATTGGTAGGGGTTGTCTATTTTTGAAAATTCAAAATTGAGACAACAAGTCCCAAAGGTTATCCACAAGCAATCTTTGGTGAACACATGCTACAACTCATCTACAAGTTGGCCTCATCAAACGTGTGATAGGTTTGGCCCAAAAATCTCATAAACGGCTCCACACAAGGGAACACATCTTGTGGATCATACTGAGGATCTATCCAATCTCAAGGAACATCCAACTTTGATCTCCAGTAGCACAAGCATCAAACCATTGTAGCATCATTCCAAAATGAGAACCAAGTCAGCTAGCAACACAACAACCAAACCCCCTAAATAAACTTTATGTTTTACTGCACCAAAACTCTTGAAACTCTAGATAATGATAAAATGTGTAGGCATATCCTCCACTCAAACCATAGAACATAACTCCTAAGAACAGGCAAATGCGGATCACAACAAGTTACAATACCAAGCTCACTGTCTGGGTAACATACCTCCATCACTTCAAATTAAACTTCAAAAACACTTCTACCAACATGAGTAGATGTAACGTAATATTATAATAGTATCTCGACTAATTCCACAATCATATCAACCAATGGTACTACCGAAACTCAAAATGCTCTGACATGACAAGACAATGATACATTTTCTTCAGTCTTTCGTATGCCACAGAAGTAAGAAGCATGTCTAATACTTAACTAATAACACAAGTCCAACAATCTTCCTTAGAGACATCCTTTTGACATCAATGACAATATATGTCCTACACACACGCTTATAACTTTTGCTTTTTCACCATTCACACACACCAAAATAAAAAATTTATTATTTTCTTGCAATTCATAATAAACTTGTACCTGAGAATATGAAGGTAGCAATTGTCAACAAAACCCTTGTTGCTCCATTTAAGCACCATTGTGATTCCTATGTGAATCCACCAAGAATTTGACTTGGAGAAAATGATACTTAATTTTAATGTGCTTTGTCCTTAAATGCATCATCGGATGCTTTGAGATATTCATAGCACTTATATTATCACAAAGAATAGAAATAAGTTGATCAAATTTTACCTTCATCTCCTTCAAATTTTGCTTCATCCATAATGCCTAAGTGCAACAAGAAACTGGTGCAATGTATTCTTGTGCAATAGACAAGGACATTGAATCCTACTTCTTACTCAACCATGATACTAGACTCTCACGAAGAAAGAATGCTCTTCAACTCATACTCTTTCGGTCATCAATACATTCGCACCAATCTATATCGATGTATGCAATCAAACTGAAATATTCACTCTAAGGGTACCATAATCTAAAATCCATTGTAGCTTTCAAGTATCAAAAAATCCTCTTCACAACCTTCACATGAATTTCCTTGCATGTTGCCCGAAACCTATTGATGTGTTTTTTAGGACACCTCAAACACAGAATAAAAATACTAAGTATTCTATCCTCTCTTGAAAAAAGAAACCTTATATGCTGAATGATGTGATCAAATAAGGAAACTCCAAGGTTTACAATGTGAACAATCGACTTTAATTTTGGGATAGACTCAATGTTGTATGATGTGATAATGTTGGTAATCACAAAGGGACTTACATTTTGAACTACTGGAACACGGAATCTTACTTGCTTGAAAAATAAAGACAAAAGGAAATAAGGATTTAGAAATCTAATCTAATCCTAAGAATGTAAGATATGACTATTGACTTGGTGCAACCAAACCAAGCTTTGCTTTGCCATGAGGAAGCAACTACAAAAAGATGGTGCAATCTCCTAGGGATAAGTGAATGATTTTCATATCACCCATGCACACCAACATTATGAACAATGAGCATGAAGTAATTGAAGTTAAGCTTTTAGATAAGTTCAGTCTAACTACGCACTGCAATTTGCAATAAACAAATTCCAAGTGTTATGAACATTAGGCTTCACTATTCATCAGCAATAATGTCTTGCATTCATCTAACACATCTAAACTATGAGAAGTAGAGACCATGCAACATGTTGAAATAGCAGACAAAACTCACCATATCTTCAATGAAAATAGTATGTTTATTACAACAAGCCTTGGCAACAATCCCATTTCCTCCTACTCTATTGCTACTAACTATCTATTAACTATTCACTATTACTAAACTATTAACCTTTGCAAACGAGAGAACTAAGCCTTCTATAGAGGTCTCTTTACAATTGAAAGGCTCAGATTTCATGATGAAACCCTAATTAGGGTTAGCTACAACTAACTTCATTCAACCAATGATAAATTACAATGTTTAGGACACATGTCCCTCCTTGAATTTGGGCAATGAAAAATGAGGTTAGGTACATGGAACAACATTCGACGTAGTGCCACTTGTCAAATGTGTAGTTGTTGATAAGTCAGGTTCATTGAACTTGGAAGCCTTGATTTGGAATTATCTGATTGGTTGAGCACGATTAGGCACCACATCAGCATGCATATCTCTTGATACTCAACATTTCCAAGCTTTGACTGACTGTTATGGTTCATATTCCCAAATTGCATCATATTGATGATCGAGTTGCTAACCTTGCTTAACTCTTCTAAAACTATCTTGTCTTGATCATATTTCACTTTTAATCGTGACATTCGAGAATATTTCACTTTTAATCGTGACATTCGAGAATATTTCACTTTTAATCGTGACATTCGAGAATCTTCCTCTTTGTGACGCATTCAACTTGTTTTTGATTTCCTTATCCTTGAACTTGTCTTGCTTTGATGTAGTTCTTGACTTCATGTTTAAGATAATCCTCATCTTCACATTGGTCCTGAAAATCCTTGATTTCCTTAACATTGTTGTCAAGCAATCATCCTTTGGAATTCCTCCTTTATGCATTGATGTCATCCTCAAACATGTTGATCTTGATATCCTAGCAAATGTCGTCCTCCAAGTTGTATCTTCATCTTCTCTCAAACTCAATCTTTGATTCCTCATTCATGCTGTGAAGTCCCTCATCTATATACACATATATATTAGAACGATCACTCATATTCAGTAACCAATGACACTGAAAGATAAAATTGGAAATAGTCTAGAAATTACTAGTTCTCTGGAATTGTTAGTGCCGACGGATAAACTGGAATCTAATAAACATTCAAATACTGGTAATAAATTAAATGACTGATGCATGGTAATTTATAATTGATAATAATTTGAATATATGCAGTAGTTTAAAATACTGGTAAAGAATTTGAATGCCGATAACAATTGGAAATACTCATATCAATTGGAATAAATCAAACCAACCCATATAAAGTGGGGAGAACTGCTAAAGGGCACCCTACCTGATAACATGGGTAGGGAGAACTGCTATAGGGCACCCTACAAGACAACGTTAAGTGGGGAGAACTGTTATAAGGCACCCTACACCACAATATTGGGTAGGGAGAACTGCTGTAGGGCACCCTACATGACAATGTGGGGTAGGGAGAACTGCAATAGGGCACCCTACATGATAACACTGAGTATGGGAAACTGTTGATAAGACACCCTACATGAATATATTTTCCACTATCCCGATCTATGTCTTTATCTTTGATATTGTTGCATGAATCTTTCTTTAATAGTTAGTTCTGAATACATTTACTTATATGATCAATCTTTAATATAATTTGTAGTATCCTCTAACTTTGTTTTGCAGGTTTGGACCAGTAGATGCTAAGGTATTTACTCTCAACCCCTACTAAGATCTATAATTAGAACATTTTTTAGTCATTTTCGCTAAGGGACATTACACAGTCCATGAGCCAAGTTTAATACAAATCCAATTCCAAGTCTGTGTCATAGGTCATAGTTTGGTCTGAAGTTCAAAATCACTTTCCTAAATCAGATTTCCTAATCAGCATCCATGTATTGAGTTTTCTGATAGCTGTCTAAAGTCCGAGATTGGGAGAAAGTTGCCAAAATGCTGCCCTAAGGACAAAAGAACAAATCCTAGGTTTCCAAAGAGCATTTTACGTGCCTCATGTCCTAACAGCTGTTAGACATCTGAGTTCAAAGCAAAAAATCTAAAGCACAGTCTCCTAAATTCTGTAATAGACCCGAGTTTGCAGCACCAAGTGATGAGTTAAGTGCCAAAATCCTAAATCCAAAGACTTTCCTAAGACAACTGCATCAAGAAGTTAGAATCCTAATAATGTTCCAAGTGCCAAGGTTTTTCAAAATCTGCCTTCTAGAAGGCAGATCTAGGTGTAATGTCCCCACTTTGAAATATAATTTAATAATAAATAATAATAAAATTAAAATACAAAAGAATAAAAATAAACATTAAATTAAAATTTTAAAAAATATACTTCAATTTGATTAAAGTTAATGAACGGTCAAAAGGCATGAAATGATAAGTTGTTACTCCCTCAAATATGAGGTGTAGAAGGGAGAAGAGAACTCATTTGAAGGGGGGATAATTTGGGAATCAGAAGTGCAGATCTCATTTTAATAAGAAGTGCAGATCTTATTGTGAAAGGTTGTGTCCCTTTCAAAGAGAAGAAATAATGAAGAGTTGCACTCTTTCAAAGGGTGTGTCTCTTGCTAGAGGGCATGCATGCTGAAGAGGTGTGCCCTCTCCTTCACATTGAGAGATATAAAGGAAAGGAATCAAAAGCGTCCAGTGACAGCATGTAATGTCCCCATTTTAAAATGGAATTTAATAATAAATAATAATAATAAAATTTAAATGCTAAAAATTAAATTAAAATATAAAAGTATAATTAATTAAAATTTAATTAAGTTAATGAATGGTCAAAAGACATGGAAGGAAAAGTTGTGACTTCCTCAACAATAAGATATAAAAGGGAGAAGAGAACCTCATTTGAGAGGGGGATGATTTGAAAATGAGAAGTGCACATCTGATTTAAATAAGAAGTGCAGACCTGATCATGAAAGGTTATGTCCCTTTCAAAGGGCAGAAATAATGAAGAGTTGCACTCTTTCAAAAGGTGCTAATGGTGAAAGGGTGTGTCTCTTGTGTGACCTCTCCCTCACATTGACAGATATAAAGGAAAGGAATCAAAGCATCCAACAACATGACCATGGATTGGATCAGATCAGAACTGTTATTAAGTTACAGGCAGTAGCATCTTTATTCTTGGCGAGGAAAATATAGAGACTGCCAGCAAGGATAGAAAAGATGGAAGAAGATCATTCAGACTGCCAGCAAGACAGGAAGGAAAAAATAGGAGAGGATTCGCCTAAGCCTGCTGGTAAGGAAAAGAAGAGAGCACGAAAAGGAATTTCCCAGCCTGTTAATGGGATAAGAAAGAACAGTCGGAGCAGTAACAGGTACGTATAAGCATGCATTTTCTGAATTAGCATTAAAGTATATATATAAGCCAGTATGATATACATATTTAAATTCTGATCTGTGCATCAATGAATATAAATTAAAGGAAGATGTTCTTAATCAAATCAATGACAGTCAATATCATATTAAGTTAAGAGGGTAAATTTTACCTATTTATTCAAACAACATTAAAGTAACAATACTGTCAGACATAACATATAAATATATATATCTGCACATAATTTCAGGAATACATAATACTATCAGTTCAGGTTGCACAAATTATGGTACTACTTTAAACAAACTAATTATAATGGAATAGTGGAGATGAATGGTCAATAGTGATACAAGGATACTAACTGGAAATGTTGATGATAACACAATACAAGGTACTAATGTAATATAATGTGATAATTATATCAGATATAATGGATTATATGTTATAATGTGATGAACTGAATAAATATAATAAATGATTCATTGTGAATGAGGGGCTCTCTTAAGTACACCACTCCATAGTGGATGCCAAGAGGGGTGAAGCATCTGCTCTTGGGCTTAAGAGAGAAGGTTGTTGTAATGAGGGGGAACGGCGATAGAACACCTCGCTGGGTACGCCACTCCATGATGGATGCCTAACACCTGCCATATGGAGCCAAGGGGGATATGGTATTCTGCCTTGGACCTAGGAGGGATGGTTTCTTGGACACCCTATCCAACTAATGGACTAAAGGAATTGATAAGTAACTGACTGACAAACTGACTTCATATAATAATCTGATCTCATCTAGGAAATATAATAATCTAATTATATTCAACAATTATAATTCTAACAGTCATTAATATAGCAGATTTGATATCATTTAATATAATTCGTATTTCAGTTTTAAGTATTATTTCATATATGTTCTCTAATTGTTGCACACCTATAAAACCCAATTACTTATTTATATATTTGGCCAAATTTAGGTTAAATTAAAGCGTAACTAATTAGGGGACATTACACAGCACCATCAATCAGATCAAATCAGAACTGTTATTAAGTTACAGGTAGTAACATCTTTGTTCTTGGTGGTATGCATGGCAATGTGCTTAATATGTATGCTTAATATATGAAGCCCGATAATGTTCTTATGCAGAATTGAGTAGTAATATTAATCTTGACTGCAATATGTATGACAGTCATACTTAATTTCATATATATTCATATACCATAAAGAAATTAAAATATTAATGCTCTAGTCCTTAGTCTTCTGCTAATGCCTACGTAGGGATAGGGAGTTTGTGTAGGGAGAGGCGAAGTAATTCAGTCACAAGACGGGTAAGTCCCAAGATGGGTAAGGACGTATATTTCTGAACCCTTGAGGGAGAGTCATGAGATGGGCATAAACATATGTTCCTAAGAAACCTTGAGGGATCCCACTCATAGACTGTTTCCAAGTGCCCTAGCACAGTAATTCAACCATCCTCCGTAGGGTTGGAGAAGAAGTGAGGGCAAACCCTAAATATAATTAGTTATTTATTGCATTATATATACTTCTAATCTCAATAACCTAATTTAAGACATAATGATGTTAAATGATGTATGTAACTATTGGAAATAGGCAGTGTTCCAATAGGGGACATTACACTGGGCCATTCATAGGATTTAATCCTGGTCCTTGATAGAAAATGCAATATATATAAAAGGCCAATGCCTCTCTCATTATAAAGTTAGTAGAATTAGAAGTAGAATAGAGTAGTGTAGGAGTTGTTGAACAGGAATTGTTGTACCAACAGTTGAAGCAAATGAATAAAGCATTGAAATATGGTGTTTTACAAGTTGCCTTCTCCTATTTGCATAGTTTATTTCATCAAAATAGTTAATGTTCAGTGATTTGAATGGTGAGGTGTGATCATATTTGAATATTTGATATTGGGGATTTGTTGATTGTAAGTTCCTATGCATGGTTAGTCTGAGTCTATTATTGTTGTTTGTTCAATTGTGGATGTTTGATTGAATTGCGCCGGAATTGGGTACTTAGATGTATGTTCAAGATCTGAAAAACTTTTATTTTCCTTTAAAGATTGCACTATTATTGTGCCATTGTGAGTTCTCTTTGTTAAGAAGGAATCAGTTATATGTGAAAAATCTGTCTATTTGCAGCATTAGCCATTACTGTCGTTGTCCATATATTTAGGTTAGATTCTCTAAACCCTATCTTTTTGCTCTTTATTTTAATCAGTTTGAGAAGTGAAGCATCAATCCGATTGTCATATTAGACGCAAACTATTTGTCAGATGCGTAAGTCCCTTTTTGATTACCAACAAATCACATCATCATTGAATTTATCCAAGTGTTGTCAAGACCTAACATTCAAAACCTTGAGGTCATCTATTTGATCAAGACCTACAACATATGAGATTTCCTTATTCAAGAGAGGATAGGATATATTCAGTATATTTTATTCTGCATTGACAAAAGTGCAAACTTCCCCATCAACAGTACATACACATGTAATGCACACTCTAGAAATGAATCTATGACACGTATATATGTGTTACAATTACAGTTACATCCAAAAGTTGACCCAATACATAATTAACTATTTTCAGGTCGGCCACGCAAAGTCTTCTTCACCAAACATACAATAGCCCAGGTCAAATTAGCCCACAAGCTACACAAAGCAAAAGGAACATGCCACAACTTTGAAAACTCTACATAATGATAAAATATGTGTAGACATACTCTCCACTCAAACTATAGGACATAACTGCTAAGCACGAGCAAATGCATATCACAACAAGCTACTAGACCAAGCTCACCATGTGGGTAACATATCTTAATCACTTTGGATTAGACTTCCAGAACACTTCCACCAATATGAGTAGATGCAACATGATATTATAGACATATCCCAACTGATTCCACAATCACATCAATCAATGGTACTATCGTAACTCAAAATGCTGACATGACAAGACAGTAATACATTTTCTTCAATCTTCCAAATGCCACAAAAGTAAGCAGCATGTCTAATACTTAACTGATAAGATAAGTCCAATAATCTCCCTCAGAGACAACATCTATAAAATGCAACCCTCTTTTGCCTTTGTTTTATTTTGGTTTGTTTTTAGTCCTTTGCAATGGTTTTGAGATGCCAAATAAAATGTAGGTAATAAAGTACTTTGTGGTAAATGAACAACTCAAGAATATAAGAGCCCGAAAATTCCAAAATTAAAAACTAGTCTGATTTTACAAAATTTGTAAAATGTAATAGCAACCCAGATCATAAAATGATATGACATGTCGAAATCCAACATACCTATTTTCTGATTGGTAAAATAAAAGTCTACAACAGCAATAACCAGCAAATACAATGCCTAGAAAACCCTAGGTACTTCACCAAATGACTACTAAATGGTATGGTTGTGAATTGAACTAATTATCAGCAAATAATGAATACCAAGAATGTAGATTTACATCCTCAAAACCCACTCTCCTAACTTTGAACCCTCACGTCCCAGCTCTAGGAATGGTATGGCCGGCATAAGGTGGTATGGCCAGCATTAAGGAGGTACCGCCAGCAATAAACAATGAAAAAACCCTTCCAATCACCTCCCAAATCATCCTCTACAAATCAAATATCTAATAAACTCTGCAAAACTGAAATGAAGATCTCCTCCAATGTGCATAGTTGTGACCTCTAAATGAAATCACCAAATTATTCTCCAAGTTATGTTTCTCAATAACGTGGAGAATGTTGAATGCAAGGGTTTCCATCACAAACTAGAGAAGAGCAATCTCTCCCAGAGTAAGTGAAAATATAAAATATCAAACTCAGCATAAATGAAAATGAACTCTCAAATTGTGTTTATAGACTCCCCAAGAAGTTTGAACTTTTTCTTCAAGCACACTTTATTTAATAAAATTCATCTCTTTTAAATCTCCAATGTCTCATTATATAGAGAGAGCCATGTATTTAAAATAAGTCACATTTAACTTTATAACTAGCCCCCTTGTAGTCTTTAATTAAATAAATTAAAATAACGATAAAGTTAAATCTTTAATTTAAATTTATTAATTATTTACTAATCGTTATTTTATTTAAAACCACGAGACTATATAAAATGCTAAAAAAGTCATCAAAACTAAATCCACCAGAAATACTAAAAATAGTAACCCTGCTAGCTGGCCCAATCTATGCTCGAAATTGACTTACTAAAAATAGTAAGTATTGGGAGACTAACACAAAATCATTCTAGAAAAGGGCATTATGCTCATAATAACGGTTGCAGCTCAACTAATCTATCAAATACTATTAAACCACTAGATATTTTCCAAGTTTCCCTTACCTTAACTCATTACCCTATGGAAACAAACTGGATAGGCTAAAAGTCCTCCAACTCAACTAGTTAGGAAGGGAACATTACAGTCCACCCTTCCCAAAATTGCTTGTCCTCAACCAATCTCAACTCTAGTTTTCTTAGTTTTCCAAACCCATTGCAATGTCCCAATAATGAATGTCTTCAATAATAATATACTTCGGCAATTAAACCTTTATCAATTCATTATCAGGACATTGCAATGGGACTGGAAAACTAAGAAAACTCTTTTTGGGCTTCTTGTGGTTGTTAAAACATTCGATGTTATTAAACAATGGAGCGAGAGCTCTATATAAAGAATTGTTGTCCTCATTTTTGTTTCCAAAAATGAAGGACCACTACGGTGAAATTTTTATGAAAAAAATGAAAATTTTTACTCTATGGCACGCTTCTGTTTGCCCTCTCGGGTAAACGGTTAAATGCAGAAAGTAAATGCACAAAACATAATGGAAATATATTAAATAACCAGCCTCTGTATTAATTCCACAGTCCATGTACAATAAGTGCTTATAACATTACATCTGACACGACTATCATGATCCTACTTCGAAGAAAAGGTACACAATATATAATACCCGAAGGGGTGCGACACAACCGTCGCGACTCCAACTACCTACCCGTCGGCTAACTAACTGACCGTCGTAACTCATTATTACCGACGACAACATAAACATAATATAACAACATAACATAATGATTATTCCCGTCAACATCATCCCCCCCAAGAAAAGAAGTCGACTCCGACGACTTAATACAAAATAGAGATGAACGGCAGGAACTACTGACGCCAGGCGGGCCCGGATCTTATACACTTGCTGCGTCCTCGCTTGAAAACCCTTTTTTGCTACCATCTGATGCTCAAGTGCAGATTTCACCAATATTGCTTCCTTTGCCATCACAATCCCCCTGGGCCTAACCCAAACTTGTCTGCAAAACACGTTTTTCAGTCTCAGCTTCCACCAACTGCTACTCAAATGATACTGTCTCCCTAGCCAATTTGTCCTCGATAGCCACCTGTGCTGCTCTCCCAGCATCCAACTCCTGGGTACGCTGAACTAAGTCTCACGCGACTATTGCCTCCAACCTGGTGGTCAGCTCCTCCCGAGCCCTCTCAATGTTGAGGAGATTAACCCCTGCCTGCAGGCAATTTGCGTCCTCATGGTCGCCTGGCCCACACCAACGGCAAAGGTGCTGAGGGGTGGCTTCCTTCGTGCAATCACGGGCGAAGTGTCCCCACTGATTACAGGCCCTACATTGGATAATTGGCCGGCCCTTGGCGTCATACTGGATACGGCTTCCGTTATTGTTATTGTTGTTATTCCTTCCGCCGCCGCGTCTGTTGTCCCGGTATCCTCCAGATGATGCCGTTGTGTTAGTATGTTGGCCGGTACCCGCTGGTGCGAATGTTGTGGCCTGCTCCGTGAACAGCACCTGGTTCATTTGCGTACCTCAGGTTTTCATGTTGTATGGGCACTCCTTGGTGGAGTGTCCCATCACTTGGCAAATCTCGCAGAATGCCTTCTTTTGGCAAGTACCCTTTGTGTGCCCTTCCTCTTTGCACTCAGTGCACCATATGTCCCCGTCGTTCCGACCAATGCTTCTCATTATTTTGAATTCCTTTCTCATTCGCTCCATGTCTTTCTGGAGCGCTTGCACCCGTTTGCCAGCCTCGTCGTCGCTGCTGCTTTCCTGTGAAGAGTCATTGTCCTCGGATGAGAATTTATTACTTTTCTTCTTCTTTGATGTTTTGTGTTCGCTCTCCAAGTCCATCACCCTATTATAAGCGTCGTCATATGACGTCGGGGGTACAATTTTCATCTTCCTCCGTAGGGAGGATTTCAACCCTTGAACGAACCATCGTTTCTTCAATCCATTTGCGGGTTGGCTTTCCATTTTACCCAAGAGTTCTTTCAGCCTCCGACTGTATGCCCGTACTGTCTCCCTGGTACCTTGTTTGGTACTGTATATCTCCGTTACAATTTCATTGTCATCACGGAGCAACCGAAACTCCCCCGTGAATTCCTTCTGTAGATTGGCCCACGTGGCCACTTTTTGCTTGTCCACATCGGAGTACCAATCTATGGCAACTCCTCGTAACGTGGCTGGGAACTGCTGTACCCAGTCATCCTGGTCTGTTACTCCGTTGGCGGACCAAATGGTTTCACATGTACGGCAGTGCCGTAAGGGGTCTTCCTTGCCCTCCCCTATGAACTTTGGCAATTTTTGTTTACTCGCCATCCCACCACTGGGTCTCGCTCCTCTAATTCCTTGTGTGCTTGTACCTGGCGATCCTCCGCCTCCTGCAACTGAACCTCCACTTGTGGGTCCTCCGGAAAAAGTTGCTGACACCGAACCAACCAAATTGCCTCCCGTACGGTACCCTTGTGCTCCCTCGGCACCTTCGGTCGTACCGTCACCTTCCGGTGTCTCCCTCCGGTTGGTTGTCTCCCTCTGGTTGTCCTCTGAAATGGACATTCTTTAGCAAGTCTATGGTAGCGTCGATCAGGTTTAGACTTCGCCTTGTTTGTTCCACCAACTCTTCGCGGCTTCTTACCCTACGGTGGTATTCTCGCGAACTGTAGAGTTCTCCTTCGACACCCTCTGTGACTCCTTCTGGCAGCCCTACAACAGTGTAGACAGTGTAGTTCTCTCCGTCTATCTCTGCCTCCGCAACCTCCGTGACACCTCCTGGGTTCCCTTCGGGCAACCCCTCGGCCGGTCGTCCCTCGGCAAGCTGCTTTAGCCTATGCCTTCGTTCTATCTGTTGTCTGAGATTCAACGCGGTTTGTGCCACTTCCCATTCGTCATTCTGTATCTTTTTATTTTTGTCCTTATTTAGTCTATTGGGCATAAGTCACTTCCATACACAGCAAACACACGCCATGTACACAAAAAAACTTTTATTATTTTTATTTTTATTTTGCCTTTCGGCCACAATTTATATCAGCAATGTGTCGGGATTATTACAAGGTTCAATTTCCTCCTGGCCTGGCGCCATCTCGTTCTGTTTCCCGTCGGCTGTTCTCTTCGTAGCATTGCAGGATTGTTGTCGTCGCTCTTCCTGGGCAATCTCCTCCAGGCGGGCCTGTTGTGCCAGCGATGCCTGTGCAAGCAACCGGGGGAGGTGGTTCATCAACCGGTTTACTGTCGGGCTAACCTCCAACGCTGTCCACACGGCACTTGGTGGGATTTCTGCCTCCGCCGCTTCTCGTCGAACGTATGTCTGAATGGCTACCTGGAGCAAAATTGAAAATTCTCGCGTTGCCGTGTCTTCTCCTGTGTACAGTTCTGTCCGCGCATCGTCGGCCTCCGGGTTTACTTCACCAACGGGTAGGCCCATTGTGTCTGTGCGCCATCCGTGTCTTCCGTTCCCGAGTTTGTCTAGGCAACGGCGCCAAATGTTTGCCCTCTCGGGTAAACGGTTAAATGCAGAAAGTAAATGCACAAAACATAATGGAAATATATTAAATAACCAGCCTCTGTATTAATTCCACAGTCCATGTACAATAAGTGCTTATAACATTACATCTGACACGACTATCATGATCCTACTTTGAAGAAAAGGTACACAATATATAATACCCGAAGGGGTGCGACACAACCGTCGCGACTCCAACTACGTACCCGTCGGCTAACTAACTGACCGTCGTAACTCATTATTACCGACGACAACATAAACATAATATAACAACATAACATAATGATTATTCCCGTCAACAGCTTCCCGAGGCAGAATTTTGACTAATCCTTGGACTGGCTTAATCCTCAGTCCATTCTCGAACTACGTTTCGAATTTCGTCCAATTTTGGGTTCGTTTGCTATGCCTTTCCTTCAATTTCGGGTTTTAAAACCTAGACTGCAGGTGGAGAATTTTCTTCAAACTGCAAGTTTTAATGATATTCATTGTTATGGTCTTTGTAGGGGAATTTTTGATCAATTACATGTGCACTTTTATTTTAAATATGTCACTTGTAATTTATTTTAAGTTTCCCCTTTCATGTTTTTATCTTTTTTATTGTTTTTTGGTCATTTTTAGTTAAAATAGGGATTTTTTGGCTCAACTGCAAGTAAACTTGCAGTTTGGTCGAAAAACCCCTACTTTAATGGTTTTTGCATGTAATAGGGATTTTAAATCCCCATTACATATGTGCAAGTGTTTTTAACTTGTTGTAGGGATTTTATTTCCCTTTTACAAGTATTTTTAAACTTGCAGTTTGCTCCAAAAAACCCGATTTTGCCTTGCAAATGCATTTTTGACAATTTTAAACTTGTCATTTGTCTAAAAAAACCCGATTTTGGCTTGATAAGTGAAAAAGTGAAAAATTAAACTTGCTGTTTGTCTTAAAAAACCCGATTTTGGCATGTAAGTGAAAAAGTGAAAAATTAAACTTGCTATTTGTCTTAAAAAACCCGATTTTGGCATGTAAATGAAAAAAGTGAAAATAAAACTTGTTATTTTCTCTCTAAAACCGGATTTGCTTCATTTTGGGCAATTCGAACTTGTCATGTGTCTCCCAAAACCCGATTTGCATGAAAAATCGATTTGTTGAAAATTTCAAAGCAATTTTTTGTGGAGAATTTTTAGGGAGGAAAGGCGTTTTTGCTTCTACCCTATTTTCATGCAATCATCAACATCTTTCATGCCAAATGGAGGTTATATTGACTGGTTTTTGGAGCTAAATCAGCAAAAACGTGGTTCTTTAAACCCACATTTTGGGCGTTTTTTACTTCATAAATCTGCAGTCTCCTTAATCGTTTTGCCCTTTCCTACTTAGGCGTGGAGGGTGAGAGGATTTTCGCACCATTTGATGATGTCGTTGGAGTTTATAATGGTGGCCATTTCATTCCCTTTGGCCACGTGATTCCCTTTGGCCACGTTTTCAACCTTTGGCAGCGTTTTCAATCATTTGGCATCATTGCTTCTTCTTCTACCTTAGGCGTTTTGCTCTAATAAACTTGGATGCACACTCTCATTGGCATTTTGGTCCTCCAAGTTTAAGATTGCTGCTATATTTGGGGCATTTTTACAAAAAACGTGATAAGGGTTTGACATTCCGGATTGCTCCTTTTCACCGGTTTTGCTTCTTCATTTCAAGAATTGTTGCATTATTGGAGAAGCATTTTGCATTTTTAAGAAAGGTATGTTCTCTTTCCTTTCTTCCCTTCATTTTATTATTTTCTTGTTTTCTTTATTTTTCGTTATTAGTTGCATTTTTGGTATGTGATGTTCTTCCCCAAAAAATTTGGCTTTTGTGAAAGAAATCTTCCCCTTGAAATGCAATTGTTGAATTGCATTGTTCTTCTCAAAATTCCCTCTTAACTTGTATTTGGGATTTTTAATCTCGATTACAAGTTCGCTAGAAATTCTTGTTCTTCCCCTACGGTTAAGGAATTTAATCATTTTTGGTTAAAATTCCAAGCTTGAAAAATGTGAAATACCCCTCCCTTGCAAATTCGGGTTTTAAAAACCGGATTACATGTTGAAAAGTTCTTCCCATTTTCATGAAAATGACTTTCCCGGATATTCCCATTTCTATCCATTCATGTTCCCCATATCCGTACTTTCCATTTCCATCATTTCCCGCAAGTCAAAATCTCATTTTTCGTCCATTTCTCCATTTTCAAATTTACAAGTGTACTTGTATTCGGGTTTTAAAACCCCGATTGCATGTATGTCCTTTCCAACTTGTATACTTGCGAAAATTCTCCCAAGAACCGAAATTGGTCAAAGTCAAGATTTTCCCATTTCTACATATCTCCCCTCTTCCTCTCACAAAACCGTGAAATTCAGAAATCAAAGTTTTACCCATTTGAAGAAGGAAGAATGATATTTGCAGTTGACTATGATGTTGCCTTAACTCTTTTAAATCTTCATCACAGCATTCCAGGTTCACAATCAATGTCAGATTTGCCGGCATCTCCAACTCCAAAGAAAATGAAATACAAATATGACAAATACCAAAATGAGGTTACACCTTCCCAAGTTTCTTCTCCTTTGGATCGCATCAGGGACACGGAAATAGGGCACATTGATATGGCAGAATTCATCAACAGGGTAGAAGATCCACAGGATAACAACTTGCAGCGGCTATTGGACAGCCATATCCATCATGCATCTTCTTTCCCAGTGGCTGCCCTAGAACCTGAGTTCGTTCTTGCATGCGCCCATCATTTTGACAAAGAGTCAAGAGTCATCAAAAATGATGATGGAGAAGCTATAATTCGTCTTGATGCGGATACAATCGAGGTCTTCAAAATACTTCCTGCACCTGTTTATATGGAAATCACCAAAGAAAGTGCAGCAGAGTATTATGTGAAAAGGGAAAAAGATTGCAAGCGACACATCAATAGGTGGATCCAAGAGCCACGTCCTTCCTTCTCAAGATGGGCAAAGTTGTACCGTTGTGATTTCAAGTGGGAGATAGGAGACACCATCACTCTTCTCAGCAGGATGATGGGCCTTGAGCACTCTAATGTCTTTGAGCCATGGATGTATCAATTCATTATGTTCATACGGCAGTCGCATCACATTTCATGGGGTGAAATCATCAGCGATGCTTTGTGCGAACAACTTGCAGCAGTTCCTACCACTATGACCTTCTTCATGAATTCTTATTTGGTATATTTAGCAGCGTCACTTAGACACTTTCCAGGTCTTTCTACCAAGGGTGATCGCTCGCTTATACCAGTTTGGGAATATTATGACCGGTTGCCATTGAAACCCAGCAGACTGCATTTCAGAAGAGTCCAAGATGCATTCTTTGGATATTTCATGTGTCAGTTTGACGTGGATCTCAGAAACAAAAGAGTATCAGATGAGGCATGGGTCAAGGTGTCTGAGTATGGGTGTTTGTTCCTGCAATTTCCTACCTTCACCTATATAAGGATTGGATGCTATGATGGTCAGCCATACATGCTTCCAAGATACCCAACCGATAAGATAATTCTTATGGAGTTGGGAAGACAGATCATGGCTGTTCATACTTTTCAGTCTACTAGACACAAGGTTGGAATGGGGATCTCTAGCACAAACCCATTGAAAATTGGTCGATACTCCCTTGTCACATCTGTGAAGGCTAAGGCCATGGAGGCTGAATTGCAGGAAATCAAGCTTAAAAGGTTCAAACCTAGAGCTGATTTTGATTATAGAGGTATGAAGTAGAAGATCAAGAAATCCTTTGTGCATGTTCATCGCATTGAAGACATCTGGGTAGATCTCCGCACGGAAGCCGAAGTTCTAAAGATGGATTACTGCAGGCTCACTGTTGAGCAAATTGTTGACTTGAACTTGGCGGATATCCCACAAGGGATGATCGATGACGGGCATATACTTGATCCTGAATACACTTCACGAAGGGTTGAGGAAGCTCCACTTCCTTTGATCCAATGGTCACACAAGGAGTGCGTCTCCATCCTTGACAGATTTCAGCCTATCTTGGCCAACACTAACGCATGGCTGAAAAGTAATGCTGTTAGACTTATCAAAATCAAGGTTGGTAAAGAAGATGATTCTACAAGGCCTCTTGGACGGAAGTCTGAGATTTAGATTGATAATAAGGAGGGTGTTTCATCTTCAGGCACAAGGATCAAGTTACGAGTTAGTCGTGCAGTAGTGCTTCCTCCTGAGGAGACGACTACTCATGGGAAGGAGAAATCACGGCTCCATGTTCGGGTGATCGATCTGGATAATCCAGAAGAGGGGCAGCAACCTGACGATGCGCCTAAGTCTCCAATTTCAGACTCGCCTCACGAGGTCATTCCTCCAGTTTCCATTGAGACGCCTCTTTCTCCTCCTGATTTGCTCGTAGATGAGTCTCCTCAGAATGCAATTCCCATTTCAACATACGAGCCTTCTCCTGATCAACAACGAGAAAGTGTGTTGAAAGTTCCTGAAGATAATCCCACTTGCATTCAGTTATCAGAAATTGATACTTCCACTTCTGGTTTTGAAGAATTCATGAGGCAATCTTCATGTCCATTGGTAACTGAGCAAACCATGGTCGCTATTCAAACAGATATTCCTCCCAGGGTGACCAAGTTAATTCAAACAGAAACTGCTTCTCCTTTGCCTACGGCTACTACTAGAAGTGAGTTGATGACTTTGCCTCCATGGCTTAGTTCTTTCACCCCGAAAAGAAAGAAGCAAGAGATCTCACCTGATGCCTTTGACTACCAGCAACTCAAACAATCCAGATCCAAAGTTGCTAAGAAGGCAAAGACTATCTCTAGGGTAACTGTTGATAGCAACAAGATGAAAGTAGCTGAAATTGTGGAACCTATTGCAAATAAACCACTTGATGAAATGTCAGCTGCTGATTATAAGGTTACAAGGGTAGAATTGGGCAAGCAAACACATGAGGTCATTAAACATAATGCTCAGTTTTCTGTTGCTTCACTAGTGCAAAGGTGTGACGATCTTCTTGAGAAGAAAGACAAGCTAGAAGAAGAAAACCGACAGCTAATGGCAGCCATTCATAAAATCACAAAACCTGCTGCTGAAGGGAGTAACTCCATAGGTTCTTCTGGTTCCCAAGAATCGATTCATGGAGTGGAAAGGGCTGCTCAGAAAGTACAAGCACTGGATTCCTGGGTTGATCAGCTTCATGATCAATGTGTACAAGTGGTAAAAGACATTTTTCAAATAATGTCTAAGTTGCAAACCATTGAGGAGAAATTGGATCAGACTTCTAACACTTTCAAAAAGAATCTAGAAAGTGTTGAGAAAAGTCTGGCAATCTGGCGTACCATGCCCCAACAACAGCTGAGTATTTTGCAGGAGCACGCCATCATCTCTTCCAGGGTCATGTACTTGGAATTTGAAGAACTCATGGAAAACAAGACCCTTGTTCTTAAATCCCTCATTGAGGAGATCAGTGATGCAAGGAGATTCCGGGATGAAGTCTATCGAGGTATTGTCTCACATTGTGAAAGGGCCTCTTGCAATATAGTAAGTCAGGATGGAGAGCTGATTCCAGAAGAAGAGGTTCTTGCTGATTTACAGATGAGGATTCATAATGAATGGAGGAGCGAACAATTCTCGGCAGCTTCAATTCAAGCATTGATGAAACACCAAACCTTTTTGCATGAGATCCAGTCTATCCTGGATAAAGACAATTTCGCGCTCCTCCGCTATCACGACACTATTGTGAAGACTATGGTTGTTGCTAAGAACAGCCATGAACCGAATCCCGAGGAACTACAAGCGAGCATCCGAAAATTTCAAGGATTCGTATCTTCACAAAATGCAACTTAAGTGTTTTTCAACACTTAGTTGAATTTTCCCTCTTTTGTAATCTTTAGTTGTAATTTTGTTTTGACAAGTTACATGTAAAAGTAATTTTTGTAAAATGCAAGTTACACATTACTTGTACTTTTGTAATTACATATAAGGCAACTACAAGTTGTGTCCGATTAGGACTGTAGTTGGAATAAGTCTTAGTTAGTTAGAGTAACTCTTAGTTAGGTAATGAAGTCTCAGTTATTTATTAAATGAGTCTTGGTGGTTGAGAGAATCTCTCAAGTTAGTTAGGATCCTCCCACCTTTTTCTCAAGGCTCCTCTTCTATAAATACTTGAGAGGTCCATTGTAAATATATCTTTTGGAAAAGCAAGCAAAAACTCTGCCAAATTTACAGCAAGAAGTCTTTGAGCTTATGTATGTGAGTTGAAGGTTTTTGAAGAATAATAAAGAAAGATTACTCAAGTTTTGAGTCTTTGAGCTACATGTTTGAGTTTGAATCTTTTATTTCTTCTATGCAAAGTATTTCTAAAGGAGTTTAGTCCAATCTGATTTGAAGTCTTTGAGCTGCAAGTAGAGAAGATTAATTAAAATAGGAAACTCTCTTGAAGGAGCAGCAAGTCTTTGAGCTTGCCTCCATTCTTGAGAAAAATTACTGTTTGATAAGAAACAACAGCAAGTCTTTGAGCTTGCATTAGTTCTTGTCTTTGTGTTGAAAGAATAGATTATTCCAATCTTTGAGCTGTTATCTTTTATTCGTTGTAAAATTTAGTATAGCAAAGGGTAGATAGGACTTCCAATAGTCAAGTCTTTGAGCTTGATATTGCTGTCCCGTCCCGAAGGAAGTGACAGAAGTCTTTGCGCTTTCAGGAAACTTCATTTCCTTTCTCTCATTTCACTTGAAAGTAGTTACTGCTGTTCATTTTCAATCGCTATCCTTTTCTGTGAAGAGAAAAGGATATTGTTTTTCTTGAAGAAAGAAGGAAGACTGTTGTCCCATCCTGTTTTTATTTCAATTTTAGTTATATAGGGGGAGCCTTCCTTTAATTAGGAGAGTTTTTACTCGTGTGCTATGGTTGAAACCACAATTTTGTATATTTCCCCCAAGTGTACAAAATTTTCAACCAACAAGAATTTACAAGAGACAATATTTCTAAAAAAAACAATCGTAAACTGAAGCTGAAAATAGAAAATAACTAAAGACGACTAAAATGACTAAGATGACCATTAAAAAAACATTACAATATTATAATACCCTCCCTTGATGGTCATCGTTCTAACTACCCAGAGAAAAACAAAGAAGGCTGCCCCCTTCTCAGAACATTTTGCGACATGAGCCTACCACTGACCCTATCACTGAGATGAGCATACCACTGGCCCTTCCAGAATCTGGAAAACTTCTGGATAACACAAATCGTCCACAAACTTTTGCAAATGAGAATGATGCCCCGAAATAGACTACAAGAAGCCATGATTTTTGAGGAAAAAATCACCAAACCCAGAAACTGAAGTTTACAAAGCATCGTTTTTTTTTTGACAAAATAAAAGGTAAAAACCCTAAGACAGGAACACCTGTACCCATAATTTTTGAGGATAAAATCAAGAAAAAACCAACAAGATTTGAGGCAAAAATCAAAAAACCCTTAAAAAAAATTTAGGAGAAAATTATAAACTTTACAAAATAATTGTTAAGGTGAAAAATTTATTAAAACCCATCAGTACATCCCCAAGCGACCAAACAAAGAGGCAGATTGCGTGCCCTAGTCGCATTGTTGTAGGGAGATGAAGACATTGAACAAGGCCCTACTCCACGAAGCCCTAGACTGTAGGTACAGTGGATCTTAAACCCTAGGTCGCAGGATGCAGAATACAGATGCGGGTTGCAGATTTGAAACACCATAGTCGCAAACAAAAACTAGAAATCCATGGGCATGAAAAAACAAAAGAAAACCTCCACGATCTTCAAATGCAGCACCCAAACTACCCACGAACACAGATCCACGAACACACAAAAATTTTGAATTATAGCTCCAAAAGAGCCCATGAAATTCTGCAAAGATTTCAACAAAACCTCCAACAATTTATAAAAAATCGAAAAAACAAATTTCTAGAAAAAATTCCAGATAAAAAAGAGGTTACAAATTTATTTTTTAATAATTCGCCAAATTTGATTAAATCCTATCGACCCGCTCTATTACCATGTTAAAATATTCGATGTTATTAAACAACAGAGTGAGAGCTCTATATAAAGAATTTACAAGAGACGATGTTTCTAAAAGAAACAATTGTAAACTGAAGCTGAAAATAGAAACTAACTAAAATGACTAAGATGGCCATTAAAGAAACATTACAATATTCTAATAGTGGTTCCAATGGTACTATACAGATATAAGGTATGGGATACAACACTTTAGCAAGAAAATGGAGATAAAGAGATGACAAAAACATATAATCACAAATAGCCTCAAGATTAAATCATCTATCCCATATGAGATTGTCCTAACGGAAGCAAGGGCTTTCCTATTGAGGCGTCAGCGAATTTTCGGTTGCTAAGTTATCTAAGAAGATTAGAAAACATGGGGATACATTGTTGGCCAAAAATGGCAACAGGGGAGAATCTAGATAGAAGGAAGAGCACGTGGATGAACAAAACATTAAATGGATAAATAAGTGGGATATTAGCATAAAAGATTGCCCACATAACAATGGGGAAATAAAAAAGTACATGCAAGAAAAATTCAAAGAAAGCATGTGAACGAGGCAACTCAAGAAGAAAAAGGAATACTATATCAAACATTTCAATCCCACACATGACCATACGCAAAAAAAACTACATAGAAATAGAAATAAAATGAAAAGCAAAATGTTAATCACTCAGATAAAAACCAGCTCACATAAACTTAGATGCGAAATTGGAAGATGGATGATACCTAAAGAGGAGCGAACAAATAGAAGATGCAACTATTGCACTCAAGGAGTGGTAGAGACAGAATGACTACATCATGGAGTGTCCAGCTTACAAGGATATTTGGATCAACTATATTGAGACGCTACACCTTAAGTAAATTGTTTGAAGAAGAAAGATAACAAGAATTGCAGACTTCCTAATCAAGATACACACTAGAAGATCCAAGATGTGGAAGGAAGAGGAGATTTAGTAGGCGCAATGTTTTGGACTTTGCATGCTTGTCTTTGCTGGCTACCCGAGGGTCCCATAGGCTGTTTGGCCTTGTGGACATTATTAAAAACATTCATTCATCAATCCTTGCAGAAGGCTAAGTTTTTATTCTTTCAAGCTATCTATCTAACAATTGGAGAATAAGTGTCTTTAACTGCATGGAGTCTTCCTTGTCTTCTCGCAGCTTCCTTCAAGCACAGACGGCATACCTTGTCTTAAAGGCTTGTGACTGCCCTAACACCATATTCATGATGCGAGTGAGCTTTTGAGATTGGCATGTCTTTCTTCAGGTCACATAGCTTTCCTTTCAAAGTTTGGCAAGACAGTGTGTGTGAAGAAGATCATTCCGCTGTATGGTTTGGATCACTAGATAGCTTTGGGCCAATTCTGAAGGAAAGATCAAAGTATTGATGCTAAGAAAGAATCTTCTCAGAAGTTGCATTTATGAAGGAAATATTGTAAAGCTTGTTGTTGCACAAGAAAAAGGAAATGTCTGAGGTCGAAGGCTTCAACTGAAAGAATAAGAACTCTGTTAAATTTTATCGCTGCATTCTTTTTGTTCATATTGCATATATAGCTATATTTGTGTAAATTTGTTATTAAAGTTAGCAAATTCCAAATGCTAAACATTAATGTTTCCTCTTCTACTATAATTTGTGCTTCAAATACCCTATCTGGTGCTGTAAGTGAAAGTCAGACTTGCTCATTTATGGGTTTATGGTGAGTAATTATTTCTGCTATCTATGCATTTTCGCATTCCAGACATGTGATAAAACATTTAACAGCATTTTTTAAAAGACTTATCAGATTCAGATTAAGTATTTTATGTGGTGGTTTGAGAAAGAGGTAATAACACATAAAATCACTAACAAGAACCTAACAGAGTCTTTCGTGGCTGAGAATCTGAGATGACAGCTAGTAGAGCCTAATGGATCTTGGAAACATCTTTCAAGTGACATGAAGATCAGAGATAGGCACCTTCAGCAATTAGTAAGCATTTCAAGTAACTAATATGACTATTAGGCTCACTAGAGAGATGGCATTGAGTCTTTTAGTAGAAAACATGACTGGTGAGAACTTGGCAGTCTATAAGAGCCTTTTTTGGCAAAGTCACATCAAATGGCACTTGGGAGTGAGTTTAAAATTTAAATGAAAAGCACATAGGAAATTGTGTGCCTTAGTGTAATTTTGGTCATTTAAGTGGTAAAAGTATGATAAATTCTCTCTGGAGCAGAGAATAGGCTTGTCAAGTGGCAAAAATGGGCAGGAGACATGCCCGATCAGCCAAGGATGACTTTCAAGTAATGTTAGCAGTCTTAAAGAGCACCTATTTGGTGAAAAACAGACTTTTAGGTGCCAAATATCATTAAGATCAATCACAACTTGATCATATATCATTTAACATTACTAATCACAACTAGGTAGTATGCCACAAATATTTTATCTTATTTGTATCATGAAAAGTATGAATATATGCTTACGAGGTCTGTTATTGCCAAGCAGGTAAAATATTCTATAAATAACAAGAAATCTACCATAAATTATATAAACTCTGTGTCACGAGGTGCTTTGTTACCACACACTAGAAATTCCCAGATGCATTATAGGGAGTTGACCAGGTGGCCTTACATCCTCCCCCCCTTGGAAGAAAAATAGGTGCTTGATTGTCAATTCAAGTAGATTCAAGTAACAGAACATCTTGAAGAGGGCACCTAAGTGTTGATTGAAAATTTTGTACACCTGAGAAGGCATGCAAAATTGTAGTTTCAGCCACAGTGTGTGAGATATACTCTCCTAATTTCAAAGGGAAGGCTCCCCCTTTGCTTTCTACTTCAACAATTCAAAAATAAACTCTAACTCTGAATCTATTCTAAATCTGGATGAAACTCTGTCTTGTTCTCTTTTTTAAGAAAAGACACTTATTCTTTTCTCTTCTTTTAGAAAAGAATCACAACTGAAAGCACAAATGATTAATGAAGTAAACTAAATAAAGAAGCAATGTTTCCATAAAGGCACAAAGTCCTTCGTTGCTTCTCTGGGATGGGAAAACAGAAAGAAAGCTCAAAGTTTTCAACTATCTACTCTCCTATCAACCTTTTTAGATGATTTTCTGGTAACCAAGCACAGTATGTAGCAGCTCAAAGTCTAACTACACGATGCACCTCTTATGCACAAACAGAAAATAAAAGCAACACAAAGTCTGCAAGTTACCCCCTTTGCTTGAGCATCCTACAATAGTTTCAAACGCGACAAGCAGCTCAAAGTCTGCAATATCAAATCTTAAAACCAATATAAAACTCCAAACAAAATAAGCAGCTCAAAGTCTGCAAGATTGAGCTCGAATCCCTCTTGTATAACATTTCAAAACTCACAATCAATCTCCAGAAAATGTCATCACATAACACCTTGAATCAGCACAAAGTTTGAAAGCAATTTACCTCCTTTAATTGACTGCAATTTGATTTACAACTAAGCTCAAAGTCTTAGAGTGTACATACAAACTGGAAGAGTCTTGTTGGCTTGCCAAAAGATATAGATTACAATAGACCCCAAGTATATATAGGAGAGGAGCCTTGAGAAAAAGGTGGGAGGATCCCAACTAACTTGATAAATTCTCTCAACCACCATGACTTATTCCAACTACAGTCCTAATCGAACTCAACTTGTAGTTGCTTTACATGTAATTACATTTTACAAAAATGCAAGTAAAGTGACACTTGCAATTACAAAATTTGACATTACATGTAACATGTCAAAATGAAACTACAAATGCATAATTGAAACTATTCTATGTGTCCAAAGACACGACTCTAACTACATCATCCTTCGTCTGTGATGATCTTCATGTTGCTTCAGGATTTTAGAACTTGAAGTATTCAGGATTGGTGAAGACATCTCGAACTGGAACGGGAATTTGCATCCTTAATTATCTTTGTGTCCTTGGCCAACGAACTTTAATCTTATCTTCTTTCTTGGGGTAGTATTGGCTTTTCGGGAGGGAAGTTCTTTGCAAGGCTGAAGTAAGAAGCCTATCTCTATCTTGAAAGCATTCTATAATTTGCATCCATGAATTGTTGTTGTATCTCTTCTTTGTATCATCCTCCAATCTTGAAATCTGTTTGCAAAATAAGGCCTATGCCTTAATTTATTGATTTGGTAGGTCGTGTGTACAAACAGGATTGACATGGGTGAGACAAAGGGACTGCAAAAGTGGGGCCAAAGCTCAATTTCAGGTTTTGGGAACTGCATTACATGTGTAGTAAAACAAGAGCATTGACTTGCAAATGTGGAGAACGAACATGCAACTTCATATGTGTAATGGGAAAATACAAGTTTGAACTTGTAATTGGATCTTAGAGACTCATTTCAAGTGTTTTTTACTGCATTTTAGACAAATTTCGGGTTTTGAGAGGCTGACTGCAAGTGCAATGAAGGGAAAAACTTTTACCACTTCCACTTGTAATCGGGTCTTGAAGACCCGATTGCAAGTAAACATTTCAATTGGGTGTAAGCTTGCAATCTTGTGGGAAAGCCTTCGTAATTTGCCCTTGAAATCAGAACTTGGGGATTTGATAACAAGCAAGCAAGTTTTAAATGTTTGGGATGTGCAAAATGAGGAAGATGCTAAAACTTCCACTTGCAATCGGGTCTTGGAGACCCGACTGCAAGTAAACCTTTTTACATTATTGGTAGTAGCTTGTTAATGGCTGGCTTTTGAAATCAGATCGTGAGGATCTGATTACAAGTTGGATTTGGAACTTCAAAGGGGAAAAGCTGCAACCACTCTTATGATGCATAATATAAGATACATTCTTCTTGCACTCGGGTCCTTGGTGCAGGAGCACCTAGGAGGCTCATGAAGATCAATATCTTTTTCTTTTGTGTTTTTTTCATGTTTCTATGATGTAATAAGGTCATGTGGACCATCTCCTAATGTTTGATCATGATGTAAGGCCTTGATGCCATTTTTGTGCATTGTAATCTATCAAGACCTAGTTGGTCAACTATGGTCAAAAGCTATCCAAATGTGGAAATGGGGTGACACCATTAGAAATCATGTTTTTAAGGCATATATGGCCTATATGTAATGGTTGTAGGATGTTTTAAAAATTTTTGTGTACCCATGTAAAAGTTGTAAATGTTGCATGAGCAACTTTGCAACTTTTGTTGTCAAGTTGACAACATTTTGTGAAAATTTGTAAACCAACGGCTATTTGGTTCAAAAGGTGGTTATAGCCAGTTGGTCAGTTGTATACGGGCCTATATAAGCCTCTTCCAAACTGAGGCAAAGGTTGTTGAAACATTTTGAAGGATTGGCAATACAAAACATCTCTGTTTTCCTTGGATTTTTGCTGCAAACATGTTTAACAGTCCATTGGCATTCTTCTGTACGGATTGGTGCAGACATAATATGTACTTGGAATGTTAGAGCATTGAGTTAACTTCCTTCTCCAAGTGATTTGAAGTGTTTTGGTGCAGCTTGGAGGGAGATCCATTCATTTCTCTCCTACCGGATCAGCAAACCCTCTTAAACCTCAGGTTTTGGACAAATGTGGCTATAACTTGACATTCCCTGATCTAAAAATCAAATATCTTGGGGGAATGTCAAGTCTAAAAGTGTATTATAGGATTTTGGAGGTTTTAGAGATGGCCATGAAGAATGGAGGAAGAACCAAGCAATTTTAACCTGGCATCCTCATGTGACAGGTTATGTAATTGGCAGAGTTTTGTGAACTGGGCAGAATTGTAAGTGTTTGGACCTCAAATGTTGGTGGATTTGGTGGTTTGGAGGTTGTTAGAAGGTTTTCCAAGTGGTGGCTTGGTTGTTTGATCAATCTAAAGGGTAGTTGCTTTGTAAAAGTGACCTAATTGGGGCTCTAGGGCTAGTAGGGCAGCATTAGTCCTCATAGGAAATCCAAGACATCAAGGGTTGAATTTGTGATATGTTTTTGACCTTGTTGAATGGTGCCATTTCATCTAGACAAGTTGTGTCTACTCCTTTGTGATTTGGTGTATTGGGACTGTCCACCCTGGAAGGGGTACTAGGCCGAATTGATGCCTAAGTTGTGATAAACCTTAGCAAGGAGTTTGTGGTCAATCAAGACTCATTTGGGGTCTGCAAAGGTTATCCTAAGCATGTTCAAAGGTCTCCTAATCAATGCCCATTGTTCCTCATACTATGTCCAAATATGACTAGTGAATGTGTGTTGAAGCCTTGAAGGGTTAACGCTTAGAATGGTATGATGAGTTGACCATCATACCGTAAATGTTTCCAATGATGTTCAGAGCTTTGTGTAGGGTCTGAGATTGTTGTGAGTCTGATTTCAAATTGGACCTCTCAGTTTTGGGGTTGTGTTCAAAAAGTTGTCTTGTCAAACTCAATCCTTCACAAGGCTTTGCATCAGTCCTTAAGATCCGACTGCAAGTATAGTCATAATAGACTTGCAACCACAAACTTGCAGTCTTCTTCTTGAAACCCGACAAGCCATATGGGAGCATAATAAAGAGGAAACATAATAATAGGCACTTGCAATCGGGTCTCTAGGGCCTGACTGCAAGTAACTAAGATTGCAAAAGGGAAGAACAAACATGCAATCAGGTCCCGATTGCAAGTGAAGAATCACTTGCAACTTTTCCAAAGTAATGAATGTGTATGATGATGGCAAAATTTGTAGGCAAACCTTCAAGACCTGATTCTAAGCATGAATGAACTAAGGAAAACACATGAAGTGATATGCAAAGGGAAAACAACAAGCTTGCAATCGAGTCTCTAGGACCCAATTGCAAGTAATCGATCTTGCAATATGGGTAAGTTGAAAGGAAAGACCATGGCGTGAAAGATGAAGGCAATCGAAATACGAACCAAGGAAACACGCAAAGCTTAGATGCAATGGAAAGATCACGAACTTGCAATGATGGCTTGCAACCAAGTTTTTGGGACCAAAGATGAAAAAATCGTTAAAAAATCGCCTAAATCACGATTTATCGTGAGTCAAAAATGCAAACGATTTAATCGTCATTTAAATCGCGGGCGATTTTTTCCGAAAAATCGCCACTATTAGACGCAAAAAATCGTGATAAAATCGTGACTAAAATGTAAAAAATCGCCATTTCTATCTGTTGCCCGTCATTTTTCCGTTCTTGAACAAAAGTTTTTGCGATTTTATTGGCTCGTAAACTGTTAAAAATCGTCGTGGGCCGCGTGGAGAATGAGCATGAATTTATGGGGATGCAACTGGCGTGTTAGGGTTTTAATATATGTTTGATGAGATGAAAATTGCGACCCGCCCATGTGTGCATAATTAGGTTTCACGCAATTCAATGCTACCAAAGTGGTCGGGCAGGTGATAACTTCACATTCAGTGCGTTTTGACGTGAGGTGTTAGCTTCTAAGTATGCACAATAAATCAATTAATAATTTACTCTTGGCTTTTACTATTTCAAAAGTAATAATTTCAGGTGTTAGGAATAAAATCTAATTAAAATATATTTTGGGAAATGGATAATTATTATAATTTTTATTATTCTAAAATTATATCACGTTTCAGGTATAAATTTGACTATAATATATTTTGGGCAATGGGAAATTATTATATATTTTGTCTATCTATATTATTAGGAGTGTTGTGTTAAAAAATATTTAAGTTGATTCTTAGGGTTAGTTCAATCAATCTCAATGGTCACTCTAGATAGTCTAAGTTGTGGGGATGAGGGTCTGTTGCATATTGCTCGGGAGGTTATACAGGAGATTTGCTCAATAAAGATGTAAGCTTTGGTTGCTCGATTAAACTCCCGAACCCCCGATTGAAATTAGAAAAATATGTCTTTAATGCAAATTTCCTATGCAATGATATATGTATATATATATATATATATATATATATATATATAAACACACACACATATATATAAACACATTTAAACTCATTGTTACTAGATTAAATCTTGGCAATACCGGTTCAAGATACACTACAAATGTTATAGCTGGTTGGAATGTAACGTTGCTAATATTTTAAGAAATTATATATTTTCAAATGTTCGATAATTTTGCCGATTTATTGATGATTTTTTCCCGATTTTTTCCCGATTCCCGATTTTTTTTTAATTTTCGGCCAAAAGATTTATTGCCAATTAAGATTTTTACATCTTTGTTTGGGACATCATAACATAAATCGGGTTTTCAAGATGAGATTACAAGTAACATAAATTCATATTTAAAAGCAAAGAATTCACTTGTAATCGGGTCTTGGAGACCCGATTGCAAGTAGAATGTCTAACTTGCAATCACAACAAAGAGACTCCCACATGACTTGAAACTTGACAGCTTAAACAATGAACCTACTTGTAATCGGGTCTTGGAGACCCGACTGCAAGTAAATGCATTTACTTGCAATGAGTTTACTTGTAATGACATCTAAAAGTTCCCCAACTTGCAGTGACTATTTTGAAAACCGAAATTGCACAAAAAATGGCCAAAAGTAACCAAAATTTTCACAGAGATGGAAGATAAGCTTGTGATTGATTTACCATCAAGAAATGTAGACTTTCCACCTTGGTAAGCATGCCCTAGAGCCTTAAAATCTCAAATTTCAAGCAAAAATCTTCTACTTGAAGTGACTGCTCTGAAACCCCAAATTAAAAAGAAAGCTAGGAAAATGAAGGCCAAAACTCACCAAAACTTGGACAACAATGGCAAACACACCCCCGCATGTTTTAACTTTTAACAATAACAAATATGAGTTTTTGCACCTCGTAAAACGTGCTTTAGAGAGAAAAACGACACATTTTGAGCAGAAATTCATAGGGGTTGTCAAATTTTGAAAATCCAAAAATTGGGACAACACTAAGATCAACCTCAAATAACATGAATGATAGAAACAGGCACCAAGGGTTTTTATTGGCAACTTTACGTGAAAAATGGAAGAAGAGGCATTTAGAACCAGTTAAAGTCAGTTGGACCGATCGGAATGACAATAAAAAGGTGCACATGCGTCTGTTTAGGGCAGCAGTATTATTGGTTCAACATTTGTTGTTTAAGTGATTACAAGTTGCTTGCTGTTTTGGCTGCCATGTCAGAAAATAGCAGCAGATTTGATATTAGGGTTTTGCAGTTGTAAATGGCCATATACAGCCAACTGTTTTAACCTTATTCATGTAGATTTGTGGCTGCACTTTCCATATGTTAGTCATCAGTTTTGCCAGTTCATTGAAAGCGTTGTCATATCTTCATTCAAGGGTTTTGACCATATTTATGAATTTTTCAGCACCCCAGGCAATGGTTTTTCTAGTTTGCTGATTGAAACAGACAGAGTTTCAGATTCAAGTGTTTGGTATCTTGTCATTCTAGGGTTTCATCTTCAGTTTTTAGTCTTTTCAAAACCCTAGAAAGCATCATAATTGAGTCACCTAGATGGACTGATGAGGTCGTCAATAGATTTGCAGTGGTTAGGGTTTCAAAGGATTCACCATGTTTTAGAGTGAGAAACTGCTTTATAATCACAATGGAATAAACTACTAGTCTTGGCTGTGGCTATTTCTAAAGCATGCTATTCCGATGATTCTATTTCTAGATAGAAAATCATGGCCTATTTTGAAGTCACTTTAATTAATTATTTAATTTCTTTAAGATCAGCTTTTCTGTAAGAGTTTAGTTCTTTCCTTCTTTTTCAGGAGTTTTTAAGTGTTTTGCTTTAAAACAGTGATTTTTGGGATAAAACATTGATTATTCTGAAGTCCTAAATTTTTTTCATCTTGTAACCTTATAAATAAGTGTTTTAACTTTTAAGCATAGAAACTCTTAATGATAGTTAATGCAAAAGCTTATGCTACCAAAATATTAATCCATATGTTATCTAAAATCTTTGTGTTTGCTTTATGTTCATAATTTCATGATTTGAATTATAGCTAGATGATCATACTGAGTCAAGCTTTGTATTGAAGATGTTCATCCAGATAGATTGTCGCTTTGTTCAATTTCTAGAACCACGTGTTGTTATTTATCCTAGTTGTTATTCCTTCCAAAATCTTTTTTGTGTTGAATTGTTGGTCTCTACTTTAGCTAATAGGTAGGTGTTACCATTTGTGTGCTTACAATTAGATGTTTTCATTCCTGAATCTGAAAATCTCACTTGTGAGATGAGTCGTTACCAGTCTTGTGCTCATACCTGAGGCAAAAAGACAACCATTAGCTATTTCCATCTCTGCAAAACCTCCCAAAAGAAATATTGCATAGCGTTTATAACTGTATATTTTGTCCATATCTTAATCTTTAGGGTAGTTTTAGCTCTTGTTGGGACTTGGGTGATATTCACCTACAAAGGGTCCATAGGGGGAAGACCTTGTCTGCAGTCTTCTTCGCAATAATGTGCAGTGAGTTTTCAAATTTTGTGATACAGTTGCCATGGTGATTTACACATGACATTGATGTTGCAGATGTTGCAGTACATAATATATGTTGTTTCACACACAGTGATGTTGTGACAACCACCGCAAGGTACTTGGAAGAACTCATAACTGCATTTAATGAAGTGTTTGTTGGAGCATAATCAGTGATGTAGGAGCACATGCAATAGAACTAGTGAACATGCAGCAAGATCTGAAAGAAGGATAATGTTCAGAAAGATAGCACTAGATAGTGCAAGCAATCGTGAGCAATGCTATGTTGGTGTGAGTTACTGCAAGCGAGGAGCTGGTAGTAGTGGTTATACCAGTAACATGTATATGTATAGAGAATGTAAAGGTTGTAGCTATTCATTCATTCTGTGCAACAATGACAGATTATACATGGTGATTTGGTATCATGATGTATGATCTGACTGTCCAAGTAAAACCAAGTACAAATGGGTGCCCAGCAAGCACACAACTAAGTAATTGAAGATAAGCAACTACATTGAGCTAAAGTGCCTCCTTTTTCCATCAGTTTTCTACGTCAAAAGTACTTATCAGAAACATAGAGAAAGAATAGATAGAAATAGGAACCTGCTTGTTCCTTGACGACTGAAAATGCCAGCTTCTTAAGTTTATTTTGTTCATTGATTGCTGTTCTATTTGAAGTATCCCCAGCATCTACAATAAATCCAACTGGCCTCTTACTTGAGCCTGTTATTTTATTTTGCCTGGCATACTCTTGGGGTCCTTCCAGGAAGTTGTCAAATCCAATGACATCTTTTTCAAGAATAGACCAAACACCTTTTGTTATCGAACCAAAAGTAAGGATGCACCTCTCATATGTAGCATCAGCTACAAATACGGCAACTTTTGATACTGGAAAAGTCTTTGCATTCGACATAGTTCTTGGAGAATTCAATGCTTCGCAAATTTCACAGGCTTCCTTAACCATTTTCTCAGTTATTGTAGCTTGCGGAACAATTTCTGATACCGAAAAATTAGTGCCCCTCAAGATTCCCATGTATGATAAAAGTTTTTGACACCTGATTACAGCCATCTTGCAGAAAGTGAAAGCATCAAGAAATTCAAGTTCTGGAAATTGTTTTCGATGGTAATAATTGTACAGCAATACAATTGCCTGCATCTGATCCAGACAAAGAACTAATTAATACGATGAACATCTACCACACCATCAATCAAAGAATAACAATAAGTTTATTTGTCGACATATTCATATTTATATGACATGCATAACCCCGTTTTCAATAAAGTCCCAATGTTGCTATGTTACTATATGCAACTACAAAATAAAAGAGCTTGAAAAGAATATCTTACAATATAACATACAAATATATATGTAGACATGCATACATAACTACGAATTCACAAATCAAAATGTAAAGTTTTTTAAATAGAAATATCATTTTTTAATCTTTTGCAAAGGAAAAGCAACTTCTATCTTATTAAGCAACTACAATATGGTCTTAATTTTCAGATTGGTCTTAATTTTCAGATAGCATTCATCTTATCTATCTATACATAATACGGAATTACGGAGACCTCATCTCCAGTACAAATGCATAGAATTAATGTGAATAATCTTAATCTACAAGTTCAGTAGTCCAGTAGAAGCACAAAGCTTGGGAGCACACAAGTCTACTGAGATTTTGGTGTACTAAGTCACTAGTATGAAAACCAACAGCTTCAACATTAAGGTTCAAATCTGCGAACACAATGGATCAACGAGGACACAATGTTCATGATCACAATGACCTTGTAAAAATTTAAACCTTGATGACTATAACAACAATACCAATTTAACATCACTATAATGTGTTGTGAGTTCTGCACACACACCCCGTCTGAGACAAGTCCCCCCCCCCCCCCAGTTTTGCCCTTGGTTTGCCCAGCCGAGAGAGAGATGGCAGGCTGTGTCATTTCAAAATAAACCCCGCCTTAAACAAATCCGCTCATCTTAATTAAAAATCCCGAAGTTTGCAGAGGGCAAATAAGGTAATGAAAGGCCTGCATCTTTTCTAAAAATCGCGAATTTAGTCAAGGGTAAGAATCGTACTGAGAATGGCCGAGTTTCGTTGGCAACGAAAGAATCATAGAATCGCACAAGTCAGAAGGCAAAGGTCGTGCATTTCTCACTCAGCATTTTGAGGATTGAACAAACTTTGCCCATTTCATCAAACATGGCCGAATTTCCACTTAAGGCATCGTGCGATTAAAGAAAAAGTTTGGTGAAAAGCATATCGCGGGGAGAGCAAAGTCGCATGAGATCACATTTTAACCCAAACAACCGAGTTCGGCTATTTTGCTAAGTTCGCCAGCTAGCAGAAACTCAACACAAAATCGCACATTTTCATTAAAATGTCTGATTTTGATAAAAGTGGGCATTTTGAAGGTTAAAAATTTGCAAGCATTAAGTTCACACATTTTCATTAAGATGTCTGAATTTCATTTAGAAGGGGGTCGAGTTTTATAAGGAGCATTAAAATAAAATAAGGTTTGGCATCCAAAGCAAATCACATTTCACTTAATAAGGCCGAGTTTAACATTAGACGTCTAAATTCTTGCTTTTTTTCTCTAAAATGGCCAAGTTTGCTAGTTGTAAGGGAGGGGCGTTTAAAATGGAATCTCACATGGCAAATAAAATCGCACATTTTAAGGTAAAGGGCGAATTTCGTGTTTAAGTGAAAAGGGGTGCTTTAAGTATCAACCTAAAGTCGCCCATTCTAAGCAAAGTGGCCGAATTTACAACTTAAGAGAAGGGCGCTTTAAAGTTTGAAAATTGCCAACCAAAAGTCGTACATTTCATCAAACATGGCCAAGTTTTGTTTTTAAAACTAAGTGAAAAGAGCGAAATAAAACCTAAGTGCGGTTTTTATTTTGCAAGGGCAAGAAGTTCGCTCATTTTAACCAAACTGGCCGAGTTTGCTAGTGATAAGTCAAGAGAAGTTCGCTTAAAACCCTAATTTTGCAGAGGGGGGTTTATATTGTTTTAAAGGCAAAACATCTTTCATCTTCGCCGAAACAAGGCCCGACATTGCCTTAAAAATTTAATATTTGTTAAATTTATTTAATTTTGCAAGGTGCTTAATTCAAGTTGAAATGGATTGTTTGCAGATCACGATCAACGCTGGGAAGCGAAAATGCAATGCATAGTATCAAGATGACAACCCCGAGCGATGCCAATGAAGAACGCACTGCAAAGCGTAAAACAAAGCACGAGGAAGCGCACCACCACCTGAACCACAGAGTTGAGATTCACCCTCAAGACCAAAGACAAAGAACACTCAAAATGATACAAGTGTATACATTCTCCAAGATGCACAACTAAAATTAATTCCAGAAAATCAGTTTAAAATTGAACTGCTTTATTGTAAAAGGACTGCCTGGACTGCCTGTGGGCCCCATCTAATGTATTTAAAATGAAGGGACACAAGTCAGTTATTTTTAACTACCAGATTGACCTGAATTGATACCAAACAATTGCAGGTAGTTGATAAAGTGGTTGGGAGGACAACTGAAAGTAATTAGGCATAGGTTAAAGCTGCAAAGTTTCTAGAAGGCAAATCAAGGCCCTTGGAGGTAGTCAATCCTGGCCTTTTATTCAAATTGTAAACTCTATAAAAGGCAAAGGCATTTCTCTTGTAAAGGGTTAGATGTTAGAAGGTTGGATTTCAGTAGTTAGATTTTTAGGAGTTAGAAATTAGATAGATCTTAGCAGTTAGCAGAGTAGAATAGAATAGAGCTGTTGTAAGAAATTGTTGTAATGACAGCCAAAATCAATATATGAACATTGAATCTGGTGTTTGTTATTTTGGTTTTATTCTGTTTGCACGGTTTCCTTTTCAGCTGGTTAATTAGAGTTTAGTGGTTCTAATGGCAAAGTGTCGGGGGGTATTTCATGCATTTCAGGTTTACACAATTGGGGACCTACTGATTGTAGGTCATCGTGCATGATTAGTTTGAACCCAAAAATGTGCCTAGTTCAACTGTGACTATTTGTCTCAGGCTGCGCCAGAATTGGATGCCTCGATGAATCCCCATAGTCTGAAAATCCATTTATCCTTTGGAGCTTGCACCATTCTTGTCAAGTTGTGAGGATGTCTCTGGCGAAACAAGAATTGGTTTATCGAAATCTGTCTACCCGTTGCATTAACTGTTATTGTCACTATCCTTAGGTCTCCTAAATTCTTCTCTTTTGCTTTTATTTCCCAACTTGAGAATCACAGCATCGTCAAATGCAGACCAGCTTGTTATAAACGTAAGCCCCCTTGTGTTACCAGCAAAACACATCAAACCATTGAGTTATCTCGAAGTCATGACCTGACATTTGGAACCTTGAGATTGTCCTCTTTGTTCACTTAAAACAGCATTAGGGATTCCTTAAGCAAGAGAGGATAGGATACTCAGCATTCTATTCTGCGTTTACCAGAGAGAGTTGGGAATCCAACTTTAGCCACGTCAACACTATGAACAACAGATAACATTCATTTTTTATTTTAAAAGTTTAAAATATTAAAAATTTAAAACAGAAAAATATGGGCATAAAACAAAACAAAGTGCATCTCAACAAATAAATAACCTATACATTATAAAGAATTCAATTTTCAAATGACAAATTTCTTTCACAACGAAAGTTGGCAAAATAACAAGACTTCAATGACATTATCTATAGTAGTTAAGTAAGAGAGCAGTTTGCTTTAGCATCTCTGTTTTAGGTTCTCATTTAAGTTGTCTCAGTTGAAAGTCTAATACTTCTTGTCATAGCTGGGATAGTAGAACCTTTGATTCTCTATTTCGGCTTTTATATTCAGTTCTGATACTTGTTGCATTTTTATTAAATCTTGGAGAGCAACTTGTTAAGCTTTCTTTTCAGTTCCTACTATCTTACCTTGTGGCCTCCAAGGCTTTTGGGTTTTGCTATATAGTTCAAGTTTCTTCAGCGATCCCTTGGCCTGTTGGCTATATCAACCTATTTATCTACATGTATACTGTGTATATATAGTATATACACATATTTGAATGTGGGTGTGTATTAAAATTCAGAATAAATAAATAATAGTAAGAACTGTAAGTGATAAAGCCTGATTATAAATTTTGTGCAATGATTAAAACTCTTTATATCATAGCATTTTCATGATAGAATTACTCACATATCACATCTATTATTCGTGGCCTTATGGTGGATCCACAGTATTCATACTGAAGAGTTTAACTGGCACAAATAATAGGTTGTTACTATAAATAAACAGGCAAGTGAAGAAATTATCCACTGCCATTCAAATGGCAAGAATCACATAGTTGAAAATTGAACAAACTCGTGATATTGAGTAAATGTACTGTATGAGAATCCAACTTGAAACAGCGTCTGTTTAAAAAATTAAGCTTCAAGTCTATTGGTGCAGCACTCTATGAATGAACACAAATGTCACCCTCAACTTGTCTGTATGCAATATTAAGTTCTTCATTTTATTGAATAAACTTCTAAAACCTTTTTTACTGACAAGTTTATTGTGTACGCCATTGAATGTAGCTGTGAAGAGATAACATATATTGTTTAGGTGCCAATACCATTGACCATCATCAGAATGGCCCATCCTTCAATGAGATATCTAAGGAAAACCGAGCTTCAAACCTCCATATAATACTTGCATCCGTCCCTGAAATGAATACACATCAAAGAGTCTTTTTAAGCATGGAGGATAACAAAGACGAAGCCCATATAAAACTATTATAACGAGTTATTACTTATTATATACTCTTTTTGGCACACATGCTCGTAGACTTGATGCAGCTTTGTCAGTTATTGTTAATCTGCCACAGCATTTTTTCTCACTCATTGAACCCAACTGCTAGCTGCCTATTCCAAGAATCTAAATTTTCTAGGAGGCTTTACTTAATTTTCTATGCATCATTATCCTTTTGTCCACGTGAAAAGTATACCCTCCTTCACACGGAGACGGAGAGCTTTCCCATCCAAGCCACAATATACATAATGCTTGTCCATAAAAATATTCATTACTTAGGACAGGTATCTGAAAGGATTACGAGTTGATAACTAGCAAACACTTTTGGAAATCTCAGCAACCAAAAATTCTATATAGATAAATAAATTTTGCAATAGACTTTTAAACCTAGGCCACTCCTCCTCCTGCAGATAATACAAGGATGTTAAAATTAAGAAGATTTCAAAACAAATGGGCTTGTCTCTACTGATGAGAGAAGAAACGTTTTCAATGCATATCATATTTGAACACTATTCTGAAATTAGAAAACAGAGTATGTACATTACTTAGGACAGGTATCTGAAAGGATTACGAGTTGACAACTAGCAAACACTTTTGGAAATCTCAGCAACCAAAATTTCTATATAGATAAATAAATTTTGCAATAGACTTTTAAATGTAGGCCGGTCTTCTCCGTGCAAACCATGAATAGAGGTTAAAAACACAAATATTGAAAAACAAATATGTTAGTAAAGACATTTTGCAATAGGACTTTTTTTTTCAACCTAGACCACTCCTCCTCCTGCAGATAATACAAGGATGTTAAAATTAACAAGATTTCAAAACAAATGGGCTTGTCTCTACTGATGAGAGAAGAAACGTTTCCAATGCATATCATATTTGAACACTATTCTGAAATTAGAAAACAGAGTATGCACATTATATTCAAGAAAAATAAACCCAAAACATAGAATATTAGCAAAAGCTGAGAAACAGGTGTAAATTAAGAAGAAACCGATAAAAGCACACCATTAGTCATAATAATAATGATACCTGCTCGGCAACCTCTTGTTGGGCAACAGGAGATGGATCTTCAATACGGCCATATTTCTCGAGGATAGGCTCCACCAGTAACTCCATGAAAGCATGAATGCTGTGTTCCTTGGATGGCATCTCCCCATAGAACTCCATCAAGAAAACAATTAGCTTAAGCTGTTTCAACCACTGAATTACTGAACTACAGGGCACTTCCAAGAGGGCAGTTAATACTAAAGCATTCCCCTTGTGCCCAAGTCCAATGCTAATGCCAACTACCCAGATGATAACCTTAAAATGCTGAATTACAGGACGCTTCCAAGAAGGAAACGAATATTAAAGCATTCCCCTTCTGCCCAAGTCCAATACTAATGTCAACTACCCAGATGGTGATAACTTTGGACACCCAGTTTTAGCAAGCTTGGGGCAACACTTTATGGCATTTTTAGGTTCTGCGTTGTACACTGCAGCAGCTCTGAATACGACCTGACCTGCTGAAGTTGTACATCAAATCATCTTTGATATTATTTGTTCAGTGTACCAAATAATGTGCGAACGCGTGTTGTACTATGAGAGCTCCCAGAAGATATTAGACGGCAAGGACTTCAATTCATGATGGTAAGACTGCGTTTAATTTGTTTTCCTTATCACAATTTTCTGAAGACAATATTATATCAAAGGTCAAATGTTGGGAGTGTGCCGGAACCAATAAATTTATATTTAATCTTTCATTTTTTGGTTCTTTAAACTGGTTTTGAGCAAAAAATTTGATTGGGTTAACCATCATAAAAAAAAAAAATTGCAGCGTCGACCGTCAATTCTGTTACCCCCACTTGTGTTTATATAGAGTGTATTTAAGTACTTCACCACCTTTCGCACATGAAAAACTAGCGCGAAGCGTGAGAGATCATCTCCAACCTTGTTTATGATGAAGCTGTCATTATCAATATCATCCAGATCAATAATTTTGATTTCATTTGATATGGTGATCATATTTTCCATCATGAGTTGATCTTTGACTGATAGGTATATTTTCGTCGAGAGTTGATTGCAGAAATTTTAATTTTTTTAATATTTAAATTCTATTATATTTTCTTCATTGATCAGCTTAGAATTCTCACCAATTTCTATGTGAGAACATATAGTATAATTTATTCAACAAGGAACATATAGAGAGGCTGGGTTCACTCATCATCCACTTGCATAGGCTGCTCTTCAGAAATTGGATTGGAGAGGTTGTTTCATAGACTATTTTTGATTTGATGAACTTTAAAATTCTTTCTTTCTTTCTTTTAAACTTTTTAATAATGATGTTGTTTTTTTAGTGAAAAGTGTTGTTTATATTAATTTATATAAGATAAAGTATTGTTAACCATTGTAAAGGAAAGCAAAGCTTTTTTTTAAAGTAATTTGGGTTAATTTTATTAAAAATGAGGATAATTAATTTAGATTATGATTGAAATTTTTTATTAGTATTGTAAAATTAGCATACTATAGCATATTTGTTCATTCTTTTACTTAAAAAATTATTATATTTTTATCAAGCTATCGACCAAGTCATTAAAAATCTATTAAAATTATTTTTTTATTTTTTTTTTTGATAAAAGTGGATGAGACCACTAAACTTATATTGATTATATATATTTTTACATGTGTCTGGTTCAAAGAGCACTGAAGGGAAAGAACCAGTAAGAAAACCCTTCAGTATTGCTCAAGAAAACATAAGCCTAACTACCCATTACAAAAAGCCCATTGGCATACCAAAACCCCCCAAATACATTGCAATACATTGCCATCCGCATTAGATATAAAGGAAGCTGTAAGAAGCAGTCTAACAGGGAGCATCTAAAGATGAAGTCAAGAATGTCCACAAAAAATCAGAGCCATCACCCCAAAATCTAGCCTATCTAAACACCACAAGAATCCAAAGCTCTGAAGAAAACAAAACTCAGAGCCATGAGAGAACCAAGAATAAGAGATCCACATTAACTGCTCTTTCCAATTCCTCAGAAAAAGCCACCATCCACCGAATTTGGCAAGAATTCTCCATAGAAAACAGAACATTATGTTAGAGTGAAAAGCAAGACAAAGATCGAATGATAGCCATAAGTGCCCACCAACAATCAATATAACTGAGAACATGAACACAATGTCATGATTATCGCATCATGAAAGAAACCTGCTAATATGAAGATGATCACACAATGATAAAGTCAACGAATAGCATAATATCCCCAATCATAAGAACAACTACCTGGATCACTGATAGATCATGATGCCAAATGAAGCGAAGAGGAAAAAACAAGTGATTAAGGTACGAAAGCCTGATGGGAAGGCAACCAGCAACCAGTCGCGACAAAAAAAGATTACCAAAAACAAAGGATCAAATAGATATTATGCAAGTACCCCTGTCGTACAAGTACTGATTAATATGTAATGGTTGCCATAAGCCAAAGAGATCCCAAACTTGCAAAAGAAATTCAAAACAGCCCGCCAACCAAGATAACCAAAGGCAACCACTCAACCAAGAAAGAAAAATCCACCATCCAAACCAAAGATACCCCTCCTACCTCCGGACTTTGTGTGAAGAAACTACCAAATATGACTACAACAGGAATGTTGCCATAAGGTAGGACAACATCCCCACTATAACCATATAGGGAAGTAACCATCACATAAAGCAAGGAGACATGAGAAGGTACATCTCAGACCAGTAGAAGAAAACCCAACCAATTTCCTACCCCATGAATGAAATCTAACATAAGATATGAATAGCACAAAATTGTCATGAAGGCCAACACCTTTACTACATATACTAACGAAGCATAGATAGTGAAGTAGGATTTCAAGAAGGAGGACCCCCTATAAAAAAAGCATCTTCATGCAAGATGTAGGAATGTCTAAGGGAGAGACCTCCAGGAAATCGACATCCTCAACAACGGCCTTATTTGCTAAAAAATCTGCAATGACGTTGATCTCCCTAAAACAATGCGAAATAGAAAAAGTGGAAAAACATTTTAACTGCTGAAGAATGTGATCTAAGAAATATTGAAGATGCCAAGATAGACATTTCTTGGCTACAACCACTTGAAACACGACCATGGAATCACCTTCAATAACAATGTCTTTAATGTTTAATGAAAGAGCGATATCAAGCCCAAAGGATAAAGCTTGAAACTCAATCATGTTATTGGTACCATGTCCAATTTGTTTACCCACAGCTTTGATGACTTTTGAAGAATGATCAAAAATAACTACTCCAATACCAGACTTTCCCGGATTCCCCTTTGAGGCTCCATCAAACTGAAGTTTGAATGAAGGGAATGGAGGGGGAGTCCATCTGGCCAATTTTCGTTTAACCAAAGAAGATAGACCTCCTGATACAGCCCCATGGGAAGGCATCTAACAAAGAGTAGTCCATTTCCAAGTAACCTGATTATCCCAATGAGAGAAAGAACTGAGATGATCTAAGTTTTTATGAATGAACGAAAGAACCACCTCACTGACGGAGGTTTGAATTTTACCAATTACTTCAGAGAAAGTGGCCTTTTTATGATTAAAAATTCTAGAATTTATTTCAAGCCAAATATTCCAAATTACTAGAGATGGGGCCACAACCCAAAGGGATGAATAGAATGATGAGGAAAACAACAAGGGCCAGGCCATGAAATGCGAAAGAAGATTGGGACCTATCGCAGAAGACCAGCCAAGCATGCCAAATAACCAATACCAGTACTCATATGCAAATGGACAAAACAAGAAAAGATGATCCATGGATTCCATACAATTACCACAAAAAACACAAGGAAATACAGTTGTAATCCCAAGTTTGTCCAAGCGCATTCCAGTGAGAACCTTATCTTGGACTGCCAACCAAGCAAACGACCCTGCTTTAGGAAGACAAGCTGGATACCAAAAAAGCTTAGTAGGCCAGCAAGGGGATGGAGATGTCTGAACTAAAGAATTATAACCATCTTTAATTGAATAAGAACCAGCAACACTCTTAATCAAAACTAAGGAGTCCTCTTTATTTTGGAAAACAAGGGGTCTTTTGTGAAGTTCTTCCACAAAAGCTAGAATAAGATTAATATCAACCGACAAGGGAGGGATAATCTTCCATTTCGCAATCTCACAAGGACCAAAGGAGACAATGTCAAAATAATTAGCAACAAAAGGCCCCCAAAATTATAATAGAATACCAGACAAGGGGACCAGTCTCAGATAGTTGAAAGGGCAGAGTGCCCATTCCAAACTTCATCCCAAAACCGGACTTTCTTCCCTTTATTGACAACCCAGGATAGATGTGGTAAAATAACCATCCTACATGAAACCAAAAAATTCCAAAAAGCCGAACCTTTTGGAAGAGATGAAGCAGTAAAAATCCTCTCTCTGGAAGCACCCCTTAAATACTTAGCAAACATGATGGTAGCCCATTTACTATGAGGGTCAGTATATAACTTCCAAACCAATTTTGCCCCCAAAGCCTTATTCTGAGCAGCTAAATTATGAATGTCTGCACCCCCCAACTCTTTGGGACGACAAATTTTGTCCCAAGCCAAGAGAGGAATCCTCGGCTTATCACCCAAGTTATCATTCCAAAGAAAGGTCCTAAGGGAGACCCTAATGTTCTTAATAACTTGGGGGGGAGCCTGCAAAACGAACATCAAATATGTGGGGATGGCATTCAAAACTGACTTAATTAAAATAATTTTACCAACCATCGTCAGCCACTTATGATTCCAGGAAGAGATTCGGGAGGATATTGAATGAACAATTTTGTTCCAAAAGGAAGCCTTATCCAACCCTAGAAAAAAAGGAATGCCCAGGTATACACATGGGAGGGTCCCAACTTGAAAACTCCAAAAGCGAACGAGTCTATTTTTAACTAGAGGGGAGACATTCACAAAAAAGATTTTGGATTTATGATTATTAATACTTTGTCCAGAAAAAGCTGCATTATCATAGATAATTTTCTTAATAACACGAGCCTCCCTTAGAGAGGCTGCCCCAAACAGAAGCGTATCATCCGCAAACAAGCAATGAGATTGCGGAGAAGGGAGGCCATCTATTCTAATACCTGACCATAAACCAGATGTTGTAGCACTAGAGATGGCCCTACTTAATGCTTCTGCCAAAAGGATGAATAGAAAAGGAGACAAAGGATCCCCTTGCCTAAGTCCCCGCGAGGAAGCAAAAAACCTTGACGGGGAACCATTAACCAAAACTAAAAAGCGAGCAGAAGATATACAAGAAAACACCCACTTAACCCAGCAACGCGAAAAGCCCAGATGATATAAAACAACCCTAAGAGCCTGCCAATTGACCCTATCATAAGCCTTCAACATGTCTAGCTTAAGTATCATCGCCGAAACCTTTTGTTGAGAAATGGAGTGCAGAACTTCGTGAGCTACAATCGCACCCTCAAATGTTTCTCGACCAGGAACAAATCCTCCCTATTCTAGGGAGACAATCCGAGGGAGGAGCCTAGATAGCCTAACCAAAATTGCCTTAGTAAAGATTTTATATAAAGTAGTACACAAGGCAATCGGACGAAAATCCGAGAACGAAGTAGGATTATCCACCTTCGGAATGATAGCAATAAGAGTAGTATTAAGCTTTCTAAGAATAGACCTATTTCTTCTAGATTCCTCCAAGGCTAGCAATACGTCATTCCCTATAAACTCCCAACACTTTTGAAAGAATAGTGTCGTAAACCCATCCGGAACCGGGGCCTTCTCCGGATGCATGGAGAAGACTATCTCTTTCAGTTCAGCTAGAGTAAAGGGAGCCATAAGCTTCTTATTATCTTCTTGAGAAACTAAAGAGGGGATCGATTGCACAATCTCATTATCTAATGCAACTAGATCCACTGTAAGAAGTGACTTAAAGAACCTAACAACTCCAGAAGCAATCTCTTCCTCATCTACCAAGATGTTTCCATTAGAGTCAGTAATGCAGGAAATTCGATTATGCTGCCTCTTGAGCTTAGTCGAGGAATGGAAAAACTTAGTATTTCTATCCCCATCAGAAAGCCAAAGATCTCTAGACTTCTGCCTCCAATAAGATTCTTCCCTAGCCAAAGTCTCAGAAAGTTGAAAGTTCAACAACTTCAACCTATCATACAAAAGAGAGGACATTCCTAAAGCCATAATGGTCTTATTAATTTGCTTAATTTCTTCCTGAATCCTAGCCTTTTCCCCGAAAATTTTCTTGAAATGCAATACATTCCACACCTTAATCTTATGTTTTAAGAAACCCATCTTCTTAACAAGCTGAAACATCCGAGATCCAGGAAAGAATGGAGCAGAACACCACCATTGCTTTAATGAAGGTAAGAAAGATTGATTCATATAATTATGAGATTGATCAGTTAAACTCAAGTGAGTGGGAATTGAGAGGTGGAAGTGAAGATAAAATAATAATAAATTAATTTTTCATGTATTTAAGTGTCACAAACACGTCAACTTAAATGCTTCTAGTTTTTATTGACAAACATTTTTGCATCCATAAGTACAATACGCCTTTGATGTAATTAACTATATAAAAAGTAAATATATTTAATTGTTAACAAAAGAATATGTATTTTTTATATAAAGAATTCATATTTAGATTATATTTTTGTCTTGAAAAATATGATCTCTTTATCAATATAGTATGTTGGATCTTTTGTTGAATTTGTTTGTCTTCAAGATCAAGTCTATAGGTCCAAATCTAGGTTGCAGTCATAAACTTTTCCTTGTGTCCATTTTTTTTTGTTAATAAAAACCCAGATTGAGGCCTAGGAACCAAAGAATAATAATAGGAAAGGTCTACAAGGTAAGCCATGAACAAACTGAAAATAAAAATAAACAAAAAAGCTCCCAATGAAGATAAGAGAAAAAAGCACCAATAAGGAAAGTTGTTGACCATTTTTGTGTCAACCTTAGCCATGCAGACAACCGATTTGAGATATGTTCACTGGCTAATACCCTGTTAAAACCCCTAAGGCCTAAAACCCTAAACCCTTAAGACTTTTGCCTTAAACCTTTTTAAGTCTTTTTCTTTTCCTTTGTTGACCGGCATGGGAAGTCATTTTACTTTAGTCTACCAACTAGAGGGTCCATTCTTCATGGCAAGACCGACCCCTTTCACCCGCTACCAACTGGCGAGAGTTCTTTTTTCACTCATCGCGTTGTCGAGACATTTCCACTCTTGTTCCCTATTGTAACTGTGTTATTTTCATGCGACACTATGATGAGCAATGTTGGCGGGAGTTCTTTTTTGTTATCGCTTGGAAGGTGCCTATCGCTCTTTCCCCGCAAACAGGAACAATGTTGTTTTCATGTGGCACGGTGATAAGTGATGCGACTGGGAGGAAGAGATTTGTGATCGTTGTTTCACAGCGGACAAGAACATTGTTGCTTCACAGCAAACAAGAACACTACGACTGTGCTAATTTTGTGTGACACTGCGATGAGCGATGTGGCCAGCGTATGAGGGACTAAAGTGTTATCGTTGTTTCACACCGATTGGGAATTAGGTACCACCTTTGGCTACGATACTGCGATGGGTTGTTTGGCTGGTGAGCCCAACTTATTTTCAAGGTGCAATCCTAGCCCGTCCATTTGCATGCGATAAGGAGGATCTAGTGACCCAAATTTAAACTGGAGGCAATCGTTGAAATTCAAACAGGTGCCTGAGGGTGGTTGCCAACTTAATGGGTCAAAAATCAATATCTAACCCTGTCGGCTAACCAAATCAAATCTGATCCACTCCAACCACTTTTACAGGGTCGAGGGATGATGGCCATTACTCTGCCATGTTCCTAAGGACATTTCTCTCAACCACCCATGCTCATTTATTATAGATTGAAGACCTTTTGGGCCTAGTAGAGGGCAATCAGACGCCTTTCTTGCAGAAGCTCCCTTAATTTTAGGAATTGTTGCTTTTTCCCATCTCTGGGAGAGATCTTCAGGCACACAACCATCAGATCATTTGTCTAATCTGATTCTCCTCTCTTTTTTGTAACCTAACCCTAGTTGGTTAGGGTTTTGAACCTAGTATCCATCTGAGTTATGTCTGATCTATAAAGGCAAATTTTGTAGCTCTTTCTAAGGGTCCTCTCGTTGTTTCTATTATAAAAACTCATACTTTTTGCAATTGTAAACTTTGCCTTGCCTTTATATCAATAAAAATTTATGTCTCGCCTCTTTTCAGTTGAAATATTATTGTAATGCACTTTACCTCTTTATTTGAATGCATTCTTTTATGATTCTTAGTTTATGTGATTGTGTTAACACCCTTGTAGACATATGTGAAATTATTTTAGTTCCTCTCTTCATCTTACAGGATTCTAGCATTTGCATGTTCTTAGGGAGCTAATTAGGATAGGAGATTATGTGTATCTTTGGGTAGTTTTGATTGATGTCTTGTGCAGTTATGGGCAAGGAGGATCAAATTTCAATCTAGGTGCATCACCTATTTTCCCTTTCAGCATTTCTTCTCCCATTTTCCCCTCTAGATCATTAGAATAGGTTTTATAAGTGTTGGGTTGGTCCAACACCACACCTTGACTGATAAGGAAGTCGACCTTCTCCATAGACTCAACCTCACATGTGCAAGGTCCCACACTCGGAGGTTGCTTCCATGTTTCACAAGGTTGTTGAGCACTAGTGTTCAACAAGGGTGCAAACTTTTGTGACAACAATTTCTGGCACGCCCGATGGGATTGATTAAACTATTTCTAGTTCAAGTTCTCTTATCTTATTGTTGATAGTTGGTGTGTATGTCAACAAGTTATGTCTTTGGAGGCAACATTTTTCATACCTGGTGACTCTAAGAAGAAATCTACTGGTCAAGTAGTCCTAAACCCAAACCAACTAAAGATTTGGTGTGTTCTTCAGTTCATCAAGCCTTTTGGAGGCAACATCTTTCAAGCACCTGGCCCCCCTACAATCATTTCGTGAATCTATGGTATGTTATCTGTCTCTGGTTGGCCAAATCCATTTGCCCTTTTTAAGCATTTTGTTTAATGAGATCCATTTCTTTCAAATTCTTTAACACAAGTTCATACCATAGGTGTAATTTCTATTCACCCCCATTCTATGAGAATGCAAGCCATTCTTCTCTTGCTTACCAACAAGCCCAAACTAGGACTGCTCCTAGTTTTAACCCCAACATCTTTTCTCCAACAATAGGTGGGTATTTTCCTAATGCTCACCACCCACCCACCCCTACTCAACCTTCTTGGCAGCCTAATCAACCTCAAAACAATGAAAAATGACAAATTGCAAAGCTCAAAAATATGATTCTAGGCTTGAAATGGCTGATGGATGAGGTCAAGGAGGGGATGGCCTTGTTGGCAACAATGCAGAAAACTGAGAGGGGGGGGCGGGGGGGTGAATCAGTTTTCTTTAAAAACTTTACATTACTTAAACACAATTTCAGATCTGATAATTAACAGTGAAAGCATAAATCAACACCACATCAATAACACACATAACACCAAGATTTTTTATGTGGAAAACTCGGTCAAGGGAAAAACCATGGTGGGAGCCTACCCACAATATAATGATACCCTTTTAGAAGTGTATGAAATATTACAATGGGGAATACACATGCATTCAGGAACACTGCCTAGAGCTCATCGCTCAAAACATATAACAAGGAGGGCACAATTATCAATGCGGACCATCAACACGGACACGACACAATCTAGAAACATCCACAAGAATCATGAATTACCACAACAACAACCGTACCAACACCACTTACTAGAATCTACATCATCATGATTATACCAAACTTCAAGAACACTAATTGAATTGATTGTCAAACTAAAAGATTCACTTGTAGACCTCCAAATCATGAACCATCTAAATTAAGAACACGCCAGAACATCCCAAACACTCTGCCAAATCTGCAAACTAAGATATTGAAATGCGGAGCAATGCAGAGCAAAATCCAGAACATTGATCAACATAGAACAACTGAAAAACCATCCACAATACCGGATATCATAACTCAATCAAATATACATGTGAACCTTTGAAACTTAAGTTGAATCAACTAAATATACTTATCTCAAAACCCTTTAATTTGCAACAACTCATTTGCAACACATTGGCCAAACCAATTTACTTAATGTGATTGTAACACTAGAACACACAAAGGAATATGTTGACATCAATGACAACACATTCCAGCAAACTTCTCAACAATATCCAACAATCTCCCCCTTTGGCATTGATGGAAACATATGAATGTGAAAAATAATCAATGCAAAGAAAGAAAATAATCAACTCCCCCTTTGATCATGCACACAGCTCAACACAGGTTTTTCACATAGCTCTCTCTCCCCCTTTGACATCAATGCTAAAGGAATATATTGCACAAATCTCTCTCCCTTTAGCCAAACTCTTTCTCTTCCTACAACTGAACATCAAAACTAACAAATCTAAACATCTAACTACTCCCCCTAAGTAGCAGCCACCACACATCAATCTGGATCACAAGATATCTCTATGAAATTCACCAGACTAATGCAACTCCATGCATCTTAATTCTCATCAGGAGGGACAATTACCCCTAACTTCTCTCTAAGATACTCAAAAGTATCTTTAGGCAAAGGCTTAGTGAAGATATCTACAATTTTTTCCTTTGTAGATACATACTCCAATCTGACTTCCTTCTCATTCACCTTTTCTCTTAAGAAATGAAACTTGATTGATATATGTTGTCTTTGAATGCAACACCGGATTCTTAGAAATGTTGATAGCATTTGAATTATCATAGTATATAGCAGTAGGCTCATCATAAACAACTCTGATATCCTTCAGCACATGTTTCATCCACATCACCTAAGTACAATTACTAGCAACAACAATATACTCAACCGCTGTAGTAGATAAAGAAATAGAATTTTGCTTCTTACTCATCCATGAAACCAATCTCTTTCCCCAAAAAAATGCACCTCCAATAGTACTCTTTCGATCATCAACATCACCTGCCCAATCAACATTAGTAAAAACACTCAAGGTAAAATCATAATTTTTAGGGTACCATAAGCCAAAATCAACTATCCCTTTCAAATCTGAAAATACTTTTTACAGCTATAACATGAGATTCCTTAGGATTAGCTTGAAATCTAGCAACAAGATATACAACATTCATAATGTCTGGTCTAGTTTGAGTTAAATACAACAATCCACCAATCATATATTTGTATCTAATCTTATTTACTTTTGAAGAATCGTCATCCTTTGTCAACTTACATCCAGTTACCATAGGAGTACCAACTAGATTTGAGTCATCCAACCCAAACTTATTCAACAACTCTTTCGCATACTTAGACTGAGATATAAAAATTCCTTTATCTAATTGAGTAATCTGCAATCCCAAAAAGAATTTCATCTCACCAATCATAGGCATTTCAAACTCATTTTTCATGTCATCAACAAACTTTTTGCACAAACTATCATCTCCACCAAAAACAATATCATCAACAAATACCTCAACAATTAAAATGTTATCATGATCAATCTTGAAGTACATATTACTATTATCAGTATCTTTATTGAATCCAAGCTTCAACAAATACTTATCCAATTTGGCATACCAAGCTCTTGGGGCTTTCTTCAATCCATACAGTTCTTTCTTCAATCTGCAAACCAATATATTGCAACGCAGAGCAATGCAGAGCAAAATCCAAAACACTGATCAACACCAAACAACTGAAAAGCCATCTACAATATTGGATCTCATAACTCGTTCAAATCTCCATGTGAACCTTTGAAACTTAAACTGAATCATCTAGAGATACTTATCTCAAAATGTTTTAATCTGCAAAAACTCATCTGCAACACATTGACCAAACCAACTCACTTAATGTGACTATAACACTAGAACACATAGAGGAATATGTTAACATCAATGATAATAACACATTCCAACAAACTTCTCAACAATATCCAACAAGCCTATCAAGTTGTAGAGCAACAACATGAGTGGAATTTGCAGCAGGAGGAGATGGCTTATCAGGCTCAACTTCAACAACAAGAGTTGGAGGCCCCAAGACAGTGACAACAACATGAAGCCTTCCTTGCAGAGCAACTTGCTTCTGCTAGGAAGGAAGAAATCAAGAAGTTGGTGGCTTTGGAGATGCAGATCATGCAAGAGGAAGGTTATGCCCCTAAAGCCCCTAAGTTCAAAATCCCAAGCTTAGGGAAGGGGATACCTTCCAAGCCTATAGAGGAGCCTATTTAAGAGAGCCCAAGATTTAAAATCCCAAGTTTCAGGGGAGCTCCAACAGTTGTTACACAAGAACTCACTATTTAGGCCCTTCAGTGCCCTTTGCAAATTTCCCCACCACCTAGGCCTTTTCTGGATACTATTTGCCTTTTTAAGGGTGGACTTGTTGTATGGAGGGCATATGGTAATCATCCTCATCTGAAGCTTGATATGCAGCCCATTGCTAGTGAGGACAACGTGGAGGAATTAGAGATGCTACAGGAGGAGATTAAGGATGATCAGTTGCAATAGGCCATCAAGCAAGATAAGCTTAACAGTGTTGTAGAGGATTCAACCCTCTCATTCGATTGTCTTCATGTCTTCATTGATCGTGAGGATAAGGATTTATCTACACCTTCACCGGTGGTAGCTCTGGAGAAGCAAGCACATGTTAAGGAGGCCACGAGGTGTGATGTTTTTGTAGTAGATAACATGGTGGATGGATCATGTCATGAACCTGAGGTTGTTGCAATATGTTGTCAAGAGGAAGAAACAAAAACAAAGAGACAATCTAAAGATTTTAGATCTTCTTGCGAGTTGTCTCATAAATCTGAAGTTGGTGCTGATGAGCTAGGTATCAACACATGTGATTATGATGTATGCTAGTTCTCCCTTGTCCCTGAATGTGATGATGTTGAATGTGAGGTCTTCATTTGAGGTGAAGATGTCTCTTTTGGCAGTAGGGATGTATTATGCCCTACATAACACACCCCAACATTTTGCTTCCCAAGTTGGGGGCCCCCTTCTTCTCTGCTTTGTTTTCATCCTGTTTTGTTCGAGATTTTGGGTTTCTGAACCTTGAGGTGCCTCTTTGTTTCCTTCTTTTCTTTGTCCTTCTTCGAGATTTTGAAATCGTCATTTATTTTTGTTTTGTTTCTCAAGACCTAATAATTTTGAAACCCCAGAATCCCGAAGTCTTGTTGGGCTTGCTTTGTTCCTTGTTTTGAAGCCCCAAGATCTCGGGTCTTCGAGTTCCCGAGTTCTTCATGTTTTGTTTGTCAAACTTTGAAACCTCGAAATCCTGGAATCCCAAAGTTAGTTCGTTTGTTTTTGGTTTTGATCCCTGAGATTCTGGAATCTCGAAATCTCAGGTTCTCCTGGTTTTGTGTCTCGCTTCAAAACCCCGCAATCTCGAGGTGGTGTTCCGCTTGTTTTCCAAAGCCCTGGGATCCTGAGCTTTCCATGTTTCATTTGTCAAACTTCAGAGTTTTGAAATCCTGAAACCCCGAGGTCGTTTGCATTAAAGGGGTTGTACGATCGCCAGAGGGGGGTATAAATAGTCACAAATGAGTCATTTATGCTCATTTGTGCACTCGGTCATCTTAATCTTTATGCTCTCCTTCGACGATATTTCTTCCCGTGGTGCACGCTTTTCATCGTCCTTCCTTTTTCAGGCAGGCTTTTGTCTTCCTCTTCTTGTTCTCTTTCCCATTTTGTGTGTTTCCTACTTTCTTAATTTAGGGTTTAGGTTAGATTTTATGTTTTCAAATAAAATCGGTTTTTTGTCGATCCTTAGGTTTAGATGGCCTTGTTTCGCTGTTTTAGGATCTCAGAACCCTCGAATCCTGAAAATTTCTTTTGCCCACTTCAAAACTTCAGGTTCCCTAAGTTTCGAAGTGCCCTCCTAGTTGAGTTTTAAATCCTTTAGGATTCTATAAACCTAGAATCTCGGAGCCCCTTATGCTTCCAAGTTAAACTCCTTCAGGATCCTAGAACCCTGGAATCCCGAAGACCACCCTAAGAACTTCCCTTTGAGAACTTCGAAACTCTAGGTTCCCGAAGTCCCAAAACCAATCTTTTGAAGAGTCCCTCCCGACCTTGGAACCTTGAGATCTTGAAATCGACTGTAATAAGCTCTTTTGAGACCCCGAAATCCACAAACCCTGAAACCCCGAAATCACTTGTAATGGGTTCTTTTTATACCTCAGAACCCTGAAGTTTCAAAGTCTCTCATACTTTGTCAAAAATGATGTAGCTGACTGAATATCTTTTGTTGTAGGTTAAAGCAGGCTTATGGAACCATCTACATCCAGTCGAAAGAGGACTAGGAGAAGAGGTGATTACAGAGCAAGACCTATTGGGAGGAGATACTATTGCTAGCCTACAAACATGCATAGATATTATTGACTTAAAGATAGAAATGATGGAGCAGTATCGCATTGAGATTCTGAAAAAAACATCCCCCACTCCTCAGTGTGCTTGAACAGTATGAGCAATTCATCATCAAACTACTAGGAAAATATGGGTACAACCTTGAGCAAGATGGAGTGTTACATCAAGAAAATATACTCAACATATGGGATTAGGTTATATTGCTGACCACTTGGTAGCCATTGCTGAATTCAACGTAGAAACAATGAATAGGTACATGTATGTGATATTCTAGTGTCAGGGAGCAGAGGAAATGGTGAGTAGGCTGGAAAGCACCAAAAAATTACTAAGAGTCTCAAAGTTTTGCCTAATGTATGTGGTTGATCCTCCATCCACTTCCATAGATTACTTCATCAACAACTACCAAAACTATAAGAAGAATAGAAGACAAATAGGTAGTTAGTCACATAATGCATGTCAAAGCGATGCCACCACCATAAATTAGTGCAACATCAACAGACACTTCATATTACACTTTCCTTGCTTTTGCACTACCATTGTATGATTCGAAGGTCCTAGAGTTGATGCATCGTCAAGAATGTGAACTGCAAGCACCGGTTTACTAATAGTTAAGTGGAGTTCATAGGCAGCAACTTGCATGTTGACTACAAATCCCACCATTTTGTAACTGGATCTTAGGTAGGATTTACTCCTAGGTTGTAGGGATGGAAACACTATAAATTATAAAGACTGGGCCATGTAGAGGGTCTACGAATTGACGATTCAAGGCCATTTAGCTAGAGAATTAATACTTTTTCTGCAATTTCTTTCTCATATCTATTTTATCATACATTTTTTAAGATTAATACAAAGCAACTTGTGGGTTGTCTGATCTGCAATACATGTTTTTGTAGTTGATGTTCTTCATAGTTTGGTATCTTCTCTCATCCTAATCAGTAGCTTGTCCTTTCAGTTTTATTATTTTATGAATCATATTATGCATGTAAATGGTATATGATGATAAAATAGTAGAGCAATTTTATGATCTTTTGATATCCAATTCCATTTATATGTGAGGTTACTAAATTTGCATGTTTGTTGGAACGTTATTTGAATGTTGATTGAATGTTATTGATAATAATCCTCTGTGATACATCAACTTCATTATCCACTCAGTTGTTAAGTATTGGTTTTGTTATTCTCTTGTTACCCTGATCGATCTTTTGATGTTTCTTTATTAAGTGGAAATCGGAAAATACAAAAAAAAAGGATTTTGTTTATTTTGTTCCAACCACCAGGCCCCTTGATAGGTACAATTACATTAGCCACTGAGTTATCTAACACCGTTGTGACTCGACTACAAAGACCTTGGAGTTGTTAGTCTTTAAGATTAACTCCTTTTCAAGAGAGGTGGTATACATTCTCATATCCTACCTGACTATTGGGGAGTGTGTCAAAACACCCATCAATAGAAATTGGTGCTAGAAGGAGGGTCGATAATGATTTTTGAATTATTTGTTTAGGTTAGAGTGAGTTATACCTTGGGAAAGTTTAACTCCAATGAGTAGTCCATTGTGTATACCTGGGATTTTTCACACAATTCCTCATCATGCGTACAATGGGCTTCCCATTTTCTTTCTTGAAAATGGACAAAGTGCTTCAGACCACGTAAATATTTTCAAAAATCAAGTGGTACTTCTTCAAATCATACCAGAAGATGTTGCTTGCAACTTGTTTGTTCAAACTCTTCAAGGTTCAACATCACAATTGTATGCAAGTCTTTCTCCAACCTAATTTGCTTATGGCATGAACTCAAATTCCTTTTCTTAAGTCAATTTGATCCTTTCACAAGATTGGAAGATGCATTTATTCAATTTGCAAATGTGAAAATAGTATCTAGTGAATGAATTGCTCAATCCAATCATAGATTCTTGCTTATGTATCAAAGAGTTCAATCTACAAGAAGAGTAATTGATGCAAGATTTTTGAAAAAATCATTACTTTTGGGGTATTGGTACCACGTTTGCAAAGAAAATAAAAAGTTCTGGTGAAGTAAATGATGTACATCAAGAACTTGAAATAGCCTTAATCTTGGCACAATCTGGATATAAAATTGTGAATAATAATTTCCATGATTTTAACGAAATTGTGTTAGGGGGTTCTTCATTTGTACAAACTTGTGCTCAGGCATACACCATGACTGTCGAACAATAAGCATTTGAAAGTTACAATGTCCCAAATCTACCAACTATGGAATCAAATAATACAATAGATCAACCTAACTATAATCAACACGTGCAACTCTCAAATCTGAATGAAAATGCTACATCTACTAATGAAGTTTTTATGGTTGTAACTTCTTTCTTTGGTCATGATTCATGAAAAAGAATAGCAGATAACAATGAAGTAGCAGCTGCAAAAGTTAATGATCAACCATGCTACATGAACTGGGTGCTCAAAAATGACGAAGAAGTGGTTGCAAACTCTAATTACAAACAGAAAATCAAATTTAGAAGTGATTCAACAACCTGTTTTGAAGAGAATTTTAAAGAATTTGGAATGTCAACAATGCTGCCCCAACATTGTTACAATGGAGATTCAACAAATGAAAGGTTTCATGCACATTCCCATGATGATTTCCATAGTAACCAATCACAGAATGAAGGTGAGAAAACTTTTAATTATTTGGAAGACATCTTGTTTGCACATAGTATCTTGAATCAACATTTGAAAGAAATGAGTGTTTCTAAGTGTTTGGTTGATATTGAAATTTTAGATGGATGTAGAATACACCTCATGAACAAGAATTGTGAAGCCAACTATTTTGTTTTCTTCGAAAGAATAGACCTATGCTTAAAGGAAGAAATTGAATTCGCGGAAGTATTCACTCCATTGGAAGACCACTAGGACCTTATGAATGAATTCAAAGAGTGGTTATTATCTTATGTATCTCAAGAAGACTCGCAACCAATTCCCCATAAGGAGGGATTGATTGACAATGACCAGCATGATGGAGAAATCACTACAAGTACAAAATTGAGGCTAGTTCAACCATGGATGATTGCTCAGGCAAAGTTATGATTGATAATCTTTTGCATTTAGAAGTTGATAATGTTGATCTTCGTATGGACTCCATAAGTAAGAAGAGTGATGTCGGATCAGATTTGGAAGTGACTGAAATTAATGATGATGAATTCACTTGTTTTGATAAAGGTAATACATTTGCAAATGTTTTCATAACCATGGATGATATGAGCTTCTCATTGAAATATACAACTTGTGCTAATTCGGTTGAAGAGAATATCAATAATGGAAGAGAATGTGATATATTTTTGGAAGAAGTAGTGGAAGACCTCTTCCCTCATCATAATGATGATTCAAATGTTGATACTTTTGATGCAAATGTAGAAACAAGTCAAAACTGCATTCAAACTTTTCAAAAACTTGTTGATGAATGTCTAGATCAAATTTGTGGCAGTCACGAGACAAAGTTATAAGTCATGATGAATAATGATGAAAACACACACATACGTGAGGTTGAACTCTTATTGCAGCAAAGTGTTTGTGATATGTTCCAGGTTGAAGGAGTGCAAGGAAGTGCAAAGTGTACGCAACAGACAAAGTCATAAATGGAAGTGCTTCACCAAGACTAGCAACATGAAATAGGGAAGTATTCATTTGATTTCATGCATTGTAATGAACTTTCAGGAGAAATATCTTATTCATTAGTTATTCATAACCTTGATAATCAAATTGCTAATGCTAGTGACTCTGTGTAGGGAATTAATATTTTACATCATGAAGAGGACTTCCATAGTTCACAAGGAAAATATATCATACAACCTACCTCAGTAGAATAAATGGAAAGGACAATGAATCTCGTGTCGGAATTGGTCATAGAGATGAGTAGTCGTAGGTGCTTGTGTAACATGTTAGATTTTGCAATATGTGATTCATGTAGGATTCATCCTTTGGAATCACATTTTGAGGTAAGTTGTTCGGATTTTGTAATGGCTTGGGAGATTTCCATGGTAGGTAATGTTGAAGGTGAACATTCTACTCTTAATAATCTAGAGATTGATGAACTTAAAGATTTTGATTTACTAGAAGGGAGGCTTGAAGTGAATAGTCCATTTGAACTTAAGTGTCCCAATTCACTGTTTGGGATTGATCTTCATAATAATGATGTGTTAAAAATTAAAGCTAATATTGATGATCAGACTGATGCATCACTAATAGATGTTGTTTCTCTTGACATGTATGAACTTGAGTGCGATGACAAGTTCTACCTCGAGCTGGGACCTCATAATGATGAAGTCACTATGCGGGATCTAACTCCTAAAATGCAATCAAGTCAAGTGGCTTCCTTCCTTTTCCCTCCATGTGTTGATTACTATGTGTTTGAATATGAGGTGGTGGGAATACCAACATGTTTGTGGGTAGATCACGGTCATAATGAAGACCCACGGTTGCTAATCTTTAAATTTGTGTGCTCTCAAAATAAATTAAAATTGCTAAAATTTTACATTTCTTAGTACAAAAATGATTTTTCTAAACTTAGGACTTGGCCAACTAAGTTGCTACTACTGAACATAATGAAGAATTAATCAATAAGTGGTCAAATTATTTGTTGTCCTATTTTGTTAAGATCAAGTCTTAAGTTGGTCCAGTGTTAGTTTAGGCTAGCTAGGTAGGGTTAGTCTAGTTTCTTTTCTGTTTTCATTTCTTGTCCTTGTTGTTCAGTCTTTCATGTCTTCTTTGTCTTCTTGTGTGTCGGTGTTGTGTCTCATCTCTTTTCTTGTGTTGGGTTTTTCTCTATCTTGTTCTCTTTCCCTTTTTGTCTCTTGTCCCTTGCTCCTCTCAGTTGTGTTGCTTTGTTGTTCTTGTGTCCTAGTTGTTCCTATTTCCTTTTTCCTTCTTGTGTTCTTGTTCCTCTTTGTTTCTTGTTTTGTGTTCCTGGTTTTAAGATGGAAGTTGGGTTGTAGGATGAAAGGTATAAGAGAGAGTGACTAAGTTAGGAGTTTTCTACTTTGGAATACTTGATCTGTCACTTGCCTTAGTAACTTTGGTTTACTTTCATACTTTTCAATCTTGAGGGTGCTAACATGTATCTTCACCTAGTACATTTATGACTTTCTAGGAAGCAATTGAAGACCTATCACGAGCTACACATCTTAAGAAATCCATAAGTTAGTTCATATCAAGTTTGGTAACTCTATCCAAGGTGAAAAATCCAAATGTTTATGTTTCCTTCACAATATCCACCGTGGTTCCCAACCCAATGTCTAACTTTATTGTTTGAAAATTGAAAAAAGTGAGAAAAGAATGCAATCATTAGAAATATAACAAAAAACAAAATAGAAGAAATAATTATTCAAATCTCAATTCAAAAGGGCCATTCAAGTACCTCCACTGGGGCTATGGATGCTTGGGTGGTAGTGGAGAAATACTTGAGGGGAACCAGATGTATCTCTATTGGGGCTATAGACACCTAGCTGGTAGCAGAGCTATGCCCAGGATATCATTACATGACCTGGGAACTACATATTTTACCTGTATAGTCTGGATAGAGTCTACTTTGATTGGTTGCAACGAAACACAATGGATGGTTAACGAATCATTTGCACACACTTACGATTTTAGTTTTAACTTGGGCCTCTTTGGTGTGTTGGGTCTGGATTATGATTGGTTTTCTTTGAGATGTCTTGTATGAGTGTAAATTGGAGATTTTAGGTTCTTGAAGGGTTGAGTGCTTGAAAATGTGTGGAAGAATTTTCCCAGTTGAGTTGCTATTTGTTGTGCCCTGCATAATGCACCCCAACTTTTCGCTTCCCAAGCTGGGGGCCCCTTCTTCTCTGCTTTGTTTTTGTCTTGTTTTCTTTGAGATTTCGAGTTTCTGAAACCTCAGGGTTCCTCTTTGTTTCCTTCTTTTCTTTGTCCTGATTTGGGTTTTCAGAATCCTGAAGCCTCATTTTGTTTTTGTTCTGTTTCTCAAGACCTCGAAATTCAGAAACCCCAAAATCCTAAAGTCTTGTTGGGCTTGCTTTGTTCCTTGTTCTGAAGCCCCACGATCTTAGGTGTCTGAGTTCCCAGGTTCTTCATGTTTTGTTTGCAAGACTTCGGAACCTCGGAATCTTGGAATCTTGAAGTTTGTTCGTTTATTTTCGATTTTGAGCCCCAGGATTATGGAATTTTGAAATCCAGGGTTCTCTTTGTTTTGTGCCTCGCTTCGGAACCCCAGAGTCCCGAGATTGTGTTATGCTTGTTTTCCAGAGCCTCGGGATCCCGGAACCTTGGAATCCTGAGCTTCTATGTGTTTCATTTGTCGGCCTTCAGAGTTTCAAAATACCGAAACCCCAAGGTCATTTGCATTAAAGGGGTTGTACGGTCGCTCGAGGGGGGCATAAATAGTCACAAATGAGTCATTTCAGCTCATTTGTGGACTCGGTCATCTCAATCTCTCTACTCTCCTTCGAAGATATTTCTTCTCGTGGTGCAAATTTTTTGCCATCCTTCCTTTTTTAGGTACAATCTTGTCTTCCTCTTCTTGTTCTCTTTCCCGTTTCATGTGTTTCCTGCTTTCTTAATTTAGGGTTTAGGTTAGATTTTATGCTTTCAAATAAAATCGATGTTTTGTCGATCCTTAGGTTTAGATGGCCTTGTTTCGCTATTTCAGGATCTTGGAACCACAAAATCCTAGAACTTACTTTTGCCCCACTTCGAAACTTTGGGTTCCCGAAGTTCCAAAGTGCCCTCCTAGTCGAGTTTGAAATCCTTCAGGATTCTGGGGTTTTGGAATCCCATAGCCCCTTATGATGAAAAGTTAAACTCCTTCAGGATCCTGAAACCCTAGAATCCCAGAGACCACCCTAAGAATTTCTCTTTGAGCGCTTCAAAACTTTGGGTTCCTGGAGTCCCAAAACCAATCTTTTGAAGAGTTCCTCCGAACCCTAGAACCCCGGGATCCCAAAATAGACTATAATAAGCTCTTTTGAGACCTCAGAATCCAAGAACCCTGAATCCCGAAGTCATTTGTAATGGGTTCTTTTTAGCCCTCAAAACTCTGGAACCCCGAAGTTCCAAACTCTCTCATACTTTGTCAAAAAACATGTAGTTGATTGAATATATTTTGTCGCAAGTTAAAGCAAGCTTATGGAACCATCTACATCCAACTGAAAAAGGACTAGGAGAAGAGGTGATTACAAAGAAAGACCTATTAGGAGGAGATACTATTTCTCGCCTACAGACATGCATAGATATTCTTGACTTAAAGATAGAAATGATGGAGCAATGTTGCTTTGAGGTTCTAAAAAAACAAATCCCCCTCTCCTTGGTGTGCTTGAACAGTATGAGAAGTTCATTATCAAATTGCTAGGAAAATATGGGTACAACCTTGAGCAAGATGTAGTGTTACATCAAGAAACTATACTCAACAGATAGGATTAGATTATATTGTTGACCACTTTGCAACCATTGTTGAATTCGACGTAGAAACAATGAATAGATACATGTATGTGATATTCCAGTGTCAGGGAGTAGAGGAAATGATGGAAGAAATGTGAGTAGGTTGGAAAGAACCAAAGAAATACTAAGAGTCTCAAAGTTCTGCCTAACGTATGTGGTTGATCCTCCATCCACTTCCGTAGACTACTTCATCAGCAATTACCAGGACTATAAGAAGAATAGAAGACAAATAGGTAGTTAGTTACATGATGCATGTCAAAGCGATGTCACCGCCATAAATCATTGCAGCATCAACAAACACTTCATATTACACTTGCCTTGCTTTTGCACTACCATTGTATGATTCGAAGGTCTTAGAGCTTATGCACCATCAAGAACATGAACTGCAAGCACCAATTTAGTAATAGTTAAGTGGATTTCATAGGCAATGACTTGCATGTTGACTGCAACTCCCACCATTTTGTAACTGGATCTTAGGAAGGATTTATTCCTAGGTTATAGGGATGGAAACACTATAAATTGTAAATATTGGGCCATTTAGAGGGTCCACGAATTGATGATTCAAGGCCATTTAGCTAGAGAATTTATACTTTTTTTGCAATATCTTTCTCAGATCTATTTTGTCATACATTTTTGAAGATTAATACAAAGTGGCTTGTGAATTGCCTGATCTACAATACATGTTTTCATAGTTGATGTTCTTCATAGCTTGGTATCTTCTCTCATTCTAATCAGTAGCTTATCCTTTCAGTTTTATTATTTTATGAATCATATTATGCATGTAAATGGTATACGAGGACGAAATAGTAGAGCAATTTTATGATCTTTTGATATCCAATTCTGTTTACATGTGAGTTGAATGACTTTGCATGTTTGCTAGAACTTTATTTGAATGCTGATTGAATGTTATTAATAATACTCCTCTATGATACATCAACGTCGTAATTCGCTCAGTTGTTAAGTATTGGTTTTGTTATTGTCTCTTGTTACCCTGATTGATATTTTGACATTTTTTTATTAAGTGGAAATTGGAAAATACAAAAACAAAAGGATTTTGTTTATTTTTTTCCAACCAGTAGGCCCCTTGAAAGGTACAATTATGTTAGCCACCAATCTATCTAACACCGCCATGACCCGACTACAGAGACCTTGGAGTTGTTAGTCTTTAAGATTGTCTCCTTTTCAGGAGAGTTGGTATACATTCTCATATCCTTCCTGACTGTTGGGGAGTGTGTCAAAACACCCGTCAATAGGATGATGTGTCTATGCTTGAATGTTTCACTTGGGACCAACATACCAAGTTTGATGATGTTGAGAAACAACATGTTGGTCATGCAGACAGTCTTTTGGTTTCTCAACTTGACAATATACCCAAGCTTCAAAAAAATTTATTTGATGTGTTTGAGGAGCCCCCTCAGGTAGATCAAAACAAGGGTATGGTATACTTGTCATCCCCATGTGAGTTTCAGGCCTTTTCCTTTGGTTTAAACTCATACCTAGAGCAGGACAATTGTGATAGAAATGACTCTCCCTTATGTGAAGAGGGTTATTACTCTTATGTAAGGGTTAATTCTTTTGATACTGACCTACCCCTTGAATATTTTCTCTTTGCTACTATATGTGCATTTGATGTGCCTCCATGTGTTTCAAAGGCTTATCTTATTCTTTTCCTTCGTTGACCAGGATTGGCGACCATTTCACTTAAGTCTACTAGCTAGAGGGTCCCAACTTCATGGCAGGACCGATCCATTTCACTCGCTACCGACTGACAAGAGTTATTTTTTATCACTCATCACACTATCGAGATATTTCCACTTTTGTTCCCTGTCGTGACTGTGTTATTTTTGCATGACACTACGATTAGCGATGCTGATGGGAGTTCTTTTTTGTTATCACTTGGAAGGTGCCTATCGCTCTTTCCCCACAAATAAGAACAATGCTATTTTCATGTGATGCAGCGATAAGCGATGCACCCAAGAGGAAGAGGTTGGTGATCACTATTTTACAGTGGACAAGAACATCCTTGTTTCACAACAAACAAGAACACTGCAACTGTGTTACTTTCGTGCGACACTGCAATGAGAGATGTGGGTAGCGATGTGAGGGAATAAAGTGTTATCACTATTTGATGCAGAAGCACTAGTGTAGTTCTTACCGGTTGAGGCAGTTTGCAATGGAATTGCTTGAGATCATGGATTTTCTTCTTGTTTGAGGGTTTAGCATTGTGGTTTTGGATTTATTCTCTTGTCTTGGTGGTCTTTGTCATGTTCGAGTTTCATAGCATTTGGATTTAATCCTGGTGAGTTATCGATTCTGATATTGGCTTGGTGTATATTTTCATACCATTTAGTCTGGCAATGTGTTGAGCAAAGTTGGATCAGGTTGTGGTTGATCTCCATGACTTGCAGATCATGGAGTTATGTTTCTTGTGCCTTGTCTGATGTTCTTAGAAGACCACATTATTTTTTGTGCATTGGAAGTTGTTCTTAATGATTTGAGTTGACTTGTTATTGTTTACATGTTTCATGAACCGGTTGGTCTTTGGGCCGACTTGATCAAGTTATTGTTATTTGTAGATGGTATAAATAGAGGAGTTTGCAAATCATTTGAGGGACAAAAAAATAGAAGTTAGAATATTGAAGACAAAGTTTAGAGATCGAGCGAGGATGTAGAACTGACGAGATTCTGGTTTGGTTGACTGAAGCCGGAAGGGCTGAGGTCCAAATTAGGGTTAAACCGACATATTGTTTCCTGAGGCCGATTTGATATGAGGATGATCTGTGGATCTTATGTTTGTGTTGTAAGCATTGTTTGTATCCTGGACTATGATCCAGCATGTGGCATATGTAATTCTTTAGACTATAATAAGAATTGTTCATATTGGTTACCGATTGTTCTTTCTGCTATTTCTAGCATTGTGTTACCGGTATATTTTGCATAGTGTTTGTGTTAGGATGCAAGGATGGGTTGTCCTTCATTGGATCTCCCTACCTTGACTGTATCAAGTGGTATCAGAGCTGGTTTATGAACCTATTGTTGGAGGAAGACTCGATTATGCACCGATTGGTTGGAGAGGAAGTTGAGGCAACTTGTGTACTTGTTCAGATCGTCGATCATGAGGCAGAGCAAGGTTCACAGGTAGACCGCCGATCCTAGAACTTGAGCTTGAGCTTGAGGCAGTTAGTGGGTGGAGACTTGAATAGATCACCGATTGAGGCAGGCTACATATTTGACCAATAGATTGACAAGGAGAGGCAATCGGAAGTTGTAGTCAGATCATCAAACCCATGAGGCAGTTGCAAGTACCTACTGACAGATCACCGAACTAGATCAAGTGATAGGACTCACTTTTCAATTAACCCTGATAGTCTGATGCAAGAGCACCAATGTAGTTCTTACCACTTGAGGTAGTTTGCAGTGGAATTACTTGAGATCGTGGCATTTATTCTTGTTTGAGAGTTTAGCATTGTGGTTTTGGATTTATTCCCTTGCGTTCATGGTCTTTGTCATGTTCAATTTTTATGGCATTTGGATTTAATCTAGGTGAGTTATCGATTTTGGTATTGGCCCGGTTGATATGTTCTTACTTGTTAGTTTGGCAGTGTGTTGAGTGAAGTTGGATCAGGTTGCGGTTGATTTCCGTGACTTGCGAATCATGGAGTTATGTTTCTTATGTCTTGTCTGATGCTCCTAGAAGACCGCATGATATTTTGTGCATTGGAAGTTGTGCTTAATGATTTGAGCTGACTTATTATTGTTTACATGTTTCATGAACTGGTTGGTCTTTGGGCTGACTTGATCAAATTATTGTTATTTGCAGATGGTATAAATAGAGGAGTTTGTGAATCATTTGAGGGACAGAAAAACAAAAGTCAGAAGATTGAAGATGGATTTTAGAGATCGAGTGAAGATGTAGAACTGATGAGATTCTGGTCCCGTGGACTGAAGCCGGAAGGGCTGAGGTCCAGATTAGGGTTGACCGACAGATTGTTTCTGGAGGCCGATTTGATATGAGGATGATCTGTGGATCTTATGTTTGTGTTGTAAGTATTGTTTGTATCCTGAGTTGTGATCCAACATGTGACATATGTAATTCTTTAGACTGTAATAAGAATTGTTCATATTGGTTACTAGTTATATATTCTGTGTTGTTATCAATTGTTCTTTTAGCTATTTATGGCATTGTGTTACCGATTACCGATATATTTTGCATGGTATTTTTGTTAGGCTGCAAGGATGGGTTGTCCTTTATTGGATCTCCTACCTTGACTACATCACTATTTCACAACAATTAGGAACTGGGTCCCACCTTTGGATGCAAAACCACGATAGGTTGTTTGGCTAGTGGGACCAACTCATTTTCAAGGCGCAATCCTAGCTCGTCCATCTGCGCATAATAAGGAGGATCTAGAGGCTTGAATTTAAACTGGAGGTGAGTGTTGAAATTCAAATAGTCATCTGAGGGTGGTTGTCGACTTAATGGCTCAAAAATCAGTTTCTGACCTCGTCGGCTAACCAAATAAATTATGATCTACTCCAACCACTTTCACAGGGCCAAGGGATGATTTCCATTACTCCACCATGCTTTTGAAAATGTTTCTCTCAGCCACCCATGCTCATTATTGCAGGTTGAAGACCTTTTGGGCCTGGTAGAGGACAATCAGATGCCTTTCTTGTAGGAGATCCCTTAATTTCAAGTATTGTTTCTTTTTCCTAGTTATGGGAGAGATATTCAAGCACACAACCATCAGATCATTTTTCTGTTATGATTCTCCTCTCTTTTTTGTAACCTAGCCATAGCTGGTTAGGGTTTTAAACCCAGTATCCATTTGAGTTCTGCCTGATCTATAAAGGCAAATTTTGTAGCTCTTTTTAAGGGTCCTCTCCTTATTTCTCTTATAGAAACTCATACTTTATGCAATTGTAAACTTTTCCTTGCCTTTATATCAATAAAATTGTCTGTCTCACCTCTTTTCAGTTCAAATATTTTGTGTAATGCACTTTACCTCTTTATCTGAATGCATTCTTTTTTAATTCTTAGTTTATGTGATTGTTTTAACACCCCTGTAGATGTCTGTGAATTGATTTTAGTTCCTCTCTTCATATTACATGCTTATAACCTTTGCCGGTTCTTAGGGAGCTAATTAGGATAGGAAATTGTGTGTATCTTTGGGTAGTTTTCATTGATGTCTTGTGCAGTTATGGGCAGGGAGGATCAACTTTCAATCTAGGTGCATCACCTCTTTTCCCTTTAAACATTCATTCTCTCCTTTTCCCCTCTAGATCATTAGAATAGGTTTTATAAGTGTTGGGTTGGTCCAACACTGTACCCTGATTAATAAGGAAGTCAACCTTCTTTAGATACTCAACCTCACATGTGTAAGGTCCCACACTTGGAGGATGTTTCCATGTTTCACAAGGTTGTTGAGCAGTAGTACTCAACAAGGGTGCAAAATTTTGTGACAATAAAAGCCCTGATAATAAAGGACCACCAAAAAAGAGAAACAAGAGTTGCACAACAAAAAAACACAAGACCATAAAGCCAACCAACACCAAAAACTAGTCATGCCACATCTCCTTTCAACCCTAAATTAGGGGATTATTCTTTAATGTCCTCTTGGATTAGTCTTAAAACAATATAAGGAAAATTTATCCACCATATGGCTCTCCCATTTCCAACCCTGATTCTCCCACACACACCTTGATTGGCCAGCCAATCTGCTACCTTATTGTCGCCCTTCCCAATGTGATAAGTTTGGGTCTCCTCAAAACTACATTGAATCATCCTAGCTTCATCAATAAGAATACCTAAGTTATAATTATTCACTACTCCTCCATTAAGAGAATTAATAATAATCTTTGAATCCCCTTTAATCCACAACCTCCTCCATCCCTTCTTCCTTGTGATCATGAGCCCCTAGAGCATGGCTCAAGCTTCAGACAAGTTATTAGACTCACACCCAAAATTATAAGTAAACATCCTTAATGGTTGACTCTTGTGATCACTGAAGACACCTCCACCACCAACCTCTCTTGAGCTCCCCAACCTAATCAAAGTTAAGCTCGACCAATCCCAAATCAAGCTTTTTCCAAACTACCTGCCTCTTCACGAACCAAAACAAGGCCATGAATTAGTCTAATTCATCTATGCTTCATCTACAAACCATTGACCTTTCCCATGGATTGACCCTAGCTCACCCAAATAAATTTCTACATGATCTCAAACTCTATCCAAAGTCATATCCTTCTCTTGGAAAATCCTCCTATTTTGCTTCAACCAAATGTTCCATATGAAAAATAATAGAGAAAACCATCCAGAAAAACTTCAATCTAGGACTCCAAGAATCTTCAAGTACCAAAAGCCAAGAGATCACTCACTTTTCCTACCATAACCCACTTAAGCCCTCATCTCTCCAAAAATGAATACTATAAATCCCTAGAAAAATCACAATGCAAAAACAAGAGGTAAATGGATTCAACATCCTTTTTACACATTATGCACCATGAAGGCCCTCTTCACCCTAATTCTTGTAGCCTCTCCCAAGTTAGATCTCTACCTCTCCAAGAAATCCAGAGAAAAGCATTGGCCTTAGGCAACCTAGAACTAAAAAATATTTTATTGCAAACACCACCTTTAGTAGTGTTCCCACTAACACAATAGAGCTCATAAGTCGCCTTCACTAAAACCCTTTTGTTGCCCTGACCAGTCCAAACCAAGCAGTCTTCAAAGTTCCTCAAAGAGATGGGTCATTTATCTAATATATGTTGAATATCAGCACATTCTTTGGCTAGATCCACACAAGGGGCATTCAAACACTTCTATTTTTAGCCAAGAATATCAAGATCCATATAACACTTAACCTTTTCCCCAACCAAAAGGGCATAAAGCAAAGACCCGATCCAAAGGCGCCCCCTCAAACCAATGATAATACTAAAATATCTTTCTCTCCTTGTTCCCTAACTTCCAATCCACACGAGGAATTAGCATGGCACAAGCTTTCAAGAATTTCCACACAATCGACCCACCAGGTAAATCACAATTGAAGAGGTTAGAAACATCATTTTGGAAGTACTTAGCTTGAAAAATTATGCTCCAAAGATGATACTCTACTCATAAACATGCCAAACTGATTTGGCCCCCAATGATTTACTCACTACTTTTCAATCTCTAAAGCCCAAGCCACCAAACCTAATAGGTTTGCATACATTTGACCACTTAAACATTTATTAGAATAGTAAAGGAGGCTAAGTGGATATAGATGAAAACCCAATAACACCGATCCTTTCTAAAACCAAACCTTCTCATAACCTAAATCAATAAATCTAATCATAAGCCTTATTGTTGTCCAGCTTGACCACCATACTATCATCCATTTTCTTATTCTTGACAGAGTGAATTGTCTCATGGGCTATGACAATTCCATCTATGATCTGCCTACCTTTAAGAAAGCTGCATTTTTCATCGAAGATGAGCCCCTCCAAGCATCTCTTTAGTTTGACTAACATAGCTTTAGTGACAATTTTATACATCGAGTTGTATAAAGCTATGGGCCTATACTTGCCAAAATATTTTGATTCCTTTCTCTTAGTTATAAGAGAAAAGAAGGTAGAATTCCAATAATTTTTCATGACCTTATTCCTTTTGCATTCCTCTGTTGCCTTCCAAACCTCCTCCCCAAATATGCCATAGAATCTCTAAAAACCTTTAGCACATAATCCATTATGCTCCAAAGATGATACTCTCCTCATAAACACGCCAAACTGATTTGGCCCCCAATGATTTATTCACTACTTTGCAATCTCTAAAGCCCAAGCCACCAAACTTGATAGGTTTGCATACATTTGACCAGTTAACCATTTATTAGAGCAAGAAAGGAGGATAAGTGGATATAGTTGAAAACCCAATCACACCAATCCTTGCTAAAACCAAACCTTCTCATAACCTAAGTCAAGAAATCTCAATAAATCTAATCATAAGCCTTATTGGTGTCCAGCTTGACCATCATACTGTCATCCATTTTCTTATTCTTGATAGAGTGAATTGTCTCATGGGTTATGACAATTCCATCTATGATCTGCCTACCTTTAAGAAAGCCATATTTTTCATCGAAGATGAGCCCCTCCAAGTATCTCTTTAGTCTAACTGACATAGCTTTAGTGACAATTTTATACATTGAGTTGTATAAAGCTATGGGCCTAAACTTGTCAAAATATTTTGATTCCTTGCTCTTAGGTATAAGAGAAACAAAGGTAGAATTCCAATAATTTTTAATGACCTTATTCCTTTTGCATCCTTCATTACCTTCCAAATCTCCTCCCCAACTATGCCATAGAATCTCCAAAAAAAATTAGCACATAATCCATTATGCTCCAAAGATGATACTCTCCTTATAAATATGCCAAACTGATTTGGCCCCCAATGATTTATTCACTACCTTGCAATCTCTAAAGCCCATGCCACCAAACCTAATAGGTTTGCATAAATTTGACCAATTAACCGTTTATTAGAACAACAAAGGAGGCTAAGTGGATATAGATTAAAACCCCATCACACCAATCCTTGCTAAAACCAAACCTTCTCATAACCTAAACCAAGAAATCCTAATAAATCTAATTATAAGCCTTATTGGTGTGCATCTTGACCACCATAATGTCATCAATTTTCTTATTCTTGACAGAGTGAATTGTCTCATGGGCTATGACAATTCCATCTATGATCTACCTACCTTTAAGAAAGCTGCATTTTTCATCGAAGATGAGCCCCTCCAAGCATCTCTTTAGTTTGACTAACATAGCTTTAGTGACAATTTTATACATCGAGTTGTATAAAGCTATGGGCCTATACTTGCCAAAATATTTTGATTCCTTTCTCTTAGTTATAAGAGAAAAGAAGGTAGAATTCCAATAATTTTTCATGACCTTATTCCTTTTGCATTCCTCTGTTGCCTTCCAAACCTCCTCCCCAAATATGCCATAGAATCTCTAAAAACCTTTAGCACATAATCCATTATGCTCCAAAGATGATACTCTCCTCATAAACACGCCAAACTGATTTGGCCCCCAATGATTTATTCACTACTTTGCAATCTCTAAAGCCCAAGCCACCAAACTTGATAGGTTTGCATACATTTGACCAATTAACCATTTATTAGAGCAAGAAAGGAGGATAAGTGGATATAGTTGAAAACCCAATCACACCAATCCTTGCTAAAACCAAACCTTCTCATAACCTAAGTCAAGAAATCTCAATAAATCTAATCATAAGCCTTATTGGTGTCCAACTTGACCATCATACTGTCATCCATTTTCTTATTCTTGATAGAGTGAATTGTCTCATGCGTTATGACAATTCCATCTATGATCTGCCTACCTTTAAGAAAGCCTCATTTTTCATCGAAGATGAGCCCCTCCAAGTATCTCTTTAATCCGGCTAACATAGCTTTAGTGACAATTTTATACATTGAGTTTTATAAAGCTATGGGCCTATACTTGTCAAAATATTTTGATTCCTTGCTCTTAGATATAAGAGAAAGGAAGGTAGAATTCCAATAATTTTTCATGACCTTATTTATTTTGCATTCCTTCATTGCCTTCCAAACCTCCTCCTGAGGTGTGTGGCCCTACCCCGAGCCGTCATAGCATTGTTGTTATTCTCATGTTTTGGACTTTTTATTGATACTTTATTTTGATGCATTATGGATATAGATTCTATATGATTCAGTGATTGGGTAATATTGATATGGTGTATGTCACTTATCTCTGATTTGCAGTACTTTATTTTGATGCTAGAAATTATGGATGCATGGTTTATAAATGATTAAATTTCATGATGATTATGATGATGCCATTTAGTAGATTATTTTATGTGAATTTTATTGGATAATTGGAAACTTGATTATTATAATTGAAATTGTATGCAAATGTCTGAATTTGCATTCTTTTCATATGATAATATTATGTGTGATTATTGGAATTACTAATGTGCAGGAAAACTGATCCATGTGACCATGAAAACTATTTGAAGAATCAAGCCTAAACCTATGTGCATTTGTGAAGCCAAGGGTTGTCTATTTGGAGAGACAACACCTTGTGTGTAAATGTGTTTTATTTCTAAAGGTTTATCCTTGGATGTGTGTTTAATTTAAGTTTATTAATTCTAAAAAAAGGGACATTGCCATGTGTATTTAAGTAATGTATGATTTTGTGGTGTCACTTGACACATATGTTGTGAAGTGAGTTGGCAATGGCATGTCCCTTGGAGGGAATTTGTTTTACCAATGCATTTTTCAAAATATCCTAGTATGGTCCCAAGAAAGTCTTGGATAGAGAGCCATTAGAAAGGTCAACTCAAGGTTGACCCGTAGGTAAACTTTGGGTGAGTTTCTAGAGGGTTAAACTAACTCCTAAGATTAGGTTAGGGGCATTTTTAATGGGCCATATGTTATACCTATGGGTAAAGGCCAATTTTAGCCACGTGTCCACTCCCTGGTGACTGTCTAGTCACCTCAAAAGTTGATTTTTTCAAGATGGCCGAATTTCAACTTTTGAGGATCCTACCTAGGTTAGACAACCTTCCTAATGAGTGATATTTGCTCTTCCCCATTTTCTTTTACTTTTTTAGGTTTCCTTGTTTAGAGAGCTTGCAAGGTGTTGGGAAGACCTACCTATGAAAATACCTCACCCTTCCCAAAAGGATTGGAAAGAGTGAGGAGTGTCTTCTTAGGGAATGGTTTGAGAGGGAGAATTTTGATCACCCATTCTCCATTTTTGGAGACATAGAATTTTTGCTCAAGTTTTTTTTGTTGTTCTAGTTTTGAAGTTGGATTTTTTTCTAAGTCTTGAGAAGGAAAAAGAATAGTGGATTGGGCAGCTCTCCTACAACTTCTCCTCATATCCATTTGCATATTTTTAAGGTTGGTTGAAATACTTCCTTTTATTGTAAATGTGAAAAGATTGTTTGTGCTTTTCTATGGTTTTTTTTTTTGTAGGCTTGGGAAGATTGTTTGATTCCTTCCTTGTGTATTTTCTTGCATGTCTCATGTTATATGTTTTGGGTGTTTCAAGGCCATACTCACCCTTGGGAGGGTAGAGTAGCCTTGGGGGTGAAGGGGTGTTTGATAGCCTAAGAGTGTAGAGACTCTCTTTGGAAGAGAGTGATACACAAGGGTTATGGGACCCTTGATGCATTGTGTTTTATGTCTATTCAATGGGGGTCATAAGAGAATATTTGGGCTTGTATGCCATGGGGGACATAAGTATATTTATTGAGACAAGTTTTAACTTATGGTTATTCTACTTAGTATCCTTGTAAAGACATTTTGTTCTCCTATTTGCAGATTCTCTTCTAGATGCTTGGTCCACTTTCACCCCACAAGAAATAGTCACTTGGTGACTTTGTTTATCCTTGGGACGGGAGTTCTATGGTTGTGAGTCTTCTTGTGTTTTGTTTGCAATGATTGTATCCCGTTTAACCTTGGTTCTCCTAGCTCGGGGGTGGCTTCATGTAAGCCTAAGTTGGGAGGTGAGTCTCCATCGTCACAACCTGCAAATGTTATTGTAGGTTTGCTTGGATTAAAAATTGGAGTGGAGTCTACTTGCAAGTTCCTATTTTATTGTATTTAATTTAAAAACAAAAAGAAATGTATTTGTCAAGCCCTCATTTGGTAGAAATGAAGGGGCTTGAGTTTTGTAATCTTCCTATTTGTGTAAAGGAAAAAATGATGTAATAAATGTATTTGTTTTGACTAGTTCATTCAAGAAATAAAGGGAAAAGAAAGGCTTTTGAGTTACTTGTATGCATTTGTTTATTGCTTGAAAAAGATGGAAAGAAATTTGTTATTGTTTTATTAGATAATAAATTGTAAGCATGTTGGAAATGGAAAAGAAAAATAGATGAATATCTAAGTTGTTTCATTTTGCTATTTATGTTATTCTGCAAAAATAAGTGTTAGAAATGCAGTTAAAAATAAATAGGAAAAGCTATTTTTGTCTAAAGTTTTTAGAAAAAAGGAAATGTAGAAAGAAAAATACTTTAAGTGTTAGTTTTAAATCTTCTTAAATTTTCATCTTGTTGTCTTATTTATCAAAAAGAATGTGAAAGAAATAGTGTAGCTGTTAAATAAATTATTTTTGTTATTTATACCTGTTTTCTAAGTTAGTGTAATAGAAAATTAAAGTGTAGATTGTAGGAATATAAATACATAATACACACACACACACACACACACACACACACACACACACACACACCTACACCTATTAATTTGCATCAATCTAATATGCCATTTAAAAAAAAAAGACATTAAATAAAATATGTGCTGCATTTCATATACATTTAAATCAGAATTTACATATATTCAATATTCTGATTAAAAAAATAGATTATTTTAGTTTGTGCAAACATATTTGTAACATTATATATTCTAGTTAAACAGATCAGATTTTTTAAATCTGAATAAATATATTTGTGGATGAGTATATATATATATATATGTACATACATACATACATATATATATATATATATATATATATATATGTATATATATACATATATATATGTATATATATATACATATATATATATATATATATATGTATGTACATATATATGTATATATATACATATATGTATGTATGTACATATATATATATATATACATATACATACATATATGTATATATATATATATATATATATATACATATATATGTATATATAATATAAATATATTTGAATATACCCAGAAATACTCGTATCCATTTTGTCTATGCACATATATATATATTAATACTGTTGTTATATATATATATAATTGCATTTCAAAAAACATTTAACCTTGCCTTGTAATCCTAGCCGCCACCATGGATAACCACGGTGGAGGCTCGGTCGCCACTGTGGTAACCACAATGGACGACACCGCGAATGCCCCTGTGGGTAACCACAATGGACAACACCGCGACCACCATTGTGGGTATCCACAGTGGTGTCGTCGTGCGGCCACCACTGGCCCCCCCTCTGCAAACCTTCGACCTTCTTCTAAAACGTCGCCTCCCTCGGGCCGCCTTTGGCCCTCTGTGCCTCCCTTCACCTGCAGACACAAACAAAAAATAAATGTTAAGGGTTGCTCCATAAAACCCTAACCCAATTTCGGGTTAGGATAAAATGGAAAGAAGATAGGTAAAAGAGAAAGCTAATAGCTTTTTAATAAACCCTAGTTAGGGTTGGAAGATAATAACAAAAGAAATAAAATAATAAAGGAGGGAAAGATTTCTTTAAAACTTGAAATGTGAATTGACCCATTTGTTTAAGTTATTATTTAATTTGGTTGACTATTTAGGATTTTAGTTGGGATGTAAATAATTATTTTTATAACAATATTATTCACATGTTTGGGAAATTTTTTTGAACATATTTTCTAATGGGAATTTTAAATAGTATAATGATTAAATTTAAGCTAAGAAGGTATTTTAAATGTCAAATATTAAATAATTAATATTTAATGTTTGGGAAATTTATGTCGACGTTAAATGAGGTTATTGACTAGGTTATTTTTATATTTGTTTTAGTTAATTTTTTATAGACGGATTTAAACACATTATTACTATTACTTAGTTAATTGTTTTAAATTCAATAAAATATGTGTTAACATTATTTTAATTAGTCCAAAAGCAATTAAATACTATTTGGGATAATTAATAACTTTGGATTAATAATTGAAGAATTATTTGGGGTAAATTAGTCTAGGAACCCATTATTTGGGATAATTAATACTATTAAGTTGTGACAACCCTTTTTGGGGTATAATTAGTCTAGTTTTTTAATTGTAACATTATAATTGTGGAGTTAATTAGATTAACTCTAGGAACCCATCCTTTTAACGCTTGAGATAACCCTTAGCTTAGACAAACTTATTTATCTTGTCTTTATCATAGATGTGTAGGAGAAAAAGTGACACTAAGCAAACATGCCCTAATCTCACTTTCAATCACACACTTGTGGAATACGAAAGAGCCTAGAGGTATCACACAATTGGCTACTTCTTTTTGTGGAAGAGAGAGCCACGGGCTACCTATTAGGATTTCTATTCCTTTGTTGTAATTGAAAGATAAAATGATGCAAGTTCAATCCCTAACCCCAAAGTGCAAGTATGAATGAATAACAAGATTGCATAATTGAACTTAAACAATGGAAAGCGGAAAGTTGTAAACACAAGGACAAGACCAGAATGTAAATGCGTACCCGGTGTTAAAATCTGAGTGAAAATGTTCGGGACGGGGGCGCGGGCGCCACTGTCCTGATTCTGCCCCGGAAACTGCTCCGAAAACTGTTGTTTTTGCACTCTGGAAAAGCTGTCAAAAATGCTGAAAATGCTGTCTGTCAGGAGGACCAGGGCGCCCAGCGCCCCTGTCCTGGCAAGACCAGGGTGCCCCACGCCCCTGTCCTGGTCTTTTGCTCTGAAATTTGGTGCGGAGTGCTGTCTCAACCTGCTATTCCCAGATCTGCAACCTGCGGCGTCGTCCGAGTCCCGAAACCTGCACTTATATCTGAAGAGGTGTTTGAGCGGCTATATAGGGTTTTGCCTTAGTCAAACCCCCGCTTCGGTGATTTCCACCTCCACGGATAGCCAAGTTGTATTGTAAAATGTATTGTGTGTGCAGATCTAGTGTGTGTGCAAGGTCCTAAGATGCAAGTAAGCAAACTAGAGCAACCTAGAAAGTAAACCCTAATTGCTCATAAATGATAATGTAAATGCTCTAAATCAAGATGCAAAGTGATATAAAGCATGAATAAAGGATATGTTGAAGCTTATACAAAGACATGAAAACAACATGAAATCATACCCAACCCTCAAGGGAGGAGTACAAGCCAATCTTCAGTCGGTAATCTCCCATTGTTCTTCAATGTCTTCCAAGCCCTAAATGGATGAATGAAATTGATAAATGCTTGATAGAAGGATGTTGAATGTTGTTGAAGTCTTCAAAGATCTGCTCTTTCGCTGCATAGAAGGTCCTTGAAAGCCAAATTTTTTGGATCTTTTCAAATGAAGAAAGAGAGCTCTTATGTAGGAAACCCTAGGTCGTAATTTCGTCTTTTGGCCGACCTAGAGATTGAATCTCCCACCAATTTCTTGGGGTTAAGTTTTATTTTATGATTGGATTGCGCCCCTAAAATTTCGGGAAAAATGTCCGGGACCGTGTGCACTCCGGGCGCCATGGTCCTGACAACTTTTCACCAAATTTTCAGGGCCGTTGGATATGATGATTTTAGAGAGAATCCCAAAGTTACAGGTGATTTCGAGATGTTTTGACCCCCGAAATCAAGCCCCCAAGTTCAAAATAGGACCTAATTAGGGTTTTTGATTAAATGATGTATTGGAGGAATAAAATGAAAGGGGCACACTTTAATGGAAAGGGCCCAACTTTATGATATGGGAGATGATAAAACAGAACCTTAGACCTAATTAATTTAATTAATTAAGTGCTAAAGGGGAAATGCAATGCAAAATGCAAAATGCGCCAAGGCGGGTGCTAAACTAGGTGTGAAATTGTACCACCCTAGCAAGTGCGTACAATTTACGACGCTACAATAGAGTATTTAGTATTTTTATGCTGTTTAAAAAAAAAAATTGTTGTTGCATTTTTGCCCAAAAGTTTCGGCATGACACCAACTATGCCATATAATCTCTAAAGAACTTTAGCACATAATCCATTATGCTCCAAAGATGGTACTCTCCTCATAAACATGCCAAACTGATTTGGGCCCCAATGATTTATTAACTACATTGCAATCTCTAAAGCCCAAGCCACCAAACCTAATAGGTTTGCATACATTTGACCACTTAACCATTTATTAGAACAACAAAGGAGGCTAAGTTGATATAGCCGAAAATCCAATCACACCAATCCTTGCTAAAAAAGAACCTTCTCATAACCTAAATAGAGAAATCCCAATAAATATACTCATAAGCCTTATTGGTGTCTAGCTTGACCACCATACTGTCATCCATTTTCTTATTCTTGATAGAGTGAATTGTCTCATGGGCTATGACAATTCCATCTATGATCTTCCTACCTTTAAGAAAGTTGCATTTTTCATCGAAGATGAGCCCCTCCAAGCATCTCTTTAGTCTGACTAACATAGCTTTAGTGATAATTTTATACATTAAGTTGTATAAAGCTATGGGCCTATACTTGTACAAATATTTTGATTCCTTGCTCTTAGGTATAAGAGAAAGGAAGGTAGAATTCCAATAATTTTCATGACCTTATTCCTTTTGCATTCCTCTGTTTCCTTCCAAACCTCCTCCCCAACTATGCCATAGATTCTCTAAAAAACTTTAGCACATAATCCATTATGCTCCAAAGATGATACTCTCCTCATAAGCATGCCAAATTGATTTGGCCTCCAATGCTTTATTCACTACTTTGCAATCTCTAAAGCCCAAGCCACCAAACCTAATAGGTTTGCATAAATTTGACCACTTAACTGTTTATTAGAACAACAAAGGAGGCTAAGTGGATATAGTTGAAAAACCCAATCACACCAATCCTTGCTAAAACCAAACCTTCTCATAACCTAAATAGAGAAATCCCAATAAATCTAATCATACGCCTTGTTGGTGTCCAACATGACCACCATAGTGTCATCCATTTTCTTATTGTTGATAGAGCGAATTGTCTCATGGGTTATGACAATTCCATCTATGATCTGCCTACCTTTAAGAAAGTTGCATTTTTCATCAAAGATGATCCCCTCCAAGCATTTATTTAGTCTGACTGACATAGCTTTAGTGACAATTTTATACACTGAGTTGTATAAAGCTATGGGCCTATACTTGTCAAAATATTTTAATTCCTTTCTCTTAGGGATAAGCGAAAGGAAGGTAGAATTCAAATAATTTTTCATGACCTTATTCCTTTTGTATTCCTCCATTGCCTTCCAAACCTCCTCCCCAACTATGCCATAGATTATCTATAAAACTTTAGCACATAATCCATTATGCTCCAAAGATGATACTCTCCTCATAAACATGCCAAACTGATTTGGCCCCCAATGATTTATTCACTACTTTGCAATATCTAAAGCCCAAGCCACCAAACCTAATAGGTTTGCAAACATTTGACCACTTAACCATTTATTAGAACAACAAAGGAGGCTAAGTGGATATAGCTGAAAACCCAATCACACCAATCCTTGCTAAAACTAAACCTTCTCATAACCTAAACCAAGAAATCCCAATAAATCTAATCATAATCCTTATTGGTGTCTAGCTTGACCACCGTACTATCGTCCATTTTCTTATTCTTGATAGAGTGAATTGTCTCATGGGGTATGGAAATTCCATTTATGATCTGCCTACCTTTAAGAAAGCCGCATTTTTCATCGAAGATGATCCCCTCCAAGCATCTCTTTAGTCTGACTGACATAGCTTTAGGGAAAATTTTATACACTGAGTTGTATAAAGCTATGGGCCTATACTTGTCAAAATATTTTGATTCCTTTCTCTTAGGGATAAGAGAAAGGGAGGTAGAATTCCAATAATTTATCATGACCTTATTCCCTTTGCATTCCTTCGTTGCCTTCCAAACCTCCTCCCCAACTATGCCATAGATTCTCTAAAAAACTTTAGCACATAATCCATTATGCTCCAAAGATGATACTCTCCTCATAAACATGCCAAACTGATTTGGTCCCTAATGGTTTATTCACTACTTTGCAATCTCTAAAGCCCAAGCCACCAAACCTAATAGGTTTGCATACATTTGACTACTTAACCCTTTATTAGAACAACAAAGGAGGCTAAGTGGATATAGCCGATAACCCAATCACACCAATCCTTGCTAAAACCAAACCTTTTGATAACCTAAACCAAGAAATCCAAATAAATCTAATCATAAGCCTATTGGTGTCCAACTTGACCACCATACTATCATCCATTTTCTTATTCTTGATAGAGTGAATTATCTCATGGGTTGTGACAATTCCATCTATGATCTGCCTACCTTTAAGAAAGCCACATTTTTCATCAAAGATGAGCCCCTCCAAGCATCTCTTTAGTCTAAATGACATAGCTTTAGGGACAATTTTATACACTGAGTTGTATAAATCTATGGGCGTATACTTGTCAAATTATTTTGATTCCTCGCTCTTAGGGTGGTGCAGGAGCACCTAGTTTTGAGTGCAATTTCTTCATTTTGGTTTGTTTATTCTTTTTTTGGTTTGGGATGGTGAATAATAATCTTCTTGTAGGTCCTCATATGTTTTTGAAATGTTTTGGTAGGTTGAATTTCCATAGGACAATGCATTTGCTCAATTTTGGCTTGTAAGCCCTTGTAAGCCTAAAATGGCATAATCTTGCATTTTGATGTAAAATGTATTGAATAGCCTTGTTTGGATTTGGGACATGTTAAATTAGTGGGTTTTTTTCATCCTAGATGGTTTGGAGAAGAAAACAAAGCATGCAAAGCAAAAATGCACTTTTTGGCAAAAGTTGTCAAAGTTGCTTGACAACTTTTTATAATGTTGAGCAACTTTTTGCATTTTTGAGCAAAGGGTTGGTTAGGAAACCAATGGAGAGTTAGTTAGGACAAAAATGGTATATAAATGCCCTGAGAATGAATTTAATGAGGTTGGTGAATGCCTGGAGCAGATTGGAATACAAATTGGAGACCATTTTTGAGTTTCTACCTTGCGTTTTCCAAGAATTAGAGCAACAGTCCGTACTTAATGGATTGATTGCATTGTTGTTCTTTGATTATTGTTTTGTACATGTTATTGTAGTGATTAGGAAGAATCTTGATTAGTTTTTATGCAGGTTTGAATTGAGCTGTTAGTTTTGTAAGCTCTCGACCTGAGCAGGGGTTTGAGAGGCCCAAACATGGTTCCAGCCTGAAGTCCTTTGAGTTCTTCTCAATAAACCTTGGGAATTGAGCCATGGAACCTTTGTATAGTGTATATAGTCTTTATTTTCCTTTGGAGGTCATTTAAAGGCCAATGAGCATCATTTCCTAGGTGAGCTCAGTCATAGCCAGGTTAGGAAATGAGTGAAATTATGCAAGTGCTTGCAGGGATGAGCAGGGTTGGAAGTACAGAGTGTCTGGAATGAACAAGTGGGGTGTGGCAGAGCATATGTGTGAGTTTTGAGGTGTGGTAGATCAAGGAAGACACCAAACCCTTGGAAAAAGACCAAAACAAGCCTAAAACTCCCTAAAACAAGCATTTCTTGGGTTTCATACCTGTATGGTCAGACTGAGATTTCTCATTTCACAAATTGGAAATTAATTCCAAAAGGGTAATTGAATCACCAAATATTTTGTGTGGTTCTTTGGGGAAATTATGATAAAATCCATAAAAACCGGTTAGGTATGGCTAATTGGGGCTCTAGGGCTACTAGGCCTAGAAAATAGGGAAAGGAAGGAGCGATGGGGAAATGAACCAAACCCTTACTCAAAACTAGTTGATTACCCTTGGAAAACATCATGAACACTTATTTCAACCTTTGCAAGCATTGGTTAGGAGGTTGAGAGTGTAAGGTTGGATTTACCCTTGTGAATCTCAACCATGCTTGAGCAACCAGTGAGAACATCTTGATTGGGAGCACTCTTAGAGAGTTGGGGTGTTTGAATTGATTAGTAGACCAGATGAAAAATGAAGGGAGCCCACTAGGACAACACTTTACTACCTTTTGACAAAGGATAGACTCTCTTTGAGTACACCTCCCCATCACAGTGGTATTAGAGCAACCAAGATCCAGTACACGACAAACACTGAATCAGTAGGAGAGAATAGTCTAAGGATGGTGAATAATATAGAGATAGCCAAGAAGGTAGAAGATCAAGAGGAAGAAAATAGGCTCCTTAGAGAAAGATTACTACAGCTGGAGAGCAAACTAGACGTAGTTGAAGACAAAAATGAGAAAGTGACAATCAAGGTCAATTAAGAGAAGGGTAAAGAAGTTGTATAAGAGGATAGGACACCTAAACCAGACCCTATTCTACCTGAAGAACCTTTCCTTAAAGAAATCAAAGCGTTAGGAAGAAAATCCTTAGAAGGAGTGCCACTTTTTTGTGGAAAAATGGAGCTTGAGATAGTCCTGGAATGGATAGAGGGATTGGAGAATCACTTTGAATGTGATGGAATCAGTGAGGCACAAAAAGGTGAAGGTGGCCAAGTCTAGATTGAGGGGAGCAACATTGACTTGGTGGAAATTTATCCAAGAAGAGAGGCAAAAAGAGGGCAAGAACCCCATAGCTACTTGGAAGGGCATGTTAGCCAAGGTGAAAGAAGCATACATACCTGAAGGTTATGAGATTCAGTTGCACAAGAGGAGACAAAATTTGAGACAAAGAGACTTGGATGTGAGCAGCTACACTGAGGAATTTCAGAAGTTGTGTCTTAGATCCAAGGTGGTAGAGGATGAGAGCATCAAGGTAGATAGATACTTGAATAACCTGAGATGGAATATTCAAGAGGAATTAAGCTTGTTATGCCCCAACACCGTGCATGTAATGCCCCGCCAGGAATCCTAAAGGAAAACAACACAACTAGGCAACTAAAGGGTGAAATAAATTTTTTTTGTTAAATACTAAGTGCACTAACTAAAACCATTGCACGTTTAACAACACAACGGAAGTCTACCATATGTTTTCCTAAGGGTAACCAATGAAGATTAATTTCGTAGATTATATTAACACCACAGTTAATCCATTTAATTAGATAAATTGAAAACTTAAGTTTAAAACTACACATACATCCAAATTTCATAATAAAGAAATAAAAGTATTCCAATGTATCCAATTTCCATAAACCATTTAAACATAAGATCAAAACAATAACATTCATTTCACTAACATAATAATATTACAATATCCATAAATACATGGCTTCCAATAATACCACTGGTTACAAAGATACAATATCAAGGTTACATAAAAGTTTGATACAATGACCACAAGGTCTCAACTGAACAATGATCTCAAACAAGAGCTGGTACATAAACCACAAACCAAGAAACACCTGCGAAGCCTTTCCTCACCTAAAGATACAATCCAGAACATCCAATGGGAAGTGGCACTACCACCCGACCATGTGATCTCAAAATGGAACCACCCCACTGTGCTAGGAGATAGTAGAAAACCCTCAAGCAAGAAAAGTGAGACAAGTACAAAAGGACTACAAGACTCTGCAAACATCCATGTGACTCAACTCACAAAACACAAGTGACTCTAAGAAGAGAGTGTCATCGCATAGCTTGATGGTTACCATGGTACAACCTCCACAGGTCCCGACCCCCATCCTTGGGTTTCTCCTAGTAACCTCTCTCGAGCTTCCGGTTCCAACTAAGTCTCATGCGGACCCTACCAATCCTTTCATGAAGACAAGGTGGTAAGTTTGCCATTCCAGGCCTTCTCATAACATTATGAGCCCTGTACAAGCACTCACCTATGCACAAGGTATACTTTTCTTAATTAATATTTATCTCACTCCCCCCCAATATATTATTATGTTATCACTTTTTAACCAACTTTCAACGGGTTATCCTATCATCCACTTTGGGCACAACCCCCGTTCGAAAGCCACTCTCTCTCCTAGGACACTAAGAGGAAATGTTTCTCTCTACGAGAACTCTATGGTGAAATAGACAACCATAAACAATCCTGACAAGCACAGGTAAAGGATACACAAATACCAACCCAAGATTGACCATTTGGACAAAAACACACAATGGCTCATATCAAATAGGTTATACAACAACACCTGGTCTAGGAGAAATAATAACATAGGACACAATGACAATTCAACCAGAATACCAATGGAATTTAAGCTTGACTAAAAACATCATTTACAGAAGATCCTAATACAAACAATCTTTTCTCAACACAACCAAAGCATGAATTACTTGCAAATAAAGATTTCCCAAAAATTAAGAAATACAACTATATTTAAATAAATCAATTTGGTCATTTGTCTAATAAAGTTAAATAAATTCACATATGAATTAATCTCCTAACGTGTTTACAAACATAAGTATGGGATCTTAATTTATAAACTTTTTTATGAAATAACTAAATTTGAATATATAAACTAAAATCTTCAATTATAAATTTTTCACATTTATAATTTAGCAAAACCTTATTTAAAATCCCAAAACATAAAGAAACTATTTTAATTAAAAGTAATATAAAGTAAAGACAACTATATATATATATATTAAAACAAATATATTATTATTTTATTTTATTAAATTTCTTTAAAAAGAAAATTTAAAAAGAAAATTAAAATAAAATAAAATTAAAAAAATAATAATCACTACTATTTGGCTACCCTAAGGTAGCGGTGCTACCATAGGCAGCCAACGCTACCCTTGGGTAGCGCTGTTGTCCTATGGCAACAACCACTACCAAAAGTAGTGCGGCGTGGGTTGAGACATTGCCTCCCCACATTTTTTATAATTAATTTTTTTTTTATTAAATTTTTCTTTTAAAACATAAAATTACAGTTTTATTAAAAATCATCACAGCAGCATAAAAAGACTAAATACCCAATTCAATAAAATTCTTTTAGAATTTTACTCCAATTTTTTTTTAAAATTAGATACTCTCATAAATTTAATTCAAAATTAAATTTATTCCTAAAGTGATCAACAATTTCCATAGAGATACCTTTATTGAAAAAAAAAACTATTAGAACAAATCAAACAAGAGAGGATAATTTCTCAGGTAAATACCCTTTCTCATAAATCTTGCAATTTCCATGCATCCTAAAATCTTGACAAATTTTCTATAATAATTTTTCTTAATTTTCTCAAAATTACATACTTCCCATAAATTGGAAATACACGTCAGGCATGGATTTTAAAAGAAAACTCGAATTCACCAGAAGAGGGTTTGTATTTGACAATAACTTTACACACACACATCAATCAGAGAAAAATAGAAATATTTACTAAAAATCCACAACTAAGAATTCATCCAACCTGGTATAGCTTTCCTGGAAGAAATCTGTAGAAGAGCCCTAATCCTTTCAATAAACTTCGAATAAATTTCTTCACTTAAAATTCTTGACATGTTCCCGTGTAACTAAAATAAAGACCTATTCCCCTATTTAAACTAAAATTCTAGGTTCAATAGCTTTTTCACAAAAAAAACCTAAATTTAGAATAATAGTAATTTTTATTTTATTTTCTAAATTTATCACAAAAGATAAGCTTACATGCAATAATTAAAAAACATTATTCTTTCTTTTCTTTTCTCATGCACATTAATTAATTTTCTAAATAAAGAATTAAAACAATATTTTAATTCTAATTAATCCTTTTATTCATTTATTTAATTATAACTTTAAAAAATAATAAATACAATTGATATAATTTATTTTTCTATTTAAATAAAAATATATTTCTAATACCATGCAGCTTAATTTAATAATTTCTTTAATTAACTAAATTTATAATATCAATGCATAAACAATACAATAATGAGATAATTTCATAAACTTAATTAATTAATTAATTAAATCCACTAAAACACTCAATTTAAACAAATCTCAAGCAATTACCCATAAAAGATAAAATGACAAAATACGAAGACCGAACTAACTGACAAGACGACCAATTGACGACACTCATACGAGTGTAACTGAGTAAAATAGGGTCAACTACTATCTCCTCCACTTCCATCGAAAAATATAAGGCACGCTCAGACCTGTGAAGCCAGGTGGAGACAATACCCCGTACCTACCCGGTACTTGTACCTGCAATATCCTGCATCACTGAACCACACATGCATATATATACAATATAGAAAATATGACATACACCCCGATGAAGAAGAATCGCGACGTTCCCTGTCTCACCGAAATGAGTGAAGGAAAATCATCCCCTTGCATCCAATACACTCGCAAACACACAACATATAATTACACATTGCATAGATAAAGTAAAATGTCAGTACATAGATATAATCCATAAAATGCCATAAATCACAAATACTGAAATACTGCAAATAAATTATACATCTCATCTCCAGATAAAGCATAATGTCATAAAAATCTGAATAATATATCATGGTAATGTATCCACTGAAAACAACCAATAATAAAATGTGAGTCTAATGAGTTCAAACAAGTAGGGGTACTACAGTGCATAAGTGCTATCAATTGGTATTGAAAGTGGAGGAAAAGAGCAAGAAGAAACAAGAACAAAGCAACTGAGGCAGAGGTAGGGGAAGAGATGGCAGAGGTCAGAGAGGTAGTTTTGGTGGAAGAAGTGTAGACCAAAGATCCCAAGGGGAATCCAAGTTAGTTGAGAAAAGTGGGGATTCCAATAGCAAGAGCAACTATAGAGGAAGGGGATCTAGAAACTCTAGTAGAGGAAGGTCTAGTGGATAAGGAAGAGGGTCCTATTTTGCCACCATGAAGTGCTACAATTTCCATCAACTTGGACACCCAACCTATAGATACCCTAAGAAGTCTTCTTCATCCCAAGGAGGTGAGAGGAGAGTAAATTATGCTCAAGAGGATACAACAAACATGAAAGCATCAGAAGTAAGTTTGGATTCAGAGGTTGGAGAGAACCTCATGATAAGGAGAGTCTTGATTAAAGAACTGGTTAAGGAGGATCCTAGCCAAAGGAGATCCTTGTCTAGAATAAAATGTAAGATCATGGGAAAGGTATGTAGAGTGGTGGTGGATTCTGGATCCACAAACAACATAGTGTCAGAGGAAGTGGTAAGTAAGCTCAATTTGCCAAGAATACCACATAGTGATCCTTATAGAGTTACATGGCTCAACAAGGGGCAACATGTTCTTGTAAATGAACAAACTTGGGCAGAGTTCACTATAGGAGGCTACAAAGACAAAATCTTGTGTGATATCTTGCCAATGGATGCTTGCCACCTACTCCTAGGTAGGCCATGGTAGTTTGACAAAAAGGCAATACACCATGGAGAGAAGAATGCTTATACCTTCCAAAAGGATGGAACCACCTACAAAATCCAATCCATAGGAGACCAAGTAGAGGGAAGATTCAAAGGTCCTAATGTGCTGCTAGTTGGTGAGAAAGAGTTCATCAACACACTCAAGGAGGGAGAAGGAGTGCAGTTTTCCATTGTTGTAAAGCCAAAAGAGGACAACAAAGAGAAGAAGGTAAGCATTCCTAAAGAAGTGCAACAGGTCCTAAATTAGTTTAAGGACATCATTAGTGATAGAACACCAGCTACATTGCTTCCTCAACGTGCCATAAGTCATCAGATTGACTTGATACCCAAAGCTTCTTTGCCCAATAAGGCAGCTTATAAAATGACACTAGATCAGAACAAGGAGATAACAAAGAAAATACAAGAACTCATAGATAATGGACTAATTAGGAAGAGCATCAGCCCATGTGCAGTACCCACCATTTTGGCTCGAAAGAAGAGAGGTACTTGGAGACTTTGCACTGACTCTAGAGTCATAAACCAGATTACTATCAGGTATAGATTTCCCATCCGAAGAATTGAAGACTTGATGGATTGTTTGGGAGGTACTAAATACTTCACCAAGATATATCTCAAGAGTGGTTACCACCAAATAAGAATAAAGGAGGGTGATTAATGGAAGACAACCTTTAAGACTACAGAAGGACTCTATGAATGGCTTGTTATGCCATTTGGACTCACCAATGCCCCTAGCACATTCATGAGACTCATGAATGAGGTACTCAAGGACTACATTGGTAAATTTTTTGTTGTTTACTTAGATGATATCTTAATTTTTAGCAAGTTTAAAGATGAACATCTTAAGCATATAGAAATTGTATTGAGTAAACTATGTGATGAGAAACTAACCATCAATTTGGAGAAATGTGATTTTATGAAACAAGAGTTGGTGTATCTTGGGTTTGTAGTCTCAAGAGGTGATTTGAAGATGGATACCTCTAAGGTGGAAGCCATAATCAGTTGGCCCACACCTAGGACAACAAGTGAAGTAAGAAGTTTCCATGGCCTGGTTCAGTTTTATAGGAAGTTCATCAAAGGGTTCAGTGAAATATGCGCACCCATGCTTGAGACAATTAAGGGAGGTATGAGAACCAAGTTTGTATGGACAAAGGAAGAAAAAATAGGTTTTGATCTCTTCAAGACAAAGGTGGCTACTCAACCAGTACTTATCCTACCAAGCTTTGACAAGCTCTTCACCATCGAATGTGATGCAAGCAACATAGCGGTTGGAGCAGTTTTAAGTCAAGATAATAGACTGATTGCCTTCTTTAGTGAGAAGCTCAATGATGCAAAGAAAAGGTACTCCTCCTATGATTTGGAATTGTATGCACTTGTCCAATCTCTTAGGAAATGTAGGCATTATTTGTTGCCTAAGGAATTTTTGGTTTACACTAATAATCAAGCTCTTAGCTTTCTTAATTCTCAAGAAAAGTTAAACCATAGGCATATTAAATGGGTAGAGTATTTGTAGTCATATACCTTTACCATCAAACACAAGAAAGGACAATGTAATAAGGTAGCTGATGCATTGAGTAGGAGGTTACTAACAGTACAAGAAGTGCAACTCAAAATCATTGGAATGGATAGTTCAAGAATTTGTATGAAGAAGATGAAGACTTTATTGCTGCCTACAAGGTTTGCCAAGGGTTTGGAAACCATTTTCATAATGAATATGCAAATTACACCTTGCAAGATGACCTTTTGTTCAAAGGAGGACGACTATTTGTGCCTAAAGGGTCTATGAGAGAAAACTTGATGCAAGGCTTGAGTGAACATTTTGGTTTGAACAAGACTTTGGAACTTGTCCAAAGGTTCTACTTTTGGCCTAAAATGCAAAGAGATATCAAAAGATATGTGGATAAATGTGTGTTTTTCCAAAGAGCTAAGGGTACATCTTCTAATGCTGGTCTTTATCAGCCTTTACCTATCCCCAACCAACCATGGGAGTGTGTAAGTATGGACTTTGTTGTTGGTTTGCCTAAAACCAAATCAGGTTTTGATAGCATCTATGTTGTGGTAGATAGGTTTAGTAAGATGGCTCATTTTATTTCATGCAAGGTCACTCATGATGCTAGCCACATTGCTCACTTGATTTTCAAAGAGGTTATTAGAATTCATGGTTTACCTATCAACATTGTGTTAGATAGGGATGCAAAGTTTATTGGTCATTTTTGGAAGACTTTGTGGCAAAGATTAGGTACTAATTTGTCTTTCAGTTCAGCCTATAATCCCCAAACGGATGGCCAAACTGAGGTGGTCAATAGGACACTTGGAAATCTACTTAGATGCCTGACAAAAGAGTATGGTCAAGCTTGGGATCAGATCATCCATCAAGTTGAGTTTGCCTACAATGATAGTGTGAATAGGTCCACCGGTAAAAGCCCTTTTGAGGTGGTGTATGGCATTCATCCTAGAGGGGTTTTGGAGCTCAGAGATGTGGGAAAGATGAGATAGTAGAGTGTGTTAGCACATATTTTTACAAAATATTTTATGCTATATGGAGGCCTTTTTATTTTATCATATGAGCATTTATTGCTGGTTTGTATGCGTGGGAACTTTATTAGCACATGTAAAGTTCTCTAAAAGATCAGTTGTTTCAGGAGTATCAAGGTATCACTTGGGCACACTAAGGGCATGCACTAAGTATAGATTGCACAAGGAATCCATTATGGAAACGTTTGTTAGCAGAGAAGTCATTATGGTATGATCTAGGATTGTCTTCTAGTATGTATTAGATCCCTTGGGAAAGGTTAAGATCACCAATATTCAGGATGGATGGCTCATCTGTACTAGATTGCAAAATTTCAATTATCGACATAAGTAATCCTGATGAAATAGCATTTGCAAGCAAAAGAAGGATTATCAACATAACTTATACCGATGAAATAGAAGGCAGATGCATTGGAGCGCTTAAAAATACTCAGCATGGTGCGCGCTCTTGAAAAAGTCATACCATCGGGATATCTTGTTCCGATGAAGCAAAAGATGGTTGTTTTCTATAGGCATATATTGACTTATCGGCAAAATGTAGAAATTGTTATACCGATAACCTATTAAGCCATTAGTGTAACTTGTGACGATAAGGCAAAGTGGGTCATGGACTTATAGTATCAGGAGATCGGAAGTAATGAGAAAAGTCTATCCCAATACCTGATGATTGAAGGGAACCGAAGGCGGGCCCATCGGAAAAAAGGACCATATCGGAGTAGTCCAAAAATGGTTAGGCCGATCCCTGATGACTTGAAGAATCATAGGGCAGAACTATCGGTATTACCTATACCGATAAAATAGACTCGGAGGTATAAAGCATAAAGGTTCATCAGAGACTTATCGGGACTTCGGGAGGAATAGAAAAAGGCTATTCCGACCCTCAATGAAGATAGAAGCGCCTACGGGGATATTGGTGTAGACTATACCGATAAAGTAAGCATTAAGTGAGGACTCATCGGGACATCGGAAGAAGAAATTTTATGCTATGTCGAGTCCCGATAGGACTATTAAGGAAGATGGTGAGTTGCTAGGAGTTCTTCGGGGAACCTATGATGCGAGGTATGTATGTGCTTCATAAATTCAGATCTCTCTAGGTGCGCCCTCTCAAACCCTAATTCTTTCATTCGAAAGTAAGATGCCTTTGCATTTCTATTTACATGCAAGTATCATTATGTCAAATTTTAGTATTATGTTATTATTTTATATATCTTGTAAAATAAATCCAAATGCAATTTACTATGTGCAATGTTAAATTTGTCTCAAAATCATGTTATCTAGACATTGAGCAGTTTTCTCCTACAGGGACAATACACTGATTGAATTCCATCACAATATTTTTATTTTCTTACAATCAGTCTTAATTATATTAATTGGAGAGTATTTAAGTTTAAAAATATTAATTTTTATCCTCCAATTAATATTATCACATTTAAATTATTTGTGTTATGAAACTATATGGTGTTTTAAAAACTAACACAAACTTTGAGCTCGTGTAATGTGCAGAAAATAAAAGATTTTATGTTTGATTAAATAAAATTATCAAACACTATGTAGGCGGTTGAAGGAAATAAAGAGTTTATTTTCAAAAGAAATATATAAATACTCTAATATTTAAATCATTTAAATAAATGATTTAAGGGCACATTATGAAGAGCGTACTTTGAATCTTTAAAATAAAAGATTTAAAGTATTTTAAGGGAAGTAAAATGTTTTTATTTCATAAGGTAAAGTAATTATGAATTTTTCTCCAAAGGCATTATTATAGGAACTTCTTGATCTTGAAATTTTATTTATTTTAGGTGATTTCCATTTTATAGATCATTCTTGAAAATCTCCTAAATATTAGGAGAATTTTGTGAGGGTTTTATTGCAATAAAAATAGCTTTGCCCTAAAGGTTGAGTTTTGGTAAAATACATTTCTTAGGGTAAATTATTTTTATTAATTGTTTTATGATTCTAGAAAAGTAAGTAAGTAATTGGGGATCCACATAATTAAAAATGTGCTACCCTACCTCGATGAAAGATTAGGAGGTAAGTATATTGTTTTGATAATTGGTTTTTAATTTTATAATTAAAGGTAAAAATGATTTTATTTCTTCAAAAGATTATCAAACATCATTTTTACTTTTAAAGCTTTCTTAAGTAATTATTTCTCAATGTTATTCACCAACATAATTACATTTTGAGAAATTATTCTATTTCCCTTGAAGGTTTATTTTATTATTTGATGAAGCATTTGAAATAGTTTTGCCTCAAAAGTTTACCATATATGATGTAAATTTATTTCTTTTAAGGCAAACTCTTTTACATGGGGATTATGTTTTTAAAGATTTTAAATTTTATCCCTAATGTGAATATTTTGATTTATCAATAAACTAACTCTTTTGTTTATGTGCAGGAAGGATACATTGTAAATTATAAAGAGTTTGATTCACTTTTATGATGATATGTTTCCCTAATCAAATTGAAAAGTAAAAATATATTATTGCAAAACATTGGGCCAGCAAAGGTATCATTAGCTTTATTGACATTTTTGAACATGATAATTTAATTAGCTGGGAGGAACTGAAAAATACTTTTAGTCTCCCAAACTCTCAGAAAAAAACTTATAACATGATTCTTAAAGCAACGCAAAATCTCCCTCCTACCTGCCATGTTGATTCTCAAAGGTACTTACAATGCAAATGGCCGGATGGGACCATCCTATCCAAGATTAAAGCTAATAACATTTACAAAATTCTTGCATATGATGATTCCATCCGTGGCCATATTAACAAAATCTGGTACTCCTCGCTGGATGTTTCTTCTTGGAAGAAGTTTTTCGTTATTCTTTGGAAAGGTTGGGTGGAACCCAAAATTAAATGCTTTAAATGGCTCTTTATTCTTGACAGACTTCCTATTCAGAGAAATAACCATGATAATAATCTTTGCAAAATTTGTAATCTTCCGGAAACCAGCAGACATATCTTCTTTGATTGTTCTTTTGCTAGAAATATTTGGAATCTTTTTGGCATATACTACCCTACTCATGTTTCCATTATTGAAATTGTTACTGGTTATATTAAAGGTCTCAAAGCTTATTCTAATATTTTTTGGAATATTTTATCTTCTAACATATTATGGTAGATCTGGAAATGCAGAAATGAAGAGAAATTCTAGGACACTCCCCGGGTTCTTACTGAGTTTTTTCTTAAACTCACATCTTTAAAAATTTCCTTGCAGGTGCACACCACTATGATGATGGATCATAAGAAACTTCGTAGATTTCTTTAGGACGGACATGCCACCTTTTTTGCTTTCGAACTCAAGAATGGACATGAATGGAGGAGAAACCTGGATAACCTTCAAGTGTTTGAGAAGACTTTGGATAAAGTGAGCAAAGAAATCAAGAGAAACAAAAACTCCAAGAAAGACATCTTAGCCATGCTTCCGGAAATTCCAAATAAGAAAAAAGTTGCATGGATGGAAGGAGAACAGGGCTGGACCACCTGGGTCGATATCACTGATGGACACCTCCATTAGTGGTTTATTGGGCACCTTTTTTTGCTTACTGTTATTAACTCTAGATACTCCTTTCATTTTGCTCTTATGAGCTGTATTTCCATTGGGGCCTTGTCCCCTTTTTGATACTATGGATTTCTTCATTGTAATCTTTTTTTGATCACTTTATAATCAATACAAAAAAGATGGAATATTTATCCAAAGTAATTATTTCTAAAGGGGATTTTATATGGTTAATGTTACTTTTGAAAAGTAAATTTGAAAATCATATGAATATTAGGGATTATTATTTGCGTAAGCATTTGCCCTAGAATTTTTAGGAGAAAATTATTAAATATCCCTAGCAATATGATTTTTTGATAAATAAATAAATTGATTACACTATTTAGTGTGCAGGATCTTCACATATGGAAGTTTACCTTTATGCCTAAAAGCACATATTGAGGAGGGAGTATTTCTCACTAACAATATTTATTTACTTGTAATAACATTATGGAAAGTAAATATCATTTATAGCATTTGACATAATTATGATAATATTTTATTTTCCTTTGAGGAATTATAAAGGTATATATGTTTTGCCAAAAGGGAAATTGTATTACATAATTAATATTATTTTGAAGTATTATTTATTATTATTTCTACATTAATATTTTTACCCATAAATCATTAAATTGAATACATATTGGGGAAAGTATTATGTCTTATTATATGGATGATGCATTTAAAGATCAAAATATTATATTTGGACCAAAAGAGAAGATGTGTTTTATTTTAAAGAGTTCTTTTTTACCTTGAGTAAAATGATGAAAACAGTTGTGTATTAAAATGGACTTATATTGGATATGCTTATTATTTGCCCTAGGTCATAAAATCAAATGTCTATATTAGGGTAAATTATTATTTTATTATGAATAAATATTTACAAGTGTAAAGTGCTTTGAGTTTTATGAGGGAATAAAGATTATTAATACTCCAAAAGAAAAACCTAATCAAGAGTAATATATGATTTATCAATGAAATTGATTGGTTTAATTTATGTGCAGGATATTTCATCAAAGCTTGATGGCGAGGGATATCAAAGAATGCATAAACAGAAATGGAATTTTATCAAAGTGAAAGATTGCAAAGAGTATTATTAAAGTTTTTATTTAGTATGTATTTAGGGTTCTTATTTGTAATCATTTGTTAAACCAAAGGGTGTGTCTTTTGGAAGGCAACTGTTCGTAACTCCCTCTTGTGTGTGAAAGGGTGTGTCCTTTCATATGTGCCTGTTGATTTATATATTTAAAGGGAGTCAGTTTTTTGGAAGAAGGGGAGAGATTTCAATAGAACATCATGCTGCTGTAAGGACTAAAAGTCATTTGTCTTAGGGAAGTCTATAGGAAGAAGAAGTATCATTTTGTGCAAGCAAATTGTAATGAAGTATCTCCAAGTGTAGGTTTTGTGTGCTGTCATTTCTCAGAGATTAATATACAAGGTTCACTGTTTCTACTTCAAATATAGTGTATACTTCCGTGTTGATGAAATATTCTTTGTCCTCTTGATAAATCTGTTTAAGGATTTGCTATAATGTGAAACACATGTTGTTACATTAAATGTGAGATTGGGTTCTTATTCTTTATGTGACACATACTGAACCTTTATAGTGATGATTAAACTTGTCTCCTGAGTTGATAAAGTTATTTGTCCACAAAGTATCATATATATTCTTGGATAGAGGCACTAGTCTGTTATTCGTTCTCTAAGATTCTGATTTGATACACATAAGGTCCTTGAGAGAGAAACATTCTTCTAAAGCCTTTTTAAATAATCTATTGCATATTTCTTAAATTTCCTGAAAGCATTTTATTTCCAAAATACAACAATCTTGATACACAATTATCTTTACATTCAGTTTTCAATTTCAAAAGCATTCAAATAAAGGCACTCAACAGTAGTAGGAAATTATTGGCATTCTTGCAAAGAGTTGTTTTAGCAAATTTTAAATCCACTTTAAATAACTCTTGTTGTCCTTGAGAGGGGGAGGTATACCCACCTAGGTTCAGTGGAGCCTAAAGTGTAGAGGGATTTAGTCTTTGACTATCCCTGTTCGTTGGCCAAGGCTGATTGGATTGCTTGAGGATTTGGCAAGCCTTTTAGTTTTCCAATCTGTGGTTTTGGGCACCAATAGAGTGGACATGCCTTAGACATGGCTCAATCAATGCAAGAGGTTCATGAGCAGGTTAGGACAGCCCTATTGGACACTACTCAAAGGATCAAGGACAAAGTGGATGAGAAAAGAAAGGATATCCATTTGCTGTTGGTGACATGGTGATGGTGCATTTGAAATAGGAAAGGCTTTAGAAAGGTATCCCTAGCAAGATTCAGATGAGGAGGATAGGCCTTGCAAAGTCTTGGCCAAATATGGCAATAATGAATACAAGATAGACCTACCCAGTGATATGGTTTTATCACCTATTTTCAATGTAGCAGATTTGGTGTAGTATAATGACACACTTCCAACAAAAGATAGAAGAGTCTCAGAGGTCTCTTAAGCACTTTTAGACCCACCTTTACCAGTTGCACCCATTCCCCAAGCTAAGAAGGTGTTAGATTCTAGAGTTTTGAAGAAAACAAGGCATACCGCCTATATGGAGCACTTGATCAAGTGGAATCACCTTCCAACATCAGAGGCTACTTGGATACCTAAGGTAGACTTCTCTAAGCATGGAGTTCCACTTTCTTTTCTTCCTCAAGGAGTCACTTGACTTCTTTTCATTGGGGGAGTATGGTGCAGGAGCACCTAGTTTTGAGCACAATTTCTTCATTTTGGTGTGTTTGTTCATAGTTTGGTTTGGGATGGTGAATAATAATATTCTCATAGGTACTCATATGTTTTTGAAATGTTTTGGTAGGTTGAATGTTCACAGGACAATGCATTTGCTCAATTTTGGCTTGTAAGCCCTTGTAAGCCTAAAATGGCATAATCTTGCATTTTGATGTAAAATGTCTAGAATAGCCTTGTTTGGCCTTGTTTGGCATTGAGACATGTTAACATAGTGGTTTTTAGTCATCCTAGATGGTTTGGAGAAGAAAAAAAGCATGTAAAGCAAAAATGCACTTTTTGGCAAAAGTTGTCAAAGTTGCTTGACAACTTTTTGCAATGTTGAGAAACTTTTTTGCATTTTTGAGCAAAGGGTTGGTTAGGAAACCGATGGAGAGTTAGTTAGGCTAAAAATGGCATATAAATGCCCTGAGCATGAATTTAATGAGGTTGGTGAATTCCTGGAGCATATTGGAAAATAAATTAGAGACCATTTTTGAGTTTCTACCTTGTGTTTTCCAAGAATTGGAGGTCATTGAAAGGCTAATGAGCATCATTTCCTTGGTGAGCTCAGTCATAGCCCGGTTAGGAAATGAGTGAAATTATGCAAGTGCTTGCAGGGATGAGCAGGGTTGGAAGTGTAGAGTGTTTAACATGAACAAGTGGGGTGTGGCAGAGCATATGTGTGAGTTTGGAGGCGTGGCAGATCAAGGAAGACACCAAACCCTTCGAAAAAGACCAAAACAAGCCTAAAACCCCCTAAAACAAGCTTTTCTTGGGTTCCATACCTGTACGATCAAACTAAGATTTCTGATTTCATAAATTGGAAAGTACTTCCAAAAGGGTACTCAGATCACCAAATATTATGTATGTGTCTTTGGGGAAATTGTGAGCAAATCGACAAAAACCAGTTAGGTAGGGCTAATTGGGGCTCTAGGGCTACTAGGCCTAGAAAATAGGGAAAGGAAGGAACGATGGGGAAATGGACCAAATCCTTACTTAAAACCATTTGATTACCCTTGGAAAACATCATGAACACTTATTTCAACCTCCGTAAGCATTTGTTAGGAGTTTGAGAGTGTAAGGTTGGATTTACCCTTGTGAATCTCAACCATGCCTGAGCAACCAGTGAACACATCTTGATTGGGAGCACTCTTAGAGAGTTGAGGTGTCTATATTGATTAGTAGACCAGATGACCAATGAAGGGAGCCCACTAGGAAAACACTTGACTGCCTTTTGACAAAGGATAGACTCTCTTTGAGTACACCTCCCCATCATAGGGATAAGAGAAAGGAAGGTAGAATTCCAATAATTTATCATGACCTTATTCCATTTACATTCCTTCATTGCCTTCCAAACCTCCTCCCCAACTATTCCATGGATTCTCTAAAAAACTTTAGCACATAATCCATTATGCTCCAAAGGTGATACTCTCCTCATAAACTCTTCTCATTGGCCTTTCAATGACCTCCAAAGGAAAATAAAGACTATATACACTATAAAAAGGTTCCATGGCTCAAGTCCCAAGGGTTATCTCTAAATCTCAAGCCACCAAACCTAATAGGTTTGCATACAGTTGACCAGTTAACCGTTTATTAGAACAACAAAGGAGGCTAAGTGGATATAGCTAAAAACCCAATCAAACCAATCCTTGCTAAAACCAAACCTTCTCATAACCTAAACCAAAAAATCCCAATAAATCTAATCATAAGCCTTATTAGTGTCCATCTTGACCACCATATTTTCATCCATTTTCTTATTCTTGATATAGTGAATTGTCTCATGGGCTATGACAATTCCATCTATGATCTTCCTACCTTTAAGAAAGCTGCATTTTTCATCGAAGATGAGCCCCTCTAAGAATCTCTTTAGTATGACTGACACAGCTTTAGTGATAATTTTATACACTGAGTTGTATAAAGCTATGGGCCTATACTTGTCAAAATATTTTGATTCCTTTCTCTTAGGGATAAGAGAAAGGAAGGCAAAATTCCAATAATTTTTCATGACCTTATTCCTTTTGCATTCCTTCATTGCCTTCCAAACCTCCTCCCCAACTATGCCATAGAGTCTGTAAAAAAATTTAGCACATAATCCATTATGCTCCAAAGATGATACTCTCCTCATAAACATGCCAAATTGATTTGGCCCCCAATGATTTATTCACCACTTTGCAATGTCTAAATCCCAAGCCACTAAACCTAATAGGTTTCCATACATTTGACCACTTAACCGTTTATTAGAACAACAAAGGAGGCTAAGTGGGTATAGCTAAAAACCCAATCACACCAATCCTTGCTAAAACCAAACCTTCTCATAACCGAAACCAAGAAATCCCAATAAATCTAATCATAAGCCTTATTGGTGTCTAACTTGACCACCATACTATCATCCATTTTCTTATTCTTGATAGAGTGAATTGTCTCATGGGCTATGACAATTCCTTCTATGATTTGCCTACCTTTAAGAAAGCCGCATTTTTCATCGAAGATGAGCCCCTCCAAGCATCTCTTTAGTCTGACTAACATAGCTTTAGTGATAATTTTATACACTGAGTTGTATAAAGCTATGGGCGTATACTTGTCAAAATATTTTGATTCCTTGCTCTTAGGGATAAGAGAAAGGAAGTTAGAATTCCAATAATTTTTCATGACCTTATTCCCTTTGCATTCCTTCATTGCCTTCCAAACCTCCTCCCCAACTATACCATAGAATCTCTAAAAAACTTTAGCACATAATCCATTATGGTCCAAAGATGATACTCTCCTCATAAACATTCCAAACTGATTTGGCCCCCAATGATTTATTCACTACTTTGCAATCTCTAAAGCCCAAGCCACCAAACCTAATAGGTTTGCATACATTTGACCACTTAACCATTTATTAGAAGAACAAAGGAGGCTAAGTGGATATAGCTAAAAACCCAATCACGCCAATCCTTGCTAAAATCAAACCTTCTCATAACCTAAACCAAGAAATCCCAATAAATTTAGTCATAAGCCTTATTGGTGTCCAGCTTGACCACCATACTATGTGATGAGCTAAGATATTAGTTCTTTTATTCCTATAATTGATAAGTTTTTGCTATGTTTTAATTTGTATAACGTGATAGTTTTTGAGTCATATCATGTATTAAAGTTTGACTATGTGCATTCTAGATGATAACTAAACCCATTAAGTCCTACTTTGTTTTGACCGATTATTCCTATTGCCATGTGGATTATTCCTATTGCCATGCAGATTATCATATATATATATATATGTGTGTGTGTGTGTGTGCGTGTGTGTGTGTGTGTGTGTGTGTGTGTTTGTGCGCGCGCACATGCATGCTTGTATGTTCTATCTTTTTAATTGCAATAATAAATGAGATGCTGCAGAAGCGGTTATTGTGTCACGTCATAAAGGCAGTTGGATATATTCAAAGGATTGGTTAAATATTCAAAACAACAAAGAGAATAGAGTGCATAAGAAGTGGCAATGGAATAGCAAGGCGCCCCAGACTCATTTATGTCTATCTTCAACAAACACCAATCTTGTAACACCGCCATGCTATATTCTTGGTTGCGGTTTAGCAGAGATCCACGTTTCCTATGGATTAACTCCTTTTGTTTGTTGTCATAAATGTTTTCCACCTCATTTCATCAGTGTGACCTAGATAGTAGGAAGTTGTTATAGTTTTCTTGTAAATAAGAGCCCGCACCTCTTCTCAGAGTTTAGAGATAGGGGATTAGAAACAGAGTTGCATAGTATTTTTAAAATTAAACATCATTTTCTTTCATTTCAGGTGTTGTATTGACCTTTGAAAAAAATGCATAAAAATGATGCTATTCTGAGTATATAGAGTTATCTTTGAAGTCTGGATACACTCATCCAAGGGGGCCCACTTGGATAGTATTCCCGTGCATTCGCTAGATTTAGTTTTCTTTTTTGCTGCAATAGATGTTCTAGTGATTGACTATTCCTGCAACCACTAGAACCAAATCCTGTGACTGTTCCTGCAACCAAAGAAGATAAAGTAATTCCTGTTTGTCAGCTCTGAACTTAGTTAACAATTCTTTAATTAGAATTTTCTATCAATGCTAAGCTTTCTTGTAGCCATTTAGTTGTTATGATTCTTTCTTATTTATTTCGAATAGATTTAGTTGTTGCAGTAATGCAGAATAGCTATTGCAGGAACTTAGTGCATATATAGTGCAGACCCATTTCAAGTAATACGTCCCTGGGTTGACAAAGAAATCAACTTCAGTTATGGAGATAATAATTACACAGAGTGAATGACCAATATTTGGGTTAAGAATTTAGCTCTAGTTATTGTTCCTATTGGTGAGGTGAACATTTTTGGCACCTTTGCCAGGAATGGTGTCAAACTAAGAACCTGTTGTGGTTATGAATTTTTAAGTTTTCAGTATAGTTTTTTTTGATAGCTTAGTTTGTTTAAAGTAATTCTCATGAATCTGCATGCATAGATGAAGAAGAGATGCTCAAGGTAGATTCCTTCCTAACCATCCTAAGCATACAAGACTCAATCCATATGAACCCCCAAATGTAAATCCTTTTGCTGCACTTTACTAGGACCCAGATAATTTGAACCCCCTTGAATTTTAACTTTTTGAGAAAAACCTTCATTTTCTCTTTGGACCTCCTGAAGAGGAACTTCGTTCAATAACTCCTCCTCAAAGACCAATGCAAGGAAATCCACCCCCTAGTGGGAATAACCCACCTCCACATGTGAACCCAACGTTTGAGTTCCCTATTTCTGATCTGCATGATAATGCTAATCTCAAGAACATTCCAACTTCTTCCCTTCCTAAATTTTATGGATTAGTGACAGAGGATCCTGAGACTTTTCTGTTTGAATTTGATGTCCTCTATAGGAGTTATGATTATACTACAGATTCCCATAGACTCAAAATATTCCTTGCCACTTTAAAAGAATCAGCTTTGAGATGGTTTATGAGTCTAGGGAGTAGTACAATCACAACATGGGATGAGATGAAACGATTGTTTCTTGTGAAATATAAGGATTATTGTAGAGTGACTAACCACCATGGGGATGATGTTTTTAGAATGACATAGAAAGAAGACGAGACTCTAGAAGATTATCTAGAGAGATTTCTATTCAATGTCAAGAAGTCCAAGCATAGTACTCTAATTGAAGATTCTCTTAAGTTAATATTTTTAAGAGGAATCAATGATGAATGAACATATGCTTTGGATCTTATGGGAGGAGGTGACATAACACAATCAACATGGAATGACATTGGACAAATTTATCAGAAGTATTCCAGATCTTCTTCTAAGAAGAGTAGGCGTTTCAAGCCAGGAATTTCTTCATCAACATCTAGTAATGAAGTTTCTCGAATGGAGCTTAGCCATATTTTGAAGGATTTTAAGGAGGATATCATAAACAATATGGTTACTCAGTTAGACACACTTTCAGATAAGAAGAAGCATGAGGAAGCTGATACAATTCTTGCAGAATTCTGCCCACATTGTAGACAAAAGAAAAGAGATTGCAGATGTAAGATGGTTGCAAATATTGAAGTTCCCGATTTCAAGACAATACAAGGAAATGATGAACTAGTTTTCTATGTTGCTCAAAGGAGGCCAAATTTTTCAAGACAAGCTATGCCTCCTGATCCACTTTCTTTTTCTGGTTATAGTGGAAATTCCTATGCACAAAATAATCAATGGCAATCTCCATATGCTCAAAATTTAAGAAATTATCAAAATTGGTATAATCCTCAAGGCCAAGGGCATAATTTTGCCAATCAAACTACATAGTGGCAGCAACCACAAGGAAATTAGTCTCAGCCTCAGAGACCATGACAATAATTCAAAGGGAACTGGCAACCTACCCCTCAATGGAGAGGAGGTCAGCCATGGACAAATTAGTCATCTGGTTATCAGGAACCTCAACAGTAGCCACGACCACCTGCTATAATGCCTCCTCCTACTACCAATACTGTTCCACCTAAACCTACACAACTACCCACTCAACCCATGTCAAATCCTAATAGCAAGCCTCAACAACAACAACAAGTTTATTCAGCTGATCCTAATCAATACCCAACTTATTCTCTTTCTATAAGTGATATTTAACTTATATCTGGGACAACTTTACCTAACCCGTCCCCTCCAGTTATAACTAAGATACAAAAGGAAAAGGAAATATCTAGCCCAACAACCCAAATACCTCAAAATCAGCAAATACCCCCATTTTCTCAGAGGTTGCAAGCTAAAGAGATTTAACAGGAAGAGGAAGTAAATTTTGATATCATAGATCAAATGAAACACATATGTGTTAAAATTCCATTGTTTCAAGCTATTAAGCATGTCCCTATTTATGGTAAATCAATTAAGGAGGCATGTTTAAAGAAACTTGGCAGAAAGAAAAAGGATCCGCAAACAGTGCATGTAATGGGTCAATTGGCTGATATTATGTTAGGAAAGGTTTCAATTCCTAAATATGTTGATCCTGGTAGTCCTATTGTGAACATAGTCATCAATGACACTTAGATAAATAATGCTTTAATAGATTTGGGAGTAGCCATTAATGTAATGACAAGAGATATTATGCAGAAAATTGACTTAACTAGTCTTAGGCCTACACCTACAGTCCTGCAGCTTGCTGACAGTTCCATGGTTCAGTCTGATGGTATGATTGAAGATGTAGTTGTTACTTTGGATGCTTGGGAATATCCTGCAGAGTTTATGATCCTGTCTCCTAAAGCCACTTTGGGAGGATATCCAGTTATTTTGGGGAGACCTTGGCTTGCTATAGCTGATGCATCTATTGGATGTCGGTCAGGGGATATGACTATTTCTGATGGAAATAGTACCAAAAGTTTGGTTCTGTATTCTCCTGCTCAACCTCAACTTGATCAACAACAAGCCATTTGGCCTAATGTGGGAGAAGAATTAGAGGAAGGAGTTGACTCTGTCAATCATCTTATAATGATTAATAGAGAATCATTCATACAACTTCAGAATGATGATTCAATCCTCTATAAAATTCTGGCAAATCAGTTAAAACAAGAGCATCAGTCACATGAGTTAACATCAAATATTACAGTATCATATTTTCCTGTAGCCACTGACATATTGAATACACTGTTGCCGCAGGAAGTCTGCACTTCTCATCTTTCTAAGGCATCTCAGGTTGATCTTACTATCAAAGTGGAAGTTGATCTAAATAAATTTTTGAATATCAACAATCAACTCATAGAAACTCAAAGAATAACACTGGTTGAGTTGCTTAAATATCATCAATACGCTTTTGCGTGGGATTGCAAAGACATGCATGGAATTGATCCTATAGTTTGTATCCACTGTATTTATATAAAAGAGGATTGCAAACCACTTAGACAACCACAAAGAAGAATTAATCCAGCACTAAGAGAGATAGTTAAAGAGGAACTACATATATTATTAAATGCTGGATTTATCTATCCTATATCAGATAGTCAATGGGTATCACGTCTAGTCATAGTTCCAAAGAAAGGAGGTAAATGACGGGTATGTGTGGATTACAGAGCTTTGAACTTAGCAACTAGGAAGGATCATTTTTCATTACCATTTGTGGATTAGGTATTAGATCCTTAGCAGGGAAGTAGTACTTTTCATTCCTAGATGGATTCAGTGGCTACAACCAGATTCAAATTGCTCTCGAGGATCTGGAAAATACTAGATTTACTTTTCCTTGGGGAAAATATGCATATTCTGTTCTTCCTTTTGGGTTATGTAATGCTCCAACTAATTTTCAAAGAGAAGTAATAAGCATATTTTCAAATATTTCCCAGGACAACATGGAGATCTATAGGGATGATTTTACCACTTATGGTTTAGAATTTGAAGAGGAATTGAAGAATCTAAAGAAATTTTTGTAGTGGTCTGAAGACTACAATTTATCATTGAATAGTGAGAAGTGCTTTATGATGATGCAGGAAGGCATAGTTCTTGGTCATCATATTTCTATAACTGGAATACAAGTTGACCCGACCAAAATAGAAGTCATTCAAAACCTCCCTGCACCTATAAAGCAAAAGGATGTTAGAAGTTTCCTTGGTCATGCTGGATATTATTGAAGGTTTATCAAGGATTTCAGCAAAATTGTAGGACCTTATTATTGTCTTTTGACCAAGGATATGGAGTTTAATTGGACCTCCACATGCCATGAAGCTTTCTTGAAGCTCAAACATGCATTGAATCAAGCACTAGTGCTCAAGGGTCTGAACTGGTCATTACCTTTCATATTCATATAGATGCATCAGATTATGCCATAAGAGTAGTTTTGGGATAGAAGGTTGACAATTTGGAGAATGCAATTTATTTCATCAGCAAAAACATGCAGGGACCTGAGCTTAATTATACTATCACTGAAAAGGAGATGTTAGCAGTTATATATGCACTTAACAAATTTAGGCATTATATCACAGGATATCTGATATAGGTGCACACTGATCATACGATAATCAGATATCTCATGAACAAACCCTTAATTACAGGAAGATTGGCTCGATGGTTACTATTGATGCAGGAATTTGATATTACAATTGTTGATAAGCCGGGTAAATCCAATGTAGTTACAGATTATCTTTCTAGGGTTCAATTGCAGAATGATCTTGCAGCCATAGATGATGCTTTCCTAGATGAATATTTGTTCTTGATAAAAGCATGCACTCCCTGGTATGTTGACATTGCAAATTATTTAGCTGCTAATAAGATGCCTACTCATTTTTCTCCTAAAGAAAGAAGACTGTTAGTTCAGAAAAGATTTAATTTCTCATGGATTGTTGATTGTTTATTTTATACTGGACTTGACCAAGTCATGAGAAGATGTGTTAGGGAAGATGAAACATATGATATCCTTCATGCACGTCATGATGAGCCATGTGGAGGACATTTTGCTACTAAAAGAACAACACTTAAAATACTTGGCACAGGATATTATTGGCCAACATTGTATAAGGATGCAACACAATATACTAGAAAATGTGATAGCAGCCAATGAATGGGAAGGCCTACCAGATCTGATGAAATGCCATTATATCCCCAGATATTGGTTGCACCATTTGATAAACGAGGATTAGATTTTGTTGGGACGATTGATCCTCCTTCAAATGGGAAATCTTATATTCTAGTATGCACTGATTATGTCACAAAATGGGTGGAAGCACGAGCTATGACACATGAAAGAGATAATAAAGTAGCTGAATTCCTCTATGAGGAAATATTTACTAGGTATGGAGTTCCAAGAGAGATTGTTTCAGATCAAGGACCATAGTTTACTTCCACATTAATTGCAGCATTGGTTAATGAATATAATATTAGACACGGGAAGTCTACTCCATATCATCCACAAGCAAATGGTCAAGTAGAAGTTACAAACAGGGATTTAGAAGCCATTCTTACCAAGACAATAGCTCTTCATAAGAAAGATTGGTCAAATAGACTTCCTAAAGCCATTTGGGCATACAAGACAATATGGAAGACACCAATTGGTTTTACACCTTTTGAAATGGTGTATGGAAAAATAGCAATGATGCCCATTAAGTTTGAGCATAAAAATCTTAGAATAGCTCTACAATTGAATATGACTCTCTCAGAAGCACAAAGAGACCACATCCTGCAATTGAATGCTTTGGATGAGCTAAGGAAGTTGGTTGTCTAGCATATAGAGCTTATTCAATAGCAATGAACTAAATGGCATGATAAGTATATAAAGGAGAGAAAATTTAAATCTAGCAATTGGGCATTGCTATATGATTCTAGATATAATGATACTATGGCGAAGTTGTAGACAAGATGGTTGGGCCTATATGAAATAAGTTTTTACAAATGGAGAAGTGCGCTTGACCATAATAGATCCAGTCAGATTCAAATGTCTAGTCAATGGACATCGACTACGCCTCTATCATAAGCCTATAACCAAAGAACAATTCCTGTAGCAATTTGCTAGCCAAGACCAACCAACAGTTCCTGCACCAACTGGAGAAGTTCCTTCAGCATCTGACGAATCCTCTCCTCTCATAGTTCCTGCAGTAGTTGGAGAAGACATTAGGGACACGGTTCCTACAACTTTTGCAGGGAGCGTTCTTAGTCATCAGCCTTAAATTCTTTATGCATGCTTTCATAATAAAAATTTCCATGCCTTGTGAAAATATCATTCTCTGATAATAATATCTCTGTCTATCATTTCATTCATTTCATGTCATCTCATTTCACCTTTTAAATTGCTAATCGTTTCATGCAACATTAATGAGAACGACTGCAGGTATGTATATTATTTATTTTTTCTTAATTATGCATTTATTATTTCACTATGATTATTGCCTATTTTGATTTGCATAATCCGCATACCCCTTCCCTCTGTCCTTTTTCACATGTGTGGACACATGTCATCTTAAGTTGGGGGGGGGGGGGGTGTTTTATGGTCCAATTTCCAAGTAGAGTAATTGTATGTCCTTGTCGGTAATTTGTTTTAATTTGCCTAACATCATTTTTAAATAAGACATTCTGTCACACAAGTGAGTAGTTCATCCTGTCGCTGAAATCAATGAGAGGTACTGGAAGTAAGTAAAGTATTTCAGAACATGCATTTTCAGTTTTGTGGGTTATTTCAGTCCTTCATTCTGCCATGGAAATTGTTTTGAGAGCCGAGTTAGTCATGGGAGGAGCTCCTATCTGCCATGAACCAGTAATTCATGACATGTTGCTGCAGGATGTTTAGTGTGAGCATTACTTCCGTATGTATGGGTGGATTGACTATTTTCTAAAAATAGCAGATTTCAATGAAGAAATTGCCTATGAATTCATGCATACATACAACGAAGGAGAGGCCTCTATCAAGGGGTTAAGAGTCATTGCCACAAAGAAATGGATAGCTGAAGCCACTTGGTTGCTACAGGAGGGAGAATTGTTTCCTGAGTCAAAGGATGCGAGAAGCGCTAGGGCAAAGTTTACTCACCCTGCAGATGGACCCCTAAGTGTGGATAAGTAGAGAACTAGACAGATATCTCTTCCAGCAGAATGGCCCCAGGTGGCATTGTATGTGATGAAATATATTACCTGTGATGGAAGGTACTCAAATTTGCATTTGGTCTATTTTAAATTACTTAGTCATTTACGGCATGGCCAGAGGGTGAATGTTTTCAATTTTTTGTATCATCTTATTTCCATAAGTGCAAAGGAAACACAGAAGGGTGGAAATCATTCTGTTAGTCATCATGGATTGATTAAATTGTTGGTAGAATGTTCTCTCAGAGATGTCTCTCAGATGGCATGGGGGGCATTCAAAGATATCCTACAATTTAGGGAGGAAAATGCTCTTGCTGTAGAAGAAATAGCAGCCCAAGAGGAAGATATCAGAGAACCCTCATCTCCTAGGGTTTCTACAACAAATGAACCTCCTGTTGCCAATGAAGCCTTGCCTGTTGCAGAAGAAATGGTAATTGAACCAAATATTGAGCAGCCATCCACTCATTTTCAAAGTGGAGCGACATCTTCTAGAAGAAAAGGGAAGGAAATAGAAACAGTTGACGCAGAGGAAGAAACCATAGAGCAACCGCAAGTAGCCCAGGTTTCTCCTGCAGCTAAAAGGCGCAAGGTGAAAGAAAATTCTCTTGTAGAAACTTCTCTTGCAGCCACTTCGAAAATGTATTCGAGAAGGAGTCGACGGGGTAAAAAGAAAACTCTAGCAGCAGGGGATGTGATTGAAGTAATTTCTGTGGAAACGTTGGAAGAAGGGCATAAAAGTCAAATAGAGATTCAACCACAGGAAGAACATGGAGCCGACAAACTATCAAATTTGGTGCATGTAGCAGAACAGTTTGAAGAACCGGTTGAAGAAATCTCACGTCCTCAGGTAATATCTCACAGGTCCCCTTCATCTCTCACTAGTTTATCTATTGCACTTACATTTTATAGACAATGGGATATAGAAAGGGCTAGGTTACAAGGAGTTATTGATAAACAACAGAAAGAGATTGAAAGGAGGGATAATCAGATTGTGGAATTGCAAGCTACAGTAGACACAACCGCTAATATGGTTCCTGAATTGATGCAATGCAGGGCTCCTCCAAGGGTTTACGCTTTATATTTAAAAGAGCAGTATTTATGTTTCAAGCTAAACCGCATTGTTAGGGATCTTAGTCCTTCTGTAGATACCCCACAAGAATTTTATAATGTTTATCAAAACTCTCCTGTAGCTGTTAGGAATTTGTTATGTGAATTTTATTTGCATAATTATGCTGTGACTTCTGACAACGAATGGAATCCCTTACTATACATTGCTGACATTCAATTAAAAGCATTAATGTCATGGATACAAAATGAAATCAGTATGGGGATTGAGGCTAAAACATATAGAAATTTGGAATTTGATTGTCCATTACCACTCAGAGATGAAGCCAAAAATCCATGACTTATTTAATATGACTGACATAAATTGTTAACAATACTTGATTTCAAGAGCCGGGTTTTACCGATGGAGGAAAAATTCCAAGAATATGAACATTTGGTTGAAAATTAAAATATGACTCCAGTTGAGTGTTTGGTTCAGCGCTGGAATAATCTCCCAAAAGACCTAAAGTAGGGTGAACCCCATTCACTGCCTAATTTTCATGTAACCACACATAGAGCTCCCAAGTACATCCACTTGGGTAGGGCAAAGAACAATAATTGGCTACCCTTGATTTTTCAGCCACCTATCCTTATGTGGCCATTAATGGGATGCAGGGTTACAGATAAACCATATGAAGAGGCCGCAAAAGAAGCCAAATGGGGTAGAATGGAAAAGATGAAGGGGTTTTATTGGAACTTGGCTACATGAGGAACAAGACATGGAACCATTGACGACTTATGAGTTAGTGCCCAGATAAGAAATTTTCCTCTTGCTGGAGAATCAACAAGACACTAAGTTGGGGGGCATGCTGAGATGAGATATTAGCTCTTTTATTCCTATAACTGATAACTTTTTGCCATGTTTTAATTTATATAACGGGATAGTGTTTGAGTCATATGATGTATTAAATTTTGACTATGTGCATTCTAGATGATAACTAAACCCATTAAGTCCTATTTTGTTTTGATCGATTATTCCTATTGCCATGCGAATTAAACCTGTTGCCATGTGGATTATCATAGGTGATATCATGTGTGAATGTATAAGTGTTATGATTAATTAAAAATAAATAAAATATATATATATATATGTGTGTGTGTGTGTGTGTGTGTGTGTGTGTGTGTGTGTGTGTGTGTGTGTGTTCTATCTTTTTAATTGCAGGAATAAATGAGATGTTGCAGAAGCGGTTATTGTGTCACGTCATAAAGGCAGTTGGATATATTGAAAGGAGTGGTTAAATATTCAAAACAACAAAGAGAATAGTGTGCGTAATAAGCGTCAAAGGAATAACAAGGTGCACCAGACTCATTTATGTTTGTCTTTAGCAAACATCAATCTTGTAACACCACCATGCTATATTCTTTGCTACGGTTTAGCAGAGATCCACGTTTCTCGTGGATTAACTCCTTCTATTTTCTGTCATAAATTTTTTACACCTCATTTCATCGGTGTGACCTAGATAGTAGGAAGTTGTTATAGTTTTCTTATAAATAAGAGCCTGCGCCTCTTCTCAGAGGTTAGAGATGGGGGATTAGAAACAAAGTTGCATAGTATTCTTAGAATTAAAAAACATTTTCTTTCATTTCATGTGTTGTATCAACCTTTGAAAAATAATGAATAAAAATGATGCTATTCTGAGTATATAGAGTTATATTTGAAGTCTGGATACACTCATCCAAGGGGGCCCACTTGGTGAGTATTCCTGTGCATTCGTTAGATTCAGTTTTCTTTTTGTTGGTATTTGCATGAAGATTGCGTTAATGATTTGTTCTATTGTCATTGATGTCAATTAACCGGTAATGATTTTTTTGTTGTAATGTTGTTTTGTAACCCGTAGGAAGAGCTAGTGAAAGGAAATTGTAACCGACAGGTAAGTTTGTGGAGTGAACCGACATTGCTAAGTATTGGAGAATTGAACCGGTAAACCCTACTTGTTGTTTTAATAAACCCTAACCGATTAAGTTTGGTGAATTGGTTATATTGGTTTATGATCTAATAATGAGCGGTAATGATTATGACACGTATGCATATTGTATAAAGAGAGTTTCAAAGTGATTTTGGCGCATTGAGGTAACACTTTTTTGTCTTGGGAATGACCAAGTATACTACATGTAATGTAAAGTGCATGATGAGTTACTAAGTTCAATGAAGCAGTGATTGAGGAGTGGTCGAGGCTTTCTTGAATGATGTGTAGAGATTGTTATATAATCCAACGATCATACTTGAACAGACTTGTTTGTAATCTCTATGAGAATTAGGTTTTTGTTGTGTTACCGACCTAGTTGATTTGTTTATAAGGTCGATCAATTGTTTAGTTTTAGTATTGGCAAAGTTGAATTGAGTGTGTGGTTGCCGAACTAGATGGTTTATCTGCAGTTTGAGTAAAAGGAAGATAGGAGCATGAAAAGGATTTGAACAAGCAAGTGCAGTGCTATTCTAATAGATCAACAAACTCATGTTGTTTTCTAACAATTATAGTAGATTGAAATCCCCTAACTGGGTAAGCTCTAACAAGCTTGGTGTTATTCAAATCCTCTAGCAAGGTGATCCATTACCTTGGATTCTAAATCCTTTACAAAGGTTACTCCTCATAGGGTATTGCTTCTAACAAGGCATTATAGTCAATCCCTTAACCGGGTGGTCCCTAACAGGATCAGTTCTTAACAAGACTTTTTGTAAGAGCTTTAACAAGCTTGGCTCCTTACAGGGTGAACTTCATAAGAGTTCAGAATTCTTGTGAGTTTCATCTCACCGTGGTTTTTTTCCCATTTGGTTTTCCACATAAAAAATATTGTGTCAAGTGGGGAATGTTTTTGTGGTTATGTTTTTATTTAGGTTGATTTGCTTAACTACTTAATCCACTTTGATAAGTCATGATAACCGACAACAATATGAAGTTTTACTTATATCAGTAAAAGCATTTGAATGTTTGTATGTTACAAGTTGATTACTGTTATCTGTTGTAACACTCAACTAGTTTAGCTTGACAGTTTTTATCTTGACAGTGATATTGCATTGATAGTTCTAAGTTACTTTGAGAGTTTGATTTTGAGATTGGTGAAGTTTAATCAGTTTTTCTATTTATTGATTCACCCCCCACTCTTAGTAGTTGACCAGATCCTTGTTCTTTCATCATACCATCAATTGGTATCAGAGCATCTCAGGTCCTCTAAGGTCTAAGCCTAATAGCTTGAGGTAAAGATCTTGTAGATAATGATGAAGAAGGAAGGTCCGAAGTTTAATAGAGAGAACTATGGGATATGGAGTGACATAATAAAAATTTATATTAAGAGTCTTGGAAATCAATACTGGGAACATGTTAATACTCAATATGTTGCACCTACTGGGATTATGACTGATGATCCGAAGAAAGAGCAACAAGAAAATAATCAAGCACTAGAGGCTATTATCAGTTCTTTATCTGATGCTGAATATGTTGACGTTCATGGTCTGGAGACTGCACATGAGGTGTGGAAGAAATTTAAAGAGATTTATAGTGGTGATGAACATGTAAAGATTTCCAAGGAAGAGAGTCTAAGAGGGAAGTTTGATGACATGCAAATGGCTGAAGGTGAGAATATCCAACTGTGTATGGTGAAAATGGATAACAATAATAACAATATTGAAAGGCTAAATGAATCCAACCACTAAACCCTAGCCTAACAATGAACAAAGATCCACCATAACATATGAAGATTACCTAAGACAATGCAAATAACTCAAAATCACAAAGATTATACCATCACAGGTCCAATAGGGTTTTGATCTCCATTCTTCCTATCTCCATTGATCTTGCTTGATATATTTGCTCTCAGATTTTTATATGCACAAGAGCTCAACAAAGAACGGAATGTGGTTGCAAGTAGGATCGTAGTGTAGCCAAGTACTCCAAAATCAGTCATTAGTCATTAGGGTTTAACAATGAAGGAAGCATCTTCTTAAATAGAAGACACAATAAGAAATGGAGGGTTAAGATTGAGAGGTGTAAAAAGAGAGGTCGGCTAGGATTAGAGGGTAGGTAGAAGAAATACCAAAATAATGAAAGAGGTAGGTAGTGTAGGAATTAAGAGATGAATGACATGTGTCATGTGTAGAAAAAGATAATGAATTAATTAAATAAATAAAGATTTATTTAATTAATAGAAGAATAAGACAATTAAATAAATAAAAATATTTATTTAATTTAGGAAAGGGGTAATTTAAATAAATAAATGTATTTATTTAAATAAGAAATAAGGCTAGAAGAGGATAAATGAATTAATTAAATAAATAAAAATTTATTTAATTAATAGAAGAAATAGGCTTAGATAATTAAATAAATAAAATATTTATTTAATTAAACATGACAATTTTGGGTGTCTACATTTTACCCCTCTTTGAGACAATGCGGCTTGTCGCGTTGTTTCAAAGAAGATAAGATGAACTGATACAAAGTTGCCCCAGTATGGGAATAATATGCCCCCTCGAGAGATTGGATGAAAATGTCGGAAAAGATTGAAGACAATCTCTCGATAAGAAAGAAAGGCTAGAAGGGATTGACTGAATAAAGTGACAAAGTCACAGGATGAAGAATACTGACTCGGGAAATGAAGGCGAGGGCTAGGATAGGCTATAAGATAGACCACGGGAAAAAGACATCCTCATTGTCATCCACACCCTTACAAGATCACAGTGTAGAGCGAGAAAAGAGCAGCAGCAGTCAGCAGCGATGGCCTTCGTTCACAGATTCGACCGTGTTCGCCGATTTCAGAGGCCAGCAGAGGCAGGAGAGCCGGTAAGTACCATGAAACCTCCTCGTACTTTGATGCATTTATTGTCATTAATGCTCAGTAGGTAGCAATAAATGCGCTTAGGAATAGGGTACAAAAAAATGCAAAAATGCGCAACCGCGTCTGTGTCAGTGTCAGGCGCGTCTGTGTCCAACAGGCGCGTCTGTGTAGGTTCCAGGCGCGTTCACGTTTGGGACCGCGTTTGCGTTGCTTGCGGGCGCGTTTGTGAATTTTAGAGGCGTTTATGTCCTGTAGGGGCATTTAGGTTCTAGAATCGTGTTTGTGCAAGATGTAGGCACGTTTGTGTTCAGAAGGCGCGTCTGTGTTGCAGAAGCGCGTTTGTGCAGTCTAGAAGCGCGTTTATGAGTTTAAAGTGCGTTTATGTGTCAAAATGCATGGTTTTAGTCTTTAGGTCAAATCGGCAGTTCTGTGATGAACATACGCTGTCGATTGGATAAGCTACTGAGAGGATACACTCAAACAGGTCCTCTAGGAAGACTAGGATAGATCAAGGCACTTTGTGATGAACAGGGAGTACCAGGATAGGCAACACTTTGTGATGAACAGGGAGTGCGAATGTGAGTAACACTTTGTGATGAACAGGGAATGTCACACACGTAGTACTTTGTGATGAACAGGGAGCACTACTAGGATAGATAGCAACACTTTGTGATGAATAGTGAGTGTCACTAGGATAGATAACCATATGCATTTAGATAGCAAGTAGCATTGTGTGATAAACAGTGAATGCCACGATAACTGACATGATTGATTGTTTGACTGCAGGAGTATCTGCCTATGTTGGAGTCACGGGAGAGATTCCCGTCTACACAGAGATTGCGACCAGAGTTGTCGTTTGAGGAGAGAGCAGCTATTGAGGAGATGGGCCTCAGACATGTACTGTATGTGCCTGAGTTTCGGGCAAACATGGGTTTGCTGACTGCGCTGGCAGAGAGATGGCACTTCAAGACTTGCACTTTTCACTTGCCGATGGGGGAGATGACAGTGACCCTCGAGGATGTATACAGGATTTTGCACATACCGATCGATGGAGAGCTGATCCCATACGATCGAGATGGAGACAAAGAGGCGCTGAGATGGGTATTCCAGGATCCCGGGTTAGAGATGAGAGCAGGGCATGTGGCATGGGATACCATGACCGCGACAGGTTTAGCTTTGCCAGCTGTGATTGGAGGAGTTATCAGTGGGTTCTTGTGTCCTGACAGAGCTACACGGGGGTTGGCAGTGGGTTGGGGAGGAGCACTGGAGATACTGGTGACTGAGCACACCAGATATGCATGGGGGCCATGTGTCTTGGCACATTTATACTATGAGCTGCATCAGTTCGTTTATCACGGATCAGTGGGACTGGGCTGTGGAGTGACACTCCTACAGGTGTGGGCATATGAGCACCTTCCTATCACATGACCGATTCACTTCAGAGGTAGAGGGCATGGACGAAGCTTTGTACACCTCTATGATATGATTACGTCACAGCCTCGGATTGGCCAGCTGGAGCACTGGAGGCGGGTTATAGATGATATTGACACAGTCATCTGGAGGCCGTACCTTGGGTGCGAGGAGTGGGAGGATGACGCCTTGGAGTTGCCATATACATTCAGGAGCAGATATCTGATTGGGTGGATGCCCTACATTTTGGAGAGACAGCTGGTTAACAGGGTAGGCAGACAGTTCGGCCGGATCCAGAGGATGCCGCGAGGCTCGGGCATGTATGCCCGTACAGTCAGGGATCAGGCACAGTTCGGGCCATTGTTATCGTATGATCAGGCCGTCACACAACTGACAGAGATGATACCCCTACCCTGGGACATGTGGCTGGAGGTTGAGGATGCAGGCATGGATGCAGAGTACTCCGCGTATTGGGCAGAGCATCCGTTTCCACGGTTGACAGATCCGGGAGAGCTGCTGGAGGGAGAGGTTGGAGGGGATGATGATGATGATGGTGGAGGAGATGGAGGTAGGGGCTGACGGAGGCGGAGAGGAGTAGTGGGAGAGAGGAGAGTGGCACCTCGGAGGGAGGGAGGACAGGAGGGACCAGCCCCAGTAGTGAGGGGTCGCGGTGGATTGCCCCTGCAGGTACCAGTAGCACAGGGACAGAGGCAGGGACAGGTGCAGAGACAGGTGCCAGTATAGGCACAAGTACAGAGACAGGTGCAGGCACCCAGACATGTACAGAGACAGGCACCGGTTTAGGCACCGAGACAGGTACAGGGGGAGGCACAGATACAGGAACCTGCAGAGGGAGAGCCACAGGCAGAGGCTGAGGGTGGAGATCCTGAGGAGGATGAGCTGTTAGAGCTGAGAGAGATCTGCCAGGGCCAGGCAGACGAGATCGAGGAGTTGGAGCGGGAGAGGGATCACCTCAGCATCAGGCTCCAAGATACAGAGCGAGAGAGGGATCAGGCCATTCAGCGAAATACTGAGGCTGAGACAGCTCTGAGGGCAGGGAGGCAGGCGGCAGAGGACACAGGGGCAGGCTACGCATATGTGCTGCGAGCCAGTGAGGAGATTGGCTACTGGAGAGACCTGTACTATGGTGCAGTGCCAGCGGATCAGCGGGCGAGGAGCTTCCATAGACCATCGCGGACAGCGACGGCTACGGGAGGGAGTCGGAGGAGGCAGGCATCTAGTGGTGGGGTTATGGGTCCTCCACCACCACCAGACAGGCAGGGGGATCCTGGAGCGGGTCCATCTACAGCTCAGCGTCCGTCGAGGCTAGCGGCTTCGAGGGAGGGAGTTCATCATAGCCATAGAGGGCTCCCCTTTGTATCAGTATATGTACCATTTTTGTATTGTAGACACCTGCGGGTGATTTTGTAGCCATATGATTCTTTTGACATCATTGTATCATGACACCTTTGATTATATATGAGATATGATTCATTTTTGCAGTAGCTATATGCATGTGTACCTTATGTGATGAAATGTTCTTATGTGATGCTTATATGATGGAATGCAATATTTTTTGTTCTTTTATGTTTTATATGCGTATGCATGATGCAAATGTGAATGTATGTAATGCATATGAATATGATAATGCAAATGTAAATTGTGCTAATAGGTATTGTGTGCAGGATGTGATGCAATTGTGATATCTATATGTATGTATGAGATGCTTATATGTGGTAATGTAGGTGCAGCTACATGAAATGCAAATATTTTTGGTGTGTCATTATACTCAGTCATGTGATAGCGGGCTACGCAGACTCGAGAAGGACGATGGAAGTCAATCAAGAAAGGGGGATGGAAGATAGAAGATATGAACGTGAAAGAGCTTCTTGTGCGTTATCATCATTGAACTTTATTATGGCAAAATAGGTTATGACAATCGAGGCATTTGTTCGACCCAGAAAGTCATTGTACCTGTTTGCATGGAGATAAGACAGTCACAAACAAGGAATGCCCCAGTTCATACTAGACTCACAGTGTCCTCATATCCTTGGACAAGTCATAGCATTACTAAAAGACAATCCACAGACAGCAAATGCAAATAGGTGACAATACCCCATCCTTGCCTTTCTAGTCAAAGACATCCTGGAGATAGAATCTCTAGTCAAAGACATCCTGGAAAAGCTAAAAGACATGTCACCAAAAAGATAAAATCAAAAGAAAACCAAGACTCGACACCAACATCCACTGTAGTCCTCGAGTTTAGTGTCTCTTGTCACTTGTTTAAGTCTTATTCGATTGTGGTCACAATGTTCACTTTCACAAAAAGGATAGATAGCACTGAACCATATGTTGTCTGAGTCTGTTGAAAGATTTGATTTGTTGAAGCCCATTGTTGCTGCTGTGTCTCATCTAAAACTGACTGAATCCATGAAACCGATACTTTATTGTGGAGAAGATGAAACTTTATTGTGGACTGGCGATGCAGATGTTGCTTTATTGCGGATTGTGCACGGATAGACTTGAAGGAAGCTGGAAGAAACTATACTCCTCGAAACATGTGATGTTCTCAGTTCCACACCCATTACTAGACGTAGGATTTGTCTTAGCCACAGATAGGATCTGATTTATTATGGATGGAAAGGGATGAAAAAGGGATGGTTATTATGAATGGCTAACCAATCTTAGGTAGATCAATAACAAGCCATGATGGGAATGGGTAAGTTTATTATGGATGAATAGGTTGTGAGTGTGTGCAAAGTGAAAGGATGAAAGTGAATCCTGAAGGAGGGAGGAGCAATGTCTCTACGCATGGCGCTGGTGACCCAATGTTCACCATGGTACTTGCCCAGGGCGCCACCGAAGTGGTTTTCACCGTTGGACGAAATTATTTCTCTTTACTTTTTTCGATTTTTCCATGTTTTTTGTGTCACAAGGCGCCTGTTTGCCAGGTTTTCACCAAGTAACGATTTTTTTGTTTTATGATTTTTTTGTATTTTTGAAATTTTTGATTTTTTTGTGTTTTTGAATTAGGATACTCTGATGAGCTATGTGTAGAACCGGCGAAGGTGCATGCTGTTGATAGGATCCTCCAAAGGTTCACCTTCTGTAGTTGAGAGCTGATATGCCCCAGAGCCATATACTGCTGTGATGATGTAAGGACCCAGCCAGTTTGGTTCGGACTTGCCCTTCTTATCTCTGTCTTGCTGATTCTTGGGGTTTTCTCTGAGGACTAAGTCTCCTACCTCAAATGTGCGAGACTTGACTTTGTGATTGTAGCTGCGACTCATTCATTGTTGGTAAGCCTTGAGATGATTAAAAGCAGTATGTCTTCATTCCTCCAGCAGTTCTAGTTCTTGTAAGCGAGAGACCCTATAATCTTCATCGCTGATGATGTTTTGTAAAGAGACTCATAAAGAAGGTAACTCAACCTCAATAGGCAAGATGGCTTCAGCGCCGTAGACAAGTGAGTAGGGTGTAGCTCCTGTAGGTGTGCGGACACTTGTGCGATAGGCCCAAAGTGCAGGATTAAGCTGGATATGCCAGTTACGGCCAGCGTCGTCGACTGTCTTTTTAAGGATTTTGAGAATTATTTTGTTAGATGCCTCAGCTTGGCCATTACCTTGGGGGTAATATGGTGTGGAGAAACGATGAGAGATATGGAAGTGCTCACAGAGTTCCCGAACATTTTGATTTTTGAAGGGACGCCCGTTATCAGTGATAATGGAATTGGGAATACCATATCGGCAAATGATATAGTTAAGGATGAAAGTAGCAATTTGTTTTCTAGTGACTTGTGTGAGAGGCACAACTTCAATCCATTTTGTGAAATACTCTGTGGCTGTGATAATGAATTTATGACCATTGGAAGAAGGAGGGTGAATCTTGCCTATGAGATCGAGTCCCCACTGACAAAAGGGCCAAGGAGACGCAAGTGGTTGTAGTTCTTGTGTTGGTGCATGTATGAGGTCTCCATGAATTTGACATTGCTTACATTTCTTGACAAACTGATATGAGTCTTTTTCTATATTAGACCAATAATATCCAGTCCTGATGAGTTTCTTGGCCAAGGTAGGACCACTAGTATGCGGACTACATATCCCTTCATGCACTTCACGTAACGCAATCTGAGCTTCGTCGCTTTCTAAACATCTAAGAAGAGTGCCATCTAGACCTCGTCGGTATAGGATATCAGCTAGAATGACGTATCGAGAGGATTGGCGAATGAAAGTGCGGCGTTGGTTGTTCGATAGATCGGGAGGTAAGATATTGTCGCGAAGGTATGTGAATATGGAACCATATAACTGGGATTCAGGACCAACAACGCATATCATTTCAGTAGGAGTGATCTCGTATGAAGGAATCAACAGATTATCTACCAGGAACTCATAGCAGGTCTCATTTTGTGGTAGATCAATGAGCGAAGCAATCGTAGCCATGGCATCTGCAGCACGATTTTGTTCTCTTGGTATCTGCTCAAAATCTATCTTTGTGAAGTGCTGTTTCAAATCATCTACCAGTTGTTTGTAAGGCATTAGCTTTTCATCTTTTGTTTGGTAATCATCAGTTGCTTGACGGATGACCAGTTGAGAATCCCCAAAAGCGCAAAGTTCTTGGATCTTCCATTGAACTGCAATTCTTAATCCAGTTGTTAATGCCTCATATTCCGCTATATTGTTGGTGCAAGGAAATGATAAGCGGTATGACTTTGGTATAGAATCGCCTTGGGGAGTTATAAAGAGAATACCCGCTCCTGCTCCATGCTGTGTGTATGAGCCATCAAAGTATAGTTGCCATGGCTTCACATGTGATATTGTTAAAATTGCTTCCTCTGAAAATTCTGACTGTAGAGGAACATCATCTATCATGGGAGCATCTGCCAATTGATCTGCAATTGCTTGTCATTTTATTGCTTTTTTGTCTACGTACTCGATGTCAAATTCACTTAGAATCATTACCCACTTGGCTAGCCGCCCAGTAAGTGTAGCTTTGTTGAGAAGATATTTTAGTGGATCAATTCTGGCAATCAACTTAGTCTTGTGAGTGAGCATATAATGGCGTAATTTTAGTGAAGCAAAGACCACAGCGAGACAGGCACACTCGATTGGTGTGTAATTTAGCTCATATCCCACCAGTGTGCGACTGATATAGTATACTGCTTTTTCCTTGCCGTCAGGTATTTGTTGTGCTAAGAGTGCCCCCAGTGCCGTTGGAGTAGCTGATATGTAGAGTAACAAAGGTTGATCTGGAATTGGTGGCATCAAAACTGGTGGGTTCAAAAGATAGTCTTTGAGCGCCTGAAAAGCCTGTTGACAGTTCTCATCCCATTTGAACTTGATGTTTTTGTGTAGCAGGTGCTGGAAAGGATTACACTTATCTGCAAGTTGTGCTATGAATCTTTGTATGGATTGGAGTCTCCCTTGTAAAGATCAAAGTTTACTGATATTTCTCGGTGGTGGCATGTCCAAGATAGCCTTGACTTTTGCTGGATCGGCCTCGATTCCTCTTTTAGACACAATGAATCCTAGGAGCTTCCCTGAGGTTACTCCAAAGACACATTTCTTTGGATTTAATCTTACTTTGTATTTTTCCAGCCGATCAAAGATAACTGAAAGTATGTCCAAGTGTGTATCTCTGTCTATTGATTTTCCCAAGAGATCATCAACATAATCTTCCACTGTTATGTGCATGAGATCATGAAAAATAGTGGTCATCGCTCTTTGATAAGTAGCGCCTGCATTTTTCAGCCCAAAAGGCATGACATTCCAACAGAAGGTTCCCCATGGACAAGTGAATGATGTTTTATGTTGATCTTCAGGCGCAATTCTGATTTGATTATATCCAGAAAATTTGTCCATCAAAGATAGCATTTCATGACCTGCTGTGAGATCAACGATCAAGTCAATGTTTGGTAATGGGAAGTCATCTTTCGGACAAGCTTTGTTGATGTCTCTGAAATCTGTACATATCCTTATGCTGCGATCTGGTTTACTGACAGGTACTAGATTGGAGATCCATTCGGGATAATCAATTGGGCGTATGAAACCGACATCCAATATTTTTTCCAGCTCTGCCTTGACTAGTAATGCCACTTGCGGATGCATTTTCCTTAATTTCTGTTTTACTGGCTTTGCCCCCGGTTTGACTGTCAAATGATGCATTACCAGATCCAGATCTAATCCAGGCATATCAGCGTATGACCATGCAAAGTTGATTTGTCGTTCCTTGAAGAAGCTTATGAATTTTGCCATCTCAGACTCTGTCAAGGATTGAGCCAGGAATATGTTGTGTGGAACCTCTTCCGTACTAATGTTTGTCTTTATAGTCTCCTCTACCAACATGGATGATTTTTCCTCATATGATGCTGGGAGAATGTCGAGCCTTCCATCTTCGGGTGCCTTAGAGAAGTTTTCTCCTTCAGATACGTCCTTTCTTTTTACTTTTTTGGAGTCAGATAGCGCCACAGTGTGGTTTTCGCCATAAGACCCTTGATTTGTTCTTATTTTCACATTTTTGCGACTAGAAAGCCCGACACCCTCACCAAAATATGCCATGTTGTTGAGTTCTATGGTGTATCCTGCTTTGTGGTCTCCAGGGGGAAGATCATCTCGTATGCCAAGATAGTCGATAATAGCTTCGTCATTTTGAAATGTATCAAATTGTGCTGGTCCTTCATAATCCCAGTCAATGAGTTGGGGATGAACAAGGGGAAGGCCTTTAGTGTTTTCAGAGTTTGCGGGGCGAAGAGTGAAGATGTGGTTATATTCAGGTATGTCAAGACAATCATCGAGGTCATCGATGGCACTCTTCTCATCAGTTTCGATCGCGAGCGAATCCAAATTATCGTCACTAGTAGCGCCTTCAGGGACAGTTGTCCTCATCCTATGCGATTTCAACCTAGGACCTTGAAACGAAAACTGTGGGGGATCCTTATGGGTTGGTTCTTGACCAACTCTAAACTTTTTGTAAAATTTCTCCTCTTTTGTGGGTTCATCTGGTTCTCTGAATGTCTCGGTGAGCTCATAGTCACTGGAGGATTTGTCTGAACCCCATTCCCACTCATTAGAATCTGTGGAATAGTAGTCCTCTTGTTGAATTTCGGCAACTTTGATTCGCAATGCCTCTTTTGTTCTTTTATTATGTATCTTGGAATTCAGAAAACCAAGTCCCTTTGAGCGTTCCCTTCTTGTAGTTAACTCAGGTTGTAAGGGCTCCATGACGCCTTCTTTGCGTAACCCAAGAGGGCTTTTTCCATCATACCCGAATTTTTGTAGAATCTTGAAGTCTTTGCCATATTTCTCACAAGGTATATTGATCTGATCATGTGTGTCATCTTCAATGTCTTTATAGAGCATTTTGTATAAATCTTCCTCTTCCAATTCGCCCCATCTTTGAAAGGTAGTAGGATCCCATTTGAGCGTCATGATGAATGTTTTCTTGTTAGGATGTGGCCTTCCAAATTCTTTTGGAGAGCTCATGACTTGTCGTAAATACATGGTCTGATTTAAAGTGTATTCTCCCATGCCTTTGTCCTGAAATCTGCCTTTAAGTTCACCTTGTTTTGATGTCGAAGGTTTTAATGACTCAGGGTCAATGTATGCCGAAGAAGGAACAACTTCACGATTACTGGGAATGATGGTCTCAGTATGTGATCTCAAGTTATTGCAATATATGAACGGATTAGGATCGCCGTTAACTATTACCTCGACTCCATTATGAGGAAACTTAATGCATTGATGATATGTTGATGGGACTGCCCTCATTTCATGAATCCAAGGACGTCCTAGCAATATGTTGTATGTGAGATCCAGATCCAGGACCTGACAAACCACATCCTTTGTAACTGGCCCAATTCTTAGAGGTAAGGTGACCGTGCCCTTGGATGAGCGTTCTTCATCATCATATGCCTTGATGGTAATTTGGTTCTTTGAATTCACAGCTTTATCGGAATATCCCAATTGTTTAATGGTGCTCAATGTACAAATGTTTAGACCAGCTCCTCCATCTATCAGGACTCGCTTTATTCGATGCTTGTGTATGAAGGCTTCAATATGTAATGGTGCATTATGTGGCTGACTTACGGAGGCATCATCGACTTCTGTGAATTTGAGGGAGTGTGGAACGGATAGGTATCCCACCATGGCTTGGAACTGGTCCACATTCAGGTCAGTAGGGATGGCAGTGTCTCTCAAGATTTTGTCAAGGATAGCTTTATGAGCAGGGGATATGCGTAGAAGCTCAAGAATGGAGATGAGCGCGGGTGTCTTCCCTAACTGTTCTATAAGGTCATACTCAGGCTTGATTGATGAAGAATTGGTATTCTTAGTTGAGGCACCTGGCAACGTAATCTTACCTCGACGAGTTGTAACATGACATTCAGAAGTAGACTTGGAGGAAGATCCCACACCCTTTAGGACAATCTTGGGTCTCTGAGAAGGATTCTCAGGATTTTTGTTCTTGATAGTAATAGTAGAAATATGATTGTCCATCGAGATGTGATTGATAGTAGAATCATAATTGTAAGGTGCTCTAGTGTAATTGGCTTGATCATCTGTGACTTTGCCTTTTCCTTTGTCGTGTTTTGGGAACGGTTCCTTAAACATCTCATGCTCTTGATTAGATGAATGTCCCTCAATCTCAATGTCACCTCTATCAATGAGATCTTGCACAATGTTCTTCAGTCGATGGCAATTACCTGTCTTGTGACCCTTGCTCTTATGAAACTCACAATACTCATCATCATTCCACCAATTTGGTTTGACCTTTGGTTCATATGGAGGAAAGTCTGGAACTGTGATCACTTTGTTTGCCACAAGCTTTTTGAAGACTGATTCAAGTGGTTCTCCCAATGGAGTGTACTTCCTTCGTGGTCTAGAAGTTGTTTGAGTATTCACTTGATTGTTTGTAGAACTCAATCCAGAAAAGATGAATTTTGGTCTCACTGTATTGGCATCAACCACGCCGTCATTAACTGTATTCTTGTTCTTGTTCCAAAATTTTGGTTTGTCCTTTCCTTTAAAGTTATCTTTGTTTTCTTTAAATATCTTGATAACTCCTTGTTCAATTAAGACCTTTTCTGTTGCTAGGCCTTTTTCAATAACATCCTTGAATGTAGACAAACAAGCTTTTCTGAGATCATAGCCAATAGCCTTGTTAACATTTTGTGTGAACATTTCCACCATTTGTTTCTGCGGGATTTCGCAAGAGCATCTGCTAGCTAAGTTTCTCCATCTTTGTAAAAATGTTGCGAAAGATTCTCCTTCCTTTTGTTTCGTATTGCACAAGGTAGTAACTGAGACATCTGTTTCTATATTGTAAGAGAAATGCTGAATGAATGCCTCTGCCAAGTCACCCCATGACTTAATACCGGGAGGTAATTGAGAAAACCATTCCATAGCTTGATCGCCTAAGCTTTGTGGAAACAACCTCATCAAGTATGTTTCTTCTGCCGCTACCTCAATGCAGGCTGTGAAGAATTGTCTTATGTGTGCCTTGGGGTCTCCTCTCCCTCTATATTTGTCAAATTTTGGCGTCACAAAGTGTGCAGGAAATGGGGGCATTGGAATGCTCTTATCAAAGGGATAAGGACATATATCTCTCATAGTGTATGTTGGTTTTGATGTACTCATGTCCTCCATCTTCTTTTGTAAATCTCTTATTTGTTGCTCCAAATTATTTTTGGGAGGAGATTGATTTCTTGTAGCATACCCCATGTTTGAAACACCCATTTGAGGAGGAGCTTGTTGCATGTATGGATGATACTGATCGTAGACATGTCCATATGGAGGTCTATATTGTTGCGGCATATATGGAGCACTTGGCATAACTTCATGTTGAGGGACCCCATATCTGTTTTGTGCATATATACCATACTCAATAGGCATTTCATTTTCCATTGTGTTGCCCCCAATTTTGACATGAGGTTTCCTTATGTCAAAATTTTGAGGATGTCTTTGAGTATCCACTTGTTTTGATTGATCCATACCTTGAGCATGTAATTGTGCATATTTGTCTGCATAAGGCCTCCATGATGGTCTTTGAGTGTAAGTATCATACGTTTGAGCTTGTGTATGTGGGATTGCTGGTTTTTGAAGCAAAACTGATGGTGACTCAGGCATCATATTATTCGGTCCTCTATTTCCTCCACTATTTGGTCTCCTTTGATCCATGTTGGGTTGAGTTTGTTGTGAGGGTCGACTTTCCATAAGTTGAGATAAGTCAAAATCATGCGGTATTTTAGCTCCACTTTGTGCCATCATGTGTAAAAAGTACTGACGATCTCTCTTCATTATCTCTTCAACCAATCTATTGAAATGAGGATTCATTATGGATTCTTCTATGTCTGCTGATAGTATTGAAGAGTTGTCCACATTGTCATTGTGTGTAGCATTGTTGTTTATAGTATTTGCGCTTTCCACATTTGGATTGTTTCTATAAACATTCATGTCTGGTAATGTAGTGTGCTCAGGATTGTAGAATAAATCATTGTCATACTCATAAGAACTCATGTTTGCAGATTCTTGAGCTTCTTTAGCTATTCTCCTAGATTTTTGAAGGCGGGTTTCAACCATGAACTAGGTGTTTGACCAAGATGTGTAAGACTAGTTGAAAAATGGAAAGAGTATGGAAGACCAAGCGTTGTATGGAGTGTAAATGAATCTTGAGGTGTACTTGCAATGTCCAAAATGTAAGACCAAGTATGTAAGTAGTAGAGTAGGTGTGACTTCCAAAGAGAGGATCGTTTCTCTTGATGAGGTAAGCTGACCTTGACTCTAAGTAAGACCAAATGAGACCCAAAGGTAAGAAGCCTTGATGAGGGACCACTTAGCAAAGTGTTGTTGTATGTAGTGTGTTGAAAGAGTATAGTGAGGACAAGCAAGTGACCTTTTTGACTAAAGTTTTTAGACAAGTATGAATGTAAAATGAGATGTGAACCAATGATGGACTGTATGAGACCTTAGGACAGGTTGAATGCTAGATGAAACCTGAAGAGACAACCTAGGAAGCTCAAGTATTCCGAAACTGATTTTCTTTGTTTGTTGGACTCTGAATTTTTTTTTTTTTTTCTTGCAATTTTGAACACAGACGCGCCTGTATCCTTCACAGACGCGGTTTCCTGACATAGACGTTACTCTGTTAAACCCAGACGCGATTATGAGATTTTCTTGTTTATGTTTGCTGGACTGTAAAGATTTTTGCAATTCTGGACACAGACGTGACTGTATACTTCACAGACACGCTTTCTAGACACAGACGTGTCTCTGTTCGACACAGACGCTGCTAAAAACACAGACGCTATTCTGCCCTTCACAGACGCGCTTAGATTACCCAGACGCAGTTAAAATAGACACAGATGTGTTTCTGTAAACTTTGTGCAATTTTTCCAATATGTGAAGTTGTTTTGTTGTGACCAAATCCGACTGTTTGACTGTTTTTCGTGACAAGAGGACACAATGTTGATGACTCAATGTTTGCAAACTGTCTAGACTCCAAAAGTGTGTTGTTTGATGTAAAAAGTTTTGCATACACTTGAAGACACAAAAGACACAATGTTTTGTTGTTTAGTCTTGAATGTTTGAGTGTTTAGCATAAGACAAGCACAAATCTTAGGGCTGGCCATGACAATAGTTGTTGATCCCACATAGGGTTTTACCCCTGAGGCTACGCTATTCAGAGCGGATACTTAGATGCTTGACCTCACTGGCTCCACCCTCAGCACTCACTTCTCGGGTCAGCCAAGCATCAGTCCCCATGAAAACTCCCCATGGCGAACTTTGTATCTCTACTAAGAACCGTATGTGTGTGGGCCGCTACCAGAGGTCCGACCTCCTGCCCCAACAACTAGAAGGATTTGGGCCTCTAAAACAAAATGGTGCTAGTAAGGGCATCCGCTCGTGTGGCCATACATGCGGCACTTTCAGCTCTGTAAATACAAAAGGCTCCCAGCCGGTAGGGGTTACGCCCTACAAATGATCAAATAAATTTGATCAAACGGGTTTATGGGGAGACATAGTGTCGGTATGAACTAATCAGCACACGTTATCCATAGTTTTCACCATGAATACATTTTATTATAGTGGATCGGATGAGGTGGGTTTTCCTCGCTACCACTTGGGTCATTCTCTTCTCACTAGTAGTCCTAATGACCACATGGGAAGACAGGCCCTCTAAAGATTAAACAAAAAGAGCCTATTGCTCAAGACACAAAAGACAATGATTCAATTTTAGTGCACCAATGGAAGTGTTTGCTAATCTATGAAAACAAGGCACACAACAAAATTACAAAACCCTAGCAAAGGCCCTGCAACAAAATTGTTAGTAGTTTGGGTTGTTTCAAATGATAACCCCTTCCTGCAAGAACACAAGTTAGGTCAATTTTAGAAAACCCAAAAGACTTTGTGAAAAAGGGGCCTTCAACAAAAACGTTTTTGCCTCCAAAGCAAGCTGCACAAACTTAGTTAGCTAGATCTGCAAGGGTTAGCCGAAAATAAACCAGATCTGAAACCCTAAGTATAAAATCTGAAAAACCCGAATCAAAGAAAAATTTGAAAATTGCAAAACAGAAAGCACAGATGCAGTTATACCAGACACAAACGCGTCTGTATGACACAGACGCGGTTCTGTGATGCACAGACGCGCTCACAGAACGCAGACGTTTTTTCCGAACACAGACGCGGGAAGATTCGACACAGACGCGTTTTCAATTCACAGACGCGGCTCCAAAAACCTGCAAAATAAATTCTGACAAAAATACAGACGCGATTCACGATATTGCAGATGCTTCTGAAACACAAAAACGTGATCCGAACGCTCGCAGACGCGGAAAAACCTAAAATGTCGTCGAAAATTGTCCGATCTGCAACTTAAAAAATGCAAAATCTACAACAAAAATGTTAAATGCAAAGGGACAAGAGTCCCACCGGGCGTGCCAAAATGTGTATGGTGAAAATGGATAACAATAATAACAATATTGAAAGGCTAAATGAATCCAACCACTAAACCCTAGCCTAACAATGAACAAAGATCCACCATAACATATGAAGATTACCTAAGACAATGCAAATAACTCAAAATCACAAAGATTATACCATCACAGGTCCAATAGGGTTTTGATCTCCATTCTTCCTATCTCCATTGATCTTGCTTGATATATTTGCTCTTAGATTTTTATATGCACAAGAGCTCAACAAAGAACGGAATGTGGTTGCAAGTAGGATTGTAGTGTAGCCAAGTACTCCAAAATCAGTCATTAGTCATTAGGTTTAACAATGAAGGAAGCATCTCCTTAAATAGAAGACACAATAAGAAATGGAGGGTTAAGATTGAGAGGTGTAAAAAGAGAGGTCGGCTAGGATTAGAGGGTAGGTAGAAGAAATACCAAAATAATGAAAGAGGTAGGTAGTGTAGGAATTAAGAGATGAATGCCATGTGTCATGTGTAGAAAAAGATAATGAATTAATTAAATAAATAAAGATTTATTTAATTAATAGAAGAATAAGACAATTAAATAAATAAAAATATTTATTTAATTTAGGAAAGGGGTAATTTAAATAAATAAATGTATTTATTTAAATAAGAAATAAGGCTAGAAGAGGATAAATGAATTAATTAAATAAATAAAAATTTATTTAATTAATAGAAGAAATAGGCTTAGATAATTAAATAAATAAAATATTTATTTAATTAAACATGACAATTTTGGGTGTCTACACCAACAGTATGGTCAGCGGATAAAAGAGATAGTTGGTGAGATCAAGAGTGCTGGTGGTAAAATGGATGATGGCACAATGGTTAGTAAGGTATTGAGAACCCTACTACCGATCTATGCTATCTGAGTTGCAGACATTCAGGAGTTTAAATCTATTGAAAAAACCAAGGTAACCCTTGATTCCATCATTGGTAAGCTTACTGCTTTTGAATTAAATGGTTATGATGATAGTATTTAGAAATTTGAGTCAGCATTTAGAGATTTTGTTTCTAACCCATCTATGAGAAAAAGTAGATATGTCAGTCATAGTTATGAATCTAGATCTAGCAGAGAAGTTGATGATGAAGATAGTTTGGTTGAGCTTGAAGCATTGTTGGCCAAACGGTTGCCTAGAGGTACTAGCAAATATAGAGGTAAATTACCTTTGAAATGCTTTGCATGCAACAAGATTGGACACATAGCTGCTAATGGTCCTAATGGTGTTAATGAGCACAAGTGAGACAAGTTCAAGAAGTACAAGGGAAAAGGCAAAAGATATTGTCTTGTTGCAGTTGATGCTGTTATCACTGATGAGGAATTTGATGGTGATGCTAATGAAGACAATGTGTTTGTAGCCATTAAAGAAGAAACATCTAATCAAATAGATTTAGTTTCACAAATGGATAATTTTGATGATTGGATCATTGATAGTGGCTATTCACATCACATGACCGGTGACCAGAGCAAATTTCTTTCTTTGAAGTAATTTGATGGCGGAGTTGTAAGATTTGGTAATGACTCACCCTGCACAGTTAAAGGTAAGGGAACTAATTCTCTTAATGGAAAGAGAAGTGCAGATGATGTCTAATGGGTTGAAGGTCTAAAGCACAATCTGTTGAGTGTTGCCCAACTCAATGACAGAGGATATCCATTGGAGTTTAAAAATGGCATGTGAAAAATCTATGGGAACAAAGGTGAACTGATTGCAATCGAGAAGAAGAGTAAAGGTAACTTGTTTCACTTGAATCCTAAAGTCAACAACTGTTTAATTGATAAAGTAGATGAAAGTTGGCTTTGGCATAAGAGATTTTGTCATTTGAATTTTGATAACATTATTAAAGTGAGTAAGTCAAAGACTGTGAGAGGTTTGCCTCAATTGGAAAAACCAGTTAATGCTCTATGTAAGGAATGTGAGCTGGGAAAGATGACATCCTCAACTTTCAAGAGCAAGTCTTTTTCAGTAGAGAATCTGTTAGATTTGGTTCATACAAACCTCTGTGGATCAATAAGGACTAAAAGTATTCAAGGTGTTAGATATTTCATGATCTTCATTGATGATTGCTCAAGGATGATCTGGGTCATATTCTTGAAGGATAAAACATAGGCATTTGGTAAATTCAAGGCATTTAGGGCCTTAGCTGAAAAGGAGAGTGGAAAGAAGATAAAGTGCCCGAGGATAGATCAAGGCAGAGAATTAACTTTTGAGGAATTCACTAGATATTGTGAAGAGAATGATATGAAATGACATCTTTCTACACCAAGGACACCACAAGAGAATGGTATTCCAGAGAGAAACAACCGATCAGTTGTTGAAGCTGCTAGGACAATGTTGATACAAGGAGGTGTAGTGAAAACCTTTTGGAGAGAAGCTATCAACACAATTGTCTACACAATGAACATGATTTTGGTAAAAAGAGGTAAGGAAAAGACTCCTTACGAATACTGGTATGGTAGATCACCTAATGTTAGTTATTTTAAGATATTTGGTAGCAAAAGTTTTATTAAGAGAGGTGACTATATTAGCAAGTTTGAGGCTAAAAGGGATGAAGGTATATTTCTTGGTTATTCCACCAAGAGTAAGGCCTTCATGTGTTTTAACAACCGGACACAGAGAATCATAGAGAGTGATGATGTTTGAGTGGATGAGTATCCTAAAGTCTCAGGGGAAACCAGTGTAGAGAAAAATGATGAAGACCATTGCATTTTTTTTTTGGAACTAGAACCTGTGAAACCTAAAACCGGTAAAGAAAATACTGATATACCAGTTCAACCGGAACAGGTAGATTTAGAAGAAGATGATTATGAAGATGAACCTAAAGATAATGATCATGTTATTCTGAGGTATGTGAGACTCAATCACAATCCTGAGCAGATTATTGGAGATAAGGATGCTGGAGTGTTGACCAGAAGAAGGATTAGAGAGAATTCTTGCATGATCTCCACTATTGAGCCTATAACTGCTAAGGAAGCTTTTGGTGATGATCATTGGGTTAAAGCTATGGATGAGGAGCTTGAAAAAATTGAGAAGAACAACACATGGACTCTAGTACCCTGACTAGTAAATAAAAATGTGATAGGTACTAAGTGGATTTTCAGGAACAAGTTGAATGAGGATGGTGTTGTAGTTCGCAACAAAGCTAGATTGGTTTGCAAAGGTTATGCACAAGAAGGAGAAGATTATCGTGAGACTTTTGCACCAGTGGCCAGATTGGAAGGTGTCAGAACTTTACTATCTTTTGCAGCTCATAAAGGATTAAAAGTATATCAGATGGATGTGAAATCTGCATTTTTAAATGGAATACTGGAAGAGGAAGTATACATTGAGCAACCAGATTGTTATGCTTTAATTGATGAGAAAGACATGGTATGTAAGTTGCATAAGGCATTATATGGATTAAAGAAAGCACCGAGAGCATGGTATGAAAGGATTCATTCACACCTGATGAAGATAGGATTTCAGAGAACTAGTGAAGACAACAACATATATCTCAAATCTAAAGAAGATAAAATACTCATTAGTGAAGTGTTTGTAGATGATATCATATTTGGAGGAAATGATGACATAAGCAATGATTTTGCAAATGAAATGAAAAGTGAGTTTGAAATGTCTCTAGTAGGAGAGATAAAAAATTTCATAGGTTTGCAAATACAGCAAATGAAGAGTGGTATTTTCATCACACAGTCTAAGTATGTGAAAGAGATATTAAAGACATTTGGTATGAGTGACTGTAAACCAGTTGGGACACCAATGGTTATAGGTTGTAAGTTGTCTAAGGAAGATGACGCCACATCTGTTGATGAGAAAGAGTACAGGTCAATGATTGGAAAATTGCACTATGTTGTTCATAACAAATCGGATATAGCTCATGCAGCTAGTCTATTTTCAAGATTTCAGAAGAATCCTAAGGAAAAACATTTGATAGCAACCAAGGGAATTTTCAGATATTTGAAAGGTACTATTGACTATGGATTATGGTATCCATATGAAGGAAATTTTGATTTGAAGGTGTACATAGATGTAGGTTGGGTAGGTAATATTGATGACTGAAAAAGAACAACATGTGGAACATTCTTTCTTGGAGGAAACCTTGTTTCATGGAGTAGCAAAAAGCAAAGTTGTATTTGACAATCTACTGTTGAAGCTAAGTATGTTGCAACTTATATGAATTATACCCAAGCTATCTAGATGAGGCACATTTTGGAAGGTTTTAAGATGAATTTTACAGAGCCTGTAAAGATCTTATGTGACAATACTAGTGCTATAAATATTTCAAAGAACCCTGTCTTGCACGCACGAACCAAGCACATTGAATTGAAGTATCATTTCTTGAGGGAAAAAGTGTAGAGTAAAGATGTGATCTTAGAGCATGTTTCTACCAAGGAGCAACTTGCATATATCTTTACTAGACCTCTGCTTAAGACTACTTATGAGTATCTTAGAAGTCAGCTAGGGGTTGTACCCCTTCATGAGGTAAATTGAGCATGATGTAGATTACATCAGTCTCGAAGCTACTTGCAGAATTTTACACCTGGATTGGTGTAGAAGTGGATTTATTCCACAGGGGGAGCATCAAATTGTAGGTTGTTGATGCTGCACAACAAAGTTTTACATTACATGTTTTACTTTCACTTTGGCATTGTTGTCAAAGGGGGAGAAAAACTATGTGATTATTGTGAGAAGAATTGTATGATTGACAAAGGCAAGATGTATAACCAGCTAGTAACTGAAGACAAACTGAAGACAAGCTGAAGACAAGGAGAGTACATGGTAAAATATAAATTGGGATTCCTATTCACAATCACATTAATCAATGGTATTGATATTTGTATTGCCATCAATGCCAAAGGGGGAGATTGTTGGCATTTGCCTGAAGATTGCATTAATGATTTATTATTTTGTCATTGATGTTAATTAACCGGTAATGATGTTATTATTGTAATGTTGTTTTGTAACCGGTAGGAAGAGATAGTGAAAGGAAACTGTAACTGGTAGGTAAGTTTGTGGAGTGAACCAGTATTGCTAAGTATTGGAGACTTGAATCAGTAAACCCTACTTGTTGTTTTGATAAACCCTAACTGATTAAGTTTGGTGAATTGGTTATATTGGTTTATGATCTAATGATGAGCAGTAATGATTATGACACGTATGCATATTGTATGAAGAGAGTTTCAAAGTGATTTTGGCGCATTTAGTCAACGGTTTTTTGTCTTGGGAATGAGCAAGTATACTGCATGTAATACAAAGCACGTGATGATTTACTAAGTTCAATGAAGCAGTGATCGAGGAGCGGTCGAGGATTTCTTGAATGATGTGTAGACATTTTTATGTAATCTAACGGTCATACTTGAACCGACTTGTTTGTAATCTCTATGAGAATTAGGTTTTTGTTGTGTTACCGACCTAGTTGATTTGTTTATAAGGTCGATGAGTTGTTTAGTTTTAGTTTTGGCAAAGTTGAATTGAGTGTGTGGTTGCCGAACCGGATGGTATATCTATAGTTTGAGTAAAAGGAAGATAGGAGTATGAAAAGGATCTGAACAAGCAAGTGTAGTGCTATTCTAACAGATCAACAAACTCCTATTGTTTTCTAACAATTACAACATATTGAAATTCCCTAACCGGGTAAGCTCTAACAAGCTTGGTGTTATTAAAATCCTCTAACAAGGTGATCCATTAGCTTGGATTTTAATTATTTTAAAAAGGTTACTCCTCATAGGGTATTGCTTCTAACAAGGCATTATAGTCAATCCCTTAATCGAGTGGTCCCTAACAGAATCAGTTCTTAACAAGACTTTTTGTAAAAGCTTTAATAGGATTGGCTCCTAACAAGGAGAATTTCAGAAAAGTTCAGAATTCTTGTGAGTCTCATCTCACCGTGGTTTTTTTCCCATTTGGGTTTCGATGTCAAAAATATTGTGTCAAGTGGTGAATGTTTTTGTGGTTATGTTTTTATTATGGTTGATTTGCTTAACTACTTAATCCACTTTGATAAGTCATGATAACCGGGAGAAATATGAAGTTTTACTTATATCAGTAAAAGAACCTAGATGTTTATATGTTACAAGTAGATTATTGTTATCTATTGTAATAGTCAACCGGTTTTAGCTTGACAATTTTTATCTTGACAGTAATATTGCATTGATAGTTCTAAGTTTACTTTGAGAGTTTGATTTTGAGATTGGTGAAGTTTTATCAGTTTTTCTATCTATTGATTCACCCCCCCTCTCAGTAGTTGACCGGATCCTTGTACTTTCATCATACCATCACCTTTTTGCTGCAGTAAATATTCTAGCGATTAACTATTCTTGCAGCCACTAGAACTAGATCCTGTGACTGATCCTGTAGCCAAAGGAGGCAGAGTAATTCCTGTTTGTTAGCTCTAAACTTAGTTAACAATTCTTTAATTAGAATTTTTTGTCAATGCTAATATTTCTTGTATACATACAGTTGTTATGATTCTTGCTTAATTATTTCAAATAGATTTAGTTGCTGCAGTAATGCATAATAGCTATCACACGAACTTAGTGCATTTATAATGCAAACCCATTTCAAGTAATACGTTCCTGGGTTGACAAACAAATGAACTTCAGTTATGGAGATAATAATTACACAGAGTGAATGACCAATCTTTGGGTTCAGAATTTACCTCTAGTTATTGTTCCTATTGGTGAAGTGAACATTGTGATCAATTTTCTTATTCTTGATATAGTGAATTGTCTCATGGGCTATGACAATTCCATCTATGATATGGCTACCTTTAAGAAAGCCACATTTTTCATCGAAGATGAGCCCCTCCAAGTATCTCTTTAGTCTGACTAACATAGCTTTAGTGACAATTTTATACAATAAGTTGTATAAAGCTATGGGCCTATACTTGTCAAAATATTTTGATTCCTTGCTCTTAGGTATAAGAGAAAGGAAGATAGAATTCAAATAATTTTCATGAAATTATTCCTTTTGCATTCCTTCGTTTCCTTCCAAAACTCCTCCTCGACCATGCCATATACTCTCTAAAAAACATTAGCACATAACCCATTATGCTCCAAAGATGATACTCTCCTCATAAACATGCCAAACGGATTTGGCCCCGAATAATTTATTCACTACTTTGCAATCTCTAAAGTCTAAGCCACAAAACCTAATAGGTTTGCATACATTTCACCACTTAACTGTTTATTAGAACAACAAAGGAGGCTAAGTAGATATAGCTGAAAACCTAATCACACCAATCCTTGCTAAAACAAAGAAATCCCAATAAATCTAATCATAAGTAATATTGGTGTCCAGCTTGACCACCATACTGTCACCCATTTTCTTATTCTTGATAGAGTGAATTGTCTCATGGGCTGTGATAATTCCATCCATGTTCTACCTACCTTTAAGAAAGCTGCATTTTTCATCGAAGATGAGCCCCTCGTAGTGTCTCTTTAGTCTGAGTGACATATCTTTAGTGACAATTTTATACATTGAGTTGTATAAAGCTATGGGCCTATACTTGTCAAAATATTTTGATTCCTTTATCTTAGGGATAAGAGAAAGGAAGGTAGAATTCCAATAATTTTTCATAACCTTATTCCTTTTGCATTCCTTCATTGCCTTCCAAACCTCCTCCCCAACTATGCTATAGAATCTCTAAAAAACTTTAGCACATAATCCATTATGATCCAAAGATGATACTCTCCTCATAAACCTGCCAAACTGATTTGGCCACCAATGATTTATTCACTACTTTGCAATCTCTAAAGCCCAACCCACCAAACCTAATAGGTTTGCATACATTTGACCACTTAACCGTTTATTAGAACAACAAAGGAGGCTAAGTGGATATCGCTGAAAACTGAATCACACCAATCCTTGCTAAACCCAAACCTTCTCATAACCTAAACCAATAAATCCCAATAAATTTAATCATAAGCATTATTGGTGTTCATCTTGTACACCATATTGTCATCAATTTTCTTATTCTTGATAGAGTGAATTATCTCATGGGCTATGACAATTCCATCTATGATCTGCCTACCTTTAAGATAGCCACATTTTTCATCAAAGATAAGCCCCTCCAAGCATCTCTTTAGTCTAACTGACATAGCTTTAGTGACAATTTTATACACTGAGTTGTATAAAGCTATGGGCCTATACTTGTCAAAATATTTTGATTCCTTTCTCTTAGGGATAGGAGAAAGGAATGTAGAATTCCAACAATTTTTCATGACCTTATTCCTTTTGCATTCCTTCATTTCCTTCCAAACCTCCTGCCCAACTATGCCATAGAAACTCTAAAAAACTTTAGCACATAATCCATTATGCTCCAAAGATGATACTCTCCTCATAACATGCCAAATTTATTTGGCCCCCATGATTTATTTACTACTTTTCAATCTCTAAATCCCAAGCCACCAAACCTAATAGGTTTGCATATATTTGACCACTTAACCATTTATTAGAACAACAAAGGAGGCTGAGTGGATACAGCTGAAAACCACATCACACCAATCCTTTCTAAAACCAAACCTTCTCATAACGTAAACCAAGAAATCCCAATAAATGTAATCATAAGCCTTATTCATGTCCAGGTTGACCACCATACTGTCATCCATTTTCTTATTCTATATAGAGTGAATTATCTCATGGGCTATGAAAATTCCATCTATGATCTGCCTACCTTTAAGAAAGTTGCATTTTTGATCGAAGATGAGCCTCGCCAAGCATATCTTTAGTCTGACTAACATAACTTTAGTGAAAATTTTATACACTGAGTTGTATAAAGCTATGGGCCTATACTTGTCAAAATATTTTGATTCCTTGCTCTTAGGTATAAGAGAAAGGAAGGTAGAAATCCAATAATTTTTCATGACCTTATTCCTTTTGCATTCCTTTGTTGCCTTCCAAACCTCCTCCCCAACTATGCCATTGAATCTCTAAAAAACATTAGCACATAATACATTATGCTCCAAAGATGATACTCTTTTCATAAATATGCCAAACTAATTTGGCCCCCAATGATTTATTCACTACTTTGCAATCTCTAAAGCCCAAGCCACCAAACCTAATAGGTTAGCATACATTTGACCACTTAACCATTTATTAGAACAACAAAGGAGGCTAAGTGGATATAGGGGAAAACCCCATCATTCCAATCCTTTCTAAAACCAAACCTTCTCATAACCTAAACCAAGAAATCCCAATAAATCTAATCATAAGCCTTATTGGTGTCCAACTTGACCACCATACTCTCATCCATTTTTTTATTCTTGATAGAGTGAATTTTCTCTTGGGTTCTGACAATTCCATCTATGATCTACCTACCTTTATAAAAGCCACATTTTCATCGAAGATAAGTCCCTCCAAGCATCGCTTTAGTCTGACTAACATAGCTTTAGTGACAATTTTATACACTGAGTTGTATAAAGCTATGGGCCTATACTTGTCAAACTATTTTAATTCCTTGCTCTTAGGTATAAGAGAAACAAAGGTAGAATTCCAATAATTTTTCATGATCTTATTCCCTTTGCATTCCTTTGTTGCCTTCCAAATCTCCTCCCCAACTGTGCCATAGAATCTCTAAAAAACTCTAGCACATAATCCATTATGCTCCAAAGATGATACTCTAATCATAAACATGCCAAATTGATTTGGCCCCCAATGATTTATTCACTACTTTGCAATCTCTAAATCCTAAGTCACCAAACCTAATAGGTTTGCATACATTTGATCACTTAACCGTTTATTAGAACAACAAAGGAGGATAAGTGGATATAGCTGAAAACCCAATCACACCAATCCTTACTAAAACCAAACCTTCTCATAACCTAAACCAAGAAATCCCAATAAATCTAATCATAAGCCTTATTGGTGTCCAACTTGACCACCATATTGTCATCCATTTTCTTATTCTTGATAGAGTTAATTGTCTCATGGGCTATGACAATTCCATCTATGATATGCCTACCTTTAAGAAAGCCACATTTTTCATCAAAGATGAGCCCCTCCAAGCATCTGTTTAGTCTAACTGGCATAGCTTTAGTGATAATTTTATACACTGAGTTGTATAAAGCTATGGGCCTATACTTGTCAAAATATTTTGATTCCTTCATAAGAGAAAGGAAGGTATAATTCCAATAACTTTTCATGACCTTATTCCTTTTGCATTCCTTCATTGCCTTCCAAACCTCCTCCACAACTATGGCATAGATTCTCTAAAAACCTTTAGCACATAATCCATTATGCTCCAAAGATGATACTCTCCTCATAAACATTCCAAACGGATTTGGCCCCCAATGATTTATTCACTACTTTGCAATCTCTAAAGCCCAAGCCACCAAACCTAATAGGTATGCATACATTTGACCACTTAACCATTTATTGGAACAACAAAGGAGGCTAAGTGGATATAGCTGAAAACCCAATCACACCAATCTTTTCTAAAACCAAACCTTCTCATAACCTATACCAAGAAATCCCAATAAATCTAATCATAAGCCTTATTGGTTTCCAGCTTGACCACCATACTGTCATCCATTTTCTTATTCTTGATAGAGTGAATTGTCTCATGGGCTATGACAATTCCATCTATGATCTGCCTACCTTTAAGAAAGCCGCATTTTTCATTGAAGATGAGCCCCTCCAAGCATCTCTTTACTCTGTCTGACATAGCTTTAGTGACAATTTTATACACTGAGTTGTATAAAGCTATGGGCCTATACTTGTCAAAATATTTTGATTCCTTCGTCTTAGGTATAAGAGAAAGGAAGGTATAATTCCAATAAGTTTTCATGACCTTATTCCTTTTGCATTCCTTCGTTGCCTTCCAAACCTCCTCCGCAACTATGGCATAGATTCTCTAAAAACCTTTAGCATATAATCCATTATGCTCCAAAGATGATACTCTCCTCATAAACATGCCTAACTGATTTGGCCCCCAATGATTTATTCACTACTTTGCAATCTCTAAAGCCCAAGCCACCAAACCTAATAGGTTTGCATACATTTGACTAGTTAACCATTTATTAGAACAACAAAGGAGGCTAAGTGGATATAGCTCAAAACCCAATCACACCAATTCTTGCTAAAACCAAACCTTCTCATAACCTAAACCATGAAATCCCGATAAAACTAATCATAAGCCTTATTGGTGTCCAACTTGACCATCATATTGTCATCCATTTTCTTATTCTTGATAGAGTGAATTATCTCATGGGCTATGACAATTCCATCTATGATAAGCCTACCATTAAGAAAGCCACATTTTTCATCGAAGATGAGCCCCTCCAAGTATCTCTTTAGTCTAACTGACATAGCTTTAGTGAGAATTTTATACACTGAGTTGTATAAAGCTATGGGCCTATAGTTGTCAAAATATTTTGATTCCTCTCTCTTAGGGATAAGAGAAAGGAAGGTAGAATTCAAATAATTTTTCATGACCTTATTCCCTTTGCGTTCCTTTTTGCCTTCCAAACCTCCTCCCCAACTATGCCATTGAATCTCTAAAAAATTTTAGCACATAATCCATTATGCTCCAAAGATGATACTCTCCTCATAAACATGCCAAAGTGATTTGCCCCCCATATTTATTCACTACTTTCAATCTCTAAAGCCCAAGCCACCAAACCTAATAGGTTTGCATACATTTGACCACTTAAGCATTTATTAGAACAACAAAGGAGGATGAGTGGATATAGCTGAAAACCACATCACACCAATCCTTGCTAAAACCAAGCCTCTCATAGCCTAAACCAAGAAATCCCAATAAATCCAATCATAAGCCTTATTGGTGTCCAGCTTGACCACCATATTGTTATCCATTATCTTCTTCTGTATAGAGTGAATTGTCTCATGGGCTATGAAAATTCCATCTATGATTTTCCTACCTTTAATAAAGCCGCATTTTTCATCGAAGATGAGCCCCTCCAAGCATCTGTTTAGTCTGATTAACATAGCTTAGTGACAATTTTATACACTAAGTTGTATAAAGCTAAGGGCCTATACTTGCCAAAATATTTTGATTCCTTTCTCTTAGGTATAAGAGAAAGGAATTTAGAAATCCAATAATTTTTCATGACCTTATTCCTTTTGCATTTCTTCATTGCCTTCCAAACCTCCTCCCCAACCATGCCATAGAATCTCAAAAAAAATTTAGCACATAATCCGTTATGCTCCAAAGATGATATAAACTTAACTCATAGAATAGGCCCAATGAACTCTGAATTAAATTCATTGCTTTTAACAGAAATTCCAATCTTTTCTTCTTTTTATTAGAAGATTACTTCGATGCCAATTCACTCATCTTTATTTGACTAAGTGAGATTTTACCCACTCTACCTGGTACTGTCCCTTTCGAATCAAATTTTGTTGATAGGGCCTAAGGAAACTGGACCTCTTTTCATAAACATGCCAAACTAATTTGGCCCCCAATGATTTATTCTCTACTTTGCAATCTCTAAAGCCCAAGCCACCAAACCTAATAGGTTAGCATACATTTGACTATTTAACCATTTATTAGAACAATAAAGGAGGCTGAGTGGATATAGCTGAAAACCCCATCATACCAATCTTTGCTAAAACCAAACCTTCTCATAACCTAAACCAAGAAATCCCAATAAATCTAATCATAAGCCTTATTGGTGTCCAACTTGACCACCATACTCTCATCCACTTTCTTATTCTTGATAGAGTGAATTGTCTATTGGGCTATGATAATTCCATCTATGATTTGCCTACCTTTAAGAAAGCCACCTTTTTCATCGAAGGTAAGTCCCTCCAAACATCTCTTTAGTCTGACTGACATAGCTTCATTGACAATTTTATAGACTGAGTTGTATAAAGCTATGAGCCTATACTTGTCAAAATATTTTGATTCCTTGCTCTTAGGTATGAGAGAAAGGAAGGTAGAATTCCAATAATTTTTCATGACTTTACTCCTTTTGCATTCCTTCTTTTCCTTCCAAACCTCCTCCCCAACTATGCCATAGAATGTCTAAAAAACTTTAGCACATAATCCATTATGCTCCAAAGATGATACTCTCCTCATAAACATGCCAAACGGATTTGATCCCCAATGATTTATTCACTACTTTGCAATCTCTAAAGCCCAGGCCACCAAACCTAATAGGTTTGCATACATTTGACCACTTAATCATTTATTAGAACAACAAAGGAAGCTAAGTGGATATAGCTCAAAACCCAATCACACCAATTCTTGCTAAAACCAAACCTTCTGATAACCTAAACCAAGAAATCCCAATAAATCTAATAATAAGCCTTATTGGTGTCCAAATTGACCACCATATTGTCATCCATTTTCTTATTCTTGATAGAGTGAATTATCTCATGGGCTATGACAATTCCTTCTATGATATGCCTACCTTTAAGAAATCCACATTTTTCATCGAAGATGAGCCCTTCCAAGCATCTCTTTAGTCTGACTGACATAGCTTTAGTGACAATTTTATACACTGAATTGTATAAAGCTATGGGCCTATACATGTCAAAATATTTTGATTCCTTTCTCTTAGGGATAAGAGAAAGGAAGGTAGAATTCCAATAATTTTTCATGACCTTATTCATTTTGCATTCCTTTGTTTCCTTCCAAACCTCCTCCCCAACTATGTCATAGAATCTCTAAAAACCATTAGCACATAATCCATTATGCTCCAAAGATGATACTCTCCTCATAAACATGCCAAACTGATTTGGCCCCCAATGATTTATTCACTACTTTTCAATCTCTAAAGCCCAAGCCACCAAACCTAATAGGTTTGCATACATTTGACCACTTAACCATTTATTATAACAAGAGAGGAGACTAAGTGGATATAGCTGAAAACCCAATCACACCAATCCTTGCTAAAACCAAACCTTTTCATAACCTAAACCAAGAAATCCCAATAAATATAATCATAAGCCTTATTGGTGTCCAACTTGACCACCATACTGTCATCCATTTTCTTATTCTTGATAGAGTGAATTGTCTCATGGGCTATGACAATTCCATCTATGATCTGCCTACCTTTAAGAAAGCCACATTTTTCATCGAAGATGAGCCCCTCCAAGCATCTCTTTAGTCCGATTGACATAGCTTTAGTGACAATTTTATACACTGAGTTGTATAAAGCTATGGGCCTATACTTGTCAAAATATTTTGATGTGTTACTCTTAGGGATAAGAGCAAGGAAGGTAGAATTCCAATAATTTTTCATGACCTTATTCCTTTTGCATTCCTTCGTTGCAGGTTCCAAACCTCCTCCCCAACTATGCCATAGAATCTCTAAAAAACTTTAGAACAAAATCCATTGGGCCAAGTGGCTATATTAGCCCTTAAGGACAAAGTGTGATGTCCACATCTAATCCAAACAAGTAAATAGTATGTTGAGGGAAAGCTCCTTGTGATATCTTTATAAATGATAGTAGCTTTCAAGAAAACACCACGAGGGAACCCAATTTAGCGGCTAATGGAACTGGAAACTATTGACAAATTACCTTTGATGATTGAATTAACGAAGACTATGGTGCCTAAGATAAAAGTCATGAAGGTCAATCCTGGTGGAAACAAAAGATGATAAAGGACGATCAACAATAACAAGAAAACCATTAGTTATATTCCCAACTCATTACCATAGTAGACAATTATACTCCCAATGATTTAGAGGTAGATAAGATAGCCAATCTGATTAATAGAGCAACAATAGAATACATAAAAAAAAAGTCACATGTGTATTTTATAATCAAGTTGATTCATCACCAAAAAGTGGCAGATTTTAGAAAACATTGTACTAAAGTCACAACGATTATTTTAAGTTTAGTTAATGTCAACTTTTATAAGAAAGATCAAGCACACAACAACAAGGTAGTGTCTATAATTATCAACATTGATTAAAAGACAAGGAAGGAACAATTTAAGAAAGGTGCGATGGAAAATGATGATAAGATATGACTTCATAAAAGGAGTGATTCAAGAAAGGTGCGATGGAAAATGACGATTAGAGTATGTAACTATTTGATTAAACAACTACTAATCAACAATGAAGTAAACAACATTGATTACAAGGCAATAGTTAAACATACAAACCCGATTTGTATACATAACATAGATCATAAAAGAGTGAGGGGAGAGAGCATTTGACCAAGTGTCAATAATATAGAACAAGATCTAAATCAAAGAGAGCACTACCACTATTGCAAGCTTATACAGTCGTATCAGAAACAACACCATAAATTATTGTTGCAAGCATATACTTTTAGATCACGGACAACAACATGTCACTATAAGTGATATCATCTTATACCTAAAGACATATAAGGAACAACAAACCATCTTATACCTAAAGAGATTCTTCCTTTTTGCCTTTGCTCAAAAAATGGTGGAGTTCTGCTCCTTATTGCTCTGGATCCCGAATGTTTCAGATTGCTAAGAAGTTGAGATTTTTGAAATTTAATATTAGAGAATGAAATATATTGCATTTTAAGAACATCTTTCAGGAAAAACAGAGGATTAAAGATATGATTGAATGTCTTAATTCAAATGTGATTCAACATGGTATGGTGCCTCTTATTTTTGATGAACTAAAATTGCTAAAACTAGAGCTTGAAGAAGTTTTATCCAGAGAAGAAATCTATTGGAGACAGAAATCGAGGGAGATCTGGCTTTCAGATGGTGATAGAAATACAAAAATTTTTATCTGGTTTTCAGATGGTGATAGAAATACAAAAAATTTTCACTCTTCAACAAAAATTAAGAGAAGTAGAAATAGGATATCTTGTATTGAGTGTCCAAATGGTAGAATTTTAATAGAACAGGAGGATATTGCTTTAGAGGCAGTTAGGTTTTTTAAGTCACTATTGTCTTCGGAGCATGGAGATCTTCATAATAACATTTCTTCTAATATTCCTTCTTTGGTATCTTCGGAAGATAATAAAATGTTGATGTCTCCTTTTTCTTTGGATGAAGTTAAGAATGTTGTTTTTGCAATGAACCCTGATAAGGCTCCGCGATCGGATGGATTTAATCCATTTTTTCAGAAATGCTGGGATTTTCTGGGAAATGATGTTTTATTGGCCCTTGAGGAAGCTAGAAGGAATAGGTCTGTTTTGAAAGAGCTTAATACTACAATGATTACAATTATTCCTAAAAAAGAGGTTACCAAGACATTTGCTGATTTTCGCCCTATTGCTTTATGTAATAATTTGTACAAGATTTTTACCAAGGCTATTTCCTTAAGATTGGCTAAAATTCTACCTAGGATCATTTCTTTAGAACAAGGTGGTTTTGTTCCAGGAAGGGAGATGGCAGAGGGAGCTATAGTGGCGCATGAGGGTCTACATTCTATTTCTACTCAGAGAATCCCGACCATGATCCTCAAATTAGATATGATGAAAGCATATGATAGAGTAGAATGGGGGGCGTTGTGTGTTGTTCCACTTAAATTGGGCTTTTCCAAGGCATGGGTCAAATGGATTCGTGCTTGTATTTCTTCTGCAAGGTTCTTAGTTCTAATTAATGGCCCCCCTTGTGGTTTTTTCTCCTCTTCTAGGGGTTTGAGGCAGGGGGATCTCCTGTCTCCTTTCTTGTTCATTCTTCTAGCTGAAACGTTCAGTTGGGCTAAAAGAGCCGCTAAGCTAGGAGGGCTTTGGAAGGGAATTAGGATTCATAATGTTCCACAAAGAATTTTGCATTGCTTGTTTGCAGATGATACCTTGTTATTTGGTCAGGCCTCTTTGGATGAGGAAAGAGTAATAAAGGGGATAATATAGAATTATGCATCCTTTTCTGGTCAGAGAGTTAATGTTGATAAGTCAAAGATTTTTTTCCTTCATGCTTCACAATTGGTTCAGGATAGATTGAAGATTTTTTGGGGATTTGCATCTGGTAATCTTCCTTGTTCTTATCTTGGTATACCTTTCTTCATTAAGAAGGATAGAGTTGAGTTTTGGGATAAGACCATTTCAGTTATCTCTAGAAGGATCCTATCATGGAATCATAGATGGTTATCTTTGGCTGGTAAGATTGTTCTTATTAAGTCTGTCCTAAATGTCGTTCCTATTTATCTCATGTCTGTTTTGCAGTCTTTGAAAGCGGTTCTTGTTAGTTTGCAAGATACTCTTAGGTCCTTCCTTTGGAGTAATAATAAAGAATGTAAGAAGAAACTCCCTTTGATAGCATGGGATAAAGTTTGTTTGCCTAAAAACCTTGGGGGCACAGGCATTAGGAGTCTAGAAAGTCAGAATTTAGCCCTAGGTGCTAAGTTGGTTTGGAAATTGTATGAGAGACCATTCTCCTTTTGCGCACAAATTATGTTTGCTAAATATTTAAATAACAGACCAAGAGAGTATGTTTTTCAAGTTTCTAAATTACCATCTAGTTCAGCTATTTGGAATTTTTTATGTAAATTTAGATCAGTGATTTTGCCTCATCTCTCATGGATTGTTCATAATGGTAGAAAGGTCAAGTTTTGGGAGGAAGTTTGGAATGGACATCCCCCTTTGGTGAACTCGAGGGATTGGTCTCCTTTAATTTCCACTCTTTTTTCCCTTTGGGGTGTCTTTGTGGCTGATTATTTTGAAATTGAGTATAGTGGGAATCTTAAGGTGGCAAAATGGAAATCAATTGAGTTTTTAGATATTGATCAAAATGTGAAATTGGAATATGAAAAGATGTTGGGGGAGAGAGTAATAATTCTTTCTGATGCCGACAATGAGCTTATCTGGACAAGGAATATCTTTGGTAAGTACACAGTTAAGGATGGCTATAATTCTCTCTTGGTTGCTAAAGATTTATCTACTTGGCCATACAAGTTGTTTTGGCATATGGCTTGCCTCCCAAAGGCTGGTGCTTTTGCTTGGTTAGCAGTGCAAGATAGGGTCCTTACAGGAATGAGGCTGGACAGGCTGGGTATTACGATAGTATTTTCTTGTGTCTTTTGTAATAAAAATCTAGAATCCTCTGAACACTTGTTTCTTCACTGTGATTTTGCCTATGCTTGTTGGTAGTGGTTGTTTGAAAAGCTTAATCTATCCTTTGTTATTGGTAAGGATCTCCTTTCCCACTTTAGAGCCTGTCCTCTCCTGTTTGCCTCATCTTTCTATGCATGTCTTTGGATTATTTCTCCATTTATTGTGATTTGGAATATTTGGTTAGAGTGCAATAATAGGATTTTTAAACAAACAAGTTCTTCCTTGGCTGAGGTTTTATTGAGGATTGAATCTTCCATCTCTGAAGTTGCTTTGTCTTTTATCTATAAGAATTTGGAAACCCTTACCTCTTTTTCTCATTGGGATGGTAGGGTAACTCGAGTTTGGAGAATGTTATCAGTCTTACCTTCTCATGGATCTATTTTAAATAAGACTAATGCTATAAGTAAGAAATTTTTCTTGCTGGAAACCTCCTTCGCAAGGGCACTTTAAATTGAATTTTGATGGTGCTTCTCGTGGGAACCCTAGCCTGGTAGGGGCAGGTATGGTAATTTATGATCATAAGGTAAGATTTTTTTAGGCTCGTTGTCATGCGATTGGTTTCAAGTCTAACAATTGTGCAGAATTCTTTGCTTTGTCCTTTGGTTTGGATATGGCTATATCTTTGGGAATTAAGGACTTGATAATTGAGGGTGATTCTATGGTTATTATTCAAAGTGTCATGAAAAAGAAGTCGAATTATTGGCAATTACAATATATACTTGATCATATTTTGCAAAAATTAGATTTTTTTGATTCCTTTTTGATTTCCCACTGTTATAGGTAAGTGAATAAGATTGCAGATTTCTTGGCTAACTTAGCCATTGACAGTGAAGCTAATATGCGGGAGGTAAGTGTGGATGAGATCCCTTCCTTAGTTTTGGAATATTTGAAGTAAAGAAGGGCATAGTTGTAGTCTTCATCAACCTCCTTATTTGGTGTGGCTTTTCTTTGGTGTGGGTTCTACTATGCTTGATCACAATGTTTCTTTTGACAGGGTGTCTGATTATGGTTTCATTTCTGCTATGTGGTATCATTCTAACCAGTGGTTTGAAGAATTGTGTTTCATAGATAGGGGTGGTTCAGACTGGTGATTTTTGGCAGCAATGGATATGCATCCTTTGGTGATCATACTTTAATCTTCCTTCTATATGCTTCTGTTGGCAGCTTCCTTTATATCTAATGCGGCTTATGTAATTGGGATGGGTTTTTTGATGTACTATGTCAATGGGCATTTGGTATTGGGTAGAATAGGCTTGTGTTACTTAAGAAATACTGAAGGGTTTTCTTACTGGTTCTTTCCCTTCAGTGCTTTTTGAACCAGACACTGTAAAAAAACTTTTAAATTTTAATATAGTTCAGTGGTTCTATCCACTTTTATCAAAAAAACAAAAAACAAACCATCACATCATTCTCATGAGCAATATTTGGAATCATTATTACATACATTTAAGGGCCAAGATTAGATGCAACAAGAACAACAACAAGTACATTGCAAGTTTATATCGATATATTAGATAGAGCTTTACTTCAAGTGAACTCGATCAAATAATAAAGATCTTCTTTGCATATTTATCAATCTTTCGCATCTAAGACAACAAGATAATCTTATCATTACTATATTGAGTAGACCAAATCATATTGCATATGTTTTAAACTCATATCAGAGATAGCAACCCTTTTGGTTTTCATCTAGCTTATAATATCATAATATCAATTATATTTTGCAATAAGCATTATTTGGGAACTAGTATCAACTTCTATTATTATTATTATTATCTTAAGCACTATTTGAGATTATCAAGGAAATAAGTCTCTTGCAATGTTCTTATTTCCTAAGCTTGAACATAAGGGGATATTACAAGAGGTATAAAAGCTAATGAACTTATCAATCTATAGGGGAAATGTTTTAGATTAATAGAAATTGAGGACATTCAAATGATAAAATGAATCCATCCATGGCTTAGTATAGAAACACTCTAGAGAAACTGACTCAATTGTTGGGCATGCTAAAACAAGAAAATAATATTGAAAACTAAGGAAGTAATAAAACTCAATCTATCAATAATAAAAATCCAAATAAGCATATACCTACAGCAAGTTCAAATTCACTAATACCCACATTTCCATTTGGAGTTGAACATCAAAGCAATGAACCGACATTGGTGAATTTACATGAGCACTTTCAGCAAGATTGGATAATGGAGGGTTACAAAATGATATGTCTCTAGATGACTACATAGATTTGAGACTCACATAGAGGAAATAGAAATCATATGGAAGAAAAAATTGAAACTACAAAATGGCTATTCAAAAGGTGGAACTAAAGGAAACATCAATCATCAATCCAAAAATCACAATAAAGAAGATGCAAATAATAAACTAACAAATGTGTGTGACCTCATATAAGCATGTCAAGAAAGACAAGACAAGAAAACAGTCTCAAAAAATAAAGAAATAACCCTATCTTCATATGTTTCTTCAATCGTGCCAATGCAATAACACACGAGGATTATAAGTTTCCCTTACTCCATCCTAAGATTTGTGTATTGAGGATAACTTGTCTATTGACTCTAGAAATCAGAGTAGCATACATGATTCTCCTTCATCTCTTGAAAAGTAGATGGCATCCACTAACAAGTCAATGGTCATGGATGAGAAATATAACATTTCCCATGGCAATGAACCGGAGGATACTTCACGTGTTGAATCTATTCACATTAAAGAATATACACAAGGGAATGTAACATCGAAAGATAAAGACATAGATGAGAAAGAAAATAATGAAAGTTTGGATATAGATAAGTTTAAGGATACAATATGAATAATCCTTTATTTGAGGTTGAAACTAAGAGGACACATGATAACCCATTTTTGAACTAGATAACACATATACTTTGAAACCATGTGTGATGAGATTAAAAACAAAGCTTGAGATCTTGGTGCACTTTCCAACAATAAAGCTTTGAGTTGTGTTTGAAGTGGCAAGACAAATTTTAGTGGTGTCATCATTAGTCATCATCCCAACAAATTGAATGAGAATATAATTCACAAGCAATATATGAGTGGAACTCACTCTTTCACCCAACAATCAAATATCAAATGTTTAAAGGGTGTCTCTACAACTATGCACGCACTTCCTATACTAGTTGGTGGTAAATTGGATTTTAAACCATTGATAGTGTGGAGACAACTAAGAGTGAGAGATTTTTCCAACTACGATTCAAATTTTCACCTCCATGATAATGAACAATGCTTTATATACAAGAATTCTAGGTCATTCATGATTGCGATGAGTTGGAATAATTGGGATTATCCTTTTGAATACTTGAGGAATTGTGTAAAGTTTTGGATCCCTATGGTCAAATCAAAACAAGAGTAAAACAAACCATGACATTTATTTTGGGTGGATTCAATAGACAATGAACAATCCCTACAATTCTCAAAGAGGCAATTAAAGTTTGAGCATAAGAATCAAAATATCGAAATCGGAGTGGTGGCAACAACAACATGATGGAACACTCACAAAGATGATTTGGAATCCAAGAATCACTTGGAGTTCAAACAATTTCTGAAGGATACTATAAAGAATTTGAAATCATCAAAGGACATTCTTCTAAAGAGTTCATGCATAATTGGATGACACATACTATGGATATACATCACAAGATCATTATTACAAATAATCACCTACTTACATTATGGTCAATTGGTATTGTAGACACCTAAAACTATCCTTTAATTAAATAAATATTAATTATTTATTTAATTATTTTGTTCTAATATCCTCTATTAATTAATTAATTCATTGTTCTCCCCCTCTGTTAATTAAATAAATATTTATTATTTATTTAATTAATTCATTAAGCTCCCTCTTTCTAATTCAAATAAATATTAATTATTTATTTTAATCATATCTCTTTCCCAAAATTAAATAAATATTTTATTTTTAGGTTCTTTTGAAGGTAGGATACCATTGCATCCATTCAATATAATTTTTAAATTAGTTTAGCCAATCAACACATAGAATTAAAATCTTTGAACAAAAAACTATAGTCTAAATTTAATTTATATTTTTAATAATTGTAAAAATATATTTTTCTTCAGTGTTAGTGGTTAGAGTAGGTGTAAAATTTATTTTTTCAAACAAAAATTAATGATTTTTAAGCATTGAATGTATTAAATAATATGTCACTTCAATGTGACCCATTCATGGGTTCCCCAAGGTTAATCATTTGTGTGTTTCTTTCGATGAGGAGGTTGTGAAGTGGTCAAAGCCGGAGAGGGGGTGGGTGAAAATAAATTTCGATGGGGCTTCAAAAGGTAATCCGAGTACTTTAGGTGCAAGATGTGTGGCCTGTGATGATGAAGGGAAGATCCTCTTCACAGAAGCAAAAAGGCTTCAATATGGTACCAATAATGAGGTAGAGGCTCAAGCGGCCTTACTTGCGGCTAATTTGACAGTGAACATGAAGGTAATGAAGGTACACTTGGAGGGCGATTCCCAGGTTGTGGTCAATGCCTTGATCAAAGGCGATACCTCGCGTTGGAAGTTGAATACATTTATACACATAATTAGTGAAAAGCTAAAATCCTTCCAATATTTTTGTGTCTCCCATGTGAAAAGAGGAGGGAATGCCATTGCTGATGACCTTTCAAATGTGGCATGTGAGCTTTCTATAGGGGAAGTGAGGTGGCGCGACTGTAAAGATGGTATCGTGAGATGGAGTTAAGGTACCCTTTTAAGATTGTACACTTACAATTTCGATTTACGTGTCTTTCAGCCAGGCTTTCAAAGTAGTAAGTCTGGTGTGTTAATTAGCATTTATTGCGGAATGTCCTCTGAAATGGCGACGCTTGTGGAGCATGCCATCTTTACTTCTAATTTTGGTATTCTCGCACATTTAATGAGATTGGTTTGTGAGTAGGTGAAGGAAACTGGTTTTTGGCAGATTTTGTCGGGTTTTCTTTTGCAGTGTATATTTCTTGTGGATTCCCAGTATGGAAGCAAATTTTACCTTGCAGTCTTCCAAGTTGATGCCAGCTTTTCGGGGTCCCGTGCCACAAAAAAAGTTTGAGAAAATGTTCCTGGCAAAAGACCCGCTGTTCTTGAAGGCAGTTCAATTGGTCTTGGGGGAGGAGGTGGTGGTTATAGGCCACAGGTATAGATGCAGAGCTGATATCTACTCCCTAATCATGGCTTGGGGACTAGAATTGGGATATACATGCGCGAATGTGAGGAAGGTTTTGAAGAATATTGTTCCATAGGAATACCTATTAAATATAGAGTCTCTGCTGGAATGGGTCATTCTGAGTTGGGGCTTCAACCTCTCTAAAGGAATCCTAGAGGAAAATGCTGAAATGCGGGCGAGGCATTCCCAATTCAATTTCTTCATTGTCGAGAGGAAGTTAGAGCTCATTTCAGGGACAATGTGAGATGAGGTTGAGAAGGTCTAGTGGTTTACATCCAGATAATGAATCTTGAAGATGTAATTCGACAGGTGGGTGTGGAGGAGAGGCTGGTTGATGAGATGAGAAGTAGGAGGCCGATTACAAGATGACTATCTACAGAGGCTGTTTGAACTGGGTGGTGTGGTTGGTAGTGCTGGTGGTGTGGCGGAAGGACCAAATTCTCGAGGGGCTGCTGCCAAGGGAACAATGAGGACCAATGGAGATTCAAATGCCTCATCCGTAGGAGCTATGAAGAAAGAGAGATGATGTGTTCTGCAGACCAGGGTACTTTTGGGTGCCATTTCTTTTGTTTAGTTAAAGTTTTATTTGAAAAACTTGAACTTTCTGCTTCTATTATAAACTGTTTGAACAAATTCAACCAGAATTTTGATTGGCATGATGTAAATATGTGAACTTTTGTACTTGAAGTTGGGTGTGGGGTAGTGTTTGAGCAGGCTATTGGTTTTGGAAATCATGGTTTTAGATGGGTGGTTTGGATGGTTTTTGTGGGTGATTTGAAAAGTGGTTTGATATTGGAAAATTTTGATGAAGCTGTATTGTTTAGTTTTAAATAATAAAATATAAATATTACCGATAAAAAAATAAATATGTCACTTCACTGTGACGTCACTGCTAGATTTATACAATGCACCTCCCAACTTGTTTATTTAATTATAAATTTTTTTCCCAGGCTTGTCCACAAATATAAATATATGTATGAATGAATGAGCTTTCAATCAAAACGTAGCTTCTTCTTACGTGGTAATTAATAGTAATAATACGAATGAAACACATTTGTTATTTTATTATTAAAATCACCCATTAACAAGTGGGTAATGGAAGGATAAACACTTAGAAATGAGAATGTGTGACTCATCGAATTCTATTGTATACATTTTTTTTGGGGCATAGTCATGATCATAATCTTTTGTTTTAATTTCAATAATAAATTTGATTAATTAAAATTTAAATTATTTAAGTGATTTAAGATTAAAATATTTAATTGTAAATAATGATTGAAAGGAAAGGTGATAAGATATTGTCTAACTTTTTTAATTATATATAATTTTAAAAATATATATTTTATTATTACATATAATATAATAATCTAAATAAATTTAATTTATTATTATATATTATTTTGTTATAATATTAACTATTAAATCTATTCTTTATTTAATATTGTATTTTATTTATGCTAGATATGTTATATCTTTAATATTTATTATTGGTAATGGGCCAAAGCCAAATCACTTTTGACTGGAGCTATGAACTAGTGAGACCACATTTTTTAGGGGTCTCATCCTCATATTTGTTTGGCAATAATACACTTATATATCCTTGTGTTGTGTGGGACACATGGGCCTCGAGTAGACTCGAACCCACCTCCCATGTAGGAGGCTCGCAACAAACCGTTGCGTTGTGGGGTCATCCCCTAAATAAGATTTATATTTATTATTATATATTATTAAATATTACCGATTAAAAATATAATATTATTTTTAAATATAATTGTAATTAAATTACAAATTATTCATATTCTTTGATTAAATATATATCTATTTAGATCATTTTAAATATTTATTTGTTCCTCTTTAGGTCATTTTATGAAATATCTAGAATGCCATCTACAACTAACAAATATATTTCAAATTATTTTTTAACTAATAATACTCACTCACACACAAACTCTCTTTGTCCCAATCTTTGTCTCTATTTTTATTTTTTACTCTTCCCCCTCTATCTTTGTCTTCAAGTCTTACATCTCTCTCTCTATCTATATCTCATTAACTACATATCTCTCTCTTATTCAATTCATCCTTTCACTATCTCTCTTTCTCTCTCCCTCTCTCTATGTATATATCTACCTCTCTCTACTTTTCTCTATTTATATTTATCTTTCTATCTCTCCATGCCCCACTCTCTCATTATCTCCCTCTTTCTATCTCTATTTATCCACATCTCTCCGAATCTCCCCTTTTGGACATCTCTCTCTTCTGTCAACACTATTGACAAGAACTTGACGCATTGTGTCCCCTGTTAATTTATGTGGCCCTTTCCTCTATTAATTGAATAAATATTTTTTATGTATTTAATTAATTCACTAAGTCTCTTCTTTCTATTTTAAATAAATATTTATTATATATTTAATCGCAGTCTCTCTTTACCAAATTAAATAAATATTCTATTTATTTAATGTATGTAGCCTTTTTTCTATTGATTACATAAATACTTTTATTTAATTAATTAATCCATTTACCTTTTCCTTCTTATCCACATGACAACACATCTCCCTAAATACCCACTCCTTAAACCCATCCCTTCATTTTTGTTTAACCTCTTAATCCTATTCAACCTTATCTTTTACCTTTCCACCTCTTAATCTCCTCCCTTCATCTTTACCTACCCTTCATTCCTATTGAGTCTCTTTCACCTATGTGATCTTGGCCATTCTTTTCACCTCTTAATCTCAACCCTTAATTTTCTTGGATGCTCTCTATAAAAGAGACTTTCTCCTCTCATTTTTCATAAGATAACATACTTGAGCAACTTACATTCTAGCATACATTATAACATCATTTTTTCTATCATAGCTATACATCATCACAACCACATCCGTTCTTCCTTGAGCTCTTATGCAAGTACAACACGAATATGAGATCAACAACATCAAATACAAGATCATGGAGGATAGGAGAACAATGGAGACAATCCTACTTTGTATGTGAATGGTATAACCTTTGTTATTTCATTGTTCTTTTCATGCATAGTAGTTCTCTATTAATGTTATGTTGAATTATTTTGTCAATCTAGGCCAGTGGTTGGATATTTAGGGTTTACAAATAGGATTCAAAATTTAACATGAACAACTACTATAACATTTAGAACCCAGGAATTTATATGATAAGTAAATTGATTGAATTGTTTCAAAGTATGGTAGGAATTGATGATGACAACATGAATAAAAGAGTATTCTATTGGCTAAATTAGGACCTTGGTATCAACATGCAAAGAATGTTTGTGGGTAAGCATTTTTCAAGGAGGGGAGACTATGATGTCCTCATCTAATCAAAACAAATAAACAATATGTTGAGAGAAATTATAATTGATAATAGTTGTCAAGACAATACCACGAGGGAACCCAATCTAACAACTTAATGGAATTGGAAACTATTGACAAATAATCATTGATGATTTATTTAACAAATCTTATGGTGCCTAAGACAAAACTCATGAAGGTTGATCCTGTTGGAAACTAAAGATGATAAAGGATGATCAAAAATAACAAGAAGGAAACCATCAATTATAATCTCAATCCCTAACCATAGCAGAAAATTATACTCCCAATGAATTAGAAGTAGATAAAATAGTCGATCTAATTAATTGAGCAATGATAGAATACATAATGAAGACACATATTTTATAATCAAGTCGATTCCTTACCAAACATGGTAGATCTCATAAGGCATTGTAATACACTCACAATGATTATTTTAAGGTAGATTAATGACAGTGTTTATAAAGAAAGATCATGCAAATAGCACCAAGATAATGTCTATACATATCAACATTTATTAAAAGAGAATGAAAGAATGATTCAAGAAAGTGAAATCAAAACTGATGACTAGATATGACTTTGTCAAAGGAGCAATCCTTCTAGACTACACAACTGTTTGGTTAAACAATTAATCACAAATAAAGTAAACTACAACAATTACAAGGCAACAATTAAACATACAAACCCGATTTGTATACATAACAAATTAGTAAAGAGATATGATTAAGTTATGCAATAATAATTAATAAGTCAGCAATAGAAGAAGGGAATGATAGTATGAGAGAAGGAAACGACTATAGTTAAAATATGTTAAGGGATTGAAAACACCGATTCACAATATCAATGGGTGTAATTTCTATAACCAAATAGTATAATTTTAAGATAAGCATCAGTTAAAGATTATGAAGTGCGACTCTTCTTTTAAAAAGAGATGTGTCCCATTAATGCGGAGTTATATCTGAAGATTGAAAAGAGAGATAAATTATCAAATCATTCTTATTTCTTATTCTCATCCTTATTGGATCACTCTAGTTGAGAATTTGACCAAGTATCAATAATCAGCTGCATATAGAAAAAGATCTATATTAGAGAAAGCACCACCACTTTTGAAAGCTTATACAACCATATCAAAACAACACCACCAATCATTATTGTAAGCATATACTTTCAGATCAGGGACAACAATATATCACTATAAGTGATATCATCATATACCTACATATTCATAAAGACACATAACGAACAACAAACCATCACATAATTCTAAGCGATATTTGAAATCATTATCAAGCATACATTTAAGGGCCAAGATCATACACAACAAGAATAGAAACAAGTACAATGCAATTTTATATTAATACATTAGATAGAGCTTTACATCAAGTGAGCTTAGTAAGATAATAAAGATCTTCTTTGAATATTTTTCAATCTTTCATATTCGAGACAACAAGATAATCTTATCATTATTCTATTGAGTAGATCATATCTACTTGTATATGTTTTAAAGCCATATTGGAGATACCATCTATTTTGGTTTTCATCTATCTTATAATATCCAAATATAAGTAATATTGATTGTATTTCGTAATAAGAATCATTTATGAACTATTATCAACTTTTATTATTATTATCTTAAGCATTATTTGAGTTATTAAGGAAGGAAGTCTTTTGCAATTGATCTTTGCAAGTTAATTGTCCCTATTTCCTAAGTTTCAACATAAGGGGATACTAAAAAAAGTGGCCTATGTTATATCCTCAAAAGAGAAGGGGGACCTCCAAGAGACATTTTGGGAATTTGAAACTAACTTGGGGATATTTTCAAGGATCTCATTTTGGGCTTCCACTTCAACCTCCAGAGGCACACCTAACAACTAATGGAAAAAATATATGTCTTCCTTCCTAATGGTTTGACAATCATCTAAGAAGGTAATGTTAGGATTCTTTCGACCTTTGTAGCCATGTGGAAGAAACAAGTATTCCTATCACCCTCACTCAACCATTTGATTCTATATTTTTGGAGCCACATGATCTCTTCCTTCCTTAATATCCTCCCATGTTCCTCCAATAGTTTGTGTTCCTTATCATTCTCGTCTTCACTCAAACCTTCATGCACAATAACCTTCTCAATCTTTGACATATCACCTTCAATCTTGAGCTTACTCTCTTGAAGGTCACCTACAACCTCCTTGTTCCACTCCTAACTTTCTTCTTAACTTCAGCTATTTTTTGAGAGATGAAAAATTATTGACAACCTTTAATATCAATATTCCACCACCCCTTGAGGGCCTCTTCAAAGCTAGGATGTTCATACCAAAAGGATTCTATCTTAAATGGAATGTACCTAGGCTTTCTATTCTTGCCTAACAATGAGGAAATAGGCCAATAATCCTACCCAATTTAACCCAATAAGGAATCTATTCCACTTGCACATAATATTTTTCTCACCCACCCTCCTATTGTTCCAAGTAAACTATCCTTTATTAGCCATGGCTAAGTCTTCACACAATCTTCTAAACTCCAACAAACTTAAATTATTGAGAGCCCTCCCCTCCTTTTTTTTCCCAAGAGGCAAGATGACATTGAAGTTTCCCCCAACAACCCATTTGTAACCCAAGAAACTTTTATTGACCCTCCTTAAGTAATCCCAAACTAAAGATCTCTCTATTTTACAACTAGGGGTATACACATTTGAAACAACAAAGGTCTAATAACTGCTAACACTAGAGATATTGACAAATAGGCAGTTGGATATTTCCCTTACCAACACACTAGGAAACCTGGATTTGTTTCATAGAACTGTCAAACCATCACTTGTACCCAAAGCATCAGAACTAAGGTAGTTCACATCTTTTGAAATTCTTCCCATCACCTCTTTTAAAAAGGAACCAACCACCTTGGTCTCTTAGATCAATAGGGCATCTAGACCTATAAGGTTAATCAACTACTTGAATAAGTGGTGCTTCTCAGAGCCATTGAAGCCCCAAATACTCCAGATAACGAGCTTTATAGACATTTGCTAGAAGGGAGGTGCTCACATCCAGTTTTCACAAATTTACTCAAAGACTCATATGTACCCTTGCCAATATCTTCCTATGCATCTTATTGGCCTTGAAAGCATTGCACTTCCTACCTTTGGCATTGGGACCACCCATATCCATGCAACCAAAGTTCTTTATTTACTCTAATTCACATTACTAGTCATAATATTTCATCCATCCTTTTTATGCTCCTCCTCTCCTCTTTCCACGTGACTAGCCACCTACTCGAGATAAAGATTCCTCATTGTACTTGTAACAATGACAATATAACCATAGATAGGAACAACAAGGACAGGGTCACTATTAACATTGGACATCCCTTCTCACAATGAGTGTATAACAATAAGTAAAGGCCAAATATATGAGCCCAACTTCAAAAAACATTACACTATTTATTGATATATACATTTTGTGTGCATGTTTTGGATTAAGGCAAAAGTAGGTTCTGAAGGGGCCTCGAAACCCTTTACAAAATGAGTGTAAGAGGTATAGAATCAAAAAGAGACATCCAAAACAAAACAGGCTACAAGGATAAGCATAAGAAACAACAACCAAAGAGACAACAAAATCCCAGTCGGGCACAAAAAGACAGCAAAAAGACCAAACCCAGACATAGACAAAACCATCAACATAAAACTACCTAATAACATTAGGCTTGTGAGGGTCTTAGTGACCTCACCCTCTAGGGCATTCATGGTATCAACACTAGCCTTCATAGCTTTATGATCCAAATTCTGAATAGTTGCCTTTTTCTTCATGTTCCCTTGGGTCCTTTTGCAGGGTCCTTCACCACCTTGAGCTGCCTCAACAACATCACCAATAATAACAACAACCTTATCCGACTATTCTAGACTATTCACCATGGTATTCATAACCATTGCAGACTGTTTGATAATTTTGTGACTACTAACCATAATAGTCTTGAGGGTGTCCTAGATCTTGTTGTAGCCTTCCTCGACGCAGGTAATGCGTTCCTCCATCCTTTTCTTTAGTTGATTAACCCCTTCCCATGTTTTCTTGATACAGTCCATGAATGACTTCTTCTTAGTCTCAGGTCAATTCCCTTCATTATTCGGATTACCATGAGTAGAACTAGCAGGGAAAGCATCCATTTTGCTTCCTAGGGCTCTTTGGTTAATCCTAATCTCTTTAAGTTCATGAAACAACCACTTGAATAGGCCAAAAGTATCAATAGAATGTTCACAAGACATACCCAACATATTTTCATAATCCTCCTTATTGTTAAGCTCATCACTATTGGGATGAAGGTTTGCAATACCAACCACATCCACATTACCAGACTCCTTATAGGAAGGAGGAGAGACCAAGACATCAGGGCAATCAGGGTTCTTATTATCTTCTACCTTCTCGCTAGAAGAGGGGGAGCCATTCTTAGTAGAAGTAGAGGGGGAGGACACAACGATGTTCTTTTGACCTTTGATACCCTTCCTCATCTTAGATTTTGAGATCGAAGGAATTTCCATTTTATCTTTTTTCAGAGGAGGGGAAATCTCTTCAGACCAGACCTAGAGGCTTCATTATCAGACTCACCTGCACTAGTCTCATCATTCTCAGAAGAAATGTGGATGTAATAATCAGGGAGAGGAAGAGCACAAAAATGGGCATCAATAAGGACTAGCAGGCCTTCATGCACGATGGGAAACTTGGCAGGGTTCTTGCGGTGGTCATTAAATTTAGCCCTAAGAGTTGACATGAGATAGAAAGGGAAAGACATCTTCACACCATGGCAGAAATGATTCAAAATAACAAAGTGGTGACCATACAACCTGGTATAATGACCATCCAAAGTAAGGTAATTCATAATTACGTTGAGAAGCTTATGCCAGAAAGACTTAATGACCACAATGTCATAGTAGCTGGCCGTCTTTTTAACAATTTTAGCCTGCTCTGCCTCCTTCTTGGGGAAGTTCTGCACAACTTGTTCCATATACACTCTATCTCTATAATACTTCATGCCCACCATAGATAACCCAGTGACTTGTGCAATAAGGGCTTCATCAACTAGGACCTTCTGACCATGGAGAATAATCGTTCCATCCTTCCAGTTTTGAGCAAAATATCTCGTGACATCTTGATTTCACCCTTGTAGCCTCTCAATGTAGGGAGTGAGCCCACCTTTCTCCAAAATCTACCATAGCTTCTTTTCATTCTTTAACTGCACATGGATAGGTGGCTCAATTCTTTTTCTCGCACCACCCATTTTATCAAGCTCTCTATTACATTCTTTGCAAAGAATTTGCAGAGTTAAAGCAAGACTCTAGAAAATGTATAAAATCGCCCACAAAGCATGCGAAATAAATTTGCATCGATTCTCATGTTCTCTCTGGCCACCTGTCTTAGAACGAAAGGTATTATTAATTCTAGAAACACTCAAAGTCATTATGGCACAAGTAATAATTGAGTTTATTCCCCCGACTTTTCTCGTGGAGAAAATGCATAGCAAATTTCAAGTCTAGCCTGTCACCACTGGTCCAACTAAGCTAGGCTTTACACATCACTCCCTTATTGGCAAGGAAGTTGGCAGTCACATTGGCTTATCTATATACATAAATAATAATGCATCTATCAAAGGTTTTAATAATATATTTAGCCTTTTTCATCCAAATATCAACATTCCAAGTCGGAGTAGATTTTCCCTTTAGGTAGTTGATAATGTTCCAAGTCCCCTTTGACCCAAACAAGCTTATAGTTGTTCTGTTTAGAAAGTTTTAAACTGTGATAAGCTCCTATGGATTTTGCAACATTATTAGTCTATTTACCAAGAGGGAGATCAATAACAGAAATGAAGTTGCCATAGTGATCCCGTATCACCCCTCCACAACCAGCTTGATTGGGGTTCCCTCTAGTTGCACCATCGACATTGATTTTCATCCATCCTTGGGGTGGAAAGTTTGAACTAATGTTGTCCCTAGGGTTGACCTTAGGTGTTACCACATGATGACTAAAATCCTAGTCCTTGACTACATTGGCTTCATACTCCTTAAGGATTCCGCTATGAGAGAGAATATTGGAGCTAACAACCGAGAGATTATTAGAGATGGCTCTAGAAATTTTATTGAAGATAATATTAGGAGGGAGATGGATATTTCTGAAGATATGATTATTATGTTCTTTCCATAAACCCCACGCCATGTGAGGAAACACGAAAGACTAGAGCTTCTTTATGAAAGGATTTCTTGAAGGCAGGTTCCCCCGGTAAAGTCCAGCAAAGATCCCATTTCTGAAGCACCAGACCCCAAAATATCAGAAGTGTAAGAGAAATGTAAAAATAGATGATCAATAGATTCAACCTCCTTCATACACAAGTAGCATCTGTATGGGATTGAAAAGCCTCTCTTAACAAGATTGTCAGTAGTTAAGATTTTATTAAGAAAGAGGAGCCAAAAAAACATATTGACCTTAGGAGAAAGGTCCTTAATCCACACCTTAGAACACTAGGACACATGGAGTTCATTACAACCATCAACAGAAGCAACAAAAAACTTCCCATTGGGATTGAATTTCTAAATAAGTTCATCTTCCACACCTTCCTCCAAACCAAAAGAATTTAGGGAAAGCTACAAATGAGTGAAAGAAGGATTAATAACATGAAGATTTACCCACTTACCATCCTTCTAATAGTCAGCCACCATTAAGCCAAAAGAAGCCACACAAAGATACTTAAAGATCCCAAGGTAGGATCAGAAACAAGCGAGTGATTCCTGATCTAGCAATCATCCCAAAACTGGATTTTTCTTCCATTCCTCAGCTTCCAATAGGCTCCCCAACTAGCCACATCCCTAGCCTTGAGGATATTGTTCCAAAGATAAGATCCTATGGGGATATGAGAAGAACTCAAAAAATCATGCAAAGAATGAACATTAGAGAGATATTTATTGTGCCATAAGGTGTTCCATTCCCTTCTACAATCATAAGACATCCAACCCTATTTAGCCACAAGAGCATTATTAAAGGTTTTAATGCTTCTAATTCCCAATCCACCATATCTCCTTGGCTTGCAGACATTCTCCCAAGCAACCAGAGGGATTATTTACTTTTCCTCAACCCCAGACCAAAGGAATCATTTATGAATTTTATCAATAATTTTAGGAAATTTAGAGGGAATCTTGAATAAATTGAGAGAATACACTGGGAAGTTCTGGAGAGTAGCTTTCAACAGCTGAATTTTACCAGCTTGACTCAAAAGGGTGCCTTTCCACCCAGCCAACTTCCTATTAAATTGATCAATTAAAGATTTCCAAAAGGAATTAGAAGGTTTAGATCCCAGAGGGAGAACCAGGTAAGTAGAGGGGAGCTTACCAATGAGGCAACCGAGAATGTTAGCAATCTTCATTTGGCACTGCTCAGGAGTATTAATGAAGTAGATAAAACTCTTAGTTCTATTAACCATCCATCCAGAGGCTTTTTCATAGATGTTGATAATTGATTTGATGACTCTGGCTTCCCCCCAAAAAGAGCTTCCCATTAAAATGGTATCATCAACAAATTGTTGATGAGAGTAGATCAAATTGGCAAAGAATGGCTTAAGGCCTTTCAAAGATCCTTTCACAACTTTTTTATGAATGAATGTACCCAAACTTTCTGCCATTATAGTGAATAGAATAGGCGATATAGGATCACCCTTCCTAACACCCCTCGAGGTTCTAAAGAAGTGGGAGGACGATCCATTGACAATAGCCGCAGTTGAGGCGGTGGATATGAGTTGCCAAATCAGACTGATAAACTTTCTAGAGAAACAAAAAGCCTGAAGAACCTTTTTTAAGAAGCACCGATCCACCCTATCATAAGCTTTAACAATGTTCAATTTTAGAAGAAAGCCTTGAGACTTCGCCTCCAAAAGTGAATGAATTTTTTCATGAACAGTGATGATTGAATCAAGAATCTGGCTTCCTAGCACAAAGCCATTTTGTTGAGATGAAATTAGAAGATGAAGAATATTCAACATCCTCGACGTAAGGACCTTGGAGATAATTTCGTAGGAGTTTCACATGTTGATAGGCCTAAAAGCATCCAAAGAATCAACCCCCTACTTCTTAGGAATGAGGACAATGAAAGTAGCATTCAATTCCTTCAGCAGGGATCTAGATCCAAAAAATTCTTTAACAATATTGGACACATCTTCCCCCACCACCTCCCAAAAGTGCTTAAAGAAGAACATAGGAAAGTCATCTGGGCCTGGAGCTTTACTGCCATCAAAAGAAAATACAACACTCCTGATATCCTCCTTTGAAAGAATGGCAACAATATTATGATTTTGGCTATCAGATAGGACTTTAGGTATGATATCAATCAACATATTTTGAGCCTTCGGGTCTAATAAAGTATCTTTCTTCAGAAGATCAACAAAGAACTCAACAAAAACTCTACTTATTACATCCTCATTATCAATTCTTCTCCCATTCTTAACAAGGTGGTCAATTCTATTTGCAGCTCTATGTTTAAGGGTAGAGATGTGGAAGAATCTGGTAATTTTATCACCATCCTTGAGCCATAAGGATCTAGATCTCTTCCTCCAAAAGGTCTCTTCCTAGGCTATAATATTGTGGTATTTGGACAGAACCTCACTTTCCTTAGCAAAATTATCATTCACATAACCTTCATTTTGGACTTTATCCTGAATTAGGCCCAACTCCTCCTGAATAGAAGATTTTTGAACAAAGATGTCCCCAAAGACTTCTCTATTCCAATTTTTAACCCTCTCCTTAACATACCTTAACTTTTTAGCAACCCAGAACATAGCAGAACCATCCACTTGAATATTCCACCAATCCTTCACGCTAATGGAAATGTTTGGGTGGGAGAGCCATATTTTCTCAAATCTAAAAGGAAACCTCCTTCGTGGACCATTTTTAGGCTCAACCATCAAACATATAGGAAAGTGGTCAGATCTTTTTTTTGTGTGCATGTTAAGGTGCATCTAAATCTTAGAATGACCAAGAAAGAACTCATAAATATGTTGTAGGCCCAAGAATTAAATTCAAATGAAAGATTAAAAAAATGAAATGGATAAAAAATTAAATAACAAATAAATATTCAACAAAACTCATTCCATTCATTCTAAATGTGATACCATGTATACATAATTTATGAATATGAAATGACTATTAAACTTATAATATCCTATGACATAGGTGTGTGCATGGAAATGGAGAACAAAATGAGGTCAAAAGTGGCCACTTTTTTAAAGCAATAAAATTGATCTTGGATAAGAAATTAAAGATCTACTTATGCTAAAATTTAAAGATGTGGTAAGAATTAAGGTTGTAGTTCTTGGAATTTAGTTTCTAAACTACTTTTTAAAAATGATGATGGTTAGGAGGTCTAAATAGAGGGAGAACACAAAGTTCTCTTATTATTGTAAAAAAATAATATGACATAACATTCAGTATATTCCTCCTAAAGGATATGTGCATGGAAATAAGGGACTAAAAGAGGGTCAAAGGTGACTACTTAAAAAAAATGATCTTAGATAAGAAATTGAACATATCCACACTCAAAATTTGAAGATTTGATAAGAACAATATTTGTAGTACCTAAAATATAGTTCCTAAACTATTTTTTTTTAGTGGTGAATATTAAGAGGTTCAAATTGGGGGAGCATATAATGTGCTCCTCTTTTTGTCACAACAATACGACATCACATCTAGTATGCTTGATGCAAATCAATCCATTGAACCAACAAATTAGTTTCTAAAGAAAAAATTCCATGTTTTTGTTAGGATAACTGGTGAACAACTAAGAGGGCGGGGGGGGGGGGGGGGGGGGTGAATCAGTTGTTAACAGATTATATCAACCAAACCACTTAATAACCTTCAACCAGATCACATAAACATTAAGTACGGGAATAACATAAACAAATTTTGATGAGCAATAAAACTTAACAATAAAACAAATAATCAACACAATGCAACCATACCACATAACATGACGATTTGTACGTGGAAAACCCAAAAAGGGAAAACCCATGGTGGGAAGCCTACCCACAATCAAATGATACTTCTGTAGAAAGTATGTGATACAATGAGGGGCCTGCACATGCAGGAAGGCACACTGTCTAGAGCAAACTGCTCATTACAAAAGAGTCTCACTGACTACATAGAGGTTATAACCACCTCAAGATAAATGGACAATAGTCCAAAATAATGATTTGCTAGAGATAGCATCTACCATGCCTGATTATAGTCTCAGTTAAGCTCAATATCAGAGGCCTTTGACCTGTTCTTTAATACCAATTCGATCACCTATGATCAACCAAATCTCCTTCGCATATGATATTCCATTCCATGACCACTAACATAATCTACAATAAGATCTTACATAAATTTATATAAACCCTAAGGCCTAAACTAATTAGGTCGACCACCTACAAGATATTACAATAAGATCATTACATACATCCATATTACAATGATATGCCACGTCAGCTTAAGACCGAAAAAACAATAAGAAATCCATAAAACATTTCAGTAAAGTGTAGAGAATACGTTAACATGATACTGGTCCATAACCTAGATAGGCACTCGACCTAATCTGGGTCCACCACGCCAAAGCAATGTCTTCAAAAAATTGAAGCACAATCAAAAAACATCTTCAACATCCTGAAATCCATCTAGAAGCCGCACCAACATCACTTATGCATTCTGCCAAGATTTCTCAGTGAAAGCTTTGTCGGTTAAACCTTAAACCCATGCTGGTAAGGGTTTACAAGAGTGTATGATAGCATCTGATCACCAAGTCAACACCAACTGACCAAAACATGCTCCAGAAGCATGTAACACATAAAATCAAACATACTGCATTGATCCAAATATGCCGGAAGTGTCCAATAGATAGTCTCTTCTGCCGGTAACACTAGATCTTCTACCGGTAACCAAAACTTGTCTGTCGGTAACCAAAACCTGTCTGCCGGTAACCAACCATAACAACTAGTGTCAACATCAATGACAAAACATCAATGCAACACATAATTAATTCATCCATAATGCCAACAATTTTGTGTTAACTCATTATAAGGTTTGGCTTAATAGCCTACCCAAGATGAAAATGAGTGAAGGAAAGAAAATAAAGAAATCAAAATTGAGAAATAATAAGTTGTATTGCACTCAAAAAAATGTAAAGCTTACAATGAGCTTAAGAGATGAGAATATAAAAAAAGATCTCTTGGTTATATAAGCCAAGGGAAGAGACGATAGATCGTGAGATCATGATAAGTGTCTTAATCTCATGATATAAAACATAAAATAGATAATTATCATAAGATTGTGATAAGTGTCTTAATCTTATGAAATGATACATAAAGTCAATAAGTATCACAAGATTGTGACAAGTGTCTTATTCTTATGAAATGAGACATAAAGTCAATAAGTATCATAATATTGTGACAACTATCTTAATCTTATGAAATGCGACAAAAAGTGGTAAATGTCTCATGTGGACACTAAGTAAACTTAAGTAATATGATGTGAAAAGGACCTAAGTAGATAACTATATGAGCAAGTTAGATAAAGTACCCTATTCACACTTACACCCAATTTAAGTGCAACTTAGAGAAAATATTGATAATGATGGGTCCTAGCTATAATTCTTAATGAGGTAACCATGTACAAAAGTTCCTCTCAACTATAAATTAAGGACAAAACCTAGTGAGAAAAAATAACCTCGTATGAAAGGATGAATGAAGAAGATCAAAGTGACTCCCTAGAAGGTATTTCTCATACCCCTAAGAGAGATCAAAGATACACATATTTTATTTGAGTAAAGAGTTTGGTGAATATATCTACAACCTAATATGTTGCAATATAGTATCACAAATCAATGACTTTCTCCCGAATCAACTCCCAAAGAAAATGCATATGGATCTTAGTGTGTTTGGTCTGCTAATGATGGATTGGTTTCTTCTAGACCTGGATGACACTCTAATTTCTACTATATATTACTAATGGGTTATAAAAATTAATACCAAGCTCAATGAGGATATTTTGAATCCAAACATCCTTACTAGCACCATTCATTTCCACTCAATACTTAGCCTCAGTAAAAAAGAGAGTAATAATATGTTGCTTCTTGCTATGCCAACAAATAGGACTCAAACAAAAATAAAAACTATATCTATATGTGGACTTATTATCATCAAGATTACCAACCCAGTTAAAATTTGTGTATCTAATTAAATTTGAACTTGTGCCTACTACATAGTGAATTCTATAATTGTGAGTACCCTAGATAAGTGCAATATCTATTTTGCAGAATTATAATAAAGCTCATGTGGATTCATCATGAAGCATGGAATAATTCCAAATAAAAAATAGATGCCAGGGCGAGTATGAGTTAAGTAGATGAGGCTACCAACAAGTTATCAATATAAACTAGTGGTGTAGGACACTTCGCCTCAAGCTTGATTCCCAAGAGAATGGGATTTGGTGCATGATTTCTACCCAGACATATTAAAATATTCCAAGAGATCATAAAAGTGGTTTGAGTGATCTCAATCCCAAGAAAATAGTGGAGTAGCACCAAGTCGGACATTGAAAACCTATTCTACAAAGAAGTTTTGACACTTACAATGATGGATGTACTCCTAATGACAATCAAATAATCAACATAAAGAGCCAAGAATAGAAGAGAATCTTCTTTTCATAAGATGTAGACATTAAGATTTGAGTTGCATCTAGAGACCCAACATAAAGAAGAAAGGAGTCCATCTTGATATACCAAGCTCTTGGGGCTTGTTTGAGGCAATACATAGACTTTCTTAGTTGACAAACCATTGAAGAGTTTTTAATGAATCCTTGTGGTTTCTCCATGTAAAAATCCTCTTGTATATCCCCATGAAGAAATGCACTCTTCACATCCATCTAATGTACAACCCAACCATGAGTTGTAGCTAAAGAAAATATGAAGCTAAAAGAGTTCATCTTGGCAATGGGGGAAAAGGTCTTAGTGTACTCAATAACTAGAACTTGTGAGAAATCTTTCGCCACAAGTAGTATCTTATACTTGTCAACTGATCCATTTGTTGCAAATTTGGTTTGATAGGTCCACTTGCATCGAATCGGTTTTCTTCCCATAGGAAGTGGAACAAGATCCCAATAATTGTTCCAAATCAAAGAGTTGTACATTTCCTCCATTGTTGAATCCCACATAGCAAGACTAGATACTTCATGAAACGATTTTGGATTCGATACTATGGCAATGTAGGAATGTTGAAAGTTCTTGGTATTGTGATTGAGTTCTTTGAGTATTAGTAGGATCCCCAAATGAAGTTCCTATGGATTTAAGTGTTTAAAAAGCACAATGAGATGAAGTAGGGAATGAAGGAGGATAATTTTAACTTTGTGAAGAAGAAGATAAAAAATCATGATCAACTTAATAAGTAGAGGAAACTTGAGGAAAATCATTTGTGTCATTGTCATCTAAATCCACATTGTAGGAAGGAAGATGAGAGGATGAGCTAGGAGATCTTTCCTCAAAATACACACTTCACTCAATGAAGAGCTCATGTGTTGTAGGATCTATTAGCTATTATCTTTGACTATATTAGGGTAACCAATAAAGATACAAGGCCAATTTTTAGGGTCTTAGGCCTTACACTTATTTGAAGGAATGCATGCTCATGGTGGAGATCCAAAAAATATGAAGTGCCCCAAAATAGGTTTTATACCACACCATGATTCAAAGGGAGTGATTTTATTTAATGAATTATTTTAAATTATATTTTGGATGTAAGAAACACATTTGACAACTTCAACCCAATGTGCATGTGTTAGGGCGTGTGTGTGGATCATGCAGCTAGCCATCTCTTTTAGGGACCTATTTTTCCATTCAACTACACTATTTTGTTATGGTGTGTAGGAAACAGTATGAAGATCAATCCCTTCAAGAGTGCACAATTTTTCAAAGTAATGGTAACATATTCCCTAGAACTATCTATGCAAATAATTTTGACATACGTTCTAGATTGCTCCTTGACACGATCTTTAAACTCTTGAAATCTATTAAAGACTTCTCCTTTGTGTTGAAGAAAGTATACCCATTAATATATGGAATAGTCATCAATAAAGATGAGAAAATAGTGACTCTTTCTAAAAGATAATAATGGAAAAAGGACCCACCAAGTCACTATGAACCAACTCAAGGACTTCGTGTAATGCCCCGCCAAGAAACCCTAAAGGAAACAACAACAAAAACTCAAAAATTGTGCAATATATATATATTTTTAATTAATTAGAACACATAAACGTAAAAATAAACCTTACAATGAAGTTACACAAGCGAAAGACTTAAATCAAAATCCTAAAGGATTTCCCAACGTGAATTACTTAATTACATTAATCTTTACTTAAACTAAATTAAACACTTAAGAATTATATTTATCCATTAGGAAGTTAGTTACACTAAACAATGATTGTTTCCATACTTTGCACATGATAACAATAACATTAATATACTTCATTCATGTTAACACATTTAATTACATTACAACAATGATTTAATTAAAGATAGAATTCCTAACATCTAACTCACATCATAGTACATTTCTTTTACATTGCAAGGATAACTTAGTATTACAATTGTACTTAATACATAAAGTCTCATATACATACATAATGATTACATCAAATTACAAATGCCTCGAAGGCATACATACAATATATGATACAATCAACCACATATGGGTCCAACATATACAAATATGATCCAAGGAAACAAAGAGGATCCAAGTGGTACAACGGTATGAAATGAATACAAGAGAAACATTTGGAGCACCTGCGAAGATAATCCATCACAAGAAAGCACAAACAAAATACCCAATGGAAAGTGACACTACCACTCGACCATGTGGCCCAAAAAGGAACCACCCCTCTGTGCTAGGAGATAGTAATAGGGCCCTCAAACAAGACACAACAAAGCATCACATGGTCTCACATGTACATTAGGTTCTCACACAAGACATACACATACAAATGTGACTCTCACAAGAGTGCTCCAAGTAAAGCCAACACATGAATCCACACTAGTGAACATAAGGAAAGAGTGTCATTGCATGGTTTGTATGGGTTATCCTTGTAGGCCTCCATAGGCTTTGACCCCCATCTTGGGTTATCCTAGTAGCCTCTCTTGAATCCCCGACCCCCATCCATGACTCATGCAAACCCAACAAACCTTTTGTGAAGACAAGGTAGTTGGATTGCCATTCCAGGTCTTCCCACTGCATCTTGAGTCTGTACTAGCACTCAACCATGAGTGGGGCACAATTAATATTGATTAATGTTTGAAATCCAAACCTAGTTAATTAATTAAGTTATCACTTATTACACAAATTCCAAGGGGTTATCCTAGCAGCCACTTTGGGTCCCGACCCCCACTTAGAAGCCACTCTTCCTTATGACACTACATAACCTCCAAAGAACCCCAAGGAAAAACACAAAATCCAACTAGCACATGGAGTTCAAAAACAAAGCTGAAGAACAATTTGGTTATACAAACCTTCTACCAATGTTAAACCACTGGAGGTGTGAAATGAAGAACTGATCTATCCACAAGACAAGACCAAAACCAAAATAAAGTAAATATGACCACAATCAAAACTTAACCAAATTAACTTGCATGATAGACTTACATTCAACAACATGCCATCATGACATGAAAATAACTCTTTCAAATCAACACCGAAAATCCACCAATCAGAGCAATACTCAAAAGGGTACACTTGCACTCTAAAGACATCAATGTTAAGGAATCATAATGATTACTCAAAATATAATTAAAAGCTAACATTATGTAATTGTGGCTCTTCAATAACTGACTCTTTCACTTAAGAAAATCCACAATGGGGAATAATGCATAAGGATGGTTTAAGTAAACACACACCCAAATAAACTTACTCAATACTTGAATTAAAACCATACACCCTTAAAAAGAATAAACACAACTCATAAGATAAATAAGCCATCATTTAAAACAATTATAAATCTTTTCGATTAAAGCCGATTTGGCTAGAAAAATTTCCATTTGCCTTCCAAATTTCTAATTAATAAAAATATCAATTAAATACATTTAAAAAACTAAAATTATTATTAAATTTGAAATAAATCTTTCCAATTTAAAATCATATCGACTAAACATAATTAATGGTTAATCATATAGCCTTTGTTTTCACTGTTGAAAATGTAGCTAGGTCGTATCGCTTGATTGGGCTGACCTAGCTTGATAAATTTTAATGTGGCCTTTGGTCTTAAAATTTATTGTGTATGGGCCTATTTGGGATATTTTGTAACTTGTAAATTCAATAGGTCAGGACCTATTAATATGTAACTTGTAAAGTGTTATTGGTAAGGTCCTAACCGTTGTAACTTATGATATTGTTCTGACCCTATAATGGCAAATATAACTTGTGGTTATAAATGGGTCTGACCCTATAATGTAACTTGTGAATTTGTAATTTGGTGCCAAAGCCAACCTAGGCATAAGGGTTAAGGGAATGTATATAAAGGAAGTAACTTGAGGTCACAAGTGACATAATATAAGTGAATATCATCTGCCTTAATGTGACATGTTCTACTCCAAAAGATCAGCGAACTACATTATGAAGTCAGGGAAATTGTCTTCTAGCTGGGCGAACATCTTCCTAGGTCTTTCAAAATTGCTCCTAGGTCTGTCGAGCCTGCCTCAAGGCTGCCAAACCTGCTCCAACGCTGCTGAACTTAGTTCAGGCTGTGCTACATTTGTTCTAGGGCAAGCAAACTCCCTCACATGATCTGCAATCAACAATCTGGTCGATTGTTCAAATCTGACCTGAACTGTGATTCAGATAAGTTCTTTGTATGCCCTAGATGGGTAATATTATAATCTGCTGCTATATCTAATCTAATCAGATCTGAGATCTTTGATTGTTGGGTTTTTCCTCCAAGAGGGAAGTTTTCCCAGGCTACATGTGTGTTATGTGTATGATTTACTTTGCATTCAGATTTTCTGTTCTATACTGCTAATGTGATCACTAAAAAATAATATGGCATCAGAGCCAGGTTCATATTAGCATAATCAGATTAATAGATTCGTGAAGTATATCAAATTTTTTTGGAGGTGTTTGAGAGGCTTAATGACTGGTGGTTTAGTTCTCCTGTAGCTAGTCATACCCTCATGCTGGCCATACCTTTATGCTAATTATGTCATTACTTCCTCCAAGTTGGGAAACAGATCAGAAATGAGGAAGATTGAAGGGGCCCTACTATTCTAGTAGGCCATAATAGTTAGTAGGTAAGGACGGGTGAACATGGTGAGAATAGCTGCCTTTAATCATAAATGTTTATATGGCTCCTTGAGTTTACATGTAGTTTCCAGTCACTTGCAAGGTGAACATCTGATGTTTCATTGAATTTAATTAAGTTTGTTATTGACTGACCTAACTGTTTGGCCAGATTTAGTTAACATATCTGCTCTTTCATAAAATAACTCTTACCATGTTGATATGTCTTTATTCAATAATTTTCTGAGTGTTTTGGTAAGATATAATTTGGTACAGTATTTACCAACATTGGCATGATACTTGGTTTGTGCAAGTTAACAATGTTGCAAATTAGTATCAAGGTTACTTTTATTATTTCAGTCTGATGTGTTGACAACTTTGAGTGATCCTTGTGTGCAACTCCTACATGTCGTCACTGATTTGAAGATAGATGACAGTTGATGGTGAGGTCTGAAGGCCACACAATCATCATCAAATTCTTCATTATGACCTAAGTGGATGGTAATTTCATTGCTAAGAAAAATTAGGAAATAATGTTGAGGACTAATTTATAAGACAAGTATTTTTAAAATTTTTCATGCTGTTATCAATTCATTGGATAGTGAATCGTGTGATAGTCTTGAACTATTAGTAACCTCTCATAAATGCTTTCAGGACAGACTAAGGAGCATAAAGATGATGATTGTATTCAAGTGAGGAAGGTTTTGAGACATCCTATGAGGAAGCATCACAGGTTGAAGAGTAAGACACATAGCTTAGCTAATGATACTACAATCAGGTTCAGCTTTAGAGGGAGATTTTTGTTTTTAGATCCAGAGGGAGCTGCTTGTATTCAACTTTAGAGGTAGCTTGTTTGTTGTTTAAATTTTAGAGGAAGCCATATCCTTGGTTAAGGCAATCTTTTGGGAGAAGATTGAGGTAAAAGCCCTCGGTAAAGGCAGTCTTCCAGGAGAAGGTTGAGGTGAAATCCATCATTCCACCCTTTGCAAGTAGGCATGGTGGTATTGCATTCTTCTTTGGGAGAAGTATGAGGTTAGAGCCCTCATTTCACCCTCTTTGGAGTGCAAGGTGAGACCACCTCTACGGAGTGCAAGGTGGTAGTTTCTTTGAGGTGTAAGACCTCTTCCACCCTTTGCGGGAAATGTAAGGTGGATCCATCCTCTGCGGTTGTGCATGATGGGTATCATGGAAAGAGTCCATGATGTACTTAGGATTCATCCTCTGCATGTATGCATGATGAATATCATGGAAGGAGTCCATGATGTATATTGAATTCATCCTCTATGAGAATGCATGGTGGATATCATGGAAAGAGTCCATGAAGCATGGTCATGATATAACTTGATTAATCAAGGGATCCTCCCTAGCTAAGAGGGAGTGTTGAAAATGTAGCTAGGTCGTATCCCTTGATTGGGCCGACCTAGCTTGGTAAATTTTAATGTGGCCTTCGGCCTTAAAATTTATTGTGTATGGGTCTATTTGGGATATTGTGTATGTAGTGCCCCTACCCTAGTCAACTTTGTAAAAATTGGTTTGACCTTGGTTGACTTTTTATGTGGCATTCTTGAATAGTTGAATTACCATGATGTAATGTTGTAGTTAGATATTATGATTATTGTGCATACCTGTTAATGTGCTTTTGCATCAATTCTTATGTAAGTTTAATTGTTCTCCTAATTCTTGTTATTAATCTCGAGCTAACACCTTCATTAAATAAATATATGTATGTATGCTTGTGTGATTCTTGGTTGCAGGAGATTGCAGGTATAGTACCATTTAGGTGTGAGGTTCGTCTTCACCTGGATTCGTAGGGTCGAGTATACCTCTTTCGTCCTTAGGAATTGGGTTAGGTGGTCATAAACCCTCATTTTACCCTAGTCATGCTCAAGTGAGCATCGTCTGTGGTCCGTCAGTTTCTCTTTTCATTTGGGTTTGCGGTCATGTATTTAGTTGGCTTCCTTGGGTTGCGTGCTTTGCATGTGGTAAAATTGAGTATTTCATCCTAAGTATTTAATTTGATTTAATGTGTTCATTTATGCATTAGTAATTGAGAGATTAAAATAAATAGGTTTCTTTTATGTGATTAGTCATTAATTAAAAAGATCGCTCTATTTATGTTTGTAGCGAGTTTAATTTAATGGTTAATTTTAAATCATGAATTTATTCAGTTTATGCATTTTGAAAGGGAAGATTTAAAGTTATTCGAAATAGAAATAATTTAATCTCTTTTGCATTTTGGAATAGAAAGGTTAATTTTAAATATTCAAGAAAATCAAGCTTAATTAGAAAAGCAAGTTTAATTTATATATATTTGATATAGTGTGAAAGATTGATGTTGGGATTTTATTTTAATTAAAAATATTTTACCCTCATTAATATTGTGAAATATAAATGTTACCTTTGTTAATATTGAGAAAATTAAAATTAAATGAGGAAGAGAAGCATTTTGATTTTTAATTAGAAAAACAAGTTTAGAATATTTGAATAGTTGAAAATAATGATTTTTCATTTCATTTAAAAGATGTTTTCTTATTCAAAAATAGGAGATTAGGTCAAATATTATTCCATTTACCCTAGGTTTGAAAATATTTTTGGGGGATTATTTTTGGGGAGCATTTTTGAAAATATTTTTGGGGAGAAGGATTTTTGGAGGAGGTTTGGGCATTTTGGGAAGGAAGGTTTTCTTGAGATCCAGGTTGGGCTCTTCATCAGATCTTGCCGGGAATGCGAAATGAGGTAGGATTCGGGTGCATCTTTTTGATTTCTTGTGTTATTGAGTTTGTGTCTTCAAAAAAACAAATATTTGGGAATGGTTGTTCTTGAAGATTTCTTGCTTAAAACCTCCATGAATGTTCTTAAAATTTAAGTTTTAGTTTTGGGAATATTGGTTGTTTTTGGGTCAAGATTGGTTAAATGAAGTAAATAAATGGGTGTAAATCCATCTTAGTTTGCCAAATATGGTGTTGCTGGTTGAGAAAATTTGCTTATTTGAAAGTTGTTCAACAAAGATTGTGTATTTGGAAAACCATGATCATGCTGGAAAAATTCTAAATATTTGTTGTTCTTGATCTTTTTGGAAATTTAATTTCGTTTTAGTCTTTGTATGAGACTGTGGATTTAGAAAATTTGGGGTTTTATTTATTGTTAATTATTTACTGGGTTTTAATAAAATAAATAAATTAAAACGAAGTTTTTATTTTAAAATCCATTTTTTGGCGGATTAGGGTTGGAGGGTGGAGGAGCTGAGGGCTCTACCCGTGCCCTCCTCCTCGCGGGTTGCTGCAGGGCCACGACCACTTTGTGGCCGCAGGGACCTATGACTACAAAGTGGCCGCAGGGATCCCTGCATCCACAGTGGCTGCAGGGTAAACCCTACTTCCACACTGGCCGCAGGGGGCCCCTGCATCCACAGTGTGGCCGCGAGGGAGCTGCGGTGGTTTCCACCTCTCCCGTGATGGGAGGTGGACCCTGCAGTGGTCTCGCAGGGTAAACCCTGCATCCACAGTGTGGCTGCAGGGGAGCTGCAGTGGTTTCCACCTCTCCCGTGATGGGAGGTGGGCCCCGCAGTGGTCTCCCCAATTTTTTTTAAATTTTTAAAAAATAATAATAAATAAAACTTATTTTATGCAAAGTTTGTTTTTATAGTTTTTATTATTATTATTAATTATTATTAATATATATTTTTATAAATGAAGATTAATAAATACATATTAATTAATATTTAATTTGGAAGTTGTGTATTATTAAATTATTATTAATATATATTTTATTAATTGAGATTAATATATATATATATATATTAATTAATATTTAATTTGACATTGTGTATTATTAAATTATTAATTGTTTATATTTTATTATCCAGGGATTAATAAATATATAATAATTAATATTTAATTTGGGTATCTCTCTTAATGAGGAAGTACCCTTTGTGAATATATAGAACATTATTTTTATTGGAAATTTTTGAAATAAAATAGATTTATTATTTGGTGATTCTTAAATAATATATTATTCAGAAATATATTATTTTTTGATTTAAATGGTATAGGTCATCAAGGAATTTTAGAAATGGAATACTAAAGTATTTGAGTAATTGAAAAATGAAATATTTATCATTGGATATTTAGAAAATTTAAATGATATGCTATTAGAATTATTGGAAATTTAATAATGCATCGATTGGAAAATTGGTAAGTTAATGATATCTTCATTTAGTAAGATAAATGGTTTAGTTATATTCTTTCTCTGTATTGTGAAATAGACAAATGGCATTATTGCAATTATGGTATTGCATTCACCTTGTAATGGTGATTTTTCTGTTAATGTATGTTTGAAAACTTAGATCATTTAGAAAACTCGATCGACTTTTATTGTTTAAACCAATAGGAAAGAAGATTGTCCTTTCCCAGTTATTGCCTATGCAAGTTTAATTCTGTATTCGCTTTTGTTTAAAGTAATGGCAAGGCCTTGATATGTTTGTTTGGACCTTGTCATTTGGTTGATTTGGGGTACCTGTTTATGTCTTCGGTCTCTAGTTTGGCTATTGCCTTGTGATGGTGTTATAACTAGTCTTGTCCTTTATGCGGGTGTCGAGTGTTGATTTGTGGTTGACCATAGTTGGTCAGGTCTCTAGTTAGAGTACCATCAGGCAATGGACCTTGTATTTGCTTGTTATGTTCAGTTGGATCCTTTCCTATTCAGGGATCATTTATGTATGTATTTGACCGATGTGGTCGTTTGTATTTTGGTTATGTTCACCTTGATGGCAGGATAGTAAATGATGTGAAACTTATGTATCCTTAACTTATTTAAATGATCAGAGGGGTCTTGCAGTTGAGCAGACCCGAAGATGTAGACCTTTAGGGGGTGAACTCTGATATCAATTTGGTGTTATGTGATGCTTTTGTTCTTATGTTTCATGTTTAGTGTTAGCATGTACGGATGGCATTTTGATAGAATGTATAAGTAGATTAGATGAGATTTATCGTAAATGCATGTATGCAGTCATCTCTTAAATGTAATAAATTGGATCATGAAAGAATGTATTCTGTTATTGTTAATGAAAATAAGTATGCATTAAAAGATCTCATTAGTTATGATGAAATTATAATGCGTTTTGGAACAAGATGCATGACATGTGTTTAATGTAAAATTGAACATAATGAATGGTTAAAAATTATTGGATGAACTCGTCATGTTACCTAAATTGTAATTCTAATGGATGAACTCATCAGGTTATCTACATTTTAACCTTAATAAATGAACTTCATCATATTAGCTATATTTTAACTGTAATGGATGAATTGATCATGTTATCTACATTTTAACCTTAATAAATGAACTTCATCATATTAGCTATATTTTAACTATAATGGATGAACTCATCAGGTTATCTACATTTTAACCTTAATAAGTGAACTTCAACATATTAGCTATATTTTAACTAAAATGGATGAAATCATCAAGTTAACTATATTTTAACCTTATGTTTTAACTTCAATGGGTAAATATCCTCATGTTAGACTCATCTTCAACCATAATGGATGAACGCGTCCTATTATCTATAATGTTAATTTACTGAACAAATTATGTCCTTGTTTAAAGTAATAACATGAAATTAAGTTAACTTGCTTTACTGGGTCAGAGGTCGTGAGTTGAGTTAGATGTTAAGTTACGTAATCACGTTGGGAAACTCCTTAGGTTTTGTTTAGTCTTCCGCTGTGTTATCTAAGCTTTTGATAACTCATTGTATCATTATGTTGTGTCTTATTTAAAAATAAAAAATAAAAAAATATTTGCACTCCATTTGTGGGTTTTAGCTTTATCCCTTCGGGGTTTCCTGGCGGGGCATTACAGTGTAACTTGTAAATTCAATAGGCCAAGAGCTATTAATATGTAACTTGTAAAGTTTTATTGGTCAGGTCCTAGCCAATGTAACTTTTGAGATTGGTTTGACCCTATAATGATGAATGTAACTTGTGGTTATAAATGGGTATGACCCTATAATGTAACTTGTGAATTTTTAATTTGGCGCCAAAGCCGACCTAGGCATAAGGGTTAAGGGCATGTATATAAAGGAAGTGACTTGGGGTCACAAGTGACATAATATAAGCGAATATCATCTGCCTTAATGTGATCTATTCTGCTCTAAAAGATCAATGCAATACATTATGAAGTCAGGGAAATTGTCTTCTAGTTGGGTGAACATCTTCCTAGGTTTGCCAAACCTGCTCCTAGGTCTGCCGAGCCTGCCGAACCTGCTCCAACATTGCTGAACTTACTTCAGGCTGTACTACATTTGTTTTAGGGCAATCAAACTCCCTCACATGATCTGCAATCAACAATCTGGGTGATTATTCAAATCTGACCTGAACTGTGATTTAGATAAGTTCTTTGTATGCCCTAGAAGGGCAGTATTGTAATCTGCTGCTATATCTAATCTAGTCAGATTTGAGAACTTTGGTTGCTGGGTTTTTCCTCCAAGAGGGAGGTTTTCCTGGGGTACATGTGTGTTATGTGTATGATTTAATTTGCGTTCTGATTTTCTATTCTATACTACTAATCTGATCACTAGAAACTAACATTCACAAAATCATTTACGATTATATCCAATCAAATTTAACATTTAATTTCTATTACTAACCCAAAATACATATTATATATATATATTTCATATGTATATATATATTTACTTAAATATATTCATTTATTCTTTTGAACATCTGATAATCACTTTTTAAGAAATATCATATGCCATAAAAACAATATATATATATGTATGTATGTACACACACACACACATATGTACATATATTTATATATACATATACATATATATACATATACATATATATGTATATGTATATATGTGTGTGTGTGTGTATCTATATGTGTATATGTATGTATGTATATATATCGATTAAAACATTTTTTAATAACAAAATAACCATTGTCGAAACCATTTTAGCAGTCTTTTTTTTTAAATTGCAAAATACGAAGAAAGTGGTATAATTCTCTACGAGTGGGGAGGATTAATTCCCCCCTCACCCACAAATATGGTGGGAGGTTTCCCCCTCCCTTGGCTGTGGTGTCTCTCCACAACAATGGGTAGAGGCACCACGACTGTGGTGCCCTCTCCCCATGCCGTGGGGTTTGGGCTCCACGACCCCCCCATTTTTATTATATTATTTATTTATTTTTTGTAATTAATTTAAAAAAAAAAAATCTCCCCTCCAAAATTTGACAGACAGTTATAATTTTTTTTTGATAATTAAAAAAAAAAAAATTTCAAAATGAAGATTATAAAATGAAGTTTCCAGCAACGAATAAAAAAATCGTGTCCTCCCAGAGGTATGGACTTTGGCACAAATTGAAGGGTAAACATTCATAATATTAAGTTAACCACTTGAGTCAAGATTCGACAACAAAATATTGAAGATATTTACAGTCCAAACTTTCCTCCCAAACAAGAATTTGACAAGAAAATTCAAAACCCCAAGAACCCATTTCACCCAAATAGGGAAGGAATAAACTTCTTCCAATTCACTTAATTTGATAGAAAACTTAGAGAATTTCCCCAAAAAAAATTCTTTCAACCACACCAAGGAAGAGGCAAAACAATCACACAATTGCAATTTTTTTTTTTTAAACAGAACAAACCAAGAAAATCAAGCAACCAACCTGCAAATGTTATCCTAGAGGAAACTTGAGGAAGAGCCATCCCAATCCTCCCCAAATACCAGAGTTCACACCAAACCCCCATAAACAGCAGAGAGGAGAAATTTTCTCTAGCATGAGAAGATTCCCCCTTTTCCAAAAAATTCCAAATTATAAGCCCCTTTTCTCCAAAATCTAATTTTGGGCATAAAATCACTTTTTTTATAAAAATTGAAAAATCTAATTTCATTAAAAAAATTTGCATGACTATATTAATTTTTTGTATTATTCTTTTACTTTTTCTTTTCAACACAAAAGTCATAAAATATTTAATAACTAATAAGTAAAAATTGATTTTATTTCTCTTTTATTATTCTTGTAAAACAATTACTCAAGCCATAATATAATTTTTCATTAATAATTTAACATTCACTCTAACTAGACAATTAAGAATAATCGATTATCTAATTAACCACAAAAATGATCTTAATTTAATTTATCCTTATTAAAAAAAAATACACATTAATTACTCATTAACTACTAAGGATCAGGAAGGTCAATTATTGACCGAGCAGGATGATATTGCTAAGGAGGAAGTTGGGTTCTTTAAAACCCTTTTGACATCAGAAGTAAGAGATGTCAGCAATTTCGATTCTCATGTCCCTTCTCTGGTAACCATGGAAGATAATAGGATGTTAATGGCTCCTTTCTCCCTAGAAGAAGTTAAACAGGCAGTTTTTGCTATGAACCCTGACAAAGCTCCTGGTCCTGATGGTTATACACCTTTATTTTTTCAGAAATGCTAGGATTTTGTTGGAAATGATGTTTTATTGGCTCTTGAGGAGGCTAGGCGGAATAGGTCTATTTTGAAAGAATTGAATACAACTTTGATTTCAATTATTCCTAAAAAAGAGGATATAAAGTCTTTTGTTGACTTTTGGCCTATTTCTCTGTGTAATACCTTATATAAAATATTCACTAAGGCAATTTCTATAAGGTTAGCAAATTTTTTACCTAAGATCATTTCCTTGGAGCAAGGGGGTTTTGTTCCAGGGAGGGAAACTGCAGAAGGTGCAATTGTGGCATATGAGGTGTTGCATTCTATGTCCTCCTAGAAATCTCTGGCCATGACTCTCAAGCTTGATATGATGAAGGCCTATGACAGAGTAGAATGGTGAGCATTGTGTAGGATACTATTGAGGTTGGGTTTTTCCAATGCTTGGGTGAAGTGGATTCATTCTTATATATCTTCTGCAAGATTTTCAGTGAATCTGAATGGTTCTCCTTGTGGGTTTTTCTCCTCTTCCAGAGGTTTGAGGCAAGGAGATCCCCTTTCTCCTCTTTTGTTTATTCTTCTTGCTGAATCTTTTAGTTGGGCTATCAGGGCTGCTAGATTGGGGGGTCTTTGGAGAGGTATTAGGATTCAAAATTATCCTGAGAATATTTCACATTGTCTCTTTGTTGATGACACTCTGTTATTTGGTCATGCCTCTTTAGAAGAGGCTAGAATAATTTCGGAAATAATCCAAGAGTATGCTTTGTTTTCTGGCCAAAAAGTAAATGTTGATAAGTCAAAAGTTTTTTTCCTTAATACTTCATTGCTTGTACAAAAGAGATTGCATTCCTTTTGGGGTTTTGAGATTGGTAATTTTCCATGTATGTATCTTGGGATTCCTTTTTTTGTTAAGCAAGATAAGTTTGTCTTTTGGGATAAGGTAATTTTGGTCATTTCGAAAAGAATTCTTTCCTGGAACCACAAATGGTTGTCCTTGGCTGGTAAATTGATGTTAATCAAATCTGTTCTGAATGTTGTTCCTATTTATCTAATGTTGATATTAAAATCACAAAAAACTATTATTGTAAACTTGCAAGATACTCTAAAGTCATTTCTTTGGAATAATAATAAGGATGGCAAAAAGAGGTTGCCTTTGCTAGCCTGGGATAAGATCTGTCTTCCTCAGGAATTAGGTGGTGTTGGTATTCATAATTTGGATAATCAAAACTTAGCTTTAGGGGCTAAATTGGTCTGGAAACTTTATGATAGGCCAAAGTCTTTGTGGGCTCAGGTTATGTTTGCTAAGTATCTAAATAATGGTCCCAGAGAGAGTATTTTTAAATTTTCTAATCCGCCCTCTGGTTTTGTCATGTGGAAATTTTTATGTAAATGTAGAGCAGTTATTATTCCTCATCTCTCTTGGGTTGTGCATAATGGAAGGAAAGATAGGTTTTGGGATGAAACATGGAATGGACATTGTTCCTTGATTAGCATTAGAGATTGGTCTCCCTTGATTTCAATCCTTACTTCTCTTTGGGGTGTGTATGTGGCAGACTATTTTGATATTATTCAGGATGGTTCTCTAAAATTGGCTAAATGGAAGTTGATTGATTTCCTTGATGTAGATTTGCATTTGAAAGTAGAGTTTGATAAGATTCTGGGTGAGAGGTTTGTCACTCTCTCAAATTCTGAGGATGAACTTATTTGGATTAGGAATGACTCTGGAAAGTATTCTATCAAGGATGGTTATAACTCCCTTTTACCTGCTAAAACTTGTTCATATTGGCCTTATAAGTTGTTCTGGCACTCAGCTTGTTTACCTAAAGCTAGAGATTTTTCTTGGTTGGCTGTCGAGGATAGAGTTCTAATAGGAATGAGGTTGGACAGATTAGGTATTACTACTATTTTCCGTGTGTTCTCTATAATAAGAACCTTGAGTCCTCTTCTCACTTGTTTCTTCATTGTGATTTTTCTCATGAGTGCTGGCAATGGCTACTGAGTAAATTAGGTTTATCTTTTGTTATTGGTAAGGATCTTGTTTCTGACTTTTGTTCTTGGCCTCTCATGTTTTTATCATCTTTCTATGCATGCCTTTGGGTTATTTCTCCCTCTATTGTGCTCTAGAACATTTGGCTTGAAAGAAATATAGGATTTTCAAAAAGGTGTGTTCTTTTGTATCGAATGTTCTGCAAAAAATTGAAGCCTCTATTTCTGAGGTGGCTTTGTCATACATTTATAAGAACTTGGGTAACCAGTCTTCTTTTTACCATTGGGATAATAGGGTTACCAGGGTTTGGAAATTCCTCTCGATCTTACCCTCTCATGGATTAGTCTCCAAGAGTAACAAGTCCTTAGGTTAGCGGTTGTTGGCCAAGTGGAAAACTCCTCCTTGGGGACACTTCAAACTTAATTTTGATGGTGCCTCCTAGGGAAAGCCTGGGAAGGCAGGGGTTGGGATGGCTATTTTTGATCATAATGCACAACTCATTCTTGCTAAATGTCATGATATTGGTATTAGTACTAATAATTTTGTGGAGTTTCAAGCTTTATCCTTTGGCTTGATGTATGGCAATTTCATTAAGGATAAAAAACATAGTGATTGAGGGTGACTCTATCGTAATAATTAAAAGTGTTATGAAGAAGAAATCAAATTTCTGGAAGTTGCAATATTTGCTTGATCATAATTTACAAAAGTTAGATTCTTTTGATTCCTTCTTAATATGTCATTGTGTTGGGCCCATATAAAATTTCCATTCCATATGCGTTCTTGTTTGAAGTAATGCTTATCTAATTCATTGGTCAACAAATTTGTTAAAATTTTTCTCATGTAATTCGGTCATTGTTAAGTTTCATTGTGTTGAACTTGAACCTTGAACTTGAACCTTCTTGGTTCAAGGTTCAAAGTTCAATGGGCGTTGTTTTGAATGTTTTTCCTCCCACGCGATTTTCAGTTTTACTAGTCCTTGTCGGCATTTTGCATTCTTTGAACCTTGAACTTGAACCTTTTTGGTTCAAGGTTCAAAGTTCAAGATTTATCATGTTAGTGTTGTGTTGAGATGGTTTCGCAAGGGTCAGAGTTTTATGTATAGGTTTCTTGGAAGACATGTGACTTGCCACGTGGTGATGGCGTAGACTTTTAGAACATGATAAACAACTGTCGAGGGGAGGAATATTCTTTCTTCAATGATTTGAAATCTACCATTTATGGCAAGTATGTGTGAGGATCCGCTGTGTCAGAAGTGAAGTGACTTAACATTTAAGGCATGCTTCAGCGCAATCATTTCAAAGTAAGGTCACACGAACGAGGAGTAATGAAGGCAATTTTTAGTAATGATGGGTAACATTTTCTCGAATTTAAAACTGAGTAGTTATCTCGTTGGGATTATTATTTTCTTGAGAAGATATTGAGAAGGAGTTTTCGAAGCTGGAGAAATAGGTTGTGATAGAGGTTTACAGAGGACAGAGGAAGGAAAAGGACAGGCAATAATTAAAGAAGAGAAACTTGACATCGGGGTTGAGCTTTCTATTGCTAGTCAAGTGACCAGGTCAAGGTCCAAGAAGAGTTTCCAGCCACTGACTTCTCATCTCATTCTGGATTTGGACGCAGAAGAAACACTGTGCAAGATGACATCCCCTGTTTTCGAAGCAGACAAGGTTTCAATTGACATAGATAATATTTTCTAGGACCTAGGGACACTTGAAATCCAGTCTCATATAGACCATGCCACACCACCATCCTCAGTAGGATTTCCACCCATACCTTCAAAAGAACTGACTCTAGCTCCAACATGGTTAAGTGATTCAATCACTAGGAAAAGGAATGTGGTTCTGATTTCAGTATCAATGGAGGACGCTGCGAGTAAATGTCTGGGAAGGTCTACAAAGCCCAAAAAGTTAAAAATGATTGATTTTGACGAGAGCACGAAGCATTGGACTGTAGATATTGCTAGACCTAAGTCCAACAAAGATGTTGCTACGACTTCAAAAGCAGACTACGCTATTGAACGGATTGATTTGGGGGTCGAAACTAGAGCCGTAGATGTGAAGCATCTAGAGACTTCAACTAAACAAATTATCTCCCATACTTAGAAGGATGAGAGAGACAAGGCTAAGTTGATACAAATTTTAACGCAAATGGCCCAGTATATTCATGCTTTGTAGAACAAACCATTACCATTGTCCCAACATTTAGGACCATTTAGTCCAAAATCACCTAGCAATCAAAAATTCTTGGATGAAGTTCAACGAAACAAGATGAATGTCGAGGTTTTCTCAGAATGGCTCACCTCAATCATGCATTAGGCAACTAATTACATAATGGATTTGGTCTAGATTTTCAAAGATGCCAATGAGGTTACCAAAGAATTGGACTCTGACTTGGTCTCATGGTACAAGGAGAAATCTAAGTGGGCTGTGATTTCAAAACAAATGCGTGATATTCAACGTTATGGTCTAATTAACTTTCTTGCTGAGAATCAAGTGTCGGGATTAAATGAAGATGTAATGTTTATTTGTAAGGATAGTATTGAGTGGCACAACCAAATTATTGAACAAGGTTATAATGAGTCGGCCACTTTGCATGGCGAATTAACGATCTTAAGGGCGACCATGCAGAAGGACTTACACTGCATGGATGTCCAATTACTTAAAGAAAATAGCGAAACCCTGGAAGACACTATGAAGATGATTAACCAGTTTAGCGGCCACATCAGACAAATCAAGATGGAGAAATCCTTGTCCATGGAAGACTTTATGGGGATCTCTAAAGTGGAATCAATGCTCACTGTTTGTCTCGATCACCTGGATTCCCACAAAGATAAAGTGCATATGGTGAAGAGAAAGAAGGAGCTCTGGAAGCAGAGAGTAATTCATATTAGTTTGCCACATGTAACTGTAATCCAAGAGTTTTCAAAACTACATCAAGAGTTGAGCGGGATGAAGGCGGTGATGGTGTCTGTTCAAGACACCAACCCGAGCGATCACACCGGAACTGAGCAGATGACATGACTAGCACTGCTGGCAGTTGTTTGCCAGCGAGTCTAGTTATTTTCCTTAGTTTCAGTTATATAGTTAGGGTTGCTTTCTATTAACTCTTACCAGTTAATTTTACTTTGGTTAAAAGGAACTATTGGGTCTAGTGACCTATAAATATGTTTTGTAATGACTTTGAATAGGTTCACTAAGTTTTTGAAAAGACTATCTTTAAGATTGGCTAAAAACATTTTTGTGTATGTAGAAAGTGGATGACCATCGATGAATGCAAAATATTGTTAACAACTATTTTCGGTTTCAAATCTGTGTGTTTGACATTTGAAGTTTGATTTATGTGTAAATCTATTTCAGAGACGAGGCTGTTATACTTTCTATGTGTGTGGAAAACTATTGGCAAATTTCATCTTTATAAGCTTTTGATTTTGTTTTAGTGTTCGTATGAAGTTTGTCGGCTTTATATAAAAAGTTATATATGGATCAATGCTTGTATTCATTTTGTATTGACAGGTGTATGCAATTGCCGTTAAGTGCTTTATGGTGAAAAGCATTCTATTGATTGTATGTAATTTGGAGCCGAATGAATATTTACTAGAGGGAGTTGTACCTTAATTTAGTGGTTAATCAATATAATGATTTTCCAACTGTTTGGTAGGAAGTTTGTCTGCCTTTCTATGACCCACAGTGCTTGAAGATTAAACAAATAAGGAAAGACAAATCTATTTACCAACAGATTTTTGGCAACTCTGCTGGGGAGCGTAGAGAAGAATTGGTTTTAAAACCAGATCGTCATTATAGTGTACTCTGTTCTTCATAAATGGTATTGCCTCTTGAAGGGTTTTTGCCTGTGTTGCAACCAAATCTAAACTGGGTACAAGAGGAACAAAGTAACATTACCTCAGAGCTGGATACTCTAGCCTAGAGGCATAGAAGAAGTCGAGCAGAATATGATAGAATAAGTGCTCTTCTTTGCGAAATAGAAAGACAATCGGATCAGCCTATGTTAGTCTTTGAAAGAGTAGTAGTTCCTAGGGTTTTGTTTATCCACGTCCTTGATAATCAATTCTAGATTCCCAGTCATTTGTTGCCCTGTTTGTTCCACACTGGACTCCAGGCCATATACTAGATCCCAAAGGAGGGGGAGGTTTCTGATCCCATCTTTGAAGAATTGTAGAATTTAAATTTCCAATCCACCATCTCGCCCTAATGAAGGGCAAGGAGTAGACCTCCATCTCCTTTGCCGTCATCACCTTTGTCTCTAGTTTGTCAAGCATTGGTCGTGCACAGTGTTGCCTTACCAATTTAATTTAATCCTACTCCTATTAATATTATTCTCCCAATGGCGGCCAACAACCCATGGGGGGCAGCTGTAGGCCCATTGAACCTAGGTTTGAACCTTAATCCCTTGCCAAAAGCTGCCAGAGATCATTTGCCCAAATTTAGTGGGGATGGGACAGTCACTGTAGATGAGCATTTGAATGCTTTCAATATAGCCTATGGAGCAATAGCGGTTCAACATGAAGATGTGGCTATCAGGCTATTTATTCAGACATTGATAGGAGTGGTAGCTGATTGGTTTTATCATTTGCTGAATAGTGTGATAATGACCTAGCAGGATTTGAAGACAAGATTCGAAGCTAGATTCAAGGTAGATGAAGATGAATACTCCCTCCTAGCTCAGTTATCCCAGTTGAAAAAGGAAATTCCTGAATCCATGAGGGACTTCATAGCAAGATTTGATAAGATTCTACACAAGATTTCGGTCAACCAAAAACCTTTAGATGATAATATCAAATGTTTTTTTATTAACTCTATGCCCTCTGAAATAAGTTTCTTGATTCGTAGGCAAAGGGTTGCAAATTTAAATGCCGCTAAAACCCTCACAGTTGAATTAGAGGATGATTTGATCACTACGGGCAAATGGAAACGTGAAGTACAAACATCCAATGCCCAACCCGCTACTTCCTCAGATTCTGTTATTCAACAGTTAATGAATGATGTAATTTCCCTAAAGAGGCAGACTCCTAAAGCAAGTACTTGCTATTCCCAACCATATCAAGATGTTCCTAGGAGATATCCTAATCAACAGGGAGGAGGTGGAGGAAGAAAATTACAATTACCCCCTATTCAACAAAGACTTTCTATTGAAGCACCACCCCTCAAGGCAAATTCTTGTGTGTTTCATTTAACTGATGAACATGATGGTTCTTCATGTCCAGAGATGGTTCATTTTTCATAAATGATCAGTAAAGGAGAAATAATCTTAGAAGCAGATGAAGGAGGTTTCCAGAGTATGCCTGGCGACTCTAAAATTCATTATATGGAATATGTCTCTGACTTAGAAAGGGGAGGAAACATGGTCTCTTTGGAAGATTCCTCATATGCAATTCTTACAAGAACTCAACAGAATTTGAAATCTCAAGATGTTGTAACACTCGTACATAGTACTGAGAAAGGAAAAGAAATATTGACTCGTCATGGAGGTATGTCAAAAATGGTTCCAGGAGTTGCTCCTTCAAGTTCTGATTCTTTTACTAACCCTTTTGATATCATTGAGTTTTGCAAGACATCTTGTGTTCATATTTCTCTGGCTGAGTATTTGAAATTAAACCCGAAAGAACTAGATAGATTGGTTGAATTTGTCAAAGGGGATAATTCCCATGCCTTAGCAAGTGAAACTCAGATGCCCATGAGTATTGATTCTCCAGCACATGCTAATGCCAGTCCTGCTCTAATAACTCCTGTGGGCTCATCAGGGACTACTCCTCTACAAGATGATTTGCTTGAACCCAACCTTGAAAATAAACTAGAACCTTTTTATGTGTCCCTATATATTAACAAGCATAAGTTGAGTAATTGCATAATTAATTCGGGAGCATCCGTTAATGTCATGCCTTCAACTTTAGCAAAAGCTTTAGGTTTAACCCTAACAAAGACCTTTGGCAAATGTTACTCCATGGATTCCAAGCAGGTTCCTTTATTAGGGCAAATTAAAGATGCGCAGGTTGCCTTAGTAGCACATCCTGCCAAGAGAATCAAGTTGACAATCCTAGTGGCTGACATTCCTGTTACCTATGGTATGTTGTTGAGTCACACTTTTTGTAAAGACATGGGAGGGGAAATTAGGATGGATTGGTCTCAAGCAGTGATCATAGTTGGAAAATAGAGAGTCCTTTTGCACGCTGAAATGAAGGCTAAGTACACAGTTTTTCCCTCAGATGATCCAAAAGCTTAAATTTTGTATCAAGATTGTGGCTTTGGCAATTACATGATATCGACTGAACCTCAGGACGAGAGTATGTTACTGGATGTAGTTAGGTCTAATGAACTTTGGTCTATGGAATTTGATGGGAGTTGTTCATCTACTAGATCAAGGGCTAGGCTCGTTTTGATACCTCCCCGTGGAAAGGTCATTCCTTATTCTTTCAAGTTGGAATTCCAAAACACGAATAATACAGCCGAATATGAGGCCTTGCTATTAGGATTGGCTGAAGCAAAGAGGTTGCAAATCAAAATGTTGAAGGTGAGAGGCGATGTAGAACTTATTGTTAAGTAGGTGAGGGGCTTATTTGCGGTCAAAAATGAGAGATTGAGACACTATAGGAATCATGTTTGGGATGAGATTGAAGCCTTCGATGCTTTTTCAATTGAAGCCATTCCCAGGGAGTTTAATTTAAAGGTAGATTCTTTGGCGGTATCTGTGGCCTCACTGGTTCCACACCTAGATTTCACAATTGACACTTACAGGGTTGAACTAGTTTATAGACCTAGTGTGCTAGATAATTCTGAATCCTGGCAGCTGTTTGAAAATGATAAACAGATTCAGAACTTTCTGCAATGTGTTGATATTTTTACATCCTCGTTTTATGAGGGATCAGAGACAAGTTGTAAAGAGTTTTCTCCTAATACACTAGAAGAAGTACATGATGGGATGTTGCAGTTAAAAGGGAATAAAATTCCAAAGGGTTTAGTTTCTCTTGAATGTCTTTTTGATAGGAAAGATGGATATTTTAAGAAAAGAGATAAGGAAGCTCCTGTAGTTCAAAGCTCTGGGGAGTATGAGCAAATTAACATTGGTACCAATGAGGATCCTAAATTTGTTAATTTGGGAAAATGCTGTTCTGAAGTGGAAAGAAGGAAGTTCATTGATTTGCTAGTTGAGTTTAAAGATGTTTTTGCATGGAGTTATGACGATTTGAAGAACTTCGGGGATGGTAAGTTTCAACATCAAATTCCTTTGAAACTAGGTGTTAATCCATTCTGGTAGAAGTTAAGAAATTTTAATCCAAAGGTATCAGAAGCAATTTTTCATGAGGTTGACAAGATGTTGAAGGCCCTAATTATTTATCCTCTACATCATTCTACCTGGATTGCAAACATAGTTCCTATTCAGAAGAAAAATGGTGAGATACGAATCTGTGTTGATTTTAGAAACTTAAATCAAGCAAGTCTGAAAGATAATTATCCCCTACCTGCGATGGATAATATTTTACAAACTGTTTCTAGGTCGGAGATGATGTCTATGTTGGATGGTTTCTCTGGGTATAATCAGACTAGTGCCGCGGAGCAGGATCAACACAAGACAACCTTTATAACTCCCTAGGGTACCTTTGCGTATAACAGGATGCCTTTTGGGTTGATTAACGCAGGAGCAACTTTTCAAAGGGCGATGGATCTTTCCTTTGGACATTTGAGGGATAAGATTATTGTGGTGTATTTAGATGATTTAACTGTTTTCTCTAGAAAAAGGAAGCATCATGTGCGGGATTTGAGAAAGGTTCTAGTGAGATGTAGAGAGCATGTGGTATCCTTAAACCCTAAAAGTCTATTTTTGGTGTCACAGAAGGAAAACTTCTGGGACATATCTTTCACAGGAGGGAGTAAAAGTTGATCCACAGAGGGTAAAGGCCATACAACAACTTAGTCTCCCCTCAAATAGAAATGGAGTGAGGTCCTTCTTTGGATAGGTGAACTTCCTAAGACATTTTATTCCTGATTTTGCTAAAACTACCAAATACATTGTGAATATGATGAGTGAAAAGGTAGCCTTTAAGTGGAATGAAGTTGGCAGAAAAGCTTTCAAAGAGATTAAGAAGACAATTGCACATGCACCTACCTTGGTAAACTCAGACTTTAATAAGGACTTTATTATTTATTGTTATGCTTCAGAACATACTATGTCCAGGATTTTGGTACAAAAAGGTGAAGATAATGAGGAGGTGCCGATTTCCTTTATGAATCTTCCCCTGAAGAAACATGAGTTGAAGTACTCACAGATAGAGAAGTAGGCTTATGCGATGGTAAAAGCCATGAAGAAGTTCAGGTATTATATACTTCACTCGCATATGATTATTTTTATTCCCAATTCTGCAGTAAAGGTTGTTTTAACTCAACAAGATGTTGGCATCAACAATAGAGCATCTTAGGTCTCCAAGATACAAGAATTCAATTTAGATATCAAGCCCACTAAACTGGTCAGAGGACAAGGCCTTTGTAGCTTGATGGCGGAGAATGAGTCCAAAGAGGAGGACAATTTACCTTTAACCCTATTTGTTGATCATCAGGATTCTTGGTTCACCAATGTGGTGTATTATCTTACGTATGGAGATTGTCCAGATCATCTTTCTCCTAGGGAAAAAAGGAATTTGAGGTTGAAAGCTGCAAAGTATGTTATCTCTAATAACATATTGTACAAGAAAGGTTTAGATCGCACTTTCCTCCGATGTGTGGATAAACCGCACCAAGAAGCTCTATTAAAAATTTTCCATAATGAAGCATGCGGGGGCCACTTTTCCTCTACGGTTACTGCATACAAAATCCCGAGAAACTATTACTATTGGCCAGGGATGTTCCACGATGCATACACCTGGTTGGCGAGGTGTGAGAAATGCAAGCTATTTATAGGTAAACCCCAATTGGCTGCCTTGCCTTTGAGGCCCGTGGTAATTGAAGAACCATTTAAGCAGTGGGGACTATATTTTATTTGTCCTTTGAACCCCATTTCCAGTGCGGGGCACACTCACATATTAATAGCAATAGATTATTTCACTAAGTGGGTGGAACCTATCCCCGTAAAGAAAACTACCTCAGAAATTGTGTGTACATTCCTTAAGGAGAATATTCTTGTCAGGTTTGGTGTCCCTCAGAAAATAGTCACAGATAATGCATCAAATTTCTCTTCATCCGAGTTGAGCTTATTTTGCTATGATCACGGAATTTCTTTGGCAAATGCTTCTGATTATTATCCACAAGGTAACGGTCAGGCATAATCAAGTAACAAGAACTTGATCAACATCATGAGAAAGTTGGTCAGTGAAAATTTCAGGGATTGGCATAAGAAGCTACATGAAGCACTATGGGCGGATCAAACTTCACCAAAACGAGCCATAGGAATGTCACCATTTGAGCTGGTATATGGTATCGGTGCACAACTCTTTCTTCCTTTGGAATTAGCGGCTTCTAAACTACAGACGGTGATAGAAGATGCGTTTTTCTAGAGCTCTCTTGAAAAATGAATCATGTACTTAACCAAGATCAAAGAAGAAAGGGAGAAGCTGGTTGACAAGATTATAGAACATCAGATGAGGGCTAAAATGATTTTTGATCAGAGAGCAAGGCCCAGAAAGTTCATGAAAGGGGACCTGGTGTTATTATGGGATAAAAGGAGGGAACCGAAAGGTGCTCATGGAAAATTTGAATCACTGTGGAAGGGGCCTTATGTAATTAATGAAGTAAAGGGGCCCAATTCTTTTAAATTTTCTTACCAAGATGGTTTTGAACTTCCCCTGTCTTATAATGGGCAGGACTTAAAATTGTATAAATTGTAAACAGGCATCCCCTGGTAGTTTGTACATACTTTTTTTTTGTGTTGTGTTAGTCTAGATGTGTCCATTTTCGTTGTGAGTTGAACCTTAGTCAGTTATGTTGCAAAAGTAGAGATCTTGTGATTCATTGCTAGGTACTTTACAAGTCCCAGTCCCCATGCAGAGCCATTGTTGGGCCCATATAAAATTTCCATTCCATATGCGTCCTTGTTTGAAGTAATGCTTATCTAATTCATTGGTCAAGAAATTTGTTAAAATTTTGCTCATGTAATTCGGTCATTGTTAAGTTTCACTGTGTTGAACTTGAACCTTGAACTTGAACCTTCTTGGTTCAAGGTTCAAAGTTCAACGGGCATTGTTTTGAATGTTTTTCCTCCCGCGTGATTTTTCAGTTTTACTAGTCCTTGTCGGCATTTTGCATTATCTGAACCTTGAACTTGAACCTTTTTGGTTCAAGGTTCAAATTTCAAGATTTTTCATGTTAGTGTTGTGTTGCGATGGTTTTGCAAGGGTCAGAGTTTTATGTATAGGTTTCTTGGAAGACATGTGACTTGCCACGTGGTGATGGCGCAGATTTTTAGAACATGATAAACGACTGCCGAGGGGAGGAATATTATTTCTTCAATGATTTGAAATCTACCATTTATGGCAAGTATGTGTGAGGATCCGCTGTGTCAGAAGTGAAGTGACTTAACATTTAAGGCATACTTCAGCGCAATCATTTCAAAGTAAGGTCACACGAACGAGGAGTAATGAAGGCAGTTTTTAGTAATGATGGGTAAGATTTTCTCGGCTTTAAAACTGAGTAGTTGTCTCGTTGGGATTATTATTTTCTTGAGAATATTTTGAGAAGGAGTTTTCGAAGCGGGAGAAATAGGTTGCGATAGAGGTTTACAGAGGACAGAGGAAGGAAAAGGATAGGCAAGAATTAAAGAAGAGAAACTTGACATTGGGGTTGAGCTTTCTATTGCTGGTTGAGTGACTAGGTCAAGGTCCAACAAGAGTTTCCAGCCACTGACTTCTCATCTCATTCTAGATTTGGATGCAGAGGAAACACTGTGCAAGATGACGTCCCTTGTTTCCGAAGCAGACAAGGTTTCAATTGACATAGATACTATTTTCTAGAACCCAGGGACACTCGAAATCTAGTCTCATATAGACCATGCCACACCACCATCCTCAGTAGGATTTCCACCCATGCCTTCAAAAGAACTGACTCTAGCACCAAAATGGTTAAGTGATTCAATCACCAGGAAAAGGAATGTGGTTCCGATTTCAGTATCAATGGAGGACGCTGTGAGTAAATGTCTGGGAAGGTCTACAAAGCCCAAAAAGTTAAAAATAGAGGCTATGATTGATTTTGACAAGAGCACGAAGCATTGGACTATAGATATTGCTAGACCTGAGTCCAACAAAGATGCTGCTATGACTTCAGAAGCAGACTATGCTATTGAACGAATTGATTTGGGGGTTGGAACCAGAGCCGTAGATGTGAAGCATCTGGAGACTTCGACTAAACAAATTATCTCCCGTACTTGGAAGTACGAGAGAGATAAGGCTGAGTTGAAACAAAGTTTAATGCAAATGGCCCAGTATATTCATGCTTTGTAGAACAACCCTTTACCATTGTCCCAACATTTAGGACCATTTAGTCCAAAATCACCCAGCAATTAAAAATTCTTGGATGAAGTTCAACGAAACAAGATGATTTCCGAGGTTTTCTCAGAAAGGCTCACCTTGATCATGTATCAGGCAACTAATTACATAACGGATTTGGTCCAGATTTTCAAAGATGCCAATGAGGTCACCAAAGCATTGGACTCCGACTTGGTCTCGTGGAAAAAGGAGAAATCTAAGTGGGCTGTGATTTCAAAACAAATGCGTGATATTCAACATTATGGTCTAATGAACTTTCTTGCTGAGAATCAAGTGTCGAGATTAAATGAAGATGTAATGTTTATTTGTAAGGAGAGTATTGAGTGGCGCAACCAAATTATTGAACAGGGTTATAATGAGTCAGCCAGTCTGCATGGCAAATTAATGGCCTTAAGGGCGACCACGCAGAAGGACTTACACTGCGTGGATGTCTAATTACTTAAAGAAAATAACGAAACCTTGGAAGACACTATGGAGATGATTAACTAGTTTAGCAGCCACATCAGACAAATCAAGATGGAGAAATCTTTGTCTGTGGAAGACTTTACGAGGATCTCTAAAGTGGAATCGATGCTCACTGTTTGTCTCGATCACCTGGATTCCTACAGAGATAAAGTGCAGATGGTGAAGAGAAAGAAGGAGCTCTGGAAGCAGAGAGTAATTCATATCAGTTTGCCACACGTAACTGTAATCCAAGAGTTTTCAAAATTGCATCGAGAGTGGAGCGTGGCTAAGGTGGTGATGGTGTCTATTCAAGTCACCAACCCGAGCGATCACACCGAAACTGAGCAGACAACATGAATAGCACTGCTGGCAGTTGTTTGTCAACGAGTCTAGTTATTTTCTTTAGTTTTGTTTATACAGTTAGGGTTGCTTTCTATTAACTCTTATGAGTTAATTTTACTTTGGTTAAAAGGAACTATTGGGTCTGGTGACCTATAAATATGTTTTGTAATGACTTTGAACAGGTTCACTAAGTTTTTGAAAAGACTATCTTTAAGATTGGCTAAAAACATTGTGTATGTAGAAAGTGGATGACCATCGATGAATGCAAAATCTTGTTAACAACTATTTTCGGTTTCAAATCTGTGTGTTTGATATTTAAAGTTTGATTTCTATGTAAATCTATTTCGAAGAAGGGGATGTTATACTTTCTATGTGTGCAGAAAACTATTGGCAAATTTTATCTTTATAAGCTTTTTATTTTGTTTTAGTGTTCGTATGAAGTCTGTCGGCTTTATATAAAAAGTTATATATGGATCAATGCTTGCATTCATTTTGTATTTACTAGTGTATGCAATTGCCTTTAAGTGCTTTTTGGTGAAAAGCATTCTATTGATTGTATGTAATTTGGAGCCGAACAAATATTTACTAAAGGGAGTTGTACCTTAATTCAGAGGTTAATCAATATAATGATTTTCCAATTGTTTGGTAGGAAGTTTGTCTACCTTTCTATGACCCACAGTGCTTGAAGATTAAACAAATAAGGAAAGATAAATCTATTTACCAACACATTGTTACAAAGAAATTAGCATAGTGGTAGATTTTCTGGCTAATCTAGCTATTGATAGCAAAACACATTTTCGTATAGTTGATTGCAAAGAAATTCCTTCTAAAGTTTGGGAAGGAGTTAAAAATGATTAATGCTTCGTATGGTTCTCTTGCAATCTGGTATCTAAATGATTTAATTCTTGGTGATTTTAAATTCATTTCCAGCCCTCCTTGAATTGTCAGGTTTGTGTTCATGTTCACTGTATAGATGACTATCGGTATATGTTTGGTATTTCAAGTAGAAAGTAATCGTGACATACGATGTCATTCATAGGGTAAGGGTGTGGATAGTCATGATACATTCAAGGGTGGTGGTATAAGCGATGTAAAGTTTTTGGATTTTTAGCTTAAAATGGATATTGGCATGAGAGTGGTGTTATCTACTATATGTACTTGGGCTATTATTGTTTGATAATGTCTCTGTACTAACTTGAAGATTGTTTTGTGTGAGTTTGGTCATGGCAGGAATGACATTGTTCTATGATGTTCGTATTCATTTTTTGGCATATGTGTTTTCTCCCATTAAGCTTACATTGATGGTTGTTAGGTTTGAAGTGTTGTTATGTATTGTGAAATATCACATCGACACAGTTTGCAATCCTAAAATGATATTTTATCTATCTTTTTTTACTGTCGACATGGTGGTAAGTTGTTGGTGGACATTTATTACTTATTTCTGTGCTTTTCACTTAGACTATTTAGAATGTGGTAGGATGCATTTTGTTTCACATGTTCTGTGGGTTGTCTTGGTGTGATTGTTTTTGCAAATGTTGAGTCTCTTGTCTTCTGTAAAATATAGAGTGGTGCTTGAATCCGTGGTTCCGAAATCCACAAGCTTTTGGGGAATCATTGGTTGGAAATTTGTCTTAATATTTCTTACTCTGAGATTATGTCTCAATTTGTTACAAATTTTTATGATGTTTTACTTGATGCTGAATTAGTTGGTCTCCTGGTTTCCACGTTCATATGTCCAACTTTGTGTAATAGGGATACAATTTTTTCTGCTTTGGATAGTTATCATTTTGATGTGGGGACTTTCTATTATGGTGGTTTTCTTCCTCATCATGAGATTTTGGGTAATGGATGGTATGGTCAATTATTGTTTGAATTAAGAATGGGGCTGATATGTGATACCATAGATGATACCCAAGCATGTATGGAGTTTCTTGTGAATTGGGTTCCTGCTTAGATTATGGATAAAGCTTGGGTTGTTGTTGAATCTTTGCACTTATTACTTTCTTTGAGCTTTCTATTCTTTGCTCCTGCATGACTGGAATTCCCTCTAAGGGTTGTTCCTCCTCCGGATGCAGCTAATGATCCCCCTGCTGAAGGCACTAGCACTTGGTTTTTAAATGTCTGATACTTTTCTATGATATCTTGGAGATGTGGTATGATTTTTTGATGCAGGTATGGGCAATTTTGGTACATAATTCAGTTTTGACAAGTCGGGCTGAAGATTGTTTTGCTCCCCATTTGGTAAACGCATATGGGCTTCTTGGTGTCTTTGCATGATTTTATCATGGAGATATTTATTAACGTCTAGTTCTTCATTTTGTAATTAGTTGAGCTTATGTTTTGTTGGATATAACCATATGTTGAACTATTGTATCAAGAAATGTTCTATGGGACCTCATTATATCTCTCAAATGTATGGGTTTAGGCGGGTTATTTGATCAATTGGATATATAAAAACTATTTTTTAAGGGTAGTATAGTTTGGTTTATATGAGGTGATAACCGAAGGTTTTCTTGCGGGTTCTTTCCTGCCGTTATGCCTTTTGAACCCATTGTAATTTTTTTTTTAAATATAATAAAATAAAAGTTTAGTGGCTTGTCCACTTTTATTGAAAAAAAATAAAATTACTCATTAACTACTCAATAAGAGAATAATTAAATACACAAAATACATAACACACAAAAACTAAACTTAAAATAAAACAAAGACCTGGCCCACATACCAACGTTGGAACGATGGCCTACTTGGCGATCCGACATGGTAAACAAAAGACTGATGATGCTCACAATCGAGAAAGGCTAGGGATGACATTAGGGCCTTAGAACTACCTCCTCCACTTCCATCAGGTTAATTAGGTACGCTTAGACCTATGGATCAAGGTGGAGTCAGTACCTTGTACCTGCAATTTCCTGCATCACCAAACCACACATCCATATATATACATAAACACAGTAAACACACTGATGAAAGAGAATCGTGACTTTTCGTGTCTCACTGAAATGAGTGACAGAAAATCATCTCCTTGCACCCCATACACTTCCACACAACATGACAACATATACATAAAGAAACTCGCACATGAAGAAAATGTGTTAGTCCATCGTTAGCAACACATAAATAAGCTTCATTTCATCATTTATAAAATATGATGCATAAACAGAGTTAACAACGACTCATCAATAAGTAATAATGTATAATCATATTCACCAATCACACTCCATAACATCATACCAAAATAAAACATCACAATCATAATAAATCAACCATCCACATAAGCCACTACAAAGTCAACCTTGGTCAACATGGTAAAAAAGGGTCTGAATAGGGTAGGGGTACTACATTCTCCCCCCCTAGGGTCTGACTTACTCCTAGAAGTCGTAAGGCTAGGATGGAACTACAAGGACACCTAATTCATCGCACTCACATATTATAACCCAAAATAATAACTTAACTTAAGGAGAATGAAATCCACAAAATCAATATACTAGTGTATAGAAACCAACATCCAGGTCATGTAACTTAACATAAACATTTCCCGTCTTTTCTAAATTCAATGCGTTAAAAGAGTTACAACAAGATGCGTCATCTTTTATTACCTAGATTAAACATACTAACACCCATATTCAACTTCTAGGAAAAACTATTCCAACATACATTCATACAATAAAAGATCTTCTACATAAATCCTTATCCAAAAGTATACATATTATATTGTACAAAGCATCATAACTTAGTCTATCCAAACATAAAAAACATTTATTTTACATCAATAAGCATCATTAAGATGGTATTTACATGTTTACTAGAACATCCTATTTATACACACTTCCAACATTACTAGGTTAGCCACAAAATACTCTCAGATCTAACTCTAAAATTCAGTCGTAACTAATATTTCATACTATCTCTAAGGTACATAATACATACACATTGAATGAATAAAGGTTCAGGGTGCAAAATCACATCAATAACAACACCAAAACATCACTCTTGAAGAAAGATGCAACCTCATTTGAACAAAGAATCAAATATAATTACCTACATCCAACCATCTAAGGTCCACTTAGTTCAATTAGAACCCATGTAGGCTTTTCAAACACTCGACAAAACAATAAGTCTATAGATCATTAATATTTATCTAAAATTTATCACACAATATATACTAGATCCAGTTCACACTTCTTCCTACTACATCTCATAATTCAGACGATTAGAATCCAATTTCATCAAAGAAAATACACTTATTTCCTTAACTAATCTCATTATTTATTTAGTTACCTTGCTATGCCTAGAATCACTCTCTGTGGTGTTCTCTCTTATCACACTATCAGAGGTTCAAGTGAATATGATAGATATAACAATTAACACATAGCTAGGGCAAGCCAATACAAACATTCAAAATGATCATCGGAGATCTCAAAAGAATGTCATCCAAATGATGATCGCCAAATATGATGATAAATAAGAAAAATGCTGGCAAATTCGAAAAATCAACAAAATTGAAAACATGACAAGTGTCATATTTAAATAGAAAGGAAAGAGAATTTAGTGGCCATTTCATCATAAGAAATTTAAAAAGAAAATGCTAGCCCCTTAGCCACCAAACACAAGTCAAAAGACAATCAAAACGCTGTCACAATAAAAAAACACAAAACAAAGTGACCATTTTCAGCCACACCATAGGGAGCAACCACTACACTACATCCAAGATTGCATGTTCTGAGTGCGTTAGAGAATGAACCATAGGCACTAAGGCTATTAGAATAACTACTTTAATTTAATACCATGCAATCTTAATTCACAAGTGTCACCTTTCCAACATTATCATTTATCCAACAATAATTTGAAATTAGAAACCCAGACTCACAAATGTTTCACCAAATCAAATATAGATCAACACTAGAGTCATTTATTTTCAACATATTCTCAATCTAAAAATGGAGAAGAGCAATATTCAAATTTCAAATTCCCTGCAAGGCGGGAACTCTAGTTCCAATAGTGGGAGCGACCAGAATGATGGAGTTGGTCCTATGTGGGAGAAGGACAAGTATTCCGAAGGTAGATGAGATTCTGTAGGCTGTTGGTACTCTGCCAGAGAAGAAAGTGGTCTCTGAAATCACAGGGGGGGGGGGTCCAACGGGGGGGTCCAACCCACGTGAAGAGGGCTTGGAGATTGGACTCAAATCTAGAAAATGGTCATCCCTTTTTAGAACAAGACCAACTGGAAAATCCTCTTTACCTCCTATCAAGAATATATCTGACCCTACTAGTGGTAAGTTCTCTATCTCTATCCCTGATTCGGTTTTGGATCATAATATTAGCAGTATGTCGAACTCCCTGGTAGGAAAGTTTATGGGTCCGTGCCCAAACATCGAAGTGGTAAGGGATTATGTTAAAAGGAAATGGGCTTTGAAAGGTAATGTTGAAATCTTGGCCTTGCCCAAAGGCCTCCTTACCTTTTCTTTCTCATGTGAAGAAGATAAAATAAGGATTCTCTATGGTAGTCCCTGGATAGTTGAAAAGACAACATTGGTCCTTCAAAAATGGCATTTGAATCTAAATATGAATGATTCTCTTCTGACGCAGGTCCCAGTTTGGGTAAAATTACTAGGTCTACCTCTCAAGTATTGGGAAGAAAGCATTTTCTCTAGAATAGAAAGCTCCTTTGGTGAGCTCCTCTCAATAGACCTAGTCATAGCCTCAAAAAGGAGGCTTACTCATGCTAGATTTTGTGTAGGGATAGCTCATGATGCAGATATGCTAGAAGAGATAGACATTGTGTCAAAGTTGGGAATGTGGAAGCAACTAATAGAATATCAATCTATCCCCTTTACTTGTTTTGATTGCAAGAAACCAGGTCACTGGGCTAAATCTTGTCCTCTCAAGCCTAAAGGGGAGCTCAAGCAAGCCAAACCCTTGGTTGAAAGTAAAAATGCTCTAGAAAAAAAGGCATGGCAAGTCAAAAACTTAGAAAATAAGGAAGTTGACTTTGTTGATAATAAATGCTTTGGACCCTTGGGGGAAATTAAGGAAGTGGTATCCTCAACCCTTTTCTCTAATCTCCCCACTTAGGAAGTCCTGAGGAAGGAGTTAATGAAAGTGAACAACCCCCTAGAAGGGCAAGTCCGAATAAAGGAATCTAAAGGACAACCTGTATCCTCAAAAGAAATAGCTGAGATGGTAATTGCTGATACTTTAGCTAGCAAGGAAGCACCCAATAGAGAGGAACAACCTGAGGAAGGGGAGATCACTGGCTCTCAAGAAGAAAAGAATGACTCTTCCCCGCTTTTGATCAGCTCTGAAATGCAAGAAGCCCAAAAATGTGCTATATTAGGAATGAATATCTTGGATTTAGATCAAATTTCTAAAACAATCAATAGTACTTCACAGGACTCTAGATTTCCTAATTGGGGTAATGAAGAAGAAATTTCTAGAATTCTCAGTAACCCTAAAGCTATTCTTGAGAAAGAAGCTGATTGGAAAATACCAAAATATAGGAATAAGAAAGGATCCACCCCCTCGGCTTCCCAATTAAGGAAGTCTAGGAGAATTGCTCAAGTTGATGTTGGGTATGTTTCCTCTTCTCTAGGACAACCTTCAAACCACAAATTCAGAGACAAGGAGGCCACCAAGAATATAGTAGATGGGACTCAGAAGACTCTGAAAGAGGTAGGAATTGGTAAGTAACTATGAAGATCATCTCTTGGAATATTAGGGGACTAAATAATCCCTACAAGCATGATATTATTAGGAATATGATAAGGGATATCAAACCTAATATTTTTCTTATTCAAGAAACTAAGATGAGTAGAGAAAAGGTTGAATCTTTGAAGTTCTTTAAATTTGGAAGCATTCGTGGTGGCAGCTCGGAAGGTGCCTCCAGAGGCATTGCAACCATTTGGAATCTCAATAGTGTTAAAGGTCATGTTGTTATTCAAGAAAACAATTTCTCTTGCATAAAATTTGAGCATTTAAAAGATGGAACATCTTGGATCCTCACTAATATTTATGCTCCTAATACCTTGAAAGCCAGAAGCAATTTTTGGAAAAAACTAATGGAAATAACGGACAACTTCAAGAATCTAAGTTGGCTGATCATGGGAGACTTCAACACTCCGTTGAGAGAGGAGGAAAAATTTGGAGGAAACCCTTCTCATCTAGAAATTAGATTGGCCCTCATGGACTTTATCAACTCTTAGGCTCTCAATGATGTGGATATATAGGGATGCAATTACACTTGGACTAACAGGAGGACTGGAAATGACCTTATTCAAGTTCCCCTTGATAGGGATCTTATTTCTGATGATTGGTACAGACATTATTACCCGTTCCTTGTCTGCCCATATCTGGGTTGGGTCTGACCATTACCCCATAACTTTTTATGTTGACCCTATAAACAGAAGAAGGCACTTTCCTTTTAGATTTGAAAAAATGTGGACTCTTCATCCTGACCTCATTCTTAAAATTCAGGAATGGTGGAACATCAAAGTTGAGGGTACTGCTATATATAGAGTTGTGAAGAAACTCAAAAGTATCATAGACAATATAAGGTTATGGAACAAAACCAACTTTGGGAATATTTTTGCTGCCAAAGGTAAAATTCAAGAAGACCTCAATAATACAGGTTCAAATTTAGAAGGATGGTTTCTCTACTGTGTCAATTGTGGAAGAAAATGAAATCCTCAAAAAATACCATGAAATCATTGCTAAAGAAGAAACTTTTTGGAAACAAAGGTCAAGATGTACCTGGCTGAAGGAAGGTGATAAGAACACAAGATTCTTTCACATGTCGACTATTAAACATAAAGCTGCAAACAAGATCACTAAACTGGTTGTGGACAACAGGGAGCTAGTTATGGAGGATGAGATAAGAAATGAGGCCAAAAGATTCTTTGCTGATCTCCTTTGTAGGGATCATAGACTGGATGTTGATGCTTAAAGCTCTTTCCTAAATAATATTTCTTTCCTCATTGATGAGCAGATGAATGCCTCCCTTTCTTCTATACCTTCGAACCAAGAGATCAAGAATGTTGTCTTTTCTTTTGATGGTATCAAAGCACCCAGACTTGATGGCTTCCCCATGTTCTTCTTCCAAGAATTCTGGGATATTGTTGGGAAAGATGTTTCCAATGGAGTCAAAGAAAGAATTTTTTGGGGCTAGAAGACTTTTGAAAGAGATCAATGGTACCTTCATTGCATTAATCCCCAAAATTCAAGGTGCTAACTCCATGGATAAGTTCAGGCCAATTATCTTATGCAGTTCTTTTTATAAAATTATTTCTAAGGTCCTTACCTCCAGACTCTTGGATGTTCTTCCTCCTCTGATTAAGCACTAGAAAAATGGTTTTGTGCTAGGAAGACAAATCCTTGATTCCATAATATCTGTTCATGAGAATATTCATTCACTAGTTATGGCTAAGAAACAGGGTTTTATCCTTAAGCTTGATCTCTCAAAGGCCTATGACCAGGTTGATTGGTCTTTCCTCGTGAAGGTTATTTTGGCTTATGGCTTCTCTACCAATTGTGTGGATCTCTTCAAACAACTTATTACCACTGCCTCCTTTGCTATTCTTATCAATGGATCTTCCTCCACCTTCTTTCAAGCCTCTAGAGGATTGAGGCAAGGGGATCCCATTTCTCCTATCCTCTTCATAATTATGGCTGAATGTTTTGGTAGATCTATGGAAAGTATGGTGATGAGAGGAATGTTCAAGGGACTCCAACCTTCATCAGTTGATCATACATGCTCCCACCAAAAGTTTGTGGATGATACTCTTATCATGGGAGACTCAAGCATCTCAGAAGCCAGAACTCTCAAGGACACCCTGTGTAAGTTTGCATATGCTTCTGGCCAACTTATCAATTGGGTTAAAAGAGAAGTGTTTTTCATCAACAATCCTGAGAGGAGACAACATAGAATCAACAAAATTCTGGAATGCCAGATTTCTGATCTTCCGACCACTTATCTTGGTCTCCCTCTGGGCATTGCACCACCTAATTCCTTTTGGAGTTCTCTGATGGACAAATTTTAAAAAAAACTTGCTGGATGGAAATGTGCCCTTTTAATTCAGGCTGGAAAGATCCAACTCCTAAAATCCTCTCTTCAAAGCATTCCTATTTATGCCCTTAGACTCTTCAGAATTCTTGTTAAGTATGCTGAAGGAATTGAGAAAATTCAGAAAAAATTTCTTTGGTCAGGGGTCGAGGAAAAGAAAAGAATGTCTCTTGTGGCTTGGGAAAAGGTGTGCAGACTGAAAAGTAATGGAGGCCTAGGCATGAGAAGAATCCAGACCCTTAATGAAGCTCTCTTGTCTAATAGGTTTGGAGACTGTTCCACTCTGACAGTGAATGGTGTAAAATCTGGAGAAGTAAGTACTCTCTTTTGTCTTCTTCTTTTCTAGCTTTTATCAATTCCGATTTCAGTATGAATGGGTCCCATATCTGGAATCATGCCTCTAAGTGTAAAAACAACATTGCCAAAGGGGTTAAATGGAATGTTGGAAATGGTAGGAAAGTTAGATTCTGGGCAGATCCTTGGCTCCTTGATAAACTTTTGGTAGATATCCCTGAATGGGCCCCTTTTTCTCCCTCCTGTATAAGAATCTTTGGCCCTCTGGTTGAAGGGTATTGGATAGGTGATAAATGGAAGAACATTGAAAGTATTCACCTGGGCCTTATTAATCTTAAGAACCATCTTTCTTCTGTTTGGCTGAATAAAGAGGAAGAATCCCTTATTTGGAAATTTGATTCTAAAGGCAACATCACTGTCTCTTCAATGTATGGTGTTGTTTCCCCTAACCCCTTTGAGAATCCTTTTTGGTCTAAAGCTTGGATAAAGGGTCTAATCCCTAAAATCAATTTTTTCTATTGGACTATCCTTCAAAATAAAATCTTGACCTTAGATAATCTTAAGGGTAGAGGCTTTTATTTCCCTAATAGATGTGCTCTATGTCTCAAGGAGGAAGAGTCTGTGGACCATTTGGCTATCCATTGCTCCTTTACTGCTTCAATTTGGGAAAGACTTCTTAAGAATTTTTGAATTGATTGGGTTTTTCCTAACACTAGTGATTTGTTCCATTCTTGGAATTATCACTGGGCTAACCCCTTTTTGAGATCTTTGTGGCAACTATCTCTCCCTCACATTCTGTGGGGGATATGGAAAGAAAGGAACAACCGTATCTTCAGGGACACTTCTCTCACCCAGGATGTTTTATAGAAAATTCAATGGGCTATTGTGGAGAACATTGGAATCATTGGGAATCCTTGCATTTTTGCCAACCCCATGTAAACTCACATTTTAAGTTCTTGGAATCTGAAGAATGCTGGTAGTCCTAATCCCACTCTAAAGAAAAGACTCAAAGCTAGATGGCATACTCCCCCACATGGTTGGCTCAAAGTCAACTTTGACGGTTCTGTAAAAGGCAATCTTGGTCCTGTGGGATGTGGTGCAATCCTTAGAGATGAAAATGGTAACTGTAAGGAAATGATTGTTGTTCCTATAGGGAGTCAAACTAACCACAAGGCAGAAGCAATGGCTGCACTCCAAGGTATTCTCCTGGCCAAAGAGGGAATTGTTCCTATCTATGGAAAGAAGGGGATTCTAATAACATCATCAAATGCTTAAAGGGAACCTCTAAGCCTTCATGGACTATCAATAACATAATAAAGGCTGCTATAGATCTCATCAACACTTTTGAGAAATTCTTCATATCTCATATCTATCATGAAGCTAATGGTTCTGTTGTCTGGGCAGCCAATGTGGTGGTCATTCAAGATAAAATGATCAAATGGAAGGGTGAAGATCACATCCCCGATGACGTCAGATCAATCATTTTTAAGGATCGATACAATAGTACCCCAAAGATCATAAATGGACAAAGTAATGATGAAACAGATTAAAAGGAGTGCTATGAGTAATAATAATAAGGTCAGTACCATTTATTGCAAGACTTATGCTATCACTTCCCATGCTTTTTGGGTATATTTGGTAGTTCCGAGAAATCTCTTGCCTAAAGCTCTCTACAATTCTTGACCTGCTACTCTAAATAGTGAAAAAATGGGAGGAAATCGACGATGCTATGAACCCATCAACTGCAAGGAGTGGAAGCAAAAGGAGGTTGTCTAGAACATTTTGCAGAAAGGCGGGTTTTCAAAGTTTATGGAGAGGCTCCATGGGCGCGATGCCATAGTTACTAATTTCTTCTGTAAAAACTGGAGAAAGGGCACTCTGAAGATGGGAGATCAATCAATCTCCATATATGAAGACCTCATTGCTCAAGTCAGGAGTTTCCATAGGGAAGGAAGCAATTACTACAGAGACAGGAAATTGAGCAAGGAGGCCATTGAAAGATATCTTGAAATGACAAAGGAGAAAAAATGCCTGGTTAAAGTAAGTAAAATTTACTATCCTCCTAGGGCTTTTGTTAAACCATGGAGGTAGGTCTTATTTGATATAATGCGCTATGTAACTTTGGATGGTAGATTCAAAAAAGTGCATGGCTACCATTTTGTTTTGATGAACCATTTTAGGTATGATGAAATACTCAATATCCCATATTTTCTGATGTTCTCTATGAATGCTACCATTAAGGTCCATAAAGAGAACCCTAAGGGTGATACAACCATGCATCAAGGTCTCATGGTTTTAATTTATGACCACCTCAAAGCCAACCAAATTTCCCACCCTCAGCCTTCTATCTTTGAGTCAGAGGAGGAAGGGTCAGATTCTATTTTTTCTTTGGGTGAGGAGTCAGATAGTGATTCGATGAGTGAGTCTGAAGAGAGTCTGGATGACTCTGAAGCAGAAACTAGTAAGAAAAGAAAACATGTGAGAACCAAGCCTTCCTCCTTGAAGGGTAAGAATAAATCTAAAGATAAAGTTCTCCAAATTAGCTCCTCCTCGAAGGAAGAGGTCTCTGAGGATTCTAAGAAGGAACCCAAGTCTCCTTAGAAAAAGAAAAAGAAAATTTCTATTCAGACAAGGAACAAACAAAAGAAATAGGATGCCAAGATTATGGAGCTTAAGGAACAGGTGCAGAGAAAGAATCCAAACTTCGACTAGAATTTGGAGGAGGAGACCACTGGGGAAGGTTTTGAACAGAGAATTGTAAAAGTTGGTAAAATCACTGTTGGAGACACCTCCAATAAGGAAAAAGAGAAATCTGGTAAGAAATCACCCTCCTCATATCCTCCGCCTGAGGGTTTGAAAGGCTTTGTGGACACCATTGATTGGCTAATTTCCAGTTACAACAAAGCTGTGGAGGATATTAAGAAGCTCAATCACAGAGTCCAAATCCTGGAGACTATCAGTTTTGGTGGAGGCAAGTCAATGGCAGAATAGGTTGAGGATTTGACTAAAATAGCTGCCAAAGTGGAAGAGACCAAAGACTCCTTTAACCCCAGGTTCGAGCAAATTGAGAAAGACCTGACTGAGAGGAAAAATAATGAGATTGGTATGGATCAAAGAATGGAGGAAACTGATAAAAAAGTCTATAAAATTGAAGAAATCCTTAAAAGCACTATAGAACAAAGCTTAAATATTCTGAAGGCTTCACTTGGAAACACAAAAATCCTCATCAACAAAATGGAAGAGGAGAAGGACTCCCTGGACATTGAACCTGACATGGATGGCATGGGAGAAGTACAATGACCTAGAACAGGGACCAGAGATAAAAAGAAGGAGAAAAAGCCAAACAAGGACATGGAAGAATTCAAAGATGTCACAGAAAACTATGATCAACTGGTGAATAAGGCGGAGGAGCTCCTTAAGTATTTTTAGTTGTGTTGTGTTTTCTCTGGTTTTTTTTGCTCTGCTGTTCCTTTCTTTTGTTGTCCTTTTGGTTGACTGGTTTTTTCCAGTCATTTTGTAAGTTGTTCCTAGCAGATCTGGATGCTTTTTGATGAACTATTTTATGCTCCTATGTTAAAGGTTTTGGGTCCTTAAAACCTGTTTTTCTTATTAATCAGAACATTATCATTTATCCATATTACTAGAATTCACAAATCGAATAAGGTAAGGAAGTAACATCATTTCTATATTTTCACTAACCAAACACTATATTCTCATAGATCCTAACAATTAGACAAAAGTTTTTGTGAAGCTAAGAATTCTATTTTTAAAAAAAATAAAATGATATCACAAAAGATTAATTTCCTATTCTCCACACATTCTACATATAGTAATAAGATTATCTTTGTCAATACTCCTTCCCCATCATGATCTATCAACATCTAAATTACATGGACTACCTAGAGAGTATATGCAAAAAGTATTCAATTTACTTACTTACTCGACATGATGCACTCATAGGCAAAACAAACCACTTTGGTCTTCAATGCAGAATGAAACAGACACTCCATAGTACATGCCTAATAATATTCGTTGCAAACAATCAATTATTTCTATTTAATTTTTCAATTACATCATTTAATAGAAATTTTTTAATCTTCACAACTAGATAGAGAGAGAAGGGAGGGAATTTTTGATAGTCAACCAATTCACACACATGCACGTAAACCAACAATATCACATAAGTAAGATTAGATTTCTCCCGATATGCCTATCACCTTTATTGTACAATTTTTCATTTCACTATCAATATAAAAGAATGCAAATTGGCTTATCATGATATTTCCTTACATTAAATATGCCACTAATGTCTTAGTTTCCAGATGAGAATAATAAAATATAATCTTTCCTTACATGCTAACTTTATAGTGAAACCACTCACTACTCTTAATTGATATAAACACATCATTAACTATGACCATTCATTGAATGTCAAAACATGAGGAGATGATGGAAAATTGAGATTATCCATTAACTAATATAGGGTTATGTAGGCACATTATACACATTCTACATTTACACATCCTATTAATAAAAATTAAATTTAATACGCCGACTGATATTACATTATTGCACTATTATTATGGGTCATTATTCAAGTTGGTCATATAAAACACACAATGAAATCTTTAAGTAAAACACATCCAATTCCCCTCCTATACCACTATAACATGATCCTTTTACCCATCCAAGATATCTTCTAACGTTCAAGTACACACTAACCTCTCCAAGGTTCACATAAGGGTTTTAGGAAATCACAACATTCATTCACAACAAGAAGACATACACATCCATATGTACACAAAATACAAATATTTTAATTTTCTAGAGAGGAGGAAGAAATACATCTAATTCACTATGAATACACACTCAACATTTTCTCTACCAGCTCCCATAATTACAACACTAAGTAAAATTACAAGTATAACACAAGCACAATATCATACTTTCAGACTTAAGACAATGCATTATTCAACCTATTAAGCTAATCTAAATAGTATAATATCAGTTAAGAAGGTGCATCCAATTATCTCTGAAAATGAGATTAATTGTAGACCTAAACATCTTACAAGAAAACAACACACACATAATCACATAACAAGCGCTAATCATCAATTAGAAAGAGCAAGAAATGCATACATATGTTACACTCATTTAGGGTTTTCAAAAAGAGTGAGAAAAGGAACAGAGCACAGAACATCTAAGATATTCAAGATCCCAAGTGCTAATCACAAGCATACATCAGAGAGACAATCATACAACAAAAAGACTATATACCACACACCAAACTAAGGGCACAAGTTACACTAGAGATCCTAGTGTTTGCAAACCTTGGCTCTGATACCAAGTGTAATGCCTTGCCAAGAAACCCTAAAGGAAACAACAAAAAATACTTGAAAAGAGTGCAAAATATTTTAAAAAATAATAATTTGAACACATAAGTGCAAAAGATAAACCTTACAATGAAGTTGCACAAGCGGAAGACTTAACTCAAACTCCTAAAGGGTTTCCCAATGTGAATTACTTAATTACATTAATCTTTACTTAAAATCAATAACCACTTAACAATTATATTTATCCATTAGGAAGTTAGTTAAACTAAACAATGATTATTTCCATACTTTTCACATGATAACAATAACATTACTATACTTCATTCATGTTAACACATTCAATTACATTACAACAATGATTTAATTAAAGATAGAATTCCTAACATCTAACTCACATCATAGTACATTTCTTTTACATTGCAAGGATAGCTTAGTATTACAATTGTACTTAATACATCAAGTCTCATATACATACATAATGATTACATCAAATTACAACCGCCTCGAAGGCATACATACAATATATGATACAATCGATCACATATGGGTCCAAGAGATACAAATATGATCCAATGAAACAAAGAGGACCCAAATGGTACAATAGTATGAAATGAATCTAAGAGAAACAGCTGGAGCACCTATGAAGCTAATCCATTGCAAGAAGGCACAAACAAAATACCCAATGGAAAGTGACACTACCACCTGACCATGTGGCCCCAAAATGAACCACCCCTCCGTGCTAGGAGATAGTAATAGGGCCCTCAAGCAAGCCACAAAAAAGCATCACATGGTTGCAGATGTACATCAGCTACTCACACAAGACATAAGCATACAAATATGAATCTCATAAGAGTGCTCCAAGTAAAGCCAGCACATGACTACACACTAGTGAACATAAGGAAAGAGTGTCATCGCATGGCTGGTATGGGTTATCTTGGCAGACCTACATAGGCCCCAAACCCCATCTTGGGTTATCTTGGTAGCCTCTCTCAAACCCCCAACCCTCATCCATGACTCATGTGGACCCAAAAAATATTTCATTAAGACACGGTAGTTGGTTTTCCATTCTTGGCCTTCCCACTGCATCCTGAGTCTGTACTAGCACTCAACCATGAGCGGGGCACAATTAATATTGATTAATGTTTGAAACCCAAACCCAGTTAATTAATTAAGTTATCATTTATTACACAAATTCCAAGGGGTTATCTTGGAAACCACTCTTCCTTATGACACTACACAACCTTCAAAGAACCCCAAGGCAAAACACAAAAGCCAACTAACACATGGAGTTAAAAAAAAAAACTGAAGAACAATTTGACTATACAAACCTTCTACCAAGGTTAAACCATTGGAGGTGTGAAACAAACAACTGGTCTATCCACAAGACAAGACTAAAACCAAAATAAAGAAAATACGACCATAATTAAAACTTAACCAAATCAACTTGCACAATAGACTTACATTCAACAACATGCCATCATGACACGAAAAATGACTCTTTCAAATCAACACCGAAAATCCACCAATCAGAGCAATACTCAAAAGGGTACACTTGCACTCTAAACACATCCATGTTAAAAAATCATAATGATTACTCAAAATATAATTAAAAGATAACATTATCTAATTGCATCTCTTCAATAATTGACTCTTTCATTTAAGAAATACCATAATAGGGAATAACGCATAAGGATGGTCTAAGTAAACACACACCCAAATACACTTACTTGATACTTGAATTAAAACCATACACCCTTAAAAAGAATAAAGGCAACTCATAAGCTAAATAAGCCATCATTTAAACCAATTATAAATCTTTTCAATTAAATCCAATTTGGCTAGAACAATTTCCATTTTCCTTCCAAATTTCTAATTAATAATAATATCAATTAAATACATTTTAAAAACTAAAATCATTATTTAATTCAAAATAAATCTTTCCAATTTAAAATTGTTGGTGTAAATAATTATTCATCATGGATATTATTACACCTTACTTAAGATTACTTAGGATAATGCATTTCATAGTAGTTTGGGTATGAGATACTTGGGTGTTTGTGCCACATTGGGATAGTGTGTGTAGGAGAATTTCCACCTTTTATGATGTTGATCTTGTTACTACTCTATCATATCCACTTATTGTGGAGTGATAATTCCACCTTCGGTGGGTGATCCACCTCATGTGGAATATTTTATCACTTCTCTTACCTACCACACCTATTTTCTACCTACCCTTGTTTCTTATTGAGCCACATGTCATGTTTGTGTGTTCATATATCCATATTGCCTTGCCTATATATGCAGGCTCATATTCATTGTATGTAACTATTGCACAACTATTGATCTTTTGATCATCTATCTGTTGATGAGAATATAGTTTATCCTTGTCCTATATCTTGTCTCTCTATTTGTACATTTTATTGAGCTCTTGATCTTGGCAAAATCTCACAAAAATCATATCGACTAAATATAATTAATGGTTAATCATATAACCTTTGTTTTCACAAAATCATTTACAATTATATCCAATCAAATTTAACATTTAATTTCTATTACTAAACCCAAAATAAATATTTTACACACACACACACACACATATACGTATACATAGATCTATGTATATATGTATACATATATATACGTATACATAGATCTATGTATATATGTATACATATATATACGTATACATAGATCTATGTATATATGTATACATATATATACATATATGTATATATACATATGTACACACACATATATATACACACATATACACACACATACACACACATATATATTACATATACATATATATGTATGTATATGTATATATACACACACACACACACACACACATATCTGTGTGTGTGTGTGTGTGTGTGTGTGTGTGTGTGTGTGTGTGTGTGTGTGTACACATACACATACATATATGTGTGTGTGTGTGTGTGTGTGTGTGTATATATGTGTGTGTGTGTGTGTGTGTGTGTGTGTGTACACATATACATATTTATATATGTACACACACACACACACCCATATATATATGTGTGTGTACATATATAAATATGTATATGTGTATACACATACATACATATATATATATATATATATATACATATACATATACATATACATATACATATATATATATATATATATACATATACATATACATATATATATATATACATATACATATATATGTATATATATATATATATGCATATATACATATGTATATACATATATACATATACATATACATATAGATATATATATGCATATATATATATGCATATACATATATATATATATACATATATATATATATACATATACACATACATTATGTATATATACATACATATACATACACACACACATGTATATGTATATATGTACACATATATATATGTATATATGTACACACACACACACACACACGTGTGTGTGTGTGTGTGTGTGTACATATATACATATATATTATATATATGTGTGTACATATATACATATACATATATGCATGTGTATATATATATATATCGATTAAAACATATTTTAATAACAAAATAACTACTGCCGAAACCATTTTAACAACCATTTTTTTTTTAAAATTGCAAAATATGAAGAAGGCGATATAATACTCTGTGAGTGGGCAGGGTTTATTCTCCCCCAACCATAGACGTGGTGGGAGGTTCCCCTCCCCCCACTCCTACCCCCCATGACTGTGGTGTGAGTCGTGGTGTCCTCTCCCCACCACAGTGGGTAGAGGCACCATGATTGTGGTGCCCTCTCCCCACGCCATGGGGTTTGGGCTCCACGTCGCACCCCCTCCATTTTTTTTTTTTTTTTTTTGTAATTAATTTTTTTAAAACAATCTCCCCTCCAAAAATTCGACAGAGAGTTATAATTTTTTTTAAAACAAAATTTCAAAATGAAGATTATAAAATGAAGTTTCCAACAACGAATAAAAAAAACCAGTCCTCCCAGAGATATGGACTTTGGCACAAATTGAAGGGTAAACATTCATAATATTAATTTAACCTCCCGAGTCAAGATTCAACAACAAAATATTGAAGATATTTACAGTCCAAATTTTTCTCCCAAACAAGAATTTGACAAGAAAATTCAAAACCCCAAGAACCCATTTCACCCAAATAGGGAAGGAATAAACTTCTTCCAATTCACTTAATTTGATAGAAAACTCAGAGAATTTCCCCAAAACAAATTCTTTCAACCACACCAAGGAAGGGGCAAAACAATCACACAATCACCATTTAAAAAAAATAAAAAAAAATAGAACAAAACAAGAAAATCAAGCAACCAACCTGCAAATGCTTTCCTAGAGGAAACTTGAGGAAGAGCCATCCCAATCCTCCTCAATTACCAGAGTTCACACCAAACCCCCGTAACCAACAGAGAGGAGAAATTTTCTCCAGCATGAGAAGAATCCCCCTTTTCCAAAAATTTCCAAATTATAAAGCCCTTTTTCTCAAAATCTAATTTTGGGCATAAATTCACTATTTTAATAAAAAATGGAAAATCTAATTTCATTTTAAAACATTTGCATGACTATATTAAAAAATTTTATTATTCTTTTACTTTTTCTTTTCAACACAAAAGTCATAAAATATTTAATAACTAATAAGTTAAAATTGATTTTCTTTCTCTTTTATTATTTTTTTAAAACAATTGTACTCAAGCCATAATATAATTTTTCATTAATAATTCAGCATTCACTCTAACTAGACAATTAAGAATAATTGATTATCTAATTAACCACAAAAATGATCTTAATTTCATTAAAAAAAAAATAGCACACATTAATTACTCATTAACTACTCAAGAAGAGGATAATTAAATACACAAAACACAACACACAAATACTCAACTTAAATAAAACAGAGACCTGACCCACATACCAACGTCGAAAAGATGGCCTACTTGGCGATCCGACAGGGTAAATAAAAGGCTGATGATGCTCACAATTGAGCAAGGCTAGGGACGAAATTAGGGCCTTAGAACTACCTCCTCTACTTCCATCAGGTTAATTAGGTACGCTCAGACCTGTGGAGCTAGGTAGAGTCGATACCTTGTACCTGCAATTTCCTACATCATTGAACCACACATCCATACATATACACAAACACGGTAAACACACTGGTGAAAGATAATCGTGACTTTCTATGTCTCACCGAAATGAGTGACGAAAAATCATCTCCTCACACCCCATACACTTCCACACAACATGATCACATATACATAAATCAACTCACACATGAAACAAATGTGTTAGTCCATCGTTAGCAACACATAAATAAACTTAACATTTCATCATTTATAAAATACGATGCATAAACATAGTTAACAACTACTCATCAATAAGCAATAATTTATAATCATATTCACCAATCACACTCCAAAGCATCATACCAAATAGAACATCACAATCATAATAAATCAACCATCCACATAAGCCACTGAAAAGTCAACCTTGGTCAATGAGGTCAAAAGGGGTCTGAACAGGGTAGGGGTACTACACTTCGAAAGCCCTCTTAGTCTTCCCTTTTCCAAACTTGTCCTCAAGATGCTTTCCTAATGCACAACCCAAATAAATGCCATCAAAAAAATTAATTTGAGGAAAACCTATGATTTCTTTCTTTCTTGTTAAGTTGTTGAAAATAGCAGTAGTTGAGATGGCTAAACTGCTCATGTCATGGTTTTCTCATTGAATCTAAATGGGCGAGCAAAGAACTTGATTGTGAATCAAGTATAAAATAAGAGAGATAATGCAGGAGAGAATGAGTTGAGAGATTGTTCACTTGAATGACCCTTGGCTCATATGATCTATATTTGCACGATTTAGTTGACAAGTATTAAATTTTTTTTTGTTTAACTTTTTATTTTATATTTTATTTAGCTAGTAGTTTATTTATTTTAAATATATAAATTAGTGTAAAATACAATATAAAAACTCTCTATTTCTCCCCTCCCTATCTCTATCTCTATCTCCATATCTCTTGCTCACTCACACACACACACACACACACACATGTGTGTGTGTGTGTGTGTGTGTGTGTGTGTGTGTGTGTGTGTGTGTGTGTGCATGCACACATAGATACACACACATGCACATGGACAAGTGCACACACACCACGTTTCTCCCCCTATTTGTATCTCTATATCTCTCATTCACACACAAACTTGTTGATTCTCTATGAGCCTCCTTAAGTAATCATAAACTATAGATGTCTCTATTTTATAATTAGGTGCATACAAATTTGAAACAACAAGTATTTAAAAAATGGTAACACTGGAGAGATTGTCAGATAGGAAGTTGGAGATTTCCCTTACCAACACACTAGAGAACGTAGATTTGGTTCATAGAACTATCAAACCACCACTCGTCCCCAAAGCATTATAACTAAGACAGTCTACATCTTTTGAAATTCTTCTCATCACCTCTTTTAAAAAGAAACCAACCACCTTGGTCTCTTATATCAATAGGGAATCTAGACCTATAAGGTCAATCAACTACTTGAACAACTGGTTCTTCTCAGGGCCATTGAGGCCCCAAATATTCCAACTAATGAGATTCATAGACATTTTCTAGAAGGGAGGTGCTCACATCCAGTTTTCACAAATTTACTCAAAGACTCATGTGTAACCTTGCCAATATCTTCCCATTCATTCTTATTGGCCTTGAAATAATTGGACTTCCTACCTTTAGTATTGGGACCACCCGTATCCATGCAACCAAAGTTCTTTATTTACTCTTCTTTGCATTCCTAGTCATAATATTTCATTCATCCTCTTTATGCTCCCCCTCTCCCCTTTCCATGAGACTAGCCAGCTGCTCAAGATAAATATACCTCATTGTACTTGCAACAATTGCACTATCACCACATATAGGACTAAAAAGGATACGATTATTATTAACCTTGGGCATCCTTTCCCCCAGTCTGTACTTGGTGAATCCAATCATCATTATAGTAGAAACATCCCTATCCAAATCTTTGGAACTCATAGGGCCCTTTCTTGAAAGACCTCCTTCCTCATAAAATCTCCCTCATTTCTCTAATTTATCCTTAATAGGGCTAAGGTAATTTTTCTCTACAACCTCCATGTTCTTCCCCTTGAAGTTCTTTGCAATATGCCCAATTTTCCCACACCTGAAATATTGTTTCAGCTAGCACCCATAATCTATCTCCTGATTTAGCATGGAGTGCTTTATTTACTTGTTGAGGTTAAGTTTCACATAAATCTTGGGAAAATTTGTATTCTGAAACCTTCTTGAAGGGGTTGTGCATTGGACAAATTTTTCTAGAGAGTTCCCAATCAATTAAAAAATATCTTGAGTCCGCAACTCCATCGGATAATTATGGAGCCTAATCCAAATGAGGACATCTTTCAGAGCTTCCTTATGTGGGTCAAACCTAGACATCCACTTCCTTAGAAATAGACAAACATTATCCATGAATTAAGGCAACCTCTAAGGATAAAATACTAGTTTTATTTGGAGTTAAAAATGATCTGCATAAACCCTAAAGAGAGGAAATTGACTTTAGGGTTTAGACCAAGACACTTCTGGCCAATTCAAGATTTGATCTGATTCATAGATTGCCAAACTCTCACAAATTTTGCAATGATAGTTCGCTAGTTGATCCTTTCCACTTCTAAATTAAGGTGGCATTCTAAGTTCTCAACACACAAAATATTTCCTGCAACCCTAATGTTGACACAATTGATGACTATCTTGAGCTTAGAATTGCTACCACTTCCTGCAATTGGATTAGAGAAATGACATTCAAAGAAAGGTTGAGATTCTAGGAATTTGGCTCCCCATATTCACCTCCTCCTAATGCATTATTTTTAATCTCTTCCTTAAAACTTCTATATGCATTTTCACATAATTCACCTTCTTTAGTAGTTTCCATCACAAGCCTCATGAAAAGCGAATATTTAACTTAAGAGGAATAATACTTTATTTAGTATTCTATCAAGAATCCCTTGTGTCCATATTTGAAATCACCTCTATGCTCACCTAATTGTGATATACTTCTATCCTTTCTAATCTATATTAATTAATGGTATTTAGAAATAGCTTAAAGAGTAATTATTGTGGTGCAAGGGGGTATGTTCTCCTAGATCAACCTATAGAAATGTGCAAAATATTGAAGACAATAGAGAAGAGCACTAGAATAATGTATGCAAATCTGTTACTTCTAGTGCACTATCTATTAGGGGTCCCATAGATACTAAGAGGGTGGGGTGAATCAATATCTGACTGGTAATAAGAATTTCTTAAGTTAAAACATGCAGAACATAATATAACTGTGTATCGGTATGCAAGAAATAATGCAATAAACAGAATAAAAAATATCCACATGAAAAGTACACCATAACACAAGATGTTTAATGAGGAAACCCGGTGTGGGAAAAACCTTGGTGGGATTTGTGACCCACAATGTTCACTCACTGGCCAATAAGAGAATATTACTTACAATAGGGGCCTGCACATGCAGGAAGGTCAACTGCCTAGAGCTCAGTGCTCAATGGGAAGTCACACTGACTTACAATAAGGATTATACTAATCCAATAACTTGTACTGCTTTACAATAGCATCTTCAATGCCATATTTAGTACCGGTTCCTACTCTATTCTTTACATATACCCTTGACCTATATTTCACACATTAGGTCTGCCTAATAATTTCTCCTTTTTCTTACATCACTTCTACAAATGTCTACAATGATCTCCTTTATATATAAGAGTCATTTTACAATTTTCCAAGTCGGCTTACAATAGTAAACAAAAATATTACATAACCAAAATCCTGTCAGCCTCTGTGCCAGTATACATCTTTTCTTTTGTGCCGGTGCCGGTGTAGAGTGATCTGTTGATACCGGTGCACTGTCTTGTCGGTGTAATGCTTTGCCGGTATAATGTCTTGTCGGTGCCATAGGATTGCAAGGTTGCCATCAATGACAAAACCTTCAATCACATACAATGTCTCATAGGAGTGTGCATATACCAACAATCTCCCCCTTTGGCATTGATGGCAACACTCATGAGAAATTTCAAAAAGTATCCAAAAATGTGTAATCCAAAAATGTTACCAAAAATGTTTACCAAAAATGTGAGAGCTCCCCCTGAGCATATGATTCCTGTGTTTTGAATTTTCTCATCCACTACTCCCCCTTTGGCATCAATGACAAAGGTTGTCAAGATGTCAGTAGAGTTTGTAGGTTCAGCTATCCATATCCTCAACCTTGTAGCTGGGTAGTTATTATCTGAAAGAGATCTCCCAAAATTAAGTTTATACTATCCATAAACTTCTTACTATCTTTTATTGCTGTCTTAGTTCTTTTTACTATACTGGTGAGATGCTGCCAATGCTCTGCCGGTGTTTTGCTTCCCTGTGTTAATGCCTTAGAAATTTCTTTCCGAAGAGATGCTAAATAGTCCAATCTTGGACTTAGTTTAGATCTCAAATGCTTTGCCTTGTTTATTATTCTCTCTTTCTCTCTTTCCAATTTGAGCAATTCTTCCTCAAAATTTGCTATCTTCTCTTAAAAAACTGATAATGAATAAGGTGAGTTGACAAAATTGTCTGCAAGCTTATTTATCTCATCCTGTGTCTTGCTTATTTTCTTGTCAATATCTACAGTCAAAAAGTTTGTTTTACATGTATCTTTATATAGATTTTTGTATTCTTTTAACAAACTACATAGTTCCGGTAGAAGTGTGTCAAAATCTCTGTTACACTTCTTTATTTCCTCATCAAATAATTTCTGTTTCTCTTTCTCTACCTTATCCTTCACCGATTCTTCCTTTATTTTCTCAATATTTTTTGAAGTGTATTTACACAATGTATCCAATTTCCCTAAAGAATCTTTATTATCTATATTACAGTTGGGAGCTATTACCTTCAAAATTGGTATGGAATCATCAATTGCTTTATAAGCCTGTGAGCTACAGTCAGTTATTTTCTTGATAGAGTCAAGTAATACCTCAGTGACATTTGTTGACTTGAATGTTGATGATGATCCAACAATATGAGTACCGGTGGAAGTAACCATGCTTGTATTTACCTCTGGTAGGTCAGTTTGTGTTTGCATTTCTTTTAGCACTGGTTTTCCTACTTCACAAGTTACCGGTGGCACTGATTCCTTATGTACCTATTGTTTCGGAGCCTTTAGCTCTGTTGGTTTCTCTGTATGTTGTGTTGTCTCTGTCTGTACCTCAAATTCTACCTTTTTCTCTGTACCTTGTGCCGGTTTCTCTGTTTCCCCTACTACTAGAGGCTCATCTGACTTATTAGTTGTATCTTTATCCACTATTATGTTGATCTTTTGGGTATCAACATTTACAGTATATAGAACTTCAGAATTAGGATTGCTATCCTCTACATCCATACTTTTTGCTGCCGGTTGATCTTCAGTGGTTGCTATTTTCACTGGTGGGGGTAGGTTGTCTTTAACTTTTATGCTTGGTGGTGCACCAATTTTGCCTTTCCCCTTGACCCTGTCTTTCTGATATACCTTTATAGGTTTAGGGTTCCTGTACTCTTCTTGTTTTTCTTTGTCAACCAGGAATATATCCCAACCATCTTCTATTTCCTCTGTTACTTCATTGACTCTTCCTTCCATTAGTGAAATATGCCGGTGTGCAGTAGAGAATACTGACTGGTTTGCTTGAGCAATCAAATCATCAATTTCCTTTGGAGAGTTTACCAGATATACATCAAGTAGCTTCTCAGTTTTCATTTTCTTGTCTAATTCTATCACTGGTTGCCTTCTGGCCTCAAGTCTTTTGAATAGGTCATCAGGAATTTCATTTCCTACTTCCATCAAATATTTCTTGTACATGTCCATATGCAATATAACACTATTCTCAACTTGTTCTTTCTCATCAGCAGTTAGAGTGTCATAGATTTTCCCTATGTTCTTCAGTTTTCCTTCCTCCGTGATTTCATTTAGCAGTACATCAAGAGGTGTCAAGTCACTATTTGTCCTTTTCTTTTTCTTTGGAGTCAACTTTTTCTTTGGTGTGGCCTTTCTAACTGGAGATCTCACAGCTTGTTGCTTTTGCCTTGTTCTTCTAGGTGAAGGAGTGGTTGTCGGTGAGGGATCTCTTTTTCTAATAACTCTTTTAAAAGTTGCTGGCATGTCACCTTCCGAAGAAGTACCTATCGGTGATAGATGAGTTTTAGGTTGTGGAGCTTCCAACTCATCCTCTGTTATGCCGGTTTTCTTCAATACATCTTCCTTAATGGCTTTTGCTTGCCTGGACCCTTTCCTTACAAATGCCTCAACCTTCTTTACTCTTTTCTTTGATTGTATTTGGCTTTCTATGGTCTCAGCACTACCAAATACTTCTTCCTTAGGTTCATTGGGGCCTTCTAGAAGTGCTTAGCATATGTTTCAACTATGTGGTCATCTGTTCATAGCCCATCTCAGTTACCCAAATTGTCCTTGGGATGACTGCTTCCATCCAGATTTCATCTTTCTTAATAACAAAGCATATATCATCCTTGTATTTGTCTACTATTTTCTGAGATAACCTTATTCTTTGCTTCATTTTGATTTTCAATGCTTGGAAAAAGTCATTTATATTGTTCTCCTTGTTCTCACCCATGTTATTAAACAGTTCTATCAATTGCTTTCCTACCGGTATGTCATATCCAAGTTCTTTATAACCTATACCTAGAACCTATTTTGTTATGTGTAGCATTAGGCATACTAACAAATTTCCAAATTTGAAAGTTCCTTTCTTGTCCTTTTTGATTTTTCCAAGGTTGTCTATTAGTTCATCCTTTAACCATTCACAAATGTTGATTTTTGCATTGTCTGTTATCATATCATAAGCACTCTTAATGCATAAACTTGAAACTGAGTTAAGTCTGTTAGCATGAGTGGCTTTATAACCTAATATCATACTTATGAATCTCACATTGATATCTTTTACATCATTAACCCTTAGAGATCTCTTATCAAATGTTGCACCAGTTAGTTTTATAACTAGGTCATTTGGAACCTTCTTGGTTTGATCTGGTCTCTTACCGGTGGTCGGTAACCCTGTGACAGCTTTCGCAACTTCCTTGGTGATCTTAAGGATTTCATCTAACCAGAAAAATTCTCCATGAACTCTGCTTAAAACTATCCTAATCACATCCTTAGGAAATTCAAGAATGCTAAGGATTTCTGTAAATCCTAGGGTTTCAATAATCTTGTGTTCTTTTTTAACATTGCCTGTGTTATCACATATCATGGTTTTATACATGGTTTTGATTTCCTTATCTCCTAACTCTTCAATGTTGCAGTGGATGTACATTCTAGGGTCTTTAGCATATACAACTCCTTTAGGGATTTAAGAAAAAGCACCTAGGGTATCATCCTTCTTTGCTATCTCAGGAACTAACTGAAATACGGGCCTAGGTCTTTTAATTACTTCAACAACTGTAGGGTTTTCTATGTATTCAATTGTAGAGGTGGATGCCATGATTAAATACCTTTTACTGCCTTGGATGGATGATTGCTTGGAGTGTGCTTGCTTCTTGCTTGAAATGCCTTAGCTCAGAATCTTCGCGCTCTTCTTAAAATTTGAAATCACGGTGAAATGAAATGGAGCCAAAACCTTATTTTTATAATATCTTTTTGCCATCTATGACATTAATTGCATGCCAGTTAAGTATTCACTTAACATTGTCTGTCAGTAATAAGTAATTTTCAACCTTTTATCTCTAATTGAGGGAATAATTAGCACATATTTCATTTGATTGCCAAACCCTCAAGGAAATTTTCTTCAATTAGATGAAGAACTTCCTGCCGATGGAACACTGCTCTGTCTTGCCGGTGAGGCATTACTTTGTCCTACCGGTGAAGCATTGGTTGGTTCTACTGATGGAGAAGTATTCTCAATATTTAGATCAGCTTTTCTAATCCATTGTGTAGACACCTAAAAATGGTCAATGCTTGCGGGATCATACTTTAACATTTGCGCATTGCCTCATTTTAGGATTTTTGCTTCGCATTAACATTTCTCCTATGTCACGCACTTGGTCTTTATCATTTGCGAGCATCGAGTCTTTCTTCTACATTCTTTAGTTGTCTCGCTTTCGAATTTGGTCTTGTCGATAACAACATTCAGTCATGATTTTGGTCGATCTTTGTCCTTGTCAATCTTGTCATATTGCGATCGATTCGTCATCGATCCTTGTCCTTTTCAATCATGTCAATTTGGTCAATTTGTCATTGATTTTTGTCAACCAATCTTAATCAAATCATTTATCAATCAAATCATTTTATCACATTGGTCATTTATCAATCCAAAATCAAATCGAATCGAGTCAATTATCTTTCAAGACCTAATTCATCTTCTAGGGTTTCGTGATTTAATCATTTAACCTTGTGTGTGTCATTTCTTCCTTTAGGATTAATAAATTGTTTATTTATCCTAAGTCTTCTCATTACAATTAAATATTCATTTAATTGGCTAATTATTCCTCTTTGTAAATGAATTAATTAATAAATGAAAAATTATTGATTAATTCACTAATTTCTAATTTCCATCAATTTCCTAATTTCTAATTTCATTATTTCTTAATTCCTAATTTCCACCTTTTTTTTTTTTTCTAATTTCCTAATTGCAATTTCCACCTAATTAACTTGTCTCTAGTTCTCCCTATTTTTGTGCTTCATGTGTCATACTCTTGACATAGCAAGATGTCATAAGGTCCTAGTTCTCTAACCATTGCATTGGAAATATGTCATAATTCATGACATAGAAGGTGTCATAACCTTCCTTTTCCACTCAATTGTGCCATTTTTGAACTAAATTGCCAAAATATCAATTTCATGCTAATTTGTCCTATCTCCAATTTATCTATAAATTGGATGATCTTCGTCAATCAAAGCTAATTGGTAATCACTTTTGCAATCACATAATCACAGAATCAGATAATGAGAAATAATCACTTCTTCTAGTATTCTTGTGCCAATATCAATCTTGCTTTCACATTAGGTTTGTGCACTTGAAGGTGAGATCCACAACAAAAGGCTATTTGGAGAAGAAAGAAGGACAATGGAGCCGCATGAAGGGAACATCTGGTTTGCATAATCTTTTTACATGTTTTATCTTTATGTCTCTATTGAATGTGTTTAGGATAGATCATTGCAATTTAGTTTTCGTGATTGAGCTAATGGTTAGTTTTTATATTGTTTGTGATGATTCCTAATTTCCTAGCTACATTAATTAGATGAAGAACTTCCTACCGATGGAACACTGCTCTGTCTTGCCGGTGAGGCATTACTTTGTCCTACCGGTGAAGCATTGGTTGGTTCTACCGATGGAGAAGTATTCTCAATATTTAGATCAGCTTTTCTAATCCATTGTTTTGAGAATTTTTGCTTAACCTCTTCAACTTTTTCTTTACCTTTAAAGCTAGCACTTTTGTTGTCTACCAGTGTTCCTTTACTTCTACAAAATTTAGCAATATGCCCAATCTTGTTACATGCATAACAAGTTACATTATTCTTTTGAATAGCTTTCCCATAACCTATGCTGGTTTGTGTTCTGCATTGGTTTGATAAGTGTCCAAATCTTCCACAAACATAACATCTCACATTCATTCTGTAGTTTTCAGAGTTGTGACCAACTTTGTTGCATTTTGAGCATTGACCGATGGGTGTATTGATATTTTGATAGTTCCTAGATATACATTCATTTGCTCTATGACCATACTTATTACAGTTAAAGCATTTTCCATTGAATTTATAAGCATTAGGTTGTCTTACCGGTTTGCTGTGATTTTGAGTATTTGTAATACTGGAGCTTTCACCAACTTCAAAGCCAATTCCAGAAGTGTCACCTTTAGGTTTTTGATTCTTCAGCAAGGTACCAAGTTCCTCTGAGCTTTTCCTGAATTTTTCTTTGTTTTGATTTGCAGTTTCCAGTTCTCTTTCCAAGATTTCTTTTTGTCTCATCAGTTCATTTGAGTCATTCTGAGTATGCATCAGATCTATCTTCAACATGTCATTTTCATAGCTAAGTCTTGTGTTCTCATTTGCTGCATCACTTAGTCTTTTGGTCAATTCTTCTTCATTCTTCTTCTTGTCCTCAATCTCTTTGCAAAATCTCATAGTCATATCCTACATTTCATTTTTTGTTGTCATGATTTCTTGTTTCAACTTGCTTATCATATCATTAAGTGATTCCTTCTCATCATTCTCATTTTGCAGTTTTTCACAAAGTTCTCTTCTCTTATTTCTTGCAACAGTAAAATTTTCTTGAAGTGCTTGATTGATATCCTGAGCAGCTCTTAAATATTCTTCTAATTTGATATTTTTCAATTTCTCTGCATCATAGTCTGTAAGAGCTCCTTCAAGTTGCTTCATCAGATTTTCCATCTTTACCGGTGTCAAGATCTTCCTCAAGCTGTTAGGCTTCTGAAAATAGAGGACCAGGCTCTGATACCAATTGTTAGGGGTCCCACAGATACTGAGAGGGGGGTGAATCAGTATCTGACCGGTAATAAGAATTTCTTAAGTTAAAACATGCATAGGGTGAACTCACAAAGTTGGTTCCCACTTTTTGGTACGTCCTAATTTTTGCTGAAATCAACATTTTTAAAAAAATATAATGATTTAAGCTTTAAGAGGTCCCATTTGAAGTAATTAATTGAAGAGAGTTAAATCAAAGGCTCTTAGATCAAAATTTCTTGGATAGAACCTCTCTACTTCTAAATCATACTTGCAATGGAGTCTCCTTTGCATCTATCAAATACTGATAAAAATCAATTTTACATTAGCTTTTGGGGGGTCAAATTAATTCATTTAAAAGTTTTTTTAAAAAGTATTTAGTCCTTATTATAAGCTTTCCAAATAGTATAACTTTTAATATATTTAATTTCATTAATATATTTTTATTTTTTTTCTTATGAATGTAGGTTTTTCACCGAACATGAACTTCTTTGTTCAATGCATTGGGAAAAATAGTAATTTAATTCAAAAAAATTCTGAAAAATATCTATGCACTAGGTATTGGTGTTTTCTTTCTAACAAAAAAAGAAAATTGAATTTTGATATATATAGAACAAGTTATGTGTTCAAACATACACCTATATCCAAATTATAATTACTCAAACTTCAAAACTTAATAAAATAAAAATATTGAACATATCACTATCAAACCAAGTGCATGCCCTGAGTATTGATGTTACAAACCAAAATTCAAAAGAATTAAGTTTTTACCATTTATAGAAAAAAAATTATGCGTTCCGGGATACACATCACTCTTAAAAAATGTTGTTTGTTGTAAACAACTACTTTTTGAGGGAGATAGAAAAATCAATAAAATTTTATTCAAACAAATTTGCAAAAAATATATTTAGAATCAACAAACAAGATGTTAAAAATCACTAGTTTATACCATCTTCAAATTCTTAACGGTTTAAAAGTTATAGGTGTCAGAAAGTGAAGGTTTTTTTCAAAATATTCATGTAAGTGTCAAAGTTGGTCAAAAAGTGGGAACCAATATTGTGAGTTCACCCCATAACATAATATAACAGTGTATCGGTATGCAAGAAATAATGCAATAAACAAAATCAAGAATATCCACATGAAAAGTACACCATAACACAAGATGTTTAACAAGGAAACCCGGTGTGGGAAAAACCTTAGTGGGATTTGTGACTCACAATATTCACTCACTGGCCAATAAGAGAATATTACCTACAATAGGGGCCTGCACATGTAGGAAGGCCAACTGCCTAGAGCTCATTGCTCAATGGGAAGTCACACTGACTTACAATAAGGATTATACTAATCCAATAACTTGTACTGCTTTACAATAGCATCTTCAATGCTAGATTCAGTACCGGTTCCTGCTTTGTTTTTTACATATACCCTTGACCTATATTTCGCACATTAGGTCTGCCTAATAATTTCTCCTTTTTTTTACATCACTTCTACAAATGTCTACAATGATCTCCTTTATATATAAGAGTCATTTTACAATTTGCCAAGTCAGCTTACAATAATAAACAAAAATATTACATAACAAAAATCCTGTCAGCCTCTGTGCCGGTATACATCTTTTCTTCTGTGTCGGTGCCAGTGTAGAGTGATCTGTTGATGCCGGTGCACTGTCTTGTCGGTGTAATGCTTTGCCAGTATAATGTCTTGTCGGTGCCATAGGATTGCAAGGTTTCCATCAATGACAAAACCTTCAATCACATACAATGTCTCATTGGAGTGTGCATATGCCAACACTATCCAGACATTTAAAAATTGATTACTCATTTAATGCTCTAGAATGAGAGAAGAGTATTTATTAGATTCTAGGATGTGTTAATAAATGTCCTTCAAACAAGTACATAGTATCAAACTTGGAAAACATGTACATAGTTGGCTCATGTTGGAAAAATAAAGGAAGATAATTGGCCCTAGGTGGGGAAATAGTCATATCCAAGTGGATAACAATTAAATCTAGGAAAGTATACAAGTAAATATATGAATTCTCAAATAAGGTGATTGTATCAAACTATGTTTATGTAAAAAAATTAGTGGGAGATAAATATGTAGGCATATGACCATATATAACAATAAGTAAAGGCAAAAAATATGAGCCCAACTTCACAAAATATTACACCATTTGTAGTTATGTACATTTTGTGTGCATGATAAGGTGCATCTGAATCTTAGAATGATCATGCATCTCAAATCATGTAGCACTCACAAATATGTTGTAAGCCTAAGAATGAAATGCAAATGAAAGATTAACAAAATGAAATGGATACAAAATTAGATAACAAAGAAGTATTCAACAAAATTCATTCCATTCATTCTAAATGTGACATATAATTTTTGAACATGAAATGACTATTAAACTTGTAATATCCTACGACATAGTTGTGTGCATGGAAATGGCAACCAAAATGGGGTCAAAAGTGGCCACTTTTTAAAAATCAATAAAATTGATCTTGGATGAGAAATTAAAGATCTACTTATGCTAAAATTTAAAGATGTGGTAAGAATTAATGTTGTAGTGCTTGGAATTTAGTATCTAGAAAATGATGGTGGTTAGGAGGTCTAAATAGAGGGAGAACACAAAGTGCTCTTATTATTGTCAAAAATAATTTAACATAACATTTAGTATATTCCTCCTAAGGGGTATGTGCATCGAAATAAGGGATGAAAGAGGGTCAAAGTTGACTACTTAAAATAAAAGTAAAAAATAAAAAGTGATCTTAGATGAAAAATTGAAGATATCCACACTCAAAATTTGAAGATTTGATAAGAACAAGATTTGTAGTACCTAAAATATAGTTCCTAAACTACTATTTTTTTAATGGTGGAGTTTAAGAGGTTCAAATTGGGGGAGCAGATAATGTGTTTCTCTTTTTTTCACAACAATATAACATCACATCTAGTATGCTTGATGTAAATCAATCCCTTGAACCAACAAATTAGTTTCTAAAGAATTAAAATACCATGTCTTGTGTTAAATCATTATAAGGTTTAGCTTAATAGCCTACACAAGATGAAAATGAATGAAAGAAAGAAAATAGAGACATTAGAATTGAACAAGAATAAAATGTATTGCAATCAAGAAAAAGCAAAACCTACAATGAGCTTGAGAGATGAGAATACAAAAAGGACCCCTTGGTTATATAAGCCAAGGGAATAGAGAATAGATCATAAGATCAAAACAAGTGTCTTAATCTTATGATATGAGACAAAAAGTAGATAAGTATCATAATATTGTGACAAGTGTCTTAATCTTATGAAATGAGTCATAAAGTCGAAAAGTATCACAAGATTGTGACACGTGTCTTATTCTTATGAAATAAGACATAAAGTTGATAAGTATCATAATATTGTGATAAGTGTCTTAATATAATGAAATGCAACAAAAAGTGGTAATATCTCATCTGAACCATAGGTAAACTTATGTAATACAATGTGAAAATGACCTAAGTGGATAACTAGATGAACAAGTTAGATAAAGTACTCTATTCACAATAACACCCCCCTTAAGTGAAACTTAGGGAAAATGCTGATAATGATGGGTACTAGCTACAATGATTAATGAGGCACCCATGTACAAAAGTTCCTCTCAACTATAAATGAAGGAGAAAACCTATTGAGAAAAAACTCACCTCATATGAAAGGATGAATGAAGAAAATCCCAGTGACCCCCAGAAGATATTTCTTGTACCCCTAAGAGAGATCAAAGATGCACATTTTTTCTTTGAGAAAAGGGTTTGGTCAATATATTTTTAACCTAATATGTTGTAGTACAATAGCGTAAATCAATGACTTGATCCTAAATCAACTCCTAAAGCAAATGCATATGGATCTCAGCGTGTTTGGTGTGCTAATGATGGATTGGTTTCTTTTAGATCTGGATGGCACTCTGGTTGCCACAATAGATGACTAATGGATTCTAAAAAGTGATACCAAGTTCAATGAGGATATTTTGAATCCAAATATCCTTACTGGCACCATTCACTACCCCTCAATACTCACTCTTAGTAAAAAAGAGAGTAATAACGTGTCGCTTCTTGCTCTGCGAACAAATAAGATTCAAACCAAAGTAAAAACTATATCTAGATGTGGACTTATGATCATCACGATTTCCAGCCCAGTTATAATTTTTGTATCCAATCAAGTTTGAACTTGTGCCACCTACACAATGAATCCTATAATTGTGAGTACACTAGATAAGTGAAATATCTATTTGGTAGAATTCTAATAAAGCTCATGTGGCTTCGTCTTGAAGTGTGAAACAATTATAAATAAAAAAGAGATGATAGGGTGAGTATGAGTTATGTAGATGAGGCTACCAACAAGTTAGTGATATCAAGTAGCATTAACTAGTAGTGTAGGACACTTCGCCTCAAGCTTGATTCCCAGAGAATGAGATTTGGTGCATTGTTTTCTATCAAGCATATGAAAATGTGTCAAGAAATAAAGAGAATACTTGGATTTTGTAGGAGAGATAGAAAAAGATGTTCGAGTGATCTCAATCCCAAGGAAATAGTGGAGTAGGCCCAAGTCGAACATCTATCCTACAAAGCAGTTTTGACACTTGCAATGATGGAAGTACTTCTAGTGACAACTGAGTCATTAACATAAAGTGCCAAGAATAGAAGATCATATTCTTGTAATAAGATGTAGAAATTCATATTTAAGTGGCATCTAGAGGCCCAACATAAAGAAAAAAGGAGTCCATCTTGATATACCAAGCTCTTGGGGCTTGTTTAAGGCCATAGATAGACTTTCTTAATTGACAAACCATTGAAGAGTTTTAAATGAATCCTTGTGGTTTCTCCATGTAAATCTCCTCTTATATATTCCCATGAAGAAATGAACTCTTCAAATCCATCTAATGTACAACCCAACCATGAGTTATAACTATAGAAAATATCAAGCTAAAAGAGTTCATCTTGGCAACGGGGGCAAAGATCTTAGTATAGTCAATACCTAGACCTTGTGAGAAACCTTTAGCCACAAATAGTGTCTTATAATTGTCAACTGATCCATCCATTGCAAATTTTGTTTTATAGATCCACTTTCATCAAATCAATTTTATTCCCTTAGGAAGAGGAACAAGATCCCAATGATTGTTATAAATCAAAGTGTTGTACACTTCATCCATTTTTGAATCCCACATAGCAAGACTAGATACTTAATGAAATGATTATGAATTTGATGCTATGAAAATGTAGGAATGTTGAATATCTTAGTGTTGTGATTGAGTTCTTTGAGTATTAGTTGGATCCTAAAATAGAGTTCTAATGTACTTAAGTGTTTGACAAGTACAATGAGGTCATTTAGGGGATGAAGGACCATAATTTGAACTTTGTGAAGAAAAATATAAAAATTCATGATCAACTTGATAAGTAGAGGAATCATCTTCATCATTGTCATCTAAATCCACATTGGAGGAAGGAATATGAGAGGATGAGCTAGGAGATCTTTCCTCAAAATGTACACTTCACTCAATGAAGAGATCATGTGTCGTAGTATCCATTAGTTGATATCTTTGACACTATTAGGGTAACCAACAAAGATACAAGGCTGAATTTGAGGGTCTAAGACCTTACACTTATTTGAAGGAATTCATGCTTGTGGTGGAGAACCAAAAAAGTATGAAAATTCTTAAAATAGGTGTTATACCACACCAAGCTTCAAAGGGAGTGAATCCCTTTAATGACCTATTTGAAATTCTATTTTGGATGTAAGTAAAACAGTTGATAGCTTTGACCCAATGTGCAGGTGTTAGGGAGTGTGTGAGGATCATGTAGCTAGCCATCTCTTTTAGGAACCTATTTTTCCATTCAGATACACTATTTTGTTGTGGTGTACAAGAAACAATATGAAGATCAACCCCTTAAAGAGCACAAATTTTTAAAAATTGACGGTTCACATATTCCCTAGCATTATCTATTAAACTCTTGAAATCTATTAAGGACTTCTCCTTTGTGTTGAAGAAAGTATACCCATATATATATATATATATATATATGAAATAGCCATCAATAAAGGTGAGAAAATAGCAAGGCTTTATAAAAGACAATAATGGAAAAGGACCTGTAGACGTCTAAAAATGGTCAACGCTTGTGGAGTCATATTTTAACATTTGCGCATTGCCTTATTTTAGGGTTCTTGCGTCGCATTAACATTTCTTTTATGTTGCACACTTGGTCTTTATCATTTGCGAGCATCAAGTTCTTCTTCTGCATTCCTCATTTTGTATCGCTTTCAAATTTGGTCTTGTCAATAGCAATCTTCAGTCATGATTTTGGTCGATCTTATCTTGTCGCATCATGGTGCGTGCTCATTTATAATCATTTTGGACATCGTCAATCCTAATCGATGATAGAATTAGGGTTTTGTCCTCTTTTCAATCTTGTCATCTTGCGATCGATTCGTCATTGATCCTTGTCCTTGTCAATCTTGTCATTTTGTGATCGATTTGTCATCGATCCTTGTCCTTGTCAATCTTGTCATTTTGTGATCGATTCATCATCGATCCTTGTCCTTTTCAATCATGTCAATTTGGATCAATTAGTCATTTTTCCTCATCAATTGGCGCCTATCAATTTTGTCTCTTTGTCAATCTTGGTCAATTTGTCATCGATTTTTGTCAACCAATCTCAGTCTCAATCATTTATCAGCATTGGTCCTTTGTCAATCAAAATCATGATCGAATCGAGATTAATTTCTTGTTGTCTTGACCTAATTCCTTGTCCTCTTATTTCTAGGGTTTTATGATTTGATCATTAAATCCTTTTCTTCTTCTTGGTGGGTTAAATAAATTTATTTATTTAGTCCTAGGTCTTTTCATGAATTAATTAATCGATGAAAACCTATTAATTAATTCACCTAATTTCTATTTCATCTTTTTCCTCAATTTTCCAATTTACTAATTTCTCCTAATTCCTAATTTCTATTTCCCCTATTTTCTTCAATTTTTCTAATATTTCCTCTAATTTCATTCCCTAATTCTCTCCTATGTTTATGCTTCCATTTGTTGCAAGCATGGAGGCTATTTTCTCTCTTCCCTTTTGTCATGGGAATACCATTTTAATCTTGTCATAATTTGTCATAATTTGTCAATCAATCAATCTTGCATGTCAATTTTGTCATATTTGTCATTCTTGATTTGAAATTTCCTTTCAAATCTCTTCATGCTAATCTGGTCCTCTCTCCAATTTGTCTATAAATTGGATGAGTTTCTTCAATCAAAGGATCGGATCAATCAATCACATTTTCAAGTAACCTTATGCTACAAATTTCATCAATAACTTGCTTTCCACTTGCAAATGCACTTTGTAGGTGAGAAAAACATCAAATTGGAAGGCGAAAGAAGAACAATGGAGGAACAATGAAGGAGATACAGGCTTTGGTTTTTGTTTTTATTGTAGTATTTCATCTTCATGCCTTTATTGAATGTATTAGGATTTCTTTTCATTGCAATTTAGTTTTTGTGATTGAGCTAGTTTAATATCTATTGCTTTGATGATTTCCAAATTCCTATCTACATTTTTCTGGTGAACCCGATGTGAACTAACCCCTCTAACCATGTTTTTGAGTGCTTTTGAGCTGATTTGTAGGTAAAAAATCAAGAAACAGGGCAACTCAAAGCTTTCTGGACACTTCTGCACCTGTGTCAAAGCATTCTGTGCCTGTGTCAGGGCATCATGTGCCTATGTCAGAGAGATCTGTGCCAGTGTCAAAGAGATCTGTGCCTATGTTAGGGCATTCTGTGCCTGTGTCAAGGCATTCTGCGCCTGTGTTGAGACATTCTATGCCTATGTAAGGCCAGAAACAGAGGTGAAACCAATGTTTTTACTTGCAAATTACTTTGTTTTCATTCTGTTCTTATATTCTGGTTTTTCTTTGGTACTGATTCTCTGTGCAGCACCTTGGTGTTACGTGTGACGAAGACATGAAAATGAAACTACTAACAAATCTTATGCAGGACGCAGTCAAAGACTTTTATTAAAACATCTTGCATGTGATTTTTAAAGTAGCTGCACATTTAATTTCTTAAAGGTTAATGAACACCATGCATGCTTTGTTTGCTTTTAGTTTGATTGCATGTTTTAACCCTTAGAATTGGGCTTGCCTCATGATTTTCCTGGCACTTCGCACAGGCATTGGTGAGAGGGAATGACCCAAAGTGGTGATGGGCTAAAGCCAAGCTCTTCCGAACCACTCTAAATAACTATGGATGCAACGAAAGTTGTAGACAATGGGTGCTGGAATGGTATTGGGATGATTTATTCACCGGATCAATACCCACCCGAACGGAAGCCCTTACTAGAATCTCTTGTTTTTAGAGGCCAAAATCCTTCTATCTGTTGGCTTAGGCATTGTGATACGTGCATGCCGAAGACACCTCTCATGTACTCCTTAGTTAGAGATAGCAAGTTCTTGGGAAGTGATGCCCCTTGAACTCGAAGCTTGGTATGCTCGAGAAGTGAGTGCACTGTAAGGGGGAGCCAGTGCTACCAAGCATCTAGCTATCTGGCTAAGTGTTGTATTTTGTTAGAGGATTCAATAGATATTGTCCTTGCCAGCCATAGGATTTGTTGTAAATGTGCTTGATTGTCTTGAGTCAAAGTCAAACAAACATTTTGTCTTCCGTGATTGTCAAAGGTTAAATTAAAAACAAACTTTCAAAAGTGCTCATAATCAACTTGGATTTTCAAAATCAACAACCTTCAACTCAAAACACAATTCGAACAAAAGTCCAAATTTGTCCAAGTATTCATCCAACATTTGAACATGGCTTGTCAAAACATTGAATGTCTTTGTTTCAAAATTCATGTCACTTTAGGCCAGGTTTTGCATAGTCCAACTTAGGTTCTAAGGCATATTGTCATCTCCTTTCATTTTAGTCCCTTTCATTGCAAGCATCCTCATTTTGCACTTAGGTCCAAGATCATTTCCCTAAGTTTGCATTTCATTGTCATATCTAGGCTAGATTTCCATTTAGGTGACATTCCTGCATATCCTTGTCATTGTATTGTCATCTTGTCTTGGCTTCATCTTGTCATATCATATCCTTAGATCATGTTCATGTCCTAAGTCATTGTCATAATCATTGCCCTCTTGCATTTAGTCTCAGAAATTTGGTTTGTCAAACTTGAAAAATCAAAACTTTGGATGATACCCTAAGTTGTTGTTAGGGAGTCTTGACCTGATCTAAAAATTTATCCTTTCATTAATATCATTTTTGTCAAACCTAGCTTAGTATCCAAGCATATAGGTGAGACATTGTCAGTTTGTCCTATTGTCATTTGGTCCTTTGTCCTTTAAGGTCTTGGCTTCATTTCAATTTCCCAAGGTTGAGTCTTTAGGTTTGCATTCCAAAAAGTTTGTCCAAATCTTGAAAAACAACAAAAACATAGGTTGCATTCTTGCCATAGATTGCATTTTCATTTATTTAGGTTGCATTAAGTTGCATATCATACATCATCCTTTTAAAATCAAAAATCCCAAAAACATTTCATAGTGACATGTCTATTGAAACAAGGTTCCAAGCACCAATGATGCAAAAAAGTTTGACATATCAACTGACAATGCAATCAAATTTTAATCCAAGGCAATCACAATTATATCCAACCCAACAACAAGGCAATATCAGTCAAACTTTTTATGATGAAACAGGGCTCCAAATACAAAAACTAGAGGAAAAACTAGTTCGAGAAAAAGAGATCTTGGAACAAAAAGTGAAAAAAGTGAGAAGATTAGATCCCAAATGTCCAAAACATTTAAAAAATTTCAAGGTCCAAACCCAAAATTTGAGCCAATTGATGTAAAATCTCTTATTGAACGATCAGACATACCAGCTCTCATTTCTCAAATAGAGACGATGAAACAATTTCAAAAAACAAGCACAAATTTCAATCAAATCCCAAATCAAAATTCATTTGGTCAAATTTCATTCAATCAAATCTCAAATCAACAACATATCCAATAGGCACAACCAATGGTCCAACATATACAACCAACACAACCAATGGTGGAATATCAACAAGTTCAACCAACATATCAATGTCAACAACCACAACCAAACATTCAAAAACAAAGGTTGCAGGCCACACCAAGCCAAGTTTCAAACATGTCAGAACAATTGAACCAAGTCCAATATCAAAACATGACATCAACCAAAAACAAGTTGAAATTACAGATACAACTATGTCAAAATCTCGAAAGAAAGGTGGCCTTATTAGACAAATCTTAAAGAGAGTCCTAAGTGATTTTCCTAAGGATGATCAAAATCATACACCAATGTCTAGCAATGGCTCATCCATCCATCAAGAATTTGACCCTCAATTTGCCTCCACTCCCCCTCCCATTCCATCATATTTTGAAGTTTCACAAGAGCAATTTACACCATCACCTCCAAATGATGTATCAAATAATGCATCCTCCCAAGGATTGTTTGCCACATAAATATATGCTAATCAATTCATTTATACAAATCCTTTGTACTATTTGGAAATGCAAGATTTAATGCCATCAAATGCTTCTCTTTTAGAGAGTCCCATTCAAATTCCATCCCCTTCGTGCCAAAGCATTAATCCCTTTCCAAAAACCCCCATGCATATCCAAAGTCCAACCCCATGTCAAGAGGATAATTTAGAGCATGAAGAAACATGTCTTGAAATAGATGAAGATCAAGATCTTGAAACCTTATCATCCCATCCAATTTTTGACCAAGATCCCATTTCCCCAGACACTCACAATGATTCACTTATTCCTGTCAATTCTATCCAAGAACACAATGTCCTTTCAAATCCCATTAACATTCCACTTCCTAAGAAAGATCAAGATATCCCTTCCATCCTTTCCGATGATCCCATTAAAAGTGAAGAGCAAAGCAACTTTAAAGATGATTCCAATGATCTTCCTCCTTGTCAAGATCAAATTATTCCTTTAAATCCTCCACAAGATCCTTGTCTTAATGCTCCATATACACTCCAAGATCGCATTTATTTTGATGATCCCATTATTTTTCCCATTCCATCTCTTGAAGAGTCTACCATTGAACCATGTTCACTACACAATCCTAGTCCCCCTCATGATCCTAATCCCCCTCATGATTCTAACGTGTCAGTGCAAGATGTTCACGAACCCTCGACATGCATAATGGGTTCTTCCACTTTGGTGCAATATGATCCACTTCAAGATCTCATTATTTCTCTCATATCATATCCACCTCATAATGGACTCGCGTCTTCTTCCCAAAGAAAAGAGTACCCTACAAGTCAAGATATTCATAAAGGCAAAGGAGTAGATCTCCATAAGCAAGCATCCCTTCATGTTAAAGAAAATATTAAGGGTCATGGCCTCAGTGAAATTCCTCAAGATGTGGGTACCCCTATTAAATCCAACATCCCTTCAAAATCCAAACATATCCCTTCCCCATCATACTTTCCATCCATCTTAGGTCCTTATATTCCTTCGTCCTCTATGCAAGGTCAGAAAAGGCACACATCCTTGAGTAAATTTCATCCATCCAAAAGAAGTCCATTTCATTCATATCCATCCATGCATTCCTTTCCCCCTCCAAGCAATTTGGATGCCAAGTATAAATGTCATAAGTCTAGCAATCCACTTGTATTCAAGGATTAACATGTCCAATATAATCGACATGTCAAAACAAAGAACAATATGATCTATAAAGAAAAAGAAATATCCAAAAGGCCACAAAGGCCCACTGAGAAAAATAAAGAAAATTAAAAATATATATGGGTTCCTAAATCCCTTGTGCAAGCAATGTACTCCAATGAACCACAAAAGCATGAAAAATCAAAAACCATGTGGATCCCTAAGCGGCTCCTTGAAGCAAAAAAGCCTAAAGAAACATCCAACTTGGCATCCAAAGTTGCTATTCCTCCATCCGAACCTCTCAAATTTGTTCCTCCATCACCTTCTTCATCCATTTTTAGCCCTTATGTCCCAAAATCCCAAGCTATTCCTCCATCCAAATCTCAATATCCAAAATACATTTTTCCTCCATCAGTCCATCACCCCTCAAGGTGTGTGCCAATGTCGATCTTGCCAACATTTCCATCCACTAAAGCCCAATTCTTCCAATACCCTATCCATTATCCAATGCATATTTTCCATCCTTCGATCCCTTTGATCCAATCCTTTGCATAAATCCTTGCCTTAATTTCATATCTTTTTCCATGTCCTTATCCTACCAACGTCTTTGAGCATAATTTTAAAGGTCATGGTCCATTTTTTTTTCAAGGCTACTATCCAAAAAATAAAGACGCTTGAGTTCTTCTTCCATCCCCTATCATGTGTCCATCTTCTATTGAAAAAGTCAAAAGCCAAAAAAAAAAAAAAAGTGAGAAAAAAAAAAGAAAAGAAAAAAAAGTAAAGCAAAAATAATTTGTTCACTGGTGAAAACCTGGCAAACAGGTGCCTTGGGCAAGTACCATGATGAAAACCTGGCAAATAGGTGTCATGTGTAATTTATGAACTTCTTGCACACCACACTTGGGGGCAGGTTTCCTCCTTCATATCCTATTGCCCTTCATTATCCTATCATACCATGTCATACTCCTCCATTATCCTATTGTCCCTCATGTCCATTTCCTCTTTCCACTTTTGATCTTGACAAGGTTGAGGATCTTCATGAGCACCATGCATCTTGTTTGCAGCTTTTAGTCCATCATAGCTTTTGGTCTTTATCCATTTGCTTATTACAACCTTTCATCCATATTCCCTAGCTTATTGCAACTTTCTGCCACTATCCCTTAGCCAATCCCGACCTTCAGTCTATGTCCCTTATCCATTCTTGGTCTTGCTTATCCTATCCATATCTTATCACTATTTGATGCCCTCCTAAATGGCACAAGGTTAGCATATGATAAACAACACCAAAGACACAAAAACCGTTAGTGTTAGTCAATCAAAAACTAATCTATGAAGGCATACCAAGAGAGACACTAAAAGCATGCTAATGTATCTAATAAATGAAACAAAGATTATGAGGCATCTCCAACTACCTCTTAGCATGGCCTTAGCTCCTTCTCCCTTGTTCCTCTCCTCTCCAAGTTCCAAAATAGTGTAGCTCTCAACAGCTTTTTGCACTATGGATGCTTATGGAGGATTGAGATTGTAGTATAGCTCTAAATGTGGAATGAAAAGCTAATACTAATCTATTGATGCTAAAATGATATATTTTAACCAAAATGATAAGATGTTAGATTGCTTATGCTAAAATGCTCTCTAAAAATGTCTATAGCCTAAATGCATACAAGTTTTCAGGATCTGGATTATGAAGGAATGGGCTCTATTTATAGGAAAAATGGAGCAATCGATGGCCAAGATTGAAAGGTTTAATCAAGGGTCAAGCTTGAAAGTTGGGGATCCATGTGCACAATTTGCACCAATAAAATGGTGACAAGTGTCAACATAGGGTTGGGTTGAGAGAAGAGGTTGGAGGCATTGAATACCTGAGAAGACTTCATGGTTATCTAAAGGCTAAGGGTCAAGTCTAAATTAAGATTACCCATTGGATTAAGAGTTAATCCAAGGATAAACCTTTGTGCAAATGATTAAGAGATAATCATGGTCAAAGCATTAAAGGCCTGATGAGACCCTTGGGTTGGGTAGAGGTTGAGTCAAAACAAATGTTTTAACCATGTAGGAGGGTTTGGGTTAACCATTAATGGTTTTTGAAGACTTTGTGGATTAAGTGGTTGAAGGTTGGAAGCTTTCAAAGGTTATCCAAGACTTTGAGACATTTAGTGGTTGAAGGTTGAAAGCCTTTAATGGTTATCAAAGACTTTTAGGCTTTGAGAAGTGACTCCATTTTGCTTAGGAATGTGACAATAATTAGGGGTTGGATTAGGCTAATTAGGAAGGGGTTAGAAGAATCTAGAAGGGGATTAGATTTTGCAAGTGGATTTGGTGGGTGAGGGAAAATAGGATTTTATTAAAATAAAAATTCATTTATTTCAAATAAATGTGTGCAAGTTGCATTTGTAGGAAAATGCAAGTGGGAGGGGAATAATGATTTAAATAAATGTTTTATTTAATTTATTTAAAAGAGGAAAAGGGAATTTAATTAAATAAATAGATTTTATTTATTTAATTGAATGGAATTTGATTTAATGAATTAATTAAAATAAATTGAATAATTTATTTAATTAATAGAAGAATGTTTGGGGATGAATTAATTAATTATTAATTTAATTAACTGATGGCTAGTAGATTTTTAATCAAATAAATAGCGAATATTTATTTAATTAAGCTGGACAGATTTGTGTGACTACACTATCCATACACTCTTTTTCATTCCTTGATCTTGATCTGACATAAGGATGCAAAATTTAAACATGGTTTCAAAAAACCTCTTGACATGTCACTCATGCCATGTCATTGCTTTACATTATCATATCCAATCTTTTGTCCCATCAAGCAATAGCCCTTGAAAATTGTATCCATATTGTCTCCATGATAAAAGGCCTTTGTCTTCCCTCTATCCACCATCATTTCAGAAAGCCTATTTATTCACCTATCATATTCCTTGCCTTGCTAGACACTGGGGGCAAAATCATAAAAAATTGAAAAATGTCCTGAAAAAAATCCCTAAAAATCAAATAATGTCCTGAAAAAATCCCTAAAAATCAAATAATGTTCTGAAAAAAATCCCTAAAAATCAAATAATGTTCTGAAAAAATCCCTAAAAATCAAATAATGTCTTGAAAAAATCCCTAAAAATCAAATAATGTCCTAAAAAAATCCCTAAAAATCAAATAATGTCTTGAACAAAATCCCTAAAAAGTCAAATAAAGTCCTGAAAAAAAAATGAACAAAAAAATTGTAAAAACTCGAAAAAAACAAAAACAATTTTTTTTTCAAAACATTCAAATCCAGAAACAAGCATTTTGCATTTTGTCAATAAACGGTACCCTCTGTGTAGAGACAGATTGCTGAGCATACATCCAATGACAATCGATCAACCATTTGTGTAGACAACAAATAGATAACATGTTACAACACTGTGCTTTACTGAAATCACGCATTCACAGATGAACTTTTCAATCAACCCAGACATTCAAAACTGATCACAGTTGTCATATCAATCAAAATAGCATCAACATTACCATTGGTCCTTGTCAATATTATCATGGGTCTTATACAAGGTGTGGTGTACTCGAAACTAGACTGTGTCCTATCTTAGACGGGGTACTGCATTCCCTGAAACTAGACAACATGATCATTCTTGTTTTCCACTTTTGACAATGACGATCAGATTGTTTGTTTGACTTGGTTGAATTTGTGCATCTTATCTTTTTACTGATTTATCTTTGGCTTCGATCATGTTCCTATGTTGCTCGAGGATGTCACTGAGTGATTTAGAGTGACCGAGATGGTTCATGATCCCTTTCCTTTTTTGTTGTGTTTGCTGTTTGTGGAATGTTTATCACAAACTGGGGCAACTATATCATTGGGTGTCTGTGATAAGTACGTTCGCTTTGTGAATGTCGCACATACCTCGACCCTTGATGTATGCACCCTAGGATGCTTCACTCATTCCTTGTGTGAGATGTGTCTGTCTTTTGCAAAAGGGGTTGCGTTCTAGCTCTGGCCTTCAATGCCATGATGCTCTGCATCCACTTTGCTACATTAAATAAAGGTTCTCACCTACTTATGTGCACTTGTGAAAGCAAGTTTTCCTTCATCTCTAACTTTTCTCTGTCTAATTTCTTCTTACTAACATTTCTTCCATCAGTATTGGCAGTTCGTTTGGTCTAGTTCTCTGATCTCGAACCTATCATCTTCTGTCATTCTTATCGATCAATTGGCCTCTTTTCTGGATTTTTCCGGCTAATTCCTCGAGGGGGCATGCATATGTCATTGTCATTGTCTGGGGCATTTTCATTATTTTTCTTTGAAACAACGCTTAGAATCTCATTGTCTCAAAGAGGGGCAAAATGTAGACATCTAAAAATGGTCAACGCTTGTGGAGTCATATTTTAACATTTGCGCATTGCCTTATTTTAGGGTTCTTGCATCGCATTAACATTTCTTCTATGTTGCGCACTTGGTCTTTATCATTTGCGAGCATTGAGTTCTTCTTCTGTATTCCTCATTTTGTATCGCTTTCGAATTTGGTCTTGTCAATAGCAATCTTCAGTCATGTTTTTGGTCGATCTTATCTTGTCGCATCATGGTGCGTGCTCATTTATCATCATTTTGGATATCGGCAATCCTAATCGATGATAGAATTAGGGTTTTGTCCTCTTGTCAATCTTGTCATCTTGCGATCGATTCATCATCAATCCTTTTCCTTATCAATCTTGTCATTTTGCGATTGATTCGTCATCGATCCTTGTCCTTGTCAATCTTGTCATTTTGCGATCGATTCGTCATCGATCCTTGTCCTTTTCAATCATGACAATTTGGATCAATTAGTCATTGTTCCTCATCAATTGGTGCCTATCAATTTGATCTCCTTGTCAATCTTGTCATTTTGTGATTGATTCGTCATCGATCCTTGTCCTTTTCAATCATGTCAATTTGGATCAATTAGTCATTGTTCCTCATCAATTGGCACCTATCAATTTCGTCTCTTTGTCAATCTTGGTCAATTTGTCATCGATTTTTGTCAACCAATCTCAGTCTCAATCATTTATCAGCATTGGTCCTTTTTCAATCAAAATCATGATCGAATCGACATTAATTTCTTATTGTCTTGACCTAATTCCTTGTCCTCTTATATCTAGGGTTTTATGATTTGATCATTAAATCCTTTTCTTCTTCTTGGTGGGTTAAATAATTCTATTTATTTAGTCCTAGGTCTTTTCATGAATTGATTAATGGATGAAAACCTATTAATTAATTCACCTAATTTCTATTTCATCTTTTTCCTCAATTTTCCAATTTACTAATTTCTCCTAATTCCTAATTTCTATTTCCCCTATTTTCTTCAATTTTTCTAATATTTCCTCTAATTTCATTCCCTAATTCTCTCCTATGTTTATGCTTCCATTTGTTGCAATCATGGAGGCTATTTTCTCTCTTCCCTTTTGTCATGGAAATACCATTTTAATCTTGTCATAATTTGTCATAATTTATCAATCAATCAATCTTGCATGCCAATTTTGTCATATTTGTCATTCTTGATTTGAAATTTCCTTTCAAATCTCTTCATGCTAATCTGGTCCTCTCTCCAATTTGTCTATAAATTGGATGAGTTTCTTCAATCAAAGGATTGGATCAATCTGTAATGCCCCGCCAGGAAACCCCTAAGGGTTTAAATTAAAAGCACTCAAATAGAGTGTAATTTTTTTTTTTTTTTTAATAATTAAGAGTGTTAATGAAAAGGTTACAATATTAAGATAAATTGAAGTTAACTCAATTCATTATTAGACACGACATTAAAATACAATGGAGATTATCTGTCAACTTAGATATCACAGCGGAAGGCTCAGCCAATCCTAAGGAGTTTCCTAACGCGATTACACAACCTTACTCCTAACTCAACTTGCGTCATTAGATCCATTAAACTGGATAACTTAATTACGAGGTAATGCATAGTCCTTGATTAAATATGTGTTCAATGGTTTATCACCTTATATCTTTAGGAGGCGTTCAATTACTTCGATGGTTAGGAGGCCATAGAGGAGATTATTTATTCATCGCACTTTAATTCATAATTACTTTAAGAGGCCCCCAAAAAGGGTTCATGTGATTAATATAATGAAGTTCATTCCTTGGGTTTGTGGTACCCTTTCACAATAGATTCCAACCTTTAATGTTTAAAAAATATGCCTAATGAGATTAACTCATTTAAGGTTTAACTACGATAAATACCGTGAGGATCCCTTCATTAGATCTTAAAATATTCACCCACATGTGATATCTCTTTTAAAATATTAAAAGGTAAGGTTAATAAGAAGAATTTTCATTTCTTAAGGATTGACCACAATTAATAGAGTGAAACCCCTTTTATTTGATTTCATGCGTAGCCAACTAATGAGTGGCAGCTCTTAAATGAAAGATAAAACGTGAGTAGCCATAGGAGTCATTTGAAGTTTTTTAAAATAATACTACTAGATTGGCTAGAATCATTACGTTGAAAAAGTATTGAGCCACCAGAGTTCATCCTTAAACTATAAGATATAGATAGCAAGATATTATCTAACGTTTCAAGATTAAAGTATAAATTCCAAGGGATGCTCTTCCATTAGGATTGAATTACAATTATCTCGTTGCAAATCACTTTTTTTTTATCGTTAAATGAATATAATGTGAGAGAGATTCTTTTATTAGATTTAATGTATCAACAACTAATTGAATCCCTTCTTTTTCAGTTCATCTTTAACAATCATAAAGAAATTCATTTGTTGGGGTTATAATTAGGATGGGCTAGTTGAGTTTCACCAATTATCAAGTTAAATTTCGGTAAGGTTGATTTGTTAAGATTAAACGTAATTGACCAAACAACTATATCCAATATAATGAAACATAATTAACATGACGTTTCCCATTCTAGTTCAATCTTAGCAACATGAGGGATTCCTTTTATAAAGATTAACATATGGGTCTTCTAGTTGGGTTCACCCGGTTATAGAAATGATCTGGTGAGGATTATTGATTATGATTAAAACGTGAAATAACTTAACAAATTTTATCCAATGTAATGAAACATAACTGACATGGCGTGATTCATTTACTAAGGTAGAAGGATAGATATTTCTATGATGTTCTTCTTTTAAATATCAATCTAGGAATTGTGACATAATTTTTTTAACTTTGTTTTCCCCTTTTTACGTTCATTCCAATTAACATACTTTTTAACAATTAATCCACTGAAGTAATTCTATCTAGATTTCTTCCACTATTACAATTCAAATTAACATTACCAATTTACTTTTTTCCACACTTTAATTTCAATATTTAAATACCATGCCCTATTCATAATTCCCAACGTTTCATGATCTTGAATAACTACGTTTACCCATATGAAAAATGTTATACATTTAAATTTGAATTCATTTAATTTACACCATACACTTTACAAAAATACAACCATTCAAGATAATTTAAAACATAAAACAAAGTACGCTATAAACATCGCATGACACAGAATATGATCTCGGAGTTCACCCCGGATGGGCTACATCTCCGGGTCTGCTCAACTGCAAGACCCTTTTGGTATTTATTATAGTTACGGTTACATAATTACATGTCTTTACAATCTTGCCTTTTAGGCGAACACATACACCATTCCACCTCTACCTCGTTAGTTTATTACATAGTGATCCCTTTTAAAAACGGGTCAAATTAAAACATAACAAAGAAGACAAACAAACCAAAATTCTATTGTTTGACGGTACCCTAACTAGGGTTTTTGATCGACTAATGACCAAAACTAGCATATCAAGTCTTACTATAAACTAACCAATTTATTTACAGCAATTTAAACTGCAAGGACATCACCCGGAAGATGCATTTGTTTACCCATATCATCTCTATCCACAATTGTCGGTCGAGTTTATGGTTTTGATAATTTAACTATATTTAAAAATGCGTATTAGTCCACCGCTACTAATTAGTTCATGTTATTAATAAATATTAACTCGATTATGGCGTAACCAATATGAAGTTAAAAACTTGCATTAGAGAATGGATTTTCTACGTGTTGATCCTCTAAAATCCAAACATATTATGCGCTAATTTTGAAATTAAATGAGATAAGAACTGAATTTAGAGTTACATAATAACTAGGAGATTAGATTTAAATCTCTAATACTGATTTTAAACTCAGTTAATAATCAGAATTTTTTTTCCCTTTTTATTTTATATATAACATACAAATAACTTTCTTTCTTTCCTTTTTTTTTTCTTTTTAAACAAATGACAATAATTAAATAAAACAAATAAAATAAACTAATTCTTTTAAATTTCAAAAAAAAAGAGAGGGAGAGGGTACCCACGTGGACATCCATGTGGGCCCTCCCCCCCTTTGGCAGCCTAGCTACCTTTGGTAGCGCTGCTACCAAATGGTAGTAGGGCGCTACCAAAGGCAGCGCTGCTACCATTTGGTAGCAGCTCGCTACCAACTGGTAGCAACTGCCGTGGGGGCAATAAAACCTGTTTTTTTTTTTTTTAATTTTTTTTTTTGTTTTTAAAATATATTTTGTTATGGTATAAACAGAAAAACAGTCATAAAAATGTAACAATTTCCAGAAGCTTAACTCACAGTCACACAGACAGGGGTTAAAAAAAAAACGTTTTCCAGCAACCTCTTTATTTGTTTATTTTTTTTGAAGAAACTCACATTCCAAAAACAAACCCCCTATTTTGAAAGAAACTCATAATCAATGCATTTTCCAGAATTTTCATAGCAACAACCAACTGGAAACTAAGTCTTAATATACATTCATGGGTAGCAATCCTCTCTGTTTTTCAGCATTTCATGGAGGGCATAACAATAAACAAAAGGGGAGATCAAAATTTCTTACCTCCAAACGCTTTCCAGGAAGAGATTTTGATGAAGATGAGCTCCCAAATCAGCTGCTCTCATTCCTCATTCCTCTCCAAAATCCCCCCAATCTCCCTTGCAAGCACCATGTTTTTTTTTTTTTCCAAACAAAAGAGGCCAATGGCCCAGAAAGCCCCAAAATGCTTACCAAACAAGATTAAAAAAGAAAACCCTAATTTTTGCCCTAATTTCAATTTCGAAATTAGGTATTTATTTTTAAAAAATAAAATGATTGAAAGTCCCAAATGGAAGTCATTTCTTTCCATTACTTATTAATCTTATTTGTTTTCCCTTATTAAAATTAAAATGCTTCTTTTTTCTTATTGAGTTTTAAATTTTTAATTTCTTAATATCGATTTAGGCCTACATTTATATTTTGGGACTACTTACCGGGTAAGGCGTTTTAATTAAATTTTAATTTTCTAAAAATCAATCTTTTTATACTATGTCAACTATACAAGTAAAAAGGAAATAATTTTCGTTTAAATAATAATAATTTATCCCTTTTCTTCCAAAATGCGAAAATGAGTAATTTATTACTATCTCCCAAACGACTTAAAAAATTTTCCTTTCTAAAATGCATAATTTATTAAAATCGTAGTTATTAAAATTAACTATTAAATTAACTCGCTATAACTTAATAAAGCGACATGTTTAAATAAATGACTAATCTAATGCAAGAGTCTTGTTTATTCAAATTTCTCAACTACAAATGCATAAAAGTTACAAATGCGTAAATGAGCACACTAACCTCAGTTAAATACCTTAAGCTTGCTACAATAACAATTTAAAGCAATCTCTTAAATTAGTGATTAATCATATAAAAGAAACTACCTATTTAAATTCCTATATCACTATTGTGTACGCCTACTCATTAATTTTGAATTTAATACTTAGGATAACAAACCTCACTTATCTCGCGCAAGGCACGCAAATCGAGGAAGTCCTCCAAATCTCTCGACATGCATCCCAATGAAAGCAAGCTCCACGAATCCACGCACGATGCTCACCTAACCATGGCTAAGGCAAGACGAGAGTTATATGACCACTAAATCCGAATTCAAAAGATGAAAGAGCATACTCAACCTTGCAAATTCCAAAGGAGATGAACCTTGCCCTAAGCGATGTTGTACCTGCAAATCTCCTGCACCCATGAATTCATACAAGCATGCATATACAAATACATATTCAATGAAGACGTTAGGTCAAGATTTATCACAAGGGTTAGGAACAAGTACATTTACACGAAAATCGATGCAAAAGCACAATAATAAGTATGCACAATTAATTTATATTATCTAAACTACACATTGCATATCGGTAAATCTACCATTCAAGAATGCCACATAGGAAGTCAATCAAGGTTACATGGGTTTTAGAAGTCCGACTAGGGTATGGGCATTACACAATCAATCACATTTTCGAGTAACCTTATGCTACAAATTTCATCAATAACTTGCTTTCCACTTGCAAATGCACTTTGTAGGTGAGAACAACATCAAATTGGAAGGTGAAAGAAGAACAATGGAGGAACAATGAAGGAGATATAGGCTTTGGTTTTCTTTTTATTGTAGTATTTCATCTTCATGACTTTATTGAATGTATTAGGATTTCTTTTCATTGCAATTTAGCTTTGTGGTTAGCTAATTGATATTGCTTTGATGTTTTCCCAAATTCCTGATCTACAGGACCCACCAAATTACTATGAACCAGCTCAAGGACTTTGAAAGACCTTGAAGACTTCCCTTTTTCAAACTTGTCCTCAAGATGCTTTCCTAATGCACAACTCAAATAAATTCCATAAAAAAAAATGATTTGAGGAAAACCTGTGATGCTTTCTTGCTTGCTAAGTTGTTGAAGATAGTGGTAGTTGAGATGGCCAAACCACTCATGTCATAGTTTTCTCATTAAATCTGAATGGACTAAGAAAGTACTTGATTGTTAATCAAGTAAAAAATAAGAGAGAGAATGCATGTGAGAATTATGATCATCCTTACCAACTATAAGGTGTAAATTATCTTCAAAATTTATAATACTCATTGTATCCAAGGTGAATTCCACTATTCTACCATTTTGGGTGATATTGTTAGATGGAGAGAAGGTTGGTTGACATATCAGTGATGTAGAGGACATGCTCAAATGTATCAATTCCATCAATTGAACTCTCTCCAATTAAATTCACTAGAGAGATCTCCAATGAGAATGTGGGGTAGAGAACAGTGCTCCAACAAAGAAAATTGTTCTTTTATATAACCCATATGGTATTATGCACCTAAATCAAGAATCCATTGTTCTGAATAATTTTCAATAGGAATGACTGTAGTTGCTTTCACTTTACTTGATTTGGAAGGAATTGAGGAGAAGGTAGATTAAAGTTGTTCTTGAACTCATCAATTTGGTTCTTGTGAAGATTATGTTCCTTGTGACCAATTTTATTGCAATAACTACAAGTTGGTCTTTACTTCTTTTAATAATTCCCTTTGGAGGAGAAATTAGTGTTGATGTTTGTTGAAGATGATGATTACAATGCTTGATATTTTGTTGATTTTTTTCCATTACTTCTATTTCTTGTTAGGTTTCCTTGATTCTTTTTTACCCTTTCATTGACTAGCCAATAGAGCTTGAGACTAAGAAGACATAATGAGACATGTGGAAAGAATCTTCTCTTGTTCTTGCATTAACATTTCTTCAAATGAAACATGTAGTACCCCTCCTCGTTTGAACTTATTAGACTCATATTTTATTATTGTTTACTTTCAGTGGATACATTACCATGATGTGTTATTCAAACTTATATGACATTATTTCATGCTTTATTTGGATATGAGATGCATAATTTATTTGCAATATTTCAGTACTTGTGATTTATGGCATTTTATGGATCATTGCTATGTACTGACACTTTACTTTATCTATGCAATGTGAAATTATATGTTGCGTGTCTGCGAGTGTATTGGATGCAAGGGGATGATTTTCCTTCACTTACTCTGGTGAGACAGGGAACATCATGATTCTCCTTCATCGGTGTGCATGCCATGTTTTCTATATTGTATATATGCATGTGTGGTTTGGTGATGCAGGATATTGTAGGTACAAGTATTGGGTAGGTAGGGGGATCATCTCCACCTGGCTTCACAGGTCTGAGCGTGCCTTATATTTGTCCGATGGAAGTGGAGGAGGTGTAGTTGGCCCTATTTTTACCCAGTTACACTCTTGTGAGTGTCATTAGTTGGTCGTCCTGTCAATTGCCTTCGTATTTTGTCGTTTGACTTTTTATGAGTCTTTGCTTGGGGTTTTCTCAGTTTGTGTGTTAATAAGGTTTTAATTAATCAATTAAACTTATGGAGTTATCTTGTAGTTGGTAGTTTTGGAATTATGTATTTTATGCATAAGAGATTTTAAATTTAATTAATTAAAAGAAATTATGAAATTGGATTGCAAGTTGCATTATATTAGAAATATATCTTATTTAAATTTTAGTGAAAAATAAATTAGATTAATTTCATTTATTGTTTCCTAGAATTTAAAAAATAAAAAAATAAAAAAAAAATGAATAAAAGAATAAATTAGAATTAAAGTACTGCTTTAATTTCTTTTTTAGGAAATTAATTAATTTGCATGAGAAAAGAAAAGAAAAAAATGATTTTTGCTTATTGCATGTTAATTTATCCATTTGTTAGGAATTAGAAAAGAAAAGAAAATTGCTTTTATTACTAAAATTAAATATTAGGGTTTTTGGAAAAAATATATGCAACCTAAAATTTTAGGTTAAAAGGGAATATATCTTTTTCTTTTTGGGAAGTCACGGGAAGGAGGCAGAGATTTTGGTGAAGAAATTTTTTTGGAAGCTTGTTGAAGGATTGAATCTCTCCAACAAAGTTCTTCCAAGAAAGCTATACCAAGTTGGGTGGCCTCTTTTGGTTGTTTTTAAAGAAAATATTTTATTTCTTCCCTCTTTCTGAATGATGTGTGTTAAAAATATTTGTCAAATCCAAAACCCTTTCTGGTTATTTCATGTTCTTGGCTAAAATTCATTCCTAAAATTCATTTTAGTTTATGGAAAGAAGTTATTTCCTGGGTGTTTGTAGATTAAATTTTGTGAGGATTTAGGAAAAGTTATTCTGGCAAATTTTGCCAAGATGTTTTACTATGCATAAAAAGTTGCAAGTTTTGGGAGAAAATGGGTTTTGCCAGAGAAAACGTCCTCTGGATTAGTATTGGTTTTGATATTTTGCTATGACTGTTCTGTCAATATTTATACATCTATGTGAAAATTACCTAGTTCACTATGATAATAAATTTACTTAATTTATTTATGAATTAAATTTATTGGTTTATTAAATGTATGGGAGATTTGAATTAATTAAATTCTTTGGGGAAATAAATTTTATTGAAGATGATATTTATTTGTTACTGTATGCTATTGAATTTTTAATTAAAAAAAAATCTCTGTTAATTCAATTTTGTTGAATTGAATTAATTTAAAAAAAAAAATTAATTAAAATAGAGGGGAGGTGACAACCTGCTACCCCACAGTAGCAGTGCTACCGTGAGGTAGCAACGCTACCCCAAAGTAGCACTTGCTACCCCGTGGTAGCAGAGGCAACCAATAAACTGTGCCTTCCTTTGTATTTACCCACCGAATTCATAATTTCGGTTTTATTTTAATTTTGATTAAGTTTAAATTTTTTTATTTTATATATATATATATGGTATTTTCATTGTTTTTTTTATTATGTTATTTTGGAAATAAAGTATTGCATAATTATTGGAAATAAAAGTTATTGCAAAATTAAATCTTCATTTTATTATATATTTTTAATGTGATATAATTATATGATATTATATTAGAAGAATATATATATTTATGTAAATATATTATATTATTATATATATTTTAATTTAGATTATTGATATAAGCTAATTGGATTTATTTGTAAATTAATCATGAGCATATGATTAGGGGGTTAATTTTAATGTGGTTTTATTTAACCTTATTGGACAAATGACAACATTGATTTCCTTGTATTAATATAGTTGTATCTTCTTACTTTCTATAAAATCTTTAATTGCAAGTATTTTATGCTTTTGGCTGTTTAAAGAAAATATTGCTTGTATTAGGATCTTGTGTAAATGGTATTTGCAGTCAAGCTTAATTTCATTGCAATTCTAGTTGAGTTGTCGTTATGTCATATGTTGTTATACCCCCTTGGTCAAGTGTTGTTGTATAACCCTATTGATATGAGCCATTGTGTGTTTTATTCCATATGGTCAATCCTGGGTTAGTAATTGTGTATCCTTCATCTGTGGTTTGTCAATATGGCTGTCAGTTTCACCATAGAGTTCTCGTAGAAAGACCTTTCCTATTAGTGTCCTATGAGAGAGAGTGGCTTTCGAGCGGGGGTCGCGCCCGAAGTGTATGGCAAGATAACCCTCAAAAGTTAGTTAAGAAGTGATAACCTAATAATTGATTATGGGGCGGGTAGATTAAATATTAATTAAGATAATGTGCCTTGCACATGGTTGAGTGCTTGTATAGGCCCAGGATGTGGTGAGAAGGCCTAGAATGGAAAACCTATTACCTTGTCTTCACAAAAGGATTGGTAGGGTCCACATGAGGCTTAGATGGAGCCAGAGGTTCGGGAGAGGTTGCCAGGATAACCCAGGATGGGGGCCGGGACCTATGGAGCCTACCAGGGTAACCACCTTAAGCCATGCGATGGCACTCTCTCCTTAGAGTCATTAGTGTCTGTGAGTTGAGTCACATGGATGTTTGCGGAGTCATGTAGTTCTGTCGTACTTGTCTTATTTTGCTTGCTTGAGGGTCTTCTACTATCTCCTAACATGGTGGGGTGGTTCCATTTCGGGATCACATGGTTGGGTAGTAGTGCCACTTCCCATCGAATGTTCTGGATTGTATCTTCAGGAGAGGAAAGGCTTTGCTGGTGTTCTTGGTTCATGGTTCATGTACCAGCTCTTGTTCATGATCATTGTTCAATTGAGACCTTGTGGTCATTGTATCAAACTTTTATGTAACCTTGATATTGTAACTTTTGGATTTCGTGGTATTTTTCGAAGTCATTATATTGGTGGAATGTATGTTAATTCAGTTGCTTTGATCTTATGTATAAATAAAATATGGATAAATAAATGCATTGGAATACTTTGATTATTTCAATATGGAATTTAGATGTATGTGTAGGTTTTATCTCAAGAATTTCATTTTCCTAATTAGATGGACAATTGGATTAACCATGGTGTTAATATAGTCTACGAATTAATCTTCGTTGGCAACCCTTAGGAAAACATGTGTTAGACTTTTGGTGTGTTATTAAATGTGCTATTGTTATAATTAATGCACTTAATCTTTAAAAAAAAAAATTTCACCCTTTAGTTTCCTAGTTGTGTTGTTTTCCTTTAGGGTTCCTAGCGGGGCATTACAAAACATGAGGTGTAATAAATGTAGATCCCATTTTCTATCTATGAGTGTGAAAGCTAGAAAAAAAGTTGTATATTTAGGTTTTATTTCATTGAGAGTAATATAGACAAGTTGAATATCTTTCTTTTCAGGACCACATGATTTACATTGTGCTCTAAGGTCATTAACCTTTTTTACATAATCTTGGATGTTATTAAAAAAAATAGGATCAAAGCTCATTAGTTTATTATAAAATTGATAACTTCAAACTTCATCAGTTGTACCAAATAGAGTTTTTAATTTTTCCCATGCATCATGTGAATCTATACATCTTTTGTATGTTCAATCATCTAGATTAGCTTTTCCTTCTATTTAGTGGATTCAATTACATTATTTTTAACATATGTAAGGTGTTAATCCTAGGTGCATTAAGGCATTACATGCATTTTGAGGCCATGCATTTTAATTGTATGGTGCTAGCAATGGAAATTTAAATGGACCCATCTAAATGAAAATAAAGTAAATGTGAAAAGGATGAAAAAGCATAAGTACACCAAGAGACCTATCTAATTCAATCAATCAAAGGACCCCTTCTCAAATAAATATGATTTGGCACTTTATTTTTAGTGCTACTATAGTTACTACCAATAAGAAACACTAAGTGGATCAGACTTTATTGCTTTTTTATAAATTCACATAAATATATTATATTAAAGTGTAAATTTGGTACAATAACAAGTGAAACAATTACCTCCATAAATTACATGAAAAATGAGGTAATTTAAAAAAAATAATTACCTCAATTCAAAGTCATATGCAAAAGTTACACAACTTTGAAGTTTGCAAAACAAGAACAAAGCAATGTCATGTGTGAGATTATACAAATTTTGAAAAATTTATGCATCAAAATTGAGAAATTTCTTCACCTTGTAGAGCACAAAAAATAGCTGAAATAAAAAAATTGCACTAAAATCGAAGGTCGGGAGCTTGAGTTATGCACTATCAAAGTTCACCTTCAAAACTCAACTTGCCAAAGAAGAGGGGTAAAGATTTTTTTTTAACCAAATTTAGCTACTGCTAAACTTAATTGTTCTCTAAGTATTTTACTCTTTTAGAAGAAAACTTCTAACCAAATATAAAATTTATTAATTTTAGCAAATTGCCAAATATTAGATAAGATTCAGTTAAAGGGACAAATCTAGGAGAAAAACAAGATCTTATCTTAGCATTAAATATGATACCATGTGAAGGATTTTATTTAAACAATTTATATCATAAATACCTTATCTTGGCATTATACCTACTCCCATGTGAAGGTTTAAATTTCAGCACTATCACATAAAGACCTCATCTTGGTATTAAATATGTTACCATGTGAAGGCTTTTATTTCAATACTTTATCTCATAAAGATGTTGACTTTATTACTCCATTTTTTATGATTTAAAAAAAGTAAAACCCTAATTACTTTCTTTTTTTAATGAAAAAAAGATGAAGTCATAAATTTTAAAAAAATAATGAAAATGTGGAATGAGTTTTTGAAAAGAATTGCTCCACCTAGTGATTTTAAAGTATTCGGGTCTTCTAAGTGCAATGGAAGGGTCAGATTTGACTCAAAATGATTTGAAATGATGGCTCCTTGCTAGACCTAGCAGCAAACCTCCTACTCCAAACCTTTTCAAGTCTAACCTCTAGTGTCTGAATCAAGTAAAACAAAAGGTAGCTCTCTTAGCTACTTTGAACTCAATGGTGAGATCAAAATTTCTTCAAGAAGCTTCAAGTGACCTATAACTAACAAGTAAAAGTATGAGCCCCATTTGAAACTAGTATTGTCTCCACAATTTTTTTATTCTCTAGATCATCTAAGAATGCAAGAGAAGAGAACACTCATGTGTCTTTAAAATTATAGCTCTACACTACCAAATTTCCTAAAAAATTGCTAACCTACAACTAACAATTGCTTTGATACCATGTAAGATTTGGCTTAATATCCTACCCAAGATGCAAATGAATGAATGAAAGTAAATATAGAAATTATAAATGAGCAAGAATAAACTATATTCCACTCAAGAGAATGCAAAGCTTATAACGAGCTTGAGAGAAAAATACAAAGAAAACCGCTTGGTTATATAGGCCAAGGGAAAATATAAGGTATCATAAGTTTACGACAAGTGCCTTAATCTTATGACATGAGACATAAAGTAAATAAGTATCATAATATTGTGGCAAATGTCTTAGTCTTATAAAATGAGACATAAAGTAGATTAGTATCATAATATTGTGACAAGTGTCTTAATCTTATGAAATGAAACAAAAGTGGTAAATATCTCATGTAGACCCTAAGTAAACTTAAGTAATAATATGTGAAAGGAATTAAAAGGATAATTAGATGAACTAGTTAGATAAAGTACCCTATTCACACTAACACTCATGGATGTTACACTATCAAGTGACAAAGAACTAAATAGTCATGAAATCAACCATTAGCGATCCAAACAAAATACATAATAAGTCATGTTGTATTATCTTTGTACTTAAAAATTACTATAAAGACAAAGTGATCTATAATAAATATACATAATTTTCTTAGTATCAAATCCCTAGCTATACGTTTCTCCCTTTTTCTTCTGTAAATTATCCTTCCCACTAAATACTCCCCAAGAAAACTAGTTTCTTAATTACCTATTGGTCCTAGCCTCAAAATCCAATACAATTAAATTGACTCCTATTTTTATTCTCCAATCTAAAAATAGAAGATGTATTAGTTATTAGCTAAAAGTTTGACAACATTAAAATTGTTACATCATTAACTAAAATAAATAAAAACAAAATCTTCAAAAACTAATTCACACTCAATTAATAGGTTTGTGAAGGAGAAGGTTAAAGAAGGTACTTTGTATCATCCTCCCCTCCTCTCAGCATATATTTGCCATTTCCTAAAAAGAAAATACATGAAATTCGCCAATTGGCGAAGATTCGCCACTAAAAAACTCTCTGTACAACACAAATCAAAAGTGATTATTATTTTTGTTTTCAAAATAAACTTGATTTTACAAAGTTGAGAGAGGAAGGAATTTCTAAGAATGATAGATTTTTAAGATTTTTTTAGATTTCTTTATATTTAAAAAGGAAAAGTCTATGTTAAATAGGATTTTATTTTATTTTAATTTTTTAATATTGTAAATAAGGTGACTTTCTATATAGATATATAAATTTAAATAGTTTTTTTATTTCTCAAAATATAGGTAGTAAAATCAATTAGCTATTTTATAGGGACCAAAAGGTGGAGTTCTTTGCCTATCTTAAGCAAGTTTACTTATACGATTCAAGATTTGTAATAATTTGGTAAGCCTGCCAACCTTATAAGACCTAGATCATGTAGCCATCGATTTAGTATCGAACACTCATTCCACTTTCTCTCTTTTCTTATTTGGCAAGTGCCTAGTCCAATGATCTCTTCCCTTCTCACTCTACTTGTATTCCACCTAATCATATTTTCCTCCAAGTGAATATGAATATTAGATCACATACCATCGATTTAGTATCCTACACTCGAAAAAATAGCAAGAAGAAATTGATGGAGAGAAAGCTATGATAGCAAATAATATAATTTAAATGGAATAATGAAGAAATACAATAATTTTTTGGATAATAATATCTATTGGAATTTTTTACATAATTTTTTCCAATACAAGTATAATACATACAATAATTGAGTTTTTTTAAGTAAGAATATTTCTTGTATTAGAATAGTTTAATTTTTTATTTAATTTAATTTAAATAGTATGAATCAAATCCTAATTGATTTTACTAATATTTTGAGAAATAAAAAAACTATTTAAATTTATATATCTATATAGAAAGTCACCTTATTTACAATATTAAAAATTTAAAATGAAATAAAATCCTATTTAACATAGACTTTCCTTTTTAAATATAAAGAAATCTAAAAAAAATCTTAAAAATCTATCATTCTTAGAAATTCCTTCCTCTCTCAACTTTATAAAATCAAGTTTATTTTGAAAACAAAAATAATAATCACTTTTGATTTGTGTTGTATAGAGAGTTTTTTAGTGGCGAATCTTTGCCAATTGGCGAATTTCATGTATTTTTTTTTGAGGAAATGGCGAATAGTCTGGGGCAACATAGTAGTCAAATCACCTGAAATTTTGGGGTTAATGGTACACTATATTCTGGCTTTGCCATTGACCATACACCGTTCGATGTGCATGCCCGTAATATTCTCCTGGAATCACTCGGACGTGGGTATTAGATCACCTCTATTATTTTCCATAAATAGTAAAACGACCGTGTACCCAAGACCTAATTCACCAATGGTAGATTAAATGTTCATTGCACACATCGGCCAAATTTGCCAATATCAATTTAAACATTATCAGCATTCGAGGACCCATTTCTCCCCACTTAAATCAAGATGCATTTTGAACGCCCGCGCAATTCACCAAAAATGCAATCATGGATTGATATAAATACACTCTTTCTTACAATTTGTTCGTGTCTGATTAGTAAAATTGGGAGCTCTTGATTCACATTCCACAATTTGAGTTGGAATGTCGAAGTTTATTGTAGGACGGAGGGCCAGAGTTACAAATCCTGCAACAGAGGCCCAGACATTCCTGATTCCTGATTCAAAGAATTGAGAAGGCATAAAGGTGAGTAATCATTTCTTCATACTTGATAGTATTAGTTTTAACTTTTAATTCGTAGTGAGAGGTCAAGACTCAAGATGTCACAGTCAGACTCCTTAGGGTGGTGAAGGGATTGAGATGTTAGAAAGGGTGAGACTAAGACTCCTCAGGATGGTGAAGGGATTGGGATGTTAGACAAGGGTAAGACTCCTCAGGGAAGTGAAACTGAAGGGATTGGGAGGCCATCAAAACACCCAAAACTTAAAATTAAAGATACTACCATAAAGTCTTTCTTTGGAATTGACAAAGTTTTTGGTCCATCAACTTCTACAGTTGCAGAAGCCATTCACAGTAGCTCACCACCACCACAAGGTGGGATTGTCATTGAGTTAAATGCATCAAATGAGGATGACAATACCGACATGAAAGTAGATGTTATAAGGGATACACATAATGAGATAATTCACTCAGATGCAAATGCTAGTACTGAAGATGATGTTGGTAGGAAGAAAAGAAAAAAGAAAGTAAAATTGGGGTGAGAGTGAGAGATGACAAGGAGTTTTAAGATTGATTAGGTAGCAAAGTACCCATTCATTGAACTAGTCCCAAACAATGATGAACAACCAATAGAATGCAGGTGTAAGATTTGTAGTTGGAAAACTAAAGAGAGAAGAAGATGCAGCTAAAGCTTGACACCATAGAAAAGCATATTGGTAAGGTTTATGAAAAACAGATCATAGACGGAAAGGAAACACTAGTTTTAAGATAGAAATCAAAGGAAGAATGTCTTCATGTTAAGTATGCCGCGGAATATGAAGAGCATTACCACAAAATGACACTGATTGGTAATAGTGGATTTGGAAATACAATCAAGGCTGAGCTTGAACATGCAGCAGAAGATGCAAACCTGGCAAAGATTGTTTAGATGAGTGTTATTTTTCATATTCTATCAAGAGGGCGTCCTATGAAAGATTTCCTAGAATTTAGTAATTTATTATCTTTTTTGAATGTTCCTCACTATCTTATGTCACATTGGTCAATAAACATTGGATGGGAAATGACAAACTGTCTCACTGAGGTGGAAAAGCAAAATTTACAAGAGAGTGTAAAAGAGTCAAATTTCATTTCATTATCCATAGATGAAGTTACTGTGGTAGATAACATTGCTTGGGTTTGTATGCATGTGTATACCTTAAAAGAACATGTTCGCTGAGCTCATCTACTTTGTGTTTGTAAAATGAGGGGCAATTCAACAACAGAAAATTTATATTTGGAAGTTAAGAAAGCTTTGAATGAAATTGCTGGTATGGATGACTTGACAATTGCCAAGAAGTTGGTGTGTGTTGGAGTTGATGGAGCTGCAGTAATGTAAGGTCAAAGGACCGGTCTTTGCGCAAGATTGCAAACTAGTATTGAACCATACATGGTTGGCATTCACTGCATGGCCCATTGAATGAATTTAGCATATAGAATTGTAAGCAATTTCCCTGTAGTGTCAAAAGTTGAAGACATGGTCCATGAGCTCCACTCATACTTTTGCTGAAGTCCTAAACATTTTGCAAAATTTTAGATTTTTGCCGAGGGAGTAACAACAAGAAACGAGCTTCTCAAGGATGTTGAGACTAGATGGATCTCCTTGCAAGGACCAGCAGAACAAGTTCTAACAGAATATCGATCCTTGATCGGACTAAGGTATGAGCAACGTCTCACAATAGACAAAGCTCTTGATCTCCTGCATAAGTTAAGTGATATAGAGACTCTATTAACTTTATCTAGTCTTCTCCCCATGCTGGGTTCAAGGAACAAACTTGTTAAGAAAGCCCAAGATAGAACTATGTATATCAATGAGTATATCACTCTACATAAAATGACATGCTTGAGCCTGGATGGTCTATATTTAGATCTAACAGGGCGAAGCCCGAATTTTTTTAGGTGGCAGATAATTACAGATTTGAATCATGCTGAAATTTTTTTATATTTCAATACAAAAATGAGTTATGTGTCTTTGTAAAAGTATTTCAGATACCAATGCACCAATCTAAGATGGGCAAGCGAGGCAGAGCACTACCAGTTAAAAAGGAATATTTTGACAGGATTGTTAAATTTGTTAGTGATAATTTGAAGTCTATTGCATATGAAATTTCAATTGAGATTCATGAAAGATTCCCTTGAGAAGAAATACTTGAAGCCATGGGTTGTGTGTATCCTCAATTTTGGGATTCAATTGGAGATAATCCAAATGACACAAATGTGTTTCATAAAAAACTAGATGAATTGATATTGACATTTTCAAAAGATGCATATTGCAATGGACAACCAATAGAAGGAATTTTAAATTCAGATCATCTTAAAAAACAATGTAAACACTTTGCATTGTTTATGAAACAGTAATTGGTTGACTTGGAGAATCCATTTGAACTTGGATCAATCACAAGGATTTGGAAAAGGATAGATCAAAGTGAAGCATTGCATATTGCAATACCAGAATATTTGAAACTTGCTTATTTATGTCAAACAATGATATTGGGGTTGGTAGAAGATGAGAGAGTTTTTCAGTGCATTAGGGCTTTTGAAATCAAAGATCAGAAACAAATTAGACAAAAATTTGGAAACTTGCTTGAGGTTGTTTGTAACTCAATATAATGTTAGATATTTTCCATATGATAGGGCATTGGCAATCTGGAATTCCATGCATGAAAGACGAGGGTTGTGCAACACTTTAAAAGTTGGTGGTGCTACTGCTAGTGCTAGTGCTGAGACAAATGATGGATCGCAGACTCAGAGTCAGCATGAAGACAAAGAAATTTTTGAATACCTGACTCAGAATGAAGATGAACCTGTTAGTACTAGTCAGTTTCTAGATCTTGAGTCCATTTGGGATATAGAAGCCTCGCGCTGAGTCACTGAAGTGAATTAGCAGTCAGTTTATAGGTATTTATAATTATACTACAGTTCTTGAGTCATATTACAATTTCAATTTGCAACACTATAGTTGTCATTGATGATTTTTGATATTGTAATCCTTGAATTTTTCAATCAGAACGGATACTTATTTCATATTTTTAATTGTGAATTTGAATTATTAGTAAACAATTAAAATTTATTTTCTGAATTATCAGTAAACAATTGAATTATTAGTAAATTGGTTCCACATTATGTTGAACATGAAATGCAACAATTTGTGTCACAAGATCCATAAAATTATTCATATTGCATAACTATTAGAACCTTTCTACTATTCTACATTAAATGCTTAACATGATGTTCATGGCGATTAGGGTTTTGTGATTTTTTTTTTTGTCTTAGTTGGCTAGTAAACCAAAGTTGTCATGCATTGAAAATCTGAGTTGTCCTCTCTTTATTTGTCCATGTCAACGTCAAGTGTGGTCAAACTGTTGGTCAGACAATGAGACATGTTTAATGTTTCATCTCTAACTCGCAGATAAATTTCATTTTTAATAATTTAAGTGGCGAGTTAGCAAGTGTTGGTTTGGGTTTAAATCATGAGGTCTCTAGTTTTTTGGGTGTTAGCATTTTATGTTAGTGAGATGGATATTGTTAATGAAATTGCTTTGGTCGTGAGGTCTCGAATTGGTTTGATGCCATGCATTATAGCCGTGAGAGTTAGCGAGTAAGTCATTAATGGTCTGTGTGCCACTGCTTGCACTTGTTTATGAAGGTAATTAACATAAAACATCAATTTTTGTTGGTACTCGCTGGGTCACTACGATCAAGAGAAATAGTTTTGAGATTTTATGGTTATCGCTAGCTCGCAAGTCCTTTATCATCAAGTCAGTTTAAGTCACGATCTTGCGAGTACTGGGAGATTTTAGTTGTCACTACCTCGCAAGATGTTTTGCACTTGACCATTTTATGTTGCGAGGTTGCGACTGGGTGTGATTTTATGTTATCGCAAGGTCGTGAGGTGTTTGCGGTTAAGTCATTTTAATTTGTGATCATGCGATGTGGTTGGTACTGCAACTTAGTTGGTTTCATCCCTTGGTCACAGGTTTTGAAGTTGTTTAGCATTTTGTGTTGCAATCTGGCAATAGGTAAGTTTTGGTTTGATTTTGTGGTCATCGCATGCTCGCAGGTTTGTAAGTATTAAGTCAAAAGGTGCTGCGAGAATGCAATGGCGGTTAAGTGTCTTGTTGTCGCGGGATCGCAAGGGTTTAAGTCAAGTTAAGTTTTGAGTTGTGAGCTTGTGAGATGAAATAAGTTGTTTTGTTATATTTGAAGTGGTCACCAACTCGCAGGTAAAGAAAGAATATAACAAATGCTGTTGCGAGGTTGTGACTGAAGGGCTTGATGAAGATTAATGGCTATCGCTCACTTGCGAGATTCTTTGAGGATTCGTAAAAGGGGCTGCAAACTTGTGATTAAGAGGATTTGGTACCATTGTCACTAACTCGCCGGTTACTTTCCAAATTGTTATAACCGGTTGCGAGTGTGCGATTAAAGATGGGGATTGACACGTGGACTTGTTTTCCGAGTTCTGTAAATTTTTTGAATGGAAATCACCAATCAAATAGAAGGGCATGAATTCAAATTTTTCTCAAGTACTTCAACTTTGAATTAATGCCATAGTAGCTAGTTCATGCAATTGTGGCAATTAATGAGACTTGAGAGAAGTGACAACGCCCAAATACCATAAATTGAATGATCGAGCTGAGATTTTGTATATTTGCATTAATGCATTCTATCTTCGAGGTAATCTAGTGAATTGAGCTCTGCAACAACATTGGAGAATTCAGAGTGTTGGGTGTGGGAAAATTTCAAAAAATTGGTTAAGTTTTTCTCCTGCAGCTAAAATGAGCAAGGCGATGAGTGGAACTGGAGGTTCCAAGCCCAAGGCCACAACAAGTGGAGGACCTAGAGGTTCCAAGCCCAATGCCACTGAGGAAAAGAAGGATAAGAAATACAAAGAAGAATTTGTAGATTTGCTGCCAGGGACTTCCGTTGCTTTGAATAAAAATGATTTGGCATGGAAAGATTTATGGAGCCAATGCAGAAACCCGACCACGCTTCATATGACTGGTTCTGCTCTATTTCATTATTTCTGGAATAATAGGGTTAAGGGTGTCCCAATGTAAAACCCTTGGGATTTAAATATGGAAAAGTTAATTGTGCCAGTTGTGTATGTTGATTTGGATTTGATCAAAGAGTTCGCCAAATGCAATTACCCAGTATCTAGGGTAATCAGAAGAAAGAACCATTCTGCCCTAGTTTCAATTAATAGAGATAGATTTGTTGAAGCTTTCCAGATTACTAGTGCTGCATGTACAGATATAGATTTGGAGTGGATTGCAGAGGATTATGACAAATACAAAGGTATTATCAAGAATCATGCAATGCCAAGATACATGCCTAGGGTGAATAGGAAATCGGTTATAATTCTAGATAGTATTGAACCACCATTTAACATCACACCTTTCCACCATTATATGCATTGTACAATCTATGGATTATGCAGAGTGTTGGGTTTTGATGGAGATTCAATAGTGTCAGCTGAATTAATAATGATGGCTATGGACATTCAACACCGAGATGTTAAGAAAGATTATGATTATGTGGGCTATGTGGTTGAACACATTCATAATGGTCTAGTTGAAATTGAGAGTGGTGGAACCAACCCTACATTCAAGAATTATTCATTGCCGATGCATTTAATCTTGTTCTATAATGTTGAGTTCATGGATAAAGAATTGGAGATTTTCAAAGAAGAATTGGGTGTCTTAATGCCAATACAAAGACGGACCTAGGTTTGGGACAGTAGTTCTCCCCATTCTTCTTTCCTTTTCTTTGAAAATTGGATTGTTTTGCCAATTATGGAAATGATAGGAATAAATAGGGAACGATTGTCAATTAATGTTAGGAGAGTTTTGAGACCTTACTAGTATGTTCCAAACTAGTCTATTTCACATAACTGGGGGGAATTTTTCTTTTTTGATAACTTTACTGTGATTAGAGTCTCTGGGTGTCCTCAACCTCCCCATATTTTACCAAAATTTGTTCAAATTAGGATTGCTTTTATGGAGTTTATCAGACAATTGACCCTAATTGAAAAAGAATACCTTGACAAGCATAGGAAGGGTTCTCTTCTTCCTAGGCTTTGGGTTGTGTCTGATTTTACCATTGGTAGGAGTTCCTTTGATGAAGTAAACAATGTCCTTAAACAATATAGGTTGGTTAATGTTGTGTCTAGATTCTGTGATCCTGAACAATTTATTAAACGTGCATTGCAAAAAATGACACCTTGGGCCATAATAAAGGACCATGAACCATTGGATGATGAAGATGTGGTTAGAAATTTTTTGAGAAAAGAAGAAGTACAAGAAAGGAGAACAAAATGGAAAAAATTGATGAGAGTTGAAGCAGAATTGAAGGTTGTTGACCCTAGTTTCTTAGGTTTTTGCCCTGATAACCCGTACTTGGAGAGGATTAACAGAATGCTGAGTTTATATGAAACTCTGATGGAATAAATGCCTCAAATTTCAGAAGTGGCTACTCAACAACAAGACCCCCAAGATGGACATTCTTCACATGGAAAGATGCCACTTAGTGTGTATGCTGATGATGTAGAGAGTGGGGATGATGTTTAATCTACTCGAGTGCCAACTGCAAAGAAACAAAAAACCAAAGAGGTTGGTACAATTGTGAGGAGAGACCCTGCTAGAGAAATTGTTACAAAACACGGACACTACTTTCATCAAATAAGGACATATCTTAGAGAAGCAGGGTCGAATGAAGAACAAGGAGAAACAAATGAAGCCCTTGCTCAAGGCTTTGATGAGCGTGTGATGTTGTCAAATGAGTTCATGAAAGATGATGACTTTATTAAATCAGATGAATTTAAAAGTTTTTTGACAAGGTTGAAACAAAATCAATTAAGACAAAATCTGATCATAGAGGAAGGAAATGTAGAAAAGAAAGAGGAGATCATCAAGGCACTGCAGGAATATGATCCTGATAGGGAGCAGATATTTGTGGAACATGCAAGACAATTTATTAAGAGTACTGGTATGATTATGATGCTTGACTGGGATATCCAATCTATTTTTATTATTGATCAGATTAGGAAGCAAGAGGACCCAATGTTTAAAATTGAATTTGAAATTTGAGATGTAATAAGAAGATCAAGATTTAATCCTAAGTCAAAGACACTTGCTGCTTGGTCTTTGGCCCCTTCCACTCAAAATACACACCTTCTAAATATCCAAGTAGAAAAGAAAGCAGACAAAATAATCTAGAATTTGCAGAACACTACTGACATAGAGATTTCCTCATTTTTGACTCAAGTTTCTTTCATGAATTTATCAAAAATAGAGGATTTGTCAAGAAGATACACATAAACATATATCCAATTGATTGCATTATCTAAAAAATATGAAGAGACACTGATGAAGAAGGGTGCTCTAGAGGAAGAGTTAGTGGAGTTGAAAGAAAAAAATGCAAATGAGCCCCCTCCAATACAGATTACAGAACAAGTAAAAGAAATACCAGTTGATGTGACAACAAAAATGGAGGAATACACAGAGAAAATTGAAAATCTTGAAAAGGAACAAAATGTCAAGGTTATCTCTATTGTGTCAGGAGTTATGAAACACAAGATTAATGTATTGAAAGGAAAATTGATGGTAGTGCATGATTTGCACATTTCTTTGAAAGAGGCAAGTAAAACATCCTCTGAGGCTATCACTTTTCTTGGACCTTTGTTTAATGTTTAGTTAGGAAGAAGAAGATTAATGGATAAGATAAATACTATAATGATGTATAGTGACGAGTTACCTCCCAATATCAGTGACACTAAAGACATGGTGGAGGTAATGAATGCAACTTATGCATTTTTCACAGGGAAGGATGTGCTTATAAATGAAAAATTGTAGACATTTGGGGAAGGTTATAGTAAATTGGTGCCTTCAATTTATGGTAGTAATGAAGATTTGAAATTAGTTTCTGATTGGACCAACGAATTTAATTTCATTTTGGAGGAAGAAGAAATAATCAAGCATATAGATGAATAGGTTGATGCTTATTTCCTTAACGGTATGCTTGATTCACCGTTCAAGGTTGAGGTTGACTATGCAAAGTTTATTGTTGAGGCTAGGGCAGTTACAGATGCCAGATGGACATATTCAATTGCAAAGTTGGAAGAGGTAAAGGCATTCAGTTGTCCAACATACAAAGAGGTGGACAGGTGGCAAGCCATGCTAAAGCAAAAGAAGAAATGTCAGGTTGCTACCCAAGATTCCTCACAGTAATTCTAAGCTTGTTGAATCCTCATCTTATAAAAGGATTCCAAGATTAATTTTAGAGGGATGGACACTTTTTCTTTTTGATCGGTAGAGAGGGATGGCCAATTGGCCACTTTTATTGATGTTGAAAACTTTGATATAGTTATAATAGTTCAACTATTCAAGAATTTGATAAGTGCATAGTTGAATCACATTTTGAATTTACTTTCTGATATCATTATGAATATAATATCAATATCATTTGTAGTTTGAGATCTTCACATAATTGTCTTTGTGTTGAATTTATGTTTTCACTGTGAATTGAATGGTCAAGGGTTTTTCAGTTTACGTATGAATCTGAGTTGTGTATGTAATGGCATATTCATTCCTATTTATCTGTAAATGAATCTTATTAAAGTTTATTATCACGTTGTCTTTGAATTGTAAGTGACTCTATGCCCTAGGATAAGGCATTGGTCTGTTGTCTTGATGTTGACTTGGTGAAGTGACCTTCCAATTATAATAGTTGATTCATTGTGGGTGAATATGTTTTCTTGTTTGGCTTTGATTATGAAATTGTGATTTTTCTATAACATCTATCATGGAATTGGATCCTCAAAAGATATTCCCTTTAATTGAGTTGCATGCATGTTTTACTAATTATGTTGTATTCCTATCTATTGTGGTGTTTGATACTTTCATTATTAATATTTTTATGATTTTATATGTTATGGATGTTTATGTAATATATATGGAGGTGTTCTATGACTATCATGTACATGTTTTCCCTCCTCCATAAAGTTGGCATTTACTCATACATATAATCCGTCCACCAATTACAATGAGGTGAATCCTTAATATGATTCAAGACTAACATAAATTTTGCATTCCTGGGCATAATAGGAAGCATTAAATGAAAAATTACATACACCATAACAATACAACAAATGCAAAAAGTTAAAACTCATGATTCTGATCATTTGAAAGAGATAGAATTATACACCAGAGAGAAATAGATCAGAATTTAATTTCTATTGAATAAAATTACTACTTCCATCGACCGTTGCAAAATAAATTTATATATAACTCCTTTAAGAACCTGCACAAAGCTTGACACTAAATGCTTTTCATTTGCTCTGTAAATGACCATACAACTTTCTCCCTTCACCTAGAGTCTAGAATCACTACTGGAACCAGAAAAGAAACCCCAATGAATATACAACTTGCAAAACTACTTAAGCCATGCCATTATCACCTTGATGCCTTCAGATGGAATGTGAGATGTTACGTTCTGTCCAACAGATTGTTTCCAAATAGAGGAGGAAGCCTTCATGCACAGGAACAAATTAAATGAAAAGAGGAGCTCGAGCCTTCATGCCCACGATCAAGGAAAGTGGAAAGAGGAGCTTTAGGGTAAATGTAATATGTTGGGGAGGCGTTGCAGCTTTCTTGTCATCACAAAGATGACTGGCTGCCACTCCCCACCCAAACAAATCCTTTTTTCATTCCTCTACGAGCTCCTTCTTCAAACCCCCTGCCATCCTGTGGCAGAGTAGAAGAAGAGGATGTGCCATGCTTGGCCTTTCTTGATAAGAAAAATCTTTCACACCCCCTCTGGCAATCCTTCTCACTTTCACAACCCCTCTGACAATAAAAAAACACCCATCCGGTATCATAGAGCACACAACAACTCCATGCACGATCTTTCTCAAACACCATCTTCCTTTCTGAGGAAAAAACCACTCTCAGAAAATGAAAAAGGTTTCTTTTCTCTTCTACCGATTAAGTCACCACTCTATTGTATTTATAACCTTTTAACACTTCATTTGGTGATTCTCATTCATGTGAAAAATTATCATTTTAGTGTTTTGCAACATGACTGTAGATTCTAGAAGTCATGCCTATCCAATCCACTGCATCCTGCTAAGGCTCATCTATTGTGAACGATTTTGTTCTGATTTCATTCCTCCTTGATTGGACAAATTGAGCTTAAGAATCCTTGACAACAAGAAACCTGAGCTCTAATTTCTCAGAGAAATCCATGATCTCCCATCTCTAACTTAGAAGCTATCCAATCCTTTTATGCCTCTAAAACCATCGTCCTCTCTTATCTAATCAACCTCGACTCAGGAGAAACCTTCAAGCTAGTCCCTCATGAATGAGTCGACATCCAAGCCTTAAAAAATTCTCATACATATTAGCTTGCCACCACAGTTGTTGCTAGCTCTCATGTTTGTTTAATGTTAGCTTTTTTAGGTTGTGAGTTAGCGACCAAATAGTTTGTGGTTAATTTTTATGGTTATTGCCAGCTCGCGAGGTAAAATGTCTGAAGACATGATCAAGCCGTGAGCTGGTGACAAGTTGGTTTGGGTTTACATTGTGAGGTCTCTAGCTTTTTGGGTGTTAGCATTTTATGTTACCGAGCTGGAGATTGTTAATGAAATGGCTTTGGTCGTGAGGTCTCGAGTTGGTTTGATGTCATACATTATAGCCGCAAGAGTTAGCGAGTATCTCATTTCATACAGTTGTCGCTATCTCTCATGTTTGTTTAATGTTAGCATTTTTAGGTTGCGAGCTAGTGACTAGACAGTTTGTGGTTAAGTTTTATGGTTATCGCCAGCTCGCAAAGTTAAATGTCTGAAGACCTAATCAAGCCGCGAGCTTGTGAGTAAAGTGATAGCAGTTAAGAGCTAAACAATTTTATGTTGGCGAGTATGCGACAAGGGTTAAAGTTACCACAATCTCCAAGTCGCCATGGTGATGAGGACTTAACATTTTGTGGTTGAGAATTGGCGAGTGGCAATTTAGTTTCCCTCAGTCGCTAAATCTCGAGGTTATGAAGGCTTTGAATTTTCAGCTTGCGAGTTGGAGATAGAGTCATAAGGGCTTGTCGCTAGGTCGCGAGATTTTCTAATGGGTAGTCTTTCAGGTAGAGAGTTGATGACTATGTGCCACGTATTTTAATGACTTAATATCTTGAAATCGCCAATATTTTTTTTTATGGTTCAAAAATAGCTTGAAATCGTCAATATTTTATTTTTATGGTTTGAAAATAGGTTGAAATCACAAATATTTTTTTTTAATGGTTTGAAAATAGGTTGAAATCGCCAATGCAAATAATTTTCTGGTTTTAAAAACATTACAATTCACCCATGCAAATATTTTTTTGGTTTTAAAAACATTACAATTCACCAGGATTTTTCACAAACTTTGAGTGATCATGGCTAATTCACCAATGGAGATTATTATTTTTTCTCCGTAAGCCACAAAATTCACCAGTAAAATTAAAATTTTCCTTAGGAATTATACAACTTTCGCCAGGTTTTTACACCTTGTCCAAGGGGGGCTTTCTTAAAGTTTTCCCTGGTGTTGTAGACACCTAAAATTGTCATTTGATTAAATAAATATTTTATTATTTTGCCTTTTTTTTACTATTAATGAAATAAATATTTTAATATATTTAATTAATTCACTAAGCCTCTTCTTTCTATAGTAAATAAATATTCATTATTTATTTAATCCCATCCCTCTTTCCCAAATTAAATAAACATTTTATTTATTTAATTTATGTGGCCCTTCTTCTATTAATTAAATAAATACTTTTATTTATTTAATTAACTCATTTAGCCTTTTTCTTCTTATCCACATGACAACACGTCTCCCTAAATACCTACTCCTTAATCTTAGTCATCCATTTCAATTTAACTTCTTAATCCTATTTACCCTTATCTTTTATCTTTCCACCTCTTAATTCTAACCCTCCATTTTTAGGATGTTCTCTATAAAAGAGGCCTCCTCTCATTTTCTGTATAGCATACTTAGACTCTATCAAAATCATTCTAGCGTAAATCATCACATCATCTTTGTATCATAGCTATACATCATCACATCCACATCCGGTCTTTCTTGAGCTCTTGTGCAAGTGCAAGACAAATATGAGAGCCAAATATAAGATCATGGAAAATAGGGGAACAATGGAGACAAGCTTACTTTGTATGTGAATGGTATAATCTTTGTTATAATTTCATTGTTATTTGCATGCATGGTAGTTCTTTATTGATGTTATGCTAAGTTTCATTGTAGATCTATAGTTTTGTGGTTGGAACTAGGGTTTACAAATAGGGTTCAAATTCAACATATACAACTATAAAATTATTAATTACTAGGCTTAGTATATTGTCTTACAAGTACTAATAATGTATTATAATAAGTACCGATTCTTAAAATAACTCCCATGTTCAATAAATAAAGTCTTCACAAAATTTTTAAAAAAAAATTCACAAAAGAAATTAATTACCATAATAAGTAAATAAATAATAAATAATATTATGTGCTACACTAATTATTTATATTTAAATTAAATTAATTATGCTTATTGTAAAGGGTGGAAAATTAGGGTTCCCACCATAGAAGGGTAAAAACCACTAATTTTACCATTACATTCAAAAAAGAGTTGAATCCAATAGATTTAGTCACAAATCAGTAAAGATGAGGACTAAAATAAAAATTGGATTCAAGGGAATGATGTTTTTGATTAAAGAAAATCAAGTTTTAAGGGACCCGCAACCCGCTTACATTACGAAGGATTAGCATGAAAGAAACTAGAGATGACAAGACCTAGACAAAAAAGATGCAAAATAACCAACATGAAAACCAACAACTAGGACAAAAGGACAACACAGAGCCAATGAGAAACTGGCATCCAAAAACCAACATTACATATCAAATAAAAATTTTAATAGACTCCTCTGCATTCTTAACCAACAACTTCATGGCCTTAGCAGCTTCTCTCAGATCGTTGTTCTCCTATTTCAGTTGAATGTCTTTCATCTTTGTCTCCATATCACTGGTTGTCTGCCTGGTCCTTTTCCTGGAGATTTGATGAATAGAGTTGGAGGTTGGTATATCATCAATGATTACCATTTCCTTATTCTGATTGTTCCTCTCTAAGTGATCCACCAAGGCATTCATGTTTTGAGATGAGATTCTCAGGACCTCAAGACTATGGTTCATGAATTTTTTCAATGCCTTCTTAGTTTTAGCAACCTGATTGATGATGATCTCATTATCCACCTCAGTCTTTTCTTTTACAATTCTAATCACATCCTCCAGATGTTTCAAATCCCCTTTTATAAGATCTTTTTTTGACCAGTCCTACATTTCAATTTCATCCTTTGCTTCACTTGTTTCCACCTCCGCACTCTTTTTCCTCGAATTAGTATCCTTGATCAAATTGTGAATCTTATTCCCTAGGTCTCTCTGTTTGCTCTGTATGCTAGTAATATTTTCAATAACCCACTTTTAAAAATTGAAAGACTCTAACGTGCAATTTCGAGTGGCATTCAAGATAGTATTCGTCGTATCCCTTCCCTGCTCAGAGCTCACTGATTTAGGGTTGGATTCCTCCATGGAGTTCTGGGCAACATTCCTTCTATTCGAACCCATAGGGTTAGAATCAGGGTTTTCAGTATTGGCATATTTTTTCCCTTCCTCCTCTTCTCCAGCATACTCTTCCTTCTCACTCTCCACATCAATCTCAGCCTCCTTCACCTATTCCTCCTCCATACCATCATTTACCTCCATGTCCACATTATCAGTGTTAACTCTCCCTTTTTTATGGGTAGGGGCATTAGATAGATCATCTTCAGACTCAGAGTCATTACAACTCTCAGAAATATGTGCATTTGTTACCAGGTTATCATCCTTGCTAACCCTATCTTTTTTCTTTAGGTGTTCGTAAATGAGAAAAATAATCCCCTGATGGGCTATGGGGTAAGATTTGGGATTTTTGGTATGGTTAGCCAAGCTCTCATTTAGGGATGATGCTAAATAAAAGGGCAGATAAATCTTAACCCCATGGCGGAAATGATTGAGAATTGCAAAATGATAATTGTAGACTTTAGTAAATCTACCATCAGTAGTCAAGAATTCCATCAAAACCCTTAGCATTTTCTGCCAAAAAGACTTTACCTGCTGGGGGAGGTAGTAAGAAACATTGTCTTTCTTGGCAAGTCGAGCCTTCTCATCCTTAGTTTTCAGAAAGTTTTTAATCACTTCAGCAAAAAACTTTTAGTCTTTGTAGAACTTTGTGCCCTCCTTCTAAAGTCCCGTGACCTCCGCAACCAAATCCTCATCAATCTTCTAGGTCTCCCCAAACAAAGTGACTTTGTTGCTGTTCCAACCCTTAGCAAAGCCTTGAGACACTGATTTTCTGCTACCATGCAACTTTTCCATATAGTCGGTGAATCCATGTCTATGGAGCCTCCTCCACACTTTTCGCTCACTTTTCCAGTTCTTGCAACCAGAGGGCTCATTCCGGTTTAGGTTACCTCCCATGTTGAACAACAGGTCGAAGTCTCCAATAGTATATCTCACAAACTGCAGGCCAAGACTTAAACACAGGCTCTTGAGCAAAATACTGGGATCACAGAATAGAGTACCATCAATGATTTTAAAGAAGTAAATAATAATGGCCGTAGAGACCCAACACTTATTATTATAATCCCCGTCACACAAATGATCATAAAAATGATGCCTAAATACAATCATTAACTGATAGTTCGCTTTCCCCCAATCTTTGTCTTTGGTTTTCGGACCCCAAAAGGTGATCATGATTTTAACTTGAACCATTGATGCGATCAAATAATAATTTCTCCCTAACATCCCTTTTACATTGGGCCTCTCCGATATATTTAGCCTCCACCTCTAAATTGACCCCTTCATTAGCTAAAAGGTCTGCAACCTTATTGCCTTCCCTTAGAGTATGAATTATGAGAATACTAACATAGTCATTTAATAACTTTTTAGCACTTCCAATAGTATTAGTAATATTCCAAGAGGAAGAACTAGTACCTTTAAGAGCCTGAATGATATTGAGGGAGTCCCCTTCCAACCAAATTTTTTAAAATTTGAACCCCTGAGCAAGCTGGAGGCTTTTCAGCATAGCCTGAGCTTCAGCCACATGATTATTTTGGACTCCAAAAGGAGAAGTAATAGAAGCAATGTAGACACCTTGATCATTTATGATGACTCCTCCCCCACCAGACTTCCTAGGGTTGCCTTTAGCAACTCCATCAAAATTCACCTTGACCCAATCTTGATCAGGAAATCTCCAAACAATATTTTTTCTCCTTGTCTTATTGTCAGATCTGCAGACTTTGTGGATTAAATTCCATTCAGTAAGGATGCCTTACTCAATATCATTCATATCAGCAAAAAACCATTGTTTTTTGTTCCTGTGAGGAATATTTATGTTTTCTTTTATAGCCTTGCAAAATTTTTCAAAGACCACCTGAGAAGTGCACTTAGCTTCCCTAAATATTCTGTTATTTCTCTTTCCAGATGCCCCAGCAAGTCATGGGAAGGATTAAGGACCAAAGGTTCTTGATAAAAGGAAATTTGGTGGGAAAGGTCCATTGCCAAATAATTTCCTTGAGACTGTCGTGCATAACCCAATCAACTTTCCAATTCACCCAAAACTTACTCCAGATTTCCCAAGTGAAGGAGCAATGGATGAACATATGATCAACTGATTCTTCCTCTTTCTGACATAGCTCACACCTGTTGGGGAACATAAAACCTCTTCGAGCCAAGCTATCAATAGTAAGAATCCTATTGTGAGTAGCAAGCCAAAAGAACATGTTGACTTTAGGGATAAGAATTCTATTCCAAAATTTACCCCATACCGGGTTGTTGGTCTGGGTAAATGTGTTTTAATAGGCTGAGGCAACCGTGAACTCGCCCCTAGGATTACTCTTCTAGAGGAACACATCATCAAAATCTTTTTTAATAGAAAAGGACAACAACTCTTGTTGAAGAAACAAAAACCCAACATAAATAGCATCAAGCCTAACCCATCTATTCTCCTTCCAGTAGTTACACACCATAGACCCAAACCTCCTTTTACATTCATCAATGAATTGATTGCAGTCTTGATTAAAGAGAGGTTTATCTTTAATCCAAGGATCCTCCCAGAACCTAATTTTGTTACCTTTTCCAAGGACCCATCCAACTCCAGCTTTGGCCACTTTTGTGGATTTGATAATACTATTCCAAATGAAAGATCCAACAGGGATGTCTTTAGAGTAGAGGAGAGACTGGAGAGGTTGATCATGAATATATTTATCAAACCAAATCTAGTTCCAATCTTTCTTAATGTCATAAGCCCTCCATATTTGTTTAACAAGAAGAGCTTTATTAAAAGTTTTGAGACCTTTAATACCAAGACCTCCTTTGCTCTTTTGCTTACACACTTTGTCCCAAGCAAACAAGGATATTCTTTTTTTTTCTTCAGCCCTTGAGCAAAGAAATCTTTTTTGAATCCTCTTTAAGGCTTCATCAAATTTAGCCAAAATGCCAAATAGACTGAGAGCATAGACAAGGAGATTCTGGAGAGTAGCTTGAAGGAGCTACAACTTTCCATCTTGAGATAACATGGATCCTTTTCAGCCAGCTAATTTTTTGTTGAGTTTGTCAATTAACATATTCCAGAAGGAGTTTGGGGGAACTAATCCCAATGGGAGACCCAAATAAGTGGAGGGGAGCATTTCCACCTTGCACCCAATGATATTAGAAATTCTCTACTGTCTTATGATAGGAGTATTCATGAAGTATATAGAAGACTTGTCCCAATTGACTTGTTGGCTTGTAGCCAATGAATAAGAATTAAGAGCACCTCTAAAGGCAGTTGTCTCCCCAACAGAAGAGTATCCCATTAAGATAGTATAATCAACAAATTGTTGGTGAGAACAAAACACATTAGCAGAGGAAGGTTGAAGACCTTTGATAATTTTATTCACTTTCATTTTTTGGATCAATCTGCTCATGCTCTCCGCCAAGATGGTAAATAGGATTGGAGATATGGGATCTCCTTGTCTGAGCCCCCTAGATGATTTAAAAAATCTAGAAGGAGACCCATTAATGAGACTTGAAAATATTGGGGTGGAGACCAACTCTCTGATAATTTTGATTATCTTCTCATCAAATCCAAAAGCCTCCATAATTCTAAAAAGAGCTTGCCATTGCACTCTATCATAAGCTTTCGCCAGATCCAACTTTATCAAAAATCCTTCTTTATTGGCGGCATTGGGAGAATAAATATTCTCATGCACAATAATGATAGAATCCAAAATTTGCCTACCAGGGACAAATCCTTTTTGCTCCTCATAGATGATAAAGGGGAGGACAACCAAAATTCTGGAAGTTAAAACTTTAGATATGATCTTATAAAAGGAGTTACAAAGACTTATTGGCCTAAATTTTCCCATGGAATCCACCCCAGCCACCTTAGGAATTAAAGCAATAAAAGTGGAGTTGATTTCCTTAAGGATTCTTCTTGAACCAAAAAATTCTTTGACCGCATTGACTGTGTCTTTTCCCACAATATGCCAAAATTCCTGGAAAAAGAACATGGGGAAGCCATCATGTCCCGGAGCCTTATCCCCCTAAAAGGACAAGACCACTTTTTTAATTTCCTCAGCAGAGGGGATAACAAAAAGGGCCTTATTTTGGTTAGGATCAACAATCTTGGGGATGATGTCAACCAAATCTTGTTGCTTAGTAGAATCAATCTCCTTGTTACCGGTGAGGAGCTGAGAAAAGAAACTAACAACTTCATCCCTAATATCATCCTCATTAAGAAGAATTTTGTCCTTAGCGATTAATTTGGAAATTTTATTCGCAACTTTATGTTTCATAGAGGTCATGTGAAAAAATTTCTGAAATTAGGTTAAAGTGTTGAAGATGCAAGAGGGGACCAAAAAAGGGCCCAATTAAGGGGGGCCTAATTTGGAGCCAGGAAAAGGGGTTATGTGATGTGTTGAATGAAGACAAGGCCAAATTTTCATGGTAAAGGCATAATCAAGCCTTAATTAGGCATTAGGGGATGCACACTAAGGTAAGGGCCCAAAATGTGGACTAAATTTCAAGGGAGTACGATTTAGGATGCTACATTTAGCCCCCACTTTATAAGGAAGTTAAGTAGTGGAACAACTTCCTACACTAACCTTGAGAGAAGGGTAATGCAAGAACGTTTATAGATCGTTATAAAAAATAAACAAAAATAAACATAATATCATGCATACCACAACACAACAACACAATGATTTACGTGGGGAAAACCCTTTTCAGAGAAAAAACCCACACTCCAAAAGCAACTGAATATATTATTTAACAATCAATAACAAATTACAACATACTTGTAGAGAAATCTCTTCACAAGAGTACCACTAATCAAAGATTCTGAGGTAACTCACTAGCCATAAGACTCTTACCCATAATGCCTATCTCATGCACCTCATATATAAGAGATACAATATAAGAAACCATTAAACAATATTACAAAACCATGAGCTAAAACCACCCAATAAAGTAGAGCCAACCTCATCTCCATTATAGATGTCCTATGACATGTCAAAACACACATCAACACGTGTTCCTCCATTTTACAACTCATTTATGTGTCTGATTGAAGAACCATTTGAAGCATCGTGAAGCTCGCAAATTTCTCTATCACCTCGTAAGTAGCTACATCGATTACGTCCAGTTTTCAGGGCATTTCAGAGGGTCTAAAGTCCTAAAAATTAAATTTAAATCTTTCATCGTACTCTCAAAAAATAGAAACTTTAATATCTTCAAAACTAGCTATGATCTTGCGACGAAAATTTATCGGCATGCTTATCTAGCCAACCAAAAGTTTCGGGGAGTTTCACACCATCTCATGCTCAAATGAAAACTTACTATAAATAGTAAATTCATGCAAATACAAGATTGAGACACCATTTTCTCAACATTCTCCCACTTTTTGAACACCTTGCAAGAGTAAAGGGAGTATGAACACAATAATTTAATTGCCAGGGGCTAGAAGGCCCATAAACTCTAAACACCATCTGAAATTTTCTGTGCTCATAGCCTTAGTTAAAGAATCTGCAACATTCATCAAAGTCTCCACCTTAACCAACTTCACCCTACCATCTTCGATCATATCTCTAACAAAATGATACTGAATATCAATGTGCTTGGTCTGAGCATGAAATGTCGAGTTCTTAGCTAGGCAGATCGCACTATAACCGTTACTACACTTTGTTTTATTCCAACATTTGAAGAAAGTATCTTAAGTCAAATGGCTTATTTATAAGCATGAGTAGCTATGACATACTCTACTTCCGTAGTGGACAAAGAAACCATAACCTGTCACCTACTCATCCAACTAATTGCACCACCAAATAAAGTCAACATATAAGCAGTGGTGAATCTTCTACTATCAATATCACTTACCCAGTTTGAATCCACATAACCGTGAATATCAAGAGAAATTACATCTCCAACCAAATTACCATGATAACACAAAGAATACTTTGAGGTACCCTTCAAATATCTGAAGACTCTTTTGATTGCATCCCAATGAACTCTATTAGGATTAGAGATATTCTAGAAAGAACTCCCACTGCTTGGGAAATTTATGGTCTAGTACAAATCATAGCATACATCAAACTTCCAACTACACTCTAGTAAGGAACTCTACTCATGTCTTCCATCTCTAATGGAGATGTAGGACAATCTTAAACAAATACTTTTGTTCCAACTGTGAAGGGAACACATAATGGTCTACAATTATGCATGTTTAACCTCTGTAATATTGAATTCACATACTTACTTTGGCCTAACCATAGCTTTTTGTTCACTCTATCTCTTCTAGTTTCTATCGCAAGAATATGTTTCACTGCACCAAGATCTTTCATTTCAAACTTAGCAACAAGCTGAAACTTTAGTTCTGAAATCATACCTTTCCCTTTACTAATGAATATCATATCATCAACATATAATGCAATGCATAGGAAATAATTACCATCATATTTATAATAAATAGAGTGATCTGATTTAGAAAGTTCAAATCCAAACTAAACACATATGTATCAATTTTTTTGTATTGCATCCTAGGACTCTATTTGAGGCCATACAAAGATTTCTTCAATTTATAGACCAAAATACTTTTACCTTTCACCACATAGTGCTCTTGCTGTGTCATATAAATATCCTCCTCCAAATCACCATGAAGGAAAGTAGTTTTCACAAAAATTTTATCAACCTCTAAATCATAAGAAGCAACACTAGAAAACAAAAATCTAATGGATGTCACCATAATCAACACCCTCAACTTGAGAGTAGCCATTTGCAACCAACCTTGCTTTATACTTCTCAATGCTTCCATCTGAACCAATCTTTTTCTTGAACACCCATTTGCAACCAACAAGCTTCCTATTAGGATCCGAAAGGCAACTGAGAGGGGGGGGGGGGTGAATTAATTGTCAATTAATTTCAACCCAAATATAACTTAATCAAACTTGATGCATAATACTGGTAAACCAAACTTAATGCGGGTTGAGAGATTAGTAGTTAATATTAATACCAGTGAAGCTCAATGCATAAAAAAGAAAGAGAAACAACATCCACAACACATAACATAGAGATTTGTACGTGGAAACCCGATAAGGGAAAAAACCACGGTGGGAAACCTTACCCACAATCAGATGATACTATTGCAGATAGTATGTGTATACAAATGGGGTCTGCACATGCAGAAAGATCAACCGCCTAGAGCTCACTGCTCAATCACAAAATAGGAGTCACAGTAACTACAATTGGATGGTTAAATCCAATGATAATGTACTACTCAAAGTAGCATCTTCAATGCTGGATTTAGTACCGGTTAAGCTCTGATAATCACCTTCAAACCTTCCTTGAACCTTCTCTATGGTCTTCAATATTCGCACATACCATGTTACAATACCATAACCTTATTTACAATATTCCACTTCCTCTCTCCATCTCACAAATGAGATCTTACAAAAATACCAAAACCTAAGACCAAATGTGTAGGTCGGCTTACTAAGAATATTACAATAAAATCAACTAAAAATTAGTCAAGATGCGATGCATCATGTCAGCTCAAGACATTTACAACAATATCCAATTAATAAATCATCTTCATAATGTGTCGTGCTGATTTGGAATAGATAATGCATACTGGTCCATAACCTAGACCAATTTGCCGGTAACAACAAATATGTCAACCCGATTAGACCATTTACCAAAATACCAAAACCAAGTATCCAAACCATGACTTTGACATAACCAAGTGATCTCCAAATGATAACAAGTCATCCTTAGTGTCAGTGAATAATATACCAGTGACTATGCATAAGTCACTGAACATGCCAGTGAACATAATGTGTCGGTTCAACATAACCAAAGATCTCCAGAAGGATAAGTGTTGACATCAATTCAAAAAATAATACAACACATCCATAATACCAACAATCTCCCCCTTTGACATTGATGGCAACACAAGATGGAAAAACATCTAAGTGCCAAAACAGAATGCCAAAAAAAAAAAACCAACAATCTCCAGAAATCAAAAACCAAAATCTCTCCCTCAATGAATTATCTCTCCCCAGAGGATAATGTTTCCTAAATACAAAGTTTTTCCATAGATATCTCTCCCCCTTTGACATCAAATTCCAAAGAAATACATACAGCCAACTCAAAAAAACCCAATTACAATAACCAATTGTTATAACCAACTAATCCCCCTAAGAAGTAGCTCTCCTCCATCAAAGCCGAAAAAAGGTTTCTCTGTTAATTCTGTCCGTTTGATGCCAGTCATCAACTGTCTAAGTCTCTATCGGTGAGGGTATTACCCCAAGCTTCTCTCTAAGATATTCAAAAGTTTCCTTGGGCAAAGGCTTAGTAAAGATATCTACAATCTTCTCTTTAGTATTCACATAAACCAATCTCACTTCTTTTGCTTCAACATTCTCTTTCAGAAAATTATATTTGATAGAAACATGTTTAGTCTTAGAGTGAAATACCAGATTCTTTGATATATCAATTACTGCTGAATTATCACAATGAATGATTATAGGTTCTTTATATTTTACCTTGATGTCCTTCAGCATTTGCTTAATCCATAATACCTATGTACAATTAGTTGCTGCTGCAACATATTTTGATTTGGCTATTGATAATGATGTACACCTCTGTTTCTTGCTCAACCATGAATCAATCTGCTACCAAGAAAGAATGCTCCTCCAATTGTGCTCTTTCTGTCATCTACGTCTCCTGCCTAATTTGCATTAGTGTATGTACATAATTCAAAATTTTCATCTTTAGGATACCATAAACCAAGATTTGTTGTGTCTTGTAGATACTGAAAAATCCTTTTTGCTGTTGATCCATGATTTTCTTTAGGATTACTTTGAAATCTTGAAACAATACATACTACATTCATTATATCAGGTCTTGTTTGTGTCAAATACAGTAAACCTCCTATCATAGATTTATATCTTGTCAGATTAACAGGAGTTGAATCATCCTTTAATGTCAATTTATCAGTTGTAGTCATAGGAGTACTTACTGGTTTGGAATTTTCCATACCAAATTTCTTCAATAGTTCCTTCAAGTATTTTGTTTGACATATGAATATACCTTTATCAGTCTATGAAATTTGCAATTGTAAAAAGAATTTGATCTCCCTAATCATAGGCATTTCAAATTCTTCCTGCATCTTATTATCAAAGTCTTTACATAATCCATCTTCTCCTCCAAAAATGATATCATCAACAAAAAATTCAATAACCAAGATGTCATCATTAGTCACTTTGAAATATAAGTTGTTGTCAGCATTACCTTTAGTGTAACCAACCTTCAAGAGATATTTGTCTAATCTAGCATACCAAGCTCTAGGAGCTTGCTTCAATCCATACAAAGCTTTCCTTAATCTGCAAACCATATCTTCATTAAGTTTATTTCTGAATACCCATTTAGTTCCAATTACATTTTTGTTTTTAGGTTAGGGAACTAGTTTCCCTATATTCTTCTTTTCAATTTGTTATAATTCATGTTCCATTGCTTTAATCCAATGTTTATCTTCACATACCTCAATAACAAATGTTGGTTCAATTTGTGAAATTAAACATACCTCTTCATTTGCTAGTCTTCCTCTTGTCATAACACCTTGATACTTATTCCCAATTATATGACTTTCAGAGTGATTCAGTCTTACATACCTGGGTGTGTTCACTTGTTGTTGTTCTTCAATCACTATGGAATTCTTTGATGATTCCGGTGTGACTGGATCCACATTCTGTACCGGTGCACTCTATATAGGTTCATTTATGATCACCTCAACTTCTGGTTTAGAATCTATAAACCTTGAATTTCCTCTAAAGTGTTCATCTATCTCCACATTAGCACTCTCAATGATTTTTTGCAATCTTTTATTAAAACATCTATATACCTTGCTCTTAGATGAATAACCAAGAAATATTCCTTCATCACTTCTAGGAACAAATTTACCAACATACTCATCTCTCCTAATATTACATTTGCTTCCAAATATTTTGAACTATTTAAGAGTAGGAGTATTACGAAACCATAGTTCATAAGGGGTCTTACCAGTTTCACCTTTGATGTGAACTCTATTAAAAGTGTAAACCATTGTATTCACTGCTTCTCTTCAATACACATGAGGTAGATTTGCATCTAATATCATGCTTCTAGTTGCATCTAGAATAGTTCTATTCTTCCTTTCCAGAATTCCATTTTGCTGAGGTGTCCGGGGTGCTAATAGTTGTCTTATGATTCCATTCACTTCACAAAATGTATTGAACTCCTTAGATGTAAATTCTCCTCGATTTGATCTTAAACATTTTATTTTCTTACCGGTTTCATTCTCTACCATTGCCTTGAACAGTTTGAATTTTCCAAAAGCTTCTGATTTCTCCTTGAGAAAAGTAACCCAACACATTCTAGAATAATCATCAATAATTAGCATAAAGTATATATCTCCCTATAGTCTTCTTGTTCTTGCTGGACCACACAAGTCAGTATGAATTAAATCAAGAACATTATTGGATTTCTCATAAATACTCTTAAAAGTTGTTCTAACTTGCTTTCCCATTTGACATTCCTTACATACCGGGTTATGAGGTTTCACAATCTTAGGTAAATCCCTTACTGCCTTAGTTGAACAAATCTTTACGATGCAATCAAAATTTACATGACAAAGTCTCTTATGACATAACCAACTTTCATCAATATGTGCAATCAAGCATGTCTTTTCACTGTTATTCAAATGAAAGATATTACCTTTAGTCTGATTACCAGTTGCAATCTCCAATCCAGTTCTATTCATGATTTTGCATTTACCATTCTTGAATTGTAACTGAAAACCCTTTTCAACTAATTGACCAACACTCAAAATATTATGCTTCAAACCTTCAATATAATAAACGTTGTTAGTATTGTGCTTACCATCAAAAGATAAGGTGCCTTTTCCTTTGATCAAACAAGCTTTATCATCCCCAAATCTTATTAGACCTCCACTATATTCCTGAAAAGATAAGAATTTACTTTTATCACCAATCATATGATGTGAACATTCAGAATCTATAATCCATTCATCTTTTTCTTCAATTTTAGCTGCTAGGGCCTACTCTACCGTATGAACAATATGTGTTGGTTGATCTTCCTTTATTGCAACAAAAACCCATCCATTGTCTGTTGGTTCTTCATCAGAATCATCAGTAACTCCTTCATCAATATAGTAACATGATTTGTCTTTGTTCTTCTTAAATCTGTATCTTTGATATTCAGGGTTAGGCTTATATGTCCTTTTATATTCTTCTCTCAATCTTGGATGTCTATTAGGACATCTAGATGTCATATGACCAACTTTATTGTAGTTAAAACATTTAAATGGTGCTTTACCTTCATACTTCCTTCCAATAGGACCTTTAGGCATTTTCCTTGCAAATAGTGCTTCAAGTTCTTCCAATTCTTCATTTTCCTTTCTGATATCTTCAATTTTTTTTGCATAAAGTGATTTCCAATCAAACTTCTCAGATGATGATGCTAGAGATGATGATGCTTTGGAGGCCAAATCTATTTTAATTATAGCAACATGACCAAATTCCTCAAGCTCAAATGCTGAAAGTTTTCCAACCAAGGTATCTCTAGATACTAATGTATTAGGCATTGTTCTCAACTCATTAATAGCAGTTACTTTCATTTTGTATGCCAGTGGCAAAGCTCTTAAAACTTTAGAAATTATTTCATCTTCACTTAAGGATCCTCCACAACATTGTATTCCCAAAACAATTTCATTTACTCTTTCCATAAAAGTAGAAATTCTTTCATCTTCTTTCATTTTCAAATTTTCATACCTGACCCGGAAGCATTCCAGTTTTGCAATTTTGACAGTGGTATCTCCTTCATTCAATGTCTCCAATTTATCCCAAATAGCTTTAGCAGTAGATCGGTCTGATAATCCCATGATTTGCTGATCTGAAAATGCACTCAAAAGAGCTTCCCTTGCTTTGCAATCATTTTCTTGATCCTTACCCAATGTGGGTGGATTAGGTTGATTTGGTGTAGGACCAACATAGCCATTCTTTGTAACATCCCATAGGTCTCTTCCAATGCAATTCAGATGAGTCTCCATTCTGATCTTCCATATACCATAGTTAGTTCCATCAAGTTTGAGACTATCCTTCCTGAAAAAGTTTGTTGCCATAGGATCTCCTCAAGTTGTTAAACTTCTATAAAAAGAGGACTTAGCTCTGATACCAATTGTTAGGACCCGGGAGGTAACTGAGAGGGGGGGTGAATCAATTGCCAATTAATTTCAACCCAAATATAACTTAATCAAACTTGATGTATAATACTGGTAAACCAAACTTAATGCGGGTTGACAGATTAGCAGTTAATATTAATACTGGTGAAGCTTAATGCATAAAACAGAAAGAGAAACAACATCCACAACACATAAACCAAAGATTTGTACGTGGAAACCCTATAAGAGAAAAAACCAATTTGGGAAACCTTACCCACAATCAGATGATACTACTGTAGATAGTATGTGTATACAAATGGGGTCTGCACATGCAAAAAGGCCAACCACCTAGAGCTCATTGCTCAATCACAAAATAGGAGTCACACTGACTACAATTGGATAGTTAAATCCAATGTTAATGTACTACTCAAAGTAGCATATTCAATGCTGGATTCAGTACCAGTTAAGCTCTGATAATCACCTTCAAAACTTCCTTGAACCTTCTCTATGGTCTGCTCTTATGATCTTCAATATTCGCACATACCATGTTACAATACCATAACCTTACTTACAATATTCCACTTCCTCTCTCCATCTCACAAATGAGATCTTACATAAATACCAAAACCTAAGACCAAATGTGTAGGTCGGCTTACTAAGAATATTACAGTAAAATCAATTACAAATAAGTCAAGATGTGATGCATCATGTTAGCTCAATACATTTACAACAATATCCAATTAATAAATCATCTTCATAACGTGTCGTGCTGATCTGGAATAGATAATGCATACCGGTCCATAACCTAGACCAATTTGCCGGTAATAGCAAATATGTCAACACGATTAGACCATTTACCAAAATACCAAAACCAAGTATCCAAACCATGTCTTTGACATAACCAAGTGATCTCTAGATGATAAAAAGTCATCCTTAGTGCCAGTGAACAATATAACCTACCAATGAACAATATACCGGTGACTGTGCATAAGTAACTGAACATGTCAGTGAACATAATGTGCTGGTTGAACATAACCAAAGATATCCAAAAGGATAAGTGTTGACATCAATGACAAAACTAATGCAACACATCCATAATACCAACACTTCTATCCTTCAGGAAATTGTACAAGATCCCATGTATCATACTTTTTCATAGTTGCCATTTCTTCTTCCATAGAAATCTTCCAAGATTTTGCATCTTTCATACCTAATGCCTCTTGTACATGTCTAGGTTCATCCATATTAGTATTCAAATAAAAAATACATCTCCAATAATTAGATGAATACCTTTCAGGTGGTTGTCTATGTCTTGTAGACCTTTGAACAAGTTGAGTTGGAAGTTCTTCCTCATCTTATGAAGATTTAAAGCTAGATGAGATCTCCTCAACTTCTTGCCTATCAAGTGGTCTCGATTCAACTCTTTCAGACATAGAAGGTAATCGAATCACATCTTCCTATTTAGTCTATTCAGGCTACAATGTAATAGAAGGAGACTTAATTTATCTAAACATAACACTTTTGCTATGAATCACCTTTTGTACAACCGGGTCCCAAAGCTTGTATCCTTTGACACCATAACTGTAACTGATGAAGATACATTTCACAACCTTTTTCTCCAACTTTGTTCACTTCTCCTTTGATACATGTGAACATGCCTAGCAATCAAAAAATCTAAGATGTCTCAATGAAGGCTTGTGACCCGAGCATGCTTCCACATGTATTTTATCAACAATAGATGATGTAGGAGACCTATTAATCAGGTAGAAAGTAGTGGCAATAGCTTCAACCCAAATTTTTTTCTCTAGACCAGCACCACTTACCATACTTCTAGCCTTGTCCATCAGTGTTTTGTTCATTCTTTTTGCAACTCCATTCTGCTATGGAGAATACAGAGTTGTCTTTTGTTTATTAATGCCACAGTCTTTACAAAATCTATCAAAATTATTAGAGAAAAAATCACCGCCACTATCAGTTCTCAAACATTTAATTATATTTCCAGTCTACAACTCAACCATTTCTCTAAATTCTTTAAAATGACTATTTTTTCAGATTTACTCTTAAGTTAGAATGTATACCCATGTCCTTCTACTAAAATCATCATTAAATGAAACATAATATGTGGATTTTCCAATGGAAGTAATAGCTACAAGACCAAACACATCAAATTAAATAAGTTCCAAAACACCACAAGATTTATGTGAACTCAAGTAAAACTAAACGCGGTTTTGTTTTCTATAAATTCAATGCTCACAAAAATAAAAGTCAAGATTACAATCATTCAAACCTTCAACATGGTTTGTATTTTTCAAGGTTCTTAGACCCTTTTCTCCAATGTGGCCAAGTCTCTGGTACCATAACATAGTCTTCTCTGCAGGTAACTTTGCTTCAAAATAAAGAGCACCCTTAGGTACCCATAATCCATGTACATTCACTGAAGGTGAAACCCTCAAATCTTCCAATCAAGTATTCACATATTTACTTTTTATAGAAGCGTTATTACACTCAACCATGTATACCTCTAGCTTATACAAAGTGCCAAACCTGACACCTTGTTGGAACCCTAATTTTTGGCAAAATTCAGTCTTCCCTAAAATTCTGAATTAGTCATTTTTCCTGAACCCTACCATCATTATGATTCTTATATTCCATTAACTTGGCAAAAAATTCTCTATATTACTGACACTAGGCTCTTTGCATTCATGATACTAGTTTGTGAAGAATGGTTTATTCATCTAACATATAAGGTTATTATTATTACAAGTTCATTTAAATAAAAGACATGATACTGCAAAAATTTCTATATGTGGGGTAAAATGGGCTCCCACAAGGGTAGAGCTCAACATATAGCTTCAAAGTAGAGAATTAGTATGTTCTTGGTGCGAAAGCCATTTTTAAGCAAGACGTAGTGTGCAATTCATTAAAAAAAACACCATTTTGGGGTAGCAAGCAACACCGACAAAGTAAATATGACTTTCTCCAAAAATACTAGTTACACTGAAAAGGTTTCTCTATCGACATAACATCCTTTATTTTTCATTAAAAAAAATGAGATTCGGTGTAGCATAGTCATTCTGCTAAGTGCGAAAATGTTTTGCCGAAAGCACATCCTACAATGAAAAGAAGCTTATTGGGGTAAGGTACCTAGGCTATACTGAAAATATAAAAACATGACTATAAGGTGTCGGGGAAGCTCCCTGGTCCTCATACTAAAAATAATGGTTTTCGGTGTAGTTACTGAAGTCTGTTAGACTTAAAATGGTTTCACTGAAATAACATGCTACACCCAAAACTAGGTGGGACCAAAAACTATGAAAGGAAATTGGAATATTCTATCGACAAAACCCAAGGATGGTCTTTCCGAAGCAATCATTTTGAGTGTAACTACGCCGATCAATAAAAGGCATAAGAACTATATCAAAAGATGGTAATAATAAGGTGTAAAAATAATATGCTTAAGTATTATAAGATGAAGATACTTGGTAATAAGGTTTACCCACCTAGGTTTAGCATAATCTGAAGTGTAGGGAATTGCAGTCATATTGACCAATTCTGTCAGTTGGCCAGAGTTGAGTGTTAAATTCAGTCATAAGGCTTGGCATACCTTTATGATTTAACAACCTGCAATTTTGAGCTCCAAAAAATTGGTGACTCTGTTGGGGAACAACTAAGATCTTATCACAAAGTCTATTGAGGGAAGGATTCAGAAAAAAGATCCCATAAAAGAATGGCGACTCTGATTAAAAAAAATTCAAAAGATCAACTTTTATATGTATGGTTTGAGGTCATTGAAACAAGGGCATCCCATCCATCCACTGAATTAAAAACAAAGGAGTAAAAACAAAAAGAAAAATATTAAACAGATTGCAAAAGGTTTTGAAAAAACTCCTACGAAAGCGATCTACAAGTGATTCACCCATGGAGCAAGATATGTCTCTGAAAAATAGAAACAATCATAACAATAGAAATCAGACCTATTGCATGACATTAGCCAAGGAAAATATTGAAAAATAGTATGAAGAAATGACTCTAGCACAAGCAACAACAACTTATAATCAAATATTTCCTCAGAATCATAATCAAATCCCAAGCCGATCTTTAAGTCCAAGGAGTGGACATAAAACACCTAACACTCCTCTTGGTTTCACATCATCACTTGGTATTCAAAGAATGCGTTTTACCCAGGTACACAATGTTAATCAACCAAGGACACAAGGTGAAGAAGTCACAAAATAACTACAAGATCAAATAACTAAGATCCAGGAGAATATGGAAAGACTGAGGCTATTATCACAATGAGATGCTTTAGTTCACCAGATGCAGAGCCTTGCAAACAACATAGTAACTCCTCAAAATAGTGTCCCACTGCATTCGCCACCAGTTACTAATATCCATACATCCACTCAGATCCCACAAAAGATCCCTATGAATAACAATGCACAAAACATTAAAACTATCACAGCCACTCATCCTTCTTCTCACATAAATGCATCCACCACTAACCCACCAATTAGTTATATTCACACTACTCCAACTCATACAAGCATCCCACAAACCTCTGTTAATGCTACCATCCCACCTAGAACCTTTATAGCCCAAATGAATATGGGATAATTCAATTATAGATATAATTCCTATGGACACCAAATTCCCCTATATAATTACACAAGTTTGAATCATGACATGTATAGTCCTTTATTGCATCAGTAAGGAATACCAAACTATAATAATCAATACACTTAGTAGTATAACCATTTTCAACAATGTTCACAAGGACAAAATCACTAGATTCCACATTAGTATCAATATGGGAACCCATATCAACACCAACAAAACATGTTTGTAAGGGGTCCAATGAATGTTGATAGGTACAAACAGATGGAATTCACACGTATTCTTGGGTATCCAAATCCCATTAGTGATGAACTAAGGAAGGTTATTCCAAAATTCTCAGGAAGTGGAGAAGCTTCATGGCAAGATCATGTGAGGGGTTTTTAGAATACATTGGGCAATTTTGATGTACAAGACGAGGATGTCTTCATGAGACTATTCATGTAGTCCCTCACAAAGGATGCCAAGGATTGGTATAAAAGTCTGCCGAACTCATCAATTCATAGTTGGAATGAATTCAAAACACTTTTTGTGGAATGGTATGGGAGCCTTATAGATCCAAAGTTTACTTTGCATGAGATTGCAAACATCCAAAAAGAATATAATGAATTAGTGTCCAATTTTAATATGAGATTCATGAAGTTATTGAACAAATTTCCCCCTCATTTGAAACTAAATGATTTCATGAGTTAATTGTTTTATATTGATGCCTTTGATCCTAAGACAGGATATGAGTTGAGGACAAGAAACCCCCCAAATCTGAATGAAGCCTTCAAATATACAGTTATTAATGAATGCATGTAGTAGGAAAGCTTCAGGTAAAACAAACAAGAGAGATGATGATCGATTATACAACCCTAAAACACAAAACACGAAAGTCAAGGAGGAAGATAAAATGGATAAATTCATAAGTGCTTTGAACGAACTTACCCATAAAGTCACAAGAAATGATAGACCTCAATTGCAGAAGGAATGATAGACCAAGATTACATGATATGATATATAAAACCAATTGAAAAGATGGTAGACTTGTTGATAAAAAGAAAGAAATTCTTGACCTATTAAAGAAGAAAAATAATTATTTGTGGAGGAAACTCCATGGTGCATAGCTTGCAACCTACCACACTCCCCATTGCAATGTATTGTAGCTCAAAATATCCAGTATGATGAAGAAGGGTACCATGGAAATGAAGAATATGATGATAGCCGAACTATCAACATGTTGTCGACAACAGGAGAATATGAATCATTTGATGATGATGGTTGTGACTATGATGTTACTTGCCAAAGACAAGGTAAGAAATGACATCAACAGGAAGTATTTTCAGATAGTGATGATAACACCGACATAAAAGCTTGGGGAAGAAATGATATGGTATCATTAAGGAGACCCTTTGAAGAAGAAATTAAATCCCTCACCGGGGCTACTGTAGAGGAGGCCAACATAAATTATAACCCGAGGAATAGGACTATAAATCAAGATCAAGGTAAGACGGTTAGTATGTTCATAAAAGAATAGAATATCAAAAATGTTGATACAAGGGAATTTAAAAACAAGGGAATGCAAAGATAGTAGTTACTAAACATAATTTAAATACACCAATAAATCAAGAGCATCAGAAAAATAATGCTCCATAGATAGAAACTCTTAAGTCCTGTACCTCACAAACAACTGCATTTGATATTACAAATGTGTTGTCATAGATGAAGATATATGTTCCTCTACTTGAAATGATGAAGATCCCATAATATAAGAATAGTACCATGACCTAATTTTTGAAGCTCCTTTTGGTTTGAATAAGACCAAGAATGAAAAGAAAGATAAATCAGTGGACTTAGGACAAAATAAATAAGCTCTTGAAATATACTTGGGAACTACTCTTCATGATGACCCATCCTAGGTGGATCCTTTCTATCTGACATTATTGATAAACAACAAACTAATGATAAATTGCACGATTGATTCAGGAGTAGCAATAAATGTGATGCCTTTGGGATTCATGAAAGAGCTTGGGTTGGAGGTTGATGATCATTATGGCACTTGCTACACTATAGATAATAGGTCAATCCATGTTGTAGGAGTTTTAAAGAATGTAGAGATAAAAATAGCATCATGTCCAGAGGATACTTACAAAATAGACATCATAGTCATTGATGTACCCCCCAACTATGGGATGTTACTCTCAAGATAGTGGACAAGACTTGTGGGAGGAAGCATCCAGTTGGACTTGTCATATGATATAGTCCCTGTGAATGGAAAGAAAGTGTGAATTGAAAGGGAGACATGCTCACCCCATATTATTGAATATCTCAATACTGATCCTATGGTGAATTTCTATGACATTGAAATAGGAAATTTTACTGTGTAAATAGAAAAATTGGAATTGAAGAATAGTGATCCAATTATAAGTCACACATAAAAATATGTTGAAGGTATTTGGTAAATGTTCTTTGATGGGGCATGCAGTAAAGATGGAAATGGAGCTGGAGTGGTTTTTGTCTCCCTTGAAGGAAAGACATTCAAGCATTCCTTCTTGTTATCCTTTGAATGCACAAATAATATTGCAAAATATGAAGCCCTTTTGATAGGATTAAATTTGGCAATCAAACATGGGATAAAAGTGTTAACTATTTTTGGAGATTTTGAGCGGATAGTCTCAAAGTAAGGTCCAAATACTTATCAAAGAATAAAAGTCTCAACCAATATAAAAAATGCAGTTTGGGACTGTTTGAAATGTTTGATGATTTTTCTATAAATTGGGTAGACTGCCTAAAAATATGATAGTAGACTTTCTTGCCAATATAGCTCTGAGGTAGGATGATGTTACCATGGCTAATATTTCAGAGGCGAAGATAAAGGCCAGATGATCTATCTTGGATAACATATATAGTTGGCAAGTGTTTAAAGATGATGATGATTTGGTGGAGTTATTATAGTGCATTGATAAATATGAAGCTCAAGAAATAGACTTCAATGCTTTTGTGGAGAATGTTGATGGAAAAGATATGGTCTTTGGGAAGGAGGTGGTGCAGTTAAAAACAAATAAAATCCCAAGGGGGTTGGTTTCCCTTGAAAGAGTCTTTGACAAAAATGATGCCCCAACTAAAAGTATCATAGTAGAACAAGACAATTTGGAGGAAATAAATCTAGGAACTGAACACTCTCCAAAAAAAGTGTACGTAGGGAAAAAGATATCTCCCAATGCTAGAGACATGTTGATTGCTTTGTTAAGAAACTACTGACATGTATTTGCATGGTCCTATGAAGATTTTAAAGCATATAGAGAGGACCTTTTTCAACATGAGACCTCACTAAAAACTGATGCAAAACCATTCAAACAAAAGCAAAGGCCTATAAACTCGACTTTGGCACCCAAGATGCAAGAAGGGCTAATGGAGTTAAGGGATGGAGGAATCATAAAGCCTATTAGGCACTCCTCTTAGGTCTCAAACTTGGTACCAACAAGAAAGAACAATGGAGACATAAGACTATGTGTAGATTTTAGGAACTTAAATATTTCCTCTCTCAAAGACAATTACCCCTTGCCAAAAATGGATGCATTGTTACAAATAGTTATATGGTGTGAATTGATATCCATGATGGATGCTTTTTTAGGATATAATAAGGTTAAAGTTAAGGAATCAGAATAATACAAGATAACCTTCACGACCCCATGGGGTACATATATCTATGTCAGGATGCCATTTGGATTAACAAATGTAGGAGCTACATTTTAGCCGGCCATGGATGTGGCATTTGCAAATATGATCAATGCCAACATGTTGGTATATCAAGATGACATCACAACATATTCAAAGAAGGAGGAAGACCATTGCATGTACCTTGAGAAAATATTTCTCAATGAATTGGTGTATGGGATATCCTTGAAACCTAAGAAATGTCAATTTGTAGTCACTGAAGGTAATCTTTTGGGGCACATAGTATCAAAAGAAGGAATGAGGATAGATCCTAACCGGGTAGAAACCATTGAAAAAATTCCAATCCCTAAGACAGTAAAAGCCATTCAATCATTTTTTAGCTAGATAAATTTATTAGGAGATTCATTTCAAACTTTGCTGAAATTATCAAACCAATATCTAAGATTTTGAAAAAGGGAGCAGTGATTAATTGGACATTCAAAGCAATAGATGCCTTTGTGGATATCAAGAGGGCCACCAAAGAAGCTCCTATTTTGAAATCACCTGATTTTGGTAAGCTATTTCAGATAATCTCCTTTGCTTCTTGTAATACTATAGATGTTGCTATATTGCAGAAGAATGAAGAGGGACACAAACAACCTATATCTTTCTTCAGTAAGTCTCTCCAAGATGTTGAGCTAAAATATGACATAAATGAGAAACAAGCATATGCTCTAGTTAAGGCTATAAAAATATTTAGGCCATATTTACTTGGTGTAGAAATCATAGCTTATGTCCCAAACCCAACAATAAAATCTACATTTTTAGACAGACAGATGTGAATGGAAGAAGATGCAGGTGGATAAATCAAATCCAAGAGTTCAACCTAGATATCCAAATCACTAAGTTGGCTAGGGGGCAACGATTGGCCAAGTTAATGGAAGAATCAAATCTAGAAGCGACACAAATAAACAACGTGGAGCTAAAATATACCATCCTGAGTATTGATAGAACACCATGGTATATAGATATAGTATATTACTTGAAAAATATGACATGTTCGAAAGGATTGAATGAAAATTAGAAGAGGATGTTGAAACTATAGGCTACTAAATATGTGATCTTTGAGGGAGACCTCTATTGGAAAAATAAAAATGGATTATTACTTCTATGTTTGGATGAGGAACAATCTAAAAAGGTTTTAGAAGAAATGCATTCTGGTATCTGTGGAGGACATTTTTCGGCCAAAACTATAGCTCACAAGGTACTTAGGTCTGGATACTATTGGTCTAGTGTTTTTAATGATGCATATAATTATGTGAGAAAATGCGAACCCTGTCAAAGGTTCTGAGGAAAATTGAAATACCAAGGAGCCTTTCTTTTGAGACCAATGTACATAGAAGCACCTTTCAAACAATGGGGGATGGATTATATAGGAGAAATCTTAGATAAATCCAATGGAGGACACCAGTGGATTTTGGTTGCCACTGACTATTTTACCAAGTGTGCTAAAGCAATTGTTGGTGACAACAAGGTAGGAAAACTGAGAGGGGGGTAAATTAGTTTTCACCAGATTAAACAATTTAAGTACAATCTTAGTTCTGAACAATTTCAACAAGAATAAAGATAAACACAATAACACTAACACACATAACACCAAGATTTTGATGTGGAAAACCTGGTTAAGGAAAAAACCATGGTGGGAACCTACCCACAATAATATGATGCTCTGCATTAGTATATGTAAATATTACAATGGGGAATGCACATGCATTCAGGCACACTGCCTAGAGCTCATTACTCAAATTGCAATGACCCAGAAGGCTACAACCCTTAGGGAAGGTTCACTACCTTACAAAGATATTCATACTCCAATCTGGTTGAGATGAACTGCAAAGATAGCATTTGCTAATGCCTAATAGTTTTGGTAAGAATAATTGTCTTTCCTGTAATAATCACTACTCAATACACCACACTGAAAGATGAATTCTCTTATTCACACATACACCACTCTTTAATAATGCAGACATGTCCCTGACACCCAAATTACATGAATATTACACCTATTTATACAAGTCATCAACCTTGACTACAAGGTCGGCCAAACCCTCAACACCTAATTATAAAATTACATCACATGATACATGAATCATCCACCAGACCAATACAATTCCATAGATGGCATATCATGGACCCAAATCAACTCCTCGAACATGCAACACCACCAAAAATATCACCAAGATCAACTCCACTACACCACACCACCGAAAATACCGCATAACACAAAGAATATCACCTTACCCATAAGATATTCAAGAACATGCACAATGACCAATGCAAACCACCAAAAAAAATAGGACATGATTAGGAAACAACAACAAGCACATTAGAACCATCTGCAATAGTTGAACCAACACCACTTAATCAAATCTTCATCGATTAACACACTAACACTCAAGAACACTCAACAATAACAACTCAGACAAGAAAGATAGCTTGCGGAGCACCAATTCACTAACCATCTGAAATGTAGATACACATGAACATCCCAAACACTCTCCCAAATTTGCAACTCAAGATATGATCATACCGGAGCACAATGGATCAAATACCAAAACACTACATCACTGAACACTGAAAAACTAATCTCCATACTGGAATCCATAACTCAATTAAATCATCACATAGAATTGTGAAATAAATAAAGAATGAAGTATCTCTAGTTGATTCAACATACCAAATAGATAAACCAACTAGATCAACTCACTGCAAACACCAGATCACCAAAACAAATCTTTGCAACACAAAAACACAGGAATATGTTGACATCAATGATAACAACATATCCTAGCAGCAACAATATCCAACAATCCCCCCCTTTGGCATTGATGGAAACATATGAATGTGAAAAAAAATCAATGGAAAGGAATAAATCATCACCCGCAAACTCCCCCTAAAATCATGCACACAAAGCTCCAAAGATAAGGCAGTTTTTCACATGCTTCTCTCCCCCTTTGACAAAAATGCCAAAGATATAGACAAATCATGCTTCTCTCCCCAAACCAGATAATATTCCCCTCTAAGAAGGACAATCTATCCTCCATAGGATAAACTCACAAATTTGAACAACACACTAACTACCTCAGCCGAGTAGCAACACCAACTCATCAACCCGGATAAGAAGATAAGATTGTGGAGTTCACTGGATTGATGCATCTCAATGCACCTATTTCTCATCAGGAGGGGCAAAAACCCCTAAATTGTATCTTAAATAAATAAATATATCTGCAGGCAAAGGCTTAGTAAAAATATTTGAAATCTGATCCTTTGTAGATATATACTCCAATTTGACTTCCTCATTACTGACCTTCTCCCTCAAGAAATGATACTTAATTGATATATGCTTTGTTTTAGAATGCAGTACCAAATTCTTGGGAATATTGATAACACTTGAATTGCCATAGTAAATAATAGTAGGCTCATCATACACAAATCTAATGTCCTTCAACATTCGCTTCATCCAAACTACCCGAGTATAGTTACTAACAACAACAATGTATTCAACTTCAACATTAGACAGAGATATAGTATCTCGTTTCTTACTCTCCCATGAAATCAACTTCTTCCCCAAAAAGAAATCTCCATCTGTAGTGCTCTTCTGATCATCAACATCACCTGCCTAATCATCATTAGTGTAGGCACATAGCATGAAATCATCATTCTTCAGATACCATAAGCCATAATCAACAGTCCTCTTCAAGTATCTGAAAATCCTCTTCACAGCAGTAACATGAGTCTCTTTAGGATCATCCTGCATAATATCTGGCACAAAGACAAACAACATGCATAATATCTGGTCTAGTCTGGGTTAAGTAGAGAAATCCATCAACCATAGATCTATACAAAGTTTGATTAACTTTCTAAGATTCATCATTCTTAGACAACTTCCATCCAATCACCATAGGAGTTCCAAAAGGTTTAGAATCCGCTAACCCAAACTTTTTCAACAATTCCTTCACATACTTAGATTAAAAGATAAATTTTTTTTTACCGGTCTGAGTAATCTACAATCTTAAGAAGAATTTCATCTCACCTATCATAGCCATCTCAAACTCCTTTTGTATATCATCCACAAACTTCATACTTAAATCATCATCACCTCCAAAAATAATGTCATCCACAAACACTTCAACAATCAAAATGTTATCTTTATCAACCTTAAAGTATAAATTACTATCAACAATACCTTTACAAAATCCCAACTTCATTAAATACTTATCCAATCTAGCATACCAGGCTCTAGGGGCTTGCTTCAGTCCATATAGTGCTTTCTTCAATTTGCATACCATATCTCCTTAGTTTGATAATGAAAATCCATCCAATTGCTCAATGTAGACTTCCTCTTTCATATCATCATTAAAAAATTCTGACTTAACATCTATTTGATATACCTTGAAATTCTTGTAAGCAACATATGCAAGCAACAATCTAACAACTTCAATTCTAGCTACAGGAGCAAAAGTCTCTTCATAATAAATACCTTCCATATGTGAATGTCCCTTACATACCAACTTGGCTTTGTTTCTAACCACTTCATCGACTTCATTCAATTTATTCTGGAACACCCATTTACTGTCAATTACATTCTTGACTTTAGGTCTCGAAACAAGCTCCCATGTATTATTCTTCTCAATTTGATTAAGCTCTTCTTCTATTGATTTTATCCAATTCACATCTTTACATGCTTCAACAACATATTTAACCTAGATTTTGGAAATAAAGCATATCTCTTCAGCAACAAGTCTTCTCCTAGTCATCACACCTTTGTTCTTATCACCAATAATCTGATTCTCTAAATGATTCAATCTCACATACCTCAGAGTCTTGAACTTCTTCACCAACAACAATAATATACGAATTAACTGTCTCTACTAGAGAATTTTACTTTAAGATCTCAGTCTGCACAGGCTTTGAAACAACATCTCAATCATCAAACTCATATCCGCATTCTTTGATCCGCTTCCCATGACATTCATCAACCTTCACATTTGCACTTTCCACTATCTTTTGTAGTATCCTATTGTAGCACCGATAGGCCTTGCTCTTACTAGAATATGTTGGAAATTGACACTCATTTGGTTTCTTATGTTGTTATTTATGGAAACATTGGCAACATATTTTGGTTAATTGACACCGACACTTATAGACACTTCACTGACATCAAGCATTTCAAAGGTAACTGGCAAATTGGTGCAGGAGCACCTAGTTTTGAGTCCAGTTTCTTCATTTTGGTGTGTTTGTTCATAGGTTGGTTTGGAGTGGTGAATAAGAGTCTTCTCTTAGGTCTTCATATGTTTTTTTAATACTTTGGTAGGTTGAATGTCCTTAGGACAATGCATTTGCTCAATTTTGGCTTGTAAGCCCTTGTAAGCCTAAAATGGCATAATCTAGCATATTGATGAAAAATGCCTTGAATAGCCTTTTTTGGAATTGATACATGTTAATGTAATGGTTTTTAGTCATCCTAGATGGTTTGGAGGAGAAAACAAAGTATGTAAGGTAAAAATGCACTTTTTGGCAAACGTTGTCAAAGTTGCTTGACAACATTTTGCAACGTTGAGCAACTTTTTGTATTTTTGAGAAAAGGGTTGGTTAGGAAACTGATGGAGAGTTAATTAGGACAAAAATGGAATATAAATTCCCCAAGAATGAATTTAATGAGGTTTTTGAATGCCTGGAGTAGATTGGAATACAAATTGGAGACCAATTTTGAGTTTTACATTGCATTTTTCAAGAATTAGAGCATCACTCTGTACTTAATGGATTGATTGCATTGCTGTTATTTTCTTGTTGTTTTGTATATGTTCTTGTAATGCTCAGGAAGAAATTTGGTTAGTTTTATTGTAGGTTTGAATAGAGTTTTTAATTTTGCAAGCTCTTGGTCTGAGTAAGGGTTTGAGAGGCCCAAACATGGTTCCAGCTTTCAAAGTCCTTTGAGTTCTTCTCAATAACCCTTGGGAATCGAGCCATGTAACCTTTGTATAGTGTATATATATTTTATTTTCCTTTGGAGGTCATTGAAAGGCCAATGAGAATCATTTCCTAGGCGAGCTCAATCATAGCCCAGTTAGGAAATGAATGAGATTATGCAAGTGTTTGCAGGAATGAGAAAGGTTGGAGTTTCAGAGTGATTGGAATGAATAAGTGAGGTGTGGTAGAGTATATGTGTGAGTTTGGAGGTGTGGAAGATCAAGGAAGACACCAAACCCTTGGAAAAAGATCAAAACAAGCCTAAAACCACCTAAAACAAGAATTTCTTGGGTTTCGTACCTATACGGATAGGCTGAAATTCCTCACTTCATAAATTGGAAAGAACTTCCAAAAGGGTATCCTAATCATCAAGAGTTTGTGTGGAACTTTGGGGAAATTGTGAGAAAATCCACAAAAACCGGTTAGGTAGGGCTAATTTGGGCTCTAGGGCTACTAGGCCTAGAAAATAAGGAAAGGAAGGAGTGATGGGAAAATGAAGCAAATCCCCACTCAAAACTAGTTGATCACCCTTGGAAAACATCATGAACACTTAATACAACCTTTGCAAGCATTTTTTAGGAGTTTGAGATTGTAAGGTTGGATTTACCCTTGTGAATCTCAACCATGCCTGAGCAACTAGTGAGCACATCTTGATTGGGAGCACTCTTAGAGTGTTAAGGTGTCTAAATTGTTTAGTAGACCAGATGAATAATGAATGAATCCCACTAAGAAAATACCTGACTACCACTAAACAAGGAAATAGCTCTCTTTGGGTATACCTCCCCATCACAAACTAGGTACTGGTATGGGAAGCCGACATCACTTGGAGATCCGACAAAGGATAGTATTATGAAAAAGAATTTTATAATTCATATGTTTTTGTAATGATCCGACATCTATTATCAATTTATATGTAAGCCAACATATGGCATAAATGTTTGTAAGGGTATATAAGTCAATCTATTAGGTCATTTAAGATATAACATTAGAGATTAGATCTAACATGCGAAGTTTATGTATGCGAGATCATTTGTATGTGAAAGTAATATTCTATAATGATTTGTAACTCATAAGGTGTATGTTATTCAGCAAGGGTTTAGGGTTTAAGAACTGGAATAGTCAGAGCCTTAATTGAAACTCAATCAGGCATAGCAAATGCATTATATGAGTTCAATTTTGTTGTTTTGTATCAGAAAGTGATTGTAGTCAGTGAGACTCTTCATGATGAGTAGTGTTCTCTAGGAAGTGTGCCTTCCTTCATCTGCAAGTCCCTATTATATGTAATATATGTTCATATGGCCAGTGGACTGATATTGTGGGTCACAAATCCCACCGTGGTTTTTCCACATTGAGGTTTTCCACATATAAAATCTCTATGTCATGGTGTTCATTTATGTGATTGCAATATTTGTTTCAGTTACTTAAATTTATGTTTACCAGCTGATGAATGAATGTTTTGATAAGGCTAAAATCTTACATTATGGTAGAACACTGATTCACCCCCCTCTTAGTATTCTTAGATTCCAACAACTGGTATCAGAGCTTTGTGCCTCGGAGGAAGACTAACAACTTGAGGGAGATCCTAAATCTAGAATCCATGGAGATGTGTTTAAGGCAGCAACTTGAAGTTGCTCTTGAAGAGTTTGAAGCTGAAAAGGTTAAGAACATAAAGGTGGAAGATGAACTTAGATCTGCAAAATAATTCATTGTCACTCTACAAGAAAAGCTATCAAATACTCGAGCCAAAAGGAAGGAACTCTGGGAACAAATGCAAGATCAAGATGATGAAGAAAATGACACTCTTAAGAACCTATGTCAGAAGATAAGTCAAGAAAATGAAGTTATAAAAAATAAAACACAAGCCCTAATTATGAGGATGGAAAAAGAAATTGAAGACCAAAAGAAAATGGAAGAAGACCTTTATAGATCATTCAAGGACAAATATGAAGAATGCATCAGGTTAGCTCATGAAAATGATGTGTTGAGAACAAAGTTAGTGCAATTCCAAAATAATAAACAAGAACTTGAAAGACAAATGACAATCCTAAGAGATGATCGGACTATTGCAAATGAGTATAAGGACAAATTCAAGGCTAGTTCAACAAAACTTAATGAATTATTGGAGAGTCAAAGGTAGAATAAAGACTCCAGAGGACTTGGATTTGAACAAGCTCAGAGCTCCAATATTGCAAATGAAGATTAGACATCCAGTAAGGAGGATGATCAAAACAACCTTAACCAAAAGACACCAGTAAGACAATTCAATGCTCACAAATTTAATGGTAGATGCCTTGTTTTTAATAAATTTGGTCATATGGCTAGACAATGTAGAAGTAGAGTAAATTAGAATTATTCTGGATATATAAAAGTAATTCAAATGAACAATGTTACATATTATGAATGCAACAAGATTGGACACATAGCCAAGTTTTGTAGAAGCAAAAATCCACCGGTTGATGGAACAAATGATAAAGGAAAGCAAAAGATCAATGAGATATGACATGATCATACCAAGAGATGGGCCAGGAAGTCAGATAATCAATCATGTCATGCCCAAACTTTTGGGCACAAATGGAATAATTTTTTTTTTTTAAAACACATAACTTAATAAAACTAAAATATCATTTAAAAACCATCTTATTTTTTTTTTCAAGTTAAATACAACGTAGAGTTCATATTAAGTAAAGGTAACTATGTATGCATTTTGGAGCTAAACTAATATGACTAAGGGATCATTCTCAGCTTAATAACTCACATGTTATGCTAATTTAATTATCTACACTATTTTCATCATGCATAGTAGAAAGAATAGACTTTTATTTTTCCAATAATAAGAATGCAGCAAATATTTTATTTCAACAACTATAGGAACTTAATCCTTAGATAACACCCTTGTTTTTTTTGCAAAAATAACTTAATAGGAAAATACATTTCTTTTAAAAGCATATAGAATACAAAGTAGTCAATATTACAAAAATGTGTGATACCCATCTAGTCTCTCATTTCCATTAAATGAGGACTTGAAATAAAAATGAATGCACTTCCTCTATATTTTTTTTGAAATAAATACAACATATAACTTTCCTTTTTACATTGCTGCAAATGAAATACAATATTCCCTTCCCCAAGCTTTTCTACAAGTCAAATAAAAACCAGCAACTCGTAGCTTTCTTTAGCTTTTTCTTCCCAAGCAACCTGCAAATAAAAACATAAGGCTTGACCATGGAGTGCTCACCTCCCAGCCTAGGCTTACTAGAAGCCACCCCCGAGCTTGGAGAACCAAGCACTAGACAGGTTACACACATGCAAACACAACAAGCAAGGGGTAAACACACCACAATAATTTTCCCAACCAAGGCTACACTTCACCACAAATTGTGATGATTTTCCAAGGGTGGAAGTGGACCAAATACCATTGGGGAGACTGCAAGCATGGAACATCTCAAGCCACCTCATGGCAACCAAATACAACACAAGTCCATCCCCACATCCTTATGCCCCCCAAAGGCATATAAGCCATATCATATCTCCTTATGACCCCCAAATGCATAAACAAGGCTATGTAGTAAGGGTCACAAAAGAACACCCTTGAGATCACTCTCTTAATGAGAGCCTCTCACCCAAGGCTGTCAAACTTCTTCCACCCCAAGACCATCCTACTCTCCCAAGAGTAGAAGGCCTTGGATACTCCCAATACAAGAAAATGCATAAAAGAAATGAAGGGGAAAATCACATATTCTTTCACAAAGTAAAATAAAAATAAACAACTCTTTCATACAAGCATTTCTTCAAACATACATATGCAACATAAACAAAAAGAGAGCAAGAACCAACCTTAATCTACCCAAAGGTTTTGCTAGATCTTGTTGGGGATGAGCAGCCCAAATCCACACAACCTTTTCACCAACACTTAGCCAAAATTCTATCCTACAACTATTCTTCTCAAAATTGCATAATCTCCACCAATGGAGAGTGGGTGATTAACTCACTAAGTCCCTAATCCTTGCCTAAGAAGACCTCTCTCACTCTTCCCAACCCCTTGGATAGAGTGAGAGTTCCCATTGGTTGGTCTTCCCAACCTCTTACATGTTGCTAAAACTAGAAAGAGAAAAGGTAAGAGAGGATGGGGAAGAGAGTCTGACATCAAAAGGGAAGGTTGTCTATCCTAGGAGGAACCTTCTAAGTTGAATTTTCGCTGACCTTGGAAAAACCACTTTTTGAGGTGACTAAACAGTCACATGGGAGTAGTCACATGCTTAAAAATACCCCTAACCCATAGGTATACCCTTTGGATCTTTGGAAAAGCCCTAAAACTAACCCTAGGAGTCCATTTGACCCCTTAGAAACCCAATTGAAGTTAACCTACGGGTCAAACCTGAGTTGACCACTCCCAAGACTCCCTACCCAAGGCAAATTTGGGACCACACTCAAATGTTTGGAATGGGCTTTGGTAGAAACAAACTCCCCAAGAGACAAGTCAAAATCAATGACACTAATCAGCACGTGTCAAGTGACACAACAAAATACATTACAAAAGTACACATGGAATTTGTCTCTTGTTGGATTTACACAAGTTAATAAATTCAATTCAACACACATGCAACATTTACTTTCACAAATAAAATACGATACAAACGGGGTGTTGTCTCTCTAAATAGACAACCCCTGGCTTCACAAACGTACATAGGTCTAGGTTTGGTTCTCCATAATATTTCCATGGTCACATGGATAATTTTCCCATGCATCTCAATTTACACATTAGTAATTCCAAATAACCACATATATTATTAAACACATGAATTTGAATACACATCAAACACTCATACAATTGACAGTAATAAATCAATATCTCATATATCCCAATTAATCCACATAAGCAATTATCATAATCCTCAAAATTTGATGCATTCATAATATATGCATTCTATTTCTATCATCATAATAAAGTCTTGCAAATCCAATAATGACATACATCATGTCAAAGTAATTCTATTCTAGCATCATATAAAGTTTCATATCCATAATGCATAAAAATGAAGCATCAATATACATCAATGTTATCCAAATCATGGAATCATATAAGTTCAAAATCCATAATGCAATAAAATAAAGCATCCATAATGGTCTCAACATAAAAATAACAAAAATACTAGGATGAGTCGGGGTAGGGCCTCACAAATCGGGAGGTGAAACTGGTCCGGTTACTCAATCGGTGGAGCAGAATGTTCCTGCACCAGCAGGGAGCTCATTCAAAAACTGAGGTAGATGCCTTAGGGGTAGAAAAATTTCATGCAAATCCTACATATTCCCTAGGAAAGGGATTTGGAAGGATGTTCCAGACTTCTGAAAAGTTTATTCGACATACATATGTTGACTCGAGATCCGGTATGTCTCACCGAAATGCATTTATGTTGATGGTGAATTAGGGTTTTTTGAAGGATAAAAGGAAGAATTCACTTCAGTATGTTCACCTTGCATTCAAAGAGATATAGAGCGAGTCAGAGGCGATTCAGAGTGATTAGAAGCAACCATCAGATATTTTAACTACACTCGAAGGAGATATCTAGGGTTTATCACCGATGACTATTTCTTGGTATTTTTTGCAATTCAATCATTCAAATTAGAGGCTGGTTCTTCTTCTATCCCTATTTTTGTTGAAAATCCTACTGTAGTAGAGGTTAAGGACCGTCCAAGACCAATATTCAAGAGATGCCCACATATTGCAACTCTGGATGATTCGGTCGACGCTTTTTCAAGGGTTCTTGAAGGCATAGTTTATGTTGAAGATGTCAGAGCTTACATCCACTGCAACCTAGAGGACTTGGGAACAACTGAGATAATGTCAATGTAAATATCTAAACTATTGAATGACTCCAGAATCATCAAGCCTAAATTCAAGCATATTGCAGTCCTAGGGTTAATCAGAATCTTGGTTATTCCTAAGTTTGAGGATGAGATAATCTGGTACGTACTGAGTAGAGTCCATGGTGAATTTATTTGGTTGGATAGACCCCATAAGATCACCAAGGAAGCAATTAGGGCCATCACCAACTTACCTCAGATAGGTCAGAAACCAGAGAAGAAGATATCAGATGACCAGATCAACAAGCTCATAGGTGCAACCTCTAATAATCAGTCAATGAGAGTCAGTACCATTACTGACAAGGATGTCAAATTCATCAGTATGATTATAGGTTACAAGGTAATCTAGTTTAACTGACTTAACTTTGTTTCTAGCTCTTGAATTTTTGTTGCATATCAAATGTTAAAGAAGGATGAAAAGTATGATCTATGTGAATGGAGGAAAGAAGTGTTGATTATGAACTTAGGCAAGATTAACGGTGAAAAGAAAGGATTTTTCTGGTATGGAAATCTGTTAGTGTACTTAATGCTTTTCTTCTTCAATGAGATACCGAGTTTGGGAAAAAAGCAATGGGCCTTTGATATACCGATAGGCAGGCAGATTAAGGGTGCAATCACCAATTTGGGAAACTTAAGAGATGACAAAGTTTGGGGATACTTCAAATCATTTCAGAAAGCCATGAAGTCAAGGGGAAGAATTCCAAAGAACATAGTTGAGAAATACTCAACTGAAATCTGTTTCATGGTGAAAATTGATGAAACTCTTCTGGAAGCTATAATACCCTGGAAGATATGGATTGAGGAAATGGGTTATGAGGTAGAAGCGAGTATTTTGGATGCATATGCTAGGATGATTATTGATGCACTGACATGAATCTTAAAAATCATTTGGGACAACAAAGCAGAAAGAATTTGAAGTGAAAATTGAATTCCATCAGAAGAATAGAGAGATGCAATAGAGAAAAGTTAGTCAATTTGTTGAAAAGGTTTCAAAAGACATCTAGACTATAATTGATGCATCATCAGCCAAAGAAGTCAAGAAGAGGAAACAACCTGAATCTCTCCTTGCACCAATTACTTCAGATATTGAGACTGAGGATGAAATTCCTTTATCTTTCAAAAGGATGCAAAGAAAGAAGGTTGAAGATCCAAAGGAGAAATATGAGAAGACAAGGAAGCAATTGTCAAGAAAGGTAACCATTAAGATGCCGACAAGTCAACCAGTTGGAAGGAAGCCCACTCAAAAGAAAGGGCTAGTGAAAGAAACTCCTGCATCATTTGGCAAGAAGAAGAAGGAAGACATAGCTGAAGCTATTGAAACTGGTAATGTAACTATCATTCCACCTAGATGAGATAACAAAGGATGGTATGTTGAAGAAAATTCCACATTATTATGAACATTTGGATGATAATAAACAAAAATAAGTTGTGGAGGTAGTTTTGTTATACTTGGACATATATAAGAAGGCTTTATTAGAGATTGCAAAGAAAATACCGACACAATTGTATAACAACCTAAATGCTAGAAGATTATCTGCTATGGAGGAAGACCAACACATAAAGATTCAAGCATTATTAAATAATTATGGTTTAATTACCCTAGAGGAGATGGATAGGTGGTGTCTTGACACTACAAATAGAACAATCTTTAGAAACAGGCACATGACAGTTAGCCTTATGGATGGTAGAGTCAAAGAAATAATCAATGAAATGAATGAGGCATGGGTTAAATTCTTTATTGACAACCCTGATTTCTTTACATCACCAAAAGATAATCCTAAGTTTGACACTTTAGACATCCCAGTTGATGGAAAATGCAAAGGTGTAGTGGATAGCCCATCCACAATTTTGAAAGATGCCAAGGAATTGGATGCGGAATCTCTAGCAGATGCAAATGTACAAAATAAAGAGGAGATACATGAAGAGAAGGATAGTGTACATATTGAACAGGTTATATATGTTAAGGACAATAGTCCTCTAGATCAAAATGAAAAGGTTATGGATACAACAAATGTGTAATTGACAGTAACAGATGCTACACCAAGTGGAAAAGCCATCGGTGCAAAAGAAGATGATATAGGAGAAAACAAACCAGAAGAGAAAGGTGAAGAGAAAAATTAGGAAGAAGAGAAGGAAAAGGAAGTTCAAACAGAGATAAGTATTCCTGCACAATCATCAGAGATAAAGGGAGAGGAATCCGTCAGGGAACTGACATCTAGGACTACATTGTTGGCAATTACCACTGCTAATGTTGAACAAAAGAGCATAGCAAAGATGAGTTCAACCGAGCTCATGATGATTGCAGCTCAGAAAATGATCAAGGAAGGGACTGAGGAAAAGAAAATAATTGAGCATTCCATTCCAATCTTGCACCAGTTAGTCCCAAAATGCCAAATTGATAAGGGAGAAAGCCCATCTGGCAAGCTCAAGATGCTGACTGAACATGTCTCAAAGGAATTTTCAATCACTGCAACAAATCTCTAATCGACATGCTCTAGACCAGTTTGCTCAGGCCAAGAGGACCACTTTTAATCAGTTGATTGAATCGAATAAGGTACAAATAGCTAATAGATTGAAAATGATTGATAATTCTTTATGGCAATGTACACATATTTACCGGGTATGCTACAATTCAAGTTTACTCACAATAGGTATAGACAAAAGCATTAAAGATGTTCAAAACACAATTACGGGCATTGTAAATAACTTTGATGGCTTCTAGATTCAAGGGGATAAGGCTCCAAGCTCGGATGGCTTTCTTATGTTTTTATTTCAAGAATATTGGCATATTGTTGGGGAAGACATGGCCAATGCTCTCAAAGAATTCTTTGGATCCAGAATAATTCTTAAGGAAATCAATTCTACTTTTATTGCTCTAATTCCTAAGGTGGTTGGAGCTGATTCTATGGGAAAGTTTAGGCCACTAAGTCTTTGTAATTATTTTTACAAGATTATTTTAAAAGTCCCGACTTCTAGATTTTTGGCAGTTCTCCCCTTTGTTATCTCTGAGGAGCAAAAAGGATTTGTCCTAGATAGGCAGTTTTTGGATTCTATTATTGTTGTGCACGAGAATATCCACTCTCTTAATCCTGAAAACAAAGAGGGATTTCTTATAAAGTTGGATCTGGCAAAAGCCTATGATAGAGTGGAATGGCAGGTTCTTTTCAGGGTCATGAAGGCCTTTGGATTTGATGAGAAGGTTATTAAATTTTACTAGAGAATTGATATCTACTCCAAATTTTTCTATTCTTATTAATGGATCTCCGTCTAGATTTTTTAAATCTTCTAGGGGTCTTAGGCAAGGAGACCGTATTTCGCCTATTCTTTTCACTATCTTGGCGAAATGTTTGAGCAGATTGATTCAAAAGTTGAAAATGAATAAAACCATCAAAGGGTTGCAACCCTCTTCTGCTAATGTCTCCTGTACACATCAATAGTTTGTTGATGATACAATTTTATTGGGATATTCTTCTGTTAGTGAAGCTGCTACCTTCAAAGGTTCTCTCAGATCTTATTCTCTGGCTATTGGACAACAGGTTAATTGGGAGATAGCTGCTATTTACTTCATCAATACCCCATTATTGAGGTAGCATAGGATTGCTAACATAATTGGTTGTAAGGTGGAGCTGCTCCCATCTATTTATTTGGGTCTCCCTCTTGGTTTGGATCCTCCAAACTCTTTTTGGAATTCATTAATTGACAAACTCAACAAAAAATTGGCAGGTTGGAAAGGATCTATGCTATCTCAGGTTGGTAGGCTTCAACTTCTTCAAGCTACTCTTCAGAATATGCCTATTTATGCTCTTAGCTTGTTTAGTATACCGATTAAATTTGCTGAAGCTTTAGAAAGAATTCAGAAAATATTTCTTTGGTCAGGTGTAGAAGATAAGAAAAGGATAGTGTTGGTTGCCTAGGATAAAGTCTGTAATCCTAAGAGCAATGGGGGATTAGGTATTAAATCTCTCAAACCTTTCAACAAAGCCTTGCTTGCTAATCAATTTGGAGGGCTTTTGGTATTAAGAAAGATTGGAGTAGGGTGTGGTTTGATAAATATATACATAACCAGCCAATTCATTCTCTTCTCTATTATGAAGATATCCCTGCTGGTTCTTTTATATGGAATAGTATGATCAAATCTATAAAAGTTGCTAAAGCTGGAGCTGGATGGGTCCTTGGCAAAGGTGATAAAATCAGGTTTTGGGAGGATATCTGGATTAAATATGAACCTCTTTTTAACTAGGATTGTAGCCAATTTATTGAAGAATTCAAAATGAGGTATGGTTCTATGGTTTGTAATTATTGGAAGGAGAATAAATGGGCCAGACTTGATGAAGTTTATGCTAGATTTTCATTGCTCCAACATGATTTGTTGTCCTTTCCTATTAGTAAAGATTTTGATGATGTGTTCCTTTGGAAGAGAAATCCTAGGGGTAATTTTACTGTTGCCTCTGATTTTAAAAAAATTGTTACTCAGTCTTGCAACCCAATATGGACTAAAATTTGGAATAGATTCCTCATTCCTAAAGTTAACATATTTTTTTGGCTTGCAACTCATAACAAGATTCTTACCATTGATAAATTGGCTCAAAGAGGATTCATGTTTCCTAATAGGTGTGAGTTATGTCAGAAAGAGGCTGAATCTATGGATCATTTCTTTATTCATTGTTCTTTTACCTGGGAAATCTGAAGTAAAGTTTGGTTGGAATGGAAAGTTGATTGGGTTATGCATAATAGTCTTAAGGAAGTCATCTTGCAATGGATCTTCCCTACCAAACTTCTTCTCATTAAGACCCTCTGGTCGTTTGTCCTTCCTATGACCTGTTGGCATATATGGAAGGAGAGAAACAATAGAATTTTTAGGGAGGCTAAGTGTTCTTCTCAGGTGGTTTTTGAAAAGATTTTCAGGGCTATTAAATAAAACGTCAATGCCATTCACAAAAACAAGCAGTGTAGCTATTTTAACATGAATGATAATGAGAAAAGCATCCTCACTAAATGGAAGTTGATACACAAGGTCTGCAAATCTGATATGAAGAGTGATAAGTCGATGCTTTGACATGTTTTTATCATGACTCTTAGGGTTTTTGGTATCTTTTGGGTTGCGTTGTGATAGTAAAGTATTGTGAATTGACTATATGTAATCCATGTTTTAAAACTGAACTTAAGAAATCATGTTTGAACTTTGTTGGTTAATTCCTGCAGCCATGCCAATTTATTCCTGCAGCCAAATGATTTGTCCCTGTGATATGCAGATTATTTAGGATAATGTCATATGTGGTTAATGAATGTATTAATTGAGTAAGATACATATGCATGTCCTTGTATGTTGTTTTTGTTTTAGTGCAGATAATAATTGATGCTGCGGTGGATGATTTTCTTTCGTGCCTAAGGACTGGAGAATCACGTATAGATAACTGGAGCTCAAACTGAAGGGGATTTGAGCAAGTGCAATGTATGGCATAATCAGAGCAGTTATACTTCACCATGGGAGTTTTAACTCTGGTGCATATTGAATTTGCAAAATATCGCTTTGGTGTGCAAAGACTATGGTTCGGTTTCAGATCCACAGTTCTTGTAGCCAAGCTCTCAGTTATCTCCTTCATCTAACAATTATCCACCTCTTCTTCTAGGCGTAACTTGAGTTGTCCATGGTAGTTGATCTTTTCTTTATAATAAGTTCTTCCATCTTTCTTAGAGTTAGACAAGATGGAAAGGAATTGAGCAGAGTTTTGACAAGCATTCTGAATTTTCTCTTTTGGAATATGTAATCATTTTCAGGAAGAAATGAATAAGAATATGTTGTTCTGATCTGTTAATAGTACTTTGCTGGGAGTTTGATATCACTCATCCAAGGGGGCCCACTTGGTGAGTGATCCTATGTTTATGATCATTGAAGTTAGTTTTTAATTAGTTGTAGTAGAAGTTCATGATTGGATTATTCCTGCAGCCACTGGAAATAGATCCATTGACTATTCCTAAAGCCAAGACAAAACGGTGTGATTTCTGTTATTTTTATTAGATCATTTCAGTAGTGTTCTGTGAAGCTTTCATGTAGCCTTTTATGATTTCCATTCCTATCTTTCTTTTCTGCATAATGTTAGTTACTGCAGTAATGCAAAATAATCATTTAAGGAGCCTAGTGCATATATATTGCAGACCCATTTCAAGTTTTACATTCCTGGATTGATAACTAAATGAACACCAGCCATGAAAATAGTAAACTCTCCCATATGACTATCCAAACTTCAGATTGAGATTTCAATTAGAGGTATCATTATTATCATTATAGTTGGGGTAGACATTTTTGGCACCGTTGCTGAGGATGGTGTCAAGCTAAGAACCTTTTATGATTATTTTAGTTTCTAGTTAATTGTTTGTAATTTCATGAATCTACATGCATAATAGAAGAAGAGATGCCAGAGGTAGATTTCTGCCCACTCATACTACTCATGTAGAAGATAATTTTCCAGATATAAACCCTTTTGCTAAACTGTATCAAGTCCCATAGAATTTGAATCACCCTAAGTCTAAATTTCCAGAAGGTAGTCTTTAGTTCCTTTTCGGTCCACAAGAAGAAGAATTTCCTATAGTAACAACCCCCACAAGTCCAATGCAAGGGAATCCACCTCCTGTTGGGAATAATCCACCACCACCACTTGGTCCAACATTTGTGTTTGCCATCTCTGACCAACATGATAATGCTAACCTCAAGAACATTCCAACATCTTCACTTCCTAAATTCTATGGGTCAGTGATAGAGGATCTGGATACATTTTTGTTTGAGTTTGATGTTCTCTTTAGGAGTTTTGACTATACTACAAATGCCCATAGACTAAAAAATTTTCCAGCCACTTTGAAGGAGTCATCCTTGAGATGGTTTATGAGCTTGGGTAGTAGCACAATCAACACATGGGATGAGATGAAATAGTTGTTTCTTGTAAAATACAAAGATTCTTGTAGAGGCACTGATCGTCATGGGGATGATATCTTTAGAATAACACAAAGTGAAGATGAGAGCCTTGAGGATTATCTAGAAAGGTTTTTGTTTAGTGTCAAGAAGTCCAAGCATAGTACTCTGAATGAAGATTCCCTCAAATTGATATTCTTGAGGGGTATTAGTGATGAATGCACCAATTCCTTAGATCTCATGGGAGGAGGTGACATTACACAATCTACTTGGGCTGAAATAGGACAAATTTGCAAGAAGTATTCCAGATCTACTTCTAAGAATAGGAGATTTAAGCCAGGGGCACCATCAGCAGTGTCTGGAACTGGAGTTTCTAGTTTGGAACTTAGCCATCTATTAAAATATTTCAAGGAGGACATTATAAACAATATGGCTACTCAGTTGGATACATTGGCAGCTAAGAAGAAGCATGAGGAAGCTGATGCATTTCATGCAAAATTTTGTCATCATTGTAAGCAATAGAAGAAAGATTGTAGATGTAAGATGGTTGCAAATGTTGAAGTACCTAATTTCAAACCAATTCAAGGTGAGGATGAACAAGTCTTCTATGTTGCTCAAAGAAGACCAAATTTTCAAAGACAAGGTATGCCACCTGATCCACTTTCCTTTTCTAGTTATAGTGGTAATTCTTATGCACCAAATAGCCAATGGCAACCACGATATTCTCAAAGTTTTGGTAATTATCCACATTGGTATGGATCATAAGGCCAAGGACAACACTTTGCTAATCAAATCCCCCAGTGGCAGCAGCCACAGGGAAACTGGTATCCACCTCAAGGTTCAGGGAACCAGTTTCAAGGGAATTGGCAACCTACCTCTCAATGGAGGGGAAACCCATCATGGTCATCCCAATCTTCTGGATATCAGCCCCCTGCTTAGCAGCCACAACCTCCTTCTTTAATGCCTCCTCTTGCAACTACAACTGCACCTCCTAAGCCAATGCAGCTGCCTACTCAACCGTTACCTAATCCAAATATCAAATCTCAGCAACAACAACAAGCTTATTCAACTGATGCTAATCAATACCTAGCCTATTCTTTATCACTAGATGATATTCACCTTCGATCTGGGACAACTCTACCTAATCCCTCTCATCCAGTTATTACTGAGGTACAAGAAGAGCAACCAATCTCTGATCCTAAAGATGTAATACCTCAGAATCAAATATTACCACCATTTTCCCATAGATTGAAAGACAAAGAAGTTTCCACCGAACAACAACAAAGCTTTGATATTCTTGATCAACTGAAGCACATTTGTGTTAAAATTCCATTGTTGCAAGCAATAAAGAATGTTCCTATATATGGTAAGGCATTGAGAGAAGCATGCCTAAATAAGCCTAGAAGAAAGAAAAAGGATCCACAAATAGTTCATGTTATGGGTCAATTGGCTAATATTATGTTAGGAAAAATTGCTATTCCAAAGTATTCTGATCGAGGTAGTCCTGTTGTGAGTATAGTCATTAATGGCAGTCAAATAAAAAATATTTTAGTTGATCTAGGGGCAGCCATTAATGTAATGACAAGGGAAGTAATGAAACATCTAGAGATAGATAGTTTAAGGGCTACACTCACAGTTCTCCAACTTGCTGATGGCTCTGTAGTAAGACCTAATGGTATCATAGAAGATATAGTAGTTATTCTAGATTCCTGGGAATATCCTATAGACTTTATGATTTTATCTCCAAAAGAAACATTGGGGGGATATCTAGTCATTTTGGGAAGACCATGGTTTGCCACAACTAATGCATATATTGGGTGTAGATCAGGGGACATGACTATTTCAGATGGTAGTTCCACAAAAATATTAGCCTTGTATTCCCCAGCACAACCTCAGCTTGAGCAATAGCAAGCTGTTTGGCCTATTTTGGGAGAGGAATCTGAAGAAATTGACTCTATTAATCACCTTATGATGATTAATCAAGTGTGACTCATGCAGTTATATGATGAAGAATCAATTCTTTATAAGATCCTGATAAATGAATTAATAGAAGACCAAGAATTGCAGGAATTGGTTACGAATATTGCAAGTTTGGACTTTCTTGTAGCCACTGATATCTTGCATACCTTGTTGCCGCAGGAATTGTCTTATTCTCATTTTTTTGATATAAATCAGATTGATCTTACTATCAAGATAGAGGTGGAATTGAATAAATATTTGAACATCAATAAGAATATAATAGACACTCAAAAGGATAGCCTAGTAGACTTGCTAAAACTCCATAGAAACGCTTTTGCATGGGATTACAAGGATATGAATGGAATTGATCCAGTAGTTTGTACTCATCGCATTTACATAAAGGATGAGTGTTGCCCCCTCAGACAACCTCAAAGAAGAGTCAACCCTGCCTTGAAGGAGATAGTTAAAGAAGAATTGCATAAATTGTTGAAAGATGGGTTTATCTATCCTATCTCTGACAGTCAATGGGTATCAGCTTTGGTGATAGTTCCTAAAAAGGGAGGCAAATGGAGAGTATGTGTTGATTATAGAGCCTTAAACTTAGCCACAAGGAAGGATCATTTTCCACTGCCATTTGTGGATTAGGTATTGGATTCTCTTACTGGTAAGAGATATTTTTCATTCTTGGATGGATTTAGTGGCTATAATCAGATACAAATAGCTCCTGAGGATAAGGAGAAAACAACATTTTACTTGCCCATGGGGCACTTATGCATATTTTGTTCTTCCTTTTGGGTTGTGTAATGCTCCAGCCACTTTTCAAAGGGCAGTGATTAGTATTTTTTCTGATATTTCTCAAGATATTATGGAAATTTACATGGATGACTTTACAACTTATGGCTTTGAATTTGATCAAGCATTAGGTAATTTGAAAATTTTTTTGTAGCGGTGTGAAGACTACAACTTGTCTCTAAATAGTGAGCAGTGTTTCATTATGATGGAAGAAGGAATAGTCCTTGGTCATCATATATCTGTACAAGGCATACAAGTGGATCCAACAAAGATTGAGGTTATTCAACATATTAATGACCCTGTGAAGCAAAAAGATGTGAGAAGTTTTCTTGGCCATGCTGGATACTACAGAAGGTTTATCAAAGATTTCAGCAAAATTGCAAGTCCCTTATATTCACTACTTACTAAAGATGCAAAATTTAAATGGACCTTAGCATGCAATGAAGCTTTTTTAAAGCTTAAGCATGCTTTGACTCAAGCACCAGTTCTAAGAGGACCTAATTGGTCTCTACCATTCCAAATCTACACTGATGCATCTAATTATGCTGTAGGAGTAGTGTTGGGAAAAAAAGTTGACAAGTTGGAAAATGCAATATATTATATCAGCAAGAATTTGCAGGGACCTGAATTGAATTATATAGTTACTGAAAAGGAAATGCTAGCTGTCATATATGCCCTTAACAAGTTTAGACACTATATTATAGGGTATCCCATATTTGTGCATACAGGTCATACTGCAATTAGATATCTCATGAATAAGCCATCAATCACCGGTAGACTGGCTCGTTGGTTATTGTTGATGCAGGAATTTGATATCACAGTTGTTGATAAGCCAAGGAAGTCTAATATTGTTGCAGATTATCTTTCACATATTCAATTGCAAGAAGATTCTACAATGATAGATGACACTTTTCTAGATGAGCATTTGTTTCTCATACGGGCTCATACTCCATGGTATGCTGATATTGCCAACTATTTAGCTGCAACTAAGATGCCAATTTCTTTTTCTCCTAAGGAAAGAAGGTTGCGAGTTGAAAAAAGTTTTAACTTTTCATGGATTGCTGATTGTCTATTTTATACTGGACCTGACCAAGTCATGCAAAGATGTGTCAGAGAAGATGAAACATATGACATCCTGCATGCATGTCATGATGAGCCATGTGGAGGTCATTTCACTGCCAAAAGGACAACATTGAAAATACTCAATACCAGATACTATTGGCCTACATTACACAAGGATGCAACTCAGTACACAAGGAAATGTGACAGATGTCAACAAATGGGTAGACCTACAAAGTCTGATGAGATGCCACTATATCCTCAAATATCTGTTAAACCATTTGACAAGTGGGGATTAGATTTTGTTGGCCCCATTGATCCACCTTCTAATGGAAAATTTTATATCTTGGTATGTACAAACTATGTGACAAAATGGGTAAAAGCTAGAGCTATACAACATGCAAGAGATAATAAGGTGGTTGAGTTTCTCTATGAAGAAATATTTACAAGGTATGGAGTACCAAGGGAAATTGTCTCAAATCAGGGACCTCAATTTACATCAATATTGATAAAAGTTTTGGTCAATGAATACAATATAAGACACATGAAATCTACTCTATATCATCCACAGTCTAATGGACAAGTAGAAGTTACCAATAGAGAGCTTGAGGCTATTCTTACAAAAATAGTGTCTATCCACAAGAAAGATTGGTCTCATCGACTTTCAAAGGCAATTTGGGCATATAGAACAACATGGAAAACACGAATTGGATTCACACCTTTTGAGATGGTTTATGGCAAAACAACAATGATGCCTATTGAATTTGAGCATAAAACCTTGAGAACAACTCTACAACTGAATATGACATTGTCTAAAGCACAGAAGGAACGCATTCAACAGTTAAATGCTCTTGATGAATGGAGGAAGATAGCTGTTCAACAGATAGAATTGATTCAAAACCAAAGAGCAAGATGACATGATAAATATATCAGAGAAAAGAAATTCAAAGTTGGTGACTGGGCACTCCTGTATGATTCCAGATATAAGGATGCTATGGGAAAACTCCAAACAAGGTGGTTAGGTCCTTATGAGGTAGAAGAAGTATTTCAGAATGGAGCAATCCATTTGTCCACAATAGATCCTGTTTGATTTAAACTCTTGGCGAATGGACACCGACTATGACTTTATCACAAGCTAGCTACTAGAGAAGAGTTCCTACAGTAGTTTGCTCCCCAAAGTGAAATAAAAGTTCTTGCAGCAAATGGCAAGGTTCCCGTAGCAACTGCCAATGATTTAGTATCAATTCATGAGCTTCCTATTGCACTTGAGCATATTGATAAAGGTGATATTCTTGCAGCCTCTGCAGTGAACTTATTCACTGTATCATAATAAAATATTTCCATGGGAATATTGTTCTCCGTACATAAAGTTTCATCCACTACATTCCATTCCACTTTCTTACCTATCACTTCATTTCATTTCACCATCATTTTCACCCAATTGCAGGTACATGTATATTGTACTTTATTTTAATTATGCATTTATTAGTTCATTATGATTTTTATCCTGTTTAAATCCACTCCAAACCCAAAATCTTGTCAGCCTATGTGGACACGTGCTAGGTTAAGTTGGGGGGGGTACTTTATCATCCTTTTTCCAATAAGATTTATTATTAGTTTTTTGATATCCCGAATTGATTTCCTAACTGACATTACTTATGATGATTATTATTTCATACAAGTGAATAATAAGGTCTGCCGCCAAAATTAAGATATGTAGATTTTAGTTTTTTGTGAAACTGTCAAACATTTTGGTGAAGTTGCGGAAGTATCAGAGTAAAAGATGGGTGGTGATCTAATTCACCATGAGCCAATGATCCATGAAGGGTTGCTATGGGATGTTTTTTGTGAACATTATTTCCAAAACCACGGCTGGTTGGATTATTTCTTGAAAATCAGGGATTTCAATGATGAAATAGCTGCGGAATTTATGCATTCCTTTGATGAAGGAGAAGCTACAGTTAAAGGGTTAAGGGTAATTTCTACAGAGTAGCAAATTGCAAAGGTCACAGGGTTGCTACAGGAAGGAGAACTCTTTCCAGAATCAAAAGATGCAAGGAGTGCCAGGGCAGAGTTCATAATTTCCACTAATAGACCCTTAATGGTGGATAGACAAGAGACTAGAAGGGTTTCTTTACTAGCACATTAGCCTCAGGTAGCTTTGTATGTTATGAAATATATTACATGTGAAGGGCGATATTCAAATATGCATTCACCTCATTTTAAGTTACTTAGTCATCTGCGTCATGGCCAGTGAGTTAATGTTCCAAATTTCTTGTACCATCTCATTTCTATAAGTGCTAAGGAGACTTGAAAATATGGAAATCGCTCTTTTAGCCATCATGGACTGGTTAAGTTGCTTGTACAATAGTCCTTGAGAGATGTTTCACAAATGGAATGGGGTGTGTTTGAGGATATTCTGCAATTTAGGGTTGATGATGATCCTATTGCGAATAATCTGCTAGCTCAAGAAGAGATTGTTGTAGAAGATCTTTCTAGTGAAGATGAGGGTTTGCTGGTTGCTGAAGGAGCCACAATTATTATGGAAGGAAATATTGAAGCAGAGTCAATCGAAGAAAAACACTCTACTTCTCTTTAAAGAGATTCACCTATTTTGCAAAGGGAAGGAAAACAATTGGAAAAGGATGAATCAGATGAAGAATTTGTTATCTGGCCACAGGAAACATAGATTCCTCCTACAACCAAGAGGCATCGAACAAAAACAAAAACTCCTGCATCTGTTTCAAAAGTGTATGTAAGAAGAACAAGAAGAAGGACACAGAAGACTCAACCTATGTGTCGTGCCCAACTTTAGGGCACAAAAAATGGAACAACAAAATTTTTTTTTTGACGTCAAGAACTCGCAATATATCCTAATAATATAATAACTTTATTAAATTTTTTGCCTTATCTAGGATGTAAATAAACTTACTTCTAAGGTTGGGTAAATTAATCCAACTCGAGCGAGCGACTTGTTTGGTGGAGATTAATTAGCATCATGGATTAGTTAGCTAGCTCAATTACCTAAGACAAGTTATCGCTAATTAAATCAAGGGATAATTGGTTATCTTAATGTATTAAATCATTCTAGGTCATATAATGATATTGCTAATGATTAATTGATGCTCATGCAAAATTTATTATTTGAATCCAACCGATGAGGGTTCGAATTACTACAATGTCATTTGCCCACAAAAACCGACAATAAGCTAAGGCCAATTCTAATTTTCCCTAACCTCTTAATTTCACGATTAATTTAAAATTCGGCCCAAATTGATCACAAAGGCTTATGGTCCATAAAATTGATTCTACAATTTCTCCTTTTAAATTTTCCTAATGTCCAAATATATTGAGGGAAATCTATTGATTAATTAAATAAATTAATCGATTTAATGTATGGTGTATCCAACTATAATAACCCCTTCATTTTTAAATCCCTTTAATTTTTACTATATTAAAATTTTAAATCCCTAAAAAAATAAATGGACATATAATAATTCCATTATTAAAATGACCCCAAATATAAATATTAAAACCAAAGTTTAAAATTTCAATTTAAATTTCCCATATATATATATATATATAAATAAATATGTATATATATATATATATATATATATATATATATATATATATATATATATATATATATATATATATATATATATATATATATAATTCTTAAAATGCTAACCCTAACCCGAAATTGGGTTAGGGTTGCATTTTTATATATTACACTTGTTTTATTTTTTTATCATTTTATACCCTAACCCGAAATGGGTTAGGGTTTATTAAACCCCTATATTTTATTGTTCGTTTTCTTTTGAGCGAGGGAGATTGCAGGTACGGCAGAGGGTTTCCAAGTGTGATGAGGCGGAGGAAGTGGGGAGGGGTTCCGGGCGCCACTGTGCATACACACAGTGGTGGCAGCGCTGCCCACTGTGTGTACACACAGTGGCGGACGGCATAGCCACCGCCCACTGTGTATACACACAGTGGCGGGCACTGTTCACTGTGCGTAGCACAGTGGCGGCCGCGACCGCTCCACTGTGTTACACACAGTGCGGTGCCCTTCGGCGCCGCCCACTGTGTGTAGCATAGTGGCTCGGCCGTGGCCGTCCACTGTGTTACACACGGTGGCCCGCATTTTTCCCCCATTTTTTTTTAAAATCATTTTATTATTTCGTGGTTGGAAATTGTTAAATGATGTGTTTTTGGGTATTAAAATGTTATATGATGTGTTTTTTTTTTGAATATCAAATATATATATATATATATATATATATATATATATATATATATATATATATATATATATATATATATATATATATATATATATATATATATATATATATATATATATATATATATATATATATATATATATATATATACGGTGCACAAAATCGTCTATGAATATGCAAATATTTTCTTCTATAGGCATCCACAGAATATGTTTTTCAAATGCAGATATATATATATATATATATATATATATATATATATATATATATATATATATATATATATATATATATATATATATATATATATATATATATATGATTAAGAAGTTTAGTCTGCAATATTTTTATATGTTTTGTAACAGGGATGCACAAGATTCAGAATATATCTTTTATTTCGTTGTTACAGGGGTATGCACATACAGGAAACTTATATATATACATTTATATATATATATAGGTATATATTTTCAATATATATACTTATATACCTATATATATATATATATATATATATATATATATATATGGTTAAATGTTGATATAATAGGGCTAAAAACCCTTATATTGTTTTGAGATTTTAACTATTAAACATTTTGTTCTTAGGCCTCTAACAGCATTAAGAATAGGTCTATATTTTTTTTTTCTTCTCCTTATTTAACAGTCATACATCCTACTTTCTACAGAAACAAAACAATACTAGTTCTCTTTTTTTTTAACAGACATAAAATAACAGTAATCTAAACTATGCAAGTAAATAATGAAGAAATAAAAACAATACTAGTTCTCTTTTTTTTTAAACAGTCATAAAATAACAGAATTGAAACTATGCAAGTAAATGATGAAACCTAATGCATTTTTCTTTTTCTTTTCTTTAATATTGCAGTAAATAAACAAGTGAACAGACTAGATTTAGATGTAGTCTACAACAATACAATGGACATCAAAATATAAATAAAAATTACATTGCTTTCTAGATTTTTAATTTACAATGACCCATATATAAAATGGGTAAATAGACTAATCAGTCTTTTCATTCCTAATCTTTGTACAGACGATAACAGAAAAACAATCTAAAGTCCTCTATTTACATATACATTTTTTTTGCTACAAATCATAAAAATTACATTTTCTTTTTTGCTTTTCTGCTTTTAAATAGAAATCAGAAATCTGAATAAAAGTCTGCAACAAAACAATCTGCAATTCCTAGTCTTTTTCCCAAGCCACCTACAAGTAAGATTTAGGACTGTGACCATGGGATGCTCACCTCCCAGCCTAGGCTTACCAGAAGCCACCCCCGAGCTAGGAGAATCAAGACCTAGACGGGGTTACAACCAAGCAATACAACACAACAATAGGGCAAACACACAAACATACACCTTCCCATCCCAAGCTACACTTTCACGACACTTTGTGATGATCAATCTATGGGTGGAAGTGGACCAAGTACCATTGGGGAGACTGCAGCCACAATATAACTCAAGCCACCTCATGGCAACACAAAATACACAGCAGATTCATCCCACACACCTTATGCCCCCCCAAAGGCTCAAAGCCATATTCTCTCCCCTTATGACCCCCAAATGCATACACAAGGCTATGCAGCAAGGGTCACAAAGGACACCCTTGAGATCACTCTCCTTAAGGAGAGCCTCTCACCCAAGGCTGTCATGCTTCTTCCACCCCAAGATCATCCTACTCTCCCAAGAGTAGAAGATCTTGGACACTCCCAAAACAAGAACACAAAACAGAAAACATAGAAATGAAACTACACATTCTTTTCTCCAACAACAATTTTACATAAACACTTTCTTTACAAGCATTTCTTTCCTTCAACAAACAACATAAACTAACATAAACAACATAAACAAGAGGAGATAAAAACCAACCTTATTCTGCCAATAGGTATGCTAAATTTAGTTGGAGATGAGCTGCCCAATCCACACAACTTCTGCAAATCTTTTGCCCCCCCCAAATTCCTCTATTCCTAAAAACTGGTTTTTTTTTCTCCCAAGTTTTTTTCCAAAAATCTCCAAGGATGGAGAGTGGGTGATTAGCTCACTAAACTTCCATTCTTAGCCTAAGAATGCCTCTCTCACTCCTTCCAACCTCTTGGATAGAGTGAGAGATCCCCCATTGGGTTGGTCTTCCCTAGGTCTTACACACTCCCTAACCTAGGTGTCTAGAGAAGGGAAATGAAATGGGGAAGAGGGATTACTATCTCCAAGAAGGTTATCCTACCAAGGATGGCACTCCTATAGATGGAATTTGTCCATCTTGGGAAAACCACTTTTTTGGGTGGTTAAACAAGTCCTAAGGGAAAGACACATGGCCAATTTTGGCCTTCACCCATAGGTACCCCATGAGGCCTAATAGAAAAGCTCTAAAATTGACTCTAGGAGTTGATTTGACCTTCAGAAAGTCCACCTGAAGTTAACCTACGGGTCAACTCTGAGTTGACCTTCCTTGTGGCTCACTAACCTAGATTTCTTGGTTCCTTCAAGGATAATTAGGAGATATAACAATTAACAAAATTAAAACTCTCAAAAAGGTGACATGACAAATTGCCAACACAACATACTACATAGGTGTCAAGTGACACTACGAAATAATTCCACATCACAATACACACGTGGCAATTGTCCCTTAAACAATTTAAACAATCCAATAAATACAAATTACATTCATGCAACATTTTACATTTACGAATAAAATACAGTACATACGGGGTGTTGTCTCTCCAAATAGACAACCCCTAGTTTTACTAACGCACATTGGCCTAGGTTTGATTCTCCCTAATATTTCCATGGTCACATGGATAATTTCCTGCACATCTCAATTTAAACATTAGTACTTCCCAAATAGCCTCATATAATATATAACACAAAATCAGAATACAATACATTCATTCTGCAAAGACTTGACATTATAAAATACGATTTGTCACAAATCAAAGCAATTTCATCATAATCCTCAAAATTTGATCCATCTACAAGATATGCAAACATTTTTCTAACATTATAACAAATCCTGAAATTCAGAACCTGCATCATCACAATATTACCCTAATCTAGAATCATATAATATTCTATAATCCACAAGGCATAGAAATGAAGCATCCATATATATCCATGTTACCAAAATCGTGGGACCATGTAAAGTTCTATATCCATAGTGTGTCAAAACTAGCATCCAAAATAGTTCCAAAATGAAAATAACTGAAGAGATAGGATGGGTCGGGGTAGGGCCTCACACTATGAGTAATCCAGCAGAGGTTATTGCAGTAGAAACTTTGGAAGAAGAAGATGTTGCAGAGAAAGAAATGCAAGAAAACCCTGTGGAAGAGGAAATTCAAGAAAACCTTGCAGAAGAATAAATTCAAGAAGAAGTTGTAATGGATAAGCTAGAAAATCTTGCTTCAGTGGCATTGCAATGTGAAGAGATTGTTGATGATGTTCTACAACAACCTAAAGAAAATGTGGGAGATATGTCAACTCAGAATGAGGAATTTATTGAAGAAATCCCATGGTCTAAAGTAGGACCTATTAGACCTCCTTAATCCCTAACTAGTTTATGAATTGCTTTAACATTTTTTAGGCAATGGGAAATAGAGAAGGATAGGTTTCAGGGGATAATTAATAAGCAACAAAAAGAGATTGAAAAGAAAGATAATAGAATTAAGGAATTAGAAGCTAAGGTAGAAGAGATTTATGGTATGGTTCCTGAGATGATGCAGTGTAGCGCACCGCCAAGAATTTATGTAGTACATTTGAAAGAGCGGTATCTGAATTTCAAATTAAACCGCATTGTTAGGCACCTTAATCCATCATTGGAAACACATGAGGAATTCTATCATGCTTATCAAACCTCTCCACATGTTGTACGAAATTTGCTATGTGAATTATATTTACATAACTATGCTGTACCCCAAGACAGAGAGTGGAATCCCTTATTGTATATTGGTGATATCCATCTCAGAGCTTTAATGTCATGGATCCAAAGTGAGTTGATCATAGGACCACAAGCCATGGATTTTGAAAAATTAGAGCTTGACTATCCATTACTATTGAGAAGGGAATCAGAAGCACCCAGGGTTTTGTATTATGACTGGCAAAAGTTGCTAATAAGAGATGATGTTAGTAAGATAGTACTTCCAATGAGAGAGGAAGTCTATCAAGTGTATGAGCATTTGGTTTAGGCCCATAGGACAACCGCACTAGAAGGGTTAACTCAACGCTGGAATCATCTACTAGATCATTTAAAACTAGGAGGACTTTACTCATTACAAAATTTCCATGCAGCCATACAAAGAGCCACCAGATACATACATCTAGGTAGGGAAAAAGCCAATAACTGATCGCCATTGATCTTTCAGCCTCCGATCCTTATGTGGCCACTTTTGGCATGCCAACCAACAGAACAAAATTATGATGCAGTTGTAGAAGAAACAACTAGATGGTCCAGGTTGGAGAAAATGAAAGGATTTTATTGGAATTTGCCTTCCAAGGGAACCGAACAGGACACTGTTTTCAGAGTTTCAACAAAAATCAGAAATTTTCCTTTTGCTGCAGGAGCTGCAAACCCTTAAAGTTGGGGGGCATGATAAGTCAATGCTTTGACATGTTTTTATCATGACTCTTAGGTTTTTTGGTATCTTTTGGGTTGCATTGTGATAGTAAAGTATTGTGAATTGACTATATGTAATCCATATTTTAAAACTGAACTTAAGAAATTATGTTTGAACTTTGTCGGTTAATTCCTGCAGCCATGCCAATTTATTCTTGCAGCCAAATGATTTGTCCCTATGATATGCGTATTATTTAGGATAATGTCATATGTGAGTTAATGAATGTATTATTTGAGTAAGATACATATGCATGTCCTTGTATGCTGTTTTTGTTTTAGTGCAGATAATAATTGATGCTGCAGTGGATGATTTTCTTTCATGCCTAAGGACTGGAGAATCATGTTTAGATAACTGGAGGTCAAACTGAAGGGGATTCGAGAAAGCACAATGTATGGCATAATCGGAGTAGTTATACTTCACCATGGGAGTTTTAACTTTGGTGCATATTGAATTCACAAAATATCACTTTGGTGTGCAAAGAATGTGGTTCGGTTTCAGATCCATGGCTCCTGTAGCCAAGCTCTTAGTTATCTCCTTCATCTGACAATTATCCACCTCTTCTTCTAGGCGTAACTTGAGTTGTCCATTGTAGTTGATCTTTTCTTTATAATAAGTTCTCCCTTCTTTCTTAGAGTTAGACAAGATGGAAAGGAATTGAGCAAAGTTTTGACAAGCATTCTGAATTTTTTCTTTTGGAATATGTAATCATTTTCAGGAAGAAGTGAATAAGAATATGTTGTTCTGATCTGTTAATAGTACTTTGTTGGGAGTTTGATATCACTCATCCAAGGGGGCCCACTTGGTGAGTGATTCTGTGTTTATGATCATTGAAGTTAGTTTTTACTTAGTTGTAGTAGAAGTTCATGACTGGATTGTTCCTGCAACCACTGGAAATAGATCTGTTGACTGTTCCTGCAGCCAAGACAGAACGATGTGATTTCTGTTATTTTTATTAGATAATTTCAGTAGTGTTTTGTGAAGCTTTCATGTAGCCTTTTATGATTTCCATTGCTTCCTTTCCTTTCTGCATAATGTTAGTTACTGCAGTAATGTAGAATAATCATTTAAGGAGCATAGTGCATATATATCGCAGACCCATTTCAAGTTTTACGTTCCTGGATTGATAACTAAATGAACACCAACCATGAAAATAGTAAACTCTCCCATATGAATGTCTAAACTTTGGATTGAGATTTCAACTAGAGGTATTATTATTATCATTATAGTTGGGGTAGACAAAGAGTAGGAGAGATAATGTTGTTTGGAGGATCCCTTTTCATGATTGGGTTAAGGTGAACTTTGATGTTGCAGCTAAAGGTAATCCTGGGAATGCTGGAGGTGGAGGAGTCATCAGAAATTCTTATGGTTTTTGTGTTGCTGCAATTGCCTCTCCCTTTGGAATTCAAAACAATCATGTGGTAGAAGCTCTGGCAATGTTAAAATGTCTCCAACTTGTTCAGAGTTTTAATTTTTTTAAAATATGGTTGGAAGGGGACTCTCTCAATATTATTTAGGCTATCAGAGGTATTAGTTTCCCCTCTTGGAACATTCATAATATTATTGATAATGCTAAAAAAAAATTAGATGCCTATGATAGTGTGTTTACTACCCACAGCCTTAGGGAAGGTAACAGGGTAGGTAATTTATTAGCTAATGAGGGGGTCATTTTAGAGGAGGATACTAAGTATATCAGAGAAGTTTCATGTAAGAATGGAGTCTGTGAGCAATTATTATTTGATAGAGTCCATGGTACATGATAATTTCATTATTACTTTTTTGGGTTCGGATCTCAATGACAGATATTGGAGTGATGTGGAGTGTCAGTTGATTACCTATTTAAGGCATTGTTATAATGAGCACTAGTGTGATGGGCCTAATCATATTAAGTGTTGGTTTATATTGAATGTCTTAAAAGACTATTCGAATAACAAGAAAATCACCTTGTTTTTTAATTCCAACGTCTTGTTTCTTCAACATTTGGTTATTTCGTGCTCTATTTTGGGTTTCGACTTGAATAACCATTACATTATGGGGGGAAATCTTAATCGCAATGAGCCTTCCAGCTGTGATAACTGGAAAAGCAAAAGGAAAATATGGTGAAGGTTGCACAGATATGGATTCACTAATTACATGGAGAAACTGCACGGGAGTAAGAAGTCCACGTCACATGGCTTTGCCAAGGGCTAGAACAATAATAAAGTTACTCTATTTGGCCAGACATGGAAGTTGGATGAAGATTTAGTGGCAGAGGTTACAGGATTTCAGAAGGGTGACATCAAATTCTACAAAGACCGCAAGTTCTCGGTGGAAGCTACCAAGAATTTGCTTAAAAATGAAGAAGAAAGGGCTCGGCTTGCTAAGAAGGACAATGTGTCCTACTACCTCCCTCACCAAGTAAAATCTTTCTGGCAGAAAATGTTGAAAGTTTTAATGGAATGCCTTACAGTTGATGGAAGGTTTTTGAAGGTTTACAATTACCATTTTGTCATCCTTAACCATTTTTGCCATGGCTCGAATATTTTGTTGCCCTTCTATTTAGCTTCTTCCCTTAATGATAGCCAAACCAACCATGCCAAGAAACCTAAATCCTACCCCATTTCTCACCAAGGCCTTATTTGGTTAATTTATGAGCATTTGAAAGGTAAAGATAGGGCTAATAGGGATGACCCCTTTATGGAGAATGCCCACATTTCTGAGGGTCATGATGGCTCTGATTTTGATGAAGATTCTTCTAATCTTCCTTTGCATAATAAATTAAAGGTTAGTGATGAAGCTAAAGAAGACATGAAAGAGAATGTTGGTTCTGAGCAAGAACAGGGGAAGGAGGTAGATGAAAAGGTAGAGAATGAGCAGGAGAAGGAGGTTGAGGGCGAGGAAGGGGATGAGCAGAGAAAAGAGGATGTTGAAGAGCCTGAAGTGAAGAATAACCCTTATGTCTTGGATAGAAGGAATGATGTTCAACACAACATGGAGGAGGGAAACCCTAGGTCTATAGGCTCTTCTCTGGGTATGGAGAATGCAGATTCCATTCTGAATGCTGCCAGAAATAGTACCCTGGAAATGTTCAATTTTCAGAAATGGGTGATTGATAACATTTCTAGTATTCAAAAAAAATAGAGAGACCTATATTATAAAATTTAGAACTTGATTAAGGATACCAACACTAAAGGTAAAGAGGATGCTACAAAGGATACTAGTGAGGTAGAGGACAAAGAAGAAATTCCGGACTAACCGGAAAAAGATATGATTAAGGGAGTTTTGAAGCATCTTGAAGATGTGGTGAGAATCATCAAAGAAAAGGGAGAGGTTGATAATGATTTGATAAACAACCAGATTACAAAAACTGAGAAGGCCTTGAAGAAATTCATGGAGCATAGTCTTGCGGTTTTGAAGGTGTCTTCTCAAAACATGAATGCTTTGGTTACTTTTCTAGAGAAGAACAAGTAGAATAAAGATACGATGATCATTGATGACGAGCCAACCTCTAGTTCTGTTCTACACTCCTCTAGATGCAGAACTAGGCAAACTACCAGTGAGATGGAGTTGAAGACCAAAGACACCCAACAGATGCAGGAAAACAAAGATCTGAAAGAGGCAGGTAATGTGATGATGATGTTGGTTAAGGATGAAGAAGAGTGTATAAAGATTTTCATTTGATATGTAATCTAGTTTTAGGTTGCCAGTTTCTCGCTGGCTTTATGTTGTTCTTTTGCATCCTTTCTATCTTTGTTCTGTTCTTTCTAGTTTCTCTTTTGCTTATCTCCTCATTATGTAAGCGGGTTTTTGGTCCCTTAAAACCTAATTTTCCTTAATCAAAAACTTTGATAGAGTAAATTCTTTAACCACATCTATAGATAGTCAAATTTATTTATTAGAAGTCCAAATTTCAGCTCTTGAAAGAGATAGAGATAAAATCATATAGAGAGATAAGGAGCTCAGAGGGTTAGTGAGTCCCTAGTTGGACACACTATATGTACATAAGAAGGAGTGTATAGATATGTTGGGAAAGCCCAGACTGATAGATTTCAAGGAGCAAGAATCTCATGCATATGCCCTAAATGGACTTGTGTCAATCTCAGGGACATTCAAATCCAATTGGGATACATACTTGGAGTTTTTGAAGAATGCTTACAAGTTCATCCAACTTTAGTAAGTATTTGTGGAAGACATTCCCCTATAGATAACTTCATTGATTTATTCATTTTTTATACCAGTTTTTGGCATTAATGCCAAAGGGGGAGTGGTGTATGTGAAAAATAAGAGGAGAAATATGTATGCATCAGATTTCAGATGGCATATGTAGCTCAGGGGGAGTAGTATCACATTCCAGGATCGACAGGGCAGATAGAAACCATTTTTCACATGAGAGTTGCCATCAATGCTAAAGGGGGAGATTGTTGGCAATTGACACTCATTCAGTTACTTATGTTGTCATTAATGGTAGCATTGGCAACATATTTTGGTTAACCAACAACGACACAAGTAGACACTTCAACAACATCAAATATTTCAAAGGTAATCGACAAACTAGGTACCGGTATGGGAAGCCGACATCCCTTGGAGATCCAGCAAAGGATAGTATACCGAGAAAGCATTTTATAATTCATATGTTTTTGTAATGAGCCAACATGTATTATCATTTTATATGTAATCTGACTTATGGTATAAATGTTTGTAAGGGTATATAAGTTAGTTTATTAGGTCATTTAAGTTATAACTTTAGAGATTAGATCTAACATGCAAAGTTTATGTATGCAAGATCATTTGTATGTGAATGCAATATTCTATAATGATCTGTAAGGTACTCATAAGGTGTATGTTATTTTGGCAAGGGTTTAGGGTTTAAGAACCAGAATAGTCAGAGCCTTAACCAGAACTCAATCAGGCATAGTAGATGCATTATATGAGTTTAGTTTTGTTGTTTTGTATCAAAAAGTGATTGTAGTCAGTGAGACTCTTGGTGATGAGTAGTGTGCTCTAGGCAGCGTGCCTTCCTACATGTGCAAGCCCCTACTATATGTAATATCTCCTCATATGACTAGTGAACTAATATTGTGGGTCACAAATCCCACCATGATTTTTCCTCATTGAGGTTTTCCATGTATAAACTCTTTGTGTTATGGTGTTCATTTATGTGATTGCATTATTTGTTTCAGTTACTTGTATTTATGTTTACTGGTTGATAAATGAATGTTTTGATAAGGCTAAAATCTTACATTCCAATAGAACAATGATTCACCCCCCTCTCAGTGTTCTTGGATTCCAACATAATATCCCAAGAAGATTCCTTCATCACATCTTGCATCAAACTTTCCTATATCCTCATCTTTTTTGATATAACATTTCCTTCCAAAAACTCTGAAATATCTAACTGAAGGAACATGAACAAACCATAACTCATAAGGAGTCTTACTGGAATCACCTTTTATATGCACCCGGTTGAATGTATAAACAACAATGCTAACAAATTCTCTCCAAAAGGTTTGTGCAACATTTCCTTCAATCAACATAGTCCTAGCAACATCCAAAAGAGTTATGTTCTTTCTTTCAACAACTTTGTTCTGCTAAGGGGTTCTAGGAGCAGATTATTGTCTTCTTATTCCATTCCTCTCACAAAATATATTAAACTCATCAGATGTGAATTCTTCTCCTCTATCAGATCCCAAACACTTTATCTTCAATCTTGTCTCAGTCTCCACCTTAGCTTTGAATATCTTGAATTTATCCAATGCTTATGATTTTTCCCTTATAAAAGTCACCCACATCTTTCTAGAGTAGTCATCAATTAGTAACATGAAATATCTATCACCCTGAATGCTTCTCACTCTTATGGAGCCACATAAGTTAGTATGCACAAGATCTAATAATCAATTAGATGTATACAACTTACTTTTGAATAAAGTTCTTGTTTTCTTTCCCAACTAACATTCTTTACATACCGGATGAAAAGGCTTTACAATCTTAGGCAAATCTCTAACAACTTGAGTAGAACTTATCCTTATCATGCAATCAAAATTAACATGACACATCCTCCTATGCCACAACCAAATTTCATCTATCTAAGCAATCAAACAACTTTTCTCACTGTCATTCAAGTGAAATATATTACCTTTAGTCTTAGTCCTTGATGCAATCTCTATTTTAGAGGCATTCAGAATCTTGCATTTACCATTCTTGAATTGCAAATCATATCCATTGTTAACCATCTATCCAACACTCAAAAGATTATATTTTAAACCTTCAACATATAATACATCATCAATATTATGCTTACCATCAAAGGATTTAGAACCTCTACCACGGATCACACAAGCTTTATCATCTCCAAATCTCACTATACCACCATCATACTTCTCCATATTCACAAATTTTCTTTTATCACCTATCATATGATGTGAACAACCAATGTCAATTACCCATTCATCTTTCTCTTCAATCTTAGCAGCCAAATCTTTCTCATCAACATTGCAACTTGTAGAAATCATTGGTACTAAATCATCTTCCTTGATAGCAATAAATACAAATTTTTCTTTTGAATTCCCATTATCCAATTCTTCATCCATCACACCTTCATCAACAACATAATAGCATTTCTTCTAATATCTGTACTTCTAGTTATACTTATAGGGCTTATCATACTTATCATGCTTCTCATATCTATCATTCTTATCAGATCTTTCATGCCTTTCATGCTTATCATACCTAGACATTCTCTCAGTACACCTAGAAGCAAATGTCCTATTTTATTAGAAAAGAAGCATTTCAAAGGCAACTTTCCAGCATACTTACCAACTCCTTTAGGCAATCTCCAAGCAATAGGTGCTTCAAGCTCATCCAACTCCCTTTCTTTTTCTTCCATCTCTCTCATCTCTCTTTCATGTCTAGAAACCCTAGATGAACTTTCTCCTGGATCATACTTCTTCTTCCCAAATACATTGGATTTAAATGAAGTCTAAGATTTACCAGGTGATTCTCCAAATTTACACAACTCAAATGCGGCAACCTTTCCAACCAACATGTCTCTTGTCACAGTAGTCACACTTGGGATCTCATCAATAGCAATAACTTTAGCTTTATAAATAGAAGGCAAGGGTCGCAGTACCTTAGAAACAATTTCATCTTCTTCAATGGTTCCACCAACACATCATCTAATGTTCATAACAAGTTCATTCACCTTAGCCATAAAGGATTTTATGTTCTCATCTTCACCCATCTTCAATGTCTCATACTTTCCTTTCAAAATTTGCAACTTAGCAACTTTAACTTGTGCATCTCCTTCATACAAAGTCTTTAGCTTTTTCCAAATCTCATGTACAGTATTCAAATCCATCATATTAGTCATCTCCAAATTGGTCAAGGGACTCAACAATGCTTCCTTATCTCTTATTTTATGTTCAACTTCCTTGATTTCATCAATAGTAACCGGTCCGTTCGGAGGGACATTGTAGAAGTTCTTTGTAATCTTCCAATAATCTTCTCCAAGACACTTTAGATGAACTTCCATCCAATCCTTCCAAACAGTATAATTGTTTCCATCAAATCTAGGAATCTCCTTAATTGAATACATAGGTTTCCATCTAAAATCTCCTCAATTGGTCAATCTTCTTTTGGAGGATCTATCTTTGATACCAATTATTGGAAAAAACAAAGAAGGAAAAATGATAGGGGGGTTGAATCAGCTTTCATTGGATTAAAAATTTAAGCACAATCTCAGATCTAAGAAATTGCAACAAGAATAAAGATAAACACAATAATAATAACACACATAACACTAAGATTTTGACATGGAAATCCCAGTTAAGGGGAAAACCATGGGGGGAACCTACCCACAATAAGATCATACTCTACAGTAGTATGTGTAAATATTATAATGGGTAATGTACATACATTCATACACATTGCCTAGAGCTCACTGCTCAAATTGCAATGACCCAGACGACTATAGCCCTCAGGGAAGGTTCATTACCTTACAAAGATATTCAAACTACAATATGGTTGAAATGAACTACAAAGATAGCATCTGCTAATGCCTGATGATAGTTCCGGTTAAACACAATTGTCTACCCTACAACAATCACTGCTCAATACATCACACTGAAAGATGAATTTTCTTATTTGCACATACACCACTCTCTAATAATGCTGACACAACCTCGACACCCAAATTACATGAATATTACACCTATTTATACAAGTCATCAACCTTGACTACAAGGTCGGCCAAACCCTCAACACCTAATTACAAAATTACATCACACAATACATAAATCATCCACTGGACCAATACAATTCCATAGATAGAATAGCATGGACCCAAATCAACTCCTCAAACATGCAACACCACTAGAAATCTCACTAAGATCAACCACAACATGATACACCATCAAAAATACCACATAACATGAAGAATATCACTGGACCCATAAGATATTGAAGAACAAACACAATGATCAATGCACACCACCAAAACAAATAGGACATGATTAGGAAACACCAACAAGCATGTTAGAACCATCCACAATAGCTGCACAAACACCACTTAATCAAATCTTCATTGATCAACACGTTAAAACTCAAGAACACTCAACATTAACAACTCAGACAAGAAAGATAGCTTGCAGAGAACCAAATCATGAACCATCTGAAATGAAGATACATGTGAACATCCCAAACACTTTCCCAAATCCACAACTCAAGATAGGATCATACTAGAGCACAATGGATCAAATACCAGAACATCGCATCACTGAACACTGAAAAATAATCTCCATAACTCGATCATATCATCACATAGCATCATGAAATCAATAAAGAATGAAGTATCTCTAGTTGATTCAACATCCCAAATAGATAAACCAACTACATCAACTCATTGCAAACACCGGATCACCAAAACAATTCTTTGCAATACCAAAACACAAAAATATGTCGATATCAATGACAACAACATATCCTAGCAGTAGCAATATCCAACAACAATTCCTACAAAACAGGCCACAAGAAATATAGTGATTAAATTCATGAAGGACCATATAATAACTAGATTCAGAGTGCCTGCTAGGATCGCTATGGACAATGGAACGAGTTTTCATTTATATGAGTTCACTTCATTTTGTGGTAGATATGGAATTAATATTCCATACTCAGCACCCTACCATCCCCAAGCAAATGGACAAGCTGAATCTAGCAATAAAAACATCCTAAAGATAATCAATAAAATGTTGGGTCAAAATAAAAGATCTTGGGACTCAAAACTCAAACTTGCATTATGGGCAGATAGGATCACAATTAAGAAGGCTACATGCAAGTATCCATTTGAATTTGTTTATGGAACACACTTGCAATGATTCGTATGCACGATCTATTGCCTGTGAACAAATTCATAATCAAGGAAGGTTTGGATGTCCCTGAGCCAATGGAAGAGAGAATGGAACAAATTGTAGAAATGAATGAGGTTAGGCTGGAAGCACAAAAGAAAAATATAAAGATACAACAGAAGGCACAATACTTGTATGATAAGAGGACTAAAGATAGGAAGTTTCAGGAAGGGGATTTGGTACTTATGTGGAATGCCAGAGATCATGACAAAGGAAATCATGGTAATTTTGAATCCCTATGGGTTGGTCCTTTTGTCATCACATGGAAGAATGGAGCAGACTCATATTTTTTACAAAATATTGAAGGTCAAAACATGGAAGGTCAAAGCATGGAATTGCAAGCACATGGACAATTCCTGAAGATATTTTTCTCTTGATTATTATCCATGTGCAGTAGTTTCGGTTTTATCTCTACAAATTATACCCTTCCCTTTTCCTATAAAGTTTTTTCCTTTATAGTTTCTATCCTAGAGAAAACCGGATTCTTTCTATACCCACTAGGGGTATACATCCCCATACAAAGCCACTATTGGAACCCTAATTTTTGATAAAATTCAGTCTTCCCTAAAATTTTCAATTGGCCATTTTTCCTGAACCCTACCATCAATATGATTCTTATATTCCATCAACTTGGTAGAAAATTCTCTATATTACTAACACTAGGCTCTGTACATTCATGATATTGGTTGAGAAGAATGGTTTATTCATCTAACATATAAGATTCTTATTGTTACAAGTTCACTAATGAAAGACATGATACTACAAAAATTTCTATATGTGAGGTAAAATGGGGTCCTACAAGGGTAGAGCTCAAAATATAGCTTCAAAGCAGAGCATTAAGATGTTCTTGGTGAGAAAGCCATTTTTCGACAAGACTTAGTGTGCAACTCAGCAAAATGAACACCATCTCGGGGTAGAAAGTAGCACCGACAAAGTAAATATGACCTTCTCTGAAAAGACTAGTTACACTAAAAAGGTTTCTCTATTAGCTTAACATCCTTATCTTTCATCAAAAACATGAGCTTCAGTGTAACATAGTCATTCTACTAAGTGCAAAAAAGTTTTGCCAAAAGCACATCCTACAACAAAAATAAGCTTATTGGGGTAAGGTACCTAGGCTAAACCAAAAATATAAAAACATGACTATAAGGTATCAGGGAAACTCCCTACTCGTCATACTGAAGCTAATGGTTTTCAGTGTAGTGACTAAAGGCTGTTAGACTTAAAACAGTTTCACTGAAATAGCATGCTATGCCAAAAACTAGGTGGGACCAACAACTATGAAAGGAAGTTGGAATATTCTATCAAAAAAACCCGAGGATGGTCTTCCTGAAGCAACCATTTTTAGTATAACTGTGCGAATCAATAAAAGGCATAAGCGCTATACCAAAAGATGGTTCTACACTAAAATGTTGGAGGAATTGAAAGTTGCTACACCGATAAGAGTTTATGTTTTGACATAGTTGAAGACAACGGAGAAAGGAAAAATAATTTCACCAAAACTAGTACCTACACCGAAAATACTAAATGATGGCGAAACAAGATGTATGGTCCTCTGACATTAATTTGCACCAACTTGATATTATGTCGCACAAATTTTGGATTCAGGAATTAAATGACCATTCTACAACTATCCCTCAAAGCAATGATTCATAAAACTTAAAATATAAAATTGACATTCATTCAGTCACTGTGGGATTATCCAGACAATGGAGGCTAGAGCATATCAAAACAAGAAGCTAGCAAGTTCAAAATTGGTAATTCCATTACAAGTAAGTGCTCAGTTTCAAAGAAAATCTTTTTAAATTTGATTGTTCAGTTTATGTTGCTATGGATGGTTCATCTAAAAAACCTAGGGTTAGAAAACAAAAGGAAAAGGCAATCGAAATAGAGAATCCCTGAGAACCAAAACCTAAGAAATAAAAGAAGGAGGGAAGGAACCTAAACCGGGATCTAATGGACCAATTTCCTGATTTTGGCCCCAATTAAAGAAGGTCATCTCAATTAGATGTTTTAGGGGACAAGTATGAGAACCTAGGGTATGTCTGGATGCCCATAAGAGGGTATGAATTAATATTGTATCATTTCAAAAAAAGAAATAGGGCAAAACCTATTTGCAACCCATGGGTTTTTAATGTTAAAAAATTGGTAGTTCCCAACATCTATGTTAATGTTGATTTAATGATTCTACTAGCCAAAAATTATGATCCTGCAACCAAAGTGATTCATGATGTTGTCGGGAAGCCACTATTGCCTATAAAAAGGGACTACATGTCCAGAGTGTTTGACCTAGACCTAACCTTGAAACAACTTGTTGATATCACTCTCTTGACAAACGAATATGCCAGACTTAAGGATGTGTACAAGAGATAAAAGTTTCCAACTCATAAGCCCAGAGATGGAAATGATCTCAAGGTGTTTGATGAAAATGAGGAACCCCCATATGAGTTGGATTTATTTAAAGAATACTTTAAATACACTTACTATTCAATCTGTCAAATTATGGGGATTGAGGTTAAAATTCTTATGGATGTAGCTCTTATGGTGTTGATTGTAGATGTGAAAATGCATGATGCTTAGCCATTTGATTATGTGTCGATGATGGTGAACTAGATAAATCATTGATTGGAGAAAATCAAAGCCAACCCCGGTGAAATCTATTTCAAACATTATTTTATGCTTACGCACATGCTCCTGTATGTTGGGCAAAGATTGGATATGTGGACTGATGGTTTCAGAGTTAACTAGTATGAGAGATAGGGTATGAGGAAGCCAATTTAGATGTGGACAACTGTATGGGATCAAAGATGCTCATGGTCCCAATACTTATATTTTGAAAAATAATTTGTTAAACTCTTATGCCAAATTCTTGGCTAGCCATGCAATTATGCTTTAACACCAGAAATTCATAAATTTATTAGGCTTAAAGAGTATGATGAATGATAGCTAATCAATCACAATTAGGGAGATTGGTATGCACTTCAGGATTGCATGAAGATAAGAGTGTATGGATTTGAAGGCACCCCTTCTGTTACTCCCTAAAAAGGTGCCAAACATGACTGCATATTTGGAGATTATAAGACAACTCATTGAAGTGAGCTCCACACATTTAGGAGCTCATGGGAAAACACCCCTTATGCCTAGGTACCTATGCTTTGGAGAATTTGCAGTTTCTTCCACCAAAGGTTATGATCTTATAAAAGATAAGTTGGCCTATTTTGGCCTAGCATAGGATGAACCTAGGGTAAATTTTGACCTTGAAGGATTCATGAGCTCACTACGGTCTTATGAGCGTGTTCCACTTATACATGATGACCTGATTAGAAATTTGAGTGAGCCACAAGCTATGGACAACTTGGAAGCTTATGCCAAGGTAATTAGGGATGAGGAATGAAAAAATAATCATAATTTATTGAAGGATGATGATCATTTAGATATTTGGGAGCCCATTTCTCGCATCAATGAAAATATTGCTCATTTGGATAGAGTAATTGAAGGGGTCCCTTTGAGTGCCTTGGATAGAGATACAAGAAAACCATTGGGAAGAAATAAAAGTTGTAACACCTCTTCTATGTATGTCCTCATAGCCGGACCCCCCAATACAAAGTGATACAGAGGATATTTGAGAGTAGGATCCATCCCATGTCCCAAAACAAGAGGATGTTATTGTAGAAGCCATAACAGAAAGAGAAGATATCAGACAACTTGTTAGTGAAAAGTTTATTTCTGTAACAAGTTCATTCATTATCAAGAGTTCAAGACATTCCTATATAGGTACAAAGGAAAATTGATCAGGCAACAAGTTGGTGAAGTGACACAGGAAAATGAGGGTGAATTACTTAACAAACTGCAACAAGATGTAGATAGTGGAATTGCTATCATGACCCCTATTAGGGGAAGACAGCTGCAAAATGCCAATGTACTCATTGTACCTGAATGGGATAAGAGTTCTGCTCTATTATTCGATAGCTTTGTAAAGAACCATGAAATTCAAAAGAGGATGTCTTTACAAGATATTGACAAAATATACTCTTGCTCTAGCTTTGACCTAGATAAGAAGGTGTTGTTGCAATGGGCCTTATATCCCAAGAATAAAATGCCCACCTTAGTGTAGACCGATAAGGTATTTGGTCATCTCATGGTCTGAAGGTTTGGTGAAAATCCCTTAGAAATAATAGACCTAGATATAAATGTGGCAGAATTCACCAAGGCCTAGATAAAACATGTAGTGAAGGAAAGAGACACCTATAGGGCAAAGTATGAAAAAGTAGAGGAACACGTTCATCGGTTGGAGGAGGAGCTGAGGTTGATTCCTAACAACGAAGATTTTTCTTATGAATGGGAGCAACAGATTACTGAAGCACTACAAGACACAAATTACTAGTGATATTAAGCAAAGAAGCTACAAAAGAAATTGAAGAAGAAGGAAGAACAAGGAAAAAGGATCACCTATGACATGATGGCAGGACTATTCACCCATAGGTTCAATGAAATGATGCAGTATGCAAATTATTACTAGAATACTTATGTGGGAACCTTCAGGGCATTACAGTAACATGCTATACTAATAGAACGAGTGAAAGAAATAGTTGATAAGGTGCAAGATCCCGAATCTTTCAAGTTGCCAAAAAATGTCAGAAAGTTGTGGTTGAAATAAATGGAGTACACATAAGAATTGGAGGATGATATGTGTATATGGTGAAAATGGATAACAACAATATTGAAAGACTAAATGAATTCAACCAAAAAACCCTAGCCTAACAACAACAAAGATCCACCATAACATATGAAGATTACCTAAGACAATGCAAATCAAATGAAATCACAAAGATTATACCATCACATGTCCAATAGGGTTTGGATCTCCATTCTTCATATCTCCATTGATCTTTCTTGATATATTTGCTCTCAGATTTTATGTGTGCACAAGAGCTCAATAAAAAAAGGAAATATGGTTGCAAGTAGGCTTGATCACATATGAAAGTTTGAAAGTGTAGTTGGGTAGTCAATTGATCAGTCAGTTAGTTAGTTCGGGTTGATAATGAAGAAAGCATCTCCTTATATAGAAGACACTATAAGAAATGGAGGGGTAAGATTGAGAGGTGTAAAAGATAAATGGTCGGCTATGATTAGAGGGTAGATAGAGAAAATATGAAAATAATGAAAGGGTAGGTAGTGTAGGAATTAAGAGATGAATGACATGTGTCATGGGTAGAAAAGGTTAATGAATTAATTAAATAAATAAAGATTTATTTAATGAATAGAGGAAGTGGGATCAATTAAATAAATAAGATATTTATTTAATTTAGGAAAAAAGATAATTTAAATAAATAAAGGTATTTATTTAAATGAGAAATAAGGCTAGAAGAGGATAAATGAATTAATTAAATAAATAAAGATTTATTTAATTAATAAAAGAATTAGGCTAAGATAATTAAATAAATAAAGATATTTATTTAATTAGACATGACAATTTTAGGTGTTTACATTTTGCCCCTCTTTGAGACAATGCAGCTTGTCACATTGTTTCAAAGAAGATAAGATGAACTGATACAAAGTTGCCCCAAGATGGGAATGATATGCCCCCTTGAGAGATTGGATGAAAATGTCTAAAAAGATTGTAGACAATCTCTCGATAAGAAAGAAAGGGCTAGAATGTACTGACCAGATAGGATAGAGTGACAAAGTCACGGCATAAAGAAGACTGACATGGGAGACTAGGGCTAGGGCTAGGGCAGTCTATAAGATAGACCATGAGGGGAAAACATCCTCATTGTCATCCACACATCCAAGAGATCAGAGTGTAGAGAGAGAATAGAGTAACAACAGTTAGTAGCGATGGCATTGGTGCATAGATTTGATCGCGTTCGCCGATTTCAAAGGCCAACAGATGCAGGAGAGCTGGTGAGTACCACAAAACCTCCTTGTACTTTGTCGCAATAAATGTTGTCATTAATGCATTCTAGGTAGAGCAATAAATGCATGTTAGGTATGTCAAACAAGGTCAAAAAAATGCTAAGGCGCGTCTGGGTTGGCTAGGTGCATATGTGTTTGTGCCAGGCGTGTCTATGCAGGAAAAGGTGTCTATGTCAAATACGAGCGCATCTGTGTTGTGTAGGTGCATTTATGATGTATGGGCACGTTTGTGCTATATGGATGTGTCTGCACAGAGCAAAGGCACGTCTATGTATTTCAGGCGCGTATGTGTAGAGCAGGCGCATTTATGTAGTATGTAACCGCGTTTATGTCATGAAGGCACATTTGTGTCTTCAAGGCCAACTCGACAGTTCTGTGATGAACATACGCTATCGATTGGACAAGCTGCTGAGAGGATACACTCAATCAGGTCCTCTAGGAAAGACCACAATAGTAGATAGGGCTAGGATTGACAATTCTGTGATAGAACATATGATGCCAATTAGGAAACTACTCAAGAGGATACACTCAAGAAGGGGCCCTAGGATAGGATAGTTCAAGGAACTTTGTGATGAACAGGGAGTACTAATATGAGAAGCACTTTATGATGAACAGGGAGTGCAAATATGAGTAGCACTTTGTGATGAACAGGGAGTGCAAAAAATGTAGTACTTTGTGATGAACATGGAGTACCACTAGGATAAATAACAACACTTTGTGATGAACAGTGAGTGTCACTAGGATAGAGCGCCATATGATAAATATAAGCACTAGGATAAAGAGCAACATTTTGTGATGAACAAGGAATGCCACTTTGACTGACACAGCTGATTTGCTTGACTGCAGGAGTACCTACCTATGCTGGAGTCATGGGAGAGATTCCCATCGACTCAGAGTTTATGACTGGAGCTAACATTTGAGGATAGAGCGACTATTGAGATTATGGGCTTGCAACATATTCTATATGTGCCTAAGTTTTGGGCAAACATGGGGTTACTGACTGCACTAGCTAAGAGATGGCACTTAGACTTGCAGTTTCCATTTGCCGATGGGTGAGATGACAGTCACCTTAGAGGATGTTTACACCATCAAGGCTAGTCGACTCTGAGGGAGGGAGTTCATCATAGCCTTAGAGGGCTCCTATGTATTAGTTTTGTACCATTTTGTCTGATGATGTAGACACCTTCGGGTGATGGTAGCCATATGATTTTGACATCATTGTATCATGACACTTATGATTTTTAATATATATATATATATATATATATATATATATGAGATTCATCCTTGTGGCATCTATATGCATGTGTACCTATGTGATGAGATGTTTCATGATGTATGTTTCTATGTGATGGTTATGATATGGATGCAAATATGTATATGATGCAATGCAATATTTTTGTTCTTTTATGTTTTATATGCTATGCAAATGCAAATGTGAATCTATGAAATGTAGATGAATATGATAGTGCAAATAACTATCTACATAATGAGAATGTAAAATGTGCTAACATGTGTTGTGTGCAGGATGTGATGCATTTGTGATATCTATATGTATGTATGAAATGCTTATATGTGGTAATGAAGGTGCAACTACATGAAATGCAAATGTTTTTGGCATGTCATTATACTCAATCATGTGATAGCAGGCTACACGGACTCAGGAAGGACGATGGAGGTCAATCAAGAAAGGGGGATGAAAGATAGAAGATATGGAAGTGAGAGCTTCTTGTGCGTTATCATCATTGAGCTTTATTATGGCAAGTAGGTTATGACAATCAAGGCATATGTTCAACCCAGAAAGTCATTGTACTTTTTTGCATGGAGATAAGACAGTTGCAAACAAGGAATGCCCCAGTTCATACTAGACTCACAATGTCCTCATATCCTTGGACAAGTCATAGCATTACTAAGAGACAATCCGCAAACAACAAAGAAAAATAGGTGACGATACCCCATCCTCGCCTTTCTAGTCAAAGACATCCTGGAGATAAAATATCTAGTCAAAGACATCCCAGAAAAGCTAAAAGACATGTCACCTAAAGATAAAATCAAAAGAAAACCAAGACTCGACACCAACATCCACTGTAGTCCTCAAGTTTAGTGTCTCTTGTCACTTGTATAAGTCTATTTGATTGTGGTCACAATGTTTACTTTCACAAAAAGGATAGATAGCACTGAACCATATGTTGTCTGAGTCTGTTGAAAAGTTTGATTTGTTGAAGCCCATTGTTGTTGCTGTGTCTCATATGAAATTGACTGAATCCATGAAACTGATACTTTATTGCAGATTGGAAATGCAAATGCTTCTTTATTGTGGATTGTGCACAGATAGACTGAAGAAAACTAGAAGAAACTGTACTCCTCAAAACATGTGATGTTCTTAGTTCCACACCCATTACTAGACGTAGGATTTGCCTTAGCCACAGATAGGAGCTGATTTATTATGAATGGAAAGGGGTGAAAAGGAATGTTATTATGAATGGTTAACCAATCTTAGGTAGATCAATAACAAGCCATGATGGGAATGGGTAAGTTTATTATGGATGAAGAGGTTGTGAGTGTGTGCAAAGTAAAATGATGAAATGGAATCCTAAAGGAGGGAGGAGCAATGTCTCTACTCATGGCATTGGTGACCCGGTTTTCACCATGGTACTTTCCCAGGGCGCCACCAAAGTGGTTTTCACCATTGGACGAAATGTTTTTTCTTTACTTTTTTTTTTTTTAATTTTTTTTGTGTCACAAGGCACATGTTTACCAGGTTTTCACCAAGTAACAATTTTTTATGTTTATGATTTTTTTGTATTTTTGTATTAGAATATTTTGAAGAGCTATGTGTAAAACCTGCGAAGGTGCATGTTGTTGATAGGATCCTCCAAAGGTTCACCCTCTATGGTTGAGAGCTGACATGCACCATATCCATATGCTGTTGTGATGATGTAAGGACCAAGCCAGTTTGGTTTGAATTTGCCCTTCTTTTCTCTGTCTTGCTGATTTTTAGGATTTTCTCTAAGAACTAAGTCACCTACCTCAAATGTGCAAGGCTTGACTTTATGATTGTAGCTATGACTCATTCGTTGTTGATAAGCCTTAAGGTGATTAAAAGCAGTTTGTCTTCGTTCATCCAATAGTTCAAGTTCTTATAAGCGAGAGACCCTGTAGTCTTCATCATAGATAATGTTTTGCAAAGATATTTGTAAAGAGGGTAACTCGAACTGAATAGGCAAGATAGCTTAAGTGCCGTAAACAAGTGAATAGGGTGTAGCTCGTGTAGGTGTGTGGTAAGCCCAAAGTGCGGGATTAAGTTGGATATGTCAATTGCGGCCAGCGTTGTCAATAGTCTTTTTTAGGATTTTAAGGATTGTTTTATTAGACGCCTCAGCTTGACCGTTACCTTGGGGGTAATAAGATGTGGAGAAACGATGGGTAATATGGAAGCGGTCACAGAGTTCACGAACATCCTAATTTTTGAAGGGACGCCCGTTATCGGTGATGATGGAAATAGGAATACTGTATCGACAAATGATATAGTTGAGAATGAATGTAGCAATTTGTTTTCTAGTGACTTGTGTAAGAGGCACTGCTTTGATCTATTTTGTGAAATACTCTGTGGCAGTGATGATGAATTTATGACCATTGGAGGAAGGAGGGTGAATCTTGCCTATGAGATCGAGTCCCCACTAACAAAAGGGCCAAGGAGTCACAATTTGTTGAAGTTCTTGTGCTGGCGCATGAATGAGGTCTCCATGAATTTGACACTGCTTACATTTCTTGACAAACTAATATGAGTCTTTTTCCATATTGGGCCAGTAATATCCAGTCCGAATGAGTTTCTTGGCTAAGGTAGGACCACTAGAATGTGGACCACATATCCCTTCATGAACTTCATGTAACGCAATCTGAGCTTCATCCCCTTCTAAACATCTAAGAAGAGTTCCATCTAGAGCTTGATGGTATAGGATATCAGCTAAAATGACGTATCAAGAAGATTGGTGAATGAAAGTGCGATGTTGGTTATTGGATAGGTCAGGAGGAAGGGTATTGTCACGAAGGTATGTGAAAATGGGACCATATAATTGGGACTCAGAACCAACGACACATATCATCTTAGGAGTGATCTCATATGAGGGAACCAAAAGGTTATCCACTAATAACTCATAGTGGGTCTCATTCTATGGTAGATCGATTAGTGAAACAATTGTAGCCATGGCATCCGCGGCTCGATTCTGCTCTCTTGGTATCTGCTCAAAGTCTAACTTCATAAAATGTTGTTTCAAGTCATCCACCATTATTTTGTAAGGCATTAATTTCTCATCCTTTGTTTGGTAGGCATCAGTCTCTTGACAAATTACAAGTTGAGAGTCCCCAAAAACATGAAGTTCCTGGATCTTCCATTGAACTGCAATCCATAATCTGGTTGTTAATGCTTTGTATTCCGCTATGTTATTAGTGTAGGGAAATGATAATTGATATGATTTTGGTATGGAATCCCCTTGAGGAGTAATGAAAAGGATACTAGCTCCTGCCCCATGTTGTGTGTATGAGCTGTCAAAGTATAGCTACCAAGGCTTTGTGTGTGACACTGTCAAGATGGATTCATCTAGGAATTTTGAAGTTAGAGGAACATCCTCTATCATGGGAGCATCTGCTAACTGATCTTCTATAGCTTGTCCTTTTATTGCTTTTCTATCCACATACTCAATGTCGAATTCACTCAAGAGCATCACCCATTTGGCTAGTCCCCTACTAAGCGTTGCCTTATTGAGAAGGTATTTCAATGGATCGATCCTTGCGACCAACTTAGTTTTATGAGTTAGCATGTAATGTCATAATTTCTATGAAGCAAAGACCACAGTGAGACATGCACGCTTGATTGGTGTGTAGTTTAGCTCATATCCCACCAATGTGCGACTGATGTAGTAGACTGCTTTTTCTTTGCCCTCAGCAACCTGTTGTGCTAAGAGTGCCCCTAGTGCTATTGAAGTAGCTGATATGTATAATAATAGATTTTGATCTGGAACTAGTGGCATCAATACTGGAAAATTCAGAAGATAATCTTTGAGTCTCTGAAAAGCCTATTGACAGTTATCATCCCATTTGAATTTGATGTTTTTATGTAGCAAGTGCTGAAAAGGATTAATTATCTGCAAGTTGTGTTATGAATCTTCGTATGGACTGGAGTCTCCCTTGCAAAGATCGAAGTTGACTGATATTTCATGGTGGTTGCATCTCTAGGATGGCCTTGACTTTTGTTGGATCAGCTTCGATTCCTCTTTTTGATACAATGAATCCCAGGAGCTTCCTGGAGGTTACTCCAAAGACACATTTCTTGGGGTTTAATCTTACTTTGTATTTTTCCAACTAATCAAAGATGACTAAAAGTATGTCCAAATGTGTATCTCTGTCTATTGATTTTCCCAAGAGGTCGTCAACATAATCTTCCGTAGTAACATGCATGAGGTCATGAATGATAGTAGTCATGGCTCTTTGATATGTAGCGCCTGCATTTTTTAGCCCAAAGGGCATGACATTCTAATAGAAATTTCCCCAAGGACAAGTGAATGTTGTTTTGTGTTCATCCTCGGATGCGATTTTTATTTGATTATAACCAAAGAATCCATCCATCAAAGATAACATCACATGACCTATTGTGGGATCTACAATTAGGTCAATGTTTGGTAATGGAAAGTCATCCTTGGGACAAGCTTTGTTGATGTCTCTGAAGTTTGTACATATTCTGATGCTACGATCTAGTTTACTGACATGCACTAAGTTGGAGATCCATTTAGGATAACCAATTGGGCGTATGAATCTGATATCCAATAATTTTTCAAGCTCTCCCTTGACTAATAATGCCACTTGTGGATGCATCTTTCTTAATTTTTTTTTCATTGGTTTTGCCCCCAGTTTAACTATCAAATGATGCATTACCAAATCTAGATCCAAGCCAGGCATATCAGCATATGACCATGCAAAATTGATTTGTTGCTCTATGAAGAAACTTATGAATTTTGATCTTTCTGTCTCTATCAAAGATTGAGCCAGGAATATGTTATGTGGACTTTCTAATGTACCAATATTTGTTTTGATGGTTACCTCTACCAACATAGATGATTTTTCTTCATAGGATGCTGGGAGAATGTCGAGCCTTCAATCCTCGGGTGCCTCAGAGAGGTTTTCACCCTTAGATACATCCTTTCTTTTTACTTTTTTGGGGTCAGACAATGCCACAACGTGGTTTTCACCTTAAGTCCCTTGATTTGTTTTTATTTTTATGTTTTTACGACTGGAAGGTCCGACACCTTCACCAAAATATGCCACGCTATTGAGTTCTATAGTGTATCCTACTTTATGGTCCCCAGGGGGAAGATCATCTCGTATGCCTAGATAATCAATAAAGGCTTCATCATTTTGGAATGTGTCGAACTGTGCGGTTCCTTCATGGTCCTAGTCAACAAGTTGGTGGTGAAAAAGGGGAAGGCCTTTGATGTCTTCAAAGCTAGCAAGGCTAAGAGTGAAAATGCAATTATATTCAGGTATGTCGAGGTAATCATCAAGGTCATCGTTGGCACTCTCCTCATCTATCTCGATCATGAACAAATCCAAATTATCATCACTAGCAGTGCATTCCGTGACAGGTATTCTCATTCTATGGGTTCATCTGGTTCTCTGAATGTCTTGGTGAGTTCATAGTCATTGGAGGATTTGTCTTAATCCCATTCCCATTCATTGGAGCTTGTGGAATAGCAATTCTCTTGTTGATTTCTGGGAGCTTTGATTTGTAATGCTTCTCCTGTCTTTTGAGTGTTTACCTTGGAAGTCATGAAACCAAGTCCTTTAGAGCATTCCTTTTTGAATGTCAATTCAGGTTGTAAAGGTTCAATGATGCCTTCCTTTCTTAAGCCAAGAGGAATTTTGCCATCATACCCAATTTTTTGTAGGATCTTAAATCCTTTGCCATATTTTTCACATGGTAGGCTGATTTGATCTTGTGTATCATTTTCAGGGTCTTTGTAAAGCATTTTGTATAAGTCTTCTTCTTCCAGTTCACCCCATCTTTGAAAGATAGTAGGTTCCCATTTGAGTATAATGATAGATACCTGCTTATTAGGATGTGGTCTTCCATATTCTTTTGGTGAATTCATAACTTGTTGTAAGCACATGATTTGATTCAAGGTGTATTTACCCATGCCCTTGTCCTAAAATTTCCCTTTAAGCTCACCTTGTTTTGACGTTGAAGGTTTTAATGATTCAGGATCAATGTATGTAGCAGAAGGAACAACTTCCCTATTACTTGGAATGATCATCTCAATTTTTGGTCTCAAGTTATTGCAGTATATGAATGGATTGGGATCACAATTAACTATTATTTCAACTCCATTGTGAGGAAACTTAATGCATTGGTGATATGTAGATGGAACTGCCCTCATTTCATGAATCCAAGGATGTCCTAGTAATATATTGTATGTGAGATCCAGGTCTAGGACTTGACGAACCCCATCTTTTGTAACTGGGCCAACTCTGAGAGGCTAGGTGACTATGCCTTTGGATGAATGCTCTTCATCATCATATGCCTTGATGGTAATTTTGTTTGTAGAATTCACAGCTTTATTTGAATATCCCAATTGTTTAATAGTGCTTAATGTACAAATGTTCAGACCTGCTCCTCCATCTATCAGGACTCATTTTATTTGATGTTTGTGTATGAAGGCTTCAATGTGTAATGGTGCATTATGTGGTTGACTTATAGAGGCATTGTCAGCTTCTGTGAATGTAAGGGAGTGTGGAATAGAAAGGTATCCCACCATGGCTTGAAACTGGTCCACATTCAGATCAGTGGGGACAACAGTGCCTCTCAAGATTTTGTCAAGAATGGCTTTATGTGCAGGGGATATGTGTAAGAGCTCAAGGATGGAGATAAGCGCGGGTGTCTTCCCTAACTATTCTACAAGGTCATACTCAAGTTTGGTTGATGAGGAAGTATTGTTTTTAGCTGGAGAACCTTGCAACATGAATTTACCTTAGCTAGTTGTAACATTACATTCAGAGGTAGGTTCGGAAGAAGATCCAATGCCTTTTAGGACAATCTTGGATCTTTGGGTAGAATTCTCAGGTGTTTTTTCCTTGATGATAATGGTAGAGACATAATTGTCCATTGAAATATGATTGATAGTTGAATCATAGTTATAAGATGCTCTGGTATAGTTGGTTTGGTCATCTGTGGCTTTAGCTTTTCCCTTGTCATGTTTTGGGAATGGTTCCTTAAACATTTCATGTTCTTGATTGGATGAATACCCTTCAATCTCAATGTCACCTCTATCAATAAGATCTTGTATGATGTTCTTTAGTCGGTGACAATTTCCAATTTTATGTCCTTTGCTCTTATGAAATTCACAATATTCATCATCATTCCACCAATTTGGTTTAACCTTTGGCTCATATGGAAGCAAATCTGGAATTGTTATGATTTTGTTTGCCACTAGCTTCTTGAAAATTGATTCAAGTGGTTCTCCCAATGGAGTTTACTTCCTTCGTGACTTTGAAGTTGTTTGACTATTCACCTAATTGTTTGTAGAGCTTGATCTGGAAAAAATGATTTTAGGTCGCACTGTATTGGCATCAACAACACCATCATTGACTGTGTTCTTGTTTTTATTCCAAAATATTGGCTTGTCTTTTCCTTTAAAGTCCTCTTTGTTTTCTTTGAATATCTTAATGACTCCTTGTTCAATTAGGATCTTCTTTTTTGCTAAGCCTTTTTCAATCATGTCCTTGAAGGTGGACAAACAAGATTTCCTTAGATCATAACCAATGTCTTTGTTAACATTCTGGGTGAACATCTCTACCATTTGTTTTTGTGGAATTTCACAAGAGCATCTGCTAGCTATATTTCTCCATCTTTGTAAAAATGATGAAAAAGATTCTCCATCCTTTTGTTAGGTGTTGCACAAGGTAGTGACTGATATGTCTATCTCTATGTTGTATGAGAAATGTTGTATAAATGCCTCAGCTAAGTCACCCCATGACTTAATTCTAGGTGGGAGTTGGGAGAACCATTCCATAGCTTGATCACCTAATCTCTGTGTGAATAATCTCATCAAATATGTCTCTTCTACTACTACCTCAATGCAAGCTGTGAAAAACTATCTTATATGTGCCTTAGTATCTCCTTTGCCTCTATACTTATCAAACTTAGGTGTCACAAAGTGTGTAAGAAATGGAGGCATTGGAATGCTTTTGTCAAATGGATAAGGACACATGTCTCTCATTGTGTAAGTTAGCTACGGTGTATTTATGTCCTCCATTTTCTTTTTTAAATCCTTGATTTGCTATTCCAAATTGTTCTTGGGTGGAGACCGACTTCTTGGACCATACCCCATGCCTAAACCACTGAGTGGAGGAGGAGCATGTTGCATATATGGATGGTATTGATCATACACATGTTCATATGGAGGAGGTCTATAATGATGCTGCGTATATGGACCACTTGGTATAGAATCATGGTGAGGAATGAAATATCTGCTTTGTCCATGTATGCCATACTCTACAGGAATGTCATGCGTTTGTTCTAGTATGTTGCCCCCAAATTTGATGTGGGGTTTCCTTGTGTCTAAATTTTGAACATGTCTTTGAATATCTAATTGCTTTGGTGGTTGGTCCTTAGCATTGGTATGTGATTGAGTATATTTTTCTGCATAAGACTTCCATAATGGTCTGCGAAGGTGAGTATCATATGCTTGACCTTGTGTGTATGGGACCTTTGGTTTTTGAAACAAAGATGATGGTGATTTAGGCACAAGATGTGGTCCTCTATTGCCTCCACTGTTAGGCATCCTTTGATCCATGTTGAGGTGAGGTTGTTGCAAAGGTCGATTTTCCATTATTTGAGACATGTCAAAATCATGAGGGATCTTGGCTCCACTTTGTGCCATCACTTGTAGGAAGTACTGTCTATCTCTCCTCATTATTTCCTCAACCAATCTATTGAAACAGGGATCCATAATGGTTTCTTCCACTTCTGCTGAATGTACGGAAAAGTTGTCCATATTATCATTGTCAAAATGTATACAGTGAAAATGGATAACAACAATATTGAAAGACTAAATGAATTCAACCAAAAAACCCTAGCCTAACAACAACAAAGATCCACCATAGCATATGAAGATTACCTAAGACAATGCAAATCAAATGAAATCACAAAGATTATACCATCACATGTCCAACAGGGTTTGGATCTCCATTCTTCCTATCTCCATTGATCTTTCTTGATATATTTGCTCTTAGATTTTATGTGTGCATAAGAGCTCAATAAAAAACGGAAATGTGGTTGCAAGTAGGCTTGATTGCATATGAAAGTTTGAAAGCGTAGTTGGGTCATCAATTGATCGGTCAGTTAGTTAGTTCAGGTTGATAATGAAGAAATCATCTCCTTATATAGAAGACACTATAAGAAATGGAGGGGTAAGATTGAGAGGTGTAAAAGATAAATGGTTGGCTATGATTAGAGGGTAGGTAGAGAAAATATGAAAATAATGAAAGGGTAGGTAGTGTAGGAATTAAGAGATGAATGACATGTGTCATGGGTAGAAAAGGTTAATGAATTAATTAAATAAATAAAAATTTATTTAATTAATAGAGGAAGTGGGATCAATTAAATAAATAAGATATTTATTTAATTTAGGAAAAAGGATAATTTAAATAAATAAAGGTATTTATTTAAATGAGAAATAAGGCTAGAAGAGGATAAATGAATTAATTAATTAAATAAAGATTTATTTAATTAATAGAAGAATTAGGCTAAGATAATTAAATAAATAAAGATATTTATTTAATTAGACATGACAATTTTAGGTGTCTACAATATGAATCGGTTGGATATAAAAGACACTGAAAGTCTTCCCTCACTATTGAGTGATGATGATGGTACACCAATGCCTCAAGAATAATGGAAAGAATTGTTGTCACGGGAGCACCCATGAGAACTAGAGGAGTTCAATGATGAAGATCACATTCAGGACAACATGAAGATCATCCTAAATAGGCTCTATAGAAAATAATATGTTATGAGACATTTTTTCTCAAATATCACTACCTATAGGGAGCAGGAATATGTAGACCACTTAGGGGCTGTGAATTTGTTTCTTTTAAATCATTAAGAAGACTTGTTTGATTAGTTACATTATGTAATGAATTTCTATTTTATTTCTAAAAGACATGATGTTTTTTATGTGTTTTATCTTTCCTTACAAGAGGAAGATCGTTTATTCTATGGAAGACATGATAAAAAATATATACTTTATATCTCTGCTAATATACATACCAGTTTGTTTTCAATTCCTATACTGTGTTAAGAATTTATTGTGGATGATTTTCAATTCGAGCTTGTTATTTTGTTACTAAGAAATCAAAGGTTGTTCAAAAAAAATTTCAACTATGGTCATTTCATTATTTTCAAACTACTACGTTGTTGTGTGGTGTGAACAAAATAAGACATACTCTTGGATAAATTACTGTATAAGCCTCTTTTTAGGAAAGATTAAAATTCCATGTATGGTAATTGTCACATTGAAATTGAATCATTGTATGGAAGAATTAATAGTGGATGGTAACTTTAATGTCTAACAAGGAGAATATAAGAAAGGAAATTCATAAGACTCTAAGCCCAATAGGCACTAGTCTAAACCATATATCTATAATCTCATAATCTCAAATTTCATTTTCAGTTTCATAAAAGTAAGAAATAAGGATATAGGTAATAGGTCATATCAAATATTTAATGCAAATTTGAGATTGACCTTAGGAAAATTTTGTAACAATAATCTGCTTAAGTATCATAAGGTGAAGATACTTGGTAATAAGGTTTACTCGCCTAGGTTTAGCATAACCTGAAGTGTAGGGAATTACAATCATATTGACCAATTATGTTAGTTGGCTAGAGTTGAGTGTTAATTTAAGTCATAAGTCTTGATAGACTTATAAATAACTAAGAGGGGGGGGGGGGGGGGTGAATCAGTGACACCAAAAATAATACTAGTTAAAACACTGACCGATAGATATACTTAATACGTTTACTCAACACTATGCATGCAATCCAAAATGATATTAAAGCTTCCACACTAAGTAAAACATCCACCATAACATGTGTTTATACATGGAAAACCCAAATGGGAAAAACCAAGGTGAGATGGGACTCAGAAGTTAACTATCTGCAGTAATAGGTAACTAACCGGTTAAGGTCTACAAAAGTGCTCTGCTAGAAGTGAATCTTGTTAAAGATTCCAAAGCTCTGTTAGGAGCTATACCCTATTAAAGGTAGTACCCTGTTAGGAGTAACCTCAATAGAGGATTTATGAATCCAAACTAATGGATCACCTTGCTAAAGGATTTGTACAATGAAGCTTGTTAGAGCTTACCTGGTTAGGGGATTTGATTGTTGTAGTGATTAGAAAACAATAGGTGGTGTGATCTAGAAGTAGCACAAATTGCTTGAATAGATCCTCTTCTGCACACTCAAAACTACATCACCAACATATTCTGCAATGCCTTCAACAACTTAACACTTCTATCTTTGCATCAAATCATCTCATTCTAAAATAGTTCATCATAATGTCATTATATAGACATTTATATTTCATGTCGGCCTTAGAAATTATATCACAATTTCCTAGGTGTAGTGTCTCCAGACAATCAAACATAACTCATCACAAATTACAACCAAAATTTGTTGGTTAGGGTAACTCATCACAATCGGTGATAACTCATCACACAATCAATGAATACCAGTTGGAACACCGATACTGGTTAGACTTAACCATTTCAACATGTAAATAGATTATCCTCCATTTGCTTCTTTGATGGTCTCCATTGAATCTTCAAGATGGTGTCAAGTTATTCCTGTATATATCGGTTGTCTACATGTACCTGTTTGACACTCTCTAAACCATAAAAAACTAAACTTCCAATACTGGTTGCAATACAAGTAAATTTAGAAGTAATACCAGTAGATAATGTGAACATATGTGTGTGTACATGTTCCATCAATGACAACATATGAATTCATTCATTACAATCATCATCAAGCCAACAATCTCCCCCTTTGGTATTGATGGCAACAATTAGAAAATTTTACAATTTTACAACTAACTGTGCTTACAAAAATTGTACACATATATGTCTACTCCCCCTTAAGAATACATATGAAATTTTCACAACACATATATATTTCTACTCCCCCTTTGACAACAATGCCAAATTGAAAAGTAAAATACACACACACACACACACACACACACACACATATATATATAGAAAAATTTGCATCAACTGTTTACATATATAAAAACTTAAAATATATATATAGAAAAATTTGCATCAATTGTTTACATATATAAAAACTTAAAAGTCTGTATTAAGGAGTGTTCACTTCAATTTTTAATAAAATGTCACTGAAGGTAATCTTCATTTGAGAAAAATCATTTTCCCATGTTTCCAATAAAGTGTCAAAAATCTCAATGGTTGTCATAATCTGTGCAAAAATTCTTCCATTGCATCAAGTGTACTCATCTCTAGAGTCACCAAAATTGCTTCTGCATCCTTGTATATGCATTGCAAGATGTCCAACTTTGGTCTCAATACGTTCTTTAACTCCTTCAGTGATTGGAGTCTCTTTTCCTGTTCAAAATCATAGGCATTTAACCGGTTTTGCAAATCATCCATAGATTTGCCAAAAGATAAGCTGAGTCATGTAAAGGTATGTAGGCATTACATATCTTTGCTAGTTACAGTTATGTCTCTGTTCACTTCTTAACTATATCAAAATAGAAAAACTAAACATTAGATGTGTAGGCTAGAATTTTGCCTCCTGACTTAATAACTTTTCTTAAAATATCTTTATTCAGGGATACAAAAATCTTCCCTGTATCAATATCTTTCATTATTTGTTCTCCTCTTTTCTTCCTGTATTTTTTCTCAGCCATAGTCTAAGCTTCTTCCTCAAGGGACTTGAGTTGGTCAAAAGCACCAGCAACCAACTAGCCAAGCTTGCCAATAGGAGTGGACAAATTCCCAATAGCAGTCTCCGGTAGAAGACTTGACAAAATTTCCACTGCAATTTGGATGGTTTTTTCTTCCTTCCTTTGTTCCTTAAGCCTCTTCTTCTATGCTCTAGATTGCATCACATTTGCAATATCTAACAATTCTGATGCACTCATATTATCAACATCTATAGGCCCTTTGATGCTAAATGAGTCATAATCATCATCATTCTGCTGCTTGACTAATGGCTTTTTTGGTTCGACAGATTTCTCCTTGTCAATTTTCTCTCCCTCTTGTTCTTTCTCCTTTTCCTGTTCAGAGGTCTTTTCTACAACTTTTTCTACTGGTTTCTCCTGGGTAGCCTGTGAAACTAGTGGGAGTTGTGATTTCATGGGTTGATCTTTTACTGATGGGGGTGGGATATCCACACTTGGTTGAGTTGCTGGTATATCCACTGTATTAACCTGTGAAACAATATTTACTAGTGGCTTCTTATTAGGTTCAATGATATTCCCAAATAGATCAATGGTATCTTGTATGCCATCAACAAAGATCACGAGTTGTGAAGTAGTGTCATCCTTCTTCTTGATAGGATAGACAATATCGGCTTGTATTATTTCTTCCTCATCCATTTCCGGTCATACTTTAGGCTCAGTTTACTCATCATCATAAGAATTTGAATGCTTATGCATCCGTTGAACGTTTCAAGCTATTTGATGAGTCTCAACTTCAAAATATTGAGTTTTCTCATTCAATAACTTCAATCTTCTTGATTTAGAGATAAATTGTCCTTTGTAATTATCAAGTAAGACAACTAATTCATCTCTAGATAATTCAAGAAAATATTGAATAAATACATTATCAATAATTTCTTGATCTTTGTCAACAACAATTTGCCACTTATTTGCAAGAATAGAATACAAAGAATCATAAATATCATCTTTAAGGTCCTGAGGTAATCAATTATATTGACATAAATAGTTGATTACCTGTTGAACAATTGGTTCCTTCTGATCTTCACCAAATGAATCAAAACATTTCTTGGCATTATCAAATTTGTTCCTCCCTAATGTTTTCAATGTCTTCTAAAAATCAGTCATAGGATTGTAAGATAAGACATTAATAGGAATACTTGCCTTTGGCACTTCTTTTACTAGTTTAGCTTTTTTACTAGTTGCTTTCATTTTCTTGGGTTCTTCCTCAGTGTCAGTATCATCATATTCTACTTGAAGAATTAATTGTCAGCCTCTCTTCTTTGTTGCAGTCTTCTTTGTAGTAGTTACTTTGGGTAACTATTCCTTTTTTACTTGGACACTTCATGTCACTCTTGTATTAGTAGATACAGAGGGTGTTGAAGGTACTTTCTCAACCTTATTCTTCTTTCCTTTAACATTACTGGGTTGAGCACTACTGGTTTCAGCTTTTGCAGTTTGCTCCTCAACAGTATCTAGTCTTTTCTTCTTCTTGTCCATTGGAGATGCCAATAGGTTATTGGCATAACCAATCAATAAGTCACAATTGACTTCATAGCTCATGTCTTCCATTTCATCTTCTCTAGGTTCAATAGCTTCCATCATACATAAATGAGTGGTGACTGTGAAAATGATGTACTTAGCAAGGTTTTTCACCACATCCTCGGGTAGCCTTACCCTCATACTCATTTTCTTCTGAAACTAATTGAAGTACTTGTTCATTGTAGTAGAGAAAGTGTTCTAATAGCCATAATGTTATTCTTGATTTGAATAGTTACCGGTAGGTCTTTAGACCATTCAATGTCACCAATTCCCGGTAGGAAATTCTGAAAGTAAAAGAATAAACTAATCAATAACTGACCAAATTTGAATCTTACTGTTGTCCTTCTTAATTGACTATAGAGTCAATATCAATTAACTCCTTATGGCTGCACATAGGTCATAATTTGCATTCTTAATAATCATTTTATAGGCTGTATGCACTGCTACAGATGGCACGTTGTTCATTCTATTGGAATAGAATATCCTATAGCCTATAACCATAGTAGATAGTTTAACCATTGGGTCCTTAATGTTATTAACAGAAAATGCATGCCCATCAGAGGTAGACGAGGTTAAAGTGGTTATATTTTCTTTAGAAATTCACCTCAGTTTGGGAACTTCACCAGTTGACCAAAAACTAGTCTCAACTTGGATAACTTTCTTGGCTATAGTGTGTCCTTTCCAAATACATGTTTTCATCATGAACATGACTAAGAGTGATTCTTATGTGTTCCTCTTCAAAATCCTCAATAAAATAAGTTGCATTATGAAAACCCAAGTCTCATAAACCCTGATATACTTGGGTTGGATCTTTTTTCTCTTATCGTAAAGGGTTTTCAATTGAGAATAAATTGACAATGATCCTAAATCTTTGATTTTACAATCAATATAGCTAGACAAATCACCTTTTACAATGACATCGTCAAGAACTTGAGATAAAGCATTATAAGACACTATTCATTTCGATTCCACAACCTCCATAGGTTCTGATGTGATCATTAGCCTCTGTACTTGCTTAGATGATGAAGCCATTCAGATAAACTTGATTCCAAAAAGGGATTTACAAAGAAATACCTTAATTCTCATGTGCTACCTCAGTTACTGGATGATTACTCAAATACACACCAGTTCCACCTTCACTAATTTTTGAATTGACTTCAATCACACAAATCACAACACAAATTTGACTAAGACCAGCTAGCAAATCTCTTTTCACTCTGCAAGTGCTCAAGAATTCTCTTTCAAATGCATTTAGGGTAAAAAATAACATAGTAAAACTTGATTTTATCCTTTTTACCTACTGCATTAAATGCTCGATCGCTAGGGTTACAAATCCTAATACACCACTTAATGATACATGCAATATTAATAGGTGTAAAACCGGTTGATAAACTTTCAAAAAACTGATTGACAAAAGATGTCAAGATTTCACACAAAATAACTCAAAATACAAACTCTCTTACCACTCATCTTTCAAGGGGCTCAGAAGTAGATTTATCATTATGCTCCCCTTAGCCCTATTGAAAAGGATCAATTCATTGGTGTAGAATTCTCCACACTACGTGAAGGATTAGGTTCTTCTACAGGTATATCATCACTCTTCTTTTTTCAAATTTGGTTAATCTCTTCTCTGGTTTCCTCAATATTTACCTTCTTCTTACCTTTCTGATCTTCAGAATGCTTAACCGTTTTGTTCTTTGTAGATCTACAAAAATTTGCCATGTGTCCCAGTTTATGACAATGATAGAAGGCCATTCCAGATGATCTCCAAGGTCCTGCATTGCCTCTTCCAGTTCTCCTTTTACAATTCATAGCCACATGACCATAATTGTTACAAATAGTGCAAATGACATTGGTTACCTTTTCGATCTCAAATGGACTAAACCAGTTGACATAGGGTTTCTACCAGTTCATGTTACCCCGATTGTCATAGGTTCTCCTCCAGTTACCATTAGGTCTTGGATTCATGTGAGGTACTAGATTATTTCCTCCATATCTGCATTTGACTGATCTATGTCCACGCATTTTGCATGTGAAACAATGACCTTCAAATCTCCTAGATACATACCTAGTATTTGCATTGTAGCCTGTATTCCCATTGGGTTTGTTTCTACACACATTTGTAGTATGTCCAGGTTTATGACAGACAAAGAAAATAGGTTTAAAATTTTTCTTACTGGTAGACTTGTTAGTCTTAGGAGCAGTTTTGTCCTTGTGAATGTTGCTCTTTGTACCAGAAGACTCTCCTTTCTTAGATGTGTTAAAGCCTAGTCCAGATGTATCACCTTTCATCCTTTGTGATTGGATCTTCTCATCCAACATGGTAGAACTTTTATTGAACTTTTCCAACTTTCCATTAGCCTCAGTGAGTTCTCTTGTAAGATCTTCATTGTGTTTTGTAAGAGTCTCTCTTAAAGATGATGCCATTTCAAGATCTAACTACAAAGCCTCTTTTTCTTCTTTTTCTGCATGCCAATGCTCATGCAAAGTTGCATTCTCTTGTTTGATATTACCAATCTCATGATCTCTCTCTTTGACAAGATCTTCAGTTGTCCTCCTAGCTTCCAGCTCTTGACTCATGCGGATAGTTAGGGCTTCGAACTCTCTTCTCAGATTTAGCTTTTCACCATTCAGTTTTTTAACTTCCTCAACTAATGCATCAATGTTAGCTTCATCTGAAGAACTATTATTAGATATTTCCAATATTTGTTTAGTCATCTCTCTCATTTTGACTTGTGAAGCTTTAAATTTGACCCTTAGGGTTTCAAGCTCATCCTTAGTAGCTTCAAGCACTCTAGCCATCTCAAAGTAGCTCATATCCACCATGGTGGCTTTAGGGTTTCCTTCCAAATGATTAAGCCTTATTAAATAATTTAGGCTCTAATACCAATTGATAGAATTATAAAGAATTGAGAGGGGGGGGTGAATCAGTGATACCAAAAAAAATACTACTTTAAACACTAACTGATAGATATACTTAATAAGTTTACTCAACACTATGCATGCAATCCAAAATGATATTAAAGCTTCCACACTAAGTAAAACATCTACCATAACATGCATTTATACATGGAAAACCCAAATGGGAAAAAACACGATGAGATGGGACTCACAAGTTAACTATCTGCAGTAATAGGTAACTAACCAGTTAAGGTCTACAAAAGTGCTCTGCTAGGAGCAAATCCTATTAAATATCCCAAAGCTTTGTTAGGAGCTATACCCTGTTAAAGGTAGTACCCTATTAGGAGTAACCTCTGTAGAGGATTTATGATTCCAAACTAATGGATCACCTTGTTAAAGGATTTGTACAATGAAGCTTTTTAGAGCTTACCTGGTTAGGGGATTTGACTATTGTATTGATTAGAAAACAATAGGTGGTGTGATCTAGAAGTAGCACAACTTGCTTGAATAGATCCTCTTTTGCACACTCAAAACTACATCACCAACATATTTTTCAATTCCTTCAACAAATTAACACTTCTATCTTCACATCAAATCTTCTCATATCATGTCTCTAAAATAGTTCATCATAATGTCATTATATAGACATTTATATTTCATGTCAACCTTAGAAATTATATCACAATTTCCTAGGTGTAGTGTATTTGGACAATCAAACATAACTTATCACAAATTACCACCAAAATTTGTCGGTTAGGGTAACTCATCATGATCGGTGATAAATCATCACACAGACAATGAATACTGGTTGGAACACCGAGACTTGTTAGAGTTAACCATTTCAACATGTAAATTGATTGTTCTCCATTTGCTTCTTTGATAGTCTTCGCTAAATCTTCAAGATGGTGTCAGGTTATTCCTACATATACCGGTTGTCTACATGTACCGATTTGACACTCTCTAAACCATCAAAAACTAAACTTCCAATACCGATTGCAATACAAGTAACTTTAGAAGTAATACTGATAGACAATGTGAACATATGTGTGTGTACATGTTCCATCAATGACAACATATGTAGTCATTCATTACAATCATCATCAAGCCAACAAGGCTTAGCATACCTTTAGGACCTGCAATTTTGAGCTCCAACACACCTCTAGCAATCACCATAACACCCTTAATCATCTTACATCTAGCATAAAAAAATACTACTTGCACATGCGTATCTATCAGTTTTCTCATAGATAATAAATTTCATTTTAATCCAAGGATATGCAATACACCACTAATCCTTTTAATTCTACCATTAGGAACCCTGATCCTAACTTTATGTCGACCAACAATGTCTAATTGTGAATCATCACCCAACTACACCTTGCCTCCATTGAATTCTTTATATCTAAAAAAACATTTTTTATTGGAACTCATATAAAAAGATGCACTAGAGTCAATTAATCATGCATCATTACTTGCATGAGTAGCCAAAACTGCAATGAATGCATCACCGTCTTCCTTCTTGGACTTAGAATCAGAATCAAACTTCTTCTTTTTCTTCTTCTTTTCTTCTTTACAGTCTTTACGGATGTAACCTAAATTATCACAATTCCAACAAATGACTTTGGACTTTCTAGGAGATTTCGATCTCCCTCTAGATTTGGACTTATTGTGATTCTAATTCTTCTTGCCTTTTTTCCCTAGGTCTTCCACAAACAGTTAGGGATTCCTTCAAACTGATGGATAACTTCCTTCATATCTCTTCACCAAGTAGGGCACCCACCACATCTTCAAATTTCAAAATAAAAAAATTACTACCGATAGCCATAACAAGAGAATCCCACAAATCAAGGAAAGAACAAAGCAAGATTGACATTTCTCCTCTTCATCCATCTTAACACCAATAGATACCAATTGAGCCACCAACATATTAAATGCTTCTAGATGGTCTATAATCCATCCACCCTCTTTCATTCTCAAGGAATAAAATTTCCTCAAGAAAATTTAATTCAATAAAGATTTTTCTTGATACATTTCACCAAGCTTGGTCCATAGCTTCTATGCAGATTTCTCTTGGTGGACATTGATCAGAACCGAGTCTTTCAAGCACAATCTAATTAGACCCTCGGTTTTATGGTCCATAACATCATATTGAGTAGTCACAGTAGGATCTAAGGGTCTTGAGGCATTTAGATCAATAACATCCCATAGATCTCGAACTATTAGTAGATCTTCCATCTTTAGCTTCCGCATCTTAAAATTACTACCATTAAATCTCTCCACCTCTATTCTCCTTGATGAACTTTCCATCTAAAAATTATTACAACAAGATCAAAAACTATCTTCTACATAAGCTCCCACTCAAATTTGGATTAGTTCAAAAAACCCAATAACCCACAACTGAAACCAAAGGTGATTAGGCTCCGATATCACTTGTAAGGAAGTTAAGTAGTAGAACAACTTCCTACGCTAACCTTGAGAGGAGGGCAATGCAAAAATTCTTACAGATTGTTACAACAGTTACATAAACTTAACATAAATAAATATAACATCATGCATACCACAACACAACAACACAATAATTTACATGGGGAAAACCCTTTCAGGAGAAAAGTCCCACACTCCAAAAGCAACTCAATATATTAGTCAACAATCAATAATAGGTTACAATATACTTGTAGAGAAATCTCTTCATAGGAGTACCACTATCAAAGATTCAGAGGTAAATTAATAGCCATAAGACTCTTAGACACAACCTCTATCTCACACACCTCATATAAAGCAGATACAATACAAGAAACTATCAAACAGTATTTACAAAACCATGGGGTAAAACCACCCAATAAATTAGAGCTAACCTTATCTCCATTCTAGATGTCCTATGACATGTCAAAACACACATTAAGATGTGTTCCTCCCTTTTACAACTCATTTATGTATCTGATAGATGAACCATTTGAAGTGTCGAAAAGCTCGCGATGTGCTTTATCACCTCGTAACTAGCTACATCTGTTAGACCCACTTTTTAGGGCATTTCGGAGGGTCTAAAGTCTTGAAAATTAAATTCAAACCTTTCATTATACCCTCCAAAAATAGAAACTTTAATATCTTCAAAACTAGCTATGATCTTGTGACGAAAATTTATCGGCATTCTTATCTAGCCAACTAGAAGCTTCAGGGAGAATTTTGCACCATTTCATGCTCAAATGAAAACTTACTATAAATAGTAACCTCATGTAAATTCAAGGTTGAGACACCATTTTCTCAAAATACTTTAGCGGAAGTATGAGCTTATGCATATACTGACAATAAAGTAGAAGAAGGAGAGATGAAGAGGAGGAATGCGAAGCAAAATCACAAGGAGTATAAGACCACTAATTTTGAGGAACCAAGCCCCCAATATTAGGATCTTAACTCAATCATATGCAATGCACACAAAAACAAAAATTCAAACAAAGATAAAAAGGCAAACAAAGGAAAAAGACACAAAAATACACACAACAAAAGCTAAAGACCAAAAACATGACCTCAAGTCAACTAGCCAAAGAGACCCAGATATCAAAATATCTCAACCACTAATATCATTCTTGAAAAATTCCATCTCATAAACATGAACGATCAAATAAAAGAGAAAAGAAAGCATCATCCATGAACTATCAAATAACAAAGTTATGAGTTCATGAGAAGAAGAAGAGAGAACATGGATACACACTAGATGTGTTTTTATAGGTGATCCATGAGAAGAATGATGAGAGAGGACATAGATACCTCATCCCTAGATGTTTTCATCTAGGAGATCCATGTTGGGGAGGAGAGTAGGAATAGTCTATCCCTATTTTTCTAGTTCCACTCATCCTTATGTGTGTGTGCAAGTGATGTCTGGTTTCAAGTATGAAGCACCCCATTTAAGAGTTTGTTTCCTCTAGTTTTGAGCATACATCAACCTTTTTAAGACATGTAATGTAAATGTAAATACCAAGAGGCAAATGATAGATACATTCCTAATTTTGAGGACATCTCGTGTAAGATTTTTCTTTGGTTTCAGTGATGTGTAACCCCATTTAAGACATATATCAAATGTTGTGTCTAGTTTTGGGTGTGAATTATCTTGTGTAAGAGTTTGTTTCCTTTGGTTTCCAGAATGAACGTCGCGTTTAAGACATGCTATAATGATATGCAAAAATATAGTAGAATATGGTCCAAAGAGAGTGATATGGGTGCCTCCCCACTAAGATGTCAACATAGCCCTTTATTGATGTCTTAAGGAAGATAGAAACAAGGATACCCACCTTCAACACCAAGGAGATATCCTTTAGGCAACAATTTCATAAATCCAAGCTAAAAGAGGGAGTACACTTATAAGCAAGGATAAGATAGTTGAAATAGAGATATCTTTCAACAAGTGTAAAGGAGATCCTTGGAGGGGAAGAGATATTTTCTCAAAAGACATCTACCTTCAAGAAGGGTTTCTTGAACAAATATAACATCTTCTACCAAAAGAAGGAAGAGGATCAAGAATCCATACCTTTCTCTTATTTCTAGATAAAATGGATTCTTGATGAAGGATGAAACACTTTTGACCCAATGAGAGGGTGGTAAGTTTATAATAGATATAGATTTTCAAGTGGAAAGAGGTTGTAGCTAAGGAATTACACCTCTTGTATAAGAGAGAATCCTTGAGAAAACACCGCTCAACAAAGGAAAAGTAGATCCTTAGATAGGAGAGAGAGAGAGACAAATAATTTCCCCCCAAGTGTAAGGATAATGAGAAGAATAACACAACCTCTAAGGAGAGATAAAATATAAGAAAATTCACAATATACTCACATGAATAAATATCCAATGCAAGAAAAGACATTAGTATATGTAAAATGCAACTCTAAAGAAATGGTAATCTTTAAAGAGAAAGAGAAAGAAAGATCACAAATTCCCTTAAGGAGGGATAAGTCATAAGAGACATACCATTCCATTCAAGAAAGGATATCAACACATGAAAAATGAGACCCCTAAATGGAATAGTGATACTTTAGAGAGAGAGAGAGCCATCCTTGCCCCCCAAGAAAGAAGACAAGGATAGACTAGGGGGAATAATCATGTGCATTTCCTTAGGAGAGATTATTCAGAAGAGACGTACCATTTCAAATAATAGGTCCTAACAAGGGACACATGCACATCGATATGAAGAATAAATCTATGCAAGAAAGGACATCAAGTGATGAAGAATGCAATTCCAAAAGGAAATGGTGGAACTCTAAAGATACAAGATAGGATAGAGATAAAAGAGGATCATGTTGCTTCCCCAATATTTTTGAAATTTAAAAAAGCACCACATCTAATGACAAAGATCCCCCAATTAAGTTAACTATCTATGTTATAGGATGGGGAGCAACATGAGGGTGAGAGGAGTGCTAAGGCTCTACCTTTTCACCAAGAAAGAGTGCAAGATCTATTGAAAGACATATACGAGCATGATCGTATTATTCTTGAACAAATTCATTAAATTATTTACACTTTACAAGAGAATGAGAATCACCATGATGAAAAAGGCAGTGTCCACTACCTTCTTTATTCTTATTTCTAAACTTCACAAAAGGAAAAACCACATTCTTGTCATACTTCAATTTCCAAAAGATTCTAGTAGCCAATTTTTCTTGATCATCAATATGTGTAGGCTTATTATTTTGAGATTGAGGACAAGAATTATTAGAAGAAGAAGAATTTTCATCAATTATTCTAACTTTGCCACTATTAATAAGTTCTTTCATTTCATTTTCAAAATTAGGACAATCATTAGTATGATGGTCACGAGTTGATGAAATGAACAAAAAGGAATTTTTGAAGAAGAAGCACTTTTATGGGAATGAATGGTTTGTTGTCTTGCAAGATGGTCTTTGAAGTCTTTAATCCTAAGGAGGTCATCCATATGATAATTATTAACATTTCCTATGCCTTTTGTGGTAATTTGTTTAGGAGGGTTTATAGGGACTCGAATTCCTTGTTCAAATTTTCCAAGTCTTCATCCTCTAAAACCTTATTTTGATATTATATTAAAGATATTCCTATAATAATCCTTTCATTGATAAGGTGGAGGAACATTATTATAAATTTATTTGAATTTTGTAGTGTAAGGTTCTTTAGAAGGAATGAAGGGATTAATAAATGAACAAGGAATATCTTGTGAAGGAAGACTTTCCTTTCTTTCATCATGAATATCCTCTTTGGTTGATTGGGAAGAAAGATCCTTATCATTTAAGATCTCATTTAATTAATGTTATATGGGGGGAGAGATCATGAATGAAATTCATGAAATCATCTTCTCTAAAAATGTTTTGATGTTTAAGATAAGCTCGAGGAGAATAAGGAGGATATAGAGAGATGAAATCACCATTATTTTGATTTTACCCCCCTTGTGCAAGGGTATGTATATGAGAAGAATATGGGGCCATTTTTATCTTCAATGCTTTCTCTCCATTAGAGAGATTGTTGATAAGAGAATTAGCTCTTTCTTCATTTGCATTAGATACCCTAGGAAATGTACAAGTATTAGGTTTTCCATTAGCATCTCTAGAATTGGGATCTACAAAAGATTTGAGGTGATCTATATATGAAATTCACTTTCCTAAAAATCATCACCATAAAACAACATGCACTAAAAATTAAAGCTTTGAGATCAAATTGATTGAAAGGAAGGAATTTTGAAACTCTAAGAAGACAATATGCCAAAGTGCTATGAGTGAAAAGAAGAAATGTGAAATGAAAGAAGTGTTAGGGTTTCAATCAGATCCGAAGCAAATATGAACTAACAATTATATGCAGATTTAAATACAAAAGATAAAGAAATAAAATAGGACACAGATAACACAGAGATTTAATGTGGTTCACCCAGAATGGGTTACGTCCACCATACACAGTCGTCCAATCTTTCTTATTATCCAACAAAAATAGTACATCAACCTTACAATGCTTTAAGCATCTCAATCGCTTATAACATGCATTTTTAGGGCAACAAAACAAAGTTGGCCTTTTTAGGGTTTTATTACAATGTCGGTTTTCATCAACGAAAAATGGCAAAAAAAAAATTTTCTCGGGGGCTCCCGCCCCTGAACCCCCACTTTTCTTGGGGGTTGCCACCCTCGAACCCCTTCCTGAGGCCTGACCTGGTGTCAGACCCCAGCGAGGATATGTGCTGAGTGTATAGTACTTTGTTGATCAGTTGCCACATTTTAACAATCTCCCACTTGGAGACTGATCAGGCTCCACACTGAACAATCTCCCACTTGGAGACTAATACTACATGACACCACTGTACATGCAACATCCGCTGGATAAAACACTAGGACTCGACTGGTATAAATTCCACAATTATCAATCAAGAAGACCAACAGAAACTGATGAAGAAATTAGTTTCTCCTGTGGAACTGCCTTCGTGAACATATCGACAGGATTCTCACTCATGTGAATCTTCTCAAGCTGTAACTGAACCTCCTCCAAAACAGTCCGGATGAAGTGGTACCTAAGCTGAATGTGCTTTGTCCTTGAATGAAAAACAAAGTTCTTCACAAGATGAATGGCACTCTGGCTATCAGTATACAATGGGCTATCCTCTTGTGTTTGACCCAATTCCTCCAGAAAACATTGCAACCAAACCATCTCCTTGCTGGCTTCTGTAGTAGCAACATACTCACCTTCAGTGGTTGAAAGTGCAACAACCTTTTGCAGCCTAGAAATCCAACTGACTATAGTTCCCCCTATAGTAAAAACATACCCTGTAGTAATCCTCCATGAATCAATATCACCCACCAGATCAGAGTCAACAAATCCACTTAGAGCATCATTAGATCCTTTGAAACATAATGCCTTCGTAGTAGTTCCTTTCAAATACTGAAGAATCCATTTCATAGCATTCCAATGTTCCATACCCAGATTACTCATAAACCTACTCACAACTCCCACTACATGTGCAATATTTGGCCTTGTACATACCATTGCATACATCAGACTACCAATAACTGATGAATACAGGATGTTAGACATTTTATTAACCTCTTCTTGTGCCTTTGGGCACATCTCCTTAGTCAATTTGAAATGACTAGCCAAAGGTGTACTAACTACTTTTGCATCCTGCATGTTAAATCTTTTCAACACCTTCTTTATATACTCACTTTGGGACAAATTCAAGGTTCTATTTTTCTTGTCCCGTGTAATCCTCATACCGAAAATTTGCCTAGTTGCACCCAAATCCTTCATAGCAAATGACCTGGCTAATTTCTATTTAAGATCATTTATATGTTGCATGTTAGACCCAGCAACAGGATAATATAACTACCATTATCAAATCTCTTAAAATATACACAATGATCAGAATGACATCTATGATAACCATGTTCAGCCATGAAACTATCAAATTTTAAATACCATTGTTGGGGTGCTTGCTTTAGGCTATACATACTTGTCTTCAACCTGCACACCAAGTTCTCCTTACCTTTGACCTCATATCCCTGTGGTTGCAACATGTAAATTTCCTCCTCCAAATCTCCATGGAGAAAAGCTATTTTGACATCTAATTGTTCAAGATGTAAATCATCTGCAGCCACAAGACTAAGTACAGTTCTAATTGAAGTCATTTTTACAACTGGAGACAATATTTCATCAAAATCTATACCCTTTTTCTATGCAAAACCTTTTACCACAAGTCTGGCCTTATATCTTTTCTGACCTCCTTCCTCCTCCTTCAACCGATAAACCCATTTGTTAGGCAAGGCTCTTTTTTCTGTAGGTAAAGGGACTAAGTCTCAAGTCTTATTTTTCATCAAGGAGTCCATCTCCTCTTTCATGCCTATCTCCCACTGTTGTTTGACATCTACTTGCATTGCTTCTTCATATTCTTCTGGTTCACCAGAATCCGTTAATAAAATAGAATACAAAGAAGGAGAAAATATTTCAGGGGGTCTACTTGTCCTCGTAGAATGTCTAACACTTGCAGGAGTTTGTGGGACAATCTGTTGTTGCAGAGCATCAGGTACCTATGGCATTTCATTTTCAGGAATCTCATCCAACACCACATATTCTTGTTTGTCCTGTTCATGCTTCTTTTCCTGCATCTATTCTTTATACATAACCTTCTCATTGAATATAACATCTCTACTTCTAATTATTTTCTTATTTTCAAAATCCCATAACCGATAGCCATATTCATCTATCCCATATCCAATGAAGGTACATTTCTGAGATTTAGCATCAAGCTTGGTTCTGTTTTTTTTATCAACATGGACAAAAGCTTCACAACCAAAAGTTTTTAGAAAAAAATAATTTACCTTTTTACCAGTTCATGCCTCCTCTAGAATACCACCATCCAAAGGGGTTGAAGGTCCTCTATTTATCAAATAGAAAATAGTATATACAACATTTGGCCAAAAATGTAAGGGCAATCCAACATGCAATCTCATGCTCCTCGCATGTTCCATGATTGTCCTATTCATTCTCTCTGACACACCATTTTCCTGTGGAGTTCCTGGAATTGTCTTCTGCTTTCGAATCCCATTTAAGGAGCAGTAATCTTCAAATGCTTTGTTGCAATACTCACCTCCATTATCTGATCTGAGACACTTCAACTTTTTTCCTGTCTCATTCTCAACCAAAGCTTTCCATTTCTTAAAAGTTTCAAAAACATCTAATTTTTGTTTTAGGAAATATACCCATGTTTTCTGGTTGAGTCATCAATAAAAATAACATAATAACAAGAGCCACCAAGAGATGATACCTGAGCTAGTCCCCATACATCTGAATGTACAAGCTCTAACTTCTCACTCCTCTTCTCTTTCCCAACCTTGAGAAATCTGACTCTTTTCTATTTACCATAAACACAGTTTTCACAGAACTCTAAATCAATCTTCTTTAGTCTTGGCAATAGATTTTTGGAGTGAAGGGTTTTCATCCCTTTCTCACTCATGTGCCCAAGCCTATGGTGCCACATTATCGAATCTGTTCTTGCAACATTTATTGTTGTTGTCCCTACAGTAACTTTATCTGTAGCAGTTAAGGTAGAGTAAGTGTTACCAGTACACAGATATAATGTGCCTACCTTCACACCTTTAGCGACTACTAATGATCCTTTAGTGACTTTCCACATACTGTCTGAGAAGGTAACTATGCAACCTTCACTACTTAGTTGCCCTGCAGAAATTAAATTTCTTCTTAAATTAGGAACATGTCTTACCTCCTGCAAAAACCAGTCATTACCATTCTGCAACTTGATCTTTATCTTTCCTTTTCCAACAATTTGACAGGGCTCATCATCACCCAAATATACCTGTCCAAAATCACCTTGAACATAATCTAGAAAATATTTTCTATGGGGTGTAGCATGAAATGAAGCCCTAGAATCTATTATGCAGGAATCATTAACATTATCCAAACATAAGATTAAAGCATCTTGTAAAGTATTACTTGCAATATTAGCTTCCTTATTGTCATTTTCATTTTTGTCTCCTTCTTTGTTTTTTCGAGACCAACAGTCTTTCTTTAGATGACCAGGCTTTCCACAGTACCAGCAATCTTTCTTTCCTCTAGATTGAGAGCGTCCTTTCTTTGACTTCCCTCATGACTTCTCATTCCCAGGGCCTTTTCCTCTTTCCTTTGATCTTCCTCTGTTCTCCACATTCAAAACACTACCCGATGATGTTGGAGTCTCACTTGTGCTTTTCCTTCACATTTCCTCACTTAGGATAACACCAACAATAACATCAAATACCAAAGTATTTTTACCAGAGACAAAGTTACTTACAACCATAACCAAGCTATTCCAGCTTTCTGGCAAAGAACATAAAATCAAGAGAGCCCTAACCTCTTCTGCAAAGGTAATTTTTACCGAAGGAAATTGATTGGTAATTGTATTAAATTCATTTAAGTGCTCCGCTACAGATCCTCCCTCACTCATTTTCAAATTAAACAAACGCTTCATAAGAAATACCTTATTCGGAGCCGAGGGTTTCTCATACAACTTAGCCAATATTGCCATCAAATCTACAACCATTTTTGCTTCTGTTATATTGAATGCTACAGACGGCGCAAGGAACAATCGAATGGATCCTAGTGCCTTTCTATCTAAAATGTCCCACTCTTCATTTGACATTGTGGTCGCTTTCTTTGCCTTTCCTTCCAATGGCCGCCACAAATCCTTTTGATACAGGTAATCCTCCATCTGCATTTTCCATAATTGATAATTCTGGCTGTTAAACTTTTCGACTTTGAATTTGGAATCCTCCATTGCTCCCACTCAAATCTGAAAGTCTTGCCAATTTATAGAAAACCTCACTCTGATACCAATTGTTAGGGTTTCAAATAGATCCGAAGCAAATATGAACTAACAATTATATGCAAATTTAAATACAAAAGATAAAGAAATAAAACATGACATAGATAACACAGAGATTTAACGTGGTTCACCCAGAATGGGTTACGTCCGCCATACACAGTCGTCTAATCTTTCTTATTATCCAGCAAAAATAGTAAATCAACCTTACAATGCCTTAAGCATCCCAAACACTTATAACATGCATTTTTAGGGCAACAAAACAAAGTTGACCTTTTTAGGGTTTTATTACAATGTTGGTTTTCATCAATGAAAAATGGCAAAAAAAAAAATTTCTCAGGGGCTCCCGCCCCCAAACCCCTGCTTGGGGCTCGGCCCAACCCCGGACCCCGACGAGGATACATGCTAAGTGTACAGTACTTTGCTGATCAGTCACCACATTTTAACAAGAAGCCATTATCCAACACATGATTTTAATAGATATAAGTGAAAATAAAGGTAATCATATGTGAAATAAAAAATAAATCAGATTTATTAAGTGCCATAATGAATGTTGAAAAGTGCAGCAATCCACAAATCAAATTAACCAAAATAAATTAGGGGTTTTATAAATTAAACCTCTATAATTTGATTAAAATGAGATCTATGAATTTGAATTTGAATTTTTAAATGTTTTTAAATCAGATCTGAGACAATTAATCCAAATTAAGCAAATCACAAGCTCAATTTTAGAATTAAAAATTAGGGTTTTTGTGAAATTAACCACTATATTTTTAAAATTCAATCGGAAAATAAACTTGTAAATGTAAATTTGAAGTTTAAATTTCCTAAAATCTCAAATCTAAGAACATTAATCAGAAATAGAGGTGTAAGGAGTCGGGTTCACCAAAATGTAATGGGTGGAAAATTAGGGTTTCCACCATAGAAGGGTAAAAACCACTAATTTTACGTTTACATTCAAAAGAGGGTTGAATCCAGTAGATTTAGTTACAAATCAGTAATGATGAGGACTGAAATATAAATTGGATTCAAGGGAATGATGTTTATTTTCCCTCTTTGGTGAGTTAAATTGTTGGAATTAGGTTAAAGTGCTGAAAATGAAGGTAAAATCTGGAAAAGGTGAGGTACAATCGTCAAATTGAGGCACTCATCTAGATTTGAGTAGTATATAAAAGATCGAAAAATGTCAAGATTGGAGCTCTCATCGCTTCAGTCCTCCTAACTTTTTGCACACCAAAAAAAGATTGATTCGTCTTTGCAAATAATGCCTATTCTGAAGATTGCAGTTTCGTACCTATTTCCTACACACAAAAAGAAAGAGAAATAGCTGCGAATAGGGGTTTGCCTAAGTCAAACCTTGGTTAAGGTATTAACCTTGATTGAAATATTGTAAATACTGAAATAAATAATGGAAAGGTATACCTTACATCTACAATGACTAATAATGATGTTTTTCTTCTTGAATGTAATCACATATGTTGTATGAAATGGAATGAACATGACAAAACCCTAATCACACACATTCTTGCAAATGAATGATGTAATGTTTCTCCATAATTGATGAATGAAGAATATAGCCTTGAATACCTCTAGAAATGCTTAATGATGAATGCTTCAATGCTTTAATGCTTGACGATGACAATTTCACCTTTTTATTATGATGTTTGTATATCCTCTATCATGCAAATGTGAGGGAAAAACCTCCTTATATACTTGCTTGTCAAAAAATGTATTAATTTTTTGACATAGGCCGAAACGGGGAGAGATTTCCCACTCATTTTTGAAGATGCAAGAGGGGACCAAAAAAGGGCCCAATTAAGAGGGACCAAAGCATGGCACTTTGGTCCTAATGAGGACCAAAGCACCACGCTCTAATCCTACCCTAATTTGGGGCTAGGAAAAGGGGTTATATGTTGTGTTGAATGAAGACAAGGCCAAATTTAAATGGTGAAGGTATAATCAAAACCTAATTAGGCACTAGGGGACACACACTAAGGTAAGGGCCCAAAATATGGACTAAATTGTAAGGGAGTACAAATTAGGATGCTACACATTTATTAATTAATTAATCTTTATCCACATACTTGGATCCTTTTAACTCACTTTAGTTGTAGGAAGTCTAGTTCTTCTTTCATGATATGTGTTCTTGTTGTACAACATAATTTTTCTACACATACTTTATAGGATTGTTAGAAAATAACAAAATCATATAATCACCTTTAATCAATCAACCATGACAATGCAATATCACATTATACACATGTTGAACATCTGAAATACTAAGAGGGGAGGGGTGGATCAATATTCCCTTGAATTTATTAAAACTTGTAAACAACCACCCACATAACATAACTTAATGTGCAAAATTAAAATGAACAATAAGAAAAATATAGTACACCATATAACACCATAATTTATACGTGGAAAACCCAAGATGGGAAAAACCAGAAAGAGGATTAGTTCTTAATATTATGAAACCAGTTACAGAATATAGAATATAGGGTGGCTCACTGTTGGAGGGGCTCACTGCCCAAAATCTAACAACTCACTATCGAAGTATGGCTTATAGCCAATATTAAAAAAAATTGAATTGTTATGATTGCATCTATCATGTGCATGAGATACAATTCCACTAAGATGCATAATCACTTTCACATTCAAGTTGTACATAATAAATTTCACATTCACTATAGATCGCATAGTATGATCAAAAGATTATGATCATATCCTTCACAAAGCAACTGCATATATATAAAACATAGTCTTCTTTAAGTTAGCTCAACTGAAGGAAGGGTCAGACCAAAAAATCCTTTACATGCTACTGCTCAATTGTTCTTACCATACTCAAGGATCTAGAAAAAAGAGAAAAGAGCTTCTCCATGATCCACAGAGTAGATGAAAACAATGAAACTATCATACATCCAATGATTCGAAGAAGATTGGATCAAAACCTTCACACATCAAAATCTTATGGGAATATCTAGCAGCATGGATCAATGCAGACCCAAAAAGGATATATGTTGGATCTTGTCAGATTCATACCAGACTCATCTTGCCAGATCACAAAAAAATCAATGACACTAATGACAATATTCTAACAATCTCCCCCTTTGTCATTGATGGCAACATGACCATTAACATATACATAATTTATCCATATATACATAACTATCCTTCTATACAAATTGTCTACTTATATACACAATTTATTCACTCCCCCTTTGACATCAATGGCAAAGGGTGTAGACAAAAATAAAACAATAAAGAAATTATTATACACTAACTCCCTCTAAGAAGAACCTTGCACTAACTAGAGGATTGTTTAATTTTCTAAATGTGTGCAGTCCAACTAGCTACGTTGTTATCCCAATGTTGAATGACATCTATTAGAATTTTTGTCTGCACTTGAAGGGATAAAAGAATGTGCTTGGCTTAGTGAAAGTAAACTATTGTGCCTTGGATAGGGCACAATTCATCAATGAAATACATTCACTACACATATCCCTTAATTGACCTAGAGGAAGAATAATGTTATCCCTCTGCTGAGGAAGGTCAAAGTAATTTTTGTGTAGTCCCTCAATAGCTAATCTACCAGAGTCAGAGAGATCTCGAGATAGTTGAAAGTTGTGATAAGATTATTTGATGTTTGACTCAATTGAGTCAATCTCTTCCCTGATTCTCTCTGTGGCCTCTAGCAATTGTAGACTATATAGATACAATCCATTTATGCTAGTGAGACATGCATGTCCTCTAGCTATAAGTTGAGATAGATGACTATGTGCATTTGCACACTTACCTTTTAAGTCTTGTAAGAGTTTCTCCTTTTGAGCTTATTTTCTCTTTTAAATTTTGCTTCCATATAAGTTGAATAATTATTTAAAGATTTTAACAAGGTCTTACACTTATCTAAGTTGGAGGTGGATGGATCAATAGAACTGTCTGGGATGGTACTTTGTAGTGCAACTATTGCCTATTCAATCAACCTATTATTTTCCTTCAGATATTTGAAGAGATCTTTCTTACTTTAGGCTTGAATGGCTTCTCCAATATGAAACTCAACAATTAATTGAGAAGTAGTAATTGGTTGGAAAAATAGGGGTGCAACAAGTAAACTCTTCAAGGAATCAAGGATATTGAAACTTGTCAGAATCCAAGAACACTGTGAGGGGGGGTGAATCAATGTTCTACCAGTAAATTCAATTTTAACCTTATTATAACATGCATTCACCAATTGGTAAACCAATACATATATAATTGAAAGAATTAAAGTAATAAATGAACCAATCACACAAATGAATACCATAACACAGAGAATTATACATGGAAAACCTCAAAGAGGAAAAACCATGGTGGGATTTGTGACCCACGATATCAATCCACTAGCCATATGAAAAGATATTACATAATATGAGGGCTTGCACATGCAGGAAGGCTTGCAACCTAGAGCACACTGCTCAACACAAAGGAGTCTCACTGACTATAGTCGCTTTGAATAATAAAACATAAGGCTGAACTCATTTAATGCATCTGCTATGCTTGATTGAGTTCCAGTTCAAGCTCTGACTGTTCCAGTTTTGAAAACCCTAAACCCTTACTGGATTAACCTCTTACATAAATGTCCTCATATACATGATCTTCACATTACTCACAACATCAACATTCCTCATTACGATCATTTTCATCATATACTAACATATCACAAAATGATCTAATCAACTGACCTATATACCCTTAAAATCCTTCATGATTCATGTCAACTTACATAGATAATTATAAAATTATTATACATGTCATAAATAAAAAAATGAATTGTCGATTGGTGTATCTCCAAATGATGTCGGCCTCTTATACTGGTACCCTTTTTGTAAGTCATGTTGACCTTCAATGCTGGTACCCATAGAATCCTTCCTATCGGTGAAGATACCTGCCGGTGTCGGTGAAGAACCAAACCAAAGAATGAAGCTGAAACATGTTACCATCAATGACAACATATGAAACCAATCCCCCCCTTTGGAATTGATGGCAACACTCATGTAAAAAATGATAATGGTTTCCATCTACCGGTTTCACCCTGAGACTGCTCCCCTTGAGCTGAATATCCATCTATGATCATGATCTATACAAATACTCCATATATACTCCATAACTCCTAATGTCAAGAAAATATTTTTCACCTATACCTCCCCCTTTGACATCAATACCAAAAAGAAATACCGAAAACTGGGAATAAGAATGAAATTTTGTACAAAGAATGTGTCCCAAAATACCTTACCAGAGCTGAATATACTTGAAATTTTTTGGATAGGCTTTCTCCAAAAGCTCTAGATAAGTGTCCCAACCAGATTTGAATTTGATAGAAACCGATACAACTCCATTAATCATGTGAGAATAGGACTCTTTCTCTTTAAGATATACTGGTGTGGGCTTACCAACCATATCAACGCATTCCTTCTTATGTACACTCAAAGAGTCCAACCAGGGACTCACCAATCCTCTGAGCCCTTTAGCTCTCCTAATGATTTTGTCTTTTTCCCTTTCAAGAGCTGAAATTTGAGCTTCTAATACCAAAATTTGTCCATCAATAGATGTAGACAAAGAATTGGAACCATCAAAAGAATTGACTATACCTACAATTTTATCCTATGAATCCTCAATCTCTCTATTTATATATGCAGTAAGTAATCCGGTGTTACAACATACTTTGTATATATTAGTACATTTCCTTAAAGCATTATCAATTAACTTCAATTTGTCAGAAATCTCTTTCTTCTTTGATTCAATCATCTGATCAAAATTATCTCTCTTAGCTTGTGTGAATCTCTCCAATGCCTATCAGTTAGATATATGTTGCAATGATTGAAAATCCTTAGAAATGTGCTCAATAATTATTTTGAGCTTGCCAGATTGGCTTGCTCCTTTGTCAAAATGGCACTCTAGGACAAGTTTGTGCAAAATTGGGATTGATTGATCAATTATTCCTTTGTCCATTGATCCTTCCTTCATCATATTTTGAGAAACCATCATCATGAGCTCAGTAGAACTCAACTTAGTTATTCTCTTCTACTCTACTAGTGAGGTGTCAATTGACAAGAATGATGCGCTCACTACCGATTCCCTGCCAGATTTCTCTTTCTTCTCCTCTGATGGTTGATTAAATTTAATAACTTCCTCTTTTGCACCAATGGTTTTGCCACTTGGCATAGTATATATTACTATCGGTTACACATGAATTGTATCCTTAACCTATACATTCTAATCCGAAGGACTATTTTCCTCAACATTTGTAACCTATACACTCTGTGAATCTGTCGGTATATCTACTTTTGCCTATATCTCCTCACTGTCCTATATATTAGATTCTACCAGGGGCTCTACATCCAATGCCTTATTATCTTGCAAAATTGTGGGTGAGGCACCCATTACACCTTTCCCTTTCCCTTCAACCGGGATGTCAGTAGTGTCTTCTTTAGCTTTCGGTGAAGTGTAGAAACCAGGGTTGTCAATAAAGAATTGTACCCATGCCTTGTGGGTTTCACTGATTATTTCATTAACCCTACCTGAAATAAGACTATCCTATTCTTGCTGCAAAATATTGTTCTGTCTGCAACTTCAAGTGTCATATCTAACTCACTTGGAGTAATTGATCCACAACTAGTTAATAACTCTTGAACTTTTATGTGCTTATCCTCCTCCATAGCTGCTAATCTCCTAGCATCTAGCTTGTCATATAGTTGTTCCAGTATTTGCTTCTCAATTTTTAAAAAAGCCTTCCTAAATATATCTAGATATAACAAAACTGCTTCCTCAATTTCTCTCTGCTCATCATCATCTAAGTGCTCATAATAGAATTGTACATTTTTCAAAATACCATCCTTAGTGATTTCATCTATCAATTATGCACAAGTCTTGGGGGGGATTATAGTTACATTACCAGATACAATAGTAATGTCTGTGTCATCCATTGTCTTTCTTCTGTCAATGTTGGATGGTGTAGAAGGTGTAAGAGACATTTCCTTTGGAGATCTTTTATTTTCAGGTTTGTTGGCCAGTACCTTGATTGTGACCTTCCTTACCAGTCACTTCCTTGCTTCCTCCTTAGACTCCTCACCTTTCTTCCTCAAAACCCTTTTGAATGCTAAAGGTGTGTCATATTCAGTTCCAAAGTCTGATGGAATAGGATCAATGAAGATTGCAGGCTCTTTCCTCTTCCTTCCTTTTGCCGGAACAACATCCATTAAGGCCTTGATGTCTTGGGATACTTGTTCAACAAATTTGCTTGCCTTGCCTTGCCTTGCCATTTCTCCCTTTTCTTTCGATTGATTTCAGTTTGAACCTCTTTCTTTTTTCTATTTTACAGTACCAAAGGACTTTTTAGCCTCATCAATAGGAGCATCAATCAACATCTTGGCATAAGCATCCAAAATTTTAGTATACACCTCATATCCCATCTCCTCGATTCATATCATATGGGGTTTAACTGGTTCCATTAGGTTTCATCCTTTTTGATCATAAAGAAGATCTCGGTTGAGTATTTCTCAACAATTTGTTTAGGAACCCTCTCTCTGGATTTTGTTGCCTTCTGAAATGCCTTGAAATAACCCCAAACCTTATCATCTCATTGACTACCCAAACTAGCAATAGATTATTTTAGTTGTCTTACTACCGGGATATTAAATGCCCATTGTCTCTTCCCAAAATCGGGAGTTTCATTAACGAAAAATAGCATCAAGAAGATAATAATATTCCCATACCAGAATATCCCCTTTTTCTCTCCTTTGATCTTCCCAAGGTTAATTAACAACTTATCTAGCATCCATCCATAGAGATCTATTTTCTCATTTTCTCTCATAATCTTATGTGTAACATATATGTAGGAGTTAGAAATAGAAATGAGATGATTGGATTAAATTACCTTATACCCAATGATCATGCTACCAAATATGATATCTCTATTAGTGATGGTGTTGACCCTCATCGATCTCTGGTCCAAAGTTGTACCGATGAGTTTTTTAACTTGATCATTTGAAATATTTTTCTCTGGATGCTGACCAATTTGTGACAAACTGGTGATGGCCCTAATATCCTCCTTTGTGATCTTATAAGGTCTATCCAACCAAATGAACTCTCCATGAACTCTTGTCAATACATATTTGATGATCTCATTTTCAAATTCAGGGATATCATGAATGCCAGTAAACACTAGATCCTTAATGTGCTTATACTCGGGCTTGATCTTTTTGGAGTCTCCCATTAACTTGCTCATATACATGCTCTTGATGTCACTAGTACCCCAATCCTTAATGTGGTAGTGAATATATGCTCTGACATGTTCCACATAAACAACTCCTTTCGGAACACGGGAAAATGCGCCAACCAAATCATCCAAGGTGGCAATATGTGGGCTTTGCTTGAAAATTGGCTTGGGATGATTTTTAACCTCGACAATAGTTGGATTTGCAATGAAATTTAGTACAGAGGATGATCCTACTTCCATGATGAAAGATGAATTCAATAAGTACTTGAGAAATGGTTGCCAATGAAACCCTAGTGAACTCTTCGGATCGCTGGTGGAATCGCTGAAGAAGATATCTGATCGCACTGAATCACCTTAGACTCTCTCTGTATTTCTCTTAATTGATTTGAATGCAAGGTGATCAAAATAAAGTGGATTCAACCTTTTAACCTTCAAGAAACCCTAATCTATCATTGATATAAATGACTTCCAGTGGAACATACTAGATCTTGATTGAACATCTCCATACCAGATAAACTTTTTCCAATGTCCAGAACATCTTCTATATCCTCTTCTTGGGGCATAAGCATTATTTTCATGAATTTTGCCTACCCCTAAGGCATCTGCCTCAGTTTCCAGATGAGCTTCCTATCGGTGTAGGAGCAATCTCCTATGTTGGTTGAGTAACCAAAGCATTCCCATCTATTGATTGGTCATCTGACTTCTTGACCCATTTCTTGATATGATCTTGTCGGATTTCATTCAGGTTTTCTTTCCCTTTATCATTTGATCCATCATTTCTAACTGGTGGATTTTTGCTTTTACATAACTTAGCTATGTGTCCAATCTTGTTGCATGCATAGCATGTAATATTGTTCTTTTGAAGTGCTTTTCTATAACCAGTATAATTTCTTAACCTGCACTAATTAGCCATATGTCCAAATTTTCCACATGCATGACATTTAACATTCATTCTACAATATTCTATCTTATGACTATACTTATTACATTTAGAACATTGACTGAGAGTAGAATTATAGTTATGATTTGCTCTATTTCTACATTGCCTAGCCATGTGACCAAATTTATTATAAACAAAGCATCTACCATTAAATTTGTAGGCATTAACCCGCCTTACCGATGTCTTCTAGTTTTGATTTTCATTTGCAGTACCAGTTTTTTGATCTTTTTCAAATCAAAGTCCATTGGAATCTCCATTCTATCTTTGGATTTTCATTAATTCATCAAGTTGTGTTGAACTAACCTTGAATTTGTCCTTGTACTCACTTGCAATAGTTAGATCATCTCTTAGAATTATCATCTATCTTTCAAGTTCTTGTTTATTGCTTTGGGATTGCATTAATTTTGTTCTCAACATATCATTTTCATGAGCCAATCCGATGCATTCTTTAGATCTATCTTTCAGAGATCTCCCAAGGTTTTCTTCATTCATCTTTTGGTCTTCAATCTCCTTTGAAATCCTTATAGTTAGGGCTTGCATTTCATTCCTCATAGCCATGTTCTCTTGACTCAGCTTCTAACATTTTTCATTATAGGCATCTTTCTCTTCATTATCCTAATTTTGTAGAAGTTCCTTCCTCCTAGCTTGAACATATGACATCGTCTCCTATAGGATAAGAATCAATTCTTTGGAAAAATTCAATTCATCTTGTAACTTTAAGTTCTTCATCCTTTCAGCATCATAATCTTCAAGTGCTACCTCAAGTTTCTTCTCCATACTCATATCCATGGATTCTGGATTCAAGATCTCCCTCAAGTTGTTAGACTTCCTCCGAGGCACAAGGATCTGGTACCAATTGTTGGAATCCAAGAACACTGAGAGGAGGAGGGAGAATCAGTGTTCTACTGATAAATTAAATTTGAACCTTATTATAACATGCATTCACCAACCGGTAAACCGGTACATATATAATTGAAAGGAAGTAAAACAATCAATGAACCAATGACACAAATGAATACCATAACACAAATAGTTATATGTGGAAAACCTCAAAGAGGAAAAACCATGGTGGGATTTGTGACCCACAATATCAATCCACTGGCCATATAAAAATATATTACATAATATGGGGGCTTGTACATGCAGGAAGGCTTACAGCCTAGAGCACACTACTCAACACAAATGAGTCTCACTGACTACAGTCACTTTGAATAGTAAAACATAAGACTAAACTCATTTAATGCATCTGCTATGCCTGAATGAGTTCCGGTTCAAGCTCTGACTGATATGGTTTTGAAAACCCTAAACCCTTACCAAAATAACCTCTTACATAAATTTCCTCATATACATGATCTTCGCATTACTCACAACATCAACATTCCTCATTACAATCATTTTCATCATATCCTAACATATCACAAAATGATCTAATCAACTAACCTATATACCCTTAAAATCCTTCATGACTCATGTCAGCTTACATAGATAATTACAAAATGATTATACATGTTGGCTCATTACATATATACATAAATAAATAACAAATTTCCGACTGTCGGATCTCCCAATGATGTCAACCTCCTATACTAGTACCCTATTTGTAAGTCATGTTGGCCTTCACTTCTGGTACCCATAGAATCCTTCCTATCGGTGAAGATACCTGTTGGTGTTGGTGAAGAACCAAACCAAAAAATGAAGTCAAAACATGTTGCCATCAATGACAACATATGAAACCAATCAAATGAGTGTCAATTTCCAACAAAACTAGTACCTTCATCTTCTTTTATCATAATGTCATATGTTGTGACACATTTATCAAATAATATATATTCCTCTTCCTTCTTGTCTTCCATTTTATCCTTCACCATTTTAGAGTTGTCTAGAGAGATATCAACAACTTTAGGTACATCTATTAGAGGATCTTCATCCATAACAACATTATTTGAAGCAATAATTTATAAGGCAAAACTGTCTATGACAACTTCAATAGATATAATCTCAAGAACATTTGTACATGTACCTGAATAATCACCTGACAACATTCCAAGCTTACTTGCCATAGCCCTAAGTAACTCTATAGTTTCTAACTTTATTTTTTTTAGCTTGCATGTCTTTCATAAGAACATCTAATCTCTTCTTGGTTTGGAACTTAGTTTTGTAAACTTGTGCAAGAGAAGCTTTGTTTTCCTTAGAAAGAGTATTGCCAACAGTTTCCAAAGTTTAGTTCTTAATCTCTTGATTTTATTTTACTCATTTTTGCCTAAGCCCATCCAAAACTTTCCAAAGATCTTGTAGTACATCATTTTTCAAATCTTCTAAAATAACATCTAATTTAACACAATATTGTACAAAATCTTTTACAATCATTTCCTTATCTTCATCATCAACATCAAGATACATATTACCTACCTTTTTTAGGTTTCCTTCGAGAGCTATAGAGTTGAACAATCCATCCAAATACAAAGGTTCCTTGATTACCTTCTTTCCTTTTCCCTTTCTGACATGAAATTTGAACTATTCTAGTTCGGATTCCTCTAACTCTTCTTCTACTGATTCTACATCAATAATTTTTCTTTTGACTTCTTTTGGATTTTGTCTCTTGGATGGAGTAGACAAGGGAATCTCTTTCTTCCTTTTTGTTGGTTTCTCCTTTACTTCTTCCAGAGATTCCTTTTCTTTGACTGGGGTTTCGGATGAGGTAGTGATCCTACCGAATCTCTTACCCTTTTCAACTTCTTCTTCAGTGACACCAAATTTCTTCAGGGATGTATCAATAACTTTTTGTACATTTTCCTTCCTTTCCTTCTTAATCCATTCCATGTGAATTTCTATAGACTTTTCCTAAGAAATCCCAAATCTTTCTTGAGTTTCATCAATTGGACTCTCTAATAGATTTTTGTTCAAACCTTCCAACATGTCTTCAAAGACCTCATAACCTAATGTCAAAATCCAATTGGCTCTTTAAACAACAAATTCCATAATGCACTTATATGTCGTAATCAGAAATGTGTTCATTTTTATACTTCTCCATAATAGACTTAGGGATCCTTTCCTTATTGTGCATCTTATACTGAAAAAAAAACAAAGAATGAGGTAAATACAACATCTTGTGCATTATTATCTTGAAACCTTCTCAAATGATCAACAATTTAATACACTACGGGACTATCCAGAGCCCAAAACACCTTACCAATTCTAGGAATCTCCTACATGAAGTAGAATATAATGCATAATGCTAGGGTTCCATATTTGAATGCATGCTTCTTTTCTTTGCATTGCTCAGATTCTCAAGGAATTGCACTTTCAGTATTTCTAATAGATCATAATCAACATTTTTCTCTACCATCTCATAAGCCATGTTGACTATTGTGGCTAAAATTGAGTTGTCTCGGTTGGTAAAGTGGATGTTATTATCAATCATTAGATATGCAGACTGTACGACAACATTATCAATTATACTTATAGAAAAATCACACCCATCAAAGGTTGCCTTGATTAATTTCTCAACATCTATGTTCTTAGTAGCCATAGGCACCAGAAGTGCACCTATGTCACTTAATCCAATAACAACATTCATCACATCCTTGGTAATTTTGAATGATTCTTCAATCCATACGAACTCATCATGAAATCTACTCATTGCCATTATGATCCATTTGTCATCAAGGTAGAAATTAGGAAAATGGTTCCATACATCCAGCTTCTTGTTGACCAAAGTTCTAAATATTAGTTTAATTTTGAAGTCATCTCTTGTCAGCTCGTTTGTCCATAAACTTTGCATCTTGTCGTGGTCATATTCTTCCAATTTCACATGAATGTATGCCCTAATGTCCTAGTCGGTAATACTCCAAAGGGAATGCTTGAGAGCACACCCATTAGATCATTTCAATCGATTTGTTTGGATATCTTTTGAATCTTGGTCAGTATTGAGTGCTAATATCAATGACAATAGGAGTGGCCATTAATGCAGATGTTGAAAATAAAAAATTCATAAGAAAAATAATTTTCACAGATCATTGGGAAACCCTAACCCTTGAATCACCTTTTTTCTCCTTTTTCTTTCTTCGCTTCAAATGAGAAAATAACTCAAGAAATTCCTCTTTTTAACCTTTTCTTTCTCACTTTCTCGTAATAAATGCAGAGAGAATATAGTACCACTTTACTGCCTATTCATTATGTTTGTGTCCACAGTGACCTTTCAAACTTCCACATTCTACTGTAGTTCAATGTTTTCCACAAGAATCTTCTCCATTACATGTGAATCAACATGTTGTAACTACAACCTTGCATTCTTTGGTAGGGGAAAGATATTTCCTGATTTTCTCCTCCTGGGCCAAAGCCTCATGATCTTAATTTCTAGAATAGCTGTCTACGCTAGAGCTAGGTGTAACCTCGACTTCTTTCTTCCTTCAAATCTTCTTCATCTTAGCCTTCACATCTTCCTTATTGATTTTCTTTACCAGGACACTTGTTTTAGCTTCTCCACTTCTACAATATCTTGTAATGTGTTCAGGCTTCTTGCATTTGTAGCATCTATCACTTCCTTGATTTTGTCTTGACTTATATTGGTTAGCCTTGTGTCCAAACATTTTGCATGTATAACAACAATCTTCAAAGTGACTATTTCTATTTTGATCTATTATAGCATGATTTTTACATTGACTAGCTTTATGACCATAATTATTTTTTATTAAAGTAAAAGCAGGTTTTGAAGGGGCCTCAAAACCCTTTACAAAAGGACCTTACAAGAATAGAGCATTAAGAAACCATGAGGAACAAACAAAAGAAAAACCAGCAAAATAACTAGAGAAAACTAGCTAAAGCCCCAAAAAACCAGCAAAAACCGGTCAGACTCGACAAAAGGAACTAATTTATATTTTTTAGGGCATTAGCCAAGTTATTGCTAATCCCATACAAGTCTTTGATATTTTCCCTAAGATTAGGGATATCCTTAGCAGAAGCAACATCAACTTTCTTAACACTTGCTCTAGTTCTCTTTGCAGCTCCACCTGGTGTAGCTTCACCACTTCCAATCTCGATTGCATCTTCATCCATGTCGAGGTCCACCACCAGTTTGGGAGACTTGGAGTTATCAAGGACCTTAGAAATATCCTCTAGGTTTTTTGTGATAGCAAACAAGATATTTGGGATATTACACAGTAGGTTTTTCATCGCCACTTTCCCTTCTTCCAGCAAGTCAATCTGAGCGGCCATTTTTTTAACTTTTTCCTCCATGTCCTACTTTCATTTCTTCTGATCCCTATCATCTTCCTTCCCTTTCTCATCCATCTATTTCCCATTTTTTTCTAGGTTCTTCAATAGTTCATATGTCCATCTGTCATAACCCAATCTAGCCTCAGTGAGTTTTTTAAGGTTATCCAAGAATAACCCTTCTCCAGCACTTTCCTTATGCTCACTCAAACTATCCTTAGCCATATCCTTCTCAGGTTCCTTGTTCTTCTCCCTCTCAAAATTCAAATCTTTTTCCTCATTATCCTTATCATCCAAATCCACCATAGGTTGGCTGTTGTGGTTGCCTGGGCTAGTACTGTGAATTGGGCTATCATTGTTGGACTTGTTCTCACCTTCTTCATACTCTGCACCCACATCCTCATCTTTCCAACATTCCTCACCCTCTGACTTGTCTGTTTCCATTTCATTGCCCTCTTTTTTAGTTTCCTCTATGTCATTCTTATCTTCATGGGCTTTCATCCCAGTGGCACTCTTGCTTTTTTTTCTAGAAGTAGCCTCCTCCTTGCTGGGTTCCCCTTCCTCTAGCTTTCTCTTGCCTTTCCCTAGAGAAGTAGATAACCTCTTGTTTTCCTGCATGGCAAGGGTTTTATAGTGCTCATAAATTAGAAATAGAAGCCCACAATGGAGCACCAGATTCAAGGGATTCTTGTTGTGTTTATTGAGAGACCTCGAAAGGGACTTGAAGAGATAGTAGGGGAGGGATACCCTTTTCTCATGTCTGAAGTGGTTTAATAACACAAAGTGATAAGTGTGGGCCCTGGAAAAGTGGCCCTCAATAGTTATGTATTCCATTATGGCATTCAAAACCCAGCCCCAGATTTTCTTGATGTTGGAGGCTTCATAATAACCCCCTGTGGCTTTTCCAATTTTAGCCCTCTCCTTTAGCTTACGCGGGAACAAATTGACCGTATTATTGGAAACTTTAATATCTCTAAAAAAATTGAGCCCTGAGTGGGGCATACCTGTCACAGTCGCGATGAGGCCCACATCCAATTTGAACCTAAAACCATAGATTTTAAAGGACCAAGTACACCAATTTTCAGAGATTTTGGAGACAGCAAGATTAATCCTACCTTTGTCATAATCAACTAGCTTCTCAATGAAACTCGTAAGGGATCCTTTTTCCAACTTCACCCAAACTTTTGGCATATCCTTCCATCTAGACGTGTTATTTGGTTCCTCCCTCCTTAAATCTCCTCTCATATTCAATTTCAGACTTTCACCTTTGTTCTTTTGCAAACTCATAACTTTCTTCCCATTGTCTCTCAAAATTTTGAAAAAATTGACCCACAAAGTGTGCGAAGTGATATTTTATTTGATTGGGATTCTGCCACTTTGCCAAGTAATCATTACCTTTCCATCAAATAATAAATTACTCATATAAACTATCATGATTATGTGGTCCTTCCTTCCCCATAATTCTATCCTTTCTGAGGAGCTCTTTAATACTCACATTAATGTCTTCCCCGTGCCAAATTGTTTGAGAATTGGAGTTAACACCTAGGTTTGCCAGACAATCCGCCACAATATTTTTCTCTGTAAAGGCATGTTCTATAATTATTACTTTAAAACTGGCAATGATTTCCTTAGCTTTCAAAATAATGTTTTCAATGGACCATGATGCTTCGGATTCCCCCATCAAACACTTAATAATATTAAGTGAGTCTCCCTCAAGCCATAATTTATCATGATTTAGGTTCTTAGCTATGATTAGAGTGTTCAACGCAGCCGAGGCTTCAGCAAAATGACTGGTTTGATTCCCCAAAGGACCAGCAACCGCCACTAGGCAACTTCTAGCAAAATTCCTGACAATGCCCCCATAACCAGCTTTACCCGAATTCCCCTTAGAAGCCCCATCAAATTTGGCCTTTAACCATCCCTGAGGTGGAAAACACAAAACTAGACCTTCTCTACCCTTCTCCTTACTAGGTTTAGTAGTGGAAAGGTTCCACTTGTCATTGAAGTCTTCTTTAGCAACTGATCCATCATCAATACCATTGATGCATTCAAAGATACTCCTATAAATTTTATCCACCACCACTTCAGGGATGGCACTTTTATCCCTAAATATCTCATTGTTGTGTTCTTTCCAGATATTCCAGATAACATTAGGGAAGGTAACTTTCCAAAGCTCCACAATCTTTGGGTTGGAATTAGGGCAATACCATTGCTGCCAGGATTCCCCAAGAGAGTTCGGAAAAACCCAACTTAGCTTCCACCTACTTAAAATAATTTTCCAAATTTCCTGGCTAAAAGTACACGGATGGAGAATATGGCAAGCAAACTTTTCTTCCCTGCAACAAAGAGAGCACCTATTAGGAAAAACAAATCCTTGGTTTTGAAGGTTGTCTAGAGTTAATACCTTGTTTTGGATAAAGATCCAAAAAAGGATATTAACTTTAGGAGCTAACTTCTCATTCCAAACTTTAGCCCAAATAGGAATTTCTTCCACAACTTTATTTTGGATAGCCACAGCCGAGGACATAGAATACTTCCCATCTGGGGTTTCCCTCCATATCAAACTATCCTCTTTGTTGTCTCTTAGAATTTTAGAAGAAAGCGCAATCTCAAGAAACTTTAACCCTGGACACTGCTGGCTAAAATCAATCCATTTCCTATTTCTCTAGTAATCTCTAACCAAACCCCCATACCTTCTTTTGAACCAATATTTCCAATCATAAAGGATTGGAATTTCCTCTAGAGGTTTACCCATTATCCATCTGTCTTCCCAAAATCTTATACTTCTACCATTCCCCAGATTCCACATTCTACTAGCTGCAACCCAAATTTTAGCTGATTGAATTGCATTCCATATTGCAAAACCTTCAACAATAAAAGATTTATCTAAAAATTCATTCCTTAAACAACATGGGTGCAGAGCAACAAGGAGAGCGGTGAGCGGGAATCCCAAATTTCAAATCTGGGAATGGCGGATTCCCTGGGGAAGGCAGTCTTTCTGGGGGTGGAACTGGCAATTAGGCAGGCTTTCAGGCATCCCAAGGTATAGAAGAGGACAAGGAGACAGTCAAATCAGTGGAAGACAAATATTCCAAAATTGGGGACCCACACAAATTTCTTCCTTGTTTCTCCGCACCATAATTGTTACAAGTATAACATCTATTGGAAAAAAATTTAACATTTTGATTCATTCTATTTATACATTTAAATGCTTTATGGCCCAATACATATTACAATTAAAATAATAACCATTAAAAGAAGTGTTTCTTTTACTTACCTATTACTCGACTAGTGACTTACCTTTGTCATCCTTTGCAGACTTACTAGGTTTTTCTTCTTCTGCTAGAGATGGTCTTTCTTTTATTTCTATCTTGCATTGTGAGTTTTCACTAGTTTCAAATCCTAAGTCATTTTTGTTTCCAGGAGACCTTTGCACAACTAATATATTATCAAGATTGTCTGAACTCATCTTAAGTTTTTCCTATTGTTTCTTTGATTTTTCCAGATCATATTTTAGAGACGTGACTTCTTGTTCAAGCTTCTTGCATTCTTCTGAGTTTTATTTAACCACCATTTAACCATGTTTTTAAATACTCCTTGTTTCTTTCAACTTCTTCCCTCTTGGTCTTTAGATCTACAATAGTGCTATTTGCTTGCTTGAGCTCTTCACTAATTTTCGTTGTCTTTCTTTGAATTTTTTGATGCATTCATTTATCAACTGAACATTTCCTTTCAAATCTCTACTTTCACTTTCTATATTCTCAAGGTCTACAAGAGAAATTATAAGTTCTCCACTTGCATCAAAGTATCTTTTCTAATCAATGGTAGATCTAGGCACTGTATGTTCAACTTTCTAGATCTCCTTTGAGTTATTAGATTCTTCTAAAGGACCTAGCTCTGATACCAATTGTTGAACATCCAAAATACTACTCAATTTTTCTTACCATACCAGAGAAGTTGGCCAAAATAAAAAAAGAGATTCTCCACAATCCATGGAGTAGATGAAAACACTAAAACTATCATACAGCTGATGATTCCAGAGAAGAGGTCAGATAAAAACTTCACACAACACTATGTCAGTTAAGTAGGGTATCCTATTATTGGACCCATAAATATGCCGCAACAAAACATTATCATTTGAAATTACAAAACATGTTCTCAAAATCTTATAGGAATATCTGGTAGCAGGAGGCAATGCAGGCACAAAAGGAATATATGTTGGACTCAAATGTATGTTAGAGCTTGTCAGATTCATATCGAAGTATACCAGACTCATGATGCTGGATCAAAAAAACATCAATGGCATCAATAACAACATTCGAACAACACAAATATGCTAATTTGACATTTTGTAGCTAACACAAGTCAATAGAGCACTTCAACTTTTATCATAGAATTAGAACATCATAACATCATAAAGAAACTAGGAATGAAGAATGTTACATAAAATTACTTTATGAATCATTTCTACATATGTTTCTGTAGACGAATAAAAATGACCATATTCCTAAATGAATATTTTATGTTCATTTCTCTATTTAGTTAAATCCAATTTAATTAAATTATCCACATTCCTCTATTTAATTAAGTAAATTACTCAATTTATTTAAATTAAATTCACTATACCATTTAATGAATAAATCATTTTATTCAATTAAATCCCTTCTATCCACTTTTAATTAAATTCAAATTTGATTAAATAGTTATCCTAAATTGAATAAATCTAATTTATTTAATTTCCCCAAATAACAACCAAATTGAATTAAATTAACTTTATTTCAATTAAATCTTATTATTCCTCCATCCACTTGCATTTTCCTACATCTCCCACTTGCCCTCCTAAACTCCTTCCTAATTTCTTCTAAACTCTTCTAATCGCTTCTAATTAGCCTAACCCATCTTCTAAACTTTGTCACATCCCTAAGCAAAGGGAAGTCACTTCTCAAACCCTTAAAGTCTTTGATAACCATTAAAGGCTTCAAATCTTCAACCACTTAATATCCCCAAAGTCTCCCAAACCATTAATGGTTAATTCAACCCTCTTACATGGTTAGAGACTTTTTTCCTAACTTAACTTTCATCCAACCCAAAGGTCTCATCAAGCCTTTAATGCTTTGACCATGATTATCTCTTAATCATTTGCACAAGGGTTTATCCTTGGATTAACTCTTAATTCAATGGGTAAGCCTAACTTAGGCTTGACTCTTACCCTCTAGATAACCATTGAGGTCTTCTCAGGCATTTAATGTCTCCAACCCCTTTTCTCAACCACTCTTATGTTGACAATTGTCACCATTTCATTGGTACCAATTTCAAACATGGATCCCCAACTTTCAAATTCAACCCTTGATAAAACCATCCAATCCTGACCATCCATTGCCCTATTTTTGCTATAAATAGAGCTCTCATTCCTCCATTTTTAGAGATCATCCAAGTTTGTAGTATCATACTTATGCTCAAATACATTCAAGCTTTCATTTCATATATGCTCATCATTTTAGCCTCTCTTTTAACTAGGAATTAGTCTAAATATGCATGTTTAGAATAATTTCTTTATCATTTTAGCTCAATCATAGACTAAATATATCATGTTAGGATAGTATTTATACTAACCTTGTCATCTTATAATCTAGTTTATTGCATTTCTAGAATCATGCATAGCTTAGAATGCATTTCATTCTAAAATCACCAAAAAAATCCCTCGTTCTTACATTTGCCATCCCTAAACCATTTTGCTCGGTGATCTGAGAGCAAAAATATTGGTTTGAGGGACATTGTAGGATAGAGAACCATGGAACCCACCTTGGGAAGCTAAGTTATACTTCATGACTCCATAGCTTGCACCAAGAAGTCTTGTGTGTGTGTGTGGACAAGTATTTTGGAACATTTTTTTACATATTGAGTTCTATCAACCCGCTTTTCCCGCATACATTTCTGGCACCCACCGTGGGGCTCGAACCCACATATCAAATCGGTTTTTGAATTTAGCCACTTTTGCAGGCACACGGGAAAAATGAATTAGCGTGTTAAGTTAACTGTTTAGCGCATTCGGTTCACTATTCAGCGCGTGGAGTCCATCATCTAGCACGTGAGGTCCATATATTAGTGCATCAGATTACTGTTTTTCTTGTAGGTCTCGGTGCGGGAGAAAAACAAAGCAGTTCTTTCGGTGCACAGAGTAGCGCATCCCAAAAACAATGTAGCACGTTGAAACTTTCTTTTAGTGCATCAAGGTTATATTGTAGCGCGTACAGTTTGTTCTGTAGCGCATCGCAAACAGAAAATAATTTGTAACTGAAAGTTAAAAAATTAGACTTGTGGAAGTCCACCAAATCATCTAACGTTTTTTCTCTGGTTTTCTTGTAGGATTCTAACCAATTTGTTGCAGAAAGGAGCTTAATCTTAGAATATTTAGATAGTTAGGATTTTTCACTAACTTAGTTAAGTTAGTTTAAAATTTTGAACATCTTTTATTCTTAAAATTGAACTCACTTATTTCTTTTGGGCTATAAAAAGAACCACTATCAGAAATTTTCTTGCTTTCATAGGAGAAAAACTTTATTTTGGACTCTAAAACGAACAATACAAACTTCCCTTTTTTGCAAAAGTAAATATAAAAAGAACCTCACCATCCTTTGGTGTATAAAAGGATTCATTTTCAAATTTTGCAAAGGAAAGAACCTCACTTACGAAGTTTTGTTACAATCAAAAGAGGGAAGTTATTCCCCTTTTCCAATTTTCTTTTGCAGACCATATCGAAAATTTTTCTTTGTTGACCAGATTCCTTCACTAGATTAAATAATCATTGCTTTGAGGAACTAAAAAGAACACCATGCTTTTTGGAGCAACATCTCCAAGTAGAGATTAGCGAATCACTGAATTGAAGGCTTAAAAAGAACTTTGATTGCCTTGTCTCAAAAGTGGAAGGTATATGCTCTCCCTTTAACTGGGTGATCAAAAAACCAGACCACTCTTAAGCTTTCTATATTTCAAGCATAAAACCTTTAGCAGGCTTGCCTTCCCGAGGAGTTGGAATCAACTCTTAAAGTCATTTATGGCCAGTGTGAAGGGAATGACCTAAGTGGGGAACGACTTTGACGCCAAGAATTCCAACCCACTATAATCAAATGTGGAAAGTGACGAAAGTCCTTTTCAACAGTTGCGCGTAGCGATTAGCATTCCCCCAGTATCCTTGAGATACGTAAAGCCTTTGTTCTAAAGGTTGGGAAGCCTCCTGAGGGAGTTTATCATTGACAGCCAAACGGGAAGCTTGATTACAAACCATAGAAATAGAAGCTTTGAACCGAGTCAGTAACCAGACATTTATAACAGCATAGTGCAAGGGTGGGGAAGAATCCACCCCTAAGATTACTCACCTTATATCTCCCAAGATAACTACTCAACTATGAAGCGATTCACTTTGAGTTAATTTCTAGCAAAAGGCAAAAAAATGGGCGCCCTCTAGGGGGTGACACAGCTGTTTGAGCTGACAAAGTATCGAGACTAGTGGGCTATGATGTTATTTATGACCTTTGAATAAAGAGTCTTTCTGAAGTGTATTATTCGTATCCAAACTTGTTAAAACATTGGGGGTTTGAACACATCCTCGCAGAACATACACTTTTTGTTAGATTAGGCAAAATGGTTGTACTTTTTGTGTCATGCTTGCATTTACTACTTCTAGAAAATCATGCATCAAACCTGAAAAATTTACAACAAATATCCAAAATTTACAAAAAACCAACCAAGGAAAAATCAGGGCAGTTTAGCACATAAGAGCAACTTCTTAGTGCGTGATGTACTTCTGTTAGCGCATCCAACCATCAAATTAGCACGTCGGTTCCAAACAGTAGCATTTTATCCCAAGTCAAACCAATATTGAAACATTTAGCGCATCAAAGAAACAGTCTAGCGCGTGGAAGCATCAACTTAGCACGTGGAAACCAAACATTAGCGCATCAAGTTCAAAAGTTAGTGCGTCATAGGCCCAAGGTAGCGCATGACTTTTTAAACAGCTAGAAAACAATTTTTGAATAGTCAAAACTTTAGCGCGTGTCTGGGGGTAGCCTAGCGCATGTGGTCATTATTTTAGCGCGTGGAGTAATTTCGGTAGTGCATGTAGTCTTTGTTTTAGCGCGTGATCAAAAACATATAACCAGAGGGCAAAACAGTGAGGAATTTTTAAAAATTTTGAAAACATTTTTAGAAGCCTTTTCCCATCAACATCATTTTTCATCAAAATAGAGTGACAAAAACAAACCGTTAAAAACTGTTTCTTGAGCTAAATTTGTGTCAAAACAAACGTTGTAAAAATCCTAAACTAATTGCACGATAAAACATGTCTATCTTATCATAATCCGGAAACCTCATCATTAGTATCAACCAGAATCCTTTACCATCTTACGGATTTCATCTCAAAAACACTTGTTTAAAATTTTCAAGTTGTCAAATCAAGTCTCCATATCGGGAGGCTTTTATCCATATCATTTGACACGCTTTGTCATGAAGGGGCATCTAAACCTTCACTTTGATAGAGTAAGATTTGAAATTTTCCAAACAAGATCAACTGAATCCAAACAAATCAAAGGAAACCATTGATCACTCATGCATGACTAATCTCCATATTCTGAGAAGAAAGAACCTTTATCGTAACATCACGTTGAAGAAACAACAACCTAGTTTTTCCAAATTCATCAAGAGAAATAAGTTTTTATACATCAATCGTTAGCTCTTCAAAACTCATCAGGTATTCCTTCATCACATCAAACGTTATATCCAAAACAAATCCAATGAATTTGACAAAGAACCCTTAAAAACAAGAGCCTACTGTCAAAAGTCTGCTTTTAATCAAATCATAAACCGCGGAGGAAAGATCAATCCAGCATTCTTGCCCGATGAGTGTATCACTTATAACACACTTCGACCAGAACCACCAACCCCTGAGCAATACATCAAAGAGGATTTTGTCCCCTTTATCACTGAAAGTTTTTACTAAAATGTCTGTTACTCGCTCTCAAAGAAACCAACAAAGCGAGACACACGTAGAGTCTAGTATGAATCGAAGGTTGTCAAATCCTTTTGAAGTTCCACACTTGGAAGAGACTAAAATTTCTGAAGCGCTTCTTCAGGAATGTCAGGAAAACCCTTCATTCCAAAGGCTTATAGAAAGGCTTATGGAAAATGACAAAGAAAAGTATCTGCTCATGCTCACAAGTAAAGGCGTTAAACTTCCCGAAGATATAGACACAAACATCTTTAGAACCGGATCTCGACAATATGCATATCAAGAACAACAAAGAGAAGAAGAAACTCGTAATTTTGAACAAAACATACCTGAGAAACACATTCCAGAACAACGTATACTAGAAATGCGTATACCTGAGCTAGAAACTCCAGAACAAAACATACCGTTTACCACACCTTTTCAGCTAAGAACTAATACAAGAGAAGAACTTTTCCCTCAGCAAAATAATGCGCCTTTGGTTGCTCTTACTCAACAAATGCAAATGTTACAAAGACAAATACATGACATGCAACAAGGGACAATAGTGCGGTACTCTTTAAATGAAATCTGTCCTTATCCATTTGACAGAAGATTGAACATGGTGCCTTTTCCTCCAAACTCAGATGTGCCTAAATTTGATAAATATGATGGAAAAAGTGATCCCCAAGATCATGTTCGAGAATTTTGCATGATGAGTCTTGAATTTTCTCATGATGACACCTATCTGATGAGGTTATTCCCAAGAAGCCTAGGAGGGAAAACAATTGAATGGTTATCCAAAATTACACCACCTATCAGATCATTTGATGAATTGGTTAACAAATTCATAACCCAATATTCCTATAACATCCAACATGCCATAACCATGCTAGATGTCTGCAACACCAAACAAAAGAACAACGAAACATTCATGATATTCCTTCAACGCTGGCGGTGTATGGTATCGAGATATCCTTGAGATATTCCCGAAAAGGAAAAAATGGAAATCTTCATTGATAACTTGAATGGTGAAATGAGTTACAGACTAAAACTTCAATGCATACCATCTTTCGCTAAATTGATTGAAAATGGCATTCAAGTAGAGGAAGCATGTGTCAAAAAGGGAACACTCAAATTCTACAAGGAAGGAACAAACTCATCAAACTACAATCACCAAAACAACACCAACCTTGACAAATCTTGATTTTGGACTCGAAACAAAAATGAAGGCAACAATGAATCATATGATCCCAAATCTAAGCAACCAGTGCTTGCATTATCTGGAAATCCTCAAAATACGAAAAATCCTAAAAATGCTAATCCAAATGCTAACACATGCACCGAACACTGATCAAGGACAACCCAACACAAACGACACCAATGATACTCAAAGCAAAAACATGAATCTAGGACCTAACAACAATTCATGCAACAACACGAACAATTTCCAAAAGCGTATCTTCACACCACTAGGGCAATCACTAGAATCAGCATTCAGAGAACTTTTGGCAAACAAGATTCTTTCTTTACCTCCAATCAACAACTATGAACCCCAAATCAAACCACCTTGGTGGAATGATTCACACTATTGTGATTTCCATCGTAACAAGGGTCATCGGATGAACGATTGCATGAGATTGAAACACATGGTGCAAGACATGATTGATTGAGCTGACTTAATGGTAGATGGTCTCAAAACAAATGGCGATCATGAAGCCTTTAAAAATCCTCTCCCAAATTACAACAAAGATGGTGCCTCAACCTCAGATGATACACGCAGAGCTCGTATCAACCATATCTACAACAACACCATAAATCACATATCAGCTGAAGATCATCAAGTAAATGTCATCACCATCTGAGATCGACATGATCATGAATCTGTCAATGTAACAACCCAAACTCAGAAATATGTCTTAAAAAGACATACGTCACCTGCCACTACCACACCGAAAATCCAATATGACTTGGTTAACAAACTATGCAAAACTCCAGCTTAGATATCTATACTCGAATTACTGAAACTATCACCAAAGCACAAAGACATATTGGAACAAGCACTATTGGAAACCAATGTCCATCAAAATCTGGATACAGACAGATTTCAAGCCATGGTCGCCCATATGACTGGACCTCATAACCTCACCTTCTCAGAGCATGACAATACTTCCTTGAGCCATCCGCATAATACTCCTCTCCATATCGAAGTCATTGTCTACAAACATCAAATAAAAAGAGTCTTAATAGATGGAGGAGCCGGACTTAATATATGTACTTTAAAGCTTATCCGTGCATTAGGCTTCTCAGAAGAATCTATTGATCCCTACAAGAAGATTACCATAAAGGCATATGATGATGAGGAAAGGTCCTCTAAAGGAACTGTAATATTACCTATTCAAGTAGGACCAGTGCAAAAGGATACTATATGTCAGGTCTTAGACATAGATCTCACCTACAATATTTTGTTAGGGTGACCCTGGATACATGAAATGCAAGCAGTACCTTCTACATATTACCAGTGTGTCAAATTTCCTTATGATGGACAAGAAATCTCCATATCTGCTGATCACAATCCATTTCAACATTGCAATGCAATGGGGGCAGTCCAAGATAGTTTGGTTCCTCATAATAGAGAAAAGCAGCAATCTTTAACATCAGATCTACAAACAGTAAAGCCCAATTCACTATTTGGAGATTTCAAACAGAAAATGCAAATCAAAGACCAAGGTATGGGAGAATACTCTTTGGATCCTTTATGTTTGGCCAAATTACCAACATCACCTAGATCTCATGGATTGCCTACTACATCAACACATCTGGCCACTCAGCCCATCACCAAATTTGATGGTAACTTCATCCAATTGGGCACTCTAGCACATGAATCAGAAGATAAGGATGTTCTTAGCTGGTTATACAAAGATGAGGAAGGAGATAATAGAGCAGCTACTCTAGACATTGTTCTACCAACACACCTGTATGGAAAAGGATACTTAATCATGCAGCAAATGGGATATGACGGTAAAGAACCTATTGGGAAATGCAAAGAAGGAGTCACTGAACCTATAGATCTTCCTTCACAGCCTAGTAGAAACAAAGCAGGATTGGGTTGTGAGCTCACTTTCCTATTAAAACGGCCACCCCGCATAACTACAAAACCTCAATGGAAAGTAAAGAAGAAGTACAAAGAAGAATCCTGGCAGGAAGCACTCTTTGAATTAGCAGAAACAATCCGCAAGGCATGAGAACATCAAGATCAGAAGTTACATCAGGGAAAACTTCTAAGCCACAAGAAGGCCATATCTACAGCAGTAGCTCATATTCCAATACCAATATCTCAAGAACAAATAATATCATCTCCGAATACCATTATTCCTTCCCAAGGAAGCATAGTCTATGAACAAATACGTAAAGTAGAAGCCGGATCTGACACAGACTCAACAAAAACTATCAAAATGGTATCCATCATCAAAGATTTGTTGTCACCATACAACATACCAGTTTACAGCACTGATAGAATCTAGGATGAGGCCTTAGAGACTGATTCCAATGAATATGAATGGGGTACCTGCTCCAATGCTACTACAGATATCCCTGATGATACTAATTCCATATCCCTTTCTCAAGAAGAACATAATGCAGAAGATAGACCTCTTGAATTTGGACCACAGAATATCTATGATGCCAAGGAAAGCGAACAGAAACATTATGAACAAGTCTATGCGGAAGATAATACCATCAAAGACCTCGATGAAATCCTGGACTTCTTTAAAAACAAGAACAATCACAATGAAAACTCTATCCTAACACTTACAGTAGCAGAACTTGATCCACCTAACGATTCCTTACCGCTTGTCTTTCCTAACCTCATCGACTGGGATGAACCTGAAATCCATGATTTACCAATTTTCCCAGATGATGAATCTATTATCCATTACCTATGTACTGTAAATCCAGAAACAAGCTCTACCAGTGAACAAAGTAACGATGTCTACCAATCAGGGAGTGCCAAGTCTCTTAGTCACAAAAATAAATCACAAGAAAGATCTAATGCTAAAAACCAGTCAATGGCAGCTCTAGATCACAAAAAAGTAAAAATAAAGGATGCATCAGAGGGTGAAAACCTTTTTAAGGCACCTAACAATGGAATACTTGACACTCTTCTTGAGCACTTTCATGAGCGATCACCTATATTGATTGAGCCCACTTAATCAATCAACATTGGTACCACAGAAGCAGTCAAAAACATACACCTTGCAGAATCTCTGACAAAAGGAGAACAATCAGCATTCATCCTTTTCTTTAAAGAATAGCAAATTAATTTTGCTTGGTCTTATGCTAATATGCCTGGAGTGGATCCACACTTAATCATGCATCACTTGTCCATCTCTTCAGGAGTTAAACCAGTCAAGCAAAAGCTACGAAAGATGAATCCACAGGTGGCACTCATGGTCAAAACTGAACTAAAGAAACTATTAGACATTAGATTCATCTGACCCATTGACTATGCAGAATGGATTTCCAACATCGTTCCAGTATCAAAACTAGATGGTAGTATCAGAATATGCACTGACTTCAGAGACGTCAACAAAGCTTGTCCAAAAGATAATTTTCCTCTGCCCAGTATTGACATAATTGTAGACCTCACAGCAGGACATGCAATGCTCTCACTAATGGACAGTTTCTCAGGCTATAACCAAATCAAAATAGCCCTAGAAGATCAAGATAAAACCGCGTTCACCTGTCCTTGGGGAACGTACTATTGGAATGTTATGCCTTTTGGCTTAAAGAATGCAGGGGCTACTTATCAAAGAGCAATGACAACAATATTCCATGACATGATGCACACATTTATGGAAGACTATGTGGATGATTTACTAGCTAAATCCTTCACCAAAGCAGAACATCTCAGCATCCTAACAAAGATCTTTGATCGATTGGAGAAATTCCAAGTCAGGCTCAACCCTAAGAAGTGTGTCTTCGGGGTTACATCAAGCAAGTTACTAGGCTACATAGTCTCAGCTAAAGGTATTGAAGTAGATCCAGCAAAGGTACAAGCCATTATGGACATGCCACCACCAAAGAATATCAGTCAACTCATATCTCTACAAGGACGACTTCAATCAATCAGGCGATTCATTGCTCAACTAGCAGATAAAAGTCTACCATTTAACCATTTGCTACACAAAAACGTACCATTCAGATGGGAGACCAAGTGTGCAGAATATTTTTACCAAATCAAACAGTATCTGATGAATCCACCAATTCTAGTACGACTAGTCGCAGGAAAGCCTCTTATCCTATATATCTCAATAATAGATATATCACTGGGGGCACTATTGGCACAAGAAGATCAACAAGGAAAGGAATGAGCCATATATTATATCAATAGGACATTGAATGGCTATGAACTTAACTATACATTCATTGAAAAGGCTTGCCTAATAGTGGTCTTCGCATCTTAGAAGTTCCGACATTATATGCTAGCACACACCATTAAGCTAGTCGCAAAAAATGATCCTCTCAAATATCTACTCAGCAAGGCAACTCTTACAGGCTGATTGGCTAAATGGGTCATGATTCTCAATGAATTTGACATACAATACACAAAAAGATGAGCCATCAAAGGACAAGCAATTGCAGATCAGCTAGCTGAAGCACCACTACCAGGAAAACAAACCATGGAGATTGAATTTCCAGATAGGGATGTTCTTGCTCTTTCTACCAAACAATGGACCCTATACTTTAATGGATCCTACACACAACATGTTTCAGGTGCTAGCATTCTATTCACCACTTCTGAAGGACACACTATACCAAGATCATATAGGCTTATGTTCCCATGCACAAATAATGTGGCTGAATATGAGGCATTGGTTATAGGCATCAAAATGGTGGTAGAATGGAAAATCACAGAGTTAAAGGTCTATGGAGACTCACAACTAGTCGTCAATCAAATCAACAACGACTATCAGATAAAGGATGACAAGCTACTACCCTACAAGCGAATGGTGGATGACTTCAAATAGTATTTTGTGCACATCACCTTTGAGCAAATACTAAGATTGAACAACAAAGCAGCCGATGCAATGGCTACTATCGCTTCATTACTACAAATTCCAAGCAACAGAGTCATTACGAGTTCCTGGTAGAGCAACTGTTCTCCCCCGCCCATGACCACTTTGAATCCCATGTTATCTATGCCTTGACTGGTTCAGATTCTCCATTATATGGACCAATATACGACTACCTCAAGCACAATATCTTACCAATTGACCAATCCCGTAACCGAAAATGTAACTTTATCCGACAAGCTGCCCGTTACACCCTTACCGCTGATACCTTGTATCGTCGAGGTCTAGATGGTACTCTTCTTCATTGCCTTGATCGTAATGATTCTGATTTCACTTTACATGAGCTTCACGAAGGTATTTGTGGCACATATTCAAGTGGTGCTACTCTTGCTAAAAAGCTTCTAAGGATGGGATACTACTAGCCTACAATGGAGAAAGACTCATACCACTTCGCCAAGAAATGTCCTAAATGCCAGATCCATGGTAATCTGATACATGCACTAGCACAGGAACTGCAACCATTTACAACATCCTGGCCCTTTTGTCAATGGGGACTAGAATTAGCAAAATTCATCTTTCATCTTCAAATGGACATAAGTTTATTATAACAGCAACAGATTACTTTACCAAATGGATTGAAGTAGTTCCCATGACCACGGTGACTGGGAAACAAATTGCCTCTTTTATCCTAAATTATCTGATTTGCAGATATGGTATTCCAAGTTCAATCATCATAGATAATGGACGACCTTTCAAAAATCAAGATGTACAAGAACTATGTGAAAAATTCAAAATCCAACATCGGTTTTCTACACCATACTACCCACAGGGAAATGGTCAAGCAGAAGCATCCAACAAGACAATCTTGAAAATCCTAAAGAAAACAGTGAATGATGTAGGCAAGGATTGGCACGTACAAATCAATCCAGCACTTTGGGCATACAGAACCAACATCCGCACATCTACAGGAGCAACACCATACTCATTGGTATATGGATCAGAAGCCATTTTACCCCTAGAGGTAGAAATCCCATCTCTTAGAGTCTCTTTGAAAGGTTTAATCCCAGATGAAGAGTATCGAGTTAATCGACTGCAAGAACTTGAACTATTAGATGAAAGATGTCAGCATGCTTACACTCATCTCAAAGCATATCAACAATGCATGTGCAGGAGCTACAATCACAAGGTCATCCCTCGCAACTTCAAAGTTGGTGACCTAGTCCTCAAAGAAAATCCAAGAAATTAGCAAGATCGAGAAAAGAAAGGGAAATTTGAACCTAACTAGTTGGGTCCCTATGTCATCATATCAGTCTATGGATCAGGTGCCTATCACCTAACAACTTCAGAAGGAGATGTGCTCGATGAACCAACTAACAGTGTGCACCTAAAGAAATACTATACCTAAGGAAATCTGATGCACAGAAAAGTCAAAAAATAAAAAACAATCAAAAAATCAAGAAAAAGTATATAAAAAAAAGAGTACAATAAAAACAAATGGTGAAAACCTGGTAAACAGGCGCTCTTGTGAAAGAACGGCTCCTCTATCTCTCTCCATGCCATTTTATCCATAAAAACACTATCGGCCATCGCCCGACACTTAGCACATATCCATTCAGGACATACTTAGCGTAGTCACTATCCTGGGTTATCCATATATATCCTCTTACCACATTCCACCATGGCTTGGAAATCACTGTACATAATCATATCAAGAGGCACACTCAGCTAGGGGCATTAAAATCATCTAAAACTTGCAAACATTCAAGACATCATAACTATTTGCAAAATCCAGAAGCATGACATCCAACAACCACAACTACACTTCATCGCAAAAACAAAAACAAAACAATTCAAGAAATACCAAGGATGGATGATTTTCTGAAGTACTAAATGTTGCATTGTCGCATAAAAATCTTGACTATTTTTGCATTTTTGAAACTTTTTCAATTATTGGATTCTCTTCCTTATCTCACTAAATGCTTCAAAGCTAGAGATCATGTGGAACTTCCAATATTTTCTTAGTCTTCTATCTGGGAAGCGATCACTTGTACTGTGTGAATACTTGCCTCAAGACGTGATACATTGAATATCACTGAAGGCTTGATTCCACTTCACGCATACAAATGATTTAATCTTGTCTGTTTACACAATACACACTCAGGTCGTCCTGGTTTAATTATACCTTGACGCTTGTGCTATCTTGCAAAATCAAAAATCATGTAAATTTTTCTCAGGTCATTATGGTTCAATTATACCATTATGCTTGTATAAATTTTCAACATATCCTAAAATCAAATCAATGCTCAATGATGATACCTACAAAGAAAGCAAACACCATATGGCTATATCGGATGGCAAATACAGAATGAGGATGCTACCAAAAACAATTCATTGCATATCATTTTCTAATTAATTGTATGTCATTTTACAAATTAATTGCATATCATTTTAACATAGTTGCATATCATTTTACATTTAGTTACATATCATTATCATACATCTCATTTTCAAGATACATCTCATAGCATCTCATTATCATACATCTCATTTTCAAGATACATCTCATAGCATATAAAAACATACATCCTGCATCATACATTATATCATATATTTAAGCATTGCATCATCATAAAGTAAAGAAATAACCCACATAACATGCATCCATATAAACACACCACATGATCAAAGAAAATGGTGCCGTATATATATATCTCAAAAATGATCAAAATGTACAAAATATATCATCACTGTGTCCAGTACAAAGAATACAATGATCAAAAATACAATAGAGACCATGTCTCTCAAGTATGACTATCCCCTGACGGAGATGGTCTAGCTCTAGATGTCCCCACCCCTGGATCTCCAGCAAGGTCCTGTCTCGGTGGCCCTATCACACCTCGGCTCTCGGACCGCGACCCAGTATCTCGAGATCAACTAGATCTCGACTGTGTGAAGCTCTGTACTCGCCGATCCCTGGGTACCGCAGCCTCATAATGTCGCTGATAGTACTCCGCCTCCTGAGCTCTCAATGCCAGCTCTCTCAGGGTGTCTCTCATCGGACCACCCACCGCTGCTCTCTGCATACTAGCTACAAGCTCCTCCGCTCACCCCCTCTACTCTATCTCTATATCCTGCTCAGTGGTTAATTGTGCAATCTACCACTGATATGTCAAAACCTGTGCCTGCAGCTATTGTACAATCACCTGCAGGGTCTGAATCTGAGCATCCTCAACATGTGTAGGAACCTGAACCCATAGCAGTACCTGTGCAGGGGAAACCTCTCCCACTCTACCTATCCTCAGTGCTGGAGGTGGGAGCACATCCATCCTCCTCCTCTGCACTGTTCGCCTTGCCTCATCTGTACCCCCCAATGCAGCCAACACCTCCCCCACCCTCCCCTCTCCACCGGCTCCAATAGCTAATCCACCTCTCCAGCTATCTATCACCCCCTATCTCACCGCTCTCTCCACACTTCTATCTCCTCTCCTCCCTCTATCTCCCTGTCTCCCTCTAACTCCTCTCCCTCGTCCTCCTCCTCCATCATCTCCATCATCCTCATCATCTCCCTCTCCCTCCTCATCATCATCATCAAATGCTGGCTGCATCTCCTTGGGATCAGATATCCTGGCCACCGCCCACGCAACAAACAATCTCGCAAACTCATCGGTCATGCCCACATCCAGAATCTCCAGAGCATAATCACATATCTGGCCCGCCAACCCGACAAACTCCTCCACCACCACTGCGCTATCAATGGTCGGGCCACAATCGGCTACATCCTGCCTCCGTCGTGCATATAGGAAAGCTCCCTGAGGTATACCCTGCTGACGACCAAACTGTCTCAAAACTCTGGTCACCACAAACCTCTCTAAAATAAATGGGGTCCTCCCGATCAGGTATCTAGTCATGAACACAAAGGGCATCTCCAGCCCGTCCTCCGCGCACACCTCACAACCTGTATACGGTCGCCATGTGACTGTATCGATATCATCCAGTACTCTCCTCCAATGCTCTAGTTTTCCCATCTTTCGCTGGACAACTAGACCCTTGTATCCGTAAGCATATGTGCATCCCACGGGCCTATCTCTGTCTGCTAATGGCCTCACCGTTGGAATATGCTCCCAGCACCATACCTATAATAGTGTCACGCCAGCTGACAAACTACCGTAACCCAGGTATACTACCTCATGTAGGTCTCTGTACAGATGAGCTAGCATGGTTGATCCCCATGCAAACCAGCAACCCTGTGTAACCATCTCTAATACCAACCCCCATCCCACCAAGAATCCCTTTGACCTACGATCTGGACAAAGGAATCCACCAATAAACCCTGCCAGTACTGATGGAAGGGGTGCATAATCCAGGTCTAAGAACTCCTGCCATGGGATCTCATATCCTCAGACTATCTCATCATGAAAAATGTGGTAAAGTGCCTCTGTACCACCCTCCTCTGACTGCTCATATGGTAGTAGTGCACCTACTACGGGAATGCGTAGGATCCTATAACAGTCCTCTGGTGTGACTGTCATCTCTCCAGTAGCAAAATGAAAGGTGTTCATATCGCTGTGCCACCTCTCTGCCAGTGTTGTAAGTAGCCCCTGGTTCACAGTGAACTGAAGCATGTCCAAAAGGGACGTCAAACCGCATCTCTCAATGATATCCAAATCGGCCTGAGTCAACTGCGGTATCAATGTCCACGGTCTCAGAAATCGCTCTTGTGACTAAACCACACCCAATCGCTCCTGTCAACAAGCAAAACAAATCCAATATCAGTTTTCCATATCAAAACAAAGATATCAAAATCAAACTCACATCAACAACATGAAACAGTTTGCTCATCTACATCAAGTTCAAAATCCTATCATTTCATATCAACTTGTAACACAACTCAAGTTACAACTCAAGTTATCAAAAACCATATCAAAACTTGTAACATGACTCAAGTCTCCAAAACACATAAACTTGTAAAACAACTCAAGTTTCCCACCCATATCAGCTTGTAAAACAACTCAAGTTTCCAACCCATATCAGCTTGTAACACAACTCAGGCTTCACACATTGAACTTGAAACAGAGTGCAAAAACAAATCATATTTTGATCAACACAACACATTGATATCTATGCATAACTTGAAATATCACACATCAAAACAAGTTATATCGACACTCATATTGGACAAATCCATAAAAATCATGACAGCATGACATAACAAATTCACAAATCACCTCATCTTGCAAAATTTTTCCAGATGCGCTAAAACAGATTCTCGCTACGCTAAAAACCACCCACGCGCTAGGCTATTTTTCCTACGTGCTAATCTATTCACCCCATGCGCTAGACTGACTCTACGTGATAAATATTTCCCCCCATGCACCACCTAACCTACCTTATGTGCTAAAATGTATTGACACGCTAATCTATACCTCGCTGGTGCTACCTATTTGACCCTATGCGCTAGGTCTACCCTATGTGCTAAAACCCCTTACCCATGCGAACCCCTGCGGCCCCTATGCACTAGGTCTACCCTACGTGCTACCCTATTGACCTGACGTGCTACCCTACATGCGACATGCGCTATTTTCACTCCCTGCGCTAACCTAGATTTCCTATGCGCTACCCTATTTTGTTTCGGATGCAGCCCTAAAAATCAGCTTGATGCACTACCTAAATTTTCGTATGCGCTAATCTATGACTTTGATGCGCTAAAACACTAAAACCGAATTTCAAAAATCAAAAAATGACCAAAAATGACCAAATAAAAAATCAAAAAGGGGTCAAATGTGATGACTTACTGGCGGTCCATACGCAGCAGGTCTCTGGTACCTCCGAACGCGCTCAAAACGATGTCTGGAATACGGAATAGGCATTTTGACTTCAGACCAAATTCTCTTTCTCTAAAGTCAATAATGCACAAAGGAATCAAATCAAAGCACTTTTCCCCTTTTATAGGAGGAAAAATAAATTAGGGTTAGCCAAATGGACATGTAATATGGTCGCGGTCTCCCCTATACCCTACACAACGTAAATTATCAGGAGATGAATCAATTCAAACATTTCCCCTAGACAAAATCATACACATCACACCCAACTCATCAAATCCAATCAAAAATTTCAACATATTGATTCATCTCCCGAGGGGGCATCACACATCAAATCAAATATGGGGCACAACTTGCAAATCAAAAGAGTGACACAAAAATTGCATTTGATCATAAATCACGATAACACATCATTTTCTTTGAAATAACATGTGCACACACGTCACTTCAAAGAGGGGCAAAATGTAGACGTATAAAAATGACCATATTCCTAAATGAATATTTTATGTTCATTTCTCTATTTAATTAAATCCAATTTAATTAAATTATCCACATTCCTCTATTTAATTAAGTAAATTACTCAATTTATTTAAATTAAATTCACTATACCATTTAATGAATAAATCATTTTATTCAATTAAATCCCTTCTATCCACTTTTAATTAAATTCAAATTTGATTAAATAGTTATCCTAAATTGAATAAATCTAATTTCCCCAAATAACAACCAAATTGAATTAAATTAACTTTATTTCAATTAAATCCTATTATTCCTCCATCCTCTTGCATTTTCCTACATCTCCCACTTGCCTTCCTAAACTCCTTCCTAATTTCTTCTAGACTCTTCTAATTGCTTCTAATTAGCCTAACCCATCTTCTAAACTTTGTCACATCCCTAAGCAAAGGGAAGTCACTTCTCAAACCCTTAAAGTCTTTGATAACCATTAAAGGCTTCAAATCTTCAACCACTTAATATCCCCAAAGTCTCCCAAACCATTAATGGTTAATTCAACCCTCTTACATGGTTAGAGACTTTTTGCCTAACTTAACCTTCATCCAACCCAAAGGTCTCATCAAGCCTTTAATGCTTTGACCATGATTATCTCTTAATCATTTGCACAAGGGTTTATCCTTGGATTAACTCTTAATTCAATGGGTAAGCCTAACTTAGACTTGACTCTTACCCTCTAGATAACCATTGAGGTCTTCTCAGGCATTTAATGTCTCCAACCCCTTTTCTCAACCACTCTTATGTTGACAATTGTCACCATTTCATTGGTGCCAATTTCAAACATGGATCCCCAACTTTCAAATTCAACCCTTGATTAAACCATTCAATCCTGACCATCAATTGCCCTATTTTTGCTATAAATAGAGCTCTCATTCCTCCATTTTTAGAGATCATCCAAGTTTGTAGTATCATACTTATGCTCAAATACTTTCAATCTTTCATTTCATATATGCTCATCATTTTAGCCTCTCTTTTAACTAGGAATTAGTCTAAATATGCATGTTTAGAATAATTTCTTTATCATTTTAGCTCAATCATAGACTAAATATATCATGTTAGGATAGTATTTATACTAACCTTGTCATCTTATAATCTAGTTTATTGCATTTCTAGAATCATGAATAGCTTAGAATGCATTTCATTCTAAAATCACCAAAAAACATCCCTCGTTCTTACATTTGCCATCCCTAAACCATTTTGCTCAATGATCTGAGAGCAAAAATATTGGTTTGAGGGACATTGTAGGATAGAGAACCATGGGACCCACCTTGGGAAGCTGAGTTATACTTCATGACTCCATAGCTTGCACCAAGAAGTCCTATGTGTGTGTGTGGACAAGTATTTTGGAACATTTTTTTTACATATTAGTTCTATCGACCTGCTTTTCCCGCATACAGTTTCTTTCTTTCACAAGTGAAATGAAGTAAGTCACTATATATGATTAAATTACAAATAATTTGATAGGGGTAACTTGTAGAGACTTCTAGTTGTTGCACTATAAACCTAAAATTAGTTCTAAACGTTCTAAGTAATGATGTGTCATATCAATTCCTCTTTAGGTTATCTCTAAAATTGAAACACTTCTATAATGTCAATAAAATAAGTGCTATTGTGACAAGATGAATGTATTGACTCTATTAAAGAAATCTAACTCCTTGAAGAAATATGTAAGTTGTCCTTGTTTGTTTAGGTCTCATTATATTTTGTTACCATCATTATGTAGATACATAACTTTAATTGCATTGGACATGTACTTTTGAGTTTAAAAAAATGCTTTGGTGTAGTCCTTGTGACCTAAAGGTCATGATGCCTACTATTTAATTTAATTAATGTCTCAAATATGGTGTTTTATTCACTTTGTGTCCCTATATGTTGAAAATTCCATTCACTGTTGCATTGAGGTTATTGTCTAGCATGTTTGGCTAGGTTTTACAAATTATTGGACTTCTATGTCCTCCCAAGTCATTTTCTCTATTCTTCTTCTATGTTTATGATTTCCTTTATTTCTTGTTTGGAAATTATTATTAGGATTATTTATGGTATGATTTTTTGTGACTGAACATCCATTTAGTGGTGACTCATCAATGATGGAATGCACCATTGAGTTGGGAAGCCCAATCTACTTATACAAGAAGAAATAAGAATTTTCTCTTATATACAAGATGATGAGATTTTCCATGCTTTTACCAACAAAGAACATATAAATGAGGAGAGTTGGTGTAGTCACCGGTTAGGAGGGACCTCAAAGAGATCAATCCAGACTGAGAAACAAGAGTAAACACAATGGAAATAGGAGGATATGATGGAGACAATGCAGAACTAAATGAATGAAAATTGATTATAGATAACCAGTAACATCTGAGTTACAAGTTTTAGTTCACTGGCCTGCTATATACATGCTTCATTACAGAACGGGTCAACTTCGGACCTCTAAATCTTAAATTTATCTTCTATGTTCTATCTTACTGGCTTCTAATACTCAATTCCAATGATTTATATAATCCAAGGAGATCTGGTCGGCCTAAAATGGATCAAATACTAAAGAACAAGATCAAACATGTAAAACCAACAGGTCGACCTCCACTAAAGAGATTCCTCTGAAAAATCCAAAGGATGAAGTGCGGATCAAAGGGAAGGTCAACCACATGCTAAGAAACATTAGAATCCATGAACTGGGGCTCCATAAGCTATGAAAAGGATCAGTAAGATTCACCAATAGCAAATAGGTCCAAGCAGTTCCAGTGTCCTAAGCGAGAAATCTATCTATCGATAACTTGCCAGAAAATGATCCAAATGTTCCACAGTTAAGGAATAAGGAAGATGACCGCATCCTCAAGAAAAATCCACCTCCACAAGATTCGATGAGCCAATGCAAGAAAATATAGAAAGAAATGTTGAAACTACAAAACAAAAAACAAACTGAAAAGGAAATGTTTTTGGTTGATGCAAGATTGCCAAGAACCAGGGATGCTCCTGCATTAGACATACAAGGTTGTTGAAAAGTGAGTCTCTCACTTTGTTGGGGTCAGAGGAAAACCAAAGCAGTCTACCTCTACCTAAGAGATCCAAGATGAATCTTCAACTAGTCTATCATTCCATTTCACTAGATACTCTTTGCACTGATTGCTCTGGGTTCTAAGCCCAATCCTACTATCCAAAATGTCTTCAATCTAATCTGGTTCCTTCTAGGGAAACTACTTCTCCAAGTCTGCAATACTATCTTTATTGAATTTTGATTCATCATATTGATGTAGATTTGCAATGTTGAATATAGGTGATATGCTAAAACTATCTGGTAACTCCACTTCATATGTATTTCCAAAATTGAACTTCCTCAAGATCTTACAAGGTCCAAATTTCCTCATCTACAACTTGTTATAGGTTCCAACTATAAATCTCTTGTTTCTCAAATACACCATCACTTCATCACTAACTTCAAATTCCTTATGTCTCATCTTCTCATATTCTTTCTCCTTATACTTGTTGTTCATATCCTCCAAATGTTGTTTAACCTGAATATGTAAAGCCTTCATATGCTTTGAAAACTCTTTTGCTTCTACACTCCGCTTGTCTTCATTACTGATATTTCTCAATTTTTATATACCTCTAGGGCGTGCTCTGGTAACAATCTCAACAGGTGTTCTTCTGATACCCCTGTTCACTGAATTATTGTAGGAAAACTCTGCTTGTGCAAGAATCAAATCCCAACTTCCGGTTTTCTATCCAACTAAACATCTCAATAAATTTCCCAAACTCTGGTTTACTACCTTTGTCTATCCATCAGTATGTGGGTGAAAATTAGAATTGAACTTCAAATTTTTCTTCATCTTCTTTCAAAATATTCTCCAAAAACAACCAACAAACTTAGTGTCTCTTTCTGAAACTATGCTCTTAGGTAATCCATGCAATCTTACCACTTCCTTGAAAAATAAGTCAGCTACATGCACTGCATCTGATGTTTTCTTACAAGGTATGAAATGAGGCATGTTTGAGAATCTATCCACCACCACAAATATGGAATCATTTCCTCTTTGTGTCTTAGGCAATCCAAGTATGAAATACATTCTTGTGTCTTCCCAAGGTCTCTCCGGTACTATCAAAGGTTTATATAGTCCCACATTTTGACTACTACCTTTTGCAACTTAACAAACTCTACAACTCTGAACAAATTTCCTAACATCCTTATGAATTTGAGGTCAAAAGTAATGTTCACTCATCGATGCCACTATTTTGTCAATACCAAAGTGTCCGGCTAATCATCCACTGTGCTTCTCCTTTATCAGATTCTCCCTCATAGAACTCTTAGTTATACAAAACTAAACTCCTCTGAATAACATCCCATCCTAAGTGAAATAATCCAACCACTGACTTCTGTCCACCATAATCAGTTCTCTACATGCTTTCCAAGGTTCTACAAAATTTGGGTCATCATCATACAAGGTCTTCAATTCCTCAAATCCTAGCACTGTCACTCTCATTTTTGCTAGAAAATTCCTCCTTCTACTCAATGCATCAACACCTTTGTTTGACTTTCCACTCCTATGCTTCAACACAAAGGTGTAACTCTACAAAAACTCTACCCATCTCATATGTCTCTAATTCAACTTACTCTGACTGTTCAAATACTGTAAGGCTTGATGATCAGTATACAAAACAGACTCCTTAGGCAACAGGTAATGTCTCCACTTCTTCAAGGCTTGAACTATGGCATAAAATTCCTGATCATACACTGAATATCTCCTCCTAGAATCATTCAACTTCTCACTGAAATAAGCTACTTCTCTTCCTTCTTGACTCAATACTGCTCCAATTGCATTCCCACTTGCATTGCAATCTACTTGAAATACTTTGTTGAAATCTGGTAAAGCTAACACAGGCTGCTCAGTCACTTTCTTCTTCAATAGTTTAAAACTTTTATTTTCTCTAGTTGTCCACTTGAATTCTTTCCTATCTCATCTCGTTGTCTCATTCATAGGGCTACAAATATAACTAAAATTTCTGATAAACTTCCGGTAGAAACTAGCCAATCCATGAAATGATCTTACCTCTCCAATGCTTTTTGGTGTAGGCCATTCAAAAATTTCTTTCACCTTCTCAGGATCCATCTTCAATCCATCCATAAATATCACAAATCCCAAATAAACTAACTCTTCCTTCATGAAGGTGCACTTCTTTAGGTTTATTAACAACTTTTCTTCTCTTAACCTCTGCAAAACTTCTTAAATGCAACAAATTCTCCTCTTTTGTCTTACTGAAAATTAGAATGTCATCCAAATATACAATAACAAAATTACCCAAGAATTTCTTTAATACCTCATTCATCAATCTTATGAAAGTACTCGGTGCATTAGTCAACCCAAAAGGCATCACTAACCATTCATACAATCCTTCATTTGTCTTGAATGTTGTCTTCCAATCATCTCCTTCTTTGATTTTGATATGATGATATCCACTCTTCAAGTCTATCTTTGTGTAGTATTTGGCCTCACTCAAATAGTCCATTATGTCATCCATCCTAGGTAAAGGAAACTAGTACTTCATTGTGATCTTGTTTATTGCTCTGGATTCGGTACACATTCTCCATCCCCATTCTTCTTAGGTGCTAAATATTGGCATTATACACTCTAATGAGAATTGAAGATGGTTTCATTGATGGCAACCTTGTGGAAACCTTCAAGCAACCTTGTGGAAACCTTCAGGCAACCTTGTGGCATTCATCTAGTAAACTACTGGTAGGCTCCAGCACCGATAGACACTTCACCAGTAGCGACAACAATGTATACCGGCACCCCAGCCGATAGGAACAAACTTGTGTTTATTGTATTTAATTGTAAATATCTTTTGTAAAGCTGGCATGGCATATTGTAATAGACTCATATATGTATGAGATCTTGTAAATCATTTTAAAAGGAGAGGAGAAGAGAAGGAATAGGAGATGAGATAGGAATGAGTGAATATTGTAGATCACAAATCCCACCGAGGTTTTTCCCATACTGGGTTTCCTCGTTAAATATCTTGTGTTATGGTGTGTTTTCTATGGTGTCTTTATTGTTCCTATTTACTACATTAATTCTTATTTACCGGTACACTATTTTGGAATGCAAAATACTTAATAAGGTCAAATATTTTGTTAACCGGTTAGATACTGATTCACCCCCCCTCTCAGTATCTTTGGGACTCTCATTAATCCTAACACTAAAAGTGTTGACACTGCATAAGGAATCAGACTTTCTCTGATCAATTCTTTCTTCAACAATTCCTGCACTTGTCTATTCAATTCTTCATTCTCTGTCGGTGTCATTCGGTGTACACCTTTGTTAGGAAAACTAGCTCTGAGCATCAGGTCCATGTAATGATTGATAGTCCTTAGAGGTGGTAATCCATCAGACACATTATCTGAAATGATGTCTTCATACTCTGTCAGCAACTCCTTTATCTCTTTCGATTGTTCTTCATGCTTTAGATTTTTAGTCTTCTTAGGAAATAAGGCAAAACATAAATTCTCATGTCTCATTCCATCCACCAAACACATTCTAGCATTCATACAATCTTCACTCTTTAGGGGTTCCTTCAAGGGTAACACGGTTTGTTTCATCCCATTTGCTACAATAGTGTATATGTTCTTTCTCCCATCATGTATTTCCTATCTATCAAATTGCCAAGGTCTACCCAACAAAAGGTGACAAATGCCCATAGGCATAATATCACACAATACTTCATCATGATAATTCCCAATTTTCAATTTCACCAAACATTGCTCGCTTACTAACAACTTATGATCATCTTGAATCCATGCTATTTGATAAGGCTTAGGATGTTTCAATATTTTCAACTTCAACTTATTCACCATTTCTTCTGGAACAAGATTATTCGAGCTACCATTATTAATAACTACTTTACAACACTTACTAGATAGCTTACATCTACTCTTGAACATATTTCTCCTCTGCAAGGGTTCTTCATCATCTCCGGTATGACACAAAGCTCTCCTAATCATCTACAGTTTTTCATCTTCCAGTTTGTTAGCTGATCCGATGGGGCTTTCTTCTACCAATGTTGTTCTCCTAGTGTTCTCTTCCTTATTACATTTGAAAGCATGTTGTCCTTCTCCTCCACACTTAAAGAAAGTACCTCTAAACACTCTCTTATCTTGTCTTTTGTCATCTTTTCCAAAACCTTCATTCTGATAGCCATCAGGTTCTCTTCTTTGGTAGAAATTTATATCATCCTTCTGGTATGAATTACCTTCTTTTCTTACTTACTTGTCCTTGTTATGATCTATACAGGTTCCTCTTCCTCCTTGAAATATTCCTCATGAAAAATTTCCACCTCTACCTCTTTGTCTCTGCTCATGTCTTTTGTTTAGCTTATCTTTTTCTTTCAGGGCATATTGGTAAGCTTCTTCAACACTTTGCAACTTGATCAAACTAATTTCATCTTGTATAGAAATCCACAATCCATTCAAATATCTCACAACTTGTTCAATATCATCATTGACGTGCTCAAATCTAATGTTCATCTTGTAGAATACTTCGGTATACTCCTTCATGCTAGATTCCTTCTACTTCAAGTTTTGCAACTTCCAGAACATATTTACTTGGTAATCAGCTAGCATAAACTTTGATTTTAACTTGGCACCATCCACTCCCATGATTTGATCTTCTCTTTACCTATTCTTTGTCTATCAACCTCTAAATGTTCCCCCCAAAGAGATGCATGACCTTTCAACTGAGTACAAGCATATTTCACGTTTCTTTCTTTTGTGATGTTCTCAAAATCAAAATACTAATCCATCTTTGAGATTCATTCCATTAATTCATCCGAATCCAACTTTCCATCATACTCTAGTGGGGTATGCAGTTTAGTGTTCGCCCTACTCAAAACCCTCAAGAACCTCTCTTCTTCTAGATCAATCGCCAGTGGATTTGCTACTTGTTCTGTCGGTGCTTCTTCTTCTTCATATTCACTCACATATTCAATATGTTAGCATCTTCTCTGGGTTGTATCAATGGCTTCCAAATGGGCTGAAATTCCTCTCAACATTTCCATCACAATAGGGTTTGCATTCCCATGTGCTCCACCATTCCTATTTCCTCTTCGTGCCATCTTCACACTAGTCCTCTGCAGCTGCAGGTTGAATCCACAGTCTGCCACCCTACAACAAGATTCTCAAGAAAATGCAATCTCCAAAACAAAATCTTGCTCTGATACCACCTGGTGTAATCACTAGTTAGGAGGGACCTCAAAGAGATCAATCTAAACCGGGCAGCAAGAGTAAACACAACATAAATAAGAGGATGTGATGGAGATAATGCAGAACTGAATGAATGAAAACTGATTATAGATTACTGATAACATCTGATGTAATGCCCCTCCTTGACCCAGTTGATGCGATACTTGTGATAGGATTGCCAAGGCCATGCGATACCTGTGAATGAATGAAAACTGATTATAGATTATAGTTAGGATGCTAGGTATTTTAGTTGCTTAGCGCAACATTAGGCATTATGTGGATTCATGTTATTTGATGGTTGTACATAGGATGGTGTAGTGTTCACCTTTGAGTAGGTTCTTGTTCCACTTTGTTATACTTGATCGGATCTTTATTTTTGAGTGATGGATATGATAGATAGGATTAGATATACATGATGCATGGATGTTATTTTTGGCTTTTCATATGTACCTCATTATTGATCATTGACAAACATTACATGATTTCATGATTCTTGATATTAGTGATTATGTTCATGTTTAGTTACGACCTTATGTGATTTAGATGTTTAACATGATGATGATCGATTTCTATATGTATATATGTCGTGGTTGATGCAAAGATGGATAGTGTTAGCATTCTGATTATCATGTGCTTTAATAGATTTTATTGATCTTTCTTTATTATGAAATGGACATGCTAATGCTCGTTCAATTTACTTATGATGTGAGTTGCATGTGTTATGTGTTACTATTGGATGCTGTGTGACTGTCAGTGTGGGGGAATCAATGTCATGTCACTCTTGCGAGCGGGATGTTCCATTGTGAAATTCCTCCACTTGTCTGCTATATATATATATATATATATATATATATATATATATATATATATATATATATATATATATATATATATATATATATATATATATATATATGTATGTATGCACATGTATTTTTGTGGTGGTTGCAGGTTTGTAGGTACTAAGGAATTCATTCCTCCTGGGAAATCGGGTGCCAGCTCCTCTGGCTCGACAGATGTGAGTGTGCCTCTTCCCAATGGCGAATATGTGGTCAGAGGTGTCGTTGGTTCCCTACCCGCACTCTAGGTCTAGGTTGGTCATCCAGTGTTTTGGTATGTCTTGGCGTGGTATGCCATGTCGTCATGTCGTCTTGATTGTGAGTATGAGGTATGGTGAGTTTATGTATTTAATTTGTTTGATTTATTTAATATGATTTATTGATTATAGTAATAGATTGGTTATTTAATCTATTTAATCTACGATTAATGATCTATTCTTGATTAAGTAGTTATTTAATCTTGATTTGTGATTTTAGTGTTATTTCAATTATTAATGTTTAATGATTTGAGCCTTATTGTAATTTATTAATATTTGACGATTTTAATTATTTAACTATTTTCACTTTTGAATTTAAACCAATTATTATTATTTTATGTCACTTGAGATTTATTTGATGACTATTATTTAAATTTGATCGAGATTTTATTTAATAATTATTATTTATTTGATGACTATTATTTTTACTCTCATTTTTGGGGAGTTATCTGTAAAATTTTGGGGCTTTTACAATTTGTGATTTGTAGAGGAGCTTGGCTGGATTTTTAGTTGTTGTTGGAGGATTTGGAGAGGTTCTTCTTCAGTAGAGAAAATCCTCATTCGAATTTCCTAGGTTGGGTCTGAAAACCTTAGTCTTGTTGAAGTTTTTCCTTCAATATTACCTTGTGTCTGCAATTGTTTTCATGGGTTGAGGAATATGTGTGAATTCCATTACACATTAAGATGTTTGTGAATGTTGATATTGGAGCAATAAAGTTTATTTACTGTGTTTGCTTGGATGGTGAAAGATCAGTTAGTTCTTCTTTTATTTCTGCATCTTGAATATATAACCGAAAGATTGAATGTTTGTTTTCGTTTCCTTACGGTCTGAAACCCTTCATTATGGAAATTGAGCTTCTAGTAAATCTAGTGTTTAAACTTTAGTGCATGTCTTAGAATTTAATTATTGAATCCCTTCATGGGATGAGGAGTTTTTGTTCATGAAATTCAAATTTTACTCCTTTATGGATGCCCCTGTCTCTTCTCTATTTTATGTTTTTTTATTTCTTTTGTTTAATTTGGTTGGGGGGGGTATGTATGTTGTTTGTGTTGTTGTTGCAGCACCACGATGTACATATCGTGGGTACAACCCCCATGATACCCCATTGTGGGTGCTTGCCATTACAACCACCACGATACGGAGTATTAACCCAGCGCAACCCCTTTCCTTTCGCTGGTTTGCCCAACAATGAACCAAAAAAATAATAATAAAAGTAAAAACACCACGATATGTGGTGTGCAACAAAATTATAACATTACCCCAAATTTTAGTTTGTTTAGTTGTGAACATAGATAAATGAAATAAAAACACCACCGATATAAGGTGATTTAAAAACGCTACCCCTATGCGGTGTAGTTCAGTCTAGCAATTAACGAATTCTTCTTGCGCGCCCATTTCAATGGGCAAGTCTTCAAATTGCCACCCACATTTGATGGGTCTGACAATGTAGAGGAAAAATTAGAGGGCGAACATGCCCAAAATTACTTTGTTAATCTTAAGATTATATTTTGCTTTCAGTTGGGTATAGATGTTATTCTCATTAGTTATGAATGGTATTTTGGATCTTATCTTTTCTAGCCATGCTACGAGACAATCATTGTTTTAGCTTATACTGACTCGATAATGTAGTAATGTAATTGCTAATAATATGTGTTCCATATAATTTGTATATGTGGTATTTTCTTAATTGTTAATATTATGTATTTCATAATTGCTTTAGGTAACTTCCTATTGCTTATGCGACATGATGGTTATGAGTTTTTAATTGTATTCAATGGATGTTATCTTTGGCTGTGTTTAAGAGTCTAGTTGGTTTGTGTTGACAATTGATTTTCAGAAGCGTTAAGTACAACAGTCTATTGGGGTGAATCCCATGAGTTATAGCGCAGGCTAAGTGTATTTGTAACGCTACCTCGTTTTAATCTTATTGTCTTTCTTTCATCAAATTAATTTTATGCTACAAGTCATGTGGCATCATGGTACCAGATGTCGTCTTGTTGTTGTTATGTTCTTGATTTGCATAATTTTTAGTTTGATACTTATTGATGCAAGATTTATGGTTTTTGAGTACCCTCATGATGATTCATGCCATGAGGATGAATATTGCATACTGCTGATTTTGGGACAGCAAGTGTGGAGACCTTGTTGGGTTATGTTGTTATCTATAATAGTTTTATGTTTTGGTTTATGTTTTTCTTGTTCAAGAGGCTCACTCTTATGTTATGTTGACGTTTAATTTATCATGAGCATATGTCTATGTGTGGGATGCTACAACATGATGATTTATTTCAGATTTTATTTTTGATTAGAGCCTTTTGTGTTGGTTTATGGGTCCATGTATAGGGAGTGGTCTCTTCTGCGATGACCGGGGGTCATGAGAGATGGGCTATCATGAGGTTCCTTGTAAGGATGCATGAAGTCCAATCCCCTTGGGTGCACAGGAGTTTACATGGCATTGTAATTAAGTAATAATTAAATAAATGAATTGGGTTGGTTAGTTAGATAATTAAAAAGATAAAAATTGATTGTGCCTCATGACTCAGTCCTAGGGAGGATGTTTTAGGATGAGCTTGAGAAGGTAGTCAAGACGGTAAGCCAATCTCCCTTGGTCTCTCATAGGTTGATGAAGCAGACACTGGTTACGAGGGACCTCAAAGAGATCAATTTGGATCGATCAACAAGAGTAAACACAAAGTAAATACAAGGACATGATGGAGGCAATACAGAACAGATTGAATCATAACATGAAAACTGATTACAACCAATTGGTAACAACTGGGTTACAAAAACTGGCTCACAGGCCTACTAAAACATGCTCAAAGTACAAAATAGGTCACAACCGAGACCTCAAATCTCAAGATATATCTTCTATGCTTAATCTGAATTCTTTGTTACATTCTAATTCTCTATTACAATGATTTATGACTGAAGGGGATCCGGTTAGTCTAAAGAGGGATCAAAACCTGAAGAACAAGACCTAACATGCAAAACCAACAAGGTCGGTTTCCACCAAGGAAGTTCCTCCAGAAAATCCAAAGGATGAAGAGTGGATCATGGCTAAGGAACATCAGAATCAATGCTTAGGGCTTTGCAAGCTACGGAAGGGATTCGATAAATCACCAATGCAAATAAGTCCAAGCAACCAGCAACAGGAAACTGTCAACCAGTAGTAGGAAACTAACTCAAAAACTAGTAGCAATAACTTGTCGGATAATGATCCAAACACTCCATAGTTTGAGAATAAGGAAGATGATCAAGTCTTCAAACCAAAATCCAACTCCACAGGATCCGATGAGCCAAACCCAAGACACATAGAAAGAAATGCTGAAACTACAAACATAAAGCAAAACATAAAGGAAATGTTTTGGTTGATGCAAGATTGTTATGAACCGAGGATGCTCCTGCATTAGACATCTAAGTTTATTAAAAAAAGGTGAGTCTCTCACTTTTTCAGGGTTAGAGGAAAACCAAGGTGGTCTACCTTTTCTTGAGAAATCCAAGATGAATCTTCAACTAGTCTATCGTTCTATTTCACAAGATACTCCTTATACTGACTACTCTAGGTACTATGCCCAATCCTACTATCCAAAATGTCTTCAATCTAATCCAGTTCCTTCTAGGGCAATCATTTCTCCAAGTCTGCAATATTATCCTCACTGAATTCTAGTTCATGATACTCATGAAAATCTGCAATGTTAAACACAAGTGAAATACTCAAACTATCCGGTAACTCCACTTCACATGCATTCCCATAACTGAACTTTCTCAAGATCCTACAAGGTCCAAACTTTCTCATCTGCAATTTGTTATAAGTTTCAACTGGTAATCTTTCTTTTCTCAGATACACCATCACTTCATCGCCAACTTCAAATTCCTTATCTCTCCTCTTCTCATCTACATTCTCGTTATACTTGCTATTTATTTCCTCCAAATGTTGCTTAACTTGAATATGTAAGTCATTCATGTGATCTACAAATTCTTTTGCTACTGAACTTCTCTAGTCTTCATTGCTAATATCTCTTAATTCTAATATACCTCTAGGATGCACTCCGATAACAATCTCAAAAGGTGTTCTTTCGGTACTCCTGTTTATTGAATTATTGTAGGAAAACTTTGCTTGTGCAAGAATCAAATCCCAAATTCTGGTTTTATCTCCAACTAAACATCTCACCAAATTTCCCAAGCTCTGGTTAACTACTTTTTTCTACCCATCAGTTTGTTGGTGTAAAGTAGAACTGAACTTCAAATCTATCATCTTCTTCCAAAGTGTTCTCCAAAAATAGCCAACAAACTTAGTGTCTCTGTCTGAAAGTATGCTCTTAGGTAATCCATGCAATCTCACTACTTCCTTGAAAAATAGGTTTGCTACATGCAATGCATCTGATGTCTTCTTACAAGGTATGAAATGAGCCATCTTTGAAAATCTATCCACTACCACAAATATAGAATCATTCTCTCTCGGTGTTTTAGGCAATCCAAGTATGAAATCCATACTTATATCCTCCCAAGGTATTATCGTTACTATCAAAGGTTTATACAATCCCACATTCTGACTATTACCCTTTGAAATTTGACAAACTTTACAACATTGCACATATTTCCTAACATCCTTATGAATATGGCGCCAAAAGTAATGCTCACTCACCAATGTTACCATTTTGTCAATACCAAAATGTTCAACTAATCCTCCACTGTGTTTCTCCTTTATCAATTTTTCCCTCATAGAACTCTTAGGTATGCACAATTGAACTCCTTTGAATAACATCCCATCCTGAATGAAGTAATACAACCACTTGCTTCTGTCTACCATAATCGGTTCTCTACATGCTCTCCAAGGTTCTGTAAAATCTTGGTCATCATCATACAAGGTCTTCAAGTCCTCAAATCCTAATATTGTCACTCTCATCTCTGTTAGCAAATTCCTTCTCCTACTCAGTACATCCACAACTTTTTTATATTTCCCACTTCTATTCTTCAACACAAATGTGTAACTCTACAAAAATTCTACCCATCTCATATGTCTCTGATTCAACTTACTCTGACTGTTCAAATACTGAAAGGATTAATGATCTGTATAGAACACAAACTCCTTAGGCAATAGGTAATGTCTCCGCATCTTCAAGGCTTAAACTATGGAATAAAACTCTTGATCATACACTGAATATCTCCTATGGGCATCATTCAATTTCTCACTAAAATAAGCTACTGCTCTCCCTTCCTGACTAAAGACTACTCCTATTGTTGTTCCACTTGCATCAAAATCCACTTGAAATACTTTATTGAAATCTGGTAAATCTAACACATGTTGCTCGGTCACTTTCCTTTTCAACAACTCAAAAATTTTGTTTTCTCCGATGGTCCACTTGAATTCCTTCTGATCTCCCCTCACGGTCTCAGTCTTAGGGTTACAAACTGAACTGAAATTTTTGATGAACTTTTGGTAGAAACTAGCCAATCCATGAAATGCTCTTACCTCTCCAATTCTTTCCAGTGTAGGCCACTCAACAATTGCTTTTACTTCCTCAAGGTCTATCTTCAAACCATCCTCAGATATCACAAATCCCAAATAGACTAACTTATATTTCATGAAAGTACACTTCTTAATATTTATCAACAACTTTTCTTCTCTCAACCTCTACAAAACTTGTCTCAAATGCAACAAATGCTCCTCTTTTATCTTACTAAAAATCAGAATGTCATCCAAATATACAATTACAAACTTACCCAAGAATTTCTTCAATACCTCATTCATCAGCCTCATGAAAGTACTTGGTGCATTAGTTAACCCATAAGGAATCACCAACCATTCATATAGTCCTTCATTTGTCTTGAATGTTGTCTTCCACTCATCTTGTTCTCTGATCTTGATATGATGATATCCACTCTTCAAATCTATCTTTGTAAAGTATTTGGCTCCACTCAAACATTCTGTTATGTCATCCATCCTAGGCAAAAGAAACTGATATTTCACTATGATTTTGTTTATTGCTTTGGAATCGGTACACATCCTCCATTCTCCATTCTTCTTAGGTGCTAATACTATTGGTGCTGCACAAGGGCTCAGATTTCTTCTGATCAAACCTTTCTTCAACAGCTCTTGCACTTGCCTATTCAATTTTTCATTCTCTACCAATGTCATCCAGTATGCAACTTTGTTAAGCAAACTAGCTTTGGGAACCAGGTCCATGAAATGAGTGATACTTCTCACAAGTGGAAATCCATCAGGTGAATTATCTGAAATGATGTCTTCATATTTTTTCACCAAATATTTTGTCTCTTCTGGTTGTTCCTCTTCATGCTTTGAATTCTCAATCTTCCTAGGAACTAAGGCAAAACACACATTCTCATGTCTTTATCCATCTAGGAATTTCCTTCCATCCACCAAACAGATTCTAGCATTCGTAAAGACTTCACTCTTCAAAGGTTCCTCTAAGGGAAAGAAGGTTTGCTTCATCCCATTGGCCACAATAGTGTATGTATTCATCCTTCCATCATGTATTGCCTATCTATCAAACTGCCAAGGTCTACCCAGCAAAATATGACAAATATCCATAGGCATAATATCACACAAGACTTCATCATGGTAATTCCCAATTTTCAATTTCACCAAACATTTCTCACTTACTAACAACACATGTTCATCCTGAATGCATGCTATCTGATAAGGCTTAGGGTGTTTCAATATTTCCAAATTCAAATTATTCACCATCTCTTATGAAACAAGATTATTTGAACTACCACTATCAATAACAACTTTAAAACGCTTACAGAATACCTTACATGTGGTCTTGAACAAATTCTTCCTCTACAAGGGCTCTTCATCTCTCCCAGTATGATACAAATCTCTCCTCATCATCAACAGTTCTCCATCTTCCAGTTTATTATCTAATCCGGTGGGGTTTTCTTCCACCACTGCTTCTCTTCTGGTATTCTTTGTCTTCTTACACTCAAACGCATGATGTCCTTCTCCTCCACACTTAAAGAAAGTTCCTCTAAATGTTCTCTTGTCTTATCTTCCAAAATTCCAATTCTGGTAGCCATCCGGTTCTCTCCTCTGGTAGAAATTTCTATCATCTGTCCGGTATGAATTACCTTCTTTTCTTACTTCCTTGTCCTTGTTATGATTTGTATAGGTTCCTCTACCTTCAGTATATCCTCTTCCTCCTTGAAATCTTCCTCCGGAAAAACTTCCACCTCTGCCTCTTTGCCTCTGCTCATGTCTTTTGTTTAGTTTCTCTTCTGTCTTCAGGGCATACTTGTACTCCTCTTCAACACTCTGTAATTTGATCAAACTGATTTTATCTTGTATAAACACCTGCAATCCATTCAAATATCTTGAAACTTGTTCAACTTCATAATAAACATGTCCGGATCTAATATTCAACTTGTAAAATGCTTCGGTGTATTCCTTCACACTAGATTCCTTCTGTCTCAAATTCTGCAATTTCCAGAACAGTTTCACTTGATAATCAACTGGCATAAATTTTGATTTTAACTTAGCAATCATCCGATCCCATGTCTTGATCTTCTCTTTACCTCTTCTCTATCTATCAACCTAGAAATTCTCCCACCAAAGAGATGCATGACCTTTCAATCGGGTATAGGCATATTTCACCTTCCTTTCTTCTGCAGTGTTTTCAAAATTAAAATATTTCTCCATTTTCGAGATCCAATCCATCAATTCATCTGAATCCAACTTTCCATCATATTCCAGTGGGGTAAAATGAGGTTTAGTATTCACCCTACTCAAAACCCTCAAAAACCTTTCCTCATCCAAATCAACCGCTAGGGGTTTTACTTGTTCTGTTAGGGCTTCTTCTCCTTTATCTTCACTTACATCTTCAATGTGGCGTCCTCTTCTTTGGGTTGTCTCCACGGATTCCAACCAGGTTGCTATTCCTTGCAACATTTCTATCACAACAGGGTCCGTATTCCCATGCGCTCCACCATTCCTATTTCCTCTTCACACCATCTTTACGCCAGTCATCTACAGTTACAGGTCAGATCCATGGTCTGCCACCCTACAACAAAATTCTCAGGACAACACAACCTCCGAAATGAAAACTCAATCTGATACCACTTGAAGCAGTCATTGGTTAGGAGGGACCTCAAAGAGATCAATCTAGACTGGTCAGCAAGAGTAAACACAAGGACATGATGGAGGCAATGCATAAGAGATTGAATTATAACATGAAAACTGATTACAACCAATCGGTAACAACCAAGTTACAGAAACCGGCTCACATGACTACTAAAACATGCTCAAAGTACAAAATAGGTCACAACCGGGACCTTAAATCTCAAGATCTATCTTCTATGCTTAGTCTGACTTCTTTTTTACATTCTAATACTCTATTACAATAATTTATATGATCCAAGGGGATCTAGTTGGCCCAAAGAGGGATCAAAACCCAAAGAACAAGACCTAACGTGCAAAACCAACAAGGTTGGCCTCCACCAAGGAAGTTCCTCTGGAAAATCAAAAGGATGAAGAGTGGATCATGTGAAAAGGTTGGCCACATGCCAAGAAACATCGAAATCAATGCTTAGGGCTCCGCAAGCTATGAAAGGGATCTGGTAGATCACCAATGCAAATAGGTCTAGGCAACTAGTAACATGAACTATCAACGAGTAGCAGGAAACTATCTCAGAAACCAATAGCGATAACTTGCCAGAAAATGATCCAAACACTCGATGGTTTGGGAATAAGGAAGATGATCAAGTCTTCAAACCAAAATCCAACTCCATAAGATTTGGTAAGCCAAATCTAAGACACACAAAAATAAATTTTGAAACTGCAAACAAAAAGCAAAACATAAAGGAAATATTTTGGTTGATGCATGATTGCTATGAACCGGAGATGCTTCTGCATCAGTTGAGATGGCTCTGCAAGCCCTTAGGATTGAGCCTAGTTTCTTTTTGTTTAGCATGTGATGACACTCCCTTTGTACATGTGTCCCTTTGATTTGCATTCGCATTCATGATTGATGATGTGTTAGCCTCTAGGAGTTTCCTTAATTGTTGACTTGCATTGTGATTGGTCCATGTGTGTGTGTGTGTGGAAGTTCTCCTTGATGTTATCCCTTTGGTCTAAGCATCAACCTAGGTGTAGAGTGGGAGTTGGGACCTAGAAATATCTCCTAGCTCAGGGGATGGTTCCTTGTAGGTTCCATGTTGGTCGGGTGGTTAGAGCTTTTTGCCATTGGGGTTTCTCCCTCTTGTAGGTGCTTCTCTTCTTGTGTGGATTAGATCTTCCTTCGTGGTGGCTATGGTTTCTTGGAGTGTATTTATGTATTATATACTTCATGATTGTGAGGTTCTCTCATTATCTAATAGGATAGGAATGTTGGAAAGGAAGTGAGTTGAACTCATGATTTTACTCCTTATGTAATCATGTTCTTGTATATTGCATTTCATGGCTTGGAGCATTGTAACCTAGATTAGAGAATACAAAACTATGTAATGGAATTGCTTTACTTATGTTGAAAAGTGATTAGTAAGTTATACTATAAGAGTTAATGGTTAAGATTAGTTTGGATCAGCAATGTAGATCTTTACATGGCATCAATATGTTAAGTAGAAAATGCATATATGTATGTGGACATGATCATAATGCAATCAAAGGGAAAATAATTTATTTACTTTCATTATGTTATGCCTTAAACAAAGGAAATGAAATAGAAAATGACATTTATGTATTCTCATGAGAATGTTGATGCAATATAAGTAGATGTTAGTATTTCATTTATGTGATTCTTGACTTCAATAAAGACGTTTAAAACAAGACCTTATCAATCTATCAATAGTAGGACATAAAACACAAGACACAATGTTGACAAAAGACAACATCATGAGAACTAAATCAGCCATAAGGATTAAATTCATAATGAAACCAAGTAGAATTATATCATTAAGAACATATATGGTCATGCATGCATTCACTAAGATGGCTGAAAACTATAACAAAACTACAAAATTGATAACATCAATACTCTATAGGATATTTGTACTTATGTGATGGCTGAAATATAATTAATAATATATGAACAATATCATGGTGCATATAGTTGCATGAGTAGGCTAGTGTGCATGCATTTGGGGGTAGTTAGTGAGAATAACACTTATGTGATGCATTATGTAAGAGAAAATCGATATAAGAATATACATTATTATGGTAGTAGTTCATACATGTCATGTTAGAGAATAAGCACGAAGGTTATAGGATATGCATTGAGTGGGATGCATTATTCTCTTAGGCAATACACATATTATGGTAGCTCCTTACTACATGTCATGCACCAGAAGGAGTATGTGTATCAATGCATTAGTGTTGTTGTCATAGTAAGTAGGTTGTGATATGCATATGTGATTGGTTGGCTTGTAGGAATGTATGGTTTTAGTTCCTAGATGAGCTAGAGATTAGGGATGTGTATATCATACTTAGTATGCAGTTGTTAAGCATTATTGTTGGTAGTATGCATTAGGAGAATAGAGGGCAGCATATGTAGCATATTCTTGGGTGAAGATTCTATGTTAGATAGTACACTTGGGTGCACATGTAGTGGTGTTCCTTGATAAGTGAGAAAATTAGGTGCATATATGTGCATTGTTATGATGATGGTTGTGAGAATTTGCCAAGATCTAGAGGCAATGGAAAGCACAAACAAGAGAGACAAAATAGATGATAGGAATAAATTGTAGTCTATCAAGATGCAAAATATGATCAACTGGATCATTACAATATCTCCAATGATTGCTTGTACAAACAATGTAGATGAGCCTACTTATATAGGCAAGGCTATATGGATATGTGAGCACACAAACATGACATGTGGCTCAATAAGAAACAAGGGTAGGTAGGAAATAGGTGTGAGTAGGTAGGAGAAACAATATAATATTCCACATGAGGTGGAATGTAACAACAAGAGAAGATCAACACAATAGAAGGTGGAAATTATTCTACACATGCTATCCCAATGTGCCACAAACACCCAAGTGTCTCATACCTAAACTACTATTAAATGCATGTACCTAAGTAAACTTAAGTAAAGTGTAATAATATCCATGATGAATATTTATTTACACCAACAATGGTAATGTAATGAATTGATCGTGAATTGTAAGTAAATGTGATTTAAGTAGTGATGTCATTGTCCTAGGAGATTAAGGAACCCCATAAACATGATTCCACTTGAATTGGAAACATAGAGTAACAAACAATGATTCAACATCTAACTTTAAGATGAAACTTATGAACCAACTCTTAAACTCATTGCCTAATGTAAGTAGATGGAAACCTAGTTAGTAAACAAAAAAAATTATTCCACTCTTTTAGGATAGATGATGTAAGTTTCCCTAGGGTTTTTTGGCGGGTGCTACAAGTTGGTATCAGAGCCCAGGTTGCAACACTGGAATCTCTGGTTGTTGTTGTGTGTTTCAATCATGCTGAAAATTTTCTTTAGGGGTCGTATTGCAGCAATTTAGAAGTGATCCATTCCACTCCAGAAATGAACCTAAGTAGTGTCATATGCCTTATTAATTCCAAGTGCCTACTGAGTTCATAGGTCACTTTCTCTACACACAAATGTTTAATTAGGGTTGCATGTAACCCCTCAACTCGAGCTGTGTACTTCAAAAAATATTTGCTTGCTATATGGTACAGGAGCACCAGGTCAACACCAAGACATGAGTCATTTTATGGATTATTTGAGTCCATGTTTGTGTTTAAGGTCATTTTGAAGCATAATGAGTCCTTTTGATGTAATTGAAAGCATAATGTACCTCATATGTATCAAGTCACTTAAAGTTGTGTGTTAGAGCCCTAATTGGGTCTAGAAGGTCAAAAGTGTGTAAAGTTTCCACGAAGGGATGAAAATTATGTAAAATGTATATGTGAGTCCATGTTAGCATGTTTTGGATGTCTATTCAAAGTTTTGTTAAGTTTGGAGTTCAATTTCCAAAAGTTGTCAATTGTGTTTAAAAGTTGTTAAACACAAAAATGCATTGTAATGTTGTCACAAAGGGTTGTAATTTGGTTGTAACTGTTAAAAGGGATTGTAAAGGATATAAATAGGCTTGTTTTTTCTATTTTGAGTGGTGGTGGCAAGTTGGAGGATAGTTTCATAGAGTTGTTTCCTTATGCCTCTTACTGTCACACCTAGTCTGTAAACAGGTTGACAGTCATGAAAGTTTTCATGAAAATGGGAAGTAAAATCCCAATGAAATGATTTTCTAAGGAGTGATAAAGGAAGGATGGTAATGGACTATTTTGGTATGTATTTGTAATATTATTCAATGAATAAAAGAGATGTTTTGTGTAATGTTTTAACTGTGCTTTTGTAGTAGTTGCGTTGTTTTTTGTTCAATGAATATTTTCATGGTTTATCGGATTTGATGAAGCATTAAGCCTATTTAAAATGTTAGTCTAGTGAATTAGATATGATTTGAATCAAGTTTGAGCATTGGTCATGGTGTGAGAAGGAAGAATGGGCGTGTTTTCATAAAATTCTCACAAAACCCTCATTGACAGGGGAAGAGAGAAGGGTTTGACCATATCTTGCAAACTAACTATTCAAAGATTGTGATTTTATGGATTTTTGTGGTAGATAGTGTGATTTAATATGAATTTAGTTTTATAGACAATGGTTTTGTTTTGTGGAAGATATTTGATGCCCTAGACGGATTGTACATGCATTTTTCTTATTCTTTTGTGATAGTCAAATATAGTCTCAAGAGAAAGGGAATAACTTGTAATTGCACTGTTGGATCTTTATGAAATTTGGATATGTTGTTGTTAACCAAATTATCTACATGATCACTAGAGAGATTTACTTAATGTTGTCAGGTGTGATATTTATTAGAAATAGAAAGCTGATCTAGGAAAAAAGGTAGTGTGGACAACAAGTTTGCAAGTTTGATTGCCAATAAAAGTTTGATCTAGGAACATTGGAATCCATGAACTAGGGCTCCAAAAGCTACAAAAAGGATCCACAAGATTCACCAATAGCAAATAGGTCCAAGTGGTTCCAACGTCCTAAGCCGAAAAACTGTCTTGGACTCCAGAATCAATAACTTGCTGGAAAATGATCCAAATGCTCTGCAGTTAAGGAATAAGGAAGATGATCATTTCCTCAAGAAAAATCTAGCTCTACAAGATCCGATGAGCCAATGCAAGAAAATACAAAAATAAATGCTAAAACTGCTAAACAAAAAGAAAACTGAAAAGGAAATATTTTTGGTTGATGCAAGATTGCCAAGAACTGGGGATGCTCCTGCATCATGAGGTTTCCTCACTATAGTGCATAAGAAGATGAGATCAACAAAGATAGACATGGTAAAATGCATGTATTGCTTACAAATATAGTTATAGCTAGTGTTTATAGTCTAATTTTGTCTTCTTTGATCCATGTTACCCATTCTTTAGTGTAAACATTGCCTATAACAATAGTTTCTCCTTTTTCATAGCTCAAGAATGGTTTGGTGCATGGATCTCATGCATGGAGTGCTACCCATGAATATAGATAATGTACTTGTTGGGATTTTTTTGCTGTTAACATCTTGTAGAGAAAAATGGCAACAACTTCTTGAAGTGGAATAATATGAAACCTAGAAGACACCATTATGGTTGTAAGTTCTCACACAAGTGGAAGAGATGATCATTGTATGTTTTAATCTAATTCTCTAGGCATTTCATGGATGAGGTGGTTAGATCAAATATATTGGTCACACACTAAGGTTATCAATATAAAAAAACATAAATAAATTTTGTATTGATTTGGAGGATGATAAGAATTTATTTATCACATGATTGAGGATTAGCTGATCAAAATGAGAATAATTAATAACAATAGTTTCAATAAATAGAGGTCTTAGACACATTTGTAATGGATATATGGTAGCAACTGATATCTATTTCAACAAGCATTTAAAAATATTAAATTATAATATAATATATAATATTAATAATATGAGATTAATTTATTATCAATATTATAAATGGTGATTGACAGATTAAAAATATTTTTTTGTGTGTGGAAAGCTAGATGGTTATCTCTGTTAGGCAAAATCCTTCTTGTCAAAACCGTTCTTGGAATTTTATTTGGAAAGGTTATCTTTCAGAAGATAAAAAGATCCCGCTTGTGTCTCTCAACAAAATAACTCCAAGAAAATCTACAGGCAGGGTGGGTCTACATGATCTTTCAAAAAGGAATAAGGCCTTTGGGGGAAAGATAGTTTGGAATATGTATGAAAAACCACATGCTTTGTGGTGTCAAATTATGCAAGCAAAGTATTTAGATACTTCTACCCCTTCACGTATATTTACTATCCTTGATCCTCCATCAGGGTCTGCAGTTTGGAACTTCATGATGGACTCTAGGAATGTGATTACTAGATACTTATTGTGGCAAGTACATAATGGAAAAAAATTCAACTTTTGGCATGATTCATGGAGTGGTCTCCCCCCTCTTAATCTTGAGGAGTCCCTAGTAGATGTGATCCCTATATTTACTGCTCATTGGGGTTCTCACCTTTATGATTACATAGATGATCTTGAGAAGCCTTCAAATCATGTCATTTGGAAGAAACTAGCTCTACTCCCAGTCTCCTCAAGTCAAAAGGTAAAATTGTCTTTGATTCTCAAGAACTGTATTATCTTTATCTCTAATGGTTTGGACAAATTGATATGGTGCGCTGCGAAGAATGGAAAGTACTCTATCAAGGAAGGGTATAAGGCAATTCACCAAATGTCTGTTCAATCCTATTCACAAAGAGCCTACAATTTCTATTGGAACAATAGTGTTCTTCCCAAGGCAGGGATATTTTCTTGGCTTGATCTGCATAAGAGAATACTCACCAGTGAGAGACTTGTTAAATTGAATATTGCACATCCATTTTCTTGTGTAATTTATGGTAAACATAGTGAAACATTAGACCGTCTCTTCCTCCAATGTGATTTTGCTCACTATTGTTGGATGTTTGTGCTTGATAAGATTTCCTTTAGCACCCCTCTTCCAGATAATGTATGGGATTTATTCCAGTCATGGCTAGTCTTATACTCATCCTCTCTTTTTGCATGTATTTGGAAAGTGATCCCATCCATAGTAGTATGGTCACTTTGGTGGGAAAGAAATAAGCGTATTTTTAGAAAGAAAACATCTCCCCTTTCTGATGTTTTCAATTATATTGAAAAATCAGTATCAGAATTGGTTAATGCTCAAGTTTCAAATCAGTTCAATTCAAATAGGGAATTTACTTATTGGGATGGTCAAGTTATTAATTGCTAGAAGGGCATCTCTATTCCCGTATCACCTTGTCTTCCGAGAGTGAGGACTAGTAAAATTGATAGAAATAAAGTGAAATGGTGTCCTCTGGATTCAATGCATTTCAAATTAAATTTTGACGGCTCCTCTAAAGGGAACCCAGGTGATGCAGGGATAGGAGTATGCATAAGGGATCACACAGGATGTGTTTTTGCTTTGAAAGATGCTTTTATTTCACCAGGTACTAACAACTTTGCAGAGGCATATGCTTTACTTGAAGGTATTCTACTAGTAAAAAAATTGAACATCTCTTATATTCACATTGAAGGCGATTCAATGATTATTATCAACACTTGCATAAAGAGAAATATTGATAATTGGTAGATAAGATATTTACTTGAACAAGCATGGACACTAATTGATACATTTACAAACTTCACCATTTCACATGTGTATAGAGAAGGGAACCAGGTTGCAGATCATTTAGCAAATATGGGAAGTTCCAAGGAGGAACTTAATATGATGGGTCCGAATTATGATTTCGATTCTTATCCAATTCTTAAGGGGAAAATTTTGGAGGATATGGGTACAGGATAATATTACATATAGCTATGCAGTGGTATTTTTCATAATGATATAAATTGGTATGTGTGGTATTATAAGTGCAGGGTCTCGTGGTTTTGTTGTATCTATATATTGTGAAGGGATATCGATTTGAGAAGTGTGATAGATTGTAAATTGGATAAATGCATAAGTGAGACAGATTGTGGACTGCTATGTAAATGTGTACAACTCTTGTGATGTTTTGGTTCAGACTGCATCTTGTATTTTTTGGCATATTTGAGATTTAAATCTCACAACCTTTCTATGTATTGTAGAGAAAGGATCAGAGTTTTTCTTACTGGTTCTTTTGTCTGGGAGCTCTTTGAATCAACTTTATATAATAAAATATATTAAGTAGCACTGCCACCTTTAAAAAAAATATATATTATATATTATATTTAAAATATAATATATTGTAATATTATAATATATTATATATTTTTATATAATATATTAAAATATATTCAATGTTATAATATTAATATATTTTATATTATCTATATAATATATCACATATCATATATATATATATATATATACTCAAAGCTAAACAAATATCAGTTAGTAATAGATATTGGTTGGTAATGAATATCAAATAGTAATAGGTATTAGTTAGTAACAAATATTTGTTTTGACAATCATTTAAAAAATAATGAAAAATAAAATATAATATTAAATTAATATTTTTTTTTTGGCCAGTAATAGTTATTTTTTTATTAATAGTAATAAAGATCAAGTACATTTTGTAAAGTCTGCATAAACCAGAAAGACAAACCCTTGCATCCAAAAAAATTGCCACCCGGTTCAATCACCATTTCAAATAGATAAAAGCATTTTACGCACCAAATACGAAACCCGCCTACCAAAAAACCATAACATCTCAAAGAGTACTATTCATACATTGAAAATTTGCATAGAATTTCAAACAAAGCCCTACTCGACTACTGATTTAATGTACGAACAACCCCAAACACCAAAAATTGAGACAAAGACAATTACAATACTATTCTTCGCACCAGGAGACATAGGACCATTAACCTATTAGTCTGACAAGTTGAAAGCAAATTTTCCCTCGCCCTTTTTGTCTTTGTTAGTCTTTGCACCTCCCTGCTCTGCCTCCTTTGCACACAAGAATGCCTTCAGCTCATTCCATTAAATCAATACAATTGTGTGTTGCTCCTCATAGTCAACCAAATCACTCCAATGAATGAAAGGTTGAAGAGGATGTGGGGAATCCACATCCTGTAATACCCTAAAATTGGCCATCTAAACCATGGGCCCTTAATCTTGACAACATCACCAAGGTCCTAACCAAAGGCAATTAAATCAATTTTGGGCACATGATTAATTCTTCAATCATCAAATGTTACATGGCAAATCAATAACTCTATATTAATTAAATATTTATTTAATTAATTGAATCATTCCAAGAAAATTATTTTGATCTATTATCCTATTTTAATTTATAAAATATCCTTGCATATTTAATTAAATAATAAATTTGCCATTTAATCATAAAAAAGGAATTAATTTATTACAAAAGAGGAATTAATCACAAAGCAAGAGTTAAATTGAAAATAAAATAAAAGAATTGAATTGAGAGAAATCAAACTTGAGATATTATTTCTTTCTTCTAAATTGAGAACTTGAAATCAGAAAATCAATTAAAAGGAATTTAATCATTCTCTAAAATTGGAACTCAAAGCTTTTCAGAAAAAGAAGTTCAGTTGCATTGAAAACTCTTTTCTTGAATAAATAAAAGAATTATCTATTTTTATCACAAATGCATGGAATTAATTAAATCTTATTTTTAATGCAACTTGAACTTCTTATTGAAATGCATTCCAATTAAACTATAATTGGAATCTATCTCAAGGTTAACTGAATTTGATTTCTCAATTATTTCAATTATCTTAAATTGTGCTTTTTCCTTGGTCTCTCTTGTAATTCTCTATAAATTTAGCCTTTAGCTCTCATTCAAAACACCCTGGAGATTTATTATTATACACTTTTTTCTCTGGAGTCATTGAATATATTTAGTGCTTTCATTTTTGAGATTATTGCATCTTAGTTTAGCTTTTTGCATATTTAGTTTGGTCATATTGCTTGAATCCATTATTGCTTGAATTCGTTATTGCTTGAATTATTCATCCATCTTGCATCTATTTAGCTTAATATCATGCTCATATAGATTAAATCCTTCATCTTGGTGTAGTCTAGTCACTGGTATTACTTATACAAATCTGAGAGCAATCTTATGCTTGCATCTTTTAGAAGGAAATTAGTCAATTTGTTATGGTTTTATTATCCATGCTTATATCTGTCTAACCATGCATGTAATGACTTAATTGAAGTGTTGTGCCTACAACTATCAGACTTATTTTCACTTTTTTACACACACATTTTTGGCACCCACTGTGGGGCAGAAGACTACTTTTTCTTCAGCCTCCAAGACTAACTGTTTATTTTTATTTTTTTATTTTATTTTTTCAAATTTTTGACTTTTCAGATTTTTTTTGTACAATTTTTGCATATTATCATACAAAATTTCCTATATGCTAGAACAAATAACTTAAATTATCGTACGATCCTGTACGAATTATTGTACGAGTCGGTGAGAATTGTCGTAGGATTCTGTATTTTTTTGGTTAAAAAGTAAGTTTCATTCCTCAGGTTTTCTGTTCAATTTTTATTACACTAATGCTGACACTGGCTGGTTATCTGTTTATCTGAAGAATTTTCATAGCCTAATCAGTTTTTGTAGAACAATTGTCAAAGACTATGCTTGTCACACAAAGACAATATGACTACTGATTCGTTGTCTTTGTAGGTTGCCTGAGAAGATTCGAGCAAACATTCTGTATTCATTAAATTCATTTTTTTAGGCACCTAGCTTGCTATCTGGTTAAAGAACAAATCTGTATTTCATTTTTTAAGAAAATTCTGAAAGGTAGGAGAGTATGCTCTTGTCTTTATAGATAATCATAAATCCAGACCCTTGAGGTGTTTTCTTTAAGTTTGAGATTTGTACATCTTTAGTGGGCTTGCCCTCCCAAGGAGCTAATAACTCTATAGCCATTACGACCAATGAAAGGGGAATGACCCAAGTGGGAATGACTAAACGTCAAGTACTCCAACCCACTATAAAACAAACATGATTTGATTAAAATCGAGTCAACGATAGTGCTCAGGAATAACTCTCCTATGTACCTTTGGGTATATTAAACCTTGGTTTTCAAGGCTGGGAGACCTCTTAATTGAGTTTATACCTTGATGCGTCAAACGGATCCCTTACTAGTTCCAATTAAATTAGAAGCTACCGGGTTCACCTCCAAAAGAGGGATAATATTTGTGCAAGAGAGATAGTAACTCTCCCAAGATACTTGTCATTTCGTGCCCCCATTAGCATTTGGAGTCGGCTAATACGATATTGAGAATCCATTGCATGAGACTCAGTGGCCATATTTTGATTAGCTATTGGGTGTGTGCCTGAGTCTACAAGCAAAGGTTTTCTTCTCTCACTAAATTCCATAGGGTTTGCATGTTGTGATTGGAGTTATTATTCATATTACGTGTTTTCTATGTTTTCTTCCCTCAAACTAAAACTGGAATACCAAAACTGGAGAAAACAAGAAACAACTCAGTGATCAAAAACTATGTTCGTGTCAAAACTAGTTTATCCTAAGTCAAAACTCTGTTCAAAACTAGTCTATCCTAAGTTGAAACTCTATCCAAAACTAGTCTATCCTAAGTCAAAACTTTGTTCAAAACTAGTCTATCTTAAGTCGAAACTCTGCCCAAAACTAGTCTATCCTAGTCAAAACTCCATCCGTGTCAAAACTAGTCTATCCTAGTTGAAACTCTATATGTGTCAAAACTAGTCTATCCTAGTTGAAACTCTGTCCATGTCAAAACTAGTCTATCCTTGTCGAAACTCTGTCCATGTCAAAACTCAGTCCACCTCAAAATTGGTCATACTCAGTCGTTGAAAAACTCAGAATTTTGCCTCTATCTAGTAAACAGTCGTATGAGTCTTTTGATTTATCATCCTATTTCATATTCTGTGTTGTACAATATTCCAATAGTCCTAACAGTCTGTCGTTTGAGCCTTCATCCTGTGTCGTACGAGCCCTGATTATCTATCGTCCAGTTTTGATAATTGTCATTTTAGCCTGAACCCTGTGTCATACGATAAACCTTTTCACTAATCAGTTTGTCATTCCAGACATACCCATCTATCGTAAGGTACTGGGTAGAAACTCGTATGAAACACTATTGTCATCATCCTAAAGCTTTTAAACTATCGTCTGGTCCTATTAAACCTGTCGTACAAATCTCTAATTTTGTTAGTCCTAAAACAGTCTACAATGAGCATAAAACTGGTTATCATCATCCTTAGCATAAACAGATCAAAATAGTGTACCTTTGCCATTTGTGTCGCATGATTTTGTCGATCATCTTTCAGCTAGTTCAATCAAACATTTATCAAATTTAAGTCACTTAGAAAATGTCTTACACAGGATAGATCATTCCTGAAACCAGATTGATTCTTAGTCACTTCTCTTAAATCAAACTAGGTAACTTGGATAATGTCTTACATAGGATAGATCTTTCCTGAAACTAGACTAAATCTTAGTTTCTTTTTCTTAATTGATACGTTAAATGAACAACTAGCTCCAAATTTGATCTTGACTTCTGCATCACATATAGCTCTCGGTTCTATTGGTTCTAAATGCCTATTCAAACCAGAAGCTCTTCTAAAAAATTTGATAAAAGTAAGAAGCCCATGACTACCTTGGCTCAATAAATTCAAGTTCTCAAGAGAGAAATATATGACATTCAAGCTCAATGAAAAGATTCAATGACTCCTCTTGAGATGAAAATTCATGATATTAAGAACACTAGACTTCAAAAAATGCTAAAACAATTACATAAGATGGAACAAAAAGTAATTGAAAATCAAAAGTCAAATCTCATACAAGATCACAACACACCTTCACCAAGACAAAAAGACATCTATTCCCTAGATAGACAATTTACACCTTTGGGGCAATCTATTGAGTCAGCTTTGGAGGAGCTTCTTAAGAACAATCTTATCATATTGCCTAAAAAGACCACATGGGGATGTGAAGTTTTGAGTAATTATTGTGCATATCATAGGCATAACAAACATGAATTCAATGTGTATGGAATTAAAACATAAGATTCAAGATCTCATTGATAATGGTGTCATTGAAATTGAAGATTCTAATGACTCACCTAAAGAAAAAGAAGGAACTAGTTCTAAGCATGATCAAAATCATGAACTTATGTCTAGCAAGGCCCCATATGTGTGTTCCATCTCTTCCATGATGCCCCCATCTCCTAAGGCTTCTCAACAACAATTCATATCATTTACCTCAAATAATGAACCTAATGATGAAATTTTTCATGTTGACCCTCAAGGGCTATCTCAAGGGCCATCCCATCCAATGGTTGAAAAAGATCCTATCTCACTAGAATCCCACGATGATTCCCTTATACATAACCATTTCTTCCAAGATGATCCCCTTCCATGTCAAGAACAAAGCATACTTCCTAAGAAAGATCATGATGCCTCTTCTACCTTTTCAAATGAACCTATTCAAAATGAAGAGTCAAATACTCTATCCAATGATCCTCTTCCATGTCAAGATCAAAGTATGCCTTTATCTCCTTGTCATAATCCTCCATGTTCACCTTAAGGATACACCATGCCTACAAAGACCTCTCATGATCCTACAAGTCAACATATTTATAAATGTAAAGGGGTAGACCTTCACAAGCAAGAACCCCTCCATGTTAAAGATAATATTAAGGATCATGGCCTCAGTGACATTCCTCAAGATGGTGTTATCCCTACTAAACCAAAATCCAAGTACATGCCTTCCCCTTTATTTCTTCCATCCTTTTTAGGACCCTATATTCCTCCATCCCTTTTGCAGGACCAACAAAGGCATACATTTGCGCACACCTTCCCTTCATCTAAAAGTACACAAAGGCCCACTAAGCAAAAGAAAGAAAAATCAGAAGCTCTATGGGTTCCCAAGGCACTTGTAGAAGCAATGTGTTCCAAGAAACTGCAAAAGAACGAAAAATCAAAAACCATGTGGATCCCTAAGTGTCTCCTTGAAGCACATCTATCTAAAGAAAAATCCAAATCAATAGCCAAGATTGTTGTTCCTCCATCCAAACCTTCCAAATCCATTTTTGCATCACCTCTTTCATCCATTTTGGATCCTTATTTCCCAAAATCCTTGGTTGTTCCTCCATCCAAATCTCAAAATTTGAGATCCATTTTTCCTCCATCAATCCACCATCCCTCAAGATGTGTGCCAATGGTGATCCTGTAAATATTTCCATTCGCTCATGCACCAAACTTTCAATATCTGATCCATTATCCAACACCTCCTTTTCATCCTTCCATACCCCTTATCCAATCCTTTGCATAAGACTTTACCCCAGTTTCATCACAAAATCCAAAAAACCAAGGAAATCAACACTGGAGATGCTGGAAATGTACACTTAGCTGAGTCCTTCTTGGAAAGCCATCTATATGCTGGACCAGTGAACTACCTACACAGAACTCCCTGGTCCTATGAACAACATGCACCTTTAATGATATTTTATCTAAGGGTTGGGTTAGTTCAGGTTTGGTTTTTTGCATTGCATATCATTTTATTCAAAGCACTGCATCACATATAGTTTCTTTTTCAAATGCATCTCATTCATAAAGTTTTTGCATTTTCATATAGCAACATCAATAAAACAAGGCAATTTTCCAAGTTTATCATTTGTTTGTGTAGACATCTAAAAATGGTCAACGCTTGTGGAGTCATACTTTAACATGTACGCATTGCCTTATTTTAGGGTTCTTGCATTGCATTAACATTTCTTCTATGTTGCACACTTGGTCTTTATCATTTACAAGCATTGAGTCCTTCTGTTGCATTCCTCATTTTTATCGCTTTCGAATTTGGTCTTGTCGATAACAATCTTCAGTCATGATTTTGGTTGATCTTATCCTGTCGCATCAATGTGCATGCTCATTTATCATCATTTTGGACATCATCAATCCTAATCGATGATAGAATTAGGGTTTTTGTCCTTGTCAAATCACGTCATTTTTGCAATCGATTCGTCATCGATCCTTGTCCTTGTCAATCATGTCATTTTTTTTGCAAACGATTCCACATCGATCCTTGTCCTTGTCAAATCACGTCATTTTTGTGATCGATTCGTCATCGATCCTTGTCCTTGCCAATTTTGTCATTTTGTGATCGATTCATCATCGATCCTTGTCCTTTTCAATCATGTCAATTTGGATCAATTAGTCATTGTTCCTCGTCAATTGGCACCTATCAATTTGATCTCCTTGTCAATCTTGGTCAATTTGTCATTGATTTTTGTCACCCAATCTCAATCATTTATCAACATTAGTCCTTTGCTAATCAAAATCATGATCGAACCTACATTAATTTCTTGTTGTCTTGACCTAATTCCGTGTCCTCTTATTTCTAGGGTTTTATGATTTGTTCATTTAATCCTTTTCTTATTCTTTGTGGGTTAAATAAATCTATTTATTTAGTCCTAGGTCTCTTTCATGAATTAATTAATGAATGAAAAATTATTAAGTAATTCACCTTTTTTTTCTAATTTCATCAATTTCTAATTTCCTAATTTCCAATTTCTATTTTCCTCATTTCTAATTTGCTAAATTCAATTTCCACCTAATCAATTCCTCTCTAGTCTCTCCCTATTTTTGTGCTTTGGTGGAGGCATGAATTTCTCATGTGTCATACCATTGGCATAGCAAGATGTCATAGGCTTTTAGTCTTCTAACCTTTGCATTGGCAATATGTCATAATTCATGACATAGAAGGTGTCATAACCTTCTTCCTTCAACTCAATTTTGCCATTTTTGAAATCAACTGCCTCTAATATCAACTTCATGCTAATCATGTCCTCTCTCCAATTTGTCTATAAATTGGATGAGTTTCTTCAATCAAAGGAGATCAATCAATCAAATCAATCGACCACGCTTCTAGTATCATCGCCCTATCAAAATCAATCTTGCTTCATGCTTTTGCACTTGTAGGTGAGATCCACACAAATCCGCTATTTGGAGGAGAAAGAAGGACAATGGAGGTCAACTGAAAGAGGCATTGGTGATGGATTTTCATTTATTTTGAGTGTCTTGTTTTCAATTCTTCTATTGATTGTAATTAGGATTTATTTCATTGCAATTTGGCTTTGTGGTTAGCTAATATCTATTGCTTTGATGTTAATCAAATTCCTGATCTACATTTTTGGTGAACCTGAAGTGAACTAATTAATGTAGATGGGAATTTGGAAACCATCAAAGCAATATAAACATTAAACTAGCTCAATCACAAAAACTAGATTGCAATGATAAGAAATCCTAAAAACATTCAATAGAGATATTGAAAATAAGACATTCAAACCAAATGCAAACCATTACAAATGTGAATATCTCCTCCAAAATTCTCCATTGTCCTTCTTTCTCCTTCAAATTAGTGTGTTTGTGGATCTCACCTACAAGTGCACAAGCATATTATGAAAGCAAGATTGACAAGATGAGATGACAGCGTAAGGATACTAGAAGCGTGATTGATTTTGATAGGGCGAGGATACTATAAGCGTGGTTGATTTTGATAGCATTAGGATACTAGAAGCGTGGTTGATTTTGATAGCACGAGGATACTAGAAGCGTGATTGATTCGATTATGGATATGTCATTGTTATTGTCTGGGGCATTTTCATTATTGTTCTTTGAAACAATTCTTAGAATCGCATTGTCTCAAAGAGGGGCAAAATGTAGACATCTAAAAATGGTCAACGCTTGCGGAGTTATACTTTAACATGTACGCATTGCCTTATTTTAGGGTTCTTGCATCGCATTAACATTTCTTCCATGTTGCGCACTTGGTCTTTATCATTTGCGAGCATCGAGTCCTTCTGTTGCATTCCTCATTTTTATCGCTTTCGAATTTGGTCTTGTCGATAACAATCTTCAGTCATGATTTTGGTTGATCTTATCCTGTCGCATCAATGTGCGTGCTCATTTATCATCATTTTGGACATCGTCAATCCTAATCGATGATAGAATTAGGGTTTTTGTCCTTGTCAAATCACATTATTTTTTTTATCGATTCGTTATTGATCCTTGTCCTTGTCAATCATGTTATTTTTTTTGCGATCGATTCATCATCAATCCTTGTCCTTGTCAAATCACGTCATTTTTGCGATAGATTCATCATCGATCCTTGTCCTTGCCAATTTTGTCATTTTGGAATCGATTCGTCATCGATCCTTTTCCTTTTCAATCATGTCAATTTGGATCAATTAGTCATTGGTCCTCGTCAATTGGTGCCTATCAATTTGATCTCCTTGTCAATCTTGGTCAATTTGTCATTGATTTTTGTCACCCAATCTCAATCATTTATCAACATTAGTCCTTTGCCAATCAGAATCATGATTGAACCTACATTAATTTCTTGTTGTCTTGACCTAATTCCTTGTCCTCTTATTTCTAGGGTTTTATGATTTGTTCATTTAATCCTTTTCTTATTCTTTGTGGGTTAAATAAATCTATTTATTTAGTCCTAGGTCTCTTTCATGAATTAATTAATGATTGAAAAATTATTAATTAATTCACCTTTTTTTTCTAATTTCATCAATTTCTAATTTCCTAATTTCCAATTTCTATTTTCCTCATTTCTAATTTGCTAAATTCAATTTCCACCTAATCAATTCCTCTCTAGTCTCTCCCTATTTTTGTGCTTCGGTGGAGGCATGAATTTCTCATGCGTCATACCGTTGGCATAGCAAGATGTCATAGGCTTTTAGTCTTCTAACCTTTGCATTGGCAATATGTCATAATTCATGACATAGAAGGTGTCATAACCTTCTTCCTTCAACTCAATTTTGCCATTTTTGAAATCAATTGCCTCTAATATCAACTTCATGCTAATCATGTCCTCTCTCCAATTTGTCTATAAATTGGATGAGTTTCTTCAATCAAAGGAGATCAATCAATCGAATCAATCAACCATGCTTCTAGTATCCTTGTACTATCAAAATCAATCTTGCTTCATTCTTTTGCACTTGTAGGTGAGATCCACACAAATCCGCTATTTGGAGGAGAAAGAAGGACAATGGAGGTCAATTGAAAGAGGCATTGGTGATGGATTTTCATTTATTTTGAGTGTCTTGTTTTCAATTCTTCTATTGATTGTAATTAGGATTTATTTCATTGCAATTTGGCTTTGTGGTTAGCTAATATCTATTGCTTTGATGTTAATCGAATTCCTGATCTACAGTTTTGGTGAACCCGACGTGAACTAATTAATGAAGATAGGAATTTGGAAACCATCAAAGCAATATAAACATTAAACTAGCTCAATCACAAAAACTAGATTGCAATGATACGAAATCCTAAAAACATTCAATAGAGATATTGAAAATAAGACATTCAAACCAAATGCAAACCATTACAAATGTGAATATCTCCTCCAGAATTCTCCATTGTCCTTCTTTCTCCTTCAAATTAGTGTGTTTGTGGATCTCACCTACAAGTGCACAAGCATAGTATGAAAGCAAGATTGACAAGATGAGATGACAGCGTAAGGATACTAGAAGCGTGATTGATTTTGATAGCGCAAGGATACTAGAAGGGTGGTTGATTTTGATAGCGCAAGGATACTAGTAGTGTGGTTGATTTTGATAGCACGAGGATACTAGAAGCGTGATTGATTCAATTATGCATATGTCATTGTTATTGTCTGGGGCATTTTCATTATTGTTCTTTGAAACAATGCTTAGAATGCATTGTCTCAAAGAGGGGCAAAATGTAGACATCTAAAAATGGTCAACGCTTGCAGAGTCATACTTTAACATGTATGAATTTCCTTATTTTAGGGTTCTTGCGTCACATTAACATTTATTCTATGTTGCACACTTGGTCTTTATCATTTGTGAGCATCGAGTCCTTCTGCTGCATTCCTCATTTTTCTTGCTTTCGAATTTGGTCTTGTCGATAAGAATCTTCAGTCATGATTTTGGTTGATCTTATCCTATCGCAACAATGTGCATGCTCATTTATCATCATTTTGGACATCGTCAATCCTAATTGATGATAGAATTAGGGTTTTTGTCCTTGTCAAATCATGTCATTTTTGCGATCGATTCGTCATCAATCCTTGTCCTTGTCAATCATGTCATTTTTTTTGTGATCAATTCATCATCGATCCTTGTCCTTGTCAAATCACGTCATTTTTGTGATAGATTCATCATCGATCCTTGTCCTTGCCAATTTTGTCATTTTGTGATCGATTCATCATCGATCCTTGTCCTTTTCAATCATGTCAATTTGGATCAATTAGTCATTGTTCCTCATCAATTGGCACCTATCAATTTGATCTCCTTGTCAATCTTGGTCAATTTGTCATTGATTTTTGTCACCCAATCTCAATCATTTATCAATATTAGTCCTTTGCCAATCAGAATCATGATCGAACTTACATTAATTTCTTGTTGTCTTGACCTAATTCCTTGTCCTCTTATTTCTAGGGTTTTATGATTTGTTCATTTAATCCTTTTCTTATTCTTTGTGGGTTAAATAAATCTATTTATTTAGTCTAGGTCTCTTTCATGAATTAATTAATGAATGAAAAATTATTAATTAATTCACCTTTTTTTTCTAATTTCATCAATTTCTAATTTCCTACTTTCCAATTTCTATTTTCCTCATTTCTAATTTGCTAGATTCAATTTCCACCTAATCAATTCCTCTCTAGTCTCACCCTATTTTTATGCTTCGGTGGAGGCATGAATTTCTCATGCGTCATACCGTTGGCATAGCAAGATGTCATAGGCTTTTAGTCTTCTAACCTTTGCATTGGCAATATGTCATAATTCATGACATAGAAGGTGTCATAACCTTCTTCCTTCAACTCAATTTTGCCATTTTTGAAATCAATTGCCTCTAATATCAACTTCATACTAATCATGTCGTCTCTCCAATTTGTCTATAAATTGGATGAGTTTCTTCAATCAAAGGAGATCAATCAATCGAATCAATCAACCATGCTTCTAGTATCCTCACGCTATCAAAATCAATCTTGCTTCATGCTTTTGCACTTGTAGGTGAGATCCATACAAATTTGCTATTTGGAGGAGAAAGAAGGACAATGGAGGTAAATTGAAAGAGGCATTGGTGATGGATTTTCATTTATTTTGAGTGTCTTGTTTTCAATTTTTCTATTGATTGTAATTAGGATTTATTTCATTGCAATTTGGCTTTGTGGTTAGCTAATATATATTGCTTTGATGTTAATTGAATTCCTAATCTACAGTTTGCATTCAAGATAAACAAGGGTCATCTCCTTTCTTAGATATTCAGACATGAAGTCCTTGAGGTCATAAGGTCATTCATTTTAACATTACCGTGTGACGACACTTTACTTATGGTTGGGAAGTGATTTCACTATTTGAGACTTGTTAACCCAAAATCTATCAATTGCTATATCTCAAACACATTAATAAAATCTCTAATTCATTCTAGACACCTATTTGATCATATGACTAGTGAAAAATCTAAAATTCTACATCAGCACTGCTGTAATTCTCACACCCGAGTAGGTTTCATTACTTACAAGTCAAGGAAAGAAAAAAAAGTGAAAAAGTTCTATGCCAAATATTCATCTCAAGGCAAAAGAGCAATGATATATAATTGAAATATCATACATACAAATTATGACAAAAAGATTGACTATGGGACCATGCAAGTAACTCCATCAGGGCTATGAACGCCTACTGGAAATGGATCAATATTCAAGAAATTATAGTCTATAACCTCGTCAGAGCTCTAAAAGCTTGCTGGCAGTGAGACTCTATTCAGGATGCTTTTGAAGTTAGGATAATCCACATAGCTAGTCATATAGGATGCTAAGGATCTTTAGTGAACACAAGAGCGGCAATTAACTCATTTGCACTCACATGGGCAAACAAAGATCAAAGTTTCAAGAATCTATGGGGAAGTTTTTGTGTCTTCATTTGTAAATCCTATTAACTAAGTGTGTTAATTTGGATGTTCCAAGGGACCTTAAGGATTGATTGACCACTTATCTATGAAATGTTTTGTACCTCCAATTCAATTGGTGTATTAAAAATTGCTAAACAAAAATGTTTATCCTTGTTCGAATAGGAAATGCATCTTCATCATGCATATTGCATTAACATAGGTCATATCAAAAAATCATTGTCTCCATATGCATTCTACAGATCATCATGTCATATAGATCTGCATACTGGGGGCATAGCTTAGAAAAAATCCTAAAAATCATAAAATGTTCTGAACAAACTCCTAAAAATCATAAAATGTCCTGAACAAAATCATAAAAATAAAAAACTCACAAAATAAAATAAAAAACTGAACAAAAATAGAAGCAAGAAAGAATAGACTATCTTTCAAACCAAATCAACCACAGACAAACTCTCAAAGTCTGCAATCACACATATCGCATGTCTTGTTAATCAATCTATCAAACTCTATCAAACATCAACATGTCTTATACAAGGGTACACTTGAAACCAGATAGATTGGTCTTATACGGGGTACTTACTCTTTAGACATACCTATCAATGATCATCAAATGAAAATAATGACATCGATTAATATGGTTGCTGGATTTTATCCAGGTTCGTCTTATCTCCTGTACTGAAGTGTTGCATCTACGCTTTCGCTTATACATATATTTCGGTCACTTTTGTGACATCCTGGTTTGTTGGAACCCTCATGGCTTGAAACAGATTAATGTCCTAGTCTTAGGTTAATTGACAAAGCACATTACATGTCCTAAGTAGTATCAACCAAGTCAACTTTACGTCAGTGAAACCTGGTCGTCCACTCCGAGTCAGTCACCTATCTCCTGACTACTGGAGATTTTAATCACCAAGTGTAATACCCTAAAATTGGTCATCTAAACCATGGGCCCCTAATCTTGACAACATCACCAAGGTCCTAACCAAAAGGCAATTAAATCAATCTTGAGCACATTATTAATTATTTAATTATCAAATATCACATGGCAAAATCAATTACCCAATATTAATTAAATATTTATTTAATTAATTGAATCATTCCAAGAATATTCATTTTGATCAATTATCCTATCTTAATTTATTAAATATCTTTGCATATTTAATTAATTAATAAATTTGCCATTCAATCATGCAAAAAAGAATTAATTTGCTACAAAAAGAAGAATTTATTACAAAGAATTGAATTAAGAGAAAAATCAAACTTGAGAAATTATTTCTTTTTCTAAATTTAGAATTTGAAATCAGAAAAGCAATTTAATTGAATTATGGAATTATTCCCTAAAATTGGAACTCAAAGCTTTTCAGAAAGTCCTTTTTCTTGAATGAATCAAATATGTGCATGGAATTAATTTATTATTATTTTCCAATGCAACTTGGACTTCTAATTTGAATGCATTTCAATTAAATTATAATTGGAATCTATCTCAAGGTTAACTCAACCTGATTTCTCAATTATTTTCAATTAATCCTAAATTGAGCTTTTTCTTCATCTCTCTGTAATTCTCTATAAATTCAGTCATCAGCTCTCATTCCAATTGACCCCAGAGATTTTTGAGAACACACTTGGAGATTATTATCACGCTAATTTCACTTTGGAGTCATTGATTGATTATTATTGTTTTTTTTAAGATTACTTGCATCCATTTTACATTCATTATTGCTTGCATCCATTGTTGCTTGAATTGGTTATTATTGCTTGAATTATTCATCCATCTTGCATCCATATAGCTTAATATCATATAGATTAAATCCTTCGTCTTGGTGTAGTCTAGTCACTGGTGTTGCTTATAACAAACTGAGAGCAATCTTATACTCGCATCATTTAGAAGGCAATGGGTCGCTTTGCTATGGTTTATTTTTATTGATTATTAATTACTAACCATGCATATAATGACTTAATTGAAGTGTTGTGCTTGCAGCTACAGGTTCACTTTTTCACACACACATTTTTGGGCCCACCGTGGGGCCGAAGACTACTTCTTTTTCGGCCTCCAAGATTGATTTTTTTAATTTTTGTTATTTTTCAGGTTTTTTGATTTTTCGGTTTTTCGTCCGTACATCTTGTACAACAATTCCCACATGCTCGAACGATAAACTGCAGGTGTCACATGAATTTCCATATCCTATCATACTAGCACATCTTCTTTTGTACGAGCACAAATCCTCTGTCGTATGAGCAGACATCATCAGCAATCTTCTTTCGTGCAATACTGAATCCTGTTTCGTACGAGTCAAGACTCTGTTGTACGATTCTGTATTCTCTGGTAAAAAGGAAAATTTCATGATTTTATCAATTTTTTTATTATTCTGACAACTAACCTTAATTGTTTATCTGTTTGTCTCAGAATTTTTCACAGCCTAACTAGTTTTTGTAGAACACTTGTCAAAGAATATGCTTGTCACACAAAGACAATATGACTACTGATTCGTTGTCTTTGTAGGTTGCCTGAAGGAGAATCGACTAAACATCGTGTATTCTTTAAATTCATTTTTAGGAACCTAATTTGCTATCTGGTTAAAGAACAAATCTGTCTTTTGTGCTTTTAGAAGATTCTGAGAGGTAGGAGAGTATGCTCTTGTCTTTTTCTAGACAATCAGAAATCCAGACCCTTGAAGCTTTTTCTTTGTTTCAGATTTGTACATCTTTAGTAGGCCTGCCCTCCCGAGGGGTTGCAAAACTCTTAGAGTCGTTACGGCCAGTGTAAGGGGAACGACCTAAGTGGGAATGACTAGACGCCAAGTACTCCAACCCACTATAAAATAAACGTGATTTGATGAAAATCAAGTCAATGAAAGTGCTCAGGAATAGCTCTCCTCCGTACCTTTGGGTATATTAAACCTTGGTTTTCAAGGCTGGGAGACCTCTTAATTGAGTTTATACCTCGATGCGCCGAATGGATCCCTGACTAAATCTAATTTAAAATTAGAAGCTACCCGGTTCATCTCCGAAAGGGGGGTAATCTTTGTGCAAGAGAGATAGTAACTCTCCCAAGATACTTGTCATTTCGTGCCCCCATTAGCATTTGGAGTTGGATAATATGGCGTTGGGAATCCATTGCATGAGACTCAGTGGCTGTATTCTGATTAGCTATTGGGTGTGTACCTGAGTCTACAAGCAAAGGTTTTCTTTCCTCACCAAATTCCTTAGGGTTTGCATGTTGTGATTGGAGTCACTATAAATACTACTTGTTTTCTGTGTTTTTCATCCCTAAACAAAAACTAAAATACCAAAAATCAATGAAGACCAGAAACAACTCACTGAGTCAAAACTCTGTCCGTGTCAGAAACTAGTATATCCTAGTAAAAAATCAGTCCATCTCAGAATTTGTCATACTCAGTTGTTAATACTCAGCACTTAGAAAACTCAGAATTTTAGTCTCTACCCTGTGAAAAGTTGTACGAGTCTACTAAATTATCGTGCTACACTAGTCCTATGTCATACAAATTTACTCAATTGTTGTCCTATAGCAGATTATCTATCGTACGAGTCTAAATCATTCATCATCCTGCACTATATTCTGTCTCATATGAGGCAGAATCGACCTCAGTCTTTTGTTGTCCTGCCAATGCCCATTAGTCATATGGTACAAGGCAGCAACTCGTACGAAACAAAACTTCTGTCATCCTATAACTGATAAATTGTCATCCGGTTCAGAAAACCTAGTCGTACGAGTCTCTGGTTTTGTCAGACAGAACAGTCAAACTTGCCAAAAACACAGTCTACCGCAAACATAACACTGGTTATCAAATTTTCCTGAGCATAAAATAGATCAAGATAGTGTACCTCTGCCATTTTTTGTTGCACGATTTGGTCGATCACCCTTCAGCTAGTTCAATCAAACTACCTATCAAACTGAAGTCACTTAGATAACGTCTTACATAGGATATATCGTTCCTAAATCAGACTGAATCTTAGTTACTATTTTAGAATCAACCCAGGTAAACGTCTTATACAAGATAGATCTTTCCTAAAACCAGACTAAATCTTAGTTGTTTCTCTCAAACAATACTTAAACCGAACAAGCTAGCACTGAAATTGATCTTGACCTCTGCATCAAAAACAACTCTAGGTCACACTAATCCATAAAAATGCCTATTCAAACCAGGAGTTCTCATAAGAAACAAACCAAAGGCAAAGGACAAACCTTCACTTATCAAGATAATCCATTCTATGTGAAGGATCCCCTCACTGACATGCCATCGTCATCAAGCGGACCAATTTTTGATGAACTAAAATCTCCCACTATACATGAGATAGAATACAATGATGGAAACAAAAATGACCGTAATATTCCTGAAAATCATAATGATTCATCATCATCAAGTGAGATTGATGAAGCTACTGAACCTCCAGAAAAAACAATCCTTGACTATCAGAAAGACAAAGACTTTAGAAAAATGATGAAAACTATCATGACCCGAGAAAAGGAAGACTATTTCTTAGAATTAGCAAATCAAGGTGCCAAACTTCCTGTTGGATATGATGTTCAGACACTTGTTACTAAAAGGGAAGACTCACCTATAATCATGGTACACAAATAGTTACTAGCTTTGCGGACAGAGCTCACAGAGCTGAAGAATAAGGACAAGTCCCCGAAACAATATTCTTTGGAAACAATATGTCCCTTTCCATATGACAAGAATTTACACATGCCTCCATTCCCTTCACGAGTGGAAATCCCAAAATTTGACAAATATGACGGTACCTCAGATCCTCAAGATCATGTTAGGGAATTTAGTGCTGCTTGTATGGAATTCATGCACGATCAAACATACCTCATGTGTCTCTTCCCAAGGAGTTTAGGGGGTCAAGCAATGGAATGGTTCTCAAGTCTACCCAAAGGAATAAAAAAATTCGAAGAACTAATCCAACTGTTTTTACAACAATACTCATACAAAATTCAACATCCTGTGACTATGATCGATCTTTGTAATACTCCACAGAAAACAGGGGAACCTCTTCTTACTTTTCTCCAACGCTGGAGAAGGATGTTCTCTAGGTACCCACGACCTGTTCTAGACTCTGAGAAAATGGATGTATTTGTTAATAACTTGGTCCCCGAACTAAAATATAGTGTACAAATGCAAGTACACCCATCATTTAACAAAATGGTAGATAATGCCATTCAAATGGAAGATGTGCTCATAAAAAAGGGAGATATCACACCTTGGAAAGAAACACAAATAGGATCTAGCTCTAAAGAGAAGAACAAGTATTGGAAATTTGCCAAAGACAACAACAAGAATGTTGTTAATGATGGAGTAGTAGACACTGTCAAAACCAACTCAAAATCAACAATATTCAACCTGGCTAGTGGTACACAAGCACTTAAAGCTGCTGAGATTGCAGCAGAAAATCTACCAAAGAAAACAAAGGAATGGTTCAAAGACAAGCCTTGGCTTTCCAAACCTAAGCATGATTTTACTCCTCTTGAAGAATCATACGAGTCTGCTTTCAAAACTCTATTGGCAAACAACTTGATAACACTACCAGATAACTCCAGGCCATATGATCTAGATGTCAAACCAAGATGGTGGAGAGAAAATGAATATTGTGACTTCCATCGGAATAAGGGTCATAACATAAACAATTGCATGAAGCTAAAACATGAGATTCAGGATCTCATAGATTCTGGTAAAGTTGTTGTTGGGAATCATCCAACCAATGTTGATCATAAAGCATTTAAAAACCCTTTGCTTGCTTATGAACAAGGTGATTCCTCAAAGACCAAAGGAGGTGCCAAGGTAAATTATGCTTATGCCAGCTAGGACAACATTATCAACATGATTGAAGCTTCACACTCAGAATATTGCAATGTGATTATAGTTCAAGATAAACCAAATGAATCACGATATGCAAAAGCTCTGACCAGATCTCAAAAGAAAGTTACCCTCCAAGGAACTAGTTCTTCCAAACCGGCTAAGGAAACATCAAATCCAACAACCTTGCCAAACAAACAAAAGGAATCAACCTTGGACAAATTTAAAAGATTAACCTCATCATCATCCTCTGGATACAGCGTGGTTGAATAGTTGAAAAGGAAAAATGCTCACATTTCAATTTTTGAATTGCTACAGCTCTCATCTGCTCAAAAAGAAATCCTAGACAAAGCATTGCTCACTACCAATGTTCCAAAAGATTTAGACATTGATCGGTTTCAGTCTATGGTGGGTCATCTGACTTCACCTCACTATTTGACCTTCTCTGAGGAAGATGACAATTCATTAAATCATCCACATAACCATCCATTGCATATTGAAGCCATGATCCACAAACATAGAGTTAAACATGTTTTGATAGATGGAGGCACGAGGTTGAATATCTGTACTTATCATTTGCTTACGCAACTAGGATTCGCTGAAAATGTCATTGATCCAGACAAGAAAATAATAATTAAAGCCTATGATGAAGAAGAGAGGACCTCCAAAGGTTTGGTATCATTACCAATCAGAGTGGGATAGGTAGAGAGAGATGTCCATTTCTAGGTTCTCGATATTCCATTGTCATACAATATATTGCTGGGTAAGCCATGGATTCATGAAATGAAGGCAGTACCGTCAACATATCACCAATGCTTAAAGTTTCCTTATAATGGAGCTGAAGTCAATATTCTGACTGATACAAATGTCATCTATAATGCATTGACAAAAGGTGCAAATACTTTTGTGCCTCATAATAGGGCAGCCTCTCCAAATGAAGATCCAGAAACATTGATGAAAGACTTAGAAAAGAGATTGAAGATTACAGATACCGGCATGAATGGCTACAAGAAATAACTGGTACTATCATTAGTTTCTCTCCCTCCATTGCCAAAATAGTTGGGCAAGCCATCAAAGGCTATGAGAACACAAACTTCAGCTCTGAATACTATATATGATGGTCTCTTCATACAGTCTTCTACCTCCTTGGTGGATGAAATAGAAGAGGATGATGTGCTTAACTGGCTCTTTAAGGAAGATAGTCTAAATGAGGAGGTACAACATTGTGAGATTTCCTCAAACCAATATGGTCGTGGTTACAAAATGATTCAGTGCATGGGGTACTTAGGTACTAGTCCTTTGGGCAAACAAAAAGAAGGTATTACTGAACCAATTCAGCTACAAACCAAATCCACACATGATAAAGTTGGACTAGGATACAATCCTAAAAAGACATCAGAACAAAAACATGTTTCTAAGTCTAAAGGATTGAAAAAGATATCGCCTTTAACATTACATGAAGCAAACACTAAACAAACAAAAGAAGAGTGTAGAAAAGAGAAAGAGGAATCAACAGTTAAGAAAGAAGAAATAGTTAGTGCTCAAGCTTCAACGGTATTAGCTACGATAATACAAGAAGTTGAGGTTCCTGAGGATATAAGAGATGAATTTGTGAGAATCAGAGAATTGTTTGCACCATTAAAAGTTCTAGTCACATATAGTGGCAGGCAACAAGTAGATGATTCAGAGACTGATTCAAACGAGTATGAATAGGGTCCTGACTATCTTTCAGACACATCTGCTACAGAAACTCTAGAAGAATCTAGTGGTGTCATAGATGATACTCAAGAGCTGATGTGCATAAAACTAGAGAGGGAAATACAAGAAATTAGACAAAAGAGGCAAGCAAATTATGAACAAGCATTGAAAGAAGGAACAATACCAGAAATCTTCTCATCTATGTATCCTTATCCTAAAATAGAACAAATCAGTTATAGCACTACACAGGAAGAGTTAGAAGCTGCAGAACAAGAACCAGTTATCAGTCCAGAAGAAGCTGAATGGAGTAGACAAAAAAAAATCATAGAAACAATGAGATCATGTCAACAGGTGTGTCAGATACAAATGACAAATGAACTACAATATGAAGGAATTTGTAGCATTAAAGATGTTAGTATTGATACCATACATATTCTTACCAAATCACCAAAAAGAGACTGGAAAATTCATCTGATAACTCTGATGATTCTGATGACTCTGATGATAGTCCTGTTCATGATGATAGCCACTCATCCTCAAATTCTGAATCATCTGATACAAACAATGAAAAATTGCCTACTAGTCTTATTGTTGTTAAACCACGACATGACGTCCAGTCCGAATTAGTAAACGACGTTACAAGTATGTCTATTGGATTAGATCGATTAAATATTAACGTGAACTTTAATAATCATGATCCGACTCTTCCTGGTCTTGAGACACTTACGCAAGGTATCATTCTAGAACTCGACTTTTTGATCCGCAACTGTGATAACAATACCGTGAACACTCTTGAACCTATCAAAAATTTGTCCTTAGTACATCCCGAATTGATTGACTGTACTTTACAGAATCAACCCATGGATATACCTACTTTTGCCAATGACTATACATTATCCTATTATCTCAATGCAGTCAAACCTATTAACTCTTCCACTAGTGAATGGAGTGAAAATATGACTGAAGAGGATATCAAATATTTTAGTCACAAAAACAAGAAAAATAAAAATGAAAGATCTGATGGTGAAAACCATATAGTGGCGGTGTCAGAATCTAAAATAGGGAAAATAAAGGATGTACCTAAAGGTGAAAACCTCTTTGAGGTGCCTGAAGGTGAGATACTTGGTATATTGCCCAGTCATTTTTGAGAGTGGTCTTCCATATTGATCGAGCTAACTCAGCTAGTAAATATCGGGAATTAGGAGACACCACAAATTATTCACGTAGCTCAATCACTGTCAGCAGAGGAATTGAAGGATTTCACTCAGCTATTCTTAGAGAAGAAAATAAATTTTGCATGGACGTACTCTGATATGCCAGGCTTGGATCCTGATCTCATTATGCACCATCTCTCAATCACACCAGGAGTAAAACCAGTTAAACAAAAACTTCGTAAGATGCACCCGCATGTCACACTATTGGTCAAAGCTGAACTAAAGAAACTACTCAAAGCTGGATTTATTAGAGCATTAGATTATGTTGAATGGATTTCCAACATAGTACCTATGTCGAAGGCAAATAAATCTATCAGAGTTTGTACAGATTTTAGAGATCTCAATAAAGCATGTCCAAAAGATGACTTTCCATTGCCAAATATTGATATGATAGTCGATATGACAGTTGGGTATGAGATGTACTCACTAATGGATGGATTTTCTGGCTACAATTAGATTAAAATCGCTCCTGGAGATCAAGAAAAGACAACTTTCACCTATGCATGGGGAACCTTTTGCTAGAATGTTATGCCATTTGGGTTAAAGAATGTAGGAGCAACCTATCAAAGAGCAGTTACAACTATCTTTCATGACATGATGCATAAGAATATGGAAGATTATGTTGATGACACCTTAGTGAAGACTATGAAAAGATCAACGCATATTCAAGAGTTAGGTCTTATACTTGACAGAACGGAAAAGTTCAATCTCCAATTGAATCCAAAGAAGTGTGCATTCAAAGTGACATCTGGTAAACTACTTGGCTACATCATTTCAAAGAAGGGCATTGAGGTTGATCCTGAGAAGGTCCAAGCTATAATGGAAATGCCACCTCCAAAGAACATCAGTCAAATGAGAAGTCTACATGGACATCTCCAATCCATTAGAAGATTCATTTCTCAACTAGCAAACAAGGCTCAACCTTTTACAAAAGTATTGAGAAAAGGAATAATATACAACTGGGATTAGCAGTATGAACAACATCTTCAATAGATAAAAGAGTACCTATCAAATCCACCGATCTTAATGCCACCTATTCAGGGTAAACCACTAATCTTATATATATCAGCAATTGATTCATCATTGGGGGGCACTTCTGGCACAACAGGATGACAACAAAAAGGAAAGAGCTATTTATTACATCAGCAGGACATTGGTGTCTTATGAAATGAGCTACAGTATAATAGAAAAAGCATGCTTGGCATTAGTCTTTGCATCATAGAAATTGAGACACTATATGCTAGCACATTCAGTCAAGTTGGTGGCCAAAATTGTTCCACTCAAGTATCTTCTTAATAAAGCAACACTCACTAGATGATTGGCAAAGTGGGAAATGATCCTTACAGAGTTTGACATTGAATATGTGGAATGCAAAGCCATAAAAGGACAGGTAATTGTTGATCAACTTGTTGAAGCTCCACTTGAGGATACTCAACCACTACATATTGAGTTCCCAGATGAATCAATAATGCATCTTACTCAACAACCCTGGAAGATGTTCTTTGATGGGTCCTTTACTCAAAATGGTTCAGGTGCTGGCATATTAATCATTACTCCTCAAAAGTACTCAATTCCAAAGTCTTATAAGATTCTATTCCCTTACACAAACAACATTGCAGAATATGAAGCATTGGTGAATGGGATAAAGCTAGCCGTTGAATGGAAGGTTGTTGAATTACATATTTATGGAGATTCTCAGCTGGTCGTCAATCAAATCAATGACACATATCAGACTCGAGATGAGAAGTTGATGCCTTACAAGAGAATGGTGGACGATCTCAAGAAGTACTTTGCTTTTGTGTCATTTCAGCAGATCCCAAGGTATACTAACAAAGCAGCAGATGTTATGGCCACTCTGGCATCCATACCTGAATTACAAGAGTTCAATGCTCACTTTGAATTCCTGGTGGAAGAGTTACGTTACCTAGCTTATGATTCCCCTGAAACCCAAATAGTCTGTTCTATTATTGGACACGACTCATCCAGATATAGCCACATCTACTCCTATCTACGTGACCAAGTTATTCCTGAAAATCTTACCCGAAATGAGAAAAGAAACCTAACTCGAAACGCTTCATGGTATGTTATCATAGCTAACAATTTATTTAGATGAGGTTTGGACGGTACGTTGCTTAGATGTCTAGAAACTGAAGAGTCTAAACGTGCATTATCGAAAGTCCATGAAGGTATTTGTGGATCTCATTCAAATGGTTTTACTTTAGCTCAGAAACTATTACGAGCTAGCTACTACTGGCCAGATATGGAAAAAGACGCCATAAAATTTGCTAAGACTTGTGAGAAATGTCAGCTTCATGGAAATCTCATACACGCCTCGGCGAGGGATCTCATATCATTCATTACACATTGGCCTTTTCAGCAATGGGCCTTTGATCTCATTGGTCAGATATATCCTACATCATCCAATAGACATAAATTCATCATAATGACCACTGAGTATTTCACCAAGTGGGTAGAGGCGATTTCGCTCATCAAAGCAACTGGTAAACAAGTGGCCTTATTCATCCTAAACTATATAATTTGCAGGTATGGGATACCTTCGTCCATCATGACTGATAATGGAGGATAGTTCAAGAATAAAGACCTGGATGAACTTTGTGAGAAATTCAAAATAAAGCAACACTGGTCATCAGTATATTACCCTCAAGGTAATGGATAAGCCGAGGCATCTAACAAAAACCTACTAACTATCTTGCACAGAACAGTGAATAAATCCGGGAAGGATTGGCATCTGCAGCTCAATCTTGCACTATGGGCTTATAGAACAAGTATCAGAACACCTACTGGGGCTACACCTTTCTCTTTGGTGTATGGGTCCGAAGCAGTGTTACCTATTGAAGTAGAAATACCATCTCTAAGAGTTTCATTGCAAGGTCTTGTTACTGATGAAGATCACAGAATATCTAGATTGCAAGAACTCGAATTGTTGGATGAATGTCGGCAAGTGGCATTTGATCATCTCAGAGTGTACCAAAAGAGAATGTCCAGAGGATATAACAAGAAGGTTAGACAAAGAGAATTTCAGGTTGGAGACCTAGTACTAAGAGAAAATCCAAAAAATCAACAGTTTCGAGACAACAAAGGGAAGTTTGAACCCAACTGGCTGGGTCCCTATATCGTTACTGCAACCTTCGGCTCTGGTGCCTATCAGCTCTCAACATCGGAAGGAGAACAGCTCCAAGAACCGATTAACACCATCCACTTGAAAAGATTCTTTACTTAGCATTCTCTGCTCCAGCAAACTGTACAGCTGAAAAAGTCCTAAAAATTGGAAAAAGTCCTAAAAAAAATCCTAAAAATTGGAAAAGTCTTGAAAAAAGTGAAAAAAAATGGAAAAATCATAAAATACAAAAAAAAAAAAAAAAGCAAAAAAAAAAAAAATGATGAATCTTTGCCAAGTAGGTGAAAACCTAGCAAACAGGCACCTCTTGTACTCAAGCGCTTCATCTATCAATGCAACGTTGGCATTTCCCGCTTTCATGCATCTTTGCTTTCGCTTGTACATATTTTGCAGTCACTTTCGTGACACCCTGGTTTGTTGGAACCCTCATGACTTGAAACAGATCAATGTACTAGTCTTAGGGAAATCTACAGAGCACATCCCATGTCCTAAGCAGTATCAAACAAGTCAATTTCCCGTCAATGAAAACCGGTTGTCCACTCCGAGTTAGTCATCTGTCTCTTGACTACTACAGAGTTTTTATCACTGAGTTAACAAGCAAAACAACATAACGGAAAACAATCACTAAACAATTTGAGCTATGCATGAAAATTTTCTTTGTATACTGTCTTTTATATTGGTTTTCGATTATTATCCCCCTAAGTAACTCGAGGAAGTCTGTATTGACTAAGAGGAGCAAGGATTGGGGGCATAATATTTTCTTTGTTTTCTGCTTGTAGGAATGATCCTGATGATCTAGAAACATAAAAATTAGTTGGGTGTCTGTGATAAGAGCCTTCAGATTAAGGTGAAATCACCTCACATACCTCGACTTCGCTTATTTGTATGCTACAGGGAGGTCCATATCATTTCTTTGTTTGTTTTGAGGGAATTTATTTATGATGCAATTTGGGTCCCTGCGAAATCTGTCCAAGGATATGAATGAAAAAAGGGTCATTGTGGACAAGATAATTAATATTGCACATTGAAAAAGAAAGGAACTCTAACCTGCTTGTTGTGTTTGTTATGCTCAATGATGAATCTTAAGCATTTTAAATCTAGTGACTAGGTTTAGGTTGCATTTCGCATATCATTTTGCATTTCATTTTGCATTTTGTGACTTTAGAGTGATTTTGGTGTAATAATAATGATCTCTTTATTTGCTGAATAAGAGTTGGAAGCTTCCTCATTTCTTCGCTAAGTGGTCTCTTCTTCATCATTTCTTCGATCGAGTACTTGTGTTTTGAGATATTAGCTGCATACATAAACATCTTATATAGATTCATTCATTTCATTATTACTCATTTGCATTCATTTATTTGCATATGAAAAGAAACAAAAACATAGACATCCATAATCATTTGCAATATATACATTCATGCTGAAAAAGAAATGCATACATATAGAATAAAGCATATAAAAAAATCTCATAATCGAATTGACACAAGTACAATGAAGTCAAATCGGATCTCGTATATATCTATCATCTCAAGTCTAAGAGTACAAAATGATGTCCAATGACATGTACAAACTCCCATCGAGGCAAGAATCATATAGGCTACAAAAATATGGGTGTGTCTACAACAAAATATACCAGCTACAAAAAGAATCATCTAGCTGGCACCCTCTCCCTCATCGCCTGGTGGAGGAGGAGGAGCCTGATGCTCAGGATCCTATCGAGGTGCTCGTGCTCCCTCTGATCGGGCCATATACTGCGAATAAGGTTCCACCTGCTGTGCAACAGGAACTACAGCACTATACGCTGCTACATAATAAGATACCCTACTGCTCTGGAGAAGGACCTCCTGTCGTAGAGACTCTATCTCTGCTCTGGACTCTGCTCTCAAAGCCACAATCTAGCAATCACGCTCAGTCCTCACCTCGGCTAGCTGTCGGTCTCGCTTTGCCAGCTAAGTCTGCGCCACTATCAACTATGACTACAACTCTACAAGACATGCTCTCATCGACCTACCAGCATCCTGTCCATGCTCTCTCGCAGGTCCCCCATCTCCACCCCCATCTCCACCACCACCACCACCTCCACTTTGCTCCTCTCTCCGCTGTCGTACCTATCTAGGAGCTACTCTCTCCTCCTCACTATACCTGCCATCAATATATCCCAACTCATAGAACGAGTCAAGATATCTGGATCCTTGAATATGTTCCTCAGTGCCTGCAGTCCAGGTAACAATGCGGTATCATAGTCCACCTTATCCCCAACAAAAGGGATACGAAGGATCCTGTACACATCCTCGGGAGTGATGGTCAACTCCCCAACTAGCAAATGAAAGGTATTATGTTCCGAATGAAATCGTTCTACCAATGTTGTGAGCATCCTGTGGTTCACACGGATATCAGGTAACTGCATCAAGTGAGTAAAGCCACACATATCAATATGGGCCTACTCAACCTTAGACAAATCTCAAACTAAAGCCATCATGGGTGGATATACACATCTGAAGAGCACAGGAGGTAAGAAAACCTGCAACAATCCAACAATGAAACATCAAAAAACATTCCAAATAATCCGACAAGAGAAGTTAAACATCACACAAATTCAACTAAGTCAAATACAAAAGCAAAATTTCATGTTTACACTTTCAAAAATGGTCACTGTTTTTCGAACGACAAAACATAGTTAAACAGAATTTCATACGAGTCAGGAATGACTCTTGTACGAGAAAACATCCTCAAACGACAAAGTTTTATATAACACACGACAAAATGGTCTTTTAACTGACCTGTCATACGACACAAGAGTTACTCTTGTACAACAATTCTAATGGGTTTAAATGATGAAAGAAAAATTTCCAGTTTCTCGTACGAGGCAGGATCCTATCTCGCATGATAAACCGAGACACCTGACCCAAAACCCATAAAAAACGTGAAAAATAAACAAAAAAATTCAAAATTGGAAACATATAGAGGCTAATGATCGATCACTTACCGTTGGCTCGTAGTTTCGGGGTCGATTGTGATGTCTCTGGCGCTCAAATTGATACTAACAAATAGGGACCACCATTTTTATTCACAGAAGGCTTTTTGAATTTTCAAACTTGGAGGGTTAAAATGAATTGAAAATGACACTTTTGTCCTATATATAGCCAAAAACCTAATTTTTCAACTTGCTCCGATAGACATGAAAATTGTACCCTTGGCTAGTGTGCCTGCTCTGATTCCATTTTTGGGATCGAAATCGAAAATCGAGATTATCTTGCTAGTCAATTTCACAATTTGGACCACTTAGCACTCTTTTCATCAAATGCTTATCCTATCTTCAAGTTGCGCTCAATTTCTCAACAAACAACACTGAATATCAATTTCAATTCTACCAGTCAACTTTGTGATCAATTCAATCATTGCCAAATCTTGAATATTCTTCAAAATCAATTTGTGCTCAAATAACTTCTTTTCGCCTATAATCAAGTACCCTCGCTATCTTTCGATTTCGCTCCTGAGGGGGCATACTTGTGACCTTATGACTTCACATTCTTCAAAATATCAAGAAATTTTTCAAATTTTCATCAAAATTTGAGCAAAATCTTTTCAATTAAAAGAAAATCAATCCTTATCGCTAAGGGGCATCTCAGCTTCATCGCTTCACATCAAGTTGAGATCTCTCGATCATTTGAATCAATCAATCGCTAGGGGCATATCAGTTTCATCGCTTCAAATCAAGCTGATATTTGTCTTTCATCTGAATTAATCTCTTAACATTAATCAGTTTCATCGCTTCAAATCAAACTGATTATTCATTTAAACTCAATCAAAAGTTTAAAGAGTTTCTTTGATCACTCTAAATCTAAGCAGGTGTTCAGTATTCGTTTCTTGATCAAGTTGGACGGTTTATTCTTTGCTCATTGTGTCTTGATCAATCAAGTTCAAAATCATTTTTTTATCATCACTCACTGCATCTAAGATCAATCAAGTTCTAGATTAGTAAGATCTGCTTCTTGATCAATCAAGTTCAAGTTCAGTATCTTTGTTTTCTATCGTTCCTCAGTTCAATCAAGTTCGGGATCGGTATCATTTTAATCAGACCTCATTTAGCTTTGTCACTTCGAATCAAGCTAAACACTTTGCTCTTTCATCTAGTTCGTGATCAATCAAGTTCAGAATTGACATCTCCTAGACATCACACATTCTTTGAACTAACGCGCTGCTCGCACATTAATTCAAAGAGGGGTAAATGTAATATCCTAAAATTGGTCATCTAAACCATGGGCCCCTAATCTCGACAACATCACCAAGGTCCTAACCAAAAGGCAATTAAATCAATCTTGAGCATATTATTAATTCTTTAATTATCAAATATCACATGGCAAAATCAATTACCCAATATTAATTAAATATTTATTTAATTAATTGAATCATTCCAAGAATATTCATTTTGATCAATTATCCTATCTTAATTTATTAAATATCTTTGCATATTTAATTAATTAATAAATTTGCCATTCAATCATGCAAAAAAGAATTAATTTGCTACAAAAAGAAGAATTTATTACAAAAAATTGAATTAAGAGAAAAATCAAACTTGAGATATTATTTCTTTTTCTAAATTTAGAACTTGAAATCAGAAAAGCAATTTAATTGAATTATAGAATTAGTCCCTAAAATTGGAACTCAAAGCTTTTCAGAAAGTCCTTTTTCTTGAATGAATCAAATATGCGCATGGAATTAATTTATTATTATTTTCCAATGCAACTTGGACTTCTAATTTGAATGCATTTCAATTAAATTATAATTGGAATCTATCTCAAGGTTAACTCAACCTGATTTCTCAATTATTTTCAATTAATCCTAAATTGAGCTTTTTCTTCATCTCTCTGTAATTCTCTATAAATTCAGTCATCAGCTCTCATTCCAATTGACCCCAGAGATTTTTGAGAACACACTTGGAGATTATTATCACGCTAATTTCACTTTGGAGTCATTGATTGATTATTATTGTTTTTTTTAAGATTACTTGCATCCATTTTACATTCATTATTGCTTGCATCCATTGTTGCTTGAATTGGTTATTATTTCTTGAATTATTCATCCATCTTGCATCCATATAGCTTAATATCATATAGATTAAATCCTTCGTCTTGGTGTAGTCTAGTCACTGGTGTTGCTTATAACAAACTGAGAGCAATCTTATACTCGCATCATTTAGAAGGCAATGGGTCGCTTTGCTATGGTTTATTTTTATTGATTATTAATTACTAACCATGCATATAATGACTTAATTGAAGTGTTGTGCTTGCAGCTACAGGTTCACTTTTTCACACACACACACTGACTACACAAGCAAACAACATTACTGAAAACAATCACTAAACAGTTTGAGATATGAATGAAATTTTTCTTTGTGTGATGTCCTTTATATTGGTTTTTGATTATTATCCCTCTAAGTAACTCAAGGAAGTCTATCTTGACTAAGAGGAACAAAGATTGGGGGCATAATATTTTCTTTGTTTTCTGCTTATAGGAATGATTCCAATGATTTGGAAACATCTAATCAGCTGGGTGTCTGTGATAAGAGCCTTCACATCAAGGTGAAATCACCACACATACCTTGACTCCATTTATTTGTATGCTACAGGGAGGTTCACATCATTTCTTTGTCTGTTTTGAGGGAATTTCTTTATCATGCAATCCGAGTCCCTACGAAATCTGTCCAAGGATATGAACGAAAAAAGGGTCATTGTGGACAAGATAATTAATATTGCACATGAAAAGAAAGGAACTCTAATCTGCCTACTATGTTTGTTAACGCTCAGTGATGAAACTTAAGCATTTCAAATCCAATGACTAGGTTTAGTTTGCATCTCATTTTGCATTTCATTCCATATTTTGTGAATTTAGAGTGATTTAGGTATGGTAACAATGATCTCTTTATCTTCTCAATGAGATTTGGAAGCATCATCATTTCTTAGCTAAGTGGTCTCTTCTTCATCACTTCTCCGATTGAGTACTTGTGTATTGAGATGTTAGCTGCATACATAAGCATTTTATATAGATTCATACACTCATTTTCATTCATTTTATTTGCATATGAAAAGAAACAAAAACAAACATCCATATTCATCTACATTACATACATCCATAATGAACAAATATGCATACATATAGAATAAAGAATATAGAAAAACATCTCATAAATCAATCGACACAAGTACAATGAAATCAAATCAAGACCTCATAAATCGACTGTCCTAATTCCATTTTCAGGATCGAAATAGAAATTCAAGATCATTTTGCTAGTCAATTTTCAAAATTTGGACCACTTAGCCCTTTTCATCAAAAGCTCAATCTTTCTCCAATTCGTGCTCATTTTCTAATGAATCAATGTTGAATCTCAATTTAATCTACAAATCAACTTTGCGCTCAATTTCTCATCAATCAATGCCAAATTTTCAAAAATTCCTCTGAATCATTTATGCTCAAATAACTTATCATCGCCAACAATTGCCTATAATCATGTACCCTCTCTATCTTTCGATTTCTCTCCCAAGGGGGCATACTCATGACCTTATGACCTCACATCTTCAAAGTAAAGAATTTTTTTGAATCTCCATCAAAAGTCGAGCAAAGAAATCTTTTTCAACTAAAGAAAATCAATCAAATTCTTATTTCTAAGGGGCATCTCAGCTTCATCTCTTCATATCAAGTTGATATCTCTCGATCATCTGAATTGAATCAATCGCTAGGGGCATATCAGTTTCATCGCTTCAAATCAAGTTGATATTTGCCTTCATCTGAATCAATCTCTTAACGTTAATCAGTTTCATCACTTTTCATCAAGCTGATTTTTCATTTAAACTCAATCAAAAGTTTAAAAAGTAGCTTTGATCACATGCTCAATCTAAGAAGGTGTTTAGTTTCATCGCATCAAATCAAGCTGGACAGTTTATCTTTGCTCATCGTGTCTTGATCCATCAAGTTCAAGACTGATTTTATCTTCGCTCACTGTGTCTAGTTCAATCAAGTTCGGGATCGGTTTCACTTTAATCAACTTTGTTCAGCTTCATCGCTTCAAATCAAGCTAAACACCTCGCTCTTCATCTGGTTCATGATCAATCAAGTTCAGAACTAGTATCTCCTAGACATCAACATATTCTTTGAACCAACACATTGCTCGCACATTAATTCAAAGAGGGGAAAATGTAATACCCTAAAATTGGTCATCTAAACCATGGGCCCCTAATCTCAACAACATCACCAAGGTCCTAACCAAAGGAAATTAAATCAATCTTGGGCATATTATTAATTCTTCAATCATCAAATGTTACATGGAAAATCAATAACTCTATATTAATTAAATATTTATTTAATTAATTGAATCATTCCAAGAAAATCATTTTGATCTATTATCCTATTTTAATTTATTAAATATCCTTGCATATTTAATTAATTAATAAATTTTCCATTTAATCATAAAAAAGGAATTAATCACAAAGCAAGAGTTAAACTGAAAATAAAATAAAAGAATTGAATTGAGAGAAATCAAACTTGAGATATTATTTGTTTCTTCTAAATTGAGAACTTGAAATCAGAAAAGCAATTAAAAGGAATTTAATCATTCTCTAAAATTGGAACTCAAAGCTATTCAGAAAAAGAAGTTCAGTTGCATTGAAAAGACTCTTTTCTTGAATAAATCAAAGAATTATCTATTTTTATCAAAAAATGCATGGAATTAATTAAATCTTATTTCTAATGCAACTTGAACTTCTTATTTAAATGCATTTCAATTAAACTATAATTGGAATCTATCTCAAGGTTAACTGAATATGATTTCTCAATTATTTCAATTATCCTAAATTGTTCTTTTTCCTTGGTCTCTCTTGTAATTCTCTATACATTCAGTCTTCAGCTCTCATTCAAAACACCATGGTGATTTATTATTATACAATTTTTTCTCTGGAGTCATTGAATATATTGTGCTTGCTTTTTTGAGATTATTGCATCTTAGTTTAGCTTTTTGTATATTTAGTTTACTCATGTTGCTTGAATCCATTATTGCTTGAATTATTCATCCATCTTGCATCTATTTAGCTTAATATCATGCTCATATAGATTAAATCCTTCATCTTGGTGTAGCCTAGTCACTGGTATTGCTTATACAAATCTAAGAGCAATCTTATACTCGCATCTTTTAGAAGGCAATTAGTTGATTTGTTATGGTTTTATTATCCATGCTTATATATGTCTAACCATACATGTAATGACTTAATTGAAATATTGTGCCTGCGGCTATTAGACTTATTTTCACTTTTTCACACACACACACCCCAGTCTGGTTCATTGCCTTCAATCAGAAAACTCATGCCAAACTTACCCCTCACCATTAAAGATAGCATACTATACAACCAATTTGCATCCACACAATTCTATAAAACCCATGACACCTCTTCCTTCTTGCCCAGTTCGAGTCCCCACGCCATCACCATCGACACAATGTTGATATTCATACAGTACCAATGTTCTAACTGTAGAAATTCTACCCAAGTAAGAATTTCATATCTATAAAAAGATGGGATCATCATACTTAAACAAACCCTTCAAGTGTTTCTCTATCACCAAACCCAAGGAGGTGATTTGTTGCCTTGGTGTGATGAGAGTAAAATTTACCTCCATCTAGCACTACACCTCCATCAGGCACAACATAGAACACTAGCTACATTCTAATGCCACCTACCACATAAATAGCGAATCTCCTCTCCATTCTATACATAACATCCTATGTGCTACCATAAATGCCCTTCTCAATAATAACTGTGAATGGCTTTGGCAACATATGATGCAACTCATGTATTGAAATCTAGCTCATGGTAGTCCTCCCACAAGCCATGTAATCCGTCCTCATCAAGGGAGAGCACCACCTTGGACAAGTTGTCAACAATTGTATTACCTCCCCTCAAAATATGCAAAATTTGAAAATTGGTGAACGTTGCAAGCATATCCCTTAAGATTTGAATATATTTATTAAGCCACGAAGCCCCCATTTCCCTTTTGATCAATGCATTGATAATAACCTAAGAGTCACTCTCCTGGTGAAGATTACAAATATTCAATTTTTTAGCCATTACCACTATTAACAGTGCAGCTTGAGCCTCTGTCACATTATTCATACCTTCCTTCAATCTTGAAGCACTAAAAGTGACAATACTTCTCATACAATCCTTGGTAACATACGTTGCCCGAGAAGGATTAGTATTTCTCTTTTATGTCCCATCAAAATTCACCTTGTTCCATCCTTGATCAGGAGTGCTCCATTCGACAATCCTACTCTCCTTGAGACCTGGATTAACCTTAGAAGGCCCATCAACAGGTCAAAAATTAATATATTATTAATATTGTATATTATATTTGAAATATATTATTTTATAATTTAAAATATATTATATATGTTATAATATAATATATTAAAATATTATAATATATTATATAGCATGGCTTCAATGCCTCATCATAAGATTATAAACAAAGTAGTGAAATATTAGGTGTTGACTAAATGTATATCATGGTATCTTATTAAATGAAGAACATATTCTTGCATTTTAACCTCTCTAATGTGTAGACTATGTAAAGAAGATATTGGATGATAGTCTACTATGGAATGTTGATGAATTGTGACACTAACTTTAATATTTTCCTAATGAAAAGCTATTAGACAATTTGATGCAATTTGACTTGACCTTGTGTGGTACATGATCATTCTTGATAAAATCTCAAGGAACATGCTTTATAATATGATCATATAGTTTACTTTTCCTAGCCTTTTAATTACTTCTAGTGTACAAAATACTAAATGATTAGGCTCGCATCATGTTATGCTTGGCTTGTTACCTTCAAATCCATATACTGCTCAACGATAGGAGAGTGCAAAATGCAGTGAACAACCCACGTTTAATTTTTGTATACATGCATCACATATTTATTATTTTTTGTCAAGAGATGCTAACAAGGCATTTGTGTCTAAAGAAATATTGGTATAGGTGGGATTCTTCTCTTCTTCTACCATCCCATCCTTTTACTTGATTATTGATATTTACAAGTGGTTGTTCGTTATTTCTCTAAATTGCTAGGTATATTTGTTTACATAGAGGTTTTCCAATATCCATAACCTTTTGTAGTTGTAGATCATTGATTAGACAAAATCAAATGTGACATATGTTGTGTAATATAACAATAATTGTGTCTATGTTGACCTCATTAAATGGTGGAGTCAATGTAGCTAATTGATGTTGCATAGATTGTAAAAATGTTTGTATCTTACTCAAATATTCAATGGAAGAGGCATTCAATTCTATCAATCATTTGACTCATGCCTAGGTTCACATGCATTCTTACTAAAGACTTGGATGTGTTTCCATCCTTTTGTTGGAGTGACCACCTCTAGTATAAACTAATTTGTACCATTTTTATTGTCATGCAAAAGACTTGTATGTGTTTTCATCCTCTTGTTGGATCACACACCTCTTGTATAAACTATTTTGTACCATTGTCATTTCCATTCACTTTCCATTGAGCCATCTTTGACATAAATTTTAGAGAATTGTAAGAGGATAGATAAAACTTGCAATTCATGATAAATTGATTGCAAAGTTGTAGATGTTGGTGCCTCTATTGATGATGAGTTATCTCTTGGTGAACTAGTATCTTCGAAGGGGCTTGAGCATGAAGAATTGAAGTTCATTTCCATTCTCTACCCAAGAGATCATATTAGCTTTGATAACTTGACATGCTTGGTAAATGTGACTTTGACACAAGCCATATTTGGAGTGCCTGTACAACCCCCACATCATTGCAAGCTTCAACAATAGATTTCATAGATGCTAGTTGATCAACACACTATCTTCCTATAAACATGGGACCCATAAGCCTTGGATCAATGAACCTTTTTTTTTATGAAATGTGCTTCACTAAACATTATCCTTTCTCATTTTTTAAAAATAGATAAGAAAATTCCATTGAGGATTATTATACAAGCCACCACTATCATTAGTCACATGTGATTTCTAGAATAAGGCATGCATTATCTACAATTGATAACTCTGTCTTAGTCATCATTGTTGGTGATATCTCAAATTAATGTTGCTTCATTTAACATCAATGCATAAATGATTTGTTTTGTGCTACACCTTCCTTTAAAAGAGATGAAACCTCTAACTCTTGATGAGAAAGCAATGACAAATTTTCAAGAGACCACATACTTTGTTAAATATATGTCATTGATTAGATGAGTTTCATTAGTCATAGTTTGTTGGCTCGTATTAATAACCATTTGTGTGATTCATTCTTGGTAGGTAATATATTTTCTTTTAGCTTTCATAGTACATTATCCTAGTTGGTGATTTGGGCTACCTGCCTCTTGTTAAAAATGCACCTGTGTATGTGGATTCTTTATATGGTGGAACATTAAGGTGAGGCTTTGACATAGTTCTTACTATGAATGATATCTTTTGCCAACAAGGTGCTAAGGAATCTCAACTTCAATTAAAACTATTCTTTCCAATATAAAAAATTTGGAGCCAACAATTTATGACTAGAAGCTACTCATGTCATGTACCAATTCTTTCTTCAAAATGAAGAGCAAGTTACATTCTAGTCATCTATACATTTGTTTCCATCAAATGAGTTGGTTGTGAACATAAGAAACATATGTTGAAGTACTTAAGGGTCCCTATTGTGCAATGCAATGTAGAAGAAGTAAGAGGGAGAACTAAATTGATATCAAGGATGAGTTGTCACCTTTCATATTTCTCTTATGCATTCGGTAATGGGTTATGCTCACTTCTAAATATTGGTTGTTGTAGGTCTCATTAGCCTCATCAACCTCATCAATATGGTGTTAATGTAAGTTGTAGATATTGTGTACAAAAAATGATTCATGTCTTTACATCTACCAAATTTTATTGTTGTCAAACTCAATCACTATGTTGACGTTTAATAGGATTCAGATGTCCCACACCCTGTTTCAATAATTCTAGTCACTCATGATTCTTATTACTATATTTCGTTGAAGATGGCCTAGGCTTCGACAGTCCATAAATTACAAGGCCTTACACATGATATAACGTTAATAAACATTAGAAATATTGATCACTACAATTTACTACTCATTGTAATGTCACAAAATCATTGTTCATTGAATGCATATATTAATGACATTCAATTTTTCATGATATACAAAAATACATGAAAATTTATATATAATTGTACCATAAAAAATAAAAGAAAGAGGGGAATCTCAAGCTCCCCTTAAATATTTTCCATCTTCCTTTGAGTAGGGGTCCAAACTGCCTCCATTGCCTCATTCCTCATGCATTGTACATTCGGTGTTGTGCATTGAATTGTCATGTTATTGTAATTTTTTTTGGGAATTGAAAGCAAGTCATACATTATTTTTTTTATAGAATGGCAGTATAAAATACATCATGCTTGGAATGATGAAAGGTTGAATATCCACAACCACAACATGCTTTACATTCGGCATGGAAACATTTATTGTTAGCTGATATTCTCTATCACCATATGGTCCTCAAGAACATTGTAAAATATGTTGCAAAATCTATTTATGGTAGTCAAAATCCTATCATGGTATGCTCAATCATATCTCCAATGTCACTAACTCCAACATGCTTTCTATAATTATGTTTTATAATATTTTGACTTAGAGTGTGGTTTACCATGATATCAATTCCCAAGAGTGTTTTCACTTATAAAAAATATTGCTAGTGGTATTTAATACGTTGTTCATGTATTTAAAGTGAAAAAGTCATGTTATTTTATTACTTTTTGTGATGGTCATGTTATGCTTTTGATGTTTGTTGATGCATATATGTCTGCAATCATTGATGTTGGAGTCCATGTAGCTAATTGATGTTGCATATATTAGAATTTTTTGTATCTTTCTCAAATAGTCAATGGAAGAGGCATTCAATTCTATTAGTCATTTGACACATGCCTAGGTTCGCATGCATTCTTACTAAAAGCTTGTTTGTGTTTGCATCCTTTTGTTGGAGTGAACACCTCTTGTATAAGCTATTTTGTACCATTTTCATTGCCATGCAAAAGACTTGTATGTGTTTTCATCCTCTAATTGGATCAGACATGTCTTGTATAAACTATTTTGTACCATTGTCATTCCCATTGAGCCGTATTTAGAGGAAATTTTAAATAATTGGAAGAGGATAGATAAAACTTGCAATACATGGAAAATTGACTACAAATTTGTAGATGTTGGTGTCTCTTTTGACAATGAGTTATCTCTTGATGAACTAGAATCATTGAAGGGGCTTGAGCATGAAGAATTGAAGTTCATTTCCATGCTCTACCCAAGAGATCCTATTAGCTTTAATAACTTGGCATGCTTGGTAAATGTGACTTTGACACAAGCCATATTTGGAGTGCCTATACAACCCCCACATCATTGCAAGCTTCAACAATAGATTTCATAGATGCTAGTTGATCAACACACCATCTTCCTATAAACATGGGACCCATAAGCCTTGTCTCAATGAACCTTTTGTTTGTGCAATGTGCTTTTCACTAAACATTATCCTTTCTCATTTCTTAAAAATAGATAAGAAAAATCCATTGAGGATGATTATACAAGCCACCACTAACATTAGTAAGTCAAATGCTATTTCCAGAATAAGGCATGCCCTATCTACAATAACTTCATCACAATCATCATTGTTGATGCTAGTTCCAATTAGCGTTGCTTCATTTAACATCAATGCAAAAATGATTTGTTTTGTGCTACACAGACCTTTAAAAGAGATGAAACCTCTTGATGAGAAAGCAATGACAAAGTTTCAAGATAGCACATACTTTGTTAAATACATTTTTTGATTAGATGAGTTTCATCAGTCATAGATTGTTGGCTCATATTAATAACCATTTGTGTGAAGCATTCTTGGTAGGTAATAATTTTTATTTTATCTTGCATAGTACATTATCCTAGTTGGTGATTTGGGCTACCTACCTCTTGTTAAATAAGTACCTATGTATGTGGATTCTTTATATGATGGAACATTAAGGTGAGGCTATGACATAGTTCTTACTATGAATGATATCTTTTGCCAACAAGGTGCTAAGGAATCTCAACTTCAATTAAAAACGTTCTTGCCAATATAAAAATTTAGAGCCAACACTTTATGTCTAGGAGCTACTCATGTCATGTACCAATACTTTCTTCAAAATAAGAGCAAGTTGTATTCTAGTCATCTACACATTTGATTCCATCAAATGAGTTGGTTGTGAACATAAGAAACATATTTTCAAGTCCTTAAGGGTCCCTATTGAGCAATGCAATGCAAAAGAAGTAAGAGGGAGATCTAAATGGATATCAAGGATGAGTTGTTGCCTTTCATATTGCTCTTATGTATTGGGTAATGGGTTATGCTCACTTCTAAATATTGGTTGTTGTAGGCCTCATTAGCCTCATCAACCTCATCAATAGAGTGTTAATGTAAGTTGTAGCTATTGTCTACGAAAAATGATTCATGTCTTTAGATCTACTGAATTTTATTGTTGTCAAATTCAATCACTATTTTGACGCTTGATAGGATTTGAATGTCCCATATCTTGTTTCAATTATTCTAGTCACTTGAAATTCTTATTACTAGATTTCGTCAAAGATGACCTAAGCTTTGACACTCCATAAATTACAAGACCTCACACTTGATATAACATTAATAAACATTAGAAATATTGATCACTAGAATTTATAGCTCATTCTAATGTTACAAAATTATTGTTTGTTGAATACATAAATTAATGACATTCAATTTTACATTATGTACAAAAATACATGACAATTTATTTATAGCCTTACGAAAAAAGAGAGGAAGCTCAAGCTCCCCTTAAATCTTTGCCATCTTCCTTTGAGTAGGGGCCCAAACTGCCTCCATGGCCTCACTCATGCATCTTTCCCACTTTAAGGTTCGCTTCGGATGGAAAATTGACTTAAGAAGCGCCAGAGGAAAATTATGTGACAAATAGAGTTCAGGTGGGTCCATCTCAACAATGGGAGAGGCCGTCTTTTATCAGAAATATTGAATTAATGAAAGCATTTTAGTGACCAACCCGTTCTCAAATCCGTTTCCATGTAGATTCTTCTATTATTATAAATTGAATAATTGAATCTACACCACCGACTATTGGAGTGCGCAGTGTAGTGAACGCCAGGCAGTCTTGCAAGGTATCATATGATAATAAAAAAGTGACTGAGGAAATTTCGTTTCTTGTCCTCAATCCACCAAGGACAAATGGAAATCGACCAGGAAGTTACCGCTGAATTTCCAGCAAACTTCATTGAGATCTACATCAATTACGTGCAACGAAAAGTCTGCAAGTGCCGTAATAAATTAAGATACGCAGTGCAGTTCCTGAGCAAAATGGAGATGTGGTCGGGCCTCGGGACGGTCATGGAGATCATTCCGTTGATCTGATCAATAGCCAAAGAATAAGTTTTTCGGAGTTCCATTAACATTTTACAGGGCTCTGAAGAATCTTGCAGAGTTTTTCTCGTCATCACCATCGTCAATGACGAAAACCAGGGCATGAAATTGAGCGAAGTTTGGGAGTCAGTACGGTTATATTTAAGTCTGCGCTCGTCCTCCGCAGCGAGTAGATTAAAGAAGACAAGCGCATGCTAAAATATATCTGCATTGACTCGTAAATCTTGCTCACTTTCATGCCCTCGTTTTCGTCAATGGCGATGGTGATGTGTGGCGATCAAAGCTTTGCGAGCTTCCTCGGCAGCCCTGTAAAATGTTCGTGTAACTGCTTAAATATTTAGGCAAATTAAAAAATCGTCGACAAATTCGACGGCGTCAAAGCCTGGTGGACTTTCGACGGCAGATGTTGTCCTGGAGTTCGATCTCACACGAAAAGATGTATTTTTGAGCTTCAATTCCACAAGAAAGACAAGTCCAGGGTATTTGACAGCTATCTGCCGCATGTAATGGCAGAGGCCAAAATACTCGAGCTCAAAATTGGAAGATTTACACAAACAAAGGCGGCGACAACAGGCCGTATGAGTACAGAAACCCTAGCTCTCGACAGAATGCAGGACCTCACAAATTTCTCGCAGAAGGAAATTTATTATAAGATCGGCCGTCCGTGTAAAGGTAGAGCGAAGATCGAGCCTGATTGCTGCCATTTCTAATTATCTGCAGTATGATATTATGATCTGGAGCTAATTGCTACTCGATTTTCCCTTGGCCAAAGGATGTAAGCGAGAAATTGATGAGGGCGAGCGATCAGCCCACCGCTACTAGGTTTTGAATTTTCTTCATTTGACTGTGCCTTTTCGGCTATCATGAATTCTTCTGATAGTTTTTTTAATCAAGATAGCAGGAGATCTAACATTAAGATTATTTAACGATGTGGTTCTTAGTCTTCTGGTCTCTAAAGATATGGTTCTCAGTCTAAAAGAATGTTGAATGTCAATAAAATCTTTCATTTCATATATTTATAATTAAATTGACCTTAAACTTGAACAGCTATTGTCATGAATAATGAAATTTTTTCTATTTTTATAAATTGATACCGTGGAATCTGTTGGACAATGTCAAACCTTTTGTTATTATTATTATAAAAGATCATTCAACTAAAATTTGGTGTATTAAAGGAGGTAAGCATTTGAACCAAATAATGGGAGATTAGGGTTTTATCTATAAGAATGATTCAAAGGGGAATTTGATAATCCTTAAAAATATTAAAAGTTTATATTCAATATTTTTTTTATTTTTTTAACTTTTGAAGATTTTAGGTTGATAAACAAAACTAGTTTGTTAAAATTGTATGGATTTTTAATACAAATTTAAATAATGTTTGGAAGTTAGGTGAGATTTTAATGTGTAGTACAAAATATTTAAATACAATTGATCTTATAGTATTGAACCAACTTAACAATTTACAAATTTAGTAGTTGGTTTGGTTTGTTTCCTTGTTTTTACAAAATGATATTGTATCTATATACATATTTGTCAATCACCTATTTCTTTTTAGTACTTATTTTATCAAACTCTCTTTGAATTTCATTTCATTTCCCTTGATTAAGTTTTATGTACAAAGGTATATCATTGGGTTTGTTGTTATGTTTCAATTCTATTTAGCACTACTAAAAATGACTCTATATGAACTTTGGTTTATGATGTCTTCTAAAACTTTGGTTTATTTTGTCAAGAATTCAAGCTTTCTAGTATTGTGTTGCAAGTTAGTTTATAAATTGGTATTGATTTAAATGATATTTAATAACTTTATAAATTGGTATTAATGTAAATGATTATTAATAATTTGTGACCAATGATGATCTTATATCTTCTCTCATTGAATATAACAAATAAATGATTAAATATTGGCTACAAATATTTAGATTATAAAATGTGGTTTTAATTTGGCCCAACACCAATTGGCACTTTTCCTATTGTTAATCCCTTTTATGCCTCTTCTAAAAGTGAACATGAAGTCAAATATCCTTTCCTCAAGGCCTTTATGTCAACCACCAATCTAAGAACGTTCTATTGTGGTCATGTTTTCCATTTTTGATAACATATAGGTCTTAGGTTTGTAGGTTTTCCTCTTTCCCTATTTATATCTTCATTATTATTGTCTTGGTTGTGTTTTCTATTATTTTTCATGGTGGCATTTCTTGAATAAATTACATAAAACTGAGATTAATTTACGATAAGTGTCATGTCTTTGTAATAGTGTGTAGTCACTAACTTGCTAAAAAGATTGCAACTTAAGTGTTTTTCTTTCATTTGTTTTGGTTAAGTTGGAACCAACTTCTAAACTTCTATAGATTAGTCATGGGAATCAATTATCATCTTTTTTTTGGTCCATCACAATGGTACACATCATACCTATAAGTACATACTATGGTGAAATCTATAACAAAGAGGTAAGGATGTGTATATTTCTAATTAGATTACAATAAAAGTGACTTCTTATGAAGATGTGTATTTGGAAAGGTATAGGGTGTCCTAGTAAGTCATTAAACTCAAAGAAAAGTGACGTGATCTCATTAGTACATATACATCTAGATGTATGGCTAAGAAAGCTCCCTTCTACTCTTTTAATATTTCAAAATCATCAATATTTTAGGTAACATCCTGTAGATTATACTACATAACTCAAATTTAAATCTATACATAAAAGTAGCAAGTACATTACAGTCCTAAGATATGTTAAATTGGTCAATTTTAGAAGGTAGAGATTTCTAGCACTTGATCAAACACATTTGACAATATGAGTGAGAGGATTTTAGAGAGACACTTAACATGATCTAATTAATTTCTGTGAATTACTATATGAGACTGGTAGGGATTTTTGCATTCATAGATATTTTGAAGCCCTTGGATTTAAAATTAAGATATGATGATGATTAAATATGGTTGATACTTGAGAAATTAAGTAAGGTTGTCAAGGAAGATATTTGACATGTTTTGATTAACTTCTATAATCAATAGATAGCTTGTTAAGTACCGCTAGTGGTCTTCAAATTTTTTGAAATTGATGATGTTTTAGCACTTTAAGTTGTAGATTATACCATATTTCATATTTTAAGAACTTATATAGATTTGTAGATTTATTTGTTTTATATTCTACCCTAAATTTAAATAATTTACAAATGTTGATGTCAAAAAATGATGAATCTAAAACATTGATCAAATTTTAAAATCATTAAGCTAGAGTGATCATTATTCAAATTATCATTAGAAAATAATGATAGTCAAGAATTAAAGAAGGCTCCCAATATTGTACTATTAACAAAATAATCTAAGATTTGAGACAATAACATTTGATTGAATTTTTTTCTCCCACACTTAAGAACTAGTATTCAAAGTGAGAATGTCCCCTAATGAAACCAAATATTGACTATAGTAAAATTCTACACCTGTAATTGAAGAATTTTAATCCTTTTTGGTAAGTTCAAATACTATTATTTTTTGTCCATACTACTTTCAAAGAGTAAAGTATTCAAATTCCCCAAGAATTTGTAAAAGTTAAAAAACAAAATAGTTAATATAAGAAACAAAAAATTGGTCGTATTACTCTATGTATTTCTTGTGGCAATTGTGTTGTAGAATTTATGTTTTTTATATAATCCCTTAATTTCCCTAAATTACATTGATGAGACCTAAGTAAGCTTAAATCATGGATACCATTTCATATATACCATAAGAAACAAAGTATAAGAAGTCCACAAGAAAAGAGTAGATGTTTTCATTCTCTAAGAAAATAAAGTTTACATTTAGAGACTTGACAACTGAGCTACATGGGAGAGATTTATTTGTAAGGCTATATAACAATGGATTTGAGTTGGTCTTGGTTTATAATGCTGGGAGGATAGATATAGAAAATGCAATTGTTCTATCTAGTAGGTTTGAAAGTATTAGAATGAAAATTAAAGGGAAATGAAGAATATAAATGGAAATATTATCTTCATGTGAAATAAGAATGCCATTTTCTAAGGGTGTCTAGATAAAAAAATAGCGACCAAGATAGAATTAGATTTGAGAAACATCAAGAAACCTATAGAGGAGTAATTTTTACTCATTATAGGATACTTATTGGGAGTGAGAATTCTAATGACATAATAATACTTGATAATAAAAATAGACCATTAAATGCATGTAAATTAATTCCCTATTTCTAAGAGACTTATCAAGCTTCTATCTAGTTCATTGGTAAGATACTAGTAGAAAAATACTCACATTCCTTTCTAAGAATTAGAATCCACATGGGAATACTTTATATGATTTTGAAGATTATCTAGCAAGAAATATTCACATTGAAATTTTGATTTTAAAATTTTGAACCAACAAGATATTTAGGAGGTAAGTTAGTTTTGTGTTGTATCATAAATGAATTAGATGATATGTTGGGGTTATAATTAACTTCTCAAAATACTGACAAAGGAAAAATTGAAGTGTTGTAATTATGATCCACAAAAATGAACATAAATCATGATCATACATCCTATTATATTTATCAAAATTATTTTGTAGCTCCACTTCTAAAGAAATTTAAGAGAGAAGATCAACCTAGGCAAACTACGAAATTGATAAATTTCAATGAACCTCTACAAATAATAAATCATAGAACATGGATTTTTTTTAGTATTCTACAATTATCATAATATATGGATATATAGTTATTCTATGCATGATTTCTTAAATTATATGCTTCACAATTATTTTTCTAGAGGCGATAAGAAAATTATTTTAAGTAAATAAAGTACTTGTCAAGGATCATGTATTATAATACCCCAATATTTTATCCAAGACATTAATTATTAAATAATGGATAAGCAAAATCTTTATAATATAAATTTGATATCTTCATGACATTTTATACACCTACACACTACATATGTTGTGACATAGCATAATGAAACTCAAAATACACAATGTACTAATATGTTTTTTATTAAGGTAAAAATAGGTTTTGAAGGGGCCCCGAAACCCTTTACAAACAGAACTTAATAGATAAAGAAAAAGAGAAAAAAAGGAAAAAACCAACGAAAAGCCAGCAAAAAACCATAGAAAACCGACTAAAGCCCCACAAAGCCAGCAAAACCAGTTAGACCCAAGAGAAGAAACTAATTGATTTTTTTCAGGGCATTAGCCAAGATGTTGCTAATCCCATACAATTCTTTGATATTTTCCCTAAGATTAGGGATATCCTTAGCAGAAGCAACCACAACGTTCTTGACACTTGCCTTGGTCCTCTTAGCAACACCAGCTAGAGTAGCTTCACCACTGCCAATCTGGATAGTATCTTCATCCATGTCAAGGTCCACCACCGGTTTAGGAGAACTGGAATTATCAAAGACCTTAGCAATATCCTCCAAGTTTTTAGTGACAGCTGACAGGATATTCGGGATAATGCCCAACAAATTTTTCATCGCCACACTCCCTTCTTCCAACGAGTTAACCTTCTCCTCCATATCCTGCTTCCATTTTATCTGATCCCTGTTGTCATCCTCCCTCTTCTCGTCCATCTGTTTCCCATTTTTTTCCAGGTTCTTCAAGAGATCATAGGTCCATCTGTCATAATCCAGTCTCACCTCAGTGAATTTTTTAAGGTTATCCAGTTATAACCCTTTACCCGCACTTTCCTTATCCTCACTTAAACTGTCCTTAGTTATATCCTTTTCAGGTTCCTTGTTCTCCTCCCTCTCAGAATTCACATCTTTATCCTCATTATCCTTGTATTCCACATCCTCCATAGGGTGGTTGTTGTCCTTGCCAGGGAAATCACTGTGGATAGGGCTTTCATTGTCGGACTCATTATCACCACCTTCTTCCTCAATAGACACCTCCTCATCTTTCTAGCAATCTTCACCATCAGAATCATCTGTATCCATTTCGCTGCTTTCTTTTCCAATTTCCTCTGTTTCAATCTTTTCTTCATGGGTTTCTATCCCAGAGGCACTCTTACTTTTGTTTGCTATAAGATGCCTTCTCCTTGCTGGAATCGCCTCCCTCCAGCTTTCTCTTCCCCAGAGAGGCGGGTAACCTCTTGTTTTCCAGCATGGCAAGGGTTTTACAGTGCTCATAAATAAGAAGCAAAAGCCCGCAATGGAGAACCAGATTTGAGGGATTCTTACTGTGTTTATTGAGGGACCTGAAAAGGTAGTAGGACAAGGATACCCTTTTGTCATGTCTAAAATGGTTTAAAAGAACAAAGTGGTAAGTGTGGGCCCTAGAGAATCAGCCCTCAATAGTGATATATTCCATTATGGCATTCAAAACCCAGCCCCAGATTTTCTTGATATTAGAAGCTTCATAGTAACCCCCTGTGGCTTTGCCAATTCTAGCCCTCTCTTTTTCCTTACGCAGGAACATATTTACTGCGTTATTGGAGACTTTAAGGTCTCTAAAAAAATTAAGCGCAAAATGGGGCATGCCATTCACAGTAGCTACGAGTCCTGCATCCAATTTGAACTTAACCCCATAGATTTTAAAGGACCCATCACACCAATTTTTAGAAATTTTGGAAACAGCGAGATTTACCCTACCTTTGTCATAATCCACTAGCTTCTCCATAAAGCTTGTGAGGGACCCTTTTTCCAGCTTCGCCCACACTTTCGGCATTGCCTTCCATCTTGATGTATTATCTGGTTCCTCCCTCCTTAAATCTCCTCCCATATTCGAATTCGGATTCTCAGCTCCATTCCTCTTCAAACTCAACACTTCTTTCTCGTAGTTACTCGAGATTTTGAATACGATGACCCACAAAGTGTGCGACGTGTTGGGTCTCAAATCAACAAATTGGATAGGTTCTAAAGAAATGCCAACTCCTATGATCAAACCCTCCAATTGACTTGGCCAACTTATAGAGTGAACCTGTTTGGTTGTTAACTCTCTCACTTCAGGCTCTGTAGGACCTAGGCGGGTATACCAATTCACCAGTTGTCTTTAATGACCGGTACTTTTTATAGCAGATTAAGTGTCCTGATCTGGTTTCCTCCTATCTCAGAATGGCATAAGTTCCTAGGATGGAGATATAGCAGATGAGTTCAAGATTGTTGTTGTAGAAGCTATTCGATCTTAGTTACTCCTATTGCTTTAAAATAACATATGATGAATATGGTGATAAGTGTAATCTGTAAATAGCCAGTGCCTTCTTCACTGTTTGGGCTACAGAGTCATTATATTTTCTTTAGGACTTACTGTGCGAACTTGTGAGACAGTTTTTTAACCCACCCCTTTATGGACCTGTCGGTTATTATTTCTTTTGAGATCAATTGAATGCTTATATCATAAGTTGCTTGAATGAGTTTAACCCTACCTTTAAGGGACCATTCAAGTAAGCACTGCGAAGAACAATTATAATTTGCAAGCAGAACTTTTATTTCAACCTTATAACATACAATATAAATTTCATTTGAAGAATATGAATAACCTTATCTCTTTAGATAATATCACAAGCGATTGCCAAAAACAAAATGAAATAATCCACAACACATACGCAAAGAAAAACGACTAATCATAGCATGTATTCCATCAAAATTTGAATAACAGAAAACTTACAGGTTGTCATACATTGCTATCTTGTTCCTATGTATCTCTTGTTACAATATTACAAAACCTTTCTCATATATATATGAGAGAAAAAGTCATTTATGAAAAGACATGTCTTTTCAAAATACTAATTGTTAATTTGAATATTCCTAACAAACTTAAGTAAAAAGAGATTAAGAATTCCTAAATGATGAATATAATCATCTTCTTTAAAAGTCTTGATCTTAACACTCTGTTTCTTCAATTCTTCTCCTTGTGAAAGGTTTTCGAAGATCATCTGGTTGACGGTAGGGGCCATGTCTTTGCTTCGGTCCAACCTTGACAGAGCCCGATCCTTGATGTTTACAAGTTCATTCCGCAAATCTTCCATGGACATTACTCCTCCTTCTTTATAAAATGAGGGCATTCCAATAGGGCTCCCATCATCCAATTCTTTAAGATCTTCTTTTAGCATATCTTTGAATTTAACATGATCTTCTATATATGAAGTCCCTTCAGCCTTCTCCTCTGGCGTCATCACATCAACACTGTTTATCACCTCATGCAATCGTGCTTTTAACCTTTCATGCTCTCTTAATGCTTTTATGGTTCCAGTGTACACCCTCCAATAATGTTCGACATGTATAAGCATGGTGTTGAATCGGTGTTCAATGATGTCATTAACCAATTTATCCATCTTTTGCTGGATATTATTTACTTGTTTGGTAGCCTTATCTGCTTGATACTTCAAATACAGAACATCAGAAACATCATCCAAGCTCTATCCTGTGGGATATGAGGCATATTCATTTAAAGGAGTCCCTGTCTCAAGTTGTAATATTTTCGTTTGTAACTTCTGATTCTCCTCTTTAGATCTTTCATACAAGCCCTTATAGGTAATATTTTCCCTGACCAAAAACTCTGTCTGATCCAAATTTAATTTGGCTACATCCAGGTTCAACTTTGCAGTGACCCTAGGGTCATTCTTTCCAACCTGATGAATCATGAGGTGTCCAAAGGTTTCTTTGATATCCACAATAATTGGCCTTTTTCCTTTCAGATATAATGCCCATTGTAGGAGAGCCTTTTGATCAGGATCATACCCGGAGCCTAGGAACAATTTATCTATCTCTTGAGGCAACACTTGTTGATTCAAGTCTTGTTTCTTCAAGAATCCATCAAACAGAAGTGCTGAATTTATATCCCAACCAGAAAAGATGATAACACCAGCCTCTTTTGAAATTTTCCTCCCTTTCTCAGGGGTCATATCTTTCATGAGGGTATCGATTTCATCCTGTAGTCTTTTCATCTGTTCTTCTTCTGGTCTCCCAGCCATACTTCGTTTCACATGGGCCCCTTTATACTAGTACAAGAATGAAAGGAATTCCCTCGAAGAGGCGAATCCGTCATCAGCAACGAAGTCTTCATGCTCTGTCATCCTTATGTCAACTACATCTCTAATGTTAAATTCACCAGTGTCCACATCCACCTCTGCCTCAAAACCAGGGGGATAATCTGCTCTGGGGGAGTCAGGAGGGATGCTACTAGCAGCTGATTTTGGTGACATGTGAGCCAATGGTTGACTATCCTTTTCAGTGTTGATAAAATGAAGGAATTGTGGGGGCACTCTATGCATAATCTCTGCTTCATGTTGAAGTAGCTTTTTGGCTATCTCCAAAGGATCTTGGAGGTTTCCAAGTAGGTCTCCATCCACCATCCCCCTTGCTCATTTCCATTTGAAGGCTTCCCAAGTCATTTCGCTTCTTTCTCTCAAAACCCTGGCCTCTTCCCTTTCAAGGTTCTTGATTAAATTGTCTGGCATTTTAGCCACATGTATTCTGGCTTTTAGTTTTTGTGATGCCCTGGCAGCTCTTATATATCCCTCAGGATCAAAGTTCTCTCTAGGATCACCCAGAGTCATGCCATAATAATCTAATTTATTTTGAAGTAAATGATAGCTTTTGGAACTTTTAACAATAAAATCAGAAAACACCAATAACCCTGGAACAATGGATTGTTTACCAAAATCCGTAAGATGTTTGGCACTGACAGCAAATAATTGTCTCACAATCTCTAGGCTAGCCACCCTGTTTGGTACTGTAATTGGAAGCATGTATGGCTTTCCTTCATACCCAAATACCTTGATTTCTATATGATTAAGGTGGCAATACCAGTCATCCCAGTTGTGATCAATCTAAGACTCTGGAGAGAAGTCTTTTGGCCTGAGGAATCTTTTAATTTAAGGGGACAGAGTATAATCTCTATGTTGTCCAAAGGCCGCACTAAGGGGTTTCACAAAATATTCCTGAAAGTGCCAGTATTGGTTGTTCATGAATCTTTGATCCCATGCAGAAACCCACAACTGAACTGGTTTCTTCAAACCATTCTTATCATAAGCTCTGATGCTGAAATCATCTGACCAGAAATTGATTTCTTGTCCACAATAAAGAATGATGTGCATCAATAAAGAATACAATGAGAAATGGACATTCACAAGGTCTCCTTTCAACTTTTCCAACCCATGATTTAGGGCATCTGCAACATAAGTGGTATAGTCAAATGACCTAGGGTCTTTCGATTGTAAATTAGCACACAGAACCATAACCCCAATATCCATGAGAGGATGAGCCTCTAAGCCTAATACTTGGGTTGCAACATAGTATGTATACTTAAAATACCGATGGAATTGGTTGACATCAAATGGAACCTTGTCATCTTTACTGAATGGAACAAAGGACCCACCCACTTTTGGCCGGTGAATGGGTAATCTCCACGTCCTATAGATGTCTTCCAAGTTAAAGAATTCTCGCGACAGTTTTTGCATATCAATTTTCTCTTCTACTTCCCAGTCTAGATCAAATACCATATCAATAGTCTGTTTGTTAATCACCACCAAGGGATTCCCTCGGTAGTCGCATATGCTTTTGGTTCTTGGATTATAGCAATCTACTAGAGCTTTCATTAATTCAACATCCACAAATACATTCGAGACTACCAATTTCCCTAAGTTTTTCTTCCATAGGTTACTTATGGGCTCAGGAGCATCCCTTCTCTTGTAACTAAACAAGAACAACTCATGTCCTCTGATTTCAGTCCATATGTCTCCTAGATGTTCAAATCTATCCTCCAATCCTTCTTCTTCACTCTTGATCTTTTTAGACCTCACACTGGATGTCGGGCACTGGTCTAGCAAATCCTGAGTCAAAGCTCTACCCTCCTTTTTCTGTCTTTTGGGCTTCTCTTCAGGGTTTAATTCTTTCCCTTTTCTACTCTTTTTAGAAGAAGAAGAAGGTTCCATAATTTCAGTAAATATGAGAAATCACACTTACTTGGAGAATTGTCGAACTCTTCTGATTGTCATTCACGAACTTCAGCAAATTCCTTGCAACTTTCCATCTTTTGGCATCAATCTGGTTCTTATGAAGATTCGATCAATTCAGCTGTAATTGCATGGGCAACTTGTGCACAGTTAATGTCTCTGCATCTATAACGGCTATTCAAATGTTTAAACTTAATTGCAGATGTGACATTCTTCACTTGGGCTTTTAACTCTTTCGCGGGAAGTACTGTTCAACTGAAATGATCGTAAATCGAGTTTTTGATGAAACCCTTGTCTTCGACCGAATACTTTTATCTTTCATCGAAAGCTCACTTTCCTTGATATCACTTTATCGGCGAATAGCCCATGTCGAAAAACCATTTTCTAGTCTCCTCGAAATCATCTTTTCCTCGATGAACTTTCTTCGATGAGTCATTCGTGAGTTTCATCGAAATCATATTTCGATGAGTTCTGTTCTTCGGTGAAAGTTCATGCAAGCTCTTCAAAAGTCTTTTTTCTTCGATATCCCTTTTATCGATAAAACCCCTCTGTTTTTGTTCGATATAATGTTATCGATGAGATTTGCTTTTCGATGAATGTTTTTTAAGTTTCTTCAGCAGTTGTATTTCCTCGACTTCATTTTTTGCTTTTTGCTTTTTGCTTTTCACTTTTCGATGAAACTGGAGTATCGATGAGCAGCTTCCTTCATTTATCGAAAATGATATTCCACCGAAGACATCTTTACGTAGTGTTTTACACATCATGTTCTATTTCGATGAAAGTATTCTTTCGGTGAAACTCCTTTTGAGATGCTCGATATGATACTTTGGCCGATGATCTTTTAGTTTTCACGCCTATGGGAAGATTTTTTTTATTTCAAATATAGTGTTCAACAGTGGCTCTGACTGAGGATGGAGGCATATTGTGTATGTCTTCAAGAATTCAGAATCTCTGGTTAGCGAAGATACATTTTGACAAGTCATGGTATTTACAATGGAAGTGGATCCTAATCGACTGTACATGTAACAGAATACATCAAGAAAAGAAATTTTTCAAGAATTGTCCATGTACTGGAAATTCTTGGACTTCCCCTGTTGTATTTTGGAGCAGGTAGGAATATTCTCCTTTTTTATCCATAATCACATATGGTCCGATCCATAAAGCCTCAAATTTGCCATGCTTACCTTTGTCTTGACTCATGGCATTCCACATTAAGACCCAATCACCCACACAAAATTTCCTATCCATTGTCCTCCTGTCATACAACCTCTTCATCTGATTTTGAATCTTTATATTCTATTTCTGAGCCTCTGCTCTGACTTCATCAAGCTCTGCTAACTGCATCATCCTCTCTTGTGAGGGGTCTTCAACATCTATCCCTTCTTGAGTCACGAACCTATGTACAGGCAAGAGATTGTTCAAAGGCAATCTGGCTTTTTTGCCATAAACCAACTCAAATGGAGACTTTCCTGTAGATTTCTTCATTGTTATTCTATCTGCCCATAATGCAAGAATCAACTTTGAATCCCATGCCTTTTTGTTGTGTCCTAACATCTTTTTAATGATCTTTAGGATGTTCTTGTTGCTTGATTCAGCTTGCCCATTTCCTTGAGGGTGGTAAGGAGAAGAATGAGATATTTGAATGCCATACTCTTCACAAAAAGTGTTGAATTCCTCAGACCTAAAGGACATGACATTGTCTAAGATGATCTTTGCAGGAACACCGAATCTAGTAATAATGTTCTCCATTATGAATTTTATTACCACTTTACTAGTAGCTTGTCTAGTGGGTATTGCCTCTACCCACTTGGTAAAATAGTCTGTAGCAACCAATATCCATCTGTGTCCTCCGCTGGACTTTTCAGATATCTCTCCTATGAAATCTATTCCCCATTACTGAAATGGTTCCTCAGCTAGCATTGGTCTTAATGGAAGTGACCCTTGATATTTCATTTTGCCTGAAAATTTCTGACAAGCTTCACACTTTCTAACATATCTATAAGAGTCATTGAAAACGCATGGCCAAAAGTATCCAGCTCTCAATATCTTATGTGCAGTAGTCTTAGCCGAAAAATGACCACCACAAACCGCATCATGCATCTCTTGGAGAACCTTCTCTTCTTGGCAGTTATCTAGGCACAATAATAATATCCCATCTCTATTTTTCCAATACAAGTCCCCATTGACAATCACATATCTCACAGATTTCAACTTTAAAGTTCTTCTCTGATTATCAGTCATACCATCCGGGCATTTCAAGTGCTTAAGGTAGTATATGATGTCAGTGTACCATGTTGTATTCTCAATGCTGAAGTTGGCTTCTTCTAACCCTACTTGGTTTACACAAGACTCCTCAATTTCAGTCCCTGTCATGAGTTTGGCCAACCCTTGTCCTTTGATAACTTGTGAAATTTTGAGTTCAATGTTGAACTCTTGTATTTGGTCGATCCATTTACATCTTTTGCCTGTGACCTCAGTTTGTCTGAAGATATCTTTCACTGCTGCATTAGGAACATATGCTATAACTTCAGCCCCCACTAAGTATGGTCTAAACTATTTTACTGATTTGACCAAGGCATAAGCCTTCTTTTCATTCAACTCATATTTTATTTTTGAAGGGCTCAAAGACTTGCTAAAATATGCAATGGGCTGCTCATACCCTTCTGGATTCTTCTGCAACAATACTGCTACTATTGTATGACAAGAAGCGAATGAGAATATTATAAAAGGCTTGCTAAAATCTGGAGAGATTAGTACTGGTGCTTCAGAAATTGCTCTTTTGATCGCTACAAAGGAATCAATTGCTTCCTCAGTCCAATCAATTTGGACTCCTTTCTTTAACATCTTTACTATAGGTTTTATTATGTCTGCAAAATTTAGAATAAACCTTCTTACAAAATTTATTTGTCCCAAGAATGATTGAATGGCCTTGATAGTTCGAGGAATGGGAACCTCATTGATAGCTGCCACCCTTTCAGGGTCAATTCTTACCCCTTCCTTGGATACTATGTGTCCAAGTAACTTTCCTTCTTCGACACCAAAATGGCATTTTTTAGGATTCAAGGAAATCCCATACTCTAAGGCTTTCTTGAATATCTTCTCAAGGTGCTCACAATGATCATCAGCCCTTTTTGAGTATCCAATTAAATCATTTTGGTATACTACCATGATTACATCAATCAGCTCTGTAAAAGCCACATCCATTGCTCTCTGAAATGTGGCACCAGCATTAGTCAATCCAAATGGCATTCGTGCATATACATAAGTGCCCCATGGAGTTGTAAAGGTTGTTTTATATTTTTCAGTTTCTTTAACTTTCACCTGATTATAACCTAAAAACCCATCCATCATAGATAATAACTCACACCCTGTCACTTTTTGCAGCATGTTGTCCATATTTGGCAATGGGTAATTGTCCTTTAGAGATGATATGTTTAAGTTTCTAAAGTCCACACACAATCTAATATCCCCATTCTTCTTTCTGACCGACACTAAGTTAGAGACCCATGTGGAATATCTGCAGGGTTCAATAATTCCTGCATCTTTCATTTTTATGATCTCTTCCCTCATTTTTGGTAACAATGTTGGATTAATAGGTCTCTGCTTTTGTCTGAATGGTTTAGCTTCTAGTTTAAGCAGTATCTCATGCTGAAAAAGATCTTCTCTATAGGCTTTGAGATCGTCATAAGACCATGCAAACATGTGTTTATATCTTCTTAGTAATGTCATTAGTTGTTGCCTCATGGCAGGAGTTAGCCTTTTCCCAATGAAAACATTTCTAGGAGTTTCTTCACTTCCTAATTTGACTTGTTCCACATCACTTTCTTTAACAGCTGATCCTTTAGTCTCAATCACATCCTGAGCATTGAAAGTCCTTTCCAATGCTACTAAGCCTCTTGGTAATTTATTTGACTTCAGTTGTATGATTTCATGTCCAAATAAAGTTTCCTTACCTTCAGTCTTTTCCACGAAGTCACTGAAATTTATTGCCTGAGTCTGATAGTGATCAACACACTGTAAGAATTTTAGTAGGTCCGTATCATCATGAAACACTTGCCAATTATATAGGTTGTCAGGAACAGATGGTCTTACTTTCATCTCTACTTTAGATATCCCAGTTAGTGTTATATCATTATCCTTCAATGCAATACTGGCCAAAAAGTCTGCCATGATGTTCTTTGACTTGTCGATCCAGTTTATTTGGAAAGTATCAAAAAGTTCTATAGTATCCCAAACAACATTTCTATACTATTTTAGTCTTAAGTGCTTTGAAGAATACTTCTCCTTTACTTGTGAGACTATTAACTCTGAGTCACCAAACACACTGAGTAATCTAATTCCATGTTTAATTGCTATATTAAGACCAGTGAGTAAGGCTTCATATTCTGCAATGTTATTTGTGCACTCAAATAACAATTTGAAAGAATATTTGTAAGTTTCCCCTGTGGGTGAGATAAATAGGATTCCAGCCCCACTCCCTTCCTTGCTACAAGACCCATCAAAGAACATTTTCCATACTTGATCATTCTTCCCAACTAGACCTGATTCAATGGGGATCCACTCATCAACCTTAGGTTTTGTCAACTGCACTTGGAAATTGTCCATATCAATTTGCAAGAAACATATTTGATTTGCTGACTCTTCCATGTCTTCTATGATATATGTGGACCGGGGTTCCCTATCAATTTTTACCTCCTACCCATTTATTGGAATCGTAGCATATGATAAATCTAACTGCACATACCCTCCAATCATGTTCGACCATTGCCTAGATAGCAACATCCCATAGTTTGGGGGGACATCGACCACTGTAATATCTGTTTTGTATGATGCTTCGGGACAGGCTGCCAATTTGAATTCTACATCCTTCATGATGCCAACCACCGGGACCGACCTATTGTCCATGGCATAACATTTCCCAAAGGTAGTATCAACTTCCAATCCAAGCTCTTTCATCACTCCAACAGGCATAACATTTATGGCTTCTCCTGAGTCGATCATACAATTCTTTACTTTCTTATTGTTTACCACCAAAGTGAGATAAAATGGGTCTACTTGTGTTGGGTTTTTGGTTATGGTGGACCCTAGATATATAACTGGGGCCATTTGTTCATTATTATTACCTTTTGGAACCTCTTTTTTCTGTTCGTTCACCTTTTCCTTCTGGACACTTGAAATTATCTCAAGAGTCTTTTCTCTGTATTCAGGAAACTTCATTATTTCCATTAAGGGAACAGAAACTTTTAATTGCGTTAATGCATTTGAAATATCAAATGAAGTGGAGTGTTGTGCCAAAGGAAATTTTTTTATATCTTCCTTTTGAACATCAGGACCCCTTGTATTATTCTTTGGTACATCTTCCTTAGTTTTAGCTGCTTTATTTGTTTGCCTGGGTGTTTCATCATTTTCTTTTATAAAAAGACTAGTGAGTTTTCTTTGCTTTGGATTCACCACCCTATTCCTCAAATCATAAGTTCTTTTTGCTTGTGCAATGGCATAAGCTGTAATTCTTCTCTTTTCTTCTTCAGTGGGGATTCTGAGCTTAACACTTTCATTTATGTTGGTGGTCACAGGTAACACAGAGCATTGATCAATGTTCATGGAATGTGATCCTCCTTCTTCTGCAAAGGATATCATGTTAACAGTTGGGTCACCCATATGTTCTTCATAACCATTCTCTTCCTCCTGCAATCCTTTTGCTACAATGTACAAAGAGGGAGCATGTGGCATATTGCAAGCATAACACCACATGCCATCATCCTGAGTATAGTTTACTGTTCTTTTCAAGGGATCTGGAATTTGCTGGTTATCTCTGTGATTCCTGTCTACTGGTTTTCCATCTTTCCAGGTAGTGTTATAGGGCATGTCATGCAATCTGGGCCTCTTAGGATGATAATATTGCTGCTTCTCTGTTTTGTTTACCCTTACAGATAAATCTTTTAGGGCATTCAAAACTTTGTCAAGCTTATCCTCATCTTTATTAGCCTTGGGTGCTTTAGGATTGTACAACCTGGCATCTTCTCTTTTCCCCACTTTACCAGTAGCCTTCCTGTTATTTTCTATAACAATGGCATCTTTCATAACATCCCGGAGGTCTCTAGGATTTCTGGTTCTTAGCTCATAGTTTGTTTTACTATCATAAGCATTGATGTAATATAGAATGCTTACCTCAGGTACTGGTTTCATCCTATTGGGGATTTTGTTTAGAACCCTATTAAATATTTTATTAAAATCTACCACTGATTCGTTTTGCTCCTTTTTTATGCTAATGATCTCATGCAAAGCAAATTCAGGGTTGTTATGGTCTCCATACTACTCAAGGAATAAGTTTTTGAACTCTGCAAGATTTCTAATAGATGCATCGGGCAACGCCCTAAACCAATCTCTTGCATCTTCTATTAATGACTGCATAAATAACCTGATCTTAACATCTTCATGTGGTAAACCAAAATCCTCAATTACTGCATCAAAGGCTTTACAATGAGCTTCTCCTGAAATTGCATTACTTCCAGTGAATCTTGGTATTGCAGTCCTAATTTCATTTGGGATAGGATATGGGTATACCATCATTCCTGAAAAATCAAACTGCCTCATTTGTTCCATATTCATTAGTCCATGTCCCCCGTGAGGATTCCCAAAGTTTTGGTTCATATTACCATATAAGGGTATTTGATTTTGATAAGGAAAAGGGTATTGATTCTGGTATTGATATTGAAATTGATCAGGGGGTGGATGTTGGTTATAAAATTGACCTGGAGGCGGAAATTGGTTATGAGCAGCAAAGTTTTTATGTAAATTTGGCTGGACTGGTGGTGCACTTGATTGCACATGATCATCCCTTTTGTTAACAAACAAGGGGTTCTCATAAGCCTTAAAATTATTACTCTTTGTTTTACCCACTCCCTGAGCACATTTTTTCTTGTAGTTGTTTACATCTTTATTAAAGTCATCCTCACCAACATTTATGCCTAATTTAGCACATAGTTCCAAACATTCCTGAGTCCTTCCTGAATCTCTCATTTCAGCAGCTGCCTCCATCATTTGTCTAGTTAAATCTGTAAATCTATCTGCAGGATCTGCCATACCTGATCCTGATGAAGGCGGTGTGTTTTGTCTGGATCGTGCTTCGTGATTTTCGAAACCAGGGGGAATTTGATATCACCCCTTCTGAGCTTTATATGCTGCAACCAAATCCTCATTTACTGGGCTTGAAGTAGTTGCTTTATCCTGTTCTCTTAAGGGTGAATGTTGGTTGCTTTCATGCTTATACTGATTGTACCTTTCTCTCATGAATTCATTCATGGGTTCTTTGTTTTTGTTCTTTCGTTGAGAGAAATCTAACTCAGATAAAGATTGTCCTTTTGTGACTGATCTCGTTCCGTGCATAGATATTCCTCCCCTTCTTTTTTTTTTATCTTTGAGTCGCCACCTCTCTTCTTAAGAGGAAATTTTTTTCTTTCTTTTAAGTTTTCTCCCACAGCAGAGTCTTAATAATTCTCCCCAGCAGAGTCGCCAATCTGTTGGGTCTCAAATCAACAGATTGGATAGGTTCTAAAGAAATGCCAACTCCTATGATCAAACCCTCCAATTGACTTGGCCAACTTATAGAGTGAACCTATTTGGTTGTTAACTCTCTCACTTCAGGCTCTGCAGGACCTAGGCGGGTATACCTATTCACCAGTTGTCTTTAATGACAGGTGCTTTTTATAGCAGATTAAGTGTCCTGATCTAGTTTCCTCCTATCTCAGAATGGCATAAGTTCCTAGGATGGAGATATAGTAGATGCGTTCAAGATTGTTGTTGTAGAAGCTATTCGATCTTAGTTACTCCTATTGCTTTAAAATAACATATGATTAATATGGTGATAAGTGTAATCTATAAATAGCCAGTGCCTTCTTCGCTGTTTGGGCTACAGAGTCATTATATTTTCTTTGGGACATACTGTGCGAACTTGTGAGACAGTTTTTTAAACCACTCCTTTATGGACCTGTCGGTTATTATTTCTTTTGAGATCAATTGAATGCTTATATCATAAGTTGCTTGAATGAGTTTAACCCTACCTTTAAGGGACCATTCAAGTAAGCACTGCGAAGAACAATTATAATTCGCAAGAAGAACTTTTATTTCAACCTTATAACATACAATATAAATTTCATTTGAAGAATATGAATAACCTTATCTCTTTAGATAATATCACAAGCGATTGCCAAAAACAAAATGAAATAATCCACAACACATACGCAAAGAAAAATGACTAATCATAGCATGTATTCCATCAAAATTTGTATAACAGAAAACTTACAGGCTGTCATACATTGCTATCTTGTTCCTATGTATCTCTTGTTACAATATTACAAAACCTTTCTCATATATATATGAGAGCAAAAGTCATTTATGAAAAGACGTGTCTTTTCAAAATACTAATTGTTAATTTGAATATTCCTAACAAACTTAAGTAAAAAGAGATTAAGAATTCCTAAATGATGAATATAATCATCTTCTTTAAAAGTCTTGATCTTAACACTCTGTTTCTTCAATTCTTCTCCTTGTGAAAGGTTTTCGAAGATCATCTGGTTGACGGTATGGGCCATGTCTTTGCTTTGGTCCAACCTTGATAGAGCCCGATCCTTGATGTTTACAAGTTCATTCCGCAAATCTTCCATGGACATTACTCCTCCTTCTTTATAAAACGAGGGCATTCCAATAGGGCTCCCATCATCCAATTCTTTAAGATCTTCTTTTAGCATATCTTTGAATTTAACATGATCTTCTATATATGAAGTCCCTTCAACCTTCTCCTCTGGTGTCATCACATCAACACTGTTTATCACCTCATGCAATCATGCTTTTAACCTTTCATGCTCTCTTAATGCTTTTATGGTTCCAGTGTACACCCTCCAATAATGTTCGACATGTATAAGCATGGTGTTGAATCGGTGTTCAATGATGTCATTAACCAATTTATCCATCTTTTGCTGGATATTATTCACCTATTTGGTAGCCTTATCTGCTTGATACTTCCAATATAGAACATCAGAAACATCATCCAAGCTCTATCCTATGGGATATGAGGCATATTCATTTAAAGGAGTTCCTGTCTCAAGTTGTAATATTTTCATTTGTAACTTATGATTCTCCTCTTTAGATCTTTCATACAAGCCCTTATAGGTAATATTTTCCCTAACCAAAAACTCTATCTGATCCAAATTTAATTTGGCTACATCCAGGTTCAACTTTGTAGTTACCCTAGGGTCAGTCTTTCCAACCTGATGAATCATGAGGTGTCCAAAGGTTTCTTTGATATCCACAATAATTGGCCTTTTTCCTATCAAATATAATGCCCATTGTAGGAGAGCCTTTTGATCAGGATCATACCCAGAGCCTAGGAACAATTTATCTATCTCTTGAGGCAACACTTGTTGATTCAAGTCTTGCTTCTTCAAGAATCCATCAAACAGAAGTGCTGAATTTATGTCCCAACCAGAAAAGATGATAACACTAGCCTCTTTTAATATTTTCCTCCCTTTCTCAGGGGTCATATCTTTCATGAGGGTATCGATTTCATCCTGTAGTCTTTTCATCTGTTCTTCTTCTAGTCTCCCAGCCATACTTCGTTTCACATGGGCCCCTTTATACTAGTACAAGAATGAAAGGAATTCCCTCAAAGAGGCGAATCCGTCATCAGCAACGAAGTCTTCATGCTCTGTCATCCTTATGTCAACTACATCTCTAATGTTAAATTCACCAGTGTCCACATCCACCTCTGCCTCAAAACCAGGGGGATAATCTTCTCTGGGGGAGTCAGGAGGGATGCTACTAGCAGCTGATTTTGGTGACATGTGAGCCAATGGTTGACTATCCTTTTCAGTGTTGATAAAATGAAGGAATTGTGGGGGCACTCTATGCATAATCTCTACTTCATGTTGAAGTAGCTTTTTGGCTATCTCCAAAGGATCTTGGAGGTTTCCAAGTAGGTCTCCATCCACCATCCCCCTTGCTCGTTTCCATTTGAAGGCTTCCCAAGTCATTTCGCTTCTTTCTCTCAAAACCCTGGCCTCTTCCCTTTCAAGGTTCTTGATTAAATCGTCTGGCATTTTAGCCACATGTATTCCGGCTTTTAGTTTTTGTGACACCCTGGTAGCTCTTATATATCCCTCAGGATCAAAGTTCTCTCTAGGATCACCCAGAGTCATGCCATAATAATCTAATTTATTTTGAAGTAAATGATAGCTTTTGGAACTTTTAACAATAAAATCAGAAAACACGAATAACCCTGGAACAATGGATTGTTTACCAAAATCTGTAAGATGTTTGGCACTGACAGCAGATAATTGTCTCACAATCTCTAGGCTAGCCACCCTGTTTGGTACTATAATTGGAAGCATGTATGGCTTTCCTTCATACCCAAATACCTTGATTTCTGTATGATTAAGGTGGCAATACCAGTCACCCCAGTTGTGATCAATCTGAGACTTTGGAGAGAAGTCTTTTGGCCTGAGGAATCTTTTAATTTAAGGGGACAAAGTATAATCTCTATGTTGTCCAAAGGCCGCACTAAGGGGTTTCACAAAATATTCCTGAAAGTGCCAGTATTGGTTGTTCATGAATCTTTGATCCCATGCAGAAACCCACAACTGAACTGGTTTCTTCAAACCATTCTTATCATAAGCTCTGATGCTGAAATCATTTGACCAGAAATTGATTTCTTGTCCACAATAAAGAATGATGTGCATCAATAAAGAATACAATGAGAAATGGACATTCACAAGGTCTCCTTTCAACTTTTCCAACCCATGATTTAGGGCATCTGCAACATAAGTGACATAGTCAAATGACCTAGGGTCTTTCGATTGTAAATCAGCACACAGAACCATAACCCCAATATCCATGAGAGGATGAGCCTCTAAGCCTAATACTTGGGCTGCAGCTTAGTATGTATACTTAAAATACGGATGGAATTGGTTGACATCAAATGGCACCTTGTCATCTTTACTGAATGGAACAAAGGACCCGCCCACTTTTGGCCGATGAATGGGTAATCTCCACGTCCTGTAGATGTCTTCCAAGTTAAAGAATTCTCGCGACAGTTTCTGCATATCAATTTTCTCTTCTACTTCCCAGTCTAGATCAAATACCATATCAATAGTCTGTTTGTTAATCACCACCAAGGGATTCCCTCAGTAGTCGCATATGCTTTTGGGTCTTGGATTATAGCAATCTACCAGAGCTTTCATTAATTCAACATCCACAAATACATTCGGGACTACCAATTTCCCTAAGTTTTTCTTCCATAGGTTACTTATGGGCTCAGGAGCATCCCTTCTCTTGTAACTAAACAAGAACAACTCATGTCCTCTGATTTCCGTCCATATGTGTCCTAGATGTTCAAATCTATCCTCCAATCCTTCTTCTTCACTCTTGATCTTTTTAGACCTCACACTGGATGTCGGGCACTGGTCTAGCAAATCCTGAGTCAAAGCTCTACCCTCCTTTTTCTGTCTTTTGGGCTTCTCTTCAGGGTTTAATTCTTTCCCTTTTCTACTCTTTTTAGAAGAAGAAGAAGGTTCCATAATTTCAGTAAATACGAGAAATCACACTTACTTGGAGAATTGTCGAACTCTTCTGATTGTCGTTCACGAACTTCAGCAAATTCCTTGCAACTTTCCGTCTTTTGGCATCAATCTGGTTCTTATGAAGATTCGATCAATTTAGCTGTAATTGCATGGGCAACTTGTGCACAGTTAATGTCTCTACGTCTATAACGACTATTCAAATGTTTAAACTTAATTGTAGATGTGACATTCTTCACTTGGGCCTTTAACTCTTTCGCGGGAAGTACTGTTCAACTGAAATGATCGTAAATCAAGTTTTTGATGAAATCCTTGTCTTCAGCCGAATACTTTGATCTTTCATCGAAAGCTCACTTTCCTCGATATCACTTTATCGGCAAATAGCCCATGTCAAAAAACCATTTTCTAGTCTCCTCGAAATCATCTTTTCCTCGATGAACTTTCTTTCGATGAGTCATTCGTGAGTTTCATCGAAATCATATTTCGATGAGTTCTGTTCTTCGGTGAAAGTTCATGCAAGCTCTTCAAAAGTCTTTTTTCTTCGATATCCCTTTTATCGATAAAACCCCTCTATTTTTGTTCGATATAATGTTATCGATGAGATTTGCTTTTCGATGAATGTTTTTTAAGTGTCTTCGGCAGTTGTATTTCCTCGACTTCACTTTTTGCTTTTTGCTTCTCACTTTTCGATGAAACTGGAGTATCGATGAGCGGCTTCCTTCATTTATCGAAAATGATATTCCGCCGAAGACATCTTTACGTAGTGTTTTACACGTCATGTTCTATTTCGATGAAAGTATTCTTTCAGTGAAACTCCTTTGGAGATGCTCAATATGATATTTTGGTCGATGATCTTTTAGTTTTCACGCCTATGGGAAGATTTTTTTTATTTCAAATATAGTGTTCAACACGACGTAATATTAAAAATGGTTGGGGTTCTGCTGCTTTGCTAGGTAATCATTACCTTTCCATCAAAGCATAAATTATTCATAAACCCTATCATGATTATGCGGTCCTTCCCTCCCCATAAATCTGTCCTTTCTAAGGAGCTCTTTAATGTTCATATTAATATCTTCCCCGTGCCAAATCAATTGAGAATCATAATTAACTCCTAGGTTTGCCAGACAGTCCGCCACCATATTTTTCTCTCTAAAGGCATGTTGAATAATTATTTCTTTAAAACTAGCGATGGTTTCCCTAGCTTTCAGGATAATGTTTTCAATTGACCATGATGGCTTTGACTTCCCCTTCAAACACTTAATAATATTAAGTGAATCTCCCTCAAGCCATAATTTATCACGATTAAGATTCTTGGCTATAATTAGGGTGTTCAGGGCAGTTGAGGCTTCGGTAAAATGACTAGTTTGACTCCCCAAAGGACCACCCACCGCAACTAAGCAGCTTCCAGCAAAATTCTTGACAATGCCCCCATATCCAGCTTTACTCGGATTCCCCTTAGAGGCCCCATCAAAGTTAGCCTTAATCCACCCTTGAGGAGGAAAACACCAAACTAGACCTTCTCTTCCCTTCTCCTTACTAGTTGTAGTAGTAGAGAGGTTCCACCTGTCATTGAAGTCTTCTTTAGCAGATGGTCCATTATCAGTACCATAGATACATTCAAATATGCTCCTATAAATTTTATCCACCACCACTTTAGGAATGGCACTTTTATCCCTAAAAATCCTATTGTTGTGCTCTTTCCATATATTCTAGATAACATTCGAGAGAGTAATTTTCCATGTCTCCACAATCTTTGGATCAGAATTAGGGCAGTGCCATTGCTACCAGGATTCCCCTAGGGAGTTTGGAAAAACCCAGCTCAAATTCCACCTGCTTAAGATGATTTTCTAGATTTCCTGACTAAAAGTACATTGATTAAGAATATGGCAAGCAGTCTCTTCTTCCCTGCAACAAAGAGAACACCTGTTAGGAAAAACAAAACATCTCTTTTGAAGGTTGTCCAGAGTTAAAACCTTGTTTTGGATGAATATCCAAAAAAAGATATTAACCTTAGGAACTAACTTCTTGTTCCAGACTTTAGCCCAAATAGGAGTTTCTTCCATAAATTCATTATGGATAGCCATAGCTAAGGACATAGAATATTTCCCATCTGGGGTTTCCCTCCATATCAATCTATCATCTTTGTTGTCTCTAGGAACTTTAGCAGAGAGAGCAATCTGAAGGAACTTAAGCCCTGAACACTACTGGCTAAAATCAATCCATTTCCCATTTCTCCAGTAGTCTCTAACCAGCTCCCCAAACCTGCTTTTGAACCAGTCTTTCCATTCATTAAGGATTGGAACTTCCTCCAGAGGTTTATCCAAAATCCACCTATCTTCCCAAAATCTTATTCTCCTACCATCCCCAAGATTCCAAATTCAACCAGCAGCACCCCAACTTTTAGCTGATTAGACTGCATTCCATATAGCAGAACCTTCAATGATAAAAGAATCATCTAAAAATTCTTCCTCATAAGGTTGCATATAAAGATATTTGTTTTTCCAGATTAAATTCCATTCTCTTTCCTCCCCTTTCATTCTCCAAATTTGTTTAACTAATAAAGCCTTATTCATAGAACTAATATTCCTTAAACCCAACCCCCTCGAGGCCTTAGGAGAATAGATTTTATTCCAGGCAATAAAGGGAATTTTGTTTTTGACTTCCACCCTTGACCAAAGAAACTTTTTTTGGATTCTTTCAATTGCTTCCGCAAACTTTATGGGGATTTTGAACAAACTAAGAGCATAAACAGGCAAGTTTTGGAGAGTGGCTTTGAGCAGAGTAACTTTGCCCACTTGACTAAGGACTGCCCCTTTCCAACCAGCTAGTTTAGAGTTAAATCAATCCACCAACTTATTCCAAAAAATATCCTCAGGCTTAATACACAGAGGAAGCCCTAGAGAAGAAGAGGGAAGCTCAGTTATTTTGTAGCCAAGAATTCTTTCAATCCTTAATTGCCTTTGAACAAGGGTATTGATGAAGAACAAAGAACTCTTATCCCAATTAATTTTTTGACCAGAGGCAGATTCATAAATATTCAGCACCTTCTTCATATTTTTTAGCTTTCGTAATGGTAGCTTCCCCCATAGTGATAGAATCATCAACAAACTGTTCATGAGTACAAGTGAAATTGGATGAAGATGGTTTCAGACCTCTAAGATTGCCTTCTTCCACATTTTTAAAAATATATCTACCCAGACTTTATGCTAAAATAGTAAACAAGATAGGGGATATGGGGTCCCCCTATCTAAGACCTCTTGAGCTTTTGAAGAAACTTGACGGGGATCCATTGACAATAACAACAGAAGAGGAAGTTTCCATAAGTTGAGAGCAAAGCTAAATAACTTTTTCAACAAAACCAAATGCTCTTATAATCCTTAGGAGAAATTGCCAGTTTACTCTATCATAAGCTTTAGCCATATCTAACTTCAGAAAGAAACCCTGATTATTAGCCACTTTCAGGGAATGGATATTTTCATGAACAGATATAATGGAGTCCAGAATCTATCTACTGAGGACAAAGCCATTCTATTGGATAGAGATAATTCTTGGAAGAATTTCTAACAACCTAGAAGTCAGAACCTTGGATAAAATCTTGTAAAAAGAGTTACAAAGACTAATGGGTCTAAACTTATTGAGAGAATCAGCTCCTGGGATCTTTGTAATTAGGACAATGAAGGTAGCATTCAGTTCTTTTAGAAGCCTTCTAGAGCCAAAGAATTCTTTAACACCTTTGCAGATGTCAGTCTCCACAATATGCTAGAAATATTGGAAGAAAAACATAGGAAAACCGTCTGGTCCAGGGGATTTATCTCCCTGAAATGAAAACACCACCTTTTTGATTTCCTGATTAGAGGGAATACAAGATAAATAGTTATTGTCTTCCACAGTCAGAGTTGATGGAATAGCTTGCAACATGATGTTTTGATTACTGATATCCAGTTTGTCCACTTCTCCTAACAGGGTGCCAAAATACTCCAAAGATTCCTTTCTAATATCATTATCCTCCATTTAAATCCCTTTATTATAGGATAATTTGGATGTCCTGTTAGCCGCCCTATGCTTAAGAGCAGTTAAGTGAAAAAATCGGGTGTTTTTATCACCTTCCTTCAAGAACAAGACTCTCGATCTTTGTCTCCAGAACGTCTCTTCATTAGAAATAATGGTGTGGTATTTAGACAAAAGAACATTTTCCACCACCCTCAGTTCATCAGGCAACCCATTCTCTTGTATTCTATCCTGAACTTCTTTTATTTCTGTTTTAATTTAAATTTTACTCTTGAAGATGTCCCCAAAAATCTCTTTATTCCAGATTTTAATTTTAGCCATTATAATATTGAGCTTTTTAGCTATTCTAAAGAGAGTCGTACCCTCAACCTCAAAATTCCACCAATCAACAACACAAGCTTCCAAGGAAGGATGGGATAACCACACTTTTTCAAATCTAAAAGGGAAGTTTCTCTTAGCCGAAAAAGAGTTGGTAGTAAAAGAGATAGGATAATGGTCTGACCTAATTTTGATAATAGAAGCAAGAGAGTAGCTATACTTGGCTAACCACTCATGAGAAATTAAAATTCTATCTAACTTCACTTGAATCAGGTTAGCTCCGGTTCTTCTATTAGTCTAGGTATAGTTAATACCTTGAAGATCCACATCCATAAGAGCTTGATCATTAATGAACTCCATAAGGTCTTGTTTCGCATCAAGCTACAAGGGGAGACCTCCCATCTTCTCTTCCTCTTTTAGTGGAGTATTGAAATCTCCCATTATTATCCATCTTTGATCATCAAACTTAAGTCTGTAATCAACAAGGCTTCTCCAATATTTAACTCTCCTAGTTTTGGTATTAGGCACATAGACATTAGTTAACACCCATATAAAGTTATCCTTGATATGTTCAAGCTGCACAGAGTTCCTATTAAAAGCAAAGATGATTTCCTTACCTTTAATGGTTTTTTGGTTCCAAAAAATCGCAGTTCCTCCAGAAGCTCCCTCCGAGCTAGATCCTATGACACCATTATTTTTAAAAATTCTAATCTTTTCCACTTTTTCCTTAGACATCTTGGTTTCCTGAACAAGGACCACATTCAGTTTATGATCTCTTATGATGTTTCGTAACACATCCTGCTTATGAGGGGCATTCAACCCTATGATATTCCAGTAGATTATCTTCATACTTTAACCGGAGATAGGGCTGACTCGATGGAACAATTTGTTCCATCATCACGGTTCTTCCAGCTTTCCTGTTCCCTTTGATGTTTTAGAGATGGCCTCCCCTAATTTTTGTTCTGGCTTCCAACATCTACCTTTTTCTTATTCATGCTTCTAGTTGAGATACCTCCATTGAGTTCCTCCTTATTTAATTTTCCCTCTTTCGAACCAAGAATCCTGAGATTTCCTTCCAGGATATCCATTACCACACTATGTGATGGGGTTTTACATTGAGGAGGCTTTGGGTTTCCAATAGTTAAAAGCAATAAGGGCTCGATATCAGAAGGGTTAAACTCTTGAGCTTCATTAAAGTTTTCCTCAATTGATTTTGAGAAAGAAGAAACAGGCACAACTTCATTGGGACTTACCTCTTCCTTCTCCTAATTGACAAATCCAACCTCCTGGTCCTCTGGGTTATTTTTGTTGTTCAACTCTCTACCTTTCTCCCCCTCTTTAGAACTCTCTGTTTGGTTATTAGAGCAGTCACAATCCTATTTTTCATTATTACTATTCTCACCCTTCTTAACCTCATTTACTAGTTCCATTACTTCCTTATTTTGATCACACTCAGCTGATGAGTCTCCTTTTTTATCAATCATTTTCCAAATCCTTTTATACTTAACATTTTTATCAGTCTTTCTTTCCTTACTCTTCTTAAGCGGACATGATTTTGCCCAATGCCCCAATTTCTTGCAATGGAAATAGGCAAACGGGAGTGATTCATATTCAATGGCTTGGGTCCATTTCCCTAGTTTAGAAATAATCTCTATAGATTGGGGCATATCCGTCATTTGATTAACATTTACACAAATGCGAGCAAAGACCAACCTTGATTTAGCCACCGTCATTGGATCAATCAAAATAAGTTCTCCAAAAGAATTTGCAATACCCTTAAAGACTTCCTCATTCCAGAATTCCAGTGGGAGACTCGAGAGGCGTGTCCAGACTAGCGCTAAAACAAAGAAGGATTCATCAAGGGCGAGGTTTGGGACCCATTTCTGAAGAGCCAAAGTTGACTTGCCGAACATCCATGGACCTTCACATAGAGCCTTATTCATATCTTCTTCAGAGTTAAAAGCAAAGGAAAAAAAACCCCTAGGCAGTGCTGCCACATCCACTTGACCTTTTAAAATCCATTTCCTCCTTATGAAATTCCTCTATTAGCATGGTGATGAAAGTAGAAAAAATTACTCAATCACAAATCAAGGTTAATCTGTACTAAAAATACAAGGAGGTAGAGATTTCTCTAACTCTGGCAGTCAAGCATATGAGGTCACATGATCTCCATCACTCACCAAGTAAGAATAGGATAAGAGGAAAAAATCATCTCAACCATTAGAAGTCTCAAATCAACATAAGGACACACCAAAAAAATATGCAGGACTAACATCTAGATCCAAAAATCATGTGCTCACAAGCTAGAATGATAAGGAAACCCACAGTATCACTTAATACACTTTAATCTTTTCATCTTAACACTAGTAATGCCTCCCAATATGTACATAATCCATGACACAAATCTTGAACACCTAACATGACTAAGAGGAGGAGATGAATCAATCTAAAACTTTAGAATCAATTATTAATAATCAAAATTAACTTACTTAACAATAACACATTAATCATCATCACATAAGAATCAACCATCAATAAATGAACACATGAACACCATATTTAGGTGGAAAACCTAAACAGGAAAAATATCAGTGAGAATCTATCTTGCAATATGAATAAAAATGTTTACAACGCTTTAGGCCTACTATTGAAGAGCACCAACACCTGAAGGACTTGTAGAACTAAGTTGCACACCCTTAGGAAAGATACAAAGAGGACTTGCACATCTGAAGATCACATCTTCAGGATAAGATACAAACTATTACCAAAGGACCCACTGTCAATCACCAATGAATGAAATATTTGAATTGAAATTGAGAAGGATTCTCTTGAACATGAAAATTTCATTGAACAATTGGATCATGCGACCAACATCATGACAAAAATATCTAATAATCTTCAGTGTCACACACTATCCTGATAAATATATCACCTTTAAAGCTCTTCTCAAACTATCTTTTACATCACCACAAACTCAAATCTGTTTGCAAATCATTCACATACACTTCTCACACAATTCACTTCTCATCCACACATCTTAAATATTAGATACAATATTGAAATCCTAATTAAGGGTCGGCCAAGATAGAATAAGCAATACTACCTAAAATAAACCACCTAGACCTAAAATACTTAGATCGGTCCATTCCAGGAGAAAGAGGGAACCAAAACATACCACAATACATCCTTACATGATTGATCCAACAACCCACACACGCTAATATCTAAAGGTGTTACAAAACATAACATGTATACACAATCAATCAGTTGGCCACATTGCCACTTCCAATCCAAAATACTTCATGCAAATCTCCACAAACCATGGTGAGACCCAAATCAACACCTCAACATATCTTCCAACACATATCCAGACCAAAATAATATGATCCACTAAACCACAATACAACTAGAAACATATCCAGAGTGCAACAAAAGCATTCCAAACCACCCTGAATACAGGATGACACAACCAACATAAAAGCATATCCAGACCAACATCCATTAGATAACCAGGTTTGACAAAGCATATCCAAAACAACATCCATTTGGATAACCAAGTTTGACATCAATGATAACCATACAAGACTATGCTATCAACAAACACCAACACCCCCCCTTTGTCATTGATATAAACACCAATAAATAGCAACACCAATATAATCCTAATAATATCACAACAAATCTCTCCACACAATAATCTCACAACAAATCTCTCTTCAATCTCACATCTCTCCCCCTTTGACAATATTGACAAAGGGCATTGTAAATTATACTAACAAACTCACACCACAACTCCCCTAAGAGAAACAATAGCATCAATCCAAGAGACAAGGATAAGCACTAAGTCTCCTCCTAGAAAGATGTGCCACTAAAAATGCATCTAATTAGAAAAATGAGGGGCAATAACCCCTAACTTTTGCCTGAGATACTCAAAAGCATCCTTTTCCAAAACCTTAGTAAAAATGTTTGCTAGTTGCTCTATTGTAGAAATGTATTTCATTATGACTTCCTTCTTTGCAACCTTGTCTCTTAAAAAATGATAACATATTGAAATATGTTTAGTTCTTGAATGTATAACTAGATTCTTTGAAATGTTTATAGCACTAGTATTATCACACATAATAGGAATTTCTTCACCATACACTAATTTGATATCCTTAAGAGTCTACTTCATCCACAAAAATTGAGCCCAATGGTATGCTACATCAATATATTCATATTTTATTGTGGATGATGGCATTTATGCTTGTTTCTTACTCATCCATGAAAAAAATCTCTCTCCTAAAAAGAATGCACCGCCACTAGTACTTTTGCCATCATCAATACTTCCAGCCCAATCAACATCTATATATGCTTTCAACATTAAATCTCCATCTTTCTTGTACCATAGGCCAATATTTTGAGTTCCTTTCATATATCTTAAAAAACTCTTTACTACTTGATCATGAGTTTGCTTCGAGCTAGCAATTGGGGCAAACGTTTCTTCAAAATAAATACCTTCTACCTAAGAATAGCCTTTACATACCAATCTTCCCTTATTTCTTGTGGCTTGTCCTTGTTCATTCAGTTTGTTTGGAGAAAACACCCACTTAGTTCCTATCACATTTTTATCCACCGGTCTAGGTACTAGCTCCCAATTCTAATTCTTCTATATCCTATTCAATTATTCTTCCATTGCTTTAACCTAACTTTCTTCTTTTCTTTCTTCTTCATATGATTTAAGTTCATTGACTAAAAGAAAACAACAATTATTTTGCTTATTTACCTCTGTAACACTTTTTATCTAAACTCTTTTGTTCTTTTGTCTGATTATTTGATCTTCTGAATGATTCCTCTACACATATTTTGAGGTCTTGATTTATTTCTCTGGTCCTTCTTTATCTTTTTTTGTTTCATTTGATTTTTCTTCATTGTTTCCTTTTGGATATATTTTTTCTCCTACAACAATAGTAATAATCTCAAATTCGATCTCTTGAATAGGTTCGGGGGTAGTCTGATCTCATGCCTCACATACTTTCACATTTGTACTCTCCACCATCTTGTTCAATCTCTTATTGTAACACTGATAGGATTTTCTATTCATATCATGTCCTAATAATACTCTTTCTTCTACTTTGGTATCAAACTTTCTGAGGTCATTCTCATCTCTTCTAATATAGAACTTACTCCCAAAGATTCTGAAATATTTCATAGTAGGTGGTCTTCCATACCAAAACTCATAAGGTGTCTTAGTATGATTTATTATTATCTAAACCCTGTTAAGAATGTAAATAGCAGTATGCACAGCTTCTTTCTAGTATGCATTAGACAAGTTAGCATATTTCATCATAGTCCTAGCCATCTTAATAATAGTTATATTCTTCCTTTCTACCACACTGGATTATGCTGAGGAGTTCTTAGAGCAGAAAGATATCTCCTAATAACATATCTCTTACAAAAATTGTCAAATTTATTTGAAGTAAATTCTACACCTCTATCAGATATCAAACACTTTATTTTACAATAAACTTGATTTTCTACCATTGACTTGAAAATGTAACCTGTCATTCAAGAATAAACATCAATGAGAAACATAATATACCTTTCACCATTAAGACTGCTTGTCCTTGTAGGGCCACACGAGTCTATATGAATTATCTCCAACAAATATAATGTATAATACTCCTTATTATTGAAACTTCTCTTTTTTTGCTTCCCCAACTAACATTCCTTGCACACAGTGTCAATAGGCTTGACAATCTTTGGTAAATCTCTTATTGCTTTAAAGTTACTAATATTTATCATGTTATCAAAGTTAACATGTCTCATCCTCTCATTCCATAACTATCATTTGTTTCTCTAACTCAGATAACATTTGTTTCCACTTATGTCTTTTATATAATAAACATTTCCACTTGTCTCGATTCCTTTTGCTACAAACTTTTCAGTCTTACCTTTTTTTTATCATACATCTAGTATCTATGGACACGACTTCATAACCTCTATTGCATATTTGACTAACACTCAACAAACTATGTCTCAAACCTTCTACATATAAACACCATAAGTTTCATAATAACCATCAATTGAGATGCTTCCTATTCCAAAAAATGATGTAGTTTCTTCTCCTGTAAATTTTACTGATCCACCATCATACTTCTTCAAAGTGATAAACTTGTCTTTGTCTTTGTTGATGTGATTTGAGCATCCAGAATCAATGGTCCATGATCTTGGTTCAACTTTAGTATGCAATATAATCTTCTCTTTTGGTCTTTTGGATCTATCTTAATTTTTCTCTTCTATAGCCAAGAATAAAGATTCTTTATTTGAGTCTTTAGCATCTTATTCTTCAGATGAATGTGCCTCCATAGAGAAAAAACTATTTTTCCCTTTATCTCTATCATTTGTTCTTTTCTTAAAATCATGTCTTCTATATCTACTTTTCTTTTCATCATCATCATCATCATATTTTCTATAGTCTTCTTTGTATATACATTTAGAAGCATAATGATGAATTCTTCCACAATTAAATCATTTAAAGGACAACTTACCTTTGTACTTTCTAGTTCCTCTCTTCAGTCTTCTTACAAAGTTTTCTTCGATCTCATCCAATTTCTCCCTTGTTTTTGATTCATCTCCTAATATCCTTGTAGCTTCTCTTCGATAGGATTTTATATCTTCCATCTCTCCAAGATCATAGGCAAATAATGTTCCAACAAGTTGATCAATTGTGTAGTTATTTAGGTCATGACATTCTTCAATAGCATATTTTTTTAGTTTTTTAGGGTTTGGTCAATGGAAACAAGATCTTTCTAATGACATCACTTTATTCTAACATTCCACCAATAGCTTGGATAGCTTCTATTGTATCATTTACTCTATGTATGTATCTCTCAATACTTTCATTGTTAGCCTGTTTGAAATCTTCAAATTTCTGCTTCAAGTTCAAAAGTCTTGCTTGTTCAATCTTCGAATCACCTTCATATGCATAACATAACTTGTTCCAGATTCTCTTAGCTTCTTTCATTCCTTTAACCTTGTCATATACTTCATCACTAAGAAAACTGATAAGTCTTGTTCTATCTTTTGAATTTGTCTCTTGAGCCTTAATTTGATTCAGAGTTGATGGTCCATTCGGAGGGCATTGATAACCTATGTGAATAATTTCCCTGTAGTGCCCACTCTTGAGAAGACTCTTGTTTTAGTTTGGATTGACTTGATCACACCTTTATTTTGTGCGATTGATATGATAGATATAATTTGACTTATGTGATGCATGGATATTGATTATGACTATTTATATTTCTCAGTTGATGATTTTGATGATAGACATTACATGATCTTATACTATTGATGTTATTGACTATGATCATGACTAGTTATGACTTCTACATGGTTAGATGTTTATTATGATGTTAATCACTAAATGTATTATATTGTGATAGATGCCTAGATGGTTAGTAATAGCATTTTGATTATCATGTGCTTTGATAGATTCTATGGATTATGCCTCATTTTGGAATGGATATACTAAACCTAGTTTTGATTTGCTTGTGATGCGATGTTTGATGAGTTATATGTTCACTGTATGGATACTGTTTGACTGCCTTCATGGGGGATCAATATCACATCACTCATTGTGAGTGGGATGTGTCATTGCGATATCCCTCCACTTGGTTGTTTAGGGCCAAGATAGGAGGATGATAGATAGGGTGAGGATAGACGGGAGGAGTCACACCAGTCTGAGAGACATGAGAGAGAGTGCTCATGTTCTCCTAGGAGGAGATTTGTTGATGATCAGGAGAAGATATAAGCCAGTCGTATGAAGGACTTATTGAGAGCTCATCCACCCACCTTTGATGGTTCAGGTACCGATATGGAGGCAAAGGATTGGCTATTAGACTTAAGTCATTATTTTTCTATGCATCCGTATAGCAGTAACACCAAGGCTAGGTGTTCCATTATGCACCTACGCGACTTTTCTTCCACATGGTGGTGCACTAAGGAGAGGATGCTATGGTTGGAGATTACTACAATTACATGGGAGTTGTTTTTAGAGCATTTTCGAGCTAGATTCCTTTCAGAGAACTAGAGGTAGCATAAGGTTGATGAGTTCCATAACCTTAGGCAAAGTAGGATGATAGTAGATGAGTATGAGTAGAAGTTCTTTGAGCTCAAACAATATGCAGGGATAGTAGAGGATGAGGTAATTCTCATACAACACTTTGTGCAGGGACTTAGAGACTACATCGGCAGAGAGGTTTGCATGCACAAACCTAAGACTTTAGAGGTTGTTGTAGAGAGGGCAAGGATTTTTGAGGAGAATCACTCTTTGAGTACAGGAGGGCAGGTAGCTATTATTCCAGTTATAGGTACAACTGTTAGAGGTTCTCAACAACAGTTTGGAGGTGTGACTAGGAGCCACCCCACCTCTTTCCGCAGTAGCCAGTAGTTTAAGAGGAGAGAGTCATAGGGTCAATTTTTTTTGAGAGGTGTTAGATTTCTGGCTGATAGGAGTCACAGTCATCAACAATGTAATAGGAGATCTGCTCCTTCTCAGCTAGCTCAGAGTTCACAGTCAACCTCTAGTAGAGGCAGTGTTCAATAATTGAGTGCTACATCTGGGAGTAGGGTACATGACAAGAGAGGATGTTTTGCATGTGGACAATAAGGACACATAGCAGTTTATTGTCCTCAATGTATATCACAAACATCTGGACAACACCAACAGAGCCAACTATTGGAGATTCAGGTAGGTCTCACTGAGTATTTGTGGCGGTAGATAGCTGTCAGGCCGAGCACTAGGCCACGGTTGTGGAGACATTAGGTGTGATAGGTGGCATTCCTTGTTCTATGTTATTTGATTCAAGAGAATCATATTCATTTATTTCTCCTTATTTAGTAGAGAGATGTGGGCTTTCTACGACAAAGTAGGATGATAGGTGGCAGGTAGAGCTAGCTACGGGGTCCAGGGCCATAGTGGATTCCCTTGTGCTTAGGTGTCCTCTAGTATTTGGAGATTTTCATAGCTCAGTGAATCTACGTATTATGTCCTTGGGTTCCTATGATGTGGTTTTTGGCATGGATTGGATTGGGTTACACCAGGCATAGATATATTGTAGGAGCAAGAGGGTGCAGTGTGTAGATGATAGCAAGAGGAGTGTGGAGATTGTAGGCATTCAGAGGCCTATCTCTCTTCACATGATTTCTGCCATGCAGATGAAGAGATGTGCACGTAAGGGTTGTCAGCTATTTGCAGTCAAGTTGAGGGATGTAGACGAGGATATTAGTACAGAGGAGTTATTGCAGCAACATCTTATTCTTTAGGAGTTTGCAGATGTTTTCCCTAGTGAGGTTTGAGGTATGCCCTTGCAACGAGATATAGATTTCAGGATTGATATTGTTCCAAGAGATGAGCCTATCTCTAGGGCTCCATACAGGATGACCACTCAGGAGTTGAGTGAGTTGAGAGTGTAGCTTGAGGAGTTTTTAGAGAAGGGATTCATCTATCCTAGTGTATCCCCATGGGGTGCACCAGTGTTATTTGTGAAGAAGGATGGTTCTCTCTGATTGTGTACTAACTACAGGCAGTCGAATAAGGTGACAGTGAAGAATAGGTATCCCTTGCCTCAGATAGATGACTTATTTGACCACATTAAGGATGGAAAGGTCTTTTCTAAAATTGACCTTAATTCCAGATATCATCAGTTGAGGATCCATGAGGTAGATATACATCGTACAACTTTTTGCACCAGATATGGGCACTATGAGTTTACAGTTGTGTCATTCGATCTCACGAATGCACCATCAGTCTTCATGAGCTTGATGAATGGTGTGTTCAGGACATACTTGGATAGATTTGTGCTAGTTTTCTTGGATGACATTTTGATTTATTCCAGATGAGTAGAGGAGCATGAGGATCATGTTAGACAGGTCTTGCAATGTCTTAGGGAGAATCGGCTATACGCCAATCTGGAAAAGTGTGAATTTTTTTGGTACGAGGTCAGATACTTGGGCCATGTCAATTTTGGAGAGGGTATCATAGTTGATCCCTCAAAGATTCAGGTAATAATGGATTAGCTGACACCCACTAATGTGGGTGAGGTGTGCAATTTCATGGGTTTAGTTGGTTATTACCATAGATATGTGTAGTATTTATCTTGGATTTCTCACCCCATTACTTCTCTTCAGAGGAAAGGGAATAAATTCATTTGGTCAGAGCGTTGTGAGGCAGCATTTGGGACACTTAAGGAGAAGTTGACCAGTGCATTGATTCTTGCAGTTTCACATCTATTAGGTGACTTTGTTGTGTGTACGAATGCTTCATTGGAGGGTCTAGGAGAAGTATTGATGCAGAATGGTAGGGTGATAGCCTATGAGTCGTGGAAACTCAAGGATCATGAGATGAACTACCCCACTCACGATCTTGAGTTAGCAACATTAGTACATGCATTGGTTCATTGGAGGCATTTTCTCTTAGGGCATCGATTCAAGCTGCGCACAGATCACCATAGCTTACAATATATATTTACATAGTCAAATCTAAATGCTAGGCAAAGGCATTGGATGCAGTTCTTGTGTGAGTATGAATTTGAGGTGAAGTTCATCTAGGGTAAGGAGATTGTGGTAGCAGATGCACTGATCTGCAAGAGACGTGAGATATCCATAGTGACTTTGGAGGTGGATTTGAGGAGTCGCATTCTTAGTGCTCTACCAACAGATACATGGTACCAGGATGTTAGCTCAGAGATAGAATTAGGTAGAGCCTTGGAGGGTAGATATAATGGTTATTCAGTGGACATAGATAGCATTCTTAGACACATGGGATGCATTTATGTTTTGCCATCCAATGGACTTCAAAAATTGATCATGATAGAGGCCCATCATGCACCTTACTTGGCACATCTTGGTGTCAAGAAGATGCATGCAGACTTGAGATAGCTTTACTTTTGGGCAAGTATGAGGAGAGACATATCATATTTTGTCTCATGTTTCCTTAAGTGTCAGCAGGATAAGGCAGAGCATCGATATCCGATAGGATTTTTGCAATCACATGCAGTTCTAGAGTGGAAATGGGACATCATTTCCATGGATTTTATAGCTGGATTGCCTATCTCTTCTCATCGACGCAATGCCATTATGGTCACCGTTGATTGGTTGACCAAGGTTGAACACTTTTCACCTATTATATCCTCATACACAACAACCATAGTAACACAAAACTTTGTCAAAGACATCGTTAGGTTGCATGGTATTCCACGTAAGATCATATCAGATAGAGATCATGTGTTCAATTTTACGTTTTGAATAACACTACAATATGGTTTGGGGACTCAGCTTAACTATAGTACAACCTATCACCCAGAGACGGATGGTCAGACAGAGCTAGTGAATCAGGTTTTGGAGGATATGTTGATGATGTATGTTATGGATCAACAATCCAGATGGGAGGATTACCTATACTTAGTGGAGTTTGCTTATAATAATGAGTACCATTGCTCCATTGGTATATCTCTCTACCAGGATTTATATGGGAGTTCATTTCATACTCCTTTGAGTTGGGACATGTTAGAGGACATGATAAACATTGGTTCAGAGATGCTACAGGATATGGAGGAGTAGGCTACCTAAATCAAAGAGCATTTGACAGCTGCATAGGACAGACTGAAGAAATATGCAGATGCTTACAGGGTAGATAGATAGTTCTCAGTTGGTGATAGGACATTCTTGCGAGTTCACCCACGAAAGAGTTTGATCCGTTATGGAAAAGACTCTAACTTGGCACCTCAGTTTGTAGGACTATTTGAGATCTTGGAGAAGATTGGCCCTGTAGCTTATCGCCTTGCATTGTCACCTAGCTTGTCTTGCATCCATGATGTATTTTGTGTATCTATTTTGAGACTACACCATCCTGATGTATCACATGTTCTCGATTGGAATGCCTTGTAGGTCAAGGACAGACAACTTTCTTTGGAGCCCATGCGCATTCTTCAGCATAGAGAGACGTCCCTCAGAGGTTAGGTAATAGAACAGGTAAGGGTGCAGTGGGACCTTAATGATGACACATCAGCAACTTGGGAGGATGCAACACGGATGAGAGAGTTGTACCCCTACTTGTTCTTAGGCTTCCAGGAGTAAGCCTAGGCAAGGGGGGGAGGATGTAGTGCCCACTCTTGAGTAGACTCTTGTTTCATTTTGGATTGACTTGATCAGACCTTTATTTTGTGTGATGGATATGCTAGATATGATTTGACTTATGTGATGCATGGATATTGGTTATGACTATTTACGTTTCTCAGTTGATGATTTTGATGATAGACATTACATGATCTTATACTATTGATGTTACTGACTATGCTCATGATTAGTTATGACTTATACATGGTTAGATGTTTATTATGATGTTAATCACTAAATGTATTATATTGTGATAGATGCCTAGATGGTTAGTAATAAAATTTTGATTATCATGTGCTTTGATAGATTCTATGGATTATGCCTCATTTTGGAATGGATATACTAACCCTAGTTTTGATTTTCTTGTGATGTGATGTTTCATGAGTTATATGTTCACTGTATGGATACTGTTTGACTACCTTCATGGGGGATCAACGTCACATCACTCAATGCGAGTGGGATGTGTCATTGTGATATCCCTCCACCTGCCTATCATGTATATATATGTATGCATGTTGTTGGAATCCAAGAACACTAAGAGGGGGGGTGAATCAGTGTTCTACCAGAATGATCAATTTTAACCTTATTAAAACATGCATACACCAACCGGTATACCGGTACATATAAAATTGAAAGAAGTAAAGCAACCAATAAGCCAATCACATAAATGGATACAATAACATACAAAATTATACATGGAAAACCTCAAAGAGGAAAAACCATGGTGGGATTTTTGACCCACACTATCAATTCACTGGCCATATGAAGAGATATTACAAAATATAGGGGCATGCACTTGTACGAAGGCTTACAACCTAGAGAACACTACTCAATCACAAAAAGGAGCCTCACTGACTACATACAAATCCATACTACAATCCTGAGAAATGATTGAACTGCAAAGATAACATATTTTATGCCTAAATACAGTTATGGTTAAGCTCTATCTATTCCAGTCCGAAACCCTAAACCCTTTACCGGAATACCCCTTACATAAATATCCTCACATACATGATCTCTCTAATATGTTTATCATTACATAACATCATCCTATTCTCCTATCTATCCATTACACAAAATGATCTAACCTACTGACTTATATACCCTTCACAATTCAACATGCCTTATGTCGGCTTACAAAGATAATTACAATGTCAATATACATGTCGGCTAGATAACATAAATACATGAATATCAAAATAATTGTCGATTCCGGATCCAAAAGATGTCAGCCTCGAATACCGATAACCTGATTCTAAACCATGTCGCCCTGCATTGCTAGTAACCAAATAATTTCTCTCAACCTACTAGTGCTGGTGTCAGTGAAGTGTCTGTCGGTACACAATTAACCCAAAATATGAAGCCAAAATAAATTGCCATGTTGCCATCAATGACAACATAGTGAAACCAACCAATTGAGTGTCAATTGCCAATAATCTCCCCCTTTGGCATTGATCGCAACACTCAAGTGGAAAATGATCATGGTTTCATCTACCAGTTTCATCCCGAACCTACTCCCTCTGAGTTGAATATTCATCTATGATCACAATAAAAAATACTCCATATCTCCATATCTCCCCCTAATGTATACAACTCCTTTTTATTTTTTATTTTTTTTCACATCTATATCACTCCCCCTTTGACATCAATGGCATCAAAATTTCCAAAAAGAATACCAAAAATCCAAAACTAGGACAAAGAATGAAAGATAATGTACAATGAATATCCCAAAAATACCCTATCAGAGCTTAATATATTTGAAAATTTCCAGATAGGCCTTCTCCAAAAGCTCTAGATAAGTATCCCAACCAGATTTGAAAGTGTCAGAAATAGATACAAGTCCATTTAGCATATGGGAAAATGACTCTTTCTCATCTAACTTTGTTAGTGTGGGCTTACCAACCATACCTATACACTCCTTCTTATGTACACTAAGTGAATCTAACCGAGGACTCACCAAACCTCTAAGATTTCTGGATCTTCTTATAATTTTCTTTTTCTTTCTCAAGAGAAGAAAATTGGGCTTCCAAAACCAAAATCTGACCATCAATAGATGTAGTCAATGAATTCAATCCATCAAAAGATTTGGCTATACCTGCAATTTTCTCCTGAGATTCCTGAATCCTCTTATCCAAATTAACTATAAGAAAATATGTGTTACAACATACTCTATAAATATTTGTACACTTCTTTAAAGAATTATCTCTCAATTTTAACTTATCATTAATTTCCTTCCTTTCAGACTCAATCATTTGATCAAATGTAGCTCTCTTTGCTTGTGTGAACCTCTCCAGTGCTTTCCAGTTTGAAATCTACTGCAAGGACTAAAAATCCTTTGAAATATGTTCAGTGATTATCTTAAGCTTGCCGGATGGGCTTTCTTTATTTCCAAACTTGCACTTCAAGACTAGTATATGCAAAACAATGATAGAATGATCAATAAAACCTTTATCCATAGATCCCTCCTTCATCATTTTCTATGCAACCATCATCATAAGTTTAGTAGAACTCATTTGGGTTATTCTTTTCTTTTCAACTTGAGAGGTGTCAAGTGATAAAAATGATGGACTCACTACCAGTTCCCTATCAGATTCATCTTCTTCTCCTTTGATTATTTAACCTTTATAGTTTCCTCACTTGCATTGGTGGCTTTTCCACTTGGTGCAATCTCAGTAACTGTCGGTTCCTCTCTAGGAACTGTAACCTCATCTTGTACATCTGTATTCAGAGGATTGTTGTCCTCAACATTAGTAACCTGTTCATTATCAACCTTTACACTCTCTGTATTTGCTGCTGTCACAACATTTTTTTGTACATTTGTATCTACTAGGGGCTTAATTTCCTCTATCTTAATGTTTTTCAAAATTGAGGGTGAAGTACCGATAATACCCTTTCCTTCCCTTCAACCGGGATGTCTGCATTATCTGTCTTAGTTTATGGTGAAGTATAAAAACCATGGTTCTCTTCAAAGAACTTAACCCATGCCTTGTGGGTCTCCTTGATTATCTCATTTACTCTTCCTAACATAATACTGATTATTCTATGTTTGTTGTTAAATATTTTCCTATCTGCAACTTCAAGTGTCTTATCCATCTCCTCTGGAGCAATAGAAACACAAACAAATAACAACTCTTGTATCTTTATATGCTTGTTCTCTTGCATTGTTGATAATCTTCTAAATTCTAACATATCATATAACTATGTCGGTATTTGGTTTTCAATTTCTATCAAGGCTTTCTTATAAATATCCAAATATAAAAAAATGACTTCCTCTACTTCTCTTTGTTCATCATTTTCTAAATGTTCATAATAAAACTATACATTCTTTAACATACCATCTTTAGTAATCTCATCAACTAACTTTGCATAAGTCTTTGGTGGAATGATAGTTACATTACCATATTCAATTGCCAGATCAATGTCATCCTTCTTCTTTCTCCTTCCAGTACTAGATGGGGTTGAAGGTGTTACTTTTGGTGCTTTCTTCTATGCTGGTACCCTGATAGTAACTTTCCTAACTGGTTGCTTCTTAGCCTGTACCTTAGTTTCTTTAGTTTTCTTCCTTATAACCCTTTTGAATGCTAGGGGTGTGTCATCTTCAAATGCAGATTCTGCTGCAATAGGCTCAATGAATAATTGTAGTTCTTTTCTCTTCCTGCCTTTCTCTAGGACAACATCAATCGATGCTTTGATGCCCTGATAAACCTTTTCTATAAACTTACTTGCCTTTCCTTCTTCTCTCTCTTCTTTTGGTTGAACTCGGTTTCAACCTCTTGTGTCGTTTGCTTAGCAGTGCCAAAGGTTTTTACAGTTTCATCTACCAGTGCATCAATTAACATGTATGCATAAGCATCAAGAATCTGAGCATCAACTTCATAACCCATCTCCTCAATCCGTATCTTCAGGGGTTTGACCGCTTCCATGATTGTTTCATCTTTCTTAACCATGAAGCATATGTCAGTTGAGTATTTCTGAACAATGTGCTTAGGAACCCTCATCCTAGAATTCATAGCCTTTTGAAATTCTTTAAAATATCCTCATACTTTTTCATCTCTTTGACTACCCAATGTAGCAATAGACTTTTTTAGTTGCCTCCCTACCGGGATATCAAATGCTCATTTTCTCTTCCCAAAATCGAGTCTCATAGATGAAAAATAACATTAAACAGACAATTAGGATACCATATTGGAATGTCCCTTTATTTTATCCTTTAATCATTTTATAAGCTACATAAATGTGGGAGCTCGAAACAGAATTCAATTGGTTTGATTGTGTTACCTTGTAACCGATGACCATGCTTCCGAATCTGATATCTGTATCGGTTCATTCTCATTGACCGCCTATCTGATGTTGCACCGATAATCCTGTTAACTTGATCATTTGAAATTTTCTTCTCCAGATGTTGTCCAACCTGTGGTAAACTGGCGATTTCCCTTATGGCCTCCTTTGTAATCTTATATGGTCTATCTAAGGGTAAAAGCACAAAATTGTGCCATGTTTCAAGCCAACTTATCAACACAAACGAATTTAAGTAATTCTAACAAAAAATTAATTTTAGTCAAACATATGGTCTATATAGATTCATTATAAGTAATTTATATATGGGCCACAACTTTTCCAATTGAAAGTGTCCACTAAATGTATATAAAAACTCGATGTTTCAACAACTCCTACTCTTATAAATAATATTTTTTTGAAATGTAAAAATACCCTTTTATAGATCTATAAGTGAATTTCCAAAATATATATCTTTTAATATTTTTAATTATATTTAATATTTTATATTTTATTTTTATTGAAAGTAGGTCATCAGCACTAAAATATAAGGTTGATTATCTTGTCAAGGAAAAATACTAGAATTTATTCAAAAAAATTGAAAAAAATATGATGGGGTTTAGAAAAAAATCTATGTCAAGATGATATAATTCTTTTATAATTTGGATAAATAATTAAGAAAAAAAGTGGTGGGAATTGGAATTTATATTTCAGCACATGTAACATTTCACATTTATTAAATGTATATATATATTTTTAAATAGTAAAAAATATACCCATGCACTAAAATTTCAAATTATCAATATACACGAAAAAATTGAAGAAAGGTAAAATTTACTAAATGAAATGTGGTGGCTTGCGTAACTTCAATTTCAACATTTTATCAGCAAATAAATTATAGTGTTTACTTTATTAAAAACTACATTCAAATAATTTTTAAATTTTTTGTTAAAATTACAAACATAAAATAGACAAAAGGATATAAGTTTTATTAGTTTACACCATTTCAAAATTCAAAAAATATAGTTCCTTTTCTATTATTTAATTTAAAATGTTGAATCATCATTGACTATTTCTTTTACAAAAGTTTGACACAACTTTGTACTTTTACCCCTAACCAAATAAACTGTCCATGCAATCTACTCAAAACATACCCAACAATTTCATCTTCGAATTCTGGAATATCCAAAATGCTGGTAAACCCTAGATGTTGGTATTTAGGTTTAATCTTTCCAGAATATCTCATTAGCTCATTCATGTATATGCTCTTGATATCAGTCATTCCCAAATCCTTAATATGACAGTGGATGTAAGCTCTTACATCTTCAACATACACAACTCCTTCTGAGACGTGGGAAAAAGAGCCAATCGAATCGTCCAGGGTAGTCACATGCAGATATCGCTTGAAAATCAACCTAGGACTGTCCTTGACCTCAACTAGAGTCGGATTTACAACAAAGATAGGTACAAATGATGATCCTCCTTCCATGATTGAAGATAAATACCTATGAATCACCGTCGGTGAAAAACCCTAAAGACCTCTTCCAATTGCTAGTGAAATCACTCAAGAAGATATCTGATCGCATTGAATCGGTCTTAATTGCTTTAAATGCAAGGTGATAAAAAATGAAGTAGATTCAACCTTTTATCCTTCAAGAAAAACCCTAATCTTTCATTGATATAAATGACTTTCGGTGGAAGATACCAGATCTTGATAAAATGTCTCCATGACAGATAAGCATCTCCAATGTCTGGAACATCTTCCATAACCTCTTCCTGGGGCATATGCAACATCTTCATGAATTTTTCCTACCCCTAAGGTATCTGCCTCAGTTATCGGTTGAGATACCTATCTATGCAAGAGTAACCTCCTCTGTCGGATAAGAAACCGATGCATTACCATCTGCAGATTGACCTTTTGACTTCTTTACCCATCTCTGGGTATGATCTTGCCAGATTTCATTAACCTTTTCCTTCCCTTTCTCATTTGATCCTCCATTACCAACCAGTGGATTTCTGCTTCTACAGAATTTAACAATATGTCCAACCTCATTACATGCATAACATGTAACATTGTTCTTTTGAATTGCTTTGCTAAAATCAGTATAATTGCTTGACCTACATTGATTAGCCATATGTCCAAATTTTCCACATGCATAACATTTTACATTCATTCTCCAATCTTCTATCTTATGACCATAATTATTACATTTAGAACATTGACTGGGAGAAGAATCAGGGTTCTCATTTGCTCTATTTCTATAATGCCTAGCCATGTGACCAGATTTATTACAAACAAAACATCTACCATTAAATTTATAAGCATTAAACTGCCTTATGGTTTTGATCTTCATTTATAGTACCGGAACTCTATCCTTGTTCAAATCCAAGTCCAGTGGAATCACCATTCTGCCCTTGTCTCTTCAATAACTCATCTAGCTCTGCTGAACTAATCTTGAATTTTTCTTTATACTCACTTTCAATAGTTAGCTCATCTCTTAGAATTATCATTTGTCTCTCAAGCTCTTGTTCATTACTCTGGGATTGTACTAAATCAGTTCTCAACATATCATTCTCATGAACCAACCTACCACATTCTTCAAATTTGTTCTTTAGAGATATAGCAAGATTTTCTTCTTTTTTCTACCGGTCTTCAATCTCCTTAGACATTCTCATAGTTATAGCTTGCATTTCATTTCTCATGACCATGTTCTCCTGACTCGGCTTTTGACATTGTTCCTTTAGTGCATCTTTCTCTTCATCATCTTGATTTTGTAAAAGTTCCTTCCTCCTAGCTTGAACATATGGAAACCTCTCTTGTAGGACAAGAATGAATTCCTTAGTAGAATTCAATTCATCTTGTAGCTTTAAGTTCTTCATCCTTTCAACATCATAATCTTCAAGTGCCACCTCAAGTTGCTTCTCCAAACTCATATCCATGGATTCTAGATTCAAGATCTTCCTCAAGCAGTTAAACATCCTCCAAGGCACAAGGCTCTGATACCAATTGTTGGAATCCAAGAACACTGAGAGGGGGGGTGAATCAGTGTTCTACTAGAATTATCAATTTTAACCTTATTAAAATATGCATACACCAACCGGTATACCGATACATATAAAATTAAAAGAAGTAAAGCAACCAATAAGCCAATCACATAAATGGATACCATAACACACAAAATTATACGTGGAAAGCCTCAAAGAGGAAAAACCATGGTGGTATTTGTGACCCACAATATCAATTCACTGGCCATATGAAGAGATATTACAAAATATAGGGACCTCCTCTTGTAGGAAGGCTTACAGCCTGGAGCACACTGCTCAATCATTAAAAAGGAGCATCACTGACTACATACAATCCAGACTACAATCCGGAGAAATGATTGAACTGCAAAGATAACATTTTCTATGCCTGAATACAGTTCTGGTTTATCTCTATATGTTTGGGTCTGAAACCCTAAACCCTTTACCAGAATACCCCTTACATAAATAATCCTCATATGTTTTGCATTACATAACATCATCCTATTCTCCTATCTATCCATTACATAAAATGATCTAACAAACTAACTTATATACCCTTCATAGTTCATCATGCCTTATGTCAACTTACAAAGATAATTACAATGTTAATATACATGTTGGCTAGATAACATAAATGCATGAAAATCAAAACAATTGTCGATGCCAAATACAAAAGATGTCGGCCTCCAATACTGATAACTTGATTCTAAACCATGTCGGCCTGCATTGTCGATAACCAAAGAATTCCTTTCAACCTATCGATGCCTATGCCAGTAAAGTGTCTGTGAAGTGCCTATCGGTACACAATTAACCCAAAATATGAAGTTGGAATAAATTGTCATGTTGCCATCAATGACAACACAGTGAAACCAACCAATTGAGTGTCAATTTCCAACACATGTATCATTGTTGTGGTTCCAGGGTTGCAGGTACCAAGACACTCATTCATCCTGAGCAACCGGGTGTGAGCTCCCCTGGCTTTACAGGTGTGAGTGTGTCTCTTCCCAATGGCAAATATGTAGTTCAGAGGTGTCACTGGTTCCCTACCCACACTCTAGGTCTAGGTTGTCATTGGGTACTCGTTGTCAGTCTTGGCGAATTTCGCCATGTCGTGTCGGTCGTCATGATTTGCGAGTATGTGGCATGGTGAGTTTGATTATTTAGTTTATTTAATCTATTTAATTGTGGTTTATTGATTATAGTAATAGATTAATTATTTAATTTCTTTAATCGTGATTATTGATTTTAGTGATGGATTGATTGTTTAATTTATTTAATTGGCAATAAATGATTTATTGCGATTGAGTAATTATTTAATAATAATTTACGATTTTATTAGAGGTAGCGTTATTTTAATTTATTAAGATTTAACATTTTTTGATTATTTAATTATTTCTTGCGATTGAATTTAAATTAATATTTATTTGGATTATTGAGATTTTATTTATTAATTAATGTCTTTAGTTGATTTTATTTATCAAGATTTTATTTAATTATTTTGCTTTATTGATCTTATTTATTTATTGACGATTTTAATCTTTATTTAATTATTATGGGTTTGATTATTTTAAATGATTTTTATTAATATCGATATTTTTAATATTTGGAAATAATGATAATGATAATAATGGTAAATATTAAATAACTACCCTATCTATTATATTATAATGTCGTAATAATATTTTGGTTATTATTACGTTGATGAGAGTAATATACTTTTATTTGGATTTTTTATTTCAATTTGATTTTTGAAATCCCATAAAAGAAATGGGAAACATAAGTTTATTAAATTGCTAAGTGGAAGGGGGGAAATATTTTAAATAAAATAATCCCATTGGCTTAATGAGAGGCTATGGCTTTATTGTTTTTCCTGTTGTTTATTTTTTAAAACTTCTCGTGAAAGCCTTTTTTTTCTTCTACTTCTTCTACATTCATTCTTCCTTTGGCACTTGGGCAATTTGGGGATTTTGGTTTGCAAATCTTTGGCTAGAAGTTTTAATTGGTTTTTTGATTGTTGTTGTTGGAGGTAGTGAGGAAGCTCTCCATCAGAGATTTCTCTTCCATCACTTAGGGTAGATGTTGGTTTTTGTTTTCCCCCCTTTTCTTTATGTTTCAGATTTAAGTCTTGTGTGTATTCTCTGTGTTTGGCACTGTCTGAAGAGAATGTGTAATTGATTCCTTGTAATGTGATTTGCTAATAAACAAAGAAATGGAAAATTATATTGTTATGAATTTGTAATGTAAATTTGTGTGATTACCTGTTGTCTTGAATCTGGTATTGTTTCTCTGTCTTAGAAATTTGTTTGTCAAACACTCATTCAAACCTTCCTGTAATTCCAATATATGTGCTATTGTTAAAAAAATGTTATTGCTATTTGTTGGGGGCATGTTATTTTTCAGCATCCACATTTGATGGGTTACTGGCATGTGTTATGTTGCCCCATGTTTATCCCTTCCCCCCCTTATTCTTTTATTTTTGTTGTTGTTGATTGTAAAACCCACATCGTGGGTTTGATGCCAGTATCACCCATGACATGGTGGATGTTGTTGCACCACCCATGTCATGGTGGCGCATAACACCCTCCCCATGACATGGTGGGTGCAGTAGCACCACTCACGAAATGGTTGGTGCACTGCACCACCCATGTCGTGGTGGTGCCTAGCACACCCATGACATGGTGGATGCTCTGCACTATGAATGTCATGGTGGTGCATAACACCACTCACTACTTGGTGGGTACACAACACCACCATGATGTGGTGGTGCCTAGCACCACCCATGACATGGTGGGTGCAGTGACACCACCAATAATGTGGTGGGTGCACAACACATCATCACCACAATTTTATGGTGTTGGGATGACTATCTAATTTCGCCCATTGTGGGGAACTCACCCAGATTCGAATGGGGTAAAACACTTATTCGATGGGTTCGATACATTCGTCATCTGTAATTAGTATGCTAGGCAATTTTGGTAAAATATATGCTTAGTATTCGAATGTTGTAAGTGTAGTATTTATTTGATAATTTTTAGCCGTGTTCAAGTTTAGAGGTTGGAATATTAAGTTTAGCTATAATTTGGGGTGAACCCTGCAAGTTATAGCGCGGGCCAAGCATAATGTAAATGTTACCCCGTCTTATTCTTTTGTCTTCATTTGTGGATGTCATTTCTATGCCATGTGTTATGGTGCATTTTGGTACCAAAGGCCATCTTGCTTATGTTGTATTTTAGATTGATCTTAGTTTCAGTTTTGATGCCACCGTCCAAATGCAAGAGTATTATGTTATTTTGAGTTGTTTCGTGATGTTTTGCCATGAGAAGTTGATTTGTTTATGTTGCTGATTTTATGACAGAAAGTGTGAAAACCTTGCCGGGTTGTCTTTAATTTGGTTGCAGCAGTGTTATAACTTGGTTTATGTACTCTTTGGGTCAAGAGGCTCGTCCATTCCTATATGTTGATTTTAATCTTCTTGAGCATGTGTATATGCATGGTTTGGGTACTGTATGATGTATTATTTCAGATTTACTTATTTGACTTAGAGCCTCTTGTAATGTTGTTATGGGTCCATGTAAAGGGATTAGGCTCCTTTGCGACACCAGGGGTCACGAGAGATGGACAATCATGAGGTTCCTTGTAAGGATGCATGAAGTCTAGACCTCTAAGGCATAAGAGAGTTTAATTTGTTTTAATCAAGTGATAACTAATTAGTGAATGGGAATGGGTAGATAGACAATTAAAAAAAGATAATAATTGATCGTGCCTCATGACTCAGTCCTAGGGAGGATTTTTTAGGCCGAGCATGAGAAGACCATGGAGACGGTATGCCAATCTCACTTGGTCTCTCAAAGGTTGAGATGGCTCTGCATGCCCTTAGGTGAGAGCCTTGTTTTTGGTATGACATGTGATGACACTCCCTTATACATGTTGTAGAAACCTAAAAATGGTCAACGCTTGCGGAGTCATACTTTAACATTTGCGCATTGCCTCATTTTAGGTTTTTGCGTCGCATTAACATTTCTCCTATGATTCGCACTTGGTCTTTATGATTTGCGAGCATCGAGTCATTCTTCTGCATTCTTCATCTGTCTCGCTTTCGAATTTGGTCTTGTCGACAACAATCTTCAGTCATGATTTTGGTCGATCTTTGTCCTTGTCAATCTTGTCATATTGCGATCGATTCATCATCGATCCTTGTCCTTTTCAATCATGTCAATTTGGTCAATTTGTCATTGATTTTTGTCAACCAATCTCAATCAAATCATTTATCAACACTGGTCATTTATCAATTCAAAATCATGATCGAATCGATATCAATCTTACATCAAGACCTAATTGTCATCCTTGCATTTCTAATTCATCTTTCAAGGTTTTATGATTTGTTCATTTAATCTTGTTTGGCATTTTCCCTTTAGGTTAAATAATTTATTTATTTATCCTAAGTCTTCTTGTCACAATTAAATGTTTATTTAATTGGCTAATTAATTCCTCTTATTTTTGTAAATTAATTAATGAATGAGAAATTATTAATTAATTTACCTATTTTTCATCAATTTCCTAATTTCCAAGTCATTATTTCCAACTTAATTTTCTAATTTCTCCTAAAGGTCTATTTCTATTTCAAAATCTTGTCATAAATCCTTGCATAGCAATTTGTCATACACATGTCATAATTTTGCTATTCTTGATTTGAATTTCCATTCGAATCACTATCATGATAATTTGATCATTCTCTCCAATTTGTCTATAAATTGGATGAATTTCTTCAATCAGATCCCCTAATCAGACTATCAAATTTCTAATCACTTTGTCAAATCACGCTTCGAGTATTCTTGTGTCAATGTCAATCTTGCTTTCACAATTAGGTTTATGCACTTGAAGGTGAGATCTACAACAAAACTATTTGTAGAAGAAAGAAGAACAATGGAGCCGCATGAAGGAAACATTTGGATTTACATCTGGTTTGCATAATCTTTTTGAATGTTTCATTTTCATGTCTCTATTGAATGTGTTTAGGATAGATCATTACATTTAAGCTTTTGTGATCGGGCTAGATTAGTATTTTGATATTGTTTTTTATGATTCCCGATTTCCTAGCTACATTAATTGGTGAACCTGACGTGAACACTAACCATCTAACCCCTTTATGGTGTTTTTGAGTGCTTTCAAGTTGATTTGCAGGCCAAAAACCCAAAAACAGGGTCGTGCAGGGTTTTCTGGAGACTTCTGCGCCTGTGTGAAGCAACTTGCGCTTGTGTGAAGCAACTTGTGCCTGTGTTGAAGACATTCTATGCCTGTGTCATGCATTCTGCACCTGTGTCCTTAGTTCTGCGCCTGTGTAAAGTCCAGAATAGAGGTAAAAATGCAGTGTTTTACTTGAAAATTGTCTTGTTTTTGCATTCTGTTTTCTATTTTTTGGTTTTTGGTACTAATTATCTGTGCAGAATCTTGGCATACGCATGGAAAAGACAACAAATCAAACTACTAACATGTGTTATGCATAATCGATAGTCAAAGAATAAGCACCTCAAACTTCTAACTTGGGTTTTGCAGGTTGCCTTGGAGAAACAACTAAACTTGGTGTTTGTCATTAATGTTATAGGCACCTAGTATGATTTCTAAATAGGTTGGAATGAATATGTTTTTTCTTTGATTGTTGAGTGTGACATTGGAGTAGGAGAGTATGCTCTCATCCTTCTTAGGGTGATCAGAAATCCAGATCTTCGATACCATGCTCATGTCTTTGATTGTGTGTCGCCTTTGGAGGGCCTGCCTTCCCGACCACTTTGCTTTTGCAAGCAAGTGATAATCATGAGAAGGGAATGACCCAAAGTGAGTATGGCTAGAATACCTTGGCATTCTAACTCACTATAAACAAATACCTGATGGGCGAAAGCCTTGAAGGAAGGGTTACGTGGGAATTGTAGTTACTTGGGAAGTGATGACCCTTGAACTCTTTCTCATATCAACATCTAAGTAGGGCCTCATGGTCTAAATTGTGCTTGCGCGACTACATTTGTTTGGTATCTTGATGGGCTTAATGTCTCAATCACACTTGCGTGACATCAAGGAGTAACGCTTAACAGAAATCCTGACTAAACACCTTGTTTTTAGAGGCCAAAAACCCTTCTAGTTGCTTGAGAAGGACAAGTTTGGATACTTGGAAGAGATACTAAGTTCACCATGGGGAGATTTCCATGGGGACTGATGCTTGGCTGCCCTAAGAAGTGAGTGCCATGGAGGGGAGCCCGTTGGGTCAAGCATCTATGTATTCTCCTTGAATCCCATAATGAGTCTACCTCTCAAGTACCTAATGTCCTTGCCTACCATAAGAAATGTGGGAATGAGCATGATTGTCTTGAGTCTAAGTTGCAATATCTTGTATTCTTTGCTTGTCAAAAGTTGAATTGTATCTCATTTCAAGAACAAGGCAAATTGATCCAACATAAGATTAAACACAAGAGACATTCATCCAACAAAAGTTCAACAAAGTTCAAAAACACACCTTCAAATATGATTATCAAACATTGTTCAAAATCTTGTCTTAACATTCATGTCACTTACATTTAGGTTCATCCTAGGTTGCATTTTGCAAAATTCATTGTCAAGTACCAAGGTTAGGTTTCACCTAAGTCATACTCCTTTGCATATCCATAAGAGTCATCCATTTGCATATGTCCTCTTGCATTAAAGTCATACCATTATCATACATTCATATTTTCATACCTTAGGTCTCTTCATTAAGCTTAAGTCATTATCATATCATATTAGTCATTTGCATATTAATTGTCCTTTTGCATATAGTGTCAAAACTAGGTTTTGTCATACTTGAGTAATCCAAATCTTTGATAAACCCTAAGTCATTGTTAGGAGGTATAGACCTTATCAAAACCTTTTGTCCTTTTATCATCCATGTCATTTCATCAAACCTAGCTTAGTATCCAAGCAGATAGGGGAGACATTGTCATCTTGTCCTTTGTCACTTAAGTCCTTTTGTCCTTTGAGGTCTAAACATCATTCCAATTTCCTAAGGGTCTCTTTTAGATTTTGCATTCATAAGTTTGTCAAAATCTTCAAAACAACCAAAAACATAGATTGCATTTTCATCTATTCAAGTTCGCATTTAGTTGCATAGCATATATTGTCCTTAAAAAATTCCAAAAATATTGCATTTGCATAAGTGACATGCCTATTGAGACAAGATCAAAATCTAAAAAGATGGGCGAACCAACGTATCAACCCATGGACAACATAGCAAATTCGCAGTTTCAAACTAATCAAACAGTGCAAATTGAAGGTTCATCAAATACATCTTTACCACCATATGGAATGGTTCAACTTGGGCCACCTCCATTATATGAACCAATATTTGTACCTATGAAACCAAGACATGGGAGTGTTCCACCAACTCCAAGAGGAAGTGCACCTTTCAATTGGAATCAACCAAACTTGCAACATGACATTCAAACTCAAACATTATATGAAGAACAAACCCTTTTGCAAGAATTTGGTTCAGATCAAGGCATCCAACAAGAAACGAATCCAAATGTCCAACCAGATTCTTCCTCTGATTCTGATGCTTCTGATGATGTTGACATGTTCCTTCAAGATCCAAAGATAACAAAAAAGATGGATAAGTTCTTGAACAAGGTCTTTAAGATGTTTCCACAAAAGTATCTTAACATGATGAGTAATGTGACCTCTTCAAGTGAACAAATCAATGTGCAAGAACAACAAGGCGGTGAGTTGTTAAGTTTCTCTCCGCATCCAAATGAAGAAAATGCACAACAAGCAACTCAACCTACCTTGATGAGCAAACGTTCTTCAAAGGCATTGACAGTGACTATTCCTCAAAAGTCACCATTTGAGACAATAAATAATCCTTTATTCAACACAACACCTATAACACAAGATCAAATGAAGAACACGCAAGTATTCACAGTTGTCTCTCAATAAGAAGTGGTTCCTTACATGCATAAAGTTGGATCAAAATCTAAGATGTAGGAAAGCTTCACAACTGGAATGCCTGATATCACTAATGTCCAAAGCAATTCCATGATACAACAAAGTTCTTATGTCCCGTTAAGTTCAATATCTTTGCCAAACACTATTGCGACCAATCCTTCAATAATGGTGACACAAAGAGCTACGGATAGTGGTTTGCACCAACAACAATTGTTGCAACAATTGAGTAATATACAAAAGGTACAATCGAATGTTCAAACTAGCAATGTGCAACAACAACAATTTCGCATTCGACAACAAATTGCAGTGCCTTCGACACCATTACAAGTTAATGCAAACTTGCAACCATCACTATGGATTGGTCAAACAACCCAGCAAGTTAATGCAAGTGCTATACCCCATCCTAAGGAGAAGCAACGAAAACCACCTAAACAATTTTTTTTACAAATGATAAGAGATATACCGCGACAACAATTGGCACAAAGTCAACAAATTCCAATTCGTCAACATCAACAACATGTGCCTCAATATGGGCCAAGGCAAACAAGCTATCCTACTTCACAACCGCAATTGGCACCTGTGCAATATCAACCACATACTCAATTGCAATATCAACCTAGGCTACAAGAAGCACAACAACAAGGTCAATATCAAGGCATAGCACAACCGCAACAACAAGAGATGTACCAAGAACTTTATATGCCGGAGACACTAAAAACGGCCATTTCAGAATATCAACAACCAATTGGAAACACGATGTATCGACAAAGACTACCCACTAGGATTAATGATGGACCTCTAAAATCTGATACAATTGCGCAACAACTTGAGAAGTTGCAATGGAAAGTTGATGCATTAGAAACCAAAGGAACAAAGAAGTTGTATATAGATCAAGATTTATGTCCTAATCCATTTGACAAGAGCGTATACATGCCTCCATTCCCTAAGCATTTTGAGGCACCTAATTTTGAGAAATATAAAGGGAATGGCAATCCAAAAGATCACATTTGAGAATTTTTCACGGCATGTACTGAAGTGAGCTATGAGGAGACATATTTAATGCGATTATTTGCCCAAAGTCTCATGGGACAAGCCATGGATTGGTATTCGCATCTGCCGGGAAATATAAAGACTTGGTCAGAATTGGCTCAAAAGTTTTTATCTCATTTCGCGTTCAACATCGACAGTGATGTGACTATGTTAGATTTATGCAATACCAAGCAAAAGCAAGGTGAACCATTAGTGACTTTTTTGCAACGATGGCGAAGCTTGTATAGTCGGTCTTCTCTCGATATACCTGAAGAACAACAAGTGAATCTGTTTATCCAAAATTTGGTCCCAGAAATGATGTATGAGCTAAAATTGAAAAGTCCCAGTACTATAGAGAAACTCATTAAGAAAGGAATGAGCATTGAAACGGCTCTTGTAGCTAAAGGAATTATCAAGCTCAATAAAGACAGTGACAACACAAATTATTCAGGGGACAGAAATAGATTTTGGTATAAGAACAAGAATGTCACTAATAATGGAGTTGTTGATGCAAGAGCAGTGAATGCAAATCAACCCCCATTCACAATCAAGAAATTGAGTGTTCCTAATATGTCAACTATGGAACAAAATCAAGCACCAGTGAGTAATGTTGCTCAACAACAGCATACTCAACAATATAATCAACAACAAGGCCAACAACAAAACCAGCAGTGCAAACCCTTCCGATCGCGGGATGGGCCTCCTCAACAATTTACGCCATTGGGAGAGCCTATTGAATCAGTAATGAGACAATTGATACAAGCAAAATTTATTAAGCTACCAGATATCAAGGCAGAACCAGCGGTAAAACCGCATTGGCGGAGTGACAATGCATACTGTGAGTATCATCGGTCCAAAGGACATAAAACTGCATCATGTTTTCAATTGAAACATATGATTCAAGATTTATTAGAGCAAGGAGTAATTGAGGTAGATCCACCCCATCCGACCTCTAACACTGATCATACTATTTTCAAAACTCCTTTGCTTGATCATGACAAGGGTAAAGTGTCTTCTTCCAACTCTGCCCAAACGGCCAATTATGCAAATACTGGTTATAACAATGTCATTAATTGTTTTCGTGCGTCAAATGAGTATGTTTCCACCTTGAAAATAAAGGAACAAGATCCTTCTTGCGTGGTCACCACTCGTCAATCCAAAATAGTCTTGAAAGGAGCTCCTACAGCTCCTCCCAAACCAACTCCTGCAAGTCAGTATAATCTTTTGGATCATCTTGGAAAGACACCTACACAAATATCAATCCTTGAGTTGTTGAAAATGTTTCCCATGCATTGTGCAGTCCTAGATAAAGCTTTAATTGAGTCCACTATCCCGACAGATATTGATGTTGACCAGTTTCAAGCCCGGATTGGACATCTAGCTGTTTCCCAAAATGTCGCATTTTTCGATAATGATATCTCATCTGATAAGCTCCCTCATAATGATCCTTTGCACCTTGAAGTCTTTGTCCATAATTGCAAAATCTGATGAGTCTTGATAGATGGTGGAGCAAGTCTTAATATTTGTACCTTGAGAGTGGTCATTGGCCTCGGATATACAGAAAGTGACATTGATGCTTCCAAAAGAATAACAATCAAAGCATATGATGATGCTGAGCGCCCATCCAAAGGGATAATTACATTGCCTATCAAAGTCGGTCCAGTGACAGAAAACACTTTCCTGCAGGTCCTAGACCTTGACCTCCCTTATAATATGATCCTTGGCCGTCCATGGATCCATGCAATGAAAGCAGTTCCATCCACCTATCATCAATGTTTAAAATATCCTTACAATGGAACTGAGATAACAATTCCGGGAGATCCTAATCCATTTCAATTTTGCGCTACGCTAAAGGATACCCCTCGGTAGCAAGTCCCAATTAATAGAGAGGCCAAATCACATAGCTATGTGGATCCTAATGAATTATTAGATGCTGTCAAAGGAAAATTGAAGATACAGGACCAGGGGTGTGGAGAATATTCAATGGATCAAACATTCCTCATCGGGAATTTACTAATATCTCCAAAATCATATGGCAAACCCATGTATTGCAAAAGGAACCTAAGGTCATTATTCAATATCAGCCTCCCACTACATTTACAAGATGGGGTGAACTTGACAAAGAAACTGTGGATGATGATGTCATAGACTGGCTTTACAAAGATCCAACTGAGACCCCACTTGTCAGGCTACCAGTGGAACGCTACGTCAAAGGATTTACTATGCTACAAAAGAAAGGATATGATGGCTGTAGTGGCTTAGGCCTGAACAACAATGGAAGGCTAGAACCTGTTATACCCCAGAGGTGACCTCCAACTTTAGGGTTAGGTTTTGTACCATTACGAATTGGATCCACATCTACCAAAGTGCCCACATGTCGAAAAGGGCATGATTCTGACGATGAAATAACACCTGAGGATACCCGACCCAAAACTGATTCTAATGAATGGGAGTGGAGTTCTTTTTCTTCTAGCTCCTATGCCCTCGACAATATCTTCATAATTTGCCTATGGAAGACAAACATGAAATAACTCCTCTTCCTAAAACATGTCCTCATGCTTGGATAGAGTCATTTTGGGATCCAAGCTCTGAATCCGATATAAGTAGTTTGGATAGTGACACCATAGATGTTTACCTCTTTACCATATCAACCCTTTCTCTCCTTACAATTGATGATGACATGCCCCTCATCTATCCCCAGCTTATCCAACATGACCAACAAGAACCACTCACATTGGACTATTTTCAAAATGATGAAGCAATTGCAGAATTCCTTGGACTATGGGAAGGCATACCACAAGGTGATCATAAGGAAGGATTTGCTATTGACCTAGATTCCACGGCATATTTTGGGGAGTCAACTCCCTCTTCCAGTCATCAAAATGAAAAAAGAAAAGAAAAAGTAAAAAATCAAAAGAATAGATATTTGAGCGAAAACCATAAGGCACTCTCTGATCATACAAAAGTAAAAATAAAAGACGTACCTGCGGGTGAAAACCTCTCTGAGGCGCCCAAAGGTGGAAGAGTGGACATACCCCTATCAAGTTAGGACAAATCAACATTTCTTGTGGAAATGACTGAGGAAATCAATTTGGGTACACCTGACAACCCTAAGGTCATTCATTTCGTTGCTTCTCTATCACAATAGGAAAAGGTAGATTTTGTCAATTTCTTTCTTGAGAAGAAGATCAGCTTTGCATGGTCCTATGCAGATATGCCTGGCCTTGATCCAGAATTAGTCCTTCATCATTTTCCATTGAAAGCAGATGTCAAGCCTGTCAAACAAAAACTAAGGAAAATGCATCCCCAGGTGGCTCTTTTGGTCAAAGTGGAACTAAAAAAATTACTAGATGTGGGCTTTATCAGACCCATTGACTATATAGACTGGATTTCAAATTTAGTACCAGTTAGCAAAGTAACTGGGGGCATCAGAATCTACACAGATTTTAGGGATCTCAATAAAGCATGCCCTAAAGATGATTTTCCATTGCCAAACATAGACATCATAGTGGACATGACGGCTGGATATGAGATGCTTTCATTGATGGATGGTTTCTCCGGCTATAACAAAATTCGCATTGCTCCTGAAGATCAGCATAAGATAACATTCACCTGTGCTTGGGGTACCTATTGTTGGAATGTGATTCCCTTTGGTCTTAAAAATGCAGGCACAACATATCAAAGAGCAATGACGACAATTTTTCATGATTTCATGCATACTTTGATGGAGGACTATGTTGATGACTTGTTATGCAAATCTGTCACCAGAGATAGTCATCTAGCCATCCTGGGCCCGATCTTTGACCGAATGGAGACTTACAAGCTTAGACTCAATCCAAAGAAGTGTGTCTTTGGTGTCACAGCTGGCAAATTACTAGGGTACATTGTTTCTCACAGAGGCATTGAGGTCGACCCTGCCAAGGTTAAAGCAATAATGGATATGCCTCCACCTTCAAACCTCCGGCAATTAAGAAGTCTGCAAGGAAAGCTCCAGTCAATCCACCGCTTCATAGCTCAGTTGGCCAACAAATGTCATCCATTCCAACATCTACTGCATAAAGGTGTCACTTTCAAATGGACTGAGCAATGTCAATCAGCCTTTCAAGCTCTCAAAGACTATTTGTTGTCGCCACCTATTCTAATGCCTCCTATAGAAGGAAAGCCATTTTTATTGTATATTTCTGCAACTGAAACGGCATTAGGAGTTCTCTTGGCCCAACAAGATGAGAACAGCAAAGAGCGAGCTATTTACTATATCAGCTGGACACTGGTAGGCTATGAGCTAAATTTTTCAACTATTGAAAGGGCATGCTTAGCAGTGGTATTTGCAACGCAGAAGCTTTGACATTATATGTTAAGTCACCAAACATTGTTGGTTGCAAAAATTGATCCCTTAAAATACCTACTTAGCCGAGCAGCTTTGACTGGTCGCCTAGCAAAATGGGTCATGATTCTCAGTGAATTTGATATTGTGTATATGGAGTGAAAGGCCATAAAAGGACAAGTCATAGCAGATCAACTTGTCGAGGCTCCTATTTTTGATGATCATCCCATGTTGACTGATTTTCTAGATGAATCAGTCTTTGCTCTCATGTCCTCTAATGAATGGAAGTTATACTTTGATGGATCCCATACCAAGTTCAGGTCCGGAGCAGGCATCTTATTTGTTAGCGCTATTACAAAGTCCTATAGAATAACTTTCCACTATACCAATAACATTGCAAAGTATGAAGCACTGGTTACAGGACTCCGAGTAGCAGTCCACTGGAACATCACGCATTTGCAAGTCTATGGAGATTCTCAATTAGTCATTGGACAAGTGAATGATGACTATGAAACAAAAGATGAAAAGCTTATTCCCTATAAGCACATGGTAGATTTCTTCAAGACAAAATTCACAGCTATCCATTTCAGTCAAGTTCTGAGAATGCAAAACAAGTCGGCAGATGCGATGGCTACGATTGCTTCCATGTTGAATATGCCCCACAATATGGACAAATGTGAATTTTTAGTTGAACAATTGCTGGTTCCTTCTTTTGATATTCCGACAACAGATGTGATGTGCGTTCTTGTTGGTCCCAACTCCCCGTGGTACAATGACGTATATCAATATTTGAAATCCCAAACCTTACCACCTAACCTTTCCGCTAACCAATGCTGAGCCTTTATCCGACAGATAGCCAAATATGTCATCATTGCCGACACCCTTTACCGTCGTTCTTTTGACCATACCCTCCTCAGGTGTTTGGATTCTGACGAAGCACAAATGGCTTTACACGAGGTTCACGATGGTATATGTGGGGGCCATTTCAATGGTCTAAGCTTAGCCAAAAATTTGCTTCGTGCTGGGTATTATTGGCCCACTCTGGAAAAAGATGTTCATGATTTTGTTAAGAAGTGCTACAAATGCCAAATTCATGGAAACTACATTCATGCACCAGCCCAAGAGCTTCATTCTGTCATATCTCCATGGCCCTTTTCTCAATGGGGATTGGATCTTATTGGCAAGATTCACCCGACATCTGCCAATGGACATAAGTTCATCATTACAACCACAGAGTATTTTACAAAATGGATCGAGGCTATCCCCATGACCTATATCACAGGTGTCCAAATTTCAAAATTCTTGCTGAATTATATCATATGCCGGTATGGGGTTCCCCTTGCCATAGTCACAGATAATGGTCGTCCCTTCAAGAATAAAGATGTCAAAGAACTCTGTGAAAAGTTTCATATCCAACACCGTTTCTCCAGTCCATACTATCCATAGGGGACTAGTCAAGCCAAAGCACCAAATAAAACCATTATCAAGATCTTGAAAAAGGTTGTTAATGACGTTGGTCGAGATTGGCATGTACAGTTGAATCCAGCACTATGGGCCTATCGCACTTCTATCTGCACACCTACTGGCGCAACACCTTATTCCTTGGTGTATTGTGCAGAAGCTATTTTACCTTTGGAGGTGGAGATTCCTTCCTTGCGGGTTTCCTTGCAACATCTGATTGATGAGGAGACACATAGAGTATCTCGGTTGCATTAGCTTGAGATGTTAGATGAGAAGCGTCAGACAACTCTAACACATTTGCAAGCATATCAAAACCGTCTCCGTCGCTCTTATAATAAAAAGGTCAAAGGGTGACACTTCAAAGTGGGAGATCTGGTTTTAAAGGCAAACCCTAAGAATGCATAGTCTACTGACATCATCAAAGGTAAGTTTGAACCTAATTGGGTTGGGCCTTTCATAGTGACTGCAGCCTATGGCTCGGGGGCATATCAGCTTGCCACTCTAGAAGGTGAACCTTTGTCTGATCCTGTCAACAGCATGCATCTTCGCAAGTACTGGGCATAATTTTCTATCAGCATTTCTTCAAGTATGATCCTGAAAAAATACAAAAAAATTGAAAAAGCAAAAAAAATACAAAAAAAAATTGAAAAATGTCCTTAAAAAAAATATATATATATATAAAACTTTGAAAAAAGCAAAAAAAAAAAAAGTGAAAGCAAAAGAGAAAAAGAGCAAAAACAAAAGTGAAGAAAAATGATTCGCCCTTAAGTGAAAACCTGGCAAACAGGCGCTTTGGGCAAGTACCTCGGTGAAAACCTGGCAAACAGGCGCCATGTGTAAAATGAGATCGTTGCTCCGTCATCTGTCATGACCTCTAAGCTATGCTTTCTCTCGGTCTGTTTCTCACGTCTATCTTTGTCTTGACCCAATGTTCTATTCCAGGCCTGTTATTGGTCAACATCATTGTCTTGCATACCCCAGTTTCTTGTACATATGTTTTGGTCTCGGTCTATGTCTGTCTTTCAGATGCGTATTGGGTGTGTTCCCCTTGTCATGATCACTCACTGGAAATTTTGCATTGAAAATGTCCTAAAAAAAGATCAAAAACATTTAAAAATGTCCTGAAAAAAAGATCAAAAACATTTAAAAATGTCCTGAAATAATTCACAAAAAAAAAAAATTGAAAAATGTCCTGAAAAAATCCCTAAAAAAATCGAATAATGTCCTGAAATAATCCATAAAAAGTCAAATAAAGTCCTGAAAAAATGAACACAAAAAAATTGTAAAAAAATCGAAAGCAAAACAAAAACATAAATAACCCCTCTGTGCATAGACAGCTCACCAAGTATACATACAACGACATGCAATCAATCCAACACTGCGCTTTAATGAAAACAAGCTTAAACAGATGAACTTTTTTCACTCAAACCAGACATTCAAACTGATCACAATTGTCATATCAATCAACCTCAAAGTCATTTGTCCTTGTCTCTACTATCATGGGTCTTATATAGGGTGTGGTATAATCGAAACCAGACTATGTCCTATCTTAGATGGGGTACCGCATGTCCTAAAACCAGACAACATGATCGTCCTATCAGCACTTTCAACGTTTGACAATGAAGATCAAGATGTTTGTTTGATTTGTTGGAATTTGTGCATCTTATCTTTTTACTGATTTATCTTTGGCTTTAATCATGTTCCTATGTTGCTCGATGATGTCACTGAGTGATTTAGAGTGACCGAGATGGATCATGGTCCTTTTCTTTTTGGTTGTGATTGTTGTTTGTCTGCAATGTGTCTGTCTTTTGCAAAAGGGGTTGCATTTCAGCTCTGGCCTTCCATGCCATGATGCTACACATCCATTTTGCTACATTAAACTAAAGGTTCTCACCTACAAAGTGCATTACTGAAAACAAGTTTTTCCTTCATCTCTAACTATCCTCTGTCTAATTTCTTCTTACTAACATTTCTTCCGTCAATCTTGGCAGTCTGTTCAAACCTATCGTCTTTAGTCATTCTTATCGATCAATTGGCCTCTTTTCTGCACATTTCCGGCCAATTCCTCGAGGGGGCATGCATATGTCATTATTATTGTCTGGGGCATTTTCATTATAGTTCTTTGAAACAACACTTCAAATCGCATTGTCTCAAAGAGGGGCAAAATGTAGACACCTAAAAATGGTCAACGCTTGCGGAGTCATACTTTAACATTTGCGCATTGCCTCATTTTAGGTTTTTGCATCGCATTAACATTTCTCCTATGATTCCCACTTGGTCTTTATCATTTGCGAGCATTGAGTCATTCTTCTGCATTCTTCATCTGTCTCGCTTTCGAATTTGGTCTTGTCAACAACAATCTTCAGTCATGATTTTGGTTGATCTTTGTCCTTGTCAATCTTGTCATATTGCGATCGATTCGTCATCGATCCTTGTCCTTTTCAATCATGTCAATTTGGTCAATTTGTCATTGATTTTTGTCAACCAATCTCAATCAAATCATTTATCAACACTGGTCATCTATCAATTCAAAATCATGATCGAATCGATATCAATCTTACATCAAGACCTAATTGTCATCCTTGCATTTCTAATTCATCTTCCAAGGTTTTATGATTTGTTCATTTAATCTTGTTTGGCATTTTCCCTTTAGGTTAAATAATTTATTTATTTATCCTAAGTCTTCTTGTCACAATTAAATGTTTATTTAATTGGCTAATTAATTCCTCTTATTTTTGTAAATTAATTAATGAATGAGAAATTATTAATTAATTTACCTATTTTTCATCAATTTCCTAATTTCCAAGTCATTATTTCCAAGTTAATTTTCTAATTTCTCCTATAGGTCTTTTTCTATTTCAAAATCTTGTCATAAATCCTTGCATAGCAATTTGTCATAAATTGTCATAAATTGTCATAAATCCTTGCATAGCAATTTGTCATACACATGTCATAATTTTGCTATTCTTGACTTGAATTTCCATTCGAATCACTATCATGCTAATTTGATCATTCTCTCCAATTTGTCTATAAATTGGATGAATTTCTTCAATCAGATCCCCTAATCAGACTATCAAATTTCTAATCACTTTGTCAAATCACGCTTCGAGTATTCTTGTGTCAATGTCAATCTTGCTTTCACAATTAGGTTTATGCACTTGAAGGTGAGATCTACAACAAAACTATTTGGAGAAGAAAGAAGAACAATGGAGCCGCATGAAGGAAACATTTGGATTTACATCTGGTTTGCATAATCTTTTTGAATGTTTCATTTTCATGTCTCTATTGAATGTGTTTAGGATAGATCATTACATTTAAGCTTTTGTGATTGGGCTAGATTAGTAAATCGAAAATCATCACAAGCAAATCAAATTACTAATCTAGATGACTATCTCTGGTGACAGATGACTATCTTTTGGTCAAAATGGAACTAAAAAAATTACTAGATGTGGGCTTTATCAGACCCATTGATTATGCAGACTGGATTTCAAATTTAGTACTAGTTAGCAAAGTAACTGGGGGCATTAGAATCTGCACAGATTTTAGGGATCTCAATAAAGCATGCCCTAAAGATGATTTCCATTGCCAAACATAGACATCATAGTGGACATGATGGCTGGATATGAGATGCTTTCATTGATGGATGGTTTCTCCGGCTATAACCAAATTCGCATTGCTCCTGAAGATCAGCATAAGACAACATTCACCTGTGCTTGGGGTACCTATTGTTGGAATGTGATGCCCTTCGGTCTAAAAAATGCAGGCGCAACATATCAAAGAGAAATGACGACAATTTTTCATGATTTCACGTCAGGTTCACCAATTGATGTAGCTTAGGAAATCGAAAATCATCACAAGCAAATCAAAATACTAATCTAGCTCAACCACGAAAGCTTAATTGTAATGATCTATCCTAAACACACTCAATAAAGACATAAAGAGAAAAAATTCAAAATTAAATACTATGCAAACCAAACGTAGATATGAATGCTTCCTTCATGCGGCTCCATTGTTCTTCTTTCCTCTCCAAATAGCCTTTGTTTGTGGATCTCACCTTCAAGTGCATACACATGAGATGAAAGCAAATAGACAAGATTATGGTGCAAGAGTACTCGAAATGTGATTGTTTTGACAAACTGATTATTTCGACAAAGTAATTACCTAAGCTACATTAATTGGTGAACCCGACGTGAAAATGCTTGGATCTAAGTTTTTGTTTTGAATGTTTTGTGAAGTTGCAGATTTTTCTTCTTAAAAAAAACAATCATAATCAATTGATCACGTAAAACATTTCATGTAGAATTAATCTAAATGATTTTTGGCTATATTAGATCACGTTTTTTCCTTTCCAGATCATCTTACGGTTTGTGATTTGGATAAATATTGAGGAAGTTATGACATTTTTAATTATGCTGCTGTAAATGGTCAAAATTTTCAAAAACAAAATCATGCAACCTTCATCTAGATTAATTTAGCTTGGCAAATTAATCATGCATTCATGCAAATTTTATCTAGATTAATCTAGGGTGGTAAATTTTGATAAATTTCACATAGATCAATCTAAGAGGACAAAGAATCACAACTTTTATGTATTAATTTTGATGGTGATTCATTTCTCTTGATTCTCTAACATTGTTGGTAGCTTTGTGGCGAAACGCTTGACAAAGAATTAGTTCACAAACTACTAATGAATTGTTTGCAGGTTCGCTAGTCAAAGACAAAACAAATCAAACTCCTAACTTAGTGATTTTGCAGGTTGCCTTATATTCCAACCAAACTTTGTGTTTGTGATTTTTAATTAGGCACCTAGTATGTTTGCTAAGTAGGATGGAATGAACATGTCTTCACTTTGCTTGTCGAGTTTGACATTGGAGTAGGAGAGTATGCTCTCATCCTTCTTAGGGTGATCAGAAATCCAGATCTTCGATATCATTCTCATCTTTTGATTGCTTGTTACCTTCAGAGGGCCTGCCTTCCCGACCATTTGCTTTCTTTTGCATGCAAGTGATAATCGTGAGAAGGGAACGACCCAAAGTGAGTACGGCTAGAATACCTTGGCATTCTAACTCACTTTAAACAAATACCTGATAAGCGAAAGCTTTGAAGGAAGGGTTATGTGGGAATTGTAGTTACTTGGGAAGTGATGACCCTTGAACTCTTTCTCATATCAATATCTAAGTAGGGCCTCTTGGTCTAAATCGTGCTTGCGCGACTACATTTGCTTGGTATCTTGGTGGGCTTAATGTCTCAATCACGCTTGCGTGACATCAAGGAGTAACGCTTAACGGAAATCCTTACTAAACACCATGCATATGTCATTATTATTGTCTGGGGCATTTTCATTATAGTTCTTTGAAACAACAGTTCAAATCGCATTCTCTCAAAGAGGGGCAAAATGTAGACACCTAAAAATGGTCAACGCTTGCAGAGTCATACTTTAACATTTGCGCATTGCCTCATTTTAGGTTTTTGCATCGCATTAACATTTCTCCTATGATTCGCATTTGGTCTTTATCATTTGCGAGCATCGAGTCATTCTTCTGCATTCTTCATCTATCTCGCTTTCGAATTTGGTCTTGTCGACAACAATCTTCAGTCATGATTTTGGTCGATCTTTGTCCTTTTCAATCTTGTCATATTGCGATCGATTCGTCATCGATCCTTGTCCTTTTCAATCATGTCAATTTGGTCAATTTGTCATTGATTTTTGTCAACCAATCTCAATCAAATCATTTATCAACACTGGTCATCTATCAATTCAAAATCATGATCGAATCGATATCAATCTTACATCAAGACCTAATTGTCATCCTTGCATTTCTAATTCATCTTCCAAGGTTTTATGATTTGTTCATTTAATCTTGTTTGGCATTTTCCCTTTAGGTTAAATAATTTATTTATTTATCCTAAGTCTTCTTGTCACAATTAAATGTTTATTTAATTGGCTAATTAATTCCTCTTATTTTTGTAAATTAATTAATGAATGAGAAATTATTAATTAATTTACCTATTTTTCATCAATTTCCTAATTTCCAAGTCATTATTTCCAACTTAATTTTCTAATTTCTCCTAAAGGTCTATTTCTATTTCAAAATCTTGTCATAAATCCTTGCATAGCAATTTGTCATAAATTGTCATAAATTGTCATAAATCCTTGCATAGCAATTTGTCATACACATGTCATAATTTTGCTATTCTTGATTTGAATTTCCATTCGAATCATTATCATGCTAATTTGATCATTCTCTCCAATTTGTCTATAAATTGGATGAATTTCTTCAATCAGATCCCCTAATCAGACTATCAAATTTCTAATCACTTTGTCAAATCACGCTTCGAGTATTCTTGTGTCAATGTCAATCTTTCATTCACAATTAGGTTTATGCACTTGAATGTGAGATCTACAACAAAACAATTTGGAGAAGAAAGAAGAACAATGGAGCCGCATGAAGGAAACATTTGGATTTACATCTGGTTTGCATAATCTTTTTGAATGTTTCATTTTCATGTCTCTATTGAATGTGTTTAGGATAGATCATTACATTTAAGCTTTTGTGATTGGGCTAGATTAGTAAATCGAAAATCATCACAAGCAAATCAACTTACTAATCTAGATGACTATCTCTGGTGACAGATGACTATCTTTTGGTCAAAGTGGAACTAAAAAAATTACTAGATGTGGGCTTTATCAGACCCATTGATTATGCAGACTGGATTTCAAATTTAGTACCAGTTAGCAAAGTAACTGGGGGCATCAGAATCTGCACAGATTTTAGGGATCTCAATAAAGCATGCCCTAAAGATGATTTTCCATTGCCAAACATAGACATCATAGTGGACATGACAGCTGGATATGAGATGCTTTCATTGATGGATGGTTTCTCCGACTATAACCAAATTCGCATTGCTCCTGAAGATCAGCATAAGATAGCATTCACCTGTGCTTGGGGTACCTATTGTTGGAATGTGATGCCCTTCGGTCTTAAAAATGCAAGCGCAACATATCAAAGAGAAATGATGACAATTTTTCATGATTTCACGTCGGGTTCACCAATTAATGTAGCTTAGGAAATCGGAAATCATCACAAGCAAATCAAAATACTAATATAGCTCAACCACGAAAGCTTAATTGTAATGATCTATCCTAAACACACTCAATAAAGACATAAAGAGAAAACATTCAAAACTAAATACTATGCAAACCAAACGTAGATATGAATGCTTCCTTCATGCGGCTCCATTGTTTTTCTTTCCTCTCCAAATAGCCTTTGTTTGTGGATCTCACCTTCAAGTGCATACACATGAGATGAAAGCAAATAGACAAGATTATGGCGCAAGAGTACTCGAAATGTGATTGTTTTGACAAAGTGATTATTTTGACAAAGTAATTACCTAAGCTACATTAATTGGTGAACCCGACGTGAAAATGCTTGGATCTAAGTTTTTGTTTTGAATGTTTTGTGAAGTTGCAGATTTTTTTTGTGGAGAAATTGCAGATTTTTCTTCTAAAAAAAAACAGTCATAATCAATTGATCACGTAAAACATTTCATGTAGAATTAATCTAAATGATTTTTGGCTATATTAGATCACGTTTTTACCTTTCCAGATCATCTGACGGTTTGTGATTTGGATAAATATTGAGGAAGTTATGACATTTTTAATTATGCTTTTGTAAATGGTCAAAATTTTCAAAAACAAAACCATGCAACCTTCATCTAGATTAATTTAGCTTGGCAAATTAATCATGCATTCATGCAAATTTTATCTAGATTAATCTAGGGTGGTAAATTTTGATAAATTTCACATAGATCAAGTTAAGAGGACAAAGAATCACAACATTTATGTATTAATTTTGATGGTGATTCATTTCTCTTGATTCTCTAACATTGTTGGTAGCTTTGTGGCGAAACGCTTGACAAAGAATTAGTTCACAAACTACTAATGAATTGTTTGCAGGTTCGCTAGTCAAAGACGAAACAAATCAAACTCCTAACTTAGTGATTTTGCAGGTTGCCTTATATTCCAACCAAACTTTGTGTTTGTGATTTTTAATTAGGCACCTAGTATGTTTGCTAAGTAGGATGGAATGAACATGTCTTCACTTTGCTTGTCGAGTTTGACATTGCAGTGGGAGAGTATGCTCTCATCCTTCTTAGGGTGATCAGAAATCCAGATCTTCGATATCGTTCTCATGTTTTGATTGTTTGTTACCTTCATAGGGCCTGCCTTCCTGACCATTTCCTTTCTTTTGCAAGCAAGTGATAATCGTGAGAAGGAAACGACCCAAAGTGAGTACGGCTAGAATACCTTGGCATTCTAACTCACTTTAAACAAATACCTGATAAGCGAAAGCTTTGAAGGAAGGGTTATGTGGGAATTGTAGTTACTTGGGAAGTGATGACCCTTGAACTCTTTCTCATATCAATATCTAAGTAGGGCCTCTTGGTCTAAATCGTGCTTGTGCGACTACATTTGTTTGGTATCTTGGTGGGCTTAATGTCTCAATCACGCTTGCGTGACATCAAGGAGTAACGCTTAACAAAAATCCTTACTAAACACCATGCATATGTCATTATTATTGTCTGGGGCATTTTCATTATAGTTCTTTGAAACAACAGTTCAAATCGCATTCTCTCAAAGAGGGGCAAAATGTAGACACCTAAAAATGGTCAACGCTTGCGGAGTCATACTTTAACATTTGCGCATTGCCTCATTTTAGGTTTTTGCGTCGCATTAACATTTCTCCTATGATTCACACTTGGTCTTTATCATTTGCGAGCATCGAGTCATTCTTCTGCATTCTTCATCTATCTCGCTTTCGAATTTGGTCTTGTCGACAACAATCTTCAGTCATGATTTTGGTTGATCTTTGTCCTTGTCAATCTTGTCATATTGCGATCGATTCGTCATCGATCCTTGTCCTTTTCAATCATGTCAATTTGGTCAATTTGTCATTGATTTTTGTCAACCAATCTCAATCAAATCATTTATCAACACTGGTCATCTATCAATTCAAAATCATGATCGAATCGATATCAATCTTACATCAAGACCTAATTGTCATCCTTGCATTTCTAATTCATCTTCCAAGGTTTTATGATTTGTTCATTTAATCTTGTTTGGCATTTTCCCTTTAGGTTAAATAATTTATTTATTTATCCTAAGTCTTCTTGTCATAATTAAATGTTTATTTAATTGGCTAATTAATTCCTCTTATTTTTGTAAATTAATTAATGAATGAGAAATTATTAATTAATTTACCTATTTTTCATCAATTTCCTAATTTCCAAGTCATTATTTCCAACTTAATTTTCTAATTTCTCCTAAAGGTCTATTTCTATTTCAAAATCTTGTCATAAATCCTTGCATAGCAATTTGTCATAAATTATCATAAATTGTCATATATCCTTGCATAGCAATTTGTCATACACATGTCATAATTTTGCTATTCTTGATTTGAATTTCCATTCGAATCATTATCATGCTAATTTGATCATTCTCTCCAATTTGTCTATAAATTGGATGAATTTCTTCAATCAGATCCCCTAATCAGACTATCAAATTTCTAATCACTTTGTCAAATCACGCTTCGAGTATTCTTGTGTCAATGTCAATCTTTCTTTCACAATTAGGTTTATGCACTTGAATGTGAGATCTACAACAAAACAATTTGGAGAAGAAAGAAGAACAATGGAGCCGCATGGAGGAAACATTTGGATTTACATCTGGTTTGCATAATCTTTTTGAATGTTTCATTTTCATGTCTCTATTGAATGTGTTTAGGATAGATCATTACATTTAAGCTTTTGTGATTGGGCTAGATTAGTAAATCAAAAATCATCACAAGCAAATCAAATTACTAATCTAGATGACTATCTCTGGTGACAGATGACTATCTTTTGGTCAAAGTGGAACTAAAAAAATTACTAGATGTGGGCTTTATCAGACCCATTGATTATGCAGACTGGATTTCAAATTTAGTACCAGTTAGCAAAGTAACAGGGGGCATCAGAATCTGCACAGATTTTAGGGATCTCAATAAAGCATGCCCTAAAGATGATTTTCCATTGCCAAACATAGACATCATAGTGGACATGACAGCTAGATATGAGATGCTTTCATTGATGGATGGTTTCTCTGGCTATAACCAAATTCGCATTGCTCCTGAAGATCAGCATAAGATAGCATTCACCTGTGCTTGGGGTACCTATTGTTGGAATGTGATGCCCTTCGGTCTTAAAAATGCAAGCGCAACATATCAAAGAGAAATGACGATAATTTTTCATGATTTCACGTCGAGTTCACCAATTAATGTAGCTTAGGAAATCGGAAATCATCACAAGCAAATCAAAATACTAATATAGCTCAACCACGAAAGCTTAATTGTAATGATCTATCCTAAACACACTCAATAAAGACATAAAGAGAAAAAATTCAAAACTAAATACTATGCAAACCAAACGTAGATATGAATGCTTCCTTCATGCGGCTCCATTGTTTTTCTTTCCTCTCCAAATAGCCTTTGTTTCTGGATCTCACCTTCAAGTGCATACACATGAGATAAAAGCAAATAGACAAGATTATGGTGCAAGAGTACTCGAAATATGATTGTTTTGACAAAGTGATTATTTTGACAAAGTAATTAACTAAGCTACATTAATTTGTGAACCCGACGTGAAAATGCTTGGATCTAAGTTTTTGTTTTGAATGTTTTGTGAAGTTGCAGATTTTTTTTGTGGAGAAATTGCAGATTTTTCTTCTAAAAAAAAATAGTCATAATCAATTGATCACGTAAAACATTTCATGTAGAATTAAAATAAACGATTTCTAGCTATATTAGATCACGTTTTTACCTTTCTAGATCATCTCACGGTTTGTGATTTGGATAAATATTGAGGAAGTTATGACATTTTTAGTTATGCTACTGTAAATGGTCAAAATTTTCAAAAACAAAACCATGCAACCTTCATCTAGATTAATTTAGCTTGGCAAATTAATCATGCATTCATGCAAATTTTATCTAGATTAATCTAGGGTGGTAAATTTTGATAAATTTCACATAGATCAAGTTAAGAGGACAAAGAATCACAACATTTATGTATTAATTTTGATGGTGATTCATTTCTCTTGATTCTCTAACATTGTTGGTAGCTTTGTGGCGAAACACTTGACAAAGAATTATTTCACAAACTACTAATGACTTGTTTGCAGGTTCGCTAGTCAAAGATGAAACAACTCAAACTCCTAACTTAGTGATTTTGCAGGTTGCCTTATATTCCAACCAAACTTTGTGTTTGTGATTTTTAATTAGGCACCTAGTATGTTTGCTAAGTAGGATGGAATGAACATGTCTTCACTTTGCTTGTCGAGTTTGACATTGGAGTGGGAGAGTATGCTCTCATCCTTCTTAGGGTGATCAGAAATCCAGATGTTCGATATCGTTCTCATGTTTTGATTGTTTGTTACCTTTAGAGGGCCTGCCTTGCCGACCATTTGCTTTCTTTTGCAAGCAAGTGATAATCGTGAGAAGGAAACGACCCAAAGTGAGTATGGCTAGAATACCTTGGCATTCTAACTCACTATAAACAAATACTTGATGAGCGAAAGCTTTGAAGGAATGGTTACGTGGGAATTGTAGTTACTTGTGAAGTGATGACCCTTGAACTCTTTCTCATATCAACATCTAAGTAGGGCCTCTCCGTCTAAATCGTGCTTGCGCGACTACATTTGTTTGGTATCTTCGTGGGCTTAATGTCTCAATCACACTTGTGTGACATCAAGGAGTAACGCTTAACATAAATCCTTACTAAACAACATGCATATGTCATTATTATTGTCTGGGGCATTTTCATTATAGTTCTTTGAAACAACAGTTCAAATCGCATTCTCTCAAAGAGGGGCAAAATGTAGACACCTAAAAATGGTCAACGCTTGCGGAGTCATACTTTAACATTTGCGCATTGCCTCATTTTCGGTTTTTGTGTCGCATTAACATTTCTCCTATGATTTGCACTTGGTCTTTATCATTTGCCAGCATCGAGTCATTCTTCTGCATTCTTCATCTGTCTCGCTTTCGAATTTGGTCTTGTCGACAACAATCTTCAGTCATGATTTTGGTCGATCTTTGTCCTTGTCAATCTTGTCATATTGCGATCGATTCGTCATCGATCCTTGTCCTTTTCAATCATGTCAATTTGGTCAATTTGTCATTGATTTTTGTCAACCAATCTCAATCAAATCATTTATCAACACTGGTCATCTATCAATTCAAAATCATGATCGAATCGATATCAATCTTACATCAAGACCTAATTGTCATCCTTGCATTTCTAATTCATCTTCCAAGGTTTTATGATTTGTTCATTTAATCTTGTTTGGCATTTTCCCTTTAGGTTAAATGATTTATTTATTTATCCTAAGTCTTCTTGTCACAATTAAATGTTTATTTAATTGGCTAACTAATTCCTCTTATTTTTGTAAATTAATTAATGAATGAGAAATTATTAATTAATTTACCTATTTTTCATCAATTTCCTAATTTCCAAGTCATTATTTCCAACTTAATTTTCTAATTTCTCCTAAAGGTCTATTTCTATTTCAAAATCTTGTCATAAATCCTTGCATAGCAATTTGTCATAAATTGTCATAAATTGTCATAAATCCTTGCATAGCAATTTGTCATACACATGTCATAATTTTGCTATTCTTGATTTGAATTTCCATTCGAATAACTATCATGCTAATTTGATCATTCTCTCCAATTTGTCTATAAATTGGATGAGTTTCTTCAATCAGATCCCCTAATCAGACTATCAAATTTCTAATCACTTTGTCAAATCACGCTTCGAGTATTCTTGTGTCAATGTCAATCTTGCTTTCACAATTAGGTTTATGCACTTGAAGGTGAGATCTACAACAAAACTATTTGGAGAAGAAAGAAGAACAATGGAGCCGCATGAAGGAAACATTTGGATTTACATCTGGTTTGCATAATCTTTTTGAATGTTTCATTTTCATGTCTCTACTGAATGTGTTTAGGATGGATCATTACATTTAAGCTTTTGTGATTGGGCTAGATTAGTAAATTGAAAATCATCACAAGCAAATCAAATTACTAATCTAGATGACTATCTCTGGTGACAGATGACTATCTTTTGGTCAAAGTGGAACTAAAAAAATTACTAGATGTGGGCTTTATCAGACCCATTGATTATGCAGACTGGATTTCAAATTTAGTACCAGTTAGCAAAGTAACTAGGGGCATCAGAATCTGCACAAATTTAAGGGATCTCAATAAAGCATGACCTAAAGATGATTTTCCATTGCCAAACATAGACATCATAGTGGACATGACGGCTGGAAATGAGATGCTTTCATTGATGGATGGTTTCTCCGGCTATAACCAAATTCGCATTGCTCCTGAAGATCAGCATAAGACAGCATTCACCTGTGCTTGGGGTACCTATTGTTGGAATGTGATGCCCTTCGGTCTTAAAAATGCAGGCGCAACATATCAAAGAGAAATGACGACAATTTTTCATGATTTCACGTCGGGTTCACCAATTAATGTAGCTTAGGAAATCGAAAATCATCACAAGCAAATCAAAATACTAATCTAGCTCAACCACGAAAGCTTAATTGTAATGATCTATCCTAAACACACTCAATAAAGACATAAAGAGAAAACATTCAAAACTAAATACTATGCAAACCAAACGTAGATATGAATGCTTCCTTCATGCGGCTCCATTGTTCTTCTTTCCTCTCCAAATAGCCTTTGTTTGTGGATCTCACCTTCAAGTGCATACACATGAAATGAAAGCAAATAGACAAGATTATGGCGCAAGAGTACTCGAAATATGATTGTTTTGACAAAGTGATTATTTTGATAAAGTAATTACTTAAGCTACATTAATTGGTGAACCCGACGTGAAAATGCTTGGATCTAAGTTTTTGTTTTGAATGTTTTGTGAAGTTGCAGATTTTTTTTGTCGAGAAATTGCAGATTTTTGTTCTAAAAAAAAATAGTCATAATCAATTGATCACGTAAAACATTTCATGTAGAATTAAAGTAAACTATTTCTGGGTATATTAGGCCACGTTCTTACCTTTCCAGATCATCTTACGGTTTGTGATTTGGATAAATATTGAGGAAGTTATGACATTTTTAATTATGCTATTGTAAATGGTCAAAATTTTCAAAAACAAAATCATGCAACCTTCATCTAGATTAATTTAGCTTGGCAAATTAATCATTCATTCATGCAAATTTTATCTAGATTAATTTAGGGTGGTAAATTTTGATAAATTTCACATAGATCAATCTAAGAGGACAAAGAATCACAACTTTTATGGATTAATTTTGATGGTGATTCATTTCTCTTGATTCTCTAACATTGTTGGTAGCTTTGTGGCGAAACGCTTGACAAAGAATTATTTCACAAACTACTAATGACTTGTTTGCAGGTTCGCTAGTCAAAGACGGAACAAATCAAACTCCTAACTTAGTGATTTTGCAGGTTGCCTTATATTCCAACCAAACTTTGTGTTTGTGATTTTTAATTAGGCACCTAGTATGTTTGCTAAGTAGGATGGAATGAACATGTCTTCACTTTGCTTGTCGAGTTTGACATTGGAGTGGGAGAGTATGCTCTCATCCTTCTTAGGGTGATCAGAAATCCAGATCTTTGATATCATTCTCATGTTTTGATTGTTTGTTACCTTTAGAGGGCCTGCCTTCCCGACCATTTGTTTTCTTTTGCAAGCAAGTGATAACCATGAGAAGGGAATGACCCAAAGTGAGTACGGCTAGAATACCTTGGCATTCTAACTCACTATAAACAAATACCTGATGAGCGAAAGCTTTGAAGGAAGGGTTACGTGGGAATTGTAGTTACTTGGGAAGTGATGACCCTTGAACTCTTTCTCATATCAACATCTAAGTAGGGCCTCTCGGTCTAAATCGTGCTTGCGCGGCTACATTTGTTTGGTATCTTGGTGGGCTTAATGTCTCAATCACGCTTGCGTGACATCAAGGAGTAACGCTTAATAGAAATCCTTACTAAACACCATGCATATGTCATTATTATTGTCTAGGGCATTTTCATTATAGTTCTTTGAAACAACACTTCAAATTGCATTGTCTCAAAGAGGGCAAAATGTAGACACCTAAAAATGGTCAACGCTTGCGGAGTCATACTTTAACATTTGCGCATTGCCTCATTTTAGGTTTTTGTGTCGCATTAACATTTCTCCTATGATTCGCACTTGGCCTTTATCATTTGCGAGCATCGAGTCATTCTTCTGCATTCTTCATCTGTCTCGCTTTCGAATTTGGTCTTGTCGACAACAATCTTCAGTCATGATTTTGGTCGATCTTTGTCCTTGTCAATCTTGTCATATTGCGATCAATTCGTCATCGATCCTTGTCCTTTTCAATCATGTCAATTTGGTCAATTTGTTATTGATTTTTGTCAACCAATCTCAATCAAATCATTTATCAACACTGGTCATCTATCAATTCAAAATCATGATCGAATCGATATCAATGTTACATCAAGACCTAATTGTCATCCTTGCATTTCTAATTCATCTTCCAAGGTTTTATGATTTGTTCATTTAATCTTGTTTGGCATTTTCCCTTGAGGTTAAATAATTTATTTATTTATCCTAAGTCTTCTTGTCACAATTAAATGTTTATTTAATTGGCTAATTAATTCCTCTTATTTTTGTAAATTAATTAATGAATGAGAAATTATTAATTAATTTACCTATTTTTCATCAATTTCCTAATTTCCAAGTCATTATTTCCAACTTAGTTTTCTAATTTCTCCTAAAGGTCTATTTCTATTTCAAAATCTTGTCATAAATCCTTGCATAGCAATTTGTCATAAATTGTCATAAATTGTCATAAATCCTTGCATAGCAATTTGTCATACACATGTCATAATTTTGCTGTTCTTGATTTGAATTTCCATTCGAATCACTATCATGCTAATTTGATCATTCTCTCCAATTTGTCTATAAATTGGATGAATTTCTTCAATCAGATCCCCTAATCAGACTATCAAATTTCTAATCACTTTGTCAAATCACGCTTCGAGTATTCTTGTGTCAATGTCAATCTTTCTTTCACAATTAGGTTTATGCACTTGAATGTGAGATCTACAACAAAACAATTTGGAGAAGAAAGAAGAACAATGGAGCCGCATGAAGGAAACATTTGGATTTACATCTGGTTTGCATAATCTTTTTGAATGTTTCATTTTCATGTCTCTATTGAATGTGTTTAGGATAGATCATTACATTTAAGCTTTTGTGATTGGGCTAGATTAGTAAATCGAAAATCATCACAAGCAAATCAACTTACTAATCTAGATGACTATCTCTGGTGACAGATGACTATCTTTTGGTCAAAGTGGAACTAAAAAAATTACTAGATGTGGGCTTTATCAGACCCATTGATTATGCAGACTGGATTTCAAATTTAGTACCAGTTAGCAAAGTAAATGGGGGCATCAGAATCTGCACAGATTTTAGGGATCTCAAAAGTGCATGCCCTAAAGATGATTTTCCATTGCCAAACATAGACATCATAGTGGACATGATGGCTGGATATGAGATGCTTTCATTGATGGATGGTTTCTCCGGCTATAACCAAATTCGCATTGCTCCTGAAGATCAGCATAAGACAGCATTCACCTGTGCTTGGGGTACCTATTGTTGGAATGTGATGCCCTTCGGTCTTAAAAATGCAAGCGCAACATATCAAAGAGAAATGACGACAATTTTTCATGATTTCACGTCGGGTTCACCAATTAATGTAGCTTAGGAAATCGGAAATCATCACAAGCAAATCAAAATACTAATCTAGCTCAACCACGAAAGCTTAATTGTAATGATCTATCCTAAACACACTCAATAAAGACATAAAGAGAAAACATTCAAAACTAAATACTATGCAACCCAAACGTAGATATGAATGCTTCCTTCATGCAGCTCCATTGTTCTTCTTTCCTCTCCAAATAGCCTTTGTTTGTGGATCTCACCTTCAAGTGCATACATATGAGATGAAAGCAAATAGACAAGATTATGGCGCAAGAGTACTCGAAATGTGATTGTTTTGACAAAGTGATTATTTCGACAAAGTAATTACCTAAGCTACATTAATTGGTGAACCCGACGTGAAAATGCTTGGATCTAAGTTTTTGTTTTGAATGTTTTGTGAAGTTGCAGATTTTTTTTGTGGAGAAATTGCAGATTTTTCTTCTAAAAAAAAACAGTCATAATCAATTGATCACATAAAACATTTCATGTAGAATTAAAATAAATGATTTTTGGCTATATTAGATCACATTTTTACCTTTCCAGATCATCTGACGGTTTGTGATTTGGATAAATATTGAGGAAGTTATGACATTTTTAATTATGCTGCTGTAAATGGTCAAAATTTTCAAAAACAAAATCATGCAACCTTCATCTAGATTAATTTAGCTTGGCAAATTAATCATGCATTCATGCAAATTTTATCTAGATTAATCTAGGGTGGTAAATTTTGATAAATTTCACATAGATCAATCTAAGAGGACAAAGAATCACAACTTTTATGGATTAATTTTGATGGTGATTCATTTCTCTTGATTCTCTAACATTGTTGGTAGCTTTGTGGCGAAACGCTTGACAAATAATTATTTCACAAACTACTAATGAATTGTTTGCAGGTTCGCTAGTCAAAGACGAAACAAATCAAACTCCTAACTTAGTGATTTTGCACGTTGCCTTATATTCCAACCAAACTTTGTGTTTGTGATTTTTAATTAGGCACCTAGTATGTTTTCTAAGTAGGATGGAATGAACATGTCTTCACTTTGCTTGTCGAGTTTGACATTGGAGTGGGAGAGTATGCTCTCATCCTTCTTAGGGTGATCAGAAATCCAGATCTTCGATATTGTTCTCATGTTTTGATTGTTTGTTACCTTTAGAGGGCCTGCCTTCCCGACCATTTGCTTTCTTTTGCAAGCAAGTGATAATCGTGAGAAGGGAACGACCCAAAGTGAGTACGGCTAGAATACCTTGGCATTCTAACTCACTATAAACAAATACCTGATGAGCGAAAGCTTTGAAGGAAGGGTTACGTGGGAATTGTAGTTACTTGGGAAGTGATGACCCTTGAACTCTTTCTCATATCAACATCTAAGTAGGGCCTCTCGGTCTAAATCATGCTTGCGCGACTACATTTGTTTGGTATCTTGGTGGGCTTAATGTCTCAATCACGCTTGCGTGACATCAAGGAGTAACGCTTAACAGAAATCCTTACTAAACACCATGCATATGTCATTATTATTGTCTGGGGCATTTTCATTATAGTTCTTTGAAACAACACTTCAAATCGCATTGTCTCAAAGAGGGGCAAAATGTAGACACCTAAAAATGGTCAACGCTTGCGGAGTCATACTTTAACATTTGCGCATTGCCTCATTTTAGGTTTTTGCATCGCATTAACATTTCTCCTATGATTCACACTTGGTCTTTATCATTTGCGAGCATCGAGTCATTCTTCTGCATTCTTCATCTATCTCGCTTTCGAATTTGGTCTTGTCGACAACAATCTTCAGTCATGATTTTGGTCGATCTTTGTCCTTGTCAATCTTGTCATATTGCGATCGATTCGTCATCGATCCTTGTCCTTTTCAATCATGTCAATTTGGTCAATTTGTCATTGATTTTTGTCAACCAATCTCAATCAAATCATTTATCAACACTGGTCATCTATCAATTCAAAATCATGATCGAATCGATATCAATCTTACATCAAGACCTAATTGTCATCCTTGCATTTCTAATTCATCTTCCAAGGTTTTCTGATTTGTTCATTTAATCTTGTTTGGCATTTTCCCTTTAGGTTAAATGATTTATTTATTTATCCTAAGTCTTCTTGTCACAATTAAATGTTTATTTAATTGGCTAATTAATTCCTCTTATTTTTGTAAATTAATTAATGAATGAGAAATTATTAATTAATTTACCTGTTTTTCATCAATTTCCTTATTTCCAAGTCATTATTTCCAACTTAATTTTCTAATTTCTCCTAAAGGTCTATTTCTATTTCAAAATCTTGTCATAAATCCTTGCATAGCAATTTGTCATAAATTGTCATAAATTGTCATAAATCCTTGCATAGCAATTTGTCATACACATGTCATAATTTTGCTATTCTTGATTTGAATTTCCATTCGAATCACTATCATGCTAATTTGATCATTCTCTCCAATTTGTCTATAAATTGGATGAATTTCTTCAATCAGATCCCCTAATCAGACTATCAAATTTCTAATCACTTTGTTAAATTACGCTTCGAGTATTCTTGTGTCAATGTCAATCTTGCTTTCACAATTAGGTTTATGCACTTGAAGGTGAGATCTACAAAAAAACTATTTGGAGAAGAAAGAAGAACAATGGAGCCGCATGAAGGAAACATTTGGATTTACATCTGGTTTGCATAATCTTTTTGAATGTTTCATTTTCATGTCTCTATTGAATGTGTTTAGGATGGATCATTACATTTAAGCTTTTGTGATTGGGCTAGATTAGTAAATCGAAAATCATCACAAGCAAATCAAATTACTAATCTAGATGACTATCTCTGGTGACAGATGACTATCTTTTGGTCACAGTGGAACTAAAAAAATTACTAGATGTGGGCTTTATCAGACCCATTGATTATGTAGACTGGATTTCAAATTTAGTACCAGTTAGCAAAGTAACTGGGGGCATCAGAATCTGCACAGATTTTAGGGATCTCAATAAAGCATGCCCTAAAGATGATTTTCGATTGCCAAACATAGACATGATAGTGGACATGACGGCTGGATATGAGATGCTTTCATTGATGGATGGTTTCTCCGGCTATAACCAAATTCGCATTGCTCCTGAAGATCAGCATAAGACAGCATTCACCTGTGCTTGGGGTACCTATTGTTGGAATGTGATGCCCTTCGGTCTTCAAAATGCAGGCGCAACATATCAAAGAGAAATGACGACAATTTTTCATGATTTCACGTTGGGTTCACCAATTAATGTAGCTTAGGAAATCGGAAATCATCACAAGCAAATCAAAATACTAATCTAGCTCAACCACGAAAGCTTAATTGTAATGATCTGTCCTAAACACACTCAATAAAGAGATAAAGAGAAAACATTCAAAACTAAATACAATGCAAACCAAACGTAGATATGAATGCTTCCTTCATGCGGCTCCATTGTTCTTCTTCCTCTCCAAATAGCCTTTGCTTGTGGATCTCACCTTCAAGTGCATACACATGAGATGAAAGCAAATAGACAAGATTATGGCACAAGAGTACTCGAAATGTGATTGTTTTGAAAAAGTGATTATTTTGACAAAGTAATTACCTAAGCTACATTAATTGGTGAACCTGACGTGAAAATGCTTGGATCTAAGTTTTTGTTTTGAATGTTTTGTGAAGTTGCAGATTTTTTTTGTGGAAAAATTGCAGATTTTTTTTCTTAAAAAAAACAGTCATAATCAATTGATCACGTAAAACATTTCATGTAGAATTAAAATAAATGATTTCTGGCTATATTAGATCATGTTTTTACCTTTCCAGATCATCTTACGGTTTGTGATTTGGATAAATATTGAGGAAGTTATGACATTTTTAATTATGCTGCTGTAAATGGTCAAAATTTTCAAAAACAAAATCATGCAACCTTCATCTAGATTAATTTAGCTTGGCAAATTAATCATGCATTCATGCAAATTTTATCTAGATTAATCTAGGGTGGTAAATTTTGATAAATTTCACATAGATCAATCTAAGAGGACAAAGAATCACAACTTTTATGGATTAATTTTGATGGTGATTCATTTCTCTTGATTCTCTAACATTGTTGGTAGCTTTGTGGCGAAACGCTCGACAAAGAATTATTTCACAAACTACTAATGAACTGTTTGCAGGTTCGCTAGTCAAAGACGAAACAAATCAAACTCCTAACTTAGTGATTTTGCAGGTTGCCTTATATTCCAACCAAACTTTGTGTTTGTGATTTTTAATTAGGCACCTAGTATGTTTGCTAAGTAGGATGGAATGAACATGTCTTCACTTTGCTTGTCGAGTTTGACATTGGAGTGGGAGAGTATGCTCTCATCCTTCTTAGGGTGATCACAAATCCAGATCTTCGATATCGTTCTCATGTTTTGATTGTTTGTTACCTTTAGAGGGCCTGCCTTCCTAACCATTTGCTTTCTTTTGCAAGCAAGTGATAATCGTGAGAAGGGAACGACCCAAAGTGAGTACGGCTAGAATACCTTGGCATTCTAACTCACTATAAACAAATACCTGATGAGAGAAAGCTTTGAAGGAACGGTTACGTGGGAATTGTAGTTACTTGGGAAGTGATGACCCTTGAACTCTTTCTCATATCAACATCTAAGTAGGGCCTCTCAGTCTAAATCATGCTTGCGCGACTACATTTGTTTGGTATCTTGGTGGCCTTAATGTCTCAATCACGCTTGCGTGACATCAAGGAGTAACGCTTAATAGAAATCCTTACTAAACACCATGCATATGTCATTATTATTGTCTGGGGCATTTTCATTATAGTTCTTTGAAACAACACTTCAAATCACATTGTCTCAAAGAGGGGCAAAATGTAGACACCTAAAAATAGTCAACGCTTGCGGAGTGATACTTTAACATTTGCGCATCGCCTCATTTTAGGTTTTTGCGTCGCATTAACATTTCTCCTATGATTCGCACTTGGTCTTTATCATTTGCGAGCATCGAGTCATTCTTCTGCATTCTTCATCTGTCTCGCTTTCAAATTTGGTCTTGTCGACAACAATCTTCAGTCATGATTTTGGTCGATCTTTGTCCTTGTCAATCTTGTCATATTGCGATCGATTCGTCATCGATCCTTGTCCTTTTCAATCATGTCAATTTTTCATTGATTTTTGTCAACCAATCTCAATCAAATCATTTATCAACACTGGTCATCTATCAATTCAAAATCATGATCGAATCGATATCAATCTTACATCAAGACCTAATTGTCATCCTTGCATTTCTAATTCATCTTCCAAGGTTTTATGATTTGTTCATTTAATCTTGTTTGGCATTTTCCCTTTAGGTTAAATAATTTATTTATTTATCCTAAGTCTTCTTGTCACAATTAAATGTTTATTTAATTGGCTAATTAATTCCTCTTATTTTTATAAATTAATTAACGAATGAGAAATTATTAATTAATTTACCTATTTTTCATCAATTTCCTAATTTCCAAGTCATTATTTCCAACTTAATTTTCTAATTTCTCCTAAAGGTCTATTTCTATTTCAAAATCTTGTCATAAATCCTTGCATAGCAATTTGTCATAAATTGTCATAAATTGTCATAAATCCTTGCATAGCAATTTGTCATACACATGTCATAATTTTGCTATTCTTGATTTGAATTTCCATTCGAATCATTATCATGCTAATTTGATCATTCTCTCCAATTTGTCTATAAATTGGATGAATTTCTTCAATCAGATCCCCTAATCAGACTATCAAATTTCTAATCACTTTGTCAAATCACGCTTCGAGTATTCTTGTGTCAATGTCAATCTTTCTTTCACAATTAGGTTTATGCACTTGAAGGTGAGATCTACAACAAAACAATTTGGAGAAGAAAGAAGAACAATGGAGCCGCATGAAGGAAACATTTGGATTTACATCTGGTTTGCATAATCTTTTTGAATGTTTCATTTTCATGTCTCTATTGAATGTGTTTAGGATAGATCATTACATTTAAGCTTTTGTGATTGGGCTAGATTAGTAAATCAAAAATCATCACAAGCAAATCAAATTACTAATCTAGATGACTATCTCTAGTGACAGATGACTATCTTTTGGTCAGAGTGGCACTAAAAAAATTACTAGACGTGGGCTTTATCAGACCCATTGATTATGCAGACTGGATTTCAAATTTAGTACCAGTTAGCAAAGTAATTCGGGGGCATTAGAATCTGCACAGATTTTAGGGATCTCAATAAAGCATGCCCTAAAGATGATTTTCCATTGCCAAACATAGACATCATAGTGGACATGACGGCTGGATATGAGATGCTTTCATTGATGGATGGTTTCTCTGGCTATAACCAAATTCACATTTCTCCTGAAGATCAGCATAAGACAGCATTCACCTGTGCTTGGGGTACCTATTGTTGGAATGTGATGCCCTTCGGTCTTCAAAATGTAGGCGCAACATATCAAAGAGAAATGACGACAATTTTTCATGATTTCACGTCGGGTTCACCAATTAATGTAGCTTAGGAAATCGGAAATCATCACAAGCAAATCAAAATACTAATCTAGCTCAACCACGAAAGCTTAATTGTAATGATCTATCCTAAACACACTCAATAAAGACATAAAGAGAAAACATTCAAAACTAAAAACTATGCAAACCAAATGTAGATATGAATGCTTCCTTCATGCGGCTCCATTGTTCTTCTTTCCTCTCCAAATAGCCTTTGTTTGTGGATCTCACCTTCAAGTGCATACACATGAGATGAAAGCAAATAGACAAGATTATGGCGCAAGAGTACTCGAAATGTGATCGTTTTGACAGAGTGATTATTTCGACAAAGTAATTACCTAAGCTACATTAATTGGTGAACCCGATGTGAAAATGCTTGGATCTAAGTTTTTGTTTTGAATGTTTTGTGAAGTTGCAGATTTTTTTTGTGGAGAAATTGCAGATTTTTCTTCTAGAAATAAACAGTCATAATCAATTGATCACGTAAAACATTTCATGTAGAATTAAAATAAACGATTTCTGGCTATATTTTATCATGTTTTTACCTTTCCAGATCATCTGACGGTTTGTGATTTGGATAAATATTGAGGAAGTTATGACATTTTTAATTATGCTGCTGTAAATGGTCAAAATTTTCAAAAACAAAATCATGCAACCTTCATCTAGATTAATTTAGCTTGGCAAATTAATCATGCATTCATGCAAATTTTATCTAGATTAATCTAGGGTGGTAAATTTTGATAAATTTCAGATAGATTAATCTAAGAGGACAAAGAATCACAACTTTTATGGATTAATTTTGATGGTGATTCATTTCTCTTGATTCTCTAACATTGTTGGTAGCTTTGTGGCGAAACGCTCGACAAAGAATTATTTCACAAACTACTAATGAATTGTTTGCAGGTTCACTAGTCAAAGACGAAACAAATCAAACTCCTAACTTAGTGATTTTGCAGGTTGCCTTATATTCCAACCAAACTTTGTGTTTGTGATTTTTAATTAGGCACCTAGTATGTTTGCTAAGTAGGATGGAATGAACATGTCTTCACTTTGCTTGTCGAGTTTGACATTGGAGTAGGAGAGTATGCTCTCATCCTTCTTAAGGTGATAAAAAATCCAGATCTTCGATATCATTCTCATGTTTTGATTGTTTGTTACATTTAGAGGGCCTGCCTTCCCGACCATTTGCTTTCTTTTGCAAGCAAGTGATAATCGTGAGAAGGGAATGACCCAAAGTGAGTACGGCTAGAATACCTTGGCATTCTAACTCACTATAAACAAATACCTGATGAGCGAAAGATTTGAAGGAAGGGTTACGTGGGAATTGTAGTTACTTGGGAAGTGATGACCCTTGAACTCTTTCTCATATCAACATCTAAGTAGGGCCTCTCGGTCTAAATCGTTCTTGCGCGACTACATTTATTTGGTATCTTGGTGGGCTTAATGTCTCAATCACGCTTGCGTGACATCAAGGAGTAACGCTTAACAGAAATCCTTACTAAACACCATGCATATGTCATTATTATTGTCTGGGGCATTTTCATTATAGTTCTTTGAAACAACACTTCAAATCACATTGTCTCAAAGAGGGGCAAAATGTAGACACCTAAAAATGGTCAACGCTTGCGGAGTCATACTTTAACATTTGCGCATTGCCTCATTTTAGGTTTTTGCGTCGCATTAACATTTCTCCTATGATTCGCACTTGGTCTTTATCATTTGCGAGCATCGAGTCATTCTTCTACATTCTTCATCTGGCTCGCTTTCAAATTTGGTCTTGTCGACAACAATTTTCAGTCATGATTTTGGTCGATCTTTGTCCTTTTCAATCTTGTCATATTGCGATCAATTCGTCATCGATCCTTGTCCTTTTCAATCATGTCAATTTGGTCAATTTGTCATTGATTTTTGTCAACCAATCTCAATCAAATCATTTATCAACACTGGTCATTTATCAATTCAAAATCATGATCGAATCGATATCAATCTTACATCAAGACCTAATTGTCATCCTTGCATTTCTAATTCATCTTCCAAGGTTTTATGATTTGTTCATTTAATCTTGTTTGGCATTTTCCCTTTAGGTTAAATAATTTATTTATTTATCCTAAGTCTTCTTGTCACAATTAAATGTTTATTTAATTGGCTAATTAATTCCTCTTATTTTTGTAAATTAATTAATGAATGAGAAATTATTAATTAATTTACCTATTTTTCATCAATTTCCTAATTTCCAAGTCATTATTTCCAACTTAATTTTCTAATTTCTCCTAAAGGTCTATTTCTATTTCAAAATCTTGTCATAAACCCTTGCATAGCAATTTGTCATAAATTGTCATAAATTGTCATAAATCCTTGCATAGCAATTTGTCATACACATGTCATAATTTTGCTATTCTGTATTTGAATTTCCATTCGAATCACTATCATGCTAATTTGATCACTCTCCAATTTGTCTATAAATTGGATGAATTTCTTCAATCAGATCCCCTAATCAGACTATCGAATTTCTAATGACTTTGTCAAATCACGCTTCGAGTATTCTTGTGTCAATGTCAATCTTGCTTTCACAATTAGGTTTATGCACTTGAATGTGAGATCTACAACAAAACTATTTGGAGAGGAAAGAAGAACAATGGAGCCACATAAAGGAAACATTTGGATTTACATCTGGTTTGCATAATCTTTTTGAATGTTTCATTTTCATGTTTCTATTGAATGTGTTTAGGATAGATCATTACATTTAAGCTTTTGTGATTGGGCTAGATTAGTATTTTGATATTGTTTGTGATGATTTCCAAATTCCTATGCTAGACATGTGTTTCCCTGGTGTTTTATATTTGTATTTGTGTCTTGATGACATGTCGGCCTCTGGGAGTTTCTTTGGTCATTATTGCATTGGTGTATGGTTTGTGTGTATGGAAGTATTTATTGGTGTTAGTCCCTTTTGTCTTACGCATCAACCTATGTGTAGTGTATGTGTTGGGACCTAGCAACATCTCCTAGCTCGTAGGGTGGTTCCTTGTAGGTTCCACATTGGTCGAGTGGTTGGAGATTTTTGCCATTGGGGTTTTTCCCTTCTTGTTGATGTGCTTCTTATGTGTCGACTTGGATCTTTCTTCATGATGGTTATGGATTCTATGGAGCACATTTATGTACTAAAACTTCATGTCATATGAGTTGTGTAATAATGTCGAAACACTTGAAAGGATGAGTAAATCTCATGACTATGTGGATTATGTAATGGTAGCATGTAGAGTATCCATGATTATACATTAGACTTGGCATTCTATGGATTTAATCATATGATTTTGTTATGTAGTAGTTCATATACATCATTGAGTTATGAATGATTATGCCACCTTTTGGACAATACTGTAAATAGGTGTAACGACCTAAACATTTGTGACGAGATTGCCATATCTATGTTGTAATGTAGTTAGTGGGTTGTATCCTTAAGTGTTCATAACAAAAATAGCCTTGGATCAGCAATTTAAAATTTTATGTGATATTATCATGATATTTAATGGATATATACATATAGTTAGACCCGTGTTACAATGAAGAAAAGATGTATTTGTTTACTTTCATCATGTCATGCTCACAACTATGAAATGAAGCTTTATATGGGAATGAGGTATTTTCATGTATAAGTGGATACAATATAATTAGATGTTATATCTTGTCTATTAGACTCTAAAACTTGTGTAATGACTATTAAACAAGACCTAATCAAGACAATAATTATAGAGGCAGAAAACATGACATACACAATAAATACATTAGTTAGCATCATAGAAACTAAATTAGCCAAGAGGCTGGAAATTACAATAAGACTTAGAAGACTAATTACATTAAGGAATATAAATGATTATAAACTCATTAGTATGGTGGCAGAAATAAAACAATCAATGTGTAGAAAATGTGAATGTTCATAAAGAAGTATACATAAGCTAGTTTGCATACATTCTATGACAACACTAGATAGAATGGCTTATTTCTAATGCATTATGTGTATGGGAAGCAATAGTACAGTTAAAATCAAGGTAGTACTAGGTTGTATGGAAATCAAGTGATGAATTTTACTTGTGGGAAGCAATAAAAAAATTATGATAATGGTAGTAGGAGATATTCCTTAGCATGATAAGGCATAAGCATTTAGTAGCATGCATGATTTAAGATGAGAGTTAGTGATTATGCATTGCATGGTGTACTAGATCATCTAGTGGATGCATTACAATCATGTAGGCATAGGATGTGTAATCATAAGTAATATGAATAGGATAGAAGCTTCTCATTTAATGTTATGCACTAGAAAGAGTATATAGTATCAATGCATTAGGTGAGTTAAGGCATGTAGATATGTAGGATTGTATGGCTTGGGATTCCTAGAAGGAGCTAGTGTATAGAGGGGTTAATTTTCACATGTAGTTAAGTAGTTGCTAAGCATTATGGATAGTAGAATGCATTAGAGATTAGAGGGCAGCCTACGTAGCATACCCTTGTGTGGAGACATTATGATAGCTAGATCATTAAGTGCATACGTGCATTTTCATGATGATTGTAAATCTAATTCATGGATTAAGAATCATAAAGTTGGTAGGGAATTTAGTAGTGGTGCCATTATGCCCTAGGGAGCTGTATGTGACTATGTAATCATGTTTCGACTTAGCAAGAACATAATTAGATAATCAATGTTTAAGATCCAACACTAAGATGAAATTAAGTGAACTAATTCTTAATCACATTACCTGGAGTATCTATAATGGAAACTTATTTAGTAAACAAAAATAATTTACTCCATTTATAGGTTGTTAGTGTAAGTTCCCTAGGTTTTTTTGGTGGGTGCTACACTCCCATATTTCATTCAACAATTCTTCCAAGTAAGAATTCATTATTTCCTTCCAATAATTTAAGTTTGTTGCATCAAACACCGATGCTTTAACATGAAGTCCACACGCCATCTCTAGATCTACCTCAAGTGATTAAGCTTTCCAAAGAGGAATCTTGTTGTGATACCAATTGTTGAACACCTGGTAGGATTGAGAGGGTGGGTGAATGATTCTAGAACTTAAAAAAATAATTATTAATAAAAAAATTAACTTACTAAGCATTAACACATTAATCATCAACACATAAGCATCAACCATCAATACATTAAAATGTGAACACCAAATTTATGTAGAAAACCTAAACAGGGAAAAACCTTGGTGATATTCTAAATCACAATATGAATAACAATGTTTACAATGATTTAGGATTATTTCCAAGGAGCACCAACACTTGAAGGAATTTCATAACTAAGGAGCACAACCTTAGGCAAGATATAAAGAGGACTGTACAACTCAAGATCACTTCTCCTGGACAAGATATAAACTGTTACTGAAGGAATCACTATAAATCAACAACAAATGAAATAGATAAATTGAAATTGAGAAGGATTATCATGAACATGAAATTATTCTTTAATAACTAAATCAAGTGACCAACATCATGACAAACATCTATGATAATCTTGACTTTCACAACACATTGTCTTGCAAAATATATCACCCTCAAAGCTCTTCTCAAACTATCTTTCACATCACCACGAAATCAAACTTTGTTTGAAAATAATTCACATACACTTCTCACCCACACATATTAAATATGAGATACAACATTGAAATCCTAATTAAGGGTCAACCAAGATAAAATAAGAAATATTACACAAAATATGTCACCCAGACCTAAAATACTTAGATATGTCCACTTTAGGTGAAAGAGGGAACCAAAACATGTCACAATAAATCCTTACATGATTGATCAAAAAATACAGACATGCTAACACATACTCTAAAGGAATTACTATAGGCACTTATAATCTACATTGCTTTCCTTCTCCATTTTTAACCTTTTTGCATGATTTTGTCTTGTTCGTTCCTTGATTGGATTGATCCCTTGCCTTCCCATGTTAGGTTTAGGATTCCATTTTACCCTTAAAATTTCCCCCCTTGCATTAGACCTTTCCCTTGTCACTCTTGCAGCGATGTTTTCCTAATTGTGTCTTGATTGGGGTTTTTTGCCCCAAATTTGGTCCTGCCATTCAACCTTTCCCATACCTATTTAGATTCTTCCCCTCTCTTCCCTTCCTAGTAAAAAAATTGTATTTTAAAAACTGATTTATCCCCCTTTCATTGTATTTTTTCCCTTTTTCTCTGGAAGTGTCCGTTTTGACCATTTTCTCCATCTCAATTTTAGGGTTTTTAGGCCTACTTTTTAGGGTTTTGTCGCTTCTCGCCTCCCGTTTTTTATCTTGTTGGATCCCCTTTCCTACCCAATCAAATGAAAAAGTTTTATTTTGACCTAATTTTCATTCCCATGGCATCTCATTTGTCCCCTCTCCATCTAGTGACCCGCTTTGACTCAGTTCACTCGGTTTTGCTTGGTTTTACCCAGTTTGACCTAATTTGCAGTTTTCACTTGAATCGCCTCCTTTCCTATCCAACCTTTCCAATTCTTTCCTATTTAATTGTTTTTTACCAAAATTGAATTAATTTGACCTCATTAAGGTTTTGAGACATCAGTTTGGCTAATTTCCACTTTAGGTTTTATTTATTTATTAATTAATTAAGCCCATTTTCACTAATTCTTCTACCCTAATCTATCATCAAACCCTTTCCCCTTTAAAAATTAATTAAATAACATTGCCTAATTTCATTAATTTTGATTTATATCCTTTAATTAAATAATTTTAATTGATTAATTAAAGGTTCTTTCATTAACCTATAGTTGAATAATTCATTTAAATTATTCAATTATCTAATTATGTCTTCAAATTAAATAAATATCTTTATTTATTTAATTTTCCTAGTTATCTTCTCAGATGAGGATAATAATTGTTTTTTCAATTTTTAATTGAAAATATATTCCTAATTTTGAAAATGGCAACTTTATCTCAAGCAATATCTTTGTTTTTTTTTCAAAAATCTTAATATCTCATTAATCTTAATTTTTAATTTGAAATGTAGTATGCATCCCCAAAAATCTTTTTTTTTGTAGTGTCATTTATTTTTCCTTCTTCTCCTTCATCCTTCCTCGAATGGCAACTCTATTGTGTGTTCGATCTCGTCTGTCCACAGGATCAAACATCTATTTGATCTTTTCCATTTGTCGAGTCTCCAGTTTCTTTATAAATTGAGGACTCCCCTATGATCAAATAATCTAATTTCTAAGTAATCTTATTCTGTCATTCTTAATATTCACATTTTCAAACAATCATCTAGTTTTAGAGTCATCATTTTATCAATTTGTCCAGATAATCATGAGTAATACATCTTTAATCACACATTCTGAGTAAGGTTCGCATATCAAACCCCTTCACTTTTACTATTTCTTGCACCTTGCTTCTTGAGAGGGATATGTCAACATTAGAACCAAAAGGAAGAACAATGAGGTCTAATTGAAAGAGCATAGTGAATGGTCTGTGTAGATGTATAAAAATGACAATATTCTTAAATGAATATTTAATGTTCATTTTATTCCCATTCCTCTATTTAGTTAAAATTTATTTAATTAAATCACCCACATTCTTCTATTTAACTAAATAAATTATTCAATTTATTTAGTTAAATTCACTTAAGCCCTTTACATACATTTCATTGAATAAATCATTTTATTTAATTAAATCCCTTCTTCTTACTTTTTAATTAAATTTACATTTAATTAATAGTTTACCCCAAATTGAATAAATCTAATTTATTTAATTTCCCAACTTGCAACCAAATTGAAATAAAGCAATTTATTTTAATTAATTCTATTTTCCATCACCCACTTGCATTTTCCTACATCTCCCACTGGCATCCTAAACCCTATTCCAAATTTCTTCTAGAATCCATCTAATCCTAATCAATTAACCCAAACCCATCCATTATCCCTTTTCCCTAAATTTGAGGAGGTTACTTCTCAAATTTGGAGTAAAGTCTTCAAAAGGCATTAAAGCCTTTATGCCTTCAACAAGCTAACTTGTTGAATACCCCCAAATTTGGAAGGACTCTTACAAATTTGTCCCCAAAGTCTTCAAACCATTAATGGTTAACTAACCCTTAGTGGCATGGTTAGAGACTTTTTGACTAACTTAACCTCCATCTAACCCGGGGGTCTCATCAAGAATTCATTGCTTTGACCATGGTTATCCCTTTAAACCTTTGCACAAGATTTTACCCCTTGGGTAAAAGCTTTATCCATTGGATAACCCTAACCTAACCTTAACCCTTACCTCCTAAGGTAACCATAAGGTCTTCTCAAGAATTTAATGCTTCTTTCATCTCCTCTCAACTAGTCTTATGTTGACAATTGTCACCATTTCCTTGGTGAAACTTGTAAACATGGATTGATATCTTTCAATCCTGACCCTTGATTAACTCTTTCAATCCTAACCATCCATTGCTCTATTTTCACTATAAATAGAGCTCTAATTCCTCCATTTTAAGGATCCATGCAAGCTTTTAGTATCTCATTTATTCTCAAATTTATCAATACATCTAGCTTCTCTTTGTAATAGGAATTAATCTAATAAGCATTTTAGAATATTTCCTTTATCATTAGCTTAAATCATTAACTAGTATATCATGTTAGGATAGTATTGCTACTAATCTTGTCATCTTATAATCTAGTTTATTGCATTTGTAGAATCATGCATAGATAGGATGCATTTCATATTTAAATCAATCAAAAGCGTCCCTCATTCTTGCATTTGTCATCCCTAAGCCACTTTGCTCAGTGATTTGAGAGCAAAGGCATTGGTTTGAGGGACCTTGTGAGATAGAGAACCATGGAACCTACCTTGGGAAGTTGAGTCATTCTTCATGACTCCATAACTTGTACCAAGAAGTCCCATGGGTGTGTGAACTAGCCTCTTTGAGACCACATGTTCGCATTTTAAGTTTCATTGACCCACTTTTCCCGTACACTTTTCTGGTGCCCACCGTGGGGCTCTACCCCATTAATCAAATTGGTTTTTAAAAATAAACACTTTTGTAGGTACGCAGGAAACAAGAATCAATGTGTAGGGAACATCCCTTAGTGCATCTGGTTGATCTTTCAATGCATCTGGCTCACTGTTTAGCACGTGGGACTCATTCCCCAGCATGTGCAGACCATACCTTAGCGCATCATCCCCACTAATATTTTCCTATAGGTCTTGGCACGGGAGAATAACAGAGTAGTGCATTCAGAAAATAGTTCAGTGCATCAGGTTTGTCTGATAGCACATCTTGATCATCTTGTAGCATGTACAGTCTGTTCTATAGCACATCACAGACAGAGGCAAAATTAGAAAAAACTGTAACCAAATTTGAAACTAGGCTTGTTGAAGTCCAACAAATCCACAAATTTTTCTAACGGCTTTATTTGGTATTTTGTAGGGTTTTTGACAGTTTCTTGCAGATGTGGGAGCTTAGTTTTATTTCTAGAGGCATAAATAGTTTAAATTGCTACTAACTTATTTAAGTTAGTTAGAATTTAAATTCTTTTTAGTTCTTGTTAAATAAAATTGAACTCTATTTTGGCTTTAAAAAGAACCACAAAACAAAACAATCTTTCCTTGCTTTTCTAGGAGAGAAATTTTCAATTGGGTTTTAAAAAGAACAAATCAATTTTTCAAGTTTTGCAATCAAAATGGCTTAAAAAGAACTTCACCATCCTTTGGTGCATAAAAGGATCCATTTTAAGTTTTTTTTGAAAAGTAAAGAATCACACAAGTCCAAGTCATTTGCAACTAAAGAGGGAAGATCTTCCCCTTTCAAATCGATTTCTTTTGTTGACGAAACATCGCATTTATTTTGTTGACCAAGTTCCTTTTCAATAGATCAAAAAATCATTGCCTTGAAAGGATAAAATAGACACCATGATTTCATGGAGCAACATCTCCATTTAGAATTAGCAAATCACTGCTTTTAAGGCTAAAAAGAACTTGTGTGCTTTGTCTCGAAAGTGGAAGGTATATGCTCTCCCCTTAACTGGGTGATCAAAAAGCCAAACCACTCTTAAAGCTTTCTTTACTTCAAGCAATAAATCCTTTAGCAGGCCTACCTTCCTGAGGGATTGAAAAACTCTTAAAGCCATTTTTGGCCGGTGTGAAGGGAACGGCCTAAGTGGGAAATGACTTTGAAGCCAATTGTTCCAACCCACTCTAATCAAAAGTGAGAAGTGACAAAAGTCCTTTTCAACGGTTGTGCACAATGATTAGCCTTCCCCCAGTATCCTTGAGATACGTAAAGCCTTTGTTCTAAAGGTTGGGAAGCCTCCTGAGGGATTTTATCACTGATGGCCGAACGGGAAGCTTGATTATGAACCTTAGCATAGAAAATTTGAGCCAAGTCAGTATCCAGACATTTGCAATATCATAGTGCAAGGGCGGGGAAGAATCCACCCCCAAGATCTCTCACCATATATCTCCCAAGATAACTACTCAATTATGAAGCAATTCACTTTGAGTTAATTTCTGGCAAAAGACAAAAAAATGGGCACCCCCTAGGGGATGATATGGTTGTTTGAGCTGACAGAGTATCGAGAATAGTGGGCTATGATATTGCTTATGACCCTTGAATAAAGAGTCTGACTGAAGTGCATGTTGTATCTAAACCTGTCAAAACATTGAGGATTTGAACACATCCTCACAGAACATACACTTATTGTTTAGATTACGTGAAATGGTTGTCTCTTTGGTGTTGTGTCTTCATTTGTTACTTCAAAAAATCATCTATCATCGCTGAAAACTCAAAGAAAAATTCCAAAAATCACAGAAAAGCAACCAAGTCAAACTATTAGCGCAGTTTAGTGCGTAAGAGCAACCTCTTAGCGCGTGGAAACCATCTTTTAGCGCATTAGACCTTTTTCTTAGTGCATTAAATCTTAACGTTAGCACTTCACTAGAATCCAAAACTAACAGTTTCAAGTAGCATGTTTTGAAAATAGTTTAGTGCATTGAAGCATCAGCTTAGCATGTGGAAACCAAACCTTAGCGCGTAGGGTTTAACAGTTAGCACATTGGCGGCCCATATCGGTGCATAACATTTTTGAACTGAGACAAAATAGAATTTACTAGTTAGCGTGTCACAGGGGGAAGCTTAGCATGTGGAGTCTTTTCTCTAGCGCATTGAGAACTTTCTATAGTGCATTGTGTCTCTTCTTTAGCACATAGCTAAAACCAAAAAAATAGGGGGCAAAACAAAGGTCAACCTGAACTTCATCAAGCAGAAAACCAAAAACAGAGTATCAAAAACTATTTCCAAAGCAAGTTTTCCATCAAACAAAGTTGTCTAAAATCTGAAACTAGTCACAGGATAAACATATCTCTCCTATCAAAATCAGGAAACATCATCACAAGTGTCAAACAGGTCCTCCAATCAAACAGATTTCTATCCCAAAACACACTTGTTTTAAAACTCCAAGTTGTCAAATCGAGTTTCCATATCAGGAAAGCTCGTATTCCATATCATTTGACATGCTTTGTCGTGAGGGGGCATCTAAACCTTCAGTTTGATAAAGTAAAACTTGAGTTTCCAAAAAAAGCTAAACTGAATACAAAACAAATCAAAGGAAACCATTGATCGCTTGTGCATGACTAATCCTCATATTCTGAGAAGAAAGAATATTTATCATAACACCAAGTTGAAGAAACAACAATCGAGTTCTTCGAAAGTTGCCAAAAGAAATAAATTTTTATACATCAATCGCCAACTCTTCAAATCTCATTGCACCTTCCTTCATCATATGCACTTATATCTTCAAGACAAAACAAATGAATTTGACAAAGAACCATTGAGGAGTAGAGCATTTTGTCAAAATCAGCATTTAGTCAACACCTGAATCAAGGAGGGAAGATCAATCTGGCCTTCTTTCCCGAAGAGTGCATCACTTATAACATATCCCAATTTGAACCACCAACCCTTGAGCAACACATCGAAGAGGAGTTCATTCCCTTTGTCATAGAAATTTTTTACTAGATGCCTGTTGTTACTCACTCTCAACAAAACAAACAAAGCAAAATGCAACCAGAATCTAGCATGAATTGGAGATTATCAAATCCTTTCGAGGGTCCGCATCTAGAGGACATTGAAATTTTTGAGGAAGTCCTCCAAGAGTGTCAAGAAAGTGCTTCATTTCAAAAGCTTGTGGAAAGGCTCATGGAAAATGACAAAGAAAAATATCTACTCATGCTCACAAGAAAAGGAGTTAAACTTCCGAAAGATTTGGACACTGACATTTTTAGAACAAAATCTCGACATTATGACTATCAAGAGCGATAAAGGGAGGAAGAAGCATGTGACCCTGAGAAAAATATCCCTGAACAAAATATCCCTGAGCAAAACATCCCAGAGAAAAACATGCCATTCCACACACCTTTTCAACATAGAACTAATACAAGGGAAGAACACTTCCCTCGGCAAAACAATGTGCCTTTTATTGCTCTCACTCAACAAATGCAAATGTTGCAAAGACAAATGCAAGACATGCAACAAGGGACAACAATATGGTACTCCTTGACAGAAATTCATCCTTATCCTTTTGACAGATGGTTAAACATGGTAGCTTTTCCCCCAAACTCAGACATTCCCAAATTTGACAAATATGATGGGAAAAGTGATCCCCGTGATCATGTTCAAGAATTCTATACAATGAGTCTTGAATTCGTCCATGATGACACCTATTTGATGAGGTTATTCCCAAGAAGCTTGGGAGGGAAAACAATGGAATGGTTATCCAAAATCACACGTCCGGTCCGATCATTCGATGAACTAGTCAACAAATTCATAACTCAATATTCCTATAACATTCAACATGCTATCACTATGCTAGATGTCTATAATACCAAGCAAAAAAATAATGAAACATTCATGGTATTCCTTCAACATTGGTGACATATGGTTTTGAGATATCCTCGTGATGTGCCCGAAAAGGAAAAGATGGAAATTTTCATCGACAACTTGAATAGTAAAATGAGCTACAGACTCAAGCTTCAATGCATACCATCTTTCACCAAAATGATTGAGAATGGGACCCAAGTAGAAGAAGCATGTATCAAGAAAGGAACATTAAAATTATTCAAAGAAGGAACAAGTTCATCTAATTACAACAACCAAAACAACAACAACAACTTAGACAAATCTAGATTCTAGACCAGAAACAAAAATGATGGAAATGAAGGAGGAAATTAAGCAAATGATCAAAAATCCAAGCAACCCATGCTTGTGTTAACAGGTAATCCTCAAGCTGCAAAGAATCCCAAAAGGTGCTAACCAAGGAACTAACACTTATGCACCAAATACCAATCAAGATGAACTCAACACAAACAACACCAACAACACCCAAAACAATAATACCAATCGGGGACCTAATCCAAACTCACAGGGTAATGCAAATAACTTTCCAAAACGCATTTACACACCACTGGGGAAATCACTGGAGTTAGCATTTAGAGAACTCCTGGCAAACAAAATTATCTCTTTACCAACAATAAACAACTTTGAACCACAAATCAAACCACCCTTGTGGAATGATTCTCACTTTTGTGATTTTCATCACAACAAAGGTCATCAAACCAATGATTGCATGAGATTGAAAAACATTGTTCAAGACATGATTGATAGAGGTGATTTAATAGTCGATGGTCTCAAGACAAATGGTGACCATGGAGCCTTGAAGAATCCTCTTCCAAACTACAAGGATGAAGCTTCAACCTTGAATGATACACGTGGAGCTCACATCAATCACATATATAATAACACCATCAATCATATATCAGCTGAGGACAATCAAGTAAACGTCATCACAATTAGAGATAAGCGTGAACATGAATTTGTCAACATAACAACCAGAGCTCAAAAATATGTCTTGAAGGAGCATATGTCAACAACAAACACCGTACCCAAAATTCAATATGATCTAGTTAGTCGACTGTGCAAAACTCCTGCTCAAATATCTATACTAGAGTTGCTGAAACTTTCACCAAAACACAAAGACATCTTGGAACAAGCATTACCAGAAACAAATGTACCTCAAAATCTGGATGCTGACAAATTCCAAGCCATGGTAGCTCATATGACAAGGCCTCATAACCTCACCTTTTCTGAGCATGATAATATCTCATTGAATCATCCACACAATACTCCACTCCACATTGAAGTCTTAGTCTACAAGCATCGAATCAAAAGAGTATTAATAGATGGAGGAGTTGGACACAATATCTGTACCTTAAAACTTATCCGTGCATTAGGCTTCTCTAAGAAATCTATTGATCCATGCAAAAAGATCACTATCAAAGCCTATGATGATGAAGAGAGATCATCCAAAGGGACAGTAATGTTGCCAATTCAAGTGGGACCAATAAAAAAGGACACTATGTGCCAAGTCTTGGACATAGACCTCACATACAATATCTTATTGGGTCGACCTTGGATACATGAAATGCAAGTAGTACCTTCTACTTATCATCAGTGTGTTAAGTTCCCCTACAATGGGTAGGAGATTTCCATATCAACAGATCATAATCCTTTTCAACATTGTAATGCTATGGGGGTAGCCCAAGATAGCTTGGTTCCACATAATAGAGAAAAACAAAGTTACTCAACACCAGATCCTCAGCAAGAAAAGTCTACATCACTATCTATGGATTTCAAGTAGAAAATGAAAATCAAAGAGCAAGGCATGGGAGAGTACTCTTTGAAACCCATGTGTTTGGCCAACTTACCAACATCACCTAAATCTCATGGATTACCTACAACATCAACACATCAAGCAACCCAACCCATCACCAAGTTTGATGGCACATTTATCCAACTAGGCACTCTAGCACATGAATCAAAGGAAAAAGACATCCTTAGTTGGTTGTACAAGGATGAGGAAGAAGACAAAGCAGCTATAGTGGAGGTAGCTATACCAACACACCTGTATGGAAAAGGCTACTTAATCATGCAACAAATGGGATACAAGGGTAAAGGACCTATTAGAAAATGTCAAGAAGGCATCATAGAACCATTAGATCCTCCTCCACAATTCAGTAAAGACAAAAAAGGATTGTGCTTTGAACTCACTCTACTACCAAAGAAGAAACCACACAAATATCAAAAACCTCAGTGGAAAGCAAAGAAGACATACAAGGAAGACTCCTGGCAAGAGGCACTATTTGCGTCAGCTGAGACAATACGTAAAGAATGTGAAAATCAAGAACAAAAGCAATATCAAAGGAAACCTATCAATCAAAAGAAGGAAGCATCTAATCCAAAAGCACATCATATTCAAGAACCAATATCCAACAAAGAAGAATCATCTCCTGATAACATCATTCCTCCCTGAGGAGAGATAGTATATGAACAAATGCAAAGAGTGGAAGCAGGATCTGACATAGAATCAGAGAAAACTATCAAACTTGTATCAATCATCAAAGACTTGTTCTCACCCTACAACATACCAATTCACAACACTGCTAGAATCTAGGATAATACCTCTAAGACTGATTCCAATGAATATGAATGGGGCAGCTATTCTAATGTTACTAAAGATATTTGTGCAAATGACAGTAATACACCCATCTCTCAAGAAGAACACAACACAAAATCTAGACCACTTGAATTTGGTCCACAAAATATCTATGATGCCAAGGAAGATGAACAGCAACATTATGAGCAAGTCTATATAGAAAATGATACCATCAAAGACCTCGACGAGATTCTTAACTTATTTAACACCCAGATCAACCATAATGATACCTCCATCCTGACACTTACAACAGCAGAATTTGATCCACCTAATGACTCCTTACCACTTGTCTTTCCTGACCTCATAGACTGGGATGAACCTGAAACTCATGATATACCAATTTTCCCAAATGATAAATCCATCATCCATTACTTGTGTACCATTAGCCTGGAAACAAACTCTACTAGTAAACAAAGTAACAACATCTGCAATTAGGGGAATGCCAAGTCTCTTTGTCGTAAAAATGAACAACAAAAAAGATCTATTACTGAAAACCAGTCAATGGCAGCAATAGATCACAAAAAAGTAAAAATAAAGGATGCATCTGAGGGTGAAAACCTTTTTAAGGTACCTAAAGATAGGAGACTTGACACTCTTCTTGAGCATTATCATGAGAGATCACCCATATTGATTGAGCCCACTCAATCAATCAACATTGGTACTATAGAAGCAACCAAAAATATACACCTTGCAAAATCTTTGACAGAGGAAGAAAGATCAGAGTTTATCAAAATTTTTAAAGAAAAGAAAATCAACTTTGCTTGGTCATATGCAGATATGCCTGGGATTGATCCACAATTAATCATGCATCACTTATCCATTACTCTAGGAGCTAAGCCAGTCAAGCAAAAACTGCAAAAGCTGAATCCACATGTAGCACTTATGGTTAAAGCTGAAGTGAAGAAACTATTAGATGTCGGATTCATTCGACCTATTGACTATGCTGAATGGATTTCCAACATTGTACCAGTATCAAAACCAGATGACAGTATCAAAATATGCACTGATTTTAGAGATGTCAACAAAGCCTATCCCAAGGATGACTTTCGTTTACCCAATATCGACATAATTGTAGACCTCACAACAGGCCATGCAATGCTATCACTAATGGACGGTTTTTCAGGCTATAATCAAATCAAGATAGCCCCAGAGGATCAAGATAGAACAACATTTACCTGTCCCTCGGGAACATACTATTGGAATGTCATGCCTTTTGACTTAAATAATTTAGGTGCATTATCAACGAGCAATGACAACAATCTTTCATGACATGATGCATACCTTCATGAAGACTATGTGGATGATTTACTAGCTAAATCATTCACTAGAGCAAATCATTTAAAAATATTAGAAAATATTTTTGACAAATTAGAGAAATTCCAAGTCAGGCTCAACCCTAAGAAGTGTGTCTTCGGGGTTAAATCAGGCAAGTTACTAGGCTACATAGTTTCAGCTAAGGGTATTGAAGTGGATCCAGCAAAGGTACAAGCCATTATGGAGATGCCACCACCAAAGAACATCAGTTGACTCAGATCTCTAGAAGGAAGGCTCCAATCAATCAGGTGATTCATCGCTCAATTAGCAGATAAAAGTCTTTCGTTCAATCATTTTCTACATAAAAATGTACCATTCAGATGGGAAGCCAAATGTGCAGAATCCTTTTATCAAATCAAGTAGTATCTAATGAACCCACCAGTTCTAGTACCACCAATAGTAGGGAAACCACTCATTCTCTACATTTCAACAATAGATATATCACTGAGGGCATTATTAGCACAAGGAGATCAACAAGGAAAGGAATGAGCTATATACTACATCAACAGGATATTGAATGGATATGAACTCAACTATACATTCATTGAGAAGGCTTGTCTAATAGTGGTATTTGCCTCTCAAAAGTTCCAGCATTACATGCTAGCTCACACAATTAAACTAGTTGCAAAAATTGATCCTCTCAAATATTTACTCAGCAAGGCAGCTCTTACAGGTAGATTGGCTAAATGGGTCACGATTCTCAGTGAGTTTGATATCCACTACACAGAGCGATGAGCTATCAAAGGACAAGCAATTGTAGATCAACTGGCGGAAGCACCCACTACCTGGAAAACAACCTATGGAGATTGAATTTCTAGATAGAGATGTTCTTGCTATCTCTACCAAACAATGGATCCTATACTTCGATGAATCATATACTCAACATGGCTCAGGTGCTGGCATTTTGTTCATCACTCTTGACGGGCACACCATACCAAGATCATATAGGCTTATGTTTCCATGCACAAAAAATGTTGCTGAATATGAGGCACTGGTTATAGGCATCAAAATGGCCGTAGAATGGAGAATCATAGAATTAAAAGTCTACGGAGATTCACAACTAGTCATCAATCAAATCAACAATGACTATCAAACAAAGGATGACAAGTTGCTGCCATTAAGCGAATGGTGGATGATTTCAAATAATATTTTGTACACATCACCTTCAAGCAAATACCAAGGTTGGACAACAGAGTAGCCGATGCAATGGCTACTATCGCTTCACTACTACAAATTCCAAAGCAACAGAATCGTTATGAATTTATAGTAAAGCAACTGTTCTCCCCAGCCTATGACCATTCTGAATCCCATGTTATCTATGCCTTGACTGATTTGGACTCTCCATTATATGGACCAATATATGACTATCTTAAGAGCAATATCCTACCCATTGACCTATCCCGAAACCAAAAATGCAACTTTATCTGGCAAGCCACCCGTTATACTCTCACTGCTGATACTTTGTACCATCGAGGTCTAGATGGTGCTCTTCTTCGTTGCCTTGATCATAATGAATCTGACTCTGCCTTTACAAGAGCTTCACGAAAGTATCTGTGGCACACATTCAAGTGGTCCTACTCTTGCTAAAAAGCTTCTCAGAATGGGATATTAATGGCCGACAATGGAAAAAGACTCTTATCACTTTGCAAAAAAGTGTCCTAAATGCCAAATCCATGGCAATCTTATACATGCACCAGCACAAGAACTGGAGCCATTCACAACATCCTGGCCCTTTTGCCAGTGGGGACTAGACTTGGTCGGCAAAATTCATCCTTCATCTTCAAATGGACACAAGTTCATTATAACTGCAACAGAATACTTTACCAAGTGGATTGAAGTGGTCCCCATGACCACAGTGACTGGGAAACAAATAGCCTCTTTCATCCTTAATTATCTGATTTGCAGATATGGCATTCCAAGTTCCATCATCACAGATAATGGACGACCTTTCAAAAACCAAGATGTACAAGAACTATGTGAAAAATTCAAAATACAACATCGTTTTTCTACACCTTACTACCCACAGGGGAATGGTCAGGCAGAAGCATCCAACAAAACAATATTGAAAATTCTAAAGAAAACAGTGAATGATGCAGGCAAAGATTGGCATGTACAACTCAATCCAGCACTTTGGGCATACAGAACTAGCATCTACACACCTATGGGAACTACACCATATTCATTGGTATATGGATCAGAAGCAATTTTACCATTAGAGGTAGAAATTCCATCTCTCAGAGTCTTTTTGAAAGGCCTAATTCCAGATGTTGAGTATCGAGTTAATCGACTACAAGAGCTCGAACTGCTAGATGAAAGACACCAACGTGACTACACTCATCTCAAAACATATCAGCAACACATGTGTAGAAGCTACAACCACAAGGTCATTCCTAGAATTTTTAAAATTGGTGACTTGGTACTTAAGGAAAATCCTAGAAATCAGCAAGATTGGGAAAAGAAAGGGAAATTTGAACCTAACTAGTTAGGTCCCTATATCATCATATCAACTTATGGATCAGGTGCTTATCAGCTAACAACTTCAGAAGGAGATGTGCTCAACAAACCAACTAACAACATCCATCTGAAGAAGTACTACACTTGAGCAGTCTAATGCACAAAAAAGTCAAAAAATCAAAAAAATATTAAAAAAAAATCAAGAAAAAGCAAATAAAAAGGTACAATAAAAGCAACTGGTAAAAACCTAGCAATGAGCGCTATTGTGAAGAGGATGGCTCCTCTATCTATATCCATACCATTATATCCACAGTAAATCATTATCGGCCATTGCTCGACATTTTTATCACAATATCCATCCAAGACATACTTAGCGTAGTCAATATCCCGATTTATCATCATATCCTTTCACCACATCTCACCATGGCTTGGTAATCACTGTACATATCCACATTAAGAGGCACACTCGGCTAGGGGCAGTATTAATCAAAACTTGCCACATGTTTAAGACGTCAAAACTGGTAGTAAAACTCAGAACATCATATCCAACAAACAAAACTCAAACAATCGCAAAACCACACATTGATCGCTTATGGGATTCACAAACTATCATGGATGATTTTCTGAAGTATCAAATGTTGCATCTTTCATAAAGTTTTGACTATTTTTGCACTTGAACTTTTTGAATTATTGGATCTTCTACCTTTTCTCAACAATGCTTCAAGCTAGAGAAAGTCGTGGGGACTCCAATATTTTTTTTAGTTTTATGTCTGTGAGGCGATCATTTGTATTCTATTGATACTTGTCTTGAGACATGATTCACAGCATATCACTGAAGACATGATCCCACATCACGCATACAAATGGTTTAATCTTGTCTGTTTATACGCAATCCACACTCAGGTCATCCTGGTTCAATTATACCTTGACACTTGTGCTATCTTGCAAAATCAAAAATCATGTAAATTTTTCTCAGGTCATTATGGTTCAATTATACCATTATGCTTGTATAAATTTTCAACATATCCCAAAACAAATCAATGTTCAATGATGACACCTACAAAGAAAGAAAATAACATGTGGCTATACAGGGATGATGAATGCAGAATGAGGATGCTCAAAATCAATTAGTTGCATATCATTTTACAATTAGTTTCATATAATTTTGCAAATAGTTGCATATCATTATCATACATCTCTTAGCATATCATTATCATACATCTGATTTTCAAGATACATCTCACAACATATCGTTATCATACATCTCATTTTCAAGATACATCTCACATCATGCATTATCACATCATATTCATCACATACCAAAACCCATGCATCTATCTAAGCATTGTATCATCATAAAAACAACAAAATCATATAAAAAGCATAATCCATAACACATCACATAAGGATCAAAGAAAAATGATGTCATATATATCTCAAAAATGATCAATGTATAAAATATGTCATGTTTGTGCCAATACAACAAAATGATCAAAATACAATAGAGACAACGTCTCTCAGGTATGACTATCTCCTGAAGGAGACGGTCTCGCTGCAGATGTCCCAGCACCTAGATCTCCAAGTGGATCCTATCTAGGAGGCCATGTCATGCCTATGCTCTCTGTCCTCGACCCAGTCTCTCGAGATTGACTAGATGTCAATGCTGTGAAACTCTACACTCAATGCTCCCTAGGCACCGCATCCTCATAATGTCTCTGATAGTACTCCCCCTCCTTGGCTCTCAAGGATAGCTCTCTCAAGGTGTCTCTAATCGGGCCACCTTTTATCACTCTCTTCAGACTTGCTGTGAGCTCCTTTGCTCAACCCCGACGCTCTATCTTGGTATCCCACTCTGTGGTCAACTGAATAATATGACATTGATGCACCAGCAACTGTGTCTGCAACTGCTGCACTGACAACTGCAGTGATCTAATCTGTGCATCCTCCACATGCGTCAGAATCTACATCTGCAGTGGTACCTGTGAAGGGGTACCCCCTGTCTACCCCAACATTAATAACAATAATATCTCTAATTGAAATCTCAATCCGAAGTTTTGATATTCATATGGTAGAGTTTACTATTCTCATAGTTGGTGTTCATTTAGTTGTCAATCTAGGAATGTAAAACTTGAAATGGGTTTGCAATATATATGCACTAAGCTCCTTGAATGGTTATTCTTAATTACTGGAAGAAAGGTAGGAATAAAAAACAGAAAGACTAAATGAAAGCTTTTCAAAATTCTGCTGAAATGAATTAATGGAAATAACAAAAATAACACCATTTTGCCTTGGCTGCAGGAACAGTCAAAGGATCTGTTTCCAGTGGCTGCAGGAACATCCCAGTCATGAACTTCTACTACAACTAAGTAAAAACTAACTTCAATAATCATAAACATGGGATCACTCACCAAGTGGGGCCCCCTTGGATGAGTGATATCAAACTCTCAGTAAAGAACTCTTAACAGATCAGAATAACATGTTTTTATTCATTTCTTCCTGAAAGATAATTACATATCCAAAAGATGAAAATCTAGAATATGTGACAAAAACTGCTTAATCCTTTTCCATTCTGTCTAACACTCAGAAAATAAGGGAGGGCTTATTAAATAGAAAAGATAAACTACAATGGATAACTACAATTATGCCCAAAAGAAAAGGCAGATCACTGCCAGATGAAGGGGATAACAGAGAGCTTGGCTACAGGAACTGTGGATCTGTAACCGAACCACAGTCCTTGCACGCCAAAGAGATATTTTACAGATTAAACATGCACTGGAGTTAAACTCCCATGGTGAAGTACAACTACTCTGATTATGCCATAGATCGTGCTCGCTTGAATCTCCTCAATTTGACTTCCAGCTCTCTAGCGTGATTCTCCAGTCCTTAGGCGTAGAAGAGAATTCTTCACTACAATATCAATTATTACCTGCACTAAAATAGAAACAATATACAATGACATGCATATGTATCTTACTTTAACTAATACATTCATTAACTCACATATGAAATCATCCTAAATAATCTGCATATCACAGAGACAAACCATTTGGTTGTAGGAATAAGCTGGCATGGTTGCAGGAAGAAATTGGCAAGGTTCAAACATGATTTCTTAAGTTCGGTTTTTAAAACATAGATTACATATAATCAATGCACAATAATTAACTATCACAATGCAACCCAAAAGATACCAAAAAAACCTAAAAGTCCTGATAAAAACATGTCAATACACCGACTTATCATGCCCCCCAACTCTAAGGGTTTGTTGCTCCTGCAGCAAAAGGAAAATTTCTAACTTTTGCTGAGACTCTGAAATCACCCACAGTGTTCTATCTGGTTCCCTTGGAAGGCAAACTCCAGTAAAATCCCTTCATTTTCTCCAACCTGGACCATCTAGTTGTTTCTTCAACATTCACATCATAATTCTGTTCTGTTGGTTGGCATGCCAAAAGTGGCCACATTAGGATAGGAGGCTGAAAGATTAATGGTAACCAATTATTGGATTTCTCCCTTCCTAGCTATATATATTTGGAGGCTTTCTATATAGCTGCATGAAAATTCTGCAATGAATAGGGTTCTCCCAATTTTAGATGATTTGGTAGATGATTCCAACATTGAGTTAGTCCCTCTAGTGTTGTTGTCCTATGGGTTTGAACTAATTGCTCAAACACTTGATATACTTCCTCTCTCATTGGAAGTACTATCTTTCTAACATCATCTCTTATTAACAACTTTTCCCAGTCATAAGACAAAACTTTGGGTTCTTCTACTTCCCTCCTCAATGGCAATGGACAGTCAAGTTCCAATTTTTCAAACTCCCTAGCTTGTGGTCCTATAATCATTTCATTTTGTATCCATGATATTAGAGCTCTGAGATGAATATCCCCAATGTATAACAAGGGATTCCATTCTCTGTTTTGGGGCACAACATAATTATGTAAATATAATTCACATAACAGGTTCTTTACAGAATGTGGGGAGGTTTGAAAAGCATGATAGAATTTCTCAGGTGTTTCCAAGGATGGGCTAAGGTCCCTTACTATGCGGTTTAATCTGAAATTCAGATACCGTTCTTTCAAGTGCACTGCATAAATTCTTGGGGGAGCTCTACACTACATTATCTCAGGAACCATACTTCAGATTTCTTCTACCTTAGTCTCCAATTCTTTAATTCTATTGTCTTTCTTCTCAATCTCTTTTTGCTACTTATTAATTATTCCTTGCAACCTATCCTTCTCTATTTCCCATTGCCTAAAGAATGTTAAAGCAATTGACAAGCTGGTTAGGGATGAAGGAGTTTTTATGGGTCCTACCTTAGACCATGGAATTTCTTCAATAACTTCATCATTCTAGATTGGCATATTTCCCATGTTTTCTTCAGGTTGTTGTACAACTTCATCAACTATCTCCTCAGATTGCAATGCCACTGAAGCCAGATTTGCAAGCTTATCAATTACAATTTCTTCCTGAATTGCTTCTTGGATTTCTTCACCTGTAGGATTTTTGTAGGGTTCTCTTGCATTTCCTTATCTGTAGCATTTTCTTCTTCTGAAGTGTCTACTGCAATGACCTCTGCTGGCTTACTCACTGGTTGAGTTTTCTATATCCTTCTTCTTGTTCTCCTAACATACACTTTTGAAACAGATGTAGGAGTTCTTTCTTTTGTCCAACGCCTCTTGGCTATAGGAGGAATATGCACTTCCTGTGGCCGAACAACAAATTCTTCACCTAACTCCTCCTTTTCTAATTCTTTTCCTTCCCTCTGCAAAATAGGTAAACCTCCTTGAAGAGAGGTAAAGGGTTGTCCTTCAATTAGCCCTACTTCAATATTTTCTTCTAAAATTATTGTAGCTCCTTCAGCAACTAACAAACCCTCATCTTCACTGGAAAGATCTTCTGCAGCTATCCCTTCTTGAACCGAAGGATTATCTTCAACAAGGGCTTCATCTACCCTAAATTGAAGAATATCTTCAAACACACCCCATTCCATCTGTGAAACATCTCTCAGGGACCATTGTACCAGCAACTTCACTAGTCCGTGATGGCTAACAAAGTGATTGCCATATTTTTTAGTCTCCTTAGTACTTATAAAAATGAGATGATACAAGAAATTTGGGACATTAACTCACCGGTTATGATGCAGATGACTGAGTAGCTTGAAGTGAGGCGAGTGGAGATTTGAATATAGTCCTTCACAAGTGATATATTTCATGATATACAGAGCTACCTGAGGCCAGTGTGCTGGCAAAGAAACCCTTCTAGTTCCTTGCCTATCTACCATTAAGGGTGTGTCTGTAGGAATTGTGAACTCTGCCTTGGCACTCCTTGCATCCTTCAATTCTGGAAAGAGTTCTCCTTCTTGCAGCAACCCTGTGACCTCAACCCCTTAACTGTAGCTTCTCCTTCGTCAAAAGAATGCATAAATTCCACATCTATTTTGTCATTGAAATCCCTAATCTTCAAGAAATACTCCAGCCAGCCGTGGTTTTGGAAATAGTGCACATAGACAACATCATGGTGAATCAGATCACCTCTCATCTTTTACTCTGATACTTCTGCAACTTCACCAAAATGTTTGAAAGATTCCCAAAAGCTAAAATCTACATATCTAAAATTAGGTGGTAGAACTTATTATTCACTCGCGTGAAATAATAATCATCATAAGTAATGTCTGTTAGGAAATCAGTTCAAGATAATAAATCTTATTGGGAAAAAGGACCATAAAGTACCCCCCCCCAACTTAACCTAGCATGTGTCCACACAGGCCGATAAGATGTCAGGTTTGAAGTGGATTAAAATAGGATTAAAGTCATAATGAACTAATAAATGCAAAATTAAAATAAAGTACAATATACACGTACCTGCAATTGGGCGAAAATGATGGTGAAATGAAATGAAGTGACAGATAAGATAGTGGGATGGAATGTAGTGGATGGAACTTTATGTACGGAGAACAATATTTCTCATGGAAATATCTGATTATGATATGGTAAATAAGTTCACTGCAAAAGCTGCAGGAACATCACCTTTATTAACATGCCCAAGTGCAATAGGAAGCTCATGAATTGTTACCGAATCATTATCAGTTACTGCAGGAATATCACCAGTTGTTGCAGGAACTTGTGTTTCTTTTTGAGGAGCAAACTACTGCAGAAACTCTTCTCTAGTAGCCGGCTTGTGATAAAGGCATAGTCGGTGTCCATTCACTAAAAGTTTGAATCTAACAGCATCTATGGTGGACAACCAAACTGCTCCATTATGAAAAACTTCTTCTATCTCATAAGGACCCAACCACCTTGTTTGGAGTTTTCCCTGAACATCCTTATATCTGGAATCATACAAGAGTGCCCAATCACCAACTTTGAATTTATTTTCTCTGATATACTTATCATGCCATCTGGCTCTTTGGTTTTAAATCAACACCGTCTGTTGAACAACTATTTTTCTCCATCCATCTAAAGCATTTGACTACTAAATGTGTTCCTTTTGTGCTTCAGATAATGTCATATTCAGTTGTAGGGCTATTCTCAAGGTTTTATGCTCAAATTCAATAGGCATCATTGTTGTTTTGCCATAGACCATCTCAAAAGGTGTGAATCCAATTGGTGTTTTCCAGGTTGTTCTATATGCCCAAATTGCCTCTGAAAGCCAATTAGACCAATCTTTCTTGTGGATAGACACTATTTTTGTAAGAATACACTCAAGTTCTCTGTTGGTAACCTCTACTTGACCATTAGACTATGGATGGTATGGAGTATATTTTCTATGTCTTATATTATATTCATTGACCAAAGTTTTTATCAATGTTGATGTAAATTGAGGTCCCTGATCTGAGACAATTTCCCTGGGTACTCCATACCTTGTAAATATTTCCTCATATAGAAACTTAGCTACCTTATTATCTCTTGCATGTTGCATAGCTTTAGCTTCTACCCATTTTGTCACATAGTCTGTACATACCAAGTATAAGATTTGCCATTAGAAGGTGGATCAATGGGGCCAACAAAATCTAATCCCCATTTATCAAATGGTGTTATAGATATTTGAGGATATAGAGGCATTTCATCAGATTTTGTAGGTCTGCCCATTCCCTGACACCTATCACACTTCCTTGTGTACTGAGCTGCATCCTTGTGTAGTGTAGGCCAATAATAACCAGTATTGAGTATTTTCAATGCTATCCTTTTGACAGCAAAATGACCTCCACATGGTTCATCATGACATGCATGCAAGATGTCAAATGTTTCATCTTCTCTGACACATCTTTGCATAACTTGATCAAGTCCAGTATAGAATAGATAATCAACAATCCATGAAAAATTAAAACTTTTTTCAACTAACAACCTTCTTTCCTTAGGAGAAAAAGAAATTGGCATCTTAGCTACAGCTAAATAGTTGGCAATATCAGCATACCAAGGTGTATGAGCCTGTATGAGAAACAAATGCTCATCTAGAAAAGTGTCATCTATCATTGTAGAGTCTTCCCGCAATTGAAGTCATGAAAAATAATTTGCAACAATATTAGACTTCCCTGGCTTATCAACAATTGTGATATCAAATTCCTATATCAACAATAACCGGCGAGCCAGTCTACCAGTGATTGATGGCTTATTCATAAGATATCTAATTCTAGTATGATCTGTATGCACAAATATTGGATACCCTGTAATATAGTGTCTAAAATTGTTAAGGGCATATATAACAGGTAGCATTTCTTTTTTAGTAACTGTATAATTCAATTCAGGTCCTTGCAAATTTTTACTGATATAATATATGGCATTTTCCAACTTGTTAACTTTTTGTCCTAACACTACTCCTATAGCATAATCAGATGCATCAGTATGGATTTGAAATGGTAGAGACCAATTAGGTCCTTGAAGAACTGGTGCCTGAGTCAAAGCATGCTTAAGCTTTAAAAAAACTTCATTGCATGCTGAGGTCCATTTGAATTCTACATCTTTAGTAAGCAGTGTATATAAGGGACTTGCAATTTTGCTGAAATCTTTAATGAACCTTCTGTAGTATCCAGCATGGCCAAGAAAATTTGTCACAACTTTCTGCTTCACAGGGTCATTAATTTGCTGAATAACCTCAATTTTTACTTGATCCACTTGTATACCTTGTACAGATATATGATGACCAAGGACTATTCCTTCTTCCATCATTATAAAACACTTTTCACTATTTAGAGACAAGTTGTAGTCTTCACACCGCTGCAAAACTTTAATCAAATTATCCAATGCCTGATCAAATTCAGAACCATAGGTTGTAAAGTCATCCATGTAAATCTCCATTATGTCTTAAGAAATATCAAAAAAAATACTGATGACCGCCCTTTGAAAAGTGGCTGGAGCATTACACAACCCAAAAGGAAGAACAGAATATGCATAAGTGCCCCATGGACAAGTAAATGTTGTTTTCTCCTGGTCCTCAGGGGCTATTTGTATTTGATTATAGCCACTGAATCCATCCAAAAATGAAAAATATTTCTTACCAGCAAGAGAATCCAATACCTGATCTACAAAGGGTAGTGGAAAATGATCCTTCCTTATGGCTAAGTTCAAGGCTCTATAATCAACACATACTCTCCATTTGCCTCCTTTTTTAGGAACTATCACCAAAGGTGATACCCATTGACTATTAGAAATGGGATAAATAAATCCATCTTTCAACAATTTCTGCAATTCTTCTTTAACTATCTCTTTCAGGGCAGGATTGACTCTTCTTTGAGGTTGTCTAAGGGGACAACACTCATCCTTTATATAAATGCGATGTGTACAAACTACTGGATCAATTCCATTCATATCCTTGTAATCCCATGCAAAGGCATTTATATGGAGTTTTAGCAGGTCTACCAAGCTATCCTTTTGAATATCTACTATATTCTTGTTGATGTTCAAATATTTATTCAATGCAACCTCTATCTTGATAGTAAGATCAATCTGATTTATATCATAAACATGAGAATATAACAACTCCTATGGCAACAAAGTGTGCAAAATATCAGTGGCTGCAGGAAAGTCCAATCCTGCAATATTCGGAACCAGTTCTTGCAATTCTCTGTCTTCTATTAATTCATTTGTCAGAACCTTATAAAGGATTGATTCCTCATCATATAACTGCATGAGTGGTACTCGTTTAATCATCATAAGATGACTAATAGAGTCCGTCTCTTCAGATTCCTCTCCCAAAATAGGCCAAACAGCCTGCTGCTACTCAAGCTGAGGTTGTGTAGGGGAATACAAAGCCAATGTTTTTGTGGAACTACCATCTGAGATAGTCATGTCTCCTGATCTACACCCAATATATGCATCTGTTGTGGCAAGCCATGGTCTTCCCAAAATGAGTAGATATCCCCCCAATGTTTCTTTTGGGGATAAAATCATAAAGTCTGCAAGGTATTCCCAAGAATCTAGTATGACCACTATATCTTCTATTATACCATCAGGTCTTACTACAGAGCCATCAGCAAGTTGAAGAACTGTAGGTGTAGCCCTTAAACTATCTATCTCAAGATGTTTGATTACTTCCCTTGTCATTACATTAATGGCTGCTCCTAGATCAATTAAAACATTCTTTATTTGACTGCCATTAATGACTATAGTCACAGCAGGACTGCATGGATCAGAATATTTTGGAATAGCAACTTTTCCCAACATAATATCAACTAATTGACCCATAACATGAACTGTTTGTGGATCCTTTTTCTTTTTGCTAGGTTTCTTTAGGCATGCCTCTCTCAATGCCATACCATATATTGAAACATCCTTTATTGCTTGCAGCAATGAAATTTTAACACAAATGTGCTTCAGTTGGTCAAGAATATCAAAGCTTTGTTGTTGTTCAGTTGAAACTTCTTTGTCGGACAATCTTTGGGGAAATGGTGGTAATATTTGATTCTGAGGTATTACACCATTAGGATCAGAGGTTGGCTACTCTTCTAGTACTTCAGTAATAACTGGCTGAGAGGGACTGGGTAGGGTTGTTGCAGATCGGAGGTGAATATCTTCTAGTGATAAAAAATAGGCTGGGTATTGGTTAGCATTAATTGAATAAGCTTGTTGTTGTTGCTGAGATTTAATATTTGGATTAGGTAATGGTTGAGTAGGTAGCTATGTTGGCTTTGGAGGTGGTGATGTGGCTATAGGAGGTGGCAATAAAGAAGGAGGTTGTGGCTGCTGAGTAGGAGGCTGATATCCAAAAGATTGGGATGACCATGATGGGTTTCCCCTCCATTGAGAGTTAGGTTGCCAATTCCCTTGAAACTGGTTTCCTGCACCCTGAGGTGGATACCAGTTTCCTTGTGGCTGCTGCCACTGGGGCATTTGATTAGCAAATTGCTGTCCTTGGCCTTGTGATCCATACCAATGTGGATAATTACCAAAATTTTGAGAATACTGTGGTTGCCATTGGTTATTTGGTGCATAAGAACTACCACTATAACCAGAAAAGGAAAGTGGATCAGGTGGCATACCTTGTCTCAGAAAATTTGGTCTTCTCTGAGCAACATAGAAGACTTTTTCATCCTCCCCTTGAATTGGTTTGAAATAGGGTACTTCAACATTTGCAACCATCTTACATCTACAATCTTTCTTCTGTTGCTTATAATGAGGACAGAATTCTGCAAGGAATGCATCAGCTTCCTCATGCTTCTTCTTAGCTACCAATGTATCCAACTGAGTAGCCATATTATTTATAATGTCCTCTTTGAAATCTTTTAACAAATGACTAAGTTCCAACCTAGAAACTCCATTTCCAGATGATGATGATGGTGCCCTAGCTTAAATCTCCTATTCTTCTTAGAAGTGGATCTGGAATATTTCTTGAAAATTTGTTCTATTTCAACCTAAGTAGATTGTGTAATGTAACCCCTCCCCCATGAAATCTAAGGAATCAGTGCATTCATCACCGATACCCCTCAAGAATATCAATTTGAGGGAATCTTCATTCAAGGTACTATGCTTGGACTTCTTGACACTAAATAAAAACCTTTCTAGATAATCCTCAAGGCTCTCATTTGCAGTTTGTGTCATCCTAAAGATGTCATCCCCATGCCAATCAGTGCCTCTACAATAGTCTTTATATTTTGCAAGAAACAACCATTTCATCTCATCCCATGTATTGTTTGTGCTACTACCCAAACTCATAAACCATCTCAAGGATGACTCCTTCAAAGTGGCTGGAAAATTTTTGAGTCTATGGGCATCTATAGTATAGTCAACACTCCTACAGAGAACATCAAACTCAAACAGAAATATATCAGGGTCCTCTGTGACCAACCCATAGAACTTAGGTAGTGAAGATGCTGGAATGTTCTTGAGGTTAGCATTATCATGCTGGTCAGAGATGGGAAACTCAAATGTTGGACCAAGTGGTGGTGGTGGATTATTTCCACCAGGGGGTGGGTTCCCTTGCATTGGACTTGTGGGGGTTATTACAATAGGCAACTCTTCTTCTTGCAGACCAAAGAGGAGCTGAAGACTATCTTCTGTAAATTCAGACTCAAGGTGATTCAAATTTTGTGAGACTTGATACAACTTAGAAAAAGGGTTTATATCTGAAGAACTATCTTCTGCATGGGTAGTATGAGTGGGTAAAAATCTACCTCTGGCATCTCTTCTTCAATTATACATGCAAATTCATGAAATCCAAACAATTAACTAAAAACTAAAGCAATCATAAAAATCTCTTAGCTTGACACCATCCCCGACAGCGGCACCAAAAATGTCTACCCCAACATTAATAACAATAATAACTCTAATTGAAATCTCAATCCGAAGTTTGGATATTCATATGGTAGAGTTCACTATTCTCATGGTTGGTGTTCATTTAGTTGTCAAGCCAGGAACGTAAAACTTGAAATGGGTCTGCAAGATATATGCACTAAGCTCCTTGAATGATTATTCTCAATTACTGGAAGAAAGGTAGGAATAAAAATCAAAAAGACTAAATGAAATCTTTTCAAAATTCTATTAAAATGAATTAATGGAAATAACGGGAATAACACCGTTCTGCCTTGGCTGCAGGAACAGTCAAAGGATCTGTTTCCAGTGGCTGCAGGAACATCCCAGTCATGAACTTCTACTACAACTAAGTAAAAACTAACTTCAATAATCATAAACACGGGATCACTCACCAAGTGGGGCCCCTTGGATGAGTGATATCAAACTCTCAGTAAAGAACTCTTAACAAATTAGAATAACATGTTTTTATTCATTTCTTCCTGAAAGATAATTACATATCCAAAAGATGAAAATCTAGAATACGTGACAAAAACTGCTCAATCATTTTCCATTCTGTCTAACACTTAGAAAAGAAGAGAGAGATTATTAAATAGAAAAGACAAACTACAATGGATAACTACAGGAACTGTGGATCTGTAACCGAACCACAGTCCTTGCACACCAAAGAGATATTTAATAGATTAAACATGCACTAGAGTTAAACTCCCATGGTGGAGTACAACTACTTTGATTATGCCATAGATCGCGCTCGCTTGAATCTCCTTCAATTTGACCTCCAGCTCTCTGGTGTGATTCTCCAGTCCTTAGGCGCGGAAGAGAATTCTTCACTGTAGCATCAATTATTACCTGCACTAAAACAGAAACAATATACAAGGACACGCATATGTATCTTACTTTAACTAATACATTCATTAACTCACATATGAAATCATCCTAAATAATCCGCATATCACAGAGACAAACCATTTGGCTATAGGTAAATTGGCATGGCTGCAGGAAGAAATTGGCAAGGTTCAAACATGATTTCTTAAGTTTGGTTTTTAAAACATGGATTACATATAGTCAATGCACAATATTTTACTATCATAATGCAACCCAAAAGATACCAAAAAAACCTAAAAGTCTTGATAAAAACTGTTGGCATATGGACACTCCAATGAGACATTGTGTGTGATCGAAGGTTTTGTCATTGATGGCAACCTTGCAATCCTATGGCATTGGCAAGACATTCTACCGGCAAAGCATTATTCAAGCAAGATAGTGCACCGGCATCAGCAAGACCACTCTACACCGGCATCGGCACCGGCACAGAGGCTGACAGGATTTTTGATATGTAATATTTTGTTTATTATTATAAGCCGACTTGGCAAATTGTAAAATGACTCTTGTATATAAAGGAGATCATTGTAGACATTTGTAGAATAGGTAAGGGAGCATAAAGAAAATTATTAGGCAGACCTAATGTGCAAATTATAGGTCAAGGGTATATGAAAAGAATAGAGCAAGAACCGGTACTGAATCTAGCATTGAATATGCTATTATAAAGCAGTACAGAATATTGGATAAGCTTAATCCTCATTGTAAGTCAGTATGACTTCTTACTGAGCAGTGTGCTCTAGGCAGTTGGCCTTCCTGCATGTGCAGGCCCCTATTGTAAGTAATATTCTCTTATTGGCTAGTAAGTAAATATTGTAGGTCACAAATCCCACCGAGGTTTTTCCCACACCAGGTTTCCTCATTAAACATCTTGTGTTATGGTGTTCTTTTCATGTGGATGTTTTTGATTTTGTTTATTACATTAATTCTTACATACCAGTACACTGTTACTTTATGTTCTGCATGTTTTATATTAAGAAAATTACATTACCGGTCAGATACTGATTCACCCCACCCTCTCAGTATCTATGGGAACCCTAACAATTGGTATTAGAGCCTGGTCCTCTATTTTCAGAAGCCTAACAACTTGAGGAAGATCTTGACACCGATAAAAATGGAAAATCTGATGAAGCAACTTGAAGGAGCTCTTACTGACTATGATGCAGAGAAGTTGAAAAATATCAAATTAGAAGATAATTTAAAAGCAGCTCAGGATATTATTCAAGCACTTCAAGAAAATCTTACTGTTACAAGAAATAAGAGAAGAGAACTTTGTGAAAAATTGCAAAATGAAAATGATGAAAAGGAATCACTTAATGATATGATAAGCAAATTGAAACAAGAGATCATGACAACAAAAAATGAAATGCAGGATATGACTATGAGATTTTGCAAAGAGATTGAAGACAAAAAGAAGAATGAAGAAGAATTGACCAGAAGACTAAGTGATGCAGCAAATGAGAACATAAGACTTAGCTATGAAAATGACATGTTGAAGACAAATCTGATGCATACTCAAAATGACTCAAATGAACTAATGAGACAAAAAGAAATCTTGGAAAGGGAATTGGAAACTGCAAATCAACACAAAGAAAAATTCAAGAAAAGCTCAGAAGAACTTGGTACCTTATTGAAGAATCAAAAACCCAAAGGTGACACTTATGGAATTGGATTTGAAGTTGGAGAAAGCTCTGGTACTGCAAATACTCAGGATCACAGCAAACTAGTAAGACCTCCTAATACTTATAAATTCAATGAAAAATGTTTTAACTGTAATAAATATGGTCATAGGGCAAATGAATGTAGATCTAGGAATTATTAGAATATCAATCCTCCAACCGGTCAATGCTCCAAATGCAACAAAGTTGGTCATAACTCTGAAAACTGCAGAATGAATGTAAGATGTTATATTTGTGGAAGATTTGGACATTTATCAAATCAATGCAAAACACAAACCGACATAGGTTATGGGAAAGCTATTTAGAAAAATAATGTAACTTGTTATGCATGTAACAAGATTGGTCATATTGCTAAATTTTGTAGAAGTAAAGGTACACCGATAGACAACAAAAGTACTAGCTTGAAAGGTAAAGAAAAGGTTGAAGAGGTTAAGTAAGAATTCTCAAAGCAATGGAATAGAAAAGTTGATCTAAATATTGGGAATACTCCTCCACCGGTAGAACCAACAAATGCTCCATCGACAGGATAGAGCAGTGCTCCACCGGCAGGAAGTTCTTCATCTAATTGAAGAAAATTATCTTGAGGGTTTGGCAAGCTAATGACACATGTGCTATTATTCCCTCGGTTAGAGAAAAGAAGTTGAAAATCACTTATTACCGGCAAATAAAGTTAAGTGAATACATTACCGGCATGCAATTAATGTGATAGGTAGCAAAAAAGACTTTATAAAATAAAGTTTTGGCTCCATTTCATTTCACCGTGATTTAAAACTTTCAGAGAGCGTGAAGATTTCTGAGCTAAGGTGTTTCGAGTAAGAAGCAAACACACTCCAAGCAATCATTCATCCAAGATAGAAAAAGGTATTTATCATGGCATCCACCTCTGCAATTGAATACATAGAAAACCCTACTGTTGTGGAAGTAATTAAAATACCTAGGCCCGTATTTGAGTTGGTCCCCAAAATAGCAAAGAAAGATGATACTTTAGATGCATTCTCTCAAATCCCTAAAGGTGTTGTATATGATGAAGACCCTAGAATGTATATTCACTGCAATATTGAAGAGCTAGGAGATGAGGAAATCAAAAGCATGTACAAAACTGAGATATGTGATGATACCAGGAATATCAAAGCTGAACACAAAATCATTGAAACCCTAGGATTCATAGAAATCCTTAGTATTCCTGAATTTCCTAAGGATGTGATTAGGATAGTATTAAGCAGAGTTCATGGAGAATTTTTCTGGTTAGATACAATTCATAAGATCACCAAGGAAGCAGTAAAGGCTATCACAGGGTTACCGAAAACCGGTAAAAGACCAGATAAAAACAAGAAAGTTTCAAATGATTTAGTCATTGACCTAACAGGTGCAACATCTGATAAAAGATCCTTAAGGGTTAATGATGTAAAGGATACAAATGTGAGATTCATAAGCATGATATTAGGTTACAAAGCCACTCATGCCAATAGACTCAACTCAGTTTCAAGTTTATGCATCAAGAGTGCTTATGACATAATAACCAACAATGCAAAAATTGACATCTGTGAATGGCTAAAGGATGAACTGATAGACAACCTTGGGAAGATAAAGAAGGATAAGAAAGAAACCTTCAGATTTGGGAATCTGTTAGTGTGTCTAATGCTTCATATAACAAAACAAGTTCCCAGTATAGGATATAAAGATTTTGGATATGACATATCGGTAGGAAAGCAACTGATAGAACTATTCAATACCATGGGCGACAATAAGGAAAACATCATTCATGACTTTTTCCAAGCACTAAAAACAAAAATGAAGAAAAGGACAAGGTTATCACAAAAGATTGTAGACAAATACAAAGATGATATATGCTTTGTTATAAAAAAGGATGAAATATGGATGGAAGCAGTCATCCCCAGGACAATCTGGGTTACAGAAATGGGCTATGAAATAGATGACCACATAGTTGAAACTTATGCCAAACCACTTCTGGAAGCCCCAAATGAACCTAAAGAAGAAATATTTGGTAGTGCTGAAACCATAGAAAGCCAAATTCAATCAAAGAAAAGAGTGAAAAAGGTTGAGGCATTTGTGAGAAAAGGATCCAAACAAGAAAAAGCCATAAAGGAAGATATATTAAAGAAAACCGGCATAACTGAAGATGAGTTGGCAGACCCACAACATGAAGCTCATCTATCACCAGTAGGTACTTCCTCAGAAGGAGATATGCCAACAACTTTTAAAAGAGTTGTTAGGAAAAGAGATCCCTCACCGGCAACCACTCCTTCACCTAGAAGGACAAGGCAGAAGCAACAAGCTGTGAGATCTCTGGTCAGAAAGGTCACACCTAAAAAGAAGCTGACCCCTAAGAAAAAGAAAAAGACAACAACTGACTTGGCACCTCTAGAAATTTTGTTAAATGAGATCACAGAGGAAGGAAAACTGAAGAACATAGGGAAAATTTATGACACCCTATCGGATGATGAGAAAGGGCAAGTTGAGGAGAGTGTAATATTACACATGGACATGTTTAAAAAGTTTTTGTTGCAAGTCTTAAATGAAATTCCTGATGACTTATACAAAAGACTTGAGGCTAGAAAGCAAGGAGTAATTGAACTGGATAAGAAAATAAAAATAGAAAAACTACTTGCAGTATATTCAATAAACTCCCTAAAAGAAATTGATGATCTGATAGCTCAGGCTAACTAGATAGTTTTTTCCACTGCACACTGGCAAATTTCACTGATGGCAGGTAGAGTTACAAAGGTTTCAGAGGAAACAGAAGATGGTTGGGACATATTTTTGGTTGAAAAAGAAAAACAAGAAGAATATAAGGATCCCAAACCTATTAAGGTATATCAGAAGGACAAAGGGAAAGGGAAAGTTGGTGGACCTCCAAGCATAAAGATTAAAGATAACCTACCTCCACCTGTAAAAATTACAATCCCTGAAAACCAACCGGCAACTGAAAGCATGAATACAGAGGATAGCAATACAAATCCTGAAGTCCTATTCACTATAAATGTTGATACCCAAAAGATCAACATAATAGTTGATAAAGACCCAAGTGAAAAATCAGATATGGCCAAAGAGCCTCTTGTAACAGGAAATACAGAGCAACCAGCAATGGATACAGGCAAAAAGATTGAATCTGAAGCACAAATAGAGAAACCGATAGAGCTAAAGGCTCCAAAACAGATGCCACCGGTAAGAAATGAAGCAGGAAAACCAGTGCTAAGGAAAATGCAGACACAAACTGACTTGCCAGAGGTCAATACAAGCATGGTCACTTCCACCGGTACTCAGTTTGCTGGGTCACCATCAAAGTCAACAAATGTGACTGAGGTATTACTTGAATCTATCAAGAAAATAACTGACTATAGCTCACAAGCTTACAAAGCAATAGATGATTCAATCCCATTTTTTAAAACAATAGCTCCTAATTGTAATATAGATAATAAAGATTCTTTAGGATAGTTAGATACACTATGTAAATACATTTCTGGAAATATTGAGCAAATAAAGGTAGAATCTGTAAAGGACATTGTAGAAAAGGAGAAATAGAAATTCTTTGAGGAAGAAATTAAGAAGTGTAACAGAGATTTTGACACACGTCTACTGGAACTGTGTAGTTTGTTAAAAGAGTACAAAAACCTGTACAAAGACACATGCAAAACAAACTTCCTGACTATAGATATAGACAAAAAGATAAGCAAGACACAGGAAGAGATAAACAAGCTTGCAGACAATTTTGTCAACTCACCGGATTCATTATCTATTTTTGAAGATAAGTTAGCAAATTTTGAGACAGAATTACTTAAACAGGAGAAAGAGAAAGAGACAATAATAAATAAGGCAAAATACTTGAGATCCAAACTGAGTCCAAGATTGGATTATCTAGCATCTCTACGGAAGGAAATCTCAGAGGCATTAACACCAGGAAGTAAAACACTGGCAGAGCAATTGCAGCATCTCACTGGCACTGTGAAGAGAACTGAAACCGCAATAATAGATAGCAAAAAGTTTATGGATAGTATAAACTTAATTTTGGGTGATCTTTTTCAGATAATAACTACCCAACTACAAGGTTGAGGTTATGGACTAGTATAATTACAAACTCTACTAACCTCTGTCATTGATGCCAAAGGGGGAGTAGTAGGATGAGAAAATTCAAAACACAGGGATCATATGCTTAGGGGGAGTAGTAGGATGAGAAAATTCAAAACACAGGGATCATATGCTCAGGGGGAGTAGTAGGATGAGAAAATTCAAAACACAGGGATCATATGCTCAGGGGGAGTCCCTCATTTTTTTTGGTAAATTTTTTGGTCTACACATTTTTGGATATCTTTTTGAAATTTCTCATGAGTGTTGCCATTAATGCCAAAGGGGGAGATTGTTGGCATATGGACACTCCAATGAGACATTGTGTGTGATTGAAGGTTTTATCATTGATGGCAACCTTGCAATCCTATGGCACTGGCAAGACATTCTACCAGCAAAGCATTATTCAAGCAAGACAGTACACCAGCATCAGCAAGACCACTCTACACTGGCACCGGCACCGGCACAGAAGAAAATATGTATACCGGCACAGAGGCCGACAGGATTTTTGATATGTAATATTTTGTTTATTATTATAAGCCGACTTGGCAAATTGTAAAATGACTCTTGTATATAAAGGAGATCATTGTAGACATTTGTAGAATAGTTAAGGGAGCATAAAGAAAATTATTAGGTAGACCTAATATGCGAATTATAGGTCAAGGGTATATGAAAAGAATAGAGAAAGAACAAGTACTGAATCTGGCATTGAAGATGCTATTATAAAGCAGTATAGAATATTAGATTAGCTTAATCCTCATTGTAAGTTAGTATGACTTCTTACTGAGCAGTGTGCTCTAGGCAGTTGGCCTTTCTGCATGTACAGGCCCCTATTGTAAGTAATATTCTCTTATTGGTTAGTAAGTGAATATTGTGGGTCACAAATCCCACCGAGGTTTTTCCCACACTCGGTTTCCTCATTAAACATCTTGTGTTATGGTGTTCTTTTCATGTGGATGTTTTTGATTCTATTTATTACATTAATTATTACATACCGATACACTGTTACTTTATGTTCTGCATGTTTTATATTAAGAAAATTACATTACCGATCAAATATTGATTCACCCCCTCCTCTCAGTATCTGTGGGAACCCTAACAAAAACATGTCAATACACTGACTTATCACCCCTCGTCCCTCTACCTGTCCTCGGTGCTGGTAGAGGTAAAACATCTGACCTCTTCCTCTAGGCTAGTCATCTAAAATCATCATGACCTCCCACCACCGCTATCACCTCTCCAACCCTCTCCTCACCCCCAGCTTTGATAGCTAAACCTCCTCTCCCTCTATCCACCATAGCCCACCGCACTGCTCTCTCCACCCATATCCCTCTATGACCACTACCTCCACCCCTATCTCCTCTCCTCTCCCAATCTAATCTCCTCCTATCCCCTCGCCGATCTCAACCACCTCCTCCACTATCTCCACCATCGCCTCCTCCACCATCACCTCCTCGCTCATCCACCTCCTCACCAGCCTCTCCCCATCTCCCTAGCCTTTCGAGCTGATCATCCTCATCATCATCAAAAGTAGGAATCATCTCCATTGGATCTGATATCCTAGCCACTACATGCACTGCAAAGAGTGCTGCATACTCATCAGTCATCCCTACATCCACTATCTCAGGGGCATAGTCCCATATCTGGCTGGCTAAGTGAAAGAACTCCTCAACTACCACCACGCTATCAATTGTAGGTCCCCACTCTAGAATGTCTTGTCTGCATTGAGCATAAAAACATGCTCCCTGTGGAATCCCCTGTTGTCGACCATACTGCCGCAACACCCGGCTATGCAAAAACCTCTCAATAACAAAGGGTGTCTGCCCTATCAGATACCTGGACATATATACATAGGGCATCTCCATCCCATCCTCTGCCCATACCTCGCAACCTATCTATGGTCACCAGACAACCGTATCAATATCATCCAAAAATATCCTCCAATGCTCTAGTTTGCCCAGCTTACACTAGACAACTATCTCTCAATATCCGTATGCATACGCACACCCAACAGGCCTATCTCTATCTGCTAGTGGCCTAGCTGTGGAAATATACTCCCATGCCCATATTTGTAGCAACGTAACCCCAGCTGATAGACTACCATAACCCAAATATACCACCTAATGCAAATCCCTGTATAAGTGGGCCAGCATAGCCAACCCCCATGCAAAGCGGCGATCCTGTGTCACCATGTCCTCCAAGACCAATCCCCATCCCATAGCCAGTCCCTTTGACCTATAGTCGGGACATAAGAAACCACCTATAAAACCTGCCAGCATTGATGGTAGGGGAGCATAATCCAAATCTAAGAACTCCTGCCAGGGGATCTCATACCCACAAATGGTATCATCCTGCAGAATCCGACGAAGTGCCTCAGTCCCACCCTCCACAGTCTGCTCATAGGGTAGCAATGCACCTACCACAGGAATCCGTAGAATCTAGTAACAATCCTCAGGCGTCACTGTGATCTCATCTGTCGCCAAATGAAAGGTGTTCGTATCACTGTGCCACCTCTCAGCCAATGCTGTCAATCAACCCCAGTTCATGATAAACTGAGGCATCTCTAATAAAGAGGATAGGCCACACCTCTCAATGATATCCCTATCAGTCTGTGTCAATCATGGTATCAATGACCACGATCTCAAAAATTGCTCTCGCGACTGAACCACTCCAAGGTGCTCCTATCAAAAAGCCAAACAAGTCCAATATCAATTTCCTCATCAAAAACATAGATATCAAAATCAAATTCATATCAAAAAATTGAAACCTTGAAAATCTAATCAAGTTCCACATCATATCAATCCATTTCCACATCAAATCTGTTATCGCTGTTTTTAAAATTGGGTTCTTTCCCCATATTTGGCTATGGTTTTTGAAAAATTTTGTACAAGATGTGGCCCCAAATGCTTCAGCCTTATTCTAAACCTAGAGGGTTTAAGGTTTTTCTAAGTTTTAGGCTTTATCTTTTGTGTTAGGTCCCCTGATTTCTATTCCGACGTTACTTTATTTCACTTAAGTCATGGGTCGCGGGGTCGTAAGAAGTGTCCCCCCTTGCTATTTACCTAGGCGGTCATGTTAATTATTTGAAAATTTTTGCCTTTTATTATTTCCTTCTAAAGTGCCGGGCCCAGTAAACACTGATCAACTTGGGGAAAGATCCGACGGTTGGCGCTATTTCGCAAAGGCTAAGTGCTCACATTTTAAGGCTGCGAAATAGCGAGGATTAATATTAGCCGTCCATGTGTCATGCGGAGGAAGTGAAAGTTGCGGCTGTCAAGAAGGTGGGGCCCCCCTCTACGTGGTCTTCTCTGGCGTATTAGAGGGCAGCACGTGGCACAGGCCGCCACGGTCAGCATTTTAAGATTAAGGATCAAAGTGGGCCCCAAAGATGAGCCAGCTCACAGGTGGAGGTGACCTGGCAGGGATAGCTCTTACAATTCATTGAGACCCCGTGGCTCCTTCCAGCGAATGAAAAGTCGACAGGTCAGCTTCGAAGATGACAGGGCGCCAGGTGTCCATAATGTGTCTGTGGGCCCACCTCTTCTGAAAGCTCCTAGCAGAGTTTAAATGCCGAGCAACTTGAGAAAGGATCTGACGGTCAGCGCTATTTCGCAAAGGTTAAGTGCTCACATTTTAAGGCTGCGAAATAGCGAGAATGAATATCGGCCGTCCATGTGTCACGACAGGGTAAGTGGAAGGCATAGCTGTCAGAGATAGCTGGAGCCCCGTGGCTTTCTTTTGGCGTATTATAAGGTAACACGTGGCACAGGCCGCCACAGTCAGCAGGACAGGGCGCTAGGTGTCCATGATGTGTCTGCGGGCCCACCTCTTCTGAAAGCTCCTAGCAGGGTTTAAACGCCGCGCAAGTCGAGATAAGATCTAACGGCTCGTGCTATTTCGCAAGGGTAAGATGCTCACATTTTAAGGCTGCGAAATAGAAAAAGTTAACCTAGACCGTCCACGTGTCTTGATGACACGCGGTCTAAAAGGCAGCTGTGGGTCCCTATAGGGTATGTTCGACAAATGAAAAGTTGATAGGTCAGCTTCGAAGGTGACAAGAAAGCCAGGTGTCTATGGCGTTTCAGTGGGCCCACCATTTCTGAGGTAGACCTGTCGAGACTGAGGTGGGGCCCCCATGGTTCTTCTTCCGGCAAATGACAGAATGACAAATCAGCACAGTGGATGACTAGATGCTAGATGTCACTGATGACTCAGCGGGCCCACCATTCCTGAGGACCTGTTCGAAGGATTAAAAGGTGATTAACTTGAAAGATAATCCAACGGCCCGCGCTATTTCGCAAGGGTTACGTGCTCACCCGTTAAGGCTGCGAAATAGCGAGAATGAATATCAGCCGTCCACGTGTCGTGATGATGACATGGCAAAAAGAGAAAAGCACGGGCCCGCTACAGTATAAAGGGCGACATTCAGCCAGTATCAAAATAGAATGTGAGGGGATTTTCTAAGCCAATGGTCGGATGCCGTGTGGTATTATGTAGCCAATAAAAGACAGGACTTAGACTAAGGACAAAGCCATCAAAATGAAATTCACAGAGAGACACTTGCAGAAAGACTGTGGCCCGTTGGAGCTAAAATATGAATTCTCGTATGAATTCGATTTTGAAGGGACGGTCGAAGCATGCGGAATCAATGTTACAGTTAAGGCCCAGAGTACAAGCATTTGATTTCCTAACAACCAAGTAAGGATACCTCTTAAAAGGATTTTTGCAGAGGAGGCAAACGCAGAGTTATCTTTTACAAACACAGAGAAGGCGAATTGGTTGCAGAGCGAATTTCTTCGAGCAAGCATCAGGTTTTTTTTCTTATTTTGCAGCCGTTCTTGTGTTGTAATACGTGAAACTATTCTCGTATAACAGAAATAGTTTCAGAAGTAATATTTATCTGGTTGTATTGCAAATGGCTCCTAAAAGGGAATTCTCTGGTAAAGTTGATTATCTTGAAAGAAGTGTGTGTGATGACTTCTTAGAGCAGTTGACGCTGTCAACCAACCAGGCATCTAAGGCCAAAGAATTAGTACCCAGGGCTCCCCGACTGAGAATTGGAGAAGGATTGTATGATAAGGGTAATTGGTTAAGAGACCCACAGGTTGGGCTGTCTGGGTTGGGGTTATTTAAAATCGGTTTTGGAATGAGGAATTCTCCTGCTCCTCAAAATAGCATTTGGGAATTAGATGTTGGGAAATTGGTAGTCCCAGGGGTGTTCATGGATACAGATTTGTTAACCCAGATGGCATTAAATTATGATTCAGTTACCAGGTGTATCCGGGATGTGAATGGAAAAACCCTCGTGGAGATAAATGCAGAAGAGCTGAGAAAAGCGTTTGGGCTTAGTGAGTTTACCAATTTCTTGGAGCATATAAACTTCACACAATTAACTCAGGTATATAGGGCACAGAGGACTCATCTGAGGAATGGGCCTCTCAAAGAACTTTTTCTGAAAGTGGGAGGGTTAACAGTTGTAGGGCCCAATACACAAGAACCCTTTTCACTAAGTATGTTTACCTTAAGGGCAAAAGGGATGTACTGGGCACTTTGCCAAGTTCTAGGAGAGGATGCTGAATCTAATATACCAAATCATTATCTGTTAATGATTGTTCAAATTCTGAATCCTTCTCTTGCTATTACATTTGATTATGCCTCCTATATTGCTGATGCTATCCATGGAGGACTGATGGGGATAAAGAATGGGAAGGTGGATAGGCCATTTGGGTGGTATTCACTATTGATGCACCTCTTCCTCTTCAAAGGTGGAGATTATTTTGCCAGTGGAATGGATCTGGTAAAAGAAAAGGAGGGAGAGAAGATGCCAGTACAATTATGGAGTACCGTGTTGTCATGGGATAGAGAGGATGCAAGTTTTCTAAAGTTTGATAAATACTTTGCATCCAAAATAAGGACTCTTCTTTGCTCTGACAATCCACGAGTCCCCAAGATTCTTCTGGAATTCTTAAGACCAAAAGAATTCGCAGAGAATGTCAAGATTGTTCATAACTGGGGTGATATGTATTTGTATCCAGTGTCCACAGTGTTCAGGGTCTTTGGTTTCAGAGGCACCCCATTTTTGTTACCATACCAGGTCCCCCTCAAAGTGGGAATAGCTGAGATTCTCAGACAAATTGGTGACTTGCAAGAGGCAGAGTTAACAGGCCGAGGTAAAGGGACTATTTTCCCTATAGCTACAGTAGCCCACCAATTTGTAATCACCAAGGGTGGCTGGAAATGTTTTGAGGATTTCCTCAAACCCTACCATTTGTCCACTGCAGTGTCAAGATGTGCTGATCCGGAGGACTTCTACAATGGTGTATTCCGGAAGAAAGTAGCATGCAGAGGTAGGCCCCATCAATTCCACTTTCCTGAAGACCTCATCAGGAATGAATTTGATTTGGATGAACAGGAGTTGAGGAAGGAAAAATGGGTAGCTTACAGGAAGGCCCTGGATTTTGTGCATCAATTTGATGCTAGCTATGACCCATTGTCTAGCTTCTTCCCATTGGAAGAAAAGATAAAATTTTTGATTATTTGTTTTGAGGATGTGATGCAGACAATAAAGGAGAAAAGGGGAGTTGTAATTAAAAACAACCCTGAGAAAGCAAGAATGATTTTGGGGAAATCAGCTCCTATTAAAGCCATCCCTCCTGGTGATTACACCTTGCATAAGAAAGCAGGTTACAGTGTGTTGGTGTCTGCAAGGGGGGAACCCTCTTCATCTAAAGGGAAGAGGAAAGCACATGAAGTCATTGACATCCAAGACAACCCAAAGAAGCAGAGGGTGGGGAAGGAAGTGCAATAAGATACACCCTTATATTCCCCATCCCAATCCCCTCTCCACATTGGAGATGAACAAGCAGCAACTGAATACCTCTCTCAGTTGGGCAGTTTGGGGGAGATTGCGTATACATATGATGAAGTGGAAGAGGGGATGCCAGAAGAACCCACTGAAGCACAAATGGAAATCACCTCGACTGAACTCAAAGGCCAGGAGTGGGATCCTGAGATAAAGAAGGCCACTAGTGCTTTTCTAGCCGATGATAGTTTTGTAACATCTGAAGCATTCATGCAGTTTATATGGAAACAACATATAGATAAATATAATGCTAGATGTGAAACAAGAAAGGCAGAACAATTAAATAAAGATCCAGCCTCGGTGGAGGAAGAAATAAAACAGGAGATGATGGAAGAATTCAAAACCATCACTCCTGAACAGGGGAGAGATTTAGTAGCACAAGCTGGAGTGCTCATTTTGCCAGAATGGAATATTGCTGATGCTCTGGTGCTGGATGCAGTGAGGAAAGAAACCAAACCCATGGAAGGGGTTACATTCAGTAAAGACAATGCTGCTCTAGTCATGTGGTCCCTTAAGAGAAATGAGGACAAGAAGGGTAAAGACACCACAGGGACAAGTCACATTGGCGGATTGATGGTTAGGAGAGTAGAAAGTACAGGGGTAGTAGAGGCTGCTAGCACAGTGTTGGAGACTGCCAAATTTAGTGTTGCAGTAGCTGAGAAGGATGCTAAAGAAAAAGAGGCTCTCCAGTTCAAATTGGAAACAGTCTTGAAAGCTTATGACAGTGCCAAGGAGGAAATAAGAGGCAAGGAGAGTATCATTGCCAAATTGCAGAGCCAGTTAGCAGGACAACATCAACAAGGTGAGTCTTCAACATTAATGATCACCTCTTCTCCTGCAAGACCTCCACCTACTAGCCCCATTATTGAGTTCCCACTATCTCCTGCACCTTCCAGTTCTCAGATGATAGAGATAACTCCCCAAGAATTGGAGAGTCTTAAGCAAACTCAGGCCTATTATGCAGGGAAGTATGAAGAAAAGATTAAGGCCACTGTCTCCAGTTTTGCAGACACTATAAATGTTTCACTCCTTCACAATAGTGTAGGAAAAGTCATGGAGATATGGACTGAGTTGATAAGAGATAAAGTCATATTGACACCCATTTTTGACAGATGGAGGCCTAGGGAGCAGGATTTGGAGTTCATGTGTGTTTCCTGTGATGAAGCAAGAGCTAACCCTATTATCAAATCCACTTCTGATATCACTAAGAGTTTATTGCAATTGGCGACAGAGGTGGATAATGTGGAAAGAAGGGTTAAATTGCTTAAAAAGGAATACACTGATCAGGTGTGTGAGTTACTCCCAGGAATTTTTGCCAATCCAGATCAGCTGAAAGATAAGCAGATATGGCTCAATGAGATAAATGCTAAATTGTCAGCAAGGGTCAAGGGAATTATTGATCTGGATGATACCTCATTTTTTGTTATAACCATACAGGAAATAGAGAGAATTAAATCACACTACAGTTTTCTTAACTCAGAAGTCAACAAACTGAGGAATTCTTGGAAAGGGTTGACTAAGGTTAAAAGTGATGTGATTAATTTTGAATGGCCGACCGAGGAGACATATGGTGAGTGGGGAATTAAATATTCCACTCGAGATCCAGAGCAGTTAGAGAACATCCCTGAAGAGCCAGAGGAGGTTGCAACTGAACAACCCTTCCAACAGACTGCTGAAGAAGTTGAAAAGAGCGCATAACTGAAATTGTAACTTCTTCAATTTTGAAGTAATTGTAACAAACTTTCCTCAAGAAGTCCGAAGCTTTGTGCATCCATATTGATATAAATGGATACCAGGACTAGAGAGAAAGGGGATCACAAAATTTTTGTAAGAAAACGCTGCAGAAAAATTCTCTGTGCTTTTCCAAAGATTAATGGAGAATCAGACTTTTGTAGAAATTTTTCAAATGAATATTAATATACAGGCCATCGACTTTGAGTAAAGCTGTGTGTCGTCTTCAAACTTGTCCTTAAGTTTATTTACTTTGTTTCATTCAGAATAGTCTAGGATTTTTCTGTTTGAATGGAATTGTAAGGCAATCTCAGTATGGGTGTTTCTAGCTTTTCTCTTTAGGAGGGAAATCAAATATGCACGACCACTCTACCAGTAAATACTTCTGGATGAACTTTGAATTTTGAGGACCTTAGCTTATTTTGAAGTGATTAAATTCTTGTTGATGCTAGGCATTTACAGGGATAAATGGAGACCAAGGTGATGGGAAGTATAGAGATATTTTATTTCAGGAGTTTTATTTGAGTTTGAGTGACTCTGTAGCCTTGGATAAAGCACTGGTATTAATCGAAGCTGTTTATTGCATGCTTTGTTGATCAAATATACTGAAGTTGAATATTGTTTCATTCTTTGTTTTCAGTTGTTTTTTCAAGGTGAATAAACTCACTGGTTTTCTGGACTGGTTTGCCGTGGGTTTGTTGCTTAAGAATGTGAAGTTAATTCACAAAGGGTATACCCGCCTGGGCTTAAGGAAGAGCCCGAAGTGTAGAAGGTCTAATCAAACCTTGTCATATGTTGTCTCTGAAATCGTTTTATCTTTGATGTCTTCTCGGCACCTATTTTAGATTATATTATTAAAGACATGGAAGGGTAATCATATTTTGAGAACAACAAAATCCATATCAACTTGTAACACAACTCAAGTTTCACAATCTATATCAACTTGTAACACAACTCAAGTTTCACATTCATATCAACTTGTAACACAACTCAAGTTCCACAATCAATACAACTTGTAAAATAACTCAAACTCCACATATATATCAACTTGAAACAATGCAAATCAAACCAAGTTCATATCAAAAACATCCATATCAAACACCACATCATATCAAATCAGCATCAAATCAATATCAACTTGAAACATTGCAAATCAAATCAAGTTATATCGGAACTCATATTAGACAACTTATTAAAACAATGACAATAGACATGCAGACTAACAATTTGTACCTATCCCGACAAAACTGGCATCAACTCACCAATTTTCTTCATCCACAAATCACACTTTACCAAAAATTTTCCCCTATGCACTAAACAAACTTGTCTATGTGCTAAACTTCTTACTATGCGCTACCCCATCCTCACAAAGCGCTGCCCAATCCACCCTATGTGCTAGCCAGAACCTATGAGCTACCCCTTTTCTCCAAAGGACCACCTAACCTACCCCAAGCGCTAAAATACCCTATGCACTATCCTACTTGGTTCCTGTGCTATAACCCTTCCCCGCTATGCTAGGTCATCCCTAAGCGCTACCTAGGCCTACCCATGTGACCCCCTAGAAACCCTATGCGCTAGGTATCTCCTACGCGCTACCCATTTTCCCCTCTGTGCTACCCTATGATCCTGGTGCGCTAACATAATCTTAAGTGCTATCCTAACTTGCAGATGCACTACCCTAATCTTTTCGAATGCTACCCTATTTTCTTGAACCCTACGCGCTACGAAACCTATCGTATGTGCTACGCTTTGACCCCGACGTGCTAAACCGACAAATCCCCATGACAAAATTGAAAACAATATCAAAAATGACAAAATAAAAAATCCAAAAGGGGTAAAAAAGGATGACTTACTGGTGGTCCATATGCGATGGGCCTCCGATACCTCCGCATGCGCTCAAATCGATGAGAAGCATAAGGAATCGACATGTTGACTTTTCTCCAAGTGTCACTTTCTCTAAAGTCAACAAACACAAATGAGACAAAAAGAAATCACTTTTTCCCTTTTATAGGGTAAATCAAAATTAGGGTTACATGGAGGAAGGCGTAAGTTGCTCGTGGTGTCTCATACAACCCTACCAAACATCATTATCGGGAGATAAATCAATTTATCGCATTCAACATAGACAAAAAATTAAAATGCCATAAAATTTCTCAAAATTATCCAAATCAAATCAAATGTTTAGAAATTTTGATTCATCTCCCAAGGGGGCATTATCAACATCGTATATCAAATCTAGGGCACGACATGAACATCTCGACATAAAAATTGATCATAACTAAATCATGGCAACACATCATTTTCTTTGAATCAACATGTACACACACGTCACTTCAAAGAGGGGCAAAATGTAGACGTATAAAAATGACCATATTCCTAAATGAATATTTAATGTTCATTTTATTCCCATTCCTCTATTTAGTTAAATCTAATTTAATTAAATCACCCACATTCTTCTATTTAATTAAATAAATTATTCAATTTATTTAGTTAAATTCACTTAAGCTCTTTACATACATTTAATTGAATAGATCATTTTATTTAATTAAATCCCTTCTTCTTACTTTTTAATTAAATTTACATTTAATTAATAGTTTACCCCAAATTGAATAAATCTAGTTTATTTAATTTCCCAACTTGCAACCAAATTGAAATAAAGCAATTTATTTTAATTAATTCTATTTTCCATCACCCACTTGCATTTTCCTACATCTCCCACTGGCATCCTAAACTCTATTCCTAATTTCTTCTAGAATCCATCTTATCCTAATCAATTAACCCAAACCCATCCATTATCCCTTTTACCTAAATTTGAGGAGGTGACTTCTCAAATTTGGAGTAAAGTCTTCAAAAGGCATTAAAGCCTTAATGCCCTCAACAAGCTAACTTGTTGAATACCCCCAAATTTGGAAGGACTCTTACAAATTCATCCCCAGAGTCTTCAAACCATTAATGGTTAACTAGCCCTTAGTGGCATGGTTAGAGACCTTTTGACTAACTTAACCTCCATCTAACCCAGGGGTCTCATCAAGCATTCATTGCTTTGACCATGTTTATCCCTTTAAACCTTTGCACAAGAGTTTACCCCTTGGGTAAAAGCTTTATTTATTGGATAACCCTAACCTAACCTTAACCCTTACCTCCTAAGGTAACCATAAGGTATTCTCAAGCATTTAATGCATCTTTCATCTCCTCTCAACCAGTCTTATGTTGACAATTGTCACCATTTCATTGGTGAAAATTGTAAACATGGATTGATAACTTTCAATCCTGACCCTTGATTAACTCTTTCAATCCTGACCATCCATTGCCCTATTTTCACTATAAATAAAGCTCTCATTCCTCCATTTTAAGGATCCATGCAAGCTTTTAGTATCTCATTTATTCTCAAATTTATCAATAAATCTAGCTTCTCTTTGTAATAGGAATTAATCTTATAAGCATTTTAGACTATTTCCTTTATCATTAGCTTAAATCATTAACTAGTATATCATGTTAGGATAGTATTGCTACTAATCTTGTCATCTTATAATCTAGTTTATTGCATTTGTAGAATCATGCATAGATAGGATGCATTTCATATTTAAATCAATCAAAATCATCCCTCATTCTTGCATTCATCATCCCTAAGCAACTTTTCTCAGTGATCTGAGAGAAAAGGCATTGGGTTGAGGGACCTTGTGAGATAGAGAACCATGGAACCTACCTTGGGAAGTTGAGTCATTCTTCATGACTCCATAACTTGTACCAAGAAGTCCTGTGGGTGTGTGAATCAGCCTCTTTGAGACCACATTTTCACATTTTAAGTTTCATTGACCCGCTTTTCCCACACACAATTTGCATTTGTTTATATTGTGTTTTGTTTCAGTTACTTTGTTGGTAGGACTAGGAAATTTAGCATGCAATTTGAGTTTTTGTGATTAACCTAGATATATTGCATGTATCTTTTGATGTTTTGAAACTGACCCCTTTTTTCCTTGTCTACAGTTACAAAATGTAACGTGTAGACATAATCAATCAATTGGCCACATAACCACTTCCAATACAAACTAATCTATGCAGATCTCCACACACCATGTTGAGACCCAAATTAATATCTCAACACATATATGGGCCAAAAGAATATGATCCACTAAACCACAATACAATTAGCAACATATCTAGAGGGCACCAAAAGAATTTACGACCACCTTGAATATAGGATGACACAACCAACACCAAAAGCATATCCAGACCAATATCCATTAGATAACCAATTTTGACAAAGCAAATTTGGACCAACATCCATCCAGATGACTAGGTTTGACATCAATGACAACCATACAAGATCATGCTATCAACAAACTCCAATAATCTCCAACAACAAAAATAAGTTACAAAACTAAGGTATACCCTAAGAAACAATTCATTTTTACAAAAGTTTCTCAAAAAAGTGTTGTAAGGACTTGCTGTCCAAGGATCACCCCTTTTATGTTTAGGTCACTCATATTGCTATTCCAAGGCATCAACATGTTGGTGTAAGAAGGGATTTGTAACCTACTCTATTTGAAATAAATAAAACATAATTTAAACATCTTAGATTTAGAAATGCTAAGAATCATATATGCAAAAAAAAATGAAAAAGAACTTCTACATTTTTTACAAACATGAACTATATCTTCAAGCAACATTTGGAAACAACATGAAGTAAAATAATAAGTAATGTAATTTTCTTTATCTATAAATATCATACATTAATAGAACAAAATATAAGTTTAGAGACTACTATGATTTGAATCCAATTTGGAATTATTTACATATCTTGGCTTCTTTCATTTGAAGGAGAGTATTATCAAGGTGCTTTACCTTCAACCACAAACTTGGCGCTACTCTCCACAAGGCTACAAACATAGAGTTATATCTAATTGCTATCTAAGCTTGGTGTTTTGAACCTACATGATTTAATTTAGTCACACGCTATAGGTACCTCCTAACTAGCATAACCTCTAACTACGTAGTGTATCTAGATCATGTGAACTGATAGGCGCAGGTAAATGTTGTGCCACCTTGGCCAAATGTTTTTCACAATTGCAAGCATATTGGATGTACAATATTTGTTCACCACCCCACTTGGTTTAATACATTAGTACTTAATTCTAGCTAACTTGACATGTAAAACTAAACCTCTACAATACAACATTTTTATTTTCATCTTAAGGTGGGTTACACATGACAATAAAATTCACATTAAGATACGTTATGTTTTTAGCTTCTTTCATATTTCATGAACATTGTTAAGCTTAATATTACTAACCAATGAGTTATCAGCATAGGGTATCAAGGTCTCAATCTCTCCATTGGCTAGGGTTTCTTACTAACCCCCTGGTATGAGATTAGATACTTGTACACAAGGATTGTACATAAGTTTCCAATCACAACATAATTCACAGCTAACAATTTAGAAATTAGCATGTTTGAAGTTGGTGATGCCTGACATATTATATATGTGCATGTAGGTGCATCCTTGCACTTATATGCACACATGCAAGGGCATTCTTTATTTTCAAAGTAAGTAACATATTCAACTCTTCCCTCTACCTATGCATAATTTGTGGATTATTATTGATTTTGTCACGAGACTTAAACATCAAGAATGCAATTCTCTATTGGTTCCTTATATTTTTTGTTATAAATATGTAAGTAATGTTTACCAAACTAGTAATTCCTTATTAATAAAATATTTGGAAGTCATAAGGCTTCATTATCCAAACCTAGCCAATCTTTCTTACAGAGAGGAAGTTTTCTTTCCATTGTTCACCTCTAAGATTAACTAATAATAGAAAGGTTTGGAAAACAAGCTAATACTGACATGCATAGAGGAGTCATTACAAAATTGTTTTAAATTGGGATCTAACCCTTTAAATGGATTCAAGAATTTTATTGACTTAATCTCAACATGAATCTATGGCTCCATACCAACCTCTCTTGACCTTCTTCTAAGTTGTTAATAACAATAAGAAGCTTCAAATCTTTGGAGAGTTCAAATGCTATTACTATTTATACATTCAAGTGAAAAGTATGGTGAATGACTCTATACAATATTAGAGGATGAATTACTGGTTCTATTTATAATAACAAGGAATTGTTGTCATGCAAAGGCACTTTGAGCACATCAAAATAATTTAGTTTTTTTGTTATTCTTTAAGTTTATTATTTTTTAATACATTTCAATGAATGCAAGAGACTATAGAAATGCTTCCTCATATATTCTTTAAATAATTTACTTTGCAATAAGAAGGAACGCCTTCAAGGAAGACTCCATATACTATAAATGAAATATGCATTCAACTTGAGAAATATAGAATTAAAAAAGAATGGTTCATGCCTAGTAATAAACCTAGTCTTTGATTTATTAATTGTTGTTGGACATTGCTACTGCTAGGATATGTTGTTGTCATTGATGTTAACATATTACTGTGATTTATTGCTCTGGTGATTGCAGATTGGTTTATTAGGATCATGGTTTGGTATATGGAGTATTTCTAGTATCATTATATATTTTTGTATTGGTTTAAGTGATATGGGATCTTAATTGATCATATCATGTGATCCGGTTTATAGTTTGGTTCTTCTGAGTAGTGCTTTGCAAAGCTCGGTATTTCCTCTGGTATATTCCAGTGTGATTATATTTTGAGTTACGATTTTGGGAGATTGTTTGGGATGATCATGTGTATCTTCATTTAAGAGGGATCATTATTTGGTGCTCTGCAAGCTATCTGTCCTCATGGCAGTTGTTGTTGTTTGAGTGTTCTTGAGTTTCAAATGTTGATAGATGAAGATTTGATAAGTGGTGTTGGTGCAGCTATTACAAATGGTTCTAAAGTACTTGTTGGTGTTTCCTAATCATGTTCTATTTATCTTGATTATCTAAATTGATTATTGTGCAAATTTTTGGTGATTTTCATGATCCGGTGATGTTCTTTGTGTTATGCGGTATTTTGGTGGTGTAACGTGTTGCGGTTGGTTTTGGCATAATTTCTAGTGGTGATGAGAGTTTTTAGATTTGATTTAGGTGGATGTCATGATATTGAAATTATTATATTGTTCTGGTGGTTGATTTATGTATCGTGTGATGTAATTTTGTAATTAAGTGTTATGGGTTTGGCCGATCTTGTAGTCAAGGTTGATGAATTCTATGAATGGGTGTAATATTCATGTAACTTTGGTATTAGTGTTGTGTATACATTATCAGAGAGTGGTGTATGTGGTGCATAAGAAAATTTATCCTTCGGTATGGTATATTGAGCAGAGATTGTTGCAGGGCAAAAATTTGTGCTTAACCAAAACTGTCATCAAGCATTAATAGATGTTATTATTGCAGTTCATTCTTTCCGGATTGTAGTTTGAATCTTATTGGAAGGTAGTGAACCTTGCTTGAGGGTTGTAGCCTTTTGGGCCTTCTTATTTTGAGCAATGAGCTCTAGACAATGTACCTGAATGCATGTGCATTCCCCATTGTAATATTTACACATACTACTGCAGAGTATCATCTTATTGTGGGTAGGTTCCCACAATGGTTTTTCCCTTAACCGGGTTTTCCACATCAAAATCTTGGTGTTATGTGTTGTGGTATCATTTTTCTTATCTTTATTGTTGTTTATGTTGTTTAGATCTGAGATTGTGCTTAATTGTTGTGAACCAGTGAAAACTGATTCACCCCCCCTCTCAGTTTTCCTTTGTGGTGCTGCCAACAATTGCAACTTCAACTGCTATCTCAATCTCTCTATTTCAAGCTTATATTCCTTTTATTTGTTAAATAGTATTCTTCTCTTCTTTCCCACCTTTTCCTAAGATTCCATTTTCTCATGAAAACCAATGCAAGAATCACTTCCTCCTTTTTTAATTTCTAGATTCCAAAACTAAAATGAAATTCACAAATTCAAGAAATGATTATCGGCCTTCCCATTTCAATTTGAATTATATTTTCATTGCAACAAGAAATATTGGTTTATTAATGATATGCCCCCATTTTCAAGTGATGATGATTTATCTTTTATTAAGTATAATGAATTTTGCCACAAAATCCACTCCTTACAAACTCGACATATTAACCACTTCATATTATTTTATTGATCTCATATAGCTTGATTAAATGAGTCATCCAAAGGACGTGATACATATACGGATATGTACATATGAGTATGTGCATTAAGATGGTGAACAAAAAAGTGGCCACTCACCTAAAAAAACCCAAAAACAAAGCTAATGCATTTGGGTTATTTGAAAAATTAAAATAACTCGAACGCATTACAACTCATAAAATCTAAGCCTTAACATGTACAAGGTTTCAGAATTAAAACCTTGAATGCAGTAAACTTATAATAACCATGATTAGTTTTTAAAAAAATTAACTCAATCACAATTTTCTAATTATAATTTAAAAAAAAGAAATAGTTGACTAGGTCATTCTAACCCGTGGCTAGCATGAAATTGTTTGAAACCCTTCCATAAAAAAGAGAGAAAAACTAGTGTGTGTTTTGCTACTATCAAAAAATGCATCACGTCGCGATATCACAAAGGTCAGTGAACATTCATTTGTGCCTTTTTAGTTGTTTTTTATTTAAAAATTCATTGTAATTTCATTATTTTTACTTTAAAAAATTAATTAATATCAAATGCTCAAAACAATGTGCTTGAACAAAATAACCTTGATGACATCCCTCAGATGGGCAGCCCTTTGTTTTCTCTAATAAACCCTTCTCAAAACACATAGGAAGATTTATTAGGTTGTCTTACACAAAATATAGTGACTATTTATAATTAGTATCCAGTCGAAGGCCTCAAAACCCCAACACCATGTAGCCCTTGCCACAACCTTAGAAATAATGTTGACAAGTGTAGATAAAGTTTCCAAACAAGTAATTGAATGGAAAAAATATAGGGATTTATGTCATGAAAATTATGCAAATGCCATATCCTATGACAAAGTTAAAAATTAAGAAATAAGCAAAGCATAAACATGTGCTTTTTTCACTGATCCTCGAACCAATGATGCTCTACCTCTTAATTCAAAGATTTTTCATATACATCTATGTAATCATGTGCCCATGAAAACCAATTTTTAAGATAGGTGGTGGATGGTCTTCAACTAACCTCCTTCCAATAATAATGAGGTACTTTAATATTTTTTGAGAAAACTATACTATGAGTTCATCCTTAATAATATTCCTAATTATTTTGATGTGAGGGAGTTCCAAGGCAGAGTTGGAGGCTCTTCCTAGGATAGACCAGGGGATCGATGGGTACAAAACAACCCTAATCAGGTACCACAAGCTATGAAACCTGTTATTCACATCATGGTCCCTATAGCCTTGAAGGATTCTATGGAGATGAAGACTCTTCAAGTATCTACCACATTGACTATGGATTAGAGGGAAATTTGAATTATTAATTTCAAATGGAGGAATAATATTAATTGAAAGAATAATAAAATTATTTAATTAATAAAGAAGAAATATTAGTAAAATATGTGTACATGCAAACATGAGATAATTTTAGGTGTCTATAGTTATAACAAGGAATCTTTGGATTATATTATTATTCATTTATTACCTTATAATACCAGACTTGGTAAGACAAGGAATTATGACCTAGAATTCTTTATCAGCTGTGTTGTGAAAGAGTTTGGTGCCACAACTTTTAGCAATGAATTTAAAGAAGATGAAGGCAATGTGAGTGATGGTATGATGAATCAATAAGGATCTAGACAACTAATGAGAGGGGGGGTGAATCAGTAGATGGGAAATTGACTAAACTTTCACCAAACTCCAAAACAATCTCACAAGACAAACTCGGAACTAACTAGTTCAAACACTGAACTACAAATTGCAATATCACTGTCAAGTATACCAGTTGATTGTCATAAAAAAATAACAATATAACAACTCTAAAACTCTCAAAACCTTTTAACAAAAATATTCAAATACTTTACTAACAATAGTAAAAGCACATTTCAGATTACTGTTAGTCATCTTATCATATCTAAGTGGATTTAGTAGTTAAGAAAATTAACCATAGAAAACATAACCACAAAAAAATTCACCACTTGACACAATTATTTTCACGTGGAAACCCAAATGGGAAAAACCATGGTGGGGATGAATACCCATAAGTATTTTGAACTCTTATGAAGTTCACCCTGTTAGGAGCCAAGCTTGTTAAAGCTTTATGAAAAGTCCTGTTAGGAACAAATCCTATTAGGGACCACCCGGTTAAGGGATTGACTATAATGCCCTATTAGAAGCAATACCATGTTAGGAGTAACCTCAATAGAGGTTTTGAAATCCAAGCTAATGGATCACCTGGTTAGAGGATTTAGATAGCACTAATCCTATTAGAGCTTACACTATTAAGGGATTTGATTGGTGTAATTGTTAGAGAACAACATGGGTTTATTGATCTGGTGAATAGCACTACTTTGCTTGATCATATCCTTTTCATGCTTCTATCATCCTTCACACATACTGCAAATACACCTTCTAGTTAGGCAACCAATCATACTTACACTCAAGGAAAATTTCCAACACTACAACAAAACAACTCATCAACCTTATAAACAAAACAATAGGTTGGTAACACATCGCAAACCTAAGATCTCATAGAGATTACAAACAAATCGGTTCAAGTATGACTGTTGGATTACATAGAAATTATTGCACATGATTCAAGATAACCTCGGCCATTCCTTGATCACCACTTCATTGATTCTTGTAACTCATCACGCGGTTTCCACTTCATGCAATGTACTCGCTCATTCCCAAGATAAAACCGTTATCTCTATGTGCCAAAAACCATTTGAAACTCTTCACATACTACATGCATATGTGGCATAATCACTACCATTCATCATTTGATCATAAAACAATACAACTGATTCACCAAGCTCCATCGGTTAGGGTTTAGCACATCAACAGGTGGGTTACTGATTGATCTCACTGCTTCTCAAATAATACCAGTTTCCTTCACTAGCTCACCTAACGGTTGCAAAACAATATCATAACAATAATATTACTGGTTATAATGGACGTCAATGACAATATAATAGTTCATCAATGCAATCTTCATGCAAATGCCAACAATATCCCCCTTTGGCATTGATGGCAATACAAGTATCATTACCCTTTATTATGATGATTGTGTATAGGAATCTCGGTTTACATTTTACCAAGTACTCTCTTTCAACTAAGTCTCCATATCTTCAGCTGGTAACTGGCTATAGATATTTTATTTATCAATCATACAATTCTTCTCCCCATATAGTTTTTATCCCCCTTTGACAACAATACCAAAGTGAAAGTAAAACATGCAGTGTCATACTTCATTGTTCTGCATCAACAATATGCAACTTGATTATCCCCCTATGGAATAACTCCACTCTACACCAATCCTACTTCAAGATTCTTCAATTAGCTCTGTGACTGATGTATTCACATCTGCTCAATTGACCTCATGTAGGAGCACAACCCCTAGCTGGCCTCTAAGATACTCAAAAGTAGTCTTAGGAAAAGGTTTAGTAAAGATATCTGCTAGCTTCTCCTTAGTAGATACATGCTCCAGTAACACATCTTTACTCTGCACTTGTTCTCTCAAAAAATGATTTTTCAACTCAATATGCTTGGTTCTAGCATGCAACACCGGGTTCTTTAAAATATTTATTGCACTGTTGTTTTCACATAAAATATTTACAGGTTTTGTAATCTTCAGCTTGAATCCTTCCAGAATGTGTTTCATCCAAATTGCCTGGGTACTATTCATATACGCTGCAACATATTTAGCTTCAGTAGTGGACTGTGATATACAACTCTGCTTCTTGCTACTCCAAGATACAAGTCTTCCTCCAAGAAAGAATGCACCACCGGTTGTGCTCTTCCTATCATCAGCATTACCTGCCTAGTCTACATCTGTATAAACCTTGAAATAAAGTTACTTGCATATGGATACCATAATCCATAGTCAATAGTACCTTTCAAATATCTAAATATCATTTTAGTTGCTATCAAGTGTGTCTCCTTTGGATTCTTCTAAAATCTGGCAACTAAACCAATTGCATGAGAAATATCTGGTCTAATGTGAACAATATAATGTAGTTCCCCTATTATTGATTTGTACTCCTTTTCATCAATGGATGCGACATCATCCTCCTTAGACAATTTACAACCTGTAACCATTGGTGTCCCAACTGGTTTACAGTCACTCATTCCAAATGTCTTCAATACCTCTTTCACATACTTAGACTGTGTGATAAAAATACCACTCTTCATCTGCTAAATTTGTAAACCTATGAAGAATTTTATTTCTCCTACTAGAGACATTTCAAATTCACTTTTCATCTCATTTGCAAAGTCATCACTCATGTCATCATTGCCTCCAAATATGATATCATCTACAAACACTTCACTCACCAGTATCTCCTTCAGATTTGAGATATATATTGTTGTCTTCATTGGTTCTCTGAAAACCTATCTTCATCAGGTGTGAATGTATCCTTTCATACCATGCTCTTGGTGCTTGCTTGAAACCATATAGTGCCTTGTGTAGTTTACACACGATATCCTTTGCATCAGTCAGAGCATAACCATCTGGCTGCTCAATGTATACTTCTTCCAGTATTCCATTTAGAAATACTAACTTCACATCCATCTGATATACTTTGAATCCCTTAAATACTACAAATGCAAGTAGAGTCCTCACACCTTCCAATCCAGCAACTGGTGCAAATATCTCACCATAGTCTTATCCTTCTTCATGTGCATAACCTTTGCATACCGATATAGCTTTGTTTCTGACTACTACTCCATCTTTGTTCAGTTTATTCTTGAATACCCATTTAGTGCCAATCACATTTTTATTCACCGGTCTAGGTACTAGGGTCCATGTATTGTTCTTCTCCATCTGGTCAAGCTCTTCTTCCAGAGTTCTAGTCCAATGATCATCTCCAAATGCTTCCTTAGCAGTTCTAGGCTCATTAATGGAGATCATGCAAGAATTCTTTCTAATTCTTCTTCTGGTTAATACTCCAGTATCTTTATCTCCAATAATCTGGTCAGGATTATGATTGAGTCTCACGTACCTTGGAATAACATGATCACTATCACCGGGTTCTTCTTCCTCAGTATCATTATCTTCTTCTATAGAATCTACCTATTCTAGTTTAACCAGTACTACAACATTCACTTCACCAACTTCTGGCGTCACCGGTTCTGGTTCCAAAATCATAAAGTAAGGTTCATCTTCCTTTTTCTCCTCACTGGTTTCTCCTAAAACTTCAGGATACTCATCCACTCAGACATCAACACTCTCAATGATTCTATTTTTCCAGTTATAACATTTGTAGGCCTTACTCTTGGTGGAGTAACCAAGAAATATGCCTTCATCACTTTTAGCCTCAAACTTACTAACATAGTCACCTCTCTTGATAAAACATTTACTGCCAAAAATGTTAAAATAACTAACATTAGGTGATCTACCATACCAGTATTCATTAGGAGTTTTATCCTTACCTCTCTTTACCAATATCTGGTTCATAGTATAAACAGTTGTGCTGATAGATTCTCTCCAGAAAGTTTTTGCTACACCTCCTTATATTAGCATCATTCTAGAAGCTTCAACAACTGATCGATTTTTCCTCTCTGCAATACCATTATATTGTGGTGTCCTTGGTGCAGAAAGTTGCCTCTTAATTCCATTGTCTTCACAATATCTAGTGAATTCTTCTGAAGTAAATTCACCACCTTGATAAGTCCTCAGACACTTTATCTTCTTACCACTTTCCTTTTTAGCTAGGGCCCTAAATGCCTTGAACTTACTAAAGGATTTTGTTTTGTCCTTCAAGAATGTGCCCCACATCATTCTTGAGCAATCATCAGTGAAGATCATAAAATATCTATCACCTTGAATACTTTTAGTCCTTATTGGTCCACAAAGATCTATATGAACCAAATCTAACAAATGTTCCATTAAGAAAGATTTTCTCTTAAAAGTTGAGGATGCCATCTTACCTAATTGACATTCCTTGCACAGAGCATTCACCAGTTTGTCCAACTGAGGCAAACCTCTTACTGACTTGTATTTACTGACTTTGACAATGTTATCAAAATTTATATGATAAAATCTCTGATGCCAAAGACAACAATCATCTACTTTAACAATTAAACAATTGTTGACTTTAGGATTTAGGTGAAACGGGTTGCCTTTTGTCTACTTGCCAGTTGCAATCAGTTCACCTTTTCTCCCATAGATTTTGCACATTCCATTCTTAAATTCCAATGGATAAACTTTGTCATTGAGTTGAGCTACACTCAAAATATTGTCCTTTAATCCTTCAACTCAGTAGACATCATCTGCATTGCTCTTTCCATTAAGAGAAGTGGTTCTCCTTCCTTTTACCATGCAGGATGAGTCATTTCCAAATCTCAGAACTATGATCCAATTCCCTCAAAGTAAGAAATTTACTTCGGTCATCGGTCATGTGGTGTGAACAACCACTATCTATGATCCAATTATCAGAACTATCCATACGAGAGACTAATGCCTTCTGATTAGATGTCTCCTCATTAATAGAAACAAAGACAATGTCTTCATTAGCATCTCCCTTAGATTCCTCATCAGTGATATCATGATCCACTACAATGAGACAATCTCTTTTTCCTTTTCCTTTGTACTTCTTGTACTTCTCACACTTATGCTCATTTTTACCATTAGGACAATTAGCTACAATGTGTCCAATCTTGTTACATGCAAAACACTTCAAAGGTAATTTACCTCTGTACTTACCGGTACCTCTGGGAAACCACTTGGCCAACAATGCTTCAAGCTCAATCAGACTGTCTTCATCATAAACTTCTCTACTGGATATAGAATCATAATTGTGACTAACATCTCTTCTTTTCCTCATAGGTGGATTAGAAACTGAAGCTCTAATGCAGATTCAGATTTCTGAGCACTACCATCATAACCATTTAATTCAAATGCAGTAAGTTTACCAATGATGGAGTCAAGAGTTACTTTAGTTTTATCAATAGACTTTAGCTCCTAAATGGCTACAACTCAGTAGCATAGACCGGTAGAAGGGTTTTGAACACCTTACTAACCACTGTGGCATCCTCCACTTTACCACCAGCACTCTTGATCTCACCAACTATCTCCTTGATTCTCTGACCATACTGTTGAATATCCTCACCTTTAGCCATCTGCATGTCATCAAATTTACCTCTCAGACTCTCTTCTTTGGCAATCTTCACATGCTCACCATCGCTATAGATTTCATCAAGTTTTTTCCACACATCATAAGAAGTCTCTAGACCATGGACATCAACATACTCTAAATCAAACAAAGAACTGATAATGGCCTCCAATGCTTGATTATTTTCTTGTTGCTCTTTCTTTTCATCATCAGACATAGTCCCACTAGGTGCAACATATTGAGTAACAACATGTTCCCAGTATTGACTTCCTAGACTCTTGATATAGATTTTCATCCTATTTCTCCATATTCTATAGTTTTCCCTATTAAACTTTGGACCTTCTTTCTTGATCATGTTCTTCAAGATCTTTACCTCAAACTGTTAGGCTTAGACACTAGAGGACCTGAAATGCTCTGATACCAATTGATGGTATGATGAAACAATAAGGATCCAAACAACTACTAAGAGGGGGGGGGGGTGAATAGTAGATGGAAAACTGACTAAAATTTCACCAAACTCCAAAACAATCTCACAAGACAAACTCAGAACTAACTGGTTCAAACACTGAACTACAAATTACTGTCAAGTATACTAGTTAACTGTCATAACAGAATAACAGTATAACAACTCTAAAACTCTTAAAACCTTTTAACAAAACCATTCAAATACTTTACTAACAATAGTCAAAGCACATTTTAGATTATTGTCGGTCATCTTATCATATCTAAGTGGATTTAGCAGTTAAGCAAATTAACCATAGTAAACATAACCACAAAAACATTCACTATTTGACACAATAATTTTCACATGGAAACCCAAATGGGAAAAACAATGGTCGGGATGAATACCCACAAGTATTCCGAACTCTTCTGAAGTTCACCTTGTTAGGAGCCAAGCCTGTTAAAGCTTTACAAAAAGTCCTATTAGGAACAGATCCTGTTAGGGACCAACCAATTAAGGGATTGACTATAATGCCCTATCAGAAGCAATACTTTGTTAGGAGTAACCTTGGTAGAGGATTTGAAATCCAAGCTAATGGATCACCTGGTTAGAGGATTTAGATAGCACTAAACCTATTAGAGCTTACCCTATTAAGGGATTTGACTGTTGTAATTGTTAGAGAACAATAGGGGTTTGTTGATCTAGTGAATAGCACTACTCTCCTTGATCAGATCTTTTCCATGCTTCTATCTGCCTTCACACATACTACAGATACACCTTCTAGTTCAACAACCAATCACAATTACACTCAGCCAAAATTGCCAACACTACAAAAAAACAACTCATCGACCTTATAAACAAAACAATAGGTTGGTAACACATCACAAACCTAAGATCACATAGAGATTACAAAAAAATCGGTTCAAGTATGACTATTGGATTACATAGCAATCATTGCACATGATTCAAGACAACCTTGACCGCTTCTTGATCACTGCTTCATCGATTTCTGTAACTCAACATGCCATTTCCACTTCATGCAATGTACTCACTCATTCCCAAGATAAAATCGTTATCTCTACGCACCAAAAACCATTTGAAACTCTTCACATACAACATGCATATGTGGCATAATCATTAATGTTCATCATTTGATCATAAACCAATACAACTGATTCACCAAGCTCCATCAGTTAGGTTTTAGCACATCAACATGTTGGGTTACTAGTTGATCTCACTACTTCTCAAGTAATACCGGTTTCCTTCACTAGCTCACCTACCGACTGCAAAACAACATCATTACTGGTTATAATTGACATCAATGACAACATAATAGTTCATCAATGCAATCTTTATTCAAATGCCAAAAGTAAGAAGCCCAAAAAATTATGTTGAGGTTTTGAAGATAAGAGAAAATTGGTTCAAGATCAAGAATCACGAAATACAATCAAGATGACAACATCTAAATTTTAAAGGTTATTGGGAATACCTACATGATCCAATAAAAGGGCTAGAATGACATTATGTATCCTACAAGCATTATTTTGATTATCTTTCAATGCCAAAATTGGTATTTGTTGTTCCTTAGCCAACCCCAACTTCACAAGCATCTTTTCCTAGTATTCCTCCATTTTCCCAAGTTGAGGCTAGGCCTCCCCCATCCATGGATTCATCTTTAAGCCAACCATCTACTTCTATTCCAAATGTTGTTTCAAAGAACCCAAGGGTTCTTAGCCCTCTCCACATTGTAACATCATGAAGGAACCCTACAATAGAGTTTCCTAATAGTGTATTTGATCCTAATATGGACATTCATGTTGAGGAGATGATTTATTTTGATAAAAATCCATGCCAAATAAATGGAGCATATCCCAATAAGAACAATGATTTATTTTAGATTGAGTGGGGAGAAACAAGATCAAAATATTGTGATGAATTCCTGAATGGTGATCAATTCATAATAGCTAAAGAATTCAATCTTTTTTTGTATAGAACCATTGCAGACCAATGCAATATTGATTATGGTTTTCTAACTTAATCTCAGAGTAGGAATAGAGGAAAAGAGATGAAATAAACATGAGGGCTTATGAAAATCTTGCCACTATAACTCCAGAAGAAAGTAGACAAATAGTCATTGATAGTGGCATTATTTTGTTGGAAAGATGGGATATCACTTCTTCTATGGCCTTTGATTATTTTAGAAGAAGAGAAGATATTGAGATTCTAGAGTACTTAGATATTAAAACTACCAAGGAACTAAATTTTAGATATAGATTTGATAATTAACATGATATGCTTGACTTGTGGTCTATTTATCTTGCTACTCATAAGCCAACTATGACTGAGGAGGGTGAAAAATTATTTGGGCATATAATGGTTATAAGGACTACTGATACAACTGTAATACCCTAAAAATGGTCATCTAAACCATAGGCCCCCTAAACTCGATTTCATCACCAAGGTCCTAACCAAAGGCAATTAAATTAATCTTGAGCACACAATTAATTTTTTAAATCACCAATGTCACATGCCAAATTAATCAACCAATGTTAATTAAATATTTATTTAATTAATTGATCATTCCAAGTAAATCATTTTTAACAATTATCCTATTTATTTTAATTAAATGTCCTAGCATATTTAATTAAATAAATAAATTTGTCATTAAATCATCAAAAAAGGGAATTAATTGACAAAGAAGAATTAAAAATTGAGAAAAGAAATCAATTGGAGATAATCTTGAAAATCAAATTAAAAATTGAAGAATAATCTCAAAGAAAGCAATTAAAACATTTAAATATCAAAATTGAATGAAATAGAGAATAAAGATCAGTTTTTTGTAATTTATCTTAATTTTAGTTCAATTTCCTTTAAAACTGAGAAAAACAGCCAGTTGCATCAATCCACCTAGATTGTGCTTCCTCTTGGAAAATCTTGACCGCTCATCATCATTTGATCTCAGCCGTCGGTTTCTTTTTGAATTTTCTATAAATTCAAGCTCTCATCTCTCATTCAAGGATCCTAGAGAATATATTGTTATTATGTTGTTTTTTCTCTAGGTTCTTTGAGAATTTGCATTGAGATATTACATATTAGTTATTGCATCTTTAGTTAATCATCTAGCTTAATATTGCTTAAATCATGTTAGCTTAAATCTTGCATATCTATCATAATCTTGCATTCATTTAGCTCAAATTCATGCTCATATAGATTAAATCCTTCATTTAGGTGTCGTCTAGTCACTGGTATTGCATATGAAATCTGAGAGCAAGACCAAACTCGCATCTACTAGAAGGAAATAGGTCACTTTGTAATGGTTTATTGTTCATTATTGATTATTGATTTACTAACCATGCATCTAATGACTTAATTGAAGTGTTGTGTATTCAGATATAGATATAGGTTCACTTTTCACACACACATTTTTGGCACCCATCGCGGGGCTCAAAATTCAATCCTTCGGCCTCAAAATCACTCTTTTTTATCTTTCAGGTCTCATTCGTACAGTCTTTGCTAAATATCCTACGAGTCTACTTCCTTCATCGTATGACATTTTGTCAAGACCTGTGTTTTATCGTGTGAATCAGAAAAGGAGATCGTACGAGTTTCTGCTCTGATTATTTGACTCTGTGTTTTATTGTTCGGGCCTATGAGAATACTCGTGCGAATAGGTATAATCTGTCATACAAATTTTTGTTTTATCGTTTCAAAAACAATATATTTTTTAGGGTTTTTCATAAATTGAATTTAGATTTTGCTAACATTGACGCTAACCTAGTCTATCTTCTATTTGCTTGAGATTTTTACAACCTAACTAATTTTCTTGGAGAACACTTGTCAGAGAGTTTATCAATCAAGCATACGTTTGTCAAAGAATCGAAAACAAAATGACTACTGATGTATTGGTTTTGCAGGTTGCCTAAAAAATAACCAAACTTTACGTATTCTTTAAAGTTCAATTTGTTTAGGCACTTAAATTGCTATCTGGTTAAAGAACAAATCTGTCATTTGTGTTTTCAAAAAAATTAGAGAGGTAGGAGAGTATGCTCTTGTCTTTTATAGACAATCATAAATATAGACCCTCGAAGCTTTTTCTAAATTTTGAGATTTGTATACCTTTAGCGAGCCTGTCACAGTGGAAAAAAGCAATCACCCTGTGAGAACAAGCCAAGTGAGTACATCTGGACCTAAGCATTCCAACTCACTATAATAAATAGGCCTCTGGTGATTAAAGTCTTAGAGGATGGGATTATTTGAGTTTTCTCTTTGATATCTCTTATATCGAGCATTTTGTAGGGCCTCGCGGTCTCAATCACATTTACATGACTACAACTTGTTTGAGTACCTTGTTGGACTATAGGCCTCAATCATGCTTGCGTGACTTCAAGGGGTAATTTTGAACGGAACTCTTGACTAAGAACTATAAGATAGAAGCTACCTAATTCACCTCTGAAAGGGGGATAATCTTTGTGCAAGAGAGATAGTAACTCTCCCAAGACACTTGCCATATCGTTCCCCCATTAGCGTTTGGAGTCGACTAATATGGCATTGAGAATCCATTGCATGAGACTCAGCAGCCGTATTCTGATTAGCTATTGGGTGTGTACCTAAGTCAACAAGCAAAGGTTTTCTTCTCTAAGCCAACTTTCATAGGGTTAGTTTGCTATGATTGAAGTCATTATATATATATATATATATCTTGCGTGTTTTATGTGTTTTCATCCCTAAAACTAAAACTAAAACTGAAATACTAAAACTAGAGAAAACAAATCAACAACTCAGTGATAAACTCTGTCGATGTCCAAAATTGGTCTTTGTCAGTCATTGAAACATCAATCTGTATCCAAAAACTAGTCTTCGTCAGTCATTCAAAAACTCTTCCTATCATAATTTCATTCTTGTCCAGTCCTTTGTCGTACAAGTCTACTAAATTTTTGTCCTACTACATACCTATTGTCGTACGAGTCTTCATTGATCTTAAAATTTTGTCATCTAGCTCTACAAAACATGTCATATGAAACTGCACAAACTGTCGTCTGGCCTTTTATAAATTGTCATACGAATATACATCACAATCAGTAAACTATTGTCTGGAGTCTACCCAACTATTGTACAAAATCAGGCAACAACTTGTATCAAAAATTGTCTTTATCATCTATAAACAGCTAAACTATTGTCTGGGTCTCAAAACTCCGTCGTACAAATTCCTGATCTTGTCAGTCAAAACAATCAAAATTGCCCAGATCAGTCTGCAGCAAGTATAAAACTAGTTATCATAATTCAGCATAAAAAATCTTGATAGTGTACCCCTGTCGTTGTGTTGCACGATTTTGTTGATATCTTCCAACTAGTTCAATCAACATCTTATCAAACCTAAGTTAACCTAGATAATGTCTTACACAGGATAGATTGTTCCTGAAACCAGACCAGATTTTAGTTACTTCTCTCAAATCACTACATTAAATGAACAACTAGCTTCAATTTGATATTGACTTTTGCATCACATCTAGCTCTCGGTCCCGTCAGTTGTAAATGCTTGCTCAAACTAGAAGTTCTCGCAAGAAAGCTAACAAAGGTAAAGGAGTATCCTTTTTATCAAATGATGATCCATTCTTTGTGGAAGCACTTGTCCCAAATAAACCTTCATCGTCACAAATAATAGTTTTTGATCTACCAATTTTTTATCAGCTCATATCTCCCACCATGTCCGAAGAAAGGCAAGAAATACAAGCTACTAAACGCAATTCTTATGACAACCTAAGCAATCATGCTACTGATAGTGATTCCTCATCAGATTAATCTATAGTCTCCAAACCTGCAGAAATTGTTATAAATAAATATCTAAATAATAAACATTTATGAAAAATGATGAAGATCATCATGTCTAGAGAAAAGGAAGAGCATTTTCTAGAGCTAGCAAAGCAAGGCGCTAAACTTCCTATTAATTATGACATTGAAACCCTCATCACTAAAGAGGAAGAGACACCTTTAGTGTTGGTAAACAAACAATTACAAGCGTTACAATAGAAATCACAGAACTCAAAAACAAGGATAAAACATCAAAGCAATATTCTCTGTACACGATATGCCCATTTCCATTTGACAAAAACCTTTACATGCCTCCATTTCCTTAAAGAGTGGAGATTCCCAAGTTTGAAAAATATGATGGGAATACATATCCTCAAGACCATATCAAAGAATTTTGTGTTTTATATATGGAATTCATGCATGAACAAACATACCTCATGCGCCTCTTCCCGAGAAGTTTAGGAGGACAAGATATGAAATGGTTTTCAAGCCTACCTATGGGAATCAAAACTTTTGAAGAATTAATCCAATTATTTCTACAACAATACTCCTATTACATTCGTCATCCAGTCACTATGATTGAGCTTTGTAACACTAAACAAAAAATAGGAGAACCTTTTCTCACTTTTCTTCAACTTTGGAGAAAGATGTTCTCTAGATATTCGCGGCCTATTCCAGATTATGAGAAGATGAATATCTTTGTCAATAACTTGATCCCTGAATTGAAATATAGTATCCAAATGCAAGTGTACCCTTCATTCAAAAAAATGGTAGATAGTGCCCTCAGAATGGAAGATGTGCTCATAAAGAAAGGAGATATATCACTTTGGAAAGAAACATCACAAGGTTCTAGTTCCAAAGAAAAGAAAAAATACTGAAAATACGGTAAAGATAACAATAGAAATATTGTTAATGATGGAGTGGTAGATATTGTTCAAGAAAAATCAAAATCCACAATATTTAACCTAGCTAGCGGCACACAAGCACTTAAAGCAACTAAAACTATAACAGAAAATCCTCCAAAAAAATCAAAAGAATGGTTTAAAGAGAAACCTTGGCTTTCAAAGCCTAAACGTGATTTTACTCCTCTAGACAAATCATATGAATCATCTTTTAAATTTTTATTGGCAAATGACTTGATAACATTGCCATAAAATTCTGAACCATATGATCCAAAGTTAAACCCAAATGGTGGAGAGAAAATGAATATTGTGAATACCATCGAAACAAGGGTCATACCACAAAAAACTACATGAAGCTCAGACATGAAATTCAAGATCTCATCAACGCTGGCAAAATCATTGTTGGAAATCACATGACTAATGTTGATCACAAGGCTTTTAAAGATCCCTTACTTGCTTATGAACGAGATGATTCCTCAAAATCCAAGGGAGGTGCTAAATTCAATTACACCTACACTAACAATGACAATGTGATCAACATGATTGAATCTTCCCAACCTGAATATTGCAATGTGATCATAATCAAAGATAAGCAAAATCAAGCACAAACTGCCAATATTGTGACCTGCACTCAAAAGAAGGTTACTCTCCAAGGAGCTAGTTCCTCAACTTCTGCTCAAACAACATCAAATCTACCAACTTCTTTAAACAAACAAATAGATATAATCACACCTAAACCTAAGAAGATGGCTTCATCATCCTCTCCTTGTTATAGAATCATCGAACAATTGAAAAGAACTAATGCTCAAATATCCATTTTAGAACTGCGTAAGATCTCTTCTACTCGTAGAGAGATCCTGGACAAAGATTTTTTTACTACTAATGTCCCTAAATATTTAGATGTAGATCAGTTTCAATCTATGATGGGTCACCTAACTTCACCTCATTACCTCACTTTCTCTAAAGAAGATGATAACTCACTGAATCACCTACATAACCAGTCATTACACATCGAAGCTATGATCCATAAACACTGAGTTAAACATTTTTTGATAGATGGAGGCGCTAGGTTGAATATTTGTACCTACAATCTACTGACATAGCTGGGATTTTCTGAAAATGTCATTGATCCAACAAATAAAATAACGATCAAATCTTATGATGAAGAAGAAAGAACCTCTAAAGGTCTGGTACTATTACCAATCAGGGTAGGACCTGTGGAAAGAGGTGTTATCTTTCAGGTGCTCAACCTTCCTCTTTCATACAATATCTTACTGGGTAGGCCATGGATTCATGAAATGAAAGTTGTACCATCTACATATCATCAATGCTTGAAATTCCCTTACAATGGAGTTGAAGTCAGTATTCCTGCTGATACAAGCTATACCTGTATTGAATTAATGCAGAGTGTTGATGCTTTTGTTCCTCATAATAGAGTAGCCTCTATAGTTGAAAGTTTAGAAACTTTGCTGAAATATTTATAGAAGAAATTGAAAATCACAAATACTGGCATGGATGGATACAAAATAGAACTTGTACTTTCACTAATGTCTCTTCCTCCATCACCAAGACAGTTGGGAAAACCATCAGAGGTTATGAAGCCACAAAATTCAACTTCAAATGTCAGTTATGATGGTCTCTTTATACAATCCTGTACTTCCATTGTAGATGAAATAGAAGAGGATGTTGTTCTCAAATGGATTTTCAAAGAAGATAGTACAAACAAAGAAATACGACATCGTGAAATTTCCCCGGCACAATATGGTCCAAGCTATAAGATGATTCAATGCATGGGATATTCAAGTACCGATCCTCTGGGAAAGCACTAAGAAGGTATTGTTGAACCTATTCAACTACAAACTAAGTCTACAAATGATAAAGTTAGACTTGGATACAATCCAAGAAAATCATCAGATCAAAAACATACTTCTCACCATCAACCTAAGTGGAGGAAAAAGATACTACCTTTAACATCACAAGAAATCAATACTCAACAAACTCAGGAAGAGTATGAAAATGAACAAGAAGAATCGGCAATCAGGAGAGAAGAAGTAGTTGGTATGCAAGCTCTAATTATATCAGCAATAACACTACAAGGAGTAGAAGTCCCAAAGGATATGAGAGAAGAGGTAGAAAGAATTAAAGAATTGTTTGCACCACTGAACATTTCGGTCATATATACAGGTAGACAACAAGTAGATGATTTAGAAACTGACTTGAATGAGTATGAATGGAGTCCAGATCATCTCTCACATACATCTACTAAAAAAACTCCCAAAGAATCTAGTGATATCATAGATGAAGCACAAGAGGAAATCCGCTTAAAGTTGCAAAAGGAAATAGAGGAAATAAGACTAAAAAGACAAGAAGACTATGAACAACAGCTAAAATAAGGAAGGGCACAAGCAAATTCTCCCTCTAATGAGATGGAACAAATCAAATATGGAACTACAAACGAAGAATTAGAAGCTACAGAAGTAGGCCCAATCATCAGTCTAGAGGAAGTTGAATGGAAAAGATGATAGGGACTACTGGAACCATCAAGGTTATGTCCACAAGTATGTCAAATACAAGTGATCGATGAACCAAATCATGAAGGAACTTGCAACATCAAGGATGTAGGTATTGATACTATACATACTTTTACTAAATCACTTGAAGGAGAGTCAAAAACTTCATCTTATGACTCTGATAACTCCAATAGAAGCTCTATTTCTAACAACAACTATTTGACATCATATTATGACTACTCCGTCATGAATGTTGAGATGCTACCTGCTGACTCTGTTACTATAACACCATGATATGTAGTCCAGTCTGAAGTAGGGGATGATGCTAGGAGTAGGTCAGTTGGGTCAGGTCCACTAAACATTAACATGCACTTTGATAATTGTGTTGTAACTCTTCTTGGTCTCGAGACACCTACGCAAGGTAGTTTTTTGGAACTTGACTTGTCAGTCCAAAGTTATGATGATAATACCATGAAATCCCTTGAACCTGTTCAAACTTTCTCCTTGATACATCCTAAACTGATTGACTGTACTCTTTACAACCAACCTTTGAATATACCCACCTTCACCAATGACTACACATTAGCCTCCTATCTTAATGCAGTTGAACCAATGAACTCTTCCACCAGTGAGCAAAGTAAGAACATGACTGAGACAGACATCAAGTATCTCAGTCGCAAAAATCAAAAAAATAAAAATAAAATTTTTGATAATGAAAACCACATTGTGGTGGTGTCAGAACAAAGAAAAGTAAAAAATAAAGGACATACTTACCTAAGGGTGAAAACCTCTCTGAGGCACCTGAGGGTGAGATACTTGATATGATGCCAAGTCACTTCCAAGAAAGGTCTTCAATATTGATTGAACCAACTCAACCAGCAAATATTGGAAGTCAAGAGACGCCACATATCTTGCATTTAGCTCAATCACTATTAGCAGAAGAGTTAAAATATTTCAGCAACCTCTTTTCAGAAAAGAAGATCAACTTTACATGGACATATTCTGATATGACAGGACTAGATCCTGATCTCATCATCCATAATCTCTCTATTACACCAGGAGATAAACCAGTCAAGAAAAACCTCCATAAGATGCACCCTCATGTGGCACTGCTAGTCAAAGCTGAGCTAGAAAAAATGCTAAAAGATGGATTTATCAGAGCTATAGACTATGCATAATGGATATCAAACATAGTACCTGAATCAAAGGCAGACAAATCTATTAGGGTTTGCATAGACTTCAAGGATCTAAACAAAGCATGTCCAAAAGATGATTTTCCATTGCCCAACATTGACATGATAGTGGATATGACTACTGGATATGAGATGTATTCATTATTAGATGGATTTTCTTGTTATAATCAAATCAAGATAGCTCCTGAGGATCAAGAAAAGATAGCCTTCACATGTGTATGGGGAACCTTCTGCTAGAATGTCATGCCATTTGGACTAAAACATGTAGGAGCCACTTACCAAAGAGCAGTAACCACTATCTTCCATAATATGATGTGCAAAAACATGGAAGATTATGTTGATAACACCTTAGTAAAAACTATGCAAAGATCCACACATATCCAAGAACTAGGTCTCATACAAGATAGAATGGAAAGATTCAAGCTCCGGCTAAATCCTAAAAAATGTGCATTTGGAGTAACATCAGGGAAATTGCTTGGTTACATAATTTCAAAGAAAGGAATTGAGGTTGATCCTAAAAAGGTCCAAGCCATAATGGAAATGCCTCCACCTAAAAATATCAGTCAGATGAGAAGTTTACAAGGACATCTCCAATCAATAAGGCACTTAATATCTCAGCTAGCAGACAAAGCTCAACCCTTCACAAAAGTATTAAGGAAAGGAGTCCAATACAACTGGGATGAAGATTATGAACAACATCTAAAACAAATCAAAGATTATCTTTCTAATCCACCCATATTGATGCCACCAATTCAAGGTAAACCATTGATTCTATACATATCAACTACAGATACATCACTGGGAGCACTTCTAGCACAACGGGATGAAAATAAAAAAAGAAAGAGCTATATATTATATCAACAGAACCTTGGTGTCTTATGAAATGAACTATACTATCATAGAAAAAGTTTGTTTGGCATTAGTCTTTGCATCATAGAAATTAAGACACTACATGTTAGCATACTCTATTAAGCTAGTGGCTAAGATTGATCTGCTCAGATATCTTCTCAGTAAAGTGACACTTACACGAAGATTGGCTAAATGGGTCATGGCTCTTACGGGATTTGATATTGAATATGTAGAATGCAAATCCATCAAAGGACATGTTATTGCAGATCAAATTGTTGATGCTCCACGTGAAGACAGTCAACCTTTTCACATAGAATTTCCAGATGAATCAATCATGCACCTTACTCAATGATCATGGAAGATGTTCTTTGATGGGTCTTTCACTCAACATGGCTCTGGTGCTGGAATAATTTTTGTTACTCCTCAAAAATATTCAATCCCAAAAGCTTACAAGATTCTCTTCCCTTGCACAAACAACATTGCAGAATATGAAGCTTTGGTAAATGGGATCAAGCTGGCCATCGAATGGAAGGTTGTTGAATTACACATCTATTGATATTCTCAGCTCATCATCAACCAAATCAATGATATATTAGACTAGAGATGAGAAACTGATGCCTTATAAGAGAATGGTGGATGATCTCAACAAATACTTTACCTTTGTATCATTTCAGAAGATCCCCAGATCAACAAATAGAGCAGTAGATGCAATGGCCACCTTGGCATCTATACCACAACTTTAGGAATCTAATTTTTTCTTTGAATTCCTAGTGGAAGAGTTACATTATCTTGCCTATGATTCTCCTAGGTTCTAGATGGTTTATTCTATTATTCGACATGACTCATCTCGCTATAGCCACATTTACTCTTACCTGCATGACCAAGTTATCCCTGCTAATCTTAATCGTAATGAGAAAAGGAACCTAATCTAAAATGCTTCACAGTACGTCATCATCACTAACGACCTATTTAGGCAAGGTTTGGATAGTACTTTGCTTAGGTGTCTAGAAACTAAAGAGTCCCAATGCGCATTATCCAAAATCCATGAAGGTATTTGTGGATCCCATTCAAGCGGTCTAACTTTAGCACAAAAACTACTAAGGGCTGGCTACTATTGGCCAGACATGGAGAAAGATGCTATAAAATTTGCTAAAACTTATGAGAAGTGTTAGCTACATGGGAACATCATACACTCTCCAACAAGAGATCTCATACCCTTTGTTACACATTGGCCTTTTCAACAATTTGTGTTTGATCTCATTGGCCAAATGTATCTTGCATCATCTAACAGACACAAGTTCATTATAACTGCCACTGAGTACTTCACTAAGTGGATAGAATCAATTCCAATCATCAAAGCAACTGGTAAACAAGTAGCTATGTTCATCCTTAACTATATCATTTGCAGGTATCATATACCTTCATCCATTGTGACTGACAATGGAGGGCAATTCAAGAACAAAGATCTAGATGAACTCTATAAAAAATTCAAAATAAAACAACACTGGTCATCCATATACTACCCTCAAGGTAATGGACAAGTTGAAGAATCTAACAAGAATCTGTTGACTATCTTACAAAGAATAGTAAATAAATTTGGAAAGGATTGGCATCTGCAACTCAATCCTACACTATGGGCTTATAGAACAAGTATCAGAACACCTATTGGGGCTACACCTTTTTCTTTGGTGTATGGGTCCAAAGCAGTCTTACCTATTGAGGTGGAAATATCGTCTTTAAGAGTTTCTTTGCAAGGTCTTGTTATTGACGAAGACTATAGAATATCTAGATTGCAAGAACTAGAGTTGTTGGATGAACGTCGGCTAGTGGCGTTTGATCATCTAAGAGCATATCAAAAGAGAATGTCTAGAGGTTATAGAAAAAAAGTTTGACAAAGAGAATTTCAAGTTGGTGACCTTGTTCTGAGAGAAAATCCTAAGAATCAATAGTTTTGAGACAACAAAGGGAAGTTTGAACCCAACTGGCTGGGTCCATACATCATTACTGCAGTCTTTGGTTGTGGTGCCTATCAACTCTCAACATCAGAAGGAGAACAACTCCATGAATTGATCAACACTATCCACTTGAAGAAATTCTTCACTTAATATTCTCTGCTCCAGCAACTTGTACAACTAAAATGTCCTGAAGAAATCCTAAAAATAATAAAATGTCCAAAAAGAAAAGAAAAACTTTGCCAATCAGGTGAAAACCTGGTAAATAGGTGCCTCTTGTAATCAAGCGCTCCATCTATCAATGCAACGTTGGCATTTCCTTTTTTCATTCCCACTTTCTTGTATCCTGGATTTCGCTTGTACATATCTTTTAGTCACTTTTGTGGCATCCTGGTTCTTTTGGAACCCTCATGGCTTGAAAACAATTAATGTCCTAGTCTTAGGGTAATCGACTGAGCAATTTACATGTCCTTAGTAGTATCAACCAAGTCATCTTTCAGTCAGTGGTACCTGGTCATCCACTCTGAGTCAGTAACCTGTCTCCTAACTATTGAAGAGTTTTATCACTGAGTACACAAGCAAAACAAGACTACGGAAAAAAACCACTAATCCATTTGAGATATGCATGAAATTTTCTTTGTGTGATGTCTTTTACATTGACTTTTTCTTATTATTCCCTCTGAGTAACTCGAGGAAGTCTATCTTGACTAAGAGGAGAAAGGATTGGGGGCATAATACTTTTCATTATTTCTTGCTTGTAGGAATGAATCCGATGATCTGGAAATATCTAATTAGCTGGGTGTCTATGATAAGTGCCTTCACATCAAGGTGAAATCACCACATATACCTCAACTCCACTTATTTGTATGCTACAAGGAGGTTGGAGTCATTTCTTTGTCTATTGAGGGAATTTATTTAATGTGCAATCCATAGGCATGCGTAATCTGTCCAAGGATATGAATGAACAAAGGGTCATTGTGGACAAGATAGTTAATATTGCATATGCAAAGAAATGAACTCTATTCTGCTTGTTGTGTTGGTAAAATGCTCAGTGATGAAGATTAAGTTCTCCAAATCTAGTGACTAGGTTTAGGTTGCATTCATTCTAAAATTTTATGCATTTCAAGTAATTTCGGCATAATAACAATGATATCTTTATCTTCTGAATGAGAGTTTGAAGCATCATCATTTCTCAGCTAAGTGGTCTCTTTTTCATCATCATTTCTCTGATTGAGTACTTGTGTATTGAGATGTTAGCTGCATACATAAGCATCTTATATAGATCCATACATTTTATTATTACTTATTTGTATTCATATTATTGCATGAAGAAAAATAAACATTTGCATTACTTATTACTTATTTTCATCATTTATTTGCATATAAAAGAATAAAATAAACATCCATAATCATCTGTATTACATACATTCATACTGAAAAAAATATGCATACATATAGAATAAAGCATATAGAAAGACATCTCATAATCAATCAACACAAGTATGATGAAATCCAATCAAGATCTCATATATATCATCATAAAAGTCTCAGAGTATAAATGATATCAACTATCATATACAATGTCTTATCAAAGCAAGAATCGAATAAGGCTACAAAAATGGGGTACACATAACAAAATCTAGGAGATATAACATAGCTAGCTCTCTGCCTCTCCCTCATCGCCAGGTGGAGGAGGTGGTGTTGGCTGACCGATGTCTTGTTTGGGTGCCCTATCTCCCTCTGATTGAGCCATATACTGTAAATATAGAACAACTTGTTGTGCCACTAGGACTGCTACACTATACACGACAACATAATAGGCTGCCCGACTCATCTGATGTAAAACCTCTCACTGGAGAGTATCTCGCCCTTCTCTGACCTTAGCAAGTTGTTGATCACGCTCTTCTTGGACCTCAACAAGTTGTCAGTCCTACTTTTCAAGCAGCATCTACGCCACTGTCAACTGTGACTACAAACCTGTCAATCTAGCCCTTAGAGACCATGCTGCATCCACTGCACCCTTCGGTCTCACAAGCTCTCCACCTCCCTCTCTACCTCCCTTCTCATCTCTTTGTTGTCTCACCTACCTAGGAGCTTCTCTCTCCTCCTCCTCTCCACCCTCTACCACCCTGGCACCGCCAGCCTCAACCCTAACAACCCCTAGAGACCCACCCTCCCCTCTCTGTCGTTGTCTTACTCTGGTTGGTATCCTACTATTACTAGCCCCAGGATCACCTCCTACTCACCTAGGTGCATCTTCTCTCTGACCCTGCACTTGTCCTCATCCCTGCACCTATCCTCATCCCTGTACGTGACCCGATACCTGTGCCTGTGTTGGGGCCTCATCCTCGACCTCCTCTTTGGGAGGCACATGCTCTGTAGGATCTATGAATATAGCAAATGGATATCTCTGGAACCAATCCCTATACTAGGGCAATACCCCCGCATTTGTAACATCCTCTAAATAATCCCATCACTGTCATTGTACACTGACTAGCTCCTGCATTCTTAGCATGTAGGATAATCTCAGAGCCCATTCGCATCTCTCCTCATCTCCATATCAGGCATAGGCTGTAAACTCCTACGATATACTCTATGCTCTGCCATACTGCCTCATAACCCTAGAAACTATGAACCACTCAATGATGGACACTGACCTGCCAATAAGAGGACAGGTCATAAACATATCCTTCCTCTACCCTCTCCAGTCATCCTATAGCTCTAGACCCCTATATGTTCTCCATACTACCATGATCAAATCAAGTTGTCTCCTCCAATAATCTATCTTGCCCAAATGGGGATAAGTGACATAACCCAAATAGCAATATATGATAGGATGGTGTGGCTCTCTAGCATCATCTACTATTGGCCTACATACTGGGATGTACTCCCATGCCCATATCTGGAAAACTAAGACTCCTCTTTCCATACTCTTCCCATCCCTATCTGCAACCTCATGCATCTCATGATACATATGGGCTAACAAAAAAGATCCCCACCCTAATCTCTTAGGATGAGTCAGTAGTCTCTCGAGCATCCTAGCCCACCCACACAAAAAACCCTGTTGTCCCCTGTTCGACATAATGAAACACCCAATGATACCTGCTAACATGCATGCCAGTAGAAACTACTCACTATACCTAGTCATCAGAAAATCCCATGTGATGGCCTGCTCAAGGATCGTCTCATCGTGGAATATTCATCTCAAAGCTAAGATACTTGGCCACTGAACAGAATCATAATTGACCTTGTCACCAGTGAATGAAATCCTAAGAATTCGGTAGACATCCTCAGGTGTGATAGTCATCTCTCCTACACGTAAATGGAAAGTATTATGCTCTGAATGAAACCCCTCTGCTAATACGATCAACATCTCATGATTTACACGGATATCTGGCATCTGAAGAAGGTGTCCAAAACTGTACAAATCAATATGTGGCCTAGCTACATCTAATAAACCATAAACTAATCCCATCGTAGGTGGATATACACATCAAAACAAGATATCTGGCAATCGAAACTACAAAATAAATTTTAAACACTATCAGCATGTGATCCAAATTGTGCTACAAATATGCTAAACATGCTCGCAAAGCCAAATATACAAAATTAAAAATTAAAAATTGATATTTTGACCCTAAAACATGCTTGTTGTTTTCATACGAGTTTTCACAGAAGGGAAAAATTTTATATGAATCAGGATTATACATCGCATGACAAACTATCACAATACGAAAAAACATTATACATCGCATGACAAAAGGGGTACTCAAGAACAAGTTCATACGAGATATGGGACAACACCGAATGACAAACCCTATATGCGCATATGATAAAACACTAAGGTGATAGTTTACCTTACAAGAAATGGTCTTATCCCACATGATAAATCATGGCACACGACTTTACACGGCTCAAAAATGCAAAAAAATCAGTCAAAATTCAAAATTTAAGAAATCAAATAGGATTAAGATCGATCACTTACCGGCGGGTCGTAGTTTCGCAATTGATTATGTCGTCTCTGGCGCTCAAAACAGTGCTCTTGGATCGGAATGGCCATTTTTCTTCGCAGAGGGCTTTTAAAATTTCAAACTTGAAGAGGTGAAAATGACTTGAAAATGACACATGGACCACTTATATAGCCAAAACCCTAATTTTTCAACTTGCTTTGATAGATGTCAAACTTGTACCCTAAACTAAATCGATGGTCCCGATTCTATTTTTCGGGATCAAAATGAAAATTCGAGATTATCCTCCTACTCAATTTTGCACAAGTAAGACCACTTACACTTTCATCAACTGCTCATTCTCTTCTTCAGTTTGTGCTTAATTTCTCGTTAATCAATGCTAAATCTCAATTTAATTCTCACATTAACCCTAATTTTAATCATCAACATTAATCTTTATTCTCAAATAACTTAACATTGCTCAAAAAATTGCTTAAAATCACTGCATAACCCTTGTTATCTTTCGATTTTGCTCCTGAGGGGGCATACTCATGGCCTCAAAGTTGAGAATTTCTTTTAAAAATCTTTTTTACAAGTCGACCAGCTAAGCTTCATCAAATCAATCTCTATGGGCATATCAATTTCATCACTTCAAATCAAGTTTATATCATCTTTGTTTGAATGAGTCTCTTAACGTTAATCATGTTCATAGATTTTCATCAAGTTGATTATTTGTTTAAACTCAATCAAGGGTTTAAAGAGTATCTTCACTGGTATTGCATATGAAATCTGAGAGAAAGACTAAACTCACATCTACTAGAAGGCAATAGCTCGCTTTGTAATGGTTTATTATTCATTATTGATTATTTATTTACTAACCATGCATCTAATGACTTAATTGAAGTGTTGTGTATTCAAATACAGATACAGATACAGGTTCACTTTTCACACACACAACAACAATTGTGCAAGTTGTACAATTAACTTCACCTAGTGGTCAATTTTCTGAGAAGTTAGCCAAAATTGTAGAAAAGGTTAAAGAAAAGTTATTGATAAAAAATTTGAGGTTGAAGGAGTAGCTAACCACTAGGACTGCACTATTGCCTCCTCCTTTTGAACCCATAACATCATCTAAGGAATTGTTGAAGTTGAAGCAAGAGTTAGTAGTCGTTTGGGGGAAAGTGTTTAAGATTGATAAGGAGTTGTAGAGTGAGAAGAAAGAAAGAAAAAAAGAATTCATTAAGTAATTTCCAGGTAATACTACTAATGAGAAGAAATTAGTTTCTAATTTCATCAATTCATTGCTTGTGAATAGATTATGATTTCTTTTAGTATTTGTTGAAGATGCTTAGCATGACTACACTTATATAAGGGAAGTCTTAAACAATCATATTAGAGATATGGTTTACTTCTTGTGTGTTAGAAGACATCCTTGATAGAGAAATTGAGACTCTACATGTTATGATATGTCATATGCCTATGGAGAATGATACACATCAAATCATTCATGATTTACAATTGTGTTTAAATTATTTCTTATTTTATAAAATCTTACAGGTTGTATTCTTAAGTGTTAAAAAAAGAATTTGACTTCGTTTGAGGGAAATACAATCTTCCTAATGCCTTCCCTATATGATAAGAATAAAAATCTCTGGATATTTAAAGAATTGAGGATAAATGTTCAAAACATATTAGGTCCAATTTCATTGACATCAACTGAGGCGAAGAGTTTTGAAAAGTTAAGTAAATTCCTCAACAATTTGTTAAGATTTGAGAATGGTGTGATTCAAATGATAAAAATTGGTCAAGACAACATGGCGGGTATACATAATGAACATGTAGCCTTGGTAAATATAGTGAGGTCAAATGAAATTTTTAATATGTGAAGTAGAAACTAGTAAACAGTGGAGTTGCATGTCAACTCAACTAATATGCCATATGTTTTTTATCTTTTCAATTTAATTTGGCATCTCAGAGGTTGGAAAAAACAAAAATCAAATGTAATTTGAACCATGTTTTCAGTTATCTTTAGGTGGGACCTTGCTAGATCAACAAATCACAGGTACTCACAATTACGAATTGAAACTAAAATATACCTGACTTTCATTTCAATCAGTCGTCATATTTCAAATCCTTGATCATTTTAGGACTTCAGTATTATATGCCACATTTATCTTTGATTATTTCATTTACATTTGTTCTCATATTTTAAATCTTGTCAAATGAATAATTGACATGTGTACATGGTCCAATGCTTCTTTATCCCTTGTCTTATAAAAGCAATTTCAAGGCTATTTTCCAGGGTTCTATAATTTTGTATTGGGTAGGTAGAATAGAGTCGTGTTGAATATAGATCATAGTTAAAATATGTAGGTTGTAAAGGCTTGATTCTAAAACCAAATATTAACCAATTAATGAAGTATCAATTATAATGTCATAGAGTCTTCTCCAAATTGTACATTACAATTTATATGAATACAATATATCAAAGATATTTAGAGTTTTCATTTCATTTTTCTTAATGATTGTGTTATTTGTTCATTGTTCACTTTCAAGGCTGAGTTAAAATGATTTGATCAAATTACTTTGTGATATCATGAGCAGATTTGTTGGTGTAAAGAATTATCAAATTTGTCCACTGGTTAGACTTAATTTGTTGATGGAATTCTTTTGTGGTCTCTTGTTTGACTCCATGTCATAGAATAGACATTGATCTATTGTACGATTTAATACATCTTTAGAAACAATCTCATTATCAAAATCAATTTTACTTTCCATGTTAGGTTTAGCTTAGATTAGGATTTTTGTTCTCAGTTGTTGAACAAATGTTGAATAGTGTTATAAGAGAATTTCAATATCAAAACAAGCTTATTGTGATGTCTTCATTGTTTATTGCTTTATTTCAATCAAAGAACTAAGTGCTTTAAATATTTCATAGTAAATTTGTGCGTATGTCATGGATTTAAAGTATAATTCTAAATAATCCATATAACATTTTTTTTCAATGTAAGGCATTAATGTATCATTTTCATTGATTTGAATTATATTGGTATGAAGATATGTTTAAAATGTGCATCTAGATTCTATGCCCTAGGATTGACACTATTTTGGAGAATTTTCTAGATTTCATTCAAAAATAAACACAAAGTATGAAATAATTTCAATTTTATTTTGTTAGGAGTCTAGGTTAGAAATCATGCTCTCAATTGTTGAATGCATCTTAAATAGCCAATAATAGAGCCAATAAATGATTTAATCAGATTACTATGAATTAAAATGAATTTAATGTGGATTTGTAAAAGTTTGAAACAACATATGCGGACTTATTAGTGCAAGACATTATTGTGTGTATCCACTAGTTTGAACTAAATAAATATTCTAAATAAAGCACATGACAATTACACAAACAAACATAATAACTCTTTACTACAAATGAATAACAAAGAACAACAATAGCACAAACATTAATTGTATTAATAAGGAATTGCAATGTTAGATGATAAATGATACATCCCTTTTTACAAATGAATTACAAATTCACATAATTGATACCAATTTTCTACATCCCTTTTTAGAAATAAATTATAAATTGACATAATTGATACTAATCTGCTATAGATTTTATGGATTTAGGGATTCATAAACATCCCCAAAATACCAATTGATGACGATCTTGACCCAAAAACCAGCTAATGATCCCAAGAAAAGGAAGATTGTTGGAACCTGATGTTCTTGTAATCCATTTTAATGTATGATAAATAATTGAAACATTAGTTGAATGGCATTTTCATTCAGCTTAATATCGTGATAGTTAATTTTCCCTATCTTTGGGATAGATGAATCTGTAAAAAAAAATAGATGGCAAAGTTAAGAAATTATACTTATAGAAAAATGATTGTCACCATCTTTAGATAGGACCAAGGCATTAGCAATGAAAAGGGTGGAATTATAAAGGATGATGAAGTAGAGAAAGGGAACCATCAAAAGGACTTAGTAACTCCAAAGTTCCTATTTGAGGGCCTCTCTCCTGCATTATTCTACCCATCTAAATTTGAGAGAAATCAGTCTCTATTTTCCTCTCAAACTACATAACTAAAGGTAGGAGAATTTGTAGTTCCCCAAATAATAATAAGTCTTCACCATTCTTGATACTTATTAACCTAACAAAACACTCATCAAAACTAATAAATGAGAACACTTCTTTCAAAACTCACCATCCCTCATGCCTCTTTATAGCATTTTTTATGCTTGACAAAGTACTCCATCATTAATTAAAGGTGATGATTACATATCAAAAAAATATCCTATGTGGATTCTCATGGAGCCTTGAAAATTAGAAATGCCAACAATCACCTTGAAAATATACAAAGCAGAGAGATGACCATAAACGACATTCTAGAGCATGATGTCAAGTTAGCATCAACAGTGATTGGATATAAAGTTTACCAATCAAGTAGACAAAAATATGTCTCTGGTACTGCTATATGCTTTGATACCAATTATTGGAATTGGGGATCGCTAAGAGGGGCAGGGTGAATCAATGATCTACAGGTTAGCAAATTTTCTGACTTAACTTTGAACTACCAGAAACATAAGCATGAAACTGAAATGCAGAAACATAAAAAAATCAACCACAAAATCATAACATCAAAATTTTTACGTGGAAACCCAAATGGGAAAAACCACAGTGGGATTTGAACCCATAATATTATTCCACTATGGCCATTAGCAAAACAATATTACAATATGGGGAATGCACAGGAATTTAGGCACACTTCCTAGAGCTCACTGCTCAAATGCAATAAGGGCTACAACCTCGAAAGGCTCACTACCTTACAAATTAATTACAGTGATGTATTACAATGAATGAACTCTAAAATAGCATCTGCAATGCTTGGATGAGTTCTAGTTAAGTGCCAAATATACTAACTCTATCACCTCTACTTTTTTGCTCTATTATGCCCTATTCTCTATCTTAGTTAGCAACCAGATCAAGAATGCGCATGTGAAACTATGCCAAAATAGATTCTCAATCACCACTCACTCGTATACAATCATACCATCCTTCAAAAAGATCTCCCACACCAATCTTATATATCTGCAATCACAAAATAGATCATTTATCAAGTCGACCTGCTAATGTAACATGTAGTCATATGTCAACTTGATTGGATCACCAAAATAATGATAAAATGTTATTTCTATGTTGGCTCAATCATCCCATACACGATTTGAAACACCACAATTACTGGAAAGCTTCCAGACCAAAACTTCTCCATTTGACCTAAAATACCGGTTACCAATCTACTGGTTGGCATCCTCTTCTATAAATCAAGATCCATGATTACCGGATAGTAATATTAAGAAGAGTTTCCATCAATGACAACCCTAAACCAATAATCAACCATCAAAAGTCACTGAATGAGTGTTAATTTCTAACATTAACATCACCGATCAAATATACAATCAAGATCAATCATGTATAATCAACATCATATCAACAATAATATTTACCATTAATGAGAAACAAGGAAACCAACATAAGAACAAAATAGCTCCTTTGCACAAATGAATAACGAAGAACAACACAACCATTTATTCATGTTGTATTAATAATGAATTACAAAGTTGTACATGAAAAATCCCTTTTAGTTTTCAAACATGAGTAGAGGATACAAGCTCACATATAAATATGTGTGGCATCCTTTCATAGTAAAAATAATTGATACCAATCTTTACCTAGTACAAGTGTGATGAATCATGTTCCAAAAAAATCAATTGTTCAGCATTGTTACAAGTTTTTTGAATCTCCACCTAAAATAATATAATAAGAAAACAAAGACATCAAGTAATCATATGAAATAGGGCTCTAAAACTTTTAAGAAATATCTCAAAAGATGCTTAATATGTAGCTTCCAAAATTGCATAAAAGCCCCATAATTCCTATTGGAGTGGCTTCTCTGGATTTCTTTGTCAAGTGTTAAGTGTTTAGAAATAGTTTTAGTGATATCAAATGTGGTACCACTCACATCTACTAGTACCATGCTCCTAGTAGAGAGAAATATGGCATAAAAATACTATAATTTTTTTGAGAGCCTCTCTCCTACTTTATTCCACCCCTCAAATTCATTCCAATTCCACCCATATTAACTCTAAGTGGAATTGGTCTCTCTTTTCCTCTAAAAATATATAAATAGAGGGAGAATAATTTATAGTACCACCATAATATTGTTGGCATTTGGATGAAGATTGCATTAACGATATGTTATGTTGTCATTGATGTCAATTAACCAATAATGATATTGTTGATATTATTGTAATATTATTACTAAAATTGGTAGGAAGAATTTGTGGAGTGAACTGGTAATCGGTATAAACCTTATCTATTGATGTAACTGGTAAACCCTAACCGATTAAGTTTGGTTAATTATTTATCTTGGTTTATGATATGACGATGAGCGGTAATGATTATGACATGTATGATTATTGTATGAAGACAATTCCAAGAGATTTTGGTGAGTTGTTGTGACAGTTTTGTCTAGGGAATGAGAAAATGTATTGTATCTAATGCAAAGCGTGTGATGAAATACTAAGTTCGATGAAGCAATGATCAAGGAGCGATCAAGGTTTTCTTGATTGATGTGCAAAGATTTCTATGTAATCCAACAGTCATACTTGAACCGATTTGTTTGTAATCTCTATGAGAATTAGGTTTTTGTTGTGTTATCGACCTAATTGATTTGTTTATAAGGTCGATGAAGTTGTTTAGTTTAATGTGTTGGCAAAGAGTGAGCACAGATCAGTTGAGTGTGTGGTTACTGAACCAGATGATGTATCTATAGTTTGAGTAAAGGCAGATAGGAGCATGAAATGGATCTAATCAAGCAAGTGTAGTGCTATTCAAATAGATCAGCAAACTCCTTTTATTTTCTAACAATTATAGCAGAATTGAAATCCCCTAGCCGGGTAAGCTCTAACAAGCTTGGTGTTATTCACATCCTCTAACAAGGTGATCCATTAGCTTGGATTTTCAAATCCTCTACCGAGGTTACTCCTTACAGGGTATTTCTTATAACAAGACATTTGTAGTCAATCCCTTAACCGAGTGATTCCAAATAGGATCAATTCTTAATAGGACTTTCTGTAAAGCTTTAATAGGCTAGGCTCCTAATGAGGTGGACTTTAGAAGAGTTTAGATAGTTATCTTGTGAGTTTCATCTCACCATGGTTTTTACTTATTTTGGTTTCCACGTCAAAAATATTTGTGTCAAGTGGTGAATGTTTTTGTGGTTATGTTTTCATGGTTGATTTACTTAACTACTTAACTATTTTGATAAGACATGATAACCGAAAGCATTGAGAAATGAAGAATTTGTTTACTATTAATTTGTTGTAATAGTCAACTGGTTTATCTTATGAGTTTTTATCTTGACAGAGGTATTATTCTAAGTTTACTTTGAGAGATTGATTTTTCAGATTGGTGAAGTTTGTTTCAGTTTTTCTATCTATTGATTCACCCCCCCCCCCCCCTCTTAGTAGTTGACCACATACTTATTCTTTCATCATACCATCAATTGGTATCAGAGCACTACAGGTCCTCTAAGGTCTTAGCCTAACAGCTGGAGGTAAAGATCTTGCAGATCATGATGAAGAAGGAAGGTCTGAAGTTTAATATAGAGAACTATAGGATATGGAGTGACAAAATAAATATTTATATCAAGAGTCCGGGAAGCCAGTATTGGGAACATGTCGATACTAAGTATGTTGCACCTATTGGGATGTTGACTAATGATCAGAAGAAAGAGCAACAAGAAAATCATCAAGCATTGGAGGCTATTATCAATTCTTTGTCTAATGCAGAGTATGTAGATGTTCATGGTCTTGAAACTGCATATGAGGTACGGAAAAAACTTGAAGAGATTTATAGCAGTGATGAACATGTTAAGATTGCTAAAGAAGAGAGTCTAAGAGGGAAGTTTGATGACATGCGGATGGCTGAAGGTGAGAATATTTAGCAGTATGGTCAAAGGATAAAAGAGATAGTCTATGAAATTAAGAGTGTAGGAGGTAAAGTGGAAGATTCCATAGTGATCAGTAAGGTACTAAGAACCCTACTACCGGTCTATGCTATCTAAGTTGTAGCTATTCAGGAGCTGAAGTCCATTGACAAAACTAAGGTATCTCTTGACTCCATCATTGGAAAGATTACTGCTTTTTAATTAAATGGTTATGATGGTAGTGTATAGAAATCTAAGCCTACATTTAAAGATTTTGTTTCTAACCCATCTATGAGGAAAAGAAGAGATGCCATTCACAGTTATGAATCCAAATCTAGGAGAGAAGTTGATGGTGAAGACAGATTAGTTGACCTTGAAGCATTGTTGGCCAAGTGGTTTCCTAGAGGTATAGGTAAATATAGGCGTAAATTACCTTTGAAATGTTTTGCATGCAACAAGATTGGACACATTGTTGCTAATTGTCCTAATGGTGATAATGAGCACACATGAGATAAATTCAAGAAGTACAAGGGTAAAGTCAAAAGAGATTCTCTTATTGTTGTTGATGGTGGTATCACTGATGAGGAATCTTATGGTGATACTAATGAGGACATTGTGTTTGTAGCCATTAAAGAAGAGATGTCAATCAAGAAGGCATTGGTATCTAGGATGGATAACTCTGATGATTGGATCATTGATAATGGTTGTTAACATCACATGACCGGTGATCAAAGAAAATTTATTTCTCTGAAGGAATTTGATGGCGGAGTTGTAAGATTTGGTAATGACTCACCCTGCATGGTTAGAGATAAGGGAACTATTTCTCTTAATGGAAAGAGTAGTGCAGATGATGTCTACTAGGTTGAAGGTCTAAAGCATAATATTTTAAGTGTGGCACAACTCAATGATAGAGGATACCCATTAGAGCTTAAAAATGGTATGTGCAAAATCTATGGCAATAAAGGTGAACTAATTGCAACTGGGAAGCAAACTAAAGGTAACTTGTTTCACCTTAATCCTAAAGTCAGCAACTATTTAATTACAAAGATAGATGATAGTTGGCTTTGGCATAGGAGATTTTGTCATATAAACTTTGATAACATTGTTAAAGTGAGTAAGTCCAAGACACTGAGAGGTTTTCCTCAGTTAGACAAACAAGTTAATTCTCTATGCAAAGAATGTTAGTTGGGAAAGATGACATCCTCAACTTTCAAGAGCAAATCTTTTCAGCGGAACATTTGCTAGATTTGGTTCATACGGATCTTTGTGGACCAATAAGAACAAATATTATTCAAGGTGATAGATATTTATGATCTTCACTAATGATTACTCAAGGATGACGTGGGTCACATTATTGAAGGATAAGGCTGAAGCTTTTGGTAAGTTCAAGGAATTCAGCGCCTTAGCTGAGAAAGAGAACGGTGAGAAGATAAAGTGTCTGAGGACAAATCAGGGCGGTGAATTTACTTTTGAGGAATTCACTAGGTATTGTGAAGAAAATGGCATCAAATGACAAATTTCTACACCTACGACACTACAACAGAATGGTATCTCAGAGAGAAACAATAGGCCAATTGTTGAAGCTACTAGGACAATGTTGATACAAGGAGGTGTAGCAAAAAATTTCTGGAGAGAAGTTGTGAGTACAATTGTCTACACTATGAACCAAATTCTGGTAAAGAGAGGTAAGGAAAAGACTCCTTATGAATATTGATATGGTAGATCACCTGATGTTAGTTATTTCAAAATATTTGGAAGCAAATGTTTTATTAAGAGAGGTGATTATATTAGCAAATTTGAGGCTAAAAGTGATGAAGGTATATTTCTTGGCTATTCCACCAAGAGTATGGCCTATAAGTGTTTTAACAACCAGACACAAAGAATTATTAAGAGTGTTGATGTTCAAGTGGATGAAAATCCTAAAGTCTCAGAGGAAACTAGTTCAGAGAAAAAGGATGAAGATCCTTGCATTTTGTTTTTGGAACCAGAAACTCTAAAATCTGAAACCGACAAAGCAAATACCGATATACCATTTCAATCGAAACAGATAAATTCAGAAGAAGATGATGATAATGAAGAAGCTGAACCTGAAGAGAATGATCATGTTATTCCAATATATGTGAGATTAAATCACAATCCTAAACAAATTATTGGGGATAAGGATGTTGGAGTACTAACCAGAAGAAGAATCAGAGAGAATTATTGCATGATCTCCACTATTGAACCAAGAACTGCTAAGGAAGCATTTGGTGATGATCATTGGGTTACTATGGAGGAAGAATTAGATCAAATTGAGAAGAACAACACATGGACCCTAGTATTCTGACCAGTAAATAAAAATGTGATCGGTACTAAGTGGGTATTTAGGAACAAGTTGAATGAAGATGGTATTGTAGTTTGCAACAAAGCTAGGTTGGTTTGCAAAGGTTATGCACAAGAGGAAGGAGAAGACTATGGTGAGACTTTTGAACCAGTGGCAAGATAGGAAGGTGTCAGAACTTTACTTGCATTTGCAGCACATAAGAAATTCAAGGAATACCAGATGGATTTTAAGTCTACATTTTTTAATGGGATACTAGAAGAAGAAGTATACATTGAGCAGCCAGATGGTTATGCTCTAACTGATAAGAAAGACATGGTATGCATATTGTATAAAGCTTTATATGGATTAAAGTAGGCACTGAGAGAATGGTATGAAAGGCTTCATACACATCTAATGAAGATAGTTTTTCTAAGAACCAGTAATGATAGTAGCATTTATCTCAAATATGAAGGAGATAAAATACTAGTTAGCAAAGTATTTGTTGATGATATCATATTTGGAGGTAATGATGACTTGAGAAACAATTTTGCAAATGAAATGAAAAATGAGTTTGAAATGTCTTTAGTGAGAGAAATAAAAAATTTCATAGGCTTGCAAATACAACAAATGAAGAATGGTATTTTCATCACACAATCTAAGTATGTGAAAGAGGTCTTGAAGACATTTGGAATGAGTGACTGTAAACTAGTTGGGACACCTATGGTTATAGGTTGTAAGTTGTCTAAGGAAGATGAGTCCAAATCTATTGATGAGAAGGAATATAGGTCAATGGTTGGGAAATTGCACTATGTTGTTCACAACAGACTGGACATAGCTCATGTAGTTGGCATAGTTGCTAGATTCTAGAAGAATCTTAAGGAAACACATCTAATAGCAAACAAAATAATTTTTAGATATATGAAAGGTATTGTTTATTATGGGTTATGGTATCCATATGGAGTAAATTTTGACTCGAAGGTATACACAGATGTAGATTGGGTAGGAAATCTTGATGACCGGAAAAGCACAACCGGTGGAGCATTTTTTCTTGGAGGAAGACTTGTTTCATGGAGTAGAAAGAAGTTGAGTATGTTGCAGCTTATATGAATTTTACACGAGCTATATGGATGAGGCACATTCTGGAAGGTTTTAAGATGAATATTTTAGAACCTATAAAGATTTTATGTGATAATACAAGTGCCATAAATATTTTGAAGAACCCTATTTTGCACGCATGAACCAAGCATATTGAATTGAAGTATCATTTCTTGAGGGAAAAAGTACAGAGTAAAGATGTGATCTTGGAGCATGTTTCTACCAAGGAGAAGCCTGCAGATATTTTTACTAAACCTCTACCTAAGACTACTTTTGAGTATTTTAGAAGTCAATTAGGAGTTGTCCCTCTTCATGAAGTCAGTTAAGTATGATGTAGATTACATCAGTCCTAGAGCTACTTGCAAAATTTTACAGAAGGATTGGTGTAGAAGTGGATTTATTCCATAGGGGGAGCATCAAGTTGCAGATTGTTGATGATGCACAGTGAAATTTGACATTACATGTTTTACTTTCAATTTGGCATTGTTGTCAAAGGGGGAGAAGAATTATGTAATTATGGGAAGGAGAACCAGCGACAAGCTGAAGACATGGAGAGCATGGTGAATACTAGGTAATTTAAACCAGGATTCCTATTCACAATCACGCAACAATCAATGATATTGATATTTGTATTTTCCATCAATGCCAAAGGGGGAGATTGTTGGCATTTGCATGAAGATTGCATTAATGATATGTTATGTTGTCATTGATGTTAATTAACCAGTAATGATATTGTTGATATTGTTGTAATATTGTTACTGAAACCGATAGGAAGAATTTGTGGAGTGAACCAGTAACCATTGTAAACCTTATCTATTGATGTAACTGGTAAACCCTACCTGTTGTTTTTGATAAAACCTAACCGATTAATTTTGGTGAATTGGTTATATTGGTTTATGATCTGATGATGAGCAGTAATGATTATAATACATATGATTATTGTATGACAATTCCAAGAGATTTGGCGAGTTGTTGTAACATTTTTTGTCTAGGGAATGAGAAAATGTATTGCATCTAATGCGAAGCGCATGATGAGTTACTAAGTTCGATGAAGTGGTGATCAAGGAGAGATCAAGGTTTTCTTGATTGATGTGTAGAGATTGCTATGTAATCCAATGGTCATACTTGAACTGATTTGTTTGTAATCTCTATGAGAATTAGGTTTTTGTTGTGTTACCGACCTAATTGGTTTGTTTATAAGATCGATGAAGTTGTTTAGTTTAATGAGTTGGCAAAGAGTGAGCACAAATCAGTTGAGTGTGTGGTTGCCAAACCGGATGATGTATCTACAGTTTGAGTAAAGGCAGATAGGAGCATGAAATGGATCTGATCAAGCAAGTGTAGTGCTATTCAGACAAATCAACAAACTCTTGTTCTTTTCTAACAATTATAGCAGAATTGAAATCCCCTAACCGAGTAAGATCTAACAAGCTTAGTGTTATTCAAATCCTCTAACAAGGTGATCCATTAGCTTGGATTTTTAAATCCTCTATTGAGGTTACTCCTTATAAGGGATTGCTTCTAACAAGGCATTTGTAGTCAATCCCTTAACCGAGTGATTCCGAACATGATCGGTTCTTAACAGGACTTTTTGTAAAGCTTTAAGAGGCTAGGCTCCTAATAGGGCAAACTTTAGAAGAGTTTAGATAGTTATCTTGTGAGTCTCATCTCACCATGGTTTTTACCTATTTTGGTTTCCACGTCAAAAATATTTGTGTCAAGTGGTGAATGTTTTTTGAGGTTATGTTTTCATGGTTGATTTACTTAACTACTTAACTATTTTGATAAGACATGATAACTGGAAGCATTGAAAAATGAAGAAGTTGTTTACTGTAAATTTGTTGTAATAGTCAACCGATTTATCTTGACAAAGGTATTATTCTAAGTTTACTTTGAGAGATTGATTTTTGAGATTGGTGAAATTTGTATCAGTTTTTCTGTCTACTGATTCAACCCCCCCCCCTCTCTCAGTAGTTGACCGAATACTTATTCTTTCATCAGACCATCAAATATGATGGTGTCATCCTTATTAACCTCAAAACTTCTTATTAGAATTGAGAAATGAGAATACTAAATTCAAAACTATTTTGTGAATGATTTTAGTTGAACTCTACATCCGTCTTTATAGCAAGTTTCTATGTTTGTTGTTAATTAAGTACTCCATCATTAAATAAAGGTTATGATCTTGTATCAAAAATATATATGATATGATTTCTTTAGATCCTTGAAATTTTGAATTGACACCAATCACACCCAAGAATAGGTTGTCAACATCTGTAATAATAAATGTGTAGATACCTAAATTTGAGAAGTTTAATTAATTGAATTTAGCCATCCTGAGTGTGCCTTTAATTAAATAATTACACATAATTTATTTAATTAGTGTTCCCTCCTTCTAGACAATTAATCTTATTAATTACACTATAAATAAAACATTTAATTAATTAAATTTGACCCTTTTCTTCTATTAAATAAATCAAATGCATAATTTCATTATTAAGTCACTTTTTTCCTTTCCTCCTAATATTCCTTCATATAATTAATTAATTATATTTCCCCACATGTCTCCTAACTCTAACCCTTCCTCTAGCCTAACCCACCTAAGTAACCAAGGGTTTCATCAACCCTATCCCTTATCCCTTATCATATGTGTGCATTCCCAAAATATCCCAAATTTCCTAAAATTTGTGAAAATATCCTAAATATCCTAACCATGGAAATATCCTCATTTTTGGGGGAATCAAATTTCATAAAATTTGAGAAAATATCCCAAATATCCTAACTCATGGAAATATCCTCATTTTTTGGGGAACCAAATTTCCTAAGTTTTGGAAAAATATCCCAAATATCCTAACCATGGGAATATCTCTATTTTGTAATCTCTTTTAGAATAGAACCTTCCAATTTAGGTGTCTCACTACCAAATAGGCATGTGTTCTCAATGACACATGTCATTTGCATCCATGACACATGCCCTTCTCACACATGTCTCTTTCTCATCCCTCTCCATCTCTCATTCTAGCCTATTTAAACCTCCCATTTTTCCTCATTGTTGATCTACTTTCATTTTCATAATATCATAATGTATAATTGTTCATCCATTTTCATTTTCACAACCTCATAATGAAGAAATGTCAACTCACCATTCTGCACATCCATTAAGAATCTCATCTCCATCTTGCATTCACTATTATGAAGAAGAATTGAGTATCTATCATTCAATAAGCACACATCAAATCAAGGGACTACCAGTATAAAGGATAATCTAGAGTTTGCAGTTTAATTGCTTCTATTTTCTTTATCTTGTTTTCTTCCTTCTTAACATCCTAATCTTGAGTGTGGTTGAAATATATGTTTGTTGATTGTTTAGTTCATCTTTTCAGTCTCTCTAGTTTACATTCACAATTTTTTGCATACATTTTTGGCACACCTAGTGGGACCCACCTTTTGGGTCATTTTAATCTTTTCTTGTTGTTTTAGTGATTTTGAATCATAGGTTTTGGAGCTTGGAGACAAGAAACATTTCGTTTGCAGGATCTAGTATGGCTTTTCGCATAAGTGCCTAAGATTTTGCATGCGTATCATCAATATTTTGCATCCATCTTAATCATTCTTCGCATCTATTATGTTAGTATTTTCCATTCATCCAATTGGTGTTTCGCATGAGCCTATTAAATGTTTTGTATATGTCATAGGTAAAAGCGGGTAAGGTATATAAGTTGGTTTTGTTAATTCTAGGTTCACCTATCAATTTCTGATGCTAATTTGCTTCCAGTTTTAAGAATTTTTTTTCTGAATGAAGCAAGTAGATAAGTTTGCGATGTTCTAACCCTATGGCTCACAGAGTTAAGACTAAGCTTACAACATCATAATAACAAGAAGAACATATATGGCTATAAAAATGATACTCTAAGATCTCATGAGCAGATCAGTTGATTAATGAATCGGAAGAGAAAATCAAATATTTCCAATATCAATGAGTCCTAGCCTACATCTAGAAATATAACATGCTTCCAAGAACATTATTATACTTTTAAACATGATCTATGAAAAACTAATCCATTTTTTTGTAAGACCCAATTTGCAAGTTTTACATAAAAACTGGTTTTGCATCTATTTTGTTAGTAGTATATGCAGTTTTTCACATGTATATGCAGTTTTTTGCATGAGTATATGTAGTATTTTGCATGTGTATATACAGTATTTAACATAATTATAATCAATATTTTGTATAAGTTTAATCATTATTTCACATGCATTTAGGTATTGTTTTGCATTCAACTGGTTATTCTAATGTTATGCTGCTTTGTGTTTGTGTTTGTCTTTGTTTTGGAATTTTTTTGTGTTACTAATAATCTGACTGCAGCATGTGGCAAAGTGGAGTGAAAGATAGGTGTTTTGATTGGTCAAAGACGATTATAAAACCTCAAACTACTAATTACTTTCTTGCAAAGGTATATTAGGAGAGTGTTTTCTTCTTAGAGTAAACAATCTTTGAATTGGAGCTTAAAATGAATCAGTGTCTTTGGTGTTTGGAACACTTGTGCATGTGAGTGGACCTACTATTAACATGAACTCCATTGTCTCTCGTGGTCTTGGGTACAAGAGAAAAGTGTTAGCGATGCTCGATTTACTTCTTTTTAGGTAGAAGGACCTACCTCCCGAGTAGCCTATAAGGTCAGGTGAGAGAGAATGACCCAAGCGGTACTCTTATGGTCCACTATATTAATATTCATGATTTTGGTAAAAGCCATAATCAACTGGTATCGTTGTGTTATACCAATAGTTTCCCTCAATATCTACATACAAATACCTTTGTGATCTTGATGAAATTCAATATCCCCTAGTGCTTGTGTGGCAAATGCATAAAAACCTATGTTCTACAGGTTGGGATATCTCTTAAATGAGCTAGCCACCACACATATTGTGAGGCCCTACCCCGATCCATCCTATCTCTTCAGCTATTTTCATTTTGGAACTATTTTAGATGCTAGTTTTGACACACTATGGATAGAGAACTTTACATGGTCCCATGATTTTGGTAACATTGATATATATGGATGCTTCATTTCTATGCCTTGTGGATTATAGAATATTATATGATTCTAGATTAGGGTAATATTGTGATGATGCAAGTTATTATCTAAATTTCAGAATTTGTTATAATGTTAGAAAAATGTTTGCATATCTTGTAGATGGATCAAATTTTGAGGATTATAATAAATTGCTTTGATTTGTGATAAATCGTATTTTATAATGACGAGCCTTTGCAGAATGAATGTATTGTATTCTGATAATGTGTTATACATTATATGGGGTTATTTGGGAAGTACTAATGCTTTAATTGAGATGTGCAGGAAATTATCCATGTGACCATGGAAATATTATGGAGAATCAAGCCTAGGCCAATGTGCGTTAGTAAAACCAAGGGTTGTCTATTTGGAGAGACAACACCCCGTATGTACTGTATTTTATTCGTAACTGTAAAATGTTGCATGAGTGTAAATTGTATTTATTGGATTGTTTAAATTGTTTAAGGGACAATTGCCATGTGTGTATTGTGATGTGGAATTATTTTGTAGTGTCACTTGACACCTATGTAGTATGTTGTGTTGGCAATTTGTCATGTCACCTTTTTGAGAGTTTTATTTTTTGTTAATTGTTATATCTCCTAATTATCCTTGAAGGAACCAAGAAATCTAGGTTAGAGAGCCACAAGGAAGGTTAACTCAGAGTTGACCCGTAGGTTAACTTCAGGTGGACTTTCTGAAGGTCAAATCAACTCCTAGAGTCAATTTTAGAGCTTTTCTATTAGGCCTCATGGGGTACCTATGGGTGAAGGCCAAAATTGGCCATGTGTCTTTCCCTTAGGACTTGTTTAACCACCCAAAAAAGTGGTTTTCCCAAGATGGACGAATTCCATCTATAGGAGTGTCATCCTTGGTAGGATAACCTTCTTGGAGATAGTAATCCCTCTTCCCCATTTCCATTTCCCTTCTCTAGGTACCTAGGTTAGGGAGGATGTAAGACCTAGGGAAGACCAATCCAATGGGGGATCCCTCACTCTATCCAAGAGGTTGGAAGGAGTGAGAGAGGCCTTCTTAGGCTAAGAATGGAAGCTTAGTGAGCTAATCACCCACTCTCCATCCTTGGAGATTTTTGGAAAAACTTTGGAGGAAAAAAACCAGTTTTAGGAATAGAGGAATTTGGGGGGGCCAAGGAATTGCAGAAAGTTGTGTGGATTGGGCAGCTCATCTCCAGCTAAGTCTAACATACCTATTGGCAGATTAAGGTTGGTTGTATTCTCTTTGTTTATGTTGTTTAAGTTGTTCCTTCTTTTGAAAGAAATGCTTGTGAAAAGAGTTGTGTATATGTAGATTATTGTAGAAAAAAAAAAGAGAAATGTAAGTTTCATTTTTATGTTTTTTTTTGTTTATGTGTTCTTGCTTGCTTTGGGAGTGTCCAAGATCTCCTACTCTTGGGGGAGTAGGATGATCTTGGGGTGGAAGAAGCATGACAACCTTGGGTGAGAGGCTCTCCTTAAGGAGAGTGATCTCAAGGGTGTCTTTTGTGACCCTTGCTGCATAGCCTTGTGTATGCATTTGGGGGTCATAAGGGGAGAGAATATGGCTTTGAGCCTTTGGGGGGCATAAGGTGTGTGGGATGAATCTGTTGTGTATTTTGTGTTGCCATGAGGTGGCTTGGGTTGTATTTTGGCTGCAGTCTCCCCAATGGTACTTGGTCCACTTCCACCCGTAGATTGATCATCACAAAATGTGGTGAAAGTGTAGCTTGGGATGGGATGGTGTATGTTTGAGTATTTGCCCTATTGTTGTGTTGTATGCTTGTTTGTAACCTGTCTAGAACTTGATTCTCCTAGCTCGGGGGTGGCTTCTGGTAAGCCTAGGCTGGGAGGTGAGCATCCCATGGTCACAGTCCTAAATCTTACATGCAGGTGGCTTGGGAAAAAGACTAGGAGTTGCAGTTTGTTTGGTTGCAGATATTTCAGATTCAGATTTCTATTTAATTGCAGAAAAACAAAGAAAGAAAATGTAACTTTATGATTTGTAGCAAAAAAAATGGGAAAATGTATATGTAAATGTAGAGTTTAAGTTGATTCTTCTTTTCTGTTTAAATAAATGTATTCTTTTATTCTCTGTGTAAAGATTAAGAAAAGGGAAGACTGGTTAGATTATTCACCCATTTTTATATATGGGCTATTGTAACTTATTAATCTGGAAGGCAATGTAATTTTTATTTAATTTTTGATGTCTATGATGTTGCTGTAGACTACATCTAAATCTGGTCTGTTAACTAGTTTATTTACTGCAAAATTAAAGAAAAGGAAAAAAAAAATATGCATTAGGTTTCATGATTTACTTGCATAGTTCAAATTTCTGTTATTTTATGACTGTTAAAAAAAAAGAAAAACTAGTATTTTTATTGCTGTAGAAAGTAGTATATAAGACTACTAAATAAGAAGAAAAATAAGACCTATTCTTAATGCTATTAGGAGACTAAGAACAGAATGTTTAATGGGTAAAATCTCAAACAATATAAGGGTTTTCAGCCCTATTATTTCAGCATTTAATTATATATATCTATAAATATATAAGTATATATATTGAAAGATATATACCTATATATATATAAATATATATGTATATGTAAACTGCTATATGTACATACCCCTGCAACAACAAAAGAAGAGATATAATCTGAACTTGTGTATCCCTGTTCCAAAATATATAAAAGATTACATACTGTTGTGTTAAAAATAATTCAGAATAAACTTCCTCATCCTAACCCTACATATATATATATATATCCCTGCGTGGGAGAAATATATGTATAGACTTGAAACATGACAATGGTGATATATAAATACATATATAAAAATATGTATATTTATATATACATATATATATATATATATATATTTATATTTACCTCATTATAAATTTTTATCAAAAAAAAAGAGAGATTGTAGCACTGGCCGAACCATTGTGTGTAAACACAGTGGACGGCTCTCGGGCCGCGCCACTGTGTTTACCCACAGTGGACGGCACGGGAAATGCTGAGCCACTGTGTGTAAACACAGTGGACGGGGCTCGGGCCACGCCACTGTGCTTACCCACAGTGGACGACACGGGAGGTGCCGCCACTATGTGTAAGCACAGTGGACGGTCCGCGGCCGCCACTGTGCTTATACATAGTGGACGGCACCACCGTCACTGTGTATAAACACAGTGGCATCCAGGAGAGCCCCGCGCCACCTCCTCCACTCATTCCCCCCCCTCTACAAAAAAACCTCTGCCTTGCCATGGCTGTCGTGCCCTAACTCCGCCTTCGTACCTGCAATCACACCACTAAAACAAATTTTTAAAAAAAGGTATTATAAACCCTAACCCATTTCGGGTTAGGGTATAAAATGATAAAAATAAAACAAAACAAAGTGTAATATAAAGAAATGCAACCCTAACCCAATTTCGGGTTAGGGTTAGCATTTTAAGAATTATATATATATATATATATATATGGGAGATTTAAATTGGAATTTTAAACTTTGTTTTTAATATATATATTTGGGGTTATTTTAATAATGGAATTATTATATGTCCATTTATTCTTTAGGGGATTAAAATTTTAATATAGTAAAATTAAAGGGATTTAAAAATGAAGGGGTTATTATAGTTGGATACACCATACATTAAATCGATTAATTTATTTAATTAATCAATAGATTTTCCCCAATATATTTGGACGTTAGGAAAATTCAAAAGGAGGAAATTGTAAATTTATGAACCTTAAGCCCTTGAGACCGATTTTTTTGGTCGGATCGAAATTAAATTGTCAAATTAAGGGGTTTAGGGAAGATTAGAATTGGCCTTAGCTTATTGTCGGTTTTAGTGGGCAAATGTCATTATAGAAATTCGAACCCTCATCGCTTGGATTTAAATAATAAATTTTGCATATGCATCAATTAATTATTAGCATTATCCTTATATGGATTGGGAATGATTTAATACATTAAGATAACCAATTATCCCTTGATTTAATTAGCAACAGCTTGTCTTAGGTAATTGAGCTAGCTAACTAATCCACGATGCTAATTAATCTCCACCAAACAAGTCGCTCGCTCAAGTTGGTTAATTTACCCAACCTTAGAAGTAAGTTTATTTACATCCTAGATAAGGCAAAACTTTAATAAAGTTATTATATCATAGAATATGTTGCGAGTTCATGACGTCAAAAAAAAAAATTTGTTGTTTCGTTTTTGTGCCCTAAAGTTTGGGCACGACACATATAACCACTAGATTACCCTAAAAGTTCCCCCAATATGAACCAAATCTATTTTAGTTGCCAAAAAATCTTCTATTTGTTGGTGCAGGAGTTCAGACCTCTAAAGCCGCCCACAATCTCGCAGTTCATTATTGAGATATCAAATTCCTCAAGATCTTTAGTTCATTAGGAATTCAAAGTATGATGTGCCCAAGAAGTGTGTGCTATGGAGGGGAGCCACTGTCACCAGAATTTTATGATATCTAATATGAATAAGTGTGGCTATGGATTAATTTTTGAAGTGGGAACCAACAAGTATTGTCCTTTGCTAGCCTAGAAAGTACATGATTGTTAATGCATTTATCACACTTGTGTGTTGTGTGCTTGCTGTGTTTTTTGTGTCACTATATTTTGCGAAAGAACAAGTCAAAAATTAGTCGTTCAAATTCCAATGTCCATCAAAGTCCCAAACTTTTATTTTCATGATCATTATACTATGTCTTAGCATAGTCACCATTATCATCCAAATATGTAATCGTTATAATCATCATTTTTCATCCATTGTTATTTCCACTAGATTCACGTCATTATTACCTTCTTCCTAATTAATCAATTCAAACATCAAACATAAAAAATAAAACATCAAACTTTATCCTCTTTCTAACTTCCTCACAGTCATTCCCCATCCTAGTTTGAGTTGTTCATCCATCCTATTCTATGATTTAGTCTATCGTCCATTTTCATCTTTCATCTCTCCAACTCGTCAACTAATCGTCATGTTGCAATTTTATTATGATGAGTTTGGTCATTCTTCATTTTCCACCACTTCAACCCATTCTGATGATGATGAGAGTCTTGTTGATCAAGACGAATATGAAATTGAAAACCTTGATTCCCTCATCCTTAGCAAAATTATGCCTAGTGTCAAATACTAAAATCTATCTATTCATCCTAGCTACTCTAGCATTGCTCCATGAACATCCACTCATAATCCTTATCACACCTTTGACAAGGGAAATTTATTATGTCTTCCATCAAAATCTCCCTCATATATCACATCCATGCATCCCTCATATGCAACACCCATACCTCCATCTTCTCCCATGATCCTATCCCAACCTTCATCTTTTCATGATAACACTACCAATTACATCCCTAATCCAAATAAATCATATAATTATCCCCAAATCCATTCCACAATTCATAATCCTAATCCCCCATCCTACCTCAATCCTTCATCCAATCCTAATCCTCCATTCTACCTGAATCCTCCATCCAATCCTAATCCTTTATCCTACCTGAATCCTTCATCTAATCCTAATCTTTTGTCCTACATGAGACCTCCATCTAATCCTAATCCCTCATCCTACCTCAATCCTCCATCTAATCCTAATCCTTCATCCTACCTCAATCCTCCATCCTACCTCAATCCTCCATCTAATCCTAATCCTTCATCCTACCTCAATCCTCCATCCTACCTCAATCCTCCATCCAATCCTAATCCTCCATCCTACCTCAATCCTCCATCTAATCCTAATCCTTCATCCTACCTCAATCCTCCATCCAATCCTAATCCTCCATCCTACCTCAATCCTCCATCTAATCCTAATCATTCATCCTACCTCAATCCTTCATCCAATCCCAATCCCCCATCCTAACTCAATCCATCCAATCCTAATCATCCATCCTACCTCAACCCTCCATCCAATTCTAATCCTTCATCCTATCTCAACCCACCATCCACTTCATCCTATCTCAACCCATCTTCCACTCCATCGTACACCAAAACATCTTCGTCCACCCCATCCTACCTTAATCCACTTTCATCTACTCCATCTTATCTTAGTCCACCACCTTCAATACCCTCCTCTATTTCTAAAACTACCCTTCCACCTGCCACACCTATCACTCCTCTCCCAACTCCTAACACCATCAAAAACATCCCTTTTGTTGAGATCATCCAACCACAATCCCCATCACGTACATCTACCATAATTCAAACTCAATCCAATAGACCTCCCATCCTTCCATCCACTCCATCTACTCTAGTTGAATAATCTCCCATCCATCAATCCACTCCATCTACCCCAGTCAAAGAGCCTTGTATCCTTCCATCCACTCCATCTACCCCAATTGAAGAACCTCACATCCTTCCACCCATTTTATCTAAAGAGTCTATCCATTTATCTTCTATATTGTCATCTGCACCAATCCCATCATGCCAAGATCTTTCTCCAGAGCATGCAGATATATGTATTGATCCAAATCAAGATCCTGCCATTCCACCTCCTCCATCTCAAGAGCCCTTATCATACCTTCACTCAAGTCAAGATCCTCCTATCCAATATACTCTACTTCTTGATCATTTATTGCCTCCCATCCAAACCATCTCATAACCATCACTTTATCCCCTTGGTTCACTTACATTCATCCATGGTGGTTCACTTGCAGCATAATAATACCTCATTTTCACCACCCATCCTTCTCCATCTGAAAAAGGACTCACATCTTGTTACCCAAAAAATAAGTATCTTGTTTTAGATAAAATTCTAAAAAAAATTAACTATCAAGGTAAAGGATTAGGCCTACATGAGTAATGTACTTTGGAGCCCATCAATGTCAAAGAACATCCAGGATCTCATGGTCTTGGTTATATATCCCTATGAACTTCATCCAAATATGCTAGTACAACTAATGCAAAATCCAAGTGTGTTTCCAAATCTACTATCCCATCTCCCCATCGTTCCTCCAAATCATTTATCACCATCCCCCCTCTCCATCATATAAAGCCAAAAAAAACATCCATCTCCCTCCTTCATCCTTTAAATCCATTTTGGGTCCCTATATCCCAAATTCCACCATCACATTGATGGTATGATGAAAGAATAAGTATCTGGTAGAATACTAAGAGCGGGGGGGGCGGTGAATCAGTATACTGAAAAACTGATACAAAGTTCCCAAACTCAAACTCAATCAAACAAAGTAATCATATCTCAGTCAAGATCAATATTCATAAGAATACTTGACATCAACTGGTTTAACTGTTATGACAACTTTAACAATAAACAACTTCAATCTTGTGAATATCAACAATGCTTAATCATAACTCAACATATTCATCTCTTAATGCTTCTACTTAACATGCCTTATCAGAGATTAACCAAATCAATAAATAAGATCACAACCACAAAAGAATTCACCACTTGACACAAATGTTTATACGTGGAAAACCCAATTAGGTAAAATCCACGGTGAGATGAGACTCACAAGGATAGCTATCTAAACTCTTTCGAAGTTCTCCCTGTTAGGAGCCAAAACCTGTTAAAGCTTTACAATAGGTCATGTTAAGAACTAATTCCCGTTAGGAATCACCTGGTTAAGGGAATTACAAATATGCCTTGTCAGAAGCACAATACCTTGTTAGGAGTAACCTCGCTAGAGGATTTAAGAATCCAAGCTAATGGACCACCTTGTTAGAGGATTTAATGAGTAACCAAGCTTGTTAGAGCTTACCTGGTTAAGGGATTTAACTTCTGTTGTAATTATTAGAAAACAACAGTTTAGTTAATCTATCTGAATAGCACTACTTTTGCTTGATCAATTCTTCTATAACCTTCAGTCTACCTTCACTCAAAGTGTAGACCATTCACCGCTTTGGCTAGACACTCAACAGGTTTTCTAACAACCTTGCCAACAACCTTAACAAACAACTTCATCAACCTTAAATAGAAATCAATTAGGTTGGTAACACAGCAAAAACCTAATTCTCATCATCGAGATTACAAACAAGTCGGTACAATCTTGACCGTTAGAAATTATGAAAATCTCTTCACATTCTTCAAGACAATTTCAACCACTCCATGATCACCGCTCTATTGGACTTTGTAACTCATCACGCATTGTGCAGTAGATGCAATCCACTTTACTCCTTCCCAAGACAAGAACAAACACACCAAAATGATTTGAGTATCTCCTTAATCAAATGATCACACGTGTTTCCATTGTTACCACTTATCAGATAACAAACCATCAAACTTGGTCAGGTAGGGTTTAACAGCCGATAGGGTTTACTGGTTACATTACATAGAAATGTTTAACCCTTGACAATAGTTTAACTCACAAACTTAATATACAGGTTTACAAAATCTTCCACAAATCTCTTCTTACAGGTTACTGGCCAATATCAAAAACAACAATATCAACAATAACATGAATACCATTTACCAGTTCAATTGACATCAATGACAACATATCATTAATGCAATCTTGATGCAAAATACCAACAAACTCAAAATGCCAACACACATATCCCCCAAATGTTAAATCCATTTTGGGCCCTTATATTCCAAAACCCCATCCTCCATCTTGCCATGCCCATCCCCCCCTATACAGATTCCATATCCCCATCACCCATCATAAATATCCTACTCCTTTAAATCCCAATCAAGATCAACAAAGGCACATATCCCCACATCCCATCCAACATCCTACTTTCATCACTCCATCCATATTCCCTCAATCTCCTACACCTTTCCACACTCCTTCCAAGGCTACTAGCAATAGTTTGGATGCCAAATCAAAAATGCATAAAACTAAACATCCACAATAATATAAATATGACCATGTACACTAAAAAATACATGCTCAAACAAAGCAAGACCTAATAAAATAGTGCAATAAATCCCAAAGACCATAAAGACCCACTAAAATAAAAGCAAAAATATTGTGTGTCTCGAAGAAAAAAGAGCAATGCATCCTAAAGAAAAATCTCAAATTTCATCCAAAGTTGCTAGTCCATAAGCTAAACATCCTTTCCCTCCATCTCCTAAATCTATTTTGGGTCCCTATGTCTCAAATCTATCTATCATTACTCCTCTATCATATCCACATGCTCCCTCCATTACTCCTTCACTCATCCCACATCCCCCACAACATGTGCCAATGTTGGTCCTGACAACATCCCCTCATCACACTCACTTTCCACCGTTCCATCCAAACACTTTCCATCGCCATATTTCTTATCTCCCAAATCTCCCCCATAAAAGCCATATAATCCAATCATTTTCATAATCCACTCATTCCTAATACAACTATACTAACATCCAATGATCACTCTAAATGGGCTCCTATTACCTCAATATGAAACTAGATGCTTGAGTCCTCCATCCATCTCCCTTATAGCCTATCCTCCAAATCCATTTATCATCACCCATATCTATCCACAAATTTCCTCTCAAAAATAGAAGATTCCAAAAACATCAAAAAATGTCAAAAATACAAAAAAAAAAAAAAAAGAAAAAAACAAAAATAAGTAAAGAAAAAATCTCATCCAATGGTGAAAACTTGGAAAACAGACGCCTTGGACAAGTACCATGATGAAAACCTGGAAAACATGCATCATGTGGAATTCCCTCCATCATTTTTCTCTCCACACTTGGGGGAAAGTTCTTCTAACCATCTATCTATCACCTCCTCCATCTCATCTACCTGCCATACCAAACATATCCTATACATTTCAATTCCTTCATCCTTCTTTGGATCTTGATAAAAATAAAAGTCCATCTTGTATACATGCTTTGGACACCTCTTGGCATCTATTTCCCCATCACAATTTTCCCTCCATTATCCTTCCTATCCACCCATCCTTCCTCCCATCCATATAATCCTTCTGGAAACTTTCATAGTCCTTATCCATCCATCACCCTATCTTCCATTCACTTCCCTTAACTTCCTATCATCCTATCATTCCTCTTATCATATCCCTACTAGTTCCTCATTACATGTGAAATATCCTAAAAGGGACATCTTATCCCTTTGTGACATAGTCCTTGGAGACCCTATCACCCCAACATCCATTCACTAATCCATCCATCCACCACTCCTTATGTCTGAGCTCCTCCATCCCTTCATCCATTACCTAATTCTCTCCCAATCCTCATGTACCATCATGCCTCATCCTTTCATCCCCTAACTACATCCATAATGCTTCCATCTCCAAATATTTTTCCTCCTATCCTCTATTTTTTAATCTTTCCCATCATATCATTCTATCACCCCTTACATCCCTTGTCATTGGTATATAGCTCTAAGATACCCCCACGCAAATCAAATGCCATCCATCCAATCAATCCATCTGCTCCTTACAATCCACCATACTTGAAAAATCTTATCCATCTCCTTCAACTATCCAAAAAAAAACACCAAATTAAATCACCCAATCACATCCTTGGTACCATTCCCAGCCTTGTTGCAAGCCTTGATCGCAATTAAATCATCATAATCAGGATGCATCCATCCCAACCCTTGTGTTATTTTGGGATAAATCATTCCCACACCATCAATACCCCATCAATCATCAATCCATCATGGCTTTTCATCTTGACTGGGGAAACATCATGTTTGTCCCCGGGTCCTCATCCATCATCCATAGCTCTTGTGCATATTGTAAATAGTGTCTTATACATAATGTTGGTATGTGTTTCCATCTAGGTTCACTTATGCATATGTGTCCTTAGATCTCATCCTTTGTGTCGGTTAGTCATGTGTCATCAAGATCATATCCCATCAACTGGTTCTTCAACAATCATCCTTGAGCATCTTTATCATCATGATCATATCAAGTATCTTTCGTTATCCAGTCTTGTCAATCCATCATCCAATCATTAGTCTGAGTAGGATGTATCCTTCCTCTAGTTAGATAAAATTGAATCCCATCAGCCAGTTATCCTTTTGGTAAAAGATATTTGAGATAATCAAGTTGTCTTTGATTTCTTTTTTATCTTTGTCTATCTTTATTTGAGCTTTGTTGTTTTCTCTCCTCACAGTCTCCACAATCCTTTATATCATGGTGTGCTATGAATGAAAAAACTTGGGGCATGGTCTTGGTTTATTTTGGCTTGCATGTTTTTTCTTTATGTGTCCCTTGTTGTACCCTCACAAGGTCTCAACTATCTCATGTTACACTAGGGCATATCTTCTACTTGTGGTTTTTGTAGCATTGTTTCTTGCAAAGTTGTTTCTAACTCTGTGTGGTGATAGACTAACCTTTTTGTATATGTTTATTTGAGTCAGTCCTATTGGTTAACAAATTATCCCTTTCTTGATTTTATGGTAAATGACTCATTTATGCCCATTCTAAAAAGGCAAATGAAACTAACAGTTGGGTGAACCGATTATTATTTTACCCTCTACATAAGGGTGTAGCTTCCCGTAGGATATCTAATGAATTTTTAAACACACACAAACACTAACTTCACTTTTAACCATAAATCAAGAAAAGTCATCTAACATTCATTAGTTAACACCAAATGAATTCTACGAAGATAAATTCTTTACATGCAAAGCCCACAGACATGCAATCAGATTAACTTCACTTCACAAAGCTATCCTTATTAAAGAAATGAAAGCATTGTGAACTCTAATCGAGTCTCTCTTGTGCCTCAAAGGACAAGGGGTATCAAGATGTCCAAACAAAGTTAACAATAGAGTTATTCATCAAATTCATTCACAAACTTAGGAAAAGGTGGATAATCTAAGAAGTAACAAATTTTGCACATGCACATATATCACAACAAAGATTTTCTTTTCACTTTCAAACAATCATATTTGAAAGTTACTGAAAATGTATCATTTCATTCATAAACAAAATGTCTTCACTGAAAAATCCACAACATCCAAGAGAAACAAAGTCTTCTCTATTTTTAAAAGTTTTTCAAACCATACCAAAGTCTTAATAAAATGCATTTATAGCCACAACCTAGCCAATAGTTAGTCCAGGAAACGTGGAAGTTTTTACCTCCCGCCCCGCAGTTTCAAGGTAGTTCTTAAAATAGAAAAAACTTAACTTAGTTCCCTAAATGGGAAAAGCCAAGAACAAATATCAGGTGGACATCTAGTTAAGAAGAGGTACACTTTTATCGGCATTAGGAAACATGGTAGCAGTGGCTTTCTTCTAATTTGCACAAGTTGCGAAAAACTCTTAGATAAGAGCAAGTGTGGGAGGCCGATGTGGGTGATCCTTTGTTTCCACACTTCTTTTTCTCTACGAACCTATTCCACTTGATCAACGTGATTACCTAAGTATTCAATGCAGAGAAATAACAGGGATTCAATTTTGGCTGTGGTTGATAAGTCACTTGAATCCAATTTTTTCACCTCCTTCATATAATTGATCTTACCCTCAAATGATTTTGTTATAACTTCAATACTTTCGATGGTCTTTCCATCTTATTGCAAGCACTTAATGCCTATGTATTTGAGGTCATTTTGCATTGATATTATCAGTTTAGCTAGATGATTCATCAACTTAGCTAACTCACCATATGCTTTTTGTATTATGGAGTTTCTCTAGTCTATGTTCTTTTTGTAGACATAGAAAACATTATCATCAAGGCTCAACACAAGCTTTTCACTCAATAACTTCATCACCCCATATGTTTGCACTTCCTACATCTGTATTGCTACTTCTGCCCATTTAAATTCATCCTTTTTCCAACCTATAATTTATGTATCCAATTCCTTCATGACTGACTGGGCATTTTCATATACCTTACTTAGGTTAATAAAGTATTTTGTCCCTAATTTACGAATTCCTTCAAGCCAATCCATAAAAGTCTCAGTTATCATTCAATATTTTTGAATCTGCTCAAGGGCCTTTTGATTCGCTGGTGATTTAGGGTCAAAGGAGGATGGTATTTGAGATAGAGGTTGTGGATCTGAAGTATGGATTGCCTCTATGTATGCAACCATATGTCTCAAGGTCTCCTTTAGTTCTTTCTTAGCCTTTTCATCTTTCCAAGTCTGTGTGACAACTCTTTTAGTTGATGCCTCCAGATGATAGAATTTTCTTCTCTTGTTCTGGCTCCAAGGTTCACCTTTTCAATGGAAAAGTCTTTTGATGAAGGGTTTCCTATAGTTGCCTCTACTTTAGGACAAGCAATTTCAGCTGTCCAATTCTTAATGTCTTCATCAAAGTATATCCTTGACATAATCTTCAATTTCTTTTCCTTTCGAGTCCTTCCCAAAATTTTATTGACCATATCATCAATTGGTACTGAGACAATAACTAAATCCTCTTCTTTCTGGTTAGGGTAGTGTCTAACCAATGAGGGTTCTCACTACCAGTGTCTTTTCCAGTCAGATGTTTTGTTGGGATAGAAGTGGGTACCATCATGTAGTTCAATATATCAGACTCATCTTCTCCCAGACCTTTTGCATTACCTACTTCTATATCTGTAATCTCAAGCTCCCTTTCCGCCATTGCACTCTCAAATTTAGGGGATGAGTCTAACTCCACTCACCTGAGGTTATTTCTTGTCTTTCCCTCTAGTTTTTAGATCTTGTAACCCGTGGTGAGGACCGCTCTTCCAATGAAGCCATGGCACTACTAGCTTCTAGCTTGACCTATGAAGCACCTACAAGACAAATCCTAGCACACTGATTAGATGAAACTTTCCGGATTAGAACAAGGTTTCTTTTGATGGTTAATTTTCCAAGTCTTTGCTACCTTAACCATTTTTCAGTCCTGCGTATGACTGGGAATGATATGACCCTTATTTGGTCTTTTTTCATTTTGGTTCCAGTCAATTTCTGGAAGCAGAGTTCCCTGTACAACCTGTGTGTAATTAGGGTCTACCAAGTCCTCCCATGTATCTTCAATTTCAGAGATGTTCATCTACAAACCAAAGGAACTTATCTGATATACAATGAACCGAGAAAACATTCTTCTACAAACTTCAAATTCATTGACACAATCTACCCAAAAATCCTCTAGTTCAGGTTCATGACTAAAACCATCTCTAAGAACTAGATGCTCCCATGCATATCCCTTACTATCAAAATTTTGTCGTGGAACATAATATTTGAGATTCAACTTCTTAAAATCAACTTCTGAATTCAATGCATCTGACACTGTCTTGCAAATATAATGGCCTAACTCCATTGGAAAAGCCACACCAAAATCCTTTCTTCCTATAGTCTTTTTATCAATATGGGCTAACTGTCAACAATTTTTTATCAACACAAATTGATCCAACGCATGCGTGGGAAGTTTCTGTTAGAGTAATTGGGTCTTTACTTGATTAATTAAACAATATTTGTTTAATTCTTTAAGTTCGCAATTATCTTTTTACACTTAAGCTAACATTAGGTGCATATTAATTAATTATTTTATTAATTATTATGTGCAAGCCTAGGGTTTTCCCTTTTTAGGGTTTATTGACCTATTAGAGGTTAATTTTTCTTTTCATTGTATTATCTTTTCACAATACTTTTTTGGTGAATTGGAGCTCTCATCTTTTGAGAATATTTTTCCTGTGTTTTGTGTGTTCTTCAGATTATTGCTTCATTGCTTCTCCTTGTAACAGGTTATTCAGCTTGTAGAAGATCTTCAGGCTACTCTGGGGTTGTATTTCTCAACTCCAATATGGTATCAGAGCTCAGATCTGTAGCTATCTGTTCCTGTTTTTGAGAATTTTGCATTGGAAGCAGATCTGGGGTTTCAGGCATTTTTTTGTGTGTGCTTAGGGTTAATTTTTTTTTTCTGAGCACTTTGGGCCTAAACGAACCTCACCATCATGCTCAGAAGGCCCAAAAACCCCTATAGTCATATAAAATTTGTCCATTTTTTACTCCTGAGCATCTGGGTGATTTTTTTCTCCCAACCAGGCTGTACGACTCTGGCATGCAAATCAAGAAAAAAAAAATTGCCTCTTTATGGCATGTAGGCCAGATCTTGACTTTATCAAAAAAATCTTTCAAAAGTCAAAAATCAAAAAAAAAAATCACAAGGGGCGTGAAAATTTTTACAAAAACAAATAGTTTTTTTGTGCTTTTTTTGGAGGCTACGGGTGTCAAAAGGTACTGGAGGCCACTGTATGGCACCTGTGGCCCTGTCAGCTAGGCCCCACCAGCCTCGACTCCCACCGGCCAACCCCCACCGACCCTCCGGCCACCGTTGGCCCCTACTGGCAACCCCCTCCACCCCCACCGCTTAGTGTCGCCGCCCTGAGACTCCCACCCAAGCGCCACCTCTGCCCGACCATTCTGCTCAGCCCCCACTCTACCTAGCTACTCCGCCCTATTGCTCCACTCCACCCAGCTGCACCACCAATGCACCACCGAATCCAGGTTTCTTCACCGTAGATCCACCCTTCAACCTTTTTGAGGAGGGGTTGGTTTTTTGGGTCTAGATTGAGCATCCGGAGTCAGATTTTGGTGAATGAATAGGCGCCGGAAAGGTGATTCCAAGCCGGACCTCATGGTGGTGGATTTTTTTCCTAAATCTTCTTTTTGACTATATTTTTTACCAGTCAAAGTTGGGATTATTTTTTGCACTTCCGGGGCCGTAGAATGGGCAAACGGACTCCGGTTTTTGAAAACGAATAGGCATTGGAAAGCCCTCAACATGCTCTATCTAGATTTGTGATCTTTTTTCTCATAATTTTCACCAGGTACATGAGATATCAGTTTGAATTTTTTTTGCTTATGCACTTCTTCCTCTCATTACCATGTACTAGGGTTTGGGTTTCTCTATTGTGGGGGGGTGTTTTTTTCTCGCTTTCTGTCATTTATATCAGAAATCAAGAACACCTAAACTCTCAAAACAAACAAACCCTTCTGCATCTTCTGTCTATTCTGAAAGATCACATAATAAAAAAAAAAAAACAAGTAGGTGTAGGTGCAGAGTTTTTTTGTTCTCATGGTAGATCCTTCAGTTGAGTTGTTGACTTCACACAACTATCACACCTAGAAGCCTGACATCATGAGGCTTCTCAGGGCATGAGGGTTGTGGGCTTCTTTGGATGAGGTTCAGCTAGTACTACAATGTCCTTATGAGATTCTTATGCATAGGAACAAGCTGGATGATGCCATGGGTTTACTCTCTTTGCATGTCTCCGACAGTCTTCTGTTTCACCTTGATGAGTTGCTTACTCCTTGAGATATGTGGTTGAAGTTTTATTATCTCTTCGGGAGGGTCAATGAGATTTGGGCTTTACAGATTGAGGTAGAGTTGGTTTCTTTGTAACCTGATTCCTTTCTCACTATTAAGGATTTTTTGAACAAATTCATGACTACTAAATCTGTTCTTCAGGGATGTAGAAAAAACAAGATAGATATAGAGTGCATTCATTTGATTCTTTCGAAGCTTCAGGGCCACTTTCAGTTTTTTGCCTCTTCTTTTTACTCCACCATGGATGGCTTGGGTGCTCATTTCAACATGCCTACCTTTGATGTCTTTTGTGAGCGATTGTCTCGTGAGTAGTCTCATCTTTCTCAGCTGGATAAGCTCTCAGGCTCCAAGAACAAAGCACTGGTTGCTTAGTCCTCTAAGGAGAAGGAGAAACAAAAGCAGAAACTAAAGCCCAAGAAGAATTCTATAGACAGTGAGTCTTCCTCCAAGCCACCTCCTAAGTCTGATTCTAAACCTCCGTTTACTCCCAAGCAAAGGGAAATCTTCACAATCTAGTGAGTCTTCCTCCAAGACTAAGAAGAAATCAAGAGACACTTGCAGTTTTTGTGGCAAGGAAGGACATCCAGTTTCCAGGTGCTGGAAATGATTAGAGGCTTTAGAGGAAGCCATGCAGCAGCATCACATCTCCTCACCTCAGGCATCTTCTCCTTCCACAGGGAAAGGTCATGCTCTCACTGCTCGACCTTTGACCTATGGGTCCACATGGATTCTAGATTTTGGTGCTTCTCACCATATGACACACACTCAATAGTTGGTTACTTCTCTTGCCTCTTGTGGTATTTCATAGATTGTAGTGGGTGACTCAGTTCAGCTTTCAGTCTTGGGTTCAGGTTCTATCGCTTTGGATGGGGGTACTCTGCAGGATGTTCCTAGTTGTCCCTAACATCTTAATGAACCTCTTGTCCATTTATCAGATTTGCCACTCTAGCTTTGGTAAGACAGTTGATTTCTCACCACATGATGTGGTTATTCGGGACCTCCATGATGCTGATTTGGTTGTGGCTACTAGTAGTGTGGATTCTGCATCTCATCTCTACAAATTTGATGAATTTGAGCCCTCTTCGATTCCAAGTTCATCTCTCATAGCACATGCAGATTCAGTGAGTAAGCTTTGGCATGAGTGATTGGGCCATGTCAATTACAGATATCTTCAGCAAATGAGTATGCAGGCACTTGTTCTTGGGCTCCCACAGATTTCCTACACTGATGGTGTTTGTCATGGTTGTGTGCTTGGCAAGCATCATAGAGATCCCTTTCCAAAGGGAAGAGCCTCTCGTGCTTTGGCATCCTTGGAGTTGATTTACAGTGACCTCATGTCATTTCCCACTACTTCTTTTTCTGGGGCCAAATATGTACTCATGTTTATTGATGACTTCTCCAAACACACATGGGTGTACTTTCTTAAGTACAAGTCTGGTGTCTTTGTTTCATTTCGAATCTTCAAGACATATGTAGAGAAGCAGTCTAGTTGTTCTATTTGGTGGGTATATATAGATAATGGGGGGGAGTATGTGAATCGGGCTTTTAGAGATTTTTTGCACTAAGCATGGTTTGTAGCATTAGTTTACTATTCCCTACACCCCTCAGTAGAATGGTGTCGCTGAACGCAAGAATAGAACTTTACGGGAGATGGCAAATTGTATGATTCAGTCCAGGTTCATGGATTTGTCTTTTTGGACTGAAGTAGTCAATTGTGCCGACTATATTCAAAATCGGATGCCTCACAAGGCTATTTGACATATGACTCCTGAGGAGGCTTGGTCTCATGACAAGCCTGATGTTTCCTTTTTTTGAGTGTTTGGCAGTGAGGCATGGGCCTTTATTCATGATGCTTAGAGGAAAGCCATGGAGTGGAAGATCCGACCACTCATTTTTGTTGGCTACTGTGAGGATCTTAAGGCATATAGGTTGTTTGATCCTAATTCCAGAGAGGTCCTATTTCGATGGGATGTTCAGTTTGATGAGTGCCTTCCCACAGTGGATACCCCAACTCTAGTGTCTACTCCTCTGCCTACTTTGGCCACTACACCCCTTCAAGATCTTTTTGAGGATGATTCTGATGATGGTGCTAATGATCCACCATCCCCACCTCCACCTGCTCCACCTCAGATGCCCAAGTGGGCTTGCCTTACTGTTGAGGTGGAAGGTCCTATGGCTAGTGATCCTTCAGATACTCATCGCACTCGTTCTCATACTGTGGGTTCTAGTCTTTTGAGTCATGCTATTTTAGATGATCCTCAAAAGTTTTCAAAGGTGATAGGTCACCCTGAGTGGGATTGTGCTATGGAAGAGGAGTATTCTTCTTTGATGAGGAATCATACTTGGGATCTATGTCCTCTTCCTAAGGGCAAAAAGATGGTTAGGTGCTGCTAGTTGTATCGCACTAAGTTTGTTGTTGATGGTTCCATTGATAAGTACAAATCACATCTTTTTGCAAAGGGGTTTTCATAGGTTGAGGGTATTGATTACTGTAAGACATTTGCCCTTGTTGCCAAGATGAATTCCATTCGCTTTGTACTATCTCTTGTAGCTTCTCGGCATTGGCCTATTTTTCAAATGGATGTGAAGAGTGCCTTCTTGCATGGGGATCCACAGGAGGAAATCTACATGGAACAGCCTCAAGGATTTGTGTAGGATAGTTCTTTGGTTTGCAGACTTTGACGTTCATTGTATGGTCTCAAACAGGCCCCTCAAGCTTGGTATGAGAAGGTGGATTATTTCTTGCTCTCCACTGGGTTCTCCCACAGTCACTCTGATCACATAGTGTACATTCAGCTTCTTGAGGGTGACATGCTAATTCTTGTGCTATATGTTGATGATCTCCTCATCACGGGTAGCTCATCCTCTATGATTCGGCATATTCAGTGTTCTTTGTTGGACCAGTTTGAGATGATAGATCTCGGTCTTTTGCACTATTTCCTTGGTCTTCAGGTGATTCAGTCTTCTGATGGGATCTCTCTCTACCAGTAGAAGTATGCTCTTGACATGCTTCAGTGCTTCGACATGATTGATTGCAAGCCTACTCCTACTCCATTTTAGTCAAGGGTTGTTTTGACTACTACTTGTCCCACTCCTTCAGTTGATTCTACACTTTACAGGCAATTGGTCGGCAGTTTGTTGTACCTGACTCACACCCATCCTAATATTTCCTTTGCGGTTGGTCTTGTCTCTCGATTCTCCCATGATCCTCATGAGAGTCATTGGTAAGCTGCCAAACGTATTTTGAGGTACATTCAGGGCACTAGTTCTCATGGCATTCACTACACATCAGGGGAACCTCACATTGTTGGCTACACTGACTCAGATTGGGCTCGTGATGTCACTGATTGGAAGTCTACTTCTGGCTTTTTTTCTATCTTGGCTCTGGTCCTATCACATGGTCTTGCAAAAAGAAGACTGCTCATGCATTATCATCTATAGAGGCTGAGTACTGAGCTATTGTGCTTGCTAGTCAGGAGATCTTATGGCTTCGACAGTTGATGACTGAGTTTGGTTTTCCTCCTGATAGTCCCACTGTTCTTTGGTGTGACAATTAGAGTGCTATTCATATTTCCCACAACCCAGTAGAGCATCAGTGGATGAAACACATTGAGCTTCATATGCATTTCATCCACCAGTTGATTCAGGATGGTGTTCTCATTTTGGAGTACATTCCCACTTCCGAGCAGGTTGCAGACATCTTCACGAAACCTTTTGCATCACTGTGCTATCTTCAGTTGCACTCTATTCTTGGGGTGAAGGAAGTTGTCCTTGGGGGGTCTTTATGAGGCCTTCCTTCCTTCTTCTTTCAACATGTTCTTTTATCTCTTTTTGGAGAGGAGTTTTTTTCCCACTAGGTTTTCTCCTTTGTATTCGTTTCATAGAGATTTCTTTGTATTTGGGTACCTGATCACGCCTTGTTGTCGGGACCCATCTTTCATGCTTTCAGTAGTTGTTCTAGGTTTTAGCTTCTCCCTAATTCTAGCTTAAGGGGGGGTGTTAGAGTAATTGGGTCTTTACTTGATTAATTAAACAATATTTGTTTAATTCTTTAAGTTCCCAATTATCTTTTTACACTTAAGCTAACATTAGGTGCATATTAATTAATTATTTTATTAATTATTATGTGCAAGCCTAGGGTTTTCCCTTTTTAGGGTTTATTGACCTATTAGAGGTTAATTTTTCTTTTCATTGTATTATCTTTTCACAATACTTTTTTGGTGAATTGGAGCTCTCATCTTTTGAGAATATTTTTCCTGTGTTTTGTGTGTTCTTCATATTATTGCTTCATTGCTTCTCATTATAACAGGTTATTCTGCTTGCAGAAGATCTTCAGGCTACTATGGGGTTGTATTTCTCAACTCCAATAGTTTCATGGGTTCACCCTCAAATCCACCAGCCCTAACATATGTGAACCGAGAAAACTAAATTAAATGACTCCCATATGAGCTAACTAACTGCTTTGCTTCCTCAGATATGTGTTGGTTCACATTACCCTACAACTCAACAATCAACCTACAAACAAATACATCATGAACCCGCCTGTAATTCTCATGACACCTCTTTGCCTGTGAGTGTGGGTAATAATTATAGATTAGCATATTATCAACAAAAGGTTCATGATAGAGCCCAGGCCATGGCCTAACATAGGCTAAACAGTAAAATAGGTATGAAGTCATGTAGAAATTCTTGCTTCCAAGAATATTACTCAAACTCTCATGGAGTCCATCTACAATCATGGTCACTTAGTCAATGTACCTGTTTTTCTCTAAAATCACTTAAATAAAGAAATACTTTCAATCCTCCCAAAAGAAGGCCTATTGACTACCTTTAACCTTATGCAATAGAATTAGAATGTCCCTAACCTCCTTTATCATATGTTCTTGGGTTAAAGGTTTTGGAAGCCTGGAACCTCCCTTTTGAAATTTTAACAACCAATTCCTAGCTATAATAATCTGGTATTAGGATTTCTTCTCGCTAAAATAGCCATAGGAAGTGGTGATGGTCCATTTTTCATAGGATTCTCGGGCAAGAATTTCAAACGCATCCATAATGGTTTCTTTGTCAATATTAAACAACACCCCACCATTGGCATCCCTAATGCACTTGTGAGTAGCATCATACTAGTTCATACATTCCAAGACTAATTTTGGACATTGCAGAGAAGGCGAGAAAACAACATCTTCTATAAGACCACTATCTGTAATCCTCTGCATCATGGGAGAATTGGTAGGGTTTCTAGCTCTTTCCATAAACTCCTCAAGATCAACATGAACTAGAGATGTATCACCAAATTATGGGAGAGAGCTAATGAGACTAGCTTCGGAAACCATTTTAGGAGGTACAGGCCTCATTAACAATGCAGCTACTTCAACAATAAAATACGACAAGAAAATAAACCCAAAACCACCATAACAAGAAACTAAAAGGATCTTCTTTTCTATATGGGAAATGAAAGAGATGGTGAAGACTGAACTCACCTATCATAAACTATGCCACTTCTGAGCTTGAGAAACAAAAAAATACCTTTCCTTCATTGAATTGTTTGTTTTCTAAATTCGGCTTTTCAAATAGGTTTTAAAGTACTTTGTCATGATTAGCATGAAATTCAGTAACACCATCCCCACACGACTTATGCATGTGAGATAACTTTGAAAAGACAATTTATGACGCATGAATTAATTACACATCACTTTCGCGAGATTACCTATCAAAGTAATGATTACTTTCCATTTTTAAAAGTTATGGCTTGCTCAGGAAAGTGCTTCACGTGCTCAAAATATTCCATCTCAGAATAATGATGTCTGCCTTCTTAACTCTGTCTTTCTTTATCTTCGAGCCTACCGGCTAAAAACATCAAACTATTGAACCATTGAACCATTGAACCATAAAGGCTCACTAGTTCGAGGTTCAATTCAAAAAGCACAAGGACTAAGACATTCAGACCCAACAAACTTGACCGACTATTGACCACGTTGAACCATTGAACCTATGAACCTCTGAACTTAACCAACTGGTTCAACGAAGAAAAAGGTTTGACCTTTAATTACATGACTTACAAAATGGGGCCAAAAGATAAAGATGATTTAGATGACCAACCACAAGAAAATTTTCAAGACAACAAAAGTCCGCAAGGAAGAAACTTACATAGGGGAATAAAATGTGGAATACAGGAGTAACAAGTCCATGCATTGTTTGTGAAAACCACCTTGGTTCCATGTACCCCGGTGTATCATATACAATGCTAAATCAAAATAAGTGCTCATTGCATGCTAACCTAGTTGCAATGATGCTCACACTCCATGATCATTTCATACATATTATTCGTTGCATTTGCATTCACTCCTCTATTCCTCTATCTGCCTAAGGCATTTTCTTGCTCTCTATTATTTGAGTCAGTGGTGTCTTACTATATTCACACTGATGTTATGATAGCGCCACCACGAAGAGGGGAAAAATGTAGACACCTAAATTTGATTAATTTAACTAATTAAATGTAGTTTTTCTAAGTGTTCCTTTAATTAAATAATTATGTGTTATTTAATTAATTAATGCTCCCTCCTTCTAGCTAATTAATCTTATTAATTACAATATAGTTCTCCTTTAATTAATTATTTGACAATCATAAATCATTTAATTAATTAAATTTGACCCTTTTCTTCTATTAAATAAATCAAATGCATAATTTGATTATTTAATTCATTTTTGTCCTTTCCTCCTAATATTCCCTCACAGAATTAATTAATTAAATTAATTAATTCTATTTCCCCACATGTCTCCTAACTCTAACCCTTAGCTAACCCTTCCTCTAGCCTAACCCACCTAACTAACCAAAGGGTTTAGTCAACCCTATCCCTTATCCCTCACCATATATGTGCATTCCCAAAATATCCCGAATTTCCTAAAATTTGGGAAATGCCTTTGAATTTGGGGGAACCAAATTTCCTAAAATTTGGGAAAATATCCCAAATATTCTAATCATGGAAATATCCTCATTTTTTGTGAAACCAAATTTCCTAAATCTTGGGAAAATATCCCAAATATCCTAACTCATGGAAATATCCTTATTTTTTGGGAAACCAAATTTCCGAAAATTTGGGAAAATATCCCAAATATCCTAAACCATGGGAGTATCTCTATTTTGTAATCTCTTTTGGAATATAACCTTCCAATGTTATTCCTTCCAATTACACATGTCCTTCTTAAGGACACATGTTATTTGCATTCATGACACATGCCCTTCTAAGGGACACTTGTCTCTTTCTCATCCCTCTCCATCTCTCATTATAGTCTATTTAAATCCCCTATTTTCCTTCATTTTTGATCCACTTTCATTTTCATAATATCATAATGTAGAATTGTTCATCCATTTTCATTTTCATAACCTCATAATGTAGAAATGTCTACTCACCATTTTGCACATCCATTAAGCATCTCATCTCCATCTTGCATCTCATTTTATCTTAACATCCATCTTGCATTCACTATCATGGAACATAATCAAGTATCTATCATTCAACAAGCACACATCAAACCAGGGGACTATCAGATTAAAGGATAATGTAGTGTTTGTAGTTGAACTGCTTCTATTTTCTTTATCTAGTTTTCTTCCTTCTTAACATCCTAATCTTGAGTGTGGTTGAAATATGTGTGTAGTTTAACTGCTTCTAGTTTACATTTATAATTTTTTGCATACAAAATGAGACATTGAGATTTGAGAACATGACACTACATTGTAGAGAGGTTTTATACATTGATTATAAACTACCATTTGGGATATTGTGGCCCCATGGATGAAGATATCAACAAGATGTAGATATTGGTTTCGTGACTATGCAAAAAAAGGTGGCTCCAGTCTTGTTTTCACACACTTGCGCAAGGTACAAACCCAGTCCATAGGAACTTCCTAACTCACACCTGTTTATCTCAATGATATACTTACATGTCTTCCAAGTCACCAAAAGGTGGCTCGAATATTTTCTAAAAATAACATACAATTATATTCCAAGTGTCTTAGTGGCAATAACTGTTGTCTCATCACAAACATGTTTCATTCCCTTTTCTACTATATTTGAGGAATGCCAAATAAAATTCAACAAGCATTCAATATAGTGAAAAAAAAAAAATTAAGATGAGAGTGGGGAGTCAGGACCTGGGAATAGAGCTTGGGAGATTGAAAAGCACTAGAGTCCAGACAAATTGTAGGAATTAGTAGACTTGGTTTTCCTCTTTAGGTGTTCAAATTACGGGTAAGGTTCAAATTTCCTAGATAGTTTACAATTTTAATTTCTTGAGGTTTAAGGTTGTTTGTTTTAAAGCATGTCTACTACCAGCTAACCCTAAAATTGGGAAAGGCACAACAAGTAAAAAATTAGACTATGTCACTCTACTTAAAACTCTAGGTTTCACTAATGAGTACCATGATATTTATGATCTTGCAATTGTCTTACCTCGTAACTTAGATATATATTTGAGAAAAAGGCCTTGGTTTGTGGTAAAATAAGACCAAATTTTAGTATGATGATACCATGGGTGAGTGGATTGGCTTGCATGATATTGTCTGAGGTCTTCCCTTGCTCATAATTTACAATGGTTCTTGCCCAAAATTATAATGATAATGAAAAATCAATCATTAAGAAATATAGTCAAGAAGTAGTGTTACACATTACTAGAGAAGAACTTGGAAAAATATTAGGGTTTACAGTAGAAGATTTTGGAAAAATATGCATTGACCTTGAAAAACTAGCTAGTGCCTATAAAATAATTGATCACCAAAATAAAAATAGTTTTCTCAATAAAATAAAAGAGAAAGGTATATAACTCCCAAAGGATCATAGGTCTCCTTATGGAATTAAAAAAATTCAAACTATGGGCTCAATAAAAGTTTCCCATGCTAGCATTTTCCTTTGGAATGGATAATGTAGCATCATAAATTGTATTTGTAAACAATTTATATAATTATGTAATTTGGAATTAGGGTTTCACAAATTCAGATAATAAAACCACTAACTAACCAAATTAACCATAAATTGAAAGGGGTGAATCCAATAGATTTAGCCACAATCCAAATAAGGAAAGGGTTGAAATTGGTATTAGATTCACTGGTTTGTTTGACTCCTTTCTAAATTGGAATTAGATTTTTAATAATGAATTAGTGTAAAACAAGGAATAATTTAATTAAATTGTCAAAAAAGTGAGTTACAATCATCCCATAGATCCACCAACTAAGATTTGGGCAAAAGGAGATGTTTAAAACCTATTCCTATAAGTTTGGCCTGATTTTTTAGGATTGGGTAGTATAAATCCGCCATGGTCATCCAAATTTTTCTTCGTCAAAAGCTAAAACTGTTCATCACTATCAACTATGTTGAAATTCCTCAATACAACTCCTTCACCCATTTCATGCACACAAAAATATAAGAAAGATGTTTTGGATAGAGGTTTGTTTAAGTCAGAACTTGATTTAGCAATTAACCTTGAATGGAATAATGCAAATACTGAAATAAATGATAAGGAGATATACCTTAGATCTACAATTATTGATGATGATACAATCCTCTTTGAATGTAATCACAAATGTTGAATGTAATGGCATGACAAACACATGAACATGAAAAACCCTAATCATACACACATGCCTGCATGAAGATTGATGCAACATTGCTCCACAATGCTTGAAGGATGAAATGCATCCTCGAATCCCTGAAAAATGCCTGATGATGAATGCTTCATGGATGCATGAATGATAGGGTACAAAGACCTAAGTTGAAATAAATTGATAGGATGTCTTTATAGAGGATTCCCTAGGTAATTTACCAATTAGGCTGACCTCCAATGATCAAGTGTAACCACGGAGAATAAAATCTATCGAGGGGGAGTACCTACCCTATTTCAAATTGGGTCCACATTAAGGGGGACCAAGGAATTTTAGGGTGCCTTGGTCTAGGACCAAGGTTCTCCACACCCTTGTCCTCCAAAATCAAGACTAGTGAATCAGAAAATAAGGGGTGACAGCCTTCGAGATAGAGTTCACCTAGTGATGTCAACATGTGAAATCACAATTGGAGTAAAATGGGACCAAAATGGGCCTAGGAGGGATGCAAATGAGACATGCTAAAATGGGAGCACAAATATGAGATGTAAATTAGACCAGTTACAATTTACAACACTATATTTAGCCCCGACTTTAACAGGAGTATGGACCAATGTAAATGCTCATGGTAAAGTAGAAAGTTGAGAGAGAGGAGAAATTAGGAGTGAGATCACAAGGAGATAAGACATGACTAATTTGGAGGAACCAAGCCCCCAATCATAGGATCTTAACTCACACAATCACATGCAAGGACACACGGAACAAGACAAAGACAAAAAGACTAACAAAGACAAAAGACACAACACAAGGGATTAGTACTAAAAACAAAGACTCCAATTCAACTAGTTGAAGAGACCTTGATAATCAAATGTCTCAAGCATCCTCCCAGAGTTATTCTTTAGGAATATATTTAGTAGGAGATGGTGTATTTGTCTAAATTGGAGAAATAATTGTAGGAACTAACAAAGTATAGTGTGCTTCAATTTGTATGTTCTTGTCAACTTATAAAGTAAAAACTTAATTATTATATGTGTAAGGTGTTGCATGATAATTGGGTTGATGATTCACTCCACCCTTAACAACAATTTTTGGTTTTTTTTTATGTTGATAGAAATATTTATAAAACCAATAACTAACCAAATTAACTATACATTGAAATAAGTGTGAATCCAATAGATCTAGCCACAATCCAAATAAGGAAAGGGATAAAACTATTATTAGATTCACTGGTTTGTTTGCCTCCTTTCTAAATTGAAATTGGATTTGTAATTATGAAATTAGGGTAAAACAAAGAATAATTGAAGTAAATTGTCAAAAATAGTGAGCTATAATTGTCCCACAATGCAATCAACTAAGATTTGGGCAAAAGGAGATGTTTAAAACTTGTTCCCAAAAGTTTGATCTAATTTTTTTAGGACCACAAAGTATAGATTGTCCCCGGTCCTCCCAATTTTTCTTTGTCGAAACCTAAACCTATTTGTCATTATCGACACTATCATAATTCTTTAGTACAACTCCTTCACCTATTTCCTGCACACAAAAAGAGAGGAAAGATGTTGTATATAGGAGTTTGCCTAAGTCAAACCATGGTTTAGGAATTAACCTTGAATGAAACAATATAAATACTAAAATAAATGATAAAGTGATATACCTGAGATCTATAATTTTTGATGATGATGAAATGCTCTTTGAATCTAATGGTATGACAAACACATGAACATGAAAAACCCTAATCACACACATACTTGCATGAATATTGATGCAACTTTTTCTCCACGCTACTTTAAGAATGATATACAACCTTGAATCTCTGAAATTGTCTGATGATGAATGCTTCATGGATGCATGAATGATATTGTATGGTGACTTAAGTTAAAATAAATTAATAGGATGTATTTATATAGGGTTCTCTAGGTAATTTATTGATTAAGTCAACCTCTAATCATCAATTGTAGCCATGGGGACCAAAATCTATTAGGGAGGGGGAGTACCTACCCTATTTCAAATTGGATCCACATTAAAGGGGACTAGGGCATTTTGGGGTGCCGTGATCTAGGACCAAGGTACTCCATGCCCTAGTCCTCCAAAACTAAGACCACCCAATCAAGAAATAAGGGGTGAGAACCTCCAAGATAGGGCCCACCCACCAGTGTCAACAATTGACATGAGGAATGGAGTAAAATGGGGCCAAAATGGGCCTAGGAGGGATGAAAATGAGACATGTTGAAATAGGAGCACAAATATAAGGTGTAAATTGGACCAATTATAATTTATGATGCTACAATTTTGTCCTCATCTATACCTTACCTTGGTATTCTATCTTTTAGTTCTTGATGTCCTGTTTGATGCTACTCACACCCTCTAAGATTCTACATTTTCAACTCCTCTTCTGGCTCTTGTTCAAATCTTAATCATTATTAATAGGACTAGGGTTCACCCACCGCGTTGGTCCTCCTAATCAAGACATAAATTTGGTCCCATAAACAACCATCTCCAATGGTTAGGAATTAAGGCTTTGTGTCAACTTGCTCCAAAAATTTGAACATTAAATGCACAATTAGGTATAAAAGGAAGCCCACCCCACCTCATTTGGAGATGGATAGATGGATGGTTGGAAATAAATTACACTCTAGCAAATCCAATTTAAATTCAAGTGAGAAAGTAATCAAGCATTGAAGGAGAGGTCAAGTCAAGTTCAAGTATTCAAGATGGTATCCATGATCAAACCTTCATGAAGATATTCTACATGACATCCTAAACCCTTTGTATGAGGATTCATGAAAGCTTCATCAAGGTATCAAATTCAATTACAAGCATTCAAGTTCAGATCTAGCCTTTCCCTCAAAAGGAAATTATTTTATATCAATTCAATTCTATTTTCATTGTAATTATCATTTCAATTTCAAGGTTAATTCCTAAACCCAAGGTTTTACCTAAGGAAAACCACTATCAACAATATTTTTATTTCTCTCTTTGTAAAAAATTGGTTCAATTGTTATGACTAAAGATTTTGATAGAGAAAACAATGACAAATAGGTTCATCTTTTACAAGCATGAAAAGTAAGGACCAGGTAGCTCCTACCATCTTGGTCCCAAAAATTTAGCTCGATCTTCTGGTAGTTGATTTTGTGTGTTTTCTTGTTCTCGAAAACATCCCACTTATCTGCCTTGGAATCTGCAAGACAAGGTTGCTCCCACCCTCCTAGTCCTAACTATTTGGCCTAATTTTTTAGCAAGTTCTAATCCATTTTCCCTTCTCAGATCTCTCTATAGCTCTATGTGGAATCAAATGTTATATCATTACTATTTTGGTCCAATTTCTCATTGTTTTTCCTAGATCAAACATTACAATACAAACACAATTTCAACTCTCTAAAAGGGGAAACATCAAAGAGATAATCCCAATCAACATCTCAACCCTCTTCTCTAATTGAATTGTGGCTATATCTACTAGGTTTACCTTCCTCTTTTAAATGTAAGGTTGATCTTGTTGAATTGGTGGCCTTATCGATTCCCTAATTGATGAAACCCTAATTTCACCAACTTATAGATAGTAATGGGGAAGTGGTTGCAAACCTCCTTGAAATGCTATATAATATCCATTATGTCAATCTACCTATTAAACATAGATTTATTGAGCATGTTGTATAATCTATGTAGAAACAATTTGCAATAATTAGAGGCTCCACCTAGACATTTAGGTACACAACCTACTTGGTGGGGAAGGTTGTTGCTTTGTTAACTCGCGCCATTTAATTTATCTCAATGTCGAACTGGGGTTTGTCTAAATCTATTTGCGATAAGGGTCCTTTGTGGGATAATTTTTGGGGATTTTGCACTATACAACAGTGACTAACAATTGGTTCAAACTCCATTAGGTCGGTCAAGAGCTACTAGGAGCTCTCAGTCTTGACTAAAAATCAAACTAAAATCTATATTTCTAAACAACTTATTCCTAAGAAGACTCGAGTTTGACAACAGAAATGTAACAAAACCGAGTTAAGCTGGAATCATGGAGTTTCCTAGAAATCTTGAAACTACTTCTAAGTCTAGAAATCTTAATCTAGATTAAGTTCTGAAATTGAATCTAATTATGCTTGCAAAAATCAAACATAACACCTAAATCCATGATCTGACTTAACAACAATTTTTCTTCCATTTTCACCATCAAACTAACCATTTCATTGCCATTCTATTACCAATCTAATCTACAACAATTATGCTATCCAAACAACAATTTAAAACTAAGTATTACTTATCCTAACAATAACATTCAACTTCAAATCTAATGATGATTATTGGAAAGAAATTACTAACAGTTGAAACTTAATATCTCAGTGAAAAAGAACCAAAGTAAATTAATCTCAAGTTTGAAATTGTAAAAGAACTAAAATCACAACAGAGATCACCTCCCTTCGGTCGAGCGGGCCCTACTCTTCCTCTGGTGGGATCTTGAAACACAAGTATTGAGATCAACTTTCTACTTTCATTGATATGTACTTCCAAAAGGAAGTAAAACAATTTATGAGTCTTACAAAGAAAATTAGGATCAACTGACACTAAGTACTGACTAAATTCTCACTGACTACTCAACTAAGAGCAACGAGATACATAAATATCCTTATTCAAATTTTAAACTAAGGTTACCTACCTATAGAAATAGTAACAACTACAAGAACAAGAGGAGAAAATATCTGAAAGAAATAAATCAACTCCGAGAGGAAGTTGAGTTCTGAATAATGTCGATGAAACACGCCAATGGAATAGAACATAAAGAGAAATTTGTTGGAAATTGATACTCATCCAGTGATTTTAGGTGACTTTTGGTGGTTGATTGTGTTGGGATCCAAGAACACTGAGAAGGGGGGGTGAATCAGTGTTCTGCCAGTAACACTAGATTTTATCCTTTTATACCATACACATATAAATTGGTAAACATATAAACATATAACATGAAGCAAATAAATTATCCTCACAAATGAGCACCATAACACATAGAATTTGTACATGGAAAACCTCAAAGAGGAAAAATCACGGTGGTATTTGTGACCCATTATATCAGTTCACTAGCCATATGAAAGGATATTACATATAATGGGGGCCTTCACATATAGGAAGGCATACTGCCTAGAGCATACTACTCATCACTAAAGAGTCTCACTAACTACAAGATTCTGCTGAATGAACACAATAAAACTGAACTCAAAAATGCATCTACTATGCCAAATAGAGTTCCGGTTCTAGCTCTACTCTATACCGGTATCTCTTCTCCTCCAAGAATTATTTCCAAGCTATCTACAGATCATTGCATGATATAACACTTGCATACAAATTATCTATATACATATACTTTGCATTATACAGTTCTTCTATATTATCCTATTTTGCATCCTATGTCATATCATTATCACATATTTCAAAATGACCTAGCAGACTGACCTATATATACCCATTACAAATAATATTCCTTATGTTGGCTTACAATGCTTTTACAAAAGTTATTCAATGTCGGCCTCGACAATAATTACAAAATGATTTACTAAATAAATCTTCATTGATGTCAGCTTCTTTCAAGTACTGATGTCGGTGCCAGTGTCAATGCCGGTGTAATCCTGGATACTCCAATGTCAATGTTTGTCGGTATATGCCTCCTAATGCCCGTATATGACTTCCATCTGAACTTGTTGCCATCAATGACAACAAAATGAATCTGATGAGTTTCAATTGCCAACAATCTCCCCCTTTGGCATTGATGACAACACTCATGTGAAAAATGTATTCCCTGCTAGTTGCACTAAAATATGCTCCCCTTGAGAAATACTTCTGATATCCTGATATCCTTCCCATGTGATCTTGTCAGTTTTTTTTTCATATTTTTCACATATATACATACTCCCCCTTTGGCATCAATGCCAAAGATCGGTGAAAAAAATTGAAAGAATTCAAAACAAAAGAATAAATGAATACTATTAATGTCATTGGAGCTTGACCAACTTCAAAATTTCTGGGTGAGCCTTATTCAACAACTGAAGATATGTATCTCAGCTGGTTTTGAAGGTGTCAGATATGGATGCTAGTCCACTTAGTAAGTGGGCAAGTGTTTCCTTCTCCTTGACTTCTGTCGGTGTAGGTTTAGAAATCATGTCCATGCACTCTCTCTTATGAACACCCAGTGAATCCAATTTGGGACTCACCAATCCTCTAAGACTTCTTTCTCTCCTAATGACTTTATCTCTCTCCTTCTCAAAAGCAAAAATTTGGTTCTCCAAGGACAAAATTTGTCTTTCAACAGATGTGGTTAGTGCGGTTAATCCATCAAAAGAATTAGCAATACTAGCTACCTTATCATGTAACTCCTTTAATTCACTATCTACATTAGCTGTAAGAATTCCTATGTTACAATAGACCCTGTAGATATTTATACCTTGCTTCAAATAATTCTCAATAAGAATGAGTTTGGCCTCATTTTTCTTTTTTTCCATGTCTATTATCTAGTCAAAGGTTTCTCTTTTAGCTATAGTGAATCTTTCTAGAGCCTGTTAGTCTGCAATCTGCCTCAAAGATTGAAAATTGTTAGAAATATGTTCTATTAGAGTCTTGAGCTTGTCGGAAGGGCTTGCTCCATCTTCAATCTGAAAATCAGGTGTCAATTTGTGCAATACTATAACTAATTGATCAATTATTCTTTTGTCTACAGTACCCTCCTTCAATAGTTTTTGAGTTTCCATCATCATCAACTCAGTGGGACTCATCTCACTGATGGATTTCTTCTCAACCTGAGAAGTGTCAATTGCCAAAACCTTTGCCGGGGAATCAGTTTTAATTGTCGGTATAGATTCAATTTCCTTTACCTTATCCTCTACAACCTCTTTTGCAGTAGTGGCTTCGCCACTTGGTGCAGTGTCAATTACTATTGGTGGAGTATTATCCATAGTATTTATAGTATCCTGTACATTTCCTTGCTCAAAAATAATTTCAGTCGGTATGGACTGCACGCTTTCCTTTAATTCTAGTTTTGTCTGTATGTCTATAGTTACTACCAGTGTGGTCAAAATTGGAGTTGAACTACCCAAAATACCTTTCCCTTTTGATTTGTCAGGAATGGTGGAAGATGTAGCCTTTACAAATTCTTCATGAGATGTAAGAAAATCAAGATTCTTCTAGAAGAATTTGGTCCAACCCTTACTGGTCTCATTTATCACCTCATTTACTCTGCTCATCATAAGACTTATTTGTTGGGGGTTTACTACTGAAAACTGTCTTATTTGCAACATCTATGCATCTTTTCATTTCCTCATTGTTTATAGAACCACACATTTCCAAAAGTGCTACTTCCTTAATCTCCCTATCTCTCTTGACAACTTCAGGTCTTCTAGCATCAAGTTTATTATACAAAGATAGAGGTATCTCCTTCAAAATTCCTATTAAGCCTTTCTTATAAATGTCTATATGTAACAAAATAGCCTCTTCTATTTCATTTTGCTCATCATCCTCTAAATCTTCATAATACATAGATACATTTTTCAAAATTCCATCTTTTGTTATTTCATCAATTAGCTCAGCACGGGTCATTTTAGTCTTACCAGACTAAGTGTCATCACTCTTCTTCTTTTTGCTTGTGGTTGCCAGTGTAGATGTGACTGGTTTCCTCTTCTGTATAGGCTTCCTTGCAGGAGGTGGTGGTGCAGTAGGTTTATTTTCCTTTCTAACAAGTCTCCTCCTAGGCTCTGCCTTCTTCTTCTCTACCGATGGTTGATCCACTTTCTTCCTTTGTACCCTTCTGAATGCTAGAGGTTCATTGTCCTCAAGATTAGAATCAGAAGTGATGGTAGAAATGTAAGTTTTAGGCTTCTTCACCTCTGCATTACTAACCACTGTTGGTTCTATTGTTGGTTTGGATCCAAAACCCAGTTGAGTGTTTATCTTATGAATTACATCCTATACATATGTAGACATCTTTTCTATTTTCTTCTCTCTTCTCTTCCTGTTAAAACCAGTTTTGACTTCAAGTGCCTTCTCTTCTGCTATGCCAAAATGCTCTATTTTGTCATCCAATGGAGCATCTAGAAGCATTTTTGCATAGAGTTCAAAAATGCTATCATCTACCTCATATCCAAGCTCTATAATCTAGATTGTCCTAGGTTCAACTACCTCCATAAGGGTTTCATAAGTTTTCACCATAAAATAGATATCAGTGGAGTACTTGTCCACAATTTTATTTGATATTCTCTCCCTCTGCCTCATGTTTTCTTGAAATGTTTTGAAATACCCCCAAAGTTTCTCATCTTTTTCCGTACCAAGACCGATGATTTCTTCCTTTATTTGCATACCTACTAGTATGTCATGATCCCAATGCTTCTTTCCAAGACCAGGTAGCTTATTCAGGAAGTAAAGCATCAAACATACAATGAGATTACCATATCTAAAAGTTCCTTTCTTAACCCCCTTGATCTTCCCAAGGTTCAACATCAATTCACTCCTCATCCATTCACATAAATCATATTTTGCATTATTCCTTAGCATCTGATATGCAACTTGAATGCACGATCTAGAAATAGAATTCAATAAATTAGATTGAGCTACCTTATAACCTATTATCATGCTTGCAAAATTCACATCAGTGTCGATGATTGTGTTGATCCTCATTGATTTTCTATCAAGAGTTGCACTGGTGAGTTTCTCGACCTCTGTGTTGGAAATTTTCTTTCCAGGTTCTTGTTTGACTTTGGGTAAGTCGATGACTTCTTGAATAGCCTCCTTAGTGATCATGTAAGGCCTATCTAGCCAGATAAACTCATTGTGAACCCTGCTCAGAACATATTGTTACTACTTATTAAGTTTCCATTAGTTTTATATCCAAAGTCATTCTATATACTCTAGTCGGTTACTACTACCGAAATATTCAGTCGGTAAGCACATAGCAATCAATTATAGAAGAAAGTAGTCACAGAGCCTAGTATACACTGAGTTGTCTACCGAGTAACATTCTATGTCTATCGAGTCACAATAATGATACACTGAGTTGATATACACCAAGTGAAATGTTTTACCAGATTCATTGAACCTAGACACTTGTGGAAACGTGTTACAAGATCGAGGTGCAAAAGAACCGTTATCACATTGGAAATTGGATTTAAGGATTGTGTATGATTTTGAGGTCATTTAACCAATGAAATATTTTGTATGCTTATTCATTCAATAAATCATGTTTGTAAGATCAAAGCAATGAACCAGATCACCGACATAAGAGATCTATTTATATAGCATGGATTGGGATCAGATAGAAAAATATTGAGGTATGTGTGTATGAGTGTGAAGACAGACATATGTGAAAAGTAAAATCATGGGGAAGCACTGAGTATTGAGACTGTCAAAGACACAGAGGTCACCGAGAAGGATTTCAGAGAACAGTCAAAGAACAGAGTAAATAGAAGGGTTTACCGAGTTACTTTATGGGTTACTGAGGTATGCTATAAGCAAGGTAATCTCATTTTGAGCACATAGAATCTTCTATAAGATTCCAGATGTAAAGTTGTAGATATTTGTAAAGATTTTATTGTAATATTTTGAAGTTGTAAGAGAAACCTTTAATAGAGTAAAAGACTCTAACAAAGTCTATAAATTGTAAAGCCTTTAACCAGGTGCAACATTTAGAATAAGTGTTGTAAAATCCTTTAGCAAGGTAGATCTAACGATCTTGATACTCCTAATAGGGTAAGCTATCAGAAATAGATGAACATGTAGCTCTAACCGAGCACTCTTTATTATTGCAGTAGAAAAGTTGTGGGTGCCATCCCTACTGCAATTTTTCTCTCTAACCAAGAGTTTCTGTGTAACCAAAATATATGTGTTATGGAGTGAATCATGTATGATTGTTATTTATTTGTTTCAGCTTTATGTTATGTTACAGCAGTTTGTGGTTTATGCATAATAGTAAAGATATTGCTAAAGAAAAGTTTTGAAGGAATGATTCACCCCTCCCTTCTCAGTACATTATCTTTCCATATTGGGCCTACCAATTAGTATCAGAGCTTCAATCTTGGAAAAGGGTTTAACAGCCTAAAGAAAAAGATCTTATCAATGGAAGGCTATAAACAATCTTAGAGAATTGTGCATCTGCAAGAAGAGTTGGATCATGCTAATCAAGTGATTGCAGACATGCAAATACAAATGCAAAAATCATTGAAAGTTAGAAGAAGATTATCTGATGATTTACAGGACTCTCAAGAGCTAGTGGAAGAAATTGAAACATCATCTGAGAATAGCATATCTGAAGAGACTGAAGAGATGATTGGAGAACTGAAAGAAAAGAACAAAGCACTGACTAATCAGCTAAAAGCAATGAAAAGAAGACATGAACATTTCAGCACATAGGTGATTGAGAATCTTGATGCATTAATGACAGCCGAGGAGAAAGTAAGAGATCTAGAAAGAGAAAAACAACATCTTGAAGCTTTAGTACCTGAAAAGAATGATGAAATCACAAGGTTAACTGGAATTCAAAGTCATCTGTCAGATCAATTAGGTTATGCACATCATGAAGCAAATTTGAAAGATGATGAGAATCAAGCATTGAAACTTGAAGTATCAAGGTTGACCGATGAACTTGAAACAAAGAAGAAATCAAAAGAAACACTGAAGAAGAGTTATGAAGCATCAAAGATGTTGGATGAGCAACTGAATACAAGAAGACCCAACAAAGATGCAGGACTCGGTTACAAAGGAAAAGACTCTACCGAGAAGGGAATCCACACTACCAAGAGAGGAGAATTATCAAAGCAAGCTGGAAACAAGAAGAACATCAAAGGAAAGAAGCCTATTTGCAACTACTATGGAAAACAAGGACATACTGCTAATATGTGCCAAATCAGAAAAGGTAAGCAACCAAATGTCACTAAGTCTAATGATTATTGTAACAACTGCAATAAATATGGTCACACATCTAACCAATATAGGACAAAGTCTGTTAGCAATTATCAGAAGGAAAAATTCAAAGGGTTTTGTAAAAACTGCAATAGATATGGACATAGTACCGAGAAGTGTTGGTTTAAGCAAACGAACTATATGCGGTTTGCACACCGAGTAAATATTGGAGGCTACCAAACTCACATAGATCCTTACTGACAATATTCTGCAGTACCATGGGATTACAATACAAGGATATGGTGTGAATGTTGTGGAAGATATGGACATATAAGTGCCAACTGGTTTATAAGGTTTGGAATGAACAACCAAAGATCATGGAGAAATCCTGGTATGGCATGTTTTCATTGTCACAAAGTTGGACACTTGGCTAGAGATTGCAGAGATCAACCTAGAGGAGACACTAAAGAAATAAAAGGCAAATTACAGATGATTTGGAGAAAGAAGGAAATTGTGTCAAATGAAGAAAGCACCTTACCTACCGAGTTAGGTGCACCTATTCCAAATTAATCGGTAAAGGTATGAAGGGACTGCATTCTTTCAAAGGTTAAATCCTAACAATTCCTATTTTATCATGTACTTAATTAAAAAATCTACATAGCTAAAGATGCATTAGGAAATTTAAAATTTTATCAAGTCTTTTTGAGCACTAGTCAAGTCGGTAAATTCAGGAAGCCTGTCTAGTCAGTAAATACAAGAAGTCTGGCTACTCGGTAAAAGCACAAAAAGAAAGGTAAATTGGTTTAAGGGACTGAGTGCATTTAATGCTTTCTAACCTAACTACATGAAGCCCGATAAGGTATATTGTGTATTTAAAGCACTTTGCACAGTCATTTTTCACTTACCAAGTTTTTAGAGAGCAAAGCAAAGAGATTCAAAGGCGATCAAACCACCTCTCGAGTGAGTTTCAAGGTATTTACACATCGATCTCAAGCATTTCTTAGAGCTAGCTACTGGGAAATATCAGTTGTGATTATCTACTTTATATTTGTTTGCCGTTTGAAAGTCTTCAAACCCTAAGAAACTTTTGTTAAGAGATTATCCAAAATTTGCAGTGGCACCTAAGATCCAGAAGCCCGATGTTGTTGAGAACATTGAAAATCCCTCACTGAAATATTCTCTAACTCCTAAAGTAGCATATCAACCGGATGATAAAACTACATTTTCACTCATTCTGGATAGGGTTTTACTAGTTGAGGATGTGAGATTCTTCACTAAATGTCGTGTTGAGGAACTAGGTCATGTTGAAATCAAGGACACATATGATGAATTGGGTACCGATGGGAAATTGGATAGCAAGTATGAACACATCAAAATCAAGGGATTGACCAAAGCCCTAACCTATCCCCGCGTATTCAAACCCCAATGGGTCAAGTTTGTTCTAAGCAGAGGGGTGAACTCACAAAGTTGGTTCCCACTTTTTGGTACATCCTGATTTTTGCTGAAATCATACATTTTTTAGAAAATATAATTATTTAAGCTTTAAGAGGTCCCATTTGAAGTAATTATTTAAAGAGAGTTAGATCAAAGGCTCTTAGATCAAAATTTCTTGGATAGAACCTCTCTACTTCTAAATCATATTTGCAATGGAGTCTCCTTTGCATCTATCAAATGCTGATAAAAAACCAATTTTACATTAGCTTTTGAGGGGTCAAACGAATTCATTTAGAAGGTTTTTTTTCTTAAGGATTTAGTCCTTATTATAAGTTTTCCAAATAGTATAATTTTTAATATATTTAATTTCATTAATATATTTTTATTTTATTTTTTATGAATGTAGGTTTTTCACCGAACATGAACTTCTTTGTTCAATGCAATGGGAAAAATAGTATACTAATTCAAAAAAATTCTGAAAAATATCTATGCACTAGGTATTGATGCCTTGTTTCTAACAAAAAAAATAAAACTGAATTTTGATATATATAGAACAAGTTATGTGTTCAAACGTACACCTATATCTAAATTATAATTAGTCGGAGTTCAAAACTTAATAAAATAAAAAATATTCAACATATCACTATCAAACCACCTGCATGCCCTAGGTATTGATGTTGCAAACCAAAATTTAAAAGAGATAAGTTTTTATCATTTATAGAAAAAAAGTTATACGTTTCGGGATGCACATCACTCTTAAAAAATGTTGTTTGCTATAAAAAACTACTTTTGAGGGAGATGGAAAAATCAATAAAATTTTATTCAAAAAAATTTGAAAAAACTATATTTAGAATCTACAAAAAGGATGTTACAAATCACTAGTTTACATCATCTTTAAATTCTTAATGGTTTAAAAGTTATAGGTGTTGGAAAGTGAAGTTTTTTTGCAAAATGTTCATCTAAGTGTCAAAGTTGGTTAAAAAGTGGGAACCAGTATTGCTCATGATGATTTCATGTGGTTAGCGGAGCAACCATTCAAAATCACCAAGGAAATCATTCATTTGATCACTGGTTACCCTATTTTTTATCATGCCCGAGCTCAGAAAATGATATCACAAAAGGAATTGATCACTCTAACCGGAGTTGAATCTGATTGCAGAGGACTAAAACTAAACAATGTCATAGATGCAGAGCTAAAGTTTTCCATTAGAGTAATAGGTTATTGTTTCTTCCAATCGGTGAGGGAAAACAGTGTACCTTGTGCAGTAGTCGATTTAGCATATAAAATTGTGAAGAAAGGAATGAAAATTGATCTTTGTGAAGTAATCCTGAAAAACCTGTTTGAGAATCTAAACACCATAAGGAAGTCGAAGAAGAACAACTTGGCCAATACACTGAAGTTTGGATCACTTCTAGTATGCATGTTTTTTTATTTTGAGAAATTATTTCCATCAGTCGGTAATGTAGTTTGGGAAGTACACCGACCAATCACCCATCAAATTAATGACTTAATCAAAGGACTAGGTGATAACTTTAATGATATTATCGATGATTATTTCAGCAAGTTTCAAGAAAAGATGCATAACAGGTATAGAATTCCACCCCAGTTAGTAGAGAAATACAAGGATGACATATGCTTTGAAGTGGACACCGACTACTGCTATGTTAATGTTGTGGAACCGAGAACTCAATCTTTGCCACATATGGGTTATTAGATTCATTTTGACATCACACAACAACGGATAGATGATTTTCTTACATTACCAAGGCATGCTACCGAGTTTAGGTATGGAACCTATGAAGAAGTTAAAGAGAAAGTAAAGATGAGCATTGTAGTACCCAAGGCTACAAGGAAGGCAACAAAAATGATCAAGGCATTAACGGAGAAATTTGGAGAAGGTTCTTCCTCCACACCTGTCAAGGGCACTATAGTAATCACCGAGGAGGAATCTGAAGCTCAAGAGGCAGCTATTACACTGAGCACCGAATTGCCTAAAGGAAAAGTTTTGAAAAGAAAGAAATAGGATACATCAAAGGTATCGCCGACTCCTTCAATAAAGCGCCCAAACACAAGATCATCTGCAGCATCACTGAGTAAGAAACCAAAGAATGTTGCTGCACCCAAGGTAACAAAAACTTACAAGAAATCTACTCGGAGACTCATTTTGACTAAAGAGTCCAGTGACACGAATCTAAAGATGCAAACAAATTTCAGATTATCAAGAGTAAAAAGGTAAATGTACATAGTGTTGACAATTTTTGTACCACTCTGAAGCAATATGGTGGATTTGGAGCATTCAGATATGTTAAGTATGAATCCAGATCTAATGATGAAAAGAGACAAATAGAAGAAGTCGTCATCTGCACACTACTGAAATTTTGATTGGTCCCATTGGAAGTATAAATCTCTTCCAAATGAATTATAGTTGCATATTAATAATAGCTGGAAGTATGCCATGGACTTAGAGAAACAGATGAGAGAAAGAAGTCTGGTACATCTTTTTCAAGACATGTTGGTAGATGAGATCACTGAACATCTAAAAAACTGCCACACAAAATTCCTCGTCAAGCAAAGAGCATTGAAATTGATGAATGGCCTTTACTTGGATGTAGAGAATGAGACCAAAGAAAAATGGCAGGAAATCTTTCAAATCAAGAATGTTGGTGAGCAAGCTGAAGTTGAAATAGTTGATGTCACTGAACAAGACCTTGCTGGCACTATACAAGTTGATGAGGATATCATGGACACCAAGGCACCTGAACAGGAAATCATAGAAGGGACTGCATATGCCAAACTAGTATCCAGTGAGTCAATTTAGGAACAAGTTCAGCCCTATCCTCTGGTCACTCAACCTACTTCAATCGAGGCCCCTCAAGATACTGAGCAAGGAACAAAGGGTCACAAGTCTACAGAAGGAGAAACTACTTCTTAGGCCACTAAAGAACAATCTTCTCAAGCTCCTTCTAGCACTGAAAAATGTTACATCTGAGAACCCAAGCACAGAAGCACCGAAGGACACCACAAAGGCTACATCAAAGGTTCAAGAAATTGATAAAAGTGTTGCCTCTACCAAGCAACCTACTGAGGGTCACCAAGCCTCACAAGGCATAGTTTCAAATTAGATTTGTCAAAACCAATAGTGTTGCCGAATGTAGACATTTCCAAATTAAAAGGGCAAGCACTCATTAAATTCGGTGAACTATGCAAAGCCAAAGCAGAACAAGAGAAGCAAATGGCTATTCAATGTTGGCATATGCACACTCCAATGAGACATTATATGTGATTGAAGGTTTTGTCATTGATGGAAACCTTGCAATCCTATGGCACCAGCAAAGGCATTATACTGGCATCAGCAGATCACACTCTACACCGGCACTCAGGACACTGGCACAGGCACAAAAGAAAGGAAGTATAACGGCACAGAGGCTGACAGGATTTTGTTATATTATATTTTGTTTATTATTGAAAAACTTTGTAAGCCGACTTGGCAAATTGTAAAATGACTCTTATATATAAAAGATATCAGTGTAGACATTTGAAGAGGAGATGTAAGCATTAAGGAAAAATATTAGGTAGACCTATTATGCGAAATATAGGTTAAGGGGTTTCTGTAAGCAGTAGAGCAGCAACTGGTACTGGATCAGGCATTGAAGATGCTATTGTAAAGTAGTACAAGATATTGGATTTGTATAATCCTCATTGTAAGTCAGTGAGACTTCCCATTGAGCAATGAGCTCTAGGCAGTTGGCCTTCCTGCATGTGCAAGCCCCTATTGTAAGTAATATTCTCTTATTGGCCAGTGAGTGAATATTGTGGGTCACAAATCCCATTGAGGTTTTTCCCACACTGGGTTTCCTCGTTAAAACCTTGTGTTATGGTGTGCTTTTCATGTGGATGTTCTTGATTCTGTTTATTGCATTATTTCTTGCATACCAGTACACTGTTATATTATGTTATGCATGTTTTAAGTCAAAAAATTCTATATACCGGTTAGATACTGATTCACCCCCCCTCACAGTATCTATGAGATTCCTAACAATTGGTATCAGAGCCTAGTCCTCTATTTTCAGAAGCCTAACAGCTTGAGGAAGATCTTGACACTGATAAAGATGGAAAATCTGATGAAGCAACTAGAAGGAGCTCTTTCAGACTATGATGTAGAGAAATTGAAAAATGTCAAACTAGAAGATGATTTAAGGGTAGCTCAGAATATCATTCAGGCGCTTCAAGAAAATTTTACTGTTGCAAGAAATAAGAGAAGAGAAATTTGTGAAAAATTCCAAAATGAGAATGATGAAAAGGAATCACTTAATGATATAATAAGCAAGTTGAAACAAGAGAACATGACAACAAAGAATGAGATGCAGGATATGACTATGAGATTTTGCAAAGAGATTGAGGATAGGAAGAAGAATGAAGAAGAATTGACCAAAAGACTAAGTGATGCAGCAAATGAGAACACAAGACTTAGCTATGAAAATGACATGTTGAAGATAGATCTGATGCATACTCAAAATGACTCAAATGAACTAATGAGAAAAAAAGAAGTCTTAGAAAGAGAACTAGAAACTGCAAATCAACATTAAAGAAAAATTCAAGAAAAGCTCAGAGGAACTTGGCACCTTGCTGAAGAATCAAAAACCTAAAGGTGACACTTCTGGAATTGGCTTTGAAGTTGGTGAAAGCTCCGGTACTACAAATACTCAGGATCACAGCAAACCGGTAAGACAACCTAATGCTTATAAATTCAATGGAAAATGCTTTAACTGTAATAAGTATGGTCATAGAGAAAATGAATGTAGATCTTGAAATTATCAGAATATCAACACACCCACTGGTCAATGTTCTAAATGCAACAAAGTAGGTCACAACTTTGAAAACTGTAGGATGAATGTGAGATGTTATGTTTGTGGAAGATTTGGACATTTATCTAATCAATGCAGAACACAAACCGACATAGGTTATGGGAAAGCTCTTCAGAAGAATAATGTAACTTGTTATGCATGTAACAAGATTGGGCATATTGCTAAATTCTGTAGAAGTAAAGGAGCATCGGTAGACAACAAAAGTTCTAGCTTGAAAGGTAAAGAAAAAGTTGAAGAGGTTAAGCAAGAATTCTCAAAACAATGGATTAGAAAAGCTGATCTAAATATTAGGAATACTCCTCCACCGGTAGAACAAACCAATGCTTCACTGGCAGAATAGAGTGATGCTTCACCGGAAGGATAGAGTAGTGCTCCACTGACAGGAAGTTCTTCATCTAATTGAAGAAAATTTCTTTGAGGGTTTGGCAATCTATTGACACGTGCTATTATTCTCTTGGTTAGAGATAAGAAGTTGGAAATTACTTATTACCGGCAAACAATGTTAAGTGAATACTTAACCAGCATGCAATTAATGTGGTAGATGGCGAAAAGACACTATAAAATCAAGGTTTTGGCTCCATTTCATTTCACTGAGATTTCAAACCTACGAAGGGCATCAAGTTTCCGAGCTAAGGCATTTTGAGCAAGAAGCAAGAACACTCCAAGCAATCATCCATCCTATAGGCAGTAAAAGGTATTTAATCATGGCGTCCACCTCTGCAATTGAATATATAGAAAACCCTTCTATTGTTGAAGTGATAAAAAGACCTAGGCCCATATTTCAGTTAGTTCCTGAGGTAGCAAAGAAAGATGATACCTTAGGTGCTTTTTCTCAAATTCCTAAGGGAGTTGTTTATGTTGAAGACCCCAAAATGTACATCCACTGCAACATTGAGGAACTAGGAGATGAAGAGATTAAAACTATGATATGTGATAAAACCGGCAATGTAAAAGATGGACACAAGATCATTGAGACCCTAGGATTTACAGAGATCCTTAGCATTCCTGAATTCCCCAAGGATGTGATTAGGATAGTCTTAAGCAGGGTACATGGTGAATTTTTCTGGTTAGATGCAGTCCACAAAATCACTAAGGAAGCTGTGAAAGTTGTCATAGGGTTAGCAATCACCGGCAAAAGGCCAGATAAAACCAAGAAGGTATCCAATGACCTAGTTACAAACCTAATTGGTGCAACATTTGACAAGAGGTCCCTAAGAGTTAATGATGTAACAAACATTAATGTGAGATTTATCAACATGATATTAGGGTATAAAACTACTCATGCAAATAGACTCAATTCAATTTCAAGTTTATGCATTAAGAGTGCTTATGATATGGTCATAGATAATGCAAAGATTGATATATGTGAGTGGTTAAAGGATGAATTAATTGACAACCTTGGAAAGATTAAGAAGGACAAGAAAGGAACTTTCAGGTTTGGAAATCTGTTAGTATGTCTAATGCTACATATAACAAAATAGGTTCCCGGTATAGGCTACAAAGAACTTGGATATGATATACCAGTAGGAAAACAGTTAACAGAACTATTCAATAACATGGGAGAAGACAAGGAAAACAATATTCATGACTTCTTTCAAGCATTAAAGGCCAAAATGAAGAAAAGAATTAGGTTATCACAAAAGATTGTCGACAAATACAAAGATGAAATATGCTTTGTAATCAAGAAAGATGAAATCTGGATAGAAGCAGTCATCCCTAGGATAGTTTGGGTAACCAAGATGGGCTATGAAACAAATGATCATATAATTGAAACATATGCTAAAGCACTTCTGGAAGCCCCCAGAGAACCTAAGGAAGAAGTATTTGGTAGTGCAGAAACTATTGAAAGCCAAATACAATCAAAGAAAAGAGTGAAAAAGGTTGAGGCAATTGTAAGGAAAGGTTCCAGACAAGCAAAAGCCATCAAAGAAGATGTGTTGAAGAAAACCGATATAACAGAGGATGAGTTAGCAGCTCCACAACCTGAAACTCACCTATCACCGGTAGGTACTTCTTTGGAAGGTGACATGCCTGCAACTTTCAAAAGAGTTGTAAGAAAAAGAGATCCCTCACCGGCAACCACACCCTTACCCAGGAGGACAAGACAAAAACAACAAGCAGTGAGATCTCCGGTAAGAAAGGCTACACCAAAGAAGAAGAAACTGACACCCAAAAAGAAGAAGAGGACAAACAAAGACTTGGCCCCTCTTGATATACTGCTGAATGAAATTATAGAGGAAGGTAAATTGAAGAACATAGAGAAAATATATGACACCTTAATAGCTGATGAAAAAGAACAAGTTGAAAATAGTGTTATATTGCATATGGATATGTATAAGAAATTTTTGATGGAAGTAGTCAATGAAATTCCAGATGAACTATTTAAAAGACTAGAAGCAAGAAGACAAGTAGTAATAGAACTGGACAAGAAAATAAAGATTGAAAAGCTACTTGTTGTATATCCTGTAAACTCACCCAAAGAAATTGATGACCTAATTGCTCAAGCCAATAGGACAGTATTTTCTACTGCACACCGACATGTTGCTTTAATGGTTGGAAGAATTAATGAGGTGACTGAGGAGATAGAAAATGGATGGGATATATTCCTAGTTGAGAAAGAAAAACAAGAAGAGTACAGGAACCCCAAACCCATAAAGGTTTATCAAAAAGATAGAGACAAGGGTAAAGGTAAAGTTGGTGGACCACCTAGTATCAAGGTTAGAGACAACTTACCCCCACCTCCTCTAATTACTCCACCGGTAAAAACAATAGCTATAGAAGATCAACTGGCAGCTGAGAGTATGGATGTAGACGATGATAATCCTAATCCTGAAATCTTATATACTGTGGATGTTGATACTCAAAAGATCAACATTGTGGTAGACAAAGATACAACTGATAAGACTAATATGGCTAATGAGCCTCTGGTAGCTGAGGAAACTAATAACACATAGGAGAAACCGATAGAAGACAAAGAGAAAAAGGCTCCAGAACTGGAACAACAACAACCGAAATAGGTACATAAAGAAACAGTACCACCAGCAACTAGTGAAGTAGAAAAACCATTGCTTTAAAGAAATGCAGACACAAACAGACCTACCAGAGGTCAATACAAGCTTGGTTACTTCCACCGGTACTCAGATTGTTGATTCATCATCAAGCTACAAATCAACTAATGTGACTAATGTACTATTAGATTCAATCAAGAAGATAACCGACTGCAACTCACAAGCTTACAAGGCAATTGATGATACCATACCAATTTTGAAGGTAATTGCTCCTAATTGTAATATAGACAATAAATATTCTTTAGGACAACTTGATACACTGTGTAAATATATCACAGAAAACATTGAGAAAATAAAGAGTCATTGAAGGATAAAGTAGAAGTTGAAAAACAGAAATTCTTTGATGAGCAAATAAAGAAGTGTAACAAAGATTTTGACACACTTCTACCAAAATTATGTAATTTATTGAAAGAGTACAAAAATCTGTACAAAGATACCTATAAAACAAACTTTTTGACTGTAGATATAGACAAGAAGATGAGCAAGGTACAAGATGAGATCAATAAACTTGCAGATAATTTTGTTAACTCACCTGATACACTATCAGTTTTTGAGGAGAAAATAACAAATTTTGAAGAAGAATTACTTAAATTGGAAAGAGAGAAAGAAAGAATAGTGAATAAGGCAAAGCATTTGAGATCAAAACTAAGTCCAAGATTGGACTATCTAGCATCACTACGAAAGGAAGTATCTGAGGCACTAATACAGGGAAAGAAAACACCGGCAGAGCATTTGCAGCATCTCACTGGTACAGTGAAGAGAATAGAGACAACAATAAAGGATAGAAAAAAGTTTATGGATAGTATAAACTTGATTTTGGGAGATCTTTTTCAAATTGTAACCACCCAATTACAAGGTTGAAACTAGAAACTATACTAACATCTTGACAACCTTTGTCATTGATGCCAAAGGGGGAGTAGTGGGATGAGAAAATTCAAATCACAGGAATCATATGCTCAGGGGGAGCTCACACATTTTTGGTAACATTTTTGGACTTCACATTTTTGGATACATCTTTTGAATTTTCTCATGAGTATTGCCATCAATGCCAAAGGGGGAGATTGTTGGCATATGCACACTCCAATGAGACATTATATGTGATTGAAGGTTTTGTCATTGATGGCAACCTTGCAATCCTATGGCACTGGCAAAGGCATTATACCAGCATTAGCAGATCACACTCTACATTGGCACTCAGGACACCAGCACTGGCACAGAAGAAAGGAAGTATATCAGCACAGAGGCCGACAGGATTTTGTTATATTATATTTTGTTTATTATTGAAAAACTTTGTAAGCCGACTTGGCAAATTGTAAAATGACTCTTATATATAAAAGAGATCATTGTAGACATTTGAAGAGGAGATGTAAGCATTAAGGAAAAATATTAGGCAGACCTATTATGCGAAATATAGGTTAAGGGGTCTATGTAAGCAACAGAGTAGCAACCAGTACTGGATCAGGCATTGAAGATGCTATTGTAAAGCAATACAAGATATTGGATTTGTATAATCCTCATTGTAAGTCAGTGAGACTTCCCATTGAGCAGTGAGCTCTAGGCAGTTGGCCCTCCTGCATGTGCAGGCCCCTATTGTAAGTAATATTCTCTTATTGGCCAGTGAGTGAATATTGTGGGTCACAAATCCCACTGAGGTTTTTCCCACACTGGGTTTCCTCATTAAAACCTTGTGTTATGGTGTGCTTTTCATGTGGATGTTCTTGATTCTATTTATTGCATTATTTCTTGTATACCAGTACACTGTTATATTATGTTCTACATGTTTTAAGTCAAGAAATTCTATATACCGGTTAGATACTAATTCATCCCCCCCTCTCAGTATCTGTGGGATTCCTAACATTCAAAAGAAGAAAAAAGTACTTCAGAAGGTGAAAGCACTATTAACAGATATGCTACCTGAAGCTACAGTGACAAAAGATGCAGCCATCCACATTCAACTGGATGAACTCCTAACTAAAATAGAGACATCTGGAGTAGACGCATCTGAATATTTGAGCAAGTTAAAGGGCAAAGAGCTCACTGCTAAAATGATTGAAGAGGTACAGAAGGCTATTGCTATTGGCAAAGTAAAACAGGTCAAATTTATTGCTGAGTTGTCCCCTCAACTCAAGCACATTCTTTATTTATTTCAGAAACTCTGTACATTTTCTTTATTCATTAAGGATATAAAAAATAAAACTGAAGTGATTAAGAAAGAGATCACCGATCTCTCAAATAAGTTGACCACTGAGCCAAATTTTATTCAGCATTTTGATACAAAGTTACAAAAGCTCATGGCTCAACAATTGGAACTTAGGAATGAAGAGCACAAGATAAGGATGGACATAATGACTCTTCAGACATTATTCATTCCTCATCTTTCATCCATCCAAGAGCAAATCAACAAAGCTACCTCCCTATCCACTCAGCAAGAGGGAAGCACCTTCGATGGACTAATTTCACTGTTAGCTGACATTACAGCTCAGAATTCACTCATGGATAGTGTCAAGGATGCCCTCTTTGCTGCCCTTACCGATGCCAAGACAAAGTATAAATCCATTTTTGACCAATTTCCACCACCGAATGGTAACTAAGTTTTGATGTTTGTCAAAAAGGGGGAGTGGATATAGCATCAAAGTATCAAAGAGGGAGTGTTGTATACAGGGGGAGTATGCCAAGCAGAATAGAGTATCCAAACAAAATTTTGACAGCACTGAGCAGTGTCAACCGAGCAGTTATCACAGAACATTGATCACCGAGCATGCAAAATCAGAGTTTTGTACAATATATTGATAAGGGGAGTATATCTGAAACATACCATTTTGTTCACTAATGTATATATTGTCTGTTTAGTCAAATTTTGTAAGTATATAGATTTTTGAGTTATGACTTTGAAAGTAGTTTTGTCAAACATCTCAACTAGTGTCAAAAGGGGATATTGTTACTACTTATTAAGTTGCCATTATTTTTATATCCAAAGTCATTCTATATACTCTAGTCGGTAAGCACCGAGCAGTTGGTTATAGAAGAAAGTAGTCACAGAGCCTAGTATACACTGAGCTATCTACCGAGTAACATTGTATGTCTACCAAGTCGTAATAATGATACACTGAGTTGATATACATCGAGTGAAATGTTTTACCAGATTCATTGAACCTAGACACTTGTGGAAACGTGTTACAAGATCAAGGTGCAAAAGAACCGTTATCACATTGGAAATTGGATTTAAGGATTGTGTATGATTTTGAGGTCATTTAACCAATGAAATATTTTGTATGCTTATTCATTCAATAAATCATGTTTGTAAGATCAAAGCAATGAACCAGATCACCAACATAAGAGATCTATTTATACAGCATGGATTGGGATCAGATAGAAAAATATTGAGGTATGTGTGTATGAGTGTGAAGACAGACATATGTGAAAAGTAAAATCATGGGGAAGCACTGAGTATTGAGACTATCAGAGACACAGAGGTCATCAAGAAGGATTTCAGAGAACAGTCAAAGAATAGAGTAAACAAAAGGGTTTACCGAGTTACTTTATGGGTTACCGAGGTATGCTATAAGCAAGGTAATCTCATTTTGATCACATAGAATCTGCTATAACATTCCAAATGTAAAGTTGCAGATATTTGTAAAGATTTTATTGTAATATTTTGAGGTTGTAAGAGAAACCTTTAACAGGGTAAAAGACTCTAACAAAGTCTATAAATTGTAAAGCCTTTAACCAGGTGCAACATTTAGAATAAGTGTTGTAAAATCCTTTAGCAAGGTAGATCTAACGATCTTGATACTCCTAACAAGGTAAGCTATTAGAAATAGCTGAACATGTAGCTCTAACTTAGCACTCTTTATTATTATAGTAGTGAAGTTGTGGGTGCCATCCCCACCACAGTTTTTCTCTCTAACCAAGAGTTTCTGTGTAACCAAAATATATGTGTTATGGAGTGAATCATTTATGATTGTTATTTATTTTTTTCAGCTTTATGTTATGTTACAGAAGTTTGTGGTTTATGCATAACAGTAAAGATATTGCTAAAGAAAAGTTTTGAAGTACCGATTCACCCCTCCCTTCTTAGTACATTAGCTTTCCATATTGGGCCTAACACATATCTGATAACTTCATCCTTGAATTCTAGTATGTACAGAATATCGGTTAACCCTACATCCTCAATTGCTCTGTATTCTAGTTTGATGGTTCCGGAGTCTCCCAGTATCATGGATTGATACATTCTTTTGATGTCCTCTATGCCTAGATCCTCCAGGGTGCAGTGAATGTATTCCCTCATGTCTTCAACATACATCACATTGTCAGGAACCCTAAAAAATGCTCCCATAGAGTCTTCTTTCTTAGCAATTTCAGGAACCTCCTTGAATATGGGCCTTAACCTATCCTTGACTTCGACAATGGTGGGATTTGCAATGAAAGTAGGAGCTGAAGATCCAAATGCCATTTCAAAGAGTACCTAAAAGTGAACGCTGGTGGAAGATTGAGTGTTTCTTAGATAACTGCTCGAAATCCTTTCAGAATGCCATTGCTTTCTCTTAATTCACCTTTTTCTTTGCTCTGAATGATTGAATGCTCAGTGAGTAAAAATTAATTCACTTACCCCTTTTATCAGCAAATAAAACCCTAATATTTCTTTGTAATAAATGCTTCGCGAACAACCCTATCAGGTGTCGATTTCATAGTCTTGTGTCGCGCGAACCTTTATTTATGATGAACATAACTCTCCAGATCTCTTTAGATCTCCCCTAGGGTAATATGCAGGATTTTGCAATGACTTTTCCAACCCCTAAGGCTTATGCCTCAGTTACCGGTGGAATTTCTTGTCAGTGGAGGAATACCCTATTCTACCAATGGAGTTATCGGTGTAGATCCATCTCCACTTGGTTCTTCAGCTTTTCTAACCCATCTCTTGGTGTGTTCTTGTTGTATTTCATCTACCTTCTTCTTTCCTTTCTCATTATCTTTATCACTGCTAACCGATTGAGTCTTGCTTCTAAAGTATTTAGAAATATGGCATATTTTGTTACATGTATAACATGTAACATTGTTCTTCTGAATTGCTTAAACAAATCTGGTGTCATTCCTTGACCTATAGTGATTAGCAAAATGTCCAAACTTTCCACATGCATGAAATTTAACATTCATTCTGCAATCTTCCGATCTATGACCATATTTCTTGCAATTTGTGCATTGACCAGAACAGAATTGTAGTTTTGATTTGCTTTATTTCTACATTGTTTAGCCATATGCCCAAATTTATTGCAAACAAAACATCTACCATTGACTTTATAAGCATTAGATTTCCTTATTGGTTTCCTCTGTTTTGATGATTTTTGCATACCGATTGTCTAATCTTCATTTGCAATACCAGAGCTTTCACCTTGTACAAATCCAAGTCCTCTAGAATCATCAATCTGTCTTTGTCTTTTCAATAAGTCATCCAACTATGCATCACTAATCCTGAATTTTTCTTTATACTCACTTGTAGTAGTCATATCATCTCTTGAAGTAGTTATTTGTCTTTCAAGTTCTTGTTCATTGTTCTTCGAGTGTGCCAAGTTAGTTCTCAATAGATTAATCTCATGAGTCAATCTGCCACATTCATCAAATTCATTTTTCAGAGATATAACAAGATTATCTTCCTTCTTCTTTCTGTCCTCAATATCTTTTGATAACCTCATAGTCAGATCTTGCATTTCATTCTTCATGAGCATGTTTGCTTGACTTAGTTTCTGACATTGTTCCTTAAGTGCATTCTTCTCCTCGCCATCTGGGTTTTGCAAAAGTTCTTTTCTCTTGGCTTGAGTTGATGATAACCTTTCTTGCAAGATAAGAATGAACTCATTTGTAGAATTCAATTCTTCTTGCAATTTCAAGTTCTTTATCCTTTCAGCATCATAATCCTCAAGAGCCATCTCAAGTTGCTTCTCCATAGCCATGTCCAAAGATTCTGGTTTCAAGATCTTCCTCAAGTTGTTAAACTTCTTCCGAGGTACCAGGATCTGATACCAATTGTTGGGATCCAAGAACACCGAGAGGGGGGGTGAATCAGTGTTCTGCTGGTAACACTAGATTTTATCCTTTTATACCATACACATATAAATCAGTAAACATATAACATGAAGCAAATAAATCATCCATGAACACCATAACACATATAATTTATACATGGAAAAACTCAAAGAGGAAAAACCACGGTGGGATTTGTGACCCACAATATCAATTCACTAGCCATATGAAAGGATATTACATATAATGGGGGCTTGCACATGTAGGAAGGCACACTGCCTAGAGCATACTGCTCATCACTAAAGAGTTTCACTAACTAAAAGCTTCTATTGAATTAAAACAATAAGACTGAACTCAAAAATGCATCTGCTATGATAAATAGAGTTCCAGTTCTAGCTCTGCTTTGTACCCGTTCATAAACCTTGAACACTACTATCAGTATCTCTTCTCCTCCAAAAAATCTTTCCAAGCTATCTATAGATCATAGCATGATATAACATTTGCATACAAAAGATCTATATACATGTACTTTGCATTATACAGTTCTTCTATATTCTCCTATGTCGCATCCTATGTCATATCATTATCACATATTTCAAAATGACCTAGCAGACTAACCTATATGCCCATTACAAATAATATGCCTTATGTTGGCTTACAATGCTTTTACAAAAGTTATTCAATGTCAGCCTCGACAATAATTACAAAATTATTTACTAAATAAATCTTCCTTGATGTCGGCTTCCTTCAAGTACTGATGTTGGTGCCAGTGTAATATTCGATACTCCAATGCCGGTGTCTGGCATTATATGACTTCCATCTAAACTTTTTGCCATCAATGACAACAAAATGAATCCAATGAGTATCAATTACCAACAAATTATTTGTTCAAGTTTGTCATTGATGGAAACTCTTCGTGGTGATTCAATATGGCAGTTGTGATTCATCTTATCTGGAAGTTGGTGTTAACTGGTAAAACATGGTATTTTGGTAACGTGTTGGTCTGAAATGACTTCCAATGATTGTGGTGTTTTTGTGATCTCAGTGATAGGGAAGACCTTTAGGAAGTGTGTGATTATAATATTTTGTCTGGTGCTATGTTTTGTTTAGTCGACTTTGAGCTATACTTTACATCTCTTGAAGCCAACTTTAAGGAGATTTCTTTTTTGTTATGACCGGATATTAGAGATGTGGTGATCCATTTTGGTGCGATTGAACACAGTGTCACATGCACATTTTTCTTTCAGACCAACTAATAGCTAACTAAGATAGAAACAAAGCATTTAGCAGAGCAGAGACAATCAGAGATTCAAAGCTTAACTGGAACTTATTTTTGTATAGTCAGATGCTAATTAAGAGTTCATTTCATTGTATTTACTCATTATAATCAAATTGTAAGTCAGTGAGACTTCCCTGAGGGTTGTATCCCTCCGAGAAACTTTATTTGAGTAGTGAGCTCTACGTAGTGAGCCTAAATGCAAGTGCATTCCCCATCTATGTAATATTTATGTACTCTTGGCCATAGTATATGAATATTGTGGGTTCCAGCCCCACTGTGGTTTTTCCCTTTCCGGGTTTCCACATAAAAATTTCGGTATTGTGGATTTATGTATTCTTTGTAGCATGTTTATGTTCTTTTTTGTTATGCATTATTAACTGGTAGATAAAGAATAAGTTTGTGGTTTCAATTTTTGCTAGATCACTAATTTGCCCCCCCCCTCCCCCCCCTACGCCTCTCAGTGATATTTTATTCTAACAATTGGTATTAGAGCATAGTTCCTCTAAGGAAGCTTAACCACTTGAGGAAGATCTAGGAAATTGATTCAATTGATTTTGGTTTTTCAGAGACAACTCAATGTGGCACTTGAGGATCTTGATGCAGGTAGAAGTGAGGTTTGTACCTTGAAGAAGAACCTAAATGTTGCTGATGAATTCTTTAGTGAGATAGAGGATCAAGCAAGTATCTGTAGAGAAAAGAGGAAGGCATTAATGGACAAGTTGAAGGAGAAAGAAGATCAGATCATGGAATTCAAGAATAACGTTGATGAGGTTAAAAAGCTTTAGAGAGAAAATATTTCTTTGAAGAATGAGATGCAATCTATTGTGATGAGATTGACTAAAGAAATTGAGGACCAGAAGAAGAATGAAGAGAACCTGGCACAATCATTGAAGGGAAGAGATGATGTATTATTTAGGTTTACCTATGAGAATGATCAGTTGAAGCTTGACTTGACTCAGCCAAGGAATAATGGTCAAGAACTTGAAAGACATGTTGCTACCTTGAGGGATGAACTTGCTACTACCAATGAATAGAAGGACAAATTCAAAGCTAGTTTTGCAAGACTTGATGAGATATTGGAAATCCAGAGACATGGAAGGATATGCGAGGTCTAGGATTTGAGAAAGGTGAATCCTACGGATCTAGACAAGGCAACACTAAACCTGATCAGAAGAAGAGCAAGAATCCTCAAGTAAGACAACCTAATGCTCATAAATTTAATGGTAGATGTTTTACTTTCAACAAATTTTCTCATATGGAGAGTCAATGTAGAAGTGGGATGAATAATGGTATGATGAACAACATGAATAATGATCCTACCTTTACCGATCAGTGTTTCATATATAAGAACTTTGGAGACAAGTCAAATGTGTGTAGAGCAATAATAAATAACTTTTAGAACAAAAGATGCTATGCTTGTGGAATGTTTGGACATATTTCTAAATAATGCAAATCAAGACAAAATCAGATGAACTTTAGACCAATGAAAAATAATGTTGTTTGTTGAGCATGCAACAAAATCGGTCATATTGCAAAGTACTACAGAAGAAAGAACAGTGCTCCGATAGACAAGAACAAATCAGATGAGAAAAGAAAAGCAAAGGTAGATGAGATCAAGGAGAAGAATGAGAAGATGTGGGTGAGAAAGGATGAATCTAGAGCTGACAATGGGTCTGCACTCGAATCTGATGCAGGATCTTCACCCAACAACTAGGGATTTATGCCTTAGAGGGAGCTTTTCATGTAGATTCTAAGAACCCCCTCTTCTATGGTCTGCAATCAATTCTTAAACATTGTAGAGAGACTGAATAATATGTGTAGATGATATTTAGAAGTTTCTAAAGGATCTTGTGCTCCGGTATGAAATTTCATGAAGATCATGATAACCGGTTGCTGCATTTATTACAGTGAAAAATTAAGTTTTTGAAGAATAAAAGTGCATTTCAAGACTTCATTCGTCACAATGTGATCAAGCGAGTAAGAGAAGAGGAAAGAGAAAGCAACTTGGAAACCTCAACAATGATTTCAGAAACTTTTGAGTGAATTCTACTGCCCGGTTGTGAAGCAAGGCATCTATCTGTTAATTTTTTCACAAGCCCTAGGATTCAAAATGGCTTTAGTTTCTAGTATTGTGACTCCTTTGGTGGTTGAGATCAAGGATAGGGCTCGTCCAGTATTCAAGAAATATCCATTCCAATCAGTCAAGGATAATCCAATAGGTGCGTTCTCCTCCATGCCCTACGACATGCTACACAATGAAGATATCAAGGCTTACATTCACTATGACCTTGAGGAGCTTTGGAATGCTGACATGTTGGACCTTTACAACAAGCATTTGGTTGACGGTTTGGGAAATCTCAAACTTGAATATAAGGTGTTGCATGATAGGGGTTTCTTATAGTTTGTACATTTCTCATTGTTTGATGAGGCAGAGTGGATCCGCTACATCTTGAGCCACGTGCATGATAAATTCATATGGCTTGATAGACCCCACAAAATTACCAAGAAAGCAATCTATGTTGTAACTGGTTTAGTTGAAATCGGTGATGTGCCTAGCCTAAGAAAGGTTTCAAATGACCCCGTCATAGATACCAATGGATCAAAGTTTGACAGCAGAGCCATGACTCTAAATGATATTTTGGAGAATGATGTAAAGTTTGCTTCAATGGTTGTCAGATAGAAGGTCTACTAGTCCAGCTGGTATAACTCTATCTCCAGTACTGCCATCTACTCTGCATATCAGATGATTAAAGAAGACAAGAGGTATGATCTATGCACGACACTTCTAAATGAATTATTGAGCAATATAAAGAAGATAAAGTAGGATAAAAAGAACATGTTTAAGTATGGTACACTCCTTATTTTCCTAGCAGTATACTTCTTACAAGAGATACTCGGTATCAATGACAAGGTCCAATGGGCCTATGATAGATTGGTGGCCATGCAGATCAAGGAAGGTCTATGGGGAGTTGGTGATGCTACCATGAGAATATCTTCCCTCTGGGGATACTTCAAAACCTTCCAATATGCAATGAACAATAGGGAGAGGATTCCAAAGGAGGTGGTTGAGAAGTATGAGAAAACCATTTGCTTCATGGTGGATAAGGATCAATGTCTGCTGGAAGCAGTGAAGCCCCAGATAGTCTAGATCATGCCCATGGGGTATGAAATTGACTTTTCTACACTTGAGGCATATTCCCAACATATTTTGAGTCAACCGGTTGATCCCAAGGAAGAGAGATTTGGGACATTTAAGGAGAAGGACCTTAGTTTGCATATGTAGTTCACTGCTCCTACCCAAAAGAGAAAGGTCACAAAGATGGAAGAAGAAGTAGCTGCTCAGATGGGATTCACCAAGGAGGAGGTGAAGAATGTTGGTATTGTGGATTCATTGCATTAGTTTTGTCATTGATGTCAACACTTATCCTTCAAGAGATCTATGGTTATGTTGAACCGACACATTGTGTTCACCGGCATGTTCAGTGACTTATGCATAGTCACTGGTATATTATTCACCGATAGGTTATATGGTTCATTGGCACTGATGATGACTTGTTATAATCTAGAGATCACTTGATTATGTCAAAGACATGGTTTGGATACTTGGTTTTGATATTTTTGTTAATGGTCTAATCGGGTTGACATATTTACTATTACCGGCAAAATGGTCTAGGTTATGGACCGATATGCGTTATCTATTCCAGATCAGCACGATGCGTTATGGAGATGATTTATTGATTGGATATTGTTGTAAATGTATTGAGTCGACATGATGCATCTCATCAAGACTTGTTTGTAATTGATTTAATTGTAATATTCTTAGTGAGCCGACCTACACATTTGGTCTTAGGTTTTGTATATATGTAAGATCTCAATTGATGAGATATGGGATATGGTATGTAAGGTTATGGTATTGTAACATGGTATGTGTGAATATTGAAAATCATATGAGCAGACCATAGAGAAGGTTCAAGGAAGGTTTGAAGGTGATTATCAGAGCTTAACTGGCACTGAATCCAGCATTGGAGATGCTTTTTTGAGAAGTACATTATTCTAGGATTTAACCATCCTACTATAGTCATTATGACTCCCATTTGAACAGTGTGCTCTAGGCGGTTGGCCTTTTTGCATGTGCAGACCCCATTTGTATACACATACTATCTATAGTAGTATCATCTGATTGTGGGAAAGGTTTTCCACCATGGTTTTTCCCCTTATAGGGTTTCCACGTTAAAATCTTTGTGTTATGTGTTGTGGATGTTGTTTCTCTTTCTGTTTCATGCATTTTCACTGGTATTGATATTAACTATTAATCTGTTAATTGGCATTAAGTTTGGTTTACCGGTATTAAGTATCAAGTTTGAATAAGTTATAATTGGATTGAGATTCATAGACAACTGATTCACCCCCCCCCCCTCTTAGTTGCCTTTCGGATCCTAAAAAATTGGTATCAGAGCCAAGTCCTCTTTTTGCAGAAGCCTAACATCTTGAGGAGATCCTATGGTAACAAACATTTTCAGGAAGGACAATCTGAAACTTGATGGAACTAACTATGGTATATGGAAGATTAGAATGGAGACACATCTGAATTGCATTGGAAGAGACATATGGGAAGTTACAAAGATTGACTATGATGGTCCTACACCGAATCAACCTAATCCACCAACATTGGGTAAAGATCAAGAAAATGATTGCAAAGCAAGAGAAGAACTTTTGAGCGCATTATCAGATCAACAAACCATGGGATTATCATACCGATCTACTGCTAAAGTTATTTGGGATAAATTGGAGACATTGAATGAAGGAGATACCACTGTCAAAATTGCAAAACTGGAATCTTTCAAGGTCAGGTATGAAAACTTGAAAATGGAAGAAGATGAAAGAATTTCTGCTTTTATGGAAAGAGTTAATGAAATTATTTTAGAAATACAATGTTGTGGAGGATCTGTAAGTGAAGATAAAATTGTTTCTAAAGTTTTACAAGAATTGCCACCGACATACAAAATGAAAGTGACTACTATTAATGAGTTGAGAACAATGCCTAATACATCAGTATCTAGAGATACCTTAGTTGGAAAATTTTCAGCATTTGAGCTTAAGGAATTTGGTCCTGTTGCTAAAATTAAAACAAATTTAGCCTTCAGAGCATCATCATCACCATCATCTGACAAATCTGATTGGAAAACATTGTATGCAAAAGAACTTGAAGATATCAGAAGGGAAAATGAAGAACTGGAAGAACTTGAAGCACTATTTGCAAGGAAAATGCCTAAAGGTCCAGTTGGAAGTAAGTATGAGGTAAAATATTGTTTAAAGGTTTTAATTGCAATAAAGTTGGTCATATGGCATCTAAATGTCCTGACAGACATGCAAGATTGAGAGAGGGAGCTAAAAGAAAATATAAACCTAATCCTAAATGTCAGAGATACAGATTTAATAAGAATAGAGATAAATCATGTTACTATGTTGATGAAGGAGTTACCAATGATTCTGATGAAGAACCAGCAGAGAATGGATGGGCTTTTTGTTGCAATAAAAGAAGATCAACTGGAACCTACTATTCCACCAGTGGAGTAGGCCCTAGTAGCTAAAATTGAAGAAAAGGATGAATGGATCATAGATTCTGGAAGTTCACATCATATGACTGGTGATAAAAGTAACTTCTTATCTTTTTAAGGAATATAGTGGAGGTCTAGTAAGATTTGGCGATGATAAAGCTTGTTTAATCAAAGGAAAAGGCACTATATCTTTGGATGGTAAGCACAATACTAACAATGTTTATTATGTTGAAGGTTTGAAGCATAATATTTTGAGTGTTGGTCAATTAGTTGAAAAGGGATTTCGGTTACAGTTCAAGAATCGTAAATGCAAAATCATGAACAAAACTAGATTGGAGATTGCAACTGGTAATCAGACTAAAGGTAATATCTTTCATTTAAACAACAATGATAAGACATGCTTGATTGCACATATTGATAAAAGTTGGTTATGGCATAAGAGACTTTATCATGTGAATTTTGATTGCATTGTAAAGATCAGTTCAAGTAAGGCAGCAAGGGATTTACCTAAGATTGTGAAACCTCATAATCTGGTATGTAAGGAATGTCAAATGGGAAAGCAAGTTAGAACAACCTTTAAGGTTATTTTTGATAAATCCAATCATGTTCTTGATTTATTTCATACTAACTTGTGTGGTCTGGCAAGAACAAGAAGTCTACAGGGAGATAGATACTTTATGCTAATTATTGATGATTATTCTGGAATGTGTTGGGTTACTTTTCTTAGGGAGAAATCAGAAGCTTTTGGAAAATTCAAACTATTCAAGGCAATGATAGAGAATGAAACTGATAAGAAACTCAAATTTTTGAGATCTGATCAAGGAGTTGAATTTACATCTAAGGAATTTAATACATTCTGTGAAGTAAATGGAATCAGAAGACAACTATCAGCACCCCGGACACCTCAGCAAAAAGGAATTGTGGAAAGGAAGAGCAGAACTATTCTGGAAGAAGCTAGAAGCATGATATTGGAAGCAAATCTACCTCATGTGTATTGGAGAGAAGCAGTGAATACAATGGTTTACACTTGTAATAGAGTTCACATCAAAGGTGAAACCGGTAAGAACCCTTATGAACTATGGTTTGGTAATACTCCCACTCTTAAATACTTTAGAATTTATGGAAGCAAATGCTATATTAGAAGAGATGAGTATATTGGTAAATTTGATCCTAGAAGTGATGAAGGAATATTTCTTGGTTATTCATCTAAGAGAAAGGCATATAGATATTTTAATAAAAGATTGTAGAAAATCATTGAGAGTGCTAATGTGAAGATAGATGAACACTTTAGAGGTAATTCAAGGTCTATAGATTCTGAACTAGTAGTTGAGATGATCATAAATGAACCTATATAGAGTGCATCAGTACAGAATGTGGATCCAATCACACCGGCATCATCAAAGAATTCCATAGTAATTGAAGAACAACAACATGTGAATAAACCTAGGTATGTAAGACTGAATCACTCAGAAAATCAGATAATTGGAAAAAGTATCAAGGTGTTATGACAAGAAGAAGACTGGAAAATGAAGAGATATGCTTAATTTATGAAATTGAACCAGCGTCTGTTATTGAAGCTTGTCAAGATGAACATTGGATTAATGCAATGGAAGATGAATTAGAACAAATTGAAAAGAACAATACATGGATACTAGTTCCTTGACCTAAAGACAAAATTGTAATTGGAACTAAATGGGTATTCAGAAATAAACTTAATGAAGATGTCAAGGTAATCAGGAACAAAGCAAGATTAGTGTGTAAAGGATAAAAACAAAAGGAGGGAATTGATTATAATGAAACCTTTTCACCGGTAGCTAGAATTAAGGCAGATAGATTATTTCTTACATTTGTAGCTCATAAGAACTATAAAGTATATCAGATGGATGTAAAGTGTGCATTTCTAAACGGTGATCTTGAAGAGGAATTTTATATTGAGCAACCTGATGGATTTTCATTGACAAATGTTAAGGATATGGTTTGTATATTAAGGAAAGCTTTGTATGGATTGAAGCAAGCTCCTAGATCTTGGTATGCTAGATTGGACAAATATCTTTTGAAGCTTGGTTACACTAAAGGTAATGCTAAAAACAACTTATATTTCAAAGTGACTAATGATGACATCTTGGTTATTGAAGTTTTTGTTGATGATATCATTTTTGGAGGAGAAGATGGATTGTGTAAAAACTTTGCTAACAAGATGCAGGAAGAATTTGAAATGTCTATGATTGGGGAGATAAAAAAAAATTAGGATTGTATATTTCACAACTGATAAAGGTATATTCAAATGTCAAACAAAATACTTGAAGGAACTATTGAAGAAATTTGGTATGGAAAACTCTAAACCGGTAAGTACTCCTATGACTACAACTGATAAATTGACATTGAAGGATGATTCAACTCCTGTTAATCCGACAAGATACAAATCTATGATTGGAGGTTTACTGTATCTGAAACAAACAAGACCTGATATAATGAATGTAGTATGTATTGTTTCAAGATTTCAAACTAATCCTAAAGAAAATCATGAATCAACAGTAAAAAGGATTTTCCAGTATCTACAAGGCACAACAAATCTTGGTTTATGGTACCTTAGAAATGAAAATTTTGATTTATGTGCATACACCAATGCAAATTGGATAGAAGATGTAAATGACAGAAAGAGCACCACTGGCGGAGCATTCTTTCTTGGTAGCAGATTGATTTCATGGTTGAGCAAGAAGCAGAGTTGTACATCATTATCAATAGTAGAATCAAAATATGTTGCAACAGTAACTAATTGTACTCAGGTATTATGGATTAAGAAAATGTTGAAGGACATAAAGGTAAAATGCAAAGAACCTATAATCATTTATTGTGATAATTCAGCAGCAATTGATATATCAAAGAATCTGATATTTCACTCTAAGACTAAGCATGTTTCTATCAAATATAACTATCTGAAAGAGAATGTTCAAGCAAAAGAAGTAAGAATTGTTTATGTGAATGCTAAAGAGCAAATTGTAGATGTCTTTACTAAGCCTTTGCCTAAGGAAACTTTTGAATATCTCGGTGAGAAGCTTGGGGTAATACCCTCACCAGTAGAGATTTAGAAAGTTGAAGATTGGCATCAAACTGATAGAAACTAACAGAAAAACCTTTTTCCAACTTTGATGGAGGAGAGCTACTTCACAAGGGGATTGTTTAGTTATATTAATTGGTTGTATAAGTTGGTTGTATGTTCTGGTATTTATTTGCTTTGGCATTTGATGTCAAAGGGGGAGAGATATCTATGGAAAAACTTTGTATTTAGGAAATATTATCCTAGGGGGAGAGATTATTCATTGAGGGAGAGATATACTCTTTTCATTTTGATTTTGATTTCTAGTATTAATCTATTCTGGAGATTGTTGGTTTTTGGTTTTTGGCATTCTATTTTGGCACTTAGATGTTTTTCCATCTTGTGTTGCCCTCAATGCCAAAGGGGGAGTTTGTTGGTATTATGGATGTGTTGCATTAGTTTTGTCATTGATGTCAACACTTATCCTTATGGAGATCTATGGTTATGTTGAACCGTCACATTGTGTTCACCGGCATGTTTAGTGACTTATGCACAGTCATTGGTATATTGGTCACCAATAGGTTATATGGTTCACTGGCACTGATGATGACTTGTTATCATATGGAGATCACTTGATTATGTCAAAGACATGGTTTGGATACTTGGTTTTGATATTTTGGTTAATGGTCTAATCGGGTTGACATATTTACTCTTACCGGCAAATTGGTCTAGGTTATGGACTGATATGCGTTATCTATTCCAGATCAGCACGACACATTATGGAGATGATTTATTGATTAGATATTGTTGTAAATGTATTGAGTCGACATGATGCATCACATCAAAACTTGTTTGTAATTGATTTAATTGTAATATTCTTAGTGAGCCGACCTACACATTTGGTCTTAGGTTTTGTATATATGTAAGATCTTAATTGATGAGATATGGGATATGGTATGTAAGGTTATGGTATTGTAACATGGTATGTGCGAATATTAAAGATCATATGAGAAGACCATAGAGAAGGTTCAAGGAAGGTTTGAAGGTGATTATCAGAGCTTAACTGGTACTGAATCCAGCATTGGAGATGCTATTTTGAGCAGTACATTATTCTAAGATTCAACCATCCTACTATAGTCATTGCAACTCCCATTTGAGCAGTGTGCTCTAGGTCATTCACCTTTCTGCATTTGCAGACCCCGTTTGTATACACATAATATCTACAGTAGTATCATCTTATTGTGGGTTTTTCCCCTTATAGTGTTTCCACGTTAAAATATATGTGTTATGTGTTGTTGATGTTGTTTCTCTTCTTGTTTCATGCATTAAGTTTCATCGGTATTGATATTAATTGTTAATCTGTTAACTGACAATAAGTTTGGTTTACCAGTATTAAGTATCAAGTTTGATAAGTTATAATTGAATTGAAATTCATAGACAACTGATTCACCCCCCCCCCCCTCTGAGTTGCCTTTTGGGTCCTCACAAAGAAAGCCAGAAAAAAATATGTTCAAAAGGAGGTGACTAAGTCAAATCCTACTCTGATGGTACATCTTGCTAGGCCTACTCCATCCAGAAAAGGTGTGCTGAAGCAGAAGGAAAAACCCAAGAGAAATTTTGTTGCAATATCTTCAGTGGCCTCAGAAACGGAATCTGAGGAAGAGGCCGGTAGAGAAAAGAAAAGAGATGAATTTGTCAGATAGGTGAGAAAGCCTCAATTCAGTGGAGTTCAGCCTAGCAAAAAGACTAAGTCAAATCTTGCTTCCTCGAGAAGAGCCTAAAGAGGCAAATAGGTGAAAATTCAACTGGACAAATATCTTGAATCTAGAAATATATAGGGTAAGTACACAGTAATTCCTCCACTATCAGTAGATCAATTGATAGATGAGATATTAGTGGATGGTAATTTAAAGAATCTTCAAGCAAATTTTGACAATTTTGATGATGGTGATCAAAGAAAAGTTGAGGAGGTGGTAGTATTATACTTGCATAGTTTTAGTAAGACATTAATTGAATTAGAGAAGTTCATTCCAAAGGACATGTACAGTATAATATATGCTAGAAAGAATAATGCGAGTAAACTGGATAGAGAAATGAAGGGGAGAGAACTTGTAAATAGATGTACATGTATTACTCATGATGAAGTTAACATATTAATTGAAGAAGCCAATAAAAAGGAATTCAAAAGTAAGAACAAAATAAATAGGTTGATGATTGGTAATGTAGAGGTCAGAAAAGAGACAAAGGAAATATAGAAGAAGATCATTCAAAATGATCCTCTATATAAAAATACATCTAAATCATCTTAGCTGAAAGACAAGCAAGGTGTTTCTAGAAGTTAGAAGGTTGAGACTCAGTCTAAAGATCAACTAGAAGACCAAGGTAACACCACAACTGATGCTGAGACCGATGACAATCCTTCGAGGACTGATAGCACTATAGCCCTTGAAATTCAATGAACTAATATTGGAGACAAGGGTGACAAGAAGGATACTGAGTCTAGAGAAGTTGAAACAACTAAGGTGGATGAAGGAAAACGCATAGTTGATCCAACAATTTCCACTCCTCCCATTACAGGGATTCCACCTCAGATCAATCTTGATGGCTCAGTTGATCTTGGCAAAATGTCTCCTACATAAAAGTTTATGCTTGTTGTTGCAGTCCAAGCTCAAGCCAGCCAAGACCTGGTGAAATCGAAGATTCAAGATAAGAAGTTAATTTTGAAGTCCATTGATTTTTTGCAGAAGGTGGCTACCAATGTATAGTTAGATTCAAATGACAACCCCTCTGGTAAATTATTCCAATTGATTAACAATGTAAATAGAAATTTTGATTCTTTGGAGAAGACAGCTACTCAGAAAGTTTTGGATATATTTAAGGAAGTCAGAGAACAAAAATTCTTGGAAATGATTGAAGATGACAGGGTGACATTGAATAAGAGACTATAGACCATTTCTGACACATTGTCAGAAGCTAGTAAATTGTATAAATCTTGTCTAATTGTGCCCAAATTTACTATTGATATTGATAAATAGATAGGTGTCCGTCAGGGGAATCTTGCTATCATTTCTCACTCTTTTGACCCTAATGTATCATTAACTAGAAGCATTGAAGGACAAATTATAGTCTTGAATGATCATATCTCTAGCCTTCAAGCTGATAAGGAGAAAGTTTTGAGGAAAGTGCATCAACTCCGAAACCCGATTGTTGGTTGGTTAGATACTATGCTAAGAAATAAGGTATATTGTATGAAGGAAATGACCCGACCTGTACCATCAGATCTGAGAGTTAGAAATTCATGCCACTGTATTCAATGTATTCATCACAATTTTGGATAACCTGAAGAGTGGGTAAGAAACTCACCTAAGATTTTTAAAGACTACTTATGCTAACCTATTCAAATATTTGTAAAGTATATGTCATCTATATATAAATTTTGGACAGCATTCCATCTTTGGCATTACAGTCAAAGGGGGAGAGATGAGGTAAAAAATGTACAAATAAATTGTGTACAGAGTGTACAGTCCGATGTATTGCAGATTCTTGGATTGTTTATTTAAGGGGAAGCCTTAGAATTCTTTTATTCTTTCCTTCGATGTATAGGTTTCACTGGTGTTGTCATTAATGCCAAAGGGGGAGATTGTTGGCAATTGACACTCATCTGGTGATTCCATGTGACTTCTAGTGGTTGATTGTTTGTTCAGGGTTGTCATTGATGGAAACTCTTCATGGTGATTCGATCTAGCAGTTGTGATTCATCTTATCCAGAAGTTGGTGTTAAGCTTTAGCCAGTTAACCAGTAAAATAGGGTATTTTGGCAACGTGTTGGTCCGGAATGATTTTTGATGATTACGGTGTTTTCGGTGATTTTTTTGGTGATCTCAATGATAGGGAAGACCTTTGGGAAGTGTGTGATTGTAATATTTTGTCTAGTGTTATGTTTTATTCAAGATTGAAGCTGACTTTGAGCTATATGTTACATATCTTGAAGCCGACTTTAAGGAGATTGGTTTTGTGTTACGACCAGATATTTAAGATCGATTTGGTGATTGATTTTTCGGTATGTTAGAGATGTGGTGATCCGTTTTGGTGTGATTGAGCACAGTTTCACATGGGCATTTTTCTTTCAGACCAATCAGTAGCTGACTAAGACAGAAACAAAGATTCAAAGCTTAAATGGAACTCATTTTTTCATAGTCAGATGCTAATTAAGAGTTCATTTCATTGTATTTACACAGTTGTAATCAAATTGTAAGTTAATGAGACTTCCCTGAGGGTTGTAGCCCTTCGATCAACTTTATTTGAGTAGTGAGCTCTAGGCAGTGAGCCTGAATGTAGGTACATTCCCCATCTATGTAATATTTATGTACTCCTGGCCATAGTATATGAATATTGTGGGTTCCAGCCCCACTTTGGTTTTTCCCTTTCTAGGTTTCCACATAAAAATTTTGGTGTTATGGATTTGTGTATTCGTTGTAGCATGTTTATGTTATTTTCTATTATGCATTATTAACCGATGGATAAAGAGTAATTTTGTGGTTTCAATTTACGGTAGATCACTAATTCACCCCCATCCTCTTAGTGATCTTTGATTCTAACAAGATCAAGGGAGATCTTGATTTTGAAATAACTAGAGGTTAACATCTTTTGTGCAACAACTGTCATGTACCTTGTCGAATTCTTATTGTTTACTCACAATGTATTTAAAAACACATAAATGTAGATAAAACATAACTTGAAGATATAATTCTGATTACCACCATATTTTTATCATGTAAACAAGCAAAAATATACACATTCCATCATAACTATTACTTCATATATTACTTATAATTAGCAGAGTATTGTAGTAAAAAGTTAAATAAGAATGTATGCAATAAGGTATGCCACCAAGCATATTAGTATAAAGATTCATAAAAGCATAAAATATAAACTATAATAAAAAATGCAATGTTTTCCCCTCATCATTCCCCCTTGCCCTATCTCAACCATGTCCTCATGGTTGATCTAGGACATTCTTGTTCTGATATTCTACCCAGACTACCAAATAAAGTTTATTAAAATTATATTTGTGATATTTCCAGGGAGGAACATATCCATTAAACAACTCCACTCTTTCCTTCCATTGTTCCTTAGCATCCCTTTCAATGTACTCTAGTTCATTTAGTAGAGGTACCGACATAAGAATTAGACAAGGTTTGAATATAATGCCTACCCAGTTAATTTTTTGTCTTTCTATTACCTGTATGACTAATCTCACCTTTTCAAGACTCCACAAAATACTTGTTTGAGAGATTGGTTCTCTTCTTCTTAGAAGGGTTGGTATAGTGTTATATCTCTGCCTTGTTTCTTGCAAAGCCCTGAATGGTAGACCCTCATTCTGAACACTTCTAAATGCTGTAATACTGGCTTCCAAGTTGTCTTGATAAATTGGTTGATTGTTGCATTTTTGAAATGGAAGTGTATTTTGTTCTAAATGCAGAAGACTTAGTTGTTTCATCTCTCATGGGAAGGCCTAGTCTACTCTGCACCTTTATGTATTGTTCCATCCTCTTTTCCCATTCCACTTGATTTTGAAGTAAGGACATGAATGCACTAACTTGAAATTCCCCTACAAAAAAATTGAGAAAATATTCATAATGATGGCCCAATAAGAAGTCATGCAAGTAATATTCACACATTTGGTGTTTGATTAGCAAGAGTCTATGGAGTTGTTTGCGTAAAAGTAGGAGATATATTCTCTTCAACATGAGCGGTATGTTATCACTATTTTGACTATTGGGTGATTTTGTTCTCTAATCCATTATAATATTGAAAATTGTGCTTTGTACTTCATTTCTGCCTATGAGGGTTTTTGGTCTAAGGGTTTAAGGTTCTGCAATTTACCCTTTTTTATCTTGAAATCCATGCGTTATATTTCCTTGTTACTTTTTCCACTTAAGTGGAAGGATCGGTCCATCATGAGAAGAGGTCCCCCCTTTAATTTTTGCCCTAGGCGGGTCTTTAATAATGTTTTATTTTTTGCCTTCTCCTAATTTTTTATTTTCTTTGTTGGACCTCATAAAACCATGCAAGTTCTAATTGATCTGACGGTGTGCACGATCTCGTGAAGGGAAGATGTGTGAAACTTACCCTTCATGAAGTGGTGAAAAGGTGGCGGGCCTGGGTAAAGTGGTCGCAAGGAAGGCTAAAGAACGAGTATCTCTCGGTGGATCTAACGGACCGCGTTGTTTTGCAGCCCAAATATGGGTGAGGTTTATCCTTCGTGAAGTAGCAAAAGAATGGTGGACCCAGTAGGTGGGTTGAAGAATGAAGTTAAAGACCTAACATCTTGCTCAATATCCAATGGTCCGCATTGATTCACAAAGGAAAGTTGCTAGAGGTTTATCTTTCATGAAGTAGAGAAACAGCAGTGGGCCCAGTGAAAGGGCGACTTGTAGGGTAAAGAAAGTGCATCTTGAAATAGATCCAATGGCTCACGTTATTTTGCTTGGCGAAATAGCATGTTTTTAATCCTTCACGAAGTAGGGAAAGGATGTTGGGCCCAGCAGACAAACAGTTCCCGGTTTTAAAAACCGATCAACTTGGAGTTGATCGGATGGCCGGCATTGTTTCGCAGCCAGAAGAAACATGAAGTTTATTCTTCATGAAGTGGTGAAAAGGAGCTGGCGACTATGTGATGGATGATGTGGTAGTATAGTCGGATGTCTAGCTAAGGAAAAAGGTAATCTATCAAACAGACACATGGCTCCGAAGGGATCGTGAGGGGCCCATTTGATTATGCGGCAATATTGATAAAATTCATGGCTAAACAAGACACGTGGTAGTTCAGATGTGGAGTCTGATAAGAGTTCTTGAACCAATGAATGACTGTCATGTAGGAGTTATTTTTTGGAAATCAATAGGGCAAGTGGATTTCACGCAGAGGGCCCACTTTGAAGGTTAAAGGATGTTAAAGGCCGCACATATCTGACTTGATCCAATGATGCACGTTGTTTCGCAGCCCAAAGTAACACGGTGATTAACCATTGTGAAACAATGAAAACCGTTAGCAGTGAAGGTTTCATGCAGTTAGTTAAATAGACTAGCGATCACCATGGAGAATAAAGGTCGAGCGGATGGTAGAAGATCCAATGGTAAGTGTTGTTTTGTATGGAAAAGATGCATGAGATTTATGCTTTGCGAAACAGCAAAAGGAAGGTGGAGCCCATTTTTAAGCAGGATGACCCAGGTAAGGTAAGAAATGTGCATTTTTTTTCAAGATCTGATGGACGATGTTGTTTCTCATGGAAAAGATACGATATTTTTTATCTTTCATGAAGTAGCGAAAAGCCAAGACACTGAGATTTTCTTTGTGGTTCATTGGAGCTTTTTTCAAATTCAATTGTGAATTGATTGCCGAAGCATGTGGATTAATGTTTCAATTCAATGCTCAATTGTCGTATTAAGCTTCACATCAACTAATTTTAGCATCATTCCAAAGAGATTTGTAGAAGGAACCATTGCGCAGAGTGAATTTCTTCAGGAAACAAGTAAGTTTTGCATATTACTCGACAGTTACTCTGTGAATTGATATCACCAGGTGCTTGATTTTCTCAGAAATTTTCTTAAGTCTTAATTGAAATAGCTGTAATTTCAAAATGGCACCACAAAGAGATTTCACAGGGAGAGTTAATTACCAAGAGAGAGCCATATGTGATGATTTTCTAGAAAAATTAACCATGTCTACTAATGTCGCTGCTAAAATGAAAGAATTAGTGCCCAAGGCTCCCCGTCTAACAATTGCCAACAGTTTGTATGATAAAGGAAACTGGTTAAGGGATTCACTGATAGGGACTCTTCAAAGTGGGATTTGGCCAAAGACATTCCCTTGCTCCAATGAATAGTATATGGGAGTTAGATGTGGGAAAGCTCATAGTCCCTGGGGTTTTCATGGATGTGGACTTGTTAACCTAGATTGCAAATAATTATGACCCTGTTGCCCAGTGTGTTAGAAATGTAAGTGGGGGGGATTTAATTGAGATAAATGATGATGAATTTAGGAAAGTGTTTAGATTTAGTGAGGTGTCAAATTATCTAGAGCATATCAATTTTGATACACTTGCCCAGGTCTATAATGTGCAGAGAGATCACCTCAAGAGTGGCCCTTTGAAAGAATTTTTGTCAAAATAGGAGGACTAACTGTTGTAGGCCCTAGTACCATGGAACCCTTCTCTCTAAATTTATTCACTTTGAGGGCTAAATAGATGTATTGGTCCCTATGTCATATTTTTGGGGAAGATGTTGAAACAACCATGCCAACCCACTATATGCTTATGATAGCACAAATTTTGAACCCCTCTCTGACAGTAACTTTTGATTTTACACACTATCTCACTGATGTAATTCATGCAGGGCTGATAGGGATAAAAAATGCTAAGGTAGACAAACCTTTTGGGTGGTATTCTCTTCTTATGCACATGATTTTATTTAAAGGTGCTAATTATTTTGGTAAGGAAATGGACCTAGTTAAGGAGAAGGATGGTGAAGAGATGCCTGTTCAATTGTGGACCACAATTTTGTCTTGGGACAAAGAGGATGCAAGTTACTTGAATTTTGATAGATGTTTTGCATCTAGTCTTAGGATCCTCTTGTGCCCACAAAACCCCAAAATCCCCAAAGCTCTCTTAGAGTTCCTTAGGCCTAAGGAATTCATTGAAGATATCAAGATTGTTCACAACTAGGTGATATATATTTATACCCTATTTCTACTATGTTTAGAGTTTATGATTTCAGAGGTACTCCATATTTGCTCCCCTATCAAGTCCCATTAAAGATAGGAATTGCAGAGGTATTGAGGCAAATTGGAGGTTTGCAAGAGGCAAAACTAACAAATAGAGGGAAAGGAACAATTTTCCCAACTGTCACCATTACACATCAATTTGTAATCACCAAGGGTGGTTGGAAACATTTTGATGATTTATTTTAACCCTACAGGTTGTCTACTACAATGTCAAGGTTTGTTGACCCTGAAGATTTATTTAATGGCATGTTCAGGAAAAGGGTCGTATGTAAAGGTAGAGTACACCAGTTCCATTTTCCTGAGGATTTGATCAGAAATGAATTCAACCTAGATGAACAAGAATTGAGAAAGGAAAAATGGATAGTATAACAAGGGCTCTTGATTTTATCCACTAATTTGATAGCAGTTATGACCCTTTGTCTAGTTTTACTCCCTTTGAGGAAAAAGCTAAATTCTTGATTCTTTATTTTGAAGACAATGCAAACCTTAAAGGAGAAGAGGGAAGCTATAATGAGAAATGATCTTGAAAAGGATAAGTTGGTTTTAGCCAAGCCTGCCTTTGCCGAGGCCATCCCTCCAGGTGAATATGTGATGCACAAAAGGCCAAAGTACAGTGTGCTAGTGCGAGTCAGAGGTGAGTCTTCCACTTCAAAAGGGAAAAGACCAATAGAAGATGTGGTTGAAATCCAAGATTCCCCTAAAAGGAAAAGGGTGGGAAAAGAGATACAAACTAGTGAGCCTTTATACTCTCCATCCCAATCCCTAATCCATGTGGGAGATGAACATGCAGTGGTTGAGCAATTGTTGCACCTAGGGAGTCTTGGGGAGATTGCCTACACTTATGAGGAAACACAAGAAGGAATGCCTAAAGAGCCACCAAGTGCTAAAATGAACTTGACTGCAGATGAGTTTAAAGGAAAAGAGTTAGACCCTGCCATCAAACAAGTCAGTGAAGAGTTTCTGGCTGATAATAATTTTGTTACAACGAGATCTTTTATGCAATTTGTTTAGAAGCAACATATTGAACAATTTAAAGCAAGATGTGAGAAGAGGAAGAATGAACAACCCCACAAAGATGCAATTGTAGTGGAGGAGGAAGTGAAACAAGAAATGATGGGAGAGTTCAAAACCATTACTCCTGAGCAGGGGAGAGAAATGGTAGCAAAAGTTGGTGTGCTAATTCTTCCTAAGTGGGACATAGCAGATGCCTTAGTGCTTGAAGCAGTAAGGAAAGAAACCAAGCCCATGGAAGGAGTGACATTCAACAAGGACAATGTTGCTTTGGTCATGTGGTCCCTAAAGAGGGATGATAGTAGAAGAAGGAAGGACACTTCAAAGTCTAGCTACCTTGGAGGTATGATTGTGAAGATAGTACAGGACACGAGGGTGGTAGAAGCTACCAACATAGTTCTAGAAATAACAAAATTTAGTGTGGCAGTAGCTGAGAAGGAAGCTAAGGAGAAGGCTGATCTCCAGGTAAAACTAGAGACAATTTTAAAGGCTTATAATGAGGCCAAAGGGGAGATAGCCACCAAGGATAGTATCATTGCCAAATTAAAGAGTCAATTGACAGGGCAATACCAGAGAGGTGAATCTTCTACCCTAATGATTGCCTCTTCTCCATCAAGACCTCCACCCACCAGTCCCATCATTGAATTTCCCCCTTCTCCTATGACCTCTGGTTTTCAAGCAACTGAAACCATACAAGATGAATTGGAAAATTTGAAGCAAGTACGGGCCCTATTTGCAAGCAAATATGAAGAAAAGATCAGGGGCACAATTTTGAAGTTTTCTGACACAATAGGAGCTTCTATTGTGTACATTAATATGAAAAGAATTTTGGACATATTGATTGATCTAAATGAAGACAAGGCTACTCTAGAGCCAATTTTGAATAAGTGGATGCCTAGGGAAGTGGAGTTGGAACTTATGTCTTCATCTCATGAAGAAGAAGAGGTTGATACCAATATTAAATCCACCTATGAGTTATTGAAAGGCATGAACAGGTTAGCAGAAGGAAGAGATGGTGTAGAGAGAAAGGTCAACTTGTACAAGAAGGAATATGCTGACAATAAGTTTGAACTATTTCCTGGGGGTTTTGTTAGTCCAAATTAGTTGAAAGATAAATAGGTGTGGCTTGATGAGATAGGATATAGCTTGTCCTTGAGGATAAATGAAGTTATCAATATAGATGACACATATTTATTTATCTGGACAATTGAAGAAATTGAGAAGATAAAGTCACATTATGGTTTTTTGGAGTCAGAGGTTAAGAAAAGAAGAAACACATGGAAAAGGTTGGATAAATTGAAGAAGAAAATTGTTAGCTTCTTCTGGCTAGGTGATGACATGTTCCAAGAGTGGAAAAGCAAATACATGGTGCAAGAACCAAAGGTTCAAGAAGATGTTGCAGCTGAATAACAAACTTAAAAGCCACTAGGATTGAAAATGACTTGTAACTTCTTTTTGAAGAAAATTGCAGTTGTAACAAACTATTCTTAGGAAAGTCTGAAGCTTGTTTTGCATCCATATTATTATAAATGGATACCACGACTTAAGGATAGATCATCACAAGAATTTGTAAAGAAACTCTACTAAAATATATCTAGGGTTTTTTGGTTATTTCAAAATTACCTTGAGTTATGTAAGATTTTTCAAAAATGAATATTAATATATAGTTCAAATATTTTCAGGCCTAAATCTTTGTTGTCTTCTGGTGTGCATTCATTAGTTTTCTAGTTTCATTTGAATAATTTAGGGTTATTCGAGTGAATATGGATTGTAAGGCAATCTTATAGATATGTTTTTGGCTTTTCTCTTCAGGAGAGGAATTAAATATGCGTGAAATATCTCTATTAGTAAATCAATTGTTTGCTGCTTTGAATTTGATAAACGGTTTTAGTTTAAAGGGAAAGAAATTATATATATGTCAGGCATGTATAGGGTTAATGAAAGCCAAAGTGATGAAATGTATTGGAATCTTCAGATTTGGAACTCTTGTTTAATTTGGGTGACTCTGTATCCTAGACAAGGTACTGATATCAGTTGTGGAATTCTTTCTATCTTTCTTGGGATCAAGACTGAAAATGAGCACAAGTTTTCTTTAATGTTTCAGTTTTATTGAGGTGATAAGGTTCATAGGTTTTTAAGCATTGGTTTTATTGTGGATCTTGTGTTGAATTGTGAAAGTATTCACAAGAGGTATACCCACCTAAGCTTAGGATAAGCTTAAAGTGTAGAAGGTTTTGTAGAAACCTTGTTATATGTTATTATGGAGTTATATTTTCTTGTTGTCCTCTCCATATGCAATAGAGGCTTTGAATTTTCTTACAGAGGGGATTTGGGAAATCAGAATTTGAGAACAACAGGGTAGAAGGGCTTTGAACTATCATAGAAGATAACGGCTCATCAAGTTGAGAAACAATAGGGTCATCATGAGTTATATGGGTATGAGAAGGAGAATATGGTTCACCCACCTCCTTTTCATATTTTCTTCTTAAAGAACTATGGGTTGCTCTAGTAACCCTGGGTGTATCCATTTCCATTTTTAGCTTTTTATCTTGTTGGCCCTCCTCTAACATTTATGTTTCTTTCTGCCCTCTTTTTTTTCTTTTCTTAGAAGATTCCCCTTTTTCCATCAAATGTTTCAAGATGGGTCCCTTCTTGCCCTTTTTAACAGGAGAGGACAAGAATTCTAACCATTTATCCCTTCCAAATTCTTTCTTAAGGAAATAATTTTTAACAATTAAATGCATTAACCCAAGATATTTTACCTGGCCTTCTGAGAGTTTATCCCTAAATCATTGCTGACATTTGAGAAAAGAGAAACAAAGGAAGATTTACTCAAGCCTGGGGGCAAGTATTGGCATACCTCAAATGAATAATAAGTCGCATTGCAAGTCCCAATATAGTGTCATACTGCCCTTCACATGTGAAAAATTTCATCAACCATAACACAATCATTTTCCATGGCTCTTCCAAACTGTTTCTGTTTATTCACATTGTCTTTATGCATTTGTAGTTCAGGTTTTGGACCATCCCCTTCATGGAATAGATTCACCCCTTCTTCAAAATTTGTGTGGCCTTTGTTTATGGATTCTCCATCCAAAGGGATTCTAGCAATCTCACTTATGACCTGCAAAGTTACTTAAATTATATATCTGCCTACCCTTGTGACACTAACATGGAAATTCATAATGATTTCCATAGTTATTCTATGGTCAAATCCCTTAAACTTCTTGATAAATTCCAGCCATCCCACTAGAGCTAAAATTCCTTATGTTTCTGGGTCAAGACTAAAATTCTCCAGTTCTGTTATTTTCTTGTTTCCCATTAGTCCTCAAATCCTCTTGCACCTTATACTCAACCTTGGTTGCTAAAATGACAAACACTCAGTAAACTTTTGCACTCTACACAAACTTCCATCTTCTAAAACATGAAATGCAAATAGAATAATCTAGCATTTCAAAAATAGAATTAATTGCACAAACTAATCATTAATGCACACACATTCCTTCATTCATTTCCAAATTTAATCATAGGATCACATGTTGTCATTTCATAACAATATCATGATTTGATGACTTGGCATCTATCTTTAAGAGTGTACTTCAAATCACCCAAATCATTACCTCTTTATTTCGATTTGACAAATGACGTCAATTGAATTTATCCCTTATTTCTCCAGTTAATATTTAACATTTAATTAAATCAACAAATAACAACTGGCGGATACTTAATGCAACACACTTAATTACCCCTACTTTAATATCTACAAAATTAATAAGAAAATATTTTGAAACAATATTTACAATGAATATTACCTTTAGATGATTTTATGTTCGTTGGTCAAGAGAGATAATGTATAACCAATCATATGCTACAATAAGGAAGCAACATAATGATCAGGAGCCGTCTAGAGTAATAATATCACTTCATCAATATGAAACTGATGATCAAATCAAGATTTACTCTAAGTGTGCTCTGCACTAACCCTAAAAGCATTAAACGAAGCAATAAGATCCATCATCAGGAACAATCAGGAGCAAGGAAGGCACTACTTCAGCAAAAGAATTATTCTGGAATTTTGAGAGCCATTATGAGTTGTGAGGAGCCATCAAGAGCAAATTGTAGTTAGTCAGGAAAAAGCTGCCATTTCTAGTTTTCAATTTTTTCCATAGGTATGAAGTGTCATTTCTGGTTTTCAATTCACCCCTAAGGTAGACCAACATTTTTGGTTTTCAATCTTCCTCTTTCTCTCTTTTTTTTTAGAAGATAAACTGCCCTTTCAGGTTTTCAATTTATCTTCTTTAATCAACCTTTGCCATAATTATGCATTAATGGATCCCATCACAGAAGTGATATCTTCCATGATGAAATGTTCAATTTTTTACTGTAATTCCTCACAAAATTCCTCTCTTGATGATGGTTTGTGATATAACTTGAGACAATGACCATTAACTAGCATCACCTTCTTTTCGCCATCAATGAGTACCAACTGAACTACGCCACTATTGTAGACTTTATTTATTTCATAAGGCGCCGACCATCAAGTATGAAATTTCCCTTTAAATTCTTGGAACCTTGAGTCAAACAATAATGCCTAGTCTCCTTTCTTAAACTACCTTCACACAATATGTTTATCATGCCATAATTTTCTCTAGTTTTGAATGATTTTTGCATGCTACAAAGCCTCCAATCTCATTTCATCTAGCCTATTTAACTGCAAAATCCTAGCTTTCTCATATTCTATGAGATTGATTCCCACTTCCCATGTTGTCCTTAATGTCTTCAGTTTAAATTCAACAAGCATAGCCAGATTTTTCCCATAGACTAATTCATATGGAGAAAAACCTGTAGTAGTTTTCCAAGTTGTATTATATGCCCAAACTGCTTCATCCAATTTGTCAGCCCAATTTGTTTTCTGGAGAGAAACTATCTTTGTAATGATGTTTTCCAATTCTCTATTAGTCACCCCCATTTTTCCATTTGCCCAAGGATGATACGGAGAAGATTTCTGATGTGTCATCCTATACTTTTGCATGAAGGCCTCCATCATAGAATACATAAACTATGGTCCTTGATTAGATACAATTTTCCTTGGAGCACCAAATATTTGAAGGATTTGCTTGTATAGAAAATCAACAACTTTGTCCTCTGAAGCTACTCACAATGCCCTGACTTCTGCCCACTTTGTGACATAATCAGTGCAAACCAGAATGTGATGACATTCTCTAGAAGGAGGATCTATAGGTCCAATGAAGTTGATTCCCCATTTATCAAATGGCTCAAGAGCTATTTGAGGATGAAGAGGCATCTCCATAGTTGTTGTTGGTCTCCCCATGCGCTGGCATTCATCACAATGTTTCAAATAAAATGAAATATCCTTGGTCATAGAAGGCCAAAAATATCCTGCTCCTAGGATTTTATGAACAGTTCTCATCATAGAGTAGTGTCCTTCTGGTTCAGAGTGGCATGAATGTATGATTTCATAGACATAAATTTCTTGCACACACCTACAAAGTACATGATCAGGGCTCATTTTAAATAATAATCCATTCAAATCTAGAACTTTCTCGAATTAGTATTTTCTTTTGTTTAGAATTAAAAAGACTAGGACACTTCCCTGTTACAAGATAGTTTTCTATATCTGCAAACCAAGGCGATTGTACTAAAATTGCAAACAAGTGTTCATCCGAAAAAGCATCATCCACCAGTTCATCATTTCCCTGCATAACCATCCTAGAAAAAAAGTTAGCTACAACATTATCCTTTCCTAGCTTATCCACTATAGTAATATCAAACTCTTGTAAAAGCAATAACCATCTAATTATTCATCCTCCTACAATAGTTTTATTCATCAAATACCTTATTGCAGCATGATCTATGTGGACAAAAAATTTATATCCAGTAATGTAATGTCTAAATTTATTGATAGAATATACAACTGCTAAAAATTCCTTCTTAGTTGTTGTATAGTTTCTTTTTGTTGGACTTAGATTCTTACTAATATTATAGATGGCATTCATTTCTCCATTTGCATCTTTTTGTCCTAAAACTGCCCCAATAGCAAAATTTGAAGCATCTGTGTGAATGTAGAAAGGATCTCCCTACACAAGTCCTTTGATAATAGGCAAAGTAATCAAGGTTTATATAATGGCTTGAAATGAATCCTAAAACTTGTCTGTCCACATGAATTCTAAATCTTTTTTTAGCGGAGTGAACAAAGGTTCAACAATCTTACTGAATCCTACAATAAACCGTCTATAGTAACCAGCATGACCGAGGAAACTTCTCACAGCGGTCTGTATTTTAGGAACTTGTATTTGTTGGATAATTTCTACTTTCTTTGGGTCTACTTTAATACTATCCTTGGATATGTGATGACCAAAAACAATTCCTTATGTCATCATTAGTGAACATTTTTCATGATTCAAAGATGGTCGATGATCCTTACACCTTTGTAAAACTTTATTCAAATTTTTCAAAGCTTCATCATAAGTTTTACCATGGACTGAGAAGTCATCCATATAAACCTCAACACACAAGGTAGTCAAATCAGCAAAAATGGCCAAAATAGCTCTTTGGAAGGTGGTCGGTGCATTGCACAGTCCAAAAGGAAGAACCCTATATGCAAAGGTTCCCCAAGGAAAAGTAAATGTTGTCTTGTATTGGTCCTCAGGAGCCACCTAAATCTAATTATACCCACTAAAGCCATCTAAAAGGAGAAATAACTATTACCAACTAGATTATCTAACACTCGATCAATGAATGGGAGAGGAAAATAATCCCTCTTGGTGGCTCTGTCCAATTCCCTAAAATCCATGCATACTCACCATTTCCCAATATTTTTAGGAACAATGACCAATGGTGAAACCCACTGGCTATCAGAGATTGGGTAGATGAATCCAACTTTTAACATCTTTTCTATTTTTGTCTTGACAAAATCCCTCAAAATAGGATTAATTCTTCTCCGACCTTGCCTGATTCATTTTACATCCTTTGTGTATATATGATGCATACAAATTTAAGGATGTATTCCTCCCATGTCGATGTAATCCCATGCAAAAGCTTCTGAATGATTTTCTAAGGTTTTTTTTAGCTTCTCCTCCTTAATATGCAATAAGGATGAGCTAATAAACAAAGGTTTATTTGATGAAATAAAAATTTCCTTTATTTCACTCTTATCCACTCTTGGTTCTCCAATAAGAGTATTGAGAGGATAATGATGTGGGTTATTAATGTGGAGTTCATTAGTCACATCCATGATTCTATTGAGAGAAAAATACTCTTGATTTTCAACACCTTTTTCTTTTCCACTATCCAACTTATTCCCTTGTTCTACATACTCTTCATATTCATCCATATGCTCAGTCAAAGTAACCATGGCCAACTCGACCACTCCATCCCCCTTAGAATATATATCACCATCAACCCAATGCTGAGTATCAGAAAGAATGGTAGGTTTGGTTGGAGGGTAAAATGTCAATTCCTTCTACTTTTGACCATTTGAGATGGTCATATTCCCTGATCTAAAATTAATAAGAGTTGCATCCATAGCTAACCAAGGTCATCCTAAAATGATTGGATAACTTGAAGACTTCTCTTTGGATTTTAAAATGAGAAAATCAACTGGATAGTCCCAAGTATCAATTGTCATAGTGACATCTTCTAAAACTCCTTCAGGTTTAGTAGCGGACTGATTTGTCAACTGAAGTGTTGTGGTTTTAGGTTGCACCCTGGTCATTCCTAATATTTATTTCATGTCCATTGTTATCACATTTATAGATGCCCCTAAATATATTAAGACATTGGGAATCTCCACTCCTCCTATACTCAAGGTAATCACAAGACTTCCTGGATCACTGTACTTCTGAGGAAGTAATATTCCTAACCAAATATCAGTAAGCTTGGTCCCTATTTGAATCGTGGGTGGAAACTTGTGTTTCCTCCCTGGTGTCTTAATGCAAAGTGATTTGATAAGCTAATTAATCTCAAGAATATCCTTGATAGCTTGTAGCAAAGAAATTTCAATGTTGATTTTCTTCAATTCCCTCAAAAGTGGAGAATCAACCATATTAGTATGTTCAGATTGGGAGATATCAGGAGCTTTCAGTGGAGCATCTAATCATTTTGTAAAAGGAGCTTTATTCAATGTTCCCTTAGACTCATGATATTTTTCTTTAAATTCCTTTGTTTAATCCTCGTCCTTCTTTGAGTCATCTTTAGAGGGTACATTGTGATTCCTCAATTGAATGTCATTTATCTCAATTAAGTTTAAACCAGAGGGGTTAAAGTCATCACTTAATGCTTGTTGAGGATGGTTATTCTTTGGATTTGGCACAGACTAAGATGGAATTATTAAAGTTTTGTTAACATACTCATTAAGTGCATTAGGACTAGTGATAAGAGGTGGGGGTTGTCCCCAAGGTCGTTTAGGTCCTTGATTTTGATTAGGCTTTCATGGTTGAGAATTAGGCTACCATTGATTTTGTTGCCATGATTGGTTCTATTGCAGCTGATTCCAGTGGGGTTGATTCCACTGAGTGCTAACCCATTCAAAAGGTCCCCAAGATGTAGTAGGTGGTTGCATTTGAAAAGGAGGATTCCATTGGTTCCAATTGTTACGTGGATAGTATTATCCTGGATAATAATTAAATTTAGTGTTATGTGATCTTTGTCCCACATAATTAAGTTCTTCCTCAATTATTGGTGGCTTCTTCAAATGATTCTTAAATTCTGGCAACAAGTTGCAAGAACTTGTAGCATGGCTTTTCTCATGGATTTCATAGATTTCTAGCTGACTCATTGGGCACTCCCTTAAAAGATATTTTCCCCTACATTTTGAGTAATAGATGGCTAAAGGCTTTGTGTTTTTATTTTCTACCTAAGTATTAAGATGGAGTATATTAGTTTTCAAATTCACCAGCTCTTCCATAACTTGAGATACATCAGGTCCTAAAGATTTGTTTTTCCTGGAGTCCCTAGTTCCCACTCTTGTCCTAGAGTAGTTCCTACAAATCTCAATGATCTCATCTAAAGGGACTTTATTAATGTCGCATTTACCCATTAAATTCAAAGCATATTCTGACTCATCGTCGATTCCTCTCATAAAGATTGTGCGACTGATATCATCATTCAATACCTCAGTACATCTTCTATACACAAACATGAATCTATCAGCATAATCCTCCAAACTCTTATCTTTTAATTGTTTCATTTAAAATGACTCCTTTTTCCTATCTCTTACTCTACAATAATCTTGGTACTTATCCAAGAAAACCATTTCCATTTCGGGCCAAGTAGAGATTGAACTAGGTTGTAAACCCATAAACCATCTTAATGCTGATTATTTCAAAGTGGAGGGAAATAACTTCAAGTTCTGATTATCAGATGTGTAATCATATCTCTGACATAAAACTTTGGATTCAAAAAGAAACTGATCAGGATCTTCAGAATTTTTTCCTCTAAAAGTTGGTAGCACCAAGGGTGAAATATTTTTCATAGGAGGTTCATTATCTCCAAGATTCAAATTAATAAGATATGAAAATGTCCTATTTGGTGGAGGATCTAAATTCTCTACTCGGTCACCCATGTTTTCTTGTTGATGTTGTTCTTGATTCTCAAATTCCTCTAACAACAGATTAATTAAGTTGATGTTCTCTTGGAAGGAATCTTCCAAATATGTCTCTTTCTCTTCTCATCAATCGTTTCTACCTCCCTTATTGACACCTAAGTTCCAACTGCAATAGCTAGATCTTGTGCTCCCCAGCAACGACACCAAAAATGGTGGGCAAGGTCATTGCTTTATCAACTTGCACCATTTAATTTATCTCAATATCAAATCGGGGTGTGTCTAAAGCTATCTGTGATAAGGGTTCTCCATGGGACAATTTTTGGGGGTTTTTCACTATACAATAGTGACTAGAAGTTGGTTCAAACTCCATTAGGAATCGGTCAAAAACTATCAGGAGCTCTTAGTCTTGAATAAAAATCAAACTAAAATTTGGATTTCTAAACAACTTATTCCTAAGAAGACTCAAGTTAAACAACATAAATGTAACAGAACCGAGTTAAGATGGAATCATGGAGTTTCCTAGAAAGCTTGAAACTACTTCTAAGTCTAGGAATTTGAATCTAGATTGAGTGTTGAAAGTAAATCTAATTACGCTTGCAAAATTTGAAATCTAATTACGCTTGCAAAAATCAAACATAACACCCAAATCCATGATTTGACTTCGCAACAATTTTGCTTCCATTTTCACCATCAAACTAACCATTTCATTACCATGTTGTTACCAATCTAATCTACAATGATTACACTATCCAAACAACAATGTAAAATTATGTATTACTTCTCCTAACAATAACATTCAACTTCAAATCTAATGCTAATTACTAGAAATAAATTACTAACAGTTGAAACTTAATGTCTAAGTGAAAAAGAACCAAAAGTAAATTAATCTCAATTTTAAAATTGTAAAACAACTGAAATCACAATAGAACTTTCTAGTTTCATTCATATGTACTTCCGAAAGGAAGTAAAACAAGTTTTGGGTCTTACAAAGAAAATTTGGCTCAACTGAAACTAAGTACTGACTAAATTCTGACTGACTACTCAACTGGGAACAATGGATATATAAATATCCTTATTCAAATTTGAAACTAAGGTTACCCGCCTACAACAATAGTAATGACTACAAGAACAATAGGAGAAAAGATCTTAAAGAAATAAATCAACTCCGAGAGGAAGTTGAGTTTTGAATAACACCGATGAAACATGCCAATGGAACTAGAACTATTATTCGTGTTTACTCATAATGTATTTAAAACCACATAAATGCAGATAAAATATAACTTGAAGATATAATTTTGATTACCACCATATTTTCATCATGTAAACAAGCAAAAATATAAACATTGCATTATAACTATTACTTCTAATATTACTTATAATTAGCAAAGTATTATAGTAAAAAGTAAATAAGCATGTATGTAATAAGGTATGCCACCAGGCATATTAGTCTTAAGATTCATAAAAGCATAAAATATAAACTATAATAAAAAGTGCAATGTTTTCCACTCATCACTACTTGTGCTATTTATTTCTATAGAAATTTAGTCAAATGTTTGTGAAAATGGATAACAAACTTGAAATTCAATTTAATAAGAATGATGAGTGTATGGTGGGAACATTGGTTCCACTTCCAATATATATGAGTGGACCCCTAAGATAAAAATTCATGATTGTAGAAGAAACTACTAATATTTTGTAGACTAATTTTTGGCTCAACTATATCAAGTAATTACAAATACTCCAATGCATCAATTGTCTGAGTCTTACAATGTAATGGGTGATTTTAGAAATTAGGGTTTCACCAATTAGGATAGTAACACCATTAATCTACCAAGATCAACCATAAATCAAAATGGGATTGAATCCAATAGATCTGGCCACAATTCAGTTAGAAAAAGGATTGACATGATTGGATTAGTTATTTTCTTGTTTTCCCCTTTTAGAGTTGAAATTGGATTTGTACTGTAAATTTTAGGGTAAAATAATCAAGAATTGGAGTAGAATAGTAATAATAGGATGCTACAGTATTCACATAGATCCATAAATAAATATCTGAGAAAGGAAAATAAATGAACATGTTGTAGAAAATTCAAGTTAAATCATCAGTACAAGGATGGTAGGTTTCCCTGGTCCTACAACTCTTGGATGGGAAAGTGAGATATTTTTTAGATCAGGGAGATGCATAGGATCTACTGTTGGAAGATCAGGAAAAATTATCAAGACTAATCTGATAGGTCATCCTAGTCCTCCACTTTTCACTCTTATAAAATTTGAACTAGCTCATCATCATTTATTCTATCAGAATCTTCAATTGTATCTCTTGACTCAATTTCCTATATAGAGAAAGAGAGAGAAAGGGATTGTGGATAGGCATTTTCCTTCTATCAAACCCTGGTTTAGGTATTAATCTTGAATTGAATTAAACTACAACATGTAAAAACTAAAATAAATGTTGGAAGATATTCCTCATAATTTCAATCGTTGATAGAAGATTAATGATGCAATGCTCTTTAGATGTGATCACAAATGATGAATGCAATAACATGAGAAACACAAAAACATGAATGACCTAATTAAACATGAATTCTTGCATGAAGATTTATGTGACTTTGCTCCATGATGCTTGAAGGATATGGTGGGATGAAATGTTGCCTTGAAATATTGATAATTCCCAATGTCAAATGCACAAATACTATGGATGGAGTCTTAGAGTCTTAGATCTAAAATGAATTGATAAGATGTTCTTATATAGGGTTCCCTAGTTAAATTATCAATTAGGTCAACCTCCAATGGTCTAATGGAGTCATGTGAACCAAAACCATAGGAGAAGGGGAAATACCTACAAATATTTGAAATGGTTGTATTTAAGGTTGACTAGGGTGGTATGGTGCCTTGGTTCAGACAGGAGTGCCACAACACCCTTTTCCTCCAAAAGTAGTACAAACAACCAATAAATGAAGGGGGGTAACTCTAGGATGGGGTCCACTCAACTATGCCAACAAGTGACATCAAATTATAGTAAAAGGGGGCCAAAATAGGACAAACTAAAGTAGGAACACAAATATGAGGTGTGAATTATACAAGGTTAGAATTTATGACACCTAAATTACTATAGTAGCGGGGTCCCCTTCTATAAAATATAAATAGGGGGGGGCGGCACCCCCCCATTATAGAGTAGGGCTTTAGAGAGGGGACGATGTGAGCCACCTCCCTTAGAATAGTAGGGGCCTCCCACAATTCGAGATACCTCCCGATGGGGGCCGTGTAGCTTACCGATGTTGCTACTATGATCCCTAGTCACTAGCAGAGATTACATCCATGCCCTTCAAGGCTTTCATGTCCACTTAGGCCCAAGCTTTCCAATAGTACTACTTCATACAAAGATCACTCGATTGTGAAATATTTTTAGACAATGCATCAAATCGCTTTCTATATACGATGCAAACTTTAATGAGATATCAATTTGGTTTCGATCAATTCAAAGGGGTTTAACACTCGATTGACATAGGTATTTATTACTCACCCATAAGGTCTTGACTGGAGATCAAGGAGCCCCTCAAATTCTATGGCGCATATTCCCATGATACAATGCATTCTGAGTGCTTCGATCGATCACGTTGCAGGCACTTTACTATGAACATCTTATATACGATGCATTCTTTGCGCAATCCAGTATCCTCTATTCAATACCCCCCATGGGTGTATTGGGCCAAGGGAGTGGAAGCCTGAGGATCCTCTCTTCCCATCCATCCTCTCTTAATGGCTTCCCATCCATCCTAGCCTAGGGAGTGGAAGCCCGAGGATGGATGGAGTCAACAGCCAAACAACAGACAACATTTTCTCCTATTCTCTAAATGGCCAAACAACAGATGGAAGGAATGATTAATGGAAGGAACAGAATGGCCAAAGCACAAATGAAAGGAATGGCCAAACAACAGATGGAAGGAATGGAACGGCCCCCTGTAGAAGAGCCCCTGACATTTTTTCTTTATGGTAACAAAAACTGAACCCCCGCTCCTTAGATATAGTAGGGGCTTCCACATGAACACTTATTCTAGCAGGTTGCCCTACTATTCTAAGGGGGAAGGAACTATAGTTTAGTTTCCCACCCACCCGCTAAAGTATCAAGTGCCCTGGCCCTTCCATCATAATTATTGTGGGAAGAGATAGTATTTAGATTTCTAGGAAGGGGTAGGTTAGAAAACTAGGGGTGGGGGGTAGGAAAAGGGACGAGCACAACCTAACCGGACGAGGGAAAAGTTGTCTTTCTTTGCCTACCCCTACCTGCCTACCCCTACCCCAGGCCCTCCTAGCCCCCCATGGGGGGGAGGGAAAAGGGGCAAGTTTTCTTATTCTTATTTATTGTGCCGAAGGGACCCCACCCCCATCTATTACCTAGATGCTAGAAGTTAGCTCCCATGCTGTTGAAACTCATTTTGGAGTAGGCTTTGCAGAAGTGTACTCAATTTCTCCTCTTTTCCAGTAAGCACACCTATTAGAATGATTCTTCTGATTCAATATACATGCTACTTTGCATCCTTGTATTGCTTTCTTTCATATATTTCATTATCTCATTTTGTGTCAGGCATAACCATGCACTATCATAGAGCTGAGCACACTAGTACCTGGCTCCAAGGACATCCACTTCCCTACCAAATGCTCTTAGAGTTTTCATGTTCAATGCATAGCCTCTTACTAGGAAAATCTGCTATTCATCAGGCAAATAAAGATTAAATCCATTAGGGCATGTGACGTATATAGAGCTACTATGCTCAAGCAGCAACTAAGCTAACATACTTATGAAGCAATAAAGGGTTAGATAGGTCCAAACTCAATAGGGCCAAAGCTCCAAACTCGGGCAAGTTGGGCCCCACTATCTAGTTGGGCCCCTACTATTATAAGGTGGAAGGAAGGTTGCATGGCCCCTCCCCCCCTCTATATCATTAATGTTGAGTGCCCAGTTGCCTGGAAAGAATAGCTAGTTATTGAGGAAGGTAACCGAATAGATAGTTGAGTTGAGGATAGGTAGTATAAATAAGGAAGGCCCTACTATTTGGCTGGGGGACTACCGAGTTCCATCCATCCTTGTCACCCTCCCTTTAGAATAGTAGGGCTCCACATGAACTGTAGGGGGAGGTGGGAGGATATAGTGATTCCCTCCCAACCTACATGGAGGATATAGCTATTCCTCCTACATGAACACAACTATATCCTCCCTCTAGTAGGTTAATTAATTGACTCTATCAAGTTAATTAATCATATGCTAGTAGGTTAATGAACTGACAATTCCCTCCCTCCCGATAGGTGGGGGGCTAAGGGTACTCTAGCAAGTTAATTAATCATATTCTAGCGTATTCTAGCAAGCAAATTAATTACTACCCCCTATTGTTTTAAAGGTAAGGGCTAGCAACCATAATTCTAAAAAAGCAAGCTGATTAATGAAGTGTGTGGGGAAACTATTGCCTCCCACCGAGGGGGAGGGATTTGAGATTGGGGGGCATAGTTATGAACGGATTAATGAACTAATGGCATTAACCCCTTTAAACCATTATAATGGAGGCCCCCTTATTAATTAGCCTGCTAGAATAAGGAGGCGGAACTATATCTCCCACCCACCCTGCGGTGGGCCCTTTACACTATCAATCAAAATGAATGGAAGAATTAAGGAGTGTTCATTGTACCTGGTAATCGACTGCATCGACATGGCATTTCACGGGGCTGGTTTAGAGGCAACATGTGCTGCTTCCACCCGGTCAACCGAATCAACTAGCTCTGGGGCTGGATATGTAACTTGAGGATCTAGAACGGGGCTACCCCTCCTCCTGTTGCTTTTGCCTCCACCCCACTGGCTGAAGCATCTATTACGGGTGACTCTTCACCTGAAACTGAGACCGGGTTCTCAATCTCAATCAATAGGCTCTGCCCGGGTCATCTACTGGTTCAACCACAATTGGTGTTACTTTTTTCGCTCCCCCCACCGCCGTAGCTTATGGTTCCATCACCTTTGTAGCTGCCTCTGCATCTATTGTTAGAACCACTAAATCAACTGGATCATCCGGGTCATCATCTAAATCTGGATATGGATCCACCGGAACTGGCTCCCGATCTGTCAATGGCGGGGATACATGCTCCACTTCCGTTTCTATCCGTGCCCATGCTATCGGGTGTCGCAGCCTCTACTCCTGGTGCTTCTCCAATGGCTTCATATATAGCTACATCAACTGCTAAAACAACTGCTTCACCGACTGACTCAACATGGCATGGGTTGAATCGAGACCGAGCCCGTGCTAGGTGGTAGTAGTAGCTTCTCATTTTTTTCTCAGATGGCTATGGCTTTGGATATGCAATTGATGCCATTCCTAGATTGACTACTAGTGCTGGATCAACTGCTAGTGTGGGGTATGAACCAACTAGCTCTGCTGTTGGACCCGAAACTGTGACCAGAGCTACTGGGACAGGAAGAGGTGCTGGACGAGGTGGTGGTGCTGCTTCAAAAGGATGCCTGCTCAAGCAGAATCAGAAGCTCCCTCGATGGCTCGACTGGCATTGGTTATCGAATCGAATGATCTTCATATAGCTATTGATGGTGAATGAACTGGGGCCCCTACAATTCTATGGTGTTGGCTCCAGTCCAACAAATGCTACTGGTGTTGGTGGCTAGATCGACCGAATTGATAGAGTCGACCATAATTGACAGAATCTACTGCTCGGTCAACCAAATAGCTTGCTTTGCATTGAGGCAGCTTCATCAACTGCATAATCAATAGGAACAACTGCATCAACAACTGGACCAACTCCATAATCAACAGGAAAACAATTACACCCTACTCACCCCGTAACCAGGGGTGGGTGGGAGGACTTATCCTATATCCACCGACCTCCCCTTATAATAGTAGGGACCATAGAATAGTAGGGGACCACCCAACCCAACTATAGATTCCCAACTAGATTTTCTCGGAACTATAACTCCCATCCACCCACCTCGATTAATTAGCCTAACTACATGTAGAAATTGCATTCAACTACGATCACAAATACAATTGGTTGATTGGTACTTCATGGAAGAATATATCATGCTAAGATTTTATGGCAAGAGAACACCCCCACAAACTTCCAATTCATATGATAGATAGGGTTTTTGCATTGGAATATGTACGAAAACATAATAGTGCTTATCAATTATATTTCCATAATTGGCAAAAGAAGAGTGTATTTCCTTTGGTGCCTTTCTCATGTGAAGGGTTCACATTCAAGAGACAATAATTCATTGTTGTAAATGAATTTTTTCAAATTTTAAATTTTGAATTTGTCTATCATTGGAAATATGAATCATGTGATGTTATCAAAGCAAGAATTGTAGCCAATAGGAATTTTGCACGTAGAATTCAACATCAAAGTAAACCCTTACTAGAAAGATTGAAAAGCAAGATTTATTGGAATGAGATCAAAAAATTAATGGAGAAATTTTTTGTTGAGATAGGTATTTATTTTCATCATTTATCAATAAAAATCATGGAATTGTACTGTCAAAAAGCACCAAAGATGTCAATCAAGAGATACAAAAAAATCTATACAAGAGTTACCAAATCATCTACTAGCCAAAAAATACCAAAATATCTAGGGATGACTTGTACAAATAAAAAATGGAGACAGTAAAAAATCACTAAGTTCTGGCCTATGAGGAAGAACCTAGGTGAGCCAAAAACTATTGCAGATTTTGATGATATCCCAGAGGATGAAGAATTAATAAGTTCATGGAATAAAGAGCATCCCAATGAACTTGACACTAAATATGAAGAAGTTGATAATTATTATTAAATTGGTGAACATAATGGTCGTATTAGTGAGGTAAACTTTTCATAGATACCTTTTTTAAGTGAAGTTGCAAAAGAAAAATATTCTACAGGAGTAGCAATTGTGGAATAATTGGGTTATGATAGTGGTCCTTTGGGATTTACTTATGTACTAGAAGTAAACCATAGATATGTGCATGATAAAATTGGAATTGGAGGCAGAGTAGATAAAACTACCAAAGGGAAAATAATGGCAGAGGTACAATTCAATTTGTTCTTGGTTAATATTCAATTTCACAACCTCACACTGATATTCAAAAGAGGTCAATACTAGAAGAGATTGAATAACTACATGAACTTAGTGATCAAAACATTTCAAAGAAGTAAAATATTATGGCATCATAGAGTCAAATTGCCTCTTTTTTTACCTCAAGGGAATTATTTTCAAAAGTCACCCCTCCAGTTTTTAGTTTGACCAAGACTGCAAGTACTAGTACTCTTTATCCATTCAAGCATTTGATTGTATTAGCAATGCAAGGTTTTTATTACAACAAATTTGAGGTTGAGATGAAAAAGAAAAGAGATATGTATAAAGAAGAGAAGAAGCAATTTTTAGAGCATATTGTTGTAACTTCAGACCTACAACAACTAGGCTAATTAAATTTAACCAAGATAAAGAAACCATGGAGTACATGATTTTGTGCCCAAATTTAATAATAAAGTAGAGCATCAAATGGATCCATCTAAAAATGAGATCAGTACCATACAAATCAATTTTTCTAGAATGAAAAATTCTGACAAAATCAATGTATCAAGGTAAAGATAGATGAAATCAAGAAAAACTATGAAAATGAAAGAGCCAAAAAAATAAGCACAAAACCTAGTGCAAGCTAATTCTGAATGAGACCAAGCCAAGTAAAAAGAAGGTCAATTGTAAACAAACAATGTGAATTTTATATAGGCCTATGACAAATACAACACAATCCTAATGAAAGAATGATAGGAAAATTAGACAAATAATAAGCCATATAAAACAAAATATTTTGGAGGAAATAATGTAGAGGATAGATCAATTGTTTCAATTTTTAATATTTCTTATCAATATTAGAACATACTAAGACATTATGTTATGGATAACACAAACTTGAAATCGCAAGAGAAAATGGCTAGTCAAATTTAGAAAAACCTATACACATCCACTGATAATAAATTATCATCCAAAGGAATTAAGAACCGCATTGATGCCTTGATAAAGGTATCAAATATTATTCAGAAATTTTCTAATCTAGGTGAAACTAAGAAATTTCTAGTTTAGGTTGAAAAAAGTTGTGAGACCTACATGAAAAAGTTGAATTATTCACACAACTTGGTTTTTTCACAACCTTTTGACACATGGGAGAGATCCATTGGCAATGATAATTTAAAGCACAAGATGGAAGAGAAGATGAGGAATTATTAGGACCAAATTCTTCTACAAGTAGATAAGGCAAAAGTTATGGATTTTATCAAATTTCTAATATCCTTGAATGAATCATTGATTGTTACATTCAAGTCATGTTTCACTTTCATTTATGAATTGTCAACAGATTTGCAAGTCAAATATGATAAGTTAGAAAAACTTGCAACTCCATCAAATTAATAGTGGAGCATGCTAGAAAAGATAATTGGATGATCCAATAATTACTAGGGGATAGAAATGTAAATTGTAAATTTGTTAATTTGTAGGAGATATTATAAATTAGAAATACTTATAAGTGATCATTCATTGGAAAATCAATATAAATCTAAAACCTATTTTTGTCATTTGGGCCAGGTTTAAACAAATTAGTTTATATTTCTCATATGTCATGAAAACTACTTGTAAAATATATAAGATGACAATAGCTATATTGAGATTTAAGTATGAGAACAAATAATAATTTAGGCCATTATGAAAATATAGTTATATATGTTTTTGTCACACATTAGATTACAATTACAATGGAGGAAGAATTTTTTTTGTTCCAAATTCTCTCTAGGCTTCAGGCTTGAGAAATCGATTGACTATTGTCATATAACCACTATATCCACAACATTGCAATAACTGCCCATCAAACATTCAATGAAATAAAGCTTGTTCAATATATAATTTAACACAAAAAAAAAGGTTTAAATAACACCATAATGATCAATTCCATAAGATGAGAAACAAATCCTACAGAAAAAATCAGTCCTCCAGTGTGAATATTTCTCCAACTTCCCTTCTATTGTCAAAATAGGAGGCATCTCATCTATGTGTATTAGTCATTGATCCCCAATCAGGTCTAAAGACTTGAAGTAGGGTAGCTGGGAAGTTGCACAGAGCTGGGAATTGATGCTCTCTATGAAACGACCACTAGGATTTTAGAAGCTAACCCTTTGTAATTACAAATGGGATGAAAAGGGAAAGAAGAACAAAAAATAAAACTAATTACTAAGGTGACACACTGGAATTTGTAATGCTAGGATATTTCCACTAAAACACATACATGATATCCATAGGAATGAGTATAGAGTAAATTCGCTTTTCTGAAGGAGAACAAGAAGCTTAAAGATCACAAATATAAAAGCTACGTACATGAAATCTTCAACAAAATTATTCACTAAGGCTCATAAGAGATATATGCCTTTCATTCACCACTTGAAGTAATAATTCATTCACATTGACATGATTCAATAATAGAATATAATCCATAAGTTACTAAAAGAGTTAATGAGAACATGATTAAGTTGCTTTCATTCGATAAACAAAAATTATAACTCATAAAAAATTCACCAGTAATCTTGACATAATACTTTGAAACAATCCAAAGATGAAAAATACAAAGAGGCCAAGATGCCACAGTTTGTAAGTCTTTTCTCTAAATAGAAAAAAAGTAGAAGTCTCTCATCTAAAGAAAAATCATGCCTTTATACTATGAGATCAAAATCCTAAGAAACCATGAAACCCTAACTTCTACCCCACTGAGGCAATAGATGATCATTAAGATGGTTGTTGTAACCACCTTCTTTTCGATATGATCTTGATTCATATCTTTTGATAAGTGCACGGGGGTATGTCAACTCTCTAATTCCCTTGCAAAAATGTCAGCAACATCATTTTAACCTTATCATCTCATGTTGCTGACAATCTCAATCCTCAGTATTTGGTGCAATTTAAAACAAAAGTATGTCACCGACCCTTGAACACATGGCAACACAATAGAGAAAAGAGATGCTTCGACCACCAAAAATATTAGAAGTCTTATGGGGAAGCCACGTGGAGTATGCACTATTAGGAGTGTCTGTCTTCCCAATTGGAACAATAACTCAACTTAAAACATGAACTTTGCAATTGGAAATCTGTCCTGAATAGCTATCATTTCTATGGTGAAGGTTTCACTTACATGTCAACCCAGGGACGTATTACTTGAAATGGGGCAGCACAGTTTCTACACTAAGTTCCAATCAAAGCCATTCTATTCTATTGTAGCAAAGGAAATTACTGAAATTAACACACAAAAATATAATGACTAAAATGCTACAGGAAATCTTAATGCTGAAAGGTAATTCAAGCAACTAACTACTGCTAATGTTCTAAGCTAACAAACAGGAACTACTATGTTCGCCTTTGGCTGTAGGAACAGTCATAGGTTCTCATTTTGGTGGTTGCAGGAGCAGTCAAGTGCTAGAACAACAAATACAGCAAAATAAAACTAACGTAACAAAAGACACACGATTTCTCACCAAGTGGTCCCCCTTGGATGAGCATGTCCAAAATTCAAGTAGTCTTATATGCTTAAAACACCATCACTTTATTAATCATTTCATAAGGTGTTGTATACCATGAAAACAAAGAGAATATTGTCTAGCCCTGAAAAACTATCTAACCCTCGTGAGGAGGTCCAAATCTTTATTTTTAGGAAATCTATAGAAAACTACTAACTACCTAACCACGCCCAAGAGAATAGGCAGAAGTTCTATTACAACAAAGAAACAGTCAACCACACAGATTGTGGGACATTCATCATTCATAACCAAGAATATAGCACAATGGTTCCCACTAAACTGCCACCTACTGGTGACAGCCATAAATAAATCTTGAACTGTTTCGTTATTCTTCAGTTGCTTGGTTAACGCCTTGTTCATCACTTTTAATGCTTACGAATGCATTGACTATGGCTTTAATCGACTTGAATGGCACAATCCTTTTTTTGGCATGGTTTGACCACTTCTACAGCTACCTAAATGTTCCTACATCATGAGTTAAAGCATACAAAAACATACGTATCTATTTCCTATCAACTATGACATTCATTCATCCACATATTAAAGTATCATAGTAATTCACATAGCTGTAGGAATATATTTAGCCAAAACAATACAAAGTTCGAAAGGTTCGGTTAATGTTTATCATGCATAGGATCAAAAACCTCTAACACGTCCTATACTCTAAACATTTTCTGATTACACAACTTAAACCACAAAAAACATAACAGACATGGACACAAAAAGAGCTATTATTTCAGCTCATCATTTTGCCCCCCAACCTAGCTTCTTGTTGGTCCTCCAGCAAGAGGAAAATTCCTTACACGGGCACTAACTCTGAAATAACCAATGGTACCATGTCCTGTGCCCCATGTAGCTAGGTGCCAATAGAATCTCCCTTCAGTTTCTCCAGCCTAGTCCACCAAGCTTCTTTTGTTAATTCATCATAGGCCTTACTGGTGGCCCTACATCCCATGAGTGACAACATTAGAATGGGTGGTAGGAAGATTAAGGGTAACCAATTGTTCTCCTTTGTTCTACCCAAGTGAATATATTTGGGGTTCTCTATATTGTTGCATGATAATAAGGCAAGGAATGAGGCTCAGCCTGTTTAAGTTCTTCAGGAAAGTTATTCCATCATTGGGCCAAACATCCAGCTACAATCCAACCTTTAGTCTCAACTATCTTCTCATATTCTTGGAACACCTCCTCCTTGAGTGGCAGAATTTGACTCTTAATGTCAGATTTATATAACAATTTTTGCCAATCATAATACAAGAGTCATGGATTCTTGGCCTCAAACCTAAGCGATAGTGGACAATCAAGTTCCATGTCCCTGTGTGTCTTAGACTATTCTCCCATGCTGATTTCATTTTGTATCCAAGACATTAACGCCTTCAAATAAATATCTCCAATGTATAACAGGGGATTCCATTCAGTATCAAAGGAGACAACATAATTGTGCAAATACAATTCATACAGTAAATTTCTAATGGTTGTAGAAGAACTTTGATAAGCATGATAAAACTCCTTTGGGGTCTCCAAAGAGGGACTAAAACCTCTAACAATGTGTGTTAACTTAAAACACAGGTGTTTTTCTTTCAAATATAAATAATAAACCCTTGGTGGATCCCTACATTGCATTAATCCAGGAATCATGTCTACCACAATATCTACCTTAGTCTACAATTCAACAATCTATTTATCTCTCTTCTCAATTTCCTTTTGTTGTTTATCAATTATCTCCTGCATTCTATCTTTCTCTACCTGCCATTCCCTATAAAATGAAAGAGCAGTAGACAGGCTGGTAATAGAAGGGGAACGCTTGTGAGTAGTTACCTAGGGTTTCAAAACCTTATCATTTGTCTCTATTAATTGCCCTGCAATTCTAGCTAGGTTTTTCAATCCTTCAAAACCCTACCTCCTCTACGGCTAAATTTCCTATGGATTGTCATGTTCTTGCTCAGGTGAATAAACAAAAACAACCACCTCTACACTCTTCTTCGTGGGAAACCTTTGTCTAACCCTACGACTTCTCCTTAATGATATTTCTTGTGTGGTTGCAGGACCATCGGCTACGAGAGATTCATCTTTCTTTACTTTCCTCTTCTTGGTCACGGGAGCAACTTGCGCAATATTTGGTTGCTTGACAATTCTGTCCTCTATAGTTTGCTTCACTTTACCTTTATTTTTATGGGCGGCAACCCTAGTCTGATTTGTGGTTGATGAGGGTTTGGCACTTGGTTTAGCCAAGGCTTCACCTACAACCGATGGAATATCTTTGGCAGCAGGAGTTCTGCAGTTGTAGAAGCCCTAGATGATGAGGCTCCCTCAACAACACCCTCTTGAACCAGAATTTCTTCTATGACAAGGACAATACTTTCCCTAAATCTTCTAATATCCTCAAATTCTCTCTAGGTCATTTGAGAAACATTCCTTAAAGAACGTTCGACCAACAATTTAATCAAACCATGATGACTTACAAACCTTGAGCTACCTCTCCATGTTTCATCATCACTGATGGAAAGAAGGTTGTATAAAATATTTGGCACATTCATTCCCCGTCCATGTTGTAAATGACTTATAACTTAAAATGAATGGAGTCCAAATTGGAGTACCTGGCCTCGCATGTTAGATATTTAATCAAATGCAGTGTTGAGAGCTGCCATGTCTATGGAAGAGATGTTCTCCTCACCCCCTGCTTGTCCACAATGAGAGGTCCATCCTCTAGGCGAGTAAATTATGTGCACGCACTTCAAGCATCTTTAGTTTCAAGAAATAATTCCCCATCTCTTGGAAATCCTCTAACCTCTGATATTCTCTCTTCTGTGGCCACAACTCATAGCCCCTTAATTGTATCTTCACCATTATTGAATGTCTGTGTGAACTCTTGTGCAATTTCTTCATTAAAATTTGTTAACTTTAAGAAATAATCTATCCACCCACAATTCTAGAAATAAGTTTCACACAATTGATCATTCAACAAAGAATCATGAATAATAGGTTCATGGCATATAGGCACACCTCCCATGGCTACTCAATAAAAGAAAGTTTATGCTAAAATGCTACAACACAGGCAGAATGTTGGAGCTTTGTGAAACTAAAAAACTAAAACTAGGAACTGTATTTTATGCCTCTCTGTTATTCATTAACAACTTTTATTGCAGGCTATCATTTATTGCATCTTATCCCACAGTACCATGCAAAGAGAATGGCAGCAAGAGAAGTATACTTGCACTTTCTATAAGTCATCACATCAATCCTATACTTTCTTCAAAATGATTTCAAAAAGTTTAAAATTCAGAACACATACTTTGAGTGACAAGCTTACATGACATGGACAAGACACACAATCATTAAAAACTATGAATTCACTAATAACACACCCCCCAACCTAATGTGACACATGTGTCCACACATATGGAAAAGGACCTTTATATGGAAAAATTGATTATGTGAATCACACATGATAATTGTCATTATGGATAAATAAATGCATGGTTTAAGAAAAACAGATAATATGTGTACCTGAAAATGTGTGAATTAGTGCAGTAATTGAATGGTCACATAATCATAAGATGAGGTGGGGTGAAATGGAATGAAATGAAATGACAAAGAAAGGATATGAGATGACATGAAGATGGATGATTTATTATGGAGAAAAGTATTCCCACAAGTTGTGGAAATATTTATTATGGTTGCATGCAAATAATGGTTCAAGATTGTTGGACGAAGAGTCTCCCTGCATGAGCTGCAGAAACTGCAGCATGTGGTTGCATGTCAAACTGATGTAGGATTTCGATTTTAGTGACAGGTTTATGATACAAACATAGTGTATGACCGTTGACTAGAATTTTAAACTTAACAGGATCTATAGTTGCTACTTGTACTGCTCCATTCTAAAAAACTTCAACTTCATATGAACCCAACCAACATGTTTGCAGCTTGCCCAGAGAATCTTTATACCTAGAGTCATATAAAAGTGCCTAGTCTCCATGTTTGAATTTTCTTTCTGTAATGTATTTGTCATGCCATCTAGTACGCTAATTTTGAACAACTTCTGTGTGCTGGAGAGCCATTTTTCTCATTTCATCCAAAGCATTCAGCTGCATGATTTGAGCTCTTTGTGCCTCAGGTAGATTCATATTCAACTACAAAGTTATCCTAATATTTTTATGCTCAAACACAATGGGCATCATTGCTAGCTTCCCATATACCATTTCAAAAGGAGTAAAATAGGTAGTTGTTTTCCATGTAGTTCTATATGCCCAAATAGCTTATGCTAGTCTTCTTGACCAGTATTTCCTATGTAGAGCTATTGTCTTTGTTGAAATAGCCTTCATCTCCTTATTGGTGACTTCTACCTAACCATTCGCTTTAGGATGGTATGGGGTAGAATTTATATGCTTGATATTGTACTCATTGACTAAAGTTGTGATTAAGGTGGATGTAAATTGTGGCCCCTGATCTGTAACAAGTTCTCTAGGCACTCCATATCTTGTAAATATTTCTTCATAGAGGAATTCAGCTACCTTGTTATCTCTATCATGCGTCGTTGCTTTTTCTTCCTCCCATTTTGTAACATAATCAGTGCATACTAGGATATAGGATATGTCATTGGAAGGAGGATCAATTGGTCCTACAAAGTCTAATCCCCATTTATCAAATGGTGTAACCACCACTTGTGGATACAATGGCATCTCATCAGATTTAGTAGGCCTCCCCATTCTCTGACACCTATCATATTTTCTAGTGTATTTGGTTGCATCTTTATGTAGGGTTGGCCAATAGTATTCTGCATTAAGAATTTTGATTATTATCCTCTTGGCAGAAAAATGTCCTCCATGTGGTTCATCATGGCAAGCATGAATAATATCATAAGTGTCATCCTCTTGAACACACCTTCTTAGGATTTGATCAGGTCTAGTGTAAAATAAACAATCTACAATCCAAGAGAAATTGAATCTTTTCTCAACTAAGAGTCTTCTCTCTTTTGGTGAAAAGTGAGAAGGAATCTTGTTAGCACCCAAATAATTTTCTATATCAGCATACCAGGGTGTCTGTACATTTATCAAAAACAAGTGTTCATCCGGGAAGGAATCATCTATTGTTGCAGGAATGTCCTATAGCTAAAGCCTAGAAAGATAATCCACGACCACATTGGCTTTCCCTGGTTTATCAACGATTGTGATATCAAACTCTGGCATCAACAGCAACTATTTGGTCAATCTTCCTATGATGGAAGATTTGTTCATAAGATATCATATTGTTGTATGATCTGTGTGAACAAATATTTGATATCTAGTGATAAAATGCCTGAACTTGTTAAGTGCATATATGACTGCCAACATCTCCTTTTTTGTGATGGTGTAGTTGAGCTCAAGTCCTTGCAAATTTTTGTTGATGAAATAAATTGCATTTTCCAAATTTCCTTCTTTTTGTCCCAAAATTGCACCTATAGCATTGTCAGATGCATTTGTGTAAATATGGAAGGACAATGACCAATTTGGCCCTTTGAGGACTAGTTCCTGTGTCAATGATTTCTTAAGCTTCAGGAAAGCTTCATCACACATTGAGGTCCAATCAAATTCAGCATCTTTGGACAAGAGATAATATAATGGCCCTGTTATTTTACTAAATTCCTTGATAAAACTTCTATAATATCCAACATGTCCAAGAAAAATTCTTACATCCTTTTTCTTGGTTGTAACAGGAAGGTTAAGAATGACCTGTATCTTTGTTGGATCAACTTGGATAACAACCTTAGAAATATGATGTCCCAAGACTATCTCTTCCTGCATCATCATGAAACATTTCTCACTATTCAGGGACAGACTGTAATCTTCACATCTTTACAATACTTTCTTTAAATTTTTCAATGCTTCTTCAAATTCTGAGCCATAAATAGTAAAATCATCCATGTATATCTCCATGCAGTCATTTGAAATGTCTGAGAATATGCTAATGATATCTCTTTAGAAAGTAGTTGGAGCATTACATAACCCAAAGGGAAGAACAAAGTAATCATATGTTCCCCAAGGGAACGTGAATGTGGTATTTTCCTGATCTTCTGGAGCTATTCTAATTTGATTGTAACCACTGAATCCATCCAAGAATGAAAAGTATTATTTTCCTACCAGAGAATCTAATACTTGATCTACAAAGGGCAATGGAAAATGATCCTTCTTTCCTTCTTATTTGCCGAGTTAAATTCCCTGTAATCTACACAAAGTCATCATTTACCTCCCTTCTTAGAAATTATAACTAGAGGTGACACCCACTGGCTTTTTGATATAGGATAAATAAATCCAACATTTAATATTTTTTGTAATTCCTCCTTAACTATTTCTCTTAAGGTTGGATTAATCCTCCTTTGTGACTATCTAACCGATCTGCATTCTTCCTTGATATATATCCTATGGGTACACACTTTAGGATCTAACCCCCTCATGTCTCGATAGTCCCATGCAAAATCCTTCTTATGACGCTGAAGTAAATCAAATAAGGCTACCTTTTGTGCCTTAGTGAGCTTATTATTAATATTTAAATACTTGTCTGGAGCGACTTCTACCTTGGTGGTTGGGCCAATCTAAGCTACTTTTGTGAGAGAAGAAGTGTGGACCTCTTGCAGCAACAAGGTGTGCAATATATCTGTTGCTGCAAGAAGTTCAGATGAGGAGGAAGGCAGGAAAATTGAGTGCAAGACACATGAAGTTAAGTCCTATGGCTAGTGTTCTAAGCCATAATAATTTTCTATAATATTGGAAATTACTCAATCTTCATCTTGAAGCTATATGAATGGTTCTCTATTTATCATCATGAGGTGACAAACAAAGTTAACTTCTTCTTTTGTGTCTTCCCCTAGATCAGGCCATACGACTTATTCTTGATCAAGCTGAGGTTGTGGAGGTGAATAAAGAGCTAATTTATTAGTGTAATTCTCATCTAAAAGTGTCATATCTTCTGACTGGCATCCAATGTATGCATCAGCTATAGCAATCCAAGGCCTTCCTCAAATGATTGGATATCCTCCCAATGTGGCCTTAGGAGACAATATCATGAAATCTATTGGATATTCCCAAGATTACAAAGTAACTACAACATCTTCTACCATACCATTGGGTCAGACAGTAGAGCTATCAGCAAGCTGCAGGACTATGGGAGTAGGTTGAAGAATAGTTATGCTAAGTTGTTGCATCATGTCCTTAGTCATGACATTAATGGTGGCTCCTAGATCTATTAGATCATTCTTAATCTTAGTACCATTAATGACTATTCCCACACTAGGGCTACCTAGGTCAGAGTACTTAGGTATTGTAACCTTTCCCAACTTAATATCAACTAGTTGTCCCTTCACCTGGACTATTTGTGTATCCTTCTTTTTCCTACCAGGTTTCTTCAAACATTCTTCCTTAATGACCTTACTATAAATGGGAACATCCTTGATAGCTTGAAACAATGGAATCTTAACACATATGTGTTTCAGCTAATCAATGAGATCAAAAGTTACATCTTCACTTTGTTGAGTCTCCTTAGCTTGTAACCTTTGAGGAAATGGAGGTATTCTATTCACTGAAGGCAAACTTCTAGGCTTCTGGTCTTGGGTAGACTGAGTTGGTTGATTTGGAGGGTTATCTAATACTGCTTGCTCTTATGGTACTTCAGTAATAACTGGAGAAGATAGATTAGGAAAATTAGTCCATGGCCTAAGATAAATATCACCTATTTTAAGAGAATATGCAAGGTACTGGTTAGGATCAACAAAATATACTTGTTTTTGTGGTGGCTGTAAATAAGCAGAAGGTTGATTTGACCACTGCTAGCCCACTCTCCATTGAGAAGTTGGTTGCCAATTTCCATGTGGAGGTTGCCATGACCCTTGATGTTAAGACCAATTTCCATGTGGTTGTTTCCATTGGGATGAAGGATTGGATTAATTTGACCATGAACTTTGGGGGTTATACCAAGATTGAGGTGAAAAATTTCCAAAGTTTTGAGCATATGGAGGTTGCCATTGATTACTTTGTGCATAAGAAATCCCATTAGAACCAACAAAAGATAATGGATCAGGAGGCATACCTTTTCCTGGGGCCCATGGCCTTCTTTGAGAAACATAGAAGAGTTCTTCATCATCTCCACGTACTGGCTTAAACTCAAGAACATGGTGATTATCAAGATTGGCAACTAACTTACATCTGCAGTCCTTCTTCTTTTGCCTATAGTGTGGATAGAATTCTACAAGTATTTCTTCAGCTTCTTCATGCTTCTTCTTGGCTTGAAGTATGTCCAATTGAGTGGCCATGTTGTTTATAATATCTTCCTTAAAATCCTTCAGAAGATGGCTTAATTCCATTCAGGAAACTCCACTACTTGTTGCTGATGAAGACAATCTAGGCTTATAACACTTATTCTTCTTGGTAGTGACCCAGGAGTACTTTTGACATATTTGGTTGATTTCATTCCATGTTGATTGAGTTATATCTCCTCCTCCCATAAGATCTAGAGCATCCATACATTCATTACTGATACCCCTCAGAAATATCAACTTGAGAGATTCTTCCTTTAGAGTACTGTGTTTAGACTTCTTGACACAAAATAGAAATCTCTCAAGATAGTCATCTAGACTCTCATCCTCGTCTCTCATCTTGAAGATATCATCTCCATGGCGGTCAGTTCCCCTATAATAATCCTTATATTTCTCAAGAAACAATCATTTCATCTCCTCCCATGTGTCTATTGAGTTACTCCCTAAGCTCATTGTTAGAGTTACCATGTTGTGGCTAATAATTATTTATTTAATTATTAGTCTATTATACTCTATGCTTAAGTTAAACTTAGGCATGTAATAATATTGTAGGTATTTAATAATTATTCTAATTATTAAATACACATTATCCCTTTAGGGTTTCTTTAGGGTTGCTAATCTTCGTTTATAAGGATTGTATTGTACTTTTTTATTCATTCCCTCTCTGAATGATAATCTTTTTCTTCAGAGCCATTATTATTTTTTTGCCTCCATTCTTCTCTTGTGACAAGTATTTTTCTTGCAAGTGTTCTTGGGATCTCTGAAGTTGTATTTCTCAACTTCTTCATGGTATCAAAGCCTACATCTGTTGCTACTTGTTCCTGATTTTTCAAAAGATTTTTTGGAGGTTAGGGTTTCAAGTTTTTCATAGCCTTTTATTTGGATCTGGGGTAGTTCTTTGTTTATGGGCATTTTGGGCTCAAACAGACCTCACTGTTGAGCTCAGAACACCCAAAAACCCCCATTTTCAGATAAAATTTGTCCAATTTGGACAACTTTGGCTTTGAAATTTTTTGGGGGTTTTTTGTCCTTTTATGGGCACAGATTTCGAGAAAAAAAATTAGCAGTTTAATGGCATACCCAGGCTGAATGCAACCAAAAAATTTAAAAACCTTTTTTTTTTTTAAAAAGTGTTTCACTTTTTTTTTTTAAATAGCACAAAAAAGGGGGGGGTCGGCGGCCTCTACAGATCTATATGGCCTGCTCTAGGCCATGGACCATGCTTCCCTGCTAGTCGGCCTTGTCTTTCGGCCACCACCACCTACTTCGGCCCTCGCTCATGCCTTGGTGCCACCGCCTGCTCTTGTCCCCACCCGTGACGGCCCTTGTAGCCACCCTCCCGCCATGCAACCTCGACCGCCTCCCAATCGCCACCTCTTGCTTGCTGCCTCTCGACCACCACCTTCCAACCGCTACCACCCAAGCCCCCAACCCACCAGATTTTTTTCCAAGCAGAGCCCTTTTTCGGCCCAGGTACTGTTTTCCAGAGCTGTTGCTTTTTTCCAACGATATTTTTTTTCTGAGAACTAGTTTTTTCAAGAAGGGGATTTTTTTTGGCAAAAAAGGGAATATTCTCATAATATACATCATGTTGACATTAGCGATACGGACAACTGTGCATGGCCCCTGAGACCCTCTTTGTGCCCTAAAAGAGGGTGTTTTTTTTCTTTTGGCCATAACTTGGGCATACAATATCATTTTTTGGCAAACAAGATATCGTTGGAAAGTTGGTTTCGTCTACTTTCCTGATTTGTGGCTTTCATCACTTGGTTTTTTTGCTTGTACATTTTAGAGCCATTTGAAGTCATAGGTTTTTTTCAATCCCAAGCTCGTATCTTTTCACCAGTTTCTCTATTTTTCATGATTCCAGCGAAGTTAGGATGATGTTTCAGAGCTCTTCACATCCATCCATGCAATTTTTCCAGATTTTAATCCATATACATTTTATTCAATTTTTTGTGTTTTCACACTCTGGTGAATTACTTGGATATATGTGATCATGGAAGCTTCTTGTTTTCATTGGATGACTTATTTTTGGCTGCTCTTCATGTATTTATAGCCTTTTGTCTTCTTTGAGGATTTGATACAACATTTTGTAAGCATTTTCTTTTTTTGCAAATGCACTGAGATAAACTATCACTATACCTTGCCTGCTTGGGATCTTGCACATCTTGTGCCTAATTTTACTCGCACTCCATTATAAAGTGCCATGGGGGGTTTGATGTTCGCCTTTTTTTTCCATCTACCTTTATCACGTGAGTGTTCCTTCCACGACATTATCCTCATAATATATGTCAAGTGAGTGTCCCTTCCACGACACTAGCCTTTATACGTGTTTGTACTTTCTCTTGCACTCTCAATGCTCCTAGTTCTTCATCATGCAATTTTTATTGGCATTCAGTTTTAGTGTACCTATCACCTCTCCCTTGTCAACATTATGGGGGGTTTCTCCTATTGGTTATTGGTTCTAATGCTTCCTTGGTTCGTTGGAGTGAGCTATGTATTTAGTATTTGTTCCTATGTACTAGGCAGATACAGTGGCTGGTTACCTATGCATTTCAGTGAGATGGATCATTTACCATATAGACACTCTTTCATTCCTTTTTTTTTTGAGGCAACCTTCCATCTTCGATTGTTCAGCTCTTCAGACTTTGGTGTTTTTGCCATATGTATCTTCAAGTTTAGTTGTTTGCCTTTGTTTGTCATCTAATTTGAGTAGTGTTATTTGAGGGCACTCATGCAGAATACAATATTCTCTACCTGAGCATCTTCTATTTCAGTCGAGGTTCTTTAGATCGACATTTATTCTTCGATACTATTTGCAACTTCATGCTACATTGGTGTTCTTCATGTTCATCCTTTGTTCCTATTTTCTGGAACATTCTCTTGTTTGGAGGCTTCTTCAGTCCTTCACTCCTTTTCTCCAGTTGTGAGAGATCTTTTATACTTGGGTACCTCATCAGGCCTAGTTATCGGGACCCATTGTTGCTTTCATTCATTTTGTCTTCATGCATTTCTTAGTCCTTAGTTGTTTTTAGCTACTCCCTAAGTTCATCTTAAGGGGGGGTGTTAGAGTTATCATATTGTGGCTAATAATTATTTATTTAATTATTAGTTTATTATACTCTACGCTTAAGCTAAACTTAGGCATTTAATAATATCAGGTATTTAATAATTATTCTAATTATTAAATACACATTATCCCTTTAGGGTTTCTTTAGGGTTGTACACCTTTAGGGTTGCTAATCTCCTTTTATAAGGATTGTATTATACTTTTTTATTGGTTCCCTCTCTGAATGATAATCTTTTTTCTTTAGAGCCATTATTTCTTTTTTGCCTCCATTCTTCTCTTGTGACAGGTATTTTGCTTGCAAGTGTTCTTGGGATCTCTAAAGTTGTATTTCTCAACTTCTTCACTCATAAACCATCTTAGGGAAGATTCTTTTAAAGTGGTTGGAAATATTTTAAGTTTGTAGGCATTTGTAGTGTAATCATATCTCCTACAGAGGACATAAAATTCAAATAGGAAATTGGTTGGGTCTTCTATAACTAGCCCATAGAACTTAGGCAAAGAAGTTGGAATGTTCTTGACGTTAGCATTATCATGCAAATCAAAAATGGGAAATTCAAATGCTGGGTTAACAGGTGGATTGTCGCCTCCTGGAGGTGGAGGATTACCCCCACCTCTAGGTGGATTAGCTCCACCTCCATGTCTTGCCATTGGTCCTTGGTAAAAAACCAAAGGGTAATGATCCTCTTCAGGTGATCCAAAAATAAAATGAAGGTCATTTTCCGGAAGTTCAAATGGAGGATAGTCCAAATTATTTGGGGCTTGATAAATTGCATTAAAAGGATTTACATCTGGTGCTTCCTAAGGGTTGAGTCCTCTATTATCAGGGAGATTAGGAAGAAATCTACCACATGCATCTCTTCTTCTTCTATGCATGTAGATTCTAGAAAAATTATTTGACAACTTATCTTAAACTACCATAACACTAAATCATCGAAAACTAAAATCTCATGGCTATGAAAGGTTCTTAGTGTGGCACCATCCCCGACAATGACACTAAAAATGTCTACCTTCCCAATTGGAACAATAACTTAGCCTAAAACCTGAACTCAGAGATTGGACATCTATCCTGAATAGCTATCATTTCAATGGTGAAGGTTTCATTTACATGTCAACCCATGACAACATGATTAAGTTACTTGCATTTGATAAAATAAAATTATAAGACTCGTAAAAAATTCACCAGTAATCTTGACATAATACTTTGAAATAATCCAAAGATGAAAAATACAAAGAGGCCAAGATGCCACAGTCTGTAAATCTTTTCTCTAAATAGAAAAAAAAGTAGAAATCTCTCCTCTAAAGAAAAATCATGCCTTTATACTATGAGATCACAACCCTAAGAAACCATGAAACCCTAACTTCTGCCCCCTGAGGTGGTAGATGGTCATTAAGATGGTTTTTGTAACCACCTTCTGTTTGATCTGATCCTGATTCATATATTTTGATAAGTGCGTTAGGAGATGTCAACGCTCTAATTCCCTTGCAAAAATGTCAGCAACATCAATTTGACCTTATCATCTCATGTTGCTGACAATTTCAATCCTCGGTATTTGATTCAATTTAAAACAAAACTATGTCACTGACCCTTGAACACATGGCAACACGATAGAGAAAAAAGATGCTTCGACCACCAAAAATGTTAGAAGTCTTTTGGGGAAGCCACTTGGAGTATGCACTATTAGGAGTGTCTGCCTTCCCAATTGGAACAATAACTCAACTTAAAACCTGAACTCAAGGATTGGAAATCTATCCTAAATAGCTATCATTTCTATGGTGAAGGTTTCATTTACATGTCAACCTAGGGACGTATTACTTGAAATGGGCCAACACAGCTCGTGCACTAAGTTCCAATACAAGTCATTATATTCTACTGTAGCAAAGGAAATTACTAAAATTAACACACAGAAATGTAATGACTAAAATGCTACAGGAAATCTTAATGTTGAAAGGTAATTCAAGAAACTAACTACCACTAATGTTCTAAGTTGACAAATAGGAACTACTCTATTCGCCTTTGGCTGCAGGAACAATCACAGGTTCTAGTACTAGTGGTTGCAGGAACAATCAAGTGATAGAACAACAACTATAGTTAAATAAAACTAACGTAGCAAAAGACACATGATTTCTCACCAAGTGGGCCCCCTTGGATGAGCATGTCCAGAATTCAAGTAGTCTTGTATGCTTAAAACACCATCACTTTATTTATCATTTCATAAGTTGTTACATACCATGAAAACAAAGAGAATACTGTCTAACTCTGAAAAACTTTATCTAACGCCTGCGAGGAGGTCCAATATTTATTTATAGGAAAGCTATAATAAACTACTAACTACCTAACCACGCCCAAGAGAATAGGCAGAAGTTTTATTACAACAAAGAAAGAGTCAACCACAAAGATTGTGGGACATTAATCATTCATAACCAAGAATATAGCACAACAGTTCCTACTAGATTGTCGCCTACTGGAGACAACCTTAAATAAATCTTGAATTGTTTTGCTAATCTTCAATTGTTTGATCGCTTTTGCAGCTACCTAAATGTTCCTGCATCAAGATTTAAAGCACACAAACACATACGTATCCATTTCCTATCAAGCATAACATTCATTCATCCACATTAAATTATCATAGTAATTCGCATAGCTGCAGGAATATATTTAGCCAAAATAATAGTTCAAAAGGTTCAGTTAATGTTCATCATGCATAGGATCAAAAACCTCTAACACATCCTATACTCTAAACATTGTCTAATTACATAAATTAAACCTTGAAAAACATAACAAACATGGACACAAAAAGAGCTATTATTTCAGCTCATCAAGGAGCTCTAAACATTTTTTTCATAGAGTGAGAACCAAACACATGGAGGCACAATCAAGATGCATCAAAAAATAGGCATGGACCTACCACAAAATCCCATGCTAGTGCCATGTTGCACGACATGACCAAAATTACAAAGTTTCACATAAAATAAGGAAGGAAGCTACTCGGGGCACAAAACATATTACTTTGTGAATTTTAATTCACAATTTGGCAACTTTCGAGGGCTCTCCATCAAGGAGAAGGAGAACCTACAATTTCTAGTTTTGCACCAAGCCTACTCAAAAAGGAAAAATAGTGGGAAACTAAATCCTCACAAGTGCGGACTTCAAGGAATCTCAATTCGCATGCGAAGGTGACTACTAACTTTGTAATTCTTCAAAAGGGAGGTCCAAGGCAATAATTTCCTAAGAGATATTGGCCAATGTGAGGAGCTCTACCTTCAGCTAGAAGTGAAGTCCAATGAGAGGATGTAGAATCCACTCAATTTCGGGAATGTTGACACTTGGATCAAGGTCCCATAGGAAGGATTATCCTTACTACCTCTATTCCAATAGCTCTCAAATTTGATTATCACTTAGTACTACCTTGCCTAGTAAAATAGGGGAAGGGAGTCCCAATTGATCAAATTCATCCCTTCACCTTGGCTATCGAAAATATAAGGGCCATCACAACATCCTTTCACTTGAGAGTAGATGCATTATACTAAATAACTCATTATCTCTCATGGCAACCAATCTCTTGTCAGTGATACCTGCAGAAATCAAGGCCTTGTTATCCATTATGAATAGTTTTTCGACAATGACCTGAGATCGAACTACACTAGGGGTGATGTTCAACATCATTAGGGCTACTACCTACATGTTTCCTTATAACTCATGAGCATCTACAATGAACTGAAAGGTTGGTTGTAGAGAGAGAAGGGCATTTTTTATCCTCTCCCAATAAGATGTATATAGTTGCTGGAGTACGAGGATGAAGTTGGCCTTTTGGTTGGAGAATGCAGTAGTGACCTACAACTACAAAATTTGTAGCTCTTTTTTGTTTACTTATTCTTTCAGTTTGTCCAATTGCAAGACTAAAATATCATATTTCCATTGAGACTTAGATAAATCCTACTCTCTGACTTAAAGTGTGGACTTGGTAGCATTCCCATTTTGGTTTTCATCTTCTAGTGTCATTCAGACCTCCTACAACATCTTCTGGAATTTCTCTTCTTTTTCTTGCCACTGTTTCTCAATTCGTACCCTGGAATCATTCTCCTCTAAGAATCTATTCAATAATTTAGCCAATTCCTTGAAATAATACATCATTCCTCTCAGGCCTTCCTCAATAACTCATGGTCCCTTTTGTTGTTTCATCCAAATGATCAGCTACAAGTTGAGACTATAGTTCTTTCCTTAGCTTGTCAACCTCTAAAATCTTTACCTTGAACTCTACATCTTTCCTATATAAAGTTGCCTCTATATCTTGTAGGATTTTTTCCATCTTGGAGTACTTTCAACTCAATCTCAATAAATTATTCGTGACCACCTTCTAAGTCTTCTCCATTAGTTCCATGTTGCCCTGAGGGGGGCATATCTAAGATCAACTCCCACGGCATGAACATTATAGTCATTAGACAACACCTCCCTCTTTATCTTGATGACTCTAGGAAAACTATGTGCCATAGTGAGGATGTTTTTCTATTAATTAACATTGTGTTCATCTAAGTTGTGGCTAAACTAGCGACATCCTTTTCTCTCCTTTTTTGGATATTTGTGGTTCTATACTCTCTAGACACACTGAATTGTTTCTCTAATCCTAACAAAGAGCCAATGAATTGTCTCACAAAAGGCACACCATGGGGAAGACCAAAAGGTATTTGGACAATAGGAACTATCATTTGTATTCCCAAGGACTTTAGAAAACTTAATTCTCTAGGGGAGAATGGGGGAACACCCTATGAAACCATGGTTGAAACTACAGAGACTGAAACATTTTGTGCAAATATTAAAAATCCTAAGGGAAACATAGGGGCAGAAACCGGCATTTGGGTTGGCATAGTCATCGCTACGGTTGCCTAGGGTTGAAAAAATGGAGTTCAAAGAGGTGGCTGTGAAGTACGAGAAACAACTATGGCTACCATTCATGTGATAATTTGGGGAAAGCTAATCTCTAGGGGTGTAGAAAAGGATATTGGTGGCTCAGAAGGTCCTCCCTAGGAAGTACTAAGACCTAGTTCTAAACTCGTTGTGTGACTAGGAGATCCCACTAAAGAATGAGATGAAGAAACAAGAGGAGAAGAAAAAATTATATGCTCAACAGTCAAAGGTAGGGGAAGGACTTTAACGACCTCCTCCTCTTGAGGCTTTTCTTGGTTCTCTACACTCTTCTTCTTCTTCAACTACTCAATCCCCTTCCCTCTTTAGGGAATCTCATGCTCAATTCCCTTGTCTTATTGCGGATTTCGGTCTTTAATAATAATTCTAGGCTCACTTGATCTTGTATTGCTCTAAGGTGGTGGAGACCTAATTCCAACTGTTGCCTTTGGCCCTCTATTTCTTCAGATTGCTCTAACAATCAAAACCCCCTCATCCTCGCTGCCCTCAGTATTTTCCAAATGCTTAGGAGAAGAATGTTCCTTTTCCCATGTTCTATCAAAGACATCATCTAGGTCAATATCATCCACCTGAGAGGTCAAATCCTTAATTTCTTGTAAATAGATCCATAATTGATGATCTTTTGTTCATTCCAATCTTGTTGGGTTAGAGTGGCCTTCATTGATGGAGGCATCTTCCTTGTTGGGTTCACACTATCTAGCACAATGTAGAGGCTATACCATTTGGGCATCTCATATTTGTTAATGTATGAGAGATGAACAAAAACATCTATTGTAGGTACCACAGAGTTACACCTTTGTTGCCAATTAGGCCTTGGTTTATGGTGGACTAGAAGGGGCCTATTAGCCAAACAACTGTCTGGATCATAATGCCAAAGATTAGAAATTAGTTGAAGCCCCAAGCGAACCAATTTCATAATAGTGTCTCAACACTTCTCTTATGATCTCTAATCCTACTAAAACTCACTGGGGGTCTATAGAGCATGGTTATATTTCTTCATGCCTCAATATCTGCATCTGCAGTAGCAATTTGTTGGTATACTTCTAGGGTTAAGGTAATGTTAGTAATTAAATTGAGCAATCAAAAAGGCTCATCTTTAAACCCATGCACTTGGATCATAGTAAACTCTACCTCAAAAAACCAATCACAAGGAGCAGATTTAATCTGGGTTGAAATTTGAATTTGTTTTTACCACTCCCTCTAGCTCTAGGTGAGTCTAGCAAAGTCCTATTAGGAATCCTAAAGAGCAGGGGATAAGATGAAATCCAAGAAGGTATAGTAATCACTAGAAGAGGATAAGAAATGGGTCCAAATGATGATAGGGATTTTATCATCGGGGGCCTCTAAAAATTTTAATTCTAAGTTATGTTGGCCCTGGAAGAAACTAGTGTTCTCGTTCAAGCGCATATCCATTAGAAAAAAGGAGTACCTCAACAATGGTCAGGTGAGCAAATTTCCCAACTACTTAGACATATTTTCAATGATGACCTATGTGTTATCCTTGTTTTTATTTCAAGAGAAAACAAGGCACCCCCTATGATTTTTTGTTAAATTACTTCTATTTTCTCAAGTTTTGGTTTTGGAGGCATTTTTGTCACCTCATTCATCTTTCACTACTTAGTATTCAATCTTGAAAATCTCACCTTACTAGTTAAAATTTAAATTTTAACTTAAAGTGATGTTTTCCTTGTTTTAGTGCAAAATCAAGTTCTAAATTTGACTTTACACCATTTTTTATTCTTCGGTGCAAAATCAAATTTAAAACCCGAAATCGCACTTGGTAGTCTTTGTTAGGTGTATTTCGGACTTGTATGTCTGACTTACACCTCTTTGGGCATAATGTTGTAAATTGGACTTACAAGCCCAAAATACACCATTATGGAGCACGATTTGCATTTAATGTGGTGCAGGAGCACCTAGGCAAAGTGAGGTCATGAGTCATTTGTGAGGATTTGAGTCTGAATGTTTGTGAGGTCATTTGGATGTAATTCAAAGCATGATGAGTACTTTTGTAAAGCAATGTAAATCAAATGTACTAAGTTGCTCAAAGTTGAGTATTTGAGTCCTAATTTGGTCTATGAGGTCAAAATTGTGCAAATATGCCATGAAAGGGTAAACAAGGTGTAATATATGTTATTTTATCCATTTGGAGATGTGGATTAAATCCTTGTAATGTTTTGTCAAGTTTGGAGTTCAACCTAAAAAGTTGTCAATCATGTCAAATGTTGTCAAGCAACAAAATATGTTGTAAAAGTTACAAAAAGGATGTATTTCGGTCTTAGGGATAGTTGTAACTATCATGTGGATGTGTGAGGATATAAATATTCTTATTTAGTCGAATTAAAGTAGTGTGGTCAGTTGGAGGAAGGTTTCATACAAGTTGGTGGATGTAAACCTCTAACTGTCACACCTAGTCTGCAAACAGGGCGACGGTCATAAGTTTTTATGTAAAAGGAAAGAAAATAACACATATTGTGATTACAAACAGGAATTGAAGGAAGTATGTATCATGTAAATCAATCAAAATGTATTTTGTTTAATGATTTTAATGGAGAAGCAAATTTTTATGTAATGCTTTAACTGTTCTTTTGTAACAGTCACATTTATCTGTTGTTCCTTAACACTTTGTGATGGTTGAATGGATTGAATAAGTTCTAAAAATCATTTGGATTTAAATGTTGATGAGTTAAATTTGTTTTAAACCAAGTTTTATCTTTTTCCATGGTGTAAGAAGGAAGTTTGGATGTGTTTCCTCAAAACTGTCTGGAAACCCTCATTAACAAAGTTAGTCACAAGGGTTTGTTAATATATCTCAATGTAACCATCCAAAAATTATAATATTCTGGATTTTACAAGTGGATTGAATGTAATTCAACATATTTTGGGTTTAGGAGCAAATGGTTTTGTATTTTGTTAGTTATTTAATGGCTTAGGCAGATTGTCACTTAGTTTTCTTCTTGTTTTTTATGACAATCAAATACAATCCCGGTACAGAGGGTATAACTTTTTATTGCACTTGTGGATCTTTATTAATTTTGGATATGTTGTTTTTAAAAAAATTTACATTCTCACATAAGCAATTTTCTTAATATTTTCTAGTGCAAAAGGTATGAATGACAGAGTTTGGTACTGTCAAGTTGTTGTCATAACTAAGACAATCATAAAGAATGGAAGTTCTCACTTGTTTGATTGCACCTTGGACTCAATATTCACCATAAATTGGTGAAAATTTGTAATTTATGTTAAAAGGTTCCTACTGGAAGCATATTGAAGTTTATTGTTGGTTGTTAGAGGTATGAAGTGTGATTGTTGATTGCTTGTTGATCACAATAATGGAGTATGACAGTCATGATGCAAAGTCAGTTTGTTTGAATTAATGAACATTGACCTCTAATGGAATGGTTAGAATAATTTCAAGGTTTTACAACTCTCTGATTTAGAGAATGTTGAGGACTTAATGTGGATTGATTAATCTTGTTGATCTGATTATTTGATAGGGCAGTCAAAGAGATTGTTGGATGTTGCAGGTGTATGAAGGATTGGTAGAGATATGACTCATGAAAGTTGTTGGAGATTGGTGTGGATGAGAATCATGGGAGTTATGATGATGTTCTTTTGCTCAAGGTAAAGGTTTGTGATGAGTTGATGAGAGGTTTTGATATGTTGTGAATCGTGACAATGTTAATGCTCATGTTGGAATGATTTGGAAGATGTTGGATCTTGCATTAAGTTGAGGATTGATTGTGGACTATTTGGATGTTGGGAGATTGGATTAATTGGATGTCTTTAATCTTGTTATATGCCTCAAACCTATAAAATTTATAGGTTGGATGGGTCAGTGAGCACCCTAAAGGATGATTCCCATGGTTGCTTTGGGAATTAAATGGTTTGTTTCATGATCCTCTGCATCATAATGCTTTTTAGTGTTTGTTTTGTTTTCAGTTTCCCCCTCTTTTATGTTCCTTTTGAGAAATTTTTTTGCTCATTTTCTTGATATTTTAAGGCACAAGGATTTCTTTGAGCAAGGCCAAAGCCATTTTTATCATTTTTAGGGTATGCCTTTTATTTATTTCTTTTCATTTTTCATAATCTTTTTTCAGGTTGTTGTGGCGGCAAGATGACAGTCCCAACATACACCCAAATTTCTTTAAGTGTATGCCATGATTCCCACCTACCATCCACATTTCTCTTTAGTTTTATCGAAGCTATTGTGGTGTGAGTCAGGCTTAAGAACCTAGTGCAAACTAAATCCCTAAGCTTCGATGTGTGTCAAGCTCTAACCTGACTCACATCTTTTTGCTTTCTTTTTGTGTTGTGCCCTTCCTTAGTGGATGGCAAGGTTGTGACCCCACCATGGACCGAAGTATTTCACCATGGTGTATGTCAGGGCCATGGTCCTACCACCCACCATTATGCTAACTGCTCTACCCATATGGTGTTAGTCGGGTTTGTATCCTTGACTTCCACTACTTTCTTTTGCTCAGGTGCAAGTTGGGGATAAAGATCCAACTAGCACCACAAACTTGTTGCTTTGCAATGTTCATACAGTGTATATCAGGGTTATAACCCCAATATGCACCATTATGCTAATGTTCTTCCCAATTGTACATCAGGTTTATAGACCTAATATACAGCTCATTTTGAATGTTTGATTTTTCCCTTTACTACTAATCAGACTTATAAGTCTAAAATGCACTTTTTGGTTTTTCTCACTTTTCCTAGGTGCTAATTGGGCTTATAAGTCTGATTTGCATTGATTGCACACACTTGAAATTTAGAAATTTTGAGCCAAATTGTGATCAATCAAAGGTTTTTCTTCTACCGAATGGGATTCTTAGATCCATGTAAGGAGGATAATTGGCTCAAATATGGTGATGTATACACCTAAAAATGGATATAGTTAATTATATAAATATCACCATCTTTGGAGGAGGTTGTCTCCACCTCATCCTGGTCAAACTCCACTTGTCCTCCATTTCCTAGGTTGTCTTAAACTATCCTATATTCCTGGGGTTTCTAATTATGGTCAATCCTAGCAAGCTGCCACTTGGATCTTTCTTCCACCTTTTCCTCTATCTTGCATGTGTAGGAGGAACATCTTCCACCTTTTTCTCTTACATCCTAACCAATCACTCATAGCCATCAATCTGTCAATATTCACTCTCAACAATTGATCTCTTCCACATGGGACTTTGCTCATGCAAATTCTATAAAAGGAGTACTTTTTTAGTATTTTGAGACTAATTGTAATCTTGCACTCAAATCATTTTGGAGAAATTAAAGCATTTGAGCATTTTTCACAATGTGCCTTTGGCTTAGTTTAATTATCATATAGTTATATAGTATCATTTGCACATTTAGCTTGCATTTAGTAGTAGAATATTACTGTCTATTCATCTTTATCATCTTTAAGATCCTAATCAGTGCAATCTGAGAGCAACCCAAACCATCAAACTCAAGAGTAAAAGGTGATAAGACACAATGGGATAGAAAAGGGAAGTTTATTTCTTTTGAATTTATTTCTTGTATTTGTTTCATTGGTAATCTAGGAGTTTGTAGATTTCTTTTTTATTTTTTAGGTTATACAGGTGATAATAATTTTCAATGTTGTAGTGCAGTTGTATTCAAATGATGGAGCCATCACCAAGAAAAAGAGCCATGAAGTTCAAAAACGAAGATTTTCATCCAGTTTTTCCTCCTTCTGTGTAATCCAATATTGACAATATCAGAGATATGGGAATTGGGCATGTAGATCTTGATGAATTTTTGAAAAGAATCAGAGAGTCATCAATGTACAATATGGAGCCCACCATTAACAATGGAATTCATTTGGTTACAGCCTTTCCTATGTCACCCTGAATTTGTGTTAGCCCTAGCTAACATATATGATCTAGTAAGCAGGTCAATGAAGGAGGCAGAGGGGGAAAAGACTCTCATCAAGCTTGATGATGATTTCTTTGATATAATTTTCAAGTACCCACATATAGATCAGTATGCCAACATTGATATACAATCAGTAGTGACTTACTATGATAACAATTCAAACAAATACAAAATAAACATCAATGAAAATTGGTTGAAGACTCCTAGGCCTACAATTGTAAGGTGGCTTGAGACCCTTCCTCAAAGTGATTTCATTGAGGAGGTTAATGATCTAATTATTATTCTTAGTAGATTAAAAGGGCTCCCAGTTTCTAACACTTATCACAAATGGATGTATCAGTATATACACATCATTAGGCAAAATAAGAAGCAAATCTATTGGGGTAAGCATATTGTTGATGCATTATGTGAGCAGTTGACCAAAGTACCCAGCACCTTAAAGTTCTACATGACTTCATATCTTGTATATGCAGCCACCTCAATGAGGCATGATCCAGGATTATCTACCACTAGAAATAGGAGTCAGATTCTTGTTTATCAATATTTCACACAGTTGACTCTCACTAAGAGTTTGCATGATTTCCAGAGGGTTAACGATGATTTCTTCACTCATTACATGTGCATGTTTGATAAGGAACTTTAGAAGAAGAGAGTATCATACGAGGCCTGGAATGTTGTGAATCAATATAGATGTATCTTTTTGAAATTCCCCACATTCACATATCTTCGGATTGGGTGTTTCAATGGAGAATCTTTCATGCTCCCAAGGTATCCAAAAGACAAGATTATTCTCATGGAGTTGGCCTGCCAAATGATTGTTGCACACTAGCGTCAATTTAGTTCTCATGAGATCAGTCTTAAGTTCTCCATTACCATAGGGAGATACTCTATAAATTATATATAAAAGGCTCATGCCATTGAAGAGGAAATGAGGAGACTGACAATGAAATTCTTCAAAGCTAGAAAGCATTTTGACTACACGGGCATAGAGAATAAAATCAAGAAAAGCTACACTCATGTCCACTGGATAGAAGATGTATGGATTGATTGCAAGACTAAAGAGGATATTAGGAAGCTTGACTATTGTTGCCTAATAGTAGAACAAATTAAAAATTTAGATCTTACTGATATTCCTAAAGATCTTGAGGATGATGGAGACATCCTAGATCGTACATATGAGAAGAACACATATGCTAGATCACCTTTGCCTCTTTTTCAATGGTCTCAAAAAGAAAATACTTCAATAAGGGCCAGGTTCCAAAACATCCTTGCTAATACCAATGTTTAGCTGACTCGGAAAGGTATTCAATTGAAACCTTTCTAGACCAGATTTGAGAATGACACTGCAAGTCCTGTGGGAAAGACTTCAGAGTTAAGAACAAAGAATAGACATGACACAATGAATCCAAAGGCTCCCAAGTTCAAATTACCAATGGGTAAAGGTAAGATTCAAAGAGAACCATCCACCCAATATACTCAAGTTGATGATAGAGCTAGTGAAGAAGAAGATGAAGGTGAGCAAGAAGATAGAGAAGAGCCAGAAAAGGAACAAAAAGAAGAAGATTTTGACGACGATGGATTACCCAAAATCCCAAGTACTTCCCAGTCTCAAGAGACACAAGAAGGTATTCCTCCTATGTAGTACCCCTCCTCGATTGAACTTATTAGACTCATATTTTACTATTGTTTACTTTCAATGGATACATTACCATTATGTGTTATTCAGACTTATATGACATTATTTCATGTTTTATTTGGATATGGGTTGCATGCATTATTTACAGTATTTCAGTACTTGTGATTTGTGGTATTTAATGGATTATTGCTATGTACTGACACTTCACTCTATCTATGCAATGTGTAATTATATGTTGCATTTTTTTAAGTGTATTGGATGCGAGGGGATGATTTTCCTTCACTCACTCTGGTGAGACATGGAACGTCACAATTCTCCTTCATTGGTGTGTATGTCATGTACTCTATATTTGTATATATGCATGTGTTGTTCGATGATGCAGGACATTGCAGGTACAAGTACCGGGTAGGTACGGGGTATCGTCTCCACCTGGCTTCACAGGTTTGAGCGTGCCTTATTTGTCCGATGGGAGTGGAGGAGATAGTGGTTGACCCTAATTTTACCCCAGTTACACTCTTATGAGTGTCGTCAGTTGGTCATCATGTCTATTTGTTTGGCCTTTGAGTGTTGTCGGTTGACTTTTTCTAAGTCTTCGTTTGAGTTTTCTCAGTTTGTGTGCCCTCATGGATTTAATTATTTAATTAAATTTATGGCGTCATTGCATAGTTAGTATATTTAAATTATGTATTATTATGCATTGGTGATTATGAATTTAATTAATTAAATGAAGTAATTTAATTTAATTTGCAAATTCATTATATTAGAAATATAATTGTATTTAAATTTAGTGGAAAATAAATTAAATTAATGGCATTTATTGTTCCCTAGAATTTAAAAATAAAATAGAGTTAAAGTAATTGCTTTTATTTCTTTTTGGAAAAGTAAATAAATTAGCATGAGAAAAGAAAAGAAAAACAAAACATATTGATTTTTGCAAAGTCATTCTATTTACTTTTTTTTGTGGAAATTAGAAAAGAAAATAAAATTCCTTTTATTAAAAAATTAAATATTATGTTTTCGGGTAAAATAATTTCAACCTAAAAGTTTAGGGTAAAATAATTTCAACCTAAAAGTTTAGGGTAAATATATTTTACTTTTCATTCTTGTGAGTTCACGGGAAGGAAGCAGAGATTTTTGGGGAAAGAAATTATTTTGGAAGCATTATTTTGTTGGAGAGGTAGAAATCAGAGGATTGCTGGTAAGATGGATTGGCTTGGAAACCTGGTTGTAGGGTTGAGCTCTTCCTCAAGATCTTCCAAGAAACCTTCCAAGGTTGGATGGCTTCTGCCTGGTTATTTATTTTTAATATTAGCTCAAATATATTTCCTTTCTCTGTAGTTTTTTGGTGTGTATTTGCAAAAGAAAAATTTATAGACTATGGTTGTGTCTTCCATTTGTGTTGATTTTGTATATGGTTATATGCTTTATTTATTTCCTTTCTGTGTAAATATTTAGCTTTGATATGGTGAAATTATAGGGGGTTATGTTGGCAAAATTTTGCCAGATTTACCCTCCTTTGTTCCATATAAATTTTCTCTATGTGTTATGCGATTTTGTGTTCTTCCTGGTTGAAAACTTATTGAGATTATGGAGGAAAATTTTGGTTTAAAAAAAAGGGGTTTTGCCTTCTTTGTTTTGTCACAGAGTTTGGTTGTTTTTATGAGTTATTTACTAGTAATTAATTTGTGTAAATTTAGTTTTACTCCTTTTAAAATTATTTTGATACTGTGTTTTGGCTCTATTATTTCAAAGTGGAGATGTAGAGATTTTAAAATCTCTGTTCAAAAAATTTTATTTAGAAATTTTAATCTCTATGTAAAAATTAAAATTTAATTTAATTTTTATATATATATATATATATGGAATTTGGAGAGTGGGGGGGGGGGGGTGTCGGTAGCAGTGCTACCGTAGGGTAGTAGGGCTACCTTACGGGTAGCATGCTACCATAGGGTAGCAAAAGCTATAAGGGAAAAAAATTAATTCGCCCCCTGTGTTTTTGCATACCTCTAGTAATGATGGGTTTTCGGGCTACGTGCCTCCTGTACAATTTTTGATTCGGTTTTCTTTTTAATATATATATATATATATATGTATATATATATGTATATACATATATATACATATATATGTATATATGTATATGTATATATATATATAGATATATATGTATATATGTATATATATATACGTATATATATACATATATATACATGTATATATACATATATACATATATATATATATATATACATACATGTATATATATGTATATATGTATGTATATATGTACATATATACATATATATACATGTATATATACATATATACATATATATATATACATACATGTATATATATGTATATATGTATGTATATATGTACATATATACATATATGTATGTATACATATATACATACATATATATACATACATATATATATGTATTTATATTTATATTTATGTTTTAGTCAATGGCATTTTATTATTTGGGAATTATCGATTATTGTGTAAATTTACTTTTACTCCTTTTAAAATTATTTTGATACTACCTTATGGGTAGCATGCTACTATAGGGTAGCAAAAGCTGCCAGGGAAAAAAAAAATTAATTCGCCCCCTGTGTTTTTGCGTACCTCCAGTAATGATAGGTTTTCGGGCTACGTGCCTCCTGTACAAATTATGATTCGGTTTTCTTTTTAATATATATATATTTATGTTTTAGTCAATGGCATTTTATTATTTGGGAATTATCGATTATTGTGTAAATTTAGTTTTACTCCTTTTAAAATTATTTTGATACTGTGTTTTGGCTCTATTATTTCAAAGTGGAGATGTAGAGATTTTAAAATCTTTAATATATATATATATATATATAAAAATGGAATTTGGGGGAGGGGGGGGTCGGTAGCAAAGCTACCGTATGGTACCAGAACTACCGGTGGTAGTAGTGCTACTGTGTGGTAGCAGCTGTTGCCGTGCAGTAGCACCTGCTACCGTGAGGTAGCAGGGCTACCTTACGGGTAGCATGCTACTATAGTGTAGCAAAAGCTACTAGGGAAAAAAAAAAAAATTCGCCCCTTATGTTTTTGTGTACCTCCAGTAATGATTGGTTTTCGGGCTACGTGCCTCCTGTTCAAATTCTGATTCGGTTTTCCTTTTAATATATATATTTATATATAAATATGTATATATATATATACATATATATGTATATATACATATATATATATATATACATATGTATATATGTATATATATACATATGTACATATGTATATATGTGTGTGTGTGTGTGTGTTTATATTTATATTTATGTTTTAGTCAATGGCATTTTATTATTTGGGAATTATCGATTGTTGTGTAAATTAGTTATGTTTAATATATATATATAATTATTTCAAAAATTGTTTATCTTTAGAAAAGCATATATTTAAATTCCTTATTTAATCATGGTAATATGTTAGGGGTTAAATTTTTATGTGAATAAATTTAGTCTTATTGAACAAATGACAACTCTGCTATTCTTATATCAATAAAGACGTATTTTCTATTTTTCTGAAATATCCGAATTTGCAAGTAATTAATGTTTTTTACTGTTTTAAAAAGATTGCCTATTATAGGATCTTTAGAATAAATGGTATTTTTTTGGTAAAAGCATATTTCGTTGTAAATCTGATTTCGAGTTGTTATCATGTTGTAAAGGTTGTTATACCCCTTGGTCAGGTGTTGTTGTGTAACCCTGTTGATGTGAGTCATTGTGTGTTTTATTCCAAATGGTCAATCCTGGGTTTATTATTTGTGTATCATTCACCTGTAGTTTTGTCAGGATTAGATATGGTTGCCAATTTTGCCATAGGGTTCTCGTAGAGAGACCGTTCCTATTAGTGTCCTATGAGAGAGTGGCTTTCGAATGGGGGCCACACCCGAAGAGGATGGCGGATAACCCCTCGAAAGTCAGTTAATAAGTGATAACCTAATAATTGATTAGGAGGTGGGTAGGTATAATGTTAATTAAGATATTGTACCTCGCACATGGTCGAGTGCTTGTATAGGCTCAAGATGTTGTGAGAAGGCCTGGAATGGCATACTTATCACCTTGTCCTCATGAAGGGTTGGTAAGTTCCACATGATACTTAGATGGAGTTGGGGGTTCGGGAAAGGTTACCAGGATAACCCAGGATGGGGGTCGGGACCTATGGAGATGTACCTAGGGTAACCATCTTAAGCCATGTGATGACACTCTCTCTTTAGGGTCACTAGTGTTTTGTGAGTTGAGTCACTTGATTTTTGTGGAGTCATGTTGTACTTTCATACTTGTCTTGTTATGCTTTCTTGAGGGTCTTCTACTATCTCCTATCACGGTGGAATGGTAGTGCCACTTCCCATCGGATATCTATTTTCATACCTTCATGCGATGATCGGCTTCGCTGGTGTTTCTTGGTTCATGACTCTTATATCAGCTCATGTTCAAGATTATTGTATATTTGAGACCATGTGGTCATTGTATCAGTAAACTATGTAACCTTGGCTTTGTAACCTATGTACTTAATTTGTACTATTGAAGCCATGTAATTATTGAATGTTGTAATTTCAATTCAATGGAATGTATGTTATTTCAGTTATCTTTCTTCTTATGTGTAAATGAATCATTGGAAGTAAATATATTGTAACTCTTTAAATCTTCAATTTGGAAATCAGTTTATGAGTTGATTTAATTAACTATAATTGAGTTTCCCTAATTAGATGGATAATTGGATTAACATTGTGATGTTGTTTTAGTTCGAAGTAATCTTCGTTGGTAACCCTTTAGGATGTCAATGTTAGACTTCCGCTTGTGTTATTATATGTGCAATGATATATTAATAAACTTAATCTTTTAAATATAAAAATATTGCACCCTTTAGTTTCCTTGTAGTGTGGTTTTTCTTTAGGGTTTCTGGCGGGGCATTACATCCTACGTCACATGATGCTATAGATACAACTTTAGTTTCAACTAGAATAGAAAAAGAATTTTCTAGAGGCACTTATCAAAGATATGAAAAAATCTCAGAAGGAGTGTAATGACAAGTGAAAGGATATCATCAAGAAGATATCAACACTTCCTTGCACCTTCCATGATGAGAACCAAAAGCCTCATCACAAAGATGTCATTATCAAAGAATTTGGTTTTCTTGTTGGTGAAGAAGTTGATAAACAAGAGTTCACCTTATCTTCAATGGATAAGATAATAAATATCCAAGTCAATATAGATGATTTAGCCTCTTTTTTGAAAAAGCATAAGAAATGCTACATGAGCCTCGAAGATTCCATTACTTAGGTCAAAGTCATTACAAACCATACCAAGGGACCTAATGGAGAAAAGCTGAAGACAAATCTATAGAAATTCAAGGATTTGATGAAGCAAGACCAAAATGTAGTGTCTAGTGACACTTAGATTTTTTATTATTTTTAGAAGTTGTAGGTGTATTTTTGTAATAAGACTTTGACACCTCAAGTGTCATTTTGTATCTAAGCTTTTACACCTAGAGTATGCATGAGTTCTAAGTCATATAGGACTCTTCTTTCATTTAGTCATAGTTTTTCCTAGATTTACTCCACACCTCACCTATATATATGAGGTTGATTATTGTGGTTTTTATCTTTAATCTATATGCAACAAAACTCTTCTGAAGTGGAGAGAAAAAGTGAAACTTAGAATTTCTATTGTTATTTTACAAACTTGATCAAATAAGAAGAAATCTTTGGCATTCAAAATTTGTGTTGGATTCATCGTGTTTATGGTAAGAGGATTCTCACTAAATCTTGTTTTCATTGAGTAAAGGTGTTGTGGAAAGATATTATTAAAGAGTAGAATAAGTGTTGGCTTGTGGACTTTGTGTCATATTTCAACTCTTGTTTATTAATATTAGAAATTGGTAAAATTAATATCATTTTGAAGACTTTGAGCTTCATATTGGTATTTTTAAGATAAAAGTTAGTTTAATTATAGTAAGATGACATTTCAAAGACTTTGTGCTCTTTTTTGTCATCTTTGCAAAGGAATTGTAATTTGTAGTCTTTGTGCTTCATTTGATCATTTTTAAGAAAAGATTATCAAAAAAATGTAATAAGAGATCAGATAAAGACTTTGTGCTTTAGTTTGATTATCTTAGTTAATACCGTGGGTTACAAAAGAAGTTATTTGAAGAGAGTTTGATAGGATACTAGTGATTTTTATGACTTCAAACTTAAGCATTGTTTTCTAGTCCCAAAGAAGCAAAGGAGGACTTTGAGCCTTTATGAAACTTTTTTCCTCTATTTTGTATCAATCATTCACATGCTCTAAGTTGTTTATTTGTAACTTTGAGATTGTCAAAAACATTACTACTTTGTATTGTAAATTCTTTCCTAAGAAAAAGAGAGGAAAGAATAGCATCTATTCTAAAGAGAGAATGGGATGATGTACCGCCCATGTTAAAAATAAAAAATCATAGTGTGTATTGTATTCTAGATTAAGTGAGTAGTAAACAAAAAGGGGGTCCTTCCCTTATAAATTAGGAGATATTTAATCTCACATACTGTGTCTGAAACCATATATTTATCTTTAATCTATATGAATTGAAATATTATCTAGTGGAAAAGCATGCTTATGTTGTGGTTAAAGCAGTTAAGTATTTTAATTTCTACATTTTGAATTCTCACACACTTGTCTTGGTTCCTGATTCAGCAATCACGTCAATTCTTACTCAACAAGAGTTTGGTACCAAGAGAGGAAATTGGATTGCCAAAATTCAAGAGTATGATCTTGAGATCAAACCTCTTGGCATTGTTGTCATTTATGTCGACAAGAGAAACAAGGATGTCAAGAGGTTGCAGAAAAGCAGGTAGCAGGTGTGCATAATATGAAGACAGGAGAAGCGCATAACTTGCAGGTTATGCAGTTGTGCATAACATGGCATGTTATGCTACACAGATGATGTAGATTGCAGAGGTGGAAAATTGCTTCAATTGCAATTTTTTGGTGAGACAAGGCTTTTGTCTCAGCAACGATGCTTTTCGATGTAAGTTGGCAATTCAGAAAAACCATCTTCTTGCTTCATCGGGCTTCATTTTTATACTGACATAATTCATCTTCGGTGTAGTGGTCTTCATGTCTTGGCGAAAAGAAGTTTGTGTTGAGTGGGCCCTCCTTATCGTGTGCTTTGATGTCCAACTGGTAGCTATGCATTGGTCCATCAAGATGATGATGTATGCATGTGGTATCCCGCAGTGTGTTTGAGTGAAGGAAAAAGACCTTGCGGGATAACAAAGTCGAAGGCAAATGGTGTATCCCACTACCCTGCACCATAGAAGGCTAGGGTGATATAGCCGTGTGGAGAGTTTGATAGGATACTAGTGATTTTTATGACTTCAAACTTAAGCATTGTTTCCAGTTCCGAAGAAGCAACAGAGGACTTTGAGCCTTTATGAAACTTTTTTCCTCTATTTTGTATCAATCATTCACATGCTCTAAGTTGTTTATTTGTAACTTTTAGATTGTCAAAAAACATTACTGCTTTGTATTGTAAATTCTTTCCTAAGAAAAAGAGAGGAAAGAATAGCATCTATTCTAAAGAGAGAATGGGATGATGTACCGCCCATGTTAAAAATAAAAAATCATAGTGTGTATTGTATTATAGATTAAGTGAGTAGTAAACAAAAGGGGGGTCCTTCCCTTATAAATTAGGAGATATTTAATCCCACATACTATGGCTGAAACCATATTTTTATCTTTAATCTATATGAATTGAAATATTATCTAGTGGAAAAGCATGCTTATGTTGTGGTTAAAGCAGTTAAGTATTTTAATTTCTAAATTTTGAATTCTCACACACTTGTCTTGGTTCCTGATTCAGCAATCACGTCAATTCTTACTCAACAAGAGTTTGGTACCAAGAGAGGAAATTGGATTGCCAAAATTCAAGAGTATGATCTTGAGATCAAACCTCTTGGCATTGTTGTCATTAATGTCGACAAGAGAAACAAGGATGTCAAGAGGTTGTAGAAAAGCAGGTAGCAGGTGTGCATAATATGAAGATAGGAGAAGCGCATAACTTGCAAGTTATGCAGTTGTGCATAACATGACGTGTTATGCTACACAAATGATGTAGATTGCAGAGGTGGAAAATTCCTTCAATTGCAATTTTTTGGTAAGACAAGGCTTTTGTCTCAACAACGATGCTTTTTGATGTAAGTTGGCAATTCAAAAAAACCATCTTCTTGCTTCATCGTGCTTCATTGTTATACCGACATAATTCATCTTTGGTGTAGTGGTCTTCATGTCTTGGCGAAAAGAAGTTTGTGTTGAGTGGGCCCTCCTTATCGTGTGCTTTGACGTCCAACTGGTAGCTATGCATTGGTCCATCAAGATGATGATGTATGCATGTGGTATCTTGCAGTGTGTTTGAGTGAAGGAGCATGGGTAAGATGGGACCACAAATGAGGATGCAAGATAATAAAGGGAAAGAATGAGGTAGCCAGATAATGTCGGTGGTCTACATGGCATTTGACCAAAGTTGACCAAGTCACCTGGATGATGATTAAGAAGACATTTGATGACACCTGTGCATGCCGATAGACACAGAGTTTTACATGGAAGTTGATCGACATTGACTGAGTGGACAAAGAACAAATCAGATACACAAAAGTCAATGACGATGGAGGTAGTTTTCGTTCCTTTCAGGGTAGGTTGATAAAGGATGGAGAATGCATTAATGGTGACCAAGTTGCAGGTTGGTTATGTGGATCGAGGAAGGATTCCAGATCGTTTTAGGTAGAGAAAGATTACGAAACTTAGTAATCTAAGTATAGGGAATGATCTGAAGAAAGATAGGATGCATTTACTACAGGTGGCAAATCTGAGATCATATTCAAGACAAAGAATAAAATATCTAGAAGTGCAAATCTCCAAGACAATCGACTTGAATAAAATATTCAAATTTTTGGAGGAAAAATCAAAGGTGTACAAATTCGATTGAATCCAGTAGCAGATGTCATGAGATTTGACATTGGTAGGTGTGGCTGTTGAGATAGAGATAGAGGTGGAAATAAAAAAGTCTCAACTAGACTACTATAGGGTGTTGTGTGAAGGAGTGTAGAAAGTGTGTTGTTGTTTCTGAGAGAAAACAAAGCAATATATAGAAGTATAGAGAAAAAGAACAGAGTATTCTACAAGGTGAAATTGTAGCAAACAGAAGAAGACAACCAGATAGAGGAAGAAGAAGAAATAGAGGAAGAACTTCAGCATGCATTAAAATTCATTCTCAAGATATGAAAAATTTTCATGTATTGCAAAACTCATTTTTAACAAGGTTTTATCACTACATTGTAAACTTTGATAATCATTTTAAATCTCTGAGTGGGTGCTTAGAGCAAGGGTAGGTGCTCATAAAATCAGGGGTTGGTACTCCTTGGATTGGTGCCCTAAAGCTCAAGGTTGGTGCTCCTTGGGTTGGTCCCCTAAACATTGTAATTTGTTATTCACTATGAGGATGTATTGGAGTTATAGACTCCAGCAGCATTTCTCACTGAGATTTTTTCCCCACTATGGGTTTTCCTCTTAAATCTGGTGTTGTGGTTTGATTTGTTTGTGGGTGTTCTGAATTAATTTATAGTTTCAATATTTACACACATAGTTAAAAATTTTAAAATAAACCGATTCACCCCCCTCTCAGTGTCCATTTGTGTTCTTCAAAACCTACCAAACTTGTTCAGGGAAAAGGTTTATGTAAGATAATAGCTGAAAATGATTCATCCCATACAAGTAAGAAAAATGATGAAATTTTAGAAAGCTTGCCTACTATGTTGTTTATCAACACTATGAAGGAGTTGTATTCTAATATTGCTCATTTTCTCATATATGGTGAATGTCCTTCTTATCTAAGTTACAAAGAAAAAAGAAATATTGGACTCAAAGTTGCAAACTTTGTCGTTTGGGACAAATTTTTTATAAGAAGAATATTGATGGCACCTTCTTCAGGTGTGTTGATAAAGTACAACAAGTGAAGTTGTTAGAATATTTCTATGAATTGGCTTGTGGTGGACATTTTTTTTGCACCTGTGACAAGTCATAAAATTATGAGGGCTAGATACTATTACCCTACACTTGTCCAAGATACGTACAAATGGGTACACAAATGTGATCTTTGTCAACAGTTTATTGGGAAATAAAAGATAGAAACTCTTCTTCTTAAGCCAGTCATAATTGATGAACCTTTCAAGAAATGGGGTAATGGTTTTATTGTCGTTATTAACCCATCTTCCAGTGTAGGACATACTTATGTTCAAATAGCTATAAATTATTTCACTAAGTGGATTGAAGCCATTCCAATAAGGCATGCTACTTCTGAAGTGGTGTGTCGATTCTTGAAGGAAAATATAATTTGTAGGTAAGGTGTTCGCAAGAAGATTGTGGCAGACAATGCATCTAAATTTTCCTCATATGAAGTAAATCAATTTTGCTTTGAGTATGGAATCACCCTTGCACATCCGTCTGATTATTTCCCTTAGGGTAATGGTCAAGTAGAATCTAGTGAAAAGAACCAGGTGAATATTATCGAGAAGCTTGTTGATGATAATCAAATATTGTGGCACAAAGCTTTGTTCAATGCTTTTTGGATTGATCGTATTACTCCAAAAAGGGATATTGGTGTTGGCATTATGGATGAATTGATTATGTGTTATATTGATGTTTTGTCATTGATGTCAACACTAGCTGTTATGGTTGGTTACCGACAGACAGATTCTGGTTATCGGTAGAAGATCTAGTGTTACTGGCAAAAGAGACTATCTGTTGGACACTTCGGCATGTTTGGAGCAATGGAGTATGTTTGATTTTATGTGTTACATGTTCCTGAAGCATGTTTTGGTAAGTTGGTATTGACTTGATAATTGGATGCTATCATACACTCTTGTAAACCCATACTAGCATTGGTTTAAGGTTTAACCTATAGAGCTTTCACTGAGGAATCTTGACAGGATGCATAAGTAGTATTGGTGCGACTTTCAAGATGTTGAAGATGTTCTTTGATTGTGCTTCAACTGCTTGAAGACATTTCTTTGGCATGGTGGACCTAGAATAGGTCTGGAACCTATCTAGGTTATGGACCAATATCATGTTAATGTGTACTCTACATGTTACCAGGATATTTTGGGATGTTCTATGGATTGGTTATTATTTTTTTGGACTTAAGCCAACATGGCATATCATTGTAAAATGAATGTATGTAATGATCTTATTGTTATATCTTTTAGGTGGCCGACCTCATTGGTTTAGGCCTTAGGGTTGGTATAAAATGATGTAATATCTCATTGTAAATCATGGGGAATAAGTGTCATGGTCTTGAAATGTAATATCATATGTGAAGGAGATTTGGTCAATCATAGGTGATCGAATTGGGATTAAGGAAGAGGTCAAAGGCCTCTGGTATTGAGCTTAACCGGGACTATAATCAGGCATGGTAGATTCTATCTCTGGCAGTTCATTACTCTAGATTGTTGTCCATTTATCTTGAAGTGGTTATAACCTCTTTGTAGTCAATGAGACTCTTTTGTAATGAGCAGTGCGCTCTAGGCAATGTGCCTTCCTGCATGTGCAGGCCCCTCATTGTATCACATACTTTCTGCAGAAGTATCATCTGACTGTGGGTAGGCTTCCCACCATGGTTTTTCCCTTTCTTGGTTTTCCACATAAAAATCATGGTGTTATGTGGTTTTTTTGCTTTGCATTGATTATCTGTTTAATTGTTAAGTTGTATTGTTTGCCGGTATTTGTTCCTATTGGCATTTGTTTCTGCTTTACCGGTACTTAATCTGGTTAAAGGTTATTAAGTGGATTAATTTATATAGTTTGTTAACAACTGATTCACCCCCCCCCCTCTCAGTTGTTAACTGATTATCCTAGCAATTGGTATCAGAGATTTGGTTCTCTTTTGCAGAAGCTTAATCGCTTGAGGTATATCCTATGGCAACTAATCCACCGGCAACTATTTTCAGAAGAGAAATCCATAAGCTTGATGGAACAAATTGTGGGATATGGAAAATTGAAATGGAGAATCATCTTAGATGTCTTGGAAAGGATATTTGGGAGATCACTGAGAAAGGATACACACCTTATGATCTTGCATTTGGAAATCCTACTCCTGTAGACCTGGACAAGAATATTGAAAATGATTGCAGAGCTAGAGAAGCCCTCTTGTGTGCACTTACTGATCAGAAAATCATGAGATTGACTAATAAATCATCGGCAAAGGTTATGTGGGATAAATTTCAAACTATGAATGAAGTCGATCCTACTATCAAAATTGCCAAACTTGATGGTAATCAAGTAAGATATGAAAACTTGAAGATGGAAGATAATGAAAGAATTGTTGTGTCTATGGAAAGAGTAAATGAGATTGTTATGGGAATTCAATGTTGTGGAGGATCTTTGAGTGAAGATGAAAGAGTTTCCAAAGTCTTGAGAGCCCTTCCACAGGCTTACAAGATGAAGGCAAATGCAATTAATGAGTTGAGAACAATGGCTAACTCTTCAGTTAATAGAGACATTTTGATTGGGAAATTATCTCCTTTTGAGCTTGAAGAATTTGGACCTTCTGGAGCTCCAAAATCTGAACCTAGTTTTCATGCATCATCATCTACTAGCAAAAGTGATTGGAAAGCCCTATATGCCAAAGAATTGGAAGACATGGGGAAAGAGGGTGAATAATTTGAGCAACTAAGAGCCTTATTTTCTAGAAGAGTACCTAAAGAACTAGCAGGAAGTAAGTATGAAGGAAAAGCACCTTTTAAATGTTCTGCATGTAATAAGATTGGTCATTTTGTATCTAGATGTTATTAAAGGAATGCAAGATTTGAGAAAAGAGTTAAGAAATCATTTCAGCCTAACCAGAATAGATATAGATTCAAGAAAAGTAAACAATGCTACATAGCAGATGAGGAAGGAGTAAGTGATGACTCTGGGGATGAACCGACAGAACACTCTGCTAGTGGACCCGACAATGGAAAGGAATGGGTGTTCTATGCTTTGGAAGATGAACCAAAATCGGCTATCATGAATGAAGAAAAGGCTCTGGCAGAAAAAGTTGAAGATAAGGATGAATCGGTAGCTGATAGTGGATGCTCACATCATATGACTAGAGATTAAAAAAAAAATTATCCCTACAAGAATACAATGGCAGTCAAGTCAGATTTGGAGATGACAAAGCATGTATGATCAAAGATTGAGGTCTTATTTCTCTGGATGGCAAGCATAATATTGATAATGTCTATTATGTAGAAGGATTAGAGCATAATATTTTGAGTGTTGGTCAATTGGTGGACAAGGGTTTCCAACTTCAGTTTAAAGATAGAAAATGAAAAATCATTAACAAGACTAGTTTGGAGATTGCAACCGGTATTCAGACTGGAGGTAATATCTTTCACTTGAACACTAGTAATAAGACATGTTTGATTTCTCATATTGATGATATTGGGCTATGACATAAGAGGTTGTGTCATGTTAATTTTGATTGTATTGTTAAGATCAGTTCAACTAAGGCAGTTAGAGATATACCTAAGATTATGAAGCCTCATAATCCGGTATGTAAGGAATGTCAAATGGGAAAGCAAGTTAGAACTTATTTTAAGGGAATACATGATAAATCTAATGATGTTCTTGATTTGATTCACACTGACTTATGTGGTCATGCACAAACTAGAAGATTTCAAGGTGATAGGTATTCATGTTGATTATTGATGACTATTCTAGAATGATGTGGGTGACTTTTATTAGGGAGAAGCTAAAGATTTTGAAAAATTCAAGATCTTTAAAGAAAAGATTAAAATAGAAATAGGATTGAAAATCAAATGTCTAAGATCATATCAAGGCGGTGAGTTCACTTCTCATGAATTTAAAAATTATTATGAGACAAATGGAATTAGGAGATAGTTATCTGCACCTCAGACTCCTCAGCAAAATGGAGTAGTGGAAAGAAAGAACAGAACCATTTTGGATGCAGCAAGATCTATGATGATGGAATCCAAATTGCCTCACATATACTAGAGAGAAGCAGTGAGTACAATAGTCTGCACATTCAACAAAGTTCACATCAAAGGTGAAACTAGTAAGACCCCTTATGAACTATGATTTGGACATACACCTACTGTTAAATATTTCAGAATTTTTGGAAGTAAATGCTATATCAAAAGAGATGATTCAATTGGAAAGTTTGATCCTAGATGTGATGAAGGGATATTTCTTGGTTATTCAATTCAAGGAAAAGCATATAGATGTCATAACAAAATATTGCAAAAAATTGTGGAGAGCGCTAATGTGAAAGTGGATGATCAATACAAAAATCAATCTATATCATATGACAGGGAACCAACAGTGGAAATGATCATAACTGAACTGACAATGCCTCAACTGGTATAGGAAAATAAAACAGTTACACTGATACAATCAAAAAATTCAAATGTGACTGATGATCAGAGTAGTGAACTTGAAGTTCAGAAAACACCAAGGTATGTAAGATTAAATCATCTGAAGATCAAATAATTGGAGATAGGAACAAGGGAGTTATGACAAGAAGAAGAATGGAAAATGAAGAGGTATGTCATATTTCTCAAATTGAACCGACATATGTTATTGAAGCCTGTAAAGATAAATATTGGTTAAAGGCTATGGAAGATGAATTAGATCAGATAGAGAAGAATGAGACTTGGACTTTAGTTCCCCAGCCTAAAAATAAGAATGTTATTGGAACTAAATGGGTTTTTAGGAATAAACTGAATGAGGATGGTCAAGTTGTAAGAAACAAGGCTAGATTAGTTTGTAAAGGATATTCTCAAATGGAAGGAATTGATTATGGTGAAACATTTGCACCTATAGCCAGAATTGAAGTTGTTAGGCTATTTCTTACTTATGCAGCTTATAAGAACTATAAGGTTTACAAATGGATGTTAAATGTGCATTTTTGAATGGTGAACCTGAAGAAGAAGTATACATTGAACAACCTGATGGATTTTCACTGATAGATGATAAAGATGTGGTTTGTAGATTGAAGAAAGCTTTATATGGGTTGAAACAAGCTCCTAGAGCTTGGTATACAAGGTGGGATAAATATCTTTTGAAGCTTGGTTTTACTAAAGGCAGTGTTGATAGTAATTTATATTATAAGATCACTGATGATGATATTTTGATTATTGAAGTATTTGTTGATGATATCATTTTTGGAGGAGAAGATAAATTGTGCATAGAATTTTCTAATAATATTAAAAATGAATTTGAAATGTCCATGATTGGTGAGACGAGAATTTTCTTAGGTTTGCAGATTACTCAAACTGGCAAAGACATTTTTATCTATCAAACTAAGTATCTAAGGGAATTGTTGAAGAAGTTTGGAATGGATAATTCCAAACTGGTAAGTACTCCTATGGTGACAAGTGAGAAACTATCTATCAAGGATACTTATACACCGGTAAATCCAACAAGGTATAAGTCTATGATTGGTGGCTTGCTATTTTTAACTCAGACTAGACCGGATATTATGAATGCAGTAAGTATTGTTTCAAGATATCAAAGTAATCCTAAAGAAAATCATGAATGTGCAGTAAAGAGGATATTCCAATATTTGTAGGAACAACAGAATATGGCTTATGGTATTCTAGAGATGATAATTTCACTTTATGTGCATATACTGATTCAGATAGGGCAGGAGATACTGATGATAGGAAGAGCACTTCTGGTGGAGCTCTCTTTCTTGGGAAGAAAATGGTTTCATGGATCAACAAAAAAACTCATGCATTTCTTTATCTACTGTAGAAGATGAATATGTTGCAGCAGCAACTAATTGCACACAAGTCTTGTGGATGAAGTAAATGTTGAACGATATCAGGGTAAATTATAATGAGCCGGTAGTTATCTACTGTGATAACTCTGGAGCTATTGACATGTCTAAGAATCTGGTATTTCACTCTAAGACTAAACATATATCAATAAAGTATAACTTTCTGAAGGACAAGGTAGAAGGAAGGGAAGTCAAATTGGTTTATGTGAATAGTAAAGAACAGATTGCAGATATAATCACTAAACCACTGTCTAAGAAATCATTTGAGTATTTAAGAGACAAGTTGGGGGTTTTTGCCCCTCCTACAGAGACTTGATTGATGTAGTATGTCATCAGTCCGGCATGCATTATTAGAGATACTATTCATTCTGGCACTAATGAGTGGTGCTACTACTTAGGGGAAGTAGTCAACTTTGAGATTCAAAGGTTTATATTATTTCTTTGATATTTGTGTCAGATTTATGGCATTGATGTCAAAGGGGGAGAGATAGTGATGTGAAATATAAATTCAAAACTTTTCATAGATATTATTCAAAGGGGGAGTTTGTTGGTTGTCTTCCATTGGGGGAGACTTGTTTGGCATTTTTTTGGTAATTAGATGTTTTTCACATCTAGTGTTTCCATCAATGCCAAAGGGGGAGATTGTTGGCATTATGGATGAATTGATTATGTGTTGCATTGATGTTTTTTCATTGATGTCAACACTAGTTGTTATGGTTGGTTATCGGCAGACAGGGTTTGGTTACCAACAGACAGGTTTTGGTTACCGATAGAAGATCTAGTTTTACTCTATCTGTTGGACACTTCTGACATGTTTGGATCAATGGAGTATGTTTGATTTTATGTGTTACATGTTCTTGGAGCATGTTTTGGCCAATTGCTATTGACTTGGTAATTAGATGCTATCATACACTCTTGTAAACCCATATCGGTATTGGTTTAAGGTTTAACCGACAGAGCTTTCACTGAGGAATCATGACAAGATTCATAAGTAGTGTTGGTGCAGCTTTCAGGATGCTGAAGATGTTCTTTGATCATGCTTCAACTGCTTGAAGAGATTGCTTTGGCACGGTGAACCCAGAATAGGTCTGGTACCTATCTAGGTTATGGATCGGTATCATGTTAACATGTACTCTACATGTTACCAGGATGTTTAAGGATGTTCTATGGATTGGTTATTGTTGTTTTGGTCTTAAGTTGACATGGAAAATCATTGTAAAATGGATGTATGTAATGATCTTATTGTAATATCTTTTAGGTGGCCGACCTAATTGGTTTAGGCCTTAGGTTGGTATAAAATGATGTAAGTTCTCATTGTAAATCATGGGGAATAAGTTTCATGGTCTTGAAATGCAATATCATATGCGAAGGAGATTTGGTCGATCATAGGTGATCGAATTGGGATTAAGGAAGAGGTCAAAGGCCTCTAGTATTGAGCTTAACTGGGACTATAATCAGGAATGGTAGATGCTATCACTGGCAATTCATTACTCTGGATTGTTGTCCATTTATCTGAAGGTGGTTATAACCTCTCTGTAGTCAGTGAGACTCTTTTGTAATGAGCAGTGTGCTCTAGGTAGTGTGCCTTCCTGCATGTGCAGGCCCCTCATTGTATCACATACTTTATGCAGAAGTATCATCTGACTGTGGGTAGGCTTCCAACCTTTGTTTTTCTCTTTTCAGGTTTTCCACGTACAAATTATGATGTTATGTGTTTAGTTTTCTTTGCATTGATTATCTATTTAATTGTTAAGTTATATTGTTTATCAGTATTTGTTCCTACCGACATCTATTTCTTCTTTATTGGTACTTAATCTAGTTAAAGGTTATTAAGTAGATTAATTGATATAATTTGTTAACAAATGATTCACCCCCCCCCCCCCTCTCTCTATTGTTCACTGGTTCTCCTAACATTTGGTAAGTCTCCCTTTCAATTGTTATATGGTCTTAATGCTAGAATTCCTATTACTTTACAATTGCATGCTCTGAAGTTGCAAGAGTCGTTGAAGATAAGACTTATCCAAATGCTTTGGATAAAAGAATCATGTTTCTTACTCAGTTGGAAGAACAATAAGAATAGGTGGTGGATCATCTTGCGGGAAATTCAAAGTGAGTTAAAAATCTCTTTGATAAGAAAACAAGGCAAAGATATTTCAAGGTTGGTGATCTCATACTTCTTTGGGATAAGAGACGTGAGTAGAAAGAAATGCATGGAAAGTTTGATTCCCTGTGGACTAGTCCTTTTACAATTCATCAAATATGTGTAGAATCCAATTATCTTCTGACATATCAGAATGGCACTCTATTTGCATTACCTCATAATGGACAACAGCTCAAATTGTTCATAGTGAAATTTCAGAGCTTTTGTAAATCCTTGTATAGTGGTCCTTTCTTTTAGTTTCGTTTCTTGGTTTTTCATTTTTAGTTGGTTTACTCTGTGGCCCAATGGAACAAAGGAATCCACTTGGATATTTGAGGTTCTACACCTTCTAATTGTTCTTACAGAATGATTCGAAGATGTTCCCTAGTCAGAGCTAGTTGTTATCCTTGAAAACATTTCAAGAGAAAACAAGGTACCCCCTTACGGATTTTTGTTAAATTCATGCTCTTTTCTCTAAGTTTTGGTTTTGGAGGCATTTTCATCACCTCATTCATCTTGGAATACTTAGTATTCAATCTTGAAAATCTCACCTTATTAGTTAAAATTCAAATTTTAACTTAAAGTGATGTTTTTCCTATTTTGGTGCAAAATCAAGTTCTAAATCCGACTTTATACAATTTTTTATTCTTAGATGCAAAATTGAATTTAAAACCTAAAATTGCACTTGGTAGTCTTTGTTAGGTGTATTTCAGACTCGTAAGTCTAACTTACACCTCTTTGGGCATAATGGTGTAAATCAAACTTAAAAGCCCGAAATACACCGTTATGGAATAAGACTTGCATTTAATGCTTTATAGTGTTTGTTTTGTTTTTGGTTCCTCCTCTTTTATGTTTATTTTGAGTATTCTTTTTTTCTCATTTGCTTTATATTTTAAGGCACAAATTTCTTTGAGCAAGGCTGAAGGCGTTTTCATTGATTTCAGGTATGTCTTTCATTTATTTTTCACTCATTTTTTGCAGTCTTTTTCTAGGTTGTTGTGGTGGTGGGATGACAGTCCCGACGTACATCCAAATTTATTTAAGTGTATGTCATGATTCCCATCCCATCGTCCACATTTCTCTTTAGTTTATCGAAGCCATTGTGGTGTGAGTCGGGTTTAAGAACCCAACACACACTGAAGCCCTAAGCTCTGATTTGTGTGGGGCTCTAACCCAACTCACATATTTTTGTTTTATTTTTGTGTCATGCCCTTCCTTAGTCAACAACAGGGTTGTGACCCCACCATGCACTAGAGAATTGGTCCACAGTGCATGTCGGGGCCATGGTCTTTCCACCCACCATTTCGTTAGCTGCTCTATCTGTATGGTGTTAGTCGGGTTTGTATCCCCGACTTCCACCACTTTCTTTTGCTCAAGTCCAAAATTACTCCATGGGGTAGTAAAGGAAGTCTTGTTTTGATCAGTTTCACTTACTTCAATTTGGTTGTAACCAAAAAAGCCATCAAGCATAGACAAAGTTTGAAAGCCAGTGAATGTCTGTAAAACTTGATCCATAACTGGTAGAGGGTAATTATATTTTAAAGATAATTGATTCAAATTCCTAAAAATAAGAAAGAAAATTATTATCTTTATTTTTATCTTTAATTTATTTTAAAATTAGTCAGTTCTATTGCATATAGATTAAAGTTAAAAATTACAATAAACAACCTCTTAAAAACTGTTGGTTGAAAATTTTGCAAACTGGGGAAGTTTACAAAATTATGATTTTGGCCACAAATATGTGAGATTAAATCTCTCTTAATGTATAAGGGAAGGTTTCCCCTTTTGTTTATTACTCACTTAATCTAGAATACAATACACACTATTATTTCTAATCTAAACATTAATAAACTAAATTAAAGAGAGGATAGGATGATGTACTGCCCATGTTTAGATTATAAATCATAGTGTAATAGAAGAAATGATTGTAAGTTAAAGAGAGAATAGGATTATGTACCACCCATGTTTAGATTAGAAATCATATTGTGTATTGTATTCTAGCTTATGTTGGTAGTTAAGAAAAGGGGGAGCCTTCCCTTGTAAATTAAAGAGAGAATAGGATGATGTATCGCCCATGTTTAGATTAGAAATCATAGTGTGTATTGTATTCTAGATTAAGTAAGTAGTAAACAAAAAGGGGAAGATTATAAATTAAAGAGAGAATAGGATGATGTGCCACCCATGTTTACATTAAAAATCATAGTGTGTATTGTATTCTAAATTAAGTGAATAGTAAACAAAATGGGGAGCCTTCCCTTATAAATTAGGAGATATTTAATCTTACATATTGTGGCTGAAACCACAATTTTGTAGACTTCCCTAATTTGCAAAATTTTCAACCAACACTTTGCAAAATCAATGTTGAAGGGGGCCCCATGGCGAAGTTGGTACCCAAAGGTGACCAAGAAATCCTCGACCTCCTTGTCATTATCTACCCTAAAGATAAAAGTCATTTTGACAAAATGTCTTGTAAATATAGCATAAATGATTTATGGGAAATGGGAAGCTCGGGTTACCCTACTAGCACCAACTGCATGAAATTCTTGGTGAAATAAATTCAGCTTTGTTTGCTTGTTCTCAAAGTAGTATTTGAATATATAGTAGTGGTACTGAACCATTCCAGCAAGAATACCTAACATTTCTCGAATTTCCTTTAGTAAAATAATTATCCTAAGCCAAGTGCCTTGAATGATTCTATTATGCATGTTGAAATGAGAGGCACAAAGACTTACAAATTCTAGACAAGGGTGCACCATAGGAACCATGAATTAAAAAATCCCACAATACCATATCTGGATGGCTTTTTTAGTTCAGGTAATTCTTTACCTCTTTGCTTAGTTGTTTTTGTAGCGTGCCTTCCTAGAGATTTTTGGGTTTGGCACTGACCTTTTGATCCTTAAAGTTGTTAATATAGTCGGTCACCAAAGCTAGATTTACATTAGTGGGGAGCCAGGTAGGGTCTATATCTCTAGTTTCATCAAAGAAAAGACCTAGGATGCTAGGATTTGAGGCATATGATGCATTTTGAAAAAAAATTGATCTTGGAATAGATGGAGTAGCTATATTTGCACTCGTCCCTTTCCCTCCTACTTCCATAGTGTCATTAGCTGATTTATTGCTTTCTGTCACCTTCCTTAATTTGTCTTCAACAATTTACTAAATTATTCCTTTGCAACTTGTTGATAACCTTCTTTTCAAACAAGGATCATAGAAGATAATATTGCATGCGGAGAATGATCTTTCTTGTCTTGTATATTTCCCATGCAACCATTTGTTTTGGGAAAATGCACACAATAATTTCACATTCCTTGGGACACCAAATATTTAAACTTGCGAGATAAGATACTAAAATGGTGACAATAAAGGTAACTGGGAGGAATTAATGATAGGTATGGGAAGGCTTTCCAAAATGATTTCCTTGGAAAAAGAGGTGCCCAACGAGCCTAAGACTAACACCTATACAATGTAATTGTGGGCACTTATTTAAACCAACAAGAAATAAACTACCCTAATGGCAAGAAAAATAATTAATAAAAATGTATAAGGTGGATCCATTAATGGGAATCCCAAGGAGGTTACTATTTTCGCCCTCTAACTCAAAAGAATTGTTTTCCTTACAATTTATAATTTGAAACAGTCCCACCGATAATGAATCAAACTTGGCATGTTGTCTCGGCTTAGTGGCTCGTTCATCATACTTCAACAGAGGGTCTCCTTCCTTTAACTTTGGGTCTAAAGTTTTCTTATCGAACCATCTCTTCATCACTTCTTGGTGACTCGTTAAGCCACCAAAATCCTTTTCTCTTTCTTCTTCTACTCTTAATAGCTCATCCATCCTAGAATTCAGGGGGTCATTCTCTTTTTTATCTAGAGATTTTAGCAATTGTATTGAAGCAATCTCAGTTGAAATTGGTAGTACCACCTCTTTCCCATAGACTAACTCGTAAGGAGAGGTCTTTAGTATCTATTTGGGGGTAATACAGATTTCCCACAAGACAATATTTAAGTGTCTTTTCCACTCTCTCTGGTGATCTGCTCCTATCCATTTTATCAATCTGATCAAGTTATTATTGGTTGATTTTGCTAGCCCATTTCCTTGCGAGTAGTAGTTTAATGATGTCCTTAAGAAAAATCCATATGTAAGAGAAAACTAGAATACCTTGGATCTCAAAAATACCCTCACATTTTCTGATATGATGGTCTTCAGCGGACCAAACCTAGTTACCAACTCTTCTAAAAAATTAACTATCTCGGGCTTAGTTGCATTCTTCATGACAGTAGCTTCAAATCATCAGGAGAAATAATTTGAGCACTTAGGATCCATTTATGACTAGCACTTGATGGAGGCTTCATCATCTTGACAAAATCCAAGCCCCATTGAGCAAAAGGCACTTTTATAACTATTGACTTCAAAGGAATGTCTAAGTTTTTCCTCTTTCCTGCAAAGAATTAGCACTTTTTGCATTTTTGAACCCATTAATGGTAGTCTGCAAATATAGTTGGCCAGAAATATCTGACTCTCATGATCTTCAAAGTTGTTGTTTTGGGAGAGAATTGTACTCCTGAAGCACCATCATGCATTGTTGTCAAGATCTTTCCCACTTGGGTTGAATTAACACATCAAAGAAGAACTACATCAAGGATTATCCTAAATAGGATCCCTTCAATTAATACATATTGGTCCCTTGGACCCTACAAAATATCCTTTTGGAAGAAGGGAGTTGTGGGGGGGTATTTTTCATACTTCATGAAATAATATGATCTCCAAGCCAATCGTCCAAGTAGGACATTTGGTTCACTAGCACTGATTCTCTAAATTCCCAATTAGAGTCTTCAGGCTCACTCCAAATGGCCAAGTACTCACAGATTCCTCGACCATGGATGACCTTAGTGGGGCGAACCTCAATATTGTATTATAGGATCTTAGTAATCCAATTTTCTATTTTCTCTATGATCTCACCATTCATTATGTATTCACATACGCACGAATGAGCGATGAATACCAACACCTTATTGGCCCTGATAAGGTGTAAAAATTTCTTAAGACCCTTAACTATTTTGAAATATTTCCTTTCAATGAAGTTATAATTCGCCTCATATCCTTGTAACATCCTTGAATAGAAATTTGTTAGATGTTCTCCCAAGGCTTTCTCATCTTTTTGAGTCGGGATGACTACTAGACTCCACTCACTCTCATACAAATACATGATAAAGTCTTTTGAGAAGTCAATATTTATGAGCACTATGGCAAATTCCATGACCTCTTTTATTTTTTCAAAGACTAGTTTTCCTTCTAGGGTCCTCTTGAAGCTTTGACCCTTTTGTAGCATAAGGGTGATCGGTTGCACTAAAGCAACAAATTCAGATATGAATTTGATTACAAAATTGATCTTTCCAAAGAAGGACTAAACTCCCATTCTATTCACTGGTAGGGGTAATTCCTTGATTTCTTTGATCTAATTGGGATCAATTGAAATACCTTCCTTAAAAACCACATGTCCGAGGATTTTTCCTTGAGGGACTCCGAACACACATTTCTTGGGATTCAAGGATACCCCAAATTCTTGGCATTTCTGGAACACTTTTTCCAAGTGATCAAAATGATCTTTCTTCTTCTTTGAAAATATAGTGAGGTCATCTAGATAGATGAAGATAGTCTTGTTTATGAGTTCCCCAAAAGTTATATTCATTGCCTATTAGAACATGGCCCCAACGTTGGATAACCTGAAAGACATTTTGGCATATGCATATGTCCCCCACCTAGTAGTAAATATTGTCTTGTTCTAGTTTTCTACCTTTACCTAGATCTGGTTGTATCCTTAAAATCCATCTAGCAGGGAAAACATTTCGGAGTTGTCAACTATCTATAGGATCTACTCCATTGAAGGGAATGGGTAATGATCCTTAAGGGATGCTTAGTTCAAATCTCAAAAATCAACACATAGTTGAATGTCACCATTCTTTTCTCCAAGAAAGACCAAATTGGACACCCAAGTGTTATGCTTGGCAAGTGTTGGTTGAAAATTTTGTAAAATAGGAGTTTACAAAATTGTGGTTTCAACCACAACAAAATGAGATTAAATCTCTCTTAATTTCTAAGGGAAGGCTCCCCTTGTGATTTAGTACTCTACCTCTCTAAAATAAGATACAAGTTTCAACTTCTAATCTAATTTGGGTGGTACATCATCCTATCCTCTTTTTTTAAGATAGATGTTATTCTTTTCCTCTTTTTTTAGGAAAGAATTTACAATATAGAGCACCAATAATTCTTATATATTCACCATTAAAAATTAGCTTAGAAAGAAAGAATGATATGATATGGATAAGGAAAGAAGAAAAGTTTCTATAAAGGCACAATGTCCTCTATTGCTTCTTTGGGACGGGAAAGAGTGCTTAAGCTCAAAGTCTTAAATATCACTACAGTCCTATCAACCTTTTTACAAATAATTTTGTAACCCAATGTGTTAATTAAGAAAATCAAAGTAAAGCACAAAGTCTTGAATCTGACACCTAATCACACGTTTGATAATATTTTTCTGAAATGATAATATGAATCTCAAAGTCTTCGAGTTATGATTTCCTTTTCCAAGATGAAAAATAAAGCACTAAGTCTTCAAGGTGTTACCATAATATGTATTTTGGTTGACTTTAACTTGAAAATACCAATATGAAGCACAAAGTCTTCAAAATGATATCAGAATCACCAATTCCTAATTCTATTAACAAGAGTCAAAATATGACACAAAGTTCACAAGTTAACAATTGCCTCTACACTTTAACAATATTCTCTCAACACACCTTTACTTGAGAAAAATAAGAATTTATAATGAAAATGACATAAGAACACTCTCACCATAAACCACAAATGAATCCAACACAAAGTATAGATGCCAAATCTTTCTTTTATTTCATCAAGTTTGTAAAATCACAATAGGAACACAAATTTTCACTTTTGCTCTTTACTTCGGTAGAGTTTGACATATAGATTAAATATTCTAGATAGATATTACAATAACAAAACTCATATATATAGGAGAGGTGCATTGAGAAAAACTAGGAAAAACTATGACTAATTCAAAGAAGAGTCCTAATTGACTTTGGACTCGTGCATTGCCTAGGTGCAAAAACTAAATACAAAATCACACTTGAAGTGTCAATGTCTTATTCAAAAATGCATCTACTATGAAAAATACGATCTCCTGAAACTCCATTTTGATCCTTTTTCATGAATTCCTTGAAAATTTGTAAAGTTTCTTTCATATGTTCCTGATCAGGTCACTTAGTGTGACTTGTGATGACCTTGACCTAGGTGATAGAATCTTTGAGGCTCATGTAGCATTTCTTATGTTTTTTCAGAAGTGAGGCTAGATCATCCAGATTTTCTTAGATATCTATCAACTTATTAATTGAGGACAATGAGAAAGCTTGCTTTTCAACCTCTTCACCAATTAGCACATTTAATTCTTTGAGAATAGAATCCCCATGGAGGGGTTTTTGGTTCTCATTTAGGAAAGTGCAAGGAAGATTTGATATCTTCTTGATGATGTCTTTCCCTTTATCATTGAATTATTTCTACACTTTCCTCAAATATTTTATAAGCATCTCTATTGTGTTTATTTGATGTTCCAGTATTTCCCTTTGTTTAATGTACATATCCCTTGAAGGGATCACTCCATTATCAACTAGAACATCCAATTGGAAATCCTCTAACTTCAACCAAGAGTTGAAGTCCTTATCATGTGCTTTCAATTCATTTGAAAATAAACTCAAAGTTTTATCAATTTCAATTTTTTACCTCCTCCAAGTTGTTTACAAGAGCAACTGTTGAACATAGGAGATGAGTTCCTTGGCTCAATAATCTATCCAACTATTTTCCAACTATTCTCCTGAAAGAATTAACATGTTCAATTTGTCTAATGATTTTCTCATCCACTGAAGAAGTGATCGGCTCAACTATATCTGATAATGTAGTAATCTTGATCAGGACTTCTATAAGTTAATCAACTTGTTTCTTCAAGTTATCTTTCTTAACTTTCTCTTCATTTAACATTGCCACAAGATGCTAGAAAGAAATTTGAGCATCTTCAAATGTACCTTCATGTGTTTGTTTTCCCAAATCAATTTTTTAATGATGTAATTAGTAGACTGTACTTTATCCAAGTTTGTGTCTAGAGGAGGAATTTCCATTTCTACATACTTGTTCTTTGATTGATCTATTCTCAATATGGACAAAGTCTTGGCCTTCTTAGTGATCTTGGGCTTAACATGTACCAACTGACCAAAATCAAATTCATCTAGAGAGATGGCTTACTTTTTTCTCTTAGGAGTGTTATACACTAGCCAAGGTGGCAAAGGTATGTTGTCATACTCTAGTAGTCAACACTTGTGTTGCGAACTCCTAATACTAAACACTTGTAGTAATAATAGGTGGAGTCGAGGTAACAATGGCAAGTATATTTGGAGTAGTAGAAACCTATGGAGGAACTTGGGTTTTTGACATGAATTTATCAAAATCTTCCAACATGGAAGAATTAACCTTAGACAAATTGGGAAGGAAAATAGTATCAAGGTTTTCATGAGGTGTATTAGGAGAAAATTCACTTATGGAAGCAGAGGGGATAACATAAATTTTAAGATCTTGTGAAGAAAATGACACAGTAGAACCTAAAGTAATAGTATCAGTAACTGAGACTAAAGTAGTACCTGCCATATCACATGATATACAAGGAACACCTTCTTGCATCTCTTGAGACTAGGAAGTACTTGGGATTTCAGGTAATCCATCCTCATCAAATTCTCCTTCCTCTTGTCCCTTCTCATTTTCTAGTTCTTCTTCTTCTTCTTATTTAGCTTCATTTTCTTCTTCCTCTCCTTCATCAACCTCTTAATGAGCTTAAGTATCTTGAGTTGAAGACTCACCTTGGCTCTTACATTTTCCAATGGTGAACTTAAATTTTGGACCTTTAGGAGTTGTAGGATATTGTCTATTTTTTGTCCTTAATTCAGAAATCTTTCCCATATGTCCTATGGTGTCATCCTCGGATCTGATTTAGAAAGGCTTTAACTAAACACCATGTAGATTCAACCAAACATTGGTATTAGCAAGGATATTCTAGAACCTATCCCTTATTGAAGTATTCCCTTCTCAGACCATTCAATAAGAGGAAAAGGTGATCCAACAACTTTATTCTTTTCATACATAGGATCGAGGATGTCTCCATCCTCCTTGAGATCCTCGAGAACATCAGCAAGATCAAACTTCTCAATTTTTTCTACTATTAGGCAGTAGTAATCAAGTATCTTGATGTCCTCTTTGGTTTTGCAATCAATCCATACTCTTGAAATCGGTGGACATGAGTCTAACTCTTCTTGATTTTTTTCTTCAAGCCCATGTAGTCAAAAATAATTTCTAGCTTTGAAGAATCTCATTGTCACTCTCCCTATCTCCTCCTCCATGGCATTAGCCCTATAGATGGAATTGATGGAGTATCTCCCTCTGGCAATGGAGAACCTGAGACCTATCTTATGAGCTCCAATTTGACACTCATGGATTTATATCATTTGGTGAGTCATCTCCATAAGAATAATCTTGTCTGATGGATATCTTGGGATTATGAAGGGTTCTCCATCAAACCATCCAATCTTGATATATATAAATGTGGGGAATTGTAAGAAAATGCAACTACATTAACTTACCACCTTCCAAGCCTCATATGAAACTCTCTTGTTCTGAATATCTTTATCAAATAAGAACATATAATAAGCAAAGAATGCATCATCAAACCTCTTGAAATAGTGCAAACTCTCCTTACTGAGTGAAATACTTTTAAACAGGAACCTGGCTCTTGTCACTTTTTGTAGATAAACCCGAGAAATATCTCACTGAGGTGGCTGCATAAACAAGATAGGAAGTCATATAAAATTTCAAGGTGGTGGGCACCTTGGTCAACCAATCACGCGAAGCATCTGCAATCTTCTTGCCCCAGTAGATCTTCTTCTACTTTTTGCCTGATAATGTGAATGTATTGATACATCCACTTGTAGGAAGTGTTGGAAGTCAGGAGGCCTTTTACCCTACTGACAAGAGTAATTAGATCATTGACCTCTTCGATGAAATCACTACGAGGAAGAGTCTCTTGCCATCTTGCAATTGTACGTCTCGGTTTCTTCAACCAATTCTCATTGATATTTCTCCTGCACTTATCTGAGTTGTTGTCAAAATAAGACATGACTAATTGCATGTTGATATTGGCATATTTTTCTATGGGTAGACACTTGAAAATTGTGTCAAATAAGTAATCATCAAGCTTGATGAGTGTCTTCTTTCCATCTACATCCTTTACTGATCTGGTGGTAGGGTCATACCTGTTAGATAGGGCTAACACAAATTGTGGATTCTAAGAAAACATAGGAAAAGCCACACCAAATGAATTCCACTATTGATGGTGGGCTCCATTTTGTAATATATTGGTGGCTCTTTGACTCTTTTCAATAATTCATCAAGATCCACATGGCTAATCTCTATATCCCTTATATTATCAATGTTAGATGATACGCATGGAGGAAAAAATGGATAAATCTCTTTCTTTTTGAACTTCATTGATCTCTTACTAGGTGAGAGCTCTGTCATTTTGTTGGTGTTAGTCGGGGTTACAACCCCAATCAACACCTAAGGGAATGTACTTAAGAAAAAACTGTCAAAATGCAAAATGATGTTGGGTGGGGTTCTAAACCCGATCGACAACAAAAGAAAGAAAGGCAACAAGGATGGTGGATGGCAAGTTTGTAGCCTTGCCACACATCATAGCTATTTTCTACGATGTGTGTCAGGTTAAAAACCCAGCTCAACACCATGCAAAACCATGATAAAACAAGGAAGGCAAATAATGATGTGAGTCAGGTTTGAAGGCCTGACATGCATCAAATTTGAGGCTTTGGGGTGTTATAGGTCTTAAACTCATCTTCACACCAAACTAGGGCTTGATAGAAATCAAATACAATAGCACAGATTTTAATATCGATAGTATACATATCGAGGAAACTCCGATATGTATATTTATATTAAAATTTGACTGTGGAAAAAAGACAAAGGGAAGAATGAAAAACATACCAAGGTTAAGCTAATTGACTCCAAATTAAATTTTCAACACCTTAAGAATCTCCACGAAAATAATGAAGAAAATTAGGGCATGAATCGATAATAAAGAAAAGAAACCCAATATAAATCAAACTCTTAAATAATTAAATGAGGAATTGTGCCAAAACATGTATCATAATGATGTAAATTGGACTTACAAGTCTAATTTGCAGCATCATGTCAAAGATGGTGTAAATTGGACTTACAAGTCCAATTGACACCAACATTGACCATCATGGTGCAAGATTAGGTTGGAAACTTGACTTGACACTAAATGACCAAAAATGGTGCAATATTGGGCTTAAAACCCGACTTGATACCAAAAGAGGAAAGATAACTTTTAAGTAAAAATTTAAAATTATAAATCCTAGGATGGAATTCCAAGATTGAATACAAAGTATTTGAGGATAAAAGATACAACAAAAATGTCTCAAAAACTTGACTTTAGAGAAAAGAGGATGAATTTAAGAAAAATGTGTATGAGTTATCTTGTTTTCACACAAAACGAAAACAAGGATAAAAATAGGATACACAATCTAGGAATTTACTAACTTCTAAAGCTCCAAAGCCATGAGCGACTCGATCTTAGGATTTACTAGTCAACATATTTGGTGGATGGTCTTGGTTTCGACTGACAACTCAATTGTATGTTGAATGATGTCTGGATCATATCCTTTTAGGTCATCATAACTCCAATATATGACTCTATATATTTTATTGAGGAAGGTCAGATGCTTCTTATCCTTCTATGAAACACATTTCCCAACTTTGATTTTTTTGTCCCTTCCGACCTCCAGATCAGCATAGTCATCGTCATTTGTAACAAACTTTCTCTTGTCATTTATTGCATCATCACAATCAAATAGGTTCTCAAGGGTGATTAAGACTTTTAGAAGCTTATTTCCCTTTAGTTTAATTACTTGATCTCCCTAAGCTTCCTCAATCCTTGATTGCAATACACTTGTGAATTCTTTAAATTGTTGTAGAAATAGGGCCACCTAGGCATCACTTTCAAAAACTTGCCAATTTTACTCATTATCGGGAATAGTTGGCCTTACTATCATTTGCACTGAATGTTCATTATTTGGAAAATTCATTACTAGACTAAATTGTGATCCAATCAGTGCCAATCGATTGGTTGTCATATTTTATTTGCAAGGAATGCTTTAGATATTGAATGCCTCAAAGCTCTCAATCAAATCCCAAAACTTATGTCGATACGACCTCATCCATACATTCTTTGTGATAGAAGGACAACGCACCTACTTGATCACCAGTTTGGAATCTCCAAAGAGTTTTAATTGTTTAATCCTTATTTGGTCTACCACACTAAGGCCTTTATCAAACCTTTATATTCAGATTCATTATTAGTACAAGGAAACCGGAAGCTAAAAGATTTCAATGTTTTTTTACCTTCTAGGGATACTATACATATTCTTTCTTCTAATCCAATTTTGCATCTTGCACCATCAAAGAATATGGTCCACATTTTAGACTCGAAGGAGCACTCTCCTTCGGGGGTGGTTTTTCCTTCACACTAAATGATCTTGAGGATGGGTTAATATTCATCAAAGATAACATATGTCCCCAGACTCATGGCATGGTAGTTGCAAAAGGGATCGTTGTCAATGAATTCATTTATAAGGACCTCCTCCTTTTCATTTCTTTCATTAATAACCTATTCTTCTTCTAGCATCTTTGCACAATAAATCTCATCTTTGGTAAATGAAATATTAGTTGGCTCAAAGCTCATTACAGTGTCTTCCACTATGTGCTCAAAATGTAGAGGTCACAATAATACTTTCATCTTTGAACCATATTTAGTTCGGAGAATCAAATGAGACAAGTCCAATGACATATATCCACCAATCTCGGTGGTGAAATCTCAGGATAGGAAAAGGTAGAAGATGGGGGGAATATCAAATATAACCACCTCTTGAGGGACAGTGATGCTAGGACAAGAATATAGAGTCAAGAGTAGATCCTAAATAATTCCCAATGCTTGTAGCTTTTTACCAGCTAGTTGCATTATTCCCCTTTCCAACAACTCATATTTGATTTGGAGCACCTCAACAATTTTTTTGGGCATAATAGTGGTACTGGCCCTCGATTCTATCATGGAATTATGTAATATATTATATCCTACCATTCAACTTATCATTTTTTCCTTTCTTTTAGTCTTCACTGGAGTTGACAAAGGTAACGAGTTGCAGATCTTGCCCTGGATTATCTAGTTCCTTCCCTCTCTTTTGTCCCACGGGGTCTTCAACTTGGGCCAACTTTTCTCTTTCTTCTAGGGCCTCCTTCAAGAACATCTTTTTTTTCAGGAATAGCCAAGATGTCCCATAAAGATACATTAGTAGGGGCCTTCTTTAGTTGTTCCACCACATTCATTGCTAGGGGTGTCAAAACCTTGAAATAATTTGGTTTGTATTAGAAGCTCTTGTTAATATTAACTGGTGACTGAGAGGGGGGGGGGGGTGAATCAGCACTATACCATCTTAATATAGATTTAACCTTAATCAAAACTCTTATTCAAACTTTAACACTTATCAGTATAAGCAACATTAATAAGAAACATGCACACACAAAATTAAACACACATGACAATCAAGATTTATCATGCGGAAACCCAAATGGGAGAAAACCACAGTGTGAGTAGAAACTCACTAAATCTGCACTATTCTTAAGTATGCCTGGTGAGGAGCCATCCGTGTTAGGAGATTACAAAGACATTATTAGGTGCCACCTAGTTAAGGGATTTTCTTCAAGGCCTGTTAGAACCTTTACCTTGTTATAGGTAGCCTTGTTAAAGAACTTAGGATCATAATTTAGGATGTCACCCAGTTAAGGAATTTTACAAAGGGACCTGTTAAATTCCACCCAATTAAGGGATTTTATTGTGCTACAATTATTAGAGAGAAACAAGTCATTGATCTGATGATGACACTTTTCTATCGTATAGATCCGTTTTGTATCTGCTTTAATCTCTACTTGGTGATGGCTTCATCGATTCATGAGGAACCCTTCTGCACTTCACTTATCTTGCACCTTTTCTCTAACTTCCAACCTCGATCCACTCACAACTCCATCAACAAGAAAATTCAAGATGAAAAACATGTATCTAGTTGTCTTCAATCTTGGCGCTCACTTTCCCTCCAAAACATGAACTCAAAAAATCATTCTATGTGCCAATTTGTTTGTTCCTCAAATCTCATCGATTATACCGGTGGGACTAGCTGTTTATGCCACAAATCTTTTTGGTTCTCTAACAAGCACTCTGACTTCAACTGGCACTTTCTAATTTGAACAAATCTACATTTCACCATTGTGATTTGTTGCTAGTTGTTATCTTTTTATCGGTGAACCTGCTTTACTCAACTTAATCTACTGGTTGCTTCCTGTAAACCGGTCTCTGCTCACCGATGGAAGTATTTAGTGCCTCGTTCCTTACCAATCCACTATAACCCTTTTCTGATCAGTTATGAAGACATCTGAACTGGTATTGCCATGAATTACAACTTCTTAAGTACTCCAAACTTCATGATGCCAACAATCTCCCCCTTTGGCATTGGTGGCAAAACATCTAGCTGGATTGAACTGAATCTCCCCCTATTTTGGTTCTCCCCCTATTCTCTTCCTTCTCTGCCTCTACTGGTACTACTCTACCTCTATCGATGGATCTCTTCCTTCTCATATGTACAATCCACTATACATTCATTCTCCCCCTTTTTGCAACAATGACAAAGAATAAAGGAATCAAAGTATAAAAAATAATTTAAGACAGTAAGTCAAAAATTTCTTTGAAATTGACCTTAGCAGCCTCCAAAGAAGATTCCCACGTAGGATTTACTTGTTTCACAGTGATAATTTTTCCATGCATGTTTGTGACCAAATCCTCCATGTCATCCACTATCTTGCATTCAAGTCTACTGATGAGGCCTTCTTCTTCTTTCACATCACCTTGCAATAAATCAATGAAAGGGGAAAGATAGCACTGTATCTCTAGAAAATTTAGAGCTTGTTTGTCTTGTTCCTCTTTCAACTGGTTGATTTCATGAGTCAACTGCTTGACTTTTCCACTAAAAGTTGCTACTGATCTTGTAAGAGGATGAAAGGAACGTAGTAGATTTTGAATTTTCTATTGATTTCTACTCTTTTGACTTCAAGATCTTTGATGAAATCGGGGAAGTTTGAGAATCTAACCAATAATTAGCCAACTTCCTTTAAGATTGATTTCACCTCTTTAGTGCTAGTAGAAAAAGAAACTTTTTCAACTAATATTTGTTCCGTTAAGTTCTCACCTCTTCTAGTTTCATACTACCTTGTTGCAACCTTCTCCAGATCGGTTGCCTCTAATCCAATTGCTTTGACAAGAGTTCCCAATTGATCGATGATAGGTGCATTCTCATCAACAACAATATTAGGAATGAGATCATATAAGATTATCTTTAGTATTAAGAATTATTGCCTTCATTTTCTTTGCTTTAAGTTTGGCCTTTTCAGCTTGAATTCTCAATTTTTTTGAAACTTTTATTAACTGTTTGGGGGTCATCTTCTTGATATCAATTACTGAGTCTTCCCCTTCATCCTCCTCTATTTCTTCTTCTTCTTCTTCGGCTTCTAACTCAGAGCTAGCTGAAATGGGAAATTTATCTTTCTTTTTCTCAATTTCCTTTTCTAAAACTAACTTCCTCTTTACCGGACGAGTGTCCACCAATGTTTTCTGACCACCTTCAGGTTACCGGATAATGAATCTTATATCTTATTCTCTTGTTTTGGTTCCTTGGTCTCCTCTAGACTAACATCGGTTGTTCCTATTTCCTTCAACTCTTCATTCTTCTTTTTTGCTTTCTTTTTTTCTTGTTACTTCTCTATTTCATCAACAAATGGTAGTGATGAATCTATCATCTTGGGGTTTTCTTCCTCTGCACCTTTTTTTCTGGCAAATGAGGTTTGTTTCCAATAGAGTGTGTTGTGGGAATATTGATTGTCACCAGATGCCTTTGATTTTTTTCTTCATAAGGGATGTCCTCAATTATAACTTCATCATCTTCGAGATGCTTGGTTTGATCGGGTCCCTTTGTGGGTGTATCATCAATATCAATAGTTTCAACAATTGATTTTTGCTCAACTGGTGGCTCTACATCCTTTGTTAGAATGGGAATATCAGACACAACATCACCTATGATATCTTCAACTAAAAATTCATCAAACCCATCAGTGGTGTCCTTGTCTTTTCCTTTGCTCTTTTCTTCAGCAGCTATATCTTGTCCTTGTTTCACTTCTTTTTCTATTTCCTCCTCATCTTCCTTTTGCTAGCTCAAAATTATTTTCCACGTGTCAACGCCCTCATCATGCACACCTCGAATGTCTCCTATAGACACTCTCCCTATTTTGTTCCTTATTTTGAAACGTTGTACACATGCTTCAGCCACTAAAGTTGCTTGATGATAATCCAATTCATGTTGTACTTCCATGAGTACCTTTATTATGTTTTGCTTCTTAATTGCCAAGGTAGTTTTCCATCCCCCTTCAATGGGATTTTGTAAATCTAATGGAATTAATCCATGTAGTTCACTGGGGGTTCTGCAGAAATTATGTAAGTTCCAGATGAGTGCATCTTCAATTTTTCTTTTGTCTTCCTCATTGCAGAGGGGATACTTTCTCCCAACACCAGCTAAACCTCCATATTCTTTGATCCCATGGACCAATTCATCAACAATTGGAGCTACACTCCTACCACTTCTTCTGACTTCTTTAATTACCACATCAGATTGGATGTCAGAGTTATCATCCTCATTTTTGTCTTTCTTGGGCTTCTTCTTATTCTTTGTGTCAATTAACCTTTCACTTTTTTCCTTTCTTGCATATGTGACTCCAACCGGTCCACTTCTACATTGGGAAGATATAGGAGTATCTGAGTCCTTTTCTTTCATATATGTTGTTGGTTTGGTGGATGCAACACCCTTGGATCTTGTCTTGGAGATTTTCTTCTTTTCATCTATTTGCTCTTCATTTTTTATTGATTTTGGCCCTGTTTTCTCACTTGTACCGGTGGAAGCAGTGACACGGGATGCTTCACCTCCATATTTCTTTTCTAAGGTGTCAATCATTTTTGTAATTTTCTGTTGAATAATAGGTTCTTTGAGTTCCTTCTTAATGTTGGAGCTTTCCTCCTCATAAGTTCCAAATCTCTTAGCTTTTATGTCTACCGGTTTAGATAGTAACATGTTTGCATATATTTTGGCAATGTCTTCCCCGATCTCATAACCCATAGCGGGTACCCAGAAAGTTCTAGGTTCAGCCGCTTGAATGATGCAACAATCAGTATCAACAAGAAAGCAAATAGTGTCCTTGTATTTTTAAACTATATTGGTCGGGATTCTTTGTCTTTGATGCATTCTAGTTTGGAATTCTTTAAAATAACCCCACATTGTCTCTCCAAACTTATCACCTAAGTCTCTAATCATTTCACCTATCTGAACTATGATAGGTTTATCTGTAGACCACACTACATTGCCCTTACCGGGAAAGAAATTTTGCACATAGAAGAAGATACATACCAGTATTGAACCCTACATGAATGATTGCTTTTTATCCTTCTTAATTCAGTCCATGTTCACTAGGAATTGACTCCTTATCATCTCACAAATGTCGTATCTTGCATCCTCTTTGATGATCTGGTAAGCTGCATGGATAGAACTGCTCAGCACATTGTTCATGCAGCTTGATTGGTACACTCTATAATCTATTACAGCAGATGCAAACCTTACTTTTGCATCCTCAAGGTGAGTGACTATCATTGCTCTCTTTTCACATCGGGATTGATTCAACCAAGTGACGTCATTAAATGATATTGTCCTTAGATTTAGTGCTTCACCTATTTCGCTGAACCGTGTTACTCTTTGGATCACATCCTTTGTGATTTTGATTGGAGCTTCAGCTTCCAACCATAGAAACAGGTCATGCACTCTACTTAGCACATACTTGATCCAATCGACATGGAATTGGTTTGGAATATCAACAGCATACGACAAACCCTTGGTTTTCAAATGCATATTTTTTGCCTTCAATAAACCATTGTCGCAGAAACCTTTGAATTCATCTTGAATTAATTTGTCTCCAAGATCTTCAAGCTTGCAGTGGATGAAGGAATGGACATCTTCAATCAGTAACACACCAGAGGGCACAGATGATAGGGCACCATTTTTATCAACTTTTTTGGCATTCATAGGATGCAACTTGAACTCAGGTTGTGGTTCCTTAACAACCTCACCCAACACATGAGTCGACACGGAAGCTGCCATGATGAATTAGAACAAAATTCACAGATTAATTTCCTCTACCGTTTCCGCTAGAGCTTTCGATCACCAAAGCTTCACCGCTTAATCTCCAAACTAACTTTGCACATAATGCACTTAACATATTTAGAAAGCCTTTGATTGCACTAAGCTCCCTTGAATGCACAGATGAAAGAAAGGTAAACAAAATGAGCTTTCATTTCCTTATTTATTAGTTAAGTTGTTCGATACGCTTTTACAACAGTTAAGTTGTACAACCTCAAACGGTAACATTTTATAATTTACCGGTGTTACTTCCATACATGTAACAATACAACCTCTAACACTTATACTCTTAACAATTTACCGATGTTACTTCCCTACAAGTAACAATACAACCTCTAACACTTATACTCTTAACAATTTACCGATGAAGAATTACAAACAATATGTCAACTTCTCTACATATAGGTAATGCAAATAAGAATTACCTCACTTTGGTTACAGGGAATCAACCATGATGTTTTAATAAGTGCTCCCCCTAAGCATCGGTTTTCTTAGTTTGAAGAAGAACTGTCATCACCAATGGATGATGACTTAGTTTCAGACTACTTCTCTTCTTCTTTGCTTTCTTCCTTTTTAGTCCACATCTTTTTCATTTCATTCTTCACCTCTTCAACAGTCTTCTTTTCTTTCAAATCATTTGTCCCTTTCTTCTTGCTAAACTAGTTTCTGTCTTCAGACAGTTGTAGGATCGGTTTCTGCACTCTCTAGCCAAATGACCGATCTTATGGTAGTTGAAACATGTCATACCAGTTGTCTTCCATGGTCCTGCATTGTTTCTCTGACCCATTCTCATCCTGCAATTTGCTGGAACATGACCAAAGTTGCCACAAGTAGAACCGGTGGCATTGTGTTGATTACTCTTTTTGTTAGGGCTAATCGGCTTGGATGGAGATCTTGATGCATTTTCTTGAACATGCATTCTTCAGCTTTGTGTCCATTTTTATTGCACATGAATCAATATCCATTAAATCTTCTTCTACTAGACATGCTACTTGATCGAGGTCTACACGCATAAGAAGTGTGTCCATACTTGTGATAGTTATAGAAATAACCATCAAAGGTTAATGGTATCTTGTGACTGACCAATCGATTTCTACAGACATCAAACTTATGACCCGGTTTACCACAATAGTTGCAAGAGGATTTAGAAAACTTCATACCTTTCACTCCTTATTTGTTCCTTTTGTCATCCTTCATCCTCTTGGGATTAGATGATTCTCTATTTTCCATTGGACTTGTATCAGAGTAACCAAGACTAATTGTCTCCTTTGTTCTCCTCTTAGAGCTTTCACTAAATTTTCTCAGCTTTTCGTTTCTCTCATTTGCAGCTTTCAACTCATTTTTGAGTTGTTCAATCTCCTTCATCATCTTCTCATTTTCCTCTATTTTTCCATGTAGATGCTCATACATAACTGTATTCTCTTGAGTAATAATTTGAATTTCTTCATCCTTCTCAATAATAATTCCATCATTCTCTCTTAGGGCTTCTTCAACAATCCTTTTGGCTCTTTCAGCTTTTGATAGTGCTTCATCTAAATTTCTCTTTCTTTCTTCTACTATCCTGTTGGTTTCTAGTATTTTAGTCATTCTCAGGGCCTGAATTGCATGCTCTCTTTTTAGATGTGTGATTTATTCAACCAACTTGTTGTTATTTTACATCAACTTTGAGATTGCTTCTCATGCTTCTTCAAATCCACTCTGATCAGAGAGTTGATCTATGATATCCCGACTCTCATTAAGTTGTAGAGCGAGTTCCTTCCTTTTAGAAAGTGATTTTTTCAGTCTCTCCTTCAGTTGAGAAATCATCTCATTAGCTTCATCAAGCTACTTCTGATATCAGTATTCTTCCATGATCTTTTCCTCAAGTTGTTAAACTTTTCTTCAGAGGACCTAAGCTCCGATACCAATTGTTAATATTAACCGGTGACTGAGAGGGGGGTGAATCGGCACTATACCGATTTATTACAGATTTAACCTTAATCAAAACTCTTTTTCAAACTTTAACACTTATCAGTATAAGAAACATTAATAAGAAAAATTACACACATAAAATTAAACACACATGAAAAGCAATATTTATCATGTGGAAACCCAAATGGGAGAAAACCATGGTGTGAGTAGAAACTCAGAAAATATGCACTATTCTTAAGTATGCCCGATTAGGAGCCATCATTGTTAGGAGATTACAAAAGACATTGTTAGTTGCCACCCGGTTAAGGGGTTTTCTTCAAGGCCTGTTAGAACCTTTACCCTATTAGAGGTAGCCTTGTTAAAGGACTTAGGATCATAATTTAGGATGTCACTCGGTTAAGGAATTTTACAAAGGGACCTGTTAAAGTCCACCCGGTGAAGGGATTTTACTGTGTTGCAGTTATTAGAGAGCAATAAGTCATTGATCTGATGATGACAGTTTTCTCTCGTATAGGTCCATTTTGTATTAGCTCCAATCTCTGCTTGGTGATGGCTTCACCGATTCATGAGGAACACTTATGCACTTCACTTATTCTGCACCTTTGCTCTAACTTCCAACCTCAATCCACTCACAACTCCATCAACATGCAAATTCAAGATGAAAAATATGTATATAGTTGTCTTCAATCTTGGTGCTCACTTTCCCTCCAAAACATGAACTCAAAAAATCATTCTATGCGCCAATCTGTTTGTTCCTCAAAACTCACCAAATATACTGGTGCGACTAGCTGTTCATGCCACAAATTTCATCAGTTCTCTAACAAGTACTCTGACTTCAACTGGCACTTTCTAAGTTGAACAGATCTACATTTCACCGTTGTGATTTGTTGTTGGTTGTTTTCTTAATCTACTGGTTGCTTCCTTATAACCATTCTCTGCTCACCGATGGAAGTCTTTAGTCCCATGTTCCTTACCAGTCCACTATAACCATTTTCCGATTGGTTATGATGATATCTTAACTGGTATTGCCATCAATGAGAACTTCTTAAGTACTCCAAACTTCATGATGCCAACAAATCTCTCATAGCTTCTATGAAAAAGGTGCAATTGCAATATTTTTTGAGCCATTCTCAAAGGTCATGTGTGAATTAGAACTTTGAGAGATAGGTTCCCTAGTGAATCTCCTCTTCGATTAGGTATTGTAGTCTAACTTGATGTGCGGTTTGGATACAAAAGCGTCATTGACAAAGACTACATCTTCCTCCTCCATCCAAGAGAAAAGTGCAAGATCCAATGCAATCTCAAATTCCTTCTCTAGAGACATGCCTTGTATTTGTGCAATTAGCATTGCATTATCCACCCCTCAGGATGAATATGAGTAGTTCCCAAGGTATGGCAAGATACATTAATCCCATTGCTCAGCTATTTTTTGTTTTAAGTTTCCCTATGGACAGTTCCAAGGTGTGTGCATGTTATTGCAAGGGAAACACCATGAGTTCATATCATCAACAAAGTTATTATGTCCTGCCACCAGCTCTTTGTCATTGTTTAGGGGAACAACCTAGATGGGAGATAGAAAGACCATGATCTAATTGGAAGGTTTCCCCTAGCTTCCTCACGAAGTCACTCCTGAGTATTGATTCGGTTGATATGGGGGATTAACATTTTGATCATTTTGGAAAGGTGGTCTAGCTGGGGCAGCCTGCTATCACTTGATATTGATAATCTCATTTCAGAAGGTTCATAGGAGATTTTTCATGTCATTCATTTCTGCAACCAAAGTAGAAATGAGTGCTATGGGGGTTGATGCATTTAGACACACATACATGGATTGCAAAGGTGAAGACGTACTCGGCTAGGGATCACTTGATGTGGAGGAGAAATACTCTAGGAATATGAGCATAGGTGGCCCTGGAAGAAGTTTTCCCGCATCAATTAAACTATTTTTATCTTGGACAACCACCTTGTAAGCCTAAGGTAAAGAGGTACCTCTGACAAACTGCATCATCATTACAATGTCTAAATTAAGATCATTGAGATAGAAAACAAAGGCCATATCTGTCGGTAGTTGAGCGATGATTAGAATTTATTTCTAGGTCTTCTGGAATCTCATGTTATTCAAATTTGGTGATAGTCTCTTGGGGTGCTCTCTTGATATTTATTAATTCGTGCAACAAAGAAGATCAATCTCCTTTCTCAAAAAATTGTGTAAAGAAAGCATTCTTGAGGCCATCCCAATCTAATAGAGAGCTTGGGGTTAAGGAACTATACCACTCTAAAGCTTTTCCTTGTGAGTAATCTCAAAGGAACATTTTGTTGGGTGACAAAATGGACTCTACACACATCCATGATATCTTACAAATGGTTGGTCGAGGTTTCCCTTCTTCTCCACTAAACTTAAGCAAGGCTTTTAAAGTTTAAAAAGGAATAGGGTCCCATTGTTCAAGCAGAGTGGGAGGAGCTAAAGGGCTTCCACTATACCAATTAACAAAATTTTGAGGTGGTGCAGGGGCAACCATTTGAATCTGAGGTTGAGTAATGACCTAAGAAGTTAAAACTATAGAGTGTTGGTACCTACTAATATTTACCAAAGGTGGTAGTATTAAGCTCAGATTCCATGCTTTTTTCAACCTAGTTGCTAGTCCTTGGCTCATACAACTTTTTTGACTTCTAATCAGGCTATTTGTTGATAGTCCCACTGGACATGCCAGAAAATATTGTTGATCCCCAATTGGGTCTGAAGACCTGAAGTAGGGCAGTCGAGAAGTTACACAAAGGTGGGACTTGATGCTCTCTATAAAATGACCTCTAGTATTTTAGAAGTCATCTCTTCATAATTGCAAATTGGATGAAAAGGGAAAGACGAACGGAAAACAAAACTAATTACTAAGGCGATACACCAGAATTTTTAATGCTAGGATCTTTCCACTAATCATAGACATAATATCCATAGGAATGAGTACATATTAAATTCACTTTTTTGAAGGATAACAAGAAGCTTAAAATTCACAAACATAAAAGCTAGGTACTTGAAATCTTCAACAGAATTATTCATTAAGACTCATAAGGAATATATGCCTTTCATTCACCATTTGAAGTAACAATTCATTCACATTGACATGATATGACAACAAAATATTATCCACAAGTTACTAAAAGAGTTAATGACAACATGATTTGGTTACTTGCATTCGGTAGACATAAAACACTCAGTAGTAATCTTGACATAATAATTTTAAACAAATCAAAACATGAAAAACACAAAAAGAGGCCAAGATGGCATATTTTGTCAGTCTTTTCTCTAAATTGCAAAAAAGTAGAAGTCCCACCTCCAAAGAAAAAGCATTCCTCTATACTATGAGATCGCAATCCTAAGAAACTAGCAAACCCTAAATTTTGCCACCCTGAGGTGGTAGATGGTCATTAAGATGTTTGTTGTAACCACATTCTTTTCGATCTGATCCTAATTCATATCTTTTGATAATTGTGCTAGGAGATCTCAACACTCTTATTGCCCTGCAAAAATGTCAGCAACATTAATTTGGCCATGTATCATCTTGTATTGCTGACAATCTCAATCCTCAATATTCGATGTAAGTCAAAACAAAATTGTCTCAAACCCTCAAACATGTGGTAATATAGTAGAGAAAAGAGATGCTTTGACCACTGAAAACCTTAAAAGTCATGTGGGGAAGCCATGTGGAGTATGCACTATTGAGAGCTCTGAACTTTCTCTTCATGGAATGAGAACCAAACATGTGGAGGCACAATGGGGATGCATCAAAAAAGAGGCGTCGACCTACCACAAAATCTCATGATAACTATATACACCTAAAAATGGTCTGAAGATAATTAATTAAATAAGCAATTATTTAATTAATCCCCCTTCCCAATTTAATTGAATTCATTATCAATTTGATTAAATTCCCCATTCACCTACTTATTAATAAATCTAAGGATTTATTTAATAAGTTTGTTTCAATAGTCCCCTTTGATTAATTAATTTGAATTAATTAATCCTCCCCCCATTTAATTCATTTCTTCTAATCCCCTAATTAATTAAAACAAATCAATTTATGAGTTGTTGAAAGTTAATTAGCCTTTTCCTATTATTTGAATTTTTAAATTCAAATTACCCACATGTCTCCTAACTTCTAACCACCTAACCTAACCACCCCTAGCCTAACCCATTCCACCTAATCCTAGGTTTAATTAACCCTATCCTATCTTCCACATCCTAACTTCATTATCCTAACCTCCTATGGGTTGGATATTCTCCCCTTAAGACACATGGCACTTTTGCCACATGTCTCCTCCCTTGGACACTTGCCCTCTCATGAGAAAGGCTCCTTGACACTTGTCACCACAGAGATGACAAGTGTCCCTCCCTCCAACCTCTTCTCCAACCTCCTCCAATTTGACCCTTGATATCTTCAAAGTCAATCTTGACCGTTGATTCTTGCCACCTCACCCCTGGCCTTGGAAATCTTATAAATATCCCCCATTTTGGAGCACAAAGGACCCAATCTCATTTTAATCTTATGCATTCTTATTATAGGCACATCTATCTCATATCATTTTAGAGCATTATTATTATAGGCATATCATTTCTAGAATTCTAGTTTAGCATTGTTATCATGTTTTTCATCTTATATCTAGCTTAATTTGATCATATTCTAGCATAATTCATCTCTCATTTATCTTAATCATTCATCTCATTAGCTTAATTCACTTCTTGGATCAATCTAGAATGCTCATACACTCATCTAGCTTGTATATCATATCCTTTTAAATCCTTCATCTAGGTTTAGTCAAGCCACTGGGATTGCTCATCTAGCTCTAAGAGAAAATTCATACTCCCGTCTCTTAGGAGGTGATAGGTCACTTTCTCATGGTTTATCTTTCATTTGATTTTAATTTTCTAACCATGCTTGTAATGATCTACTGAGTGTTTATGTTGCAGCTGCAGGTATCTTACTTCACACGCAGGACATTTTGGCACCCATAGTGGGGTAGGAAATCTAATTTCTTGGCCTCTCTTATCATCAAATCTTCAATCTCACGAGTTTCTAGTTGGACCTATTTCAGAATCTCGTACGAGTACCTTTACAGTACCGTACTAGTTTCTTTGTGCACTCATACGATTATGTGAGAATACTCGTATGATCAAATGATAATACTCGTACGAATTTTTGCTTCTGTGTTTTCAAAATAGTTTGCAATTTTAGGGTTTTTTTGCTTGAAATTTGATATCATTAATGCTAACCCTTGCCTAATTTTGAGTTTTCTAGCAGCCTAACTAGTTTTTGCAGGATGATTGTCAAAGATTACGTTTGCCAAAGATTCAATTTCTCAAAACAACATGATTACTAATGTATTTGTTTTGCAAGTTGCCTAAGGAACTCAACCAAATTTTGTGTCTTCTTAAAGTTTTCTAGGCACACTTATTTTGCTAATGGTTAATGAACATCTTGTTTTCTATGTTTGAGAAGTTTTCTAAAAGGTAGGAGAGTATGCTCTTGTCCATTTGGACAATCAGAAATCCTGACCCTTGAAGTGCTTCTATGTTTGAGATTTGAATACCTTTTAGTGGGCCTGTCATAGTGGGAAAAAGTAATCACCCTGTGAGAACGACCCAAGTGAGTATAGCTAGACCTAAGATTTCTGACTCACTCTAAAAAATAGGCCTCTCAGGATTAAAGTCTCGAAGGATGGGATTATTTGAGTCTTCTCTTTCGAGATCTCTCATATCAAACATTTAGTAGGCCCTCGCGGTCTCAATCATGCTTGCATGACTACTTCTTGTTTTGGTACCTTGTTGGGATATAGGCCTCAATCGCACTTGCATGACTACAAGGTGTAATTCCAAATGGAAATCCTTACTACGAACCCTAAGATAGAAGCTACCTGATTCACCTCTAAAAGGGGGATAATATTTGTGCAAGAGAGATAGTAACTCTCCCAAGACACTTGCCATATCATGCCCCCATTAGCATTTGGAGTTGGATAATATAGCATTGAGAATCCATTGTGTGAGACTCAGCAGTCATATTCTGATTAGCTATTGGGTGTGTACCTAAGTTTGTAAGCAAAGGTTTTTCTCTCTCAGCAACTTCCTTAGGATTTAGTATGTTGTGCTTGAAGTCACTTATCATATCACATGTTTGTTGTGTTTTCATCCCTAAAACAAAAACTCAAACATCTAAAACTGGAAAATAGATTCAAAACATCAAACATTTTTGGTCAAAAATCTATGAAAGTAACATTTTTAGTCTCTGCTCAGTCCTCAGTCGTACAAGATTTCTAGTTTGTTGTACGAGAAAGCTAGTTTATCATCTAGTTCTATGGGAATTGTCGTTCGAGTCAGATTAGCAGAGGCTTATTTGTTATCAATTTTTGTCTAGTTTTGTGGGAAGTGTGGTATGAGATTAGGCCTTTGTCGTACGGGATTCCTAGTTTATCGTATGGGTCTATATGAATTGTCGTCTGGGACTATGTAAATTATCATACAAATTTTTGTCTCTATCAGTCCAAAGTTGTCTTCATGTATGTCTTTTTCAGATCTGTCATGTTTGCTTGGTCAATTTACAGTGAGAATATACAGCTGATATCTATCCTTTTGTGCTTAGGTTGTATTCTTAGTTCGCTCGGTTAAGTAATCTTCTATCAAATCAGATTCTAGAACTAGACACCCCCAAGATTTTCAAGTATTCACCTTCAACAAGTTCAAGATCTAACATCTTAAAGTGAATTGTCACCCTCTTTGATAAACTGGTCACTCAAAACATAGCTTCTCATCAGGATCTATCATCCTCTATCACGAAACTACAATGTTTGGTCAAGATAACCTTGTCCCACATCATAGGATATATCGTTCCTATTGGACTTGGTTTTATCAAAATCATCATCATTGCACTCCAACTAAGATCGAAAAACTTACAAATCTACAAATATTTGAATTATCTTTTTGTCTTTTATCACTCTATCATATCTACATTGATGGTTGGTCATTTATTGAAACACCTCTTAGACAATCGAATCCCTGCACAATATTCAACACACGTGTATGCTCGTTTTAACTAGAACCCAGAGGCGTAAGCTCACAGAAAATGGAAATAGAAACATTCGGAGAAGTTGAACATCATAGAAACATGGTATACCAAAGAAAAATACAAGAAGAAGACATAACAAGTCAACATAACAAAGAAATCAAACAAGTTCAAAATCAAAAGCCAGCTATGTCAAAACCTCACAAGGATTCAAATACATCTCCAAAGAAAGGTGCCTCTTTTATGCAACTCTTAAAGAAATCCCTAAGGGACTTTTCTGAGAAAGATCAAAATCGTGCACCTATGTCTGGCAATGGCTCATCCCCCCATAAGAAAATTGACTCTCCGAAGGCATCTATTCCTATACTTCTTGAAAACTTGCAAGAACCTTCCATAGCATCCTCACCAAACAATACACCCAAGGATGAAGTTCCCCAAGGGATATCCATAATGGCCATCAAACCTATTTTAGAGGATCATATTCAAAGTCCATCTCCTTCATGTTCAAGCATTGATTCCTTGCAAAAATGAATTCCTCATTCATAGAATGCTCATTAAATTTTTCCTAATAGATGGGGGAGTTGGCTTAAACATTTGCTCATTAAGTCTTGTTCGTGCTCTAGGTTATTCTGAAGATGTGTTGATCCTCAGAAAAAGATCACATTCAAAGCATATGATGAAGAAGAGTGTTCCTCTAAAGGAATTATGATATTACCCATCAGAGTGGGACCTTTCTAGAAAGGCACAGCATGCCAAGTTCTAGACTTGGATTTATCATACAACATACTCTTGGGAAGACCATGGATACATGACATACAAGCTATTCCATCAACATACCATCCCTGCCTAAAATTTCCTTACAATGGGCAAGAAATCATGATCTCGGCAGACTCAAATCCATTCCAATGTTGTAGTAATCTAAAACCGGCCCCAGAGGTTATTGTTTCACATAACAGAGAGGCATCATCTTCAAGCACACAATCCAAAGAAAAATCATTTGCCTCAATTTTGTCAAGCATGGAAAAAAAAATGCAACTAAAAGATTGAGGGAACGAAGAATATTCACTATCATGGAAAAACAAACAAGAGAAATTTGAAATTAAAAGGCAAGAAGAAAATGTAGGTGTCGATGTAGTTCATGCGTATGTAGGGCAAACCGTAGGAACTAGATCACTTGAATTAGGATCACATTCGGTTGACTTGGACTTAACTGAGGATGATCAGGAGCTCCTTGTGAGAGGTTATTCTAATGAGAGTATCATTCTAGACATTGAAATGCATATTTAAAGCTCTGACATCTCTATCATGACCCCTAATATCTTTGAAACAATTCAACCTCAGGATCCTTTACCCTTAAACCATCCTGAACTTATGGACTGGGAAAATGAAAGACATACCACCATTGATACCTTTCCTAATGACCATGTCATATCCTTATATCTTAATGCAATTGAACCCACAACAACTTCCATCAGGGATTTCGCTAACGTATCTTCGAATCAAGTGGGTGCCAAATCTCCCAGTCACAAAAATGAAAATTATAAAAACAATATCGGGTCTACTGCTGAAAACCATTTACTGACAACATTAGATCAAGAAAAAATAAAAAGAAAATACGCATCTAATGGTGAAAATATCCTCGAGGCGTCGGAAGATGGGAGATTTGACACCTTCCCTAAATACTATCAAGAGATGTCATCTATCCTGATAGAACTAACATAGGCAATTACCATTGGCACAATCAATCTGCATATAACAATCTCTCCATCAAAGCAAGAAATGCAGCAATATTTGGAACCCTTCAAAAGATAGCAAATCAATTTTGCTTGGTCATATGCATACAATCCAGGGTTAGATCCAGATCTTATAATGCATCACCTGAATATCATTCTAGGAGTGATGAATAATGATGAACAACAAATACCCTAATCGATACTGAGAGGGGGGGGGTGAATTAGTATAGACAAAAACTTTCTCAATAACTTATCAAGTTAAAACAATACCAACCAGTTGTCTTCAACGCTGAACTTAACCATGGCAATACTTGTTAAACACGGTAATACTTTAGACAACATAAACTGATAAGTCTGATCACTTCAAATACATTCAATACTTGATAACAACTTCACCCATAAACATATGCATGTGGTATACCAGTAATACCATAACCTATTAGCTCTGCATGCATAATCACTAAAACACAGAATACTTAATCATCACATGAAAAATGCACAAATCATGACAGATTTTTCATGTGGAAACCCAAATGGGAAAAACCACAGTGGGGATGAATACCCACAAGATTTTTTTGAACTCTTTTGAAGCTCGCTCTGTTAGGAGCCTAGTCCGGTTAAAGACTTTACAATAAGGTTATGTTAGGAACTGATCCTGTTAATGATCACCTTGTTAAGGGACAGCTATATACCCTATTAAAGGTTGAAACCCTGTTAAAGGTTACCTCGCTAGAGGATTTGAAGAACTCAATGATCTTGAGTCACCCAATTAAAGGATTTACAATGAGCCTATTAAAGCTACCCGGTAAAGGGATTTTCCAACTGTTGAAATGGTTAGAAGACAACAGGTAAAACTCTGATCTGATAATAGCACTACATGCCAAGGCAAATCCTTTTCATTTCCTCTACATCTGCAATCACACACTACAGTTTTCCTGCTACTGGTCCGGCAAGTATCTCATCACTTGGATACACACACAACATTTGCCAACAACAAACAATAACAAACATCATCGACCTTATAGACAATAATTAGGTCAGTAGCATAAACCCTAAACCTTGAGCATTTAGGTTTACAATACAAGCAGTCCAATCCTGACGGTCCAAACACTTTGCATAGAGCAATATAATCTTAAACAGATCATAAGACAATCTGCATCGTTCATTCTTTACCGCATATGGGAATCAGTAACCCATCATACTCTCTTCTCATACTACCAAAAAGAATGTCCATTCCAGAGGTAGACATTTAATGCAATTGATCTTCACATGCAATATCCTCAACAAAATCCTTCACGCGCACAAAACTGAGGTGGTACCTTGATCTCATTCACATCTCTTAGCTAACTCATCATGGGATGTCTTTGGTTGCATCGCACAAGCTGGATTGCCAAATCAGAAACCCTAGAGCTGAGACTACCAACCGATAGTCACACTTAGTGAAACCCCGACACCAGTTCACTACATATCTTCATACTGGTTCACCATCTTCTTCCAATCTGCATATCGGTTCTCTTTCACTTATTGACATCAATGACAACATATATTATCATCATATCATCATGTTGGTTCATCATATTCCAACCATATCCAACAATCTCCCCCTTTTGCATTGATGGCAATACTCAGTGTAGCATTGCAACTGTAGACATCAAAGACCAGTGTATCTACATTAACAGATATCTTCTCCCCATACATCAAATATCTTCTCCCCACAACTCATCAGATATCTTCTCCCCCTTTGACAATAATGCCAAAGTGGAGGCACGAGCTTCCATTCTCTATTATGTTGCTCCCCCTATGGAGTAGCATCCTTCAACACATCAATCTTGAAAGATTTGACACTGTAGTTCTTGACTGATGCGAAGCACACAACTTTACTTGACTTCATGAAGGGGTAGATCCCTTAATTCACCTCTCAAATAGGTAAATGTAGTCTTTGGTAAGGGCTTAGTGAATATATTTGCTAGCTACTCATTACTGGAAACATGTTGTACTAGTACAACCTCCTTATTTTGAACTTTCTCTCTCAAGAAGTGATATTTAAGCTCAGTGTGCTTAGTTCTAGCATGAAATACCGGATTCTTGGAAATATTTATTGCATTGGTGTTGTCACAAAATATATTCAATGGTTCAGATACAGGTACTTTGAAACCTTCCAATACATGTTTCACTCAGATTGCTTGAGTGCAGTTCATAAATGTTGCCACATATTCTGCTTTAGCTGTAGACTGGGAAATACAACTCTTCTTCTTACTCGTCCATGATACTAATCTTCCACCAAGAAATAACACTCCACCGGTTGTGCTCTTCCGATCATCCACATTACCTGCCTAATCATCATCGGTATACACTTTGAGATTGAATTCACCATTATATGGATACCACAATCCATAGTCAACTGTTCCTTTCAGATATCTAAGAATCCTCTTGACTGCTACCAAGTGGGATTCTCTAGGACATTTCTGAAAATGAGCTACTATGCCCACTGCATGAGCAATATCTGGTCTATTGTGCACCACATAGTGTAGCTTACCGATAATTGACCGGTACTCTTTCTCATTCACCAATGCTGAATCATCTTCCTTAGTCATTTTACAACCGGTTTTCTTTCCTCCATGCCAAAGGTCTTCAATACCTCTTTGACATACTTGGACTGGGTAATAAAGATACCCTCTTTCATTTGTTGAATCTGTAGACCAATAAAGATTTTTATCTCCCCAATTAGAGACATCTCAAACTCTTTCTTCATTACATTTGCAAATGTTGCCAATGCATAGCTCATTTCATCATCTCCTCCAAAGATTATGTCATCTACAAACACTTCATGGATCAGAATTTGATCACCTTCTAATTTCAAGTAGATGTTGCTATCTTCACTTGTTCTCTCAAATCTAATCTTCACAAGATGAGAGTGTAATCTTTCATACCATGCCCTTGGTGCTTGTTTTAATCCATACAGGGCCTTGTGTAATCTACACACCATGTCACTATCTTCTGATAGGGAAAACCCATCTGGTTGCTCTATATATACTTCCTCTTCAAGGATTCCATTCAATAATGCAGACTTCACATCCATCTAATAGACCTTAAATCCCTTAAATGTTTTAAATGCAAGTAGTATTCATACACCTTTTAGTCTAGCCAAAGGAGAAAAGGTTTCTCCATAATCTTCTCCCTCCTCCTGAGCGTATCACTTGCGTACAAGCCTAGCCTTGTTTCTTATAATTGTACATTCTTCACTTAGTTTATTTCTGAAGACCCATTTGGTACCAATGACATTCTTGTGTTTAGGTCTGGGTACCAAAGATCATGTTGCATTCTTTTCAATCTGATCTAGCTCCTCTTCCATTGCCTTAGTCAAATCTTCATTTGTAAGTGCCTCTTTAATAGTCTTAGGCTCCAATTCAGAGATCATGCAAGAGTTCTCCTTCACCTTTCTTCTCATAAGTATCCCTGCATCTTTATCTCATATGATCTGCTTCAGATCATGATGTAATTTCACATATCTAGGAATGACTCTAGCTGGTTCTTCTTACTTTTCCTCTTCTCATTCTTCTCCATCTTCTTCTTCTCCTACCATAGCTTCTACTGGTACAGGAACACTAAGATCTTTGCTTGTTTCTTTTGTAACCGGTTCCCAGAAAGCTAGTCCCGGTTCACCTTCCATTCTCTCACTGTTGGTTCCCTCGGATTTCTCAGGGGATTCATCAACCTTGACATTGATGCTCTCAACAATCTTCTGAGTTCTGTTATTGTAGCACTTGAGGGCTTTGCTCTTAGTGGAATATCCTAGAAATATTCCTTCATCACATTTAGCATCAAATTTGCTCAAATTATCACCTCTCTTGATATAGAACTTACTCCCAAATACCTTAAAGTAACTCACAGTGGGAGTCTTCCCGCTCCAGTACTCATAAGGGGTTTTATCTTTTCCTTTCTTGATAAGTACCTGGTTCATTGTATAGACTGCAGTGCTCACCACTTCTCTCCAAAAAGTGTGAGCAACCTTTCCTTGGATCAACATTGTTCTCAACACTTCAACTATAGTCATGTTATTCCTTTCTGCTATGTTGTTTTGTTGTGCTGTCCTTGGGGCAGACAGTTGCCTCTTGATGCTATTCTCTTCACAGTACTTCTTGTATTCATCAGAAGTGAATTCTCCTCCTTGATCAGTTCTTAGGCACTTTATCCTTTGGCCACTTTCCTTTTCTATTAATGCTCTAAAAGCTTTGAATTTTCCAAACGCCTCATACTTGTCTTTCAAGAATGTTACCCACATCATTCTTGAGCAGTCATCAGCAAGAATCATGAAATACCTATCTCCCTAAATACTTCTAGTTTTCATAGGACCACACAAATCAGTATGCACAAGATCAAGTAAATTCTCTGCTGAAAAAGACTTACCTTTAAAAGTTGAGGAAGACATCTTCCCAAGTTGACGTTCTCTACACAAATAATTCTCAGGTTTGTTCAGTAAAGGCAATCCTCTTACCACCTTGATCTTACTGGCTTTAATAATATTGTCAAAGTTCATATGACAGAGTCTCCTATGCCATATCCAATTGTCATCAAACTTATCCATCAGACACTAACTAATCTTGGCATTCATCTGAAATAGGTTACCTCTAGTCTGCTTATCGGTGGCAATAAGTTCACCACTCTTTCCAATTATACTGCAGATTCTACCTTTGAACTTCAAAGTGAGTCCTTTGCCATTCAGTTGAGCAACACTTAAAAGGTTAAGCTTCAAACCTTCTACCCAATAGACATCATTTGCACTTCTTTTTCCATTCAGTGAGATGGATCCTTTACCTTATACCAAGTATGATGCATCATTGCCAAACCAGACAACGCCTCCATCATATTCTTCTAGAGACATAAACTTTCTCTGGTCACCAGTCATGTGGTGAGAACACCCACTATCTATAATCCACTCATTGGAGTTGTCAATGAGAGAGACAAGGGCTTTCTTGTCAGACACTTCTTCCTTTACAGCTGCAAACACTATATCTTCACTCTATTCATCCTCTGATTCTTCATTAGTTACAACTTCATCCACACCAACAAGACAATTTCTTCTACTTCCTCCTTTATACTTTCTAAACCTCTCTGGTTTATCCTTATTATCACTGTTAGGACAATTAACAGCTATATGTCCTATCTTTTTGTAGGAGAAACATTTTAAAGGAAGATTACCTCTATATTTACCAATTCCTTTCGGAAGTCTTTTAGCAAGAAGAGCTTCAAACTCCATCAAAATCTCTTCATCATCCATATCTCTACATTGTCTAGATTCATAACTGGTACTAGTTTCTTTTCCTTTTCTGGATGGTGCAACAGATGCTCTAAAGGGTGATTCAGTCTTCTAAACACTACCATCATAGCTTTTCAACTCATATGTAGTCAACATTGCAATGATAGAGTCTAAGGATTCCTTGGTTTTATCAATAGACCTTAGTTCCTGGATAGCAACAACTCTGATTGCATAGATTGGTAATAATGATCTAAAGACTTTACTAACAACGGTGGCATCCTCAATCGTTCTACCAGTGCTTTTGATATCTCCAACCACAGTCTTAATCCTAATGCCATATTGTTGAATGGTCTCTCCTTCAACCATTCTCATGTCTTCAAATTTTCCTCTAAGGCTCTCTTCCTTAGCTTGCTTTACATGCTCATCACCACCATAAATGGTTTCTAGTGCGTCCCATACATCCTTAGGAGTATCCTTGTCTTGTACATCACTAAACTCAATATCTGACAGGCTGCTGATAAGGGCTTCCATGACTTGCCCATTTTCCTGAATCTCTCTCTTCTGATCATTGGTCAGAGTGCCAATGGGAATCACATAGGCATTCTCAACATAGCTCCAGTGTTGAGCACCCATACTCTTGATGTAAATCTTCATTTTGTCCTTCCATATCTTGAAGTTATCTCTATTGAACTTACGACCTTCCCTCTTCATCATTATAGTAGGATCTTTTACCTCAAGCGGTTAAGCTTATATCACTGAGGACCTAGAGTTTCTCTGATACCAAGTGATAAATAATGATGAACAACAAATACCCTAATCAGTACTGAGAGGGGGCGGTGAATCAGTACAGACAAAAAATTTCTCAACAACTTATCAAGTTAAAATAATACCAACTGGTTGTCTTCAACACTGAACTTAACCATGGCAATAGTGGTTAAACACAATAAGACTTCAAACAACATAAACTGATAAGTCTGATCACTTCAAATACATTCAATACTTGATAACAACTTCACCCATAAACATATGCATGTGGTATACCAGTAATAGCATAACCTATTAGCTCTGCATGCATAATCACTAAAACACAGAATACTTAATCATCACATGAAAAATGCACAACTCATGACACACTGATTTTGCACGTGGAAACCGAAATGGGAAAAACCATAGTGGGGATGAATACCCACAAGCTTTTTTTGAACTCTTTTGAAGCTCACTCTATTAGGAGCCTAGTCTGGTTAAAGACTTTACAATAAGGTTCTGTTAGGAACCGATCCTATTAAAGATCACCCGGTTAAGGGATGGCTATATACCCTGTTAAAGGTTACTTCGCTAGAAGATTTGAAGAACTCAATGATCTTGAGTCACCCGGTTAAAGGATTTACAATGAGCCTATTAAAGCTACCCGGTAAAGGGATTTTCCAACTGTTGAAATGGTTAGAAGACAACAGGTAAAACTCTAATCTGATAACAGCACTACATGCCAAGGCAGATCCTTTACATTTCCTCTACATCTACAATCACACTCTGCAGTTTTCCTCTTACTGATCTGGCAAGTATCTCATCACTCAGATACACACACAACATTTGCCAACAATAAACAATAACAAACATCATCGACCTTATAGACAATAGTTAGGTCAGTAGCATAAACCCTAAACCCTAAGCATTTAGGTTTACAATACAAGCGGTCCAATCTTGACTGTCCAAACACTTTGCATAGAGAAATACAATCTTAAACAGATCACAAGATAATCTGCATCGTTCATTCTTCACCACATATTGGAATTTGTAACCCATCACGCTCTCTTCTCATACCACCAAGAAGAATGTTTATTTCTGAGGTAGACATTTAATGCAATCGATCTTAACATGCAAGATCCTCAAGGAAATCCTTCATGCGCACAAAACTGGCGTGGCACCTCAATCTCATTCACATCTCTTAGCTAACTCATCATAGGATGTCTTTGATTACATCGCACAAGTTGCATTTCCAAATCGAAAACCCTAGAGCTGAGACTACCAACCAATAGTCACACTTAGTGAAACCCCGACACCGGTTCACTACATATCTTCATACCGGTTCACCGTCTTCTTCCAATCTGCATACTAGTTCTCTTTCACTTATTGACATCAATGACAACATAAATTATCATCATGTTGGTTCATCATATGCCAACCATATCCAACAAGGAGTAGCCATCAATAATTGAACACAACATGGATCAGGAGCAGGCATTCTATTCATCAAACCATAAGATCATACAATTCCAAAAGTGTACAAATTAAGCTATACATGCACCAATAATACAACAGAATATGAAGTTTTGGTCACAAGAATCAAAATAGCTATAGAATGGAAAATTACACAACTTCAGGTCTTTGGAGACTCTCAACTCATCATCAATAAAATCAATGATGATTATCAAACAAAGGATGAAAAGCTAATGCCTTATAAGAAGATGGTTGATGATGTCAAGAAATACTTTGTCAAAATAACTTTTGAGCAGATTCGGAGAAATGACAACAAAGCAGCAAAAACCATGGCAACACTTGCTTCTCTATTTCAAACACAAGAGAATCAAGAGCGTTATGAATTTCAGGTGGAACAGTTATTTTACCCTACACATAATTGTCCTGATTCCCAAACTATATGTCACCTTCTTGGGCATGATTCCTCCCGCTATGGAAAAACTTATACATACCCAAAAGATAATATCCTCCCTCCTGACTTGTCAAAGAACCAAAAGAGAAACTTTATTCACCAATATTCCCATTATACTCTTATCATGGATACCCTTTTTAAATGAGGTTTGGACAGTACTCTCTTAAGATGTCTCGAACAAGAAAAATCTGAGAAGGCCTTAAATGAAGTCCATAATGGCATTTATGGCACTCATTCAAGTGTGTTGAAATGTGGTGACTGATCAGCAAAGTACTATACACTCAGCACATATCCTTGCTGGGGTCTAGGGCCGGGTCAGGCCCCGGGCGGGGGTTTGGGGGTGGCAGCCCCCAAAGCGGGCAAAGCCCGCTATGGGGGTTCAGGGGTGATAACCCCTGAGAAAAAAAAATTTGCAATTTTTTTGTTGATGAAAACCGACATTGTAATAAAACCCTAAAAAGGTTGACTTTGTTTGTTGCCCTAAAAACACATGTTATAAGCGGCTGGGATGCTTAAGGCATGGTAATGTTGATGTACTATTTTTGCTGGATAATAAGAAAGATTGGACAGTTGTGTATGGTAGAGGTAACCCATTCTCGGTGAACCACGTTAAATCTCTATGTTATTTGTATCCTATTGTATTCCTTTATCTTTTGTATTTAAATCTACATATAATTGTTAGTTTATATTTGCTTCGGATCTGCTTGAAACCCTAACAATTGGTATCATAGTGAGGTTTTCTGTAAATTGGCAGGACTTTCAAATTTGAGTGGGAGCAATGGAGGATTTCAAATTCAAGGTTGAAAAGTTTAACGACCAGAATTATTAGTTATGGAAAATGCAGATGGAGGATTACCTGTATCAAAAGGATTTGTGGCGGCCATTAGAAGGAAAGGCAAAGAAAGCGACCACAATGTCAGATGAAGAATGGGACATTTTAGATAGAAAGGCACTAGGATCCATTCGATTGTGCCTTGCACCATCTGTAGCTTTCAATATAACAGAAGCAAAAATGGTTGTAGATTTGATGGCAACATTGGCTAAGGTGTATGAGAAACCCTCGACTTCGAATAAGGTATTTCTTATGAAGCGTTTGTTTAATTTGAAAATAAGTGAGGGAGGATCTGTAGCGGAGCATTTAAATGAATTTAATACAATTACCACTCAATTGTCTTTGGTAAATATTACTTTTGCAGAAGAGGTTAGGGCTCTCTTGATTTTATGTTCTTTGCCAGAAAGCTGGAATAGCTTGGTTATGGCTATAAGTAACTCTGTCTCTAGTAAAAATACTTTGGTATTTGATGATATTGTTGGTGTTATCCTAAGCGAGGAAATGCGAAGGAAAAGCATAGGTGAGACTCCAACATCATCAAGTAGTGTTTTGAATGTGGAGAACAGAGGAAGATCAAAGAAAAGAGGAAAAGGCCCTTGGAATGAGAAATCACGAGGGAAGTCAAAGAAAGGATGCTCTCAATCTAGAGGAAACAAAGATTGTTGGTACTACGGAAAGCCTAGTCATCTAAAGAAAGACTGTCGGTCTTGGAAAAACAAAGAAGGAGACAAAAATGAAAATGACAGTAAGGAAGCTAATATTGCAAGTAATACTTTACAAGATGCTTTAATCTTATGTTTGGATAATGTTAATGATTCCTGGGTAATAGATTATGGGGCTTCATTTCATGCTACACCCCATAGAAAATATTTTTTAGATTATGTTCAAGGTGATTTTGGATATGTATATTTGGGTGATGATGAGCCCTATCAAATTGTTGGAAAAGGAAAGATAAAGATAAAGTTGCAGAATGGTAATCACTGGTTTCTGCAGGAGGTAAAACATGCTCCTAACTTAATAAGAAATTTAATTTCTGTAGAGCAACAAGGTAGTGAAGGTTGCATAGCTACCTTATCAGACAGTATCTGGAAGGTCAGTAAAGGATCATTAGTCGTAGCTAAAGGTGCGAAGGTAGGCACATTATATCTATGTACTGGTAACACTTACTCTACCTTAGCTACTACAGATAAACTTACTGTAGGGATAGCAACAATAGATGTTGCAAGAACAGATTTGATAATGTGGCACCATAGGCTTAGGCACATGAGTGAGAAAGGGATGAAAATCCTTCACTCCAAAAATCTATTGCTAGGACTAAAGAAGATTGATTTAGAGTTCTATGAAAACTGTGTTTATGGCAAACAGAAAAGAGTCAGATTTCTCAAGGTTGGGAAAGAGAAGAAGAGTGAGAAGTCAGATCTTGTACATTCAGATGTATGGGGACCGGCTCAGGTATCATCTCTTGGTGGCTCTTGTTATTATGTTATGTTTATTGATGACTCAACCAGAAAAACATGGGTATATTTCCTAAACAAAAAATTAAATGTTTCTGAAACTTTGAAGAAATGGAAAGCTTTGGTTGAGAATGAGACAAGAAAAAGGTTGAAGTGTCTTAGATCAGATAATGGAGGTGAGTATTGTAGCAAGGCATTTGAAGATTACTGTTCCTTAAATGGGATTAGAAAGCAGAAGATAGTTCAAGCAACTCCACAGAAAAATAGTGTGTCAAAGAGAATGAATAGGACTATCATGGAACGCCCGAGCAGCATGAGATTGCATGTTGGATTGCCCTTACATTTTTGGGCAGATGTTGTAAATACTGTTGTCTATTTGATAAATAGAGGACCTACAACCCCTTTGGATGGTGGTATTCCAGAGGAGGCATGGACTGGTAAAAAGGTAAATTATTCTTTTCTGAAAACCTTTGGTTGTGAAGCTTTTGTTCATGTTGATAAAGAAAACAAAACCAAGCTTGATGCTAAATCTCAGAAATGTACCTTCATTGGATATGGGATAGATGAATATGGCTATCGGTTATGGGATTTTGAAAATAAAAAAAAACTAGAAGTAGAGATGTTATATTCAATGAGAAGGTTATGTATAAAGAACAGGTGCAGGAAAAGAAGCATGAACAGGACAAGCAAGAATATGTGGTGTTGGATGAGATTCCTGAAAATCAAATGCCACAGGTACTTGATGCTTAGCAACAACAGAATGTCCCACAAACTCCTACAAGTGTTAGACATTCTACGAGGTCAAGTAGACCCCCTGAAAGATTTTCTCCTTCTTTGTATTCTATATTATTAACTGATTCTGGTGAACCAGAAGAATATGAAGAAGCAATGCAAGTGGATGCCAAACAATAGTGGGAGCTAGGCATGAAAGAGGAGATGAACTCCTTGATGAAAAATAAGACTAGGGACTTAGTCCCTTTACCTGCAGAAAAAAGAGCCTTGCCTAACAAATGGGTTTATCGGTTGAAGGAGGAGGAAGGAGGTTAGAAAAGATATAAGGCCAAACTTGTGGTAAAAGGTTTTGCATAGAAAAAGGGTATAGATTATGATGAAATATTTTCTCCAGTTGTAAAAATGACTTCAATTAGAACTATACTTAGTCTTGTGGCTATAGATGATTTACATCTTGAACAATTAGATGTGAAAACAGCTTTTCTTCATGGAGATTTGGAGGAGGAAATTTACATGTTTTAACCACAGGGATATGAGGTCAAAGGTAAGGAGAACTTGGTGTGCAGGTTGAAGAAAAGTTTGTATGGCCTAAAGAAAGCACCCTAACAATGGTATTTAAAATTTGATAGCTTCATGGTTGAACAGGGTTATCATAGATGTCATTTTGATCATTGTGAATATTTTAAGAGATTGGATAATGGCAGTTATATTATCCTGTTGCTTTATGTTGATGACATGCTTGTTGTTGGGTCTAACATGGAACACATAAATGATCTTAAACATAAATTAGCCAGGTCATTTTTTATGAAGGATTTGGGTGCAGCTAAGCAAATTCTGGGTATGAGGATTACACGGGATAGAAAAAATAGAACCTTGAATTTGTCCCAAAGTGAGTATATAAAGAAGGTGTTGAAAAGATTTAACATGCAGGATGCAAAAGCAGTTAGTACACCTTTGGCTAGTCATTTCAAATTGACTAAGGAGATGTGCCCAAAGGCACAGGAAAAGGTAAAGAAAATTTCTAACATCCCATATTCATCAGCTGTTGGAAGTCTATTGTATGCAATGGTATGCACAAGGCCAAATATTGCACATGCAGTGGGACTTGTGAGTAGGTTTATCAGTAATCTAGGTATGGAACATTAGAATGCTATGAAATGGATCCTTCGATATTTGAAAGGAACCACTACAAAGTCATTATGTTTCAAACGATCTAATGTTGCTCTGAGTGGATTTGTTGACTCTGATCTGACAGGCAATATTGATTCATGGAGGAGCACTACAAGGTATGTTTTTACTATAGGGGGAACTGCAGTCAGTTGGATTTCTAGGCTGCAAAAGGTTGTTGCACTCTCAACCACTGAAGCTGAGTATGTTGCTACTACAGAAGCCAGCAAGGAGATGATTTGCTTATAATGTTTTCTGGAGGAATTGGGTTAGACATAGGAGGATTGCCCATTGTATACTGATAGCCAGATTGCCATTCATCTTGCGAAGAACTCTGATTTTCATTCAAGGACAAAGCATATTCAGCTCAGGTACCACTTCATCTGGACTATTTTGGAGGATCAGTTATGGCTTGAGAAGATTCACACAAGTGATAATCCTGCCGATATGTTCACGAAGGCAGTTCCACAGGAGAAGCTGATTTCTTCATCAGTTTCTGTTGGTCTTCTTCATTGATAATTGTAGAATTTATACCTGTTGAGTCCGAGTGTTTTATCCAGCAGATGTTGCATGTACAGTGGTGTCATGTAGTATCAATCTCCAAGTGGGAGATTGTTCGGTGGGGAGCCTGATCAGTCTCCAAGTGGGAGATTGTTGAAATATGGCGACTAATCAGCAAAGTATATTGTACACTCAGCATGTATCCTTGCTGAGAAAAAAAAAATTGCCATTTTTTTGTTGATGAAAACCGACATTGTAATAAAACCCTAAAAAGGCCGACTTTGTTTGTTGCCCTAAAAACGCATGTTATAAGCGGTTGGGATGCTTAAGGCATGGTAATGTTGATGTACTATTTTTGCTAGATAATAAGAAAGATTGGATGGATGTGTATGGTGGATGTAACCCATTCTGGGTGAACCACGTTAAATCTAGGTGTTATCTGTGTCCTATTGTATTCCTTTATCTTTTGTATTTAAATCTACATATAATTGTTAGTTCATATTTGCTTCAGATCTGCTTGAAACCCTAACAAAGTGGTCTTACCCTTTTGAAAAAACTCATACGCTTGGGCTATTATTGGCCAACTATGGAATGAGATTCTTTTCAGATAGCTAAAACATGCAAATAATGTTAAATCCATGAAAATTTAATTCATGTACCAGCACAAGAACTTTATTCTTTGGCAACATCTTGGCTTTTCTGCCAATGGAGTCTTGATATAGTAGGAAAGATACATCCTCCTTCATCTAATGGTCACAAATTCATTCTTGTAGCTACAAAATATTTTACAAAATGGATTGAGGCAGTACCTCTCATCAATATTACAGGAAAACAAACTGTTGCATTTATGTTGAACTATATCATATGTCGCTATGGCATACCCATGACCATTATCACTGATAATAGGCTATCATTCAAGAATCAGGATGTACAAGAGCTATGTGAGAAATTCAAGATCCAGCATAGATTCTCTACATCCTACTATCCACAAGGGAATGGGAAAGCAGAAACATCAAACAAAACAATTTTAAAAATCCTCAAAAGGACAATGACTGATGCTGGCAAATATTGGCATATTCAATTGAACGTTTCTCTATGGGCCTACCGTACCAGTAGCCGCACACCAACACACGTCACACCTTTCTCTCTTGTCTATGGATCTGAAGCAATACTACCAATAGAAGTAGAGATACCTTTGTTGAAATGTGGCGACTGATCAGCAAAGTACTGTACACTCAGCACGTATCCTTGTCGGGGTCCGGGGCTGGGCTAGGCCCCAAGCAAGGGTTTAGGGGTGGCAACCCCCGAGAAAATTGGTGGTTCAGGGGCGGGAGCCCCTGAGAAAAAAATTTTGGGGTATTTTTTTGATGAAAACCGACATTGTAATAAAACCCTAAAAAGGCCGACTTTGTTTTTGCCCTAAAAATGCATGTTATAAGCGGTTGGGATGCTTAAGGCATTGTAAGGTTGATGTACTATTTTTGCTAGATAATAAGAAATATTGGACGACTGTGTATGGTGGACGTAACCCATTCTGGGTGAACCACGTTAAATCTTTGTGTTATCTGTGTCCTATTTTATTTCTTTATCTTTTGTATTTAAATCTGCATATAATTGTTAGTTCATATTTGCTTTGGATCTGCTTGAAAACCTAACAATTGGTATCAGAGCGAAGTATTCTGTAAATTGGCAGGACTCTCAGATTTGAGTGGAAGCAATGGAGGATTCCAAATTCAAGGTCGAAAAGTTTAATGGCCAAAATTATCGGTTATGGAAAATGCAGATGGAGGATTACCTGTATCAAAAAGATTTGTGGCGGCTATTGGAAGGAAAGGCAAAGAAAGCGACCACAATGTCTGATGAAGAGTGGGATATTTTAGATAGAAAGGCAATGGGATCCATTCAATTGTGCCTTGCATCGTTTGTAGCATTCAATATAATAGAAGCAAAAATGGTTGTAGATTTGATGGCAACATTGGCTAAGGTGTATGAGAAACCCTCGGCTTTGAATAAGGTATTTCTTATGAAGCGTTTGTTTAATTTGAAAATGAGTGAGGGAGGATCTGTAGCGGAGCATTTAAATGAATTTAATACAATTACCACTCAATTGTCTTTGGTAAAAATTACCTTTGCAGAAGAGGTTAGGGCTCTCTTGATTTTATGTTCTTTGCCAGAAAGCTGGAATAGCTTGGTTATGGCTGTAAGTAACTCTGTCTCTAGTAAAAATACTTTGGTATTTGATGATATTGTTGGTGTTATCCTAAGTGAGGAAATGCAAAGGAAAAGCACAGGTGAGACTCCAACATCATCAAGTAGTGTTTTGAATGTGGAGAACAGAGGAAGATAAAAGGAAAGAGGAAAAGACCCTTGGAATGAGAAGTCATGAGGGAAGTCAAAGAAAGGATGCTCTCAATCTAGAGGAAAGAAAGATTGCTGGTACTGCGGAAAGCCTGGTCATCTAAAGAAAGACTGTTGGTCTTGGAAAAACAAAGAAGGAGACAAAAATGAAAATGATAGTAAGGAAGCTAATATTGCAAGTAATGATTTACAAGATGCTTTAATCTTATGTTTGGATAATATTAATGATTCCTGGGTAATAGATTATGGGGCTTCATTTCATGCTACACCCCATAGAAAATATTTTTTAGATTATGTTCAAGGTGATTTTGGACAGATATATTTGGGTGATGATGAGCCCTGTCAAATTGTTGGAAAAGGAAAGATAAAGATCAAGTTGCAAAAAGGAAATGACTGGTTTCTGTAGGAGGTAAGACATGTTCCTAACTTAAGAAAAAATTTAATTTCTGTAGGGCAACTAGGTAGTGAAGGTTGCATAGTTACCTTCTCAGACAGTATCTGGAAGGTTAGTAAAGGATCATTAGTAGTAGCTAAAGGTGCGAAGGTAGGCACATTATATTTGTGTACTGGAAACACTTACTCTACCTTAGCTACTATAGATAAAGTTACTGCAGGGACAACAATAATAGATGTTGCAAGAACAGATTCGATAATGTGGCACCATAGGCTTGGGCACATAAGTGAGAAAGGGATGAAAATCCTTCACTCCAAAAATCTATTGCCAGGACTAAACAAGATTGATTTAGAGTTCTGTGAAAACTGTGTTTATAGCAAACAGAAAAGAGTCATATTTCTCAAGGTTGGGAAAGAGAAGAAGAGTAAGAAGTTAGACCTTGTGATTTCAGATGTATGGGGACCGGCTCAAGTATCATCTCTTGGTGGATCTTGTTATTATGTTATTTTTATTGATGACTCAACCAAAAAAACATGGGTATATTTCCTAAAACAAAAATCAGATATTTTTAAAACTTTTAAGAAATGGAAAGCTTTGGTTGAGAATGAGACAGGAAAAAAGTTGAAGTGTCTCAGATCGGATAATGCAGGTGAGTATTGCAACAAAGCATTTGAAGATTGTTTCTCCTTAAATGGGATTAGAAAGCAGAAGATAGTTCCAGGAACTCCACAGGAAAATGGTGTGTCAGAGAGAATAAATAGGACTATCATGGAATGCGTGAGGAGCATGAGATTGCATGTTGGATTGCCTTTACTTTTTTGGGCAGATGTTATACATACTGTTGTCTATTTGATAAATAGAGGACCTTCAACCCCTTTGGATGGTGGTATTACAGAGGAGGCATGGACTGGTAAAAAGGTAAATTATTCTTTTCTGAAAATCTTTGGTTGTGAAGCTTTTGTCCATGTTGATAAAGAAAACAGAACCAAGCTTGATGCTAAATCTCAGAAATGTACCTTCATGGGATATGGGATAGATGAATATGGCTATCGGTTATGGGATTTTGAAAATAAGAAAATAACTAGAAGTAGAGATGTTATATTCAATGAGAAGGTTATGTATAAAGAACAGATGCAGGAAAAGAAGCATGAACAGGACAAGCAAGAATATGTGGTGTTGGATGAGATTCCTGAAAATCAAATGCCACAGGTACCTAATGCTCAGCAACAACATAATGTCCCATAAACTCCTACAAGTGTTAGACATTCTACTAGGTCAAGTAGACCCCCTGAAAGATTTTCTCCTTCTTTGTATTCTATATTATTAACTGATTCTGGTGAACCAGAAGAATATGAAGAAGCAATGCAGGTGGATGCCAAACAATAGTGGGAGCTAGGCATGAAAGAGGAGATGGACTCCTTGATGAAAAATAAGACTTGGGACTTAGTCTCTTTACCTGCAGAAAAAAGAGCCTTGCCTAACAAATGGGTTTATCGACTGGAGGAGGAGGAAGGAGGTCAGAAAAGATATAAGGCTAGACTTGTGGTAAAAGGTTTTGCACAGAAAAAGGGTATAGATTATGATGAAATATTTTCTCCAGTTGTAAAAACGACTTCAATTAGAACTGTACTTAGTCTTGTGGCTGCAGATGATTTACATCTTAAACAATTAGATGTGAAAACGGCTTTTCTCCATGGAGATTTGGAGGAGGAAATTTACATGTTGCAACCACAGGGATATGAGGTCAAAGGTAAGGAGAACTTGGTGTGCAGGTTGAAGAAAAGTTTGTATGGCCTAAAGCAAGCACCCCGAAAATGGTATTTAAAATTTGATAGTTTCAAGGCTAAACACGTTTATCATAGATGTCATTCTGATCATTGTGAATATTTTAAGAGATTGGATAATGGCAGTTATATTATCCTGTTGCTTTATGTTGATGACATGCTTGTTGTTGGTTCTAACATGGAACACATAAATGATCTTAAACAGAAATTAGCCAGGTTATTTGCTATGAAAGATTTGGGTGCAGCTAAGCAAATTTTGGGTATGAGGATTACACGGGATAGAAAAAATAGAACCTTGCATTTATCCCAAAGTGAATATATAAAGAAGGTGTTGAAAAGATTTAACATGCAGGATGCAAAAGCAGTTAGTACACCTTTGGCTAGTCATTTCAAATTGACTAAGGAGATGTGCCCAAAGGCACAGGAAGAAGTAAAGAAAATGTCTAACATCCCGTATTCATCAGCTATTGGCAGTCTGATGTATGCAATGGTATGCAAAAAGCTAGATATTGCACATGCAGTGGGAGTTGTGAGAAGGTTTATGAGTAATCTGGGTATGGAACATTGGAATGTTGTGAAATGGATCCTTCGGTATTTGAAAGGAACCACTACGAAGGCATTGTGTTTCAAAGGATCTAATGCTGCTTTGAGTGGATTTGTTGACTCTGATCTTGTAGGTGATATTGATTCATGGAGGAGCACTACAGGGTATGTCTTTACTATAAGGGGAACTGCAGTCAGTTGGATTTCTAGGATGCAAAATGTTGTTGCACTTTCAACCACTGAAGCTGAGTATGTTGCTACTACAGAAGCTAGCAAGGAGATGATTTGGTTACAATATTTTCTGGAGGAATTGGGTCGGACACAGGAGGATCGCCCATTGTATACTGATAGCCAAAGTGTCATTCATCTTGCAAAGAACTCTGCTTTTTTTTCAAAGACAAAGCACATTTAGCTCAGGTACCACTTCATCCGGACTATTTTGGAGGAGGGTCAGTTACGGCTTGAGAAGATTCACACAAGTGAGAAGCGTGCCGATATGTTCACGAAGGCAGTTCCATAAGAGAAGCTGATTTCTTCATCAATTTTTGTTGGTCTTCTTGATTGATAATAATGGAATTTATACCAGTCAATTCCTAGTGTTTTATCCAGCGGATGTTGCATGTACAGTGGTGTCATTTAGTATCAGTCTCCAAGTGGGAGATTGTTCGGTGTGGAGCCTGATCAATCTCCAAGTGGGAGATTGTTGAAATGTGGTGACTGATCAGCAAAGTATTGTACACTCAGCACATATCCTTGCCGGGGTCCAGGGCTAGGCCGAGCCCCGGGCAGGGGTTCGGGGGTGGCAACCCCCTAGAAAAGCGGGGGTTCAGGGGCGGGAGCCCCTGAGAAAAAAAAAATTTGGTATTTTTTTGATGAAAACCGACATTGTAATAAAACCCTAAAAAGGTCGACTTTGTTTTTGCCCTAAAAATGCATGTTATAAGCGGCTGGGATGCTTAAGGCATTGTAAGGTTGATGTACTATTTTTGTTGGATAATAAGAAAGATTGGACGACTGTGTATAGTGGACATAACCCATTCTGGGTGAACCACGTTAAATCTCTGTGTTATCTGTGTCCTATTTTATTTCTTTATCTTTTGTATTTAAATTTGCATATAATTGTTAGTTCATATTTGCTTTGGATCTGCTTGAAACCCTAACAACCTTCTCTACGAGTATCATTACAAGGCCTTATCCCATATGAAGAACAAAGAGTATCCAGACTATAAGAACTAGATTTGATCCATGAACGAAGACAAAATGTCTTTGATCATTTAAAGGTGTATCAGCAAAGAATGTGTCGAATTTATAATCACAAGGTCAAACCAAGAGCCTTTTAAGTTGGAGAACTAGTACTCAAGGAAAATCCACGCAACCAGGTAGCTCGAGAAAAGAAAGGGAAGTTTGAACCAAACTGGTTGGGTCCATTTTTTGTCACAATAGTATTTGGATCGAGAGCCTATCAGCTATCAACACAGGATGGGGATCAGCTCAAAGAACCCATCAATAGCATGCATCTGAAGAATTTTTATGTCTGAAAAAGCAAAAAAATCAAAAAAAGTGAAAAAGCCGAAAAATCATAAACAGTGAAAAAGAAAAAAAATCAAAAACAGTGGAAAATCACAAAATACAAAAACAACGAAAAAAAAAAAATCAAAAAATATGAGAAAATGTGCAATCAAAGAAGATGGTGAAAACCTAGCAATAGGCGCTATCTGCCAGCTAGCTCTTCCATCTATTAGTTCATGCATCCTTCTACTTGCATTCATTTCCATTAGCATTATTCATATCCTTAAATAAGCCTTTGTACATATGCAGGCATTGCAGCTAATTTCTCACCATGGTTTGGATCATTGGGTATATCATAATAAATTTGTTTCTAGGCCTAGGGCAAAACCCTTCACCTAGCTAGGGGCAAAAATTTTGGTCATTTTGAGCTTAATCAAATAGGTAGAACAATAGTTAGACAACTCTTGTCAAGAAAAAACTAAGACACATCCAACGTTGAAAACGAGATCACATTATCAACCATCATACTATCACATGTCCGTCTAAGCACGAAACACACATATCAATAGATGATATCTTTTTAGATAATGATTTTAACACTTTGGTTCAACCTTTTTTATCTTGATTTTCGCTATCATGATTTTTGAGTGACTCCAGGATGTCACCGACTAGAGGAACAAGGAAGGAATATGATATTTTTCTTGTCTGTTGTCTGTAAATTAATCATTAATATGTGTAAATTTGTCTCAAGATATTATCATCGAAGACATTTCTGATTTTCATATAGAAATGGTTAATACTGTCTATTTTATGCAAGCAACACTTAGGTCATCTTAGTTCAATTATACCTCGATGCTTGTGCTCACTTGCAATATCAAACTCTAGGAAAGTAGGGTCATCATGGTTCAATTATACCATCGATGTTCACACTCACTTCCCACATTTTAAAAAAGCTTGATGATGACACAAAGCAATAACCCAGTGACCGGTCTAATCGCAGCTTTGTATTTCATTTGCATTTTGCATTTATCTTGCATTTCATTCTTGCATAGGATCACAAAATCTCATCTTATCCAAGGCCAAATCTATCGCCGAACTCATCAATGTGTCATCATAGGTGTATACACAATCCGAACAATGACTCATCTCTCTCTAGATATTGTCGACCCAATGCGAATCTTATGCCACTCCCTCAAATATACCAACATCAACACATCTGAATCTTCGTGCAACATGATATCAACAAAATGTCAATTCTTTATCCAATCAATCTTATCAATTCTATCAATCGATCTCATCTGATCTATTCTATCAAGTCTTATACAAGATGTATCTTTCCTGGCACCAAGCATTTTGATCATGTCTTATATAGGATATATCATTCCTGAAACCAGACGCTTTTATCATCTTTGTCTTATATAGGAGGTCTCATTCCTGAAACCAGACTAGATATCAATCTTATCAATCTAATCAATCTTATCAATTCAATAAAGCTCTATCAATCATCGCATCCAGAACCACATCTTGGTGATTGAAGAACTCACACTTTCATCAATCAGCATTGCAGAAATCAAATCACATCATCGAGAAATCAATTTCACAATGATCCAAACATTCCAAAGGTCAATTATCTCAATTGATCTCTCGAGGGGGCATCATCGTATCGCAATTTATCAATCAATGTCTGGGGCATCCTATCGAACCAATATCACATCAACATCATCAAGATGAAATTATTCTTTGAATCAACGCATCATCACACATCGCTTCAAAGAGGGGCAAAATGTATACACCTAAAAATGGTCTGAAGATAATTAATTAAATAAACAATTATTTAATTAATCCCCCTTCCCAATTTAATTGAATTCATTAGCAATTTGATTAAATTCCCCATTCACCTACTTATTAGTAAATCTAAGGATTTATTTAATAATTTCATTTCAATAGTCCCCTTTGATTAATTAATCTGAATTAATTAATCCTCCCCCCATTTAATTCTTTTCTTCTAATCCCCTAATTATTTAAAACAAATCAATTTATGAGTTGTTGAAAGTTAATTAGCCTTTTCCTATTATTTGAATTTTTAAATTCAAATTACCCACATGCCTCTTAACTTCTAACCACCTAACCTAACCACCCCCTAACCTAACCCATTCCACCTAATCCTAGGTTTAATTAACCCTATCCTATCTTGCACATCCTAACTTCATTATCCTAACCTCCTATGGGTTGGATATTCTCCCCTTGAGACACATGGCACTTTTTCCACATGTCTCCTCCCTTGGACACTTGCCCTCTCATGAGCAAGGCTCCTTGACACTTGTCACCACAGAGATGACAAGTGTCCCTCCCTCCAACCTCTTCTCCAACCTCCTCCAAGCTTACCCTTGATATCTTTAGACTCAATCTTGACCGTTGATTCCTGCCACCTCACCTCTGGCCTTGGAAATCCTATAATTATCCCCCATTTTGGAGCACAAAGGATCCCATCTCATTTTCATCTTATGTGTTGTTATTATAGGCACATCTATCTCATACCATTTTAGAGCATTTTTATTATAGGCATATTATTTCTAGCATTCTAGTTTAGCATTGTTATCATGTTTTGCATCTTAGATCTAGCTTAATTTGATCATATTCTAGCATAATTCATCTCTCATTTATCTTAATCATGCATCTCATTAGCTTAATTAACTTCTTGGATCAATCTAGCATGATCATACACTCATCTAGCTTGCATATCATATCCTTTTAAATCCTCCATCTAGGTGTAGTCAAGTCACTAGGATTGCTCATCTAGCTCTGAGAGCAAATTCATACTCGCATCTCTTAGGAGGTGATAGGTCACTTTGTCATGGTTTATCTTTCATTTGATTTTAATTTTTTAACCATGCTTGTAATGATCTATTGAGTGTTTATGCCACAATTGTAGGTATCCTACTTCTCACACACGACAATAATGCCACATTGCACAACACAACCAAAATTCTTAAGTCTAGCACAAAATAAGGAAGGAAGGTACTCAAGGTACAAAACATATTACTTTATGAATTTCAATTCAGACTAACATTTCTTCATATTGCACCTTAATCAACAAGTCATCATAAAAATTAAGAGTGTGGAGAATGGTTCCCAACTCATCAAATTCTACAATATTCTGTGAAATGAACCCGAAACTATCATCATCAAATTTTGCATGATCCAGCAATATTTTTAAAAAATTTAACTTGAGGAGACCACCTCTTTTAGGTACATCTCAATCTTGTTTATTCCCTTTAATGGTTTTTTATTGTATCCATTAATCCTTTATAACACTCCCAAAAAAATTCAACACAGCCAACGATGCAGGTGTCACGTGGTTTCATAGATTTTTGAATCAACTCACTTAAAACATATTGATCTAACATCGGTGACAACAAATAAAAATGGAATGACAATGACACCACCTTATTATACTCCTTAAGAAAGTCAATAACTCTTTTCTCTCCATCATATTTTGACCCTTGTTTAAGCCTCTTTGCTCCTTTTAAGCTCATGTTTCAACCTCGCTACTTCATCCTTTAGGGCCTTTATTTCCTAAATAGAACTTGAATCATTTGATGTCAATGGCTAAAAAGATGCAACTAAAGAAGTAGAACTAGAACTAGCATGTGGAGAAGGGAGGAGTGACACCACCTTATTATACTCCTTGAGAAAATCACTGATCTTTTTTCCCCATCATCTTTTGACCCTTTTTTAGCCTCTTTTCTCCTTCTGAGATCATCTTTCAACCTTGCTACTTCATCCTTGAGGAACTTTATGTTTGAAACTACACTTGATGTATCTAATATTGATGGCTAGGAAGACAAACGAGTAGAAGAAGTAGAACTATAACTAGCATATGGAGAAGTCACACCACCTTATTATACTCCTCAAGAAAATTACCTACTCTTTTCTCTCCATCATCTTTTGTCCTATTTTTAGCCTTGTTTCTCCTTTTGATCTCATCTTTCAACCTTGCTACTTCATTTTTTAGGGCCTTTAGGGCCCTTACCTCTTGAAGTGAACTTTAAGCATCTAACATTGATGGCTAGGAAGATGAAGGAATAGAAGAAGAAAAACTATCTTATGGGTAAGGGAGTAGTGACACCACCTTATAATACTCTTCAAGCAATTATTCATTGCTAATTTGTATCTTACTTAAATTAGCTTGAAGCTTGTCAATAATTTCCCAAGTGTAAAGAGCATATTTGTTTTCCAATGCAGTCGCTTGCATCATAAATGTGTCACTCAACCTTTTAACAACAAAGTTTCTAGTCAGATATCCTACCTTCTTTTTAATCTGATGCTTCTGGTGATCAATAAATATTGACGATACTGTCGGTGCCTCATACTAGGAGTTATAACCTGATCCAAAATACAACTTATAAGCCTGCTCTTCAGTTGGTAAATATAGGAAGTCTAAATATTACCTTCTTATGGAATCCAATACAATTTTAGAAGAGAGGTCACATCCTTCTAGTAACAAACACCCACTATTCCTCAAAATATGTCATGCCTCCTCAGGGGTCATCTTCAATATATAAAAAATAACACTCTCTAAGAACTCAACTTTAAATCTATCACTAATTTTATGAGTTCTTGATGCCAACCGTTCTCTGACCATGTAAAAAAATGCTCCTTTCTTTTTTTGACAAATTCCCTAAATTCTCATGACTTCACAAACTTATCATCAAAGATAAATGTAAAGAATATCAATTATCTAGCATCATTTGTTGCTCTCCTCCTATTTCAAAGTTCATGAACATTCTATCCTAAGGCCTATCCTCCAAATCAATGTGTGCCCATTTGTATGTTGGGTCAATATTTTTCATTTTTCCTCTACCATTTGTACCTTAACCCATATCTCTCTTCTCCTCTAAACCTCTACATCAAAAGAAGGATTTCTAATTAATTCCTCAATCTAATCATGTTCATGAACAAAGGGTGCCAAATTGACCACAATCCTAGTTTGATGAATAAAGTGTTCTACATCACAATTTATGAATTTTTCAAAAGCCATCTGATATGACAAACAATTGGAATATACTAACTCCAATCCTTCTTTGGTTGTGATATCAAAATTATTTAACTATAGGTTTTTTTGGATGAAGGATCCTTCCTTTGTATTTTATAAATGAGTATTATCAGACACATTAAACTGCTAAATGATTTCAAAGAAATAATTTCTACCTGGTACATCTCTAAGCAAAATATGGGGTTTAATTGATGCACCATAAAATCTAATGCTAGTATACCTAGAGTATAAAAATTAGTCTCCCCAATTATGCCTCACTCCTATCTTTTGTGCTTTCTCAAGGGGCTCAAAAATATCCTCACCCTATCAAATAATCTCTAATTGACTAGGCAACCCAAATTTTGCATCACAATATTGACAAAGAATTCCTCAAATATGACATAATTGGTACTCTCAAAATGCATGTCAAATACATCCATTTTTGATATGGCAAACTCTAACTCTCCTCATCTACTTTTCTCAACTTTAGCTTTAGGCCCCAACACCAAGCCTTACTTCCACCATACAAAATATTATGGCACAATAAATAATAGCAACTAAAATGAACAATAGGTCTATCCTATTGATATCCACGAGTACTTTCTTAATGCCTTTTCAAATGTATGAGACAAAGTCAAATAAGGTGTCGATATATGTGTGTTGAATATAAGCGGCCAACATCATCAGATGCGCAGGCATCTTGGTTTGTACATTGATTCCCAATACTTAGCAAATTGAAAAGTAGGTGTTCATGAAATAATTCTCAAAAAATTTATAATCAAAGGGATCAACATTTGTCCTCCAGAAAATAATAGGATTCCCATCCTTCTTCTCCCTTCTATGTAATAAAATTCATTTAACCTTGTAGCTACCTTTGTCCCTCTTGTATTCCCCCCTCATAGATAGAAAATAAATAGGCATCTAGGAATTAGGATTTAACGTAAATGTTTCACAAATAGATTCCCTATCAGTCTTGACCAAAAAAACACCTTTATCTGTGTAGATAGACCTGGTGTCTAGATTATATCTTGTATAAATCTTCAATCAGGCACATGTGATTTATTTGGGCACACTCACTGTCAGTATTCTCTTCATCTTGTGATATCTTCTTCATCCAGTGACTACATCTTTATCCAGTGGGAGTCCTATTGTTTCACACCCAAATATCCAACTACATACTCGTTGGCACTTCCGCATTACCTCACCCTACTTTCTCACTTGCCGGTTGGCAACAATGCACTGCCAACATACCACTTACTGGTTGTTATACCATATCGGTGTCCAATACATGTCTTCAACACAAGTCAACACTAACTTGTGTACTGGTGACTCCAATGACCATTATGCTAGATGACATTCTCTTTCTTATCAATGACATGCTATGGTAGTTGATATCAATGACACCATTTTTGGTATGCATCAATGACAACATTGCTCATCAATCTCCCATACCGGTTGCTATTCTATATCAATTGACATAAATGACAACACAATGCCAACAATATTCTCCTTTGGCATTGATGCCAACACATCTAGTTGTTACTACTTATCAAATTGCCACCCACAACTTCACTACTGCAATAATAAAGAATGCTTGGTTAGAGCTACATTTAGCTATGTCTGATATTCAAGCACAAAACTCCCTTATGGAAAGTCTCAAGGTCTCACTCTCAGTCGCCCTCATCGACGCCCGGACCAAGTATAAGACTTATATAGTGTTGTAAAAATCCTTTAGTAAGGTAGATCTAACTGATCTTGATACTCCTAACAGGGTAAGCTATCAGAAATAGCTAAATGTAGCTCTAACCAAGCATTCTTTATTATTGCAGTAGTGAAGTTGTGGGTGCCATCCCCACCGCAGTTTTTCTCTCTAACCAAGAGTTTCTGTGTGACCAAAATATATGTGTTATGGAGTGAATCATGTATGATTGTTATCTGTTGATTATAGTTTTATTTTATGTTACTGCACTATTCTGTCTATGCATAACAGTAAGGTTATTATCAGAGAAAAGTTTTGGAGTACTGATTCACCCCTCCCCTCTCAGTACATTAGCTTTCCATATTGGGCCTAACAATTGGTATCAGAGCTTGAATCTTGGAAAAGGGTTTAACTACCTAAAGAGAAAGATCTTGGCAATGGAAGGCTACAAAAAATCTCGGAGGATTGTGCATCTTCAAGAAGAGCTGGATAATGCAAATCAAGTGATTGTAGACATGCAGAGGCAAATGCAAAAATCTCTGAAAGTAAGGAGAAGATTATCTGATGACTTGCAGGATTCTCAAGAGCTAGTAGAACAAATCAAGACATCATCTGAGAACAGTATATCTGACGAGACTGAAGAAATGATTGGAATGTTGAAATAAAAGAACAAAGCATTGGCTGATCAACTAAAAGCAATGAAAAGAGAACATGAACATTTCAGTACACAAATGACTGAAAATCTAGATGCATTAAGGATAGTTGAGGATAAAGCAAGAAATCTACAAAGAGAGAAACAACAACTTGAAGCTCTAGTACCTGAAAAGGATGATGAAATCATAAGGTTAACTGGTATTCAACAAAATATGGCAGATCAACTAGGTTATGCACATCATGAAGCAATTCTGAAGAATGATGAAAATCAATCATTAAAACTTGAAGTATCAAGGTTGACTGGTGAACTTGAAACAGAAAAGAAATTCAAAGAATCATTGGAGAAAATTTATGAAGCATCAAAGATGTTGGATGAGCAATTGAATACAAGAAGACTCTACAAAGATGGAGGACTCAGTTACAAAGGAAAAGACTCTATCGAGAAAGGAATTCATACTACCGAGAGAGGAGAATCATCAAAACAAGCTGGAAAAAGGAATAACATCAAAAGGAAGAAGCCTATTTGCTACTACTGTGGAAATCAAGGTCATACTGCCAACATATGCCAGATCAGAAAAGGTAAGCAACCGAATATCTCTAAGTCCAATGGATATTGTTATAATTGCAATAAATATGGTCACACACCTAATCAATGTAGGACAAAGTCTATTAACAACTATCAGAAGGCAAAATTCAAAGGGTCCTGTAAAAATTGCAATAGATATGGACATAGTACTGAGAAGTGCTAGTTTAAGCAAAAGAACTACATGAAGTATCCACACCGAGCAAACACTGGAGGTTACCGAACTCACATAGATCCTTACTGACAATATGCAGCAATACCATGGGATTAAAATACAAGGATATGGTGCGAATGTTGTGGAAGATATGGACATATAAGTGCCAACTGTTTTATAAGGTTTGGAATGAACAACCAGAAAACATGGAGAAATCCCGGTATGGCATATTTTCATTGTCACAAAGCTGGACATTTAGCTGGAGATTGCAAAGATCAACCAAGAAGAGACACTGAAGAGATAAAAGAAAAATTCAAAATGATTTGGAAAAAGAAAGAAATTATGTCTAATGAAGAAAGTACCTTACCTACCGAGTTAGGTGCACCTATTTCAAATTAGTCAAGAAAAGGTATGAAGGGACTGCATTCTTTAAAAGTTAAATCATAACAGTCCCTATTCTATTATGTACAAAATTCAAAATCTGCATAGTTAAGATGCAATTAGTCAATTTATATACTATATAGGAAACCTGTTAAGTCGATGTATACAGGAAACCTGTCAAGTTGGTTAATGAAGCTAAGTTGGGTACTCGGTGAAAACAGAAAATGGAGTAAATCGGTAAAAGGTGAACCAAGTGGATTTAATATCTTGACCTAACTTGCATGGAGCCCGATAAGGTATTTTTGAGTACTTAAAAATGTTTTCACGGTCATTTTCATTCACCCAAGTTTTCAAGAAGTAGAGCAAAGCGAATCAAAGTGATCAAACTTCATTCAGAGCAAATTTAGAGGTATTTACATCAATCTATTCACACTGTTTAGCTGGTTTCCGATCTAGTCAAATTGCTATTGTCTACGGAGTGTGAAGAGTCAGTCACTTGTAAACCCTAAGGATAACTTGTCGAATCTTACTCAAAATCTACCATGGCACCCAAGATCCAAGACCCTGTAGTTGTCCAAAATGTGGAGAATCCCTCGCTGAAATATTCCTTAACTCGTAAAGTTGCCTCAGAACCGGATGATAAAACTGCATTTTCACTCATCCCAAATCGAGTCTTGTTGATAGAAGATGTCAGATTCTTTACCAAATGTCATGTTGAGGAACTCGGTCATGTCGAGATTAGTGACACATATGATGAACTGTGCACTGATGGCAAACTGGATAGCAAATTTGAGCATATCAGAATCAAGGGATTAATTGAAGCCCTAGTCTATCCCCGTGTGTTCAAACCCTAATGGGTTAAGTTTGTATTGAGCAGAGTACATGATAATTTCATGTGGCTACAAGAGAAACCATTCAAGATCACGAAGGAAGTTATTCACCTGATCACCAGATATCCCATCTATGATCATGCTCATGCACAGAAAATGATATCACAAAAGGAGCTAATCAGTCTAACCGGAGTAGAATCCGATTACCGAGGACTAAAATTAAATAATGTCACTGATGCTGAACTAAAATTTGCAATCAGAGTTATTGGTTACTGTTTCTTCCAATCTGCAAGGGAAAACAATGTACCATGTGCTGCAGTGGACCTGGCCTACAAAATAGTAAAGAAGGGAATGAAAGTAGACTTATGTGAAGTGCTACTAAAGAACTTATTTGAGAACCTGAACACAATAAGGAAGCCGAATAAGAACAACTCGGCAAACACACTAAAGTTTGGTTCACTAATTGTATGTATGTTTTTCTATTTTGAGAAGTTCTTTCCCTTAGTCGGTAAAGTCGTATGGGAGCTACACCGACCTATCACCAATCAGATCAATGACTACATCAAGAAGTTGGGAGATAACTTTAATGATATCATGGATGATTACTTTAGCAAATTCCAAGAGAAAATGCACAACAGGTACAGGATCCCACCACAGCTGGTCGAAAAATACAAGGACAATATATGTTTTGAAGTCAACACTAATTATTGCTATGTAAATGCTGTTGAACCGAGGATTCAATCGTTGCAACCGATGGGTTATGAAATTGATTATGATATCACACAGCAACAAATTGATGCCTATCTATCATTTCCAAGGCATGCAACTGAACTAAGGTATGGAACCTATGAAGAGGTGAAGGAGAAAGTAAAAATGAGCATTGTAGTTCCTAAGGCTACAAGAAAAGCTACAAAGATGATAAAGGCTTTATCTGAGAAATTCAGAGAAGAATCCTCCTTTACACCTGTCAAAGGCAATCTTGCCATTACCAAGGAAGAATTAGAAGCATAGGAGGCTGCAATAACATTGAGCACAGAGTTGCCAAAGGGAAAAGTTCTAAAAAGAAAGAAACAAGACATCACAAAGGCCCTACCGACTCCACCAACAAAGCGACCCAACACCAAAGCATCAGTTGCATCACCGAGCAAGAAACAAAAGACTGTTGTCATTCCTAAGGTAACTAAGACTTACAAGAAATCTACTTGGAGACTCATTTTGGTAAAAGAGTCAAGTGATACAGAGTCTGATGATGCAAACAAATTCCAAGTTGTGAAAAGAAAAAAGGTAAACATTTTATAGTGTTGAAAACTTTTGTGCCAATCTCAAAGAATACGGTGGATTTGCAGGATTCAGATATGTTAAGTATGAGTCTAGGAATAATGATGAGAAATGACAAATTGAAGAAGCTATCATATGTACACTTTTGAAGTTTCGATTAGCACCATTAGAACTAGCAAAGTCACTTCCAAATGAACTCTACTCACATATTGACAACAGATGGAAATATGCAATGGATTCGGAGAGACAAATAAGAGAAAGAAGTCTAGTCCATCTATTTCCTGACATGTTCGTAGCTGAAATCAAGGAGCATTTGTCCACATACAATTCAAAATTTCTTGTGAAACAAAGAGCCTTAAAATTGATGAATGGGCTATATATTGATGTGGAAAATGAGACTAAAGCCAAGTGGCAGGAGATCTTCAAACAAAAGGATGTCGGTGAATAATCTCAAATTGAAATTGTTGATGTCACCAAGAAAGATCTAGATATCACCGACCAAGATCCAGATGTCACCAAGCAAGGTCCAGACCCGGTTGATACTATACAAATTAATGAAGATGTAATGGATGAAGCAGCACCGGAGCAGGAAATGATTGAAGGCACCACATATGCAAAACTTGTCTCTAGTGAATCTATCTTAGAACAAGTTCAGCCTTATCCACCAGTGAAGCCCCCAGTCTCAACCGAACCTCCCAAGGACACCGAGCAAGCTACCGAAGGCAACAAATCTGAAGCTGCAGGTAACACAACCCAAGATCAAACGTCTCAAGCATAGATAAGCACTGCAAATATTACAGTTGAAACCCCTAGCACCGAACCACCCAAAGACACTACAACTGCTACAGGTACAAACCAAAGTGTTGCATCTACCGAGCAACCTACCGAGGGTCAGCAAGCCTCACAAGCACTTGTCTTAGTGCCACAGACCAAAGGAAAAGAGAAGAAGGCAAGAAAGAATGGTTTTAAATTTGACTTATCTAAACCGATCGTGTTGCCCAATGTAGACATTTCCAAATTGAAAGGGCAAGCACTCACTGAATTCGGTGAACTATGCAAAGCAAAGGCCAAATAGGAGAAGCAACTGGCCATATAGAAAAAGAACAAAGTACTTCAGAAGGTTAGGACACTACTCATAGAAATGCTACCATCAACAACAGTGTCAACTGATGCAGCCATCCATATTCAGTTGGATGAACTCCTTAATCAGATTGAAACATCTAGAGTTGATGCATCTAAGTACTTAAGCAAGCTCAAGGATAAAGAGCTTACAGCAAAAATGATAGAGGAAGTACAAAAATCAATTGTTGTTGGCAAGGTAAAACTTGTCAAATTCATTGTTGAGTTGTCCCCTCAACTCAATCACATTCTTTATTTATTCCAGAAATTATGTACATTTTCTTTATTTATTAAAGATATCAAAAATAAAACTGATGCAATTGAGAAAGAGATCACCAATCTCTCATCCAAGTTGACCACTGAGCCTAATTCAATTCAAAAATTTTACAAAAATCTACAACAACTCATGGCTCAACAGTTAGAACTGAGGAATGAAGAGCATAAAATTAGGATGGATATAATGACCCTTCAAACATTATTCCTTCCTCATCTATCATCAGTACAGGAGTAGCTCAACCGAGCTACAAGCTTATCAACTATACAAGAGGGAAGCACTCTTGATGGCTTGATATCACTCTTGTCTGATATTCAAGCACAAAACTCCCTTATGGAAAGTCTCAAGGTCTCACTCTCAGTCGCCCTCACCGACGCCCGGACCAAGTATAAGACTATTTTTGATCAGTTACCACCTCCGGATGGAAATTAAGTTTTTAATGTTTGTCAAAAAGGGCGAGTAATATTATGATTACTACATAGAGGAAAGCCCAGCAAAGGGGGAGTAATTCTACACTTGGAGAGTAGTATAGTTTTGATAACACAATTTTGAGTATTGTATACAAGGGGAGTATACTGAGAAGAATATACAGAGCACTCAGAGCACACAATTACAGAACAGAACCGAACATGCAAAATTCAGAGTTATGTACAGGATAATGATAAGGGGAGTATATCTGCATATACTATTTTATTGACTATTGTACATATTGTCAAGTATAGTCATTTTGTCAAGTATACAGTTTTTTGAGTTATGACTTTGTAATTAGTTTTTGTCAAACATCTCAACTAATGTCAAAAGGGGAGATTGTTACTACTTATCAAATTGCCATTAGTTTCATATCCAAAGTCATACTATATATTCTAGTCGGTTAGTAATACCGAATCATGCAGTCGGTACACTCAGAGAAGTCGGTATGAACAGTCTAGTCGATTACAGAAGAAAGCAGTCGCAGAACACAGTATTCACCAAGCTATTTACCGAGTAAAGTTTCATGGCTATCGAGTGGTAAATTTAACTCACCAAGTTGATATTCACCGAGTGAAATGTTTTACCAGATACTTTGAACCTGGACATGCACATGAAAACCTGTTACAACATCGAGGCACATCTAACCATTTTTGCATTGGGAATTGCACTATGAGATTGTGTATGATTACAAGGTCAATCTAACCAATGAGATATTTTGTTTAGTTATTCATTCGAAGAATATTTTGTAAGATCGAAGCAATGAATCAGATCACCGCTGTAAGAGATCTATTTATACAGCATGATTCTAGGGTTAGACATATGAGATGCAATAAGAGATAACAGAGTGTATGCATGAAGGAAGACTGTTATAGAGACACAAAGAGGTCACCGAGAAGGTTATCAGTGAACAGTCAAAGAACAGAGTAAACGGAAGGGTTTACTGAGTTTCATTATGCGTTACCGAGGTATGCTACAAGCTAGGTAATCTTATTCAGAGCACATAGAATCTGCTTTAGCATTTCAGATGTAAAGTTGTAGATATTTGTAATGATTTTATTGTAATATTTTGAAGTTGTAAGAGAAACATTTAACAGGGTAAAAGACTCTAACCAAGTCTATAAATTGTAAATCCTTTAACCAGGTACTACACTTATATAGTGTTGTAAAAATCCTTTAGTAAGGTAGATCTAACTGATCTTGATACTCCTAACAGGGTAAGCTATCAGAAATAGCTAAATGTAACTCTAACCAAGCATTCTTTATTATTGCAGTAATGAAGTTGTGGGTGCCATCCCCACCACAGTTTTTCTCTCTAACCAAGAGTTTCTGCATGACCAAAATATATGTGTTATGGAGTGAATCATGTATGATTGTTATCTATTGATTATAGTTTTATTTTATGTTACTGCACTATTCTGTCTATGCATAACAGTAAGGTTATTATTAGAGAAAAGTTTTGGAGTACTGATTCACCCCTCCCCTCTCAGTACATTAGCTTTCTATATTGGGCCTAACACTAGTATCTGGTATACTAAAGATTCTCTCTCCCCCTTTGACAACAATAGAAAAGGGCATTGATAGGGTTTCTCTCCTCCTTGTCTTTATCATGCACAAACATATTTTTCTCTCCCCCTTTTTTTTCTACCAAAAGCTTCTCCTCCTTTGACTATCATACTTTGCATCCTCTCAATCCACAGCACTTGAGATAGAGGTCTCAGATATGAACTGACACTAATTGCTTAGTAACCAAATGTATATGCAAACCGGATACCTATTGCATATACAACTCTGATACCAATTGAAGGAACATGTGTCAATGAATATAACTTACCTGAATCTGATCTATGAGCTTAGATCTGTCTCAATCCACACCCTTCTTCTCATGACCTGTGATTCACACTATCGATATTAATATCGACCAGTCAGCACCTACCTCACTGACAACACTTCACCGACCACAACATGCATGACACCTGTCTCATGTGTGTCATCTTTGTCAGCATCCACCTCTGCTAAGTCTTTTTTGTCGGTCCAGAAAAGATCACCAACCAACCACACAACTAGGTTCATCTATTAGTTCTCTTACCCGGTCAATTCTACCCTAACCGATAACCTTCATACCTGCACTTTGTGAATATTCTGGTGGAACACCCCTACCGATCATCACACTGCCAAGCCACCTCATGCACATCTTCATAAGATGGGAGCCTTCCACTTCTGCATTTTGTTAGCTTTACCGGTGGACATACTTACCGGTAACCACCTTGATGACACCATGTCATCAATCTTAAATGATCTCCATCTTCAATCTGGTTGCACTCTTTGTCTGCAACTGCTTCAACTTTTCCTTCTTCATCAATATACCGGTTCTCCTATCAACTAGTTTGTCAAAGTGACAAACTTATCCTTCCTTCTCTATATCAGCAACTCATCATGTATACCCTTGTTGATCTGATGTACATCTCTGATTTATGTACCTAAGGCAACATAGTGTTTCACTGGTTCACCCGGTGTGAGCCTTCAATCACCTGACTTTAACTCTTGGCAACCTATCCCAAAGAGATGTAATGCATTTCATGCATGTTAGGGGATAAGTTCCACTTACCGGTGGGAGTGGATCCTTGTCAACTCATTCTGCATCTGTCATTGCACTGATATGCCTTAGCTAACATTGAGCATATACATCTTCAATTAGGCACATGTGATCCGGTTGGGCACACTCACTATCAATCTTCTCTTCATCCTATGATATCTTCTTCATCCAATCACTGCATCTTTATCCAATAGGAGTCTTGTTATTTCACACCCAAATATCCAATAGCATACCGGTTGGCACTTCTGCATCAACTCACCCTGCTTTCTCACTTGTCGGTTGGAAACAATGCATTGCCAACATACCACTTAGTGGTTGTTATACCATACCGGTCTCCAATATATGTATTCAACACAAGTCAACACTAACTTGTGTATCGGTGACTCCAATGACCATTATGCTGGATGACATTCTCTTCCTTACCGGTGACTTGCTATGCTAGTTGACATCAATGACACCATTTCTGGTATGCATCAATGACATTATTGTTCATCAATCTCCCATACCGGTTGCTATCTTAGATTGGTTGACATCAATGACAACACAATACCAACATAAGACAATCCATCAATCCCACAAAGATACATGGCAAGTTCTAACTTAGTCAAATTTTGGTGGTAGGCTCATCTTCCAGAAACATGTGATAGACTAGAGAAATCCAACCTAAAGAGATGAGCTACCTGGCATTATTTTGTGTGCTTGCATATTGTTTCTAGGACCCACCATATGAATACGCGATAGACCCATTTTTTATGGTAGGATCACCTTCAATAACATGTGATAGACTTAAGCAATGTGATCCAATGAAAAGAACCTGACACTTGTTCCATAGGTCAATTTCAAAGCTTGACAATTTCATTTTGTTAAGGTAGGGTTGCTTTAAAGAACTAGAAATACAAAGGCTTTGCATGACAAAATAAAGAGCTATGAAATGGAAAAAGTTAAGACTAAGAGTGGGGACCACAATATTAGGATTTACTTTTGATGGACAGGCAACATTGTGCAATGGTAATAGTAAATATTAAAACTATCAAATCAACCAGTTACTAGGGGACAGGTTGGTATGTGAATGACTACTAACCCTTCAAGGTTGTAAGTTAAGATTTAGAAACCAAGAAAAATAAGTCAACTTGAAAACATAAACCAAAGGCTTAGGATTTGAGACAGACAAACTTGGGGTAAGGTTTTACCAAGGCAGAGAGCAATTTTTTTAATAGAGGTTTACTATTCTCAAAGATGTGAAATGAAATTAGGAAATGAGTGTGATTTTGTAGTAAAAGTAATGTATAAACAATGTGCATCAATATCTCAAAGTAATAATCTGGTAATTATCTCAATCTAAAATTGTTAATAGTACATTTGTTAATATTCATAAACAGAACTAAAAAATGGTCTTTCATAAATGAAATTTGAACACAATATTTACAATTTAAATTCTACAATGAATCATGGAACAGAGTAGCATGTCAATAAATAATTTATGAAATTTTGAAAATTGTAATCACATGTCAACATTCAATGATAGAATAATAACTAAGAAGTATAAAATATCATCAATGACAATTTGGGTTTTGCAATAGCCCATAGGATTCATGAATTAAATTAATAAGTATAAATACCTAGAAAATGCTAAATGTTAATTATTAGTGTCATCCACTTTGAATTGCCAATCCAACTCTCAACCTATTATTTATTTTCTTCTTCATTTTTTGATCCATCTTCTTGGATCTACATACATCTACTTAGATTCAACTCAACACTATCATTTGTTCTATCAATGTCATTTTCTCCACTAGCCTTTGAATTGTTGCCCAACCCTCTCCTCTCACATATGAAACTCCATTTGTTAGTGCCCTTTTGTAAGGAAAACTTTGGATATCATACCTACTTGTATACAATGTCAAACAACTTTACAAATTCTTGTCTAGTTTGTTTCTTGTCTTCGATTTCCAGTACCCCAATGCATTGAAAACTCGCTTATCCTCATCAGATCCTAATATCACAGTTTGACATAAATCAACAAGTTTGACGAATTCTAAGAGTGCATCATTCAATACTATGCTATCACTTATTTTTCACCAAATATTTGTTATTGATCCTAGTAGGAAGGAGCTATTTAATGACTTAGTCTTCTCCATTATTATTGCAAACTTGCTTGATTTCTCTGTGATCTTATATTTATCTATAATTTTTTCTAGTTCTATTCCCTTTCCATCAAATTTGCATGTGGATTCCTTACAAAAAGGATCAATCAAGCACTTTAATTTAGTAAAAAAATGCATTCTATTAGAGTTCGCCCAATAATTAGGATACACAATAGACATGGCTTCTAATCATTCGACTCGAAGGAATCAAGTTATAATCTAATTTGAAACCTCTTTCATAGTTTACTTTAAAGTACCTTCTCTAGAACTGGTAATGTCACTAAAATCTTACCTCATAATAGGTACATGTCTCAATCTAGTAGAGAAGCCACCAATAGTCGTGGTAGTGGTGCATTGGTATCTCATATCTATGTAAACAACACATAACTACCTGTTATTATTATTGTAAAAATATATCAAGATTGTCTAGATTTGTCATCAAATGCAAGCTACTAAATTCGTCCATTACAAATGGATCTTTTTATAGATATACACTATTTAGGGTCAAAGTTAACCTTCTATGTAGACCACTATATTCATGAATATACATAATTCTTTCTTGGTCTATTTTCACAAGCTTGCTCATTTCATTAACCAGGGGAGAATACCAACCAAAGATAAGAGCGACTCTATATCACTTGACCTATGTAAATTCTTAGAATTTTCTATTTAGTCTTTTTGTTTGTACATTATTCCAATCAAGGATTTATATTCTAAAAAAATCATTTGGGACTTCTGCAAAAGTATGAGTAGAGCTCACAAACTAGATTTTCAACTTTACCTACTGAATCAAAATTTCTCACAACTCTAAATGCTAAATTCAGTCCATGGGCTATTAATTGAATGAAAATCATGTATAGTTATATAATAGTTTGTATCATTGTGCAAATACCATTCCTATGACCTTGAAACATGGTAGCTCCATTAGCTCCTACACATACCAACTTTTCAGCAATTCATAAGTCATCCATGTTGCCAATTTCATTTAATGATTGCTTAAACTACTTCAAATATATTTTGTGCTATAGAATTCTCTTTCATTTTAACAAAATGGAGTAAATGGGGCTGGCAAAAAAAAAATCATACAATATACACATGCATACATATACAAGAAGTATTATCTAACGTTGTAAATCCACATAATGATAATGTAATAAATTTTGACTATTTTATTTTTTTCTTGTACATCTTATCTTTTCACCTCAGCAAGACAACTTTCTCATTCCCATACACTACTTATTGTCCAACATGCATGAGGAAATCTAGGAATATTCAAAAAGTTTAATAAAAGTACCATAGTTAGGGTAATCTGACATAAGATGACCTCTAGTCAAAATATGAAAAAAATTACACAACTGAACGGTTTTGGCCTTGTATGTATCTATCATGATATGTTCAAATTGAGTGTCAATCAAACCTCCATGTTTAACAATATTCTCCTCTCTTCATGTATGCTCTTTCTAGTCTTATTCATACTTAACATGTTTGCATTCTTTCTTTGTTTTCCATCTAATCACTAATCGTTATTTTCTATCTATGATTTGTTATTCATACACTATACTGATATGTTTTTCTATAGTGTCCAAATTTAGTTTCAACTTCTTGTCCCTTTTAAGTTTCCAACTAAAAATTATACACTTGCATTATGTTCTACAATGAATGGGTAACTTGACACCCAATCCAATTAAAAATTCCTTATCATATCCCACTTGCACCCCAATTTTTATTTTGCTTTTCTTTTCCCCTTCCATGTATTTCCAACGACATCATTTGTGGCATTCTTAGCAACATTGCCTATGACATCTTCATCAACTTTAATTGACTTATTATTTCTACTTTGGGTATCCAATTTCATTGGAACATTATCTACGACATTGGCATCTAATTCAATTGACTCATTTTGAACTTTTCCAAAGGTTTGTCCTTCATTAATAATTGGTGCAACTGTTGATGTTGTACCTTTGTCTGATGTACCACCAACATTGCTAAAGTGTGACATTATATTCCTATTTCTACATTTTGATGGCCTCCCTTCAACACTGTCGGGAGTCTCACTACTCAACATCTCTCAAAAAAGAAAAATTGCAAGAAATAGAATCATAGTGATAGAATCTAAGAATATGGATCTCTAGACCCTAATTCCTTAGGCATTGAATATCTCCCTACTAAATAATATGTAACAATGAACTAAAATACGTAAAGACTAAGAGATAAATGATCTTACTGATGAGATCTATTAGTGTCATGTGTTTATTTGTTTTTCTGCTACTTTGATATACTTTTATCATGTTATTATCAAACTTATTATATGTTTTTATCATCCTTAGAAGTCATGTCACTATTAACTAGATATATATGTGGTACACTGATATATATGTGCAATGTGTTTTAATGAATAAAATTATATGCTATGAATGATGGTTTATGCATATTACTCTTATTGCTAGAACTAACATATACTACGAAGCATGAGCTAATTGTGGTCAATGTGTCTCTGTGTCATCTACAGCCAAAGGAAATGGATCATTGTTAGCGCAAGGAAGCAGTAAGGTGGAAAGAAGAACCATAGGTGAAGAGGAATCACAGTTGAAGAAGAATCCCTATTGACTCTATCTCTCCATTGAATAATTGAGAAGATAAAGCATCATGGGGTTGTGCATAATTACTCATGAAGTTAATGCAATAACCATGTTCTTAATTTTTTTTTGTCATTGCCTAATAAAAGAGTCTATTATTCTTTTGTTTTTGTTTGTCCTTTTAGAATAGATCACCTCAGTGTTAGGGAGAAGCAGCCTCTGGTTAAAGTTAGTTATAATAAGTTAATTATGTAGTTGTTCTAAATGGTTTAAATAGTGGAAATGTCATTTCAATCGAGATCTTTTTCCCTTGTCGTTAGAATCAATTTACTTTTGCGCTTTCAGTTGAGTATATGATGCAGATAATGTAGCTTGTGTTCTTCATGAGACATTGAGCGTAATCATTGTCTGAATGTTCCAAGCATGAATTGAGAATAATAAAGTGATTGTTGTTCTTCAATTTCAACGTATTGTAGTTCATAATGGAGACTAAATTCCTCAAGAAAGGGCCACTTGAGATAATGTGACCCTCCCTTTCTTTTTGTTAATAGTTTTTTTTGGATATAGTAGTTAAGTAATCTGTGGTTGTTATTTGAAGTTCATTAATATTGTCATCGTTAAGAGTCAAGATTCAACCAACTTCTAGATGTTAGTTGTATTACACTACAGCCACTGTTGTGTCACTTTTAGAGTCACTTGTAATAACTGTTGTATTAGCTAGTTTCTCATTTAAGTATTGTTTACAGTTTCAGTAGTTGAAAGTATTCTTTTCATGCGACGATAGGAAGCTTGGGAATCATATGTTGCACATATAGTATCAATGCCATCTCTAAAGAAATGTCCCTGATCAATTATTAAATGATAAGGTTACCTCATTGAACACCTCAACTGGGTTGTGTACATGATATAGTGAACCAACTTAATGGATATAGTGGAGATGGGTCACTTATAATCTTATCGATAGGTTTTGTCAAAATTCATTATACAACAATGCTTGTAGTAGCAAATTGTTTATGTTATGAATTGAGAGCTTAGAACCAAACAAAATGTGTCAAAAAAGTATCAAATTTTGAGTGTCTTTATACAAATTCATATTTGGTGAATTCTATGAGGCATTTTTAAATGTGATCTTAAATTTTGGCAAATTTAGGCAAGATTTTTACATGGCAAAGTAAATTTGAGCGAATCTACCAAGTTATTAAAATGATATGTTTTGATTTTCAAGGTGATCATGGACCTACGATTATCCCTCACTTGAACTCAACTAGAAAATTGGGTCCTCCTACACAATTGTGGTATCAAATTGTTTAGTTTGTATTGGTAAATACATGGGTGGATTAATGCATGTTGATCCAATATTTAAGGAAAAAATATTATTAATGTGCATTGGCATCTTTTAAAGCTATTGGCAAAAAAATTTAAATATGTATGACAGATTCAAAAAACCGATGACAAATTAACTTTCATAGGGCCTAAAATATGTAAAAATTGGGTAAATGAGCCAGCCAAGTGTTGCACTAGGATTAGTTGTTTTCAAAATCCCCAATCCAATATATTCGCCAATTGGCAAAAATTCATCATTAAAAAACACTCTAACATGTATGGTCTACTATAATAAATAATAATTTGAGGTTGTACAATGCTACACAACAACTTAGGGATAAGATTATCCTATATTAAGCAACCATTAATCACTACAAGACACATTCAATTGTCAATGGGGATCATAAGCTTAAGATGAAGCGTGTATTGTATGTACACTAGGAGGCACTTGGGTTTCTTCTATGCTCTAAGATTTGAGAAATTCATTAATGTAAACATTACTAAACTACTAAATGGTTGAACTAATTATTAGTAATGATAATTATAGCTATGAACAAATAATAACAAAAGATAAATACTAGTTTAAATTGAAGGTGTACACAAAGTGCACAATTAACTAAATTATATATGAACGCTAAACTTATATTATCATAAAAAAAATTATAATGGAATTGTGAAAATCATATTAAACAAGCTATGAGTAACTCCTTACCTCAAGCAAGCCCTAACTTAGATGGTTGTACTCACTAAATTAAATGATTAGATATAGCTACCACTTCTCTAATTCTTCATACATACTTTCATAAAACTAATCAATGGTAAATATTTTACTATTGATGTTAGAAACAAAGAAAATAAATTAACAGGTGATCATTATAATCTATGTTTCTTATATCACATATATAAAGCCCAACTACTAGATAAATGCCTTGAACTATTTCGTCACACATTCCTAGAAATTATGAAGAGGATTATTTCATAAAGGAACAAGACTAAAGGACGACAATAGTGTCCTATAAAAATTCTACATTCATCATAAATGGAGGTTTGATGACTAGGATATATGCATAATGGAATAGTATTAATAATAAATACAACAAAATAATTTTAAATGTTGTGGTTATCTTCTAGTAATTAGATTATTTTGTTGTTGCTTCAATGGACAACTCAACACACATTATGTTTATTGCTACTACTTGTGTTCTACTCGGATATAATAGTAAAGACCTAATATTATATACACAAACTACCACAATTTTTTTTACAACTTTATTATTTTAGTAATGTTTGATAATCTCAACTAAATACTCGGGTTTTCACAATAACCAATTTAGGCTCTTTTGTCCTTTGGGATTCAATTGTTCTTATTAAATATTTCACCATCGTCATCATACAAGCCACACCCTCCATACTTCATAAAATAGGTAACGCATTGCTCATACGGGCCAAGTGAGGACATGAATAAAAATATATGCTTTGTCCAAAGACTTTGACCCAATAAAATTACAGCATGTCCAAAAAACTAATTGATGATTTTTCTATGAGTCCAAAAAGATCTTGTACCTGTTAGATAATTGGTTAATCCCAAAGACACTGGGAGGGGGGGTGAATCAGTGTCAAACCAATAAATGAAAGATTTAAACTTATTTGCAATTCTATAACTGAGATTAATATGTTGGTAAGCAAAAAATAATGCAACAAAAAGAAATAAAGGAATTAGTATCAATGCACACCATAACACAAATATTTTGGCGAGGAAACCCGATAAGGGAAACACCTCGGCGGGATTTGCGACCCACAATATTTACTCACTGGCCATATGAATAAATATTACTTAGTACAAAAAGGGGCATGCATATGTAGGAATACCAACTACCTAGAGCTCACTTCTCAACAACAAAAGTGGAGTCTCACTGACTACGACATCACACTGATGTAAACACAAAAATGAACTCTTACAACATGCATCAAAATGTTGGATGAGTTCATTGTTATGCTATGTTTGATACCGGTTCTGCCTCTACCAAAAAACCCTAGTCGGTATGATGTCAAATGATTCTACTTATACAGAATATTCTTCGCTCTGCTCTTCTTCTTATTCGCTCCAAAATAAACACATCAAAATGCATATACAACTATTTTCTATCATATCCTATATTATCTCATATTACCGCTTACTTCTATCTAAATGACCTACAAGAACTCATAAATATATGAGTCTTTACAATACAGCATGTTGGCCATACAATTATAATTTACATTACAATTTATTTCGCATAAACAATATTTATTGACAATTCGGCCTGGAGTGCCAGTATAATATTTTGTCGATGTAAACTGGATGCCAGTGTGAATAAGCCTTGTTGTATCTGTCGGTGCCGGTAGGTGAATTCTATGGCCAGTTGATCCTGTGGAACCTTGTTGCCATCAATGACAACATCTACCATTCTCATCTGAGTTTATAATGCCAACAATCTCCACCTTTGGCATTGATGGCAACACTCATGAGAAAAATCAAAACTATGAATCCAAAGCTGAGTGCTTTGCCTGAGAAAATGATTTGTTCACCTTCTGCATACTTTACTCCATGCCTTACTCAGTACATTTTTCTCGCTATATACTCCTCCTTTGACATCAATGACAAAGGATGTCAAAATTTTCTAAAAATTCAAAAATTTACTTAGAACCATGAAACCGGTTGTGTACAACTTGAAAAATATCTACCAGAAATAAGTTCAGACCTTGCATGAACTTCGTACTTCCGATGATTAATGTTTCTATTTGCCTGATCATCTTTGTAAGATAGTGCATTTTATGTTCTGATGATCTATCTCCTTGAATTGTAGCTTTTGATAGTGCATTCTGGTGAGTCATTAGATTGTCCAAACTTTGACCAAGCTTATTCTTCAACTCCCTGGTTTTCATTTTCAGTCTTGCCTTTTCTATTTCAAGATTTTCAATTTTTTCCTCATATATAGTCATCTCTTGTTCTATGATAGATGTTAGTTCCAAAGAACCAATTATGTTATCCGTAATATCATCAATTTCCTTTCGAATTTCTTATCTGATCATCAATATCTTTTGTTAGTTGATGTGGTTTACAAGCTTCCCGGTATAATTCCTTATATTCCAAAATGGTAGAATTCAGTGCTGGTAACATTGTATCAATCTGCTGAGTACATTCCTTTACTGTTTTACTAAAGAATACTTCCTTTTCTTTATCATTTTTTTCTTAAATAGTCTTCTCATTTATTTTGTCTAATGACTGAATGTTAGCATAAATGAATTTGGACAATGTGTCCAATTTACCTATCGAGCCAACAATATGATCTACCTTGCACTCCAGTGAAATCATCTGTAAAATCGGTAGAGAATCATCAATACTCTTAAATAATAAGGCATTACATTCCATTATTTTCTTTATAGAATCCAAAAGTACTTCTGTGACAGTTATTGGTCTGAAATCCAAAATTGAAGTACTGGGAGAAGTGCTAGGTTTTGCATTATCTTTCTTCTCTTCTCTTGATTTCTTTGATTTTTCCTATGTTTTTTGTTCAGCTATCACTTCCTCTTCCTTATTCTCATTCTTATCCTTTGTCGGTTCAGATGTTGTATGTTCTTGTGTTTTATCTGTTGGTATCTCAACATCGATGTCCTTATTATTACTTATATCCTGCTTAGTGTCAGCTGCCTTTACCGATAAGTCATAACTCTCAGTATTTATAGATTCTGATTTCTTCTCCTCAAAACTTTCTTTATCTACAGCTTTAATTGCATCATCAATAGTTATCTTATCAATATCAACATTTAAAGGAGTGTCAATGGGTTGGTCCTTACCAATTTCTGGAATAGAGGTATCATCCATTGTAATGTTGATGTCCTGAGTGTCAACCTTCATTGTGAATAGAACGTTTGACTCGGGATCAATGGCATTTTTTTGCTTTTTCTTCCTCTGATGTCTTTTCTACGGGTGGATTTTGTACTTCTCCATGTGCCTCATTTGCTCCCGATGGGGTGTCTTGAGCCGGTGGGGGTAAGTTATATATTATTTTAAGTCAGGAACACTGCTAACTTTATTCCTCCCTTTATCTCCTTTTTGATATACTTTAGTAAAAGATTTGTTAGCTTTTTGTCTTTCTTTTTCTTCTCTTTTCTCTTTCTCCACAAAGAAAATATCCCATTTGTCTGTTGTCTCATTTATGATTTCCTTTATCATTTTGGCCATGAGGCTTACTTGCTGGTGACCACTTGCAAAAATAGTTATGTTAGCTTCTTGAATGTTGGTGTTCTACTTATGTGCTCTTCGATTACTTGAATGCTTGGTGAGTCGAAATGAGAAATTTCAATGCTTTATAGACAAAAAGTTAACTAACAACCGCATTAAATGCTTTGTCAGTTAGTGAATTTCCATTGTAACTCAACACATGTTTCGGTAAACAAGGATTATGACTTTACCATCATCTAAGGGTAAAAATACATGATATTCAATTAGTTGCCTTACCCCTAAGGGTTATTCCTTAGTTAGATCAAGAATTTCCTACCGGTGCAGGATTGCTTTGTTCTGTCGGTGCAGAGTCGGATTCATCATTTCTCTGATTTGTCTTCTTGACCCATTGTTTAGTGAATTCTTGCTTGATTTCATTCACCTTTTCCTTGCCTTTGACATAAGATCCTCTGTTGTTTGCTAGTACATTCTAGCTTCTACAAAATTTTGCAATATGCCCAATCTTGTTGCATGCATAACAAGTTACATTGTTTCTTTGAATATATTTTCCATAACCTTGCCCGGTTTGAGTTCTGCATTGATTAGATAGATGTCCAAATATACCACAAGCATAGCATTTTACATTCATTCTACAATAATTTCACTTATGACCATATTTATTGCATTTGGAACATTGACCGGTAAATGAGTTTGTATTCTGATTATTCCTATATCTGCATTGATTTGCTCTATGACCAAATTTGTTGCAATTAAAACATTTGCCATTGAATTTATAAGCATTAACCGGTTTGTTGTGATCATGATTATTTCTAGTTCTAGAACTTTCTCCATGTTCAAATCCAAGTCCAACTGTTTCTCCATCAGGTTTTTGACTTTTCAACATATCATCAAGCTTGTCTGAGCTCTTTTTGAATTTGTCTTTGTATTCATTTGTAGTGACCATCTCATTTTCCAAAGTGCTAACTTGTCTCATAAGTTCCTCTTTGTCATGTTGCATCTGAATCAACTTTGTTTTAAGCATATCATTTTCATGACTAAGCCTTATAGATTCATCTGATCTTCATTAAGTCATCTGGTCAAATCTTCATGATTCTTCTTTCTATCTTCAATATCCTTACATAGTCTCATGGTTAAATCTTGCATCTCATTCTTCATGTTATTGTTCTCTTGTCTCAGTTTCTCTGCAATATCTCTAAGAGTTTCTTTTTCTTCATCATCTTGTTTTTGCAGTTGCACGTTTAATTATTTTCTCTTATTTTGTGACATGGCTAGCTTTTCTTGAAGTGCTTTGATGAATTATTGAGCAGATCTGAGTTTTTCTTCCAGATTGATATTCTTTATTTTTTCTGCATCAAAATCTTAAAGAGCCGCTTCCAACTGTTGTCTCAAACTTTCCATGGGCACTGATTTCATAATCTTCCTCGAGCTGTTAGGCTTTAGAAAATAGAGGACCAGGCTTTGATACCAATTGTTAGATAATTGGTTAATCCCAAAGACACTGAGAGGGGGGGATGAATCAATGTCAGACTGGTAAATGAAAGATTTAAACTTATTTGCAATTTTGTAACTGAGATTAATGTATCGGTAAGCAAACAATAATGTAGCAAAGAGAAATAAAGGAATTAGCATCAATGCACACCATAACACAAATATTTTAGCGAGGAAATCCGGTATGGGAAAAATCTCAGTGGGATTTGTGAGCCACAATATTTACTCACTGGCCATATGAATAAATAATACTTAGTACAAAAAGGGGCATGCACATACAGGAAGGCCAACTGCCTAGAGCTCACTACTCAACAACAAAAGTGGAGTCTCACTGACTACGACATCACACTAATGTAAACACAAAAATGAACTCTTACAACTTGCATCAAAATGTTGGATGAGTTCGTTGTTATGCTCTGTCTTATATTGGTTCTACCTCTACCAAAAACCCTAGCTGGTATGTTGTCAAATGATTATGCTTATACAGAATAGTCTTCACTCTGCTCTGCTTCTTATTCGCTCCAAAATAAACACATCAAAATGCATATACAACTAATCGCTATCATATCCTATCTTATCTCATATTACTGCTTTCTTCTATCTAAATGACCTACAAGAACTCATAAATATATGAGTCTTTACAATACAACATGTCGGCCATACAATTATAATTTACATTACAATTTATTTCGCATAAACAATATTTATTGACAAGTCGGCCTGGAATGCCGGTATAATCTTCTGTTGGTGTAAATTGGATGCCGGTGTGAATAAGCCTTGTTGTATCTATCAGTGTCGGTAGGTGAAGTCTATGGTTGGTTGATCCTATGGAACCTTGTTGCCATCAATGCCAACATCTACCATTCTCATCTAAGTGTATAATGCCAATAGTACCCTTCCTCAATTTTGGGCAATTGGCCAGCTACAAAACCAAAAATGATTCAAAAATTATTAAAGGACCTTGTACCTTTCCTTGGGTTTGAGTAGTCCTACCAAGTAAAATTTTAATTCTCCCCAAGGATTCTTTTGATCATTGGGAGGCTACCATATTTTATCTTTTTATTCCTTTAAACAATTGATTCTCTTGAATTATTAAATCTTGTATAATTAATCTTTCGTAGATACACCACGAACTCTATTGAAGTAATTAGGACATTTATCTAATTATATATTAACTAGGTCCTTTTATTACTTTTTCACTTAAAATAAACTTAGGTGCTTTTTAGTTATCTAGATTTTTTTTCTAGTTGTAGTTGAGTTTAATTTATCTCCTACTTTGTATTTCTTTAGTTCTCCTAATTTTAGCATTAGGGTTTTTCACCTACAGTTTCATTCATCCTTTATAAGGATTCATTCATTCATTGTAATAAATCAATTGTAAAATTAAACAAAATTATTAGGTTGTTATTGTTAGAACAGTTTTATGTATTAGTTGTTTTTTAAAACTAATTATGTCTTTTTGCTTTTTGCTTAAGTTCACTTAGGAGTGCTTGCTTGTAGTTTAGATTTTTTGCATCTAGTTTAGCTGGACTTGAGTTTTTTTTTATCTCGTCATTCTTGCACTTCATTTCTCCTATTTTGAGAGTAGGACCTCTTTATGCTTTGTTTATAAGAACCTCATTATACAATTTTAATTCATTTTGTAATCTTTTATTTTGAGGAATATAACTTGTTTTTGCTACTCCCATGTGTGGAAGGTGTTATTCAATTTCCATTTGATCTTGCATGCTAGTGTTGTAAAATTCAATGTGGTATCAAAGCTCAATCTTTACTTCAGCACAATATCATAGTGCAAATTCGACAAACCCCTTCTCAAACTTTGAGGGTTTCTTTTCTCAAAAGTGTTGCAGGGTCATAGATTTGTTTTTTTGTGGATCTAGCAGTGGGCAAATTTTTTATCGATTTTGAAGCAAAATGGGCATCACCATCATGTACACGGCATTGAAAACCCCCTAAGATCAGCTGTCATTTTGTCAAAATCTGAGTAGTTGAAATTTAGGGTCAAGTTGCCCAAGGGCATGAAAATTGAGGCAAGATCAGGGTAGCTACAAAATCTGGGCACCTTGAAGTGAAACAAACATCACCATGACAATCAAAAGGCCTAAAACCCCTAAAATCATTTGTCAAATAATCAAAATTAGATAAATTTGATTCAAAGGCAATAAATATTAGTTGGTATAGATTTTTGTACCACCATACAGATCTATAAGTTCCTGTGTCAATATCATTAAAAACCAAGGCAATTTTTTTTCTCACTGCTCTTTTTTAAAAAAAGCATTAAAAATTTAATAAAAAATTATAAACTGGGTTGCAATTTTTTAAGGTGAAAGCAAACCTTTTGGTACGTGGGTTGTACCAAGCCCATACCCTCCTTGCAAGCTTGTGTACCTATTGTCCTAGGTTGACGCCATTACTATTTTTGGTGATTTTTAGGGGCATCTCTATATTTGTCGCCCCTCCTAAATTTGGTGACTCACTGCTATTTTGGGGGAGCAGAATATTTTGAGCCTAACAAAGAATATTCTAACAGTTTTTCAGTAGGGGGTTGAGTTTTTTCCAGTGATAAGGAATATTCTACTAACACCAATAGTTGACCAATTTGACCCTATTCACCCTCCAATCCCTAAACATGTAGTGTTGGTTTTTGGCTCACAACTTGCACATACGGTGTTAGTTTTTTGACTTTATAATATTAGAAAGTTGGTTTTGGAAATAATCTTCTCATGGTGGTGGTTTTGTCATATTTTGCTCCTAGTGACTAATACAAGCCTCCAAGTTAGACTTTGTTTTGTGCTTCTGGGGCCATAACTTGGGCAAATAGACTTTGTTTTTCAAATTTTGCATATCATTGAAAAGATCTTGAAGTCACCTATTTACATATATAGGTATATTTTCTAGATTTTTTTGGGGGTTCTCCATATTCTCAAATGAAGTAATTTTATAATTTGAGGCTTTATCTTCATTCTAATTACACTAGGGTTTGTGTTCTCTTGTTGTGGGGGAATCAATTTGCCTTTTTTAGATCCTCTTCAAATCTAAACCCTATGGTGGAATTCATTTTTTATCTCACACCCCTTAACGATCACACTTGGAAGGATCAAATGACCAGATTGCTCATGTCCATAGGTTTGTGGTCTACTTTGGATGAGATCCACCCCACCTTCAAGAATCCTTTTAAGTATTTCAACATAGAAACAATATGGATGAGGCTATGAGATTGATTAACATACATTTTTTAGACAATCTCCCATTGAGTCTTGCACTACTCCTTGGGCTATGTGGACTAGTTTCAAGGATTTTTTTGGGATAGTTAATGAGTTTAAGAAAATGTGGCTAGAGCTAGAGTTGACTACATTTGTACCTAATTATTTTCCTACTCTTGAGGACATTTTGGAGAAGTTCAAATCTCTTAGATCTTTGTTGAAAAGTTGTGGAAAGGAGAAATTTGACTAAGAGTGTGTCTAGTTGATTTTGGCTAAGCTTTGAGGGTCTTTCCAAGTCTTCACAACTACATTTTATGCCTCCATGGATGTTATGGGTACAACCTTCACTTTTCCCTCTTTTGATGTCTTTTGTGAGTGATTGACACAGGAGCAATATTTTTTGTCTCATCAAGATTCAATTTATGGTTCCTCTTCCTAGGCCTTTCTTGCCAAACCCTCTAAGGAAAAACAAAAGAAGTTGAAGCCTAAGACACTTTCTTCATCAAACAATAATTGTCCCTCCAAGCCCCCTTAGCATTCAAACCAAAAATTTGTATCCACTCTATCACCTACTAATTCTTCTAATTTTGATGAGTCTCCCTTCAAGACAGAGAAGAAGTATGGTGAATTTTGCATTTTTTGTGGCAAGGAGGGATATATGTTCACTAGATGTTGGAAGATACTAGAGGCCTTAAAGGAGGCCATGCAACAACATCGCATTTTAGGCCATATGTCTTCTTTCTCACACATAGGAAAACGTCAAGCATTTTCGGCATAGGTTTTTTTCTTTAGTGGCTACTTGGATGCTTGATTATGGTGCTTCTTACCATATGACACTCTCAGGATCTTGTTCATTCTCTTTCAGATTGTAGCACTACACAGAATGCAATGGGGAATTCTACTTAGTTTTCAATTGTTGTTTTGGGCCTTATTCAACTTGAGGACGGTCATTTTTTAGGATGTTCTTGTTGTTCCTGACATATCCAACAACCTTATCTCAATGTATTACATCTGTCATTCTGGGACAGGGAAGAAAGTTGAAGTGATTAACAAAGGCCTTCATGATCCTAATGTTACTATGGCTACTAGGAGTGTTGATCCCACATCTTGGTTATATTGCTTTGATGTTTTTCAAAGTGTAGATCCTATTGGTTCTTCTTTCATAGCTCATACAGATTTGGTGAGTAAGCTTTGACATGAATTTTTTAGTTATGTCAACTATAGTTATCTATAGAATATGAGTGCCCAGTCTTTGGTGCTTAGCCTACCTCATATTTTTTGCGCTGATGGTGTTTATCAAGATTACATTCTTGGTAAGCATCACAAGGATTCTTTTCCTCCAATTAGAGCTTACTATGATAAGGCACTCTTAGAGTTAGTTCATAGCAACCTCATGTCCTTTCTAATTCCATGGATTTACTTTCTTAAGCACAAGAGTGATGTCTTTGATTTCTTTAGGAAGTACAAGGCACTTGTGGAGATGCAGTTTAGTCCTTTTATCAGGCAGATACACAAAGATAATGGGGGGAGTATGTAAATCACGTATTCTAAGACTTTTCTACTAAGCATGGTATCCTTCATCAGCTCATAATTCCTTATACCCCTAAGCAAAATGGTGTTATAGAATGGAAGATCGTAACACTTTGGGATATGGCTAATTGCAAGATTTAGTCTCAAGATATAGATGTACTTTTCTGGGTTGACATAGTGAATTGTGCTAGTTAAATTCATAATCAAATGCCTTACCAGGAATTGTGACAGTTGAGTTCTAAGGAGGCTTGGTCCCATGTCAAGCTTGATGTGTCTTAATTCAGAGTTTTTTGGAGTATGGATTGGGAATTCATTCTACATGCACAAAGGAAATCCATTGAGAGGAAGAGCCAACCACCAATCTTTGTTGGCTACTATGAGGATTCGAAGGCATATAGGTTAGTTGATCATGTTTCTAGAGGTATTGTTTCGACGAGATGCCCAATTTGATGAGTGTTGTCCTCTAATGGACTCTCCATCACTAGTTTCTTCATCACTTCCAACTCTTCCTTCATCTTTTGAGGATTCTTTGCCTCATGAGGATGATAAAGTTATTCCAATTCAGCCTTGACCACTTATACCACCACTTCCTAAGTGGGTTTGTAGCACTATTTATGTAGTTGGAGATTGGGCAGGTGATCCTTTGGATTCTTGTCACACTCGGTCATAGAGTTCTAGGGTATCTCTTGTGAGTTGGGATATTTTAGCCAATCCTTAGAAGTTTTTAAATGTGGTACTATTTATGTAGCTGGAGATTGGGCAGGTGATCCTTCAGATCCTAGATGAACAAGAAAGTAAATCTAGAGCTCTACCCTATGCTTAGAGAGTAAACCCTAAATGAATGCAAATGTAAATGTAAATGGTTAACAATAGATCTAAAGCATGAATGTAAATCTGAAAATAAGTATCACGAAACTCATACAAAGATATGAAAATAACATGAAACCATACCAAACCCTAAGGGAGAGGTACAAGCCAATCGACAATCGGTGATCTCCTATTATTCTTCAATATCTCCAAATTTTCAATGGATGATGAATATGGTTGATAAAGACTCCATAAATGCTTTATTTGCTAATTGAAGACTCCACATAACCTTTACTTTCACTTCATAAGAGTCTCCCTCAATTACTTGTGTTGGATCTTTCAAATGAGGAAAAGAAATTCTATATGTATGAAACCCTAGATTTATTTTTTATCATAGACTGACCTAGAAATGATATTTTTTTGCACCAATTCAGGTTTAAACATTACAATACTAGCAAACATGATCTTGAAATTCAAGGAGAAAAAGTAGGGACCGATGTGATTCACATCGGTGTGACCAACCTTTTTCCAAATTTTTAGGGATGCAACCTTGTTGGCTACTATGAAATCGGACCTTGAAGGTCGAAATAGGACCTAATTAGGGCTTTTGATGAATTGATTAATTGAAAGAATAAAATAAAAAGGGGTGCACTTAGATTTAAGGGCCCAATTTTATGATGTGTAGAGGGTAGAAATAGGACTTTATATTTAATTTAATTAATTAATTAAATGCTTAAAGGGATTAAAATGCAAGATGAAACACACTAAGGTGGGTGCTAAACCTAAGCGTGGAATTGTACCACCCAATTAAGGGAGTACAATTTATGATGCTACATTTAGCCCCCACTTTAGCGGCCATATGACACTATGCACATATGCAAGCTAAAGTATATAAAAGTAAACATTCATGAAAAATGATACATCCATAAGGTGTTGAACGAAGCCCCAACCGTATTTGCAATACATTGTTAGGAACCACATCCTACAAAACCACATTGTTAGATAAAATCACAAAATCACCTAAATGCTTACTAAGTAAATGATGAAATTAGTGGGTAGCTATATGCCCCCCTTGTTTCGGCTTGCTAACTTATTGAGGTGAAACAGGGTATCATGTTTATTGCATCGAATTGTGAAGAGAATTGATGACAAATTCTCAAAACAAGGTTTGTTACAAGATCAAAACTAATGAAAAATCATTTGGTAAGAAATAGAAATAAACCACAATACCAATAGAAGCAAGAGTTTGAGGATTGGATCTCTCTAACACAAGATGAAAAATTAAGCGGAAAATGCAAAATTAAGGTTTGGAAAAAGAATACTCACCTTTTAAGAATTAGGGATCTTTTTTATAAATAAAAGAAGGGAGAGCTCATTATCCAAAGACATCAACCTTCAAGAGTAAAGGGGATCTTTGATAAAGATAACATCTTTAAAAAGAGGAGAAGGAAAATAAGAATACCCACCTTGTCTAATATTTAGGAAAAGAGGATTCTTAGTGAAGGATTGCACACTTTCACTAAGGAGAGCTTATTCATGAAAGATGTGTTACAAGCTAGGGTTGTCATTGCACCAAAAGATCAACCTTTCAATGCTCGATACAACCACTAGACTTATAGAATCCACAGGAGGTTGTTAAACCATGTCGTGAATCCCTGCGAGGGACATTGGCCCACTACCAACAATCCTCCTCCTAGTGTCACTCATCACGGTCTCTATGATTCGAACCTATGACCAAGCTCTGATATCACTTGTTACAATATAGGGTTGTTGCACCAAAATATCGACCTTTCAATGCCTGATACAACCACTAGAATTATACAATCCACAGGAGGCTATTAAACCATGTCGTGAATCCCCACGAGGGACGTTGGTCCACTACCAACAAGATGTATCATTTCAAACAAAGAATAGGTCCCGAACAAATAATACCCATATTCTATGCAAGAAATGACATCGAATGAAAAATACAACTCAACAAAGGAAAGGTGAATCTTTAGAAAAAGAGATAGAAGATACAAATATCATTCTTGCCCCCCAACTATAGAGGCAAGGACATCAAAGAGGGATCATTTATAAATGAAATACTCTTTGATGAATAATGATGAACAATAACTATCCAACAGGTACTGAGAGGGGGGGGTGAATTAGTACAGACAAAAAATTTCTCTGCAACTCAAACAACAGAGACTACACTAACCAGTAAACAACATTACCTATCTCAGTCAAGGCACTAACGGTAAAACATGGTGAGACTGTGAAAAACTCAAACTGGTAACACCTAGATCAATTCAAGACCTAATACCTTATCACAACTTCACCCAAAGGCTTAATCAAGTAATACATCAGAAATACTTATGATGTTTGTATCAACTTGTATTACTACTTAACATAAAATACTAAACCATCACGTGAAAAGCATCACACATGACAAACAGATTTTTCACATGGAAACCCAACTGGGAAAAACCATGGTGGGGATGAATACCCACAAGCTGTTCTTTCAACTCTTCTGAAGTCCACTATGTTAAGAGCCTAGTCCGGTTAAAGACTTTTACAATAGGTTCTACTAGGAACCGATCCTGCTAGGGATCACCCGGTTAAGGGATGGCTAAATACCCGGTTAAAGGTTAGAACCCTATTAAAGGTTACCTCACAAGAGGATTTGAAAAACTTATTGAATTGAGTCACCCTGTTAAAGGATTTACACAAAATCCTGTTAAAGCTACCCAATTAAGGGATTTTCCAACTACTGAAATGATTAGAAGTCAACAGGTAATGCACTGATCTGATAACAGCACACAATGCCAAGGCAGATCCACTTTAGCTTCTTTACTTCTGCAATCACACTTTTGCAAGTAACAACACACTTCTCCAGTCTGGCAAGAATCAAGTATCTCTTCACTTGGATACACACATAACATTTGCCAACAACCATACAATGCAAATCGTCATCAACCTTATAGGAAACAAATAGGTCGGTAGCATAAACCCTAAACCCTAAACATTTAGGTTGTCAATATAGTCGGTCCAATCCTAATCATTCAATCACATTGCATTGAATAGAACAGTCTTGAATAGATCTCAAGACATTCTCCATCACTTGTTCTTTACCACTTCTGGAAGTCGATAACCCATCACGTGCTCTCCACCATTTACAGAGACTTCACACATTTCCAAGGTAGATAGGATCAATCTCCATGCAAGATCCTCAAGGAAATCCTTCACCCGCACAAGGTTGATGTGGCAACACAATCTGATCTTCATTTCAATGCTAACCCATCACAGGATGTCATCGGTAAAATCACATAGACTTGAAATGCATCAACTGGAAACCCTGAAGCTGAGACTACCAACTGGTAGTCATACCAAATGAAACCCCAATACCGATTCATATTTCAACATACCAATTCACCAGTTTGCATATACCAGTTCACATCATAATACTGGTTGTCTTGCCAGTTTGCTTTCTTCAATATTCTGGTTCACTCTTCAGCATATTGACATCAATGACAACATACAATATCATCATGTCATCAATCTCTACACAAATGCCAACAATCTCCCCCTTTGGCATTGATGGCAATATACAAAGATATCTCTCTACTTCACATCTTCTCCCTAATACTGCAGATATCTTCTCTGCTTCACATCTTCTCCCCCTTTGACAACAATGCCAAAGTGGAGGCACAAATAGCTATGTTCCACTATGTTGCTCCCCTTGAGGAGTAGCATCCATCAACACATCAATCCTGAAAAGATTTATCAATGCAATACCTGAGTGATGTAGAGCACACACCTTTAGTTCACCTCTTGAAGGGGCAGTACCCCTAATTCACCTCTTAAATAGGTAAATGTAGCCTTTGGTAGAGGCTTGGTGAATATATCTGCTAACTTCTCCTTACTGGAAATATGTTCCAATACAACTTCTTTGTTTTGAACCTTCTCCCTCAAGAAATGATACTTGAGCTCGAAGTGCTTGGTTCTAGCATGCAAAACCGGATTCTTGGAAATATTAATTGCTCTTGTGTTGTCACAAAATATACTCACCGGTTCAAATACAGAGACTTTGAAACCACTTAATACATGCTTCATCCAAATTGTCTGAGTGCAATTCATAAATGCTGCTACATATTCTGCTTTTGCGGTAGACTGGGAGATACAAATCTGCTTCTTACTCATCCATGAGACTAGTCTACCACCAAGAAAGAATATAGCTCTGGTTGTGCTCTTCTGGTCATCCACATTACCAGCCCAATCAGCATATGTAAACACTTTGAGGTTGAAATCATTATTGTATGGATACCACAATCCATAGTCTGCAGTTCCCTTCAGATATCTAAGAATCCACTTGACTGCTACCAAGTGGGATTCTCTTGGACTTTTCTTGAAACGTGCAGTTATGCCCACTGCATGTGCAATGTCCAGTCTGCTGTGTACTACATGGTGCAACTTACCAATCATTGATTGGTATTCTTTCTCTTTCACCAATGTTGAGTCATCTTCTTTTGATAGTTTACAACCGGTCACCGTCGGTGTACCAATCAATTTGTTGTCTTCCATGCCAAAGGTCTTCAACACCTCTTTGACATACTTGGACTGACAGAATAAGATACCATCTTTCATTTGTTGAATCTGTAGTCCAATGAAGAACTTAATCTCTCCAATTAGTGACATTCCAAATTCCTTCTTCATCTCATCTGCAAATGCATGACTCATCTTGTCATCTCCACCAAAAATTATGTCATCAACAAACACTTCACAGATCAATATTTGATCTCCTTTTGACTTCAGATAGATATTGCTATCTTCACTTGTTCTTTCAAATCCAATCTTTACAAGATGTGAGTGTAAGAATTCATACCATGCTCTAGGTGCCTTCTTCAATCCATACAAGGCTTTATGTAGCCTACACACCATGTCACTATCTTCTGATAGGGAAAATCCATCTGGTTGCTCTATATACACCTCCTCTTCAAGTATTCCATTCAGGAATGCAGATTTTACATCCATTTGATACACTTTGAATCCCTTGAAGGCTGCATATGCAAGAAGCATTTGAACTCCTTCCAATCTAGCTACTGGAGCAAAGGTTTCTCCATAGTCTTCTCCTTATTCTTGAGCATATCCCTTACACACCAATCTGGCTTTGTTTCTTACCACTGTGCCATCTTCATTCAGCTTATTTTTGAAAACCCATTTGGTGCCAATGACAGTTTTATGCTCAGGTCTGGGTACAAATGACCATGTACCATTCTTTTCTATCTGGTCAAGTTCCTCTTCCATAGCCTTGATCCAATCTTTGTCTTTATGTGCCTCTTTAAAAATTTTAGGCTCAAATTTAGAGATCATGCAAGAATTTTCTCTGACCTTTCTTCTTGTAAGAATTCCTGCATCCTTATCTCCTATAATCCGCTTTGGATCATGATTCAGCTTAACATATCTAAGAATGATCTTAGCAGATTCCTCTTGCTTTTCTTGTTCATCATCATCTTCATCAGCATCAGCATCTACCGGTGTAGGAGCACTGTTACTGGTACTAGGTTATTTTGCAACAAGTTCCTAGAAGGTTACAACCGGTTCATCTACCACTTGCTCACTATTAGTTTCCTCAGGTTTCTTAGAGGTTTCATCAACTCTAACATTGATACTTTCAACAATTCTCTGAGTCCTATTGTTGAAACATTTGAGATCTTTTCTCTTGGTGGAATACCCTAGGAATATTCCCTCATCACATTTTGCATCAAACTTGCTTTAGTGTTCACTCCTCTTGATATAACACTTGCTACCAAACACTCTAAAGTAGCTTACTACAAGAGTCTTACCGGTCCAATACTCATAAGGTGTTTTATCCTTACCTTTCTTGATGAGTACCCAGTTCATAGTGTAGACTGCAGTGCTCACCGCTTCTCTCCAAAAAGTGTGAGCAACCTTTCCTTGAATTAGCATTGTTCTGGCTACTTCAACTACTTCTGGTTGTTCCTCTATACTAGGCCATTTTGTTGTGGAGTCCGGGGGGCAGGCAGTTGCCTCTTGATGCCATTTTCTTCACAGTATTTATTGAATTCTCCAGAGGTGAAGTCACCTCCTTGATCGATTCTAAGGCATTTGATTCTCTTACCACTTTCTTTTTCAACAAGTGCTCTAAAGGCTTTAAACTTTCCAAAAGCTTCAGACTTGTCTTTCAAGAATGTGACTCACATCATTCTTGACCAATCATCAGTAAGAATCATAAAGTACCTATCTCCTTGAACACTCCTAGTTTTTATAGGACCACACAAATCAGTATGCACAAGATCAAGTAAATTATCTGTTGTGAAAGATTTACCTTTGAAGGTTTAGGAAGACATTTTCCCCAGTTGACATTCTCTACACAAAGGGTTCTCCAGCTTCTTTAGCACAAGCAATCCTCTAATTGCCTTTATCTTACTGGCCTTTACAATGTTATCAAAATTTACATGACAGAGTATCCTATGCCATATCCAACTATCATCATACTTAGCCATTAGGCCTTGGCTGATATTTGCATTTAACTGAAATAGGTTACCTTTGGTCTGCATACCGGTGGCCATCAGTTCACCATTCTTTCCCTTTATTTTGCATACTCCATCTTTGAATTCCAGAGTGAGTCCATTATCATTCAGCTGAGCAACACTCAAAAGGTTATGCCTGATACCTTCTACCCAATACACATTATCGGCACTGCTTTTTCCATTTAGAGAGATAGACCCTTTTCCTTTTACCATACAAGGTGCATCATTACTAAATCGGACTACACCTCCATCATACTCTTCCAGAGACAGAAACTTTCTTCGATCACCAGTCATGTGGTGAGAACAACCACTGTCAATAATCCATTCATTTGAGTTATCAAAGCGGGAGACAAGAGCCTTCTTGTCTGACACATCTTCCTTGACAGCTACAAATACTATGTCTTCACTTTCTTCATCTTCTGATTCATCATCAATGACACCTTCATCAACTGCAACAAGATAGTTTCTCCTATTTCCTCCTTTGAACCTTTTGAACCTCTCTGGTTTGTCCTTATTATCACCATTAGGATAGTTCACAGCAATGTGTCCTATCCTATTGCAAGAAAAGCATTTCAAAGGGAGCTTACCTTTGTATTTACCAATTCCCTTAGGAAGTCTCTTCACTAGAAGAGCTTCAAATTCCATCAAGATTTCTTCGTCATCCATATCTCTGCTTTGTCTAGGTTCACAAATGGTACTAACTTCTTTACCCTTTCTAGATAGTGCAACAAATGCTTTAAAGGTTGAATCAGTCTTCTGAACACTTCCATCATAACTGTTTAGCTCATAAGCGGTCAACTTAGCAGGGATAGAATCAAGGGACACCTTTGTCTTGTCAATAGATCTCAACTCCTGAATAGCGGCAACCCTTATTGCTTAGACTGGTGATAAGGTTCTCAAGACTTTTCTCACAATGGTGGGATCATCTATTTTGCCTCCTGCACTCTTGATGTCTCCTACAACAGTTTTGATTCTTATCCCATACTATTGAATGGTCTCTCCTTCAACCATTCGCATATCTTCAAGCTTTCCTCTAAGGCTTTCTTCCTTAGCCTACTTTACATGCTCATCACCGCCATAGATAGACTCCAAAGTATCCCATACATCTTTGGGATTGTCTTTATCCTGAACATATGTAAACTCAACATCAGATAGGCTGTTGATAAGAGCTTCCATTACTTGTCTATTCTCCTGAATTTCTCTTCTTTGTGAGAGTACTGGTAGGGACAACATAAGTATTCTCAACATAGTTTTAGTGTTGAGCACCCACACTCTTAAGGTATATCTTCATTCTGTCCTTCCATATCTTAAAGTTGTCTCTGTTGAACTTAGGACCTTCCCTCTTCATCATTAGCATAGGATCTTTTCCTTAAAAGGTTAAGCTTATAGCATAGAGGACCTGGAGGACGCTCTGATACCAATTGATGAATAATGACGAACAATAACTATCCAACAGGTACTGAGAGGGGGGGTGAATCAGTGTAGATAAAAACTTTCTTTGCAACTCAAACAGTAGAGACTGCACTAACTAGTAAACAGCATTACCGATCTCAGTCAAGGCACTCTCAGTAAAACACAGTGAGACTATGAAAAACTCAAACCGATAACAGCTAGATCAATTCAAGACCTAATACCTTATCACAACTTCACCCAAAGGCTTAAGCAAGTAATACAATAGAAATACTTATGATCATTGAATTAACTTGTATTACTACTTAACATAAAATACTAAACCATCACATGAAAAACATCACACATGACACACTGATTTTTCACGTGGAAACCCAACTGGGAAAAACCACGGTGGAGATGAATACCCACAAGTTGTTCTTTGAACTCTTATGAAGTCCACTCTGTTAGGAACCTAGTCTGGTTAAAAACTTTTACAATAGGTTCTGCTAGGAACCGATCCTGCTAGGGATCACCCAGTTAAAGGTTAGAACCCTGTTAAAGGTTACCTTGCAAGAGAATTTGAAAAACTCATTGAATTGAGTCACCCTGTTAAAGGATTTACACAAAATCCTATTAAAGCTACCTGGTTAAGGGATTTTCCAACTATTGAAATGATTAGAAGTCAACAGGTAATACACTGATCTGATAACAGCACACAATGCCAAGGCAGATCCACTTTAGCTTCTTTACTTCTGCAATCGCACTTTTGCAAGTAACAACACACTTCTCTGGTCTGGTAGGAATCAAGTATCTCTTCACTTGGATACACACATAACATTTGCCAACAACCTTACAATGAAAATCATCATCAACCTTATAGGAAACAGATAGGTCGGTACCATAAACGCTAAAACCTAAACATTTAGGTTGTCAATATAGTCAGTCCAATCTCAACCATTCAATCACATTACATTGAATAGAACAGTCTTTAACAGATCTCAAGATGTTCTCCATCGCTCGTTCTTTGCCACTTCTGGAAGCTGATAACCCATCACGCGCTCTCCATCGTTTATAGAGACTTCGCACATTCCCGAGGTAGATAGGATCAATCTCCATGCAAGATCCTCAAGGAAATCCTTCACGCGCACAAGGCTAACATGGCAACACAATCTGATCTTCATTTCAATGCTAACCCATCATAGGATGTCATCGATCAAATCACACAGACTTGAAATGCATCAACTGGAAACCCTGAAGCTAAGACTACCAACCGGTAGTCATACCAAATGAAACCCCAATGCCGGTTCATATTTCAACATACTAGTTCACCACTTCGCATATACCGGTTCACATCATCATACCGGTTGTCTTGCCAGTTTGCTTTCTTCAATATTTTGGTTCACTCTTCAGCATATTGACATCAATGACAACATACAATATCATCATGTCATCAAGCTCTGCACAAATGCCAATACTCTTCCAAGAGAAAATAGATCCTCATCAAGGATAAGAACGTCCATAACATAAAAGGGTTCTTTATAAAAGATACCACTTATTGAAGAAAAGAATCACTTTGGCATTCATGATACATCAAGAGACTCTAGGATTGTTGGCTTCACTAACTCAGATTTTGTCGGTGATGTTAATGATTGGAAGTTTACTTCTAGTTTTGTCTTTTTGTTTTGGTTCTAACCCTTTTGCATGGTCTTGCAAGAAGTAATCTCCTATTGCATTATCATCTACTTATTCTGAGTATCATGAAACTCTTCATGCTAGTCAAGAAGTTTTATGGTTTCATCAGTTTTTGATAGTTTGGTTTTCCTCTTTTTGGTCCCACTATTCTTTGGTGTGTTAATCAACTTTCCATTCACATTTCTCGCAACCCAATGGAGTATCAACAAACTAAGCACATTAAGATCCAAATTCACTTCATTCAACAATTGATTCAGGATAGTATGCTCAGCTTGGATTACATACCTATAGAGGAGCAGATTGCAAACATCTTCACTAAGCCCTTGACATCCCCTTGTTATCTTCAATTGTTGTCAATTCTTGGGGTGAAGAAGGAAACTATCCTTGAGGAGTCTATCTGAGGACTTCCTTTTTAGCAGCTCATGTATTATATCTCTCACTTTTGGAAAGGTGTTTTTTTCCCAGGTGATTTTTCTCTCCTCCACTAAGAGAGACTTCATTTGTCTATACATGGGTACCTAATTAGTTATTTTGTTTTTGGGACCCATTTTGTATTAATACATTCAGAGTTTTTTTACTCACCTTGAGTTTCACTTAAGTGGGGATGTTGGTGTATTTTTATCTACTAGTTGCTTTTCTACAACTAATTATGCTTTTTCGTTTAAGTTCACTTAGGAGTGCTTGCTTCTTGTTTAGTTTTTGTGCATCTAGTTTAGCTAGAGTTGAGATTTTTTTATCTCCTCTTACTTGCACTTTAGCTCTCCTATTTTGAGATTAGGTCATCTTTGTGCTTTCTTTATAAGCATCTCATTATACAATTGTAATTCATTTTGTAATCTTTGATTTTGAGGAATATAGCTTTGTTTTGTTGCTCTTATTTGTGGAAGGTGGTCTTTGTTTGTCATTTGATCTTAAGGGATTGTATTGTTGCAAAATTCAACATGGTATCAGAGATCAATATTTACTTCAACCTAGTATCAGAGCTCAATCTTCAATTCAATTGTTATTAAGCATATAATATCTTTCTTGATCTCTTTTTTGTGATAGGTGTTTTGCTTGCAGATGAATATTGCCTCATGTGGTTGTGTCATCAAATTCTATAAACCCCATCCTTTATTTTTTTTCTTGTGTACTATATTTCCTACATATATCACTTCCAAATGGGATCAAGGACTATGCAGTTCTATTGTCTATCTAGGTTTGGTGTAAACTATATAGTGGGTACACAAGCCTTTCTAGGGTCATTGTCCTAAACACTTTCTTTATGGTTGATACCCATGAAGGGAAGCTTTAATTATAAACAAATAGTCACCTTGACTATTACTCGTGCTAAAATCAATAAATTCGTATTCCTAAAATAATACCATCCTTGAAATTGTTGAAACTAAATTTTCATTGTCGATATTGAATAACAAGTAATATAAACAAAATCATATGAAAGACCTTTGTAATCATACTTGGGGTTTGCTAAGTCTTAACTAATATTTTTAAATTAATTTAATTTAATATTTTAAAATTATCAATCATCTAAGAGGGATACTCACCCCTTGGAAATATTATCAACAAGATGTTCCTTATTTCTCGTCAACGCTTTATATGGATGATGCCATAGACATCATTATTGCAGTTGTGTTCTATAGATGTAGTAGCTCAAGTGCGATGACATAATATGTGAGCATGAGCTGGAGGCACCGTTAATACCAAATACTACTAGTTTTTGTTTCAAATTTCTTGTTTAAGTTTTCTAACTAAGAAATAAAAATGACTCGTATGCAAACTAAAAGATTGAAAAGAAACTAAATATTTTGAAAAGATATAATTCAATGCATACTAACTTCTTGAAATAAATTTAATGACTTTGTAAGATTCATTCCAATATTACCAAATTCTTTGAAAATAACAAAATTTGGAAAAGATATAATTCAACATGTACTTAATGCTTGAAATAAAATGAATTCAACAAACACTGCATATTTGAAAGGAACTAATTTCTTTAAAGAATAACAAATCATCTGACAATAATTGCTAGGAGAAGAGTTCAACTAGTTTTAATTGCTAAATATAAAGTTATTTTGGATGTGACCTCTAGTTAACAAATAACATAAGCTAACACTATCAACTAAATTCTCTCTACAACATTAAACCATGACCTTATATTAAATGCCTTTAAAGTAAATTAACTAGTACTTGTTATTTAAAAGGGAGCTATTTACTTTGGAAGAATAGAATTCAATGAATACTAATTGTTTGAAATAAATATAATTAATTTTGTAATTCAATTAATACTAAAAAACTTGAGAAAGAACTTATTATTTTGAAAAATAAAATTCAATAAATTTTATTATGTGAAATAAATCTAATTACTTTAGAAATTGTGATGGTGAAAAATAGGATCGGGTAGGCTAAGGACCTAACCCAACTTTCAACCATACATTGAAATACGAAAGAGCCTAAGGAAGTGATTCACTTTTACTAATTCTTGTGAAAGAGAGTCAAGGAATACTCTTAGGGTTTCTATTCCTTTTTTGCTATGAAAGGGAGTGTGCAAAATGCAATGCAATGATCAACTATGCTAAAAGATGAGCACGGATGCAAGCATAAAATGAAAATACTAAAATTTGCAGATTTGAAACTGAGAGATTGAGTACAGAGGAGGAAAAGGAACTCAGAGGTGCACCTGTCACTAAAATTGGATGTTGACTGAGCAAGACCAAGATGCAACGCCCTGGTCCCTATCACTGTACTGAGCTGGGGTCTAAAACCTGTAAATTTGAGATTTTGCACTACTAAAATACCACAAGAAGTAGGAAAAAACAAAGGACTAGGGTGCCACACCTTGGTCTTGGACTAGGGCACCACGCCTTACTCCCTGAAGAATTAGGATGGTTTCTATCCTTGAATCTGCACCTGTGAGTTCTATTAGTTCTGAAGATCGTGCGTCTATTGGATTTTTGTACCTGCACCTACAACTTGAAAAATGGTGTCTAGGGTGGCTATATAGGGTTTTTCCTTAGTCAAACCCCTTGTTTTGGTGATTCCCACCTCCACAAATAATTGATAATGTACCGAAAAATGTGTGTGCAAGAATCTTGTGTGTATGCAAGATCCTAGATGAAAAAGAAATTAAATCTAGAGTTCTACCCTACTCTTAGAGAGTAAACCCTAAATGAATGCAAATGTAAATGTAAATGCTTCAAATATCAAATGCAATAATGGATCTAAAGAATGAATTTCAATCTGAAAATAAGTATTATGAAGCTCATACAAAGATATGAAAATAACATGAAACCATACCAAATCCTAAGGGAGAGGTACAAGTCAATCAACAATCGGTGATCTCCTATTATTCTTCAATATCTCCAAAGCTTCAATGGATGATGAATATGGTTCATGAAGACTTCATAAATTCTTGATTTTCTGATTGAAGACTCCACATAACTTGTACTTTCACTTCGTAAGAGGCCCCTTCAATTGCTTGTGTTGGATCCTTCAAATGAGGAAAGGAAAGGAAAGGCTATATGTATGAAACCCTAACTTTGTTTTTTATCATAAGCCGACCTAAAAATGATATTGTTTTGCACCAAGTCGGTTTTAAACATTATAATATCACCAAAACATGATCCCAAAATTCAGGGAGAAAAAGTAGGGACTGGTGGGATTTTGATGAATTGATTAATTGAAATAATAAAATAAAAAGGGGCGCACTTAGATTTAAGCGCCCAATTTTATGATGTGTAGAGGAATGAAAGAGGACTTTAGATTTAATTAAATTAATCAATTAAATGCTTAAAGACAAATTAAAATTCAAGATGCAACACATTAAGGCGAGTGCTAAACCTAAACATGGAATTGTACCACCCAATTAAGGATGTACAATTTACGACGCTACAAAAATAAACACTAATTAAAAATTGAACTAATACTAATCATTAAATATGAATCTCATTAAATAATTCTGAACACTTTTTAAATAGTAAAGGTTAAATACTTCCAAATAAAATCCATATGTTTCATTTCTTGCTAATCAATCAATTTATACCTAAGTTCTTAAAAACTGATAAATACTAAATTCTTTTACAAAATGTAATGATAAATTAATTCATTTATTTATTTGAAGTAGTGATACATGTGTCTATACTTGCCTACATAAAAGAACCTTGTCAAATTAAAATTATTACAAATGAACTATTACTTTGCACTTAAAATTTACAAAGTGATTTAAAAGAAACATTTTTGTAGTAAAAATTCAATTATTTATTTTCTCACTAAATGAACAAAATTATTACAAATGAACTATTACTTTGCACTTGAAATTTACAAAGTGATTTAAAAGAAACATTTTTGTAGTAAAAATTCAATTATTTATTTTCTCACTAAATGAACAAACGATGAGATTTCTAAACTCTCTTTGCTTGATAAGATGAGAATCCAAATCTAGAATAACTAAATCTATCTTTTTTTTCATTTAGATGGCTAAGGTAATGAATTTTTTTATTCAATTCAAAATTTTATCAATCTAATGTAAATAGCATTTTCTTTTAGTTTTAAACTAAGTAGTTTAAAGGTCTAGACGAAAATCTTCATTCTTTGGTTTTGCTTCAATTTATTTCCTAAATTTCTCATTAAATAAATTATTGGTTTCATGGATTGAAAATCAAAGTATTTAGTTTTGTTATCATTTCTAAATATTTAACCAAATTTATTATGTAATTTTCAACGAATTTTTCATTGCATAATAATTTTAATTAAGATTAATGCCTTTTAGAACAATTCATAATAATTTATCTCACTTAATTATTCTTTTTTCTTTTTTAATATAAAAACAAAATTAAATTATATGAATACAATCTTTATCAGCCATTTTAACTTTGAAACCTGACTATATATAAAATTCATGTATACTAATTTCATTGAAAAATATCTTTAAAAAATAATTTTAAACATTAACAAATGTCTTTAAAAATAATATATTTAATTGTACAAATTTAAATATTAATAGACTTGACCATTCTCATTTATCTTAATACTTTACATGGTGAAATCTATCTTTGCAACATAGAATCAAGCTAACTAATTTCTTTAATTTATTTTGCACTATAAACTAAACTATTATCAAATGCTTTTGAAAATATTTTGTTATTAAGTATTTCTAAGACTAATTACTTTCTAAAAATCTTTAATCTTTTTAATAAATTTGATCTAAATTTAATGTCTAGTGATTAGTCAACTTTGTAATTTAATAAAAACTACTCACTAACCTTGGTGGAACTATCAATAATGTCACGAGTTAACAACCTCCCTGTTATTTTCTATACTCGTTCGTTCATCCCTTTCGTAGATTGCGCACATAGGTAGAGGAACATGGGGAATATGGATATGGTATTGGCGATTAACAAGAAGATCCCTATTTTTTCCACCCATTCATTATCATTCTACATAAAATAGATGATGGCTTGCTCAAGTGTCTGATCCGAGTTTCTTTCTTGTCCCCTACTTAGTGAGTCAGTCAAACCAACTTGGTCTCCATCGACACACTATAGAATGAACCCATTAATTTAGTATATTACTAATAAAAGAATATTATCATTTAATAAAAAATATTTCTTTATATATAAGATACATATAAAATCATTGACAAAGATAACAAAAAAATTAAAAGTAGTACATTTTAAATTAATTACTATAAAAAAATTATTTATGGTATTTAAGACAGTGTTACATTATTATTTATGGCATCTGTGCAGAGGTCTACTGAAGCGCTGGCTAGGGCCAAGAGGCCCTAGTTGCATCCTGCCCTTGCTCTATTTTTCTTCTCTGTTCTCCATGTTGCGTTTGGAGTTTGGGGGTTGGTTTGGCATTCTAGAGGGGTGTGCAATTTCCTTTGTTTGTAGTGGTGTGGTTTGTGCATAGGGGCTAGTACGAGGAGGTTTCTGCATTGGTCAGTTTTACCTTGGCTGGATCACTAGCTTGGAGTCTTTCTTTCTTGGTTATTTCTCTATATTTGGTGCATGCAAGTGGTGGATATCGTTGGTGTAGAGTTTGATTTAGTTTAGTTTTTGGAGGTGCTTTTTTTGGTGTGATCTTGCATGGCTTTGCATGTAGATTCTTCATTTAAGCAGGGCCTTTATTTCAAGGATGTTGTGATGGGAGGCTCCTCTCCTCCTAATATGCACCATAATCCTGTCTTTGGATTGAATGGTTTTTGTTATAGTGAAAGGTCTTCTCAGAAGGGGGATTTTAGGCTTGCAAAGTTGAATGGATGCCTAGCTAGGAGTGAAGATAGGCCCATTCTTGTGATTCGCCCTAAAGTTGTAGAGGAGGATGTCTCTTATTTATCCAATCATGCATGATCTATAAATTCATGGGGATTCATTTCTCCCTTCTGTTCTTAGAATATTGGGTATGACACACATGGAATCCAGAAGGGGATATGGAGGTGTTGCTTACTGATAATGGTTACTTTTTCGTGATCTTTTCTTGCATCTCAGACAGAAATAAGGCCTTCGAGGGGGGGCCTTATTTCTATAATCAATTCGGGCTCTCTCTCAAACCTTGTCATATTGGCTTTAATCCTTCAGAGGAGCTTCCTTCATGGGTCCTAGTTTGGGTGAGGCTTACCAGCTTTAATCCTTTGCAACAGCTTCCTTCATGGGTCCCATTTTGGGTGAGGCTTCCTTGGTTCCCACTGGAATTCTGGAGAGAAGACATTTTTCATAAAGTGGCCTCGCTGCTTGGAAAATATATAGGCCCATGACATTAGACCTTGAATAAAAAGGTAATCACTTTTACTCATGTGTGTATTGAAATTGATTTAAGTAAACCTTTGCCAAACACCATGGAAATTCAATTGGGTACCAACTCTTGGATCCAACAAATTGATTATGAAACTCTTCCATTTGGTTGTCGGATTTTTCATGAGTATGGCAATTTGTAATGGATGTGTCATAAATCCAACCCTATTAGGGATATTGGTAATGTCAATACTTATCCATCACCTAAGAAGGATAAGGGGAAAGCACTAGTGGTGGAAGATAAGGAGGGTATTATTCCAGTCAAAACCAAGAACAAAGGAAGAGGTCAAAAAAGGATCCTAAATGATAGACAGAGAGATGAAGGTTTTAACAAATTTGATGTGTTAGAAGCTAAGGAGTAGGTTGATGATGCCCTTGTCGATATACCCATTAAGAAATAAGCCATGGATATTGGGAAATCAATTATTGAGTAGGATATTTCTCCTCCTTGTGAGCCAAGGCTGGAGGTCCTATTTCTCAAATGGATATAGATTCTCTTTTAGTGAATTTCAAGATGTTGGAAACTAGCAGATCCAAAGAAGGAAATGAGTGTTCCCCCTTAAAGGGATTAGAGGTTAAGGAATCTAGAAAAAATAGTGGATATTCTAATGTTTTGGGCCTACATCAGAAAATTTTAAAGGGACCTGTTGAGAAGCTTGCAAATGTGGGTCGCAAGAAGGATCAAGAAAAGGTCAAGTTAATTGGTGAAACTTTGATACAATCAGGGTCAGTGAAGACCATTGACTCTCATTTCTCATAGGCCCAGAAATGATTGTGTTATCTTACAATGTTAGGCGTATGAATAGCATCCCTAGACAAAAGGCTATTCAGGATTTAATTAGTTATCATTGTCCTAATGTTGTCTTTATTCATGAAACTAAATTAACTGTCGAAGGGTTACTTAATAAAGCTTCTAGGATCTGGTCTTGTGGATTTTTTCAAAGAGTTGGATCCCATGGTAGTTCGGGTGGGTTGGCACATTTTTGGGACCCATGGAAGGTTACTACTCTTTAATGGATTCAAGTTGGTCTTCTATCTGTATGGTGGCCTCCCACTTGGAATCTAGTGAAGTTTGTCTTTTTACTAATGTTTATGTTCCTACTGATTTTAGGGGCAAGTTACAACTCTAGGACCATGTTAGACTTGTTCACTCTATTGTGCCTTTCCTTCCTTGGAATTTGGTTGGGGACTTTAATGTAATTTGTTGCTTCAAGGGGAAAAGAGGGGGATTATTTAGGCTAGACCCCTCTTCCATTCTCCTATGTGATAGTATTGATATGTTGAATATTATAGATATGAAATTGAGTAATTGCATTTTTACTTGGAACAATAAGAGATGTGGAGAAGATGTTATTTCAAAGAGATTGGATAGGTTTTTGGTCTCCTTCTTCTGGTTGGGGGATAGATGGACTTCCAGTTTGACAATTCTAGATTGGAAAGGCTCGGATCATTGGCCAATCAAAATCTCAACTATTTTTTATAGTCTCAAAGAACCCATCTTTTAAATTTCAACTCATGTGGCTTCATGATTCTTCTCTCCAAGACTCGGTGACTTGTTGGTGGTGTGAAGGTGAACCTGCTCATGGTAGGGCTACGTATTCATTTGTTAAAAGATTGCAATATCTGAAGTATAAGCTCAAGAAGTGGAATAAGCATTAGTTTTAGAATTTATATATTAATGAGAGAGTGGCTCAAGACTGGTTAGATAGTATCACTCGGTTGATACGTGATCAAGGGCTTAGTGTGGAGTTAAGTAGGAAAGAGACTCAAGTGGTTAAGGAGTGGGAAGAATGGGATCTTACAAAAGAAATATTTTGGAAGTAGAAATCTCTCATTGATTGGTTGCAAGGAGATAAGAATATTATTTTATTTCATAATTCTTGTAAGGTTAGGAGAAATGGTAATTTCATTTCTTCTCTTGTCTCATTGGTGGGTTCTCAACTTTCTTCTATGGGTGAGTTCTCTTTTGAGGATTCTCACTACTTCTCTTCTTTGTTCATTGAAGACTCCCTAGATGTTGATGAAGAGGTTGTCACTATCCTAGATTGTATTCCCTCTTTGGTTTCTAATGAGATGAATGAGGATCTCCTTCGGCCCATCTCTCTAGAGGAATTGGAAGGTGTTGTTTTTCAAATGAAGAAGGGTAAGGCCCCAGGCCCAAATGGCTTTCCTATTAATTTTTCAGGTTTGCTAGGAAATTATTAATTTGGATCTTTTAAAGGTGGTTCAAGAGTCTTGGAGAAATAATATGTTGAGGGTCATGAATTCCACCTTTTTGCCTCTTATTCCAAAAAAGGATGATGCAAATAGTCTAGAGAAATTTCATCCCATTTCTTTGTGTAATTTGGTTTACAAGATTATCACCAAATTGATTGCAAAAAGACTTAAGCCATGCCTAAAGACTTTGATTCCAGAGGAGCAAGGTAGGTTTGTTTCTGACAAGCAGATTTTGGATGGGGTTGTGATTGTTGTTGAGGCTATTCATTCTATGGTCACTTCTAAGGGCAAGACCATGTTCATCAAGCTTGATATAGCCAAGGCTTATTATAGAGTCAAATGGTCATTTCTTTGAAAAATCCTCCTTACTTTTGGTTTTTTTGGTGATTGGGTTAATTGGGTCATGAGTTGTGTTAATTCTACTTCTTTCTCTATTCTAGTGAATGGAGAGCCTTATGAGTTGTTTAGTTCCTCAAGGGATCTACAACAAGGATATCCCATATCCCCTTATTTGTTTATCATCATGGCTAAGGGGATTGACAAGTTTATCAAGTCTCAAGTTAGATTGGGTCTTATTCAGGGCTAGAGTTGGTGCAATAGTTTGCCTTCATCTTCTCATATTTAGTTTGTTGATGAAACTGATTTGTTGGGTTTGGCTAGAATTAATGAAGTAGACAATTTTAGAAAGGCTTTAGACATTTATGTAGCTACCTCTGGGCAAAGAGTTAATGAGACCGGGTCTTCTATTTTTTTCTTTAACACTCCTCACCTTATTCATAATAGAATTGCTCCTACTCTTAGATTTCATATTGGTTCTCAGCCTTTGGTTTACCTTAGGATCCCCCTTGGTGTGGGCTCTCAATGCAAAATATTTTGGAAAGAGATTATGGATAAGGTTTGTAAGAAGGTCAAACATTGGACATTTCAGTAGCTATCTTTGGCAGGTAGGGTGACTCTCCTTAAGTTAGTGGTGCAAACTCTTCCTATTTACAGATGCTTTGTGCAAGTTCACACTTCTATTTTTATAAATTTTTGATGCTCTTTCTCAGCAATTCCTCTGGTTTATTAATCTCCTTTCTTCAAAATGGAGTTTGGCTAGATGGGAGGTTGTTTGTAGGCCTTAGGATAAGGATGGTCTAGGGATTCGATCTATTGGTTTGATTGCTCATGCTCTAGCAGCTAAGTTATATTAGAGGTGGTGTATGTGCCAAGACCAGGGATGGGCTAAAATCCTTACTCATAAATACCTCTAGGGAGTAACCAGCTTAGATGTTCCTTGGTGTTTTTTGGATGGTAAGGGGTCCATGATTTGGGAGACCCTCAAGTGAGGGGCTAAGCTCATAAGGGAGGGTCTTTTTTGGGTTTGCAATAGAGGTTTTGAAGCTCTTTTTTGGCATGATTCTTGGGATGGATATCCTCTAATCATTTTTTCAGTTTCCTCATCTCCATTCTCTCTATGGTGTCTTGTTTGGAGCTAGTTGGAATAGGGTGGAAGAATTTAAGACTACTAAGATTAAGGGCCATTTGGATGTGACTTGTTGGAAGGGTCCTCAGGACTAGCCACCTGGTGGTATTATGGATGATTTCCATGAGTTAGGTGGTATCCTTGCTAGTAGACTTTGTAGCTCCCTAAGGGGTAGGGATACTTAGCTTGGAGCACGAACCCAAAAGGAAAATTTAATGTGGAGTCAAGTTATCTGGAATTGGCTAGATAGTTGTATGGCTTGGTTAAGGTGCCTTGGTGGAAGCAAGTGTGGAATAGGTTCTCTTGGCCTAAATATAATTTTTTCCTTTGGTTGGTGCCTCAAAATAGGTGTCTCATTTGGGAGAATTTGAGGAAGAGAGGCTTTCAGGGCTCTTCTATCTATGTTCTTTGTTATTCTAGTGAGGAATGTTCTTCACATCTTTTCTTCTAGTGTTCTTATGCTAGGGAGGTTTGGCACTTCTAGTGGGGTTCGTGGAATCACTCTTGTGTGCACACTACTTCTCTTGTTGAATTTTGGGATAGTTTGGGTCGCCCCCCAATGAAGGATTCTTTTCTTCAAGTTGCTTGGATGGTGAGCCCCTCCTTTATTATTTAGAATCTTTGGCTTGAAAGGAATTGAAGGATTTTTCAAGATTAAAATATGGCTAGTAAGCATTTGTGGCTTCCGATTCTTAGTAAGCTTCAAGAGACTATTTGGAAAAGTGTGACTTATCTGAGACTTGCGATGCTAGTGATTTGGTGGTTATAAGGAATCTTAACTTGGTTGGGAATGTCTCAACCTCCTCTATTGGTAAAAGAGTCAGGAACACCAAACAGAGGATTCAAAGAGTTGGGCGGTGGCTTACTCCTCCTAAGGGATTTTTGAAGATCAATACTTGTGGCTCTTCTAGAGGGAACCTAGGGCATACGGGTGTTGGTGGAATTGGTAGGGATGGTAATGGTAATTTTGTGTTATTTTTTTTTCTCCTATAAGAATCACCAATATAATAATTTTATGGAGGCTCTTTCTATTCTTCAAGTTGTGGAGAGAGGGTGTGCCCTTGGGTGGAAATGAATTATCTATGAATCGGACTCTCGGGTGATGGTGAATATATTGAAGGAGCATACATTAGATAGTTTTAATTGACAACTTACCTTGGTTGCAAGGCAGATTCTGCAAGTTTGATCTTTTTTGGAACATATTTCTTTTTGGCATATCCCTTGTGAATGGAATAAAGTGGTCAACTACCTGACTAAATGGGCTTCCAAGAACCTTGTCAAGTGGGATGAGTAGGACTGGGTCTCTTGCCCTCTGATTACATTGAGACTTTGGAGAACTTAATTTTGGAGGACAACTAGGTGTCGTTTCTTTCCTCGATTCTTAGGGAATATCTTCTGGCTTTTGTGATGTTTGTGGGTTTCTTTGGGGCTCTACTTGGTTGGTGCTTTTTGGTTGTGTATTGTTCTTTCTGATTCAATAAATTTTTACCTCCATTTTCTAAAATAAAGGTTTTATTATTATTATTATTATTATTATTATTATATAGCGAGTTGGATTAACAAGTTTATTTATTTATTAGTTAAAATGATATTAAAACTGTAAATATATTATTTTTGTATGGAATTATTAATAGCTTTTTAAGCTATACTTATTTTCTTTCTTTCTTTTCAAATAACTAAAACTAATATAATTATAAAATAAACAAATATAACTTAAATTTTATTTAATTTTAAAATGAGAATTTTGTTATAAAAAATCAAATAAAATTAAGATAGTTTTTGTAATCTTAACAATTTCCTAATTGAAGAACCTCCAAACCTCTTTGATTGCTTTTTAGCTCTTCTTCATGTTTCTTACGAAATCCTTAACTTGTCTTCAAAATTATTTCTCAAATAATTCCTTGCAAAATTTCAAAAGAAGAAACTTCAAAGAAAACATCTCAAATAATTTCCTACAAACTTCTCAAAACAACTTCCAGAACTTATTAAATGCAACAATATCCTTCTAATTTATAGATTTTGAAGATGTACAATATTTTTACCATTAGTAAGGATAAATTTCAAATTAGAGAAAGATTATCCAATTAACTTTTAAGTAATAGTTGTCAGAGAATATGTTGAAACTAGAATTGTAACTCTCATGTCATAATATTGCTAAGTTATCCTTATTCATCTTTTTTCAAAATAAAATTTATAACCCTCAATAAATAGTTTGTCATATGTTAAAGCTTCTTCTTTTAATTTTTTTTTTGGGTAAATTAATAGTTTGTATGGGCCAACACCCTTTATATTAACTTTAAACTTGCTCACATTTCATTTACATATTCTGCAAAATGGCTTATTCACTAATTAAACAAAATCCAGTGATAAGTCATATAACTGTCTATCTACCCATAATCCATAGCTACATAGGCCAAAATTGCAGCATCCCACTTACAGAGTTATATTCCAGCGCCCCCCTAAAAAGTAGAAATTACAGCTTGTATTTAGAAAGAACAAAAACAAACATAGTTTTAGGCCTTTCTTCCCTTCTTGATTACAAACGGACCCTCAGACCTCCTTGGCTCCCCGTTTGTGCCCACAAGTGTCCTCTATTGTCAATCACCTCCTTCACGAGTTTAGACCTCATCTTCCTCACTGTCCAACTTCGTCTTTAAAATATTAAATTACACCTAAATAAAAATTGATTTTTAAAATGAATAGGGTCTTTCAACTTCATAAAAAGGTAAAAATAGCCTACTAAAAAACAAAGTAATAACTCCTTTTGTCTTAAAAAAAGACTGCCCACTTCTTATCTATAAGTCAAGGTTCTTCTTACACCTCTTACACTCTCCTAAATGCTTTTTATACCATTATAAATGGTAAAATTATCTTCCATTTTATTTGTGTGTCATTATCTCCTCTTTCTTCTACACCATGTGCTTAAAGATAATATTTATATCTAAATATATATTTGCAATAAAAATCATAATTTAAAATGTGCATTTTTATTATTTTTATTTTATATTTGAATTAATAACTATCATAGATGTTGGTATTGGCATCTTGTGGTGAAAGTTGTGTCATCATTCTTGCCATCAAGGTTCAAACCTCGTTGGGGTGCTAGTGTTGAATGGGGATGAGATCCCCCATTTGTGACCTCAATGTTTCATAGCTATGAATCAAAAGCATTTACCCCTTTTAAAAAAAATTGAGATCATATATGTAGTTTAATATTATAATCTAATGCGACACAAATATTTTCTTTTGTAACCTAATAAAATCAATTTTAATACCTTAGTCCACTTATGTAATTAATTGGTTTAATTTAACTTGTTAATTTTTAATTTATTTTTAATAAATATTTCAAATCTTACAAACCTAATTAAAGAATTTTTTCAAATGTTTAAAGGGATAGGGTTATGACAACAAGAACATTGTTATCTTTGCATTTTGTTCAACTACAAGAATTATACATCATCTATTATTAATTCTTCTTCCTGCAAAACATTTAAGCCTTTCCACAGATTTAACATCAATATATATCATAGTATTTAATATGTTTTTACCAATATCACATATACATGTAACTATTTATCATTTCATTAATAATCATGATATAGTGCTTAATAGAAGCTATAAGCTTGCAAAGTATCAAAAAGTTTAGCAGTCTTTTGAGGATTAAAAGATAAATAAGGTCATTGAAAAAGTCAATAAAATGGTTCATCATCCCCTAGATTAATATCTTTCTTGTCCTCAAGTAGAATGAAGAATTTGATTATGCATAAATGTCAACTCTCAGAAGTTTCCTGGGCAGTGATGCAATTATGTTGTGACTAAAAGGACTACTAGAATCTCTTCAAATGTGTTATTTTGTTCCACTCTGCTTCCTCGTCATATGATACACCTCCCTTCTAATGTGTATTAGGCCATCATAGTATTGGTGGATAAAACATAAGATGCAACCACAATGCATCATGTTATTTGGCTAACTACATATGTTGGCAATTGACGCTCATCTGATGACTTCTGATGCCTAACTTATGGTCGAGGGTTGTCATTGATGGTAACTCTTCTTGGTGATTCAATCTGGCGGTCGTGATTCATCTTATCTAGAAGCTAGAGTTGACCGATAGGCAGTTAACCGATATAACAGGGTATTTCAGTAATGTTTTGGTTCGGAATGATTTCTGTTTATTGTGGTATTTTTGGTGATTTTTTTTGTGATCTTGATGATTGGGAAAGACCCTTAGGAAGCATGTGATTATAATATTTTGGTCTGGTGCTATGTTTTGTTTGAGATTGAAGCCTACTTGGAGCTACACGTTACACTTCTTGAAACCAACTTGAAGGAGATTGCTTTTGTGTTAAGACTGGATATATAAGATCAATTTGGCAATTGATTTTCGGTGTGTTAGTGGTGTGGTGATCCATTTTGGTGTGATTAAGCATAGTTTCATGGGCGCACTTTGCTTTCAGACCAACCGATAGCTGACTGAGACAGAAATAGAGTATTCAACAAATCAAAGATAGTTAGAGATTTGGTGCTTAACCGAAACTCATTCTTGCATAGTCAGATGCTAATTGAGAGTTCAATTCATTGTATTTTCTCATTGAAATCAAATTGTAAGTTAGTGAGACTTCCCTGAAGTTTGTAGCCTTCTGGGCAACTATATTCGAGTAGTGAGCTCTAGATAGTGAGCCTAAATGCAAGTGCATTCTCAATCTATGTAATATTTATGTACTCCTGGTCATAGTATATGAATATTGTCGGTTCTAGCCTCATCGTGGTTTTTCCCTTTCTGGGTTTCCACGTAAAAAATCTAGTGTTGTGGATTTGTGTATTCTTTGTTACATGTTTATGTACATTTCTATTTTTGATTACAGGAAAAACAGGTTTTGAAGGGACCCTGAAACCCTTTACATAAAAACCTTAAAAGATAAGAGCATTAAGAAACAAGACAAGGCAGACTGCAAAAAAACTAGCAAAGTACTAGGCAAAAACCATCACAAAATCCCCACACAACCAGCAACATCCAGACAAAACAGAAAACAGATAAATTACTTAATGTTTTTAAGGGCATTAGCCAATTTTCCGCTAATCCCTTGCATTTCTTTGATATTATCCTTGAGAATTGGTATTTCCTTGGAAGAGGCCAAGGCATCTTTTTTCATATTCGCCCTAGTCCTTTCGGCTGCACCTCTAGGAGCACTATCCACATTCCCAGCCTCAATAGCATCATCATCAACATCAAGGTCCACAACAGCTTTGGAAGTGCTGGAGCCATCAAGGTATTTGGCAATTTCCTCCATATTCCTGGTCATAGAATTGACGATATCCAAAATCATAATCAGGAAGTCTTCATGGTTGTCTTTCCTTCCTCCATCTTGTTGATCTGAACTTCCATCTTCTCCACTTTTTCATCCATAACCTTTTTCCACTGCTCCTGGTTACTTTCACCTTTATGTCCCTGCTCTTCCTACTGATTAACTATTTTTTCTATTTTATTAATTCTTTCATATACCCACCTATCAAAACCCAGACAAGCATCAGACTGGTTCTTGAGCTTATCCAGAATAATCTCATCTCCAGCTCTATCCTTTTCCCTGCTCGTATCCTCCTTATCCTTATTCTACTCAGTTTTCATTTCCCTTTCCTCCTGATTAATCTGGTTGTCCTGCTCCTCCATAGGTTGTTTGGTACTCACATTGTAGGCAGGGTTGTTCTGATCAAAATCATCCTCTTCTCCTCCTTCCTTTTCCCCCACTTCCTCATCTTTCCAGCTCTCCTCCCTATCAAAATCATCAGTCTCCATTTCACTTCCTTCTTTTCCCATATCCTCAGGATCAGCCTCTGTATCCTTTTCTTTATCCATGTCCTCAACTTTTTTCTCCACAGAGGCTTTTTTAACCTTTTTATTCTATTTTAGCTCATCCTTACTGGGCCCAGAGTCCTTAATTTTCCTCTTGCCTTTCCTCGATGACACCGACAACCTTTTGTTTTCTTGAATTGCCAAAATCTTAAAATGCTCTTAAATAAGCAAAATAAGGCCATAATGTAGCACAGGAGAAGACGGGTTTTTACTGTGCTTGTTCAATGAGCACGATAGGGACCTAAAAAGGTAATAAGGAAGAGAAACCCTCTTCTCATGCCTAAAGTGATTCAGAAGCACAAAGTGATAGGTATGGACCCTAGTGAAACACCACGGTGATATACTCCATAATGGCATTAAGCACACAACCCCAAATTTTTCTAATATTAGACGCATCATAATACCCCCCAGATGCTTTGCCTAATTTTTCTCTCTCCTTATCTTTGTGTGGAAAGAGCTTCATAGCATTATTGGACACTTTCAGGTCCCTAAACAAATTGAGACCAGAATGGGGCATACCTGTGACCGTAGAGATGAGGTCCACGTCCAACTTGAATTTTACACCATGAATTTTGAAGGAGCTATTTTTCCAGTATTCAGTCACTCTGGTAACCACCAGGTTAACTCTGCTTTTGTCATAATCCACCAGTTTTTGCATGAAATGCATCATGAAACCCTTCTCCAGCTTTGTCCATACCTTAGGCATCTCCCGCCATCTGGAAATATTATCAAGTTCCTCCCTTCTAAGATCACCTCCCACTTTTGAATTCATTCTACAATTTCTCTACTTCTGCAACTTCAAAGCAATCTTCCAAATAACACTCGGCTTTTTCAAAATACACACCCACAAAGCGTGCAAAATTTTTATATTCTTATTTAGCAATCTACCCTTCTAACGAGCTATCATTACCTTTCTAAACATTTGATGACTAATCATTAATACTACCATGATTAACGTGCGATCCTTCTTTCCACATAATTTTGTCCTTTCTAATGAGGTCTTTAATATTAAAATCAATATTATCATCACCATTCCATATGCTTTCATCTTCGAAAATAACACCAATGTTAGCAAGACCATCCACTACAACATTTTTTTCCCTAAAAGCATGCTCAATAATAATTGATTTAAAGCTAGAAATAATTTCTCTGGCTTTAAAAATGATATTTTTGATAGACCACGAAGGCTCAACTTCACCCTTAAGGCATTTAATAATATCAAGAGAATCTCCCTCCAACCATAGATTATCATGGTTGAGATTTTTAGCTATAATCAATGTATTTAGGGTTGTTGAGGCTTCAGCAGAATGACTAGTTTGGTTACCCAAAGGACCAGCAACAGCCACAAGGCAACTTCCAGCAAAATTCCTGACAATGCCCCCATAACTAGCATTGCCAGGATTTCCCTTAGAGGCCCCATCAAAATTGACCTTGATCCATCTCTGAGAAGGAAAGCACCAGAAAATACCATCTCTACCTTTATCCTTGTTGTTTCTACTATTGGAAAGGTTTCATCTTTCATTAAAGTCTTCTTTAGTAGATAAACCAGTATCAATTCCATATAAGCATTCATGGATCCCTCTATAGATTTTATCCACCACCACTTCAGGGTTCGCACCTTTTTCCCTAAAAATCCCGTTGTTATGCTCCTTCCAGATGTTCCAGGTGACAATAGGGAGAATGAGTTTCCAAAGCTCAACATTCTTAGAATTAGAACTAGGGCAATACCATTGCTGCCAGAACTCTTCTAGAGAGTTCGGGAAAACCCAACTCAACTTCCACTTACTAAGAATAATATTCCAAATATCCTAACTAAAATTGCACTGGTAGAGGATATGGCAGACAGACTCCTCCTCCCTACAGCAAAGAGAGCACCTGTTAGGAAAAGCAAATCCACGCTTATGGAGATTATCAAGGGTTAGCACCTTATTTTGGATAAAAGTCCAAAAGAAGATATTAATTTTGGGAGTCAACTTCTTTATCCACACTTTCGCCCACAAAGGGATCTCTTCCGCAACTTTGTAATGGATAGAAACCGCTGAAGACACAGAATATTTCCCATCAGAAGTTTCCTTCCAAATCAAACAATCCTCAGAATGCTCCATAAATATTTTGGAAGAAAGCAAGGTCTCCAAAAAATTTAATCCCGGACAAAACTGGCTAAACTCAATCCACTTCCCATTTCTCCAATAGTCCCTAACAAGGTCTCTATGCCTACTTTTAAACCAGTCTTTCCATTCATTAAGAATGGGGATTTCCTCCAGCAATTTATCCATTAGCCATTTGTCCTCCCAAAATCTAATAATTCTCCCATTCCCTAGTTTCCACTTTCTTGCAGCAGCAGCCCAAACTTTGGTCGTTTGAACAGCGTTCCAAATTGCAGAACCTTCAACAAGAAAGGATTTATCCATAAATTCTTCCTCAGATGGTTGCATGTGAAGGTATTTCTTTTTCCAAATGGAATTCCATTCCCTTTCCTCCCCTTTCATTCTCCAAATTTGTTTACCTAACAAGGCATTATTCATAGTTATAATGTTCCTTATTCCCATACCCCCAAAAGCCTTAGGAGTGCAAATATTATTCCAAGCAATAAGGGGGATTCTATTTTTATCTTCCACTCCTGACCATAAGAATTTTTTTTTAATTCTTTCAATGGCCTCAACAAAATTCCTAGGGATTTTAAATAGACTAAGGACATAGATAGGCAAATTTTGAAGAGTAGCCTTAAGCGTTGTCACCTTAACCACTTGGCTGAGGAGGGCTCCCTTCCACCCAGCCAGTTTGGAATTGAATCTATCAACCAACTTCATCCTAAAATTCTCTGAAGGCTTTAAGCACAGAGGGAGACCCAAATAAGTAGAAGGAAACTCAGAAATTTTACATCCAATGATGTTTTCAATCCTTCTTTGTCTATCCACAGGGGTATTGATGAAGAAAAAAGAACTTTTATCCCAATTTATTTTTTGACAAGAAGCAACTTCATAGGAATCCATAACACTCTTCATATTTCTCGCTTCTCTTATGGTAGCTTCTCCCATGGTAATAGAGTCATCAACAAACTGTTCATGAGTACAGGTTAAGTTGGATGAGGAAGGCTTAAGGCCTTTGAGTTTTCCCTCCTCCACACTTCTCATAATAAATCTACCCAAACTTTCTACCATGATAGTAAACAAAATAGAAGAGATAGGATCCCCTATCTTAGACCTCTAGAACTTTTGAAGAAACTGGATGGAGATCCATTAATAATAACTACAGAAGAGGTAGTACCAGTCAACTGAGAACAAAGTTGTATCACCTTTTCCCCAAACCCAAAAGCTTTCATAATTCTGAAAAGGAATTTCCAATTCACTCTGTCATAGGCCTTGGACATGTCCAACTTAAGAAAAAAGCCTTGTTTTTTTCCTACAGTAAAGAATGAATATTCTCATGCACTGAAATGATGGAATCCAGAATCTGTCTACCAGGGACAAAACCATTTTGTTGAGTTGAAATAATGTGGGGGAGGATATCCAGCATTCTAGAAGTGAGCACCTTAGATATTATCTTGTAAACAGAGTTACAAAGACTGATAGGTCTAAACTTATTGAGAGAATCAGCTCCAAGGATCTTAGGAATAAGGACGATAAAGGTAGCATTGAGTTCTTTTAGAAGCCGCCTAGATCCAAAGAATTATTTAACTCCATTACAAATATCAATCTCCACAATATGCCAAAAATTTTGAAAGAACATAGGGAATCCATCCAGACCAGGAGGCTTGTCTCCAAGAAAGGAAAACATAGCCTTTTTGATCTCCTAATTCAAAGGGATTTGAGAGAGATTTTTGTTGTCATCTTCATTTAAAATAGGAGGGATAGCTTGAGCTAGAAGGTCTTGATTTCTAATATCCAGAGAGTCCACACCTCCCAAAAGATTACTAAAGAAATCCACAGCTTCCTTTCTTATTTCATTTTCATCCAACAAAATCCCCCTATTGCTGGATAAACTGAATATCATGTTGGCCACCCTATGCTTGAGAGCACTCACGTGGAAAAACCAGGTGTTTTTATCACCTTCCTTCGAATAGAATGTTCTTGATCTTTGTCTCCAAAAAGTGTCTTCATTGGAAATAATTTCATGGTATTTGGAGAGCAACCCATTTTCAACATTCCTCAGATCCTCTAAAAGACCTTCCACTTGAATTTTATCTTGAACTTCTTTAATATTTTTCTTAATATGAACTTTCATTTTAAAAATATCTCCAAAAGTCTCTTTAATCCAGATTTTGACTTTGGCTTTGGTAATATTAAACTTTTTGGCCACTCTAAATAAGGCAGTACCCTCAACCTTTGAATTCCACCATTTAGAAACAAATTTTTCCAATGAAGGGTGGGACAACCAAGCTTTTACAAATCTAAAAGGGAAATTACGCTTTGAGGAAGTGAAATTGGCAGTGATAGAGATAGGATAATGATCATAACCAATCTTAATGATAGATGCCAAAGAACAATTATACTTAGAGAGCCAATCGGGAGAGATCAGGGATCTATCCAACCTAACTTGAATGACATTAGGGCCATTTCTTCTATTGGTCCTAGTGTAATTAATCCCTTGGAGAGCCACATCCATCAAAGTTTGATCATTAATAAATTCCATAAGATCTTGTCTTCCCTCCAGCTGCAAAGGAAGGCCTCCCATCTTTTCATCCTCTTTTAAAGGGGTATTGAAATCTCCCATAATCATCCAACTTTTATCAAAAAAAACTTTCTCTCTCTTCAGCCAGGCTCCTCCAAAATTTAGCTCTTCCAACTTTAGAATTAGGCGCAAAGATATTAGTGATAACCCAAACAAAGTTATCCTTAATATGCTCAAGCAAAACTGAGGTCCTATTAACCCCTGAAGCAATTTCCTTACCTTTAATAGAATTCTAATTTCAAAAGATAGTTGTACCTCTAGAGGCACCCTCCGAGTTTGTTCCAATTACCCCATTACTTTTGAAAATTCTAATTCTTTCCACTTTATCCTTACACATCTTAGTTTCCTGAATAAGAACTACATCCGATTTATGATCTCTAACAATATTATGGAACACATCCTTCTTGTGGGGGGTGTTCAACCCTCTGATATTCCATGAAATTATCTTCATACTTTAACTGGGGATAAGGTTGACTCAATGGAGCTCTATGTTCCATCAACATGGTTCTTCCACCTTTCTTGTTCCCTCTAATTCTTTAGAGAGGGTCTCCAATGTTTTTTACTCTGACTTCCAATATCTGCAACCTTCTTATTCTTGCTTCTGGTTGAAATACCTCTATTGGGTCCTCCATTATTTGACTTGCCTTCTTTAATACCGAAAATCCTAGGATTTCCCTCAAGACCCACCATCTCCATGCTTTTAGGAGGAGTTTTGCATTGGGAGTTCAGGATCATATTTCCAGTTTGCTTAGGACTTCCATTGGTTAATAACAACAGTGACACAAATTCTGAGATATTACAGTCCTATGCTTCATTAAATTCTTCCTCGTTTTCTTTATTATTAGATGAAGTTGAAGCATCATCATTGGAAAAAGCATCAGCTTTACCTTGGATGATAGGATCAACCTTCAAATCCTCTGATTCAGGTTTTTGAACTAATTCTTCAGTCCCATTCTCTTCCTCCTTCTTACTTTATTTTTGACTATTAGAATGGGCACAAACAGATTTTTCCTTGTTATTGTTCATACCCTTCTTTTCCTTGTTTTACATCTTGGTCACTTCCTTCTCAGGGATAACCTCTGAAGGTGGATCATCATTCTTCCCTTTCATTTTCCATTTCTGCTTCAAATTGCTATCAGTTTTACTATTCTTACCCTTCTTGGATGGACAAGATTTGCCCAATGACCCAACTTTTTAGAATGAAAACACACAAATGGGAGAGATTCTTATTCAATTACTTGGGTCCATTTCCCCAGTTTAGACAAAATCTCAATGGATTGAAGCATATCTATCATTTGATTAACATTAACACAAATACGAGCAAAAACCAACCTAGATTTGGCTGCAGTCATCAGGTCGATAGAAAGAAGTTCACCGAATGAGCCCGCAATCCCTTTAAAAACCTCCTCATTCGAGAACTCCAATGGAAGGCTGGGAAAATATGTCCACATAGGCGTCGACACAAAAAAGGAATCATCCATAGAAATTTTAGGAGCTCATTTCTGTAAAGCCAAAGTTGACTTGCCAAACATCCACGGCCCTTCATAGAGCGCTTTATTCATATCTTCTTCATTATTAAAAGCAAAGGAGATAAACCCCCTAGGAAAAGCCACCACATCCACTTGACCTTTGAAAACCCATTTTCTCCTTATAAAGTTACTTACGACATCAATGTTAGGTCTACAACTAGCAAACCATCTAACCAAAGTCATAACTAATCTAGAAATAGTGAAATCAACCAGTTTATCTGGCACAGATATAGCAAAAACCCCTGTCGTCAGATCAGAAAGATTTTTAACTTTCAGAAGTCCAGATTGCACCAAAGGCCTGACTCCAAAAAGAGTTGTCCATTTCTTTTCTTTACCTCTATCATGTGGGTCCCCAGTTTTGGAATCTTTATCTTCCACCGATTTGATTGTCACCTTGTCCCCCTCAATACCCTAAGATGCCTGGAAACATGCATGATCTACAGCTCCAACTACAGAAAGACCGCCATCCCCATGAAGTCTACCATCCCCATGTTTGAAATTTGAATTTCCCGCTCGCTACTCCCCTCCTCCCGCAAAGTCCGCCATTTAGTAATGATGTTAAATTACCCTAGAGAAAGATTATTGATGTTGTGTTATTTTTGCTTGCATTATTTGATGAAATGAGCAATGATGTATGTTCATATTGGTTAATTTATGTTCATTTTTGTTATATGCATTGCTAACCGATGGATAAAGAATAAGTTTGAGGATTTGATTTATGGTAGATCACTGATTCACCCCCACTTCTTAGTGATCTCTAATTCTAACAATTGGTATCATAGCCTAGTTCCTCTAAGGAAGCTTAACCGCTTGAGAAAGATTTGGGAGATTGACTCTATGGATTTCAGTTTTCAAAGACAACTCAATGTGGCACTTGAGGATCTCGATGCAGCTATAAATGAGGTATGTACCTTGAAGAAGAATCGGAATGTTGCTGATGAATTCATTAGTGAGCTAAAGGATCAAGCAAGTGTCTGTAGAGAAAAGAGGAACGAATTAATGGACAAGTTGAAGGAGAAAGAAGATCAGATCATGGAATACCAGGACAAAGCTGATGAGGTTAACAAGCTTGAGAGAGAGAATGTTGCTTTGAAGAATGAGATGCAATCCATTGTGATGAGGTTGACTAAGGAAATTGAGGACCGAAAGAAGAATGAAGAGAATATGGCACAATCATTGAAGGAAAGAGATGATGAATACTTCAGGCTTACCTATGAGAATGATCACTTGAAGCTTGAGTTGACACAATCAAAGAATAATGGTCAAGAATTTGAAAGACAGATTGCTACCTTGAGGTATGAACTTAATACTACTAATGAATATAAAGACAAATTCAAAGCTAGTTCAGTAAGGCTTGATGAGATGTTGGAAAGTCAAAGACATGGAAAGCATATACAAGGTCTAGGATTTGAGAAAGGTGAATCCTTTGGATTTGGACAAGGCAATGCTAAACTTGATCAGAAAAAGAGAAATAATCCTTTGGTAAGATGGCCTAATTCTTATAAATTCAATGGTAGATGTTTTACTTGCTAAAAATTTGGTCATATGGTGAATCAGTGCAAAAGTAGGATGAATAATGGAATGATGAACAATAACAATATGATGAACAACATGCATAATGTTCCTACCTTTATCAGTCAATATTTCATATGCAATAACTTTGTACACAAGTCAAATGTCTGTAGAGCAGTAGTGAATAACCTTCAAAGAAAGAGATGTTATACTTGTGGAATGTTTGGACACCTCTAATCAGTGCAAGACAAGAACAAATCAGATGAACTTCAGACCTATGCAGAATAATGTTGTTTGTTGAGCATGCAACAAAACTAGTCACATTGCAAAGTATTGCAGAACCAAGAACAATGCTATGGTAGATAAGAACAAATCAGATGAGAAAGGAAAAGTGAAAGTAGAAGAGATCAAGGAGAAGCATGAGATGATGTGGGTGAGAAAGGAAGAATTGAGAGATGACAACGGGTTTGTAGCCGAGTCTGGTGCAGGATTTTCAACCGGTAACTAGGGCTTTATGCCTTAGGGGGAGCTTTTCATGCAGATTCTAAGAACCCCCTCTTTGGTGGTTTGCAATCAATTTTGAAATATTGCAGAAGGATTGAATCATATGTGCAGATGATATCCCAAAGTTTTTGAAGGATCTTGTGCTTCGGTATGAAATTTCATGAAGATCATAATAACCAGTTGTCGCATTTGTTACAGTGAAAATTAGGTCTTTAAAGGATAAAAGTGCATCTCAAGACTTCATTTGTCACAATGCAATCAAGCAAGTAAGAGCAGAGGAGAGAGAAAATCAACTTGGCAATCTCAACAACAATTTTAGCAACTTCTAAGTTAATTTTAGTGCCCAGTTGTGAAGCAAGGCATCTATCTGTTCAGATTTTTAGTTTTTTGCAAACCCTAGGATTCAAAATGGCTTCAGTTTCTAGTATTTTGACTCCTCTGGTGGTTGAAATTAAGGATAGGACTCGTCCAATCTTTAAGAAACATCCATTTAAATTGGTCGAGGATAATCTAGGAGGTACATTCTCATCTGTGCCCTATGACATGTTGCACAATGAAGATATTAGGGCCTACATTCATTGTGAAATTGAAGAGCTTTAGAATGTAGATATGTTGGACCTATAAAATAAGCATTTGGCCGACAATTTGGGAAATATTAAACCCGAATATTAGGTGTTGTAGGATAAGGGTTTCTCACAATTCATGCATTTTCTGCTATTTGATGAGGCGGAATGGATATGCTACATCCTTATCCATGTGTATGATGAGTTTATATGGCTTGATAGGCCTCACAAAATCACCAAGCAAGTAATCCATGTTGTAACTGGTTTAGCTGAAATTGGTGATGTGCCTATTTTAAGAAAAGTATCAAATGACACCATCATAGCTACCACTGGATCCAAATTTGATAGTAGAGCCATAAATATGAATGACATTTTGGAGAATGATGTGAAGTTTGCTTCAATGGTAGTTGGATACAAGGTTTACCAGTGCAGATGGTACAACTGTCTCTGATATTGCTATCTACTCTGCATGCCAAATGCTCAAGGAAGATAAGAGGTATGATCTGTGCATTGCACTTCTGAATGAATTATTGAGTAATCTAAAGAAAATTAAATAGGATAAAAAGCATACTTTTAAATATGGTACACTCCTTATTTGTCTGGCGTTGTAATTCCTAAATGAGATACCTGGTATCAACGTTAAGGTCCAATGGGCCTATGATAGACCGATGGCCATGCAGATCAAGGAAGGTCTATCAGGAGTTGGTGATGCAACCATGAGGATATCTATCCTCTGGGGATATTTTAAATCCTTCCAAACCACAATGAAGAACAGGGAGAGGATTCTGAAGGAGGTAGTTGAGAAATATGAGCAAACCATTTGCTTCATGGTTGATAAGGATCAATGTCTGATGGAAGCAGTGGAGCCATGAATAGTCTGGATCATGCCCATGGGGTATGAAGTTGACTCTGGTAAAATTGAGGCATATGCACAACACCTTTTGAGTCAACCAGTGGATCCCAAGGAAGGGATATTTGGCACATTCAAGGAAAAAGACCTTAGTTAACATATGCAGTTCACTACTCTTGCCCAGAAGAGAAAAGTCACTAAGATGGTAGAAGAAGTAGCTGCTCAAATGGATTTCGCCAAGGAGGAGGTGAAGAAAGCAAGAGAAAAATATGTTCAAAAGGAGGCCAAAGAGGAAACCAAGAAACACAAGGTTGATCTTCTCCCCTCCAAGGAAAAACCTAAGGTAACTAAGTTTGCTCCTGCTCCGATGGCACAGCTTGCAAAACCTAGCCCATTCAAAAAAGGTGTGCTGAAGCAAAAAGAAAAACCCAAAAGAACCTATGTTACAGTATCTCTGGTGGCCTCAAAAACTGAATCTGAGGAAGAGGAAGGAAGAGCTAATAAAAAGGGAGAGTTTGTCAGATTAGTGAGAAAACCTCAATCTGGTGGAGCATAGCAAAGCAAAAAGACTAAGTTAGATCATGCTCCTACTAGAAGATCCCAAAGAAGTAGACAGGTCAAAAGTCAACTCGACAAAGACCTTGAGTCTGGAAACATACAAGGTAAGTACACAATCATTCCTCCACTATCACCAAAATTAGTTGATAGATGAAATATTAGTGGATGGAAATTTGAAGAATCTTGAAGCAAATTTTGAGCATTTTAATGATGGTGACCAAAGGAAAGTTGAGGAAGCAATAGTATTATACTTACATAATTTTAGTATGACATTAATTGAATTAGAAAAGTCCATTCCAAAGGACTTGTACAATTTAATAGATGCTAGAAGAATGAATGCAAGTAAAAGTGATAGAGAAATGAAGGAGAGAGCTAGTAAATAGGTGTACTTGTATTACTCATAATGAAGCAAAGAGGCTAATTGAAGAGACAAACAAAAAGGAATTTAGAAGTATGAATAGAATCAACAGATTAATGATTGGGAATGTAGAGGAGGTGAGGAAAGAGATAGAGGAAGTATGGAAAAACATTATTCAGAATGACCCTTTGTACAAAGATGCATTTAGACCATCTCAGCCGAAAGATAAACAAGGTGAGTCTAGAAGTCAAAAGGTTGAGACTCGGTCTGAAGATCAACTGGAAGACCAAGGTAATATCACAATTGATGTTGAGAGTAGTGACAATCTTCTGGTGATAGATATCTCTACAGCCCCTATGATTCAACAAACTGATATTGGGGACAAGGGAGAGAAGAAGGATTTTGTGCTAGGAGAAGCCAAGGTAGCTAAGGTGGACAAAGGTAGAGGCATAGCTGATCCAAAAATTTCCACTCCTCTGGTTATAGGGATCCCACCTTATGTTCTGATCAATCTTGATGGCTCAGTTGATCTTGGGAAGATGTCTCTTGTCAAGAAGCTTATGCTTACGGCTACAGTGCAAGCTCAAGCCAGTCAAGATCTAGTGAAATCAGAGAATGAAGAAAAAAAGCTAATTTTGATAACTATAAATGTTTTGCAGAAGGTGGCTTCCAATGTATAGTTAGATTCAAATAACAGCCCCTCCGGTAAATTATTAGAATTGATTAACAGTGTAAATACCAATTTTGATTCTTTGGAGAAGACAGCTACTCGGAAAGTTTTGGACAGGTTTAAGGAAGTTAGAAAACAAACATTCCTGAAAAATGATTGAAGATGATAGGGTAACACTGAATAAGAGATTACAGACTATTTCTGACACATTGTCAGAAGCTGGCAAATTGTATAAATCTTGCCTCATTTTGCCTAAGTTCACTATTGATATTGATAAACAGATAGGTGTTTACCAAGGAAAGCTTGCTATTATTTCTCAATCTTTTGACCCTAATGTAACATTAACTAGAAGTATTAAAGGAAATATTATAGCCTTAAATGATCAAATCTCAAACCTTCAAGCGGATAATGAGAAATTTTTAAGGAAAGTGGGTCAACTCTGGAACCTGATTTCCATCTGGTTAAATACTATGCTAAGTAATAAGGCAGACTGTATGAAGGAAATGGCCTGGCCTATATCATCGGATTTGAGAGAATTAGAAATTCGTGCTACTGTACTTAATGCATTTATCACAATTTTGGATAACTTGAAGAGTGGGTGGGAAACTCACTTGGGATTTTTGAAGACTATTTATGCTGACCTCTTCAAGTATTTGTAAAATGTTTGTCATATGTATATCAATTTTGGGCAGCACCCCATCTTTGGCATTGTTGTCAAAGGGGGAGAGATGAGGTGAAAAATGTATAGACTAATTGTGTATAGAGTGTACAGTTTGGTGATGTAGATTTTTGGATTATTGATCTAAGGGGGAGCCTTAGAATTCTTTTATTCTTTCATCCGGTGTACAGGTTTCAACACTTAGCCATTTTTCACGTGTTGCCATCAATGCCAAAGGGGGAGATTGTTGGCAATTGACACTCATCTGGTGACTTTCGATGCCTGATTTATGGTCTAGGGTTGTCATTGATGGAAACTCTTCTTGGTGATTCGATCTGGCGGTCGTGATTCATCTTATCTGGAAGCTAGAGTTAACCGGTAGGTAGTTAACCGGTATAATAGAGTATTTCGGTAATGTTTTGGTCTGGAATGATTTCCGATGATTGCGATGTTTTTGGTGATTGTTTTTGTGGTCTCGGTGATTAGGAGACCCTTAGGAAGCATGTGATTATAATATTTTGGTCTGGTGCTATGTTTTGTTTGATATTGAAGCCAACTTGGAGCTACATGTTACACTTCTTGAAGCCGAATTAAAGGGGATTGCTTTTGTGTTAAGATTGGATATTTAAAAATTGATTTGGCAATTAATTTTTGGTGTGTCAGTGGTGTGGTGATCTATTTTGGTGCAATTAAGTGCAGTTTCACATGCGCACTTTGCTTTCAGTCGAACCGGTAGCTGACTAAGACAAATAGAGTATTCAGCAAAGCAAAGACAGTCAAAGATTCAGTGCTTACCCAAAACTCATTCTTGCATAGTCAGATGCTAATTAAGAGTTAATTTCATTTTATTTTTCTCATTGTAATCAAATTATAAGTCAGTTAGACTATCCTGAAGGTTGTAGCCTTCCGGGCAACTATATTTGAATAGTGAGCTCTAGGCAGTGAGCCTGAATACAAGTGCATTCCCCATCTATGTAATATTTATGTACTCCTGGCCATAGTATCTGAATATTGTGGAGTCTAACCCCACCATAATTTTCCCCTTTCTAGGTTGCCATGTAAAAATTTTGGTGTTGTGAATTTGTGTATTCTTTCTGGCATGTTTATGTTCTTTTTTGTTATGCATTGCTAATCAGTGGATAAAGAAAGTTTGAGGATTTGATATCCTGTAGATCATTGATTCACCCCCCCCCCCCCTCTCAGTGATCTTTGATTCTAATAACATATACCTCCACACCCTCAAATGGTTAAATGATAGTTGTATAGTGAATGTGACTCCTTTTTTTTAGATCATTTGTCAATTCATGCCATCGCATTGTAAGGAATCATAAAACTTCCCTCCCTACAATTTATGCCAATTTCTCAAACATGATATGACTCAACCATTTGGATGTCATAATTTGTCTCTAAGTATTATCGAATGATTGTAAACCAAGTTTCTAGCATGTTATTTGAAACGATTCTCGCTTAAAAGTCAACAATGTTGATTTCTCGATCTCAATGTAATTTTTTTATCTTTTGCTCTCTTTTTATTTGATTTTGAATTAATGAAGATAGAGATTGTAGTTGAAAGTCTCCTACATAAATAAATAGATTCTATTGTGTATCATAAGGGACTACATAATTATGCAAATTTAACTCATAAAGGGAGTTTTGTAGTTCTAGGATTGATGTTTGGAAAATATTAAAAAATTATCTTGGGGTGACTAGTGAAAATGGCATATAACAATAAATTTGAATAAAATGAAAACTATAAATTGCTCTCTTCAAAATAGAGCATATACTCTTGTGGATGGTCTACAATTAATGATCCTAAATACTATTAGAGTCATATTCTCAATAATTTCCTTCATTTTACTTATTTATGTATCCTTTTTTTAAATTTTTGCATTCATTTCCTCTTTTTTTGTTCATTTTTCTGCTTGCAACTTAAATTATTGTACTTGTCTCCATAGTTCAAAGGAAATGGATGACCAAGAGAATGTAGGAGGTGTTAGGATAACTAGTGAACAACTAAGAGGGAGGGGGGCGAGGGGGTGAATCAGTTGTTAACAGTTATAACATTTAATCCACAATACAACCTTAAACCGGAGCACATAAACATTCAAATGTTGATAAAGTGGAAACAAATGTTGGTAGACAAAGATACCGGTAAATAATGTAACTCAATAATTAAACAGATAATCAATGAAAAGCAACCATACCACATAACACCATGATTTTTACGTGGAAAACCCGAAAAGGGAAAAACCATGGTGGAAAACCTACCCACGGTCAGATGATACTTCTGTAGAAAGTATGTGATACAATGAGGGGCTTGCACATGTAGGAAGGTACATTGTCTAGAGCATATTTCTCATTGCAAAATAGTCTCACTGACTATAGAGGTTAAAACCACCTCAAGATAAATGGACAACAATCCAATAAAGTGAACTGCCAGAGATTGCATCTACCATGCCTGATTACAGTCTTGGTTAACCTCAATACCGGAGGCCTTTGACCTCTTTCTTAATCCCAATTTGATCACCTATGATCAGCCTGATCCTTCACATATGATATTACATTCCAATTCCATGACACACTTTCTATAATGAGATCTTACATCATTTTATACAAACCCTAAGGCCTAAACCAATTAGGTCGGCTACCTAAATGATATTACAATAAGATAATTACACAATTCCATATTAAAATGGTATGCCATGTTGGCTTAAGACCAAAACAATAGTAACAAATCCATAAATCCTCTTGAAACATCCCGGTAACGTGTAAAGTACATGTTAGCATGATACCGGTCCATAACCTAGATAGGCCCCAGACCTATTATGGGTCCACCACGCCAAAGTAATATCTTCAAGCAATTGAAGCATGATCAAAGAACATCTTCAGCATCTTGAAATCCATCTAGAAGCCACACCAACACCACATATGCATCATGTCACGATTCCTCAGTGAAAGCTCTATCGATAAAGCCTTAAACCAATGTCAATAAGTGTTTAAAAGAGTGTATGACAGTATCCAATACCAAGACAATACTAACTGACTAAAACATGCTCCAAAAGCACGTATCACATGTAACCAATCACATTCCATAGATCCAAACATCCCAGAAGTGTCCAACAGATAATCTCTTTTGCTGGTAACACTAGATCTTCTACCGGTAACCAAAACCTTTCTGCCAGTAACCATCCATAATAGCTATTGTTGATATCAATGCAACACATAATCAGTTCATCCATAATGCCAACAATCTCCCCCTTTGGCATTGATGGCAACACTAGATGTGAATAACATCTAAGTACCAAGAAGTGCCAAACAAGTCTCCCCCTGTGGAAGACAACCAACAATCTGAATGATATTTATGTAAAGTTCTGAATAAATCTCTCCCCCTAATGTATACAAATCCTTTTTTCTTTATTTTCACATCAATATCTCTCCCCCTTTGACATCAATGCCAGAAATATGACAAAAATATCAAAGCAATAATGTAAACCTCAAAGCTGACTACTCCCCCTGAGTAGTAGCACCACTCATCAATGTCGGAATGAATAATATTTCTGATAATGCATGTCGGACTGATGAGAAAATGGAATCAATCAAGTCTCTTCCAGAGGGGAAAAAACCCCTAACATGTCTCTCAAATACTCAAATCATTCCTCAGACAGTGGTTTAGTGAATGTGTTTGCAATCTGTTCTTTAGTGTTCACATAAACCAATTTGATTTCCTTTTCTTCTACCTTGTCCTTCAGAAAGTTGTACTTTATTGATATATGCTTAGTATTAGAGTGAAATACCAAATTTTTAGATATGTCAATAACTGCAAAGTTATCACGGTAGATAACTACCAATTCACTACAATTTACCTTGATAACCTTCAACATTTGCTTCATCCACAAGACTTGAGTGCAATTAGTTATTGTTGCAACATACTCAACTTTCGCAATAGATAAAGAAATGCATGACTATTTTTTGTTGATCCATGAAACCAGTTTCTTCCCAAGAAAGAAAGCTCCACTAGAAGTGCTCTTCCTATCATCAGTATCACTTGCCCAATCTGAGTCAGTATATGCACATAAAGTGAAATCATCATGTTTGGAATACCATAGGCCATATTTTGTTGTTCCTTGCAAATACTAGAATATTCTCTTTACTGCACATTCATGATTTTCTTTAGGATTACTTTGATATCTTGAAACAATACTTGTTGCATTCATAATATCAGGTCTAGTCTGGTTAGATATAACAGACCACCAATCATAGATTTATACCTTGTCGGATTTACCGATGTAGAAGTATCCTTGATAGATAATTTCTCACTTGTCACCATAGGAGTACTTATCGGTTTGGAATTTCCATACCAAACTTTTCCAAAAATTCCCTTAGATACTTAGTTTGACAGATAAAAATTCTTTTGTCAGTTTGATTGATCTGCAAACCTAAGAAAAATTTCATCTCACCAATCATGGACATTTCAAATTCATTCTTCATGTTGTTAGAAAATTCCATGCACAATTTATCTTCTCCTCCAAAAATGATATCATCAACAAATACTTCAATAATCAGAATATTATCATCAGTGATCTTATAATATAAGTTACTATCAGCACTGCCTTTAGTGAAACCAAGCTTCAAAAGATATTTATCCAACCTTGCATACCAAGCTCTAGGAGCTTGTTTCAAACCATATAAAGCTTCCTTCAATCTGCAAACCATATCTTTATCATCTGTCAGTGAAAATCCATCAGGTTGCTCAATGTATACTTCTTCCTCAAGCTCACCATTCAAAAATGCACATTTAACATCCATTTGATAAACCTTATAGTTCTTATAAGATGCATAGGCAAGAAATAGTCTAACAACTTCAATTCTAGCTACAAGTGCAAATGTCTCACCATAATCAATTCCTTCCATTTGAGAATATCCTTTACAAACCAATCTAGCCTTGTTTCTTACAACTTGACCATCCCCATTCAGTTTGTTCCTAAAAACCCATTTATTTCCAATAACATTCTTATTTTTAGGCCGGGGAAATAAAGTCCAAGTTTCATTCTTCTCTATCTGATCTAATTCATCTTCCATAGCCTTTAACCAATGTTTATCCTTAGAAGCTTCAATAACAGTTGTCGGTTCAATTTGAGAAATAAGACATACCTCTTCATTAGCTAGTTTCCTTCTAGTCATAACTCCATTGTTCTTGTCTCCAATGATCTGATCTTCAGAATTATTTAATCTTACATACCTTGGTGTCTTTTGAACTTCAGGTTTACTACTCTGATCATCAGTCATAGTCAAATTTTGTGATTGTGTCGATGTAACTGTCTCAGCTTCCTGTACCGGTTGAGGCATTGTCGGTTCAGTTATGATCATTTCTACTATCGGTTCCTCGATGTATGATATAGAATGATTTATGTACTGTTCATCCACTTTCACATTAGCACTCTCAACAATTTTCTATAATCTTTTATTATAACATCTATATGCTTTGCTCTGAATTGAGTATCCAAGAGATATTCCTTCATCACATCTAGGATCAAACTTTCCAATTGAATCATCTCTTTTGATATAGCATTTACTTCCAAAAATTTTGAAATATTTAACATCAGGTGTATGTCCAAACCATAGTTCATAAGGGGTCTTACTAGTTTCACCTTTGATGTGAACTCTGTTGAATGTGTAAACTATTGTACTCACATCTTCTCTCCAATAGATATGAGGAAATTTGGCTTCCATCATCATAGATCTTGTTGCATCCAAAATGGTTCTGTTCTTTCTTTCCACTACTCCATTTTGTTGAGGAGTGCAGATAGTTGTCTCTTGATTCCATTTGTCTCACAATAACTGTTAAATTCATGAGAAGTGAACTCACCTCCTTGATCTGATCTTAGACATTTGATTTTCAATCTTGTTTTAGTTTCACCCTTCACTTTAAAGATCTTGAATTTTTTCAAAAGCTTCAAACTTCTCCCTTAGAAAAGTCACCCACATCATTCTAGAATAGTCATCAATAATCAGCATGAAATACCTATCACCTTGAAAGCTTCTAGTCCTTGCTGGACCATATAAATCAGTATGAATCAAATCAATTGCATCATTAGATTTATCATGTATTCTCTTAAAATAACTTCTAACTTGCTTACCCAATTGACATTCCTTACATACCGGATTATGAGGCTTCATAATTTTAGGTATATCTCTAACTGCCTTAGTTGAACTGATCTTAACAATACAATAAAAATTAACATGACACAACCTCTTATGCCATAACCAACTCTCATCAATATGAGAAATTAAGCATGTCTTATTACTAGCATTCAAGTGGAAGATATTACTTCCTATCTGAATACCAGTTGTAATCTCCAAACCAGTCTTGTTAATGATTTTGTATTTTCTATCTTTAAACTAAAGTTGGAAACACTTATCAACCAATTGACCAACACTCAAAATATTATGCTTTAAACCTTCTATATAATAGACATTATCACTATTATGCTTGCCATCCAAAGAAATAATACCTCTACCTTTGATCATACATGCCTTGTTATCTCCAAATCTGACTTGACCACCATTGTATTCTTGCAAGAATAGAAATTTCCCTTTATCTCTAGTCATATGATGTGAGCATCCACTATCAATTACCCATTCGTCCTTATCTTCAACTTTTGCTGCCAAGGCCTTTTCTTCATTCTTGATATCCAGTATTGGTTCATCTTCCTTCAAAGCATAGAACACCAATTCCTTTCCATTATCGGATCCACTAGCAGAGTCTTCTTTTAGTTCATCTCTAGAGTCATCAGTTACTCCTTCCTCATTTTCTATGTAGCATTGTTTACTTTTCTTGAATCTATATATGTTCTGGTTATGCTTAAAAGATTTCTTAATTCTTTCTTCAAACCTTGCATTCCTTTCAGGACATCTAGATGCAAAATGACCAATATTATTATATGCAAAACATTTAAAAGGTTCTTTTCCTTCATACTTACTTCCAGTTGGTTCTTTAGGTACTCTTCTAGCAAATAAGGCTTCAAGTTGATCAAATTCTTCATCTTATTTCCTCATGTCTTCCAATTCTTTTGTATATAGGGCTTTCCAATCACTTTTATCAGTAGATGATGATGATGATGATGCATGAAAAGAAGGTTCAGACTTTATAGCTCCTGAACATCCAAATTCTTCAAGCTCAAAAGCAGATAATTTCCCAATCAGAATGTCTCTATTAACTGTAGTGTTTGCCATTGTTCTTAACTCATTAATTGTAGTTGCCTTCATCTTGTAAGCTGGTAGAAGGGCTCTCAAGACTTTGGAAACTATTTCATCTTCACTTAGAAATCCTTCACAATATTTCATTCCCATAACAATCGCATTTACTCTTTCCATAAATACAGCAATTCTCTTCTTATCTTCCATTTTCAAGTTTTCATATCTTACCCGGTAACCATCAAGTTTAGCAATTTTGACAGTAGGGTCACCTTCATTCAGAGTTTGCAATTTCTCCCACATAACCTTTTCCAATTATTTATCAGTCAATCCCATGATCTGTTAATCAGTAAGTGCACACAAGAGGGCTTCTCTAGCTCTACAATCATTTTTAATATTCTTATCCAAGTCTGCAGGAGTAGGATTGCCAGATGTCGGATCATAAGGTGTGTATCCTTTCTCAGTGATCTCCCAAATATCTTTGCCAAGACATCTAAGATGAGTCTCCATTCGAATTTTCCATATCCCATAATGTGTTCCATCAAGCTTAGGGATTTCTCTTCTAAAAATAGTTGCTAGTGGATTAGTAGTGTTAGTTACCATAGGATCTACCTCAAGCGGTTAAGCTTATGCAAAAGAGGACCAAAGCTCTAATACCAATTGTTAGGATAATCAGTGAACAACTAAGAGTAGGGGGGTGAATCAGATGTTAACAGTTATAACATTTAATCCACAATACAACCTTAAATCAGAGCACGTAAACATTCAAATGTCGGTAAAGCAAAAATAGATGCTAGTAGACACAAATACTGATAAACAATGTAACTCAACAATTAAATAAATAATCAATGCAAAGCAACCATACCACATAACACCATGATTTGTACGTGGAAAACCCAGAAAGGGAAAAACCACGATGGGAAACCTACCCACAGTTAGATGATACTTTTGTAGAAAGTATGTGATACAATGAGGGGCATGCACATGCAGGAAGGCACATTGTCTAGAGCATACTACTCATTATCAAAGAGTCTCACTGACTACAGAGGTTAGAACCATGCCAAGATAAATGGATCAGAGATAGCATCTACCATGTCTGATTACAGTCTCGGTTAAGCTCAATACCTGAGGCCTTTGACCTCTTCCTTAATCCCAATTCAATCACCTATGATCGACTTGATCCTTCACATATGATATTGCATTCCAAGTCCATTACACACTTTCTATAATGAGATCTTACATCATTTTATACAAACCCTAAGGCCTAAACCAATTAGGTCGGCCCCCTAAAGGATATTACAATAAGATCATTACATAATTCCATATTACAATGATATGCCATGTCGGCTTAAGACCAAAACAACAATAACAAATCCATAAATTCTCCTGAAACATCCTGACAACGTGTAGAGTACATGTTAGCATGATACTGGTCCATAACCTAGATAGGCACCGGACCTATTCTGGGTCCACCACGCCAAAGCAATGTCTTCAAGCAGTTGAAGCATGATCAAAGAACATCTTCAGCATCCTGAAATCCATCTAGAAGCCACACCAACACCACATATGCATCTTGTCATGATTCCTGAGTGAAAGCTCTGTCGGTAAAGCCTTAAACCAATGCTAGTAAGGGTTTACAAGAGTGTATGATAGTATCCAATACCAAGCCAATACCAACTAATCAAAACATGCTCCAAAAGAATGTACCACGTGTAACCAATCACATTCCATAGACCCAAACATGTCGGAACTGTCCAACAGATAATCTCTTCTGTCGGTAACACTAGATCTTCTATCGATAACCAAAACTTGTCTACCAGTAACCATCCATAACAGCTAGTGTTGACATCAATGATAAAACATCAATGCAACACATAATCAATTCATCCATAATGCCAACAGGAGGTTTGTGGTAAATAATTTTTGTTTTCTCCTTCATAATCTATTTTTCTGATTCTATAGCAATCATTTTAGCTAGACATTCTAGCCCAATTCTTATTGCATGTCGGTTTCCTTCTCTTCCTACTATATTGACAACTCTTGTTCTATTTATTTCACACATATCACATGTTCCTCCTACTGCATGTCCAGCATTTTCCCTTTTTACTTTCCAACTTTTATTTCCTGACTCCCAATTGAAAACTAGCTTATTAAATGAGTGCTTCTCATAATCTCATAGAAGGAAATGTCCATTCCTTGAACCTCTTGAATGTTGGAGAATATTTCATTAAATAGTATAACCTTAGATTAATTTTAGTAGTTAAATAAATAAATAATGTTAGATTATTAGTGAATAGTTAGTTGATGAGAATAGTTTCTTGTGTAGAAGTTAAAAATGTTGGGATCCAAGAACACTGAGAGGGGGCGTGAATCAATGTTATGTCAGTAACACGGGATTTTATCCTTTTATACCATACACATATAAACTATTAAACAAATAAATATATAACTTGAAGCAAATAACCCATCCACATAAATGAACACCATAACACACAGAATTTATACGTGGAAAACCTCAAAGAGGAAAAACCACGGTGGGATTTGTGACCCACAATATTCATTCACTACCATAGGAAAGGATATTACATATAATGGGGGCCTGCACATGCAGGAAGGCACACTACCTAGAGCATACTGCTCATCACTAAAGAGTCTCACTGACTACAAGCTTCTTATTGAATTAAAACAATAAAATTAAACTCAAATATGCATCTGCTATGCCAAATAGAGTTCTGGTTCTAGCTCTACTCTGTACCAATTCATAAACCCTAAACACTACTACCGGTATCTCTTCTCCTCCAAGAATGCTTTCCAAGCTATCTATAGATCATTGCATGATATAACACTTGCATACAAATGATCTACATACATATACTTCGCATTATACAGTTCTGCTATATTCTCCTATGTCATATCCTTATCATATATATCAAAATGACTTGGTAGACTGACCTATATACCCATTACAAACAATATGCCTTATGTCAGCTTACAATGTATTACAAAAGATATTCAATGTTGGCCTCAACAATAATTAAAAAATGATTTACTAAATAAATCTCCCTTGATGTCGGCTTCCTTCAAGTACTGATGTCGGTGTCGGTGTTGGTGCCGGTGTAGCCTTGAATGCTCCAAAGCCAATGTCTACCGGTATATGACTTCCATCTAATCTTGTTGCCATCAATGACAACAAAATGAATCTGATGAGTGTCAATTGCCAACAAAAAATAAATAAAAGTTTGTATCAAGGATCATAAACAAATAAATAATATTTTTTATTTTTCTATTTGTTTATCAATATGGTATTAGGGTAGGCAGAGGAGTGATGTAGTAGGCAATAAGTGAGGCATAGGGCACAGGTATTTGAATAAAAAATATTCACATTTTTAGCACAAAATTCTATGGAAGCTATACTTGGGAGATGTGATTGATAAAGGAGTTTCTTTTCATTTGCAACGAATGAATATGAAAGCGATGAAGAAATGTTATGACATTTTATAGAAGGCAATTAGTTCTATTGTACAATATCGTGAATCACACATTTCTTGATAGAGCCTTCCAATTCCATCACTCTACTCCTCTAACCATGCCAATAGAAAGATATTTAAACTCAGTGTGATAAAGCATGTTGTTTGTTGCCTAAGTGTTGCAAAGATATATATTTCAATTTGAAAGCTAATTTCAATGGGCTTGTGATATATTGAAGCACTTTTCAAGGTTTACACATGTTTGATCATTATTTTAATAAAAATAAATTAGTGTTGAAGCAAGTATAACTTCTATTGACAAATGATTATGTGATTGGGTATATCAAATATAAGAATCTTGTATGAGATGTCTTAGCAACCAATCAAAAATCTATCTTTTCCAAATGCTCACCCCTTGAACCTATATATTGTTTAGGCCAAATATTACTACCAAATTTTCCGGCACGTGCCAATTGGAGTTGCTAATGGTCTACTTGATGCCAAATATTACTACCAATTTTTTTGGTGTGTGTCGATTGGAGTGGCTAGTGGTCTACTCAGTTCTCAATGAGAGAGAACACACATCTTCATAGGCATTTACAGGGGCCACCAATATAGGATTTTCAACAGATATGTTGAAAACTAAATAATGGTAGTTTCCAACACAAGATGGAAATTTATTCAACAAAATGCATGCCTAGACTAGGCTAGACATGGAAAATGTTGAGGATGTCTTAGGTTAGATTTGAAGTCTCCTTCATTTTTGCACTATTACACTGTGGGTATTTCTTGTTCATGGTATTGCTAATACACCATATCCATTTGACTTGTAGATCTAGTTTGATCTCTGCTTTAGTTTTATAGTGAGATAGGAAATTGCGAACTATTGCTTGGATTGAGTGAGGAAAACTAGCAGACAATTGCATGGTTTTATAGGGCCTTTTGGATTTAAGTCCTATTGGAGGAGGAAGTGGATCTAGGTTGGGTTCATTGCTTCTTGAATGACTTTTTGTTGACTATGGAAAAAACTCAAAGCTTGGATTTATCATTTATCCATCTCCTTAGGTAAGCTATGATCAATGCTATAGAAGTTTTTAGATGGAGACATATGAGTAAGATTTGAAGATTTAATTTCATTTGTTTTGTTACACTTTTTAGTTTAGTGGGTCTATAGTTTCATTTTGTATCATGATGTGGCTTATCCTAATATGATTTTATATGCTTTCTTTTTTGAAATCTCATATCTTTACCTTAACCAGAAATTAACTGATCTGAATCTGTTTTGGGGGAGTCCTAGTATCAAGCTCTATTATATTGGGTCAACATTAGTTGTTAGTAGCCCCCTTGGTTTAGGTTGTCTCTATACTTTATTTGTCTAGGTGTTAATTACATGGCATGAGTTGATGTTTTCAAATAGTTTATTAGAAGAAGAAGCCTCCAAAGTGCTGAAAAAAAATAAAAAATTTAGGCATGTTGTAGCAGACCATGCTGACTAAGAAAGCCGACCCTTTAGAATAGTAGGGCTCCAATATCTAAAATCAACTAGGCTAATCATAACACTTGAACAGGCCAGATGAATAGGTATAAATTATGTTTCAACGTGGCTTAGATTTTTCAATTCATATGCCAAAGTATTTAAAGTATATGTGGGGTAAACTTAAACCATCGTATCAACATCCATTTCAATTAGAGGCATACATATATGTCTTTAAGGTATCTATTACTAAACTTGGTCTAACAAGTTGCTTACCATGCTTTACTACAAGCATGGATCTGGATCTCACTCCTGAGGATCGAAATCTAGACCACAAATATCTAAATAATTCTCACATATTTGAGATGAACATAAAGTATGATATCATTATCCATTTCAAATAGAAGCATACCCCTATCTCGGAAAAGGGGATATATACCTAGTAGCATTGATTTTAAGGTTTTTGTAGGATTTAGTCACTTGAAGCTTGTTGTCATTGTAAGGGATTAAAGGTGAATTGTTCTTCACAGAGGCCTTTAGTTTTCACTCATTTCCCTTTCAGCAATCATATGTTGTATTTTCTCTTTTACTTGGCATTGATTGTCTTGTGGTTTGTTTAGAACCTTCTAGGGCTTTTATTCATCTCTTGCTCACTTAATGTAAAGTTGTTTGCAACTTAATTTCTGGAACTTAATATGAAAAAACTCATTACTTGACTCTAAAATATGTTCAAATAATTGTGATTTTTTCTTCAACATGCATGGTCCTATCCTTTGCAACCAATAATTTACCTTGAATTTGTATGCTTTTCTTATAACTGTAACTTCAGAATGTGCAATAAGATCCATACACTTAACAACTTCATCATTACAAACTACAATAGTACCAAAAACCTACTATGGCCACAATCAACTCCATTATATGATTCTTCAACAACCTTGGACAAATATTTTTAGATCTATACATTGAATAGCTTCTTGATAATCTGATAGTGCAGATGCAATAGCAATTTATTTTATGCTCTAACTCAACAATACTTGTTTCTTCCATACATTCTATGGCCTTGATGTTTACCATTTCAAATAGAGGCAAAGACATTTGGTGAATATATGTTAATGTATATAAAGGTATAGGATGTATTTACTTTGATAAAAATTGCTTGCAATTTCCACCCATACTTCCTCTTGTTGTCTCTATTATTATGAGTGTGTTAACACAGTGCAAACTCAAACTTGATTCGAGGTCATCTTCATGAAAAATTTGTAATGCCCTAATGCTAGACCAATCTTTACATCATGTGATTTTTTATTTCTATTATGCTTGAGTTGTTAAAAAATTTATTATGTAAATCTTATATAAGCGATTATGTATTTATGCCTCAATGGAGTCAAGGGAATCCAATGGTCAAATATTTTGGTAGACGGTTTCTTAGCAATGGTATATTTGCCACCCATAGAGCTACTTCTTGGAAAATTAGCTACTATAAATAGATTGTAGTAAGTTGTACTCACTGAGATTATGTGGCCTTAAAAAAAAAAAAAATGATTGCTAGGGTGATTTTACATGTATGTCTTTGTCTATTAGTTTTTGGGAATTGCTTGGTTTAAGAACTTCTTGCTCTCTTTAGATTGCTTGGTTTTAGATCTTGTTAATCCTTTGGGAATTTTTGTTCATAGAAACTAAATTGTCTTCTCTAAATTAGGAAAACTTAATCATGAGTGACACCAAAATTGTCTCCTCTAAATTAGGAAAACATAATCATTAGTGACACCATCCAGAGTTGTCAAGATAAAGAAGTCTTTAGAAATTAGTTTATGATTTTCTTTCTCTTTTTTGATATGCTCAAAATCTTCTTCTTAGGCAATATTTCTATCAAGCGGGCTAATGTTTTATGTTTTAAGCTATGAGTAGTTCCATGAAACATTTTTCATTTTTGAAATTCAAAAACGACTACTATTGTTTAGGAGGAAGATTTGTTTTGGCTTGGGGGATGAAATTTTTCAACATTAGCTAAAGCGTTTTATAGCTAGGCACCAGAACGAAAAAATATGTGTATAGAAAATATCTAATAGAGCATCTTGCTCATGATATTTCACAACACTCGGCTAATTATTAGTGACCATATTGGCTACGCCTATTCATAATAATGTGTAAAAGTTATGTCTCTAAATATAATTGATACTATTCTTGCCTATTTTTATATATTAAATAATCCCGTGCTACAAAATATTTAGCTATCATACTCTTATAGTGACACTTGACATGATTGGTCATAGAGATTCTATTAGTCACAATATTCTAAATAGTAAATCAAGAATTAAAGGACTATTGTTGTTGGCAGTGGCCTTTGACTAAGATGAAATGCCTGAAAATTTAATAAATGAGCTACAAAAAGTTGTGTCGCCTACCTTAAAAAAGATTCCTAAGCTGGTATACTTCAAAAGCTATTAATTTTATCCATATGATGTTGCAATGCTTATGAAGTGACAGTACAAGCAAAGTTATCATACTCAAATCTCATCTTGACTTTGACAAAACTGGTAAACCCAGACAATTATGACTCACAAAAACAAGGCAAAATCTCCACTACTCTTAACTTAGGATTTTTGCTTGCATATAAATGCTTTTCTCTCTATTGCATGTTCTCATGCTCGAACTCTCAGATTATGGTCATGAAACATCACTTAAATTATGTGAGACTGACCTAATTTAAAAATCTATTGGTTGTTTATACTACTTCAATTCTTCTAAGTCTGTCAACAACCACACATCTGTCTTGCTTTGCAAGGGCTTTAGTGAGGTCATCAATGCATTGCCTGATGATGATTGGATTTTGTTATCAAAAGATGGAATTGGAGATATTGCTATATGTATAAAACCTTTGTCAAATTGTAAACCAACATAGAATGAGATACCGATGTTAAACAATCCATCCTAACATGGGTATTTTGTGTGTCAAAGTCTCCTTTTACAGGTTTTGAACATTTTCTTCAAAATTTTAGTTAGATTTTTAATATCAAAATATTTATGTGGAGTTATCATTTGTGGATATATTTTAAGGTATTTTGGGCTCTGTTAAAAACCCTCTCTGATGTTGTGTTTGTAATAGGTTGGCAATGTAATTGTGGGATCTGAAATCTAATAGACTCTACATTATGGTATTTAGGAAGTCTCTCCTACAATACTGACCCATTTTCTATGGGAAAAGCAAATTGAGTAGGAAGATTTTGAACCTGAATTCAATTATAAAAGGTCCCTTCATGAAAACCCACAAACATCAACTTTTTATAATAATTCAACGCAGTTTTTCATGCTTTTGGCCCGACCTAACCAGGATGAGGTAAGTACCTAGATTAGAAATTTCTATTGAAATGAGGTTACAAGTAATATTTGTTTTTCATTTGCAATTTAATAATTTAATTTGTATTTCTTAGAATAGATAACGTTGGAGAGTTCTAGACAAGAGAATGATATTGCATCAAATGAAGCATTTATTTTATAGGTATTTTTATATAAGCTTTTTTGTTTACTTATATATATAATGTTGATTTTTTAAGCTATGCAATGGTTTAGGTGAGAACATGCCTGAGGTTGGGCACAACTTGTATACCAGTAGATTCTTAATTGTCCGATGACCTTCCTCTACTGCTATCAGGATTTTGTATAATAACTATAAACAATTACATGGTAATCTTCCTTGACAAGTTAAGTTTGTCTGCACTGGCATATACTTAAAAGGCTATAGTGTTGGCATTTCAATAGAAGGAGATTGTTGATATTCATTAAGGATATTGAGAAGGTTGTTGAAGATTATTGATATAACTCAAGAAGGATGATAACTATCTTTAAAATATTATTTTGTCATTGATGTCATGAAATTGATATTTTGATTCAGTATGATGTTGCCATATCTTGAGAAGATTGATTTGAAGAGAATTGAGATGTCGGTAAAAGACACAGAAAGAATATGAGGAATAAGGGGAGAAATAAGTTATTCAATGGGCAACTATTACCGAGTTAGACAATGATGAGATCATGATGTTTAGATTGTTTTGATAGCCTACATATGTTGTTGATTGTAAGGTTAATACTATACTATGTCACCGAGCAAAGAACCTAGTCGATAAACCCTAAGGAACCTAGTCGGTAAACCCTAAGGTTATCAATATCGGTTAATGAAGGCGGAATGTCTACCGAGTAAAGTTTAGTATTTACCAAGTTGCAACCGAGTTATGATAGACAACATTGAAGGAATGAAAGTGTTATTTAATGAAGGAAGTTGATTAGCTAAAGTTGATTAAATGATTGATATGACGTGCAAGAAATTTGTTAAGGATCTACGGCTTTGAAAATTCAGGAGCTAGATCTTCAACACAGATTGAACCACTTAACCTAACACAAGTTCCAAGAATGGAATGCAAGTTCCTAGGTGAAGTAAAATCTTTTTTAGATCGAAGGATACATTGAACCTAGTCAATATTGAAGATCTGATGGCTATGATTGATCATGGGAAATGTGATCAAGGAGATTCAGCGGTTAGCAAATTGTTTATAAATAATAAATTTTTAATCAACAATGTATGCGGGTAAGTGTAAGCACAGGGATGCTACATAGTGATTACCGAGCACAGAAGCTTGAAGACCTGTTTGAATAACAGAGTAGGGAGCCCAGCAAAGGGACAAGATAAGTCCTATGACTAGACAGTGTTGAGCAAATAAGAATCTACTTTAGCATTTTAGATGTGAAGTTGCAGATATATTTTTATTACTGTTATTTTTTAAAGTGACAGAAAATCTCTTAACCGGGTGGACCTAACAGTCTTATTTGTAAATCCTCTAGCAAGGTAACATTCTAATTGAGTGTTTGAAATCCTTTGACAAGGTCACTTCTAAAAAAGTGAAGATCCTAACAAATCTAAGGTAAATCCTTTAACCGGGTCACATCTAGCAATGTGTTTGTAATCTTTAACAGGATTTGCTTTTAACCGAGCATACTCTAGAAGAGTATATTTCTTAGTGGGTCTGAAATCCCACAGTGGTTTTTCCTTATTTGGGTTTCCACGTTAAATCTAGTGTTATATGTGTTATGATGATTATGTGTTTATGAGTTAGCATGTTTAGCAATTTTTGGTTATATTGCTGAAGTATAAGTTACCGAGGTTGAATCTGTTGATTTTATGGAAGATTAAGTTTGTATGATTCACCCTCCCCCTCTCATCTTGTTATCTATTGGCATCAGAACTTTGCAATTGGTATCAGAGCTTTAGACTCCAGAAGAAAAGTTTGAAGGTACTTGAGTTAAGATCCGAAGATGTATAAGAGGGATGCCCCAAAGCTAAACAAGTCAAGTTTTTCCACATGGCAGAAAAGGATGAAGCTGCACCTATCAGGAATTGGAGAATATGCTACATACTATCTGGAGAATGATTATGTTGCACCGATCACCTACTCGATGACTATGGAAGAGATAAGAGCGAAGCAAGAACACACTCAAGCAATGATTGAAATATCATCAGCATTGACCGACTTAGAGTTTAATGATCTAGAAGGTTGTATTGATACAAAGGCAATGTGGTCTAAGATTATATCTGTTTATGGCGGTGATGAACATGTACAAAGAGCAAAAGTGGACAGTTTAAGAGGACAACTTGAATCTATGAGGATGAATGAAGGAGAGAACATAACCCAGTATAGTACAAGACTAAAAGAAATTGTCAATTAAATCAAAGGATCGGGAGGAACTATTGAAGAGAAGGATGTCACAAGTAAGTTATTGAGAACCCTTCTACCTGCTTATGCCATTTGAGTCTCTACAATCAATGAATTGAGGTTTGTACCTAACATGCTAGTTTCTTTAGATGCTACTATCAGTAAGCTACATGCATTTGAGTTAAGTAATTTTGATAACAGTGGGTCTTCGGTAAATAAAGTTGAATCTGCATTTAGTTCTTTTCATCTTGGTGAATCTAATGATTACAATGATAGAATGAGTAAGTATTCTGAAGGGAATCACAGTGGAGCAAGTGAAAGATTTCATAAGAACATGGAAGAAGTGCACAAATTGTATGAGGAAATCAGAAAGTAAGAAGAGTTTGAAGCATTGTTGGCCAGGAGGTTACCGAGAGGCAAAGGTAAGTATAAAGGAAAGCTACCTTTGAAATGTTTCAATTGTGATAAAATAGGACATATGGCCTCTAATTGCCCTAACAAAGAATCTAGTGAAAAGAGAGAATACCGAGATGACAGACAAAAAGACAATCACTACAGAGGATACCAAGATTTTAGAATGAGAGATAGAAAGACATGCCTAATTGCCGATGAGGAATCCAATGATGATAAATCTGATGAAACGGACACAGAGGAAGTTGTTTATGTGGCTATTAAGGATGGATCAGATGAAGAAAGGTATGAAGAAAAAGCCTTAATATCTCACATAAATAATAATTATTCTTGGATCACAGATAGTGGATGCTCACATCACATGACAGGTGATAAACACAAATTTGTTAAATTAGAAGATTATGATGGAGGCTATGTAAGATTTGGTAATGATGCACCATGTCTGCTAAAAGGTAAAGGCTCTATCACACTTCTTGACAATGCAAAATGTGATGATGTTTATTGGGTTGAAGGTTTGAAATACAATTTGTTGAGTGTAGCATAGCTAAACAACACAGGTTACCGAATAGAATTTCATAAAGGAATTGTCAAAGTTCATGACAAGCATGGAAAGTTAGCAGCTATCGGGACTCAAACAAAAGGTAACACATTTCACCTTGACTCAACTCAGAACAAGTGTCTTTATGCAAAGATAGATGATACATGGTTATGGCATAAAAGGTTTTGTCATGTAAATTTTGATAATCTGATCAAAATAAGTAAGAAGCATTGAGTAAGAGGTCTACTGAGTTTGGAGAAACCTGAGAATGCTATATGTCGAGGATGCCAGATGGGTAAGATGATAAGATCAAGCTTTACAAGTAATTCCTACACTTCTAAGGGAATTTTAGATCTTGTGCATACTGATCTTTGTGGTCCTATGAAAGTACAGAATTATTATGGTGATAAATATTTCATATTATTTGTGGACGATTATTCAAGGATGATGTTAGTTATGTTTTTCAAAGAAAAATCAAAAGTTTTTCAAATGTTTAAATGGTACAAGGCAAGAGTTGAAAATGAAACAGGAAGACAACTGAAATGTCTTAGATCTGATAGAGGAGGAGAGTTCACCTCTGATGAATCTAACTTATTCTGCAATAATCATGGTATAAAAAGACAAGTCTCTGCACCGAGAACTCCACAGCAAAATGGGATAGTTGAGAGAAGAAACAGATCTATTGTGGATTGTGCCAAAACCCTAATGATTGAAAAGAGAGTGCCACAAAAATTTTGGAGAGAAGCAATAAGCACTGTTGTTTACACCCTGAACTGAGTACAACTGAAGAAAGGAACTTTGAAGACACCATATGAAATCTGGTATGACAAGAAACCTAATGTAAGTTACTTTAAAATCTTTCGAAGTAGATGCTATGTACACAAAGATGACAGAAATGGAAAGTTTGATTAGAAAAGTGAAGAAGAAACATTTCTAGGTTATTCTTCTAGAAGCAAAGCATTTAAATGTCTGATCAAATCATCTAACAAAATAGTAGAAAGTGCAAATGTGAAAATTGATGAATTTGCAGAAAGAAATGATGAAGGAAATTCCAAGGAACTAGAAGGTTATGAAGAGTTTGTCTATGTTCAACTGACAAGTCCTACTAAGAGAGTTACTGAAGAAAATGAAGAGAATATCCAATTACCGAGTGATGAAGAAGATCATACCGAGCCTACCGAGCCTGTATTAGCCAAATATGTTAGAAGGAATCATGCATCAAGTCAAATTATAGGAGATAAGGATGATCCAGTGATGACAAGGAACAAACTGAAACAGAACACATGTCTGATATCTGAATTTGAACCAAGAATAGTAAAAGAGGCATTTAACAATGAAGATTGGGTAAATGCTATGACAGAAGAGATTGATCAAATCAAGAAGAATGACACTTGGACATTGGTCCCAAGACCAAAGGACAAAAATTTAATCGGTACAAAGTGGATTTTCAAAAATAAACTAAATGAAAAAGGTGAGGTCATTCAAAATAAAGCAAGAATAGTTTGCAAAGGATATGCTCAAGAAGAAGGAATAGATTATGGTGAGACTTTTGCACCAGTGGCTAGACTTGAAGGAGTAAGAACATTGTTGGCATATGCTGCTTTCAAAAATTTCAAGGTATATCAAATGGATGTCAAATCTGCATTTTTTTAATCGTATACTAGAAGAAGTTTATTTTGAACAACCTGAAGGATTTGTTGAAGACAAGAATAAAGATCAAGTATGTAAATTGAACAAAGCTTTATATGGTCTAAAACAAGCACCTAGAGCATGGTATGAGAGATTTCACTCTTACTTAATCAAGATTGGTTTTATAAGAACAAGTGAAAATAGCAATATGTACATGAAGAATGATGAAGACAATGGAATACTGATCTCAGCCATATTTGTTGATGACATTATATTTTGTGGAAATGATTCTCTACGCAAAAACTTTGGTAATGAAATGTGCAAAGAATTTGAGATGTCACTAATCGGTGAGATAAAGTTTTTTATAGGTTTACAGATACTGCAAATGAAAGATGAGATTTTCATTACTCAATCCAAGTACATAAAGGAAATCTTGAAGAAATTTGGAATGGATGATTCAAAACCAGTAAGCACTCCTATGAATACCAACTGTAAACTATCAAAGAATGATGAATCTGCATCTACTGATGAGACACTTTTGAGTATCTCTGAAGCAAGTTAGGGATCCTACCCCTATCTTCTACTCACTGATAGAGTTTGGCGAAAGCATCAATTTGATGAATCTACAGAATATTATTTGTGGATTGATGTTGATTTACGCACTTTAGGAAGTTTTCTAAAGGTGTGCAGGAACGTGACCAGGGAAAAGGACACAGGAAATAGTATTGAAGGAAAAGATTGCTCTGATCGAGTTTTAGATGTTACATTTGCATGTGTAACTCAACAAAAGCAAGCACTTCACAGCAGAACAGTTCATGATTTAGTTCTTTTACTTTTTGGCATTGTTGTCAAAGGGGGAGTAGACTAAATGGTAGACTAAATAGTAAAGCCCTAAATGAAGAAGCTAACAGAAGACTAATGATAGGGGGAGAAGATTACTGAAAAAGGGAGAAGACTAAATGCAAGATAACAGCTCAGAAGACTAATGAAAGAGGGAGAAAGCCTAGAAGACTTCAGAAGAAGAAAATAGCTCAAGGATAACAGGAGAAGTCTCCACAGCAATCTGAATCCGAATCAATTTGAATATCTTATTGGTATTACTGTTTAAAAGTTGGTATTGTCAGCAATGCCAAAGGGGGAGATTGTTGGCATTTCAATAGAAGGAGATTGTTTATATTCATTAAGGATATTGAGAAGGTTGTTGAAGATTATTGATATAACTGAAGAAGGATGATAACTATCTTTATAACATTATTTTGTCATTGATGTCATGAAATTGATATTTTGATTTAGTATGATGTTGCCATATCTTGAGAAGATTGATTTGAAGAGAATTAAGATGTCGGTAAAAGACACAGAAAGAATGTGATGAATAAGGGGAGAAATAAGTTATTCATTGGGCAACTATTATGGAGTTAGACAATGATGAGATCGTGATGTTTAGATTGTTTTGATATCCTACATATGTTGTTGATTGTAAGGTTAATACTATACTATGTCACCGAGCAAAGAACCTAGTCGGTAAACCCTAAGGAACCTAGTCGGTAAACCCTAAGGTTATCGATATCGGTTAATGAAGGCGGAATGTCTACCGAGTAAAGTTTAGTATTTACCGAGTTGCAACTGAGTTATGACAGACAACATTGAAAGAATGAAAGCATTATTTAATGAAGGAAGCTGATTAGCTGAAGTTGATTAAATGATTGATATGAAGTGCAAGAAATTTGTTAAGGATCTATGGCTTTGAAAATTTAGGAGCTAGATCTACATCACAGATTGAACCGCTTAACCTAGCACAAGTTCCAAGAATGGAATGCAAGTTCATAGGCGAAGTAAAACATTTTTCAGATCGAAGGATACATTGAACCTAGTCAAGATTGAAGATCTGATGGCTATGATTGATCATAGAAAATGTGATCAAGGAGATTCAGCGGTTAGCAAATTGTTTATAAATAAGAAATTATTGATGAACAATGTATGCGAGCAAGTGCAAGCACAGGGATGCTACATAGTGATTACCGAGCACAGAAGCTTGAAGACCTGTTTGAATAACAGAGTAGGGAGCCCAGCAGAGGGACAAGATAAGTTCTATGACTAGACAGTGTTGAGCAACTAAGAATCTGCTTTAGCATTTTAGATGTGAAGTTGCAGATATATTTTTAGTACTGTTATTTTGTAAAGTGACAGAAAATCTCTTAACCGAGTGGACCTAACAGTCTTATTTGTAAATCCTCTAGCAAGGTAACATTCTAATTGAGTGTTTGAAATCCTTTGATAAGGTCACTTCTAACAAAGTGAAGATCCTAGCAGATCTGAGGGAAATCCTTTAACCAGGTCACATCTAGCAATGTGTTTGTAATCTTTAACAGTATTTGCTTTTAACCGAGCATACTCTAGAAGAGTAATTTCTTAGTGGGTCCGAAATCCCATAGTGGTTTTTCCCTATTTGGGTTTCCACGTTAAATCTGGTGTTATATGTGTTATGATGATTATGTGTTTATGAGTTAGCATGTTTAGCAGTTTTTGGTTATATTGCTGAAGTATAAGTTACCGAGGTTGAATCTGTTGATTTTATGGAAGATTAAGTTTGTATGATTCACCCCCCCCCCCCGTCTCATCTTGTTAGTTATTGGCATCAAAACTTTACATATAGATAATCTGATCTGTTATACATCCATGATCAATATAACCTCTCGTGGACTTTAGATTTCACCTAACATTTAGAGGGTGGGCCTAAATCACATCGATTCCACACTGCTGAAGAGATTGATGTTTTCTTTTAATCATGTGTACTAACTACATCATTTCAGTGAACATATGAAGTATCTAAACATGAGATCTTGTTGCATTAAAGGTGCATCATTTTGCTCAAAGAGTTCTTGAATTTGTCAAGAAATCAGTCTTTTTTCTTAGGCCTACTTGAGCTTAGACCTATGTGTGGAACTTCACAGATGGCAATAACCCAATATGTTTTCAGCTTAGAATCTAAAACAAGGGATTCTGCTAATTCTGACATTATATTCAAAACCTTTTGGAATCATCAAGATGCAATAGTATGTTGTGCTTCAAAGGTAATTATGCATAGGAATTTTTTTTTGCTTAAATCATATTTCTCCAAATGTTTTTTTCTCAAATATTTCAAATTAGGACTTAAACATAAATGTACAATTTACACTAAAACACTTTTCGAAGTAATAGAACACTCAAATTGAATTTGTAATTTTTTTAATCTTCTTGCCAAAATAATATTGTGTTGCTATAATAAATGTTCCTTGATCAAACTTTTGGCTAGGAAAATTTTTCCACCATTAAAATTTCATGAGTATCCTATAATGAATCTTTTAATTCTTGATTTTACGAGATTTCAAAAATCAAATGTGAAATTTAAAACCTTTTATTGACCTGGCTATCTGTTCTTTCCAATTGTTCTGGAAATTGTGAACTTTCAAATTCCAATTGTGTTTATGTTATTGCAACATTTGTATAATATGACTTTTACATTTGAAGTGATAGATGTATTTGTTTAGATTTATGAATACTTTCAGATGTGCTAGAGTAGTATGTCATTCTACCATTCTCCTAAAAATATCTCAACAGTCTCTTTCAGTTCAAAGAGGGATTCAGAGTAACATTGTTAGATTCATACATTTTATTTGAATTAATAGTGTTTTAGTTTTTTAATTATCAAACTATATACCCAGTGCAATTGTTGCTAATAGTGTTTCTAATTGCTAGAACATTCCCAAGTGCGTTTTTGCAAATTAAGCAGGTCTACACATGTTGGAAACCATTGAAGATTATTTATCAAGACTTCCATGGGGGAAAACCATTCCTCAAAGTGTGAGAGAAATTGCTTACAAATACTTGTTTCAAGTCATCCATCAGGTGGGTGGAAATGATATAAACAATGGTATTATAGCTTCATATTTTTTATACATTCACCAATAAATATTAATGTTTTGGGCCTTTGAGATTCCTTTATTTGTGGCTTTGGAGGCTAAGAGCATTATTTTTTCACTTGTCTTTACAGATATTCTTTACATTCCAACAGGGGTTCAAGTATCTAGAAAGTGTAGGGTTGATGCTTTTGAACGAGCAGTGGCTTGGGATGTTCTAGATGGCAATATCAACATTGACCTCGTTGCAACTATGTTTAGGAATTGGTCATTTCTACATTAGGCACATAATTAATATTCATGTTCAATTGGTTTCCAAGTAGCCAGTCAACTGTAGATTGTCAAAGAGAGCGCAATGAAGGTATGAAGACTATGTTGGATGACTGGAGCTTTCCATTCAGCAATATAGAGATTAAATGGCAATTCCAAACCTTGATCAAACAAAAACAATATTGTTCTACCACTCTTTAGGCAGGAACTTCCCTGCTCTACAGCTCTTGTTTTCTTATTGTGGATGTGGCTATAAAATTTGTGTGAATGAATATTATTGGGAAATGTTAAAAGATTTGCATGGAGTTAGTATTGTTTTTAAATGAAAAAATAAGGGTGTAATGGAATTTTTTGAACTATGTACAGGACAATTAAAAGAATGATTCCACACAATACTATGCAAAGGGAATCATTATATACTAGGCTAAAAACTTAGAGAGGAGTTTCTCATCTAAATGCTAAGATAAAGACAATGGTCATCACAGATGCATTAAATATTTTAAGGATGCATTTTTGTTTAAACTCAACATCTAATCAATTTTATCATGGCCACACATATGTCAAATGTTAATCATATTATCAACCATATGTGTTTATAAATAATCACATGTGAAATTTGGAAAATAGACCATAATAAGGTCCAATTAGAGGTTGGAGGAAATAGAGGTAGGAGGACTTTTATCAGCTTGAGCCAGCTTCTCGTTCAGAGGTGAATCACTATATTAGAAGTATCTTTTTCCATTTGTGTCCCTGAAGAAAAGAGGGGGCTTGGCATGACATTTGTCCCCTCAAGGATCAAGGGGCTATGTTTTCTTATGAGTGCACTTGGTGTATTCACATTTGGTTGGTGTTGTGCATAGTAGAGGAGGGATTATTTCCACAATATTGGAGGAGGGATTTGACACACTCAAAGGAGATGTGGACTCTCAATGGAGATTTATTCTCTCATGTATAGCACTAGAAGAGACATTAGATGCACTTGAAGAATATGTGGAATTTTGGAGGAAAGTTGTCTCATTGTGTAAGGAGGTTGGGAACACTTTATGTTCTCTCCTGTTGTGTAGATAGTTTTAGGTTCTACAATCAAGAGATCCATTGATGCAGTCAATTCAATGTTTCCTAGGTGAGCAAGGAGGATTGGTGAAGGCACTTCATCAAAGTCTCCAAAAGGGTTGTTGTGATCAACTCTTGCAATATTCCACCTTTGTTTGGATTAATGTAATAAGGGAGAAATGTTTGAGAATGTTACATTAATTAGTATTGTCATATTAATGTTAGTAGTTAAATAAATAAATAATGTTAGATTGTTAGTTAAGATTTAGTAGATGGGAATATTTTCTTGTATGAAAGTTAAAAATAAAGAGAAGTTCTATAAAGCTATGATAGATTGTATTTAAGATCACAAACGAGTCAATAATATTTTTCTTTTTTTATATTTTCTCATCGCATTAAATTGGAACACATACTTGTTGTCACCAAGATTGCACCCATAATGCTTAAGCTAAAAACTCAGCAATCCTGTGATATATACGATGATTTTTAGGCCTATGGGTTGCCTATAATGAAAATCAACCTCTAGATGAAGGGTTGGTTCCCTATGAGAAAGACCTCCTAAAACTAATAATTATTTGGGAAAAGGGACAAGAAGCTAGCTTGAATTGAAAGTCCTAATCTAACAGGAGGTGATTGCACCAAAAGATATGATATTATTCATTGTGTCAACTAAGATCATGAAACTCATAAGTATTTCATGTGAAGGTTTGAAAAAAATTAATATTTTGTTTGAAAGAAAATAATTTTCACAAAATTCAATCTATTGAAATCAAATAACACAACACACAACTTGAGTTTGCAATAAAATTAGTTGTTCCAGAAAGCACTAATGAGACAACAATAGAGCATTTAACAGTAATATCACAATATTCTCATCAAAATCATTCATGTAACAATGTTGAAACAAGATGTGTATGAAAAGAAACTATTTTTCTTTATTCATAAATTGATAAATAAAATTTACAATGCTTCAATGCTTGAAAATAAAATGAGCTATGCTCTTCTTGTTGTTGTGTGTATGCAAGAAAGAAAGAAGTAACTCAGAAAGATATAAGAGAAAAGACTTATAGAGGAAGTCTTGAGAAGAACTGAATGTTGAACTGATGTACCTCCTCAAACTTGGCCTCAACTGGAAGTCTTCCTTTCTTGATCTCATCTCCAATTTGCATGATTAATCCATTGGGGTCAAATTTTCTTTAAATTCATGCATGAAGAAGGGTGGAACTACTGGAAAATGAAGTTTGATTGCTTAAAAAGTGGCCTCAAGTGAAGCATAACCCTTGAGAGGTCCATAACTAGCCATGAACTATTGGATTTCCCCTTAAATCACTCCTTTTTAAGCCTTTAACTACTTGTATAACAAAACTCCACCTCTCACATTTTCAACTGATATGTGGTCACATAGACCCCACTTTGATTTTATATGCATGAATTAGGAGTGGTTTAATGATTGATAAAACTGGCCTAGTCCCTTTTCAAGGGTAGAATATCTTCAAGGAGACTTGAGTATAAAGTGTCTTATCATTTAGCTTTATAATGAACTAAATAAAAACTAAAACTCCTTGTTTATGCATATAAGTTTATCCTTGATATACTTTACTTGTGACACCCTTATAACTATTTATTTCTATTGTATGACATGCATTCTTGTATGGTGCATCAAAGTTATAAACCTCTTGACTGAAACTATGTAACACCTCTGATTGTTCTTCTCAAAGTTGTGACTATTATAGGGTTGTCTTAGCATGTCTAAGGAAAATGTTTGTTCTATACCTTTAAGGAATTGACCTTGGTACTGTGAATGTCTTATTCTATTGTATATGACTGTATTGTTCTTTTGTCTTTGTAACTGCAACATGGCTATCCTTTATTGTTCTTGTCATCTCTGTGATTCTGGCTACTATTGATGAAGCTCTTTCTTTCTAATTCCTGAGGTCTTTGCTTTGAAATTTATGTATTACATTATTTCATTCTACCCTTTGATGGCTTTCATTCAATCTATTGTGTGACTGTCTCAAACCTTTTGTGAATAGGTCATTGTTTTTCTTCTTTGTTTATAAGGCTTCTCTGAGTCTACAAATGATGGTATTCTCATTAAATCTTTGTGTTTGGCCTTGTGTGTCTCAGATTTGGCTCAATATGAATAATAAAGCCTTCCTTAACTACATCATTCATAGTATTACCTTCTATACTCTATACATCTTCAAATACAAAACCATTGTGTTGTGTTCTACTTTTCATCCTCTTTCACATGACCGTCTTTTTGGCATTGACTGTATTATTAACCTTTATCATATATGTTCGAGATTATGTTTGATCATTCTTTGGACAGATATTCTATTGTACCAAGGGTCTTCAAGTTGTTAATGGGTGGCATTATGACTGTAACTATAAACTCTTTTAATGAATTTGATGCTATTGCTCTTTGGATTCCCTGTATTTCTTTTGGGACTATAAGAAACCTTCATATTGTTCTATGTTCATTCCATGAGATCATACCCTTTGAGGGTTGTCACCCTATCTTTACAAACTTTGATATCTTACTGATCTCTTTGGTTGTTATTATCTTTGCTAATACTTTATCAAACTACTCATATACAGTAAACTTAATTACTGTACTTGTCATTCTCTCTAACTTGACAGTCTTTTGTCTTTGAACTTTGTGGCTATGAAAATATTTACTTCCTATGATTATTACTATCTTATTTATTCCTTGATGGTGATTGTATCTTTATAGGCTTGACTGATTACATTCTTACTACGACCTTTTCTTTCTATCACTTCTCACGGTTGCTAAAGGAATATTGTGACTAGTTCTTCATCATCTTTGTCATCTTAATCTCCAAACTCTTTTCTTATCCTTTCTTTGTAATGTTATCTATATATTGTCATTGTGAAATCAAACTTTTATTTGCCCAAACTCATCATACCCTAAGGCTATTCTTCAAAAGAAACAATGTCTTCTATGGGTTGCAAATACCCTATGGCATGATGAATCTATGCTTTTATACAATAGTGAAAGAATATTTCTATTTTCTTTGATTTGTAGAGACAATGGTGGAGCTCTATGTGATTGAACTATATTTTTTGAAGAACCTTCAATCTTGTTGCTCACTGTATTTTGGGAGTGATAGACTATGTTATAGGTCTTCTCCACTATACTAGAAGTCTCTTTCTTGATGCTCACTGTATGAGTGTTCTTTGTGACTCATGATGGAATGTGGAATTTTATTTATCCTTGTTTTCCATAGTATTGTGACTCTGTATAACCTCTATTTCATGGTGAACAAAACAACAACATCTATCTTTTACCCATGAATGCCCTTTAAATGAGATACTTTCTTTGCTATCATGACTGTTTTATGACCTTAAGGAAAAGATAAGATTATGTCTTTTCTTTGTGAATGATTGTTATTACAAATACATCTTTAATCTGATCTTTTACTGTTGTTATGAGGACTGTAACTTTTCTCATTGTTCATATTGTTTATGAGGCTACAAATCTTGAATTTGAAGGTCTCACATTGTAATGACCAGTCTGTCTTTAAAGACTTCTATTCCTTGTATTGGATATTCACAAATCCTCTTATTTCTCTTGGATTGTCTATGACCCTCATGGCCATTACAAGGCTTGTACAACATATGTCCTTAAATGACTGTAATAGATTGTGTTTCTTTGATCTATTCTTATACACTCTCCAAGCACTGTGATTGAAGATTTAGAAGGTCTAGGTTGTGTGACTGCACTTTGATACTTTGTTAGTTTTACAGGTCTACAAAATGAAGATGATGTTGATAGCTATCATCTCTTTTAGTAATGAGTCAATCATTCAAACCTAGAGGGGTTTCATGGAGGCAATATCTTCGAATATATATTTCAATGACAAGAAACCCTTCACTACGTTGTTTAGAAGATTTCAAAACTTAGATATTTCTATCTATCTTTTATTTCCCCATGATCATGCTTCTAAGAAAATAATAAAGGAAAAATCATGCAGAAATAACCTTGATTTTCATGCGGGCCCATGAAAGAATGAGAAAAAGTGAACCTATTTTGAAACTTAAAGATTTGCCTGACCTTTGATGATTGAACTCAAAGTGTAACTTCCTTTACATGTTCTGTTGGCAAGAGACACTGTACCGGTAGAGATTAGTGCTTGAATATTGTTCTAAGGTTGTCGTTGATGACAACTCAGATTAGATATTTTATCCGGTATATGCAAATTTGTTCTACCGGAAGTTCGGGAAGCTTTGATATTCATTTATGCTTAAGTCTGGAAGGTGGAATATAAAGTATGGATACATTGTGCAGATCTCCATTTTGGCTACATAGTTTTGATTGTGGTGAAAGAGTTAGATGGTTAGATTTTCGAGGCATCTTGATTCACAATTCTAGCCTCTGGTATTGATTCTCATGCAAGTTAGAAGATCCGGTAATTGGTAATTTAGGAAGAACAAAGCTATTTTGGCATAACGTGTTATGCGGAATCTTTGGGATGATTTTAGTGATTGGTTTTGAGTTTGATGTGATTGAGCTGACATGTGTGAATCTTGTTATCAATTTGTTTGGGTCCGCATATAGATTGGTAATCGGATTGAGCCGACTTATGGTTACATGTTTCATGTTGCGTGTTATGCAGTTTTTGGAAGCCGACATGAGAATTGATTTATTTTGTTGGTGTGGATTTATAAGACCAAATTATTTGAGTATTTTGAGGTATTTTGTGATGAGATATGAGTGAGAGAAGATTGTATGAGCAATTGTGCGAAGTTTTATGCATGTGATTGGAAGTCTTTGTGCTCCAGTATGTGACAAAGTAGCATAATAGAGCAAAGAGATAAAACATAGGTAAATGACTAATCGAACTTAATCGGAACTATTTTTTGTCATATGTAGATGCTATTATTCAGTTAAAACATTATTGTTATCCTTTGTAATCACTTGTAAGGCAGTGAGCCTTCCTCCGGGTTGTAGCCCTCTTTGTAGTTGAGCAGTGAGCTCTAAGTAGTGTGTCTGAATACAAGTGTGTTCCCCTCTTGTAATATTATTATACTCTTGGTCACAGTATTATAATATTGTGGGTTCCAATCCCATCGTGGTTTTCCTCTTTCTATGTTTCCATGTAAACATTTATGTGTTATGGTTTGGTCCTTGTTTTCATTATGTTTTTACAATTTACTTTTATTCATTTGTTTCTAGTAGTTAAAGAACCAGTTTAAGAAAGTTGTTAATTACATAACATTGATTCACCCACCCACCCTCCTCTTAGTGTTCATTTATTCCAACAATTGGTATCAGAGCAATTTTAAGCAGGTCATTTTCATGATTGAATAGGTTTCATTGGCAAGAGACACTATTGCAAACAAAGGCAAGCAAATAATCACTCACACGGTTGATCTCACCCAAGGACCTATTGATCTTAATTCTCTATCTTTGATCCAAGCACTGAAGCTTGTAGCTCTTGCACAATCCAAAGCAAGTGAGGACTTATTGAAATATCATTCTGAAGACAAAGAGTAGATATCTATGACAATATATGTGTTGGAGAAGATTTTGCCAACTCTCAAGCAAGACTCGGGTGAATCCCCCTCTGGTAAGATGAGGAGTATGTTGAAGGCAATAGATTCTCATTTTCTATCCTTGGAGAAATAGGTTGATGCAAAGGTCCTTAAACAATTCAATGTCATGCGGCTAAGGATAGTTTTGAAAATGGTTGAAGGTGATAGGGTTAGTCTAATCTACAGTTTCAAGACTATTCAGGAAGCATTGGATGAAGGTGGTAAGATATATAAGTCATGTCTTATTTTGCCTAAGTTTACTATTGAGATAGATAAGTAGATAAAGGAATGTGAAGGAAAGTTAGTCGGTATTTCTCAATCTTATGCCCCTAAATCAGTTTTTGCTAGTTACAATGAAGCTCGGGTGATGGCTCTACTAGACAAAATCAGGAGCCTTAATTAGGAAAAGGATAGAGTAGTTGGAAAAGTGGGAGAAATCCGGAATTTGATAACTCCCCAATTGGACACCTTGCTGAGCAGTCAGCGGGATGTTATGAATTCTCTGAATAAGAGTGTTTCGGTAGATCTTAGAGGAGCAGAGATGCACACTTATCTTTTCAGTGCTCTGATCAACATTTTGGAGAATTTTAAGAAAGGTTGGGATGATCACCTACGATCCCTATAAACCATTTTTGCATATATCTTTAAATTCATGTAAGATAGTATACCCTTGTATATAAATTTTGGCAGATACCTATCTTTGGCATTGTTGTCAAAGGGGGAGAGAGAGGTATGAAAAATGATGTATATGTTAGCATTGTGTTGTCATTAGTTTCAACCGGTATAGGATGGCAACTAGTATGGGAGATTGATGAGTAGTGTTGTCATTGATGCAAATTGGAAATAGTTTCATTGATGTCAACTAGCATGGTAGGTCACTAGTAAGGAAGAGAGTGTCATCCAGCATAATGACCATTGAAGTCACTGATACACAAATTAGTGTTGACTTGTGTTGAAGTCATGTATTGGAGACTAGTATTGGATAACAACCGGTAAGTTATAAGTTGCCAATGCATAGTTGCCAACTGGCAAGTGAGCAAGCAGGGTGAGTTAATGAAGAAGTGGCAACCGATATGGTGTTGGATATTGTATGATTGGGCGTAAAATAATAGAACTCCCACTGGATAAAGATGCAGTCACCAGATGATGAGAAAACTCACAAAGAGTGTGCCCAACCAGATCACATGTTCCTGTTTGAAGATATGTCTACTCAAATAGGGAAGCCATATTGGTGCAATGTTGAATGCAGATGACAAGGATCCACCCTCACCAGTAAGTGGATCTTGTCTCCTATTGTGCATGGAATGCATCATAGTCCTCTGAGATAAGACAAAAGAGTAGAAGGCGGGAGATTAGATGATCACACTGGATCAACCAGTGAAACACTAAGTTTCCTTAGGTGCATGAGAACAAAGATATGCACCGGATCATCCAAGTAGACATGATGTGTTATCAGTACAGAGAAGGAAGGATAGGTTTGTCACTTTGATAAACCAGTTGATAGGAGAACCAGCCTATTGATGAAGAAGGCAAAGTTGAAGAATTTACAGACAGAGAGTGCAACCAGATTGAAGATGGAGAAAGGTGTTTCCATAGATATAGACAGATGGAGATTATTGAAGGTTGATAACATGGTGTCATCAAGGTGGTTACCAATATAGATGTCTGCCAGTAAAGCTGACAAAGTGACAAGTGAAGGGATTTTGTTTGATGAAGTTGAGTATGTTGTGGTTTGGCATGTGAAGTGACCGGTTTAGGTGTTCCATTAGAAGAGCAGAAAAGTGCAAGTTTGAAAGCAAATCGGTTATGTCTAACCAGTAAGGCAAGATATATCGGCAGGGTTAATGTGTCAGTAGACAAAGATGAACCGATAGTATGAAGCATACACCGGTTGTGTGCTATTGGTCAGTGACCAAGTCAAAACGACATAATAAGCCAAGGTGGATGCCGATAAAGGTGTCATGTGGAGTTGAAGTGGCATGCCTGCACAGGTCGGTGTAGTGTGTCGGTGAGGTTGTCAATGACTAGTCCAACATTTAATGGTGACTGCAAAGCTTGAGGAATGAAGGCAGAGGTTTACGACTCAATATTAAGGAAACTATAGGGATCCAAGATAGACTCATCTAGTAGATCAAAGTGAGTGAAGGAAACCGCATCATTCACATGATTGACTGAACACAAAGCCGAAAATCAATTTATAGAAGGCTAAAAATAGAAAACATGAATCGCAAGGTAAACATGAATGACGATGCTCATTGATGGGGTGTTGATCATCAATTAAGGACATGAGATCTGATTGGATACGATATGTCATGGTGATTAGAAAAGAGATTTGATGCAGATTCAGTGTATGGTGGAAACCCTAGTGCGCCAAAGTTCAAACTCACGTTTAGGCAAGAAAGTCTGGGTATAAGAGTGTGAACCAAAGATTTAAATATTGTTGTTGAATGAGTGAGTAAAGTCGGTGAAGGGAGTAGAAACTGGACAGTTAATCAGTAAAGTGCTCATCAATAATCATAGAGGAGACTGAGTATGTGAGAGTTAACCGGTTAGAAGAGTTCAACCAGAAAGAGTGAGGTAGCCGATAGTTTGCCATCAAGTCTGACAAAGGAGTGCACCGGTGGTTATTGAACTGGCAGAGAAGAGCCAAAGAATATTGTAGAAAAAGAGCAGAACACAGAGAGAATCAGTGAAGAACTAGTAAGTTGTAAATTGGCAGTGATCAGATAGCAGACAACTCACAAAATGGGGAAGATCGATGATGGTTAGCAGCAGTGTGATAGAAGAGAACCACCAAAGAGAAGAGTACCAGCAAAGAAGAAGCAGAGGCTAAACAGATAAGGTTGTAGCAAAGAGTGAGTTGCAGTAGGAGATAAGGTTGTAGCAAAAAGGAGAGTAGAGAACTGACAGAGAATTGGATAGAGGTGAACCGATGGAGAGACATATGTGAGAGTTATAAAGTTCCTTTGAAACAATGATATTACTTTTGTATTTGATGTATGATTTTGTAATCACTAAGTTAGAGCTTGGTATAGCGGTTGGTTCTCCTTGGGTTGGTGCCCTAAATGTTGTAACTGAGTGTTTCATTGTGAGGTTGGATAGGAGCAGTAGTCTCCAACAGCATTTCTCACCGAGGTTTTTCCCATCTTGGATTTTCCTTGTACATCTGGTGTTATGTGATATTCCTTTTATGTGTGGTTGCATTTGTGTCATCCTCCCATCTAACTTGTATGTATGCTTTATGTTAGATTTGTTAACCGGTATATACACATAGGATAGAAAAGGGTAAAGTTTGGAAATCACTTATTCACCCCCCCCCCCTCTTAGTGGCATCTTGTGTTCAATAATTGGTATCAGAGCATACGTTACCGGATGATAAGCTTTCTCCAACTTGGGTAGATTCTAGTTTTTGAATAGAATGGTCTATTTAGGGTCAATCCCTACTCCTATATTTGATGGTTCAAACTTTTCCATTTGGATTTGTAGGATGGAAGTCTACCTATCCTCTTTAGGGTTTGATGTGTGGATGTTAGTTGTAAATGACTGACCTAGTCAAGTCAGTCCTCCCACTGATTTAGAAGAAGAAACAAGATGTTGGTGCAATGGGGTAGTGATGAAGGCTATACTCTGTGGGCTCTCAAATGATGTTTCCTCACAGGTGGACATATGCAAATCAGCAAAGAGATTATGGGATAGATTAAAGAATCTCTATGGAAATGAGCCTAGCACTGTAGAACCAGCTTGTGGACGTAAGAAGGAAAATGTAACACATGAGTCTACAGATGAAGGTAGATCAATAAGCAGCAATAGAAATGATGGAGAGGAAACTCACCTCTTCATGGCTCAAGAATCAGAAGATGAGAGGCACACATCTGAGAATGATCATGCAGATCATTCCTACCAGCAAGATGTGTCTGGTAGTGATAGTGAAGATGAAGAAGAAGAAGAAGAAGATGAAGAAGCAGAAGCAGAAGTTGATCTTGAAGGAGAACCTGTAAGTGCACTTGAAGAACTTAGTAGAGTAAGGAATGAATACAAGTTGTTCAAGAATGTTGTGGTTGTGGAACAAAACTGGTTGATTAGATGCCTTGAAGAATCTAAGAAATGTATCTTAGAGTTGAAGACTCGACAAGAAGACACCAATGAGTGTCGGTGTAAAGATCTAGAGTCTGAGATAGAGGCCAAGGATAAAGAGTATCAGCAGTTAGAAGGAGAAATGGAGAATCTCCAAAATGACCTTGAGAATTGTCAGGATGAGCTCAAGGTGAGAATCTAGTTTGATGGCAGCAATGATTCCTTGGACAAAATGTTCAAGAAACAAAAGCATACCAAGGATATCGAAGGATTAGGAAGTGGTGTCAGTGAATGCTCCACCAGCAAGAATGTCCCTCACAATGACATTTTGTTTGTCTCCTCAAATGGAGATAACAAGGGATAGACCTTCATTGTCTGGAATTCTCCCCAAAAGAAGGTTGATCTAACCACAACTGGTGAAGACATGAAGCCAAGGATGAAGACTGGTGCTGCAAGAAGGAGAAACAATACAGATCCCAAAGAAAAAGGAAAGATGGGAGAAGGAAGCTTTATCGAAAGAAAGAATAGAAGAAGACAGCATAGAAGACCTCCTACTGATAGAAGCGAAGGAAATTCTACCACCCACAAGACAAAGCAAGTGTGGAAAAAGAAGGGATCGGATGAAAGAACTACAGAAAGTGAACATCCCAGGATCCATCCCCATAGAAGCAGACATGGAGATACTAAACTGGTAAGATCTCCACAATCATGGCAAAACAAATTTGTAAGTTATGTGCCCCCTTTCTTCGGTTATTGTTTTGCATGCAAATAATATGGTCATAGGGCAGATGAATGCAAAATGAAGTCTAGGAATAGATAGTATGCTCTTCCTAGAAACAATATTGTTGTCTGTCGAAGGTGTAATGGCTTTGGCCATAGAAGTCATAATTGCAGAAGGATGAACTTGCAGTAATATGGCAACCAGTATAGCAGCTATGCTCAGTATGAAAATGGGTTTAGAGCATATGAGAGACAAGATGATGCCCGAAACAAAAGGAGAAGAGGTTTTATTCCTACAAGGTCAAGTGGTCCACCGGTTCCAGTAGTTGGTTACAACAGCATGACCAAATGAAGATGGTCTAACTGGTTTAACAAAAGATCCTCCAATCATACGATTGGCATGAACACGGTTTGCTTCTATAGCAATGCTTCCAGTCGTGTGGTAGAATCCGATAGAACAAGGACCAATCGACAGAATAAAGTAAGACCTACTCCCAAGGCTAAAAATGGGAAGAAGAGTCCAATCAAGCAAGTATGGAGGAAGAAGCAAGAAGATGCAACCATGGACTGGCACTGTGCATTCAATACATGGGTAATATCTCCTAAGGCTTAAAGGAGATGCAGAACCTTAGGGGGAGTAGTACATTGACCATATCATTCACCCCCTTAGTGGAAGAGGACAAATAGAAGAATAGGTTAGTGCCAGCATAAAGGAAGAAAATGAGATGACAAATGTGTGCAGTGATTGCCTTGGCTACACACCTACATATGAGAGCTAGATCACTGTTGCATGTGTCAATGGATGGAAAATTTAAAATTGGGATCGGAAGCAAATTGACACAAGAAGATAGGAGTTAGAGGAAGGTGCTATGGTAGAGATGATGGACCAGTGCAGGAAACTAGTATGTGCAGTATGTTACCGTTATGTATACTAACTGGTATTTGCAGGTTATGTAAGACAATGAGGTCCAGGGTCATTGCATTAACTCTGGTAGCATGGATTGAGGTGTTTATGTCTCAGGTGGTACTAAAAAAGTCCTAAATGATATATGTTGTCCCAGTAGTTGATCTTGTATGCATGCATCCTTTGTGGGCTAACCGGTTTTATATGTGGCATGATAGTGATATTGTATGATATTGTGTACATCTAGGATCATGTAATAAAATGTGATAGATATAATGGAGCTGAAAGATCATCAGTTGATCACATGTGCATAGCTTAACTAGTTTATGGTGCATATTGGAGCTCCAGTTTAGAACTTGATAGGCAATGAGGACCTGAGATCTATGACTCGGGAGAAGTTGACAGCCATATCTTTTGATTGTTATCAAACATGTTGGACACGGGGGGGAGTGCAAGTGTCTATGGTTGTACCGGTATGATTGAGACTTTGGGATGTGCTCATCGGTCTGGAGTTGTGAGGTATTTCAATGACTATCAAATTTGTACTTTATTGAAATCACAACTGGACCACTGGGAGTGTTGCTTGCAAAGAGGGAGAGTTACCTGAACAGGAGAACATGGATTTGGTATCGAAAGAGATACAGGTAGTATTAGTTTTAGCTTCAACACTTGGTATCAGCAATTTGGGGTCAGAATGGCTTCTGCATATCAAGGGGAGATGATGCACTCTGATCGATAGGTATGTTGTATTCACTGACACATGTGCCTTCAATTGGTTTCAGACTTGTATATTCAATAGGGTTCTGGTTTATATATACACTTGGTTGCTGAGCATTTGGTGTCAGTTGGTGATTGAGCCCTCCATCACAAGTGTTGTGAATTGAGAGGATGCAATGTATGATAGTCAAAGGAGGAGAAGCATCTGGTAGAGAAAAAGGGGGAGAGAAAAGTGTTAATGCTCGATAGACACAAGGAGGAGAGAAACCCTGACAGTGCCCTTTGCCATTGTTGTCAAAGATGGGGAGAGATTATGTAGTATGTCAGATACTACATGTGTGAGAATCCATAGAACACACAAAGGGGGAGAGAGTGAATCTATATTATGTTGGATACTACATGTGTTGACATCAACACAAAAGGGGGAGATTGTTGGAATTGTGTTGTCATTGATGTCAACCGGTATTGGATGGCAACGAGTATGGGAGATTGATGAGTAGTGTTGTCATTAATGCATACCGAAAATGGTGTCATTGATGTCAACTAGCATGGTAAGTCACTATTAAGGAAGAGAGTGTCATCCAACATAATGGCCATTCAAGTCACTGGTACACAAGTTAGTGTTGACTTGTGTTGAAGTCATGTATTGGAAACTGGTATTGGATAACAACCGGTAAGTGATATGATGGCAGTGCATTGTTGCCAACTGGCAAGTGAGCAAGCAAGGTGAGCTAATGAAGAAGTGGCAATCAATATGTTGTTGGATGTTGGATGATTGGATGTAAAACAACAGGACTCCCACCGAATAAAGATGTAGTCACTAGATGATGAGAAAAATCACAGAGAGTGTGCCCAACCAGATCACATGTGCATGTTTGAAGATATGCCTTCTCAAACAGGGAAGCCATATTGGTGCAATGCCAGACACAGATGACAAGGATCCACCCTCACCGGTAAGTGGATCCTATCTCCTATTATGCATGGAATGCATCATAGTCCTCCGAGATAAGACAAAAGAGTAGAAGGTAGATGATTGAAGGCTCACACTGGATTAACCAGTGAAACACTAAGTTGCCTTAGGTGCATGAGATCAGGGATATGCACCAGATCAACCAGGTAGACATGATGTGTTGCTGATACAGAGAAGGAAGGATACATTTGTCACTTTGACAAACTAGTCGATAGGAGAACTGGTCTATTGATGAAGAAGGCAAAGTTGAAGGAGTTGCAAACAAAGAGTGCAACCAGATTGAAGATGGAGAAATGTGTTACCACAGATACAGATAGATGGAGATTGTTGAAGGTTGATAACATGGTGTCATCAAGGTGGTTACCGGTATAGATGTCCACTGGTAAAGTTGACAAAGTGACAAGTGAAGGGCTTTTGTCTGATGAAGTTGAGTATGTTGTGGTTTGGCATGTGAAGTGACCAATTTAGGTGTTCCACCGGAAGAGCAACAAAGTGTAAGTTTGAATGCAAACTGGTTATGTCTAACCGGTAAGGCAAGATATACCGACAGGGTTAATGTGTCGATAGATAAAGATGAACCAGTAGTATGAAGCATACACCAGTTGTGTGCTATTGGTTGGTGACCAAGTGGGACTGACATAGTAAGCCAAGGTGGATGCCGACAAAGGTGCCATGTGGAGTTGAAGTGGCATGCCTACACAGGTCGGTGTAGTGTGTCAGTGAGGTGGTTGGTGACTGGTCCAACATTTAATGGCAACTACAAAGCTTGAGGAATGAAGGCAGAGGTTTGTGGCTTGAGATAAAGGAAACAACAGGGATCCAGGACATACTGATCTAGTAGATCAAAGTGGGTGAAGGAAACCACATCATGCACGTGATTGACAGAACAAAAAGTCAAAAATCACGCTACAGAAAGCTAAATATAGAAGAAGGTAAACATGAATGGTGATGCTCATTAATGGGGTGTTGATCATCAATCAAGGACATGAGATATGATTGGATATGATGTCACGATGATCAGAGAAGAGTTTTTATGTAGATTTAGTGCATGGCGGAAACCCTAGCGCGCCAAAGTTCAAACTCATGTTTAGGCGGGAAATTCTGGCTATAAGAGTGTGAACCAAAGATGTAAATGTTGTTGTTGAATGAGTGAGTAAAGTTGATGAAGGGAGTATAAACTAGGGAGTTAATCAGTCAAGTGCTCATCGACAATCATAGATGAGATTGAGTATGTGAGATTTATTTGGTTAGAAGACTTCAACCGGAAAGAGTGAGGTAATTGGTAGTCTGCCATTAAGTTTGACAAAGGAGTGTACCAGTGGTTATTGAACTGGTAGAGAAAAGCCAGAAAAGAATGCAAAAAAAGAGCAAAGCACAAAGAGAATCAGTGAAGAACCAGTAAGCTATAAATTGGCAGTGATCAAATAGCAAACAACTAACAAAGTGAAGAAGACCGGTGGTGGTTAGCAGTAGTGTGATAGAAGAGAACCAGCAAAGAAGAAGTAGAGGTTGAACTAGTAATGTTGTAGCATAGAGTGAGTTGCAACAGGAGATACAGTTGTAGCAAAAAGGTGAGCAGAGAATCAACAAAGAATTGGATAGATGTGAACCGGTGGAGAGACATATGTGAGAATTACAAAGTTTCTTTGTAACAAGGATATTAATTTTGTATTTGATATATGATTTTGTAATCACTGAGCTGGAGCTCAGTGTAGGGGTTGGTGCTCCTTAGGTTGGTGCCCTAAAATCAGGGGTTGGTGCTCCTTGGGTTGGTGCCCTAAAGCAGGATGGTACTCCTTGGGTTGGTGCCCTAAATGTTGTAACTGAGTGTTTCATTGTGAGGATGGATTGGAGCAGTAGTCTCCAACAACATTTCTCACTGAGGTTTTTCCCATCTTGGTTTTTCCTTGTACATCTAGTGTTATGTGATGTCCCTTTTATGTGTGGTTGCATTTGTGTCATCCTCCCATCTAACCAGTATGTTTTCTTTATGTTAGATCTGTTAACCGGTATACACACATAGGATAGAAAAGGGTAAAGTTTGGAAATTGCTGATTCGCGCCCCCCCCCCCCCCCCCCCTCCCCCCTCTTACTAGCATCTTGTTTTCAATAGTATATTATCAGGGGGAGCTTATTAAGCCTATTGAATTGTTAAGGTGTTGCAGTTTTGAAATTTTGAAGTTTTGTAGTGACAGTGTCATTTCATTTTTCACAAGTGTTGCCATCAATGCCAAAGGGAGAGATTGTTGGCAAAAGATACTTTAGTGGTAGATATATGTGCTTTAATATTATTCTAAGGTTGTCATTAATGGCAAATAAGATCATATATTCCATTTAATATATGCATATTTATTCTATCAAAAGTTTGGGAAGTTTTAGTATTCATTTATTCTGAAGTCACTGATTCACCCCCCCCGTCACCCTCTCAATGTTCATTGATTCCTACATGTTCTTTATTGCATCTTGAAGCTTTGGTAGGGCCTTTAAATGTGTGAATCCTTGCATGGTTTCTATAACAATTCCTTGGTTATGGTGATGTAATAGGGGTGTAAACAACCTTACATGCAACCCTTCTCCTCAGATCTCTTCATTCTCACAATGAAAGACAAGATAGACCAAACTGAAGGCAAAATTTATGAAAACCCGAGCATGCCACGTGAAAGCTCATCCTTTTCTATTTTCCTCTAAACATTATATCCTAAACTCTATGTTATGTGATAGTTCATTTTCTTTAAAACTTGAAAAAAAATCCCTCAAAACATTGCATGACTTTTATCCAAAAACATTAAAGTCTTTTAGATGTGATTTGTTTACTTTAAACATATGCTCATCTTTATCAAATACCAAGACTTAAGGATGTAAAAGGTTTTAATAAATAAAAACCTCCTAGTTCTATTTAAAACACCTTGGCACTTTTAAATAAGACTTATGACTCACCTAAAAGGCTATTTTTGATCTGATGGGAGAAAATTGGTAACAATACTACCTAAAGAAACCCTTCCTCTCCGAACTTGTTTTTGATTCTATAAGTAATGCTTTTAATTTATTTTGTGGGGCTATTTTTGTGACCTTACCCTTCTTTCAATCAATGTGACCACATACAATTTTTTCAATAAGCTATTTTATATCCCTTTCTCATTATAGTAGACGGAATAGACTTTCTTCTCTTTGGGGTTTTTATGGGGGAATTAGAAAATTTCCATTTCTTTCCTTGTTTAGTATCTAGGCATGGGTGACTTTTCTGACTTCTTGTTTTGGATTTGGTGACTTGGTGTCTAAACTAATATTTTCAAAAGGTTCCTCTTCTCTAGGAAGAATTGTGTTAATGACTTGGTGCCTGAACTAGGTTTTTCAAAAGGCTCTTCCTATCTGGGAGGAATTATGTTTTCAAGAAATTTTATTTATTCAAGGGGTGTTTCCCCCATATGAGAGACTACATGAGAGGCAAATGCTTCAAGGTCAAGGGTCATGACAAGTTTACTATTTACCTTTCTTGTTACGCAATCCCACAAACACTCTGGTAGTCTATTTGAATGTTAGTGTTTGATCATGGGGTCCCCCATTCACACCTTTTACTTTATTCTTTACAAAAATATCTTCCCATGTCATATTAGGAAATAGGGTATATAAAATCCTTTTTACTAACAATTAAACAATAAATTATGAGATAGATTCATGGCCTTTCCTTATTGAAACTCCATAGCCATGCAAGAGATTAGGTGGCAAAGGTAGTTTGGAACATTGACATGGCAGTTATGTCATAGGTGATTGAATCATTTTTAATGGGTTGAATATATTAATGAAAGATTCACTTCATGATATAGGTATTTAGTGACATATATAGTAGTGCATGCACATATCCATGGTAGGGAAGTGTATTTTGTGCCTTGAGAGGAAGATTCTATTTGTTGATCATTTGGTCTTATGAATTTTATGTAGGTAGAGATTGCATCATGGTGTTCTAAAAAGGCTTCTCCTTTAGTTGGTAACATTGTAACCTCAATAACGGCTATTGTTTTAACATCTACAAGAAGGCCCTTTATTATGATGACATTATCTTTCAATGTATATGCAAATTAACAGGCTAGTCTATCGTTGTAACTTGCAAATTTCTTGAAATTGTCTAGTCATCCCATGTCTCAAAAGGAACACATGAAATCTTCACCATTTAAGATCATGGAATATTTTGTTTGTTATCTTGTACTTGGATCTCCATCCATTTTGAAAATTGTGCTTTCTCTCTCTACCTTGCCTTCTTTTCTTTTCACCCTTTACTAAAGAAACTCCTTTATGTAGCCTTTGTTAAACAATTTATTTTCTACCTTCTAAGGCTACACTACTCTATATTTCTATTTGCTTTTCTCCTCATTACTCTTCTACACTTTATGTTAATTCCTTTGTGGCATACAATTATGTCACTAAATATTTTACTACATGTGACTAGCTATGGATTTGATTATAGAGAGAGAGAGAAAAATAATTTTGAAATATGATGATTATTTTAATTATTAATAAATCTAGATTATGTGTTGTAAATATTAAATTAAAGTTGTATGAAATGAATTCAATCGAAAACAAGATTCTTTAACTCATAAAAAATCAATAATGCAAAAACATATGAACAAATCACAAAAGAACACATAATAACTTGGAGAAATCCTTTTGGGAAAAAAACCCACCAGAAAAGAGGCCAATATTTGATTGCTCTGTCAAATCAATGGTTACAATGGTTCAATCTTCCTCCTTGCACATGCAACCTATTAAAAAATAATTCTATTCTTTGAAAAAGAAAACTCAAAATCTTTGTTCAATCCACCCTATGTCTCTAACCAAGAGTTATTCTCAAAAAAACACTTCTTGGGCATCCAAAATCATCTCCATATAAAAAATATATTATAAGATGCATAAAATCCCAACTTAGGTGTACCAAAAAAAATTTAAAATAGATATCTACAAAAAAACTTGCAAGAAAAATTGTTTTTTAATCACCTTATCTTTCCCAAATGGACTTGGACACCCAGATTAGGATAATAAGTTGTTTAATGATTTTTTATGCAAGTTGACATTGGCACCACTTGAATATTTAATTCTTTATAGAGGAAAAATATCAAAAATAATTACACAACTGCTAGTCCTCACTGCTTTGTTTTGTCTTCTCAAACATCCTTGCATTCTTGTTCAACACCTATCAGAGGAGACATAAGTGCTAAGATCAAAGTTATTCTAGCCACTCACATCGAACCCATGAGCTAGTTAAGAAAATTGATGTCACAACTAGCATGAAAATGTCAATCTTCCTCATCATCAAACATCAATAAAATAAAAAAGGTGATCCATGTGCCATTACAGTATAGGGTAAGCCATGATCAAGTCCCCATAGTTAAGTGGAGTACAAAACCACAAGATGCCATATCCAAGTAATGCTTCATGTTGACCCTCCACTTGGCCTTCACCATCTTTTGCATTAGAAATTTAATCATGATTTTTTCTTATGTAGTGTGGAGAAGCCAAGTTATGAATAGCAATGTTATGTCACTATTCACCTTGTAACGATATGTAGAGATAAGGAAGGCCTCTCCCAAGATATTTTTATGGCTTTCATCACTGTAGGCTTTGAAATATTAAATAATTTTTTGAACCTCTACATTGATATCTTCTCATGGAAGGTCATTTGCCTTTGAGGCACTGAAACAAATAATGGTATCCATTTTAAATGACGGTCATCGACTTAATTCATCAGCTAATAAAGCCACGTGTCATCTTTTCTCCCTCATGCAATTAATATTCCTTCACCTCAAACATAAATGCATTACCCTCAACTATGCTTTCCACCAATACAAACTCTTTGTTAGGCAGATTTAAGTTTTCCAAATATATAACCATCAATGTTAGCCTTCATCCACTGCTACCTTTGATAGCCTATTTGACTTAATGTTTCCCTCATGGTAGGTGTGAGATATTTTCAAATCATCCTATTCAACTAACTCTAGCCATATACAAGAAACTTATTTAACTTCTAATTTGGCATAGTACGACACCAAATCATGTTTAATGCAATCATAGAGTCTCCTTCCAAGTGTAGTTTCAAAAATCCTAGCCTCTTATTCAATTTAATCTCATACCAAGTTGCTAGAAACTCTATTTTGTTGTTTGTTCCAATTGGCAACTTCCTAGCTTCAACTGCAAAAATCTTTCCTTCATGATTTCTAAGTATACATTCAGCCCTAGATGGCCTAGAATTACCCCTAGAAACCCTATCAATGTTGACTTTGACCCACCTTTTATCAGGTGGATTCTAATGGACATGTTCTTGTGGATTGGGAAACAAATCAACTTGAGAAACCCCATAAATGAGAGAATGGGAATAAATAATTTAAACTAGTTATTTATCCAATAATAAATATTTCCAAGGGTTTACAAGGTGAGTGACACTTATATCCTAAAATAATAGCTATTATTGCATATGTCATGGTAAAGTAAGTAGGAGTACAGGTAATTTTATGATAGAGATAAAATAGTTGGCAAAATTTTAAGAAAAAAAGGTTTAACTAGATTAATTCCTCCAATTAATTTTCACATGTGTCCTCACATGTGTGATGAATAGGTGATGGTCATGTGATGGGAAATTTATGAAACACTTGTAATAATTGTAAAATAATGAAAAATACAAACTATATGCAATGAGAATTGAATAAAAACATCATGATAAGTAACTATGAAGTCTCATGAATGGAACTGAGCATACCATTTATAATGGAGAATATTATCATGAAAGAGATAATATGTTGACATAGCTAGTGCAATATCCAAAAATTTATTTCTCAAACTAAGAGTTGATGTACATTGAAAGTGGCGCAACAGTTGACGAGTGTGTGAAGAAGAAAATGTGGTCACAAGAAGCACAACCTATAATAACTATATGCATTATAGATGAAATGGCACTTTTTGGGATAATACATTCAATAGTAATGATAACATGGAAATGGAATGATGTGAACAACATGTAATTGCATGCCCTATCATGCTGCTATATAGGTCCCTCAGCTAGTGGCCACATACTCAAGTAATTGTTCATCATAAGAATCATTACATGTACAAAAATTATGAAAGCTCCTCTTGCTTTCTATTTCATTGAGAATGGAGGATCCTCATGGTGAGAAAAGAAACATTAACAAAATTAATTATTCAGATTGATTAGTTTAAAAATCATACTTTCAAGGCATCAAGATCTAAACAATTATGATCGAGCCTAGATATTGTGGGGTTCTTAAGCACTGATGCTAAACAAAACTATGCTAGAAAAGTGTCTTTACTTAACAGCCTAAGAGACAACTGCAAATAATGTATATTGACCAACACAAATGATTGTATTAGTTCAATGGTACTCAATCAAACTACACCATTTAGGTATGTTTCATCGATTTCATATGGACCTAACCATCTTATATGTAATTTCATTTTGTGGTCCTTATACCTAGAGCCATATAAGAGTACCTAGTCAAACTTATAGAATTGTTTTGATTTAATGAGGAGATTTTGCCACTTGATTTGTTGATTCCAAATGATTTATGCATGATGGAGTGTTTCTCTATGGATTTATTGAAGAGCATAAACTACATAATTCTATCTTTTTGTGCAATTGATAAGTTCATCCCTAGGATTAGTGTTTACTACAAATTTTTATGCTCAAATTCTATATGGAGGACAACCTTCATCCCATACACCATTTCACATTTTGTGAATCATGTTTTGGTTTTGTAATTTTTTTGTAGACCTAGAGAACTTCAAGAAGCCTAACTACCCAATATTTTCTATACAGGACAACTATATTAGATAAGATTGCCTCAACGTCTTTGTTGATAAACTCAATTTGCTCACTAGATTGGGGATGTTAAGGGATCGATCTCTTATGCCCAAGGTTTTATTCATCGACTAGTGTCTAGATCAATATTTATGTGAACTAAGGTCCCTAATTAGTAACCATTTCTCTACGCACTCCATATCTGGTAAAAAAATATTTATATTGTATTTCAAAAACCTTATTGTCTTTGGCATGCTTCATGGCATGAACTTCCACCCACTTGGTGATAAATTTAGTGAAAACTAGTACATACTCGTTGTTTAAAGGAGGATCTATAGGCCCTATAAAATAAATCCTCCATTTGTCAAAAAGTGATAAAATCAATTATGGTTATAGGGACATCTCATCACTATGAGTTGGGAAACCCATCCTTTTACATCCATTACACTACCTAGTATATTTTATTGCATCCTTAAGTAGGCCAATAATAACCTATATTTAATACTTTCATAGTAGTTATTTTGACAACAAAATGACCTCCATAAGGTTCATCGTGACATCCATGAAAATTTCATAAACTTCATTTTCCCTTACACATCTTTGCATTACATTATCAATCATAGTGTAGAAAAGGTAACCAAATATCCATGCAAAAGGAAGACTTATTTCAACCACATGATGCCTCTCCCTTGGCAAGAAGTGAGGGGACATTTTTCCTAAAACCAAATATTTATCAATATCTACATACCAAGGTGTTTACACTGTCAAAGAAAATAATTTTTCATAAGGAAAAGAGTCATCTATGAATGATTGAGATGTTGTGATAGTCAACATAGAGATAAAGTAAACTACAACATTTGCTTTCCTAGGTTTATCTACTATTGCGATATCAAATTCTTGTAGGAGTAGTAACCATTTGACTAACTTGCCACTAGCAATCGACTTATTCATAAGACATGATTACAACATGGTCAATGTCCATAAAGATTGGATATCCTATGATATGATGCCTAAACTTATTTATGGAATAGATGAGAACAACCATTTATTTATCTATAACAATGTAATTCAATTCTGTTGATTGGAGATTCTTGTTTTCACAATATATTACATACTCTATAATTTATTCTTTTTCACCCTATTGATGGAAAAACCTCAACCAAAGTGTAAGGTTTAATATTTGTTTTATATGTAGTCAAACTTGGTGCAATTCAATTGTTATCATTTAAACCTACACCCCTTTTCTAATCTATTAACTCAGTAGGCTTGTGACACATGGGAACACTCCTAGGCCTGTGGGTTACCTAAACTTGGAGTGAGCCTCCAAAGCAAGTTGGTTCTTGTGGAGATTCACCTAATTCTAACTATTCTAATGCCCTTACTAGGAAAAAAGGAAGAAGGATTGCATGAATTAAGCCTACAAACTAATGGGTGAAGCAACCAATTATAAACTAGGACTTGAAACCAAGTTTGCATACACACAACTAGCAATAGGAAAAGCCTAACATGCACAACTCATACATATATGTTCCTTACATAATTTTTTTGCAAGAAGGTCATGCTTGCATAACTCTTATAAGGAAAGAAAAACTTTCACAACTAGAACGATTCTACAAATTAGACACAACTTGTAACCTACAACATACGTATAACTCTACAAAAGGTGCTTAAATGAGACAAAACCACTAGGAAATAAAGATTTTCACAAGTAGTAACATCAATAACTAACACAGACACACAAAAATAGAGGAATAAGAAGGTAAATCACTTAACTTTTATTGATATCTGAGGTAAATACTGGTATACATGTCCAAAAGAGCTACAAAATATGCATAATCTGCAAGAAGGATACAAAAATCACTAAGTGTTAGAATTTTTGCATATTTAGAACTGAGTTACAAATCAGTCAACAAAGTGACTATATCCATCAACTTCCAGAGCAGTGGTACCAAATTAGGGACCTCCAATTGCCTTGGGTCAAATGCCTTCAAAAAGCCTAAAATCTAGCAACTAGATTTCCTCCAAAAGTGCTCCAAATAGGTAAAAAGGTCAAATTTGACCAAGTCTGACATGATGACTCATAAAACTATCCACAAAAAACTCTCATTTCCTTTAAAAATCAAACAAATTCCATATATACTCTCCTTATGTTTACAAACCACCTTAACCTCCCTAGATGCTTGCAACAACAAACTTTAATTACCTTCTTGACTCCTATATCTTGGGCACATGAGTCCTATATGCTTGGTTGTTCTTCATAATTTCAATCTTATCTCCTTTCGTGACTTGGCACATGTCAAAATATGTCATTATTTTCTCATTAAGAATTTTTATCAAGTGATTTATATTTTATCACTCAATAATATTCATTATACATTATAGTGATAATATTTATTTAGTTATTGAATATAAACCACTTGATAAATATTATTTTTACATTGAATATCTAAAGAAAGGCAAAACAATGCCTTACCCTAATATCCATGGGTTTTTTAGGGAAGAAGATATTTCAAAAAGAGAAAAAAAACCAAAATGCCTAAACTTCACGATATATTAGGGTAAAAAACCCTAAGTTTTTTATTAAGGCAAAAACAAGTTTTGAAGGGACCTGAAACCCTTTAACAAAAACAAAGATCAGTCTAGACTTAACAAGGAGTTAATCCAACAAAGATCACTAAAACTAAACATCCCCATATATAGCATTATCCACATTACAACAAAGGGGCAAAGACTAGATAGAGAGAAAAGACAAAAATAGGAACTAGCAAAAAAAACCAGACACAAAGCTAGCAGAGAACTAGCACAGGCACGGCAACGAACCAACCCTAATCCAGCAATTTCATTGACTGTTCCATCTCTTTTTCAATCTTAGTCATAGTTTTGGTGATCTTCTTGAGTTTCTGAAAGTCGGGAGGGGGTCCATTTGCCTTTCCCTTCAACGTACCTCTGGAATGTTTGCTAGGTCCCGAGGAGATGTCGTTCTTAGTATTAGCGTCCACATCTACCACATCCTTCAGCTAGAACTTCTCTTCAAGGTTTCAAATCATATTCTTGAAGCTTTCCACAGTGGAACCAATCACCCCATGACTATTTTTGACAACCGCTTTGATGGATTCCTTGATTTTAACATTTTGGTCATCTAGTCTAGCCATTTTGGCTTCATATCCTTTCTTGAAGTTATCGAAAGCCTCCATAGTTGTTTTAAGGCATTCGATGATAGAGGCCTTCTCCTTCTCAGACCTGGGGGTAATCTCATCCAATGCTTGCACTTTCTCCAACTGCATAATAGTATCTTTAATAATCTCCAATTTGCTGCTCTCAGCTCTTTGTTTGAGCTAGATATCCTTAATCTCATGAAAGATCCACTTAAAAATCTTAAAGGTATCCACAGCCCCATCTATGACTAAAGCCAAAACATCAGTTACAGTATCTTTCTCAGAACAAAGTAAATGCGAAGAAGGGTCAAGAGAGCTTAGAAAGGGCTGGTGATTCTCAAAGTTTTGTACAAGTGGAAGCTCACTAGAAGCAGAGGGAGAAGAACTCTTACCCTGGCTATGAGGGTTATCAACTAAAGCATCAATAAGCTTAGGATCAATCTGAAAATTACCAATAGGGGGGAGTTGGAGCTGTGAGGGTTTTTTAGATTTAGGGATCTTAATAGAACAAGCTTTCCCCTTATTTTTAGGGGTGGTCATAGAGGGGGAGAAGTCTTCATCATCAATCTCAGTATGGTACTCATCCTCCAAGGACTGAAAATCCTCCAAGTCAGAATTAACCTCATGGAGAGAGGACATCACAAGAAAAAAAATATTTGGCATGATCAAAGATAAGAAGGATAAGTCCTTCATACAAAACAAGGATTTTGACAAGGTCCTTCTTGTGATCAACAATACTAGCATTTAAAGAGCTTGCAAAAAAGAAGGGAAAGGAAATTCTCACCTTATGTTGAAAATGGTAGGCAAAAGCTCTGGTATACCACCCATCAAGAGTGACATACTCCATAATCACCTTTAGGACATCACCCCAAATGGACTTAATCTTCGCAGTATTGTAGCTAGTAGTCCCATCTCTCACCAAATCTCTCTTCTCCTTCTCCTATTTAGGGAAGAGTTTCATTGCCTTCTCAGAGAATTTTCTATCTTTGTAGAGCTTAGCTCTGTTGGTAGAGAGGCCAATTATCTTTGCAATGAGGTCCTCATTAATGGCAATATCTCTTCCAAAAATGTTTACAGAGCCCTTATTATAATTTCCAACAAAACCTTTTGTAACCTTAGCTTTAGCCCCATGCAAATTCTCAATATAGAAGGTGAAAGCACCTTTCTCCAAAATTATCCAAATTGTTTTATTTTTTTTCAACATTGTGCACTCCATGGGCTCCACACACTTCAAATCTCCCCCAATATTATCACAACCACTATGCCCGAAAAACGGTCTACAAATAACCAAAACATTGCAGTTCTTCAAAAAGGAAATATCCCCAAATTGTGTGCGAATGCAATTTGATCCCAAACACACCCAGAAAATGTGCGAGAAGAAGTCCCTACAAGAGAAATTAATTTTGGCCACCCAAGAAATGTCCTTCACATGCTTGCACAACTCATGCTAATTACAATAAATCTCTAGGCAGATTTAGAAATTATCATTATAATCATTGCAAATTAGCTTCTCAGTTGGTGAGGTTATCCAACCTAATTAATCCCCTCACTTCATCATTCAATTTGTCCCCTCTTCGCCTAATTAATTTTTCATGGGCTTTAACTCCTAGGTTGGCAAACTGCTCCGCCACCTTATTATTTTCCCTATAAGTGTGGGAAATTTGACATTCTTCAAAAGAGTTAATAATTGAATGAGATAAGTTTATCCAATTATCTATATTCCAAGATGGATTGACTTCTTTTTTGAGACATTGGATAATATTTTAGAGTCCCCTTCAATCCATACCTTTGTACAGTTTATCTGTTTGGCAATCAAAAGGACCTGATAGACACCTATGGCTTTGGCAATGTGGTTAGTCTAGGTACCCAAGGGGAGTACCAAAACTGACATACATATGCCATTACTATCCCTAATCACTCCCTCACACCCAGCCGGACCCGGGTTACCCTTTGTTGCCCCATAAAAATTAATTTTAACCATCCCAAAGGAGGCACAAGCCAATAAGTCCCATCACGGGGTTTTCTTATCAATTTGAAAACTCTGGAGATATCCAATTGAATTTACCAAGCATTTGTAGCCTTGTAATCATAGTTAGTGCAATTTTGAGTCTCTTTCCTCAATTGGGCACAATTAAGGCAATTAAAGTTTTCCTTAACAACCCTCTAAATTTTATGAAAAACAATCTCAGTTGATAGAGAAGAATATCTGAATATCCTATTATTCCTCTCTTTCCATATACCCCAAACCAGATGCAGGAGAGAATAGGACCAAATTCTTTTGATAACTTTATTATTACTAGGAGCTCTCCATTGAATAAACAAATTCGACATAGTAGATGGAAAGAGCCAACAAATATCCCATAGTTGAAGCATTCTCCCCCAAATTTCTTGAGCAAAGGGGATTTTAATAAAGAGATGGGGGAAAGATTCAACATTAGCCATACAAAGGATGCAAATGTTGGGAAGATGAAATCCCCTCTTACATAAGTTGTCTGTAGTCAGAATTTTGTTTTGGAGGATAATCCAGGAAAAGATATTGACCTTAGGGATAAGGTTATTGATCCAGGCCTTAGCCCAAAGAGTGCTAGAAGAGCTTTGATTCTGAGACATAATAGAAAAGGCAAAAGAAATTGAATACTTACTAGAAGTATTAGCTTTCCACACCATTAGATCATTTGACTAGTCCACACATGCCAAATTTGGGAGGATTTTGAGAGGGAATAACTCCGAACTAATATGAACCAAATTAACTCGGCAACCACTCCTCCAATAATCTTATACCATGTGACCAAATCTTCTAATGAATTCTTCCCTGGAGGGATTTAATGAATAGTTGATACATAGAGTGTCATTTCCAATCCAATAATCCTCCCAGAACAGGATTCTAGAACCATTACCCAATTTCCAACCAACACCTTTTGCAGCAAAGCTTCTAACCTTAATGATATTGTTCCAAAGATAGGATCCATGAGGTAAAAAATCAGAGGTGATGAATTCTTTGAAAGAGGTAACTTGACTTAAGTATTTACTGTGTAATATAGAATTCCATTCCATTCTCTTAGAATAAATCCTCCACACCTGCTTTGCTAAAAGCGCCTCATTAAAAGATCTAATGTCCCTCAAACCAAGCCCTCCTAATTTCTTAGGCTTACACACCTCATTCCAAGCAATCAATGGAATTCTCTTTTAATCCTCCACTCCTGACCATAGGAACCTCTTTTGAATACTATCAATTATTTTTGCATATTTAGCGGGGATTTTGAAGAGACTCATGGCATAAGCTAGAAGGTTCTGCAAGGTTGGCTTCAACAATTGAATTTTTCTAGCCTGGCAGAGGATAATACCTTTCCAACTAGCAAGCTTCTTTTTGAATATCTCCACAAGGGATATCCAAAAATAATCTGGGGGTAAAGTTCCTAAATGAAGCCCTGGGTAAATCGAAGGGAAGTCTCCAATAGTACACCCCAATATATTAGCAATTCTCTGTTGCCTTTCAACAACAGTTTTCAGAAAGATGAGAGAACATTTACCTTTGTTTATGAATTGTCTTGAAGCTTCTTCATAGGTAATGAGGACGTTTTTGAAGGTTCTAGCCTCTCCAATAGAAGAAGTTCCCATAAAAAATGTATCATCAACAAATTGTTGATGCGAAAAAATAGTAGAATCAAAAGAAGGGCAGAACCCCTTTAAGCTACCATCTCCAACCATCTTTTGCAAATACCTTCCAAGGCTTTCTGCCATAATTGTAAAAAGGACAGGGGATATGGGGTCCCCCTATCTTATGCCCCTACAAGACTCGAAAAAGCGAGAAGGCAATCCATTAACCAAAATAGAGGTGTTGGTTGTAGAAATTAGTTGCTAGATGAGCTCCCGAACCTTCTTTCCAAAGCCAAAACCCACCAAGACCTTGAGAAGAAAATCCCAGTCTGTCCTATCATAAGCTTTAGACAAATCCATCTTTAGAAGGAAGCCCTGTCTCTTAGATTCAACTAGCGAATAAATATTTTAGTGCACTGTAACAATCAAATCTAGAATTTTTCTACCCAGGATAAATCCAGTCTGCTGAGAAGAGATGAGAAGAGGAAGAACAGTCAGCAATCTGGAGGTGAGAACTTTGGAAATAATCTTGTAAAATGAATTATAAAGACTGATGGGATGGAAAACATCAAAGGAATATGCTCCAGGAACTTTGGGTATAAGAACAATGAAAGTAGAATTTCTCTTTCTAAGGATCCTTCTAGCTCAAAAATACTCCTTCACAGCATTACAAATATCTTTAGCAACAATGTCCCAAAATATGTGAAAGAAAAACATTGGGAAACTGTTAGGGCCTAGGGCCTTATTGCCTTCAAAGTAAAAAACTGCCTTTTTAATCTCTTGACTAGAAGGAATAGCCGATAGCATTTTGTTTTGCTCTTCATTAAGAATACCCAAAATAGCATTAATTAGACACTGTTGAGCCTTTAGTCTCAGTCTGGAATCAGCAGATAAAAGTTCACTAAAATGTCAAACTGCCTCACAATTTATATCAACCTCATATTTGATATTATTGCCATTCTTGAAAATGTGGTTGATTCTATTAGATGCACCATTTTTCAAAGTAGAGAGGTGTAAGAATTTGGTGTTCCTATCACCAGAAGCGAGCCAAGTAGATCTCAACCTCTACTTCCAAAATTCCTCCCCCTTTGATATAATATCATGGTATTTTGATAGAATATCATTTTCTCTTATTAAATAGCCATCCTTGTAACCTTCCACTTGAATTTTGTCTTGAGTTTCTTTCAATTCCATCTAGATAGCAGTCCTATTGACAAAAATGTGCCCAAAGGACTCCTTGTTCCAGTTATTTATATTCTTCTTGACCTCCCCTAGCTTCTTCGCAACTCTAAACATGGCAGAACCATTAATATTGATATTCCACCACATTTTGATATTTTCATGAAGAGAAGGATGAGAAAGCCACATTTTCTCAAATCTAAAAGGGAAATTCTTTTTCCTAGTTAAAGAGTCAACAACAAAATTGATTGGATAGTGATCACGACCAATTCTTGAGAGCACGAATAGAGAAAGCAAATAATTACAAAACCAATCATTGGAGACGAGAGCATGATCAAGTCTAACATGTATAAGGTCATTACCAACTCTACGATTATCCCAGGTGAAGGAAGTTCCTTTGAGATCCATATCAATCAGACCATGATTATTTATAAATTCCATAAGATCCAGTTTACTATCCATCTGCACTTGGGATCCACCAAGTTTTTCAGAATCATTGATCGGGGTATTGAAATCACTCATAACTATCGAGGCATAATTCGGAAATTTGTCTTTGAATTTAGCTAGAGACTTCCAAAATTTTCTTCTTGCAGATTTGCTATTTGGAGCATAGATGTTTGAAAGGATCCAACTGAATTTATCTCTAACATGATGAACCACTAATGAAATTAAGATTCCAGAATGAGGTAATTCCTCCAGAAGTGCCTTCAGAGCTATTACCATGAACCCCACTATAGGTGAAGAACTTCAGTTTTTTAACTCTTTCCTTAGGCATTTTAGACTCTTGGACTAAGATTATATCTGGTTTGTGATCTCTTATAAAATTACACAAAATTTCTTGTTTATGACAGCTATTTATCCCCTGCATATTCCATGACATTATCTTCATTGCTTAGAAGGGGTTAGATTATTACATATCTCAGGGATAGTGCGTTGTATCCCATCAGCAATATCTTGATTGCTATCCTCCTCTTTGTGCCATCTTGAGGATTTCCTCCCAACACTTCCTCTCGACCCCACATCAGTTATACTCTATTCCTAGTAGACATCCCAGGAGATGTCTTTTTCTTAGTACATTTTCTTCCTGGTGGTTGTAGTGTACCCACTGTCCTCTACAAAAAATTTACGATCAAGGTCTCCTTGCCTGAATCATAGTTTCTCTTTATTGACTTACCATTTACACCCTTTTCTAACATTAAGCTCTGGCATTTATCCTCTGATATGGGTTGAGATCTATTTCCCAAGAAATCCAGTCCAACATTAGGGAATGTGGATTTAACACAGCTAACAGATCCATCTAAGTGATGAAACATATTCTTAGTCTAGATATTCATAGCTTTCTCTGGAGATGGAATGGGGGATTCAAAGATTTCCTCAATAGGATTCTCATCTTTAATGTCCTTTTTCCCAGCAACACAAGGGTTTTTTCTTCAGTCTGTACTATTCCTCTAGCATTTGCTTCTCCTTTTTCACCCAGAATTTCTTCTGATTCTTTTTCTTCATGTTGGGTTTCTCTAGATGACTACTTTAGGAGCTCTTCACCCTCAAGGGTACAGCAGTTACCTTCCCTCAAACCCTTATTGACACGGTTTTCATTAGGAATATTTCCTTTTGGAGGGTCCCTTTTAACCTTCTAGACTTTCTTTGTCGTTCCTTTTGGTTTCACACCATTGCTCGAGCAGTTTTTTGCCCAATGGCCCGACTTGTTACAGTTAAAACAAACAAAAGGAAGGGTCTCAAACTCAATCGTTTGAACCCATTTCCCTAACTTGGAAAGAATCTCAATGGAAGAAGGGGGGTCAGTGGATTGAACAACACTTACACAAATCCTCTTCCTAGCAGCAGTCATTTGGCCTATCGATAATAACTCCCCAAAAGAGCTTGTTATTCCTCTGAACACATCCTCATTCCAGAACTCCATAGGGAGCCTAGGGAGCCTTACCCATATTGGAATGACTTCATAGAAACTTCCAGAATCTATACCATTTGGAGTCCACTTCTTCAAAGCCAATGATGACTTACCAATGACTCAAGGCCCACCATAATGAACAACAACAATATCCTCTTCACATGAAAAGGAAAATGAGAAGAAACCTTTGGGAAGAGAAGCAACCTCCACTTTCCATTTCAACCGCCATTTCTTCCTCACAAACTCTCTGACAGTTTCAATATTAGGCCTAGGACCCATAAATTTTCCAACCAAAGATATGTTGTGGTCAATAATTAGATTCAGTATTGTTATTGAAACACAACCACTATTAGTGTCTGAGGAAACCGTAATAGGGGGAATAGAGGATTTCCCATTTGGTTTAACTCCAAAGAGGGAAACCCAAGGTAATTTACCCCCCACATTTTTCCCGCCCAAACTCAAATTTGAATTCTTAACATTCATTCTTGAACCAGGCCACTGGGCCCCAAATCAAGACCATCTTGAGAATTGTTTCCATAACCCCCAGCAACACAGGAAACCCCCTAGAGGTGGGGGATTCCTTTTTCAAAAGTCAACTCCTTACATGGGTCCACCTAAAGGTCACAAGTCCTCGTAGAAAGGCACTTCATTCTAGCACCCATGATAGATCCAACAAAGGGTGGAAGACCAGCAGTCTATCCTGGATCATTCCTACCATATCCATTTCCTTCTTCCCCTCCATCATTATACATATCACTACCATCTCCTCTACTTGCAGCCGCTACCATCTCCAATATTCTGAACGCATCTTGTTTGATTCATTCTTTATTTTTGGCATTTGATATTTTTCTTTGTCTCTCTGTTTTATGCCAATCTGAGGGTGTCTTCAGCTATGAGAGTTTTTTTGGAGGTTTTGTGAATGAATTTGTAGGTCGATATGCATCTACAGGCTAGATTTTGTGAGTTTTTGTCTGATACAGTGGCTCCATTTGATTATTCTTTTATATTTTTTCTAAAAATACTATTTCACAAGGAAAATGCAGAGGCCCACTGTTATTATGTTTGGTCGTTTCTAATGAATTTTTGAAAACTTTTCTATTACTAACGGCTGACTTCATTTCATTTAAAGGTTTCTTGGATCACTCTACCATGGGACTAATCATAAGCTTTGCAATGGCTAATATTATCTTACTCTTATCACTTTTTATTAGTGAATAAGTTGACTGTTCTAAGGCTTCATAGCTATGAATGGATGATTGAGGTTGTCGATAATGACAATGTTCTCTATTGTTTGACCTCGGTTTTTCTTCATTCTCTAATACCCACAACTTGTACACTCTTTTTAGAGTTGGCCTTTAAACTTAGAAACTTGTGACTAAAGATGACTACTTCAAGGGTCTTATTATCAGATTTTGTGCTTTTGGACAGTTACTACAAAGCCCTGAAGATGCTTTTGTGACTATCTATAAGGCTTATGCTTGAAACTCTTGGAGGTGTTATCTTGATAATTTGTTGGGTCTGCCCTTAAGCATATTCTTTTGCTCGTTAAAACAGTAAACATTATGATTGTGCTTGCCCTTGCTCACTTCTAGAATTTTCTCTTATGTCTTTTGACAAGGATGTTGCTGATGAAGGTCTCTATGATGAGCCTTTGTGTTTGATTTTCAAGAATTGCATTTTGACAATGACCCTTGACTGTGATATACATCTTCATGATTTTATTCTTCCCTTTTTGATTCAAACCATTACCATTGTCTTGTTACAATATTCCATAATGTTTTGCATAACTTTAATAAGATAAAAACCTTATCTTGACTTGATGTTCCTAGAATTTGCAGCTCTGATCAATGACTGGTAACTCGACTTTACTCATTGTCACTATCTCCTTAATAAGGCACTATATCTCTTCAATTTTCTTGTTCTTATTACTACCTTATAACTACTTCAATGAGTTTGAACTCAGCCTGTCTTTTCATGGTTACATTCATACATTGATGATTGGGCTGAAATGATTTTATGATATGATTGGAGCCACACTTAAGGATTGCATTCATGTTGTCTTGATGGTTGATAGGACTCTATTCTCTATTTACTCATTTAGATAATGAAACATATCATTGTATTTTCCCTTCTTTGATGGTCCTTATTGAGTGCTAAATAATACCATAAGAATTCACTATGATTTATTTTATCTTTCTCTATCTTATTAGAAAATCTTTAGATTGGATCCTCTTTCATGTATGGACCTATCTAAAAATATCCTTGGTTGTTGTAGTAGGGGCCTTGACTATGGTATTGATGGTGTTGTTCTTTAAGTTTATACTTACATCTTAGATCATTGGCTACTCTATAGCTTACTTGACACACCTCACATCCTTATTTCAATAACTTTCATCCTTGTAACCCATTGTGCATTTCTCATATCACCACATTCTTCATCTTGTTGCAGCTCATACTTTCTTATGATAATCATTGGATAGTCTTTATGGCCTCAAGATAGTCTTTATTACAAGTTGTTTCAGTTCATTGTCTTCTTATAAAATTGTCACATGCACTATTACTCTTCAAGAAGAATTCATACTTTTTTTATGATTCTTTCAACCATTTTGAAACTATCCCTTACTTGTGCGTAAAATTAAATATGATTCTTTTGACTGTCATAGTATGAATTGTACATTACATACTATCTCTACTTTACCATTATCTTTAATCTTGTTAATGAATATGTTGATGCCTTGAATGACTATGGCTACTTTCTTATCATTTTAGGGTCAATGTGCACCACTAGTTAAACCTATTGCAACAGTTTGATAGTTGCAGCAGTATGAACATTTTTAATGCAAATACTAAACACCATATATGTCACCCAAAATAACTAATAAATACACATATTGTAATGGAGTGATGACATAGGAACTCTCCACAAGTTTGATTCTCATAAGATCTTTGCTACACATTTTGGTGTTGGTCTTATCTCAAGGTACATGTGACTGTATGAAATATCTTACTCTTTCTATCATAGTGTTGGGTTGTTATAATACTTAGAGTTGTTGTATATTCTTCTGATTGCATTTTGTTATCATAGAACCTAATCTTCCTATGTAAAATGATTGCTACCTATATCTCATTGCTATGAACGTGTCTATTATGACAGTCATATTCTTTATCTTGTTCTATAGCTGCTCTTTACTATCTTTTATCATGGTGAATCTCTAAAAACTGTTATGTTGATGGCTTCGTAGTGATGACCTTAAACTCCATGTGACAATGTTATCTTTGCAATGGTCTTGTATATTGGTTTAGCATGATCCGCCCTCATTGCCCTTCACTGCTCCCATAATTTTCTCATTCATCCCATAGTGACCTTGTTGTAGTTATCATAATAGTGCCTTTTGACTCCTTATATGACTAAGACCTTATCTCATGCTTGATTTTTCAAAGCTTATTATGCAATGATATGACTGCTCCACGTGGGCCTAATGCATTCAAATCATAACATTGATTAGTTTTGATTGTCTTAAAGGGACTGTATTTTGCTTATTGGCTTTCTTAAAAACTATTCATTGTTTATTGATCTCCTCATGATGATTGTCATATTTTCATGATGTTGACTAAAATTGAGCTATTTTGACAGTGAATTCTCCTCTTTCTGAAAGCTTTGTTCATTGCTATGTAGATGTCATGTCTTTGGCCATATCTATTCCTTGAAATCATATATTATTGGTGACATCCTTGACTGTGAAATGTATATGGTGACTATGCTTTCTTTTTCTTGAATTTTTTCTCTTATTATGCCATATGATTGTTCTTTGTGTGTATTCTTTCAGTAAGCATTTGATCCTTTTGTTTCTCTAAAGCTCTATCATTGATGATGATCTTGATATTTTTCTTTGAGTACCATGATGGGCTGCATTCTGCCTTTTGTTGTAGCTTTTCCTTCACTCATAAGCAAGATGATTCATCTTTACTTCACTCACTGTTAAAAGACTTCAATGCACACTATGAGGGGTTGATGTTCTGATTTGCATTGATGAATACACTTGCTCACACTTTGTGTTCTGTAGCTTCTCCCTATGATTGTATTCTTATTTTTCAATTGACTGTGATCTCACTGCTTCATCCTACTTATATCACTACCATCTGAGAGTTTTCAATGTATGGCCATACTCATGTCAGTATTTTTCCATCAAGCACAAATATGTTATACGTAACAATGACCTCATTGGCTCATTGTTGTGGATGATGAGTTCCTGCCTAATGAAGCCATACCGACATGAAAGCATGTTGGGCTCAACCCTTGTGGGAGCCTCATTTTACTCCACATGCGGTTATCAGATGAATTAAAATAGTAACATAATTTTACTTATACCTGCACAATGAGAAAACATGTTAAGTAAAAACAAGCATATGATAAGTGTATTTGATTACTCTCTTGTTTCTTGGGTCTCTATGATACGGTGACCATTTCTAATGCACATAATTGATCAAATTACATGTTTATAGATATGTGCATACATGGTTTAGTGATCTTTCATTTCTCCAACACATTTCTCTCTCAGATGCAGGCAAATTAGGGGCATGTGGGAAGAAACAAGGCAAGCGAAGAACTGGACATGATCCAAAAGCAGGATAACTCAAGCCAGACTCATCATTCAGGCAATGATGGATCACTTTTCCCTATATGTGCATTTAATTTCCCTTTCTACACAAATATAATGTATTCATTTGTTTGCATTAGAAACGTTAGTCTCATAGCTTGTGTGAGACATTGCACATGTATGTATGTATGTATGTATGTATGTAGATGTACATATGTATATGCACATATATACATATGCATCTACATGCATACATACATACATATACATATACATATACATACATGCACGCACACATACATAGATGTATATGTATGTATATGTATACACACATACATACGCATACACATACGCATACACATACGCATACACATAAACATACACATACACATACACATACACATACACATACACATACACATACACATACATACATACACACACACACATATATATGCATATATACACATGTATATATGTATCCATGTGTACGTGTGTACGTATGTATGTATACACACACACACATATATATATATACATATACATATATATATACATATATATATACATATATATGTATAGATATATGTATATACATGTATATATATATATACACATATGTATATATATATACATATATATATATACACATATGTATATATATATGTATAGATATATGTATATGTATATATATGTGTGTGTGTGTGTATATCTATACATATATGTATATATATATGTATACATACATATATGTGTGTATATATATGTATGCATACATATGTATATATATATGTGTGTGTGTGTATATGTATATATATAGATATATGTATATACATATGTATATGTATATATACAGATATATGTATATACATATATATGTATATATGTATGTATATGTATATATGTATGTATATATATGATGCACTACAAAATACACAATGTTAGATTAAAACCTGTGGTCGTATAACACACAAAAACACAAGAAACTGTTAGTGTTAATCAACCAAAAACTAATCTAAGCAGGCATATCAAAAGAGACACTAAAAACATGAAGAAATATTTAACTATGAAAGTAAATATAACAAGACATCTCCAAATGCCTTCTAACATGCTCTTAGCTCCTTCTCCTTTGTTCCTCTCCTCTCCAAGTTCCAAATTAGTGTAGCTCTCAGCAGCTTTTTGCACTATGGATGCTTATGGAGGTTCAAGATTGAAATGTTTACTCTAAAATGCTATGCAAATGTGAATAAAAGCTAATATTAGATGCTATGATGCTAAAATGATTTATTTTAGGCCAAAATAACAATATATTAGTGATTTATGCTAAATGCTCTCTAAAATTCACTATAGATTAAATGCATACAAGTTTTTAGGATCTGGATTATGAAGAAATGGGCTCTATTTATAGGAAAAATGGAGCAATGGATGGTTGAGATTGAGTAATCTCAACAAGGGTCAGGATTGAATGATATTCAATCCATGTGAGGGCTTTCAACCCAATCCCAGGATGACAAGTGTCAACATGAGAGGGGTTGAGAGGAGAGGGAATAAGCATTAAATGCTTGACATGACTTGAGGGTTAACTTGGGAGTTAAGGTCAAGGTTAGGTTGAATGAATAAATTCTTTATTCAAAGAATAAAACTTTTATCCAATGGAAAAATTCTTGTGCAAAGGTAAAAGGGATAACCATGGTCAAAGCAATAAATGCTTGAGGAGACACATGAGTCACATGAGGGTTGAGTTAGGGGTTAACCATAAATGGTCATGTAAGAGTCATAAGTGGTTTGGAAGACTTTAGAGGTTAAATTGTTGAACACACAAAGCATTAAATGATTTTCAAAGACTTTGAAGTCTTTGAGAAGTGACTTCAAGTTGCTTAGGAATGTCACAATAATTAGGGGATGGATTAGGCTAATTGATTAGGATTAGATAGGTTCTAGAAGAATTTAGGAAGGGGATTTAAGAGTGCAAGTGGATTTGGTGTGTGAGGGAAAATAAGATTTTTATTAAAATAAAATTCATTTATTTCAACAAATAGGTGCACGTAGCAATTTTAGGAAAATGCAAGTGGGGGGGTTTTAATGATTTAAATAAATATTTTATTTAATTTATTAAAAAGAGGAAAGGGGATTAAATTAAATAGATAGAATTTATTTATTTATTTAATTGATTGGGAATTTGGTTGAATGAATGAATTAAAATAAATTGAATAATTTATTTAATTAATAGGAGAATGTTTGAAGATGAATTAATTAAATATTAATTTAATTAACTGAGAACTAGTGGGTTTTTTTAATCAAATAAATAGCAAATATTTATTTAATTAAACTAGACGGATTTATGTGACTACAATATGTGTGTGTGTGTGTGTGTGTGTGTGTGTGTGTGTGTGTGTGTGTGTGTGTGTGTGTGTGTGTGTGTGTGTGTGTGTGTGTGTGTGTGTAATGCATATATCTACATAAATGTATAATCAATGTATATGTATGTATATGTATACACACACACATGTATATGTATATGTATATGTATATGTATATGTATATGTATATGTATATGTATATGTATATGTGCATGTATATCTATATGTATATATGTATACATGTATATACATGTATGCATGTATGTGTGTATAAATATGTGTGTGTATTGTAGACACTTAATTTAGCTAATCAATTTGTCAAATTTATTTCATTTAGCTATTTAATTAATTAAATATCTGAATTAATTAAGCCCATCCCTTGAATTAATTAATTCCTCCCTTTCCATTGCCTTGAATTAATTAATTAATTCCCTCATTTCCAATCCATGAATTAACTAATCAAATTAATTAATTCCCCTTTTCATCCCTTTTATTTGAATGAATAAAATTCAAATATTCCCTTTTGATCACGTGTCTCCTAACTTCTAACTACCTAACTAAACCCCTTCTAACCTAACCTCCAATCTAAACCTTGGGTTCTAACCAACCCTATCCTCCCAAACCAATCTTATCCTAACCTCCCCTCACATGTGTGTGCACACACATATTCCCTAATTTCCTTAATTTAAGGAAATTAAAGCCTATTTTGGGTGGCTTCCTCCCAAAAGAGACATGTGTCCTTGAGGACACATGTCATTCCTCCCTAAGACACATGTCCCTCTTTTGGACACTTGTCTTTCCATCTTGAGCCACTTGTCCCGAGGACAAGTATGGAATCTTGTTCCACTTGTCATTCTTGGGATTGCCACTTGTCCTCTGTTGCATTTTCCCAATCCCTTCCTCTCCTTCATCTCTTATTTAATCCCCCCTCATATTGCAGCAAATCCTCCACTTTTTCATATTTGCATCCTCATAATGCCAAATTCTCTCCACTTTCATACATTTTCAATACCATAATGCAACATTTCACCCACACTTAGATCATCCATACTATCATAATGCCAAAATACATCATCTTATCCTCATATCTTGAGTCCATTTAGCACATCCAGCATCATGGAGTAATTGGGCACAAGCACACATCCGAACAAGGGATAATCAAACCAATTTTTGAAAATGAGGTTTTTATTCACTTGTTCATGCTTTTATGTTTCATTTTCTTCCTTTCTAAGAATCCATATCTTGAGGTGTATTGAGTTGATGGCCTGCTTGATTGTTTTCTTTGTTATTTTGATTGTTTATATTTAGCATGCATATTTACCTCATACATTTTCTGGCACACCTAATGGGATCCCCTTCATGGGTTAATCTAATTTTTTTGTTGTTGTTTGGAGTGATTTTCACAGTTATAGGTTCAATCTTGTCAATTTGGGGCTTTTCGAGGCAGTTTCAGGGCCTTTTTTGGTAGTTTCAGCACTCTTGTGCCTGTGTTGGGACAAGTTGCGCCTATGTGAGAAGTTCTTGTGCTTGTGCTTGACTTTTTTGTGCCTCTGTCAAGAATTTTGTGCTTGTGTGGCCCAGACCTGCACCTGTGCAAGGTTTTGGGATCATTGGTCATAATTGCTCAATTTGACAAAATCACTCAATTTTCCAAGCTTTTAAGGCTAAAATAGGATTTTTCATGGGTCAATTAGGATAAAATGGACTCATATATATCTAATTAGGCCTTTGGTAATGAACAACAATCTGTCATGTTTGGTTTTAGTGCAAATTTGGCTTTAAAAGAGCAAGAATTATCAATTTGGGTCTATAAAATGAACACTAAAGCTTGCAATCTCACTTCAATTCAATGGAAATTAGTCTAATTAGGTTTTATCAAGGTTTATTTGACTCATCTATAATAATTAGGAAAGAAATGAACAATGAATTTTTTGCTTTAGGTCATTAGTGTTTCTAGGTTGTGTAAGTCTTGCATTTCATCCTAAGAGGGCCTATAACTTCTGCATTTCTCATTTTGTGAGTTGCATTTTCTTCCTTACGCATGAATCCATTATGGTAGGTTGGAATTTGAATGAAATATTTATGTCATGGTGAATTTGGAGCTCCAATAAGGCTTATTTTCTCAAAATTAGGGTTTATATGCTCATTCTAGGCTTTATTTGTGCCAAATTGACCTATGATTGATTAAATTTCACTATTTTGAATAGGCACTACTCTCATGCACTTGTTTTGGGATAAATTGAACCTATGTGAGAAGTTTTTTGTGCCTGTGTAGAATTCTGAGACACTTTGACCTAGTTGCTATAACTTGCAGATTTGATTAATTTTTTATGTTTTTAGGGCAAAAAAAGAGTTGTTTATAGACAAATTTGGTTGAATTGAATTCACATAGCACTAATTAGAATATAAATGAGAAACCATTTCTTTCCCTTGAGTCATTAGAGTTTCTAAGTGAAAGTTTTTTGCATTTCATCCTAAAAGGCTTAGAAATTCTATATTTTCTCTGATTAGGGTTTGCAATCATATTCCTAGTTGTGGATGCATCACATGGTGATTGAAATTTGGTCAATTAATTTCAATCATAATAAATTTTGAGCTCACATAGGAAAAAATTTCTTAAAATTAGGGTTTGAATGCTCATTCTAGGTCTCAATTGTGCAAAATAGGTCTTTGTTTGGCAAAATTTCACTGTTCGGCACAAGCACTGAACTCCTAAACCTATGCTTGAGCTTCCTGCACTTGTGCCTGAATTTCTTGTGCTTTTTCTTAAATTTATTGCACCTATACTTGAATTTTTTGTGCCTATGCAATCTGATCTTGTACTTGTGTCATCTATGTCCCGTGTCTGTGTTTCTCTGTTCTACACCTATGTAGGGACAGAATGGCAAGAATAATCTTGAAATTTAGTTTTAAATCATGTCAATTTCACTTCAGTATTAGAGCTTATGTTTTTTGTGTTACTGATAATCCGTGTAGCACCTTAGCGATCATTGGAAGAAGACTTACTTTGAAACTACTAACATATTTGGTGCAGGATGTTGTCGAAGATACATTTTTAAACTGAGTGTCTTCAATAGTTAGACAACATTTTCAATTGGATTTTAAAATGAACCAAGTGTATTTTGTGTTTGGCACCCTTGTGCGCGCGTAGGGTGGACTGATAGTTACACCTATTATCTTCTCCCCTCGCCTTTGTGGAACTTGGGTGACGAGAAAGGTGGTTGACGACGCCCATTTTTATATTTATTAGTGAATCGCCTCTTGGGGACCTCATCACCTCAAGGGAGTGTTTCAAAATAGGGGCACATTAGGGATATCATCTCTCCCAATGTGACCTTGAGTGGTGTTTTTTAATCTGCTATACAAATATCTGGCCAAATGGTCGAAGTGTTGAGTAAATTTGTTGCATGTGGAGACCTTCTTTGCACCGATAACCCTAATTAGAGCCTTAAGTGGTTTGCTTTGCAAAATCATTGTTGGATTGTACCCATCGAAAAATTACTACGAACCAATGTTTTAGTGGCCCCAATCCTTTTACTTGTTGGCTTATGCATTGTGATACATGTATGCTGAAGATACCCCTCATGTACCCCCCAATCAAAGATAGAAAATTTCTCTAGATCCTCAAATCTATAGAAATTTGAAGCTTGGCATGCCCGAGAAGTGTGTGTTGAGGGTGGAGCCAGTGCTGCCAAATATCCTGTTAGATGTTGTATTTTATGGTTAGGGGATTCAACAAGTATCAGCTTTGACTATCCTATGAAGTGCATATCTGCTTTTCATTATCATACTTGCATGTCTTCCGTGTTTGGTGTCAAAATAATATTTGTCAAAATATCAACTCAAAACATGAAACAATCTCATGTCACTACATCCTAGTTTGGCCTCATCCTTCAACACTTGTCCCTTTTAATCTATTGATTTCATGTTAGTTGTCCCGTTACGCTGTCGAATTTTACCTAGGTCAAGTGTTAGCTCATTCTTGGTGGTCCTCATTTTGAAATTTGTGTCATTATTATCATTCGTTATGGTTTATGACTTACATCTTTAAATTCATCATCTCAGTTTGTTGTCATACCCTTTTATCATCATTCAAAATTTGCGTCATTATTATCATCCTATAAGGTCTTTTGACTTGCATAAATCAAACTTTAATCATCACATTTTCTAATTCATCTCGTTTGTCATCATTTCAAACCTTGTGTCATTACTATCTGTTGATGACTGTTTTGACACACTCACCAATAGTCAAGTAATCAATGTGAACACTCACCACCTCTCCTGAAAAGCAATAAGTTCTAGGGAACTAATCACACCAAGGTCTCTATAGTCAGGTCTTGACGGTGATGGGAAGCTCAATGGTTGATGTGGTTGTACCTGTTAAGGGGCCTGCTAGTTGAAACTAAATCCCACTAATTGTTAATACTTAACTTCATTTTTTTTTTGTATTTTTATGATTTTAAGATTCTTCTGAAAAATAAATTGCAAGAGATAGAGAAACAAGAAACTAACAATGAAACCAATTCAATGACAACTTAATGAACTACTTAATTAGTACCCTACAATCCAAATATCATCAAATATTATCCAAATCAACATTTAATAACGGACCTCCAATAAACCTGCAAAGTCAGCAACCTTACAAACTCATGGAAATAATATAATTACAATATTATCTATCCCAATAATTCTCATGCAACACTTATGTGCGTAGTAGGAGTCATAAAGCTATAAACGGAAGATCAGACCACATTTCTAATTTAAAACAATAGACATTACCGGATTACAAAGAATGAACTCATAGAACATATGCATAGATCAGGTAATCTATAAGTTGCTTCTTGTATTAATTTCAAATAATGGGTAAAAAAAATAACTCAAGTTCATAACAATCTGCAAAAATAATCTAAAATTTCTAAGTGGGCCTCAAATCATCAATTTGTGGATACTTACAATTGAATCAAACTCCTCAATTTATAGAGTTTTCTGCCCCCCTTTCTAGGAAATAAACCTAATCTAAATTAAGAACTCAAAAGCTAGGAGTCCTAGTTAACCTGCAAGTTTCTGCCTCTGTACTCCAGTTAACTACTACGAAATAGAGGTTAGGTGAGCACTACGAAGACCATGCTGTATGAGCCAGGCTTGCGTAGTCATGCATAATTTTGCTCAAAACTGGAACGTTAGTTGGAGATGTAGTTGGAGTACCAGTGGGGAAGTCATGCAAAAACTCCTCTCAAAAGTCATGCTATCTTTAGTAACTATACATTCTACTTCTTTTTATAGGACTGATAATTATTGATGATACATGCAACTACCTCTGCAGGAGGATCAGCAACATGCTCGATTCTGAATTTATACTTTTTCAAAACTTCCTCTAGATTCTCTCTTTCCTTCTCTAACTCCCCTACTATCTCTACAGTCTGTTGATATTGTGTTATCAAATATGTATATATGTCCATCAATGTAACAGTAAACTGAGTCGGAGATCCCAAATACCGGGCCTCATATGTATACCACTGGCTGAGTATCTTCTCTTCTTCCATAGCTCCCGCATTGGTTATCCCCATCCCAAAAACTCCGAGTAACTATCTTACAAAATCTTCATACTTTTCAACCATCTTGGGGAGGGGAACTTGAATGCCTATTACATCCTTCACATGTTGTTGAAGCATTTACTCCAAAATGTTTACGTAAGACTACAAATTCTTACAACTGTCTCCACCCAGGAGGTCCTCCTCTATGATACTTCTTTGCCCAGATGCAAAACCTTATTCAATACCTGGAACTGCTTGCTAAATATGTTGAGCCTCTACTCCCATTGTTGAGAGCAAGAAGCTAATGCTCCTCCTACCTGCACCACCTCCTTGTATTCCCTCATGGTATTCTACAAAAATAATCAAATTTTGGATGCATTTATTTGTACCCATAATTTTGTTGTGGCAGCCACCTGTCTTACCTCAAGCAAAGCTTTTACATATCCCTCTGGGAGAGATGAGGTTGAAGGTAAATTATCATTTTTACAAGTATTTAAAGGTTCGCCCATTTCTACCAATAGTTGCTTGTACTGCTCCAGCTGTGCTTTGACCTCTGCCTAGGATGTGTATTCCTTTTCCATTCATCCCCTGACGATGTTGGTAGCCAGTTCCAAGGTATCTAATTCCCCCCACTTAGTTTTCTTACCTAGTTTTACCTAAGACACTTGGTACTTTGGGGAGCTTTGACCTTCTAGTTGCAAAGGAACTACTACATCCACAACCACCTCACCAGAACCTATTCTTGACAAATGATGCACAGTCTTGGCTTTCTTAACTTTCCTTGGTTCCTCGGTGATTGTTTTTTGTAGTGTAACTTTTGGTAACACTACATTCCTCTTCTTTTTCTTGAAGGTGAATTCTAACCAGTGTGGCACATCCTTATCTTTATCACCTTCGTGAGGCATGATATCAGTGGTCACAATGTGCATGTATGACTGATCCTCTGCTTCATCTTTCTCTTCTTCCTCTATGTGCTTAAGGCCTTGAGGTGAAGCAATTTGGCAGGCCAAATTAGTTTCAAGAGAAATATCAACGTTCAATTGTTGTTGCGTGTGCAACTCTTCTAACCTATCACTGACCTCTTCCCCAAATGTCCTACCATCCTTATACATTTCTCCCATACCTTGCCCGACAGTGATCTCTTTCAGAAGATCTTCTTGGTCCTGAGGAGTTAAGATTAATCTTTCATTCTTTCTATCCTCCATGTGGCTATTATCCCACAAGTTGTTCCTCCTCTTGCTCAGGGTCTGTTTCAATATTGTGGACACTTACGATTTCCATGGTAGGTCTAAATGCTTGTGTCTTGGGAGGAACTGTTCTTGTATCAGCTGGTGGTGGCATAGGGGGAGTAGTAATTGGGGCTTGTCTTGCGACTGTAAATGGAGGTTGAGTGGGTACACCTGTTGTATCAAGAGGAGGAGTTTGTGCACTTTCATCTATTTTTCCTTGTTCTTCTTCCTCATGAGTGCCTTCTCCTGGAGTTTGTCCAATTGTTATCCCACAGGAAGTACCTCTGCTAGTGGCACAACACGTAGCCCTTCTCTCTCTCCAAAGTTTGCAGCCTTTTTCAATAGTTCAAATTTTCTCATTTGCCCCTGAACCTTCTTCAACAATTCCTTGGTACTTTCTTCAGGCTCAGAAGCTTCATCTAGGTTAATGGACATATTCTTTCGGGAACTAGACCTTGTTTTATGAGCATACTCCTTATAACCCCTTGATTGGGGCACACCTGAGGTAGATTCCTTTTGCTTCCCTTTTGAAGCACTTGGCCTAACCCTCAAACCGAGCCACTATCTATTTCTATTTTAACCGTTTGAGTTATTAAGTCTATATTTGTATCTTCATGTGACGACCACCTCATGGGAGAGAGAGGCTTCTTATCAATTTCTTGTTCTTTATATACATAATCTAATAATTCGCAATCATCCCTCAGCTCTTTGGGGAGATTGGTTTCTATTTCAAAACTCCTAATTTGAGGTACTGACAGCCTATAATAATTCTTTTCTCTAACCTCAAAACTATGTTGGAGGTTTTCCTAAAAGTCCTCCAATTTAGGCTTGTGCCCCTCATATGCTTTTGGCATGGTTTGTTTGAGCTTGCCATAGGAATCATAACACCCCCTTGCATAATTAAATTCTTTAAGATTTAGATCTTGGAGCTCCTTCTCTATCATCTTTGCTACCTAAATTTTTTAACAAGAGAAATAGCCACTGAAAACTAATAAATCTATTCCCGCCTTGTGTTTTGAGGACAAAAGGGATTGGAGGCTGAGCATTTGCCTAACATATTCTAACAAAATGATGCAATCATTGCAATATCACAACAATAGCATAGGGTTCCCTATGAACCCACTAACCTAATATATGTAGAGCATTGGTTTTGAATGAACCAGCATGCCCATTCTTTGATGATCACCATTATTTCAGGGTTTATCCTATAGCCGGTATCACCTATGAGTTTGATGATAACAAGGAAGAGAAAGGCATCGTTGATTCTTTTAAAGTATTCCTTTGCATTGTCTAGAAGGAGTTGTGAGTAATACTCCCAAACCTTCTTCTGCCCTTCCTCATCTCCTAGCTAGCCCTCTACCTGTAGTTCTCAGAATTTACCTGCTCGGGCAGCCACCCAAATAACATAGGAAGTGAAAAAGAATTTCTTCATTTGATGTACCTCCTTTATCTGCTTATGGATGTTATCGAAGAGAATTTGAGACCATTCGAAGTATTGCTTCCCTATCAAGATAGTTGTCATGAAATGGAACATCCAAGGATGGAAGTGCCGACAATCTAGCTTGCTGAAGGCCTTGCTCAACATGATTATCAAATCTTGATGTGACTCCTTAAAGTCTGCCCTCAAAATATCAATGGCTTTTAGCCCTATCTTTCTCTCCTCCTCCAGCCAGTTTTTAGTCATGTGCCTCTTGTTTAGGGCAATATTGTTCTTCCATACTTTGAGGGCTTCTTCTTCAGTAGTTAGGAGTAATTAATCCCTCGCAGGGATGTCAAACACAAATCCTAGCATATCTGCAGATAAGTCAATTACCGTCCTACCCTGACCATCTGTACACTTTCTTGTATTTGCATTGTAGAACTGTGCAACAGTCATGATGAATTTTGGAGCTTGGCTTGATTGCGGGAAAATGGTTACCTCCACCAAGCCTAATCTCTTTATCCTTCTCACCGAGGCCTTTGGCCTTGGTCGGTCCAATTGTGTCTTAATATCCTCCGACTTGATGTGCCCCATCTATGTATCTGTCACCCATTTAATCTGGTCATCCATCTTTGAAACATAAACCTGTCCTTGATATTGAAATTTCATGGTTACGGTAAGTTTGTCTAACTCCTTGCCTCTCTTGTTGCAATTTGGGTCCATCTAAACACTCTGATCTACAAGAAAGAATCAAGAATTAAAATGTTGCATACATAAAAAATATCAATAACATCATCCACCTCAAGACTTTGGGGTGTCAGAGTGAATAATTTCCTTATAAGACAACGAACCTTGGAACTCCGGGGTTCCGAGGTTAGTATGGGCTTTCAAAAAAAAACTCTGGAACTCCAAAGTTTCAGGGTAGATAAAATGAATAGAGTCCGGAACTTTAGGGTTCCGGGATGGATGAAACAAATGGAGTCTAGAACTTCGGGGTTCTGGGATGGATAGGAAAGGTTAGCTTTGGGACCTATGGGTTCCGGGGTAGATCAACAAAGTACCAAAAAAGATGTCTCAGAACTCTCAGGATCCAGGGTTCCGAGGTTAAAGCAGTGTCCCAATAAGAAAGGACCTCGGGACTACGAGGTTCCGAGGTCTGCACTAGTTCACTTTGAAAATTACAGGATGATCTGGAATTTCGGGATTCTGAGGTAAAAGGCATGACAAAAGGAATGAACCTCGAGACTCCGGAGTTCCAAGGTAGATAACTATTGAGCTCAGAACTTTGGTTTCCGTGGTGAGGAAAACTAGGGCACACAAAAAACACTAAAAATGAGGAAAAACCAAAAGGAAAATCTCAACTAAAAACAAAAAGATCTAAACATGGAAACACAAGGAGGGAGAAAAAATCCATCGACCTACTAAGAAAAACACACAAAATGCTCGGCAACACGGGGCATGAAGTCAAGAGGTTGCAACTAGAAGCTCTGAAAAACTTGAGTGCACAAATGAACTTAGAAAAGTTCATTCCTCTTATTTATACCGCCCCCATGAACTTCATCTGTATGATCACCTTAAACAAGACCTCAGGAGTCCGGGGTTGCGGACTTCCGAGGTGACAAACAAAAGACTACCAAAATTCACCTCAGGACTTCGGGGCTCCAAGGTGAATTGCAAAACAAGAAAAAGACCTCGAAACTCTGGGGTTCCAGGGTGAATTGCAAAACAAGCAAAAGACCTCGGAACTCCGGGGTTCCAGGGCAAAAGGGACAAAACAACCTCGAGACTCTAAGGTTCCTGGGCTGTTAAGACAAAACAACTTCAGGACTTCGGGGTTTCAAGGTTGTTCACAACAAAACATTAAGAACTCGAGACTTCGGGACTCCAAAGTTTTGAGGGTTCAATGAAAAAGGACAAGGCACAACTTCAGGACTCCGGGGATCCGGGGTTCTGAATTTGTGAACAAACAAACAAACACCTACTTAGGGAGACTGGGGTTCCGAGGTTCCAAGGTAGGACTTAACAAAAAAAAACAAATGAGACCTCAAGACTCTGGGGTTTTGAGGTGTTCAGGCAAAAACAAAAAAAAACAAAGCTACAGAAAGCAAAAGAGGAACCCATATTTTCAAAACAAGGAAACTAATGGGGCTAGGTATGCAGGGCATAACAAATGGCGTCTGTCTAGGAAAAATAAATCTAGGCAATTTAGGACTTCAGAATCTTTGATTAACCTAATGCCTAATGCTACTATCATTCAAAAGGATGTATAAGAGCAAATGATGAGAGAATCAATGAACAAACAACCAAGAACTAAACAGGATTAACTCTTAAGTGTGTGCACATGATTTATTAGTCCATCATTTTCAATAATAAAGATAAACAAAGGAAACTGGGCACAAGCTACATAGGTGAAATCCATCAATATATTTCATGCAAGATCATCCTAGGCATAGCTTTGCTGCCAGCCAGGCATTCATAGCCCCGACAGAGATACCTCTGGTTCTTATCAAGCAATGCTCCACTGCTAGCCAGGCGTCCATAGCCCCGGTGGAGGTTACTTGAAACACCCAAGTTTAGTTGCTTTAAGTGGATCATTTTTTTTCTCTTTCTTTTCTTTTTGAAAACATCATGGAATATATAAGGAATATTTCTTTAGTAACCTTTAAGAAACTTTCAAATATTGAAGTTTGATTACTGAGTTGGGAACCACGGTGGACAACGTGAAACATCCTGACTTCTGATTTTTCACACGAAAATAAGTTCATCTAATACCTTACAAAATTTTATGATGTATCTTAGTGTGATAGTATTGTTGAGTAATCAAGCTAACCTTTTCCAATTGAGAGTCAAAAACTCAATTCATATTTAAACCATTATATACCACCTTGAATGAGTGTAGACAAAGGTTCAAAATTAATCAAATCATAATGAAGTTGTAAAGAGAAAAGAGTCGAAGTCTCTCAAAATTTACCAACTTGTTATGCAAAGAACACCTACCTTTTAGAATCTTTGAGAATAAACATATATCTCGACATAACAAAATGGAAGCGAATGAAACGAAAAAAACAAACAAAAACAAAAACAAAAAGGGAAACGGGCATGCAGCAAAGAAAACACAATAAACATGTAAAACCCAAACAAGCAACAAAGCAAACAAAACAAAAACAACTAATCTACTATATTATAATAAGTCAAGCTTTACTGGGGATTAATCAAAATAGTCCTTGAGGAATTGACCATTGACGGGCAATGGTACAAGTTCTCCAGTCAAAGAGCTTAACCTAAAGTTGTTCTCTCCTAAAATTTTGGCTCTCTGGTAAGGACCTAACCACAACCTTTCAAACTTATGGTGATCACCTTTCTTCTCCTTGGCCTTATCCCATAACAGAACTAGGTCAGAGATCTGAAAGGCTTTCACCTTGGCTCTTTTGTCAAACCATCACTTAACAACAACTTGATGCTTAGTGAACTGTTGTAGGGTATTAATCCTTTTCTCATCAAGTTTTAACAGATTTAGAAGATGAACCTCTACCTGATCCTCAATTTCAAGTTCTTTTATTAACTAGAGTACAGGTATTTGTAAATTGATCAGGAAAACAGGAGTTTGGCCATAAACAAGCTAATACGGAGAAGTTCCTAGGGCAACTTTAACTCTGATTTGATCAACCCATAAGGTGTATCTTAACTGATTGTGCCAATCCTTGGGATTTTTCTCGAGTAGATTTTTAATGACATCTAGGATTTTTTTGTTCGTGGATTCAGCTACTCCATTACCTTGCGGATAGTAATTGGATGAGAATTTCAATATCACCTTATACTCATATGACCATTGCATCAACTATGCAAAAGTAAAAGCAGGGTCGTTGTCACATACCAGAGTGAATGGCATACCAAACATGGTGATGATGTATTCTTCAATGAATTTCAGGACAACCTCCATCATAGCATTTCAACATGCTATGGCCTCCATCCATCGGGTGCAGTAATTCGTTGTTGTAAGAATGAACTTATGTCCTGCAAACGAATTAGGATTAATGACACCTACAAAACCCAATGCCCATTGGGCAAACAGTCTTACCTCAAACACTGGTTGGAGAGGCATACCAGGATTCCTCTCTCTAGAAGCTGCGGTTTGGCATGTATGACAATGATGATCATGCTCATGAGTATCTTTTAAAATACTAGGCTAGTAATATCCAGCCTTTAAAATTTGATGTGCAGTGGCATCTGTTGACCCATGACTTGTACCATACTTCCCATGGAACTCCTCGATCATTTTACGGGCTTCCTGATGATCAAGACATCGAAGGTAAATGCCTTCGTAGTTTTTCCTATAAAGTGTCAAATCCTTGATCATATAATTGGCACTTTTGAGCCTTAAATATCATCTTTGTGTGGCTATCAACACCTCATGACACTTATTATTCAACAAAATAAAAACTAAATCCATCTACCATGGGTCCTGAGTGAATGACTACAATGTATACTGCTGGCATTGGATTTGAGGGATATCAGTTGCCATAGCTTGAGACAAACCTTGGCCTCTAACTAACTTCATTGGATGCATCTCCTGATCAAACTCTTGTAAAATAGCCATCCATTTCCCTCAACATTCTCCCAGCTCTGACTGCATAAGCAGTGACTTAACCACTTGATCAAGTACAATCGCGTAGATTTTACTCCTCAGGATATAATGTCTGAATTTTTTGGCTGCTCTTACCAAAGCAAAAGCCTGTTTCTCAAGAGGCGAATATCTCACCTCAGCACTCTTGAAAGGGAAACTCATGAATGTTGATGGGTTTCTCGTCCCCTACTTACCTCTATGTCAAAACAATCACTCCTAAATGTAACTAAGAAAAAGAATATATATAAAACGACAGAGTATAGTCAGGACTAGTTAATACAGGAGCTTCAACGATGGACTTCTTGATCTGGGTGAAAGCCCCTTTTGCTTTAGTGATCAATTCAATCTTAGCATCCTTCTTCATCATTTCATTTAATGGCTTGATTATCTCTGCAAACTCAGTGATAAATTTTCTGACAAAATTGATCTTTCCAAAGAAAGATCTCATCTCCTTTTTACTGTCAGGCATTTATGGTTTCAACAACGCTTCTACTCAATCCAGGTCTATAGATATCCCTTTCAGAGATTACATGACCGAGGAGCTTTCCTTTAGCTACCCCAAATACACACTTCTTGGGGTTAAGGGAAATCCCATATCTTCGACATCTCTCCAAAACTTTACGGAGGTGGTCCGAGTGATCTTCTCTGACTTTGGAAAATATAGTTAGATCATCCATATATATAATGATACATTTGTCAATCAGATCTTTGAAAGTCGTATCCTTTACTCTTTGGAATGTCACTCTAGCATTAATTAACCCAAATGGCATCCTTCGGTATGCATATGTCTCCCACTTCATAGTAAACATTATTTTCATGTGGTCTTCATGGTTCACCAAAACTTGGTTATATCCAAAATAACCATCTAGGAATGACATCATTTGTGAACCATTAACGATCTGTAATACCTCATCTAAGGAAGGGAGCGGGTAATTATCCTTTTTTGATGCCTTATTGAGGTTTTGAAAATCAACACAAAGACAAATTTCCCCATTCTTTTTCCTTACTGGCACCAAATTAGCAACCCAAGTAAAGTGACATACTGGAAAAATAATCCTAGCAGAGAATAACTTTTGAACTTCCTTGAAAAATCAAGGGTTCTATCAATGAATTGATCAGTCGTTGCTTCTATCTGATCGACTTTATATAGGTTTCAAAGGTATAACATGAGCGATGATTGATGTATCAAAAGTTTTCAGATCTTTGTATCCCCATGCTATAACATCAATGTACTCTTTTAAGATTTGCAGAATTTTCTCTCTTTCATTGGGACTACAAATATTCCCATTATACACTATCTTCTCTTGACCTTCTGGACCAATATTATGTGGTTCGTATTTCCCAGCATCTGAATCTATTGTCAATCTCTCTTTTACCCTAGGATTGGAATAAAAAAGCCTCTCTAGAGTGACCATACCCTTGGGAATAACATTTGTAGGAAAATTCATAATTTCTTCGTCACCCCCTTCATCAAGATCATCTGATCTATCCTTCTTATCAATGATTTGTTCTTCAAAGGCCCCTAAATTGGCAAGAAAAGCTAAAATGTGGGTATCATCCTCAAAGACTTGAAAGTGTTTGATGTTATCAAGCACAGCAAGTGTGGAGACCAACTCTATGGAAAAATTCTTCAAAGGAGATTGGCTTACTGGTTCTAGTGTACTTGTTGTTATAGCCAATGCATCTGATATCCCAATTACTTTCCTAGGTACCAACTGAATATTGAAAGCATCAAAATCCTCAACCAACCCCCATAATCTATTCCTATATGTTGCTAACCTTTTGTCGTGACACGCATATTGGATTCTTACTTTCTTAACCACCAATTTAGAATCTCCCTGCACTTTTAAACATTTGGCTCCCTTCTTATGAGCGAAGAGTATTCCTCTAATTAGGGGCTCATACTCTGTCATATTATTAGTGCAAGGTAATTGGAGTCAATAGGAGGCTAGAAAGGTTTTCCCTTTGGGACTTGTTAACTCAACGCCTGCTCTAGTGCCTTGCTTGGATCTAGACCCATCAAACTTAAAAAACCATATTTCATCTTTTAGTTTCTTCACATTCTTCACCTTAGGATCAGTGATCAGATTAGTTTCTGAAGGTGGTTGTTGTCCCTCAGGTTCAAGGTCTTACAACACCTGAGGTTGTTCAATTACATGTTGCAAGAGTACTTCAAGGGTATTAGGAGTGGACTGTTCTACTTGAGGTTGCACTTGAGATTGAGTTTCTTCATTCTCTCGCTTAGGTAAAATATCCTCATTCTCTTGTTTACCAATCTCAACCATGAAGATCTCCCAGTTACATTGTTTTGGCTGGGAAGTTTCTTTTATAACATTCATTGTTTGGGTATTACTCCCTCATGAGTTGGAATTTGAGTTTCTTCTGCGTTGATAATATAATCAATGTCCTCACATGGGACTGGGCTCATCAACTTTGTAACCTTGTTCTGCCATGGGATACATGATATCTCCAAGTGCTCCTCATGATGTATCTGACACCATTTTGGAAGCAACAAATCTTGTACTTTCATAGTACCCCCTAGCAAATACATCCCTTGTTTTACTGTTGTAATGAAACCTTTGACCCACCCTCTATATGTGGTCATATCTACTTGACATAACTGGGGAATGGCAGGTGCGAAGAAAGTTAGGATTTCATTTACTCTATAAACTCCTGGGCTCACTTCAGCATATGCCACCTCATTGGGAGCTCCATAATCTGTGACCAACTTCTTCAACTTGGATTCACTATCAATTCGGATCTGGTTACTCACTTCCTTCCATGGAAGCCATAAGTATGTAAAACAGGTTGAGAAGTAGCCTCCCAAAAATTTTGGCCAATCCCTACTAAGAATCATCCTATATACCTCTAGAATATCCACCACTTGAATGTCAATGTAATGGGATATACGGGGATCAGTACCCAACTAGATGTATACATCTTTTAATTCTCCAATTACATTGACCTCAGTCTTGTCTAATTGTACCACCTTACTGTTTGCACACACCAGGTTGAGACCAAGCTTCTGACATATAGAGTATGGCATTACATTTCTGGAAGCACCTGAATCTACCAAACAGTTATGCAGATTCTTTCCAGATATCCTCAAACTAAGTAAAAATGTTTGGTTCTCAATTGCATCGCTACTAACATTGGCATTGACTTCATTCAGGTCAGCCATCTTAACCTCATTTCTCTAAGACTCTAGTAGTTCCAACTTCTTAAGGAGAGCCTTCTTTTGTTCCAGGCAATATCTCAGTACCTCTATTAGGGACATAGTGATGGTAGTCCTCTCCATCTCCTTGGTAACATCAAAAGATTTTTTCAAACCATATTCTTGCCCTTGAGTTTGTCTAGGATGTGCTCCTTGAAAAGCTTGAGGAGGGGGAGGATTGTTCCTTGCATTCGCATCGGGAGGTACAAATCCACCCTTTGGTGGAGGTGGTTTTGTTAATGGAGCCTTGCTTTGACTCCTAAGGTTGTAATTATTTCTGGTCTGGAAGGATTGAGCATCATAGACATACGGTTCACCTTCAACTTCAAATTGAAACTCCTTGCATAGGAACGTGTCAACCAACATTGTGGTATTAACTTTCTCAGGTTCTTCATTAGAAAAATCCTTTGGTTGAGAATCAGCTTGAGCAATCCATATGATCTCTTTGAACTGGGCACAATTAACCTTGGAATGTGTTGTTGTATCATGCAACCTACACCAATTAGTCAGTAAATTCATATCAACAAGGTTAACACTTTGTGTGTTATTTGGGTTATCTCATGCATCGGGATGATCATGGTTCACCCCACCGTTGTTTGGACCTGTGTTCCATTGACTATTGCATGGCTTGTTGTTATACCTTTGGTTTTGGTTTTGATTGTCATAGTCTCACAGATTATTGTATGATTGGGGTTGGTTGTACCCTCCCAAAGGATTCATCTTCAACTGGCTCAAATCTGAAGTAACTTGTGAAATTATTTTCTTTAATGCTTCTACTTCAGCGAATATGTGTGATCCTTGACTCTCAGGCATTGTAGTTGGAGGTTGGTTTGTTGCGTGGGAATTACCAAATTGTTGATTTGCCCCTTGTACTTGACCAGCATATTGGGTTTGAGTTGGAGTGGTATTGGTATTAGTCTACCAAGTTAAAGCTTGGGTAGAAAATTGTTGATTAGCCTGAGGCTGAGAGGCATAGATTGGCACCGGGTTCATTGTTGGGGCTCCTATAGGTAAAGGCAATGGTACCCCGAGGAGTTGGTTAGAGTTCCCTTGATTCACTCCTATAGTGTTTGATTAAACTCATGATTCATGTTGATCACCAATGCATAGACCTTTTCCAGGGTGTTCCTTTGATCTTTAGGAACACTCTTTTTGATAAACATAGCGGTCCATGGGTTAATAGCTCTTAGATACGAGTCAATTGCTATGTTGGGTGCTACCTGGTAAGGAGCTTATAACCTCTTGAATGCCCTTTGAAAGATAGTATTAAAAGTTGTTAAAGGTTCATTTGGCGAATCCTTAAGAGAGGCAAATTGATGGTACAATGTTTGGGGGTCAACATACACTCGGAATTGATCAATGAAATCTATCTCCAAAACATCCCAACCAGTGATAGAATTTACCAGTAGAGTCAAATACCAATTATATTCATTCTCCCCAAGTGAATATGGGAAGAGTCTACATACTACATCTTGGTGTTCAATGTTGTTACAAACAACTGCATCTTTGAATGCTTCAATATGCTTAATAGCCATCCTAGCCCCTAAATAGTAGAATTTACTGCAAAATTTATATGGGTTTCTAGGTAGGTCATGTATACCCCTTGGTATATTTCCTAGTGGCATGTGGTCTTGGTTAAAGTAGGCCATTGAAGGTGGTGACGGTGGATGTTGAGTCACGAAAGGTACAGTGATAGGTTGAGGACTAGGGATCAATTGATCTTCTACATTGGGTATGGATGACTGTGCTGGTGAGGATGTTGAAGGTTGACCCTTAGCTTTATTTCTCCTTTTCCTACTCGTAGGTCCTAACTCTACTAATTCGGATGGTGAAGAACTGCTCCTAAGGATTATGTGGAATCTCTCGAGAGAGAAAGATGATATATGATCCAGCTTAATACCTCAATTTCTTGGTTGTGGAGGTGGTTGTGGGTTTTCTTGTGGAAGAAGTTGCCTTTGTCCCTCTCCTTCTATACGTATTGGTTTTTGTCTTTTGTTGTCAAGGACTTGTCATGCTCACAACCAATCACTATAATCCCTTGTACTGTCCCAAGCAAGATCGTATAGTTGGGAAACAATGTCGCCTTGTTCATAGTTGAGATTGGGTTGTGTGAATGGTAAAAGTTCATCTCCTGGAAGCACCATATATGGTTAATCAATGAGGGGACTAGTATGGTGCCCTCCTTCTAGCGTCAGTTTTTGTTGACGACTGTTTTGACATACTCGCCAACAGTCAGGTAGTTAATGTGAACACTCATGACGTCTCCTGAAAAGCAATAAGTTATGGGGAACTAATCACTCCAAGGTCTTTATAGTCGGGTCTCAACAGTGATGGGCAGCCTAATGGTTGATGCCGTTGTACCAGTTAAGGGGCGTGCTGGTTGAAACTAAATCCCACTAATCGTTAATAGCTTAACTTCCTTTTTTTTGTATTTTTATGATTTTAAGATTCTTTTGGAAATAAATTGCAACAGATAGGAAAACAAGAAACTAACATTGAAACCAATTCAATGACAACTTAATGAACTACTTAATTAGTACCTTGCAATCCAAATATCATCAAATATTATCCAAATCAACATTCAATAACGAACCTCCAGTAAACTTGCAAAGTCAGTAACCTTACAAACTAATGGAAATAATATCACCACAATATTGTCTATCCTAGTAATTCTCATGCACCACTTACGTGCGTAGCATGAGTCATAAAGCAATAAACGGAAGATCGGACCACGTTGTTGATTTCAAACAATAGACATTACCAGATTACAAATAATGAACTCGTAGAACACGCATAGATCAAGCAATCTATAAGTTGCTTCTTGTATTAATTTCAAAGAATGGGTAATAAAAATAACTCAAGTTCATAACAATCTACAAAAATAATCTAAAATTTCTAAGTGGGCCTCAAATCATCAATTTGTGGACACTTACAAATGAATCAAACTCCTCAATTTATAGAGTTTTCTTCCCCACTTTCTAGGAAATAAACCTAATCTAAATTAAGAACTCAAAACCTAGGAATCGTAGTTAACTTGCAAGTTACTGCCTCTATACTAGATAGTTAAATACTATGAAACAAAGGTTAGGTGAGCACTACAAAGACCATGTTGTATGAGTCAGGATTTCGTAGTCATGCAGAATTTTGCTTAAAATTGGAACGTTAGTTGGAGATGTAGTCGGAGTACCAATGGGGAAGTCATGCAAAAACTCCTCTCAAAAGTCATGTTATCTTTAGTAACTATATGTTTATCTTCTACTTCTTTTTATAGGACTTATAATTATTGATGATACATGCAACTACCTTGGCAGGAGGATCAAAAACATGCTTGATTATGAATTAATACTTTTTCAAAACTTCCTTTGGATTCTCTCTTTCCTTCTCTAACTCCCCCACTGTCTCTGCAGTCTATTGACATTGTGTTATCAAATATGTATAAATGTCCATCAATATAATAGTAAACTGAGTTGGAGGTCCCAAATGTTGGGCCTCATATGCATCCCATTGGCTGAGTATTTGCTCTTCTTCCATAGCTCCCGCATTGGTTATCCCCAGCCCAAAAACTTTGAGTGACTCTCTTACAAAATCTACATACTTTTCTACCATCTTGAGGAGGGGAACTCGAATGTTTGTTACATCCTTCACATACTGTTGAATCATTTCCATCTTCAACTCCAAAATGTATGCGTAAGACTGCAAATTCTTACAATTGTCTCCACCTAGGAGGTCCTCCTCTATGATTTCTTCTTTGCCCAGACACAAAACCTTATTCAATACCTAGAACTGCTTGCTAAATCTGTTGAGCTTCCACTCCCATTACTGAGAGCAAGAATCTAATTCTCCTCCTACCTACACCACCTCCTTGTATTCCCTCATGGTATTCTACAAAAATAATCTAATTTTGGATGCATTTATTTGTGCCCATTATTTTGCTGTGGCAGCCACCTGTCTTACCTCAAGCAAAGCTTTTAAATCTCCCTCTGGGATTGATGAGGTTGAAGGTAAATTATCATTTTTACAAGTATCTAAAGGTCTGCCCATTTCTACCAATAGATGCTTGTACTACTCCAGTTGTGCTTTGACCTTTACATGGGAGGTGTATTCCTTTTCCATTCACCCCTTGACGACATTGGTAGCCAGTTCTGAGGTATCTAATTCCCCCAACTTCATTCACTTACCTAATTTTACCTGAGACACTTGGTACTTTGGGGATCTTTGACCTTCTACCTGCAGAGGAACTAACACATCCACAACCACCTCACCAAAACCTGTTCTCGACAAATGATGCACATTCTTGGATTTCTTAACTTTCCTTGGTTCCTCAATGATTGCTTGTTGTAGTTGTCGTGCCTATGAAGTATGGTACCTACAGTTGCAACACAAACACTCAATAGATCATTACAAGAATTGTTAGCAAATTAAAAGCAAATAAAAGATAAACCATGAAAAAGCAACCTATCGCCTCCTAAGAGATGTGAGTGTGGATTTGCTCTCAGATTTGGATAAGCAATCCAGTGACTTGACTACACCTAGACAGAGGATTTGAAATGATAATGATATGCAAACTAGATGATATTGATTATGCTAGATTGATCCAAAAGGCTAATTAAACTAATGATATGCATGATTAAGCTATGATGATGATGCAATTAAGCTAGAAAGGAGATTAATTAAGCTACATGATTCAACAACTATTCTAGAAAATGATCAAATTAAACTAGATCTAAATGCAATTGCCTATAATAACAATGCTCAAATGATATGCTAGAATGGATATGCCTATAGTAACAATGCCTAAATTGATATGAGATGGGATCCTTTGTGCTCCAAAATGGGGGATATTTATAAGATTTCCAAGGTCAAGGGTGAGGTGGCAGGAATCAACGGTCAAGATTGAGTCTGAAGATATCAAGGGTGAAATTGGAGGAGATTTGAGAAGAGATTGGAGGAAGGGACACTTGTCATCTCTGTGGTGGCAAGTGTCGAGGAGCATTGCTCATAAGAGGGTAAGTGTCCAAGAGAGGAGACATGTGGCCAAAGTGCCATGTATCTCAAGGGAAGAATATCCACACCATGGGAGGTTAGGATAAGGAGGTTAGGATGTGCAAGATAGGATAGGGTTAATTAAACCCAAGGTTAGGTGGAATGAGTTAGGTTATGTGGTTAGAAATTAGGAGGCATGTGGGTAATTTGAATTTAAAAATTCAAATAATAGGAAAAGATTAATTAATTTTCAACAACTCATAAATTGATTCATTTTAATTAATTAGGGGATTAGAATAATTGATTAAATGGGGGGAGGATTAATTAATTTGAATTAATTAATCAAAGGGAACTATTGAAATGAACCTATTAAATAAATCCTTAGATTTATTAATAAGTATATGAATGGGAGAATTTAATCAAATCGCTAATGAATTCAATTAAATTAGGAAGGGGGATTAATTAAATAATTTCTTATTCAATTAATTATCTTCAAACCATTTTTAGGTGTATACATTTTGCCCCTCTTTGAAGCGAGGTGCTATGACGTGTTGATTCAAAGAATAATCTCATTTTGATGATGCTATTGGTTCGATAGGATGCCCTAGAAATTGATTGATAAATTGTGGTACGATGATGCCCCCTCAGGAGATCAATTGAGATAATTGACTTTTAGAATGTGTGAATTGTTACGAAATTGATTTCCCGATTAAAAATGATTTGATTTCTACAACTGTGGTTGATGAAAGTGCAAGTTCTTTGATCACGGTGATGTGGTTCTTGATGTGATGATTGATAAAGTTTGATTGATTAGATTGATAAGATCAAGATTCAGTTTGGTTTCAGGAATGAAACCTCCTGTATAAGACAAAGATGATCAAAGCGTCTAGTTTCAGGAATGAAACCTCCTGTATAAGACAAAGATGATCAAAGCGTCTAGTTTCAGGAATGATATATCTTGTATAAGACTTGATCAGAACATCTGGTTCGAGGAAAGATACAACTTGTATAAGACATGATAGAATAGATTTAGATGTGATTGATTGATAGAATTGATAAGGTTGATTGGATAAAGAACTGACATTTTGTTGATATCAGGTTGCAGGAAGTTGCAGATATGTGATGTTGGTTATGTTGAGGGGGGTAACATAAGATTTGTGTTGGGTCGACAATATCTGGAGAAAGAGAGATGAGTCGTCATTCTGATTGTGTATACACTTATGATGATGCTTTGATGATTCCTACAATAGATCTAACCATGGATAAGATGATCTTGTGGGATCCTATGCAAGAATGAAATGCAAGCTAAATGCAAATGCAAAGCTACGATCGGACCAGTCACTGGGTTATTGCGTTTTGTGTTCATTGAGATTTTTTTTTAAATGTCAGAAGTGAGTGCAAAAATCGATGGTATAATTAAACCATGATGACCTAAGCACTACTTTCCTAGATTTTGATATTGCAAGTTAGCACAAGCATCGAGGTATAATTGAACCAAGATGACCTGAGTGTTGCTTGCATAAAACATGCAGTATTAACCATTTCTATACGCGAATCGGAAATGTCTTCGATGATACTCCGATTATCATGTCCTTAGACAAATTTGCACATATTCATGATTAATTTACAGATAGAAGACAAGAAAAATATCATGTTCCTTCCTTGTTCCTCTAGTCAGAGACATCATGGAGTCACTTAGAAATCATGATAGCAAAAATCAAGATAGAAAAGTTGAACAATCATGTTAAAATCATTATCCAAAAGATATCATCCATTGAAAAGTGTGTGATGTGCTTAGACTTACATGTGATAGTTTGATGGTGGACAATTTGATCTTGTGTTCAACATTGGATGTGTCTCAGTTTTTCGCTTGACAAGAGTTGTCTAACTATTGTTCTTCTTATTTGATGAATCCCAAAATGATCAAAAAATTTGCCCCCAAATAGGTGCAGGATTTTGCCCCAAGCCTAGAAACAAAGTCATTATGATATACCCAATGATCAAAACCATGGTGAGAAATCACCTGCGATGCCCGCGTATGTACAAAGGTTCTATTATGGATATGAACAATGCTAATGGAAATCAATGCAAGCAGAAGGATGCATGAACTAATAGATGGAAGAGCTAGCGGATAGATAGCACCTGTTTGCCAGGTTTTCACCATCTATTTTTATTGCACTTTTTCTCATATTTGATTTTTTTTGCTTATTTTTCAATATTTTTGTTGTTTTTGTATATTCTAATTTTCCATTTTTTTTTTTGTATTTTTCTGCTTTTCCACTGTTTTTTTTAATTTTTCTGCTTTTCCACTGTTTTTTTTATTTTTTCTGCTTTTTTACAGTTTTTGGATTTTCTGCTTTTCCACTGTTTTTGGATTTTCTACTTTTTCACTGTTTTTGGATTTTCTACTTTTTCATTGTTTTTGGATTTTCTGCTTTTTCACTATTTTTGGATTTTTTGCTTTTTCAGACATATAACTTCTTCAGATGCATGCTATTGATGAGTTCCTCAAGCTGATCCCTATCCTGTGTTGATAGGTGATATGCTCGTGACCCAAATATTGTTGTGACCACAAACGGACCTAACCAGTTTGGTTCAAACTTCCCTTTCTTTTCTCAATCTGATTGGTTTCGTGGATTTTCCTTTAGTACTAGTTCCCCAACTTGAAATGCTCTCGGTTTCACCTTATGATTGTAATTGTGACGCATTCTTTGTTGATATACCTTCAAATGATCAAACGCATTTTGTCTTCATACATGGATTAATTCTAACTCCTGCAATCTAGATACTCATTGTTCTTCATCTGGGATAAGGCCTTTTAATGACACTTGTAGAGAAGGTATCTCTACTTATATGGCAGTATTGCTTCTGATCCATAGACAAGAGAGAAAGGTGTGGCACCTACTGGTGTGTGGATACTGGTATGGTAGGCCCATAGAATAGGGTTCAATTGAATATGTCAATCTCTTCCAGCATCATTCACAATCTTTTTGAGGAATTTCAGAATGGTTTTGTTTGATGCCTCGGCTTGCCCATTCCCTTGTGGATAGTAGGGTGTTGAAAATCTGTGTTGGATTTTGAATTTCTCACATAGCTCTTGGACATCCTGATTCTTGAATGGTCGCCCATTATTAGTGATAATGGTCATGGGTATTCCATAGCGATAGATGATGTAGTTCAAGATAAATGCAACAATTTGTTTTCTTGTGATATTGATGAGAGGTGTTGCCTCAATTCATTTTGTGAAATATTATGTAGCTACAAGGATGAATTTGTGACCATTGGATGAAGAAGGATTTATCTTTCCTACTATATCAAGACCCCATTGGTAGAAAGGCCAAGATGTTGCCAAAGTGTGAAGTTCTTGTGCTGGTGCATGAATTAAATTTTCATGGATCTGACATTGTTTGCATGTTTTAGCTATCTGAAAAGAATCTCATTCCATAGTTGGCCAATAATAGCCTAAACGTATGAGTTTTTTCGAAAGGGTAAGACCACTTGAATGAGTGCCACAAATGTTGTTCTGAACTTCATTTAAGGCCTTCTCAGATTCTTCTTGTTTGAGACATCTTAAAAGAGTACCATCCAGACCTCGTTTAAAAAGAGTATCCGCGACAAGAGTATAATGGGAGGATTGGTGGATAAAGTTTCTCTTTTGGTTCTTTGATAGGTCAGGAGGGAGGATATTATCTTTCAAGTATGTGTAAGTTTGGCCATAGCGGGAGGAATCATGCCCAACAAGGTGACAAATAGTTTGGGAATTAGGACAATTATGTGCAGGGTAAAACAACTCTTCCATCAGGAATTTGTAACGCTCTTGATTTTCTTGTTTCTGAAGTAGAGGAGAAAGTGTTGCCTTGGCATTTGCTTCTTTGTTGTCATTCCTTGGAATTCTCTCAAAAGTTATTTCTACAAAATACTTCTTGAAATCATCTACCATCTTTTTATAAGGCATGAGTTTGTCATCCTTTGTTTGATAAACATCATTAATTTGATTGATGATGAGCCGAGAGTCTCCAAAGACTCGGAGTTGTGTAATGTTCCATTCTATAGCCATTTTGATACTTGTAACAAAAGCTTCATATTCTGTTGTGTTGTTGGTGCATGGAAAACTTAATTTGTATGCTTTTGGAATTGTATGACCTTGTGGTGTGATGAATAGAATACTTGCTCCTGATCCATGTTGTGTTCCATTATTAATGCCTACTCTTGGACTGATGTCTAGGTGATGTATCATAAGATATGGATCTAACTCTAGAATATCTGCATATGACCATCTTTTGATTTGCCTCCTTTTGAAGAGTTCCAAATATTTTTTCCTTTCTAGTTTTGATAGAGAAGCTGCTGGATATAGATCAGTTGTGCCAATGTTAACTTCCTTTGTTGGTTCTATCTGGATAGATGACCTCTCTTGATAAAATTTAGGTAAAGTGTCAAATATTCCATCTTTCGGCACCTCGAGGAGGTTTTCACCATTAGATGCGTCCTTTCTTTTTACTTTTTCACGGTCTAATGTTGCTAATGAATGGTTTTCAACATCAGACCTGATATTGTTTTCTTTATTTTCACTTTTGTGACTAGGAGATTTGGCACCCACGTGACTCAAAGATACGTTGACGAAATCCCTGTTGGAAGTTATTGTGGGTCCAATTGCATTAAGATATAAGGATATGGCATGGTCATTAGGAAAGGTATCAATGGTGGTATATCTTTCATTTTCCAAGTCCATAAGTTCAGGATGGATTAAGGGTAAAGGATCCTCATGGTGAATTGTTTCAAAGATATTAGGGGTCATGATAGAGATGTCTGAGCTTTCAATATGCATTTCAATGTCTAGAATGATACTCTCGTCAGAATGACCTCATGCAAGTAGCTCCTGATTGTCCTCAATTAAGTCCAAGTCAATCGAATGCGATTTTGATTCAAGTGGGATAGTTCCTAACGTTTTCCCTACATACGTATGAACTACATCAACACCTACATCTGCTTCTTCCCTTTCAATTTCAAGTTGCTCTTGTTTGTTTTTCCATGATAGTGAATATTCTCCGTTCCCTCGATCTCTTAGCTGAATTTGTTTTTCCATGCTTAACAAAATTGATGCAAATGATTGTTCCTTGGATTATGTGCTTGAAGATGCAGCCTCTCTATTATGTGGAACAATGACCTCTTGAGCTGGTTTTAGATTACTACAACACTGCAATAGATTTGAGTCTACTGAGATTGTGATTTCCTGCCCATTGTATGGAAATTTCAGGCACTGATGACATGTTGATGGAATAGACTGTATGTCATGTATCCATGGTCTTCCCAAGAGTAAATTGTATGGTAAGTCCAAGTCTAGAACTTGGCATGCTATGTCTTTCTGCAAAGGTCCCACTCTGATGGGTAATATCACAATTCCTTTAGAGGAATTCTCTTCTTCATCATATGCTTTGAATGTGATCCTTTTTTGGGGATCAACTACATCTTCTGAATAACCTAGAGCATGGACAAGACTCAATGAGCAAATGTTTAAGCCAGCTCCCCCATCTATTCGGACATGTTTAACGAGCGTTCTATGAATGAGGACTTCAATTTGCAAGGGAGCGTTATGAGGATGTTGCAAGGAATCAATTCTTAGATATGAAGGAGATGGGCTTTGAATAGGATCCTCTGAAATAGGTTTGATGACCATTATGGATATCCCTTGGTGAACTTCATCCTTGGGTGTATTGTTTGGTGAGGATGCTATGGAAGGTTCTTGCAAGTTTTTAAGAGGGGTAGGAATAGATGCCTTTGGAGAGTCAATTTTCTTATGGGGGGATGAGCCATTGGTAGACATAGGTGCACGATTTTGATCTTCCTCAGCAAAATCCTTTAGGGATCACTTTAAGAGTTGCATAAAAGAGCCACCTTTCTTTGGAGATGCACTTGAATCCTTATGAGGTTTTGACATAGTTGGCTTTTGATTTTGGACTTGTTTGATTTCTCTAATATGTTGACCTGTTATGTCTTCTTCTTGTATTTTGCTTTGGTATTCCATGTTTCTATGATCTTCAGCTTTTTGAATGTTTCTATTTATGTTTCTTCGATCATTCGTCTCTGCACTCTAGTTAAAATGGGCAAACATGTGTGTTAGATATTATGCAAGGATTCAATTGTCTAAGAGTTGTTTCAATTAGTGATCAACTGTCAACATAGATATGATAGAGTGATATGACAGGAAAAGATGATTCAAGTGTTTAAAAGTTTACAAGTTTTTCGATTTTCGGTTTTGGAGTGCAATGATGATGATTTTGATAAAACCAAGTCCAATAGGAATGATAAATCCTATGATGTGGGTCAAATTTGTCCTGACCAAACGTTATAGTTTATTGATAAAGGATGATAGATCCCAATGAGAAACTATGTTTTGAGTGATCAGTTTATCAAAGAGGGTGATAATGCACTTTGAGATGTTTAGATCTTGAACTTGTTGAAGGCGAATACTTGAAAATCTTGAGGTGTCTACTTCTAGAACCGATTTTACAGAAGATAACTTGACCAAGCGAACCAAGGAGACAATCTAAGAACAAAATGACAAATATCAGGTATTTATGCTTGTTTATGGTAAAAATGGAAACAACAATATTGAAAGACTAAATAGATTCAACCATAAAACCCTAGCCTAACAACAACAAAGATCCACCATAACATATGAAGATTACCTAAGACAATGTAAATCAACAAAATTACAAAGATTATACCATCACATGTCAAATAGGGTTTGAATCTCCATTCTTCCTATCTCCATTAATCATGCTTGATATATTTTCTCTCTGATTTTATGTGTGCACAAGAGCTCAACAAAGAATGGAAATGTGGTTGCAAGTAGGCTTGATCGCATATGAAAGTTTGAAAGCATAGAATGCTTGAAGTGCTAGTAGTTGAATAGGGTTGATAATGAAGGAGATTATCCTCTTATATAGAGAACATTGTAAGAGATGAAGGGATAAGATTGAGAGGTGTAAGAGATAAATGGTTGGCTAGGATTGGAGGCTAGGTAGAGGAAATAAGAAAATAATGAGAGGGTAGGTAGTGTAGGAATTAAGAGATGAATGACATGTGTCATGGGTAGAAAAGGATAATGAATTAATTAAATAAATAAAGATTTATTTAAATAATAGAGGAAGTGGTATCAATTACTAAATTAATAGAATTTATTTAATTTAGAAAAGGGATAATTTAAATAAATAAAAGTATTTATTTAGATGAGAAATAAGGCTAGAAGAGGATAAATGAATTAATTAAATAAATAAAGATATTTATTTAATTATACATGATGATTTTAGGTGTCTACAATGCTCACTGTAAATTGACCAAGCAAATATGACAGATCTGAAAAAGGCATGCAAGAAGACAGCTCTGGACTAACAGAGACAGAAATTCATGCGAAAGTTTAGACAACCTCAGACGATAATTTAGACAAGCCCATACGAAAAACAAGAAATCTTGCACGACAAAGGCATATTAATATTAAACTCGTACGAGCTTTCTCAAAGAACCAGATGACAAAAGATAACCCAAAATCCTCTGCTAAACTGACTTGTACAACAATTCTCACCGAACCAGACGATAAACTAGATTTTTTCGTACGACAAACTAGAAAACTCGTACGACTAAGGACAAAACAGAGACAAAATTTTTGTTTGGACAGATTTTTTATCAAGGAAGTTTGATGTTTTTCTTCTGTTTTCCAGTTTTAGATGTCTGATTTTTTTGTTTTAGGGATGAAGACACATCAAACACGTGATATGATAAGTGACCTCAAGCACAACACGCTAAATCCCAACGAAGTTGGCTGAGAGAGAAAACTTTTGCTTGCAAACTTAGGTACACACCCAATATCTAATCAGACTACGATCATTGAGTCTCATGTAATGGATTCTCAATGCCGTATTATCCAACTCCAAATGATACTGGGGGTACGATATGGCAAGTGTCTTGGGAGAGATACTATCTCTCTTGCACAAATATTATCCCCCTTTTAGAGGTGAGTTAGGTAGCTTCTATCTTAGGGTTCGTAGTAAGGGTTTCTGTTTGAAATTACCCCTTGCAGTCGCGCAAGCGTGATGGAGGCCTATAGCCCAACAAGGTACCGAAACAATAACTAGTCACGCAAGCGTGATTGAGATCATGAGGCCCTACTAAATGTACAATATGAGAGATCTCAAAAGAGAAAACTTGAATAATCCCATCCTCTGAGACTTTAATCCTAAGAGGCCTATTTTTTAGAGTGAGTCAGAAAGCTTAGGTCTAGCTATACTCACTTGGGTCGTTCTCACAGGGTGATTACTTTTTCCCACTATGACAAGCCCGCTAAAGGTAATCAAATCTCAAACATAGAAGTAATTCAAGGGTTAGGATTTTTGATTGTCCAAATGGACAAGAGCATACTCTCCTACCTTTTAGACAACTTCTCAAACATAGATGTAGCGTCATAAATTGTACGCACTTGCTAGGGTGGTACAATTTCACACCTAGTTTAGCACCCGCCTTGGCGCATTTTTCATTTTGCATTGCATTTCCCCTTTAGCACTTAATTAATTAAATTAATTAGGTCTAAGGTCCTATTTCATCATCTTCCACATCATAAAGTTGGGCCCTTTCATTAAAGTGTGCCCCTTTCATTTTATTCTTCCAATACATCATTTAATCAAAAACCCTAATTAGGTCCTATTTTGAACTTGGGGGCTTGATTTCGGGGGTCAAACATCTCTAAATCACCTGTAACTTCGGGATTCTCTCTAAAATCATCATATCCGACGGCCCTGAAAATTTGGTGAAAAGTTGTCGGGACCATGGCGCCCGGAGTGCACACGGTCCCGGACATTTTTCCCAAAATTTTAGGAGCGCGATCCAATCATAAAATAAAGCTTAACCCCAAGAAATTGGCGGGAGATTCAATCTCTAGGTCGGCCAAAATTTGAAATTAAGACCTAGGGTTTCATATATAAGAGCTCTCTTTCTTCATTTGAAAGGATCCAGAATTTTGGTTTCAAAGGACCTTCTATGCAGCGAAAGAGCAGATCTTTGAAGACTTCAACAACATTCAACATCCATCCATCAAGCATTCATCAATTTCATTCATTCATTTAGGGCTTTGAAGACATTGAAGAGCAATAGGGGATTACCGACTGAAGATTGGCTTGTACCCCTCCCTTGGGGTTGGGTATGATTTCATGTTGTTTTCATGTCTTTGCATAAGCCTCATTATATCATTTGTATTCATGCTTTAGATCACTTTGCATCTTGGTTTGGAGCATTTACATTATCATCTACAAGCAATTAGGGTTTACTTTCTAGGTTGCTCTAGTTTGCTTACTTGCATTTTAGGATCTTGCACACACACAAGGTCTGCACACACACTACTTTTACAATACAACTTGGCTATTCGTGGAGGTGGAAATCACCAAAGCAGGGGTTTGACTAAGGCAAAACCCCATATAGCCGCCCACCACACCTTTTCAGATATAAGTGCAGGTTTCGGGATTCGGACGACGCCGCAAGTTGCAGATCCGGGAAAAGCAGGCCGAGACAGCACTCCACACCAAGTTTCAGAGAAAAAGACCAGGATAGGGGCGTGGGGCGCCTTGGTCCTACCAGGATAGGGGCGCTGGGCACCCTGGTCCCTGGGACAGGGGCGCTGGGCGCCCTGGTCCTTCTGTCAGACAACAATTTTCAGCATTTTTGACAACTTTTCAGGTTGCAAAACAGCAGTTTCAGGAGCAGTTTCAGGGGCAGAATCAGGACAGTGGCGCCCGCGCCCCCGTCCCGAACATTTGCACTCATATTTTGACTCCGGGTACGCATTTACATTCTTGTCTTGTCCTTGTGTTTACAACTTTCCATTGTTTAAGTTCAATTCTGCAATCTTGTTATTAGTTCATACTTGCACTTTGGGGTTAGGGATTGAACTTGCATCATTTTATCTTTCAATTGCAACAAAGGAATAGAAATCCTAATAGGTAGCCCGTGGCTCTCTCTTCCACAAAAAGAAGTAGCCAATTGTGTGATACCTCTAGGCTCTTTCGTATTCCACAAGTGTGTGGTTGAAAGTGAGATTAGGGCATGTTTGCTTAGTGTCACTTTTTCTCCTACACATTTTGGTGAACCCGACGTGAATTCCAATCTTCTCTAATTCCAATTTATGTTTTCAAATTTGAGTGTTTATGCTATTTCAAAATCAAATTTGTATTTACAAGTTTTAATTTCTTGCAAGATTCAAAAATCTGGAGGAAATTTTTGCTAAAAACCTTAATTTTTCAATTCAAAGTTGAACTTGTGGATAGCTTAATTGAGATCAATAATTTCAAATCTGATTTAGGAACTCATTTGAATCATAAATTTCATTTTCTAAATCTACATTCTAAGTGCTTGCATTGAACATTTCCTTCTATTTTGCATGTGTTATCATTTGAAAGAGGAAAATTGTTGTCATGATGCATTCATTTCATAGATGTGATAATGGGTTAGCTTCCCTTGTTTCAATTTTTCCTTCTCCTAAAGAACCTCCCCCCATCTATAATAACATTTTAGTGCTTAAAAGAGTTGCTACCAATCCCTTTGAGACTCTCCCATGCTCTAAGGATGAAGACTTTAAGAGTGATCTTGACAACTCTCCTAAAATGTGCCCTTCCTATTTAGCTATCCTAGAGGAAGAGAATGATATCATAAACACCTTTCTTAATGTTACTTCACCTTCCCTACATGATGCCTCTCTAAGTGAAAAGGTATTGATGGACATTGACTTATTTTCTCCTAAAGTTGGTCCTTCCAATGGGGGCATGTTAGTGCAACAAGAGGTTATGAACACTTCTTTCAAAGATCTCCTTCCTAAGCATGAATCTTTGGAGAAATATGTTCATGTTCCTCCTAAAAAACACTCCCTTCATGAGGATCCTTTTGTGCAAGAATTTGACATTATCCCTACATTTCCTAGTGATGGCATTTCCTTTTCCAACAAAATTCCCACTAGAGATGATGAATTAATGATAAATGCTTACCCTTCTCCTAAAGTTTGTCTTACCCATAAGCATCCCTTAGAGAAAGAAGATGAAATAATAAGCAATTTCCTTAATTCTCTCTCCCCTAAAGATCATATTGAACATATTTTGAGGAAAGAGGATGAGTTTAACACATCTATTGATGCTCTCCCTCCTAAGGATGAGGAATTAATAAACAATGTTATCTCCTCTCCCGAAATTGACAATACTTCAAACATTCCTTTCAACAACTTCACTATTTGTGATGAACCATTAGAAGAAGGTGTAGATTATTCTCTACCCCTAGCAAAAGGGGATGAAATCAAGATTGAAAACTCCCTTGATAGTTTCTCACCTCCCTTGAATCTCAATTATTCTCCCTTTCCTCAACTTGGTTCTACTCATAAGGAAACCCTAGTTCAAGGCAAGATGGTTAACATCTCTTTCAAAGATCTCCCTCTCAAGAGTGAGACTTTAGAGAGAAATGTTGATCCTTCTCCTAGAGAGTTTATTCCCCATGTATGACCTTTGATGATAGAGGATGATATGACCTTTCCTAGTAGTACTCTTCCTACTGGAACATCAATGCCTACCCCTTGTCTCTCTCCTAAAATTGATTTAATCTGTGATAAGATTTTAGTGCAAGAGAAGACTATCAATAATTCTTCCAACACTTTTGTTCATTCCCTTAAACCATCCTCAATCCATTTGATACATGTAAATGAAACACCTAACAAACCTCTCTTCACTGTCCAAGGTGCTTGTCCTTCTCAAAATTCTCAACCTTTAAATAAGCCTATCTTAGTGGTTCAAGGTGGTTATGCTAATGATTCTTTTTGCACTCCTAAGAAACCTATTATTACTGTGCAAGGAGGTTATTCTTCTAAGAGCCCTTATGAGTATGCTAAGCAACTGACTAGAGAGAGTTATCATGTGGTTGCTCATACCTATAACACAAGAAACAATAGGCAACCTAATCCTCCTCCAGTTATCCCAACTTCACTTCCTCCTTCTCAACCTATTCTTCTACAAGCTCCTCGTATTTCACAAATGCTTAGTAAGGACTATGATCTCATAGAACAACTTAAAACTACTCCTGCTAAGATATCCCTTTGGGATTTGATCCAAACTTCTTCCGCTCATCATGGAATGTTACAAGATGCCTTGAAATATTTGAACGTTCCTCCACCTAATACATCTAGTAATATAGTATCTTTGGTTAACTCTGTGACGAATCCTAAAGCTCAAGTTGTGTTTACACAAGACGAGTTGCCTACTACTGAAATTCAACATCAATATGATCCCTTGATGATTGTGGTTATCATAAATGACATTGCTATAAGAAGAACACTGGTAGATAATGGTTCTGGCCTTAATGTGTGTAGCATTAATCTATTGCATAAGATGAATGTGGATACATCCCTTATTGAGCCTAACTCTCGTCCCATTCGAGGCTTTGATAATGTGGCTAAGTCTTCATTAGGTATTATCACCTTACCCATCACAGTGGGACCTGTTACTTTGCCTACTCCTATCCATGTTATGTCGGGAAATCTAACATACAACTTGTTATTAGGGAGACCTTGGATTCACATATTCAAGTTGTCCCCTCTACATTGCATAGACAAGTTAAATTTATTTATAATAATAAGACATATACCTTGATAGGTGATACTAATTTTCAAGCCTGTTTGCAAACATCCACTTCCAAAGGGAGTTCTTCTAAGCCTTCCTCTTCTAGTGATGACTCGTTAAGCAAGATACCTATGGATGAATCACCACCCCCTGATAATCAAAATTCTTTGGATGAGCCTAAAGTTCCTGAAGGAAATTCTTCTCAACTTGAATCTACACATGAAAAGGCTTTTGATCCTGAGAAGGTTCTCGCAGAAGACGATTGGGGATCTCTTGATTTTAATCCCACCTCTGTAGGTGAGTATAGGGTTCCTCCTAGAGAGCTTAAAGTTAAAAAGAAGGAAGAAACTAGAGATCAATCTGTCTTACCTGAACCTATGAGCAATAATTTTGTGGCCGCTTCTCAAACTTTTTCTCCTCACACCTCTAATTCTAAAGAATTTGATTCTTTGTCTTATGAAAAACCACCTTTTCTTTTTGAAATGGCTAATCGTTATGGTCGTGGTTTTCATATTTTGGCTAAGAGTGGCTATAGTGGAAATGGTTGTGGCACAAATGAACAAGGAATTAAAGTTCCTTTAGAACATAAAATGCATGAATATTCATTTGGACTTGGATATAATCTTTCTAAGCCCACCAAAGCATCTAAAAGACCATCTCTCAATGTGAATGCTATATTTAGTAGTGATGATGATCTCACTTCAACTAAATCATCTTCTACTTCTATCAACTCTCATTCCCCTCATAAGGAAATCTTGGCGATGAACAAATCTCTTTATGACTCCCCTCAAATTTCTAAATCCACTTATGAATCTTTATCTCCTATTCATCATAAAGTCCTTTCCTCTAGGGATAAGGCTCTAATAAATTACACTCATCCTTCTTCTAAGATTTCTTGTGACTTTTCTTCTTCAATTTTTATCACTTTATACATGTTTTTGATCTCACTTATAGTTGAGAATTTAGCATGTCATATTCAAATACCTCATTCAATCTATCATGTCTTTAAATAGCATTAATGGCTATTATGTTGCTCATCATTATGTGACATTGGTAGCTCATTTACTGGGGGCTCATTGTCATTCATGATGGTACAATTTCAAGTGCAATCATATTTTTGAAGCAACATAATAGCCTAATTTTTCTATGTTATCTCTTGTTCCTATGGGGTAATAGCGTGGAAATATTGATCATCTTTTCTTTAGAGTCCTCTTTTCCTAGATATGGGAGAAGATGTGTATTCTCTTTCTTATCCTACCCACTTCTTGTGAGGAGAATTTAACATACACTAATGTCTTGCTTGCATGAACTCATGTGAGTATGTAGTACATTTTGCTTATGTCTAAATCTCTCCCTAGAAGATTGTGTAAGTCCTTCTCATTGTCCTTATCCTTGGGAGGCACTGATCTTTCCTTATTTTTATCTAAGGATCCACTTTTTCCTATTTCGTGGATGGTGTGAACTTTATTACTTGATGTTATTCCTTGTATGCATTTGTTGTTGTTTGTTCAAGGATTCTCTCTTACAAGAGGTGTAAGTCCTTGACTACAACCTCTTTTGCACTTGGTAAAATACATCCATAATGAATTCACTCTCTCAATTGGGTTAAAAAGAGTGTCATCCTTCATTAAGAATCACTTTCACCTCACAAAAGAAGGAAGTATTGAATTCTTATTCTCTTCTTTGTCTTATTCTAGAAGATGTTATATTTGTCCTCTCAGGGATAGGTGTCTTTTGTACAAAGATCTCTTCTCCTCTAAGGATCTCCTTTACACATATTACAAGATATCCCTTTTCAACTATCTTATCCTTACTTAAAGAGTGCAAAACTCTCTTGCTTGGATCTATGACATTGTTGCATTTTTGGGGTATCTTCTTTTGTGATGAAGGTAGGTATCCTTGTTCTACTTTACTTATGACATAAACATTACACCTTTTTGAGCAATGGGTCATTCTCGGAACCAGAGCACAGACTCTTAGAGCGAGATGTCTCCATTTTTTCTTTTATGCAAGGTGATTATTCTCGGAACCAGAGCACAGACTCTTAGAGCGAGATGTCACGCTTTTGTACTATGCATATACAGGTTGTAGCATACTCGGGCATAGACTCCTATGAGGTGCTTCTAACCTCACTTACACACACATGCACGAGGTTGAGTGGAACTAGCGGCATAAGGCTAGACTTTCTCACTCTCCTCCCTTACATGGATCACCTAGACAGACTCTAGGGGCTAGTTTTCCATGTCCTTTTCCCATGGATCACCTAGACAAGATCTAGGGGCGAGAAGTCCATGTTTTCTCTCTCACTATTCTTCTCATGGATCACCAATGTGTGTATTCATGCTTTTTTTCCTTTCTTTTCTTCTCTTTGCATTTTGTTTCCATTTACATCCTTCATCTTGTGTTAGAGAACTCTCAAATCCTCACACTCTTTGTTGTGTTGGAATTGAGATTTAGTCCTCTTTCTTACCAAGTGATTCTCCATTAGTTTTTGATCTCATATCAAATCTTCTTGTGAGCACTTGTCATCAATATTCTTTAACAATTCGAAGTGGTAAACATGATACCTTGTTTCAACTCACTAAAATTAGCAAGCAGAAACAGGGGGGGCATATAGCTACCCTCGAATTTTCATCACCTTCCTTAGTAAGCATTAGGTGATTTTGTGATCTAACGTGTGTTTTGTAGGGTGCAGTTCCTAACTGTGTACTGCAGATACTGCTGGGGGCTTCGTTCGACAGACTTATGGATATATCCTTTTTCAAATAATGTTTACTTTTCTGTACTTTAGCTTGCATATGCACGTAGTGTTCATATGACCGCTAAAGTGGGGGCTAAATGTAGCATCATAAATTGTATGCACTTGCTAGGGTGGTACAATTTCACGCCTAGTTTAGCACCCGCCTTGGCGCATTTTTCATTTTGCATTGCATTTCCCCTTTAGCACTTAATTAATTAAATTAATTAGGTCTAAGGTCCTATTTCATCATCTTCCACATCATAAAGTTGGGCCCTTTCATTAAAGTGTGCCCCTTTCATTTTATTCTTCCAATACATCATTTAATCAAAAACCCTAATTAGGTCCTATTTTGAATTTGGGGGCTTGATTTCGGGGGTCAAAACATCTCGAAATCACCTGTAACTTCAGGATTCTCTCTAAAATCATCATATCCGACGGCCCTGAAAATTTGGTGAAAAGTTGTCGGGACCATGGCGCCCGGAGTGCACACGGTCCCGGACATTTTTCCCAAAATTTTAGGAGCGCGATCCAATCATAAAATAAAGCTTAACCCCAAGAAATTGGAGGGAGATTCAATCTCTAGGTCGGCCAAAAGTTGAAATTAAGACCTAGGGTTTCATATATAAGAGCTCTCTTTCTTCATTTGAAAGGATCCAGAATTTTGGTTTCAAAGGACCTTCTATGCACCAAAAGAGCAGATCTTTGAAGACTTCAAAAACATTCAACATCCATCCATCAAGCATTCATCAATTTCATTCATTCATTTAGGGCTTTGAAGACATTGAAGAGCAATAGGGGATTACCGACTGAAGATTGGCTTGTACCCCTCCCTTGGGGTTGGGTATGATTTCATGTTGTTTTCATGTCTTTGCATAAGCCTCATTATATCATTTGTATTCATGCTTTAGATCACTTTGCATCTTGGTTTGGAGCATTTACATTATCATCTACAAGCAATTAGGGTTTACTTTCTAGGTTGCTCTAGTTTGCTTACTTGCATTTTAGGATCTTGCACACACACAAGGTCTGCACACACACTACTTTTACAATACAACTTGGCTATTCGTGGAGGTGGAAATCACCAAAGCGGGGGTTTGACTAAGGCAAAACCCTATATAGCCGCCCACCACACCTTTTCAGATATAAGTGCAGGTTTCGGGATTCGGACGATGCCGCAAGTTGCAGATCCGGGAAAAGCAGGCCGAGACAACACTCCACACCAAGTTTCAGAGCAAAAGACCAGGATAGGGGCGTGGGGCGCCCTGGTCCTTCTGTCAGACATCAATTTTCAGCATTTTTGACAACTTTTCAGGTTGCAAAACAGCAGTTTCAGGAGCAGATTCAGGGGCAGAATCAGGACAGTGGTGCCCTCGCCCCCGTCCCGAACATTTGCACTTAGATTCTGACTCTGGGTACGCATTTACATTCTTGTCTTGTCCTTGTGTTTACAACTTTCCATTGTTTAAGTTCAATTCTGCAATCTTGTTATTAGTTCATACTTGCACTTTGGGGTTAGGGATTGAACTTGCATCATTTTATCTTTCAATTGCAACAAAGGAATAGAAATACTAATAGGTAGCCCGTGGCTCTCTCTTCCACAAAAAGAAGTAGCCAATTGTGTGATACCTCTAGGCTCTTTCGTATTCCACAAGTGTGTGGTTGAAAGTGAGATTAGGGCATGTTTGCTTAGTGTCACTTTTTCTCCTACACAATAGAAAACAAGATGTTCATTTACCATTAGAAAAATAAGTGCCTAGAAAACTTAAAGAAGACACAAAGTTTGGTTGAGTTCTCCTTAGGCAACTTGCAAAACATATACATTAATAGTCATGTTTGTTTTGATGAAATGAAGCTTTGACAAGCATAATCTTTGACAACCGTCCTGCAAAAACCAGTTAGGTTGCTAGAATATTTCACAAACAGACTAGGGTTGGCATTAGTAATAGCCAAATTGAAGCATGAAAACCTTAAAATGTAATCAGTTTTGAAAACATAGAAGCATAATTTTGTAGGAGTATTCTCACCTGCTTGTATGAGTATTCTCACATGCTCATACGAGTACACAAAGAAACTCGTACGAAACTGCAAAGGAACTCGTACAAGATTCTGAATCAACCCAGCCAGAAACCTGCGAGATTAAAAATTTGATGATGCTAAGAGGCCAAAAATGAGATTTATGGCCCCACGGTGGGTGCCAAAATGTCATGCCTATGAAGTATGGTACTTGCAAATGCAACACAAACACTCAATAGATCATTACAAGCATGGTTAGCAAATTAAAACAAAATAAAAGATAAATCATGACAAAGCAACCTATCACCTCCTACGAGATGCGAGTGTGGATTCGCTCTCAGATTTGGATAAGCAATCCCAGTGACCTGACTACACCTAGACAAAGGATTTGAAATGATAATGATATGCAAGCTAGATGAGATTGATTATGCTAGATTGACCCAAGAGGCTAATTAAACTAATGATATGCATGATTAAGCTATGATGATGATGCAATTAAGCTAGAAAAGAGATTGATCAAGCTACATGATTAAACAATTATTCTAAAAAATGATTAAATTAAAGTAGATCTAAGATGCAATTGCCTATAATAATAATGCTCAAATGATATGCTAGAATGGATATGCCTATAGTAACAATGCCTAAATTGATATGAGATGGGATCATTTGTGCTCCAAAATGGGGGATATTTATAGGATTTCCAAGGCCAGGGGTGAGGTGGTAGGAAACAACAGTCAAGATTGAGTCTGAAGATATCAAGGGTGAAATTGGAGGAGATTGGAGAAGAGGTTGGAGGAAGGGACACTTGTCATCTCTATGGTGAAAAGTGTCAAGGAGCCTTTCTCATAAGAGGGCAAGTGTCTAAGAGAGGAGACATGTGGCCAAAGTGTCATGTATCTCAAGGGAAGAATATCCACACCATAGGAGGTTAGGATAAGGAGGTTAGGATGTGCAAGATAGGATCAATTAAACCCAAGGTTAGGTGGAATGGGCTAGGTTAGGTGGTTAGAAGTTAGGAGGCATGTGGGCAATTTGAATTTAAAAATTCAAATAATAGAAAAAGACTAATTAATTTTCAACAACTCATAAATTGATTTGTTTTAATTAATTAGGGGACTAGAAGAATTGATTAAATGGGAGGAGGATTAATTAATTTGAATTAATTAATCAAAGGGAACTATTGAAATGAACCTATTAAATAAATCCTTAGATTTATTAATAAGTAGATGAATAGGAGAATTTAATCAAATTGCTAATGAATTCAATTAAATTAGGAAGGGGGATTAATTAAATAATTGCTTATTCAATTAATTATCTTCAGACCATTTTTAGGTGTATACAGTAGTGTAACTTTTGGTAACACTACTCTCCTCTTCTTTTTCTTGAAGGTGAACTCTAACCATTGTGGCACGTCCTTATCTTTATCACCTTCATGAGGCACGATGTCAGTGGTCACAATGCACACGTCCAACTATTCCTCTGCTTCATCTTTCTCTTCTTCCTCTGTGTGCTTAGGGCCTTAAGGTGAAGCAATTTGGTGGGCCAGATTAGTTTGGAGAGCAATATCAACGTTCAATTGTTGTTGCTTGTGCAACTCTCCTAACCTATCACTGACCTCTTCTCCAAATGTCCTGCCATCCTTATCCATTTCTCCCATACCTTGCCCGACAACTATCTCTTTCAAGAGATCTTCTTGGTCATGAGGAGTTAAGATTAATCTTTCATTCAGCAAATCTTCAGCCTCATTTCATTCTTTCTCTCCTCCACGTGGTTGTTGTTCCACAAGTTTCTCCTCCTCTTGGTCGGAGTTTGTTTCAATATTGTGGACACTTATGGTTTCCGTGGTAGGTCTAAATGCCCATGTCCTGGAAGGCACTATTATTGTATCAATTGGTGGTGGCATAAGGGAATTAGTAACTGGGGCTTGTGTTGTGGTTGTAAATTGAGGCTAAGTGGGTACACTTGTTATATCGAGAGGAGGAGGTTGTGCACTTTCATCTATTTTTCCTTGTTCTTCTTCCTCCTAAGTCCCTTCTCCTAGAGTTTGTCTAATTATTGTCCTCATGAGAAGTACCTCTGCTAGTGGCACAACACCCAACCCTTCTCTCACTCCAAAGTCTGCAGCCTTTTTCAATAGTTCAGATTTTCTCATTTGCTCCTAAACCTTCTTCAACAATTCCTTGGTACTTTCTTCAGGCTCAACAACTTCATTCGGGTCACTGGACGTATTCTTCTAGGAACTAGTCCTCATTTTATGAGCATACTCCTTATAACCCCTTGATTGGGGCACACCTGAGGTAGATTCCTTCTGCTTCCCTTTTGAAGCATTTGGCCTAACCCTCAAACCGAGCCACTGTCTAGTTTTATTTATAATCATTTGAGTTATTCGGTCTATATCTGTATCTTCATGTGCCGACCACCTTATGGGAGAGATAGGCTTCTTGTCAATTTCTTGTTCTTTATATACAAAATATAATAGTTCTCCATCATCCCTCAGGTCTTTGGGGAGTTTCGTTTCTATTTCAAAACTCCTAATCTAAGGTACTAACAACCTATAATAATTCTTTTCTCTAACCTCAAAACTGTCTTGGAGGTTTGCCCAAAAGTCCTCCTATTTAGGCTTGTACCACTCATATGCTTTTGGCATGGTTTGTTTGAGCTTGCCATAGGGATCATAACACTCCCTTGCATAATTAAATTCTTTAAAATTTAGATCTTGGAGCTCTTGCTCTGTTGTCTTTGCCACTTGAATTTTTGAACAAGAGAAATAGCCAATGGAAACTGAGAAATCTATTCCTGCCTTGTGTTTCGAGGACAAAAGGGATTGGAGGCCGAGCATTTGCCTAGCATATTCTAATAAAATGATGCGATCATTATAATATCACAGCAATAGCATAGGGTTCCCTGTGAACCCACTGACCCTGATATATGTAGAGTGTTGGTTTTGAATGAACCAACATGCCCATTCTTCGATGATCACCATTGCTTCAAGGCTTATCCTATAACCAGTATCACCTGTGAGTTTGATGATAACAGGGAAGAGAAATGCATCATTGATTCTTTTAAAGTGTGCCTTTGCATTGTCTAGAGGGAGTTGTGAGTAATACTCCCAAACCTTCTTCTTCCCTTCCTCATCTCCCAACTGGCCCTCTACCTGTAGTCCCGAGAATTTACCTGCTCAGGCAACCACCCAAATAACATAGGAAGTGAAAAATAATTTATTTGTTTGATGTACCTCCTTCATCTACTTATGGATGTTATCGGAGAGAGTTTGAGACCAGTTGAAGTATTGCTTCCCTATAAGGATAGTTGTCATGAAATGGAACATCCAGGGATGGAAGTGTCAACAATCTGACTTGTCGAAGGCCTTGCTCAACATGATAATCAAATATCATTGTTGCTCCTTAAATTGTGCCCTTAAAACATCTGTGGCTTTTAGCCCTGTCTTTCTCTCCTCCTCCAACCGATTCTCATTCATGTGCCTCTTGTTTGGGGTAATATTGCTATCCATACTCTGAGGGCTTCTTCTTCAGTAGTTAGGAGTACTTCATCCCTCGCAGAGATGCCAAACACAAGTCCTAGCATATTTGCAGATAAGTCAATTACCATCCTACCTTGACCATCTGTACACTTTCTTGTATCTACATTGTAGAATTGTGCAACAGTCATGATGAATTCTAGAGCTTGTACTGATTGCGGGAAAATGGTTGCCTCCACCAGGCCTGATATCTTAATCCTTCTCAGTGGGGCCTCTGGCCTTGGTTGGTCCAATTGTGTCTTAATATCCTCCAACTCGATGTGCCCCACCTCTATATCTGTCACCCACTTAATTTGGTCATCCAACTTTGAAACATAAACCTGTCCTTGAAATTGATATTTCATGGTTACGGGAAGTTTGTCTAACTCCTTACCTCTCTTGTTGGAAGTTGGGTCCATCTAAATGCTCTGATCTACAAGAAAGAATCGATAATTAATCCATTACATACATAAAAATATCAATAACATCATCCACCTCAGGACTCCGGGGTGAATAATTTCCTTATAAGACAACTGACCTCGGAACTTCGGGGTTAGCATGGGCTTTGAAAAACAAACTCCGAAATTTGGGGTTTCGGGGTACATAAAATGAATAGAGTTCGGAACTCCGGGGTTCTGAGATGGATAAAACAAATGGAATTTGGAACTCTGGGGTTCTGGGGTTCAGGGATGGATAGAAAAGGTTAACTTCAAGACCTCGGGGTTCTAGGGTCCCGGGGTAGATCAACAAGGCACCAAAAATGATGTTTCATAACTTTGGGGTTCCGAAGTTAAAGCAATGGCCCAATAAGAAAGGACCTCAGGGGTTCTGGGGTTCCAAGGTCTGGGGTAGTTCACTTTGAAAATTACAAGATGATCTGGAACTCCAGGGTAAAAGGAATGACCAAATGAACAAACCTCGAGACTTTGGGGTTTCGGGGTTCCAAGGTGAGGAAAACTAGGGAACGCGAAAAACATGAAAAATGAGGAAAACCCAAAAGGAAAATCTAAACTAAAAACAAAAAGATATAAACACGGAAACACAAGGAGGGAGAAAAACATGCAAAATGCTTGGCAACGTGGGGGCACGAAGTTGAGAGGTTGCAACTAGAAGATCTGAAAAACTTGAGTGCACAAATGAACTTAGAAAAGTTCATTCCTCTTATTTATACCCCCCCCCCCCAACTTCGTCCGTACGATCACCTTAAACAAGACCTCGGGAGTCCGGGGTTTCAAATTTCCGAGGTGACAAACAAAAGACAACTAAAATTCACCTCGAGACTCTAGGGTTTTGGGGTGAATTGCAAAACAAGCAAAATACCTCGAAACTCCGGGGTTCCGAGGTAAAAGGGACAAAATGACTTCGAGGATCCAGGATTCTGAATTTGTGAACAAACAAACACCTACTTTGAGACTCCAAGGTTCTAGGGTTCCGGGGTAGGGCTTAACAAAAACAAACAAAGGAGACCTCGAGACTCCAAGGTTTAGGGGTGTCCAGGAAAAAAAAAAAGAAAAAAAGAAAGCTACAGAAAGCAAAAGAGGGACCAATATTTTCAAAACAAGGAAACTAATGGGGTTAGGTATGTATGGAATAACACCATCATCTACTAAGGTTATTTTACTTGTGTAATAAAACTTTTATCATCTCAATTTGGAGTCATAACTTTAGTCCCCCTCTTCGATTGAACATTGCTTATCAAATCTCAATTCTCAATTCTAGCTTGCGTCATCATTATCATCCATCATCATCCCTTGTCTCCCAATTTGTGTCATCGTTGCCTTCTTCCTAAGTCAGAGATCGAACATCAAACTTTATCAGGATAACTTATTCAAAGTCAATCCCTATCTCATCCTAAGCTTTAGTCTGTCGTCCTCTTTCATCTCTCCAACTCATCAACTAAATCGTCATGTCAAAATTCTATTATGATGAGTTTGGTCATCCTTCATTTTATCCCACTTCATCCTATCCTAATAATGATGAGGTATGGTTGATCAAGATGAAATCTATCTCGATGATGAGGAGGGTGTGGTTGATCAAGACGAATATGAAATTGAAAATCTTGACACCCTCATCCTTAGCAAGCTTGCACCAAGTGTTAGATATCAAAATCAAGTTGTTCATCCTAGCTACTCTACCATTCCTCCATTCACATCCACTTATAATCCTTATCACACCTTTGAAAAATGAAATATATCATGTCTTCCGCACACAGCTCCCTCATATCTCACTCCCGTGTATCCCTCATATGAAACATCCATACCTCCATCTTTTTCATCACAATGTTATTGCTTGCATCCATAATCCAAATCCACCATTTCATTATCCCCAAATTCATTACACAATCCCTAATTATAGTCCTCCATCTTATTTTAATTCTCCATCTAGTTCTAATCTTCCATCTTATCTCACTTCTCCATCTATTTCTAATCTTCCATCTTATCTAAATTCTCCATCCAATTCTAATCTTCCATCCTATCTCAATCCTCTATGTAATCCTAATCCACCGTCATCTAGCACATAGGCTATGACTGGGGGCATAAATTATACAATACCATTATCATATGTGCCCCCACCCATCCAATCAGTGCCACAAGTTGTCAGTGCCCTCCAATATCAACCTCAAGTAATGTCACAACTTAGCGTTTCACAACCGCGATTTAGTTATCTACAGGCACTACCTTCATCCATTGTTGTGACGAACATTCATCAATTGGTGAGTGGAACTAGTCATAATCCTCCGTCCTATCTCAATTTGCCTTCTTCCACTTCATCCTATCTCAATTAACCATCTACTTCATCCTATCTCAGCCCACCATCCTCCACTCCATCGCATCTCAATCCACCCCCCTCTATTCTCTCCTCCATTTCTGCAACCTCTCTTCCACCTCCCACACCTACCCTTCCTTTTCCACCTCCTAATACCATCAAAACCATCCCATCCATTGACACTATCCAACCACAATCCCCGTCACCTACTCCTACCATCATTCACACTCAAGCTAAATAAATCCCCATCGTTCCATCTACTCCATCTACCCTAGTCAATGAATTCCCCATCTTTTCATCCACTTCATCTACCCTAATTAGTGAATCCACCATCCTTTCATCCACTTCGTCTACCTTAGTTAATGAGTCCCCCATCCTTTCATCCACCCCATCTATCTCAGTTGCAGAACCTCTCGTCCTTCCATCTACCCCGGTTGAGGAACTCCCCATCCTTCCATCCACTCCATCTATCCCAATTGAAAAATCTAGCATCCTTCCATCTAGTCCCTTCACCCAAGTCATTGAATTTTCCATCATTCCATCCATTCACTTTGAAAAGTCTACTCACTCATTCCTTGTCGCACCATCCACACCTATCCCATCATTCCAAGATCTTGTTCCAGAGCATGTTGAAATAATTATCGATCCAAATCAAGATCCTACCAGTCCATCCACTCCATCTCAAGATCCCTTATCATTTCCTCCGCCAATTCAATATCCTACTAGTCCATCTACTCCATCTCAAGAGCCCTTATCATTTCCTCTGCCAAGTCAAGGTCCTTCCATATCATATACTTCACTTCTTGATCCTCCATTGCCTCCTATCAGAACCATCCCACTGCCATCACTCTATCCCCTTGGTTCACTTACATTCATCCATGGCATTTCCCTCACAGCAAAAGAACATCTCGTATACACCACCCATTCTCCTCCATCTGATAAAGGACTCACATCTTGTTACTCAGAGAGCAAGTATCCTTCTTCAGAAAAAATGCTCAAAAATGTGAACTATAAAGGTAAAGGCTTGGGCCTACATGAGAAAGGTATTTTGGAGGCCATCCGTATCAAAGCACATCTAGGATCTCATGGTCTTGGTTATGTATCCCAAGACACTTCAAATAAAAATGTTGATACAACTAATGCAAAATCCAAGTATGCTTCCAAACACACCATTGCATCTCCCCATCATTCCTCCAAATCATTTATTGCCATCCCCCTTCCTCCATCATATAAAGCTAAAACAACCATCCATCTTCCTCCTTCATCCTCTAAATCCATTTTGGGTCCCTATATCTCAAAATCTACCTTCATATAGCGCCCACATGCTAAATCCATTGTGGGCCCTTATATCCCCGTCACCCACCATAAACCTTCTTCTCCTTCCATTCCTACTCAGGATCAACAAGGCACATATCCTCACATTCCATCCAACATCCTATGACGATCACTCCATCCATATTCCCTCCATTTCTGACACCTTTGCATACTCCTTCCACTGCTACTCATAGCAATTTGGATGCCAAGTCAAAAATGCACAAAGCTAACCATCCACACAAATACGAAGATGACCATATCCACTAAAAAATACATGCTCCAACAAAGCAAAATCTAATGCAAAAATGCAATGAATTCCAAAGGCTGCAAAGGCCCACTAAAGAAAAAGCATAAACAATGTGGATTTCAAAGAAAACAGAAGCAATGCATCAAAAAGAAAAACTTGCAATGGCATTCAAAGTTACTAATCCACCAACTAAACATCCATCCCCTCCATCTCCTAAATCTATTTTTGGTCCCTATGTCCCAATTCTACCTATCATAATTCCTCCAACCTATTCACGTGCTACATCCATCTCTCCTCCATTCATCCCACATCCCCCACAACATGTGCCAATGTTGGTCCTGACAACATCCCCCCACAACATGCACTTTCCCTCATTCCATCCAAACACTTGCCACTACTATATCCCTTACACCACATACATCTCCCATCAAAACCATCTAATCCAAACCTTTGCATAATTTGTTCAGTCCCAATAAAGTTATCCAACATGCAATGATCACTCCAAATGGGCTCCTACTACCTTGATATGAAGCTCGATGCTTGAGTCCTCCATCCATCTCCCTTATCACCTATCCTCCAAATCCATTTATCCTCATCCACCTCCATCCATAAATTTCCTCTCAAAAATTAAAAAATTCCCCCCCCCCCCAAAAAAAATGATGATAAATAAAAAAGTAAAGAGAAAAATTCATCCAATGGTGAAAACTTGACAAACAAGCACCTTGGACAATTACCATGATGAAAACCTGGTAAATAGGCATCATGCCTAATTCCCCCAATCCTTAAATGCGCTCCACACTCGGGGGAAAGTTCTTCTATCCATCTAGGCATTTCCTCCTCTGTCTTCATCTACCTACAATATCCATCATATCCAATCCATTCACTTCGTCCACCCTCCTTTGGATATTCATAAAATAAAAGGCCACTTTGTACATGCTTTGGATAGCTCTTGGCTTCCATTTCTCTATCACACCTTTCCTTCATACTCTTTATCCACCCATCACCTATCTTCCATTCATTTCCCTCAACTTCCTATCCCTCATGTTTGTTATCTTATCATATCCATCCACCCACCAATCCTTATCTCCCAGTTCCTTCATCTATCCATCCATAAATTGATCCATTCATAATGCTTCCATCTCCAAATCCTTTTCATCCTATCCCTCATCCTTTCATTCTCATCATATTATTCCATCACCTCTCTCATTCCTTGTCATTGGTATCTAGCTCTAGGCTACCCCCACACAATCCAATGCCTTCCATCATATGAATCCATCTACTCCTCGCAATAAACCAATCGCATGCCAATCCTATCCATTTTTCTCAGCTATCCAAGGTCAAATGCCAATCAAATCATCTGATCACATCCTTGGTCTTGTTCCCAGCCTTATTGCAAGCCTTGATCGCAATCCAATCATTCATCATTGGGATGCATCCTTCTCAATCAATCATCAATCTCTCATGGGTTTTCATCTTGATTGGGGCAACCTCATGCCTGTCCCTAGGTCTTCTTCCATCATCCATATCTCTTGTACATCTTGGAAATAGGTGTTGTTGTACATAGTTGCGCGTGTCCTATCTTTCAAGATCATATCCTATCAGCTGGTTCTTCAATAATCATCTTTGAGTATCCCTATCATCGATCATGATCGTATTAGGTACCTTTTATCTTATCCATCCAACTGTCATCCATCATTTGTCTTATATAGGATTTATCCTTCCTAAAACCATACGTTTTTATCTATCTTAGTCTTATACAGGATGTATCATTCCCGAAACCAGACGTCTTGATCATATTTGTCTTATACAAGATGTATCCCTCCTGAAACCAGACATCATCAAATCCTTTTGACAAAAGATATTTGAGCCTCTCGTGTTGGCTTTGAATCTTTTTTATCTTTGTTTATCTTTTTTAGCTCCTTGGGTCATGTTTCCTCTTGGTCACCATGATCATTTATATCATGGTGCGTTGGGAATAACAAGGCTCAAGACATGATCTTGTTGCTTTTTCTTTTTGCTTGACATGTATTTTGGATGTGTTCCTTGTTGTATCCTCATTAGGTATTGGCTATCTCATGTTACATTGGGGCATTTCTGCTTGGGGTTTTTCTAGCATCGTTGCCTACAGGGTCTCTATAACTCTATGTGGTGCTAGATGAGCCTGTGTGTCTGTTTATATGTGTCAATCCATGCATTGGCTGTGAAATTCCACTCTGGTTCCTTATACCTCAGTGACTCACATACACTACTTCATCAAAACAAGTGCTACATAACGTCTTGTTTTGCAGGTGCTCGCGCTCCATGATGTTTTCATCTTCATCTCCACTGCATTTTTCATTATTTATTCTTCCTGTGCCTCTTGCTTTCTATCTTGTCCGTTGGGGCAATGTTTCTTTTGAGACATCACCTGACCCTTTCTCCCCGTGCACCCTCTCGAGGGGGCATCCCTAACCATTCCTTCATCCGCCTAGGGCATTTTATTGCTCCCCCTTCTTTTTTTTCTTCCCTCGCAAGTGTCTTATTGTCTTTGCGTGGACACTATTCTAGCGCCACCACGAAGAGGGGCAAAATGTAGACACTTAAATTTGGCTAATCAATTTAGTCAGATTTTTTTTTTAGACATTTAATTAATTAAATATCTGAATTAATTAAGCCCATCCATTGAATTAATTAATCTAATTAATTAATTCTCCCCTTTCAATCCCTTGAATTAATTAATCTAATTAATTAATTCCCCCTTTCCACTGCCTTGCATTAATTAATCTAATTAATTAATTCCCCCCTTTCCAATGCCTTGAATTAATTAATTACCCCCTTTCTAATCCATGAATTAATTAATTAAATTAATTAATTTCCCCTTTTCATCCCTTTTATTTGAATTAATAAATTTCAAATATTCCCTTTTGATTACATGTCTCCTAAATTCTAACTATGTAACTAACCCCCTTCTAACCTAACCTCCAATCTAAACCTTGGGTTCTAACCAACCCTATCCTCCCAAACTAACCTTATCCTAACCAATCCCACCCTCCTAACCAATCTTATACTAACCTCCCCTCACATGTGTGTGGATACACATATTCCCTAATTCCTTAATTTTAGGAAATTAAAGCCTATTTTGGGTGGCTTCCTCCCAAAAGAGACATGTGTCCTTGATTCCTCTCCAAGACATGTGTCCCTCTTTTGGACACTTTGTTTGTTTTGTGTTTAGCTAAGTGTTGATGTTGAGAGATCTTCTTGGTGTTATCTTCACTTGCATAGTTAGGGATATCATGTAGGCAACAATTAAGCACGGTAGGATGATGCGATAGGAAGTATTGTATGTAGTGGGAAGGATAAGAAAGCTAAGCAAGAGATTTGTTGTTGGTCTCTTTTCATGAAAGGTTGTGCAGGATAAAGAAGTATTGTATGTAGTGGGTAGGATAAGCAAACTAAGCTAGAGATTTGTTGTTGGTCTCTTTTATAATTATTCTAAATGATGTTAGAAAGAATTGAACCCTTATCTTGCAACTAAAGCATGGGGGTCTTTTCTATGGTTATCGATTTTTGTAAGACATTTATACTATTATCACCAAGATCTAGCTAAATTGGTTGTTCTCTCTTAATGAAAGGTTGTGCAGGTGGATACAAGATTCGTTTCTTTGTTACATTGCCATTATATATTGTCATGTCCATAGACTAGTAGCCTATAAAGCCATATGTAGTTGACAACCATGGATGACCCAAAATAAGTAGGTATCCTCCTAAGTTAGCTTTAGGTTTAACCATAAAATCTATAGCGTACTCCTAGAAGTCTAAAGTAATGACTAGTTCTTCAATGACTCCTTTAGGTTTAATAATGAAATTATATGCTAATCGGAGTATCATAGAGATAGGTCTTATATTAGATGACAATTTTTTTTGCAAAGTTTCTCTAATCATGATATTAATGGCTGCTCCTAAGTCAATCATAATGCTGCATATCAAAGTTCTATTAATGGTAAACATCCACAAATAGGCTACCTAGGTCTATATATTTTGGGACAACCACCTTCCCAATATCATGTATGTCAGTTACATCCCATAACTTGGATAGTATAGGGGTTTTCTCTTTTTCTTCTTGGCTTCTTTAGACATAATTCTCTAATTTTTTTACTCTAGATTATAACATCTTTGATTGCTCGAAACAATGGAATTTTTAGATAGACATTCTTCAACTGATCTAGGAAGTCAAATTATTGTTGAGGTTTACACTTTTTAGTCTCCAAGCTCTCTAGGAATGGAGGATATGCATCGGTAACCTTATCTTGCCCAAGGTATTGGATGGATTGATTTGCCTATAACATTTTAATTTTAAATTATATGTGAGAAAAAAGGTTAGCATTTAAATTAGTTATCTCTCTTGTATATCAATAACAATCACTATAACATAGGATAAAAAATAACATGAAATGGGAGAAGAAATCACCATGATGTATAATAGAGAACATGAAAAGATGTAAATTTTATTTAAATTGTAGAAAACGTACATCACATTTATTCAACCACGATTGCATTAGACATTTCATTGTATCAACAAATATTCTATGAGTTATCCCGGTGTATGCATTCACCTAAGGAGATTTCAATTTACAAGTTCAATGGATTTAATATTTCTAATAACAATTCTAAGTTTTTCTTCACCAACAAATAATTGTTTTTGTATAGTTGAATTAAACATGAATAAGTAGGATAAAAAACATTGTATAAATATCTTTGACTCCAACTCACAATTTTGTATTGGTTATTTCTTCAAATGTATTGGCATTCACCAATTCACTCGTGTCATCTTTTAGATTAGCTTTTAAAATATCGACAAATTCACATCCAAAGAGATCAACACAACACTTTGGACATCACCAAATACTGTATGAATTTTGGATAACTTTCTTCTTTCATTTTATATTTTCTAGTAACAATGGGCAAGAGACACAATAATGTTTATCCAAGTGCAGGCTTGAAATAGTGGCTTTCACATATATATTTTATCCTTTCAGGGAAGGGTTGATTTATATTTGCAAATAAATACACAGGATATTGAAAGTTGTATGAGGTGGGTTGTTTCTCTAATAATGATTGGGAAGGAAATTCAAGTGCTTTGCAATTTCTTGAGGTGGGGGAAATGGACAAAAGTACATCAATAACATCAAAAAAGGAATTAATAGGCATTAAATGTGGGTAATTTATGTCTATAAAATAAAATATTTGGGTTGGTATGGTGGAGTTTATTGAAGTGGAAGAAGTGTACTTCATGTTGGTTGTTTTGATGGGACTATCAGAGATGACAAAGAGATTATTAGCTAAATAACATAATTAAACTTATTTACAACTTCATTAAAACAAGCTATATATATTTCACTACCTTGTTTATTTATGAAGTCAAAATAAAAGACTTCCCTTTCCTCTAGCATTTTAAGATGATAGATGGTCAATGCTATAATTAAGATGATTTTATTTGCAAGGGTGAATTTATGAACATTAAATTCTGAATGTTTCTCAAATAAGGATGGTTGAGATAGAAATGATCAATATGAAGAATGGAAGTTGTTTGATGGAAGTCACCTTGAACTGTTAAAGAATAGAAGAGGAGCTCCAATAATAGTTATATTTTTTTAAACCATTTTCAAGAAATTAATCATAATTTTCCTAAAAGAAATGATGTTTTAGTTGAAATAAACAACATCAAATGGAAACATGAGAAACACAATTTTATAGCGAGTAAACATTGATGTACATTAATTTGTGCAAATATTACAAGTGTAGTCTATTAGTTGCATAATACTACCTTTAATTATAAAAACCTTCTAAAACGAGGTTGTAATATTATTCAACAAGAGCATTGTATGCGTGCATTCTATTAGAGAGTTGAAAGTGGTATTTTAAGTTTTCAACAAGTTAATTCTTGAAATCAAAGGTTTCAATTTATTTCTATTTGGGTATCTATTCCTTATCGTCCTCAAACCCAAAATTCCAATAATTTATTTTATACATGTTTTTAGAGTCATTTTTTTGGCCTTACCTCTATCTAGGCATGTGTCCCTTGTCATGCTCAATCCCCAAAGTTTGACATTTTCCCCTTTATAATATATTTTCATATGCTTCAACCAAACTCTAACTCTTTAATCTTTTCATTAAGTATTTTGTTGTTAGAGTTTCAGGCATGTCCTTACTTAGATAGTTATTCATATATACCCCCAAATTGTAATCCTCAATTTTTTTCACTAAGTTACTTTTCAAAGTTGGAGGTTTGGTCTTACTTTTATTTGGGTGCCTATCCACATATTCTTGTACTTGAATATTGATTTATCAATACCCCTAAATTGCAATCCTTGACAATTTTCACTATGTTACTTTTCAAAACTGGAGGTTTGAACTTACTTCTATTTGAGCACCTATTCCTCCTCATTCATGAACTCCCAATTCCAATGTTTCCTTTTATACGTCTTTTTAGAGTCAAAATTTATGCATTACCTCTATCTAGGCAAATGTTCTTCATCATCTTTAATCTCTAAAGTCTAACTATTTCCTCTATTCTTTATTTAGGCTCAATTTTTTTTCATCCCTATACTTAAGTACTTCCTCTCATTGTTATCTTTGATGCTCAACTCTCAACAACTCCCTGCATGTATCCTCTCAGAGTTAGAAATGTGAGAATATGTTTAATGAGGTACCAAGTATGAGCTATGGTAGTCTCTCAATCTCCTAAATTCTCCCTACACATTTTATCAAAGTCAATATTTCATTCAACGCTAAACTTGAATATTTCTTCCTTTCCATATTCAATTCTTGAATCCTAACAACTTGTTGCATGTAACCAATTGGAGTTAGAGATGCAATAGTGCCTTTTATGTGGTACCAAGTATGAGGTATTACCATCCCCTAATCCATAAAACTCTATCTTTTTTGCTAAATTCTTGTGGTAATGTAGTTTAAGCCACGATTTTATTAGGTCCTTATCATTCAAAAATCTCAAAATTTGACCAATCCTTCCATAGATATTTTTAAAGCTAGAGTTTCTAATTTATCTCTTTCTAGGTATATGTTTCTTGTCATCTTTGATCCTCAAAGTTTGATGTTTTCTCCCATGTATCTTTTCAAAGTGATACTTTTGCTCATCTATATACATGAATAATTCATCCTTGGCATCTTCGATATCAAACTCTTGACAACTCCCTACTTGTATGCTATCTTTCGTTGATACTTTTGCATGCATTGCAGTTGAAATTCAATTCTTTGACCTTTGTATTATGTATTTTAGTGCCAAAGTTTTTTGCATATCCTTACTACATATTGATTCATTCACACACTCAAATTGTGATGCTCAATAATTTTCATTAAGTTATTTTTCTATATAAGATGCGTGAACTTAGTTTTTATCAGGGTATATATTCCCTGTCACTGTTAATGGCTGAATTTTGATGATTCCTTCTATACATTTTTTTAGAGTCAAAGTTTCAACCTTACCTCTATCTAGGTATCTATTCCATATCATCCTTGATCCTTGAAGTTTGATATTTTTACCTAATCATTTTTTGAGAGTTAGACTATCACCCATCCTTATACACAAGTACTTCCTCCTTGACACCTTTGATGCTTGACTTCTAACAATTTATTGTATGATTTGTATCAGACTTAGATGTGAGAATACCTTTAATGTAATATTAATTACGAAGAATGCTTGTCATTGATCCCTTGGATTCCCTCATTTATTTTTTAGAATTGAACTTTTACTCATCCCTATACATGAGTACTTCCAGACATATTTTATCCATGAATGCTAATAATTTCTTGCATGTATCATATTAGAGTTAGAGATGCATGAATACCTTTAATGTAGTACTAGTCAAATATGACGTATGTCCATTCCCCGATCCTCAAAACTATGAAATCTCATTGATATCCCTTGGTTAGGTAGTTTATTCCATACTTCTATCTAGTTTAGAGTTAGAGTTTCGAGCTTACCTTTCTTTGGGTACGTGTTTCATATCATCTGTGATCCCACAAGGTTGACATGTTTCCCTATGCAATTTTTTTTGAGTAAGACTTTCACTCATCCCTATACCTAAGTACTTCTCATTCACATCTTCCATGTCCAACTATTGATAATTCTTTGCATGTCATGTAAATGCCTTTAATGTGGCACTAAGTATGAGGTGTGCCCATCTCATATCCCAAAATAACCAAGGAAAACAAATTAGAGAAATGACCCAAGATATTCCACACTTACACTTTTTAGATTTTGTAACATCGAATGCATTAACATAAACACAGAGGGATCTTTGGGTACATGTTCCTTGTCATCCTCAATTCCAAAAGTTTGATGTTTTCCCTTATGCATCTTTTTAGAGTCAAACATTCACTCATCTCTATACTTGAGTATTTCCGCCTTCACGTATCTAATGCTCAAATTTCAACAACTTTCTACATGATGCAAGAATACCTTTAATGTGATACCAAGTATGGGGTGTTCTCATCCCATGTCCTGAAACAACAAGGCAAACAAATTAGATAAATGACCTAAAGCATCCCAATTTTACATTTTTTTAAGATTTTGTAACACTTAATGCATTGATAAGTGCACAAGGCTCTTTGGCTATATGTGTTCCTTGTCATCCTTGATCCCACAAGTTTGACATTTTCTCTTATACATCTTTTTGGAGTCAAAATTTTGTTCATCCCTATACTTGAGTACTTCCTTGTTTACATATTATTTGATGCGTGACTCTTGATAACTCTTTTCATAATGTGGGAATGCCTTTAATTTGATACCATGTATGAGGTGTGCTTGTCTCACGTCCCAAAATAATTAAGGCAAACAGATTAGTGAAATGACCCAAAACATCCCACACACATTTTTAGACATTGAAACATCCAAAGTGGTAATAAATAGATAGGGCTCTTTGAGTACATATTCCTTGTCATCCTTGATTCCATAAGCTCAATGTTTTCTCATAGTCATCTTTTTCAGAGTCAAATTTTCACTCATCCTTATACCTAAGTGCTTCCTTCTTTACATGTCCAATGCTGATTCCCACAACTCATTGCATGACATATGATACCTTTGAAATGCTCCCAAATATGAGGTATGCCCGTTCCATAACCTAAAACAACCAAGACAAACAAATTATAGAAATGACCCAAACCATTCCACATTTACACATTTTTTAGATTTTGTAACACCCAACACATTGATAAACACGTAATAGATAATGAAGGATAGGGGAAAGGACCCAGTAGTTGAGCATGTACCAATTGTTGTGAGGGTTGTTGATACCTTTTGTTCCAAAAATTGAACAAATAAAACCTATTGTTTGAAACAAAAAATATCAATTTTTGTTAGGAAATGTACCAACAGTTGTTAGGAAATGTACCAATAGTTGTTAAGAAATGTACTAATATTGTAAAAAGTAACCAATCAGGTGATGCCATATCAGTTGCACAACTATCGGGGTCTCTTTTGCACGCCTATTGGTCTCATTTTTTTTTGGGGCTGTTTTGGACACCTTGGCAAAAAGCATGCTGATGTGGCATCATATTTGATGATGTGGCCCTGAAACCTTAGTTATAAGTAGGGGACTTGCCAAGTAAGCTGTTGTAAAAAAAATCAGAGTGATTTGAAATTTCCAAGTAGGATTTTGAGAAGCGCGAAGTTAGGGTGCACAACTACTGGGTCCTTTCCCCTAATACTTCAACAATTTTTGTCAAAAGAAAAAACCACTTAGACTCACATGTTTTTTTATCTTGACAACTATTAAAAAATAAGAACACTAAAACACAATATATTTGTATGCAAAATGAAATTAAATATCTCTTTGACATACCAGTGCATACCAAAATATGATTACTAATATATATCTTTATAATTTTTATTTATATATTTATCTCCATAATCAGAGGTAATTGGAATCATAGTTTTCCCCGAACAAACAGTGCAAAAGCAATTCCATTGGTTGGTGTGTCCATGCGTCGTTATAATGTTTGTAATTCACCCAGATATGTGTTGTCGAAAACACTATCTTCTTTAAGATTACAAAATCAGTATTACATCCATGCAATATGCGTGACCTCGTACCACGAAATACCACCATGAAATACCACTATGAATCCTACCTTGGCATGATGCACATTCATCAATGATCTGTAATAAATGGAAAAGAGAGGGAGCCAGCTATACCCATCGAGAATTTTGGAGGCGTGGACGGTCAGATTTGTCAAGTTTTGGAGCGAATTAGTTTGGACCGTCGACATGTAAGATACATCATATGGAATTTGAAGTTTATTAAAAGGTTCCAAATTTAGCAGTTTGCGCACATTCCTCGTTACCGTTTCTTTATCTGGAAAAGCAATAGGTGGTGTGTTTTCAGCTTGGTTTTCTAATAATGGAGTGCAAGTGTTAACATTGTTTAGTAGAGTTAAAGCATGGCTCTATAGTAGTGGTGAGTGATATGCCAAGCATTGGCGCCCCCGCTTTTTTTCCTTCACCGATTGTAGGAAAAGCCATGCATGGTTGTGAGGAATTCCACACTCACTTGTTCTGCTAGACGCATCTTGTACCGTTTTTGTGCAATTTGGAAAGAGTGGTGGGTGGTTTTGTTTTAAGGGGAGGGAAAGAGAGCAGATGGAAATGGATGATGAAATTCCACCAAAGGAGGACAGCATACAGGCATTCATAGGTTATCTTCTGGAGCCAACGCTCAACAAAGTTGGGCGCCTTGAACTGCCCTCTGCTGCGGCTCACGAGGAAGTTGCTAAGCAGGTTTTGCTACTATTTATTTATTTTTTTCCCGCATAGCATAGTTTCTTTATGTGGGTTTTTCAATTTTCTGAAATTCATCATACCTTTCATGGTGAAGTGTTTAGAGGACTACACAAGTCGCGTCTTTTCCGAGGGATGTTTAAAGCCTGCAAAGTTGGCTCAAGTTTAAATTTTGAATTTATTCTCAGTAACAATATAATGCGGAAAATTCTGTTGTCAGAAGTTTTCTTGCCAGTCAACAGTAGACATGGGTATGGACCTGACGCAGGGGATGGAGGTGCCATTTTTAGAATGATTGAAAGTAAATGCAAAGGTTTTAAGTACAACCCCCGGTCTGTCATGATTTTCATGATGATTACATGAAAATAAAATGATTTAGTTAACTCCATGAAACCCAGGGGCATATGGGACCATATATGTTACAGCTGTCTCAACCGTCAAAGGTGCTGAACTATGACATTGTCGTTTACTTATGAATTCCCTTGAAGGAGGGAATTGTTGATATGAGTTCTATATTTTGTATGTTTTACACTCCTTATGGACCGTATGTGATGCCACATTTAGTGGGGTACAGGCCTTGTCCCTTCCTTCGGCCCTTATTGGTAGATTTTTTCAGTGCATAGTTTAATAATTGCTGTAATGTAATGCTGCCGGAGACTTTTTTGTACTAATCTGCCTATAAATTTTTGCACATGGATTATAATTAACAGAAGTATAAAATATTTTATTGTATTGTAAACAGTTGACGCAATACAGTAAGTGTGTGGTTTTCTGCTAGGTTTATTCTCGGAAAGGTTTCCCATGGTTAGATTGTGATTTTGCTATCATTTAGTTTCTACTGTATTTATGTTTTTGTTAGCATTGTTTTTTTTCTCTTAAGAAATGAAATATTTTCAGCTACAGGGTATGGGACGTCATTGTTTCAACTATAGTAGTATTAATCAGGATCAAAATTGACTTGGCAAATTTAAAGTATAATAGTAATTCAATCTCCTGGTATTTAAATGGGAAATAAAAAAAGTGTTGAAAAACTAAAAAAATATTGATTTTTTTTTGGTTATTTCAAGCCAAATAAAGTTAAAAAAAAAATGTTGCTTTTACATCCAGCCTAGCCCAAAACAACTTTCACTTTTGATTTTAGAAACCAGAGCTGGGGGCCTCTTGTGTTTTCTCTCTACTGATATAAGAAAGGGTTGAGGGGCGTAGTCCCCACCACCTAGATCAAAATTAAGACTCTGAGGCCACAGAGACGTTCATGGTGCAAGCTAACTTTTTACAGTTTGATTGCTTTTATTCAAGCTCCAAGCCCTTCAACCAGCCAGGCGCAATCTTTGATTAATCATGGTTTCTTCATGATTTCTGCTACTGTAGTCTCACACTCTACCACCCAAAGGGTCTGAACTTTAGAGCAGCGTTACTTTCTTATGAGAGCTGGTTATGCTTCTATTGAATTGAATCCAAAATTATCCGAAATTCTTTATTTATTCCTTACCAGAATTCACTTTTAAGGTCCTCATATATCTGAGTAAAATATCATTATATGCTGGGAATTCTTCTATAAAATCTTTTTTTGTTTTTGACAGTTTCTATAATACAGACTGCACAACCATGTTATTTAAATATGTAATTTAGATTTTTATTTCAATTTTGGTTTCCTTTTTCTTTCGAAGTTTTGGGTATGTTCTCCAAATTTCTTGTTAATTCTTTTCTTCAAACACCTAAAAGATGGATTGCTGTTGATCATTTGACATTTGGGACTTGGGATAGTTGACTTTCATTTTGTTTTTGTTTTTAGCGAGACATTTATTAAGGTTTTAGGGGACATCAGGGATGCATCGTACTTGCAAGAGATATCTTCTTCAGTAGGATGGCATATCCTGCAACTCTTTAGGGGACTTGTTCCCATCTTCAAAATGGGTATGACCCCTAGGAACATAGCGCACAATTTCATTAATTAACCAAGTTGCCGGTTTTGGTACATAAATGGGTATGAGTTTAGGGTTTGGGTATGCTGGTACAGCAACATGCAACATTTTTTCCCTGGTTGTGAGTACGGCTGTATATGTATATGTAAAAAATTATACATCATATGGAATTAAAAATACATAAATATTTGATACTAAAATTATACACTATACAGAATTAAAGATAATAGATAATTCAATGTAATATCATATATGCCATACAGAATTAAAGATAATAGATAATTCAATGTAAATATCAGATATGCCCAATCATTATAAAATTTGAAAATAGTAAACACAATAATTTTTTTAATCTTTACGTGGTTCAACTTCATTTGAACCACAAGAAATTGTAGTGCCACTCCCACTAGCTACAACATGTGTAGGAGTCTCATCATCGTCCAAAGTGACTCTGTCAAGCTCTAGAGAAGATGCATCCAAGTTGGCACACTTAGGGGTTATATTCCAATTCTTTGTTTCCTTTTGCATGTAGTCAACTTCTTTATGTGATAGGAGGTGCAGGTTGGAATGGACGTAGACAATATATTTTGCTTTTCTTGCAGCCAACCGGTTGCACTTAATTGAGTGGATAAAGGAGTATGTACTCCAATTTTGTTTAGCGGAAAAAGAACTTGCAACCTGTTGAAATTGGAGAGAAATTCAGTACTACTTAAAAATATCAAAGAAGGTGAGAAAGTTAAAAAAGAAATGCTTGCTTGTGATAGAATTTTAATTGCAAGAGTTGTGAGGAACATATAACTTTACCCATGGAGGTACCACCATGTATGAGTGTGATCTTGTATTTGTCTTGAAGAGCACAAATACTATGATCTCTATAGAGGCGAACCTACCAAACTTAATCCTAACATTATCCACCACTTGCCCAACTTTTCACAAACTCTTCTTGGCATGATGTTCATGTTTTCTTGTAAATCTACTAGTACATTCTTCATCATCTACCACAGACTCTTAATCAACACATGATGTTTTCACCATTTGCTTTGTTCTTCTTATGTGTTATTTAGGAATGACCTCCTCATGTTTGTTCCAGTACTCGGTGAACTATATCAACTTTTCGAGGATGTTTTCCTCTTTTGCAAATGTGGCCAATCTTTCAATAATATAGCTCTTTTTTCAGAATAACATGCCTTGTGATAGTCTTCTTTCTCTTTTTCTTCTCTAATAACCCTTTTAGCATCTTTACCTTATATTTGGGAAACTCCTCTATATTCTCCTCTTCTTAGTTCTCCATCACAAATTTCCTCCTCATGGTATCTATTCTTATACTTTTTATTGGTTTTCTTCTACAACTACTCTTTTCTTTCCATAATTTCCTTGTCCAATTGTTTTTTCTTCTATCAAAGAATTTTCTAGTACTTCCTCATATTTTATTTCTGTTCTTTGACACCTTCATGTGTTAGGTTTTTTAAGGTATTCTCATTAGAACTTTTGTCCATTTCACTGTATTCAGCCTAGATGCTTCTTCACTTTTAGGCTTTTAGCAAGTGCTTGGCTGTTTCTCAAGTCTTGTGATACCCTTGGACAGTTGAAGGAATCATGTGTAATATCACCATAAATATTCATATTACATACTTCCTTTTTCTCTTCTATGCTCATTGGCATAGTGCTCTGCTTCACCACACACAGTGGCTACCACACAGCCTTTCTTGGAGACACTGTCTATTCAAGAAGAGTCCTCTCTTTCTTCCTACATTAGAAGCCCATTGGAGAAGGCATTTTATAATGAGGTGAGGGACAATGCTTTTTTGGTAAGAACACCGGTAGATGGTCTTATGCTTTTTGGTCAATTAAAGTTTCTGTTTTTATTTTTGATGGATTGTTGGAGCTTGGAGCCTTTAATTGGATTTGACCTTCATCAGAAAGTCTGTGAGTAGCTCAAGTGTTATGAATTCCATTGCATAGGCTTATTATTTTTAACATTATGTTGCTTGGCAATATAATATATGCTGTGTAAAAATATATGTTTCTTAATTATGATTTTCAATTGAAATAAAATTGTTGTTGTTCAATTTATTATATATAATTTCTTTTAATCCTTGACTATTATTTTTTTTTGGAATAAGACAAAAAAGGTTATTTATATTCAAAACAACGCTACATCAAGATCTATCTGATTTTCAGCATAAGATCATCCAACAACCCAAAATAACCTGGGAGCTCGTAGAGTGACACTGCCTGTATTCAAAATTTTAAAGGGCTTACCAAAAATAAACCAATTGATGCCTTTAATAACTAGTCTGTGGCTAGTTGCTATTTTAACTAGAGAATCCGAGACAACTCCTCTACATGTGATTAACTAGCGTGTGCAGGGGGACCAACTTTGGATTCCAAACATACAATTGTATGCATAATAACCAAAATTATCATTAAGGAAAATGATATTTCACATAGTCTGTCATGTCCTTGCCAAAAACTAGGTCACAACACAAACTACATCTATAAATAGCCCTAGATCTGTCTTGAATAAACCCTAGACGACCTTAGAGGAAGAGTTTTAAATCATTTTCTAAATTTCTTTATATATATATTCCCAAGAGGGACAACCCTCAAATAGTGAGTGTTCCCTTGGAAGAAGGAATACAAGCAATAAAATTTAATTTGCCTTGGCCGAACTCTTAGGGGGAAGCACCCATCCATGGGGGAAGAAGTTTTGAAACTATAAAACCCTTTTAATGCTAAATATTAAATAATTAAGCAATAAGAAGGGCCGACCTCATGGGAAGAGACACGTCCCTTGGTAAAGGGGTATGTTAGATTGAGTATACATAAGGTTGAGTGGAGATGTTAATGGCAAGGGAAAAAAAGACATTCTTCTGCTCATTAGCAGACTGATAAGCATGCCCACAATTACAGAAATCAGAACAGATGAACAGCAACTGGACTAATATTGGACAGTGATGTAATTGTCTATAATTAATAGTGATCATCACCAATGTCTGTAGCAGCAGATTGATCAGGAGCAGAAATAATCATACAAGCAGCAAGCCGATTTATGCAATATCATCTAAAGATGACACACTTGCCGAAAACTCGGCGAGTGACAAAAACTCGCCGAGTTTTTGGACCTGGCGAGTAGTAATGACTTCTACTCGCCCGGAAAAGTCGCCTAGTTTTTGGCAAAAACTCGGTGAGTTTTAAAGAAAAACTCGCCCGCGTTAGCATAACAGCCCAAAATGGCAAAAAATACATGCATTTTTTGTTTTTCGATATGGTTTTGGGTTGAGAAGGGGGATACTCACTTGGAAGGGCCACGCCGAGAGCCCACTATGCCCTCAAGTAATCGTCGAGTTTTTTGTTCTGTCCGTTAGGATTCATATATGGAATATAACATTTAAGTATTTATACTTTAAGTTATATTCCATATATATTGTCAAGATGTTTGAGAGTGGTTTCGGACCTCCAAGAGTTATAATGCAAAATCTAGTTTTTGGAGGATTCTTCAATTTTCCAGACTTAGTCAAATTTCAGGATCCTTCAGCGATGCCCCTTGACCCCAACTTGGGGGTGCTGCCCCCAAACCCCCGTCGAAAAATATAGGGGGAAACTGTGCTGATGGAAGTAGGGAAAATTTAACCTCCGAGTCTGATTAGGCTCCATATAACAACATAATTAGCATTGAAGAAATCCTGGTATTATACATTTTAGAGTTGAAAGTTTGAAACTATGAGTATGAATGATGAAATTTCAAATATGATGAAAGTTTGAAACTAGTTTTAGCTAGAGTTGGGAAGAGGAAGTTGTATTTACTTTTGTTTTTACAAAAACTATTTACTATTTTGTTTCCAGCCATCAGCATTTCTCACGAGGATGCGATTTTGTAGACACTTTGCATTTAAATATATCTAGAATCAGCTTGTTTCTTTTGTGTTATCATTTACTGACTCATTGGATGCATCTTCTCATTAGATTTCGCAAAAAAAATGCATTTTTTATTAAAATTAAGTGTGTTTTTACCAAAGTTCCCAGACTCGGACTCGGCAAGGCCGACTCGACTCGTGACTCGGCTATGACTCGGCAACGACTCGGCAATGACTCGGCAAAATAAAAAAACCCTCGAAATCAAGAGATTTTTAGCAATTTAAAACTTGTTTCATGCACCCATTATTGAATAAAGCCCAATTATAATGTGTGCTAGCTTGTTATGCCATGAAAGGCATGTTGGTAGAGTATCTACTTGTTTGGGGCTTCTGTTTAGTATTTTCTTTGGCCAAATTGAAATTTTGGGAGCACCAACATGAGACATCATGAACATCTTCACTTGGAAACTGTAAGGAGTGCTTGTGTATGCTAGCATTAAATAGTGTGCTTGTTGAACTTAGGTTTTACCTTGGGACTATAGTTGACCTTGGTCTTTCTTAGACCTCTTAGTTTTTAGGCTATATATATGTTGGATGGAAGGGAGAATTGTGAGGTCAAAAGGGTTTGAAAATATGCTCCTCAGAGACATGTCCCTTGCCAAAAATAACCTTGTGCCCCATGGGGGGATTTTTGGGATGTGGGGACAAGTAGGAAATGTCCCCAACTCACCCCCTTTTTTCAAAATTTTAAGAAACATCCCTATTGTGAGGTACTCACACATTGCCCCATTGCAAATGAAGACCCCCACTTTTTCCTTTCTAGGGTTAGCTCTTTTAGTTTTGTTGTTGGTCGTTTTAGTGTATTAGCCTTTGCATTGAAGGGATTGAGTTTCTCAAAGGTCATCAAATCAGGTGGATCTCCTCAAGGTGGAGTGAAGGAGGTTAGGTCAGTTGAGTGATTAGGGATTATTTAGATCATTCCTAGGGTTTTTGTGTACTATTTGGTCACGCTTCAAGTTGCTAAATCAAACCTTGGTTGAATGCATAGTGTCCTCCTAGGTCTCGTCCCTTACATCAAGGTCAGAGTGAACTTGCCTTAAAAGTCTGGAATGTCATCCTGATCCTAAAATGGCCTGAAATTTGACTAAGTCTGGAAATTTGAAGGATCCTCCAAAAACTAGATTTTGCATTATAACTCATGGAGGTCCGAAACCACTCTCAAACATCCTGACAATATATATGGAATATAACTTAAAGTATAAGTATACTTAAATGTTATATTCCATATATGAATCCTGGTGGAGAAATTGACTTGTCAAACAAGTGAAAACATTGACCTGTCGTGGCCGAGTCTTGGAGCCTGGACTCGGCGAGTTTTGCCATAACTCGCTTGACTCGCGAGTCAGGCGAGTTTTGGTCAAAACTCGCCGAGTTCGAGTCCCGAGTCAACAAAACTCGCCGAGCTTGGCTCGACTCGCCTGACTCGCGGCGAGTTTGGGAACTCTGGTTTTTACATTGCCGCGTTTTTTGCCAAGTTTTTCCGAGTTTTTCCCAAGTTTTCGCTGAGTTTTTTTCTCAGGGGCTTGGCGAGTTGAGCCGAGTCACGAGTAGTTCAACTATGATCTAAACCATTGTGGGCAAATTACAAGGTAATCCAGAAAAGGGACATTACATAGTCTATTTCTAAAATTCATCATCTATTAGATTGAGGAAGTGTAGCAAGGGCACCTCCCATCTATTTCCTTAATTGGGTGATAAAATTGTCAGTAATCTTCCTTGGATGTTCCTCCTGGACCAAATCTGCCATCAAAGGGGTTCTGGAACTGTCATTGTTTGAAATTGAAATTGTTTCTCTTGAGTGGAATCCATGCTAATCACATCATAAAGACAACTGAATTTTTGCATATTCGAGGGTTCCGTGCCATCTATTGTGGAAGCACATGAAATATTGCAGGGTATCTATGGCCTTCTTCTGTTTTCCCAGATCGATATTGTAGATTTATTGAATCTTCAAAGTATCAATCTGACCTTGTTGAGTCGCAATCAATTTCTGCATAAAATTTTGGACATTATTTTTAGGAATAATAATGAGGCTCTTAACTCCAAGCTCTTGAGAAAGATTGTCTGACTAACTGTTAGAGGAATGAGATAGTTTTTATGCCATGTAGAGTGGATCAAAGGACCAACTTTAAAGGCCAGATCAGCCAGGGCTTTGCTTGGTGGCAGGCTTCCATTTGTTAGCAGTGTTTATCGTCTGTGTTATCTCTAAGAAGTAGAATTCACTTGATTTGGGCTTTAGTTCCATCATTAACAACAATAGCATTGTTGTAGATAGTATGCCTTGATTGGGTTTGAAGGGTTTTTTGTAGGAGTGGGATTTCATGGACCTTTTCAAATATTTATATATATTTTATTTTCTAGATACTGCATGCCCTCAGAATTCATCGCCTCGAAATCTTGTTTGACCCAGATTAAATGAGTTTTTTTGGCATCGTGTTGTAGACTCACTCTAGAATTGAGAGGAGAGGAAGGAACCAAAATGGGGTACTTTTCTTCACCATGATTGAAAAGTGTAGGAGAAGGTAGGTAACAAGGTGAGGATGGCTCCACCCAACTCCTCTCTTTCTCTAATAAAATAATACAGAGAGGGCTGAAGGATGAAGTCAACCAAAAGAGGGGCAAAGAATTACCTTAGATAGGATTTGTAAACTAGATCTAGATATCAATTGCAGTAATAGTGTAGCATAATTTTACGCTTCCAAGTATGAGACCCAAAACAAGGCCAACAAAGTAGGATGGCTATAGTAATTGTAAACTTAGTGGAAGGGTTGCAACTAGAACTGTAATTTGAGGATTAAAAGGGAGTTCATCACTATTAATAATTTGAAATTGGCACCATAACCTTTGTAATTGCCATCTATCATCCCCATTAGTAGAAAACTTTGATTACAAGCTACTCTTTCAAAAAGTTAGAAAGAAATCCCATCAACAAAGCTAGCAATAGTCATGAGGTTACAACCTTCGAACTAATCATTGATGTAGCCTCGGAACATAGAATTAAAATAAGAATCTCCAATAGAAGAGGACTTAGAACATTTGCTTCTAGGGACATGAAATGGTACCTTATTCTTCTAATATCATTGAAAGTCTGTATTGACAATGATATATAGTCTTTGAATGCAGATTTAAAACCAGATGTAACAACCTACCCGACTTTTTATTTATGTATTTTTTGCAATATAGAAATGCATATGCAATGCCTTCACACTTTTTGATCACTTAGATCCTAGAATGGGCAAGATGAGAGCATAGTGCATACAATGTTTCAACCACACTCTATCTACAATGTATTCAAGAAGATGAATGGTGGCAAGCCGACCCGAATGTGCAAGTGATTAAGCCGATTTAATCAACCTCTTAGGGGAACTATGTGAATGCAATGCATGCCATTGGCAAAATGTCTAAGCTTGACTTAGACCAAAACTAAAAGGGTTGATAATGCTAATTCGTTCAATACTAGAATGCTTTGTATGATATAATTGGCGGTAAACCGACCAATCCTACAATATGAAATGCATGCAGATGATAACCCTTCGATAGTATTACCATCCAAAGTTTACAAAGTAGTTTATGAGAAAGATAAGAAATTGTTTTAATCAACTGGAATATTAGGTTTGATGATAAATAAACACTTCTGCAACACAATCAACTAGTTCTAAAACCATATAACCTATGTAACACCAAAATTGGGACTTTCGTAATAGGTGACGTTTTCGGGATGCGTGGATGGTTTGAAAACATCGCCATGCCCATTTTGTTTTTTGAATTTGGAAACGTCTTGGGGACGTTTATGAAAGTCTTGGAAATGGTTAGGGAGGATTAGCTGTCCCTTATGACCTAACAAGTTTTCGTTTCATTTTTTTTAAATACAACAGTAAAAAAATAAAGGGGTGGGGAGGCCCTCATAAAACATAAATCTAAGAAAAACATTGTAACATTCAAAACCAAAAAAAGGCTCATTTGTGTTGTGATGTGTTGCTTGGGGTTCCATTGGATCAGGATGAGACAACCCCTCATAGTGGCAGTGACTAAGACTCCAATTTTGGTGCAGTGTTAGGAGATGTTGATTAGGGACAGCTGCATATTTCTATTTTTTTGTCATTTTGTAGTTGAAGCTTGCAGCCTTTGGGCATTTTTTTGTTATTTTTTTATAATACATATGCACATTGTCAATGAATGCAATCAAAATTTTGTTGAAATTTAATTTGTTTGTTGCTTTCTATAAAATGAAAATCTCAATTGAGCTTTAATTTTATGTGTTAAGGTACCATGATGTATATGATGATTTCCTTATCAATGCTATCATATGTATATATTGAAATTTCTTATATTTTTAAAATTTTCCTATTATTTTAATAGCTGTCCCCTGCTATCCCATAAAAATGGCCTCCCAGTCGTTTTCATCCCCGAAATGTGTGCCACCATCCCCTATCATTCCCATCCTTGAAACTTGGGGCAACGTAGCATATAACAAGGGAATATAAGCTCAAAATGGTCAATGTAACTCTTCAATGTTGAACAAAGGTGAATATATATGCTGATCAGAACACCGTTGTTACAAAAATCAGACTGATACATTGCTGATAACACACTATAAACATACTTGGATGCACATCGACACCATTTTTATTTATTATTAAAATCAATATATATCAGACTAATAAGACATAATATACTGCTGTAGGTCTGAAACAAAGATTATGTAATGTCCCCTTTCAGACTTATCCCAGAATTTACCCTAGAATCACAAGTGCAATAAAGCAAGAGATGAAATAGGGTTAGGTTTATATCTTTACCAAGTAAAATATCCTTCTTAATAAGATGATCCTTGATTTAAACCTTGCAGCCATATACATACATACATACATACATACATACATACATACATACATATATTTCTATATACGCGTGTGAGTATATGTGTATATACATGTATGTTTATGTATATACACATTTGCATACATGTATGTATATATATGTATATACATGTACACATGTATATACACATACATGTGAGATTATTGCATTATATCATCTAACCCTAATGATTTTGAAAAGAATATACATACATACATGTATATACATGTATACACATGTATATACATGTATACACATGTACATGTATGTATATGTATATACACATATGTATATGTATATACAGATATACATGTATGTATATGTATATACACATATACATGTATGTATGTATGTATGTATGTGTATGTATATATACATGTATGTATGTATATTCTTTTCAAAATCATTAGGGTTAGATGATATATTGCAATAATCTCACATCAATAAATAGACATTCTATTTTACTTCGTATTGAACACGTTAGGGTTTTGGGGAGGAAGCATGATAGGTTTGCTTGAAGCCATCCCCGCACTAAGCCCAAGAGCAGACACTCATCGTCTTGGCCTCATTGGCAAGCAACATGTACATCCACTCAGGGTGGTCTACCTAGTGGGGTGCTTGTACCTACTTTCCCTATCCATGCCTCATCCCCTAAGGTCAATAATCAATCTTTGTATAGCTGGAGAGGAGATTGTAATAGGGGGCATCTTAATCATCCTATCTAAGCCCAAGAGTGGATCTTTGCCCTCTTGGCTCCAGTAGCAGGCAACATGTGGGGTGGCCTACTAAAATGGCGATCTCATACTTACCCCTCTACCTTACACCTCCTTTTCCTACATGATGGGGGTTTACAAACAGATTTATAATCATGTAGATGTATTTTATATTCAGCATATATAACAAATTATATAAATACTACCATATAGTGCATCAGTTAAACATATACCACCATGATAGTTATTAATGTTATTAGCTGTTGGTATGTGGAATCTGGATCTAATCTATGACAGGTTCGATCTTGGTTTGTAGTTGCTGCTTACAATGGTCCTTGCTTGATTTAGATTCTTGTGTTCTCTTATTAATTGCTGCAGATGTCTGAATCTGTATCAGTGTTCTTCTTCCAAAATCGATTACTTGATCATAGAAAATTGTGAAGTCGTTATTAATAAGACAGTTTTTTGATCTCATTAGATTTCTTCCTTATATCTCTATTTTCCTCCTAAAATTTATATGTATTCCAATTTGTATTTTCCATTCTCTGCATGATTGATGTCTGTACCTTTATTTCTATCTTGTTCCCCCCTCAAATGAATCAATCTCTTTTTATGTCACTTATTGTGGAGTGGAATAGCCACCACTCTATTAGCACCCCACCCTTTCCAAGGGATGCCCCTCCTCTCAACCCAAGCACTGCTTGGCTTAAAACAGATTGCATGCCAATTAGTTAATTTTGTTTAGTACTAAATACATGATTTGGGAGATTGCTGCTTATTAACTTTTAATCAATATTTTTTTTGAAGTGCTGTCCTTTGTATTCCCTTCGCACAAGATCAAAGGCAGCGACTTGGAGTTTACAATGCTGTGATTTGTGAGATTTATGTCCTTGGGGTGGAGGTCAGGTTAGAAAAATGATTGCTTTGAATTGTCATCCGCTGATTTATATGCAGGGACAGGTAAAAAGCTCAAACATCCTTCTAGAACATGTTATAGTTTTCAACAAAATTGTGTCAGTAACATTTAGCAATTAAAACTTCCTCAAAATATATCAAATATTTCCATTTTGCCAATCATTCAGAGATAACTCAACATGCAGCACCAATGTGATCTTAGGTTGAAATCACCATATCCACCTAGGAGGGATGTTCATTTCGTCCTCAAGAAATATGAACTTTAGTTCTTGCTCAAAGTAAATGAAAACGAAAAATAACTCAATAACCCTTCTTCTCAATTCCAATCCTCCTTTTATAACCCTTTTAGAGTTATTTTAGGGAAAAATGTTTTTTTCTCTTTTTTATTGTTTTTTGGAAAATGATTTTTTGCTTTTTATTCTTTTTCCAAAGAAGTGTTTTTTTTTGGTTTTTAAAAAAGGGTTTTTGCCTTTTTCATTTTTTTTTTCAAAAAAGTGCTTTTGTTCTTGCTCAAAGTAAATGAAAAAGAAAAATAACTCAATAACCCTTCTTCTCAATTCCAATCCTCCTTTTATAACCCTTTTAGAGTTATTTTAGGGAAAAATGTTTTTTTCTTTTTTTTGTCGTTTTTTGGAAAATGATTTTTTGCTTTTTATTCTTTTTCCAAAGAAGTGTTTTTTTTTGGTTTCTAAAAAAGGGTTTTTGCCTTTTTCATTTTTTTTTTCAAAAAAGTGCTTTTTGCATTTTTTTTATTGTTTAAAAAAAAAGCATTTTCCCTCAATAAAATAATATAAAGTGTCCTTATGACCACTTTTCATCCCCTTGAACCTAGCAACGCTTTATTTGCACACTTAAAACACCTCTATTTAAAAAATTATTAAATGTAAGCTGTCAAATAAAATATTGAAAAGTAACTTTTTACAACTTAGCAATTTAAATTATTTTCCTTTTTCCAATGCCGATTAGCAAATGGGAAAATTAAAAAAAAAAGTTAATGGCTAAACAATTGCTCACATGCGATAAGGGGACATTACACAAGAACCTCCAATAGAAGAGGACCTAGAACATTTGCTTCTAGAGACATGAAATGGTACCTTATTCTTCTAATATCATTGATAGTCTTGATTGGTGATGATATGAAATTTTGCTGCGAGCCTTTTGGCCTCCTATATATACATTTTAGAGTGAATTTTATTGTTTTGATTCTAGAGAGACTTGCTTTGACCTCTTTATTTGTAAATTTGACGTAAGTTACTATTTAAAGAGATTTTTCAATCCATTTCACCACATGTCTTAGTCATGAGTTGTTCATTAGTTACTTGGATTTTGAAATTGCAGTTAGAATTTCAAAATATGTCTCAAAGATTACCAGGTTAAGGAGCTTTTTCCTTTGCCATTAGAAGCCTCATGTTGATGGCAGTAGTCCCATACAAATTATTTGTGGTGAGACCAACTTCATTTGAATTATAAAAGGTGTAATCGAGGTAATATTGACATACTCCTCTAGCCCCAAATTGACCTGGATAACCTCAAGGGGCATGATTCGGTTGTAGGATGGCCCAAGCTTCAGAGTAGGGGTGGGGGGTTCCATTGTGTGCCATTTTAGTTGTCATATCATTGGAGGTCATAGAGTCTTCCATAGCAGAGGTGGTCACCATATAATAGAACTGGGTTGCCATGGTTTCATCAATGGTCTCCTAACACAATCCCAAACCAGACAAATTTACATCTAATTCCATTGCGAAATTATCCTTTTCAGCAAAAGGCAAACTTGCTACTAGATAATTTTTGGGCTTATATTCTGATGAATTGCAAAGTATTTGATTTGAACAGATTGCTTCTTGACTCATCCATGTCTGACAAAATGGAAGTGAAGAGTGGGGGGTGTTGTTCAAATAAGGATTGGCCCAAGTCCCTTATTGTTAAACTCTTTTTGGATGCGAATAGAACTGTATCAAGATCTCCAACCATTGTGTAGGCATTTTGTAATAGTTTTCTTTCACATTTTAAATTCATTTCTATTGATCAACTTTGAGCTCGAAATTAGGTTTTTAATCATTAATACATAATTGCTAAGAATGTTATCACTAAAGGTCTAATACCATACTTGTAATGTCCCTTCAATGCTTATTAATCCTTAAGAGACAATTACTCCGAATTCTTAAACTTACGATTATAATATCAAATTATAGCAGGAATTGTATAATCGATAGTATGAACCAATTAATGTCACTTGCTTTTTCTATTATAATCAACATAAATGAATGCTAAGTGAATAGTAATCTTTAAACTTTCCCTTTCCCTTATATTGATAAGGGATGCAGATTGAATGTCCGATATGGCAATATAACTATACAGTGAGATATAATGGTATTGCTTATAGCAATACGAATTGCTGTCTCTGGTATAACTCTTATCACATGCAATGTCTGATCCTTAATTATTGCTTATAGTGATATAGTTGCTGTTTCTAATGCAATCTTTCAATCTGTGAAATCAATTCTGCTTATTGCTTATAGCAATAATTGCTGATAGCAATAATTGCTGTGACTGATATGCTGATATTATGCAATTCTGAAATGCTGCTATGTCTGATATGATTGAATGATGCTTGCAATAGAGGGGCTGTCTCTGATATGAATCGATTTATCTGTGCTCCTGATAATGTGCTTGCAGCATTAGCCCTTTAAGAGCAATCCAAACTGGATTATAAACAAAATATAAAATTCCACGATGCTTGAATTGAATGATAGAACTGCCTTCTTATATCTTGTGCTTGGGATGAGGAGTCATGTGTAAAGGACATGACTCATGTCTCTTCTTAATTGTATCATTCCATAATACTTCCAGTTGCTGTATTAATCCATATCAGGTTCATGTACAATAGTCAACACACCCATTCATAATTACTAATCAATGATAAGGACATTAGTTCATGTTTTAACATATCTTCTTGGGGAAATAACCATTGTCCCTTTCATTTAACCTGATCGCTTCTCTAAGCCTTTAAACAATCCTTTGATGCTACTTTGTAATTCATGTTTGCTGACTGTTATCTTCTCCATCGTAAGACATCAAGTAAACATTGATACAAATATCGCTTTAAATAATGCGCACTGTTCTTGTCCATGATATTCATCAATTCTAAGAGTATTGATGCCCACATCATTTGTCTTCTCCTGAGTCTTATTTGTTTGCCGTGGCTAACTTATGGATTATTTGTGCCTCCTGATTAAGAATGTTATTGAGAAATTTGTAAATGATTGAGGATAGGCCCTCTGCAAGGATATTCATGCACGATGGCTGTTTTATTCTTCGTTGACTCTCAAGTGGCTTGATCTTCTACTAGTGTCCACATCCTTGAATATTAGCTTGCCTCAAAGTCTTGTTACCGTGGTGCTTGAATACGAACACTTTACATTGTAGAGGAAGATACAACATCACTGGCAATAATATGTCAACTCTTCACAAGGTGATTGCTGTCATCCTTGATAGATTGCATCACTGCCACATATACTTTTGATTAATTGAATAATTATATCGACTTCTACCTACGTCCAATAATGAGCCTTAAGCAGAATATAATGGTCTTTAGAGATATGGTTATAAAGTTCATCAAAGGCCGATTATATTCAAGTCGTTGTTGAATGTCTTCATCATAGTTATCTGGAGAATATAGATGATGACCGGCAGTGGTATTGGTATCAATCAAGATGTATCGATGGTTTCTTGATATCATGCTTGTAATTAATTGTTTTCTTAATAATAAGTTTAAATCTTTAATTAAAACTTATTTAATCATTTATCGAATCTAGTTGCCTTTAGGTCTTGGATGGGGACATTACAGTCTGCCATTCTTGGAAGATGCTTGCCCACAAGCATTCTTAAAAAGATATGATTTTTGGATCCCAAATTTTCAAAGCAGTGCTTTGTTGAAGAGTTTTGTCAAGAGGTAGAACATTCTTATGTTCTATAGAGGATTGTAGCCTTAACCTTATAAGAGCACCTTTACTATACTTGTTATGGATCATCTCTATTCTTAGTTTCCAAACCAGTCCTGGGTGTGAATCACCACTTTGATGCTGCGTTACTTTGATTTCCATAATCTGATTCTTATGCCCACACTATAATTGCCTCGTTGGACATTTTTTGGAGTGTTCATTGTCTATCTTCCGCTTGAAATGGGTGTCATGGTTGGCCTCATTCTTGACTATGTAGAAGTTGATGATCAAACACATGAGCCAATAATCATCTCCAAGAAAAATACTATCACACAAAAGAGATCAAGCAAAGATTGTATGCTCTATAACAACCAAAGAATATTGTATTAATGCACAAAATAATAGAAGATTCAATATTGAAGGTGCAATTTCAATGAATGAATGACTTGCCTATAGAAAGCAAGAGATGCCCTAATCGTAAAATTAGAACCGAAGCAATGTAAAGTGGCAGCTAAATTAAGTTCAACTACAAGCCAAAGAGGCTAACTAGAAGTGCCTCCAAGTGAACTCAGAGTAAAAAAGCATAACACCTTGTAATGTCCTCTAATGGGACCCTCTTATATTCTGACCTAGAATCACAATTTTTCGTGCATAGTAATACAATAGAGGGACACTATTGTCAACTAAGCTGGAACCTGCACAACAGTTTAGTCAACACTTCCATATGCTATGATAGATCATATATTCAACATTTATATATTGCCCACTTTATATGAAGGATTCAACAACCCTTCTTCTCCCTACACCTATCCCCATTATGGAGCTCAAGGAGAACCACACAAGGCGCCTCGAGTCTATCCCTCTCCAACAAGCCCAAGAGCTCCAAGGACCTCGTCAACTTGGCCTCTTGGCCCACACTTGGGGTTGGCGTACCTGCTGGAGCCTAGTACTCTTGCTTCCTTGTATTCTTCCTCCATAATTGGATGGTGTGATTGAAAAGTGCTATAGACTCCGTCGTATAATTTACTTAGCATATAAAATACATATTGCAGTCGATATTAATATATATTGCAGTCTATATTAATATTAATATAAATGAACAGTTAGTGATAGAAAGGCATTATTACACTGTTATACATATTGCAGTCTATATTAATATTACTATTAAATTCTGCATAAGAACATTATCAGGCGTCATATATTAAGCATACATATTAAGCACATCCCCATGCATACCACCAAGAACAAAGATGTTACTGCCTGTAACTTAATAACAGTTCTGATCTGATCTGATTGATGGTGATGTCACTGGATGCTTTTGATTCCTTTCCTTTGATCTGATTGATGGTGATGTCACTGGATGCTTTTGATTCCTTTCCTTTATATCTCTCAATGTGAGGGAAGGTCACACCTCTTCATCATGTATGCCCTTTGGCAAGAGACACACTCTTTCGCCATTAGCACCCTTTGAAAGAGTGCAACTCTTCACTATTTCTGCCCTTTGAAAGGGACATGACCTTTCACAATCAGATCTGCACTTCTTATTTAAATCAGACCTGCACTTCTGTTTCCCAAATTATCCCCCTCTCAAATGAGGTACTCTTCTCCCTTTTATATCTCATGTTGAGTGAGTCATAACTTTTTAGTCCATGTCTTTTGATCATTCATTAACTTAATAATTAAATTTTAATAATATTTAATTATATTCTTTTATTTTTTAATTTTAATTTTATTTTTATTCTTGTGAATTTTAATTTTATTATTATTATTATTATTATTTGCCAATAAATTCTATTTCGAAGTGGGGACATTACACACCTAGATAAAATAAAGCACGTAAGTTTAGCTTAAGTGAAAAAGTAATTAAAGGACCTCATTAATAAATAATTAGATAATTGTCCTAAAATTACTCCAACACCCCGCTTAAGATTAACTTAGGGATAAGCTGAAGAGCTAAAATGAATGCAAAATTTATGCATGAATGAGTCTCGACAAGTAAGGCTTGATTAGGTACTCATGTACAAACCAATGCAATTCACACCAATGAGGTCTTCCTAAACGAAGAAAAGGAGAAAAACCACATGGGAAAAAACCCCTCTCCAAAAATGAGAGATGCAGTGATAAAGAAAAAGGTTCTACATGTTACTAAGATGAAGGACTCCAAGTGGCCTCCCAAGTATAAAATCGGTCACAGAAGTACAATAAACAGCCTCCCCATAAGAGAGAGAAGAAGAGATGATGTATCGCCCCCATAATGAAGAAGCTCCAATGCTGAAGATGAAAGCTCGAGGATATATGCTGATGTAGATCCAAGAGCAACAAACCACATTCCTCCCCTTAGGAATAAACACGTGAAGTGGCCAAGGCTGAAACAACTCCATAAAGTCAAATTCTTAACATCTTTCCCCAAAGATTTAAGAGAAAGATTCCACTCGTTCAAACTTGTAATTGTGATGAACCTAAATTGTTGGTGGGCAGCGCTGTCCCTTGTGATGGAGGTAGAAATCTGAATTATCAACCTCTTTGAACTTAGTGGTGTTGTATCGTCCAATTGTCCTTCCATTGTTGCCACCTTAATTGAACACAATGCTAGTGGTACTTATTCTACATAAGAGATATGATGAAGCGTTACTTCTCCTTGCTATCAAATACAAACATTCATTTCTTGATCTTTGCTCCAAAGAAGGAATCCTTTGCTGTTCTTCATCCTTTTGTAGATTGAATGGAGAACGTTTAGGCATGGTGTTGTTAAGGCTTGTCATATTGTTCGAAATAGGTCATAATGCTTTCTTGATTAAAGATGCATTGAGATTCCAAAATTTGTTTTCGTCTTCACCTTTGTGTGATTAAAAAAAATAGCCTCTTCAGTTAACTCAAAGAGTGGGTTGTCATAAGTTTTTCTCACTTCAACTTCAAACAAAGGGTTATGAATAAGTTGAAGATTGCTTTTGCTTCTAAACTCAAACTTATCTTTTTCCAACCTTTTTCCCTCTAATTTCTTTGGGTAACCCTTCAAGTCATCATTATCTCTTCTGTTGTTACTAGGTTCCATGAAGTGCTTGGTTATCATGTCTTGTCGTTTTGATGGTGACGTCTCTTCTGTTTTGAAGTGGTTGGATTGGATACAAATAGTAACTTTTGATTTCTTCGCAGTAGAAGTAGTATTTATCTCTTTCACAATCATGGCTGCTGTGTTTTCTTTGGGAGATGAACGAGAATTTCGGTTGATATTTTTATCTTCAATCAATTCCTCCAAACTTGAATTATGATTCCAAGACTCAACCTCAATTTTGCCATTCCCTGTGCATGATCCTTGTGATGATGTGAGGTCAACCTCACCATTCTTATGGATCCATGTATTTAACTCATTTGTGATACATGAGGACTCAATAGCCTTTTTTTCCTTTTCTTATATTTGTGGCTTCTTAAAACATTTGGTGACTACATTACGAGTTCCTTGTGGTGCTTGATGATCATTTATTGCTTTACCCTTTCCTAGGATTCCATGTTTTGCAATTGTACTTTCTTCCTTTGGTGTAATCACTTCCAATGCCTTCAATAACATTTGTTGTGAGTGGATGTGTGAGACCCTTGGTGCAATTTTTGAATGACAATCATTCATCCTTTGTCCTTTAAAGGGTTCATGCTCTTTGCTTCCCCTTCTTAGGTCCAAGTGATGACTTCTTCGTTCCTTAGGCTGGTACTTCATCTGTAGATCAATGTAGTCCTCTAGAGACATGTCCTGTTGAAGACCTCCTTTTAACCAATCTTGTCGAAATTGCTCATGTAGATCCAACAATGTCGGCTCACTGCTTTCTCGCTGTTCAACTTTAGATAGGAATGTCGATCTTGAACTAGGTGTAGCCATATGCTGAGTTGGAGTTTGAATGATGATGGATTGATTTCCATTTCTGATATTGTCTCCTTTCTTGCCACAGTAACTGTTTACTTGTTTTAGCAGACCCAGTAGAGGAGTCAGTCGTTCAAGTGTTACTTGATTAATTCATTTTATCATTGAGTGTGTATCAATCCTTGAATGATTTTCATCTTCTACCTAACTGATATGTTCTCCCCAGAGTCTGGCAGGTTCGTTAGCTCTGATACCACATGTAATGTCCCTTCTATTATCATTAGTCCTTAAAAGACAATTACTCCAAATTCTTAAACTTACTAAAGATTATAATATCAAATTATAGCATGAATTGTATAATCAATAGTATGAATCCATTAATGTCACTTGCTTTTTCTATTATAATCAACATAAATGAATGCTAAGTGAATTATATATTTTTAAACTTACCCTTTCGCCTATATTGATAAGGGATGCAGATTGAATGTCCAATATGGCAATATAACTATACAATGAGATATAATAATTTGAGTCAACATCGAATTGCCAACTTGGTTGTGAAGGCTTCAGGTGCACAAATATTAAAATCTTTACCAGTTGCAAACTGCATATTCATTTCCTTTCATTTGCAGAATTAGGAGCATTATTTGAAATGATCAATAATCATTCCCCTATTATATCAAACAAGTATAAATTTGTTGTGAATTAAGCAAGAGGAAGGATGCAATTAAAACAGAACGGTGTGATGAAATTTTCAGAAATTCAAAGATTCAATATCTTCATGTTTTATTAGCAATCTTTTGCTTGACCTGTGATATTTCTTTTCCTTACAAATAAATTCAGTTAAGGAATTTTACATTGTTGAATGTCTTCATCATAGTTATCTGGAGAATATAGTTGATGACCGACAATGGTATTGCTATCAATCAAGATGCATTGATGGTTTCTTGATACCATGCTTGTAATTAATTGTTTTCTTAATAATAAGTTTAAATCTTTAATTAAATCTTATTTAATTGTTTATCGAATCTAGTTGCCTTCAGGTCTTGGATGGGGACATTACAATACTCATCTTTAGAAAAGAAATTAAGGAATGCCTATATTCAAGGAATCTTCTTCCTCCAATCATATCAACCATGGTTGAAAAAACCGGTGACTTGCAAATGGTATTAGTTGACAAGTAACTAGTTGTTGTGATTTTAATTGGACAAGCTACCAAAATGCTCCAAAAAATTGGAAAACTCGTGGCTAGGGTAAAACTCAACTGCCTTATAGTGAAAAAATAAAATGCAATTTGATTTGGGATTTTAACATGTTGTGAAGGTTTATAGTTTACAAACAGATCTTGGTGCAAGTTGTGCGTGAACATGCCCAACATTTGTATGAATCTATGTTGTTGGTTTAGCCTCCTGAACCTATAGGTTTGGGTCTTGTTATGCCTAGCATATCTATTTCCCCATTAGTCTCCTTGAGTCGAAATGTGGGCCCCTTTCTTTTTTTTCCTTTTTGGTTTTTACCTTGGAACTCCGGAGTCTCGGAGCCCCGAGGCCCTTTTGTTTTTTTACCTCGGAACTCCGGAGTCTTGGAGTGCCGAGGTCTTTTGTCTGTTGACCTCGAAACTCCGGAGCCCCGGAGTCCTGAGGTCTTTTGTCTGTTGACCTTGGAACCCCGGAGTCTCGAGGTCCCTTTTGTTGTTGACCTCGGAACCTTGGAATCCCGAAGTCCCGAGGTCGTCTTTGCTGCCTGCTTCGGAACCCCGGATCCCCGAAGTTCCAAGGTGTGGTGTTCTTTTTCTTTTGTCGAACTGGAAAGCCCGGGACCCCGGAGTCCCGAGGATGTGTAAAACGCCTTCGTACGGACGGGTTCGGGGAGCTATAAATAGAGATGATGGACTTTTAAAATTCATTTTGTGCATTTAGAGCTCCTCCTCCCTAGCTCCAAGTCGCGAACTTTCGGACCTCCGAGCTTTCCTTGGCATTTTCGAGCATTTCGATTCACCAGGTTGGTGAATTTTCTTGCCCTTGTTGTGATTTCTAGGTTAGATTTCCTTTCCTTTCTTTTTTTTTTGTTTGCTTTTCTTTCGTTTTCGCGTCCCTTTGTTTTCCGTTGCGTGCCCTAGTTATTGAGCCTGGAACCCTGGATCCCTGGAGTTCCAGGCGGTTTCATTTCACCACCCCGGAACCCCGGATCCTCAGAGTTCCGGGTGCCTTTTCATTCCACTACCCCGGAACCTCGGATCCCTGGAGTTTCGGGTGCCTTTTCATTCCACCACCCCGGGACCCCGGATCCTGTTGTGCGTTGCACACGCTCCCTGTCGCCAACAGGGTCCCCCTTCCTGTTTTTGAGCCTTTCGTCTTTGCCCTGTTGAGTTTCACGCAGAGTGTCTCGCGTCTTTTCGAGCGAGCCCGCGATTGGTCCGTAAAGTGATGACGTCAAGGAAAAGAGCCGATGAATCCACCTGGCTAGTCTAGCCCTCGAGCGTGAACGCCAAGAGTTTGTTTGAGGTTTTGAAAATCGCCTTGGATAGGCGTAAGGTGGTAGAAATTGGCGAGGCCTGCCAAGCAAGAGTAGTGCGTTTAAAGGTCGCACGAGGACCAAAGTCGTTGTTTTTCGCGCAAGAGCTACGAAGCAGATTGCATAAGGTTTATCCCCGCGAATGTTTGTAGGATTTGAATGGAGGATGATTTTCGCCTACTAGTGAAGGAGTGAATTTTTTGGCCAAAATGTCGGAGTTGCGAAACTTACCCAAATGCCTTAGAATTCCGAAGCCTCTAAGATCCAAATTTGTAGAATCTGGCGAAAACTGGTCTGAAGTCCGAATTTTTACGTAAGTTTTCAAAATTGCCTTATGGGCCGAATTTCGGACCCAAAGGCCAAGAGGTCAAAATTTCACAAAGTTAAAAGTTGCTAAATCGTCCAGGGGGCCGAATTTCGGACCCTAGGGCAAAAATTTCCAAGTTCAATGTTTCCCAAATGGTCCGAAAATAATGTAAAATGCTTTTAAATGTTGCAAAAGGTGGCTCCAGGTCCGAAAATCACTTAAGTGTCCATTTTTGGACCTTGGGGCGAAAACTGGAGAATGTGAAATAAGGTGAAAGTTGCAAAAGGCTCCTCCAGGTCTGAAATTCGCTTTGAAACCCCAAATTCGGACCTTAGCTCCGAAATTTCAAAATAATGACAAATCGCAAAAAGTGCTGAGAGCTCCGAAATTTGTAAAAGGTGGCTCCATGTTTGAAAATCACTTAAGCGTCCATTTTCGGACCCTGGGGGCGAAATTAAAAAACGCGAAATTTTGCAAAATATGTTATAAGCTTTGAAAACACCTAAAGCGTCCATTTTTGGACCCTGGGGCGAAAATGTGAAAAGTCTCCAAAGTTGCGAAAAGCTCCTCTAGCTCCGAAATTCGCCTTAAGTCCTCAATTTCGGACCCTAGCTCCGAAATTTCAAAACATATCAAATTTGCAAAAGAGGTTATGAGGTCCGAAGTTAGTGCGAATTTGCCAAAGCGCGTTTAGGGTCCAAAGGTTTTACGAAATCGTTAAAAGTCCTAAAATATCTCCAAGGTTGCAAAACATCCGAAAAACTCTGAAATTTGCAAAGCATGCTTAAGCTCCGAAGATGTTTGGAAAGGTTGCAAAATAGCGTTAAAAGTCTGAGGTTTTTACTTGCAAATAGTGTGAGTGCTCCGAAAATCTTCAGTTCGCCGAAAACCCAAGTGCTCCGAAATTCGCCAGAAGCCTGAAAATCGCGAAATGATAAAGGCGATGCATGGTTCGAAGATCCCTCCAGTTCGCCAAAACGCAGAAAAGCGAAATTTGCAAGAGATGTTATTGGGTCCGAAGTTTGCCCTTGAGATTGAATAAAAGCCAAAATTAAATTTCGAAGGGCCTCCGCATTCGCCAAAGGTCCAAAGTTGAAAGGTGAAATCATTTGAAATTTTAAAAGTCCTCTACTTCTCCGAAATCGCTGCGCACAGGCCCAGATTTGGAAATTCAAAATTTGTAAAACCCCCTCCATGCTGCTGCAGTTCATGTAAAGAAAGATCACGTCAAGGGAGATAGAGCCAATTTCGCGTAAATCGCATTCAAGGTAAAACGCTGCATTGACTATCCCAAATCATTCAAATTCAGATTGCCAATTACCCAGGGTAAAAAACCATTTAAAATGATAAATTCTCCTTCGTCCAATAACCGCAAAAAATTTAAATCAAAGAGATAACTGTTGGAATTCAAAACTTTGCAGAATTGTCCATTCATCTTCACACGGCAAAGTCGGGCAATCTCTCGCCATCCACTCTCATAAGGTAAGTACGCTTTGTCTCGTATGATCATCTAAAATGCTTATAAATCAAATAGACAAATGCGTGAAATTTGATCAAAATGCGTGAATTTTTCGAAATCTGCATCTCTTTCGCTTGTAAAACGTTGTTCAAAGCAATCAAAATTTAGAATTCACTCCTAAGGTTTAACTAGAAATTGCATTTCAAACTTAGGAGAACTTTTCATGCTTTGTCTCAGTTGAAAATTAATTCAAAATTCAGAAAGTGTCAAGTATAAGTTCGCAATCAAAAAATCTTCATGAATGCTGTGGTTAAAATTGATCAAGCCCTTTTAGCTAGAAAGGTCGCTCCATGTCCAATCTAAATTACAAATTAATCTTGGCATGTTGGAATATTTTCTATCTAACCCGCCTTACTTCTTTTGTATCACCTCGTAATCCATGTTCGACTGTGCAGGATAAATGCCTAAATCGGCGGTAGAATCATCAAAAACGTCCGCTGCAGCCAAGACATCGTGAGCATCCAAATCAGATATCCCACGCAAGGTAGAAAGGATGAAGTAAAAATATCAGAGGGGAGGATTGAGGGAGTCAAAAGTGCAGAGCGTCTGGGACAATGTCGGTGATGCCGACCTTGGCCATATTGACATTCAAGACTTCAGGAATTGGGTCTTCTCACCTAACGCATATGGCAAGCCTAGGCAGATGGTGGAAAGTGGCATCGCCCAAGCAGCAGGATTTCCTCCAGCAGTGCAGAACTATGAGTTGGTGGTAGAGGCCGTCCGACACTATCAGCCAAATTCCAGACTAGTGCTCCTCGAGAACATGACCATTGCCAACTTCACTCCCGAGGCCATTGGTGATGCATTTGACATCCCCTTTCCAAACAATCCCGCTGCTACGACCATAGATGAAGCACAAGGGGCATATGATATGAATCCGGCCCGATGCAAAGCACTGATCAATGAAGAATGGTACAAAGAGAAGAGGCTGCCGAGCACCAGAATTGGGAAGAAGACCCCACAAAGTGATTTTCATAATGAGCATGGGGATATGGTCACATGACTCAGCTGAGTCATGGGACTTCCTAAATCCAACTACTTTGAAGAGTGGATGTTCTATTTCATAGAGCAGGTCTTCGCTGGGAAGTCTAAGTTTGACTGGGCCTAGATCATAAGCGATAACATCCACACTCAGCTGATTGAGCTTGAAACGAAGAAATACTTCACTATGACCTCTTATTTGGTCTATATGTTTGCCAAGAACCAACCACTGCCAAGGTTGATAATGAAAGGTGAAATCAGGAATGGGCCTGATTAGGTGAAGGTCTATGATTGTTACCCGCAACTGCACTACCAAGATATAGCTCAGAGGGAAAAGAGCAGCCTAGCTTATGCAATTGGCCAGTATGAGCGCATCAATGACACCTTCACAATGCGCCTGGTCAGGCTAATGCAGGGAGGATTACACATAAGGCTCTCAGAGCAAGCTACTACTCTAGTACAGAGGTATGGAGCCTGGTTCATTCAGTTCCCAAGGTTCTCCTATATCCGAATAGCAAGCTTTGATGGTGCCCCTTTCCGACTTACACGGTACCCAACCGACAAAGTAGTTCTTATGGAGGTCGCAAGGCAGTCACGCCCGGCCAGCATCTTACTCCGAGAAAGCCAGCAGGTTGGATTCACATTCCCCATGATCATAGGCAACCATGATGTCCACTTGAAGACCCCTACCCTAGCAGAGGAGTCCCTTGCAGAGCTGGCCTCTTATGGCCTACAGGACCATTTTCCAAGAAAATATTTCGATCATGATAATCTGGCGAAGAGAGCCTATGGCAGGCGGTACAAAGCAAAGGAATCAATTGAAGACTATTGGAAGAATTGCTCTAATGACTACAAGGTCAGGAGGCGGGAATATTCTAGACTAAGTGTGCAGCAAATGCGACTCTTTGAATACCGTCGGGTCCCAGATCAGCTCACAGATTCAGGGAATTGCCTCCAGGTCCGGGAATTTGAAGTAGTAAGGCATCTCTTGCCAAGCGTTGATTGGTTCCAGGACCCAATCATTGATTTTGAGGTAGTCATGGCAGCCCCAGCAAGGTACACAAATCAATGGTTACATCAGCAGATTGAAAGGCTAATCCATGAGGGAGTCCAGTTCACTTACCACTTAATGGGCAGCCTCGATTCTCAGTCTTCAGAGGATGAAGGAATGTTTAGTGCACCCTGGGAAGAAACTGAGAAACCAGAGAAAAGAAAGAAGGCTAAGGCTTGTAGAGGGACTTGGACGTCCAAAAGAACAAGAAGGGAGAAGATTCCTATAAAGAGACCAGAGGTCACTTCATCTTCAAAGGACCCCAGTTCGTCCGACGATGTAGTAGAATTGGATTGTATACTTGCTCCGCCTTCCCAGAGCGACATCGATGCATTTGAAGCCAATGATCCTCCTGCGCCCGATGTGCTAGACACTGAACTAAGAGCCCTCGAATCGACCGAACTGGGCAATCAAATAGAGGAAGGAGAGATTCCATCCACCCAGGGGGTCAAATTGCATGAACCTACTCAACAGAGCCGCCACGAGTTGCTACTCCACAATACAGCCAAAGATGACTCCACCGTCGAAGGAGAGCAAAGGATAGATGAGACTCATGAGCTCGAAAGAACTGAAGAACAACCATCACATGAAGATGTCAGGCAGTTGTTCAGCGAAATAGGGGAGAATTCAGCTGCAAGCAAAGAGCTTCACACCTCTTTCACTCCTCCAGTAGCAGAGCATTTGCGAATCTGTTGTGAGTTGGCTGAGAACGTCAGAGAACAGAATGCAGACTTAACCTTATTATTAGCCCAGACAGTGCCTCAAGAATGGTTGATTGCCAGAGCCCAGCGTAAGGCCGCCACCAAACCACCTATTGATCTAGAGGATATCTTCTCGTGCATGGACCAAGTAAAAGCTAAGGGGAAGAAAAGGCCCAAGGCATACTCCAGAGTGACCAAAGACGAGCAAAGGAACCGCACTCTCCACATTGCCACCCCGCCTGTAGACAAGCCAGCAGATCAGATTACACTGGCAGATTATAGCATCACAATTGTCCCCATCAGACGAGCCACTAAAGAGCAAGAAAAAGAAGAATTTAAGGATTCGGTGCAAAATATACTCAGGCAACTCGAAGAGATAACAGCTGAAAAGGACATGTATTGGGCTCGTGCTGAGCAAGCCGAGGGATACATCGATTAGCTCCTAAGGCCACTACACAATGCCTCCGAATCCCATATCCCCCCGACGGCATTGGCGCAAAGGACCACAATAGAATTTGAAGGAGTACGGGACACCGCAAAGGCCGTCAGGGAATGGATACAAGACATCAAGAAAAGGGGAGAGCGAATCCTTAAGGAAGTAAAAGAAATGGCCCTCCATCGAGAGCTCACTCTAGTCAAGTTATTAGAGGTAAAGAGGGAATCCCTTCACATGCACGAAGTGGCTGCCACTACCCTTCCCCTCATGAGAGCTCTTTTCTGGACACACGTGTAGATTCCTACATTGTCCGCCATCCTAGATCCTCATAGCATCAGTATTCTTAAGGAATGGTACTGGACTATCACCATGAAGAACGACACCAAAGAAATTATTGACAAAGAGAGTGACGCATGTGAAGTGATTCTGGGAAACATGCAAGAACTAGGTAAGACCATCCTCCGATCAATGGTTTCAGGATGGATAAACGACTTGTCTGATAATGCAATCCAGCCGGATTGGGAAGAAAGATTGGGAACGGATAGGATTACCTATTCCACTAAGGACTTGAGTTTTGCTGGTTAGTTCCATTTTGACATATTATGCTTTGAGCGTAATCGCTCCAGCTGGAAGGACGGTTTAAAGCATGTGGACCAGTATCTCGAAGGCATGCAATACAAAATTCGCCATCCTCCCATGCCTCCATTCAGTCTGCTCTTCCAGTTATGTATCAGGTTCCAGGAATACGTTCGCGAGGAACGGGCAGCAGGTCGTGATTTTGGCGAGAATATTTGCATGGCGAAGATCAATTTCTAGAAAAGGAGTGTGAGACTGAAATAGAGAAAGTAATTTCTCAAAAGTGCTTTTTTCCCTCTAAATCTTAAAAGTGCACTTTTGCACCAAAAAGTGACATTTGACTTTTGGTCAACAAATGTAAAACTTTATTGATGCACCTTTTTGGATTATTTCAAATTGCTGTAATTATCCCTTTTTGGGTAGTTATTGCCCATTTTGGGGTGGTTGTTGATATTTGCATCCCATTTATGGGTATGGGCAGCTGTGCTTTATGGATGAATCTGGGCCACTTGTTTAGATTAAATCTAGGCCATTCATCTTTTTTGAAGTCTATTTAAGGGACTGGTTTTCCCTCATTTTGCAAGAAGTTCTTGGATTGTTGCAAAGCTCTGGCGAAATTTTACATAAATTAATGCAAAGATTAAGACTGTTTTCAAGTTTCCTTTTGAGTGCATGGTCTCCTTCTTCACTTAATTTAGAAATCTTTCAGTTATGTTTATTTCTTTTGCATAGCATTTACAAGCAAGCATTTGATAGAATCCTTGCAGTCCACACCATTATGGAACGACCGATTGCCTTTCTTTTTGCATGGTTAATCTGGACCTTTCATGCTTAGTTCGGTTATCAAACACATACTATGAATGTAAAAGTTCTAACACTATACTTGATAACATGAAAATCTTGTTTCTCCTTTGAAGATTGCACTGGATTTATGCAAACATTGTGCTTGAGTAGCTGGTGATGTTTAATCTAGTTCCTTGGAGGTGTCTGTCTGCTTGACTGAATTTGCTATCTTAGTTAGAATTTACATTTCATGTCTCTCTCTCTCTCTATCCTTCCCTCCTTTTCCCCCTTTTTTATCCAGAAAATCTGCGGCCCCATTAAAACAATATCAATTTAACCGAAATCATTTGATAGAAAGATTATGAAAGTTCCAGGGAACTTATCTATAAATTACCCATTCAACGTAAGTCCCCCTTGTGTTTCCAGCATAAACACATCAGATCACTGAGAGATCCCGCAGTCAAGACCTGACAAAAGAAACCTTGAGGTCGTCCCCTTTGATCCAATATAAAAAAAGCAGCATTAGGGACTTCCTTATCTCAAGAGAGGATAGGATACTCAGCTGGTTATTCTATTCTGCGTTGGTCGTATGGAGTTTGTAGCAATGCGATTTTAGACACATCAACAGATCCCCGGAGTTCCGAGTGCCTTTTCATTCCACTACCTCGGAACCCCTGATCCCCGGAGTTTCGGGTGGTTTCATTTCCACCATCCCGGAACCCTGGAGCCCCGGAGTTCCGGATCATCCCATTCCATGAGCCTAGAACCCCGGAGTTTCGGGTGGTTTTTGTGTAGACCTAACCTCGGAACCTCGGAGCCCCAGAGTTCGGAGCCTTCTCCCCTTGTGCCTAGCCTGAGACCACGAAGTCCCGAAGCAAATTAAAGTTTATGCTTAATTTTGGAGACTGAAGATTTGTGTTTTGCTTGCAGGTTCGAGTGGTTAGATGGACTCATCCGCTAACAAAAGAGGCAAAGAAATTGATAGACTCCCAACCACCATGAAATACCATTATCAGGGACATGTCCATGTCTCAAAGCTTGAGGATCAAATCAGATGGGTTACAGATACTGAAATCGGCCACATAGAAATTGAAGATATCATGGCTCAATTGAATAAACCTAGTTTGGAAGCCCTCCACCGAAGAATCAAGAGATCCGGCCTAGTGGAGGTTATTGTATTCCCACAGTCGTTGCAGGCACCAAAATTAATAATGGCCATTGCTCCATTTTACAATCCAGAGACTAGAAAGTGCACAGATGCACAAGGAAAAACAGTTATAGACTTGTCCCTAGATATGCTTGGATTCGTCTTTGGTATCCCCACCAGGGAAGAAGTATTTCTACTAACCAAAGAAGAGGCCTTAAAGGCATGGAACAACAAAGTATCAGCCAGTAAGAGGCACATGAATACCAACTGGCTAGAAGAAGAAAGAAAGACAGGGCTTAAGGCAATAGAGATCCTGAGGGCGAGTTTCAAAGAACCTCAAAAGGACCTGATCATTATGCTCATTAGGGCCTTTGGCAAGCCGAACTGCAAGCATTTCCATCCCTGGATGTTCTAGTTCATGAGCACTATGTTAATAGGGAAACAATACTTTGATTGGCCACATATCCTCTCTGATAATATCTGTAAGCAGATGAGAGAGGTGCGGCATACCCAAAAGTTCTTCTTCCCATCATATGTCATCTGGGTAGCTGCCAGAGCTGGAAAATTCCTTGGCCTACAGGTGGAAGGTCAATTGGGAGAGAAAGAAGGACAAAAGAAGATATGGGAGCATTATTCCCAACTCACTCTAGCCAATGCTAAGGTGCACTTCAAGAGAGTTAATGATGCCTTTGTTTTCCCAATAATCATCAAATTAACAGGGGATGTAGGATATTGGATTAGCCCGAAGGCTATGGCTATCATCCGAGAGTGGGCATGTTGGTTCATCCAAAACCCACGCTCCACTTACATCAAGGTTAGTGGATTCACAGGGAACCCAATGCTGCTGCTTCGTTATTGCAACGATAGGGTGATTCTGCTAGAATATGTAAGGCAGCTTGTAGGCCTCTAGTCACTGCTGTCATCAAAACATAAAATAGGTATTGATTTTTCGGTGTCTATTGGATACTTTGCCTGTTCCAAGATACAAGTGGCAAAGTTGGCGGAACAAGAGCTTCAGGATTTAAACTTGAAAGAATATGACCATGCTAGAGAATTTTATGATCCTTATGGGAAACTCAAACAAGCTATGCCTAAGGCATATGAGGGGCACAAGCCCAACTTGGAAGACTTTTGGGCCAACTTACAAGATAGTTTTGAGGTCAGGGAAAAGAACTATAATAGGTTATCTGTCCCATAGGTAAGAGATTTTGGTATTGAGACTAACCTCCCTAAAGACCTGAGGGATGATGGAGAGTTACTTGATCCAATTTATAGAGACTCAGGGATAGATAAGTGGCCCCTCTCCCCAGTAAAATGGTTTGCAAGCGAAGATACAAATATGGAGAAGGTCTCCCAGGCAGTCATCAACAAGACTAAACAATGGTTAAGCCAGAGGGTAAGGCCCAACTTTTCAAAGACAAAACAAAAGGAATCCACCTCAGGGGTACCTCAGTCAAGGGGCCATAAGGAGTACGCCCGAAAGACAAGGTCAGCCTCAAGGCAAAATACGTCCATCGACCCAGGTGAAGAAGACAAGCCTCAAGAAAGCACCGAGTACTTATTGAAGAAACTCCAAGAGAAGATGAGGGAGTTTGAACTATTGAAAAAGGTTGCAGACTTGAGAGTGACTGACGGGCTGGGCGCAGTACCACTCGCCAAAGTTCTCCCACCAAGGACAGCTATAGGCCACATCGAAGGAGAGGGTACCCAAGAACAAGAAGAGAATGTAGAAGCTACTGAGGAGATACCCGCTCAGCCACCTTCAACAGATGCCACAAGTGCTCTAGGCACCACTGCTCCTACACCACCATTAGTCAATATATCTGCAGGGCAGCTCGGAGTGCAAGGCTTCACATCTACCACTGAAGGGGTGAAAGTTAGAAACATCGAGTCTGACTCCGATCAGGAAGAAGAGGATCTTGAGCAACAACGGCCGCTAGAAGGCGAAGGGGGTGAGGCAGAAGACATATTGAATGAAAGATTGATCCTAACTCCCCAAGATCAAGAGGACCTTCTTAAGGATATAGAAGCCAGGCAAGCAGAAATAGAGCCAGGTGATGAAGAAACGACATTCAACGGGGAGGTCATTGGCAAGCTAGGAGAGTTGCACAAACAACAAACTCTCCAAGCTAACCTAGCCCGCCAGATTTCCTCACGCCAAGATCTTGGGCAAATAGGAGCAGAAGTAAGAGATGAAGCAGAGGAGCAGGCAGAGGTTCATGTCATGACTGCAGATATTGTATCACATCAGGGTGATAAAGATGAAGATATACCACAATGGCTGGAGTTTACCTTCGGGAAGAAAAAGAGAAAAGCAAAACTCCCAGAGGTCACTCTACAACAAGTAATCACTGAGGAACCACCAAAGGTTAAAAAGCTGAAAACCATCTTATAGGACATGGTTAACCCGATAGCCATCGGTGATCACCGATATACCATGCTATAATATGATTATCGATATTGATTGACTAAGTATATTTGATCTATAAATGACGAAGGATTATCAAATGAAATAGCTTGAAGTTTTCTTGATGGTTTATCGATAGGATAAATGATTGAATGAGAGACTTCATTTATCTCTCATTCAATCATTTATCTTACCGAAGCTACCATGCATTAACACTCCCTCTTAGCTAGGTAAGATAAATGAGAGCAGTGTATCAAGCATCACAATTCAAATGATAGTTAGCATTCTTTACACAATCCAACTTTCTAGGAAATCATATCACCTAGTCACATGATATGAAGTATCACCTAAACACGTGATACAAAATGTCTATCACATCAATCTTGTGATGACAGAATATCACCTTAGCATGTGATATCGGTATTGCCTAAGCACGCAATAATTAAGGATAATCATATGAGAAAATATTCAATTCTCATCTTTATCCAAGTTGTGGTAGGTGCACTAACATCTCATATAAATGTTTTACCACAACACAATCATGGCTCATCCATGACGCACCAGAGATCCAACATGATAATTGGTTTGGACATTATAAGATCATCACCTTATAATGTCTCCATACAAGTGTTCATTATCTTGGGAGATTGTCACCTCTTAGATATGAACCCAGGGGATAAAATCCAAAATGTCCTATCATGACAAAGAAGTTTACACATTAAACATCTTATTGATATGCAAATACAAATTACAAAGCAACTTACCTTTCTATCATACCTAAACCTTTTATGAAGTGATCAACCTTCATTCTGGAAAGAGTTTTGGTCAGAATATCTGCCATTTGATCTCCTCTACAAACATATTCTAATTGAATCACATTTCTGTCTACCATATCTCGCACATAGTGGTATGGGATATCAATATGTTTGGATCTGTCATGGAACATTGGATTAACTGAAAGTTTTACGCAGCTCTGATTGTCACAATGTATAATAGTGGGTTTCATAGGTTCTCCAAATAACCCCACAAGCAACTTCCTAAGCCATACTGCCTCTCGAGCAGCCATAGAAGCTGCAATGTATTCTGCCTCGGTGGAGCTTTGAGCTACAGAGGACTGCTTCCTGCTGATCCAATATATCACGGCTGAACCTAGATTGAAGCAACACCTTGAAGTGCTTTTTCTGTCAGTTACACTTCCAGCCCAATCTGAATCTGTAAATCCATGTAGGTTTATATCAACTTTCTCATATTTGAGACCAAGGTTTAGGGTACCTTGTAGGTATCTCATGATGTGCTTTACTGCAACCAGGTGTATCTCCTTAGGTTCGCACATGAACTGACTTAAGACATTGACTGCATAATAGATATCTGGCCTTGTATTCACCAGGTACATCAGGGACCCAATCATCTGTCTGTATTGAGTAGAGTTAGTGGGTTGACTTAAGACATTGACTGCATAATAGATATGTGGCCTTGTATTCACCAGGTACATCAGGGACCCAATCATTTGTCTGTATTGAGTAGAGTCAGTGGGTTGTGACTCTGCTGCTGCTTCCTTAAGTTTATGTAAATTGGTTTCCATAGGAGAGGTCATGGGCCTACAGTGTAGCATTCCGAATCTCTTCAAAATATCCAAGGTATACTTTCCTTGGTTTAGTATAATGTTGTCAGAATTCTGCCTTACTTCCAATCCCAGGAAGTAATGAAGGAGTCCTAAGTCCTTCATATCAAATTCTTTGGATAGATCTTTCTTGCATTGATCTATAAGATGATCATTTCCTGTGATTAATAAGTCATCAACATATAAAATCAACATTAGCATATCACCTTTATTTCTTTTGTAGTAGAGATTAGGATCTGCATCATTTTTAGAGAAGCCTAGTCCTGAGAGATAGGTGTCAATTCTTTTATACTAGGCCCTGAGAGCCTGTTTAAGCCCATAGAGAGCTTTCTTGAGTCTACACACATGAGACTCTGCATTATAAATTTCAAACCCTTTAGGTTGCTCTAGGTAGACTTCTTCTAAGATCTCACCATTTAGAAATGCTGTCTTAACATCCATCTGGTGTACCTTCCACCCCTTTGCTGCTGCAATGGCTAATACAACTCTTACTGATGTATATCTGGCAACAGGTGCAAAAGTTTCTTCATAATCTATTCCTTCCTTTTGTGAGAAACCTCTAGCTACAAATCTAGCCTTGTGTTTTTTAATACTACTGTCTGCAACATGTTTGATCTTAAAAAGCCATTTAGATGAAATGACAGATTTCTTAGTTGGCCTAGGAACAATCTCCCAAACATCATTTTTCATAATAGACTGATACTCTTCAGACATGGCATCCTTCCATACTTGATGTTCAAGAGCCTCTGATACATTGTTTGGTTCAGTTTTAGAGAGATCATTCATAAGGGCAACATAGCTAGTGAATTTGTTAGGCCTTTTGCTTTCCTTGAATGTCCCTGAAGGAGCAAAAAACTTCTGAGCTTCTGCTACAGTCTTGGTGGCCCATAGTGGTCTTTTCTTGAGGTTTTCTCTAGGTGGACTTTGAGTTTCACTTATAGTTTCCTCAGGATTCTCCCTCTGAAGCTCAGGAGTAGGATCTCTATCTATGCTAGGGGTGGGGATATAGACTTCAGGGTCTAGAGAGCTTTGGGCTCTTTTGAATGCTAAGTCTTCTTCAAAGATCACATCCCTGCTTAGTTCAATATTCTTTTGACTAGGTATATAGATCTTTTCTCCTTAGGTACATGACTATAGACAGGGCATCCAAATATCCTAAGGTGGCTAAGATCAGGTTTTGATTTAGTAAAGACTTCTTCAGGGGTCTTATCTTCAAGATGAGAGTGGGGACATTTGTTTTGAATATATACAGCAGTGCTAGTTGCTTCTGCCCAAAGATTGATATTTAGATTCTGATCAAGAATCATAGCTTTGGCAGCTTCAACGATTGCCCTATTTTTCCTTTCAGCTATCCCATTTTGTTGAGGGTTATAAGGTATTGTTAACTCCCTCTTAATCCCTGAATTTTTACAAAACTCTTTAAATAATTCTGATGTGTATTCCCCCCCATTATCAATTCTTAGGGTTTTAATTTTATTTCTTGTGTAGTTCCCTGTTAGTGATTTGAATTCTTTAAACCTATTAAGGATCTCTTCTGATTCTTTACATTTCAGAAAGTAGATCCAAGTTTTCCTAGAGTAGTCATCAACAAATATTACATAATACAAAAACCCCCCCAATGAAGGTACGGACATAGGTCCACATACATCAGAATGAACTAACTCAAAAATTTTACTTGTTTTCCTAGTACTATTCTGAAAAGCACCCTTAGTATTTTTACCTAGGTCACATCCTGTGCATGCCCCTAAATGATATTGCTTTAACTTAGGTAGACCTGGGACAAGGTCTCCCATTGATGATAAAGCTCTAAAATTTAGGTGGCCTAGTCTTCTATGCCAGATTTCATTTGCATCTGTAGTTTCATGAATTAGGGCTAAGTTGGGCTTTGTGGGTAGCTCATACAAGTAGCCTTGTCTTTGACCAATTGTTTTAGCTTTCTTGATGGATGAGTTCTTTGGCCAAGCCAATACTTTGTTGTCCATGAAAGTTACTCTGTATCCATTGTCCTCCAGTGCTGATATTGAGACTAGATTTCTCTTGATGCCTAGAACATATAGTACTCCTCTAAGTTGTAATGATACACCCGACTTTAGTTTGATGGTGCAGGTCCCAACTCCTTTGACTGGATGTGTAGAGTCATCTCCGATAGTTACTTCCTCATCATTCTCCTCTTTCATGGAGTCTAGTACTTCTTTGAATCCTGTAATGTGTCTGGATGAGCCACTGTCGATCACCCAGGAGTTCACTTTGTTTGATGTTTGGTTTGTGAGTGCTGAATAGAGTACATACTTCTCGGAGTCCTCTTCCCTTTTAGATTTTCCTGTTTTGGCAAATGTGGCTTGCTTAGCTCTTTCTGGACATTTGGCAACATAGTGCCCAAATTTGTCACATTTGTAACATTGAATTTGATAAAGGTCCTTCTTGAAGGTGTTCTTGCCGTGATGACTTTTTCTCTTCTTGAATTGCTTCTGCTTGCTTTTCTTGTTTGAGTTCGTATTTAGAACTTGAAGATCTTCATCTATATTCTTCTGTTTGATCCCTTTCTTATTTTGCCTTGATTCCTCTTGGAGACAGTCAACCTTTAGCCTATCGAATTTTGGGAATTCATCCCTTGCATTGATGCCTTGGACGAATGTTTCACATATGCTAGGCAACCCATCTAGAGCAATGAGGGGTAATTCTTTGCTTTGGATCTCATATCCAAGGGTTGCCAGTTCATCCCTTAGGGCAGATATTTGCATGAAGTAGGCATTGACTGATTCTCCTTTTATCATGGCTATGTGATTTATTTCTCTTTTTAAAGCCAAGGTTCTATTGGCATTAGATATCTCAAAAGCATCTTCAAGTGCTTTGAATATATTGAAAGCTGTTTCATGTTTCCTTATGATGGGCATGATATTGTTTCTTACCCCATCAACTATGATTTTAATAGCCTTATCATTTCCTTCTCTCCAAATTGCTTTGTCAGGTTCAGTCTCAGGCTCTGCAGTTTCAATCTTTACAAATGATTCGACATTATTTTCTTTTAGAATCATTTGAATTCTGAATTTCCATGCTGAGAAGTCATCACCACCTCTGAGTCTGTCTTCAAATTTGATAGCGCTAGCCATTGAGAGAATTGTGATGTTGAATATATGCTTGATTTGAATTTTACGTAAAACTGAACAGCCTCAGGTTCGATTTAACCTGGCTGTGATACCATGTAAATGTTGTTCAATTTTCAATTCAATATGCAAGATGTATTCTAATTTGTATTCTCTATATCTATGTATTATCTATCTCTATTATAATTCTGACTATCTTCTTTGTTTGGCAGGAGAGGAATATTTATTGATTTCAATATCCTCTTCACAAATATCAAATGATATATATATGCAAGAGGGGAGGATCAAGCAGTGCCTTGACCAGTCATGTCTTATGGACATGACCGATCAAGACACTACTTGATCGCACCCTTTGATATATATTATCGACCAGTGTTTCTTTAATTACCAGCCCGATACTAATCAGGTTCCACGTAACTATATGCCAATCGGTATTCACGATGTATGCCAAACGGTGTTTGCGTGGCATATTAACCGATGTGAATCGGTGTCTAAGTTAACCGACATCAATCACTAACTAAAGGTTATATATGTCAAGCGGTGCATACTTTGCCACCCGAAAGCAGCTCGATAATCATTATTTGTTTATCGCTGGGAACAAATTCAATGTAAATCGTGATACATGGTTAACCCGATAGCCATCGGTGATCACCGATATACCATGCTATAATATGATTATCGATATTGATCGACTAAGTATATTTGATATATAAATGAGAAAGGATTATCAAATGAAATAGCTTGAAGTTTTCTTGATGGTTTATCAATAGGATAAATGATTGAATCAGAGACTTCATTTATCTCTCATTCAATCATTTATCTTACCGAAGCTACCATACATTAACAACTGCGACTCCTAGGATCAGTTCTTAATTTAGAATAAAGTTATTTCCTAGATAGTAGGGTGAAGAAGTTCTATAAATTGAGAAGTTGGATTCATTTGTAAGGGTCCCAAATTGATGATTTGTGGCCTACTTAGAGATTTTAGAATATTTTGCAGATTGATTAAGAAGTTGAGTTATTTTTGTTTTACATTCATGGAGATTGCAGCTTGTAGATTGCCGGATCTACGTTTATATTCTACCAAATTGTTCTGTGTAATCTGGTAATGTCTATTATTTTGAGTTAGCAACGTGGTTTAGTCTTTTTGTCTATCACTCAATGAATCATATTGCGCATGTCAGTGGTGTATGAGAACTATTGTGATAGGCCATATTGTTTGATGATTTTTATTTCCATAGACTTGTGAAATTGATGATTTTGCAGGTTTGCTGGAGGTCCGTTGTTGAATGCTAACTTGGATAATATTTGATAATTGCTTGGATTGCAGGGAACTAATTGAGTAGTTCATTAAGTTGTCATTATATTGATCTTTATTGTTATTTTTTTGTTTCCCTTTACGCTTCACATTTTATTTCCCAAAGAATCTTAAACCATAAAAATACAAGAAGAGAGGGAGTGCCAATTATCCATAACCAGCGAGATTTAGTTCTAACCCGCATGCCCCTTTACAGGTATAACCACATCAACCATTGAGCTATCCATCACCGTCGAGACCCGACTACAGAGACCTTGGAGTAGTGAGTTCTTCCAAACTCGTTACTTTTCAGGAGAGGTGGTGAGTGTTTGCATAAATTACCGGACTGTTGGTGAGTGTGTCAAAACACGCGTCAACAGGTCTAATTTGGCTTGGATATTGATTTGGGATTTGTTCGCCATGGGGTCTGTCTAAGATTTGTAAAATTCATTGTGGGTTCGTCTGGGACAAACCCAAGTGAAATTGTCACAAATTTTTAGGATATTTCCTTTTGTTACTACAATGAACTTGCATTTTTCCTATGAAAATTGTTAATCCCTTACAATCTTGTGGGAAGACAACCACTAAGATCAACTTTTTGAAAGAATTGTGCCATAAGCCAAGACAGGAGTAAATAAAATGTTTATAGTTTATGATTTTCATTAGTATTTCGTAAACTGGTGAGGCCGAATCGATAGAGGCAGGTGAAGCTACAGGAAGAAGAGTTCCATCTGTGCACTTATGAGATCATTGGAGAGGCACAATTGATGAATGTTATATTTTTTAGGTTTTTTTAATTTATGTTTTACATTAGTATTTAAGTTTAATTTATTTTTTATTATTTACCATGTTTTAAAAATGTAACTTTATGTAAGGGTTAAATAATCATATAAGAATTATTTTATCTTTATATATATAATTAGATTGTGAAAATTGGGTAGCCCCCTTACAAATTGCAGTGCATTAAGTGAAGTTTTTAACATGACTGGTGATGCTAGTGCTACATGCCCTCTGCTACCACATGGGTTGGGAGGAGATGGGACCTTGTGCCTACCACAGGAAGATTTCACCAATCTAGTTAGGGCCCCAACCCTTTTTTTTTATCATTATAATTATTTTTAATTAAAATAATAAAATTTAATTGCAAATGTAATTTTTAATTACATTATTAGATTATTATTATAATTAATATTATATAAATATAATTAAAGTAATATGATTTAAAATAATAATAATTATTTAATCGATTTTTCACATATCAATATGGCATCTTGTCCAAGATTTAAAAGGGGTAAATAATATTATTAATAATAAAAATTTATGCATAGTGATAAAAAAAATAATAAAAATTTATATAAATAAATTAAATAACTTATTATTATTACTACTAATAATAAAATAATTATAGTAATGTATGTTTATTTTATTTTATTTTTTTGAAAAAAAGGTAAAAATTTATTCAATATAAAGCAAGAAATACATCAAAGGGCAAAACATTACATATCTTTATCCTCCATAACTAACTTCTCCAAAGACTCTGAATAATTTGAAGGTAGATCTCCCCAGTCTCCAACATCCCAACCAACAATATGCTCAGAGGCCCATTTAGCCAAACAATCTGCCACTTTGTTCCATTCCCTCAAGATATGACAAAAAGAGATGTAATCCAAGAAATTACAAATATCCAAAATTTGAGTAACCACTAAAGCAATCTGCTAGTTAATGCCATCTAGTCTTTGCTCATTTAACATCTCTACAATGATCTGAGAATCATACTCACAAATAATTCTCCTCCAACCAAGGGAGAATCCTCTCTCAATAGCATGTAAAATAGCCCAAGCCTCCATCAAATTATTAGAGTGCTCCCCTTTATAAACAGAGAAAAGGAACACCACATTACTATCACTGCCTCTCCCAATGCCTCCAATTCCAGCATGCGCGGGATTTCTGCGGGAAGAGCCATTTGTGTTAACTTTTAAAACTCCTCCAGGAGGAGGCCTCCATCTCCCTTCCTTATGAATCTTTTGCTTGACATACCGAGGGCTTTTGCCAGCCTTGAAGGCCCCACTATTTTCCCCCTAAATTCTTAATAATCTCACGATCTCCAAGATCAATTTCCACAAAAAGGTCACACTTTGCAGGAGATAGTTTCTCGAAGTCTATTACCAATTTTCTTCCATACTTGAGCCTCAGCCAAATTGCTACCCTGAAACATTCTGTGATTCCTTTTCAACCAAAGATTCCAAAGAGTAAGAGTGGGACCAATTCCCCAAGTAATTTACAAAAAAGAGGTTCTAGCTGGAGGTCTACCTAGACTTGCCCAAAAATCCACTAAAGAATTAGCATGAATACAAGGGTGATGCCATGCCGCCCACGACCAATGCCAAATCACTTTGGAATACTGACACTGAAAGAAAAGATGAGAAGTGCACTCTTCATCTTTATAACAAAGGACACATATGGAAGGACCATGAAAACCCCTCTTGCACAGATTCTGCCAAGTGAGACATTTGCCTTGATCTAATAACCATAAGAAAAAGTTACATTTTGGGCAAGAAAACTTATTCCAAACCTGCTTCCACCAAGGAACACCAGTCTGACCATGAAGTTTCCTATCCAATTCCAAATAGCTCGAAGCAACCAAATTTCTTCCTTTAGGATCAGGACCCCAAGCAAGAATATCACTTCCCTTAAGAGAGCTGCAAAGCCTACCTGTGAGGATCTTAGCTAGTTCCTGGCGATCTTCCACACTACTCTCCCCTGGCCACTCCTGAGCATTCTTCCAGCAAGCAACTTCCAACAGTTTTATAATCTTCAACCTTTCTCCAGCCAATTTCAAACAAGGAATTACAAAGAGGCTGAAGATGAGGAAACTCCTGCACAATGGGGGGATGACCATCCTAGGAATCCAACCCAAAAAGAGCATCAAAGCCCTTATGACAAATCCAAAAAAGACCTTCCTTAATAAGCTTAGCTCCTTGTTTGAGAGTCTTCCAAATCATAGAACCCTTTCCAATTAGTTCATACCTAGGCACATTTGAGCAAGCCACACTAGGAAGATATTTAAGAGTAAGAATTCTAGCCTAGTCTTGATCCTGACAAGTACACCACCGCCAATATAGCTTTGCAGCTAAAACTTGACCAATCATACGAGCTGGCCAGAGATCAAGACCACTCCCTTCCTTTGGCCTGCACACTGAATCCCACTTAACCAGGCTCCACTTTGAGGCAAGGAAATTACCAGACCTTAAAAATTGGCGAGAGAGTGCATCAAACTCCTTAGCAAAGCTAGTAGGAGCAACCTATGCAAAAAGTCTATAGATAGGCAAAGCCTAAACCACCAACTTCAGAGGAGTCACACACCTAGGAGAAGAGAGCCATCTACAAGTCCAGTGGTTGACTTTTCGACTTGTCTAAGGTCCCTTGTCAAAAATCCCTTCTTTGAGCTCCAACATTGATGGGAATCCCAAGATACACAAAAGGAAGCGACCCAATCTGAAATCCCAGTGTCCTAGCAATCCTGTTTTGGATCAGCTGAGGGGTATTAAAGAAAAAGATAGAAGATTTATCTTCATTAATTATTTGCCCCAAAGCTGCCAGGTAAGTATCCAAGGCATTCTAAAAATTCACAGCTTCATTGATCCTAGTCATTCCCATCGAGGTAGTATTATCAACAAACTGGAGATGCGAATAGGGAGGCATAGCACTACTCCAACTCCAACCTTGAATCAAACCTTGCCTCACGTGATTTCAAAATTGTGCCCAACCCTTCAGCCATGATAATAAACAAATAGTGGGAAAGAGGATCCCCTTGCCGAAGACCACGAGAAGCACTAAACAAATTTGACGGTTCCCCATTAATGAGAACAAAAAAGGAAGAAGTAATACAGCTCAAGATCTAGCCAACCCACTCATCCCCAAAACCAAAAGCAAGAAGAACCTTCTGCAAAAAAAGCCCACTTGACCTTGTCATAGGTAGCCATATCTAGCTTCATGAACACTGCCTTCTCTTTTGAACTCACCATTGAATGAATAGCCTCATCAACAATCACAATCCCATCAAGATTTTGCTTGCCTTCAACAAAACCTCCTTGCTCCTTAGAGATTATAGTCTTGAGGCACACCTTGAGTCTTTCTGCAATTAATTTAGTGATGATTTTGTATGCCACATTACATAAAGAAATTGGTCTAAATTGGTCGAGGCTCTTAGCATCTTCCCTTTCAGGGATAAGAGCCAGAAATGTGGAATTCAAAGCACACAACATTTGCTTATTTCTATGGTATTCTTGAACCATCTCAAGAAGGTCAAATTTGATAACCTCCCAAAATTCTTGATAAAACTCAATAGGGAAGCCATCAGGGCTTGGTGCTTTACATTTTTTCATGTGGAACACAACTTCTTCTAATTCTTGCATCGAAATAGGTCGAATGAGAGCGTCATTCATCTCGTTTGAAACCAAAGTAGAAATGCAAGCCAAAATGGATACCTAGAGGCTTCCCTAGAAATATCTCTAGTAGAAATATCTTTATTGAACAAGGCAGAAAAATACCTAGAGGCTTCCCTAGAAATATCTCCCAAGGAAGACAATTGGACACTGACACATGCCCTGGGACCAAACTCTAGGAGCCTTGTTGAGCAAACCATCCACTGTCAACTTAGTTTCTTGGATAAAAATAATATAGGGAGAATGAGAGTCAATCAACTCAGGAATAGCCTTTTGTCTAGGGATGCTATTCATACCCCTCACATTCCATGATATACCAATCATTTCTAGGAGTAGGAAAAGTGGGAGTCAATAGTCTTCGCTGACCCAAAATCTACCAATGTTTCCCCAATTAACTTCACTCTAACTTGGTTTGGCTTCCGACTAACCTTCAAGGTCTTCTCCAAAGAACCCGTCTTGAGGGGTTTTTGATGCAAGTCCAAAGCCATGGTAGATCCACTGCTTTTACTCGACTCCAAATTCTTCTTCATCGGAGACAATAGTGGAACTTGAGCTGCCTCCACATTTTTCCTGATGAGGGTTTCACTCAGGACAAGACCTACAGGAGTTTGAGAGGGTAAATCTGAATCCATCTGCACCTCCAGCATTTCAGGCAAAGCCAAACTCTTATTCCTATTCTCACCATCTTCAAACAAAGTCATTTCTAAAGGTTCAGCCCCCTAGGACATCTCAACAGGAATTCCCTCTTCGTGGGCCAAATTCTCTAAGGCCTCAAAATGATTAAGGTTCTCCTCATATTGCCTATCCTTCAGTGTTCTCTTCTATCCTCTCCCCTTATTTCGAGGTTTAACAGGCACAAAACCTTCATAACCTGTATTCCCTTCCACCATAGGAGCCTTCGCCATATACTTCTTCTGGCCGAAATTTGAAGGAGGACTAGGTATAGTTGTGGGCAAATTAAACTGAGGACACTTTCATTGTAGATGACCATATTCATGGCAAATATGACTTCTAAATGGAAGTGTCTCATAATCAAGTTGTTGAATCCAAGAAGAGGATCCAAGACAAATCTCAACAAAATTTGGTAAAGGATTATTTAAATCAATCTCGACACACATGCGAGCATAAGTAATTACCTTTTTAACACGAGTTTGAGTAGCCGAGCCCACAGGTTTGCCTGCAAGGAGGGCAATTGAATGAAGGATATCATCCCCCTAAAATTTAAGCTAGAGCCTAGGAAGACGAACCTACATAGGAACCTTTGAGGGCATCTCCTTAGCAAAGTTAAACGCTACATACCATAGATTGATAAAGAGACCGACCTGGTTAAAGAAATAAGGCCCTCCCTCAAAGGCTTTATTTCTATCTGCCATGCATGTAGAAACCACCACAAAATAATTGTTAGCAGCTAACATAATATCCATATCCCCTTAAAGGTTCCAAACACGGCGTGCCCATGACTCCATAACCGACATAGAAAGTCTTAGCCCCATGAATTTGCAAATAAGAGCATGATTAGTTAAGTAGGTAACATCATCTGAGATCATTTCTGGCTGGATGACGAGGACATCCCGATCTTGACTCCTCTGCAAGCAACTATTAACTTTCTTAATCTTGGCGACCTCCGTATCCAGAGAAGAATCGACTCCCAAAGAGATCTTACTCAAATGCTTCATTGCCTCTGCATGCAAGCACGGAGATGGTTTTGAAGACTCCATACCCGAACCAGACACAGCCACCACCAAGCAGCACACATGCACAGAACGAAACCCCAACACGCAGTGGGGAGGCAGAGCAAAAGGAAAAGAAAACAGCCCTAATTCAGGCTCCCACAGCACCCACAACAGCACTCAACAACACACCAACCCAAGAGGGCGGGCAGTGAAAACCGTCCAACACCGAAACCCAGCAGCACAAAAGGCAAAAGCGTCCAACTCCACACGAACACAGCACCCAATGCACCCCCACCCAGCAGAGAAATGTGCGCCCTGCACCCACAAACAGAAAACAACCCCCCAAACACCAAGACAGAAGCATGCAAGCAAAGAGAATATGGAGTTAGGGCCTCTCAGCCCTAACCAGAAACGCCCTCCATCATATCCCCTGGCACTTCATTAGAATTAAGAATTCATAGTTATGTATGTTAATTAATCTATAAAATTGATAATATATATTAATATTAACTTTCTTCGTAATTTTATTATTATATTATAATATTATTTGGGAATTTTATTAATATTGAATAAGACATAAATATTATTATACATAAAAAATGTGTATATATTTTATATTTTTGTATGGGCGAACCCAAAATGAACCCAACCCTCAATTTATTTTGATCAAACCCTTGAACCGAACCTGTGAACCCTATCTCGAATCAGTACCAGGACTGGTAACTTAGGTATGAATGATGAAAAAAATGTATTTAAAAAAAACACGGTTCTGAGATTTTTTGGTGCAGTTAATCTCTTCTGTTGAAAAATGTTTGTGAGTTTTTTTCAATCCTTATTAAGTTTTCCTAGAAAAGGCGAAGCAAAAACAGAGAAGAAACTAATTAAAAAGAATGATGATATTTCCATTCTAATTAATGGTGTGGTTTCAGTCATGATTTCTCAGTTTCACACGTTCACTCTCTATGTTGAAGCACATTACTTTGAACTGGTTTTAAGTCTATTTCTGTTGCCAGTGTATTGTATTTGATTAATGGGTATAGATGCAGCAGAGAATAACTACTGTGGCAGCCTTTCCTTCTCTTCTCTATGCCACCCGTTCTCACATCCATTGGTGACTCTGCAGCATCCACCTTTGGCCCCTGAATCTGCAAAAGAAAATTATATGGTCTGTTTTTCTTTAGATAATGTATTTTAATATAGATCATATATCCCAAGGATCTATGTTCCAGTATATATATGAACTAAATCAGTAATATGCTCTATATTTTAGTAAAATTTGTGTTTCTGAAGAATATTTAAAAAAAAATTATGTACTTCTGATATTAATTTGCTGAGTTATTGCTGAATTTTTTTCAAGTTCTGAGTTTTAAATTTTTTTGGGTCGGCCAAGTAATTGCTGAGTCTGAGTTTCTCAACTATAATATTGACAATTTTGATATTGCTTGGAATAAGGAGATTGCTTGTTTCTTGGAAGCTCATGTGCTTCATGGAAAACTGACCCTCAGTTCTTGCAAATTTCTAAGCTACCTGGCTCCTTTATCAAATTCGATTTTGGTCCCCTGCAAAAATGGAGATAAGGTCCTCTATAGCTCAATCTCTAGGGGATATTTTGATGGGATTCACTACTTGGACCCCAGATCCTTTACGTTCCATGATGGCACTGTAAATTTTTGGATTGGATGGAGTGTGAATTTGGGGACTTAACAAGGTTGATGCATTTCCTGCCAATATCAGATTCTTTTGATCAATTTTTCTTTCTAGTTATTGGTTGCCTGCTTGCCTAGATTGTATAGGTTACAATTAGCTGGTGGTTTTGCGGTGTATCAAGTTATATGATTTTTTATTGAGATCCAATTGTGCAATTTAGTTCTACTTCACCCCCATACCTAGTTCCTTATTGTATATTTGTTCTAGTTTACTTCAATCAGCTGGTCCATTTACACATTTTTTTGTGTTCTGACCTAGTGACCTGTAAAGATTGGTTGAGGTGAAAACTTTCCACAAAATCAAAATTGTGATTGTTGGATCCATAGAAATGTTCATTATATAACTAGCAAAATGAGATTGGGGGTTTACCTTGGTTTGAACTGTCAATTTCTTGCATTGATTTGCTTGCCGTCTACAAAGATACAAAAGTTATGCTACTAATACTTTGAAGGAAATCAAATTCCATATTTCCCTTCGATTCTTGTTTTTTTCTGCAGGGCTTACTCTGCCACATATCCTTTTTGATCATGAGTTCAGTTATGTTCTCATTACTGTTTTATTTTTTATTTTTGTTTGTCCTACTCCTTTCAGTTATGTTCTCACTAATCTTCTGGTTGGTGTATGAATAAACGAATGTTTTGTTGCCAACATAAATTTTGGGTGTCGGCTTTGATAGGTAACCCAGGCTGTTTGCTTTTAGGACATCAAGAAAATCTCAAATTCCATCATAATTTTTCTTGCAGAGCATACCATGCTGCACATTCATACTGATCACGAGTTGTGGTTGGTTATGTTCTCATTAATATTGTTATGAGTGAATGAATGAATAAATGTTTTATTGAAAGTTGGTTGTCTTGTTAGTTATGCATTGTGATATCAGGTAGTGTATTAGTCACTTTTTGGTTATGTATGGCTGTGTTTAACGGTTAGGTTTAAAGTGATAACTGATTGGTCCACCGATAATAAGCAGTAAGTTGGAAGTTCAGCTAAGGATGTTGAGGATGGTGACATGAAAGGTTCTCAGTGTAGCCAAGCATTGCATTGTACTATAAGCTAACTTGTGCAGTAAAGTTATTGTTCTCCTTATGCGGGGAGGCCCTATTCATGCATGTGCATACATGTTCCAAACTTAGTCTGCCTTTGGCTTAGTTGTGCGGCTTTCCATTCCCTAAATGTTTACACATGTCTAAGCACCTTAATTGGTTTTGTTCTATTTCTTTGTTTTTCTTGTTTTATTGTATTTGCTTATAGTCTATGGCCCCTTTTACCCTACTTCTTTGCTATTATAATTGATGTACATACCAGTCTCTTGGACCTAGTCCTGGTCATTTGTGGACTTAATATAAGTTCTTTGTTTCTTTCTTTTTGTAATCTCCTATGTTACATTCATGGTATGTGAATCTTAATCTGCAAGTGATGTAAATGGGTAGTGTAGCATCATGGTGTAGACATGATTCTCAGTATGCTCATGGCGGTCTCATGGTTCATCCATGGCTTTAGGGCTGGCCTCTTTCTTTGAATCGAACAAGATCTTTGTCAACTCTTCATTGAGCTTGATTGCTTATGGCTTGTTTTGGTTGATTCTTGTGAGATGCTGAGATTGGTTGGGTTTTTTAATTAAAAATGGAAGTCTCTCAAGAGGAGGCCTTATTAGTGAGAGCATTTGCATCTAAAGGGGAAGGCCCTGCAATCAAGTGGTTGATCCAGAACAATCTATGTTAGCTGAATCACTAAGGCTTTGGAAAGGAGTTTTCTGTTTAGAGGTCTGTTTCTTTGTAGATTCTTGAGCATGCTATTGATTTCCTTTCCTTAGTGAAACATGAAATTCCTAAAAATCTGGAAACAGTTTTTCCTATCATTCTGAGAATATTATATATCTAATAAATTAAAGGGGGCTTAAAAAGGTGCATCCAAATTGGAATTTTTAAGGTAGTTTTAAAAATTGTAATTTCTAGCAAGTTTGGAGACCTGTACCGGTACCGGTATGGCTAATTTTCAAAGATAGGAGACGGGGGTACTTGGAGATACTATTTTTTTAATAACTTAATAATTTCCAAAAAGTATTATGACATATAACTTTGAAAACAAGAACAGTGGTAAAGTTTAACATTAACTTTAAAGTTTAAATAAACAAATTAAAATGTCAAATGCCATTGTGTTAAAGAGTTCAAAACTCACACAACATATTTCATACTAGATTATCATTACATATTTAAATTAAAAAATATTGATAGTTTGATGCTGATACACAAACAAAAAACAAAAATCAGAAATCTATCATCTACTCTTCAACGTTTTGATCATCCATATCAAGGTCCTTAGCTATGATGCTCTCTAGATAATCATCTCTCTCAAACACAAGTTCCTTTGATGGTAGTTGAATTGGGGGTAATTCATTAAGGCCATTTGGTTCAAACACTTCCTCCACCATGGCTGCAACTTCTCCATCAGGTGCAATTTGGTCCCATTTTGTTGGACCCTGTATGTACGCAGGATCAACATATGAGAGAAGATGATGTACACCAAGTTCTTTTCTTTCATTGACCCTAATCGTTTCCTCTTTATTGAATGAATATAACCATAAGTACTCCAATTTCTCTCACAATATGAAGGGCAAGCTACTTGTGAAAGCAATCTTATTGCAAATGATTGCAATTTGGGGGTTTCACCTCCATGGTTCCACCACTCTACAGGGTCTTTTTTTGCTTGCATATCATATAAAGTTTCCACTGAAGAAAAATCACCATGCGCACGTGAGAATTTATTCGATTGACTTTTCATAATTGAAACCTCCTCACCTCAATTATAAATCTTTTTTATTGCAGCCCAAAATCCTTTTATTACCTATTTATCCTCATATGGAGCCCTCTTATTGGTCTCTTGTGTATTATGCCATTTAGGATTTAAGGCATGGGCAACACAATGAAGGGTGTGTTAAGTTTGTTCCATCTTCCATTTAACTTTTCTTCTATCAAAGGATGTAAAGAAAGATCTTTTGCATTTTTTATTTTCTTGACTCTTTTACACATGGAATCTATTTCTTCATAAACTTCTCCAAAACATGGCTTGTTTGAGTCTGCAAATTTAATCACCACACATATGGACCTAATAAAGTCCACAACAAATTTAACGTCAATCGGAAAAGGTCATCAAGGACCAAACCTCTCATGTCAATTGTAGTATCCGATGTAGATTGTCTCCAAGCTGCCCATGCATCACTGACTACAGTGGAACACAAAGCTCCTTTGACTTAACAAAGAGGGTCAAGAAGAATAAAATAGGATGCAAACCATATGTCAAAGGTTTGAGAAGTCCCACCTTGACAAATTTTTGATAAATGGCTTGTGCGTGGTGATGGTTACATATAAAATTTGTATATTTCTGCCCTTTTCGATGAGGTCTGAAATCCACTGGAACTTGCGAACATCTTTGAGTGCATTATTCAACAAATTCACACAACACGGTGTCCAAAATATATGCTTGTACTTTTTTTTGCACCAACATACTTGCTGCTTTATGAATAGGGGCAACATCATTGACAACTTGGACTATATGTAATGCCCCCACCTCCCCAATGCTGTCATATAGCTGGTTATGAAGAAATTTTGCATTTTTTCCTTCCCCTAAACAATCTATTGTCTTCAAAAAATAAGGTCCTTTGCTGCATGTTACCATGGCATTAAGTAGTAGACGATTTCTAGTATCTGTCCACTCATCCATCACAATAGTGCATCCTTCTGTAGCTCACACTTTTTTCATTGGTGCAGTTTGTTGCTCTGATTGAAATTTTTCTTTATCAATTAGAGTAGTGTGAAGCTTTTCAGTCCCAGGTGGCTTATACCCAGCTGGTCCATTATTGATAGCTTGGGCCATCTCTCTAAAGAAATGTGAGGCAGCAACATTAAATATTATTCCATTTGCATAAAAGAAGCATGTAATTGCTGCATTGATTTCTCTTTGTTGTTTGAGATGCGAATATGTGGTCTCTTGTGAGATATTTGTGCTGCTGTTACATCTCTAGAAGACACATCTGCCACTGTCTCTCTATTCTGATAATGAGTTGCAGCAGTTGCCTCTATTGTTGAAGCATGAGAGGAGCCCATATTATAAAATTTCCCATCAGCCCTTTCTTGATCCCACACAACATCATATTGTTCTACCTTGTTTGGACAAGGATCAACACCTTTTCTAGGTATGTGAAGGAAACGAGCCCTCACCCTTGTGTAAGTACCTTGCCATGCCATTGGACAAAACTTACATTTGATTGTGGCTGTTCTACTTGTACCTTTTTGCCTAGGAACATGTTCACAATACTTCCAGAGTGGGTACAAGGTTTGTTTTCCCCTACTTGACATTCTACACACAAAAATAAAAAAATATCAGAATTGTTTGACAAATCAGAACTACAGTTGCAACTGCCCTGGTAGACATGCATGCAAAATGTGGAAGCATAGACTAGGCATGTGAACTGTTTGACTGTGACTGAATGCCTCAAAAAGATGTGTTCACTGTTCAGAGTTCTCGTGGACAGCAATTGAAATTTGCAGGTTATGCACAAAATATTAATGGATATGTTGCAAAATTCATGGCATCCGATGAGACCGCATTTTTTTGAGGTATCTTGTTAAACAGTTCACATGTCTTGTGAATGCTTCTGCATTTTGCATACATGTTATTGAACTTTTCAGGTTATGTACAAAATGTTAATAGATTTGTTGAAAACTTCATGGCATTTGATGAGACCACATTTTTCTGAGGTGTCTTGTCAAACAGTTCACATGCCTTGTGATTAGATGCAGCAGTCAAAGTCATTCTTCAAACTCCTCAATACTTGTAGCAGGAATAAATATTTAAATAACTTGCCAGTTCTGAAATACTTTGTCAGTAGATTACAACTCCATCAACATTGGAAATACAGAGAAAGAGAGCCAATACAGTTTAAAAATCAACTTCTACACAGATCTGAAGCTCACTTTTCAGAAGATAATCAATAACAACAGACTTATATGATTTCCAGTGCTCACTGAACAGCACCTTTATTTATGTCTGATATATGCAGTATTGAATATAGACATGCAGCTGTAGCAAATATAATGCCCAAAACAATGTTTATCTACCAACAACTAGCCACGAATAGGGAGAATAGAATGCCCATGCACAGAAAAGATTACTGTATTTTTTCAGCACCATAGAGACTCCTCACAAGCAGCAAGATTACCTACGTCCAAGGCAAAATGGTTCCCAAATATGCTGCTCCTATACGACATAAGCTTCATGACCTGCCAAGGAAGCTCAACATAGCTAACACAGAAGAAATTATATTCTGAATCGACCCAGCATTAATGATAATCACCCACAATAATAATCTCCAGTCAGCAGCTTAGGTGAAGTAAAGGTTTGATGAGGTCAATCTTCTTTTCAAACCCAAACTCTTATTTCCGAGTCCTTGACTATGCCTTTTTGCAGATAAATCAACTTCAAGTAGTTTTTTCATGCTAAAGTCAGTCTTTCAGTATTATGCCAAAAGAGATTAAGATAAGGTGGCAGAGAGATTGCAAAGGACTTCAATAATACTCCGTCAAGATTAATAAAAATTGACCTGGATTCCTCCAACATTATATAATTTGACCCATCAATATGATTCATATGGATAAATAAAGCATTGGCGTCCAAAGTCATTATTTTAATATTCACCAAACCTCCAAAGAAGCTCATGCAAAGACAAATAAAGAGCCGCTAGGAAAAACATCACGACAAAGTATTCACATTATCAAAATTCTTTCCACACCAGATATAATATTAAATTACTTCAAATAGCTATGAAACTTCCCTGAAGTCCAATAAAGTTCTCACCTGAAGAATAGAAGAATATTAATGAACCTCCATTGTCTGCAAATTTTTCTTAGAATGAAACTTCTCAAATTTGTCAAATTTTTTGTTAAAGCTCCATCAATCTAAACCTTGAAGGGTGAAAAATAAATTGAATGAATGATTCAATAATCGGATGATTACATTGAACGATATACACACGCATATATAGAGGTTACAAGACGATGTTCTATAATTAGAACATAACGTTAAAGTAAAAGATTAAAGACCTAAACACTAAATTAAGCATGAAAGCCAAATTAAGCTTAAAAGCTAATTAACTAAAAAGAAAAAGCTAAATGCTAAATAAAGCTTAAAAGCTAATTAACTAAAAAGCTAAATGACCATTAAACAAGGAACTAAATATAGGTGACTAAAATATAATTAAATATTCTAATACCCTCCCTTAATGGTCATTCTATCTACTAACTACCCTACAAAAGACATTGCAGGTCTTTTGATCACAAATGAAAAGAACACTTTGCTGCAATGGAGACTCTCCCTGGATCTGAAAAGTGTTAATGACCAAGAATACCAAAATCCATCCAACCTGATGTTGGGTAACCAAATTGAAACCTGAAACCATGATTTTGAGGAAAATCGGCAAACCCTTTTGCAGAAGAGTATCAACTCCAAAACTGACTGCAAGATACCATAGTTGCAGATGTTCACCCTGGCAGGTGCGACCCAAACTGACTGCAACAAAGCACGATTTTGAGGAAAAAACTGTCAAACCTTGAAATAGGAATCCTTGAAAAGAGAATTTACGATTTTGAGGAGAAAATCGAAAAACCAAGAAATTTGAGGTTACAAATCATCGTTTTTGTGGAAAAGAAACGTTAAAACCTAGATAATTAAAATCTTACGCGACTATCATGGATTACAAATGAGATGATTTTGAGGAAAAAATCGTGAAAACCCTCCCATGATTTTTTGTGGAAAAAATTAGAAAACCGACAGACAATTTTTCAGGAAAAAATCGTGAAAACCCCGGGACCTGTAAGACGAGGTTTGGCCTAAATCAATCTGATCAAGGCAATGATATTCAGATATCGTGAACATGCACTGTTTCCAGGTGTTGTGGCAGCTGTTGAACTTTTGACTGTGTTCCAACATGATGTTGGTCAAAGATGCCATCACAAAAATGGAGGTTGAACGAGGTCAACCTAGTGAAAGCATGAGACAGAAGAATTTGATTCAAAAATCAGAATAGAAGCAGTTGTACAAAAAATCTGAAGCCCTAGAGGAGAATTCTGGCACGAATTCCAAGGCACAAATTTCTAGGTTTGGAAGAAACCCTAAAATTAAAAAATTTCTGCAAACTTAAAACAGCATAAATGGTGCCCAGAAAACACCAAAATTCCCGACATCCACAGAATTAGCAGAAATTGTGGACAGTTTTTTAATTCCAAGGCAAATTTGCTGGCACAAAATTTTAGGTGCGGAAAATGAGGCACCCATAAAAATATGAGACTAACCCAAAAAAGCTCTTGAAAAACCCACCAAGAATCTGAAAACAGAATGCAGATCTGATGGCTCAAAAATCAAGGCACGGAAAACGATGCACCCCAAAAAATCTGATGACGACCCAGTTGAGCCTCGAAAAACCCACCAAGAATCTGCAACCAAAATAAAATTTCGACTTGAACAAAAGGGTCAAAACCCTAGTCGAAAATTGCAGAGACCCTAGGAAAATTTTCAACCTGCAAAAGAAAACTGCCTAGGAAGACAAAAAAAATCTGTTTTTAATAAAAAAAAAACAGTTTTAAAAAAAATTTCTTCAATAAAAACTTTGAAAAATTTTAATAACAAAAATCTTCAAAATTTTTTAATTTCCATGCTCTCATACCATGAAAAATAAATTGAATGAATGATTCAATAATCGGATGATTACATTGAACGATATACACATGTATATATAGAGGTTACAAGACGATGTTCTATAATTAGAACATAACGTTAAAGTAAAAGATTAAAGAGCTAAACGCTAAATTAAGCGTGAAAGCTAAATTAAGCTTAAAAGCTAATTAACTAAAAAAAAAAAGCTAAATGCTAAATAAAGCTTAAAAGCTAATTAACTAAAAAGCTAAATGACCATTAAACAAGGAACTAAATATAGGTGACTAAAATATAATTAAATATTCTAATAAAGGGCACTGTGAATCTTGAAATGAATCCACCTCAGAAATGGAATTGGGTTTTCGTGCAATCCTCCAAAACCTAGGGGTTTCCGTCCTAGGGATTATCAAACGAAAGCCAAAATCTCTCAGAGTTATACAAGAAAAATAATAAACCAAGCATACCAAATGACTCCCCCAATCCTCCTTTTATAACCTTTATCAGAACTTCTTGGAAAGAATATAATTTTAATCCATTTTAATAATAAAGTGGCCTTTAATTAATTTCCATAATATAAAGCCACTTATTAAAATAGTTGAGAAAGTATTTAATTAATTAAATGACTCCTTTAAATAATTAAAATAACTTGTCTTGTAATTTATTTATACTTTAACGACTTAATTTTAATCATTTAATTGTTTTCAAAGGTCAACAAAAGGGGACATTACAAGGATAGCCATGAATCTTGTAACAAGAATAATAATGATTATTATTTATCAAAATATAATGGTAAACTGATTTGCAAATACTTACAAAGCAAATTGTTAGTGCTTGCAGACCAGCTTACCATTTTCATGCAAGGGCCAAGTAGATAAAAGGCCAAATGAATCTCTATTATTGTGCTTTAGTCATCTGCCTTGAGTCGACATAGTCGTCTTCAATAATATCCCAAAAATGCTTGAAATCAAATTAACTTTCTAATGTTTGGCAGGAAAAATGATTTTTATATCTATTTTGGTGAGTTTTTAACTGATTTTTATTAAAAAATTGGGTTTTTGACTATTATTAATGCACAAATCATCACAAGTCCTTCAAAAACCGGCAACCATATTTTTTTGGTGAGTTACCCATTGTTGGTTCTAGCTTGTGAGTACCCACAAGTGCTTGTGAGTTTTGCTAATACTTACAAAGTTACCCATTGTTGGTTCTAGTTTCAGTTATTGCAGTACAACTTATGTGGTTGTTGTGAAAATAAGTAGCAGTATGATATACATGTTTTAACTATGGCTGTGTTGTGAGATAAAACACAAGTTATTTGGAGAAGAATTGACAACTGCATATGAAAATAATGTTTGTTGTGAGCATGAATGTAGATCACTTGTGCTAGGGCTAAATTTCATGAGGTGTAATATGAGAGCAAGATAATGTTCTGGAAGATTGTGCAAGGTGCCACAAGCATTTATAAGTGTTGTTATGTTTGCATGTGCTACCACAAGTGTGGAGCTGGTAGTGGTGTCCTTATAGGAAGTTATGAATTTACTGACAGTGTTAGGTGTGCAACTATTGATTCATAGTGTGTGATAGTAGCTATGTTTATAGGGTGTTTATCCATGTGGAGGCACTGTTTTTGGTGATATGTCATATGTGTAGTATGCTAGCATCATTATATGGCTGGAATATAGTTGAATGTCTCTTGGTATTCCATGTGTTGGTTGGACAATTAAACAGTTGGTATTCCCATGTGCATGTCTATATGCATCATCTTGTATGATGGTGCCAAGGTTGGATGATTGTACAAAGCTGTCACTGATAGGTAAGTCCTAAATTTACATTAACTTTGAATAAATCTTAATTTTCCTAAGATACCGGTTCTTTGCAAAATGGGCTGGGTCTGGGTCCTGGTTCTTGCCCGGTCCTGGTTCTCCCTGGGTTCTGCCTGGGTCAGGACCCACAGAGAACCCAGCCACCTGGGCAGGACCCGGGAGGAACCCAGGGAGAACCCAGGCAGACCTAGGAGAACCAAGGTCCGTAGGTTCCCAAAAACGGGGCCCACGGGTCATAAAAACACAAAAAACAATAAAAAAATACCTTTTTAATATTTTTTTAACACCTAAACCCTAATTTCGCCCCTTATGATGCATGGAATGCATTAAAACATATATATAATTTTGATGTTTGAACATATATATTAAGTAAATATTCACATATATGGGATGTTACCCTAATATATGCAACTGCAGAAATATATATATATATATATATATATATATATATATATAATCTTATTCAATAAATAACTGTTATGAGTGAATCCCATTAAGATTTTTTTTTGCAGGATTCAATTTTTACATCATCCATTTATCAGCAATATATTATGTTGATATTTTAATTTTTTGGGATGCCAGCTATCTATTTTGATATTATATTTTTTGGGACATCGGCTATCTAAATGTTTTTTTCTTAACTCGCTCATGCCATTGCATGCTCCTTGTTATCACTGCAGGTAATACTTCTTGACGTAACCAGTCCATTTAAGTGCTTCGGAAGATGTGTAATCTTTGTCATTATGACTCCATGTTTGTGGGAATGATCAAGGATTTTAAAAAATTAATTCACTTATCCTTTGTAGTTAATTAGGATCACATGAGTAGTTATTGTGCCAATTTATGCAAGAAGTGAAATACAATCAGGTGAATGCTATAGAGATTTATATACAAAATTTATTAGAACCTCATTAGTTTCACAGTTACAAAACAACTAGTAACTTGGCAATATATGGATTTTCTTGTATATGGGTCTATGCACTGAACATGAATACACATAGAATTTATTTGTCATGCTATAAATTGGTATGGAAGCTATCATTTATAATATTGGTTCTGTTTCTGGAACAGATGCGGGCAGTTGTATTACTCTACAATTATTACCTTCGAAAAGAATTTCCACAGCTTGAGTTTCTTGATGCATTTGCATTTTGCAAGAATGCGGTAGTCATGTGTGCAAAACTCATAGCATACATGGGAGTCTTGAAGGGCGCTGGCACTAATCAATTGGCATCAGAATTTGTTCAGCGTGCTACAATAACTGAGAAAATGGTTAAGGAGGCCTGTGATACCTGTGAAGCATTGGAATCTCCAAGAACAATCTCTGATATAAATACTTGGCCAGTCTCAAAAGTTGCTGTATTTGTAGTAGATGCTGCATATGAGAGGTGCATCCTCATTTTTGGCTCTGTAACAAGAGGAGTTTGGTCTCTTGTTGAAAAAGATGTTGATGGCTTTGATAGCTTACATGGATTGACGCTAGAGGATGCAAAGAAAAATAAAGAGAGAGGTTTACGTAAGAGGCAACATGGAGATATGCCAAGTGGAACAGTGATCAATGATTTTAAAAAGCTACTGTCACTTGCCTTTTCAGCTGTTACAGAACAAACAGGTACCTCAACTTATTTACATTCCATTTTACATTCAAACTAGTATATTTCAAAGTAAGGCAATTGAAGATAATAAAGAAGACATTAAATATCTATATCATTAAATGTCTTAAAACTAATTTCTTGTTGATGCACCACTCAAGTTTTCTGAAACATCAACCATAGAAGACCTTTTTTTTAACACTTTGGACTGCGGAAGTATCAAATCCCAAAATTATTCAGTTGTTTGGTGATGTAGCCATTTATAATTTATATGATATCTTGTTGTTACACGTGTGTGCAATAAAGGATGTATGCATTCACTTATCAATGTTATCATGGAAAGTGCCTAGCAAAGCAAAAGTGATCCCTATATATGCATCAGCAGGAGGCTTCAATGGACATCTTGATTATGACAATTAACAGATGAGAATTCTTTTTCATAAATAGATACTTGATCTTGAAATGCTACATTGAGAATAATTCTCATATCAAGAGAATAATGCTACTTTGGTGGAATTTTGGCAATTTAATCTTATCTTGCTTTGGAAGAAATGTATTGTTATATTTGAAAATGTGTAAAGTCCATAATGATTTTTATTTTTTAACAGGACTCAACAAGCAGGATTTGCAAGCGGTTTCCTATTCCTTGGTATATTCATTAACAAAAGCAAAGACTAGCTGTCAGTTATTTATGATGCGCTGTATCAAGGACAGCCCTCTCAAGTCTACTTCTTATACGGAGTGTAAATGGGTTCCAGTTGAGGAAGCTCTTGGCAAGTATGTTGGATAACTAATAAATTTAGTAATAATTTGTTTTATTTGTTTGTCTTGAAAGATTCAGCTTTATCGTATGTCTGTATTTTATCCAAATATACCGAGGAAGATAATGTTTATCCTTTTCACTGGAACTTAGTGTTTGGAACCTTTTTCAAATGAGTTTTTTTGGCCCTCTTTAGGGGACTTGTCCAAAGTTTAGCTTTTAAATACAATTGTATAGACATTTTGCTTAATATCTCTATATTTTGAAGCATTTTTTCAATGATGTTTCAGATGCACCCAGCTCCTTCTGAAAATATAACTGCATCCATTAGCTTGTTTTGTCTATTGCAGTGTGGGAGGGGCTTTGCTTGAAAACGTACACTGTAGCTATGAGACAGGACCAGCAGTTTCCTATTTTCATCTGTGGCCATATTCTGATGCAATTCACAATTGGTTGTCAAGGTAAGCAAGGGTTAGTTTTTTGCACGGGGGTATTTTATTTACTAAAGCATCTATATGACTGTCAGCATGATGTGTGCTTGTGTTAGACCTTGTAGCTTTTTCATGTAGGGTCATGCAGCAGAATATTGATGTTTGTTGCATTTTCTAGTGAGCTTGTACTACTCGTTTTTGTTATAGGCCATGGTTTGTTATGAACGGGCAATTTGTTAGTTTACTTTTACAGGAAAGACTCAATTGATGTTGAAGGAGTTCCAGAGGCATTTGGGAATGTAGAGCACATTGAGGATCAAAAAGTTGCATCAAATAATCAACACAATCTTGCACAATCTTGCAGTGTTAACAGCTCCAAGCTTGAAACTTTGGCACCAAATGTTATGTGTATGAATCATGAATCTCTTAACACCAATGCAGATTTCCCACAGGATCCCTTGGATACTGGCAAGGCAGTTAAAAATGGTAACCGACAGCTTGGGTCTGTAGTTGACACTGGTAGGCATCAAACCATATACGAGTCTAAATTTAGTCAGAAGCCTTTGTCACTGGCGAAACTAAGTTGCGTTAACAACCATAGATGTAGTGTATGCAGGTAAAGCTGCAAGGCAGTTTTCTGACAAGAATCTGCATTCAATGCAGCATGCTAATGCTGCAACTGAGCAGGTTTCATCACCTTTCAGAACTGGACTGCATAATAGAAGTACCATGGTATGTTTATCTTCTTTGGCACATCATTGTTGTTGTTTAATGACTGGCTTGTACCAATATTATTGTTCTGCATAAGGATTGGAGGAATGTTACATTAATTACTCTGCAATGGTGGCAAAATGTTACAGTTATGTTCCTATTATTTTAATTCTCTACCTTCTTATGCGTTTGTTGAGTGTTTTTAAATCATAGTAAGGGTAGGCTCTAGTTCTCTTGTTTTATCATTCATCAAATAGAGAGCTTTACTTTTCCTTTATACTAGGCATTGAAGTCCTATGTTGTATCTGTACTACTTGAAGCAGGTAAGGTATAATTTCAGGCAATGATTAAATGATGACATTGAAATGTTGGAGTTGGAATAGGGGGAACAGGATCTTGCATTTTAGTTGTAATTAGCAGTGTTCCACGGGCGTTGGGGATAGGGGGACGGGGGGACCAAGGACCTAAGTTTGGGGACGGCGGCGGGGGGGTGGCGGGGTGGTGATGCTGATATAGTTATACATATACATATAGGACTTGAAAAACTAGTTTTGAAAAGATGTATGATAGTATTACAGTATAAGAATTACATTTCAAATGAGACGATAGGAAATTTGAAATACTAAATCTAAATACCAAGATTTCTAAGTTGTGTTGTTATATGGAGCCTAATTAGATTCGGAGGTTAGATTTTCCCTACTATCGGCACGGTTTCCCCCTATATTTTTCAACGGGGGTTTGGGGGCAGCGCCCCCAAGTTGGGGTCAAGGGGCAGTGCCCCTTGCGCGTTTAAAAAAAATACTCTTATTATTTTCTAAAGGCGTTGGGTGTTATTTTTCTATTGGCCCACGTCTAATTAGAGTTAACCCCTTAACCCCCCAAAAACTTAAAAAGTCACTCTCTTTTTTAAATTTTAATTTTAAACATTGCATATATGTGGGGGCGACAGGAGACGTCTGGGCGTCTCCTCGTCCCTTGAGAGACGTCTGCATGTCTCTCGAAGGGCGGGGACGTGTTGTGCGTTGCACACGCTCCCTGTCGCCGATAGAGTGCCCCTTCCCTTTTTTTGAGCCCTTCGTCCTCGCCCTGTTGAGTTTCGCGCAGAGCATCTCACGTCATTTCGAGCGAGTCCGTGACCCGTCCTTGAAGTGATGATGTTGAAAGAAAAGAGCCGATGATTCCATCAGGCTAGTCTAGCTCTCGGGCACAATGCCAAGAGTTTGTTCGAAATTGTGAAATCGCCTTGGATAGGCGTAAGGTGATATCGCCAAAATCGCTCTAGGAGTAAAATTTTGGACTTTCAGGCCAAATTGAGAGAAATTTCAAAATTTGTTAAGATCGCCAAATGGGCCAAGGGTCCGAAAATGCCTTAAAATTCCAAAACCTCCAAAATCCGAAATTGCGAAAACTAGCGAAAACTGGTCCAAGGTCCGAAATTTTACTTAAGTTGCCAAAATTGCCTTATGGGCCAAATTTCGGACCCAGAGGCCAAAATTTTAAAATTTCAAAAGGTTAAAAAGTTGCCAAAATTGCCCAGGGGGTCGAATTTCGGACCCTAGAGTCAAATTCTCAAAAAATTCAAAAGTTAACAAAACTGGCAAAAGGTCCGAAAATGCCTTTAAGTTTGCAAAAGACCTCCCAAAGGTCCGAAATTCACTTAAGTCATCTAATTTTGGACCCTAGGGCCGAAATTTGAAAATTTGTATGAGTTAGCAAAATATGCCTTAAGGTCCGAAATTTGGATAGGTTGCTAAAATCGTGAAAAGCTTCGAAATTTGCAAAAATGTCTAAAACTCCGAAAATCTTTCAAATCGCAAAAATTCTCTTAAGGTCCGAATTTGTTTTGAAGTTGAAAAGGGGCCTTAAGGTCTGAAAATGCCTTTAAGTTTGCAAAAAACTCCCCAAGCTCCGAAAATTCGATAAATTCGCCAAAAGATTTTAAAATCGGGAAATTCCAAAGTGTGCCAATAGTCCGAAGTTTATTTTGAGTTGCAAAAAACGATGCATGGTCCGAAGTTCTTTCAAAATCGCAAACGTTAAAGCGTCCAAACTTGTTTTAAAAACCCCGAAAATTGCCTTATGGGCCGAATTTCGGACCCTAAGGGCAAAATGGGAAAATTCATATAAACTCGCAAAAAACGGAAAGCCCTTCCAAAATTGCCAAGGTCCGAAGTTTGGACAGGCTGCGTGAGTGCCGAAAATCGCGAACGGAGGGAGTATTGCGCGAGGGTGGAATTAGAGAGTTTTAAAGATTGCAAAATCGTCCAAAAATGCCGAACTTAGGCGACAAACCAAATGGTGTGAAAAGCGCAGTTTAAAGTTTGCAAAATCCCTCCATTCCTCCGAAGATCACAGCGCCATAGCTCCGAGGTTTGCCATAAATCCTCAAAATTGCAATGCATAGGGCAAATAAGGAATTCGAAATTGGTAAAACCCCTCCATACTGCCGAATTTTGCGTAAGGGAGGATCACGTTCGATTTTGAAAGGGAAGCCAGAGAGTATAAATTGCATTCAAGGTAAAACTCTGACACAAACCATTCCAAACATTCAAGTTCAGATTACCAATTGCCCAAGGTAAAATTGCTTAGTCTAAAAATGACAAATTCTTTTCAAACAACAACCGCGAAAATTTGAATTGAAGGATAACCGTTGAAATTCCAAAATTTGCAGAATTATCCATTCGCCTTTGTGTAGCAAGTCGGGCAATTTCTCGCCATCCATTTTCATCAGGTAAGTACGCTTTGTCTCTCTTGATCATCTGAAATGTGTTTTTTAAAAATTGGATGCATGCCTGTGCAAAACTGATTAGAGTGCTTAAGTCTTCAAAATTCACATTTTTTTCCGATTATTAAAGCATCATTCAAAGCAGTCGAAAATTGGAATTTGCTCCTAAGGTTTAACCAGAAATTGAATTTTCAAACTTAGGAGAATTTTTCAAGCTTTGTCCCTTTTGAAAATTAATCCAAAATGCTTAAGTATAAATTCGCGACCAAAAGCTTCATGAATAAATGTTTTGCTCAATCAAGCTCTCAGCTAGCAATGTCACTCTGTTTCCAATCTAAATTTTGAATTAATCCTTGAATGCCGACATATTCTCTATCTAACCCGCCTTACTTCTTTTATATCACCTCGTAATCCGCATCTCGCTGTGCAGGATAAATGCCTAAATCGGCGGTAGAATCATCAAATACGCTTGCTACAGTCGAGACATCGCGAGCATCCAAATCAGATATCCCACGCAAAGTTGAAAGGATGAAGTACCAGTATCAAAGAGGGGGATTGAGGGACTCAAAAGTTCAGAGCGTCTGGGACAATGTCGGTGATATCGACCTAGGCCATATTGACATTCAGGACTTCAGGAATCGGGTCTTCTCCCCTAATGCATATGGCAAGCCTAGACAGATGGTAGAAAGTGGCATTGCCCAAGCGGCGGGATTTCCTCCAGCAGTACAGAACTATGAGTTAGTGGTAGAGGCTGCCCGACATTATCAGCCAGGTTCCAGATTAGTGCTCCTCGAGAATATGAGTCTCGCCAACTTCACTCCTGAGGCCATTGGCGACGCATTCGACATTCCCTTCCCAAACAACCCCACGGCCACGACTATAGATGAAGCACAGGGGGCATATGATATGAATCTGGCCAGATGCAGAACACTGATCAATGAAGAGTGGTACAAGGAGAGAAGGCTTCCAAGTGCCAGAATTGGGAAAAAGACCCCCAGGAGTGACTTTCACAATGAGCACGGGGATATGGTCACATTATTCAGCCGGGTTATGGGACTTCCTAAATACAACTACTTTGAAGAGTGGATGTTTTATTTCATAGAGCAAGTCTTCGCTGGGAAGTCTAAGTTCGACTGGGCCCAGATCATAAGCGACAACATCCACACTCAGCTGATAGAGCTTGAAGCAAAGAAATACTTCACTATGACCTCTTACTTGGTCTACATGTTCGCCAAGAACCAGCCGTTGCCAGGTTTGATAATGAAAGGTGAAATCGGGAATGGGCCTGGTCAGGTAAAGGTTTATGATTGTTACCCACAGCTGCACTACCAAGATATAGCTCAGAGAGAAAAGAGCAGCCCAGCTTATGCAGTTGGCCAATATGAGCGCGCCAATGACGCCTTCACAATGCGCTTGGTCAGGCTAATGCAGGGAGGATTACACATAAGGCTCTCAGAGCAAGCTACTATTCTAGTACAGAGATACGGGGCCTGGTTCATCCAGTTCCCAAGGTTCTCCTATATCCGAATAGCGGGCTTTGACGGTGCCCCTCTCCGATTTCCACGGTACCCAACAGACAAAGTAGTTCTTATGGAGGTCGCAAGGCAGTCACGTCCGACTGACATCTTACTCAGAGAAAGCAAGCAGGCTGGATTCACGTTCCCCATGATCATAGGCAACTAGGACGTCCATCTGAAGACCCCCACCCTAGCAGAGGAATCCCTCACAGAGCTGGCCTCATATGGCCTACAAGAGCATTTTCCGAGAAAATATTTCGATCACGACAATTTGGCAAAGAGAGCCTATGGCAGGCGGTACAGAGCAAAGGAATCAGTTGAAGACTATTGGAAAAATTGCTCTGATGACTACGAAGTCCGGAGACGTGAATATTCTAGGTTGAGTGTGCAGCAAATGCGGCTCTTTCAATATCGCCGAGTCCCAGATCAACTCGCAGATTCAGGGAATTGCCTCCAAGTCCGAGAATTTGAGGCAGTAAGGCATCTTTTGCCAGGTGTTGATTGGTCCCAGGACCCAATCACTAATTTTGAGGCAGTCATGGCAGCCCCAACAAGATATATAGACCAATGGTTACATCAGCAAATTGAGAGGCTAATTCATGAGGGAGTCCAGTTCACTTACCACCTAATGGGCAGCCTCGATTCTCAGTCTTCCGAAGATGAAGGAACGTCCAGTGCACCCAGGGAAGAAATTGAGAAACCTGAGAAGAGAAAAAAGGCTAAGGCTTGTAGAGGGACTCGGACGTCCAAGAGAACAAGAAGGGAAAAGATTCCTATAAGAAGTCCAGAGGTCACTTCATCATCAAAGGATCCTAGTTCGTCTGACGATGTAGTAGAATTAGATTATATACCTGCTCCGCCTTCTCAAAGTGACATTGATGCGTTTGGAACTGATGATCCTCCCGCACCCGACATGTTAGAAGCTGAGCTAAGGGCCATTGAATAAACCCAACCAGGGAACCAAATAGAGGAAGGAGAGATTCCATCTATTCAAGGGATCGAAGTGCATGAACCCACCCAACATAACCGTCATGAACTGCTGCTCCATAAAACAACCAAAGATGACTCTATCGTTGAAGGAGAGCAAAGGGCAGAGGAGACCCGGGAGCTCGAAAGGACTGAAGAGCAACCATCACACGAAGGCGCCAGACAACTGTTCAGTGAAATGGGAGAAAGTTCAGCTGCAAGGAACCTCCTCCACCCCTCCGGTAACAGAACAACTGCAAATCTGTGATGAGCCAGCTGAAAACCTCAAAGAATAGAATGCAAACTTAATCATATCATCAGCCCAAGCAGTGCCTCAAGAATGGTTAATTGCCAGAGCCCAGTGCAAGGCCGCCACCAAACCACCTATCGACCTTGAGGACATATTCTCACGCATAGACCAAGCTAAAGCTAAGGGGAAGAAAAAGCCCAAGGCATATTCCAGAATGACTAAAGATGAGCAAAGGAACTGTACTCTCCACATTGCCACCCCGCTTGTAGACAAGCCAGCAGATCAGATTACATTGGCAGATTATAGCATCACGATTGTCCCGATTGGACGAGCCACTAAGGAGCAAGAAAAAGAAGAATTCAAGGATTCAATGCAGAACATACTCAGGCAACTTGAAGAGATAACAACTGAGAAGGATATGTATCGGGCCTATGCTGAACAGGCCGAAGGGTACATCGATCAACTCCTAAGACCATTACACAATGCCTCTGAATCCCAATTTCCCCCGACAACATTGGCACAGAGGACCACAACAAAATTTGAAGGAGTACGAGACACCGCAAGGGCTGTCAAGGAATGGATACAAGGCATCAGAAGAAGGGGAGAACGAATCCTCGAGGAAGTGAAGGAAATGGCTCGCCACCGAGAAACCATTTTGGTTAAGTTATTAGAGGTAAAGAGGGAATCCCTCCACATCCAGGAAGTGGCTGCCACTACTCTTCCCCTCATGAACGCTCTTTTCTGGACCCATGCACAGATTCCTACATTACCCACCATCGTAGATCCTCATAACATCAGCACTCTTAAGGAATGGTACTGGACTATCAACATGAAGAATGATGCGAAGGAAATCATCGATAGAGAACACAATGCATGCGAGGTAATTCTGAAAACCATAAAGGAACTTGGCAAGATAATCCTTCGATCAATGGTTTCGGGATGGGTAAATGACCAATCCGATGAAGTGATGTCGCCAGACTGGGAGGAAAGATTGGGAACAAATAAGATCACTTAGTCCACTAAGGACCTAGGCTTTGCCGGTCAATTCCACTCGGACATGTTGTGCTTTGAGCGTAATCATTCCAGTTGGCAAGATGGTCTAAAGCAGGTAGACCAATACCTCGAAGGCATGCAATATAAAATTCGCCATCCTTCTATGCCTCCATTCAGTCTGCTTTTCAAATTATGTATCAGGTTCGAGGAGTATGTTCGTGAGGAACGTGCGGTAGGTCGAGATCTCTGGCGGGAATATTTGCATGAAGAAAGTCAATTTTTGATAAAAGGATTTGAAACTGGAAAAGAAAAAGTGCTTTCCTAAAAATGCACTTTTTTCCTTTTTAAATTTTGAAAAGTGCACTTTTGGCCAAAAGGGTCATATTTGACTTTCAAGTCAACTAAAATGTAAAACTTTATGGATGCACCTTTTTGGATAATTTTGGATGAGTTTTAATTATCCTTTTTGGGTAGTTATTATTCATTTTGGGGTGGTTGTTGATATTTGCCTCCCATTTATGGGTATGGGCAGCCATGTTTTATGGATGAATCTGGGCCACTTGTTTAGATTAGATTTGGGCCATTCATCCAATTTTGGAGCCTATTTAAAGAGGACTGGTTTCCCTCATTTTGTAAGAAGTTCTTGATTTGCTGCAAAAGCTCTGGCGAAATTTACAGGATTTAATGCAAAGTTAAGACTGTTTCCAAATTTCCTTGTGAGTGCATGGTCTCCTTCTTCATTAGTTTAGAAGTTTTTTCCAGTTATGTTTATTTCCTTTATATAGCATTTTCAAACAAACATCTGACAGAATCCTCGCAGTTCACACCATTAGGGAATGGCTGATTGCCTTTCTCTCTGCATGGTTAATCTGAACCTTTCACATGCTTAGTTCGGTTATTGAATACTCAATATGAATGTAAAAGTTCTAATGTTGTAGCTGATAACATGAAAATCCTATTTTCCTTTGAAGATTGCACCAGATTTATGCGAATATTGTGCTTGAGTAGCTGGTGATGCTTAGTCTAGTTATTTGGAGGTGTCCGTCTGTTTACTGAATCTGCTATCTTAGTTAAAATTTATATTTCATGTATCTCTCTCTCTCCCTATCCTTCCCTCCTTTTCCCCTTTTTTTATCAAGCGAATTCGCATTTCCATTGAAAACAGTATCAACTCAATTGAAATCATTTGATAAGAAAGATCATAAAGATTCTAGGGAACTTATCTATCAATCGCCTATCTCACCGTAAGTCCCCCTTGTGTTTCCAGCATAAACACATCAAACCACTGAGAAATCCCGCAGTCAAGACCTGACAAACGAAACCTTGAGGTTGTCCCCTTTGATCAAACATAGAAAATAGCATTAGGGACTTCCTTATCTCAAGAGAGGATAGGATACTCAGCTGGTTTATTCTATTCTGCGTTGGCTGTATGGAGTTTGCAGCAATGCGATTCTAGACACGTCAACAGGACGTCTCTCAAGGAGACATGGAGGTGTCTCCATGTCTCCGGTGGCGCTTGGGTGGCGGTGGCGGTGGCGGGACGGCAAGGGACGTCGCGTCCCCATCCCCCTGTCCCGGAGACATCCCCGTCTCAGAGACGCAGCCAAAAAGGGGGGGGATGCGTCACCGTGGAACACTGGTAATTAGTCTAATAAAAATATGATTAGGCAATACAGCAGGGCCTAACCTTTTCTTAAGTTAATCTAGTATCCCATATGGGGATTGCTTGATTTCCTGTGTATGTGGCACACGCTTATTGGGCAGAACATTTATGAAAATGTTTTTCAACTCATTACTTTGTAGAAGGGAAACTAGCACTGGTGCCTGGATAGCGTTATTTTATGACAACTCTGTGAACCAATTGCATTTCTTTCAAAGTCTGTAATTCTTTTTTTTTACTTTATTTTCTTTAATGATTGATATTATATCCCTGTTTGTAGTAAAATATTTGTTTGTGATTTTGTTATTTATTGATAAATTACAGAGCTGACATGCTGTTAGTTGTTCTAGATCTTGTACATAGTACATGTCTGATACTTTACTGTGCAAAGAAATTTGGTGAGCATTAAATGGTATATATCATATATCAGTTTTTTGGGAAGGTATCTCATGTGAGGGAGACAGAGTACTCTTTGTCTCTGTTGTAGTCACCTTTTGATCATGATGACCATGGTGGTCTGCATAAAAAACAAATAGCTTAGCTGCTTTAGCGAATAAAAGCAGAGCACGAATAGGTGATAAATTAATGTGTGTTCATGGTCAGTAAATAAGTGTGTTGATCCACTAATTTGTGTTGCTGGTGTAGATGTGAAATGATTGGTCAGGATGGAAAAGGGCTTGACCAGTTCATGGAATTAGCTTGTATCCTCTACTAGTGAGACCTTTCGTATCATTTTACAGTTCACTTTATGGAGAAGTTTGCTAGAATCTTATTGGATTTTTTTTTTAATACTATTTTTATGCAATGATGCTGTCTAGAAAATATTTGGAAGAACAGGTGAAGATCCTTTAGCTGGAAAACATTATTTTATGTGATATGTTTAGATACCTGTGAATGACATTTTGTCAATTTTACAAATAAGTTGTAATATAATTTTTGGGAAATCAGTGACATGTTAGCATTGAGTCTATTTTAATGATCCATCTTTAACGAACAATGGTTGATAAGAACTCATCTCTCCCAAGCTTGAATGGTCCAATTGTAACCCATTTCATCTAGGTGAAAATCATAGGGGTGAAAATAAAAAAATCTTGGAAAGCCACCTATCCCAGTACTTTTATGGCTCCACTGGGCACACTTAATTAAACAGTTCTCTACACAAGTAGGCTTGCAAAGCCTTGCTACCCCATCTGTAAAACGTTCTACCAAAGTTGTGCCTTATGGCCAATTCATTATGCAGCTCATTACCTTACATTTTTATGCATTTGGTGGTTTTTTAGTGCACAATTATGTAACCATGTTTTGGGAATGAGAAACATTTTAATATGGAGTCAGTCTTATTAACCCATCTTTCACTGTAATGAAATTACTGTACCTCATGAACGAAATAGCAGTAAAACTCGAAATAGCAGTAAAACTTTGCATTTAAATAGAATGCATATGCAGAATAACCACCACACTTTGCAAGCAATAGCATAATAGAGCTGGTCCATACAATAAAAGAAAAATGAATGACATTATGTTGAATATCTAACAAAGCCACTTTAAAGGGGCAACCTTACAATGAGAGCAGATTCTTTAGATACAATGCTGAATAGTAAACAGCTACCTCCCGTTTATAGCATATTTAAGCTATTGTGACCACATAATATCAATTAGGATGACCATTTCATTAATTTTTAAATCTAGAAATAATCAAATGACCAAGTTGCACATGACACAACTTGACACTCCATTAGATGATACTATAATGTCCTTGGCAAGCATTTGCTCAAATCCACAAGAAAGTTATGCAATAGCTAAAAACAAGAACAATGGAATTGAATAGAAAGATAATAACTGGTAGTTGATCAAATTACTTTAGAAGCAAAGATATAGAATCAATCAATGCCAAACTAGTAGAGAGTGATTGCATATTTCGATCAAGCCAAATTGGTTGAATACAAGTGGAAATGTGTCAATGCCAAAATTGATAAACTATATCACCTGATTTCGATACACGCCTAGCTCTGGAAAATAAAATAGATTCAGTGGATAAACTAACTAGAATCTTACAATTAAAGTCGGTATCCGGCAGTGAATTGTGCAGGATCTTATCAAATACATCCAACTGTTGATGGTAACTTGACCAGTTATTACAATATCAGAAAAGATAAGGATTGAGATTTTCATACATTATTATAATCAAACCAGTAGCCACAATCTGAATCGTGATTAATTTTTTAATTCATCAATTGCATCATAATAGGATAAACTCCATACCAAGAGTATAAAATAATGGCATACCATGGAAAGCTGGACAGAGTCTGAAGCTGAATGTGATCTGAAACTGATGAAAATTGCTGATGGATAACTGAACTCTGAAGTATTGTAATTGCTGTTCTGTATCCTCTAAGATGGAAAAGTATGGCTTAGATTAATTTATGGTGCCTTGGAATAAATCCAAATTAATGCTGTTTCAGTACCAGCAAGAGATTGAGTGCTGTTGAAGACACTGTCGAAGGTTAATCAACAGTGATGAGGCTATTGTAGACTCCAGCAACCAAAAAGGAGCTGGAAAAACCTGTCTATGAATGATACGGTCACTAAAACAGCCCAGCTTCATGCCAAATGACTGAATTCAGTCAGCAACAGGGGCAGTTATCAGAAATAACACATAATAATGACAATAAATCCAGCGCTCAGACTTATAAAAGTCATACATCGATTATGACTTGTATGGCCAGAACAAAAACATATGGCCTGGTAAAGGAAAAAGACTTCAACAGTAATCTGCACGAAACATTCATTAAAGACCAGCAAACATAATATTTGATTTCAAATAGAATTTGATGAATTTGATATTGAACAGCTAAATTAGGGTGCTGGTTGGTACTGCCTACTGAAAGCAATATAGCTAGAGTGAAATTGTATGACTTGCTATAGATTAAAAATGGTACAACCAACAACAATAGGTTAATCACATGAAAATCAACTAATAAAAGAGCAACAAAATGACATAACATCACCTTGCCAACTCTGAAATCTTCACATAAAATTGAAGAATTGAAATTGGAAATCTTAAAATTGAAGAATTGAAATTGGAAATCTTTATCTGCTGGAGAATAATAGCAATCCTTGTGTGGAAATACACCGTAAGGTCTGGGTGGGTTTTCATCCTTGAAACCAACAATATCAGAGGGTTTTTGTTTTCAGTGAAGAAAAAACAACTCATGTTTATTCTTGGAAAATGAAATTGTTCAAATGAGCAAGGATTTTCTTGAGACAAGATGGCCCTTATAACTTTTCAAAGCAAAATAATAGATTTTTTAATTTTTATTTATTTTACTTTTCCCTCAAAGTTATAAAATAATAAAGTGCGTTTTTTCACTCACATTTAGGAAGATGGGCCTAGTGACACTTTATGATTTACTTTTATTTTTAACTTATCTTTTTGAATAATAAATATACGTTATTTTTTTAAAATATATTGTGAAGTTACTTTTTGACAACTTAAAATTAGAAAAAAGGGGACTTGACAAATACCGAATAGACTAATGACATAACATGCTTTCCTCTTTAAAAGTTTAAACATAGGATCATCCTCTAATAGTCATCATCACTAGATGAAGTATTCTATGATTGCTCTTATCGTTAACGTCCTAATTGTTGTCTAGAGAATTGCTTCAAGTTCCAATACAATACTAATTTCATCATCTTCTAGTAAATTGATTGGATTGGAATCTTTTTGCCAATCACTTTCTTTGAACACAATATATGAAAAATTGATTGTACTCTTGTGAATTGAGATAATTCTAATTTGTATGCCATGTACTCTTGTAAACCTCATGGAGCTATGATACTTGGGTGCCAATTTGTATCTTTTTCCCTCTATTTTAGAGGCATATATTGATATGGTTGTAAGCTCAAAGAGACCCTCTCTATTACTTAAAAGTTTCTTTCACTTTGATGTTGATGATCTTGCTGTTTCTCTTTGTCATGTGTCATGGCTAGGTTCCCCTTGTCCCTATGGAGTACTTTTTGGTGCTAAATATGATCTCTAAACATGAAGCTTTGATTGGACTTTCAAGAATTATGTGATTGATGGTGCATAAAACTGTATAGGGTAAAATCTAGAAAGAAATGGGGAGAATGTACACAAAAACAAACTCATATTTCAAACCAAATCAAACGTTAATTGATTAGTGGAGAGATATTAGCCTAACTTTATTTAATTAATTAGTGAATAGGGAATTAATTAAATTTGTTTATTTAATTAGAGAATAGGGAATTAGTCTAATCAATTAAATTGTTTAATTAATTAATGAGTTGAAAATTGCGTACATAAATAAACATAATTCATTCAATTAATTAGTGATTGGTGTTTAGTCCCTTAAGTGTCGGTTTAATTCACACAGTACATAAAGTAATACACAAACAATTATTCATAAAGTGCTTAACAGAAGATCATAGAATCACATAGGTAGAAAGATATGTCCTTTATTGCATTCTAGAAAATTTAGTACATGATCATTACTACCGGGCTTCCCTTACATGGCATATATACTACTTGGCAGTTGGCCGAGGTGCCAACTGTCATAACTAACACGAGAACCCACACGACTGACTCATTACAAAAGTATTATTAAAACATAACTAAGAGTATTATTCTTGTTTGCCGCCTAAAATCAGCCCCCCCCAAAAGTAGTCGTCTTCTAGACTATTGAAACAAAATGAAAGCTAATCAAATAAAAAAAACTAACTAGAACTAATGCTAGAAGGGATGAGAAGGTGTCCCTGGCAGTACTGACGACTGGGAAGTGCCCGCTTGCTGGTGAAGATGTCGGAGGCGCTGCGTGGCCACCAGCTCCCCTTCCCTTGCCATCTTAACCATGTGGGCTGCCTCGATCACCTTGTTCCAAGCTTTCTGAAGCTCCTCCCCCTACCCATGCAACTCCTCCTTTTCTGCTAGGCTAGCCTCCGATCCCACCACCTTGGCCACCAACTCGGCCTTCTCCTTGCTGCTCACTTCTAGGTCCTGGACATACTTGGCCATTGTCTCCTCCAAGGATGTGACCCGTGAGTGTTCCTGAGCCATCTACTCTTGGCTCTTTTGTATGTGGTGAGCCAAAGTTCTCCTGGAACGCTTGGCTTCTCATACCGCCTGATCCCACTGTGCCGTCACCGCTTCCATCCTCACTACTGTCGTCCTTCGGTACTTCAGGACCAGGTCTCAGAAGGCCGTCTCTATCCCACGCAGAGAGCCATAAATGCCATTCTCCTTCGTTACTATCATGTTAGCCATCCACGCATTGATCATCTCGAGGGTTATTGATTTTGGCCATCCTTTGGCCGTGAAACATTTGAAAAATTCTCCATTGTAGTCCCCCCTCACAAATGATAGAAGGCGTTCAGCCACTCGAGCAACCCTCAGATCATGCTCGAGCTCAACATCTTTCACAATGTGACCAACATCACATAAATTTTGCCACTCTTTTCAATTGGGACACGCATTGTTGCATAGTGCCGAGTGGATCTGCTGGGTTGGGCTTCTCCAAGCGAAGCACTAGTTCCTCTCCTACCTGTTCCTGTATTGCTTTGTGCTCTGTATGCTACAATGCCTTCTGGTGAGTCTGAGGATCCCCTCCTTCGAATTCCACTTCGCCAGATGGCATCTTGTTGGTGCCAATTCCGCCATGCCTGCCAAAGGAAAGTGGCAACTCTTGCAATTCCTCCACTCGTACCCTGAGGGTCTGCAAAAGCCATGAATCTATAGTTTGCTCCCGGTGGTCAAACCGTGTGGGGCTCAATTGTGCTGTTGCTACCTCCAGGCCAAAGTTCACCCTAGGTGCGGTGGCGGTGAAGCCTCCACGTCCACCACATCAATTACTTGCGTTGGCACTTCCTTCGTCTGCTCTTCCCTGCATGGTGTTGGTTGTCTGCCTTGGCCCTTTTGTCTAATGGTGTAGGAGGATTCTTGGCCACCATTACTTCCTTCGCCATGCTACTTTCTCCTACCCATTCTGCCACACCATTAGCCACTGGTTTATCTCCAACCATTTCAACTTCAGTTGTTACTTGTACCTCGACTGGAACCACTCAGAAGGTATCTTCTTCTCCACTTTCTTCATCTGACGAGGATGCCTCCATGGCATCTTCTTCACTGTCCCCGCTCTCTACATAGGCAGATTGCCCCACATCCTACCGTCGTCTTTTCCTCTGCAACTCCTCGCCAGCGGCCATGGTGTCCAAGTGGGCCCAACAAAAAATTGGTGGGTTACACAGTTCACCCTCGAAAGTGGCTGCGAGTCGTCCTTTCTGCTGGCACTCATGTGCGTATGGCTTCTAGGAACATGGCGATAGCATGGTGTGACATGTAGAATACCTTGTGCTGCAACCTTAGACATTCTTTGATGCGCCCGAAGAGAAAAGATGCCCAATTGAACACCGTACCATTCCACAGCCCGTTCATTAGGTACAACATCCACACAGCAATGTCCGACCCTCTACTTGCTCCTATCAATCTGCTCTTGATAATATCCATTATGTATCGCCATTTTGCATTTGCGAAAAAGGTTCTCTTCACATCGTGGCTACTTCCAGATTTCCAAATGCTTTCCTATTCTCCCTGTGTCAAGTCCCCGCGACAAACCAATCGGACCAGCTGTTGTTTCTGTTCCAATGTCATTGTTCTCTTGACCACGGGGCTTGCCTTGTTTGGAATCCCAAAAACTCTGGCGAACTCGGCAGTAGAGTAAGAGATGGTAATATGGCATTTGCCATACTTCACCATTGATTTGTGTAAGAGATGGTAATATGGCATCTGCCATACTTCACCATTGATTTGTGTGTTGTAGCCCGCCACCATCCCTTCAACACAGGTTCAAAGTGTTTGATGTTGAAGACAAGCATGGCCAAAATTTTGTCGACCCCTGCGCTGTTCAAAATGTGTTGATGACATTGGTATCATCCGTCTCGTCCCATCATGCTCTACAGTCACTACCATTCAAGCCTTCCCATGTCAGGGACTGTGCAGTCACGGGCTCATCTCTCTATACTCATGCCCAAACTTTTTTTTCCCTTGCTGCTTCCTGGTGTGGCCATGGTCCCTGTGTGTATCACGTTGCCTCTGTCACTGGGGTTTCCAAAACTGATTCTTGTCATACTTAGATCAATTTTTTTAAGCCTTGGTTTTGTATGATCGTACAACTTATCTACCAGATGTAGACTTGTCTTGTCAGAACCGTTATTGCAATAGTTTTCCGAGTAAATCGGATTCTGCCACATGTTTTCAAACTCCGAAATTTCCCTTGCTTGTTCATATGAACTTCCTCTTGTTTGTCCTTACAGAATTGCCCGTGCGTGAATTTCCTTCCCCCTTTGGTCACCGTATGGATTGTGCTCTTCTTCTTTCCTCTTATCATAGAGATTTCCTGTACGGATTCCTTCCAATCTTGCTTAGATGCTAGCAAATTTTTCCCTTATGTTTTGACGCCTCGTACGGAAGTCGTAGTGCTGTGTATGAAAATTTCCCTCAATGGTAGGTTGAATATTCCATACGGAATCATACGGTTCCTTCAATGTCCTTCCTCCAAGATGGATATTCCGTACGAACCTGTACGGTAGCTTCTCTTCTTGCACAACGTCTTTCCCTCGTATGTACTTGTATGAATTTTGGATGTAGTCGCCAACTTCTTCCTTCCGTACGGTGATTTCCACCTTTCGTACGGTAAATTCCTCTTTCTATACGTTAATGTTAGGCTGCCTTGTTGTCCTTCGTACGAACCTATACGATGGCACGTGATCCTTGAACCTTCCATTTTTGAAAATCCGTACGGATTTTTGTCTTGCGTGGCTCTGTACGAAATCGTACGATAGTGCAATCTGGCTTCCTCCAATCCGTACGGGGTTGCACGGTGATGTTTCTTCCCTCTTGCTCTTTGTTTCCTGCACTTCTTTCGCCTCTCCTGCTTGGTTACTGCGCTGCAAACGGGCTTCTTGAAAAATTTATAAAAGTTTTTCATTTCTAGGGTTATGGTTACAAGTATGGACCTTATAACTTTTTTACAAAATAATCTTTTCTTTACTATACGTAATTTTTCTTTTCTCAACTTAATAATATTTCTTATTTGTTTTAATTTTTCTCGAATTTCTAACCCCTCCTTTTTATTTTTACTTTTTTGTCTAATTGTCCCCAAACTTAATATTTTCTTTTGTAAATATTCCTCCAATTTCTTACTTTTTCAAGCGAGTTTAATATTAATCTTTTGTACCTTCAAAGTATGCAAGAATTTGGAGGAATTCTTGCAAAATAAAATATTAAGATAAAATTTAAAGGTACGAAAGATAAAATTTAAACTTTGTTTAGTCCTTAATGTGAGGTTGGTAAACTCACGGATAAAACAGAGATATCCCACACGTACCAACAAACATTCATATATATCAAAGCATGAGTAACAATAACAAAACAGCTATAACAGAAGAATGATATTTGTATTGAATTCCCAAAATATACTAACTAACTATCAACTACCAACTAACTACCAACTACCCCAACAGGAACCTCTCGACGACTCAACATAACAAAACATAAATACCCAAACCAACTACAAATTAACATGTGTTATTGACCCCTAACATCAGCCCCCCCCAAAAGCAAGACAACTAAGACAACATGAGCTGGAATACAAAACAAAAGACCAAGACTAAGAAGGGGGAGGAGGCGTCCCTATGGTGGTCGAAGAAGAAGGTTGTTGCCCAGTGTGGAGTCTAAGGTTCTTCTCTGCCATTAGCTGTGTTGTTCCTGTGCCTTCTTCACCATGTGCGGCCTGCAACAGTTTTTTGTCCTTCTGCTCCATCTGTAGAGTAAGCTCAGTCACTTGTGCTGCCAGTACCTGTACCTCCTTCTACATGCTGCAATGGGCCTCATAAGTAGTCACCTTCGTTTCTAGCTCAGTCCTTAGGTTCTTCTCTACTACGGCTAACTTCGCACGCTTCTCCCCTTCCTTCTTTAGTTTTGTTGCATACAATCGCTGTGTCAGCTGCTCTATTTGACTCTGTCGCATCTGCAGGTAGACATCCCAGAAAGATCCTTCCATATTGCATAAGGTGGCACCCAAGGTGCCCACCCCCTCCACCAGTCCCATGTGCATCCATTCTTGTACCATCTCCGACGTACTACTGTCTGGCCATCCTTGCTGCTCAAAGTGGCGTGCAAACTCGTCCGCACATCTAGAAGTCATGAAGTGGCACAACTTCTCAATGTCCGCGGAGTTGCCGACATCCATCTGCGCAGTCAACTGTGCCATTCAACTTGCTATATCCAAAATCCCCAGCATCTCTCCACAGAACCGTTGGAGCTAACTTGCTGGATTGCTAGGATCTGGTGGAGTGAGGTGAAAACCTGCCAGTAGTCCTCTAGACCCGCTCTACCCAACATCGATGATCTTCGGGCTCTGTCCACCACTTCCTGTTGCTTTATTCTGCTCCTCAACAAACATCTCATCCTGAGTTGTGATAGGGGTGGTCCTATGCTGTGTCTGGCTCTGTCCAACTGCCATGGTGTGTGGTGAAGGCGAGGGGGGAGGGTGAGGTGTGAGTGCAAACTGCCCCAGCCACCCATTCAACGATGCATCTATATCCTCATCCGTTGGTGTCTCTAGTATTGCCAACTCCTCCAGACCATCTCCCGTCATCGGTACATCCCTCGACTCATCCCCCTTTGCTGGTTACTAGTACCTGTCGTACTAGTATTTGCCGTACCAGTACTTGTACCCGTCGTACCAGTACCGATTTCCTATAGGACCACTTCTTATGGTATGACCGTCTCTTGAACCATTTCATTCGAACTATGTTGTACAACCTCCTCTGCCATCGTACGGTCTGCCATACTCTTGCCACCTAGGTCACTAGCCGTATGATCAGGCCTATTGGTACGTTCTGTGGCTGGTACAACTTGTGACTCGAGTATAGCTAGACTGATTTGCGGTAGTGACACCCGTCGTTGTGCCGGTGGTTCTCCTTCATTAATTCTTCGGAACAACACCCGTACTGGTCGTACGTCCCCTACCAAACTGGCCACTGTAAGTGCTTCTTGTGGTACCAAGTGTGCTGAAGAGGAAAATTTCAGGGTGTAAATTTCACCCGCGTGCTCTTCCACTGTGTTCGCAACCCTCCATGCTTTTCTTCCTCTTTCTTCTCTTCCTGTTTCTATGATTCCGCTTCCCCTTCATCCTCTCTTGCCATGTGTGGTACCATACGGAACCCCTCATCTCCACTCTCGTGCTCCTCAGTTTCTTCGGCCTCCTCGAAATCCTCGGTGCTGTTGTCATCTTCGACTTCAACGGACACGTCTAGCTTCCTCCTCTTTGCTGGCTGCGTGGTGTCACCAAGCGTGTCCAGATGGGCATAATAGTACGTGGACGACTTATTAGGTTCCACCCTTTCGCGCGGTTCAAAAGTCCCCCAAATCTCTGGCGGTACTTGCAGGCCTACAACATCTAGGAATAGGCTGATGGCATGGTGGCACATATAAAATGTCTTGTGTTCCATCTTGAGGAAATCATGAATCCTCTCCGCCAAAAGCTGCCCCCAGTAATAAACTTTGCCGCACTTAATGCCATTCATTAACCCTATCATCCAGATGGCTATATCGGATGCTCGACTGGCCCCTATGAGCCGACTTTTTACCAAGTCCATTAGCATTCTCCTTTCTCCTGGTGCGATAAAAGCATGCTTCAATCCCTTGTTGTTAGACCAGGCGCTCTTCCATTGCTCTTCTGTGAGGTCATCTCTGCATAACAAGTCCAGCAACCACCTCTTTTTCTCCTTGGTGAGCTTCTTGGCTGGTTTTGCTGCAGATGCTCCCTTCTCGGGTATACCAAATACCCTCCTGAAGTCTTTCGTCTTGAAGGAAACTCGTACCGTGCAGGCTTGGAACTAAATGATGGAAGCCCTTTCCTGACGGTTGTATCTAGACACTATGGTCCGCAACACCGGCTCAAAATCCTTGATGTTGAATCTCGACATCTGAATGGCATGGTCTACCTGTGCTTTCCTAAGGGAATCCTTTATCACATGGTCGGTAGGGGTTTCCTCACACCAAGTACAACATTTGCTGCTAGTCACGCTCTCGAAGGCTACATTCTCGACAGTGATTCCCTTCGGATCCTTCTGCACTTTTGGCCTTCTTGCTGTTGCTGGCTGGGTCTGTAGCGGTCATGGTTGCACTGTAACTACTTTGCTCTGTTTTCTTGTTTTTGTCCAGTCCTTGACCGTTATTATAACAGTCCGCAATTGTGACCCGCCAATTTGTACGGACCATTGGACCAACTGCTGCTTATACACTGTATGGATTGGCTCATATACTTCTCTCTTCTGACCATACAACTTTTTTAATGCACGCCAACTCTGCACCCAACTCAGTACAGACGGCAAAAAATTTCTCATGTAGCATTGCCTGCCGCGTACGAAATACCGTACGTATTGTACCGCAACCCTCTTCCAATTCTGTACGGTGGTCGTATAGTGTCCAATCTCCTCCGTACGGTGTCCACTTTTCCTTGTCTTCCGTACCTCCCTTGTCCGTATGGTCGTTGTGCACTTGATCTTGGCAACATGTACGGATTTCTTGTGCACGAGTTCTGGGTATCTTTTTCGTACGACCTCTCCTGATGTCTTGTACCCGGGCACTGTACGACTTCACCGTACAACCTCGCCTCAAAGTGTGCTCGTGTGGACTGTACGGCTTTACCGTATGGCTTCTCCCGAGTTATTGTATTTGAGCTCTGTACGGCTTTTCCGTACATTGTGCAATGGTCACCATACAGTTTACTTGCAACATCATACGGCTTGATTTGGCCAGTCTTTAATGCATCCGTATGTGTAATGCGTACGTCGTATGGATTTCACTCCCTTGCTGCGCCTATTGGCTGTACAATCTCTTCTAGGCTCGCTTCCTCTCTCTTGGTCCTTCTGCTGTCACATGCGCAATTTTGCTCGTGTGTTGTATAAAAATGAGCTTCTCGGGGGTTTTTATAGTCATTTGCTCTTTTCATGGTTAGGGTTAGGCTTAAATACTTTATTTTTTTACAAAATAATTACCTTATTATTAATTGTATTTTTCCCTTATTTCCATCTTAAATATGATCCCAGCCTCCAACATTTTGTTGATTTCCTCATTCACCTTGGCCGCGTAGTTCTTGTTCATTCTGTACGGTCTCCTCTGTACGGGTTGGGCTCCTAGTACGAGAGATATGCGATGTACGCACAATTCCGGTGGTACCCCCTTCAAGGCCTTGTAGGTCCAGGCAAAGTCGTCCTTTTATTCCAGGAATATCCTGAAAGCCGCTGCCTTCAGTACAGGTTCCAGTCATCCCCTACGAGTATCACCTGCAGGTCCTCATCCTTGCCTAGATTGACTTTTTTCACATCCCTTTCCTTGTACTTGATGGGTTTGTCTTGTTCAAACTGGTGGGTTGGTGTGTCATCCACCCGTGCCATTCCCTCTTGGTACCTACCGTGCTCCAGGGGAAATGACTGCTCTTCCATACCGCCACTTGATTCCCCAATCTCGCATATTTGCATCATGTGGCACTTCGGGTGGAAGACCTCGTAGTCCTCCATCTGCCAATGGAAGAGTCCGGCCAGCGAACTAGCTCCATATTCAGAGCATCCGTCCAGTTCCAACACTCCTTCGTTGGGTTCCCTTCCTCCTCTGTCTCCTTCGGAACCCCACTCCCATCTATTTGAGTCCTCCGAGTCCGAGTCAGACGACGCGAGATCTTCACTGACGGATTGATTCCTTAGGTCAATCACATACTTATGACCTTCACTCTCGATTGAGAGTGTATTCTTCTTCCAGTTATGATTGGCTCTAGCCATGATCAGCCATCCCCTTCCCAGGAGGGCGTCGTACTCTTTTCTTTCCAGTGGAATGACTACGAAGTCCAAAAGGAATTGTTGTGTCTCGATCACCACCTTTTGTGCCATGAGAGTCCCGAGGGGTTTGATGCCGTGGTGATTAGCACCGACGAGATGGAATGTTGGTGGCCAGAGAGTAGGCTTGCCAAGACCTCTCCAAGTTTCTTTCGGTAGCACTTTGACTCCAGACCCGCCATCCACAATGGTGTTTGTGAGCTTCTGTCCCATTATGTCCATCTCCACCACGACAGGTTTCTGTCCAATGCTTATCGTGAGCAGCATAGGGTCCATGGCATTCGTTCTAGGTTCCTTCACTGGAGTCGCTCTTGGTGGTTCTGTCATCGTCCGGTGTTCCTAGCCGATGGTGATGTCACCGACTGTATTTGTCAGGGCCATCCTCAATTGTGGCATGCTTTGTAGAAGCTTGGATACTCGTACGGGTATGGTGGTCTGTAACATCTGCTCAATGATAGTTTTTTCCGGTCCTGACCGGGGTGGGGTACTGGCAGTCGGGTGTGAGGCCCTCGTTCTTCTGCCATCGCCCGCTCAATATCTGCCCTGGCTTCTTGGAGTCTTTCCTTCGCCGTGCGAGGGTTAGGATACATGGCTTTCTTGTTTTGCAATCTTGTGATTGCCAATACACCTTCCTCCGGTTCTTCTACCTCCAGCATATTCACCCCTTTTTGCTTTGGACACTCTGTGTCCTCTTGATTCCCTGGACCGCACCATTTGCACAACAAACTTCCTTCGTCATCTCTATTTTGACATTCCTGCGCAAAGTGACCCCATTTGTTGCATTTCCGACATTGGATCATGGGTTGTCCCTTTGCGTCGTATTGAATTCTACTCCTTAGTGTGCTATTATTGGGCCTGTTGTTACCCTGCCGGTTGTTTCGATACCCTCCAGGAGAGGTGTCAGAGTTTGCTGCCAGCTTCAGAGGTGTCGCTGGCGGTGTGACTTGGTCGGGTTGGGCGTAGAGCACTTGTGTGCTCCGTGCTTTCAAGTTGTACGGGCATTCAGGGCAACTCCCCTTAGTGTTGTGCCCTTCTATCTTACAGTTGGTGCACCATAGTTGCTTTCCTTCCTTGCCACTTTCTTTGTCAGCCTTTAGTTCTTTCATCATCCTCATCATATCCCTTTGAAGTGATTGCATGGTCTTGAACTCCCCATTGCTGTCTTCATTCGTACTATCACCATCTCTCACCTGGCGCTTCCCTCGGGATGTCTTATTTTCACTCTCAATATCCATCGCGCGGTTGTATGCTTCGTCATACGAGGGCAGAGGGATTGCCTTCATCTTCCGTCTGAGAGACGGTACCAGTCCTTCAACAAACCATTTCTTCTTCGGGCCATCAGCGGACTGGTTCTCCATTTTGTTGAGCAGTTCCCTCAGCCTTTTGTTATAGGCCCGCACACTTTCACTTTTTCCCTTCTTGGTATTGTAAATCTTCGCCACGATTTCATTGTCATCTCGTAGGAGTTTGAACTCCTCTTGGAAAGCCTTCTTCAGATTGTTTCATGACGTTTTATACTGGGCATCTAGGTCTGTATAGCAATCAATTGCTATTCCTCGCAGAGTGGCTGGAAATGCCTTCAACCAGTAACCCTGGTCGTCTTGGCCATTTGCCTCCCAAATGGTCACGCATGTCTTGCAATGTCGTACGGGATCCTCCGACCTGTCGCCCATGAATTTTGGAGGCTTCTGTTTCTTCGGGGTGTGTGCCATTGTTTTTGTCTGGAGGGTTTTATGTAGCGCTTGGAAGTTACTATATGCTCGGAAGGTATTATGTGTCTGGAAGGTACCGTATGCTCTCGACTTGGTTGGACCCCTGTTCGCGGGGATTTGGTCACCCTCGCTCCTATAGCCCCTCCTTCTCGGGGTTTCTGGATCTAACCCTCCTATTTTGGTTCCCTCTGACAAGGACAAATTCCTGATGCCGGATAATGTTGCTTCAAAAATGTTGGCGATCTCTTCGTACAGGTCCTGTACCGCCTCCTCTCCTTGTGCAGGTCCTGTATCGCCTCCTCTCCTTGTGCAGAATACTCTGATGGGTTGCTCTGCGACTTGGTTCCGGAGTCTTCTTCACTCGACGTCAAGTGTGGGGCCTGGTCGGCAAGATCTTCCTTCGCTACGTCTACAAGTGGCAAGTTCCTGGCGACCTCCGCCAACTCCTTCCACGTACACGGCCTTTGTCTCTCCCGACTACGACTCCGACTCACACTCCGACTTCTGCTATGTTCCTTAGGGCTCTTCGAGTCAACAACTTGCCTTAGCCGTCGTCTCTGCTCGGCCTATTCTTTTATACAGAGGGATCTCCATACAACTCCCTCGTCTACTCCTCCAGTGGTAGTGGTACGTTTGTCTTTGTTTAGCCGTAGGGGCATTAAGTGCCAGGGGTACGGCGTCAGCTTGTCTCCCTTTCCTCTTCCTCCCTATGGTTCCGCTCTTCATACCTTTGGAGTACTTGTTGCCGACAGAGTTCCCGTGTAGTTTCCTCCCTTCGATCTTGGAGTGCAATCAAATTTTTGGCGAGTAACCTTGGAATACTTCCGAGCAGGTCAAAGACGGGAGTGCTGACGGTGAATTCACCACGTACCGTGCGTTCAGAGACGGCTCTCTCCTGAGCCTCCCTCTGCATGTATTGCGTGATCTACACGTCCCACAACTCTACCAAGTTTGCCGTCAATTGATCCTCTCGTGCCTCTTCCGCGGTACTTTCCTCGTGTGTGTCACTGTCTAAGACAATTAATTGCTTGTTGAATGGCCGACCCATTAATTCCTTCCCCCTATAGCCATAGTTATCTCCGGGTTCGTTCAGGCAACGACGCCAAAATGTTTAGTCCTTAATGTGAGGTTGGTAAACTCACGGATAAAACAGAGATATCCCACACGTACCAACAATTCATGTAATAGAACATTCATATATATCAAAGCATGAGTAACAATAACAAAATAGCTATAACAAAAGATTGATATTTGTATTGAATTCCCAAAATATGCGAGTACAATACACTTCTTGCCGAGGTTCCATTCATATCATATATATAGACTTGACGGTTGGCCAAGTCGCCAACCGTCACTAACTACCAACTACCCCACGGGAACCTCTTGGCGACTCAACATAACAAAGCATAAACACCCAAACCAACTACAAACTAACATGTGTTATTGACCCCTAACAAACTTGCTTGCAAAAGTGAGAAATTGGAGGAATATTTCCAAAAGAAAATATTAAGTTTGGGGATAGTTAGACAAAAATGTAAAAAATAAAAAGGAGGGGTTAGGAATTCAAGAAAAATTAAAACAAAAAAGAAATATTATTAAGTTGGGAAAAGAAAAGTTACATATAGTAAGGAAAAGATTATTTTATAAAAAAGTGATAAGGTCCATAATTGTAACCCTAACCTTGGAAACAATAAACTTTTATAAATTCTCCAAGAAGCCCATTTGCAGCGCAGTAACCAAGTAGGAGAGGCGAAAAGAAGTGCAGGAAACAAAGAACAAGAGGGAATCAAAAACATCATCGTACGAATTGGAGGAAGCCAAATTACACTATTGTACGATTCCATACAGAGCCACGCAAGACAAAAATCCGTACGGATTTTGGAGAATAGAAGGTTCAAGGATCACGTGCCATCGTATGGGTCCATATGAAGGACAAGGCAGCCTAACATTACCATGCAAAAAGAGGAAGTTATCGTACAAAAGTTGGAAATCACCGTACGGAAGGAAGAAGTTGGCGACTACATCCAAAATTTGTACAAGTCTGTACGAGGGAAAGACGTACAAGAAGAGAAGGTACCGTACAGGTTCGTATGAAATATTCAGCTTGGAGGAAGGACATTGAAGGAACCTTACGATTTTGTACGAAACATTCAGCCTTCCATTGAGGGGTATTTCCGTACACAACACTACGACTTCCGTACGAGGCGTCAAAACATAAGGGAAAAATTTGCTAGCGTTCGAGCAAGATTGGAAGGAATTCGTACAGGAAATCTGTATGACAGGAGGAAAAAAGCAGAGCAAAATCAGTATGGTGACCAGAGGGGGAAGGGAATTTGCGCACAGGTAATTCCGTATGGACAGACATGAGGAAGTTTGTACGGACAAGCAAGGGAAATTTCGGAGTTTGAGAACACGTGGCAGAATCCAGTTTACCTGGAAAACGGTTGTAGTAACGGTTCTGTCAAGACAAGTGTACATCTGGTAGATAAGTTGTACGATCATACAGAACCAAGGCTTATAAAAATTGATCGAAGTACGATAAGAATCAGTTTTGGAAATCCCAGCGATGTAGGCAATGTGATACACGCAGGAACCATGCCCACACCAGAAAGCAGCAAGGGAAAAAAAGTTCGGGCACAAGTATAGAGAGATGAGCCCGTGATTGTATAGTCCCTGACATAGGAAGGCTTGAATGGCAGTGACTGCAGAGCATGGTAAGACGAGACGGATGATGCCAATGTAATCAAGACAAATTTGAAGAGCACAAGGGTCGACAAAATTTTGGCCATGCCCGTCTTAAACATCAAAGACTTTGAACCTGTGCTGAAGGGAATGGTGGTGGGCTACGACAGGCATACACACAGATCAATGGTGAAGTATGGCGGATGCCATATTACCATCTCTTTGCCGTCGAGTTCGCCAAGGTTTTTGGGGTTTGAAACCAGGGAAGCCTTGTGGTCAAGAGGAAGATGACATTGGAACAGAAACAACAACTGGTTCGATTGGTTTGTCGCGGGGACTTGACACAGCGAGAACAGGAAAGCATTTGAAAATCTGGAAGTAGCCGCGACGTGAAGAGAACATTTTTGGGGAATGCGGAATGGCGATGCATAATGGATATTATTAAGAGCAGATTGACAAGGACAAGTAGAGGGTCGGACATTGCTGTGTGGATGCTATACCTGATGAACACGCTGCGAAATGCCACAATGTTCAATTGGGCATCTTTTCTTAGTGCATCAGAGAATGTTTAGGGTTGCAGCACAAGATATTCTACATGTCACACCATGCTATCGCCATGTTCCTAGAAGCCATCCGCACAGGAGTGCCGACAGAAAAGAGGGGTGACTTGCAGCCACTTTCGAGAGAGGATCCGCGTAACCCACCAATTTTTTATTGGGCCCACGTGGACACCATGGCCGCTGGCGAGGAGCCGCAGAGGAAAAGATGACGACAGGATGTGGGGCAATCTGCCTATATAGAGAGCGGGGATAGTGAAGAAGATGCCATGTAGGCATCCTTGTCGGATGAAGAAACTGGAGAAGATACCTTTCGAGTGGTTCCACCCGAGGTACGAGCAACATTCGAAGTTGAAATGGTTGGAGATAAACTAGTGGCTAATGGTGTGGCAGAAGGGGTAGGAGAAAGCAACATGGCGGAGGAAGTAATGGTGGTTGAGAATCCTCCTACACCATTAGACAGAGGCCAAGGCAGCCAACCAACACCACACAGGGAAGAGCAGTCGAAAGAAGTGCCAATGCAAGAAAAAGATATAGTGGACGTGGAGGCTTCATTGCCACCACCACCTAGGGTGACCTTTGGCCTGGAGGTGGAAACAACACAATTGAGCCCCACACTCACTGACCACCAGGAGAAAACTATAGAATTCGAAGGAGGGGATCCTCTGACTCACTAGAAGGCATTGGAGCATACAGAGCACCGAACAATACAAAACAAGGAGGTCACGAAGAGGAATTGGTGCTTTGCTTGGGGAAGCCCAACCCAACAGATCCACTCGGCACTATGCAGCAATGCGTGTCCCAGTAGGAAGGAGTGGCAAAATTTCTGAGTGATGTTGGTCACATTGTGAAAGATGTTGATCTCAAGCGTGATCCGAGGTTTGCTTGAGTGGCTGAACGACTTCTATCCTTTGTGAGGGAGGACTACGAAGGAGAATTTTTAGATGTTTCACGACCAAAGGATGGCCATAATCAAAAGCCCCCAAGATGATTAATGCGTGGATGGCTAGCGTGATAGTAATGAAGGAGAATGGCATTTATGGCTCTCTGCGTGGGATGGAGATGGCCTTCCGAGACCTAGTCCCAAAGTACCAGAGGACGACAGTAGTGAGGATGGAAGCAGTGACGACACAACGGGATTAGGCAGTACGAGAAGCCGAGGGTGCTAGGAGAACTTTGTCTCACCACATACAGAAGAACCAGAAGTAGTTGGCTCAGGAACACTAACGGGTCACATCCTTGGAGGAGACAGTGCCCAAGTATGTCCAGGACTTGGAAGTGAGCGGCAAGGAGAAGGGCGAGTTGGCGACCAAGGTGGTGGGATTGGAGGCTAGCTTGGCGGAAAAGGAAGGAGGAGTTGCATGGGTAGGGAGAGGAGCTTCACAAAGCTCGCAACAAGGTGATTGAGGCAATCCACATGGTAAAGATGGCAAGGGAACGAGAGCTGGCGGTCATGTAGTGCCTCCAACACCTTTAGCAGCGGGTGGGCACTTCCTAGTCGTCAGTATTGCCAAGGACGCCCTCTCATCCCTCCTAGCATTAGCTCTAGTTAATTTTTTTGATTTGATCAGTGTCCATTTTGTGGGCACTTCCTAGTCGTCAGTATTGCCAAGGACGCCCTCTCATCCCTCCTTGCATTAGCTCTAGTTAATTTTTTTGATTTGATCAGTGTCCATTTTGTTTCAGTCATTTGGAAGACGACTACTTTTTGGGGGGGGGGTTGATGTTAGGGGGCAAACGAGAATAATACTCTTAGTTATGTTTTAATAATACTTTTGTAATGAGTCGGCCGTGTGGGTTCCCGTGTCAGTTATGACGGTTGGTACCTCAACCAACTGCCAAGTAGTATATATTGCCATGTTAGGGAACCTCAATAGTAATGATCATGTATTGAATTTTACTCCTTGACATGTTATTGGATCGATTGTTTCTTCGTCAATTATTACGGTATACTCCTAGTGAAGCATTGGAGTTTGCTGGTGGTTTAGGTGGTGTGGTTGGCGGAGTAGCTTGTTCGCCTTGGGTGAAGAGCACTTGTGTGCTCCGTGTTTTTAGGTTGTACGGGCATTTCTTCGTGGAATGTCCCAGCACCTGACATATGTCACAAAAAGATTTTCTTGAGCATGTTCCCTTGGTATGACCTTCTGCTTTGCAGTCGTTACACCAAAGTTCCTTTCCCTCTCTGCCATTGTGCTTTTCAACCTTCAATTCCCTCATCATTCGCATCATATCCTTCCGAAGGGCTTGTACGGTTTTCTACTCTCCGTCGCTACTTCCATCCGTACTATCATCATCACTCGCCCTCCTCTTTCCCTTTGATTTTTTGTTCTCGCTCTCAATATCCATCGCTCTGTTTTAAGCTTCACCATAAGATGGTGGACAGAACACCTTCATCTTCCTTCTGAGGGATGGTACAAGTCCTTCCACGAACCATTGTTTCTTCAATCCATCCGCTGGTTGGTTTTCCATCTTGTTTAATAGTTCCTTCAGTAGACGGTTGTAAGTCCACACACTTTCGCTTTTGCTTTGCTTGGTATTGTAGATTTCAGCCACAATTTCGTTGTCATCCCTCAAGAGTTTGAATTCCTCCTGGAAAGCCCTCTTCAAGCCCTTCCATCTTGCGTTGTGTTGGGCGTCGAGGTCCGTGTACCAGTCAATGGTGATTCCCTGAAGAGTGGCGGGAAATGCCTTTAACTAGTAATCTCGGTCGTCTTGACCATTCGCTTCCCAAATGGTTATGTATGTTTTGATATGCTGTACAGGGTCCTCCGACCCGTCTCGTGAATCTTGGAAGCTTTTGTCTCTCCGGGATATTTTGGTTGTGGGCCATTGTTTTTGTTTGAAAGGTACTATGTCCCGCTTGGAAGGTGTTGTGTGCTGCCTGGAAGGTACCGTATATGTTTGACCAGATTGGATCGTTCCACTCCGTAGGCATGCTTCCTACACATCCACCTTCTACGTCCTCTGCACCTTGGTCACCCTCGTTCCTATAGTCCCTCCTTCCTATTTTTGATTGCTCTGCAAGAGACAAGTTTCTAATTCTATGCAGATTATTTTCAAAAAGTTCGGCGACCTCACCCTGCAAGTCCCGTACAGCCTCTTCGTCACGATTGGATTGCTCCGACGGATTGCTCTCAAACTGAGTTTCGGTTTCTTCACTCAACGTCGAGTGAGCGGCCTTGTTTGCGAGATCTTCCTCTGCTACGCTTGGAAGTGGTAGGTTCCTCGCAACCTTTGCCAACTGGTTCCACGTACATAGTTTCTACCTCTCCAGACTACGGCTCCGACTCACACTCCGACTCTTGCTTTGCCTTTCCGGACTCTCCGAATCTTCAACAATCTCCCTCAATTGACGTCTTTGTTCACTTTGTTCTCTAGTACATAGGGATCTCCGTATCGACCCCTCGCCTACCTCTCCATTGGTACTAGTACGCCATCGGTCTTTGTTCGGACGTAGGGGCATAAATTGTTTGGGGTACGACATCTGCTTGTATCCCTCTCGTCCTCTTCCCTAAGACTTCATTCTTCGTACCGCTGCAGTATTTGCTGTCGATGACGTTCACGGCTGGTTTCTTCCCTCTGCTCTTGCCGTTCAATAAGATTTTGTGCCAACAGTCCGGGAAGGCTCCTAAGAAGATCAAGTACGATAGGATTTACTGTGAGTTCGTCACGTACCGTGTCTTTAGGGACCGCTCTCTCCCGAGCTTCCCTCTGCACTTGCTGGCTGATCAAAACTTCCCACAAATCCACTGAATGCTTCGTCAGTTGATCCTCCCGTGCTTCTGCTTGTGTGACCGCTTTGTGTTTATCACTTTCAGTAAGTGTCAACTGCTGTTCGAATGGTCAGCCCTTTAGTGGTTACCACCTGCCGCCATATTGATCTCTGGAATTCGTATTGGCAACGACACCAAAATGTTTGTTCCCTAAGTGTCGGTTTAATTCACATAGAACAGAAAGTAATACACAGACAACTATTTATAAAGTGCTTAACAGAAGATCATAGAATCACATAGGCAGAAAGATATGTCCTTTATTGCATTCTAGAAAATTCAATACATGATCATTATTGCCGGGATTCCCTTACATGGCAATATATACTACTTGGCAATTGGCCGAGGTACCAACGATCATAAGTGACACGGGAGCCCACACAACCAACTCATTACAAAGTATTTTTAAAACATAACTAAGTGTCTTATTCTTGTTTTCCGCCTAACTACCGGTCGATGTGGGAGTTATTGTTAAAATGCAAGAGTCAATCGTAAGAGTCTACATTTTGCCTTTCTTTGAAATGGTGTTGGGATTTGTTTTTCCAAGGAAATAGATATAGGTACTTGATGAAGTGGAATTGGTAGTGAGATGCACTAGATGTTTGGAAGAAATGGAGTTAGAAAGTGAGGTAAGGATGGGTCCACGAGAGAACAAGTGGTTTTACATGCCTGGGTGGTTTCTTGAAAGGAAAACTAGAGCCAAAGGGATGAAAATGGAGGGGAAGGGTGAGAAGTAAGTAAATAGGGAATGTATGGGGTAAAAAAGTGTCACTTTCACCCTTACAAATAGTGATTGAGAGCTTTGAGCTTGGAGACTCAGAGAGAAAAACGAAGTGCAAGTGAAGAAGGGAGTATAGGCATCAGGATGTGGTTGGGTAGCAAATACTATGTTTGAAATTTGAATTTATCATTTATAGTGCACTTATTAGGATTTGAATTGTGTGACGTGCAAATGAAATCGGATGAATTTCATCTTGTGGCATATCTGTGCACTTGCAAAGAGTTTCCACAATAGGGAGTTTTTGCCTTATTGCGTGGCACTTGTGAGTTTTTAATGACATTTTTGTAGAATGGCATGTCTTCACTAAAATGAATAATGAAAAGTAAATTCTTACAAATAATGCTATAAAGAAATGTTTCCAAACAATTAAACTTCACATAACTACAAACCCTAATTCCAGAATGCATTCAATTAATGAAACAAACATACCATTTCAACTACAGATGAGAGGCTTAATTCTGAGATTAACAGATCTGCTATTATTTCCTGAACAGCAGCAAACAGCCAATTTCTTCGAATCTCCTAGTGATTGCTAGGCAATTTCCAAAGTCCACGCCCAGCTGGAACTAACAAATTTGCTGATGATGAAGATGATAGTGATAGGTCTGTACGATCTGATAGAAACAACAGCAATCTGATTTGTATGAGCTCCAAGAACCCATGACCTCTCTGGATACAACTATGCCTGCTGGTAATAATGCGGCTCGCTGTATGAATGGTTGGTGCTGACTGTATAATTCCACAATGTTCAGATCTGCTCCATATCTCCGATGATAGCAATGAATTCTCTGCTAATACCCTTTCTAGCAATCTAAAAATGAATTTCTTCCACTTATTTCCTTAAAAATCTTCAATTCTGCAGTCACATCAGCTTCCTTCAAATTTGCCTTTAATATTCTGTGAATTCTTCTCTAAATTAATGCGATATAGCTCTCCCAAATCCCTTCAAAATAAGCACAATTGAAACCTCTGTGCTAAGTTTCCTATAGAGTAACCCTTGGGTGGCCTTTCACACCTGTAGGCCACTAAATCAGAGAGAAAATCATTCTCTTCTGATAGCTGGTTCAGAGAAACCCTCCTCTTGACCTCCAAGCTGAAAGCTAAATTCAAAAAAATGATTTCCATTCCTACCAAAAAGAAAGCCCCATTGCTCTCTTATTCCTCCTCAACCCTAACGTTAGTTTTAGGGTTCCATTATTTTAATAAAATATTACTACCTCCTCCCTTAAGTTGCCGTACTCTCATTGAGGCAATTCACCTTAAAATAAACATTAATTATTTTTCCCACTTTATTTCTCCATAGAGAGTATCCACTTTATTGCATTATTTTATGACTTATAAATAAGTCACTTTATTAATAAAATAATAAAGTTACTTTATGAATTATTTAAAAGTAAGTTAAATTATTTTAAAGTCACTATATAAAGTAACTTAAATTTATTATGTTAAAACATTAAAGTCAACTATAGAATAACTTTAATATTTGAATTTTTATTTTGAAACCGTCACTTGACCTTTCCAACTGAAAACTGATGCTGTACCTGGTCCCGAGGTGATGTGTAAATATAGTAGGCCAATTGCTAGTCTCGCCCCCAAAAAATAGGGATTCTCCTAAAAAATAGGGAACTGTCTTTGATCAGCTAAAATTGCTCATCTAGCTCCCTGCCAATCTCCCCTACCTTCAGAAGGTCAACAGGTGAACTGCCAGTCTGCTCCTAAAAAAGAGAAATGCTCTTAAAAAATAGGAGACAATCCTTTAACAACTGAAAATGCTCATAGGGTCTCTTGCTATGCTCTACAGGCTCCAGGTGATTTGTGGGTGAACTATAAGTCCCTCCCTAAAAAATAGGGATCTCCGTAAAATTTAGGAAACCATCTCCAAACATCCAGAACGGTTCATAGAGCCTTCTACCAGTCTCCACAAAATTAGGCTCCCTCCTAAAAAATAGGATCCACTCCTAAAATTTAGGAGACTGTCTCTAACCCCTGGAAACATCAGATAAACTCTTGAAATGCAGTCAGAAGATGTCCTATGTGAATTTGCAACCCTTGGATGGGTTCCCTATCCATCTCATTGGCCTACGGGACCTTGCTGATAGGCCAATCCCTAGAAAATAGTTGATGATTAGGAAGGTTCAGAAATGGGGACATTACAGAGGGATAAGAGCTAGCTGGATGTTTACAGGTTGATAGGAGAGGGATACAACCAGATGACTATTTGGACCATACTGGATGACACATTACTTCTCAAATTTGTTGAGGGCAATTAGGTAATCCTAAAGGTCATTGAGGGAGGCCCAATACTATAGATGCTTGTATAGACAAAGCAGAGGGTACTTGATTTCATGTAGTGGACTAGCTCACGAGCAACAAGGCAGACTATTTGATCCTTAGTTATGGGCTTGTGTATGAGAGGGCCACCACCAATATCAACAAGTGATATTGTGAGTTAGAGCTAATATGGGGATGAGAGAGGGTGCTTTTTAAAATGATGATCTTGGTGTATATGATGAGGACGTGCATCCTTTGTATATGATGACAAGGACGTGCCTTTTGGGCTCATTTGATGTGATAATGCATGTTTTAATAATGGATGTATGGATGGATTTTTGATTGTGATGCATATGTATTAGCTATGTGGATGCGTGACATATACGGTGATACATATTTTTATGACATGAGGATTATGGATTAAGGACTTGATAATCACTACTACTTTTATGATAGAATTTTTGATGCAGGGAAATTATCAAATGATGCTAGTAAACGGATGAAATGTTTTAGTGGTTTGTGAGATGTAAATGGCCATGGTTTACCTAGGATGCAACAAATTTTTCCGTTTTTCTTTCCAAATCAGTTCATTGACATTACATCAGACCTTTTGATTGCATTTTGGTAACTTGTCTCAGACTGTGGGTATGAAGTTTTATATGTCTATCTTAATGTTTAATGCACAAGTTTATAGTGACAGACAACTTAAATGTTCAAGAGTGGAGCATAACAAGAAATGACAGAGAATGAATACTTTGCTTCTTATTTCAAATTTACAAAATGGATTACAAGGCATAAAATAATCAGTCTTGGACTTCTCCCATGTTGATGTGTTTTTTGTGACACCTTGAACACAAAATAAAGTATTGAATACTCTATCCTTTCTTGAACAAAATCTTCCCATATGCTGAGCTAGGTGATCAATTGAGATGACTCCAAGGTTTATATTGTCAGGTCTTGACGTGTGGACAAACTCAATGGTTGATGCGATTGCTGGTAATCCAAGAGGACTTACGTAATTGTTCTAGGAGATGATCGCTTCAAAACTAGGAAAATGCCTTATGAGTCTGATTTCAAAGATTATGTTGTCCAAACGATTTGCTATGAAGTTCTTTGCTTACTACTACTAATGACTTCTAAAAAAATTAAAAAGGAGTAGGGCTTGAGAGATCCTAATCTAACCCTTGAATGCAAGAGACAATGAATGATTTAGTGAAACTCAACCATGCTTTGTTAAGCTATGTAATGAACGACTAGGCAAAGCTGGTGCAATCTTATAAGCTAAGCAAATGATGTTTAAATTGCTACTAACAATCATCACCACCACCAACAATATGCATATCAATGAGTGAGCAACAATTGAAGTTAAGCCTGTTTTAAAGGTTCACACTAACCATGCACTATGACTTATAATCAACAAATTGTAAATTGTATGAACATACGATTTTCACAATGAATGATCCACAATAACTTCCATTTAACTAAAATAACTTAAACAAGTCTAAATTAACTTGAGAAGATCGAAAACCATGCAAATACTCCAAGATAGCATATAAAATCACCAAGCTTCAATGTCTTATATCAATTTTGGCAGTATTATAGCAAGAATTCTCTTTAGTCTTTGTTGATGTGTCTTTTGTACACGACCAAACACAAAATAAAATACCTAAATGTACCTTATCCTCTCTTGAATAAAGCTCTTGAATGCTGAAGATATCGCAGAAGGATTGTGAGATTTTGCTAAGATCAAGAGGCAATAGAAAGCACAGATAAGAGAACAAAATATCGATAGGAATAAACTGTATTCTATCAAGATGAAAATATTGATCAACTGGATCATCAAGCGTTCAATGATTGTCCGTCCAAACAATGTAGGGAGGAAATAGGTGTGGGTAGGTAGGAGAAATAATATAATATTCCATATGAGGTGGAATGTAACAACAAGATAAGATAAACACCATAAAAGGTGGAAATTCTCCTACACACACTATCCCAATGTTGGCACAAACACCCAAGTGTCTCATACCCAAACTACTATTAAATGCATGTACCTAAGTAACCTTAAGTAAGGTGTAATAATATCCAAGATGAATAATTATTTACACCAACATCCCCCCTTAAGTGCAACTTAGGGGAATGCACTAAAGTCTACAATGCAACTAAGCAATGCAAGATGGGTCCCAACTACGAGGCCATGCTAGATACGCATGTACAAATGCAAATGCAATCAAAACTATGCAATGCAATCTCTCACAAACGGAGAAAGGGAGAAAACCTAGTGGGAAAAAGACTCCCCCCCAAAAGAGAGATGATGAAAGCACACAATGCTCTCAATGATGAATGAGAAGAACAAAGCTATGTCCCCCCCATAAGAGAGAAGAAGAGACCATGAAGGCCCCCCTCAATGTCGAATCTCCTGCAAGGATGGTCCAATGATGATGACCAAAATTCCTCCCCATAAGGAAGAAAGAGAGCCAATGCTGCACCAGTAATGTCAAAGTGTGACAAAACCAGGTACCAAGTCGATGACGATGAATCACTCGCTGCAACAAAATGAAGATCAGGCATGGAGACAACCTGCTGTGAGCATCATCTGGATACTCAGAAATAGCAGAAATATTGGTACAATCCAAGTCTCACGGGAACCTTGCACAAATGTGTGCAATCTAAGTCTCAACTGGAGCCATGCACCAAGTCTCACAAGATATTCCTAATCTATGTGTAGAAGAGGATTACATCAAATATGTCAACAATGACAAGATACAAAGAAGTGTGGCACTTTATGATAGTGCGAGTACAACATTGCTCAAGCAAGAGCATACATCATGATAAAATATTCAAATGTGGAAACATGAAAATGATGCCACCAACAAAACAACCCTGTAGAATACTGCATATGAAGATTCCTCCGAATGAAATTTCACCGAGAGATATAAATGAACAACTGACCCCCCATAAAAAGATCATGTTGGCAGTTGCAAATAATGACAAAGTGGATTTCTGATTTCAACTTTACAACTTCTCAAAATGAGATATAAGAGACTTCAACAAATACTGCTAGTGATCTAAACTGAGATCCAAGCAAAATACAAGTACCAAATAGGCCAAAAAAATGACCAAATACTGAAAGTACAATTTCTACTCAAAATCACTGCAAACTAATGGCAGATTATGAAAGTAGACAAAAAATGATGCACTTTCAAAAAAAACGGCACCGGAAAAAGAGTCCATATGAGCCCAAATGAAGCCTCGAAAGTTGTAAAAATTGGTATTTCACGATTTCCGAAAAACTTGTATCCGAAAATCCAAAATATCCTGCACCATTGTCCAGATTACGGAATTCTATCCCAAATCAAAAAAAATTGCTTGAAAAAAGGAGTCCGGATGAGTGAGATATCGCTATTTGAAAATTGCGTGAAAAATTATAATTTCTCGAAAATTTCCACCACAGCTTCAAACTTTAAATGCCTCTAGATTTGGCCTCCGAAGTCTGATTTGGATGAAACAGAAGGCAAAATTGACTTTCTTGGACCTTCTCAATCCAATGGTGACCTCAGATTTGACCCATCAAGCTTCAATAATAACCTGCAACAAAAATCTCCAAAATATACAACCCCAAATAGCATCAAATTCTCTCAATTGACAAACCAATGACACTCTAATGGTTCTGATACCATGTGATACATGGACCAGCTCTGATACCATGTGATATTTTGCCAAGATCAAGAGGCAATAGAAAGCACAAATAAGAGAGAACAAAATATTGATAGGAATAAACTGTATTCTATTCAGATGAAAATACTGATCAACTGGATCATCAAGCGTTCAATGGTTGTCCATCCAAACAATGTAGATGAGCCTTCTTATATAGGCAAGGCTAGGGATATGTGAGCACACAAACATAACATGTGGCTCAATAAGAAACAAGGGTAGGTAGGAAATAGGTGTGGGTAGGTAGGAGAAATAATATAATATTCCACATGAGGTGGAATGTAACAACAAGATAAGATAAACACCGTAAAAGGTGGAAATTCTCCTACACACGCTATCCCAATGTTGGCACAAACACCCAAGTGTCTCATACCCAAACTACTATTAAATGCATGTACCTAAGTAAACTTAAGTAAGGTGTAATAATATCCAAGATGAATAATTATTTACACCAACAAGGATCAATCGGAGAAGCTTCAAGGTTCTGTTATGTAGGATCTCTACTCGTGGATAAGCTCTTTGCGGTACGATGTGATTTTGTTGGAATCACAAGGGGACTTACACTTGATGACTTGAACGTCTGATTTGCTAGAATCACAAGTCCTATTTACTAACTGGAAGACAAACAAATGGCAAAAGATGCAGGGTTCAGGAAGTCTACTCTACTATCGCGAGAAGATGGATGAATGACTAGGGGGAGTCCTACTGGGCTGGGTCTCACCATCAGGTAGAACAATTCAACACCAACCCAGTGCGATCTTCTAAGGGATGTTTCAAATATATCCAAATCGTACACCATCAGATACTGATCACCACTCAAGATAATGCGTGAACAACAAAGGTGTTATGACTCGGGATTAAGCTCATTTTATGCCAGTTGACCACGCAAGGCGCTCTTACAGTCAACAAAAGGCTAGTGGTTTGGACTAGGTAGATTCCACGTGAGTACATTCAGTAAATTCTTTCATTCAATCTAATCATTTATCATCTACAATGAAGATTCAACAAGAGACCATGCGTATTGCAAAGAAACGACACATTTCACCATATCTTCAATGAAAAGGGGGTTCATTTACAATCAAGGCATCAATTTCTTGCCTTCTCTTCCTACTTTACTCTAATTTCTATTCTATTCACTATTGATCATTAGCTATTCTAACCTCTATGAACTAACTCTTAAATATTAACTCGCTATTATTCACCAACTATTAACCTTTACAAAATGAAGAGCTTGAGCCTTTTATAATACTCTCAATACAATTCAATGGCTCAGATCAATTTGAGATCAATGGTTGAGATTTTACAATGAAAACCCTAATTAGGGTTTATTACAACAAACTCAATTTTGGCCAATGAAATAATTGCATTATTTGGACGCATGTCTTCTCTGGAATATTCGACCAATGGATAATCGGGGTAGGTACATCGAAGTTAGTGTCATCTTTGATGAGTTAGGTACATTGAATTTGGACACACTGTGGTGGACCAATCCGACGGGAGGAGTGATGATTGGGATGCCACCTTGTCTGACACTTGTAACTTGGTTGATGTCAATTTGATGATGCTGAGAAGCTAACTTTAATTAACTCTTGTGAAACTATCTGCTTCTTCAACAGACCCTTGCTTTGACTTCCTTTGTCTTTGATGCGCAGGATGGATGGTGTACCTTTCCTTGAAATGTCGGCATCGCCTTTCCTTGTCATCTTGTGGCTCCTTAGTGTGGCAAAGTGGAGGTTCTGGAGGTAGCTGGCGAATTGGTCATCCTTGATGATGCTGGACTGGAGGAGGTCGTCCTTGTCCTGGCCTGGTCTTCTTTTATCTGCAAAACAAACCAAAAGATGATTAAGGTCATATAACAAATTCATTTCAACATAGCATTTTCCACCTTAAATCATTAACAAGAAGATATTAAAATGAAGCTTGCTCAAGATTCTCGCCGGGGATAGGCCCTATAAGAATTTCGCCCTGGACCCTTTGGAAGGGTCAGGAGCGAATTTTGCATTCCTGGCTCAAATTCTTCTCACTTTGTGACCGTACTTGCTTAGATACATGCCCAAGGATGCCCTCATTCTCAACCAACACCAAGCTTGATGTAAATTTGGGGCAAAATAGAGGTTTTAAGAATTTCGCTTTGGACCCTTTGGAAGTGTCAGGAGCGAAATTTACATTTTAGGACAAAATCTATCATGCCTCTACTCCAAAATGCCTTCCAAGGCAAGCATACACTAGTCTTCTCTCCACCAAGGTCTGGGAATCCATCTCCTGCTCTTCATTATGAGCAATTGAGGTGAAATTGGGAATTTCGCTCTGGACCCTTTGGAAGGGTCGGGAGTGAAATTCAAGTTTTAGGCTTGATCTTACACTTCCTTTACCTCAATTCACCCTACAAGGCAAGAATACCTCACTCCACCTTCAACCATGCCATAGGTATCAAAGTTTTAGCTTCACTCAAGGGGAAAATGGTTGATTTGGAGAATTTCGCCCTGGACCGTTTGGAAGGGTCAGGAGCGAATTTCTCTCTTTGCTTGTTTTCCTTCACCAAGGTCCATCTTTTTCACTTTCTATACTTGGAATCTCATCCTTGGATCCCTCTCCCATGCTTGCAACATTTTGTTTGACCTCAAAATGACTAGAAAATAGAATTTCGCTAGAAATCATGGCCAAGGACAGGACCTATAATGAATTTCGCCCTGGACCCTTTGGAAGGCTTAGGAGCAAATTTCTTCCTCTAGCCAAAAATCATCATTTTTGAAGGCAACAAACCATTCAAGGGCAAGCCTAGGGGCATCCCCATCTTGGTCTAGGCCTGGCTTGGCACAAAATTTTTGGAGGATAAGATGGGTTTTAGGATTTTCGCTCTAGACCCTTTGGAAGGGTGAGGAGCGAAAATCTTGTTTTAGGCTTCTTCCTCCATTTTTTCAACTTGCGTCAACTTCAAAAGACAAGAAAACACTTCTTCACACTCATCCAAGCTACAAAAACCCAAAGTTTGACTTGATTTGCAAGGAAAATAGGTGATTTTAGGAATTCCGCTCTGGACCCTTTGGAAGGGTCAGGAGCGAAATTCATGATTTGGCTCAATTCCTTCAAATTTGATAATCATTGGCAAGTCAAAGTCACACCTAAGGACACTCCCAATCCTATTTTACCTTGAACCACCCTAGACTTGGCATAAAATTGAGGGAAAAGAGAGGTTTGGAGAATTTCGCTCTGGACCCTTTGGAAGGGTCAGGAGCGAAAATCTCATTGTAGGCTTGATATTTCATTTTTTATTGCTTTCCATCATCCCTCAAGGCAAGAACACGTCTATCCTAGGTAGATTTTCGCTCTGGACCCTTTGGAAGGGTTAGGAGCGAAAATCATGATTTAGGCTTTGATTGCTCATTTTTCTAACTTCAATGTTCTCTGGAGGCAAACATAGATCATTTTCCACCTAAGGAACAAGGATTCAAGCCCAAACAAGGTAGCAAATGAGGTTTATAGTGAATTTCGCTCTGGACCCTTTGGAAGGGTCAGGAGCGAAATTCTCTTTTGAGGCTAGCTTTCATCATCTTAAAGTCTAAAAACTCTTCTCCAAGGCAAATATGCATCAAAACCTACCAAACCATGCCTTAGAAGTTTCAAACTTGGTCAAGCTAAGAAGTAAAATAGAGGAAATATGAATTTTGCTCTGGACCCTCTCGAAGGGTCAGGAGCGAAATTCTCTTTTTGAGCACATTTCTCCATTCTTTCAATTCCAATCCACCTCAAAAGGCAAGGATACGTCACCCCATACCTATCTATGCCAAAAAAACCAAGGATTTGACCATCTCAATGGGAAAATAGGTGTCCTTCAAGAATTTCGCTCTCGACCCTTTGGAAGGGTCAGGAGCGAAATTCTAATTTTAGCTTAATCTTCCACTTGCTTCCTCCTTTTCACGCCTTGGACACACTTTGTTAGGCTTCCTTCTATCATGATCATGCAAATTTATCCTTTAGGTCGACATATAGCTCCAGTTTTTGTAGAAAATAGGGTTTTATATTAATTTCACTCTGGACCCTTTGGAAGGGTCAGGAGCGAAATTCCTCTTTCACCTCAAGTCCTGGCTTCATTTTCACCTTTCTTCATTTACACAAGTGTTTTTACCTGCATTCAAACCTAGGAAAAGGTTAGCTCAGAGCCTGGGTTAAGGTGGAGTGTCCTGTGGAGGAATTCGCTCTGGACCCTTTGGAAGGGCCAGGAGGGAAATTCTTCTTTTAGGCCTAATTCACCTCCTTTTCCACTTGACTTTGCCCTAGGCTAGACCCTTGATCCATTTCCTTCCATGTCCTAGCCAAATTTGCCCAACTCAGACCCTCAAAAGACAAAATTCCCCAATCAAGCTTAAGGGGGACTTTCAAAGAAACCCTAATTCTGGAGCATCGTGGACTCACCCTGACTTAAGCAAAGCCTGCTGTTCAATGATCCCCTTGACAACACTCATCATGCAAAGACTAACAGACAAAACCCTAAAAGACCTAGAAAACAAACCCTAGAAAGCAAAAAAGTAGGGGTCCCCATTTGCAATGGTGCAATGTGTGAATACGTCACAATAGTCTCCTATGAGATACAATTGAAATGAGCTAGCGTATATAGAGGTCTTATTACAAATGAAGGGCCAAGACTGATCTAAAATCAATGTCCAATATTGAGCCACCTAAACCCTAATTTTGGTTTGTTACAACCAAATACCTAATTAGCAACTTTATTAAATATCAACCAATGAGAAAGGAACAACTCCCTTGGCACAAACTACAAGGATGATCAAGTAATAAGAAAATTCGATGCCACCTAGGATCATAACAAACTATCATCTAGTAGTTTGTTCCATTTATTCTTTTCTCTACCAACAAATTCGATGAATGTAGACATAATGATGTTGATCTCTTCCATTGGTACACTTGGCATAATCTCCAATTTGTTCTCCATGAATGATAAGCCGGCCAAGGATGAAGTGAATACTTTCTCCCAATCAAGCTCTAAGCCTTGAATGTTGCTCACAAGTGTCATGAATGATTGAATTTCATCTAGATGCTCTTTTGAAATTGCTTCTACAGGCCTAAAGAAGATGCATCTCACCCTTTCCATTTGCTTATCAATAGTCATTTCTTTCTTCTCTTTCACTCCTCCAAGTATCACTTCGATTGTGATGAGGACTCTATCCTGTATACCCTTGATCATTTCCTCATCTCATGCACAATCTCTATTGATTTCCTCAAACATATCCTTACTCATCTTGAGTATGCAATACCATCTATAAAAATCACATGCTTGCTAACTTCCATCACTCCACCATCCACTAAGGTTTGCTTAGGGATGTCCATTAGTACCTGTAGTCGTGGAATGGTTAGCTCCTTGACATTGCTGAATTCCTCATAGGATGTAAGTAGAACTTGGATCCTGTCTTGGATGGATGTGACTCTCTCAAAGATGTGCACCAATTTGCTAATAAATTCACTTGCTCTAACAAAGGCATTATCCATCCATTTCCTTACAACTGGAAATGTTGTCCTCATTCCCTCTAAATCTTGGATTGATTTTGATGGAAGCACTACTAGGGGAATGAAGGAAGCATTGACCCGTTGCTTAGGTTTTATGAGTTGTTGAACATAGCTCCTTTGGACATTTAATTCCTTTGCTAACTGCCTCTTTTCTTGTTGCACAACCTTTAGTTTATCTTGTAAAGCCTTTATGGAATCATTTAATTCTTCAATCTCTTGTCCAGCTGTCGTAGGTCCTAAATCAGTAGTTTCTACATCATATTTGTCGGGAGTGATCTTGTCTTCTGCTTTGTCCACCCTTGGAGTAGCTATTTGCAATGTGCGAGCCCTTGTACTACCCCTTGTGATCTTAGAGAATTTAGTAGCTCTCCTCTTCTCAGTTGTTTTGCCGATTCTTTTCAAGAAACTCTCTAAGTCATATGTCGTACCTTGTACTACTATTATCTCTTTAGTCATTCGATCTTGCAGCCATGTAGGAATAGTTGATTGCTCCTCTCTCACTTCTAATTCTTTGGGCACTTGACCTTCTTGGAGAGGAGATCTCCTTTGTGTTGATGGCGAAGGCTTACATTTTCGATCAATGCAAAATACAATACTGAATGTATCCTATCCTCTCTTGAATAAGGAAATCTCTAATGCTATTCAAATTGATCATAGGAGATAACCTCAAGGTTCCAATTGTCAGGTCTTGACTTATTTAGGATAACTCAGTGTCCATGTTATTTGCTAGTAATCACGAGGGGACTTACGTGTTTGAAAAGTTGGTCTTTATCTAGTATAGCAATCTGATGATTCTTTACTTTTCAATATGGGTAAAATAAAGAAGAAAGGGAATAGGGTTTAGAAAATACTAGGGACAATGATATCAATGGTTGATGTTGTAGGTAGACAAATTTCAAATAAAACTCACAACTCCACAGGAATAGTGCAAGCTTCAAGTGGAAGTAAAAGATTTTCAGACCATGAACATTCATTTGGATACACAATTTTGGCACAATCCAAAACAAACACTCATAGTTGAACTAAGAGCAACAATAGGCCCAGTATAACCATGTATAGTGACCTACAGTCAGCAAGCTTCCAATGGTATGAACCTGAAATCAAATCAAATATCCTGACACTTAACCATTAAGATCACTGAACACTAACTAAGGTGATGAAAAGAAATCATGCAAACAGGTTAGGGCAAAGGGCAAATCACCATGTGTCAATGCTTTATTCATTTGTTCTAACTGCTATTACAACAATTCTTGTCAAACAATTCCTACCCTATTCTAATTCTACTTCTAATTACAACTACTTCTAACCTGCTAGCTTCTAAAATTCTAATTGTTTAACACCTTACAATGAGAGAGGCATTGGTCTTTTATAGATTTTACATTCTAAATCAGTTGCCAGGATTCAATTTATCCAATGGCCTTGATCTGCCTTCTAGGAACCCTGTTAGCTTTTGGTTAATGGCCTCAACAACTTTTAACCACCTTTTTAGCTACTTCAATTGTTTTCAATTAACCTCACTAGAAGACAAAAGCTCACAGGGCTCAAGGTACAAAAAGGTAAACTTGGTAGCTGGGAAATAACTAACTTGTGGCCCCCTTTTGAATTGCATTAAATTGGGCCAACAAGTAGTCATTTTACAATAAAACAATTGCCATTACCATGAATTTATTTTCTGTCATCTCCAGTTGTTCTTTTTCTGTTTCCGCATACTCCTGTAGCACTCTATGTCTGCCACTGCCTTCCAGGGCCCTGAGAATGACATCACTTTGGACTTTTGCACTTTGGTGGTGGTCGTTATCTTTGTGATTTCTATTTGGCATTGCTCTGTGATCACCTTCAATCTGTGTGCTGGACTTCATCTGTCCTTTGGCTCCATGGGGGGTCCTTATCTCTTTGATCCTTCCATCTCTCAGGTTGTCTTGGTAACCGCCTTACCCTGCATGGACAAAGAAGTTCAAGGATCAACCGCCTTTTCATCTAGTCATCCGTCCGACTTGGAGTACCATCATTACACAGAGTGTCTCCCTTGAAACTTGGACTTAAGACTGCTCCAATCGGAGGATTTTCTGATTCGAACTCTTAAGTTAGGAGAGGGCTGCAAATTTGGTATGGTGAGACTTACTTTAGAATAAAGCACATTTTGATTTTCAGTGAGAATACCAAGTTTGCATCAAGGATGGTGAAATTTAGCTTTATCTTTGGTCCTAGGACATCCCTTAGGAATTCGTCCTAATTCCCCTTTGTGTGTTACCACTAAACCTGGAGCATTTGTGCAAAGTTTGGTCTGAACTTAGGCAAAAGGAAACCCTTTAGGATTAAGGGCTAATCTGGTTTTAGTGAAAATGTCGAACTTTGCTTGTTTGGGGAGGAACTTAGGAATAGACTTCAAACTTTGGAAGGTCAAGGGATTGAGACTTAATCCTCTTTTCATTGAAATCATCGAACTTTGCAAGGAAGGAGGAACTTCGGCATAAACTTCGGGGGTTGGAACCCTAAAAGGAATAAGGCTTAATCAAATCTTGTCCTTGAACATCGAACTTTGGGAGTGAAAGGAAAACTTCAGAGTTAAGTTTGACTTTTGGAAGGTTGAAAGGAACAAGAGCCTGATTTTGTGAAAATGTCGAACTTTACCCTGTGGAAGGTGAACTTCGGCCTTAATTTCAGTCTAGGGAAGGCTTATTGGATTAGAGCTTATTCCTACTTTACATCCAAGAGCTGAACTTTTCGGTGCTGGTTAAAGTTTGGGATTACGACACCTTGAATAAGGGGGAATCTTCTTACTTGAGTGTTAATGCAAATTGAACTTATTATAGATATAGATAGATGTGAACTAAATCAAATTCAGTCTTCTATTTGCAGGTAAGTATCTTTAAATTCAGTTCTTTAACTTCTTTAGACTCAAGTAGAGAAAGACAAATCACAGGTATGTAAAGATGTCTTTAGAATCTAATATCAAAGAATGCATTAGATGATTTGCAACTAGTATAGAATCAGTTACTTATTTGTACTTTGACTGATATGAAGCAGTGCCTGATATATAATATTGCTCAAGTCCACCTTGATCACCGATAGACCTCGCCCGGGTAAGTATACAGTAATGTCTGATATGATGATTAATTCACTAATAGTGAATGCCTAGCACTTGAAAATATATATTCAATCTGCAGTATAAACTGCCCTTAATATGATGTCGATTTGCGATATAGAATGCCTTGGATATTGTTATCAATCTGCAATATCAAATTAATATATAATGTCGAACTGTATCTTGTGAATATATGAGTCGCTGGGATTATCTCTGCTGAAGAATACAAGTCATTTGTCAATTTCGATGATTGCATTCTTCCATCGAATGAGGCTATATATGAATTGTAGAACCGATCCATGATCGGCTTTGTCTCTTCAATATCAAACGGTATGTCTTCATGGTTAGTTAGTAACTCGAATCATATGAATCTGATTAGTTAGTAAGTACTAACTAACTATTAGTATGTTAACAATACAAACATGGATCGAACTATAATTCACTCGCATCTCCAGCACTTAACATTTGATATTGATTCATATATGTCTCAAGTTCATCTTAGATGTGAAGATATTAATCCAAGTCTTACATCGGTATGGTCTGTGCTTCAGTTTGTATATATATATGTGAATATATGCAAGGCATATGTTCACATATATATATACAAATAGATCTCAGTAATCTGACCATAGCTACAATATCTTCAACATTGAGGTTCATAATCTTGGATTTGAGCTGCAACTTTGTTTATTCATGAAAAGTCTCTAATTTTTAACTATAGAATCTGATTTCAGAAGCCTAGTTTGGTTTGCAAAGGGAAAAGTTGAAACCTCAACATCAACTTAGGCATTTGGAATGTTGAAAGGAATAAGATCTATTCCTTAGTTAATGCTAATGCCGGACTTTGCAGGGGACGAATGATCTTCGGCTTTTTCCTCGACATTAGGAAGGTTGAAAGGAACAAGAACTTATTCCCATTTACTTGCAAAAAGCCGAACTTGGAAGTGCAAGATAGAATTTCGGTGTTTTCTTCGGCATAGGGAAGCACTTTGGGAATAAGTACTATTCCTTTCTTGTTAGTATTGAAGTTTGCAAGAGCATAGATGAATTTTGGCCTTTTCTTCAGCCTTTGGAATAGCAAAAAGTTTGACTTTTGATGCTTCAACGAAACTTTGTAAGGTGAAGATGGGATTAAGTGTCATCCTTGGTGATAAGATAGACCTAAGGAACAATGCTCAATCTGCCTTAACTGCCATTACCAAGTTTTGGGAAAAAACCTTAAAACCAGGTTTTCAGCCTACATTTTAGGGCCCTTACGACTTAGTTCCTTTCTATTTTAGGATCAAATTTGGCCTTTGGAAGCCCTTCCTCCTCCTTTCTTCATTTTCTTAGCTTCTCACATTGCTCAAACTTAACCTTGTGCTCCATTCACCAAGCTTCTTTGCTCCTAAGCTGCACGACAAGTTCAGGCCTATGGGTTTGTATTCACACTATCTTCCCCATGCTTGTACTTAAGCCTTTGATGGATTTGTGTACCTCCAAGCCATCTCTCATGCCAACAAGGTGAAAAGACAAGAAAAGTGAGCGGGGTCCCTGTCGGAGATGGGGAGTGTGTGCATAGAACAACACTTCATTCACATCTTCATTCATTGCAGCTGTACCATCTACAATTTGCCCTTGCATTACCGGATTAACTTTAGGGGACAATCTTGTTTCTTGAGCTGCTCTTCCATTTCTCTTAGCCTGTATGGTGGACTCTAAGGATTCATTCACACCTTGGCCTTCTCTTTTTCTTAATGATTGACCTTCCGTGATAGATGCCTGGTTCATAGTACTCTCTTGAAGAGATGAAGTGCTAGTGGAAGGATATGTACTGGTCTTCTGTCTCTTTTGTCTTGATCCTTCCTTATGACTTTCTTTCCTCTTAGACTCCTTAGAATGAGACATTTGGGCTACCTTTTACCCAATGCTTATACTCTTTGTCTCTTCATCGAATGATTGGGAATCCAAATTTCCCATCATATCATATGTCAATTGTGTATTTTGTTCTTTCAGCTTCTTGACTTGTATATCAACCCAGCTTTGTGTGTATGTTAAGATAGGTTTCATGACTTCTTCCAATTCAGTGATTTCTATTTCATTCCAATTAACTTTTATCTCTTTTCCCTTCTCCTATTCAAAGGCACATTGGAGGTGCCTTCCATCATTTTGCACTTGATCTAGGAAGGGAAACTGAAATGATCCCCTTACTTTTTTCAATTTTAAACACCACAATGCACTCGTTAAGGTTAGGAAAGAGAAATACAATACTGTTGGAAAGTAACCCTTCTACTTTCTGATCACCAAGAGCCCAGTGTGGGTGACGTGAGAGCATACAATGAATAGGGGATCATTAGCTCCAAAACAAATTGAAGTACAATGTTGGGCAGCAAGCCAACCCTTTCCGCTTGTCTAGCGGGCAAAAACAACTTAATGTAAAATCACTCTACCACTTTTCAGCGGGAGGAAAATTATTACAATGCTGAAAATAAGATCACTCAACCACTTATTCAGTGGGAGGACAATTATTACAATACTGAAAATAAGATCACTCAACCACTTACTCAGCGGGAGGACTGTGAAACCAACTGAAAGTAATAGATAGGAGGCTAAACCAGCCTCTTCCACTTCTTTAGTGGGAATACAAAATGTAAAATGCAATAAGATGAAGGCTGATCAATACTACTGATTTCAGCGTTACAATGAGAGCATTAGCTTGCAGATTACAATAGGAAATTGATACCCAAACACACCAAAATGTTAGAAATTGATCCTCTAACAAATATGAACCATCCGACATATGAAAAGTATCCAAACAGGTATTTAACTTGGGTCTGATATAAAAAAACAACAAACTGAAATAACGGACCAGCAAGAAGAGAAATTACCTAGATGCTCATAACTTCGCTCACACAACTCCGAATGACTTGAAATCAAATGCAAATAATCCTTGAAGAGGAGGCGCCAAAGCCAAGACCAACCACTAGCTGCAAATCTGATCAACACACTAATGCATGCTTCCCAAGGCATTCACATACATGGTACGGCTAGGTAAGGAGGGCGATTTTGTTAATAAAATCCAAATCAACACCAAACACCACAAAACTTAGCAAAAGGAATCACCTAACCAAGAGGAAAACATAGGAAAAATACCTAGAAGCAGCAACTGAACTCTCAGAGACTTATGAATGAATTTCATGATCAGTTCCATACCAAACTGAAAAATTGATTGTTCAAATAACTCGATAATCTATTCAACAATATACAAGCGTATATATAGAGATTACTTACAAGACAACGTTCTAAATTAAGAACAAGTCGTTTAAAGTGAAAGACTAAAAACCTTAATGCTAAATAAAGCTTAAAAGCAAATTAAATAAAAGCTTAACTATGCGTCTTTAATAAAGAAGCAATAGTTAACACTTAACGAGCTAAAAACTAAAAAGCTAAATGACCATTAAACAAGGAACTAAATATAGGTGACTAAAATATAATTAAATATTCTAATACCCTCCCTTAATGGTCATTCTATAAACGAACTACCCTACAAAAGACACTATAGGTCTTTTGATCACAAACACAAAGAACACTCTGTTGTGGCGGAGACCCTCCCTGGATCTGCAAAGTGTTAATGACCAAGAATGCTAGAATCCATCCAACTTGACGTTGGGTAACGAAACTGAAACCACGATTTTGAGGAAAAATCAACAAACTCTCCAAAACTGAAGTTACAAATCACGCGATAAAATACTAGTCATCAGGCGACAAGACTCCAGACACCACTTGGCATAACATCAGACGTCACATGGAAAAACAACAGATATCATGTGGTAAAATAGCAAACCTCACGCGGCAAAACAACAAACATCACATGGTAAAACAACACTCCCTAATTTTTGAGGAAAAATCAAGCAAAACCCTCCCATGATTTTTTTGTGGAGAAAAAATCAGAAAACCCATCCGATGAAAAAATCAAAAAGCATAGAAGGCTGACGACTCCTCTTCAGAACGCTTTGCAACATGAGCCTGCACTTGCTCCTGAGACCCTCCCTGGTTGGACTTCTAATCAGCCAACCTCTTTTTGCAAAACTTCTGGATATGCCTAGGTCCACCAGAATAGTGACATGTGAATCTTTGCGTGAACCCTTCCTTAGAGTTGTGCTGCCCTTTCTGCTGTGCATACTCACCTTTGTTCGTGTCCTTGGCAGTAAAAGCTTGTTCCGTACTGACACTGTTACTACCAAATTGCTGCTTCCATCTATCTTGTTGTAGAAGCTTGGTGCAAAGATCAGGAAACTTCAGATCGACACTAGTAGAAGAGATATTGAGTGTGTCAATGAAATGCTTGATCGGGGAAGGCTTTTCAACGTGATCACTACCATATCCTCTTCCACCATGGTACGACCAATAGCTTCCAACTGGTCACGAATCTCCTTGATCTTTGTAAGATGTGCCTGGATAGATGTCTTTTCATCCATCATGATAGAAAACAACATATTCTTTAGAAAGAAAGCTCGGCTCTTATCTGACGTTTCATGAAGATCCTTCAATAAATCCCAAATCTCTTTAGCTGTTTTACCTGAAGGCACCTGAGGGAGTTGATCATCTGTGACGGATAACTTGATAAGCGTGACAACCTCTCGATTCTTCACATCATGTTTGTCTTGATCATCACCTGCTGTTGTAGGACGAGATTCCTTGCCCAAAACAATTTGATCTAGGCAACGATACTCAAAAATTGAGAACATCCTGTGCTTCCAAGTATTAAAGTTCCGTCCGTTGAACTTTTGACTGCTTTCCAACATGACATTCATCAATGATGTCATCTCTCTTGTTTTCTTATGCACGAAAAGACGAGATCAAACTGCAAATTAAAAAATCAGATTTTTGTGTCAAAAATTCAGTTAAAAAAACTGTAGTAGCTGCTGGTACAAGTTCCGAAAAATCTGGAAAATAGAAGCAAAGCCCTGACATGGAACCCAAGGCGTTTGAAAGGCTGGCACATAACCCAAGGTTCGAAATTCTGAAAAAACCCAAAAATAATTTTTATCTCCAAATCTGAACGCTTGATTTTTTTCAGTGAAAACAAAAAGTAGTTAAAAAAAATGTTCTGGCACGGATTTCAATACTTGAAATTCTGGAAAACCCAGAAAATAGAAAATTTCTGCAAATCAATCCCAAAAAACCAAAAAATAACACGATTTAAAAAAAAAAAAAATTGCTGATGAAACTGCAACAACAGAAATCCTGGCCATCACCGTTGCAGGTTTGCCAAAAAAAACATGGAGACTTGAAACTGTTGCCGCTGTGAAAAAATGTGGCCACAAGGCTGAGGGCACACGGAAAATCGCGACAAGACGCAGCCCAAACATGCACAACACCAGGCAAAGTCGCGAATATTCAGAAGACTGCCACTGCTGGAAGAACACAGATCGTGCCCAAAAGACACGAAAATCCTCGGTGAAAAAACGCGGGAGCTCAAAAAAAAGTTGCGTTTTTTTTTTATTTGCGATTTCAAAAATAATCCTTGCTGCCGCCAGTCGAGTCTCTCAATCCACAAAAAAGTCGCGGTTCAGGTATTGGAATTTTCGGAAGTCAGTAAAAATCGCGCCAGGGAAAACAAAACCGACAACCCAGAAGGTGATTTGTAGGAAAAAAACGATGCCATGAATATTGCAAAAGTCTGAAATCGTGCAAAAACAGTCTGAAAATCGCGCCAAATACAAAACGTGACCTTGCAAAAGAAACATCCAGAAAACTGCACCAAATAAAATCACGACCCCAAAAAAATGAATTTTTTATTTTCTTTAGCAAACCCTAGGCGGCCAGACCTGCAAAACTTCTAAACTTCTTGGATCCAATTTGCCCAGAAAAAAAACCTCAAAAAAATCTCACTAAAAAAAATTTCAATAAGAAATTATTTTAGAATTATAAATTTTCCAAAAAGATTTAAATCCCGCTCTGATACCATGAAAAATTGATTGCTCAAATAATTGGATAATCTATTCAATGATATACAAGCGTATATATAGAGATTACAAGACGACGTTCTAAATTAAGAACAAGTCGTTTAAAGTGAAAGACTAAAAAGCTAAATGCTAAATAAAGCTTAAAAGCAAATTAAATAAAAGCTTAACTATGCGTCTTTAATAAAGAAGCAATAGTTAACACTAAACGAGCTGAAAACTAAAAAGCTAAATGACCATTAAACAAGAAACTAAATATAGGCTACTAAAATATAATTAAATATTCGAATACAAACAACAAACTCCAACACTGAAAACAACACTCCAAAATCAGAAAGCATCAAATAACTTCATCTTCATTGAGCTCAATCTGCTCCTCTGAATGAGAAACAACCACAATATTCAGCTAAGGGCTATCTTTCAAGCATGAAACTAAAGGAGGCTAGGAGGTATGCATTCCTTGAAGCAAAGTCTGAAATGATTTCAGCAACACTTCGCTGCAATATTCATGGGAAACAACCACAATATTCAGCTAAGGGCTATCTTTCAAGCATGAAATTGAAGGAGGCTAAGAGGTATGCATTCCTTGAAGCAAAGTCTGAAACGATTTCAGCAACACTTCGTTGCAATATTCATGTATATCCAAATGAGGAGTAGAGCCTTGTATTTATAGAAAAAATCTCCTCAAATTCAAATTCAACTCCCTCCAAATTGACATGAAATGAAATGAAAACAAATGCAACTTGGACGCCCAAAGCAATATAATATTTGTCTTTATTTTAAATCATATATTCCTCCAAAAGGGATGCCCACTTAAATAAGTGTTAACACATTGCAAATTATAATCTTTTCTAATGAAATAACTCCAAAGTGGACGTCCAACCTTAAGTCATTAAAATAATACTTTTAGCACCAAATCGACACCTTAAGTCATAACATAAGTCACATGCCTAGGCCATGGGGAAACATTAAAAAGTATTAAAAAATACTTTTTCCATATACTGAACATTGCCATAGAGAGCTGAAGGCCAAAAGTACTGAAAAGTGCATTGCCAGAAATAGCCTCTGAACTGGACCACTGAAACTTGTCAAAAATAGCACTGCCAAAAATAACACTTACTAAAAATAGCATATTGCTAAAAATAGTAAGTGTCCAAATGCATTTTAACCACATTTTGAGCAGTTGTCGCAACTTACTAAAAATGGTAAGTCCGGGAAAGTCTTCGGATCCTGTTGCATGTCACACCATCGCGAAGCTATCTGAAAACCCAAAAAATTAAGCTATCCTCGCCCCCACGTACTAAAAATAGTAAGTTTATTAAACTAAAAATAGTAAGTTTACCAAACTAAAAATAGTAAGTTTACCAAACTCCATAGATTGCTACGTATGTACCACCATTGCAAAGCGTTATGAAAACCAATAAGGAATCCATAATCAAAACTGTAAAACTCCAACATGCAAGCCACCAAAATCGCCAAGACATCCTCCTGTAAAGTAGGAAACCCTAATTTCTGCTCCCGACTAGCCTATGGGTCTCCAGAATAGACTAACGGCCAACTGAATTGATTACTGCTGAGAAGGGGACATTACAAAAACAACTTGCAAGTCCTCATGATATCAATAGGCAGCCCGGAAAACATCTTTCTCTTTACTTCGAAGTAATCCTTAGCATTCATCCATTTTTCCACAAAATGTGGCTTATGTTTGTGCCTACTTCCATTGACCCTCCTTATGTTATCATATGGATTAAATTTTGTTCGTGGTGGATAGATAATAAGAGGATAAAACTTCAGTTTTTCTTCTGATTTTTCAGCAGCTTGTATTGATGGGCACATCTCCATTGATTGTCCAATAGCTATTGGAAAAGATATTCCAGCCTTGTGCCTATTCTTTTGGATTTTGTCATATGTAACCAATTGCCTCAAGAGCTCCAATAACACCATTTTGTCGGTCAGGTATCTTGAAAGCTTGTATGGTGAGGATAAACACCCTTGAACTCTTATGTATGTGAACTTGGAGTATTGGATGAACCAAGCTCCATACTTCTTCGCTAGATCCTTTGCTGGCTGAGACAACCTTTAATGAATTCCACCTTGCAAGGTCCTTACTATATGCATTGAAAAGGCATCATTGACTCTCCTAAAGTGTGCCTTGTTGTGGAAATGTAACTGTAGATAGCACTCACATACCCTTATTTCTCCTTCATTGTTGCCAATTGGGCCTTGGTATGTCAATCCTTTGTATCTATAGGCCCTTGCTAATGAGTAGACAACATACGATCTCATGTAGGATTGCTTGGAACTTTTGAATCTTTTTAATTGCTGATCAATATTGTTACTTATGATTCTTGCCCAATAGACCATCTCATCATCAGCTCTCATGGCTTCCACGTAGTAGAACATCCAAGTCTCAAAGTATGATGCTTGAGGACTCCCCATGATTTGATTTAGCATTGTGATCAAATATCCATATTCTCGCTTAAAATCTGATCAGTGGAGTCTCTTATGTATCTTGGAATGATGTGATCTAGGCTTGGATATCCAATACTTGATGATCTCCAAGCATTTCTTAGGGTCTTCATCATATTTTATTTGTGCTCCCTCTTTGTTTTTGTATATCATATTGTTGTAATCACGTATATTGATTGCCTCATTGATGGCTGCCTCTGATAAGTACGCCACTATCTTGCCATCAGGAGCCACTATTTGCCTTGACTCAGCGTTGTAGTGCTTTGCACACTCAACTATTAGCTCATTGCATTGAATAGCCGGAGCGAAGCCAGCTGCTTGCACAATACCATTCTTTATTATCTTCATTGACACACCAGAAGGATTACTTATATATAGGGGTCCTTAGAACTTCTCCATATTGAACTTCCCAAGATCGATATCTCCAACATTCGCCCATTGTGAAACGATCCTTGATTTTGGAAGCATGCCTTTTGAATCCTCCTTGATTTGTGTTTGCCTAAATACTCCTCCGGTCTTTGGGGCTGCCATCTATCTCCTGCAAATTTAATGCCTTAAGTTACGATATTGAAAGGATACTAAGGTGAAAACCATGTGAACTCAGCAAAAAAGAGAGTAATTTGATTCTGGATATCTGATAATTGACATAAAATCTGATAGATTATTCTGATTTCAGCCTCAAATTCATACGCTAACCCTTTATTAGACTCAGATTTTACTTGATAGTGATCATGTTAATGCAATTTCAACAATAATAGAAACAGAGTTTGATAATTGAAGGCCTAGAAATGAATTGTCCTAATGCAATTTTAATGCCTAAAACCCTACATATGTCCGATCCAAACCTGCACTTACAGAAGTTGACCTAAATCAGGTCTTTAAATTAATGAAATATCTCTACAAATCACATGAAATCAGACCTTTTTGAGCTCTGATTGATAATTATATCCCGAATTCGCACTATGAGGGCTTGAAATAATGTCGCTCAGGCCTGTAGGTGGAGTTCCAGCCTAATGAATGATGTTTCCAGGCCTGCCACTACCCAGAAATTCACCCTTATTGAGGGTTGAATTCACTTTAATGTTGTATGCTTGCTTGGAATTCGCTGAAATTCTCCTTGGTGGCTGATCAAATTCGCTGAAATGACATGGAATTTGCCTTTGATGCTTGGTAAAATTTGCCGTAATGCTGAATGCTATTCGCTTCTTTAATCTGCTCTTGACTATAATCGAATGGATCGATGAGCAAATGAAATGCTCATCAATGATATATAGGTGCTTTAGGTCATGACTCTTGACATTTCATTTCCCTAGGAGGCCGACATCTCATTTCCTCTTCTTCAAATTTAAATTTGGATATAAAATGTTTTAATTCCAATGGGGCTGATTTGTTGGGGGCTACATCGAATTTCACCAAGTGCCTTTTCATCAAGTGATAAGTAGACTTGCCTTGCTAATCCAAAGTCGTTGATTTGGGCTGATTGTCGATTTAGGAGGGTCATGGATTTTGTCAAGTCAAGGATAAATGTTAATTGTCCACCTTCAAGTCATGGATTTCCCTTAGGCGTGGAAAATAGGAGGTCGTGGATTCCTTGACCTCATGGAAAAAACATAATTTCCTCCCCTCAATTCATGGATTAAATTGATCAAATCAACTCTTTCTTATTCTCATTATCAAAAGCACTTTGTTTGCAAAGTTTGAAATCTTTAAGGTTGAATTTGATAGTGCAACCTTCACTCTACCTCACTCTCAAGTCTTGGGCGTGGATTTTAAGGACAAATTTGATAGTGCAACTTAGACATTCATGAACGTGATGCAAGTCGTCATCCTTGAGACCTTTCCAAGAGAATCTCCCCCTATCTTTCCTATATGTCTTAAAGTATCCTAGATGTGGTGCTAGAGGTGTATCATGAATGGCTCTCAAAATATTCTTTTTTAAGCTTTGACTCAGAAGCAAGTAAATTCTGTCCTTGTAGTAGATAATATCATTCACTACCAGGTATCTATCATCTTGAACCTTACCATCCATCAAATCACATGCAAAGGTGCTTTTGGAATACTCAACTAGAAGATGAGCCTTCCAATCAATTGAAATTTCTTTTAAAGAGAAAATAACGGGTTTCTTGGATAGAGCATCTACAACAATATTTTTCTTTCCCTTAATATACTTGATGTCAAAGTCATATGCCTGTACCTTACTAACCTATCCTTGTTTTTCGTTCAAGTCTTGCTCTAAGAAGTATTTCAAACTATTGTGGTATTTTCTAACAACAAATTTTGCACCTACCAAATACTGTTTGAACTTTGTCAATGCATGCATGATGGCAAGCATGTCCTTATCATAGATGGAATATAATCTCTCTACATCTCAGAGCTTTAGGCTCTCAGAGGCAATAGGGTGCCTATTCTGCATTAGCATCGCTCCAATCCCCTTACCTAAAGCATCACACTCCGAAAACGAAGTGCTAAGAGAAATCTGGTAGGGCCAGAATTAGACAAGTACTCATCACCTCCTTGAGTCTGTCAAATGCCTTCTAAGCCTCATCTATCCATCTGAAAGTCCCTTTCTTGGGCAGATCCTGTTGTATTATTTGTTTAAACTGATGAAACCTCGCAACTCTGTCAATTTCCTTGATGGTGGCCAATCTAGAATTTATTGTATCATTTTTTGATGTACTTGAACACCATTGGCACTAATCACATGCCCAAAATAGAGAATCTTAGTCATCCCAAACTCACTCTTGGAAGCCTTAGCATATGTGGACTGTGCCTCCATAATACACAAAATTTCATCAAGATGTCCGAATGTTCCTCCCAAGTCTTGCTATTTATGAGTATGTCATCAAAGTATAATGAAAGGAACTTACACAATTGTTTGTTAAAGATATGGTTCATATAGGATTGGAAGGTGGCAAGAGTGTTATTCAATCCAAAGAGGATGAGCAAGAACTCATAGTGCCTGTAGTGACACTTGGATGCTGTCTTGTGGATGTCCTGCTCCCTCACATTAATCTAATGATACCTTGATCGAAGATCAATCTTTGAGAAGTACACTGCAATGTGCAACTCATCCAATAACTCATCAATTCTGAGAATAGGGTGTTTGTTCTTAATGATCGTTTTATTCAAGGAACAATAATCTATACACATCATCATGGTCCTGTCCTCCTTCACAAGAACAACTAAAGAAGCAAAGGGACTTGAGCTGGGTCTAGTATGCCCTGTATTCAGTAGCTCCTTAATGTCTTTTTCTATCTCCTCAAATTTCTTAGGGTGTTGATAAGGAGTAGTGATGATGGGCTTAGAACCCTCCTATAGCTCGATGACATGCTCAAACCCTCTATCCGAAGGTCTACCTAAGGGAATCTCATTGAAGACCAAGGTGTGCTTATCCAACACTGTCTAAATATCCACATGATATTGATCACTGCTATCTGTAGGGGCCTTGGACGGAATCAAATGTTTTGGTGCCCATGACACATCACCACGTCTTAAAATATTCTCCATTCTCTTCACTGTAACAATCTTGGGAGCACTATTGGACATACCTCTCAAAACAACCTTCTTACCATTTGCTTTGAACTTCAAATCCATACTCTGAAAGTTTCAAGAGTATTTTTCTATTGAATTAAGCCACTAGATGCCGAATATTGGCATTAGTATCCCTTAAGTGAATAACATAGAAGTCATCGGTAGCAGTGTAATTGCCAATTGTAATGTTCAATTGAGGGACCCATTGGGTACAAGCTATGTTGAAAGCATCTGCCACCATAATGTTAAATCCCTCAAAGTCTTTTGTTTGTATACCCTTTATTATCTACCAGTGCCAAGTCTATGAAGTTACACGTTGCCCCACTGTCCACTAAATTTGTCACATGCTGCCCTTGCAAGATTCTTTACACACTAAAGAATTAAACCTAGGGGTACCAGAAGGAGTTGTAATAGTTCCACCTTTCACCTCCTTATGTGACTGCTCATAATCTCTTATTTGCTTATCATCTGTATTGCTCTACTTATTGCTTTGCACTTGTTCTGCCTTTTCTTCCTCCTCACCATTACGGACTACCTCAATATAGTGCACCTTACCCCCTAAACACCTATGACCCGACTCCCAAGGCTCTTTGCAGCTGAAAAATAACACTTTTTTTTGTGTAATTCATTTCGAATCTCATCATTCATATGTTCTTTTTGGACCAATCCTTTTGAAAGGTTTTCTTGTCCTTATACTTCTTATGTAAGAATCTTTTTGACAAAAAAATACTTTTTCTAGTAGATGACTCCATGTCTATTGCCTTATTGGTTGCTTCCTGCAGTGTCTGTTGGCTAAGTCCCTTAATCTATCCTCTCAATAGATCTAATAACCCATCCATGAGTTGCACAGTGAGTCACATTTCTAAAATATTAGTTTCCAAAATTGAAAACCTCTGAAAATCAGCAATATATGCATCAACAAAACCCCATTGCTTAAATTGTGCCAACTCCTTAAATTGCAATTCAGGATCTTTTTTATTGAATCTATTAATCAACCTCTTAGTGAATATGAATCAATCTGATCATGTACCAATGAGACCATTGCATGATTCCTCCACGTGTGAGCATTACCATCCAAATGAATAGCCACATATTTAATAGTGTCATCCTTTGGCATGGGGTCAAGCTGAAAATAAGTATTTAGTTTTTGTAGCCATGCTCTAAATGTAGTTTTTCTGGACCCATCATAATAAGGAATGGATAGCTTACCAACCTTCCTCTACAAATCTTGGTTATGTGGTCTACCACCCATATGACGTCTATGTTTCAACTTGAGATCAAGGTTCCATGTCGTTACGAGGACGAGGACATGGGTGACTACAATGAACACATTTCAGGGACGACATTTTGAGGGCTAGTTTTAGGGGATGGCAGGGGGATACTATACACACACAGTCACACACATATACATATATGATTTTTTCAAAATATATTATAGAGAAAGAAAGAGAAAGATATGTCAATAACTGATAACAACAATATCAATATGTAAATAAATCATCAGAGCAGCAGTAAAACATCATAATAAACTTCAATAAAGCAGTATAACAACAGTCTCAAACATCAAAATACCATGGTCTATCACTATCCAAAAGTCTCAAACTTCAAAATACAACAATCTATGAAAGTAACCCTCATTCGGGCTATCAATATCCAAAGACTCAAAACTGCTTGAGTCACTACCACTCTTTGCCTGAATTGGATCATCCAATGTTAGCTAGGCCATTTTTGGTTGCACCTCCTCATCAATCTGCCTAACTTCTTCAAGATCAACATCCCATTGCACTGCTGGAGTCTGTCAATACTCAGTATTCTGTCAGTTTTGAAGTCTCAAGGCACTATGAACTGCAACTAGTTTTTCGACTTGTTTTGAGGTAAGCATGTTTCTCTTAATAGAGTGGATGAAACCATAGGTGGACCAATTCCTCTCCATAGCAAAGGAACTATCAATCTGTGGGAGCAAACAAATGGCAAGTTGTTTCAACTCCATTATGTCCTTCTCATGATGTTTCCACCATCCAATGGGTCTTTATTGTGCAATAGTGGCCTTATATGTCTTAGCCTCTTGTTTGCTGAACGAAGGACCCTAAATATTGGCAAACTGAAGCCACTACTCTTGAATAACAGTTGCCTTCGCGTTGCTATACATTTTATGAAGGGCTGCTCTAAGCCCCTCCATCACCTCATCATCCTTAGAAGGAAGGATTCGGCCAAGTCTAGGTGAATACCACTTTGGATTAAGAGTATAGACAAGCATATGAAGAGAGGTGTTCATTGTGACAATAGGCATAACATGCTCATCATAGAATTGAAATTCAGGATCCTTGTTATGAATTGCTTGCTTCATTTGATCAAGCATGCTATCAAAAGTCTCATAGATCTCTCCTAGGCTAGGAGAGTTTGTATCTGCATATCAGATTACCCCCACAGTTGGTGATATGATAGAGCAAATATACTTACAAGCAACATTTAAAAATTAAATCTTTTGAAACACAAAGTAAAACAAATTACAAACTCAAAAAAATTTAAATTTTCTTACTTGATATTGGATCACCACCTTCCCTACGTTTGTCTTTGATTGAGCCCACTTTTTCCAGTCTCCACAAACAACCATGGATTGTAGAGCATCCTGCACCTCCAACATCCTCTCCAGCAAAATATGATAGCTAGCATATCTAGTCCCAAATGACTTGAGGAATTTTCTTTGATAAAGACCGGAAGAGTGCAAGTGAAGTGTGATAGTTACATACTAACATTTGTATGTCTCTACCCTTCGCCATTGCTACCTTCACCCAATCTATTTTGCCAATGTATTTCAAAGCATCATTCAAAGCATGTACACAACATGGAGTCCAAAAAATATGTTTGTAAGTGCTCTCAATCATTAAAATAGCCAACATTATACAAACATGAGTTGAATCTGTCACAACTTGAACAACATTGGAAGGCCCAACCTCCTCTATGGCATCCTTCAAAATGGCAAACTGAAAATTCAAAATCAGCATCCTTAAGTTTCCTTGAACAATCAATAGTTCTAAGAAGGTATGAATGAGCAGGGAATGTAACAATAATGTTAATGAGTGGCCTATGTCAAATATCAGTCTACCAATCCATGGCAATGGAACAGCCATTCCTAATCCATGTTTGCCTAATCTTTTGTCAAGGAGGGAGGTACACAATCTATGTTCTCTTGGGGGGCATAAGAGGCTCCAACTGTCAATACATCTCTCAACATAGTTTTGAAATAAGGTGACCTTGCCAAATGAAATTGAAGAGCACATGCGTAAAAAGTATTGGCCACTAAATCATTGACTTGCTCTTTTTTGCATATTCATTAACCCTACCATTGTATTTTTCTCACCTGCAGTGGCCTTCCTCTTCCTTCTATCACAACTCTTTTTAATTGATACATTGGAAGAGGCATGTGAATCAGTAGATAACTGTTTCTTATTGTGAGTTGTACCAATGATTTTGTCTTCACCCCAACCTACTTTGTGATTTCAACCTGCTGTTCTAATGTTATTTTCTCACAACTCTACCACCATGTCCACTCTCACCCAATAGATAGCTTGTAACCTTAGTATAGCTCCCATGGTAATGTTTCAAGCATGACAAAGCCACTTCCTGCTGCTCCCTGTATTTTTACCCTTGTTGGCGGTCACATTGGTGGCAAATTAGAGCAATGGTTTCTTGGGGTTGAAGGGGCCTTTTGCAATTTTTTGAAGAGAGGGTGAAGGGCATGCATAATGTTGTTGTGGAATAGAAACCGAGCTTGGATTTTCAGAAGTTGAAGGGTCGATTGATATTATGTTCACTTCATTTTCACTTTCACTACCCTCATGACTGTCACCACTACTGTTGCTCATTTTGTGGTGTTTTCGTTTATGGTTGAAATTCTGAAGCCAAATCAATGAAAATATTTTTCAATTTACAAACTTACAAGTTAAAAACTTATAAAACTAAAACAAAAATGACATAACTTAGCTGTAGCTTCAAACTTGCAGCTGATAAGTGGTTTCAAACTTGAAGCAAAAAATAAATAAAACAGTGCAATATCTCTCAAATGAGTCCTATCTCTCCTCTAAATTAGTCCAATCTCTTCTCCAAGAACCAAACCCTCACAGCAAGGAGCAAATTTTTGAGTGCACAAACCAAATTGAGCAAATGAAAATGAAATAATGAAGTTTCAGTTTGCTGTATTAGTATTTTGTTTTACTTTTCAGGTTGAATTAAGGTTTTAGAGTGGTGTGGGAGGGCTTGTGAGACCCCATACCACATTGGAATAAAAAAACAAGAATATTTTTTTGTTTTATACTTGCCTGAGGTGCACCCAGCTGTGGGGGATGCCTAGCCGTCCAAGGGATGTCTCAGACGGGCCCCTGACCGTCTTGGGGACAGCTATGCGTCCGCGCATGGTCCGGGGATGTTTTGGGCGTTTCCTCAAGATTCTCAGGCGGGAGGACATCCCTGTTTGTCCTGCAGTCCTCAAAATGACAATGGGTATGAGGACATGGGTTTTAGGGGTAGAGACGTGTCTTCGTGGAGCCTTTCCTGAGATCCATGTAGTCACGGAAAGACATTTTAGCCTGAAAATCAACACCTGAATCCCTCCAATGCTGTAAAAATTGGTCTTGCAAGTCTTGCTGTGTTGGTTCGTTTTCCGTTTGAGGATTATTTTTTGGAGGAAAGTTAGGCATAAGAAACCTAGAGTCGGCTGTCCCTGCCATCGTATGCTGATTTGCAGCTCTGTTGTTCCTTTCATTTCCATCGTTCCCACCATTGTTATTAACTTATTACTATTATTATTATAATTTTTGTTTTTGGTGTTGTTGTTATTGCCCACAATATTCTGAGCCATCAGTGCAAGCATTTGAGCTATATATCTGTTATAACTCTCGGTGTCCTCTAGCTAGATCAGCGAGGATATCTCTTGTGCTTGTTTCCTGATGGTCTCTATGCTCTCTATCACCCATAGTTACTTGAACCCTTCCAAAACCCACAAATGGATCAATTTGACAATTTCTGGTGGATCTTCAATGTTAGGGTTTGATCTCTTTTTCTAAGGTAATAATGATGTGTGCTAGGCTGCATTACTCATTCCAAATGTCATGTCACTATTGTTCATTCACACAATCCTTCAGGCTGGCCGGATTCAGTACTCTGATACACTGTAAGATTCCGTACCTAGAATGTAACAAATTTTTCCACTTTTTGTTCCAACTCAGTTCATTGACTTAACGTCAGGCATTTTGATTGCATTCTGGTAACTTATTTCAGAATGTGGGTATGAAGTTCATATGGCTATCTTAATGTGTAATGCACAGGTTTATAGTGACATACAACTTTAATTTTCAAGAGTGGAGCATAACAAGAAATCAATTGAGAATGAATACTTTTGTTCTTAGTTCAAATGTACAAAATGGATTACAAGGCATAAAATAAATGGCCCTGACCTCATAAGTTGCCAAAATATATGCAAGATGTTAATATTGACGCCCACAATGGACAGTAAGTATTGATGTCTTTTCCTGCATGCTTCTGTAGCTGTTTTTCCATACTATGAAGGCTTGCAGTCTTTTCCTGCATGCTGCTGTTGCTTCCTTATACCTGCAAATGCCTTGAACTTGCTGCTACGACTCCTTAAACCCTTGTAAATCCACCCAACAAACAATAGCACTTCAGTTCTGCCTTAAATAAATACTCTCTCGCCTCAATATCCCCTAATATAAGTTCCGCGACTTGCCTAGATTGTCACACACCACCAAAGCTGCTCGCAAACCACTCTAGAATATGTGATATATGTACCCAACATTAATATCAAGGCTCATGCTTCCCAATAAAAGGGAGTCAATCAGAATAGGTAGCAAAGACTTTTAAAACACTGCCTAAACCCTCACTCCAGGAGACCGTATTCTTATGCTGAGCAGAAAACTCTTTAATGGCTGCAATAATAGTTGACCTGCTGTTACTCTTATTTGCCCCTCTGACAGTAGCTCTTTCCTACGCCAAAATCCTTAAATCTCCATTTCATGCTCACCATCGTACATAAACCCTTTTTGCATCCAATCTAAGTGTAACTCGCCCAACTATCAATCTCCAGAAGTAAGGCATCCAAATTATCTATTCAAACCTTCAATACAGATATTTGCTTTTCACAAAAGACTTCACAAATTTCTTTACTCCAAATTGTTGAATGCAATCTTGAAACCTATGTGGCTCCACTAGTACAACTAGGGTAGATAGTTTCATTACTGAAATTGTATGCCCTTAGCATTTTCATCCTAGGGTTTACGCTCCAAGAAGCTCTCCAAATTTCTAATAGAAGAAATAATCTAAGCATAAGCAAATGAGCTTCAAAACATTCCTTTATAACAACTCTAGGAAACTTCTTGAATTTTTTTTTGAATTTCCACACTTTTAATATATTATTAAGCTTAAATAAATAAGTGACTTAAATAGTCTCCTTTAGTATTTCACTTAAGTCATCTTATTACACTTTATTAAATTAATTAGATAACTTTACTCCAAAAAATATACTTCATGGGATAATATTAAATAATTAATTTTAATTAATATCTTATTATTGACTTTAGCCTACAGGAATAAGATAGGTTAAATGGTGTCTTGGGCTTTCTCTTTGTATTCTTGTTTTGTTTTTGAACTATTGCTGCTTTAAGTTTGAAAATGGGCATGATGATCTGATAGAGCTAATTGGTATGACTCTATGATTACATGTCAAGAGTATCTTGCATTGAGTATATTTTAAGTTCAACCCACATTCGGTGCTGTAATCCTCTTTGATAACTTGTTTTTTATTTGAGTGCAAACATCTGAAAAAAGTACCAACATCACCTTTATGATGAAGATTTGCCAAGATACGTGAAATTCTAGATTTGGATTGCGGGCTTCAAGATTTTACAGTGGGAGTAGTAGTTGGGCTGTTTGGTTTTAAAGTTGGAATGTTTGAACTTGGGTCCAAGATGGGGATGCTTGGATTTGATTGTGGAGGTGGGATTTCGAGTAGGACCAAAATTCTTGGACGCTGTTGGAATTGGGAACCACATGTTGGGAGCAATAATGGCTGCAAAGGTGGTGCACACGTCTTATGTGCATGGTATTTTTGATTTCTTACTATCTTTGCTTTGGGATCCAAATTGCTTTGTTGCTTTTTCTTGATGTGTGGACTTATGTTGCCCTTTGGATTGATTTGATTTTTTTGGCTTGATTTTGCTTTGGTGTTTCATGTCGATGCTTTGCTTTATAGTGATCCATGTATTCTTTAATTTCTTTTGGATGTATATCTTCATATGTTTGTGAATCTAGATTAATTTTACAGTCTTTGTGATGGTGTCTTAGTGAGATGCTATCTTGAAGTCCCATGATATCTGTGATTGCAAAAAAATGCAGTGAATATCTCAAGATTGACCTAGACATGTAAAAAGGCAAGATTTTATGTTTCTGGTTGACTATTGTTGCATGCTTATTTGAACTTACAATATCTGTAGCAGCACAGGACATATTCTTTACTATTCCATTGACTAATTACTTTTTTTTCATACAAATATTTTAATAGGGGCTTGGTCAAGAAATTGTTAATGGCAGGATAACCAAAGATGCTACATCGAATGGAATGAGGGTGGGTGGACAAGAAACACATAGTCTTCTGCACTCTGGTTTTGAGGGAGTAAGGCCTCAGAATAGCAAGGGTAATGATATGCATGCATTAAATTCTCAACAGAATGTTGTTAATTATACAATGGGAGACCGTGAGAAGTTCCCAAATGGAATGCAAGAGAACCAGATTCATATAGACAGTGATTTCAAAAAAGCTGCAATCGAAGTGATCATTCAGAAACGGGACAAACTTTTTGAGGATCTGGTATGTATCATAGGTTTGAGGCTCAACATATAAGTTTGCAATATTTCCTATCATTTTATTTGTTCATGGCAATATTTCTTCATTTAGTTTCTATGATTACTCCATGCACATATGCCAAAAATATAGGAGCACAAATTGCATTTAGCAAATTTGCAAGAGATATCTTGAGACTCTTATTATATGTAGTTTATTATCATTTGTTCATTTTTTATATAGATAAAGGTCCAATCACAACATCAATCCCAAAGCAAGGAACTTCTCAGCAAGATTGCTACATGTGATTCTAACATGGAGATGATTCTTCGTGGTATGCATTTGAATTCCAATTTGGTAATTTGTTTCTATTTTTATTTTAGTATTCTGTGATAGAGTTATATTATTTCCTAAAGTATAAGTATGGTATTCTTGTAGGCTATTCTCAAGGCTTGATATGAACTCTTTATGACTGTATATATCATATATTATACCCAATTAAACTGTTTTACTCCTATCAGAGATGACAGTTTGCATATTGGGGCAACTTATAATTTTGAGAAATCAATGCCTATTATTGATGAGTTTTTGGTAGATTGAGTTTGGAATATGTATTTGAGTGTACGGTGGAAAAAAAATGATTGATTTAGTGACTGTAAGAAACAATTGTTTTTGTTAAACTGTGATGTTTGATGGGTTTTTAAAAGTCGGCTTGAAGAAACTGATAGTTGTCTTCCTGTTGGACCACCTCTTTAGGCTCTCTATACTGGATAGGTTATCTAGGATGATATATGACTTTGATCATATCACTGTACCTTTATCATACTACGAAGTCAATGCTGACCCCGACTTTGTCTTTAGCTTTGTTATATTCTCAAAACTGCAAAGCCTAACCTGTTGGCAATACTGCACCACCCGAAGTGTTAGCCCTATTCACTAACATCTATTCAGCAGTAGTGCCAGAAAACTATAGAGCATAAAATATATTTCCATTGCAACTTTGTTATTCTTCTTGGATTTTTTTAAGACTCAGTATAAAGTCTGTATAGCTATTAGTCTATTTATATTATATATCACACAGGCTAAACTGTTTTCTCATAACTGAGATGACTGTTTTTGTATTGTGACAATTACAATCTTGAGAGACGTTTGCAAGTTCTGGATGATTATTTGGTTGATCCAATTTGGTATCTGTATTGAGTTATGTGTAGAGTGGATATTTTTTTAGATTGTTTAGTGACAGTAAAGAAGATATCAGTTTTACAGTTCCAAGACGTTAAGTGGCAGTTTTGTAGAATTTATTGGTAAAACATGATACATGTTAGATTTTTAAAAGCCAAACTATAAGAATATTGCTTGTCAATCCCTTTAGGTCACTTTTTTTGTTTCTCTTTAATGAATATTTGATCTAGGCTGGTATGATACTTCAATTGTATTGTGGTATCATGATGGTTCTCCAAATTGTATGTTGATTTCAACTTTGCCTTTGGCTTTGTCACGTGCTTAAGAACATATGGTCAATATTGTAAAGCCTAACTTGTTATTTGTGATACTCCATAGTGTCAAAAGTGTCAGCCCTATTCCCTACATGTGTTCCATAGTACCACCAAAAAACTTTATAGCCTAAAATATATTTCAATTGTAACCAGTTATGCTTCTTGTGTGTTCTTAAGACCTAGTATGAAGTCTCCATAACTATATATATATTGCATAGGTTGGAATTTTTTCTCATATCTAAGATGATCATTATGTATTAGGAGTCAGGACTTACAATTCTGTGAAATCAATGCAAATTTTTGATCAGTTTTTGGTAGATTAAGTCTGGTATTGTCTGCATGAAAAATTGACATGCACAATTTCTTGGGGTCATGCCAAGTGAAGCTGCTAGGTAGTCAATGTATTAGAATTTATTGCTGATTTGGATGTGACTAAGGTAGTTGATTGGATGGATTCTAGTGTAGAGATGGGTGTGGTTTGTGTGTGCATATATTTCAATTTGGCAATTGCTATTAGGAGGTTTCCTTACAAACTTAACAGTATCACTTTCAAGAGTTGACTAGTACTATTCTAAACAGTGGATTTTCCTTGGAGTGGTGTGATTGCCAAAATGTCCACCACAAATATTGATATAACATTCCTCTAGGACACATCAAGATTCTTCCTTGTCAACACAACAAAGTAAGAGGCCATCAAAACCTATTTGATATAACATGTCACCAACTTTAACATATTTGACAGCCAAGACATAATTGTTTCTTAAGTGAAGGGGAGGCATCTTTACGGTACAAGCAGTCAACAAGAAATTTGATAATATGAGAATGCTTTGGTGACTAAGTGGAGAGTAATAACCAGTGTAGGGCGTTAGCTCAAATCCACAATTATACAACCACTTCATCTTTTGTGTCATTGTCTTTGTTCTTCTTGAGACTAGAGAGCACCCTTTCTGTGCCGAATGTGTCATTTCTTTATTCCATACTTTTGGTGTACCTTCAAAGTCAAAGAAGAGGCAAATGATGGTAAATGGTACTGAATGGCATGATCAGGATCTATTTTGAGAGGCAATCTTCTTTTGGCCTATCACCGGAAACTACCAAGTGCCATCAATATTTTCTCGCTGAATTGGTAATGTAGGAACGTTTAGCTGTTTATCTTATTCTCCTAATGTAGGAAACTACCAAGACAATCAAGGAGCATCCTTTGGGAATTCATAATAGGACATCCAAAATTTTATAGGGTTGGGGGGAAACCAAGTGGATGTTTGGTCTCTACCCCCCTCTCCTAGTGGTTGGGGGTTTGATATGCCATGCTAGTCCTGGAGACACATCAATGTAGTAAGCAACTAGATAGTTTGGGTCTCTCAATTTGTCAAGGTTTGCATTTGTGGCTTTTGCATTGCAATGTCATCTCAACCAAGTTGGCCTACGTAATAAAGTATTTGTCTTATCATTGTTATTATTATTTTCAGAGAATGTTTGTTTAAATTGGATGTGTTTATTGTTTTGTTTGATTGCATATTAGATTTTTAAGGTAATTATTTTAATCATTTAAATTACATTAGGAATTTTAGACTTTAGTTTAATGATGAGCTGTTGCTTGTTAAACATAATGGTGGGTTCGCATTTTTTAAAGTGTTTATTCATGTTCACGGGGATGCAATATCTGCCTTTGACAAGAATTATGAAAATTCCCTCATATTTCAAGGGATTGTAAATGGGGATGAAGTGTCCATGGCATATTTGACATTTTTACAATTTTTTTGGGATACCCATGCGTCCCTATATGTTTGAGATATCACCAATAATCAGATGCCTTTAGGAGACTTAAATGTCCTTAAGGATAGCAATTAGGGAATAGACCTAAAAACTTGTCTATCATAAAACCAAAATAAGGATGAAATATAAGTGTTGTATCATTTAATTTTGATGTTCCATTTACTCATTTGAGACTTAAACTCTTGATATAGCTGTTTTTGCATTTCTTATTTTTCATTGTATTTTTAATTTACATAACTTATATTTATTCTTACCCATCCTATTCCCCATACTTTGTTTTTTGACGTGATCAAACCATTTTGAGATTGAGACTGCACCTATTTAGTAAGAAATGATCCTTGCACATACACACAATTACGAAGTTAGCCTAAAACCTAGGGAACAATTGGCACACAAATTGTACACAACACATTAGTAGTGAGAACATGTATTCTTTATTGAAACTAAGCAAAATACTTGATACGATTAGATTAGAGAAAACTTTAACCAATATATACAATTTAATATGTGCGTTGAGTTAGGACTCACCACCTGTCCTGCAACACCCCCACAATAATTACTGGTTGTTTTGTTAATGTAGATAAGATTTCTTAGTAGATAGAATAGAGGTATCTTTTAATTTTTATGTTTCACAAATGATGCTCTTACTAATCTATGAATCTTGCAGGTTGCTGCGAGTGTAAGGAGGAAATAATACATGCACACAGTAAGTTAATTCGTCGAGTATGATTATATTGTTGAGTGTGAAGAATAGACCGATCTTCAAAGGCATGTACTTATCGATTTCTGTAACACCTTTCACCGATCTGTTCGTGGATTATATATGAATGAGAAGACACATCGATGGATAGACATGTCTCCACATTGTAGAGTGTGAAGAATAGACCGATCTTCAAAGGCATGTACTTATCGATTTCTGTAACACCTTTCACCGATCTGTTCGTGGATTATATATGAATGAGAAGACACATCGATGGATAGACATGTCTCCACACGTGTGGAGACATGTCTCTCCATCGATATGTCTATTCATTTATTATTACAAACATCATACCGATTCATAATCGGTAGTTTGATAATCCATTAACACAAAACCAATTCATTTACAAAACCGATTCTAATCGATAGTTAACAATTCATTTAACACAACCGATTCACAATCGGTATGTTAAAATGAAGACTCATTAATCGATAAACATTATCGATTATGGTAATATATACACATTATCGATTATAGTAAATCGATGAAAGTAGTCGATACACACTATCGACAGGGTTTAGATCATGCATGATCACATATTTATACTTGGAAGATGATGATCGATATATGATCAGGCATTTGATCATTCAATCGAATTTAGTTTATTCATGACAAGATTATTAATGTATGTATATTAATATATATAATAATAATAATAAAATCAATTATTATTATTATGTATATTGGTATACATATATAAATCATTCTATTAATGTAAGTCTCATTCATGATCATATTTATTTGACCGAAGCTATCATCTTTAACACTCCCTCTTAGCTAGGGAGGATAAAATCTATCCAAGAGCATAACACAATAGATTCATTAACTGTGCAGGAAGAGAGATGCCTTATTGAGATATCAGGAGATATGGTATAACCAAGAGTATCAAGTCACATGATATTCACCATATCTCATAAATATCCATCTTTATGGTATGTGCACTTGGCATCACGTCTCATGATGCCTATCATAATGGATATCAGATCATGGCATATCCACGGATATTAAGACTCATAATATCCACCATGATGATCTCTTGCAGAGTTATAATGGTTTATTTAATAACATCAAGTCTCATGATATTTACCATAATGTCTAAGAGATATTGACTATCATGATATGTCCACAGATATCAAGTCACATGATATCCATCATGATAGTAAAATTGATCGTTGTAAAGTCGTCACCTCACAATATCAATTAGATACAAGTGTTCATTATTGAAAAATCGTCACCTTTCAACAATGTCCACAAGGGCCCATGAAGTCATGGAGTCACACATGACAATAAAAGAGTTTACACATTAAACATCTTTAAATATTAGTACAAATAAAATAATTAGAGACTCAATCTCAAATTTAATTTACATTTTCAACCATACCAACTTTATTCTGAAAGTGTTCAACCTTTATCTTGGAGAGTGGCTTGGTGAGGATGTCTGCTGTTTGATCACTTGTACTAATATACTCCAACTGGATCACATTCCTTTCTACCATGTTTCTAACATAGTGATAAGGAATCTCAATGTGTTTTGATCTATCATGAAACACTGGATTCACTGAAAGCTTGATACAACTCTGGTTGTCACAATGGATGACAATAGGATTCAAGGGATGACCAAATAGTCCTACAAGCAATTTCCTAAGCCACACTGCTTCTCTTGCTCCCATGGAGGCTGCAATGTACTCAGCTTCTGTAGAGCTCTGTGCAACTGAGGATTGTTTTCTACTGATCCATGAGATCATTGCTGATCCTAAACTGAAGCAACCTTCTGATGTGCTTTTCCGGTCAACCACACTTCCAGCCCAATCTGAGTCAGTGTATCCATGTAGATCTAGGTCTACATGTTTGTATCTAAGACCATATCCAATTGAGCCTCAAAGGTATCTCAGAATGTGTTTTGCTGCAACAAGATGTATCTCCTTTGGTTCACACATAAACTGGCTAAATGCATTCACTGCATAACAAATATTAGGTCTAGTGTTGACCAAATACATCAAGGATCCAATTATCTGTTTGCAGAGAGTGGGATCTGCAAATTCTGAGTCTATTGTTGCTTCCTTCAATTTGTGCAGATTTGTTTCCATAGGTGTAGACATGGGTCTGCACTCTGTCATTCCAAACCTCTTCAAAATGTCAATAGTATACTTTCCCTGATTCAAAGTGATGCCATTTGCCTGCTGCCAAACTTCTAATCCAAGGAAGTAATGTAGGATACCCAAATCCTTCATATCGAATTCTGAAGCTAAGTCCTTTTTACACTGGTTAATTAGGTATCTTCTCCTGTGATTAATAAATCATCAACATATAAAATAAGAATTAACATATCACCATCAATTACCTTAAAAGTAGAGGTTTGGATCTACATCATTCTTGGAAATCCCTAACCCCAAGAGGTAGTGATCAATTCTGTCATACTAGGCAATAGGGGCCTGTTTGAGTCCCTACAAAGCTTTCTTCAATATGCAAACATGTGATTCAGCCTTATGTATAACAAATCCTTTAGGTTGCTCTAGATAGACTTTCTCCTCAATCGTGCCACTCAGGAATGCAATTTTCACATCCATTTGATGGATCTTCCATCCCTTTGATGTTGCAATAGCAATTACGGCTCCAACTGAAGTGTAACGAGCAACAGGGGCAAAAGTCTCTTCATAATCAATTCCCTATTTCTGAGAGAAATCTCTGGCAACAAACCGGGCTTTGTGTTTTCCAATGCTACCATCTGCATCTTTTTTGATCTTGAAGAGCCATTTTGATGATACAACAGATTTTTCTTTAGGTCTTGGTACGATGTCCCAAACATCATTTTTTATAATGGACTGATACTCTTTTGACAACATCTTTCCACACTTGATGATTGAGAGCCTCTTTAACACAGGATGGTTCTGAATTTATGATCTCACTCATCAAGGCAACATAACTAGAGAATCTATGAGGTCTCTTGCTTTCCCTGAAGGTTCCCTTTGGTGTTGTATAATTCTTGGCTTCTTGAATCATCTTCCTAGCCCAAAGAGGTCTCTTTCGATTTTCATTACTAGGTTCATTTAAGGGAGCAATTTGACCTTCACTATCAATTTCTTCAGGAGTCTCCCTTTGAATCTCAGGAGCATGATCCTCCTCCATATTGTTAGGAGGATTTTAATTTCTATCTCAAGAGAGATTTTGGATCTCCTGAAAGCAATGTTTTCCTCAAAAGTGACATCTCTGCTAAGTTCAATTAATCTTTGGCCAGGTATGTATATCCTATAGGCTTTAGATGTTTCACTATAGCCTACAAACACTCCTTTTCTGCCTAAGGGTTCTAACTTAGACCTCTTTTCTTTAGGTATATGTAAGTAGACCGGACAACCAAAGATTCTTAGATGACTTATATCAGGTTTGATGCCACTGAATGCTTCTTCAGGTGTTTTGTTGTCTAGAAGTGAATGAGGACATCTATTTTGGATGTAGACAACTATTTTAGAGGCTTCGGCCCAAAATGAAGTTTCTATGTTTTGATCATACGATTTATTTTTCATTCTTCTTTTCCTTTCGTTTTCGTTCCAGTAAAAGAAAATTCGGATAAATTTTGACAAAGTAAGTTTTCTTTTATTGGCCAGAATGCAACAAATCTGTGGATCTATTTATATAGTTAGTGGGTTAATGGTAATGCGCAAAAGCTTTATTGGATTCTGCCATTTTATGAATCTCCTCCTTCTTGAGTATAGCATTGCCTTTCTCTCTGGCAGCATCCATTATTTCGTAACTCAATTTGAAATGCATATTTCGACCAAAACGTTTTCTGTATGATTCTAATAACCAACGAATAGCAAGTATTTTTCCTTCTTTCTTTTTTATTTCAATGGGAACTTGATAAGTGGATCCACTTACACGTCTTGATTTTACTATCAATTTAGGAGTTTATTTGTGTATTGCTTGACATAGACTTGTTACGCTATGCTCGGGGGTCTGTTCTATATATAGCTGGGGGGAGGGAAGGGGGGAATTGGGGATTTCTTTTCTTCGGGCTGGGGCCATAGCTCTAGCAGCTTCTACTATAGTCCTATTCTTTCTTTCTGCCACCCCATTTTGTTGGGGATTATAAGTTATAGTAAACTCCCTCCTAAATTCCAGCATGTACACAAAACTCCTTAAAAATGTCGAAAGTATATTCCCCCCCAATGTCTGTTCTTAATGTATTGATTTTCTTCCTTGATATGTTTTCTACAAGAGCTTTGAATTCTTTGAACCTCATAAGGATTTCTTCAGACTCTTTACATTTAAGAAAATATATCCCAGTTTTCCTAGAGAAGTCATCTACAAATATTACATAGTACAAGAATCCTCCTATAGAGGTTGTAGACATGGGTCCACATAAATCAGAATGAATTATTTCTAATACATTTTTAGATTTGCTATTACTATTGTGGAAAGTTCCTTTTGTATTCTTCCCTAGGGCACAACCTTTGCATGTTCCTTCATGATTTTGGTTTAGCTTAGGCAAACCAATTACCATTTTCTCTATGGAGGGTAGAGCATGAAAATGGAGATGCCCTAATCTTTTGTGCCAAATATCGTTTGAATTTGAAGTCTCATGAATTAGGGCTTGAAAGGGAGTAGTGCATAGTTTGTAAAGGCATCCGTGCCTGACTCCTATAGTATGAGCCTTCTTGATTATGGAGGTCTTTGGCCATGCTAGAACTTTGCCTTCCATAAAGGTTATCCTGTATCCTTTGTCTTCAAGTGCAGAAATGGATACTAGATTTCTCTTTATCCCTGACACAAATAATACTCCTGTGAGCTGAAGAGATATGCCTGATTTTAGATTTATGTTGCAGTTTCCAATCCCTTTGACTGGATAGTTAGAATCGTCCCCAATGGTTACTTCCTCATCAGAATTCTCTACCATAGTGTCTAGGTGTTCTCTGAATCCGGTGATGTGACGTGAGGCTCCACTATCAATCACCCAGGTGTTGAGGTTGGTTGAGACTTGGCCTGATAAGGTTGAATAGAAGACAAACTTCTCAGGTTCATTCTCCATGCTAGCTTTTTCAATTTCCACTATGGAGGCTTGTTGTTTTGGCCTATCCGGACACTTCAGGGCATAATGTCCATACTTATCACATCTAAAACATTGCACTTGGGATATGCCCCTCCTCCTTTGGAAGAGCCTTTTCTATTGGTGCCCTTGTCCTTCTTCCTCTTGAAGTACCTCTTTTTCCCTTTCTTGTGAGAGTGAGAGTTCAACACATGAATATCTTCATTGGTGATATTTTGGTCAATCCCCCTGGTGATCAATCTGGATTCTTCTTGAATGCAATCCGTCTTCAACTGATCAAACTTGGGGAGCTTTGAACGTGCACTTATTCCTTGAATAAATGATTCCCATGAAGTCGGGAGTCCATTTAGAGCCATCAACGTTAATTCATTGTCGTCAATTAGATGACCGATTGTAGAAAGTTGGTCCCTTAATTAAGTGATCCTCATAAAATATGATGTGACAGTTTCTCCCTTATTCATCTTCACATGATGGAGTTGTCTTTTCAATGTGAGCGCTCTGCTGGTATTGTTTATTTCATACATGTCTTCAAGTGATTTGAACATGCGGTATGCTGTGTCATACTTTGAAATAACTGGAACTATATGGTCTCTAACTGCATCAACGATCACTTCATGGCTTTTCCATTGTTCTTGTTCCATTGAATTTTCTCAACATCATCGTCTAGTTCAGGTATGTTTCCCTTTATAAATGAATCTAGTTCATTTTCCTTCAAGGTAAGCATAATCCTAAACTTCCATGATACAAAGTTAGATGCTCCTTCAAGACGATCTTTGAATTTGACTCCGCTTGCCATTATAAAGAAAGGAATGTGATTTTTCTTAAGAGCAAAATGATAGATAATCTACTATCTCAAATCTAATCGGATCTTCCTTGACCTTGCTCTTATACCATGTTAACGTAGATTAGATTTCTTAGTAGATAGAATAGAGGTATCTTTTAATTTTTATGTTTCACAAATGATGCTCTTACTAACCTATGAATCTTGCAGGTTGCTGCAAGTGTAAGGAGGAAATAATAACAGTAAGTTAATTCGTCAAGTATGATTATATTGCTGAGTGTGAAGAATAGACCGATCTGCAAAGGTATGTACTTATCGATTTCTGTAACACCTTTCACCGATCTGTTCGTGGATTATATATGAATGAGAAGACACATCGATGGATAGACATGTCTCCACACGTGTGGAGACATGTCTCTCCACCGATATGTCTATTCATTTATTTTTACAAACATCATACCAATTTATAATCGGTAGTTTGATAATCCATTAACACAAAACCGATTCATTTTCAAAACTGATTCTAATCGATAGTTAACAATTCATTTAACACAACCGATTCACAATCGGTATGTTAAAATGAGGAATCATTAATCGATATACATTATCGATTATGGTAAATCGATACACGTTATCGATTATGGTAAATCGATGAAAGTAGTCGATACACACTATCGACAAGGTTTAGATCATGCACGATCACAAATTTATACTTGGAAGATGATGATCGATATATGATCAGCCATTTGAACATTTAATCGAATTTAGTTTATTCATGACAAGATTATTAATGTATGTATATTAATATATATAATAATAATAATAACTCAATTATTATTATTATGTATATTGGTATACATATATAAATCATTCTAATGATGTAAGTCTCATTCATGATCATATTTATCTGATCGAAGCTATCATCTCTAACATGTTTTTCTTGTTTTTTTGGTTTACAAGAGAACAATTTGTCCCTAGGAATAATGCTCAGTCACTAGTATAGATTTACGAAAGAATAATCTATGACCTATGGTCACGACTCTTCAATTTCCATGTCCACAACAATAGTGTACAATAACGGCTTCTACTCCCTAAGCTCCTGACAATTTAATGTTGACCTTGACAATGCTTTTGAATCTCTTGTTTATGTCCCATGTGCTCACAAGATTGTTCCTAAGAAACTCCCCCATGAAATAATCCTTATCTTTGCACAAAAACCTAAACAAAATTGCTTTGTCTTCATGTTCCTTTGAATGCTACTCCTTGAATATTCAAATTGCCAACATGCCCATTCTCCCCAACCACAATTCCCTCTCTTGTATATGTCTTTGGTTGTATTCTTAGAGTTCCTTTTAAACCTTGATGCCATTCTTGCGATTGAGCTCACTAGGGCACTCATTGCTTGGATGTCAAGCTCTCAAAAGTGCTCCCTAGAACACCAATTACCAACAACATCATTTGGTTGATCGAAAACCTTTTTAGCTTTTAAAATGCTTTCGTATGGTTGTACAATTAGAACTGAAAGTATGACTCACTTTTCATCCTATTTGAAGATAGGGTAATGAAGTCTCCGTCTTGCTTCAAATTAAATTGTGGCATGGTTTCCATTTTAGGAACTCCCTAGGCCTCCTTAGTCGATTCCATTTTGTTATCCCTACCATATGTGCTAGTTTTAAATACCTTATGACCAAACCATTGCATGAGGCACGATAGCTACTCTTTTTAGTATTTTACTTTGATGATTTTGTTCCCAAATTCAACTCAAAGTATTCCATCTTAATCATTGAGAAATTCATGGTCCTTGCCAACCTTTGAATTCAAGTGGAACACCCCTAACAAACCTTGCTATCAAAATTCATGTATCCTCGCCAGCCTTTAAATTTTGAAGGAGCACCCTTGACGACTGTTATCACTTATTTTAGGAAATTGATTAACTTGAACAAGCTTTTCCTCCCTTTCAATCAAAGACTCAAATCCTTTACCCAATTGAAGCATAGTTTTCTATGGCAAATATATCTACCATGGCCATTGTTTCCTTTCCCTATATGTCAACTTTCAAGAAGCATACTTAATGTATTGTATTGTTTCCCTCAACACTTCATTTTTTGCTAAAAGTCCATCATAATGTTGAGAAATTGTGTGATATACATCTCAAGTGCCTCTCAATCGAATTCGTTTTCATTAGCAAAGCTTTTAAGTAGTCCCATTGGATATTTTTAGAGGAAATAATCTCACACAAACAAAACATCCTTTTTTCTGCCAAGCATTGTTGCTTCTCCTTGAAATGATTGTTGAATCCGTTGTCACTTTTTGCTTGTTTTGTGGTCTCTAAACGTGTGTTTATCAAATGCACCAACTTGAAGTGCAATAAAATATTTCTCATCGTTATTATAGTGTACAAGTTCCTTATTCTCTCCCAATAAGTATCTTTTTGAGCTTGTGATTGGACTACTTTAATGAATTGAATCTTGTTATCTTCTAATATGTCCTTAATCACTAACATAAATGCTGATGTCTTCTTGTTCTCTGCCACCTTCCTAGTTTATTCATCTCCATAAGCTACTCGAAATAAATCCATTCTGAGTTGTCCTATTAAAGTTTACATCTCAATGTACTCCTTAACTCCACCAAGTGGTTTAGCTTTAGGGCACTCCTTCCAAGCTTTCTATCATAAACTTCAGTCCTCCACCAAAGCTTTACACTCCTTATGATTATGTAGCTTTGTTCTCATAGCGGCCTTCATTGTGATATCTATCAAACTCATTACCTACTCCATTTCCCAACTGAAGTTGACTTGCACCTTCATAAGGCACTACCCTCCTTGGCCTTCCTCTTTAACACACCACTCCTATTGCATGACCTTTAAAAGAAACAAATCATCAATTAACTATTTTGGTAAGATCAAAATTTCCAAATGTTATTGCAACTCCTTCACATCTTGTTTTGAACAAAAGACCTTTCCTATGGTTTGAAACAAGAGACCCTATCTTCAAGTGCCTTACTCTCAAACATGTTTGTCTCTACTAATTATAGACTCATCTACCTTCATTCTTTTTTCCTTGAGAATGATCCTCCCTCTCTTACTTTGAACCAATCAAGCTTCTTTTGCTTTCTTTTTTAGCCATGCTAGAAAAAGCTTGGGATGACCTAGACAACACAGTAGGTTTGCTGCACCAATTCAAATTTCCAAGCGTGGATCGACTCATGTTATAAGACTTTTTTCTAATACTAACTTCAGCTATGTGGCATAGTCAAAGGCTTACAACCATCTTTGTAATGTTCCTTTTATTAAATATCCTAGTTTTTGCTCTAAAATCAAAATTGCAAGGTAACAGGGAGTGGAATAGGGTTAGTGATACCATGTACTAACTTAGATTATTTAAATCAAAATGAGCCCTAGTGGAGAGCCTACAAACATGTTAGATAATCATTTAAAGCATAATAAAATAAATCTTTCTTATTAGAAATTATAAGCAAAACATAGAACTTTGTTACTAGGGTTTTAGGACTATTAACTTGATCATAAGACAGATATAGCTCATTCATGGAGTTCAACCACAAGGAGGCTAGGTAAGGAGGCATGTTAGCGTGCCTAAATCTTCCTCTACCCTTGGCTCAAGAGCAGATTTCCTATCCCTCTTGGCCTCATGTTGCCTTTGCCATCCATATGAGGTGGCATACCTAGTGAGGAATCTCGTAGCCATTCCCCTTATCATCCTACCTTTATCTTCCACCCTATGATTCAGACTCCTTAATCTTATGGTCAATTATGATAGGGAGGTTAGGAAGACTACAATAGGGTGTCTCGAGAATCCTTCCCTCCTAAGCCCAAAGGCAACACTCCTTGTGCCCCCTTGGCCTCATGGGACCATTGGTCTTACACCTTGAGGTTGCGTACTGTTGACGTGTATTTTGTACACCATCATACACAGAATAAAATACCTAAAGGCATCTTATCCTCTCTTGAATAAAGTCTCTAACTGCTGAAGATTCGCATGAAGGATCAGTTAGGATGACTCCAATGTTCTGGTTAGTAGGGTCTCTACGTGTGGATAAGCACCAGCGGTATGATGTGATTTGCTGTGTCCTCAAGGGGCCTTACACTCCGAAAGTCTTACTAAACTAAAGAAGGTTTTCAAAAAAATAATAAAAGGATAGGGTTTGCAAGAGGTCTAATCTAATCTAACCCTAGGAATGACTTCATGTGGACAAGACTTGGCAAGATTCTACCAACTTCAATTTCGCCATAAAATAACAACTTAATTGAAATTGGTGCGATCTTCAAAGGTAACGAAATGATTTTCAATGCATCAAAGATCAAAGACACTACCACGAAGGTACATATCCAAGATACAATAATGATTGAAGGTTAAGTGATTCAAATATCTCCAGTTGACCACGCAAGGCGTTCCTACAATCAGCAAGAAGCTAGTGGTATGGAAAGCGAATCCTACCAAAGATCAAGTCTCACACTATGTCCTTCAAATTAACACACTACTTTGATTGAGCATGATTCAAGTAAATTGAACAACCATGAAGATAACCAAGAAAGTTGCAACAAAACACCATAACTTCAATATTCATTGATTTCAAAGTCATCATGTACAACAATTGCTTGAATTCCTTTCCTCAAACTCAATCTTGCTACAAAAATAAAAATTGCTTCTAATCTCTCTAATACATCAAACTTTCTCTCTAATCTCTTAACTATCTCTATTACAAATGAAATGAAAATGAGGGTATAAATAGCATCCTCAATTACAATGAATGGTCCAGATTGAAAGCAGATCAACGGTCAAGATCATGACACCTAAACTCTAATTAGGGTTTGTTACAAAAGTTCCCCTTTTATTGCACAACATTAAATGCATAGCCAATTATAAATTTGGCACGAAAATCTAGGGGACATAGACCAATGACAATTAGGGTGCCATGTCATCTACAACAACCTCTCATCTAGATTCTTATTCCCTTTCCAATGCTCCTTTTAGCATATGCAATGAATCTTGACATGATTCCCTCGATCTCAGCAATTGGAATCTCGGGAAGATTCTTCATTCTTTCTTCCAAGTGGATGACCTGATCAAATGCATCTAGAAGAGCTGCGTCCCATGTAAGTTCAAGTTCTTTAGTCTTTTCAATCAGGAGCATGGTAGCAAACATCTGGTCCTGTTGCTCATCTGTGATATTGACGTCCTTGCAAAAGATGACCTTGATTCTATCTTCCAATTCTTGCAAATCCACATCTGTCTCAACTTCGATCCTCCTGCCAAGAATGGTACGTAGTACCTCAAATACTCTGTCCTGGATCGGGTTGATCACCTCCTCAACATGACCGCACCTAGTACTGATGTCCTCAAAGAGAACTTCCTTCATCTGGAGTAAGGTTGACCACTGAAGTAAACTGTGAGGTCCTCCATCCATAATCCTTTCCTGCGCTAAGACCTTCCTCGATGTTTGTCTAATTACTTTCAAGACAGGAATGATAACATCTTTGGTATGAGCGAATGCGGCTACCGTTATCATCAAATTGTGGATGATCTCAAGAACCTGAATAGCCCTATGAATAGTCTTCATCATCCTTGTTGCAAATTCTAAGGCAACTGTATGAGATTTATCCATCCAAGTACTCATACGCTGGACCATACTCCTGAATCTCTCTGCCTCACCAATTGATTGAAGGGGAAGTGCCTGTATAGGTGATGTTGCTGGATCCTGACGTCCTAAAGGCTGATTGAGATGGCTGAAATATGTTCTCCATGCACCGACCTCCCTCTCAAGCTTTCTACTCTTCTCCATTTCTTCTCTAAGCTTGTCCTTCAATGCCTTAAATGAATCGGTGGCATCATCTAGTGTCTGCTCGGCTGTGGATGGACCTAGCTCAAATGTCTCTATATCATATTCCTCTGCTAAGATCTCACCTTCGTACTTGTCTACTGCCGGTGTAGCTAACTGCAATTTTCTGGATCCAGTCTCATCTCTAATCATCTTGGACATCTTGGTAGCCTTTCTCTTCTCTGTCACTTCCTGGGAATGTCCAACAAGGCTCTCTAAATCAATCACATTGTCTTCGTCCTCGATCACAATCACCTTTGTTAATCTTTCCTTCAACCAATCTGGAATGGCTGATCTTGTCTCTCTAACCTGAATCTCCTTATGCAATATTTCTTCTTCTCTGTGAGGAGATGTTACTTCGTCATTATTCTTGTCTTCATGTAGCTCATAATCTTGGAGAGATCCACTTGGTGACCCTTGAGGTACCTGTCCTTCTTTATCATTCTGAACCATCGACTCCATAGACTCCTCCACTTCAAGTGTCCTTTTCTCTTGTCGAGAGGATGTACCGGATGAACGATCTCGGCTGGCCTCTTGTTTCTTCTTCGAAGATTCTCTCTTTCCAGGTCTCTCTTTCCTCTTCGAGCCTCTTGGATGGAGATCGCCTTCACTTGCACTTCGAAAGTTGCCTTCATTTGCATTTTTGGGATTAGGATTACCTTCGCTCACACTAGCTCCACCTTCGGCTGGTTTCTCTTCCAAAGTGAAAGTCATAGCTATGCCTTGCTCTCTCAACTTCTGATGCTGCACATCAACCCATCTGCGAGTACAAGACAAGATTGGAGCCATCAAAGCATCTAAATCCACGACCTCGGGCTCATTCCAATCTAACCTTACTGATTTGCTTTCTCGATCATAGGATGACTGGAGATGTCTGCCACTGTCCTGTGCTTGGTCGGCCACTCTGTAAATCTTGCATTTCCTGATGAAATCCAAAGGCAATCTAGAATGCATCTTTCTTTTCACTTCAAGATCGTCTAAGAGATTCATCATAAAATCTTCAATCTGAAACTCATGCTTAAACTTCCTACCGACTGTCTCCTCTATATATCCATGTGGATCAAAGCTTTCTCTCAAAGCAAAGAATGAAAAAGAATACAAAGCTAACTCCTTCTCTGCGTCATCCATGGCTAAAGCATTAGGACATACCTCAACTGAATTGCCCAATATGATAGGTACCGGAACTCCATTTCCATGTCTGTGTCTGAATGCCTTCGCATAAGCTGCCAACTGTCTTGTTACCTCAAGTAACACAATTCTGTCTGTCGGATATCTTGGCAACATGTATGGAGGTGAAGGACATCCATGAACTCTGATATAAGTAAACTTCGGAAATTGGATAAACCAAGCACCGTACCTCTTTACTAGATCCTGTGCATCCTGAGATAATCTGTTGTGAATCCCGCCTTGCAACGTCCTTGTGATGTTCATAGTGAAGGTATCATTAACTAACTTGTAGTTGCTTCCTGGCGGATGATGCAAGTGGACATAGGAATCACAAACTCTGACCTTGCCGGGTCCTCTTCCAATCACTCCTCTGTGAGGTAGTCCTGCATACTCGAAGCTCTTGATCAAGGCATAGATGACGTATGAACTCATGTGGAACGACTTGGTAGCTTTGAGTCTCCTCAACTGTACGTCCAAGCAATGGCTAATCATCCTAGCCCAATGAATTGTTCCTTTACCTTGAACTATCACCTAAATGAAGTAGAACATCCACTTTTCAAAGTAAAAAGCTTGAGGTGCACCTGTGACTCGGTTGAGCATTGTAATCAAATCTCTGTACTCCTCCTGGAAATCAATCCTGTGTGGTGTGTTCGGTACCTTACTCAGGCGAGGACGACTCTTGAGTAACCAGTTCTTGTTAATGATGCTTAGACACGCATCTGGATCATCTTCATACATTGACTTGGCTCCTTCTATGCTCTTGTAGACCATATCTCTGTGCTCCGGAAGATGGAAAGCCTCACTTATAGCTTCCTCTAAAAGATAAGCTAAAGTGTTTCCTTCCTTGGACACGATCGTTCTGGATTGAGGATCATAATGACGAGCACACTCGATCATCAACTCATGACACTGTACTGCTGGAGGGAAGCCAGCCGCCTTAATGATGCCACTTTCAATTATCCTCCAGGCGACAGGTGATGGCTTGCCAATGTAAGGGACATCTCGAAACTTCTTCGTGCTGAAGTTGCCCAAGTTAGTATCTCCAATGTTGCTCCACTTCGATACGATCTTAGTCTCCACTTCTTCGGTCTTTTGATCTTCCTTCATGAGAGCTGGACGACTGGTGGATGCTCCCGCCTTAGGGGTCGCCATACCTACACAACATTTCACAATAAGTAACTGGATATTGCAATATATATCATAAATTAGAGAGTAAATTTTAGGAAACATCATGATAAGTCTTTGAGTTATCATTTCCTAAATAACGATTGAGCTAAGGGAATTCAAAAATTCAAAATTCAAAATTTAAGCTATGACGATCAACAATTCAAAATTAAAACGATAAAACCATATCTCCATACCTCCCTTGAGAGCTAACTCTAGAATGCAAAACAAATGGATTTGCCTAGGCAAAATTGATATTAGATGGCTTTAACGTGATCTCCTCTTCAAAATAGCAACTTCGCCACCTTTGGGATGTCCTTGACGTGATCTTCCAATGTCTTTGACAAGTTCGCACAAATGAAACTAAGGTTCGCACCCCTTAGATTGATGTTTACGCCTTCCTTTGATGAAATTCGCACCTTAAAACACAACTCGCATTTCTCCTTTGTCTTCCTTAAATCGCACTTGAGTGTGGATGATAAAATGATAATGTGAAAATAAAAATCTTCACCAACCTTTATAAGCGCTCACACCTCAATTACCACTAGGCCGACTTGGTAATTAAAAACAAATTTTAAATAAAATATAATGGCCGACCTCCATAAACCAAGCGCTCTATTTGATTTTAAATTAATAATTAATAATTAATTATTAAATGCCTTTATTAATTAATAAATTCGATTTTCTTTTACAAGGCAATAATTAATTAATGATATCAAGCGCAAATTTTAAATGCTTTCAATTAAATATCGATTTTCCTAGCATTTAAATAAATTCAAAATGTGTTTGAGCGCCAAAATTTAAAGATGAAAAATGCAAACCTTATCGCCCTGGTCCCTGACTGAGGGACAGGAGCGATCCATCAACTTGGTCTTGATCCTTACACTTTTGATATTCAACATCTCCATTCTTACGTGGAAGTTGGCATTTTGCTAGGATTTTCAAACTTGAGTGACTTGACCTTGCAAATGAGTACCTCTTGAGGTGATATCGCTCTGGTCCCTTGGAGAGGGACAGGAGTGATCTAGATGTTTTTTCCTTGATCTTGCTTGTTCGATCTCCAATCTCCATCATATAGCAAGTAATAACATTGTTTCTTTACTCCATGCTTGTTTTACTTGGCTTCTACAAGGCATATTCGATGTTTGGAGGATTATCGCCCTTGTCCCTTGGAGAAGGACAGGAGCGATCCTTGTGTTTTAGCCAACATTCTTCGTACTTAACCTTTAACTTCTCGTTCATTACCTTCCAAACGACGTTTTAAACCCTTTGCAACTTTGTTTTGACATGATCTTCGAAGGATAACAAGTGTTTTAGCAAATATCGCCCTGGTCCCTTGGTGAGGGACAGGAGCGATCCTGGTGTTTTCTCCTTGACCTTTGTAACTTTGAACTTCAATCTTCATTGTGAGGGGCAAACAATGTTATTCTTTCATTCCACTCTCATTTCACTCGACTTCTATAAGACACTTTGATGTTTAGAGGATCATCGCCCTGGTCCCTTGGTGAGGGACAGGAGCGATCCTTGTGTCTTGGCTCAAATTTGCTAACTTTTAATCTTTGCTTCTTGTTCATCGCCTCCTAAATGATGTTTTTGATCTTGCTTATCCTTGTCTTGTCTTGATTTTGACGAAAAATGAAGGATCATGTGAAAATCGCCCTGGTCCCTGACTGAGGGACAGGAGCGATATAGCTTCCTTGGCTCAATTGATAGTTATTTGACGTTTGAAACCTTTGCATATCATCTTGTTAAGATGCCTTAGACCTTGTGCGACCTCGCAAAACCTTGACTTGGCATGAATTTTGCATGATTTGGCAAATATGGTGGATATCGCTCTGGTCCCTGCCTGAGGGACAGGAGCGAACTTCAATGTTTTAAGCTTGTCTTTGCGTCCATCAACTTGCAATTACTTTCATCGTGTAGAATGAGGTTCTTTTGATTCCCTTGGACACTTGATATTTGTTAATCCTTCAAAATCTAGGCCTTTATATGAATTTCGCTCTGGTCCCTGCCTGAGGGACAGGAGCGAACTTCAATGTTTGATGCAAATCTTTCAATACTGGCGACCTTTGATGCTTTGTTCTTCATTGAGATGCCTTAAAACGTCCTCACCACCTTGTACTTCGTCTTGGAGAGGTTTAAACTTAGCGAAAAGGCAACATAATCACCATATCGCCCTGCTCCCTGACTGAGGGATAGGAGCGATCTTGCTCTTGTAGGCTTCATATCACTTTGCTAACTTCAAAATTTATCTTCAACAGTCTTGTTGTACTTTGTTTCACTCATCCATAACTTGGAAATCATTCAAATTGGGCAAGAAACTCATCTAAGGCAAAAATCGCTCTGGTCCCTGACTGAGGGACAGGAGCGAACTTGGGCATTTGGGTCCCTTGTTGATGTTTTGTAATCTTCAATTTGTCTTCAACAGGTTCAATTCACCTCCTTTCTTGCCTTCAATCCTAAAACTTGCTTGATCTTTGCCCAGTACATGCCCTATGAAGAATTTCGCTCTGGTCCCTGGGAGAGGGACGGGAGCTACAATGGATTTCGCCCTGGTCCCTGACTGAGGGACAGGAGCGATCTTGGCATTCTAGTCCACTTTTCTTCGTGTTTGGCCTTCAAATTATATTCATCTGGTAAAATGCACTCCCTTGGATCTCTCCAAATCATCAAGTTGTTAAAATCCTGCAAGGACGAGGTGATGTTTGATTTTAAGCTCCGGTCCTTCACTGAGGGACAGGAGCGATTTTGCTTCCTGAGGCATTTCTGTGTTCGTGAAATTCTTCAATTTATATTCAACGGAAAGATCACGCCTTTCTTTACCATTTCCATCCGAAAAATCATCTTGACCCTGCAGGGACAGTAAGATTTTTGAAAACAAGCTCCGGTCCTTCACTGAGGGACAGGAGCGATTTTGCTCCTACAGGCCAAAATATCATGATTTCACAAGTTTAATCACTTCTGAAGGCAAAAACAAATCATTTCCAATGCCCGGGATCAAATATCAAAAAACTCAAAATTTAGGTCAAAATTACTCAATTGAATAAAATTCACATTTTCATCATCAACACTTAGACAAATTAAGACTCTGCACCCAAAATTTCAATTGAAAATAGACCATTCTGGCGAATTCATTCCATTCAAAATTGCATCCTACAAAAGGAAGCTCAAAAAGCTCTCAAAACTCACTGGACTCTGGCCTGAAAAGACAGTAACGGAAACCCTAAGGCTTGACCCTAATCCAGACAACTGACAAACTTACCAAAACCCTAAGAAGCAAAGCGAAAGGCGAGCAAAAACGAGCAAAAAGAGGGGGTCCCCATTTTAAATGGGGCGATGTGTGAAATGGTCACAACACGTACCTAGGAGAGGACCTCATCTTTGTTTCCCCTCCTTGTGTTCCCTTATTCCCTAATCATTGTTGATAGCATTAAACAAACATATAGAGATTAAACATTATTGCTTTTATTTAATATATGAGAGATTATATAAAATAATATATATTGTTTAAAGTGAGTAATTATGAATAGATTCATCATACTGTCCACTATTATCATTTTCATACTAAAACATAGTAATCTTGTCATTCTTTTTGTATGGCAAACCTGGTTGCTAATGTCTGATCTGATCTGCCTTCTTTATTTATTTTTTTCCCATTTTTTGATGTCGTTCGACGTTGATGATCCTCAAGACCTCTCCTTTATACCCTTCAAGTGCCCTTTCACTTGATGGTCACCTTGCTTCAATGCAAGTTGGTCAAGTATAAAGAGTCATTTAATTTATTATTAATTTCTTTCTTCCTATCCAGTTTGGCACCTTAGAATGATCCACCAATAATTTTTATCTTCCTAGGTTGGGTTGGCCTTAATTGTATGGTGATTGGCCTTGCACTTGTTTTAACAAAACCCTAGGTCGGCCCTCTTCGTTTATTTGTCATCGTCCAAACTTTAATCACTATTTAAGGCTGCAGTTTAGTTTTGAGAAGGCTGTGATTTATATGTATTTTGCCTTTAGTTTCAGGTGGGGCATGACAGTCCACCCTTTCTGAGATTGCTTGTCCTCAAGCAATGATAGTTTTAACCAAATCTTGTTCAATGTGAGAATCCCTAAAGTAATCCCTAGTTCTCCTTGAGATATAATCATCTTTTGTTGCGCAACTGTGATATTATCCTAAAGCATATATCTTTGTCTTTATTTCAATGTGAGTTATTTCAGCCAATTATTGGAAATTTGCAAAGTTAATAATTTTAAGACGAGTTTTCTCTCATCAATTGTAATTGTAAGAACTGTTTTGGATGGTCCTATGGATATCGCTTTGAGACAAAGAAAGGGCGAACTTCCCATATATTGAGAAGAGGATTTTGAAGCATGACACATGCCCATGACCTTAAATTAATGTTCTTTATTAAATAAATTCCTATCTCCTTTGGTTCACTCTTGTTATTCTCATATTCTAAATCAACCATAAATAGAAATCCCATGATGATAGAAATACATTTACAGTAATCATAGATACTTAGGGAGTAGACATGCCAACACGAGGCATACACATAAAAACACGGAGCATACACATGAATATACGTGGACATGAAGTATACATGCAAATATAAGTTTTGTTAGATCCCTTCTCATTGACTAGAATGCATTCATTGATTCATCTTTACCATGCAATGTCTAATGAAGAGGTTGTCCCTTTACTTGGCAAGGAAACTTTGGGGGTCTTATGAAGAGATTTCAAGTCGACATATTACAATTTTTCTTGTGGAGATTTTGTTTCTAGATCTTAAGGATATGAGGGCGTCGTGATTACTAGATTTGTTCCTCCACAAAGCTCCATTTGTTCATTGTCCCTTCTTCTTTTGATGGGATCCTCTTAAGATCTCCTTCATCATACTTTGTTTTCTTGTTTGGGTTTCTTTTTGCTTCTTCATTGGATATAGCCTCTATTATATATATTTGGCTTCTCACTCCTCGTGTCGTGGTTCCCAATTTTCTTTGCACTTGTAGCACAAGATTTTACTCTTAATGCCCCTTCAATTGCAAACATTTCCAGGTTTCTTTTTCTCTTGGTTTTCTTTTGGTTTGCAAGTGTGCCTGCATTACCATTTCTTCAATCAAAACGTAGACCTTTCTTTTGGAGTTCTTCTTGGTCATCATAAGTGAGGTATGCTGTCTTGCGCTTGTCCTTCCCATAGAAGTGCTTATCTTTTGATATCATCTTTTTAGTGATCCTTTTCCCTTGTTTTGGTTGTATTAAGGCGGGTGGCTTTTAAGATTGCTTCCCGCAGTGTGGTAGGGTTTGTTGTGACGTTTTCACACATTGCCCCATTGCAAATGGGGACCCTCACTTTTTCACTTTAGGCTTAGGGTTTTGATGTTGTTGTCTTGGCTTAGTGTCGGTCTCTTAGTCATGAACCTTTGCTTGTGAGTAGGTTGGTTTTGTCAGATTGAGACTTGGATATGATTAAGTTGTATGAGATAATGAAGTCATCGAGATCTCATTTGCAAACATGAATAGGTCTTAGGATTTTTGGTTGTCAAAGGCTAGGTTTGATGAATTGTCATTATAATTGCTTCCAATGATGAAGAATATCCAAAAGACAAAATGTGTAGGCATTGGGCTTATCTAAATTTTAGGGATGAAAATTTGACTAAGGCAAAATCTTGCTCAAGGCATAATCTTAGCATTGGCCTTCTCATCAAGCGGTTTTTGTGCAAATGGACACTAGAAATGCACCCATGCTAGAGGGGCAAGAACCATGAAATGATCAAAGGACATGTATTTGGGTGGATATGAAAATTTTGACTAAGTTAATTTTTTTGCTAAGGCACGCCTCCTTTGAGCACTTGCTCACCAAGACCAAATTTGTGCGAATGGGGGTTGTAATCAAGAAAAACATCAACATAAGCACTTGGACGAAGGATTATGGGAAGAAAAGGATGAAGTCATGAACATTTTGTGCAAACAGACCTTAAAATGCCGCCAGCCTTGTGTTGTGCAAATGAATGATAAAATCTCGCCATCTTTGTGCAATTGAACCCCTAAAGGCCGCCCTAGCAAAAAGGAATTTTGTACAAATGAAGGTCTAAATGCTGCCCTATCATGATTAGTTGTGCAAATGACCCTTGGAAAGCCACTCAAGCAAGAAATATCTGTGCAGTTCAAGGCTAAAAATGTTGCCCAACTTTGTGCAAATGAAGGATAAAATTCCACCAAACATTAACTTGTGCAAATGACCAAAAGCCGAATTTTTTTGTGCAATTGACAAGGAAAAAGCCGCAAAATTTATGTTGTGCAAATGATTAAGTAAATATAAGGTCAATGATAAGGTTGTGCAAATGAAAGGGAAAATGCCACCGAGGTTGTGCAAACAAGCCTCAAAATTCCACCATCCTTTGTGCAAACTCTGTCCTCATTTGTGCCAGCAAAGACCTAGAAACTCAGATAAAAAAATCAGACCTAAAACCCTAAGTGCAGAAACTCTAAAGGCAGAGCAGACCTAATCCTAAACTTCAGACTTGAATTGACCTAATATCAGAAAGGAAGAACTAATTTGCAGGTAGGTTTAGCAGAGTAGAGCTAAATTAGGTTCTGAAGGTTTGAATTGGGTTGGTGGAGGGATGATTGACCTTATATTTATATGCCTTTAAGAGCATGTAAGCGGATCAGCCGACATGGTCATGAAATGAGTTAAAAATAAAGTAATTTCAACAACAAAAAGCTCTTAACCGACCTGTGTTTGTGCATATCACTACCTCAAAGCGCTCATACTTTTGTTGCTTTAAATCCTCCAAGGGAAGGAGGAAGCCCTAAGTTGGCTGCCTTAATTAAAGGGTTGAAGTCAGAAAATTGAAAAGGGCAAAATAAAATCTGAGACGGCCGAACAAATGGGGGTTTAATACGAATTTAGAGGGCTGAAGAGGCTTATAAGAAAGCAAACCAATTCCCATTCCACATCATCAAATACAAATCTTTCAATGCGAGTTTAAGATACAGAGCAAAAGAATGCGAATTCAGATCTGAGTGCATCCAAGAGACAGACTTGGAGAATTGTTGCTACATTGCTGCTGGATTGATGTAAGACATTGAAGTGTGGTGATTTTATATTCTATCTTGGGAGCATTTGCATGGTTATTCATCTTCTCAATTCAAAACTTTAAATTTGCCTTAAAGTATTTTAGTTGAATGATAGAATGTTGTGCATGATTCATGGTGGAACTCTTATATTCAAGATAAAGTTTCATATTACTTGTACTTGGCTGATTTTTAAGTGCTTTGTGTAGTCAACTGAATTTTCATCCAAACTTAACTTCAATTACTATTCAATTGATGATATGCATTCAAGTGATGGTGTGTGTTTGTTAATGGTGATTTGAAAATCTCTTGATTCTCTTAGGAGATTGCATTAGCCTTTGTGAAGTTGTTCTTGTATGTCAAAACAAAGACTAGTTGAGTTTCACCAAAGATTGTCCATCGTTATTACATTCTTAGGATTAGATTAGAATCCCTAAACCTTATTTCTTTTGCCCTTATATTTTCCAAGTAAGTAGCTTGAATCTAAGTTCCAACAACATTTAAGCATTCAAGATTCAACGTAAGTCCACCTTGTGATTCTATCAGTATCACATCAAACCATTGAGCTATCTACGCATCAAGACTAAACAATAAAAACCTTGGAGTCATCTTGGTTGATTACATAATTTAGCATCCAAGGAGATTTTGATCAAGAGAGGATAGAGTGCCTTTGGTATTTTATTTTGTGTTGCATAGTGCATAAAAACACATCAACAAAGTCAAAGGCACTAACTAGGCCACAGAGTGCATTCGATAATCCTTCTATAAATGGATGGGTGAGTATGTCCTCAGATATTTTGGAGACCATAACTGCTAGCCTTTGGAATTCTGGTAAATAATCTTCAAGGGTCCCTAATTGCCTTATTCTTGTTACAAATATTCATTTATCGTGTCCGCAATAAGAGTAGATAACATTGGCTTCTACTTTTTGAGCACTAACCAATTGCTTTTCTAACTTTTACGATGAATTCATATCCCTTTGTAGCATGTTGTGTGCTTCCACTTAGATTTGAAAAATAAATTGAATGAATGATTCAATAATGGGATAATGTATATATAGAGATTACAAGACGACGTTCTAAATTAAACAAGTCGTTTAAAGTGAACTACTAAAAAGCTAAACACTAAATAAAGCTTAAAAGCTAATTAACTAAAAAGCTAAATGACCATTAAACAAGGAACTAAATATAGGTGACTAAAATATAATTAAATATTCTAACACCCTCCCTTAATGGTCATTCTATCTACTAACTACCCTACAAAAGACACTGCAGGTCTTTTGATCACAAATGAAAAGAACACTCTGCTGCAGTGGAGACCCTCCTTGGATCTGAAAAGTGTTAATGACCAAGAATACCAAAATCCATCCAACCTGACGTTGGGTAACCAAATTGAAACTTGAAACCATGATTTTGAGGAAAATCGGCAAACACTTTTGCAGAAGAGTATCAACTCCAAAACTGTCTGCAAGATACCACGGTTGCAGATGTTCGCCCTGGCAGGTGCGACCCAAACTAACTGCAACAAAGCACGGTTTTGAGGAAAAATCCGTCAAACCTTGAAATAGGAACCCTTGAAAAGAGAATTTACGATTTTGAGGAGAAAATAAAAAAACCAAGAAATCTGAGGTTACAAATCATAGTTTTTGTGGAAAAAAACGGTAAAACCTAGATAACTAAAATCTTACGCAAATATCGCGGATTACAGATGAGATAATTTTTAAGGGAAAATTATAAACCCTGTGAACAACTTTTGAGGAAAAAATCGTGAAAACCCTCCCATGAATTTTTGTGGAAAAAATAAAAAAACCAACAATTTTTCAGGAAAAAATCGTGAAAACCCTGGGACCTTTAAGACGAGGTCTGGCCTAAATCAATCTGATCAAGGCAACGATATTCAGATATCATGAACATGCACTGTTTCCAGGTGTTGTGGCAGCTGTTGAACTTTTGTTTGTGTTCCAACATGATGCTGGTCAAAGATGCCATCACGGAAATCGAGGTTGATCGAGGTCAACCTAGTGAAGCATGAGACAGAAGAATCTGATTCAAAAATCAGAATAGAGCAGCTGCACAAAAAAATTGAAACCCTGGAAGAGAATTCTGGCACGAATTCTAAGGCGCAAATTTCGAGGTTTGGAAGAAACCCAAAAATTAAACTTTTTTGCAAACTTAAAATCTGAAATTTTTCTTGAAAATTAATCAGAAAAAAATAATAATTTGCAGAAAATAAAAAAAAATACCTCTGATTTTTCTGTAAAAAAAACCAAAAAATTATTGACGATTTTTTTTCCAAAAAAAATAAGGGGCAGAAACCCTAGGTCGGATGTACAACATAAATGGCGCCCAAAAGACACCAAAATTCCCGACATCCATAGAATTAGCAGAAATTGCTGACTGTTTTTAAATTCCAAGGCAAATTTGTTGGCACAAAATTTGAGGCACAAAAAACGAGGCACCTAGAAAAATATGAGACCAACCTAGAAAAGCTCTCGAAAAACCCACCAAGAATTTGAAATCAGAATGTAGAGCCGACAACTCACAAATCGAGGCACAAAAAATGATGCACCCAGAAAAATATGACGACCCAGTTGAGGTCTCAAAAAACCCACCAAGAATCTGCAACCAGAATAAAATTTCGACTTGAACTGAAGGGCCCTAGTCGAAAATTGCAGAAACCCTAGGTGAAATTTTCAATCTGCAAAAAAACCTCTAGGTTGCAAGCCCGAAAATCTACAGAACCCTTAAAAAAACATGAATTGCTGCCCAGCACAAAGAAATTCGCCCACGAACAAGAAACCCTCGAAACCCACAAAAAACCTTTAAAAAAGCAAAATCGTTTTTGTATAAAAAAACAATAAAAAAAATCTGGAAAATATTCCAAAAAGAAGGCCATGAATTTTTATTAAAAATTCGCCAAACTTTAAAGAATCCCATCGACCCGCTCTGATACCATGAAAAATAAATTGAATGAATGATTCAATAATCGGATGATGTATATATAGAGATTACAAGACGACGTTGTAAATTAAGAACAAGTCGTTTATAGTGAACTACTAAAAAGCTAAACACTAAATAAAGCTTAAAAGGTAATTAACTAAAAAGAAAAAGCTAAATGCTAAATAAAGCTTAAAAGCTAATTAACAAAAAAGCTAAATGACGATTAAACAAGAAACTAAATATAGGTGACTAAAATATAATTAAATATTCTAATAAGATTGTGTCTATTATGCAATGTCCCCACTTTGAAATAGAATTTAATAAATAATAATAATAAAATTAAAATACAAAAGAATAGAGATTAAAATTAAATTAAAATATAATTAAAATTTGATCAAAGTTAATGAATGGTCAGAAGGCATGAAATGATAAGTTGTGACTCCCCCAAAAATGAGGTACGAAAGGGGGAAGAGAACTCAATTTGAAGTGGGGATATTTGGGAATCTGAAGTGCAGACCTGATTGTGAAAGGTTGTGTCTCTTTCAAAGGGCAGAAATAATGAAAAGTAGCACTCTTTCAAAGGGTGTTAATGGTGAAAGGTGTCTCTTGCTAAAAGGGCATACATGATGAAGAGGTGTGACCTCTCCCTCACATTGAGAGATATAAAGGAAAGGAATCAAAAGCATCCAGGGAGATCACCATCAATCAAATCAGAACTGTTATTAAGTTACAGGCAGTAACATCCTTGTTTTTGGTGGTATGCATGGTGATGTGCTTAATATGTATGCGTAATATATGAAGCCTGATAATGCTCTTATGCAGAATTTAATACTAATATTAATATAAACTGCAATATGTATGACAGTCATACTAAATTTCATATACATTCATAATACATTAAAAGTTAGTGTAGTCATAGCCCCCCCCTTATTCATTCGCTATCCTCCCTCATGAGGATAGGTTGGTTTTGTTAGGGATTGATGGAGTAATACCTCACAAGATAGGTAAGCCCAAGATGGGATATGGAGGGAATCCCGAAACCTTGAGGGAGCCTACTTGTAGATTGGTTTCCAAGCGCCCTATGACAAGTAATTCCCTATCCTCCATTAGGGTTGATGATTAGGAAAGAAGTAAGGATTGGGGCTTAAGTATAGTAACTGTCAAATGTATTATGAATTCTAATTGTTCCTTAATTTTAATAATCTGATTTAAGACATAATAATGCGTAGTGATGTATGTTAATCACTGGGAATTGGCAACCTCCCAGTAGAGGACATTACATTCTATGAAAGTATGTTGTGGTAAAGGCCCCCAATCAGCCAGAGAGATCCAAATATGGTTGTTTTGCTTCTAGATTCACTCTAACAAATATGTCCTGAATACTCAACTCACCAACCATGCCCGCATTCTCACTAGCTATAAGGCCTACTCTTGGGCATCTTGTCTTGAAATCTCAAACTCCCCTACAAGGTCTAATAATAACTTCCTTGCAACCAAGATCGTAGGGATACCCATTCCCTTTATTTGGCTGTTGGAAGTCTTGTCTAGCTATCAAAATGCTTTTATATACCTGTAGAATAGCATTGGAGGTTGGGTTGCTTTCTTTTCCCCCATACTATAATGCGGAAGGAAGATATTATTATTAGTAATTGTAAGACTTATATGTACAATTAAGACATCATTATGAAGTGCATCTTGAATTTGTCACTGCTTTACATGTTAACAAAACTATTGGGTCTCTTGCATTTTAAAATTCAAATATATTCATGCCATGCCCACCAACTATATTTTCTATTAATTAAAATAGAAATTAAATTTCTTCCCAAGAAGTGACATCTAGTTTTTCTTGTCAGGCCATTTTGTTTCCTGAGATCTATCTAATTATGTTTATACTGCTTGAATTTCAGTACTCATTTATTGTATGGGGTGATAAAAATTTCTTTTTTTGGAGTTGATATCTTTATATTATTAACTTTAAAGTTTGTTTTATGGCAATGAAGATGTGAATCATGCTTTTATTCTCCCTTTCGCTTATCATATGCAAATTTGTAGGTGGGACAGATGCTTTGATATTAGCCACACAAATCCAGAATAAAATATCTGCATGCAGCAATGCCAATGCGGCTGTTGAGCCAAATTCATTAGCTACACCTGATTTGAAACGGAGGAAGCTCTCAGAAGGGATTCTCTTCCTGCGAAGTTCCTCTCAGGTAAGTTATTTTGCACGGTTATGTCATATGCTTACCTATTGGTAACTGTTATCTTCTTAAAAAGTGGAAGCCATGCCTAACTTATATTATGCTTTTCCAAAAATCAACATAATAGCATTTGCAGGTAAGTTTATATTTCTTTTTATAAATGATATATATTACGATTTGATAACTTAAATTGCATTTAGTTTAGGCAGTATATTGACGAATACCTTTGTTTGATGAGGATATAAGTGGCGAGAATTGCCTTCTTAGTGTTGTTTTACAACTTTTACTTGAGGGATCTATATGGCTAGGCAATGGTCATAATTATTTTTCAATACTTGTTATCTGAGATTTATTTGAAAAGCTTAATTGATCTGTCATTGATATCCATTCCATCTTAGCAATCATTATGAAAGAAGCAATTGAGTTTGATGCATGTCTCCATTTTTAATGCTATTGAGTGGCTTCGTTTGAGTAGGATGCATGACACTAGAAATGCTTTGTTGTTGTTGTTTTGCTCTTGACGGAAAAGAGCTTTTGTCGCAATGTGGTGAAGAAAATGGTTACAACTGTTTTTGGAAACATTGAGGGTCTGGTATGCAATTGTTGAAATATATCCAACAAATTATAGGGCTGATGAGGAATCTTTTGTGAGGTCTGATAATAATACTCCTGTGGTTATAAATTTACTCACCAAATACACTTATTTCTGAATGGAGGAAAGCAAGATTGCAAGTGTATAGTATTTGTTGCTGATGTCAATTATGTTTGTTGTGATATGAACTCAAAATTTCAGATTACTTGAGATTTGAAATCACTTCATTGATCAATCATTAATATTCATATTATGTTAGCAATCAGTCTGAAAGAAGCACTTTTTGATGTTTTTTTCGATTTTAAATATTTCTTTGAAGGAAGATGTATTATCCTCACAGCCACCTTTTTAACAATATTCCTTTTGGGCAATGGTGATTGCATTACAATAAGCAGCATTTGTATAAAGGTCATATCTTGTTTCTACAAACAAAGGTGGTTGGTATGTTCTATTAAAAAACTCGATGACAAATATGCTGCAGTCTTCTTGAGGCAAAAATTCTTATTTAATGATTTGGTTTTGTGAGTAATCTGCTTAATCAAAGTATAGATTGGCTGCCATTATTCTATTTTGCTATTATCTGCCTCTCTCTTTTTGAGTAATGGGTGGATGGATACTATAGATATAGATGTGTCTGTATACACATGCATCCGTACACACGTTTATTATTAAGCATATGACACCATCCTATTCTGTTTTGTTTAATTCCTATCATCAAGTAATTGTGCTCCATAATTTGTGCTGTAAAGGACACTTTTTCTGTCCTGAGGAAGAGGCTCCCATGATTTCTTTTTCCTATAGACTAATTTTCTTATGTGTTGTGCATGCATATATTAAGCATGTAAATGTTTATTACTGAGCACATGGGGCTGTACTCGTGTGTTCCGTTGAAATCCTGTCATGTAATTGCACTATATATCAGTACAACTTGTAGCTAAGGGTATTTTTTTGTCCTAGGGAAAAGGCTGCCTTGTTTCCTTTCTTCTACAGACCAATTTGTTTATACAAATACATGTGCGCATGGGTGCACACATTTATATATTATGTATGCATATCTGTCTTATTGAGTGTTTGGGGGTACCCTATTGTTTTTAATTGAATTCCTACCACGTAATTGGGCTGCATGAGAGCATAACTTATAAAGGACATTTTTCTGTCCTAGGGAAGAGGCCGAATTGATTGCTTTTTCTTATACTCTAGGGTTCTTTTGGTCACCAAATCTCAATTTACCATAATTATGCTAGTATCAGGACTGCTTTATATTCAAGTATACTTTCTTTTTTCGTCTGACCCACCTTATCTTGTTCTTTTTAGAATAATCATTAATTACATTTAGCTTCATTCACTCTGTTGATTTGTCATACTGCGTTTTTCTACACTTAAGCTACTTTTGAGAACACTTTTTCCTCGAGAAAGTTCAGAAATATATGGTGCCTTAAACTATGTTGATTTATTTTAAAGTCTATTTTGTCCCATCGAGTTTTATTTGGAACACACCTAAATACACTTCAGCATAAAATTAGACATATTTTCTTTGATATAGCATTGCAAATTTCCACAAGGTTATGGATTAAAGTCGTGTGCTTGATATTGCAATTGTATTTATTTATATACTGATTTATCACTTAAGCGTGGACTTCATCTAGGCAGAAATGGTTTCACCATAGTGTTGTGCATGTTAGCTTATGTGCTATGGGTGTTGAGGCAGAGCGAGTGAAGAATGAAAGTCAATTGATGAGATGTTCATTTTTTATACATGTTTTACGAAGTACTTGGCTCATGCTGATCACCTGAGTTCCTCTTTTATTGGTGTTTGGGCTTTGCATATTATTTCATCAAAAACTCTAACAATGGATATAGGCAACACTAGGTTTTTACTTGTTTTTATACATTTCACTAAGTTTATTTATATAACTGCACTATGTCAAAGAAATAGTGGTGAGGTTGAGCAGTAGGTAGATAGTGATTTCTCGGTGAAGGTGAATGGCTGTATCGCACCTCTGTGGGGAGATTCTGAGAACCTGCATTTGTTTTGCAGGAATTGAATGATATATGTGTGAAAAACAGATGGTCAATGCCTAGCTATTTCATTTCCATTCCAAGCAATTCTTATGGTAAGCATATGTATTGATAATGTTCAACAGCATATATGTAAATAGATATAATCATTTTAGTTCTTTTATTTTAGGCATGTTTCCGTTTCATATACTGCAAGTAGTGTTAATGCATTTTCCGACAGAGAGGGATTGCTTCTACTCAAAAGTTAAGATTCGAGGTTATGACTTCGAACTAGAAGAGACTGGGGAAATGAAAACTGGAGAAATGGAAGCAAAAGAATCTGCAGCATCACTTATGCTTAGTAGACTCTATCGAATGAGTGCTGGCTCTAGGGTGTAGCATGTTATCTCAAAATTAGCAGTTTGCTTGTATTATAATCAGTTATAAGAGGCCACCTATTGGACGGGTGTCATTGTTATTGTAGCTGCTACAGCAGCGCACTTCAATTAAGCAGCTGAAGTTGTTCCTAACTTCTGATAATGGCGTTCTCTTAGTCAAAGTTACTCTACACTTGACCATGTGCTCAACATATGGTAAAGTACTTTATTTTTAATTTACATGTATGACTCTTTTCAGCATGCGAGGAAGTTTGCACAAACTCATCTTCCATGACTGTATGAATATAAATCATTAGAAGTAGACATTTAAAGGGTTATGCTCATAGTCTATATTACAAATTCATGGAAGTGTTCCCTTTTTAAGGCATATACCAATACATACGAATTCAGTATACCAACAATCAAATGACTGAACTATGCCTATGTAGAAGTTAATGCCACTAATAAAGTTGGAATCTCCTATATTGAGAAAGGACCTAAACAATAAAGAACAATCTGTTTGATAAGAGATGAATGAAGCATCAGGGAATGAAATATTTCCTACTGTATACTTAAATGAATGTCATGGTAGGCTTTCCTACTATACAGTGAAGAAGAATATATAATTGAGAATATTGTAGGCATTCTTGGTCATGACATCATCCATATTTATGCATTTACACTCATCCTTGATCATCTCTGCCTTTTGTGATGTTGGCTTTACATCAGTCCATGCTAATTCCAGAACAAGCATGCAATTTAATCATCTTAGCATTTGATGAATTTGCCACCATGCGAACAAACTGCGTATGATTTTCCATCTAAATTTGAAATGAGCCATCCAAAACTGTGGTGACAAGTTTGATGAAGTACTCCTAAGCTTTAGTACGTTTAACAATAATTGCATTTTTATCCATAGCAGAAAAAAACTTTTGGGGAAAAAATCGGCAAATTAAAAGTAATATTTTTTTGAAAATTTCAGATTTGAAAAACAATAAAAAACTAGTTTTTTAAAAATTTAAAGGCATTTTCATAGCATAGAGACATAGAGAGCAAATAAAATAGAGTTTAGCCCATGAATCGTTTAAATAAAAAGTGTCTAAAATAGCAGAATGCAGTGTATCGTGTAAGCTGTGATACTAAATGATTCTTTGGTAAGATTTGTATAAAGTTGATAAAGTTATTGCTAAGTTAACAATAAAACAGTTCACTAGATGATATGCGAGTGGATGGTAAAAAATCAATAACAACATAAAAATCAATAACAACATTGCATTCTAAATCATTATTAATATTAGAATCTTTAGTCATAGAAAATTGAAAACTTAGTAAGCCGTCTAAACAACTACAATAAATTATAAGCAATGATATGATAGAGAGCTTAAATAAGTACCAAATTCAGGCCATTTAGCCAAGAATATAGATTGTTTCTTTCTAGAGAAATAATTTACAAGGCTATCACTATAGAAAAAGATAGACCATCAAATGTTCTTTGGACCAAATAACCAACCAATCTTCACAATAACAATTTAGTTGTGTTAGTGGACACAGATGGAGCGGAGAGGCGGGAGTCAAGGTGTTAGGGTTTGTGGAGGAGAGGGTGATGGTGAAGAGGCAGATGAAGGTGAGGGAGATGGGGATGTAGAAAATTTGGTGTTGATCCTGGGTGGCGCTCTTTGCCCTGGATCTATGGTTTTTTCTTGCTCTCGACGCTTGACCCTCGACCTCTTTTTTTCTTGCTTCAGTTGGGTGTGGAGGTTCAACAGTTGCCATTTTGCTTTGTTCTTGGCTTGTTTATTGAGGCTCCTCTTCATTTGTTGTTGTGGGTTGCGGTCTTTAGCAGAGTGTGCTTTTGGGCTTTTTGTCAGAAGAGCATGAAGAGCGGGAAGAGTGGGGTGGGGGGTGAGGGTTTCAAGCAAAATGGAGTTTGCAGTTGCCCCTAATCCGTTCCCTTTGCATGTGAGGGGGGCTCTTTTGCTTCCTGTGCTGCTTGGTGCCCTGTGCTTCCAAGGGTTTTTTCCCTTGGCCTTTTCTAAGAGCTTTCTGCATGGGGTGTCACTTCGCATTGTCTCGTTCTTTGGTTGTGCCAGGTTTCTCTGTTTTGGTCGCCTTCTCTTTGGTGGCCTCGACAATTTGCGTTATGGCTATCTTGATGGAAGACTTTTTTGGGGTTTTCAGCTCAATGTTGCTTCTTAGAGCTCTTTGTGCTAGGCTTGGAGAGCCTTGTGTGGAGATATGGCTTGTGTTGGGGGGAGTTTTTGGGCTCTGCCTCAGGTTTGTGCTTGTTGCCTCTATGCATCTTGATGCTCTTTTGGTGCCTTTTTGGCATTTTTTAGGTTAAGGGTCCCTTCTATTATGGAAGACAAGTTTGTTTTTGGTGATGCTGAGAGGGCTCTCTTTTATGTTTTGGCTTATTCTCAGTCGAGGGTCATTTTTGTTCGTTCTCATGCTCACTCTCATGTGTCTTCTATTGAGGTGGAGTGTTATGCTATGGATGTGGAGATCTTTCTTATTGATTGGGTTGATGGCTTGGTTCTTTTTCAGCTTGTTTCCTCTCTTATTTGTCGTATCGAGGTGGATACCTCTTCTATTGAGGTGGAGAGTGATTGGGTGGGAAATGTTTAGTGCTGTTGCAAGTGGGTTGTTGCTACTCTGTTTAAGGATCTTGGCTGAAGGGTTGCTGATGTGTTGTTGGGGCCTATTTTCATTCGTTCTTCTCTCTTTCTCCTATTGAGGTGGAGAATTTTAGAAGGAAATAGTGCTTATCGCTAGTTTTGGAAGCCAATGCAAAGCCCATTAAGGTGAGTTGTTAGGAGGTATTGCCCTTCCTTTTGTGCAGATGGTGTTTTGTTGCTGATTATTCTATTCTACTATGTGTGGGCTGTTGGTTGTGTGACGATCATCTATTGGTAGCATTTCTTTCTTGTTTTGGGTTTCGGGTGCCTTCAAAACCTATGTTATGGGGTTTTAGGTCCCCTCAAAACTTGTTGTAAGGGGTTTCGGGTCCCCTTAAAACCTATTTGACCCTTAATAAAAAAACAATTTAGTTATGTAGAAAATCACGATAAATAGACACACAATTAAACCATGATAAAGTAGACATAAAATATGAAATAGATAGAAGAAGCTAAAAATAACTTTAAAATATAGACCATTCACTTCTCATAATGATAAAATACTCTCTTTGGATGGAAGTCTCACCAAAATAAAATTGACTTGACATTTTTTTTCTTGTTAATTTAAATTGAAAGATCTTTGTGATGTGCACATTGAAAATATTATATAACATTCAACGTAGATAAGTGGACACAATATTAAACCCTGTGGTAGTGTATTGACGGCATTGACAAAAATCCTAGCATCTAAATATAGATAAAATTAAACCATGATAAAATAGATACAAATTATGAAGTATCAACAAGGAGCGAAGATGTAACTTTGAAATATAGACCATTCACTTGTCATAACATTAAAAATACCATCTTTTTGGATGAAAGCCCAACCAAAATAAGATAGATTTAACATTTTTTATCTTGTTAATTGAAATTGAAAGATCATTGTGATGTGTACAGTGAAAATTTAATTTAACAATTTATTCATCTATTTGTGTGTGATGGTTGAATTTTATGTAAATACTATTTATATGGTGTGAAGGTTTAGAATGTATTTGTAGCAATGTTACAACAAAAAAATGCCTACCTTTGTCTCAAATACACCACTTCTCGACTCCCCAAAAAATTGCAACTAGTTGTCTTTTATGCATGTTCCAATGAGCTCCCATTTATAGTTGTGCCTTAAAAATATTATACAATTGCACTATTCATAAAATCTTTTGCCATTTTAAAAGTTGGCCTAGGATTAGTCAAGCTTTCAAATGTGATTTTTGTGTAATTTAAATACAAAAAATATTGTTCAAAATTGCAATCAACAATTCTGTAAAAACGATAAGATTTATTAGGGGGGGAAATCGTCTATGGGAAAGATACAAAAAATAAAGATTTTTTGGAGATTTTTTCTTCTCTAGTCTTATCTATAATTGTTTTGTTAATGCCTTCTAAAAGATGGCTAAAAATTCTTTTCTCTTAAATAAGTTTCTTTCACAAACTAGGAGAATAGTTGACTATGTTGTCCATGAGAATTCAATTGATTCAATAAAGATTCACTATGCTCCATGCCTTGCAACTCTTGTTTAGTCTAATCTTTGAATGCCTTCAGAGTACCTATGCTCACTATAATTCTTGGACTCGAAAGATTATTTTATATTGATCTTTCAACAATCTAACCTCCATATTACTAGGTATATATTAGGACATCCTCATCCCCTTCATTGGACATCCCACTTCGTATGAGTATCTAGGGACTACAAAGGATATCCCTTGGCTATATAACTCCTTCGGGAATCCAAGGATATTCTAGGGAACACCAACTAATGAGAGCATTATTATAAATTACAACTAGATGTCTTTGATGTCTCCTTACCATCCTAGGTACAACAAGGCGTGTGGATAAATAGAGATGTCTTCCACGTGAACTTGAAGGCAATTCACCAAACATCAACTAAGTCAACATGCAACTAATGAGATCTTGAAGTTATTAGTTTGGTGAAATGTTTTCTATGTAAGTTCATCCAAGAGGTCAATAAATTAAGGGATTATGGTGCCGAAGCACCTAGTCATTGTCATGCCTCATGAAGGCTTTTGTGATGGATTTTGTTTTTTTGTGTCATGTCAAGGTGTAATAAGGTCCTAAGGACCATTTGTGATCAATTCCAATCATTTGTAATCACTTCAAATCAATTTGTAAGGCCATTGGTGCCATTTGAGTCATGTAAGCCTATAAGGCTTTAGTTGGGTCAAAGTTGGTCAAACTTATTCAAATGTATCCACATGAGTGGAAATGGTATAATAAGTGTTCTAGGGTCTATTTGAATGTGTTTTGAAGGCATTTGTGAAGTTTTAGGTTCATATATTGAGTAGATCAAAAAAATGTCAAAAAGATGGAAAAGTTGCTTAAGCAACTTTTACATCTTTTAGTGAAAGTTGTTTTCCAACGGTTACCCCTTTTCAAAAATTAGTTGAGGGCTGTTGGTTTGGGTCTTGAGGAGTTTAAATATGCCCATTTTGGTCGAGGTGGGGTTGTTGGCATTGTACGTGGTGATTGGAGGAAGAAATCAATAAAATTTGAAGGTTTTTCTCTGTAATTTTCCTGAAAATTTGCTGCTATTTTGGTCATAACTTATTTGTCCGGGCATATCATAATGTAAGGTTGGACTTTTTGGAAATCTATGTGAACTACCTTTCATTCAAGACCGTTTTTGTGAGATTTGGTTGAGTTTTGTTCATTTGGTGAACGTTTTTTTCTAAAATCTGTCCTAAAACCCTACTTCCAAGGGTTTGATCAAATAAATGTAAAAATATCTCCATTCCACTTAGGGATATTAATGAAACTTGATGGAATGGTAAGAATAGGTCTTTTACAGATGGGTTTTTCTTTATTTTTGCAGGGACCAAGGTTGGATGCACCTTTGGAGCAATGAATGCCTAACATCTTCATGTGTTAGGCCCAGTAAGCATGGAAGTGAGGGTTGCAAATCTGAATGTTTGGGAACTTAAAATTGGTGGAATTGATGGTTTGGAGACATAATAAAAGTGTTGGATCCATTGGTTTGCTGTTTACATAAGTTTTTGAGGTACCTCCTTTGTAAAAATGACCTAATTAGGCCTATTTGGGACAAGGACCACTCTATTTTTGAGACATACCTTCCAAAGAAGCCCTACCCCCTTTTGACATATGTTTTATAAAATTTAAATGGGTATTTGAAAAAAGTTTTTTTGGGAGATAGATTCGTATTTAAAAGTTATGCCCAAAATACACCCGTTGTTGCTCAAATTACGCTAGAGGACAAAATTACCAGTCAATAATTGAGCCCTATGTTTCAAAACAACCTATAGGGATTTTGACATATGTTGTGTAACTCTGAAAAGGGTATATGAAAATGTTTACATTTTGTTTATGTGATCAGTGGTTTGTGAGTTATTGCAATAAAACTCTCTGAGTAGGGGTAGAAGGGTGTATGAGCCAATACAAGGCAACCCTCACAAGGAAGTGTTTTGGGGTCACACCTTTGCATTTAGGACTTTTTCTTGACATATATAAGCATTCTATATTCCTTCCCCTTGGTTCCATGGTCATTTGGTGAACTTGTGTCAAGTTTGGTGTTAACCAGCTAAGGGTTGAGATGCTTAGTAAGTGGGCAAATGAGTTGAGTCAAGATACATGTCTTGGTAACTTGCAACCCATTATTATTTGTTGAGTTAGGACATCCTAAATGTCCTTTGGTCCTTTGCATCATAGTGGTATCAGAGTCAAGTTCTGATTGGCAAGGGATAGTACTGGTGTGTGAGAAAGAGTAAGTTGTCTTGTGAAGCCAAAATGCCTCCAAAAGGTGGGTCAATGATGGCCAAGAGGTTGAAGGCCCTAGAAGATGAGATTGAAGCATTAAAAGATAGAGAGAGAAGGAGAGATAGGGTGAAGAAAGTCATAGTGATCCCAAAGAAGGAGAGGGTGAAGGTGGTACCCCTCAAGCAAATCCTCAAGAAGAGGAGATGGCTCTTGAAGAAAGAAGGCTTCTCAATGCTTTGAAATCAGTGAAAGGGGAAACCTTTGATGTAAAACTGGATCTTCCAACGTATGGAGGCAAGATGGATGTTGAGGAGGTGATAGAATGTGTTGATACTCTCAATAACTACTTTAAGTACAAGGAAGTGCTAGAGGACAAAAAGGTGAAGTTTGCAAAGACAAAATTGAAAGGGGTTGCCTTGACATGGTGGAACTATACCCAAGGAGAAAGGGTGAAGCAAAACAAGTCCATAATTAATTCATGGGATAGAATGGTGAACAAATGAAGAGTCAATTCTTACCTGCAGACTATTAGGTCCAAGTGTTCAAGAAGATGCAAAACTTGAAGCAAAAAGACATGGATGTGTTTGCCTACATTGAGGAAAATCAAGAACTCAGTCTAAGGTCCGAGCATGTGGAGAATGAGAGGGAGAAAGTGGCAAGATACTTGAATGGTTTGAAGTTTAGCATTCAAGATGAAATCGGTCTTGTAACCCCAAAAACTGTTGAAGAATGTTTTCAAGTGGCATGTAGGGCTGAAGAGAAGTTGAAAAGGAAACAAGACAAGTACATGAGAGGAAGAAACAACAATCAAAGGGGTAGAGGGTCCTTCACTATATCCAAACAATCCTATGAAGACCAAGAAGATGGAAGCAAAGGTAAAAACCAAGTTGCTGATCAAAGAGATGGATTTAGAGGTTCTAGGGGCAGATTTGGTGGAGGTAGAAGTTCCAACACATTCTTAGGAAGATGCTACAATTGCAATGAATTTGGCCATCCAACATTTAAGTGCCCTGAGAGGCAAGGTTACACTTGAAGTGGTGGTGAAAGGAGAAGTGAAAAGAGGGTACAATTGGTGCAAGAAGATGAAGATGAAAGCATCAACTCCCCAAGGCAGCCTGCTAATCTAGAAGTGGTAGAAGCATTGATGGTGAGAAGACAATTCCTAAAGGCATCCAACGAGAAGGACGTGACCCAAAGGAGAGCATTATTCAGGACCACATGCAGGTGTAAACGTAAAGTATGTAAAGTTGTTATAGATTCTGGAAGTGTTGATAATGTAGTGTCTAATGAGATGGTTGAAAAACTAAATTTAAAAAAATATCCAATGGAACACCATATAGGGTGTCATGGTTGAAAGATGATTAGTTGGTCTTGGTTAGCGAGCAAGCCATAGTTGAATTTCAGATTGGTAGTTATAAGGAAAAGTTAGTTTGTGATATTATTCCCATGGGTTGTTGCCATCTTCTACTTGGGAGGCCATGGCAATTTGATAGGCAAGCCCTTTATGATGGTAGGAAGAATACCTACACCATTAGGAAGGATGGGAAGCCTTTTGTACTAACCCCATTTCAGGAAGAAGATAAGGAGTAGTCCAAGGTAGTAAGGATTGTAATGTTTGGAAAAAAAGAGTTTGTCAAGGTTGGGAAGGCTGACCAAGATGGATTTGTAGCCACTTCAAGACTGGATGATCCTAATAGATAAAGTATGAGCAAAGATTCAATGTTGGGAGGTGGAGAAAGTAAGCTAGTACCAAAATCTGATCAAGAGAAGGCCCAAGACACATTAACTGTGAAGGTGCAAGATTGTATAGAAAGGCATGATGGGAACATGATAGGGGCGATACTTTGTCATTTGGTTTCAAGAGAAGTTAGGCTACAATCATATGTTGTTGTTACACAGGTTAGTCAATCTGATCAGACATGGACATTTGGAGTAGGAGACCTGAATCAAGAAACAAAGGCAAGAGGTGGAGTGCTTGAAGATGTATGGCAACACCAAGTGAGTGGGTTTAAGTGTGTACCCAAGAAGATAGTTAAGGAAAAGGATGGGAAGAGTATGTTTGCAGACATGAAGATCAATCTTACACTAGTTTGGGACAAGGAAAAGGTGAAGACACAATCAATCAATCAGTTTGAAAAGGAAGAACCATGTCAAGGAGGCACTTGGTCCAAGGATGCCAAGAATGATGCAAGGCACAAGGATTTGATCCAGTGGAAAGGTATACCAATCAACAACAACATTTGGAAGTCAGAGAAAGGTGAAATCAAATATGGTTTGGTGCATCTTAGTCCTCAAAGGGACTTGATTTTTTTTTAGCCTGGGTGTATGGCGTCGGAGCACCTAGTCATTGTCATGCCTCATGAAGGCTTTTGTGATGAATTTTGTTTTTTGTGTTGTGTCAAGGTGTAATAAGTTCCAAAGGACCATTTTTTATCAATTCCAATCATTTGTAATCACTTCAAATCAATTTGTAAGGCCATTGGTGCCATTTGAGTCATGCAAGCCTATAAGGCTCTTGTTGGGTCAAAGTTGGTCAAACTTACTCAAATGTATCCACATGAATGGAAATGGTGTAATAAGTGTTCTATGGTCTATTTGAATGTTTTTTTAAGACATTTGTGAATTTTTAGGTTCATACGTTGAGTAGATCAAAAAATTGTCAAAATCTTTTAGTGAAAGTTGTTTTCCAACGGTTACCCCTTTTCAAAAATCAGTTGGGGGTTGTTGGTTTGGGTCCTGAGGAGTTTAAATACCCCCATTTTGGTCGAGGTGGGGTTGTTGGCATTGTATGTGGTGATTGGAGGAAGAAATCAATAAAATTTGAAGGTAAGGAAAGGGGCATAACTTCCTGAAAAATTTGTTGCTATTTTAGTGATAACTTCTGTGTTCGGATAGATTAGAATGTAAGGATATAATTTTTTGGAAATCTATGTGAGCTACCTTTCATTCAAGACCGATTTTGTGAGATTTGGTTGAGTTTTGTGGAGTTGGTGGAACGTTTTTCTAAAATCTGTCCTGAAACCCTACTTCCAAGGGTTTGATCAAAGAAATGTAAAAATCTCTCCATTCCACCGAGGGATATTAATGAAACTTGGTGGAATGGTAGGGATAGGCCTTTTACAAAAGTTTTTTTTTTCATTTTTGCAGGGACCAAGATCAGATGCACCTTTGGAGCAATGAATGCCTAACATCTTCATGTGTTTGGCCAAGCAAGCATGGAAGTGAGGGTTGAAGTAGGTTCGAGACAAATCTGAATGTTTGGGCACTTAAAATTGGTGGAATTGATGGTTTGGAGACATAATAAAAGTTTTGGATCCATTGGTTTGTTGTTCGCATAAGTTTTTGAGGTACCTCCTTTGTAAAAGTGACATAATTAGGCATATTTGGGACTAGGACTAGTCCATTTTTGAGACATACCTTCCAAAGAAACCCTACCCCCTTTTGAGATATATTTTATAAATTCCAAATGGGTATCTGAAACAAGTTTCCTTTTTGGGAGATAGATTCTTATTTGAAAGTTATGGCCAAAATACATGTGTTGCTGCTCTAATTAGGCCTTGGGACATAATTACCGGTCAATAATTGAGCCCTATGTTACAAAACAACATATACGGATTTTGACATATGTTTTGTAACTTTGAAAAGGGTATTTGAAAATGTTTACTTTTTGTTTATGTGATTAGTGGTTTGTGAGTTAATGCAAAAAAACTATTTGAGTAGGACTAGTAGGGTGCATGAGCCAATACAAGGCAACCCTCATCAGGAAGTGTTTAGGGGCCACACCTTTGCATTTCAGACTATTTATTGACATATACAAATATTCTAGATTCCTTCCCCTTGGTTTCATGGTCATTTGGTGAAGTTGTGTCAAGTTTGGTGTTAACCGACTAAGGGTTGAGATGCCTAGTGAGTGGGCAAATGAGTTGAGTCAAGATACATGTCTTGGTAAATTGCAACCTATTATTATTTGTTGATTTATGAGATCCTAAATGTCCTTTGGTCCTCTCCTTTGGTCCTCTGCATTAGATTATACACTTGTACTTAATAGTGATGTTATTTATAGCCTAATGGTTAATGCAAAATCAAAGTGTTCCATCCTTCCTTTTCATGAGTAGAATAGGACTTACACAAGGTAAGGTACTTTGATGAATGCCACCTTTTTTAATCAATAATTGAATATATTGCTTATTATCATCATTATGTAGGGTTAATGCTTTGTATAATGTTTCATGCAATAGAGGCATGACAAGGACAATACTAAGTGAATGCTTCACTTAGCAATGTTATCTTGATAACATTTGGTCCATCTACTTCCATTGTGATGTAGCATGACCCCCCACTTTTCATTAGGTATGATTATGAGGAGGACAAGTGTCTTTGTATTAGGAATCACACTTTGAGATTGTAGAGGGGAAAAAGTGAACCGCTTCGATAGGTGGGTGACCACTTATTAGGGATTCACTAATCAACCTCTCCACTCAGAATGCAGTACAGGGTCTAAGATTATTAGGTACCCCTTAGATGACACTAGAAGTGTCACAAAGGCTCTCTGACGTAACTTAGTGTCACTCTGTTTGAGGACAAATGCGTGGGTCGAAGATGACAACACGATGCATTGACATCCTGTACAACCAGAGTCACAGAGTCCATACAAAGAATGAACTATGGTTGAAACGTGCCCAAATAATAGTTGAATGAAATAACAGTACAAAAAGTGAATGTGACTAACTATCAAATAACAAAAAGAGGAAAAGGGAAGAGGTATTATCTCACAACTAGTCCACGCTTGAAGTTTTTAGCTAGCTCGCCAAATCTGCTCGACAACTACACACAAGGTGAACATAGACAAAAATATTGTGGCTATGTTTTAAAGGCTTGCCACAATTAGACCCCCATTTTGGTGTTTCCACCTCCATAGACAACCAAGATAGATATATAAAATGATAGATAAAAGACACAACAAAAATATCTCAACGAATATGCTATAGAGATAATGAGAGATAGAGGATGAATAAGACTCCCCTTTCACACCCAAAGTGAGAAGCCTATTGGATGAAGAAGAAGAATTGGCTAGCCTTCCTCAAAGCGTAGGAACAATGCTAGAAGTAAGTGAGAGCCAAGATGACAACAAGAGAGCTTCAAAGTGAGTGAATGAACAAGCATATGAGTGACTAGTGTTGAGACATGGACCAGCTAGGACTCAAACCTAGGACCTTCCATACGTTGCTAGAGTGCTCTACCACTGAGCTATTGGCTCCTCTTGGACCAGTCCATCGTCGGTCCGGGTGTGGCTTATTTCCAACAACAATACCCCCCCTTAAGCCACACCTCTCATGTGCTTGGGGGTCCTAGCCTGGACCTGGCTTTGATACCATGTTGAGACATGGATCAGCTAGGAATTGAACCTAGGACCTTCCATACACTGCTGGAGTGCTCTACCACTGAGCTACTGGCCCGTCTTGGACCAGTCCATCATCGGTCCGGGTGTGGCTTATTTCCAACAACAACAACTAGAAGGAATGAAGATCGAATAGAATTCTAAAGAGAGAATTTGAGAGCCCCAAAAATGAGGCCCAAAATGGGAAGATGAACATGTTGGGACGAAAATGGGCATCGGTGGTCGTGGAGAGGCATTGCAAGCATCTTCCAAGCATAGGTCTAACACTTAAATGACCAAATTTAAACTGTCATATTCGTGGGATGCTAGCGTGGTGTGTGAACGTCTCCGTGGTGCGCTAGTGTCTACGAGTCAAGCAGTCAGCAAGGTTAGGAAAAGGACAAGACGAAGGCTGACAAGGAAAGTGAAATGAACAAAAGGACTAAATGGTCAAGGTCTCCGCTCAATGTAAAGTGGAGGCACTTATGTATTGTAGAATTACATGGGGTGCAATTTATGACACTACATATACTTATTCATGTTTGTTAGATACACCAACTTTATGGGAACGACTTCTAATGTTTTGCACTTGGAAGTGTAGCGATATTCGTTAGTATTACAACCATAAATTCCATATAACTTGTACATGTAGGTTTGTGCTAGTACAACATAAAAAGTCTTTAAGTGTAGCATGACATAAACTCTATCATATTTGAAGTGTTCAATTGGATAGAACTTATAACACTATTAATTGAAATGAATTTCTCTTTCCTAAGTCACCTATCTAATAGCATAAGGATATAGGTGATACATTCTTTGCAAATTTAGTTTCTTTATTATATTGGTACCTCCAATAGTTATGTTGAAGTTTAGGGTCTTCCTACTCTTTAACATTTGATAGTAGAATAAGAGTTCTCAATCCTCTAGTGGCAAGACCTTTGTAGTGATAATGATGATATATGGGTTCACCTCAATTATATGAAATCCTTCACTTTGCTTAAGTGGATATGTGATTAATGTTGCTCTATCTTTAGCTCTAGTGCAATAATGACTCTGGTCATGTCTTCGGTTCTTTTGCATTTCATGCTATATGCTTGTATCCTCAAAGTTAACTTGTCTATTTTCTTTCATGTTTGTATTTTCTATGAAAAAAATATTTTAACTTTGTTGCTTTCATGTGAACCTCATGATCCCTCCTTTTATTTTGACACCTAGAATTTTTTTTTTTTAATGTTTTGGATTTAGTTTCTTTTCAATATTCACTACATGTTAATAAACAACTTGTAAGCTTTTCATTTCCATCTAGATGTATTAATGAAGACCATTGTGTTGCTTGAGGAATAGTTCCTGTTCAAAGTTCTTGATGCTAGCTTTTGCATTCAATGTATTTAAGTTATTAATGCAACTTGTACCAATGGGTCCTAAAATAATAATATCCATGGGATGTACTTTTCCTCATATGTATCCTGTAAAAAAAGCCCATTGATGACCTCAATGAAATCTCCTTGGGTGTGATTCAACATCATCACCTCATTAAAGCTAAGTTCATCTAACTTTTTCATTGCTAGGTCTTTGGACTCCCAAAATTATTGAGCATGGGGTTTTAATTTGAAGAGGTAAACTGCTGTTTTAATTGAACCTAATAAATTATTTTTGGAGAAATAAATTTAAAATTTTGAAAATTCAATCATGGAAGGCACTTGTGTCAAAATGGGTTTATCAAAGCTCACTTGGATATTTAAGAGAGTGTGACTACCAAATGATTGATATAAAGAATCTCGTAATGTGCTTATGGCTCTTCCGAACACATGCACAAACTATCTTATCACATTCGTTCATATTTTTAGAGCTACCTTGACCAAAACATTGAAAGGATGTTAAGATTCAAAAAAAAATTCTTTTGTTCTTTGGCATATATCCACAATTACTTTTATTGTCATATTTTTGCTTCTTTCCTCCTCTTGAATCAATAAATGAAGATACATGCTTCGTTTTTGTCAAATCCTTGGAAATTATAAAATCAAGTTTAGGGAGCTCAAGATTACTCTTATTATCAAATCATTCATTTATCCTTAGAATCATTTAAAGCTTAGGGTTATCACCAATCACACCTCTACCCAATCTAGCTCTCTTAGAAATGTTTCTTGACTAATGGAATTCCTAATAGCCTACTATAGGTTCCTTTAGCATGTTTAATCATTTTTTTATTGTAATAAGTTAAAAATTTGAATAGACATTAGTGGGAGTGGTTCAACATGGATTAAGTGGAGGAATGCTTTAAAAATTTGAGCTTCAATATGGATTATTTCACTCTAGTCAAAGAAGAACACCTTTAGACAAAATGAAGGAGAGGATCAAGAGGAACCTCCTTAAAAATATCCCTTTTAACTATTTAAGAGGAAATCATATTTTTTGTAAATTTTTTTTTTTTGGTTGATTAACCACTTTTGGGCTATAAATTAGTTGAGATGTTTTAAGAGTGGGAGGGTAACGTTTTTCTTAAATGACCATCCTTTTACAAAGGGAGCAAGTAGATAGCCCATTTAAGCTAATAACTGTATAGAGAATCATCTTGCTTATACAACAAAATTTAAGGGCTTCTAGAAAACATTTAACAAGGGTTATAGAGAACAAAATTAGGCAATGAAGACTAATCCCATCCTTCTCAACTTTCAACACATTAATAGTAATTTGGGCATGAGGTAGGAAAGACCAGAGTTATGTAAGGAAATCACAAAATCTATTCAGCATGAAGCAACATACTTAGCAATATAAGTAAAGTCCATATTAAGGCTACGAGGAATGACTCAAAACAATTACCTTTTCATACTTCAAATTTTCAATTCAAAATAATTCTGGCAATACTAGATTAAAAAAAAAAATCTTTCAAGAACATTTTATTTAAAATGAATCTTAATTTATCCAATTATTTTTATCAACACATTCATCATCCAATTATCAAATAATTTTTAAGAAGGGAGGTTTTTTTGAACAAATAGAAAAACACATTTACCTTTTAGCCTAATCTCTTTATCAATTGCTCACAACATTTCCTCATTTACAAAAATTGAGGTGAGGCAAAGGGATCTAAAATTTTCTATAATTCTCATTGATAATTTTTTCCCAATCTTGTTTAACCTTATTCTTATTGTCATCTATGAGTAAACAATTTGAATACTTTAGACATCATTTTTCACAAAGCACCAAAAAGCCTTTTCTCCAAAAACTCCCTTGCACTCCACATTATTGCTAAGAATTGAGCATGAATAATTTTTAAGCAATGTTGAGCAAGTTCCCTAACTCTCATCACATTATCGCTTACTCATTTATATTATCTCCATTATTTTTTAATATAGTGATACTCTCCATTCACATTGCTTGCCTTAACAAAAAAATTATAAGCTTATGTTAGATTTGATGTGATAGGAGATCTTTTTTCAAAGAAACCCTTTATTACAACTAACTTTTGATCAACTCTATTTAACATTAGTATCTCCCATCCCATAAATAATCAATATTTGGCACATACATGTATGCATGGAATTTAATACCAACACCCATCAAACAACATTAATTATTTAAATTCAAATAAAAATAATATTAAATTCATAAGCATCTAGCTCTAACAAGTCATAAGTATCTAGTTCTAACACAAAACTAGAATTGATAAAAGAAAGTCTCATGGAGAAGATGAGTCTACCCCTCACATGCAAAGTTATTTCTCTTACTATTGTAGACATATAAAAAATGACCATATTCCTAAATGAATATTTAATGTTCATTTTATTCCCATTTCTCTATTTTAGTTAAATCTAATTTAATTAAATCATCCACATTCTTCTATTTAATTAAATAAATTATTCAATTTATTTATTTAAATTCACTTAAGCCCTTTATATCATTTAATTGAATAAATCATTTTATTTAATTAAATCCCTTCTCTCTACTTTTTAATTAAATTTACATTTAATTAAATAGTTCACCCCAATTAAATAATCTAATTTATTTAAATCCCTAACTTGCAACCAAATTGAAATAAAGCAATTTATTTTAAATCCTATTATTCCTCACCCACTTGCATTTTCCTACATCTCCCACTTGCCTCCTAAGCCTCTTCCTAAATTCTTCTAGAACCTATCTAATCCTAATCAATCAAGCTAAACCCTTCAATTATCCCATTTCCCTAAATTTGAGGAGGCCACTTCTCAAATTTGGAGTAAAGTCTTCCAAAGGCATTAAAGTCTTTATGCCTTCAACAAGCTAACTTGTTGAAAACCCCCAAATTTGGAAGGACTCTTACAAATTTGTCTCCAAAGTCTTCAAACCATTAATGGTTAACTAACCTTAGTGGCATGGTTAGAGACTTTTTGCCTAACTCAACCCTCATCTAACCGAGGGGTCTCATCAAGCATTCATTGCTTTGACCATGGTTATCCCTTTAACCTTTGCACAAGAGTTTATCCTTTGGGTAAAAGCTTTATCCAATGGATAACCTTTACCTTCTAAGGTAACCTTCATGTCTTCTCAAGAATTTAATGCTTCTTACCTCTCCTCTCAAGCAGTCTTATGTTTACAATTGTCACCATTTCATTGGTGAGAATTGAAAACATGGATTGATAGGTTTCAATCCTGACCCTTGATTAGATCCTTCAATCCTGACCATCCATTGCCCTATTTTTCCTATAAATAGAGCTCTCATTCCTCCATTTCTATCATCCAAGTCTTTAGCATCATACTTATACTTAATTTTAACAAGCATTTAGCCTCTCTTTGTAATAGAAATTAATCTAATAAGCATTTTAGAGTATTTCTATTATCATTAGCTTAAATCATATAACTAGTATATCATTCTAGGATAGTATTTTTACTAACCTTGTCGTCTTCTCATCAAGTTTAGTTCATTTACTAGAATCATGCATAAATAGGATGCATTCATACTAAATTTGATCAAAAGCATCCCTCGTTCTTGCATTCGTCATCCCTAAGTCACTTTGCTCAGTGATCTGAGAGCAAAGGCATTAGCTTGAGGGACCTTGTGAGATAGAGAACCATGGAACACTCCTTGGGAAGTTGAGCCATTCCTCATGGCTCCATAACTTGCACCAAGAGTCCCATGGGTGTGTGGGCAAGTCCTTGAAATATTTTCACAATTTAAGTTTCATTGAACCGCTTTTCCTGCATACAACTATAATAGTTTAAAATATTAATATTAAAATAGTTGTTATTATAGATTGAAAATACTCTATAAATTATTTTTTATAAATTTATGAATAAAAAGTATAAAATAAGATTAAGAGAAAAATTAAGTAGCTTTAAATTATGAAATAAATATTTTTGCAACAAAATCATTATAATTAATTTTTGTATTGAAGGGTTCATTTGTTAAGATAAGTTGATGGTGAATTTAATTAATCTCCATAATACATCTTAAATGTTTAAATCTTAAAGGTTTGGGGTTATACACCTCAAAATAATACAAGATAAATTGAAAACATGTTTTTTTAATAGAATGTTTGGACAAGAGAGTTTCACACACCAAATGGATATTTCACTTGCCTATGACTAAGAAAACCTTTACCTTTTAGATTTCTACTAATTCACTTGAAACAAAATTCAATGACTAAATGAATTTGTAGGAGAAGTTCCAATTATTTAAAAGAACCTTATAAATAAAAGGGATGTAAGTTTTTGAGGTTGGTATGTTAGCATCAACATTTCCAAGGGGTGTTTTATTAGTAATTTATATGAGTAAATAACCATTATTATAATTAAAGATTCTTTATAGGTCCTCTGTATTATTACTAATTTACATAAAGAAAAAATCATAGAGAACATAATTACTTAGCTACATAATGGCCTTCAAACCACAACATCCTGTAGCATCATAAATTGTATAACCTTCACAATATCTTAGTACTTGTCTTGACAATTGTGATTGAACTTATTTGGATGTGTTAGTCTCAGGATGAAAACCACAATGTGGATCACTTGAGCTAGTTCCTAGACCCTTGAGCAACCTAATTAGACTAGACATTAGCGCCCAACACTAATGTCCTCCCAATTCAGCTCTAAATTCAAATATTTTAAAGTTAGTGTCAAGCCCTTAACAATTGCATCTCATTTTCGGCCTCTCCCACAAAGTTGAAATTGAAAAGGTGTAAGTCACTTATAAATGTCCCCCTTTCCTATTTTTAAGTCTAAGGTCCCTAATTCTCTAAGTGGTCCAAATATCAATCAAATTCTCATTGATTAGTTCTATGCAATAAATTCAAGTTGTTTATTATAGGGTTGAAAAACTACGAAAGCAGAAATCTAAAGATCAACCTTAATCATCTCACATTGTTGTTGACATAATGTTGTACTAAGGACTTTATAAATATTCATTATTTCACACAAGATTCTAACGAGGGTTTTGTGCATCAGTTAATCATTATGATTTTGTTCATTCATTTTTCCTTTTCTCTTGAGGGAACACATAAGAGTTTTATCATTCATCATTATTGTTGTGGAGGTTGGAACAACAACATGAGGTTTGACTTAAGTAATCCCATATACAACACAACCATTTTCTTCTATTTTTGTGTGTGTGGGTTCAGATCCAAGGATTAATGATGATGATAAGAAGATACATGTAGGAAGAGAAGATAATAACGAATGATTTCATATCTAAAACAACAAAAAATGCTTGAAAGCTAGAGCTAGAGGCTAGTGGCCTAGTAATTCTACCCCAAATTTAGATGGCCGCTTCTTGAGGACATCTTGATCTTGTTTTTAATAGTGACTTTTGCATCTAAGAACTCTAGGACCCTAGTAGTCGATGCCCCTATCTAGCATAGTTTGCTTCAATTTTATATCATAGGTGCATCTCTATATAACTTTTTTTAATTCTATGCTTTTGTGTTGCATTTCTATTTTCATTTTCATGTATTTTGTCAATTTAGTCTACATTTGCACTATTTAGCATACTCTCCATACCTTTAGTCAATCCCTAATCATAACCTGACAATCATTGAACATATAGGTATGGATTCAAGTATGTTTGGCTCTCCCTTGTGGATTGAACTCAAACCCATTTGTACCTATTCTAATGATATATATTGATATATTAGAAATATTGATTCTAGGTTGATGCACACATTATCCTAGGATCACTTTTTCACCATATTACATTAATAACAAAATTATTGGTTGGAAAACTTATTATGGAACTAATTTTTCTTATAGAATCATTGAATTATGGATTCGAGATAAGAAACATATTTTTAATGCTATTAATAACAATTATTTTCTATTGTTTTAGAGTATGATCTTGTGTCTTTTATGAGAAATGAAACAAAATTGAGTGAACTAAAAAGTGTTATAACTTTTCACTTCAAAATGAAATGTAATACATCGTAATATTGAAATGTAGGAAAAATGAGTCTGGCCTAAGAATGCAAACTAGAAACCATCTCCAAATTCTTTCATTGTGGAACAACCAATTAGGCTCAACTTTAGTCCTATATGAGAGCTAAGTGTTGTGATTGTTTGTTCCCTTTGAATGTTCATTAGATATGATGAAGATAATAAATGGTGCAAGAGCTAGGTAAAGTGCTAGAAAATTGAGTAAAATTGACATAAACAGACAACTATAGAATTATAAACTAGAAAGTGATCTCATATCCGGAAATGGGATACAAAGAAGAACTTGTGTGTGTAATCTAGGCCTGAAAAAGTCATTCTATGGAGTGAGGTGTCCTAGACTAGAGGTGTTTTCATCAACTTTAATGTGAAAATTTTATATCATTGTGTTGTGTAGATTTCTCTCCTAAATTTTTTGTGAAAAAGTGTTGCACTATTGTAACATTCTAGTGACCAGGGTTTTTTCTAGTTCAAAATTTGAAATTGTGTTTTACTTCAAGTTCATAATTCTCTATTGTTGGATCTACAACCTACACATAGAAAAGAGGGGAAAAGTGTTGGGCTATATAGGGGCTCACCTAATTCAAACCTTGAGTAGGTGTTAGCCTCCACTACAACATTGATAATTAGAAAAGAGAGCTTACCCCTAGTAGGGCAAAGACTAAACTTGAAATGAAATGTTGAATTGCAGTGTTGAAATGAGATGATTATACATTTGATTGGTGATCAATTCTCTTTGCATAATTTCTCTAAGTGTTTATGTAATAACATGATAAATCATATCCAAATCCATCATCAAAACGTACATGAAGATAATTTGTTGTAGTTTGATGCTCCTTGTACTTAGATATGCTCTTGAATAAAGGAATTGAGTACTTGAATGAAACTTGTGGATTGTGTAGATTCTCAAATCTATTAGAGATGTATTTATATAGGACTCTCAATGTATTTTCACATTTGGGCCGACTTCCAATGATCATATATAAAAATCAAGACTAGATTTGCAAATGGGAAAGTCGACACTACCGTGGGCTCAAATTTTGAGAAATTTTGGCGGGTCACTAAAGCTAGGTGCCATGAACCCTATAGTTAGCCTAAATAGGCATCATTGACCTATTTATGCACCTTGGAATTATTTAGGCACCTTGGAATTATTTAGGCACCATGGACCTAAATAGGTGCCATAGACCTATCAAAAAAGCACCTCCAAAAGGTTGCCAAGAGTGTTGAGGTTTGTGATGCTAAATCAGGTCCTAATTTGATTATTTGAAAACAATAGGATGTAACTAGGCCTAAATAAGCTTGGAATGACATATGGGAAGGCACACTTCAACAAGGGACCAAAAAGAAGTGTGAAATTATAAAAGGTTATAGTTTATGACACTACAATTATATTCTTTTGATTAGAGTGTTTTACGCTCACTGAAGTCTAAAACCACAGATAGACAACTAGAATATAAAGACAAGTTACAACATGTATAGATTCATTTCTATCACTTCTAATGAGAGTAGTAGCTACTATAAAATATTATAGAAAATTGAAAATGTTCTAATCAATAATATTGATGCAAGATAAAAAATTGCATACCCCAAAATTTTGATGCTACAAATTGTCTTTGTTTTAGTGAACATCCTCATAGCATATTCTAAGATCATTTTAGCCCAATCTTCGCTTTTTACCCACTCCTAGTGTTAATATTGTGTTGTGTTTTTTGTGTGTTTGACCTTGTTTCACTCGTTGTCATTGGTTAACCTTTGTTTGTGTTATATTTTGTTTCCATCCTATGAAGTCTTCAATCATGTTGTACTTTAACACTAACATGTTCTATTGCTATCCTTCAATCATAAAATCATATAAAATTTATTTTTTGACCTATTAGTTATCTTTCAACTTCCAATCATTTCTTTATAATCATCATTCACCCAATTTGTAGATATCCAACATTCCTCTTTACAATTTTGAATGACTATTGAGATTTAGTCTCTTCCTTTGAAGATTGAGTCTCGTTCCTCAATCAATTTTGAGCTCCCCAAGACAACCTACACTTTTTTTTTTTCTCCTAATGATGTTTCACAACAGTCTACAACAACTTACAACATTCTAGTATTCTACCCCACCTCATTGTCCTTCTAAACATACTCCCTTGTCATACTAAAATTTTAGTTTGTTTTATTTTATCTTCCTTTCCTTTATTGTTCTATATTTTTATTATTTTATTTTTCATTGTAGATTTATTACCTCCTTTCTTCTCTCATACAAAATAGGGTGTTTCTCCTTGTAGATTAGAGATTGATACTTATTAAACTATTTACTTGCTCATTGTTGATCTTAGTCATAGATACAAGTAGGTTGAGTGCATAGACTATCTAATTTCTCCTTGTGCCATTGGTTGCCATGAAGTTCCAAAAACCAAAATAAGGATTTGATCTATAAGCAACCTCTTAAGTAGCCAACTTTTCCTTATATCCTAGACCAACTTTTTGGAGTACACAACTACACTAAGGTTTGCTATCACTTCTCTTTATCTATCATTTGAATATTAGGTTAAAATAGTTATGTTAAATTAGTTTCTTCATTTATATACAATTTTTGATGTAACTAGTGCCTTATTCTCTATGCATTTGCCTTCTCATGTGTAAAAACATACAAATTATACAAATATATTATTTTTTGCATTGATTGTTAATCTGAGATGATCTGGTTAATATTGAGAGGTGGGGGGGGGGTGAATCAGTATTAACAACAATTCTCAGCTTAAACTTAAACTGATAAAACTTCACCAAATCAATCACAAACTAGTAATAAACTATTTACCATTATCGGTAATCACTAATATCCAACTGTTAAATTGATTTATCAGAACTGCTCATTAAGTGTTCATTAACATGCATAAACTGAAAGTAAATCAAATCAACACATCAAAAACATTCACCATATGAACACCAGATTTTTCACGTGGAAACCCAAATAGGGAAAAACCACGGTGGGAATTGGTACCCACAAAAATTGTGCCCTCTTTCAGAATGCGCCCTGTTAGGAGCTTAGCATGGTTAGGAGCTTACAATGATGCCCTGTTAGGATCAGACCCTGTTAGGAGTCACATGGTTAAGGTACTGCTATGATGAGCCATGTTAGAAGCAACCTCACAAGAGGGTTTGAGACTCAGATGTTGAGCTACCTGGTTAAGGGATTTACAATTTAAGGCCTGTTAGAACCTACCCGGTTAAGGGATTTTGACTACTGCAACTGTTAGGGAACAACATATGAATGATCTGGAAATAGCACTAACTGCTTGCTTGTTTAGATCCAGTTTAGCTCCAATCTGCTACACTCTTGCAGATACACCACACTGGTTTGGCTTCACACTCTTTCCTCAATTCACCGACACACCAAACATCAACTATACCGACCTAAATAACCTTTACAACTTAGTCGGTTACAAAATCATAGATACATCAAAATTCAAATGAATTTACAACATAGATCATCAAAAATCTTTACAACTCATTATAGATCATCAAATGGATCATTACAATCAATTACAATCGTTGAATGATCACCGCACCTCGATCCGATACACTTTCAAACCCTTAGCTCATACCGCTAAGCACTCCACACATTCCCAATAAATTCGCTCTTTGATCGTGCTAAAACATCATTCAAACACTTCACGCGGTTTCAACCACGTCATCACCAACTTACAAACATAATATAATACACTGCCGAACTCAAAATCATTACCGGTTATAAGAATTGAATACCAGTTCTTAAACCCTTCTTAAACCCTACAAAAAATACAACATAAATCATAAACATGATTTCCATTAATCAAAGAACGAGGCAGTTCCAGTCAAAGATACATTACAATGATACAAATACATGTTCCAAACCTCAACACTTGACTCATCACCAATCTCCAGAACCAATTAAAAAATTTCCACATTTATCGGTTAAGGTCCTAATTCCCAGCCACTGTCTTCACTACCAGTAAGGCAATTCCGATAGACCAAAAAGACTTAGATGACAAAATAAACATGAAAAACATAGTTGCCACATAGTTTGCCATCAATGACAACACAAATAACTGATAAAAGTCATTAAGCCAATAATCTCAATCTCTTCATCACTATATCATTACCAACAATCCTTTACCGGTTCATCAACATCAGTTATGCCAATCATGCCAAGAATCTCCCCCTTTGGCATTGATGGCAACACCAACATATTCAACTATCAACTATAATCTTCTCTGATGCCTTCACTTGCTCTTCTTTTGCTGCACCTCATTTGCCAGTTGCACTACTTCACCTACTCTAATTATTCTCCTTTGGATCATATTACTTCTCCCCCTTTCTCTTACAATTCTTCTTCCCCTTTGACAACAATGCCAAAGGTGCAAATGCATCACTGATCTTCATTCCTACTGCTACTATTTCCAACATCTCTGCAAATCTCATCTAAGTTGTTCCCCTTGCGTTGTAGCCAACATTTCATCAATCCATAGTGAAGAATATTCATTAAGCCCACTAGATTGACACATCTCCTGCATATTAGTTGATCTTATGTAGGAGGTTGACTCTTAATTTACCTCTGAGGTACTCAAAGGTTGTCTTTGGCAAAGGTTTAATGAAGATGTCTGCTAACTGCTCTTTGCTTGTCACATATTCTATTCTAACTTGCATCTCTTATACTCTGTCCCTCCCTCAAAAAGTGATATTTCAATTCTATATGCTCTATCCTTGCATGTAACACAAGATTTTTTGAACTATTAATAGCACTAGTATTGTCACAATAAATAATCACTAGTTTAGACATATCTTACTTAAAGCCTTCCAACACATGTCTCATCCATATTTCTTGTGTACAATTCATAGATGCTACAACATATTCTGCTTCAACTGTTGATTGTGATACACATGTTTTCTTTTTACTTGTCCAAGCAACCAATCTACCTCCAAGAAGGAAAGCTCCACTGGTCTAGTGTTTTTTTGGTCATCAACATTGCTTGCCCAATCTGCATTAGTAAACACTTTCAAAGAAAATTCATCTTTATAAGGATACCATAATCCATAATCCATTGTGCCTTTCAGATATTTGAATATCCTTTTCACTGCTAGCAAGCGAGTCTCCTTGGGATCTTTCTAAAATCTAGGAACCAATCCAACAACATGTGCAATATCCAGTCTACTGTGAACAACATAATGCAACTTATCAATCATGAACCTATATTTCTTTTCATCTACAAAGGGTGAATCATCCTGTTTAGACAATTTACAACCTGTCACCATCAGAGTACCAACTAGTTTGCAATCTTCCATGCCAAAAATTTTCAATACTTCTTTTACATATTTAGTCTAACAGATAAATATTCCACAATCCAGTTGCTACACCTGTGTCCCAATGAAAAATTTAATCTCACCAATTAGAGACATTTCAAATTCTTTCTTCATTTCCTCAACAAAAGCCATACATAGATCATCATCACCACCAAAAATAATATCATCAACAAACACTTCTGCTATCAACATTTTGTCTCCATTAGTCTTTAAATATATGTTATTATCCTCATTGGTATGTTGGAATCCTATCTTGATCAAATGTGTATGCAATCTTTCAAACCATGCTCTCGGTGCTTGCTTCAAACCATATAGTGCCTTGTGTAACTTGCAAACCATATTTTCATGTTCACTTAATGAAAATCCATCTGGTTGTTTAATATATACTTCTTCTTCCAGGATACCATTCAAAAAAGTTGATTTAACATCCATCTGATATACCTTAAATCCTTTAAAAGTAGCAAAGGCAAGCAACATTCTTACACCTTCCAGTCTTGCCACCGGTGCAAAGCTTTCACCATAGTCTTCTCCTTCTTGTGCATATACTTTGCAAACAAGTATTGCTTTATTCCTTACAACCTTGCCATCTTCATTTAACTTGTTTCTAAAAACCCATTTTGTACCTATAACATTCTTGTCTTCTGGTCTAGTAACAAGTGTTCAGGTCTTGTTTTTCTCTATTTGATCCAATTCCTCATTCATAGCATTAATCCAGTCATCATCCTTCAATTATTCTCTTACTATTTTAGGCTCAACAGTAAAAATCAGACAAGAGTTTTCTCTGATTTTCCTTCTAGTTTGTACACCAACATTCTTATGTCCTATAATTTGGTCTTTTAAATGATTTAATCTGACATACCTTGGTATTACCAGTTCCGGTGTTGTGCCTTCTACTTCACATTTATCATCTTCTTCATCACTTTCTTCATTTATCAGTTGAGCACCTATTTCAACATTATTCTGTTCATCATTCTTTTGCACTTCCGGTTCTATAAACACAAGGTTTTCTTCATCATTTCTAGGCTCTGATATGCTGGTCTCATCAAGCTTCTCAAAGAATTCATCAACATTAACATTTACACTTTCAACTATCTTCTTAGTTCTCTTGTTATAACATTTGAATGCTTTACTCTTGGTAGAGTATCCAATAAATATATCTTCATCACACTTAGCATCAAATTTTCTAGTAACATCATCTCTCTTAATAAAACATTTACTCCCAAAAACTTTAAAGTAGTTGACATTAGGAATCTTACCATTCCAAAGTTCATAAGGTGTTTTATCATTACCTTTCTTAACAAGTACCCGGTTCAAAGTATAAACAGTTGTACTAACTGCTTCCCTCCAAAACATCTTAGGTACTGCACCTTGTATCAACATTGTTCTAGCAACTTCCACAATTGTCCTGTTCCTTCTCTCAACAATTCTATTTTGATGTGGAGTTCTAGTGTTGACATTTGCCTCTTAATTCCCCGTTCATCAAAAAACTTCACAAACTCATCAGAAGTGAACTCACCTCCCCGGTTAGATCTCAGACATTTCAAACTCCTCCCGGTTTCCTTTTCAACTAAAGCTTTAAATGTCTTGAACTTACTAAAAACCTCAAACTTTTCTCTCAGAAAAGTTACCCACATCATCTTTGAAAAATCGTTAGTAAAAATCATAAAGTACTTATCACCATAATAGCTTCTAGTCCTCATAGGACCCCATAGATCAGTGTGAATTAAATCAAGGATATACTCTGAAGAAAAAGTTTTCTCTTAAAAGATACATAAGTCATCTTAGCCATCTGACAGTCCTTACGCAACACATTGTCCAGTTTCACAAGCTGGGACATACCTCTCACAATACTTGATTTGCTAACCTTTATCAAATTGTCAAAGTTCACATGACAAAACCTCTTGTTCCATAACCTACTATCTTCAACTTTAGCCACCAAACAACTATTCACATTAGTATTTAGATGAAAAAGATTACTTCTAGTCTGTTTTCCAGTAGCAATCAACTCTCCTTTACTTCCAAGGATCCTGCACACTCCACTCTTAAATTCAAGAAGATATCTTTTATCATTTAATTGTCCAACACTCAATAAGTTATGTTTTAATCCATCTACCGAATAGACATCATCTGCATTACTTTTTCTATTCAATGAGATAGATCCTTTACCTTCAACCATGCAGGGTGAGTGGTTACTAAACCTTACCACACGTCCATCAAATTCTTCAAGGGATAAGAAATTTTTTCTATCACTGGTCATATGGTGTGAGAAACTACTATCTATTATCCATTCATCATAGCTATCCATGTGTGATACCGAAGATTTTTCATTAGTCAAATCTTCGTTCACAACAAAAAAGACAATTTCCTCATTGTCCTCTTCCTTAGATTCCTCATCTGTCACACCTTCATCCACTGCAACATAGTAATGTTTCTTTCCTTTTCCTTTAAATTTCCCGAACTTTTCCTTTTTATCACCATTAGGACAATTTGCATCAATGTCTCCAAACTTATTGCAGGAAAAACACTTCAGAGGAAGTTTACCTTTGTACTTATCGGTGCCTCTAGGAAATCTTTTAGCCAATAGTGCCTCAAGTTCCATCAGATGATCTTCATCATCACCATCTCCTCTTCTACCAATATGACTAGACCTACAATCATGATTATGACAAATATCCTTTCCTTTCTTCACAGATGTATTGGTTACAAAAGCCTTACAAGTAGATTCAGATGGCTTAGAAACATTATTATCAAAGTTGTTTAATTCAAATGCAGTGATTTTACCAATAAGGGAATCAACAGTAACTTTATCTTTAGAAATAGATCTCAGCTCTTGTATTGTAGATACCCTAATAGAATATTATTGTAAAAGAGTTCTAAGCATCTTACTAACAATAATATCTTCTTCAAATTTACCTCTAGCACTCTTAATACCACCTACAACTTCCTTAATCCTTTGTCCATATTGTGCTATATTCTCACCATTAACCATTCTCATATAATCAAATTTACCTCTAAGACTTTCTTTTGTATCCCTTTGTACATGTTCATCACCTCCATAAATCAAACCTAACTTCTCCCATACTTCAAATGGAGTCTCTAATCCATGAACATCTATATACTCAGAGTCAGAAAAAGTACTTACAATTGCTTCAAGTGCCTAGATGTTTTCTTGTTGCTCCTTAAGCTCATCAGGTGTCAGGGGACTGGTAGTAGGAGCCACATACTTGTTTGTCACATGATTCTAGAACTAAGAACCCATTCCTTTGATATATATCTTCATTCGATCATTCCATATCTGGTAGTTGTCCTTGGTAAACTTGGGACCCTCCTTCTTCATCATCCTTCCCAGGATCTTTTCCTCAAGCTGTTAAGCTTCTACACACAGAGGACCTAAGGCTCCGATACCAATTATTAATCTGAGAGGATCTGGTTAATACTAAGAGGGGGGGTGAATCAGTATTAACAACAATTATCAGCTTAAACTGATAAAACTTCACCAAATCAATCACAAACTAGTAATAAACCATTTACCATTATTGGTAATAACTGATATCCAACAGTTAAACTGATTTATCAGAATTGCTCATTGAGTATTCATCAACATGCATAAACGAAAAGTATATCAAATCAACACATCAAAAACATTCACCATATGAACACTAGATTTTTCACGTGGAAACCCAAATAGGGAAAAACCACAGTGGGAATTGGTACCCACAAAAATTGTGCACTCTTTCGAAATGCGCCCTATTAGGAGCCTAGCCTGGTTAGGAGATTACAATGATGCCTTGTTAGGAGTCACCCGGTTAAGGGATTTCTATGATGAGCCCTGTTAGGAGCTTTGTCCTATTAGAAGAAACCTCGCAAGAGAATTTGAGACTCAGATGTTGAGATACTCGGTTAAGGGATTTACAATTTAAGGCCTGTTAGAACCTACCTGGTAAAGGGATTTTGACTGTTGCAACTATTAGGGAACAACAGATGAATGATTTGGAAATAACACTAATTGCTTACTTGTTCAGATCCAATTTAGCTCCAATTTGCTACACTCTTGCAAATACACCACACTGGTTCAGCTTCAGACTCTTTCCTCAATTCGTGGACACACCAAACATCAACTATACCGACCTAAATAACCTTTACAACTTAGTCGATTACAAAACCCTAGATACATCAAAATTTAAATGAATTTACAACATAGATCATCACAGATCTTTACAACTCATTACAGATCATCAAATGGATCATTACAATCAATTACAAATCAATTATAGTTGTTGAATGATCACCGCACCTTGATCTAATACACTTTCAAACCCTTAGCTCATACCACTAAGTAGTTCGCACATTCCCAAGAAATTTGCACTTTGATCGTGCCAAAACATCATTCAAACACTTCATGCGGTTTCAACCACGTCATCACCAACTTACAAACATAATGTAATCTACTGCCAAACTCAAAATCATTATCGGTTATAAGAATTGAATACCTGTTCTTAAACCCTTCTTAAACCCTACAAAAAATACAACATAAATCATAAACATGATTTCTAGTAATCAAAGCATGAGGCGGTTCCAGGCAAAGATATATTACAATGATACAAATACATGTTCCAAACCTCAACATTTGACTCATCACCAATCTCCAGAACCAATCAAAACATTTCCATGTTTACTGGTTAAGTTGCTAATTCCCAATTCACTGTCTTCATTCCCAGTAAGGCATTTCTGGTAGACCAAAATGAATTAGATGACAAAATAAACATGAAAAACATAGTTTGTCATCAATGACAACACAAATAACTGATCAAAGTCATTAAGCCAATAATCTCAATCTCTTCATCACTCTATAATTACCAACAATCCTTTACCGGTTCATCAACAATCTCCATCAGCATCAGTTATGCCAATCATGCCAACATTTACTATAGATGACAATGAATAGATTAGACAACAACATGTCACACTAACCTCTTAACCAATGAGCTTCTTGAGTCTTGTTTCAGGTTCTTTATGATTTCAACTTTTTGGTTCAATAATTTATTAAAATATTTTTCTTTTTCATGTTTGTATTTCTAGATTTTTTCACTTCCATTAACCGACTCAATTAATCAAATTCATAATTTAATAACAAATTTAAACTTCATTTTACAACTGATAAATTCAAATATTACATCCTTATATAAAATACACAAAACAAAAATGAAACCACTAGTAAGATATTAAGGTATTACAAAGATAAACATTAACCTTACTTTCAATCATTAGAAAATCTTCTATATTTGTGAACTTGAAAAGTAAAATAGTGCATTTCAAAAGTCTTACAAATCAATGTTAGCCCAAAATACATTAAAAGCTACCATTTTAATTATTAAATATTTAAAATACTATACCTTTAAAACTAGGGCTCTTACATCATTAAATTAAAAATATATTAGGTAATTAACTCAAATGTTTTATCTCAAAAACACATTATATAATTATGATTCTCCCTTATGTTTTGGACCCTTGACAACTAGCTAACCTTATCTTTGCCCTATTCGATCTCCACATATCTCAAGAGTCCAAACTTACCATTAAATATGTCATTCACCATATTAGCTTTGTTTCGTGGGTAGATAATTGATCGAGATCACTTCTACACATTAATATCAAAATCTCAAACTTTTAACTTCAAATTTTATTAATTTAGGCCAATGTTTCTCTTCCTTAATATTCATTATGTGCTAACTAATGAATGAATCATTTGACATTACATGCTAGAGTGGTGTATATAAGAATTAACCCTAATTTATTTGAATCATCTAACATATGTATCTAGGTTCAGGAGAATCTAGTGCATATCTATAAATCAATTATATAAATATTAAAAGTGTTACATCAACATTACATCTACATAGAAGGAGAATATTAGATGATTATACATTGTATTGTATATTTTTAATTGTTGTTGAATTGGTTTTCCCATGGACTTAACCAAAGGTAAGCAAATCATTAGCTAACAAGTAGCATTTGATGTCTTTTAGACAACATTTTACCAAATAAACTTATATCAAACCAAGGTGAACCTTTTCCTACTAGAAAAATTCTTCTCGATCATTTTGTAGGTAAAATTTACATTCAAGTGCCAAGTTCTCTTTTAGTCACAAAATTTAGACACACTTGTGGATCCATGAGCCTGATATTTTATAGAGAACTTTAATGTTTTGAGATTGGTGTTTGATAAATCCAAAATTATTTATGTAATGGTGAATAATTTTGTGACATATATGAGAGTTTTTCTTCAGTGATTGAAATCTAAATACCTTTTTATTATTTTAGTTGATTCGTGTATTTATTGCATTATTTGTTAGACTAGATGGTAAATTCCTAGCATAATTAATATTAATAAATTATTATCCTACGAAAGTATAGTGAAATCTATTTGTTCTTCTATATTTTATGGTGAATTTGAAATTACTACATGATATAGGGTTAAATTTAGTATTTATCTTTCTTTGATTAGTTTTTTTAGATTTATTTTTCTTATTATATTTATATTATATTGAAAACAATCAAGGTTTGAATCTACCCTTGTTTGTGTATTAGTAACTTATCTTTATTAGGGTTAGAAATTGTATTGTTTGACTTTTTTTTATTTCTCTTGACCACCCTTGGTCTAGAATTTCTTGATACATATCAAAAATGGATTCTCATAGACCATTGTCTTTGTTTGATGTATATGCTTTCCTTGTTGATTTTTATATGTTCTTACATTTTATAGCAGCTAATCCTTCCATCCTTGATTCTCTCATGCAATTTTTTTGTGGAGGTATTTTTTTAGTCTTGCCTACACTTTTCTCTATAGAGTTGGTTAGTATTTTTCCTTCTCACTTGAATGCACTCACTTCAATTGTTCACGAGGCTCATTTTGACGATACCTTTCCTATGACATAATAGTAATGCACATCATGATGTTTTACTTTTGGGTGCTTTTCCTTACACATTTTAGTATGTGATGATGATATCCATTTTATAATAGGTATGATTGAGGTAGCTCTTCTTTCAGCTAGTGATGTGGATTGTAATATTTGTTCTTATCCATTAGCGATTCATGATGATGTATCTTGTGATCATTATCCTACATTTTATGTTAGTTATATAAAATGTTATTCTTGTATCTTTGTAATTCATTACATGATGATATTTATACTAACGAGGAATCATTAACTAATGACTTTGATGGTTCTATTGATTTATCCTTACATATTAATTTATTTTATTTATTAATTATGAGTATTTTAATGATAATATCTTATCTATTAGTGGGATTGGATTTTGTTTGAGTGGTAGGGGATTGAAATAATTTGTGTCATTTTGTTTATTCTACCATTCATTTATGAACTTGGCACATGGTTCTCTTTCCTTTTTGTTCCTTTTGTGTTTGAGGATAGTACTGACTTATTTTTTCATCCCCTTTACCTACTATATTGTAGTGTGGGAAATAGGGTTCACTAGCAAACTAAGAAATTTAAGCCTATTTCTGCTTTGATTATATTGCGAGAGAGAATGATCCACTCGGCCCAATATGTTATTAAGCACAAATTGGATTAAATGGTCCCTCATGGGGGTAATTGAAAATGACTCTACAAATTGGGAAGAAGAATGCAAGGTAAGGTGAGAAATGACCTTTTTTGTGTGTGCAGGGTTGTGATTGGCTGAGAACATGATTCTAGAAAAGAACACAACAAAGAAGACTAGAACCAAATCACAATCTAGTTTTGAGGAAAAAGTGAAAGGATTGGGGTGTCTTAGGCGACTTGCTCCAAGGATTGGAGCGCTATGTGCAACCCAGTCCTGACACTTACTACTCTAACAAATTGCAAACTGTAGATCTCCACCCGATTAGCTTGTACATATTTTTGTAGATGCACCACTTGTTCCTGCACAATAGAAAAGAGGAAAATGTTGGGTGGAAAGGGGTTTTCCTAAGTCAAACCCTAGTTTTAAAATTGAATTGAATTGAACATGAAAGGAAATCATGTTGATATATAGTAGAGGCTAGATCTGAGAATAGAAGTGTCTTGTACCTTGATGATGCAAATGCTTCTTTGAAGATGATCACAAATGTTGATGCAATAGCACAAATCCATGCAAAATACCTAAAAGGACATCACAAAATACATGCTTACATGAAGGTTGTTGAAGGTTGCCACAATGAAGAATATGGTGGGATGAAATGCCTTGAATGTCTTATCCTTTTTATATTCATGCTACCCAAAATGAGAGAGGATACCTTTCTTATATATCTCTTGTTGACACGAGAAGAGATTTCCCACTCAACATAGCCAAGCATGTTGTGGTTTGAATTTGGGGCCAAACATTGGGGAGGAGGGCATCCTTCTCCCCCCAATGTGGCCTCAAATTAGGACCCACGGTCTAAAATGAGAAGGAGAAGCTATAATGACATATGGAATTGGGATATGATGAACGTGACTGAAGGTAAGAAGTCTTACAAGCAAAAATAAGCCCCATCTGAGAAAGAAATTGCATAGAGATGCAGTTTACAACACTACTTATACATATGGTTTATGTTTATCCATGTCCAACAGTTCATGTCAACCCATCTTGTCTTAAGAATATACCTACTTTTCATGCCAAACCTACCTCATAAAGTTATTACATTATTGAACATACATATTTGAATGATGGCTAGGGTTTGAAATGTTTCAACTTAATAGTTGTTTTTTCATCTAATGTAACTAATCTTCCTTCTACACCTACTATTACCTCTAAGGTGCACCGAGAATATGATATCATTCAAAAAAATTAGAATGCATATGCTAATATATATCTTTAGAATTTAGTGTGTGCTTCAACTTTATACAAATGTACCATGCAAAAATATTTAGAAATCAATCAAGTAAATTTTAATAGTACTCTCAATAGAGCTAACGAATTATTTGTAAGAATCTGTTGATCATAAGAAAAATAATGGTGTTTCTTTTGATGACATAAATTTCCCACATGATTTTGTTGATAATGGGTAATTACCTTTACACATTGTCGAATACAGTATGTTGAACCTAAAATGTTCCTTGGTTTATAATGGATCTAGTTTGAACATTTATAATAGATACTAACTAAAAACATTTAATATGCATGTGTCAAAGTTTCAAAAATGAGATATTACTATTAATTTGATTATTTTGTTTAGTATTATTTGGACATTATTACTCTTCCTATGACCCACTTACTTTGGATGCATTGTTATATGTGATTCTTAGACATTTATCTTACAATATGTTTTTGGGGTCTTCTAAGGTTATAAATGAACCACTTTGCAATCTTTATCATATGTGACACTTACCTAATTTAGTGTTTGTCTCCTTAGGCATGTTTTAGGGCACATTTATTACTTTCTAAGACTTTCTTAAATAATGGACCAATTTCCAATAAGCCCTTATCTAACTCATTAAGCCTAACCTAAAAGTTTTAAAATAAAAATTAATTAAAAATATGTAAAAATGCTAGTGTCTTAGACACATGTCAAGATTCAACACTAGGGTCTTGGTTTAATTTGAAATCAAATATTTTTACCATATATTCTATCCTTAACTCATAAGATTTCTAATGTCTTTTCAGATGACGAATTAATTTATAATTCAAATAAATCTTACTAGGTCATTTGAAGGCATTAGTGATTATTATTTCTACTCTCTTTTTATTTATTTCATATTCATTCCTAATATTTCTTAATGGACTCTTAAAAATGCTAGTGTCTTAGACACATGTCAAGATTCAACACTAGGATTTTGGGTTTATTTGAAATCAAATATTTTTACTATATATTATATCCTTAACCTATAAGCTTCCTAATGTATTTTCAAATGATAAATTAATTTATAATTCAAATAAATCTTACTAGGTAATTTGAAGGCATTCGCAATTATTATGTTTACTCTCTTTTTGTTTATTTCATATTCATTCCTAATCTTTCTTAATGGACTCATAAGATCCCTATTTTCTCCCAAATTTACATATAAACATCTCACATCCTTCCTAAATAACTCCATTAGATACCACAACCCATCAATATATCCATCATTCACTCACATATCATATAATCTAGCTTGATTTGAAGGTTTACATGATTTAGGGTCATTCTCTACACAATACAATACAATTTCTATATTGTCCATCCCTAATTCATCTTTTGATTTATTCATCGATAGACTTGTTTAGACTCATGAGATGTTTGATTGATACTCATGGATTGATTTAGCTTTCAGATGCTTCTAGATGATGCTAGAAATTTTATATTGACATCAATACATTATATGGATGATGATATATCTTGGATTACTATGATGGATGGACTTACATTTGATGGTTTATATACACTCATTATCCATGATGGATTATATTGCTTATGAGGTTATGATGACATCTTCATGATACTAACCTTAATTTATGATTACATTGGATGAGTCGATGCTATGATTGTCGTGATTGTCTTACTATTATTTTTGTGATAGAGACGATGTCATATAACTCATTGTGAGCATGATATGGCATTGCAGTTCTCTTTCACTTGCCTAATCATTTATGATATATGTTATTGTATATGTTGTTTTGTGGATATTGGTGGATGCAAGATTGCAGGTACTAGACATCAACTCCACTTGGTCTCACAGGTCCGAGCGTGTCTTCATCTCAATGGCAAGTTGATCAGAGGTGACATGAGTTTCGTCTTCACACTCTAGGCTTAAGTTGATATCCTTGTCAGGCAATGTCTTGTCTTGAGTCGGTGGTTAGAGTCTTCTGTTGTGATGTTTGACTCTATGATGGGTTGTCGCGTGGCGTTGTGATTATTTGATTATTTAATTAATATTTGGTCCATATATTTATTAATGTTAAATTAAATTAATGTATAGTTTTGATATTTAATTATTATTGGGGGATTAACTAATATTCATTGTGTTATCTTGATTAATGTTTATTAAGCCTTGATTTATTGATTTATATTCATTTGGTGCTTTTATATTATTATTTAATAATTTAATGTTGTTTGGATATTTATTAATTATTGCTTAATTATTTCTAATGTTATTATTTATGGTTTTATATTTAATTGAGGTATTTATTTATATTACCCTTGATTTATTTTATTATTGGGTTTTTGATTTATTATTTAATATTTATCTTACCTACCCTATTTTACTAGTGGTCGAGAGATTTGGGTAAGTAAGAAATATTATTTTATATTATCTTACCCCGATTTTGTGCATGGTAGGTATGAAATATTATTTAATTGATTATTTTGATTGGAGGAGATTTTTGTATACTTTTATATGAAAATTTATTTAATCGTCTTTCTGAGCATTGTTGTGGGTTGGCTTCCTGGAGATTTTTTTGTGTTCTTGGAGATTTTCATTGCTTGAGGTTTGGATTTGGTTTGGCTGGACTATGGTTTGGAATTGCGCTATATCGAAATTCAATTACCATAACTTCTATACCTCTAGGTTGGAGATTTCTCTTCCTTCTTCGCATTTTGATTTTGAAAGAATATCTGCATCATGCCTGTGAAAAGTTGTTTGTGAGAGGGAATTGGGAAATGCTGTAAAATTATAGTTTATATCACATTTGACCTAAGGGAAAATTATTTTATTTTATGGATTTCATTATTGGAGTATTGTCCTGTATGGCTTGTATTCAGTTTTTTGTGCTTAGCCGTGAGAAGATTTTGCGATTTGCATTGTGTTTTGCCAAGAATGCATTTGGCTTTCTTAACTGTGCAATTCACGAGAGTTGTTGTTTGAGTTGTGACTGTTTTTTGTTGTATTTCCTTGATTCCCAATGCTTGGGGAGTTCTATTGTTGTTCCATGTGAATGGTCATATTGAATCTGATGGGAAGTCTTACCTGTGAATATTATTATGGGAGCATTTTTTATGTATTGATTTACTTTTGGATATTTTAATAAATCCCTTGGATGGCTTTTATTATTGCGTCTCTATTTGAAGTGTTTTCGGCTTATTTGATAGACTCATTATTTTCTCAGATCTGATCGTAATTTGTACCTCTATTTTCTGAATCTAACTATCAATTGTGCTAAACTTATTATTGTGGGTGCTAGTACTGTGAACGCGCTAATCTTTTGGGTATATGCACTATTATATTGGGTGAATGTGTTGTTATGAGAATGAAATGCACCACCCTGAGTGTTGAATGAGTTGTCAAATTGGTCAAAGGAGCTATCTTATTGGTCGAATGCACTATTTTACCAAGTATAAGTACTAAAATGCAAATTATACACAATACAGGCCTTGACAAAAGTGTTGAACTATTTTACATATGCGTTGTATTGATTCGCAAATGCGTTGTTCTGCTTTGATTTACTGTTTGTGGACTTTTCTCAGTTTTGATTTGGATTTATGAGTCTATTTCTTGTACCAGATGCTATTTGTGATATCATTGTGATTTTCAGAGTCATGTATTTCTCAGAGCTGGTTATTTTATTATGTTTTTAGCTCCGACAAGATGGATTATACCTTGTTTTTGAGGATTGTGTTAATATGACTCCAGCAAGATGGTTATTCCTTGTTGCGGAGGGTTTCTTTGTGATGACTCCAGTGGTATGATGTGTGCCTAGCTGTAATGTTTTAATTTGGTTGAGCAAGAGGATTATGCTTTTCTCTTGTTTATTGATTATTGATGAGGCTCTTGTTTTTATATGTTGGCATTATGGCATTTTGGCTATTGTTCTTGTTGCATATGTATATGTGGATATTTTATGGTGATTATGTTTGAGCCTCCTTATTGATATTACTATTGTGTTTACCCTAAGGTCTTGGAACATGGTTAGGGGGAGTGGTCTTCCATGTGATGGCCAGGATCATGAGAAAATAGACTATCAAGAGGTTCCTTGTAAGGATGCTTGAAGTCTACACCACCAGGAACACATTGGAAGTTTTTGATCTTGATTTAAATAAGTGATATAATAATTAATTAGTTGGGTTGGATAATTAGGACTCACCTAAACAAGATAATTAAATGGATTTGGTGCCCCACCTCATAGCCCTTGAGTGGAAATCAAGATGAGTTTGGGAAGGTTGTGGAGACGATAAACTGAATTCCCTTGATTCTCTCATAAGTTGAGACAGTTTCACATGTCTATCAGGGGAACAAGTGGGGATCCCATAGTGTCAGGTGGAGATTCTGATGTTTATATATTATACCCTTCTTTGTGAGGATGGCATGTGATGACACTCTTCCCTACATGTGTCCTTGTTCCTTAATCCATGGTTGTTGATAGGCCTCTGGGAGCTTTATTACTTTTGATTTAGCCATGTGACATGATTTGGATTATTTGCCCTTGTGGTTGCTTTTCAGTTGTGGTTGTTGTCATGTTGAGATCTCTTTGTTGTTAGGTGTTATCCTAGTTCTAGAGTGTGTGTGGGACCTTGTGTCATCTCCTAGCATGAGGGGTGGTTCCTTTGGTTCCACATGGTCAGGTGGTTTGATGCCTTCTTCCATTGATATGATCTATGTCGGATGCTCTCGTGCATGGATGTGGATTCCTTATTCCTTCAACTATTGGATTGATTATTGTAGAAAATAGATGTAATGTGATTCCTATGGCATTATATTAGTATATATCATGAGATAGAGGTATTTGAAGAATGAAAGCTATGTACCTTGATGTAAGAAGGTCTTGTAATTATATGTAATGGAAATTGATGTACAAGGATATGATCATGATTCTTGTAATAGGACATATTTTTTTAGTTCTTATGATACTTGGATATTGATCATTTATGGGAATAAGTATTTGTATTTGGATTCATAGTTGAATAAGATGTCATTGGAATTATTCATGAATGGAAGTATAATATATAAATCTAGTAGGAAAGAAGTTATTCTCTTAATGTTCTATCTCTTGGTATTGGTTATGTATTTATAGTTATGTGAATTTTCATTGTTACTTAAGGAAATGAATTAGATTTGTTATAGGTAATGTATAGTAATGGTTTGATGATGTTATGATATTAATAAGAGGAAGGGAGATTGGTAACATTTGAATTGGTGTTATTAAAAAGAACCTAAGGAGGTTTAATGGTATTTGTATGGTAATTGGATGTGTTATTGTTAGCTAAATGAATGAATGATCTATTATATAATTGTGAGAAGTAAATGTAGGAAAAGTTAGAATGTGATTGATTATGGAAGTGAATATAATGTCATGTTATTAATTTTAATTTAAGTAATGGCGTTGAGATACCCTAGGGAATGTTATTTGATTAGTTATGTTTATTTTCGCTTTCCTAATAAGTTCCTAAGATTGTGTTTAAATCGATTATGAACATATGTGGTAGATGATTGTTTATATGCGTTGAGTATTTTAGTTTATGTGTTGCATTAGAGCATGTTTTAATATTTTTTTTAATCTCTATTTGCATGTTAGTCATATTTCTCTAGGGTATTTTGGCGGGTATTACACTTTCACTCCAAGGCATGATCGCACACCCTAATTTTTAGAAGGATAAAATGAGGTTAGAATATACCACATAGGGGATTTATTAAGTAAATATCCTAAATAATTGCAACCTTACCTCTTTTATCCTTTTAAATTCAAATTCATATTATTAGAGTTTCTAGGAGAACTCCAATAGATTTTATGATGGACTTAAGAATACGAAGTTGATATAATCTAGATTATTAATTTGTAGGTCTTTATATTGACCTAGATCTAATTGTCTTGTTTATAGAAATGAGTTGTGAAAGAGTTTTTACAAACTTTTCCATATCCTTAACTTGTAGGAGGACTTTCAATGTTGGTGTCTAGTTTTGATTTCTAAGAGGATGAGTGCCACTTGTAGGAGTTAATTGGTGACTCCTCAACACACTGAAAAACCTTGCAAGATCAAACTAACTTCCATAAGGGAGAAAATGACAAGAATAGCTTGCTTGATTATAAATACAACAATGAACATGAAAATGTAAATGAGAGGCCTTTCTTATAAATTCAATGTGAGAGATAGGATTAGACAAGATGTTGACATGTGTCATAATCTTATGGAATGAGACAACTAAATTTTTGACCTAGGTAACTAAAGTTAGTTTTCATAAGATAATATAAGTTCGTGTGAAAACCAATCAATCTTATAATAAGGAAACCCGAGACTTAAAATAAGCTTAAGTAATGTGAATAAGTCCCTCACTAGGAACTAGTAAAATCACTATGTACAAAACTTTATTAGGTCCAAAACCGTATTCACACTAAGACCCCCCTTAAGTGAAACATAGGGTGTACATTATTATCCAAACAATGAATGATTATAATGATGATTATGAGTCTTAGCTACTAGGCCATTTTAGATACCCATGTGCAATGCACATGCAATCTCTCACAAAGGATAAAATCTAGTGAGACAAAAATCATCTCCAAAAAAGAGAAAAGTGATGTATGGAGTACTCAATGATACCCTTCAAGTACTATGTCCATCATAAATATAAAATCAGTGATACCCCGATAGGAATGAAAAAGAGACACAAGATATCCCTCCATAATGAAGGAGCTCCAATTCTAATGAAGCATGCTTGAAAACAAAAGATGATCCAATGCTTGCAAGAAACACATCCTCCCTTAGGAATAAAAAATTCCATAGGATGTGGAAGAAACCATTCCATTTCCAACTAAAAGACGGAGGAAGGGTCTCTTGAAATTGAGTAGGATTCTCCAAACTTGAATAATCCACATCATAATTATGGTCAAACTCAACCAAGAAATATGACAAATCAAGAGGAGGAAAATCATGAATGTCAATCTCCAAATATAATGAATATGGGATAAAAATTATGTTGAAACTATCATCAAAGAGGACTCAAATCCCCTCAAATGTGTCTCTAAAATCTATAGCATGAGACTCAAAAAATGAGTTTGAAACACTTGTCAAGTACTCATCCCACAAAGAAAGATCTAAAATACAATGATCATCGTGCTAAAGAGAAGTAATCAACGTTGAAGAAGAATGAAGTGGGAGTAGGAAGTTCAGCAGTAGTCTCTATAATATCAAGATTCAAATAACCAAATTTCTCCTCACAAACTTAAGTCAGCCTTGATGAAAGGGTATGTACATCAGTCAAAGGAACTTTGTCATCATCATGATCAAAATTAGAAGAAAGAATACAAATTAGATGAAATTGGATGAGTGATCAACTACCCATGTATCAATGATCTCTCTAGTCTCTAAATCCCTAATGTATACATAATTAGGAGTGAAATCAATAGATTTACCTTTTCCACTATGAGCAATTTGATAAATAATGGATATTAGATGACAAGAAGGGGACACAAAAGTACATGATTAAAAGTTCCCTCTCTCATGTCAATAGAACCTTTCCCACAAACCTTCATATATGTCTTGTTACCCATCAATATCTTATGTGAATTACAAGGATCAAAAGAAGATAACATATCCATAGAAGATTTCATATGATTAGAGACTCCTAAATCAAGAAGCCATCTCCCATGTTCAAAAATTGTAAAGGATAAGAGAGATTTACCTTTAGTTTTATCAAGATATGTGAAAATCATGTGGTTCATGATTGTGTTGTTGAAGATGTTGTCGATTTTGATGTTGAAGAAGAAGACATTGATGAAGGCAACATGATATTGTTCTTATGAAGAAGATGTGTGAGTTCATCAATCTTCTCATCATAACACCTATGCTCAGATTTCCTATCCTTTTATAATAAGCACAATTCAACATCCTTCTTTTAGATGATTCCACTTTTAAAGAGGGATTAGACTCATGGGTTTATTGTGAAAGAGAATCTTTGGCTTTCTCATTAGACTTAGGATCCTTATTCTACTTCTTACCTTGGCCTCTTGAAGCCTTTGGATTTGGATATTTTGCAAGAGAGACTAAGAATTTGAAGAATTCAATGTACCCATTTGTGCTAACTTGACTGGTTTCCTTGTGAGCTAGGATGCAACACCACCAAGAGAAAGAATTTTGTGTGCAGTTCCTAGGGCATCCATAGTAGCATAAAATGCAAAAATAAGCAAGCAAGGCATAGATTAGCAAGAATAGAGAGAATCAATTGTTCATTCTCTTTAGTGACTCCATGATCAATCAATTGTATTATAATAAAATTGAGCTTTGTGAAAAAGTCCTAGATATTATCAAAATATGAAGGATTAATACTCATTAGTTCATTCTCCAAGTTAAATTTCATCTTATCTAGCTTACCAAAGATACTTTGTAAGGTAGTCCAAACTTTATTAGGATGTTTACAAGATACAACATGGTATCTATGATCAAAAGAAATAGAAATAATGAGATTACCAGGATCTTCATCTCTTCTATCAAACCTTTTTCTTCTTTATGTGGCACATGTGTGTTTTAGATCTATGCCAAATGTGATTCTTTGCAACTTTATTTTCATTAAAAAAAATTATATTATGATTTCCACTCATGATATTTATATGGACTTAGAAGTACAAATTTTTGAAAATATATGATAAATCCAAGAGTACAATAGAGGAATAACAAATCACCCCTCACAATACAATCAATTAACCTCTTTGTTCAAGATACATTAACACTTTTTTTTTGCTAATTTACAATAACATATCCCAAAATACCAATTTGGATTTGAAATAAAATTATGAATTCCTAGAAATAAATCCATAAAAAGTGCATGAACATAATTGTAGTGCTCCTAAATACCTTATGTTGTGAAAATTGGGAAAAATGGAGTCCAAAGAAAATATTTATGAGCTCAGAGATGAATAATGATCTAGCTTCAACCTGGCAAAAATAACATAAAAAAGATTTGTTTTTGGTTTTGAGAAATACCCATAGCACTAAAAAATTGGCAGAACTAGCTTTTTGGGAATATCTTGTTTGATATTTTTTGCCTTTGTTACCAAAAGCTATGCTGTTTAAAAAAGGCATATCATGGGCTTTGGGGGACAAAAAAATAATTTCTTTGGCCCCTTTGTGCAAGTTCTTAATCATTGTTATGACAATTATTTGCATAATTTTTTTTTTTAAATGCCACTAGCTACGTGGCGGTGAGGTGGAGCACCATTGGTGGTTGCTCTTGTTCACCACCGAAGTTGTCTTATACCTCGTGTTTCTCTAGTTCCTAGTAAGGGACTTATTTACATGAATTAAGTTTACTTAAGTCCTAGTTGTCTTAAAAAATTGAATATTTCTCGCATGATCATATCTTATCTCATGATAAATACTTTTAGTTACCCATGTCAACACTTTAGTTATATCATTTAATTGGATTATGGCACATGTCAACATCTTGTCTAATCTTAGCTCTCACCTTTTCGTTATAAGAAAGGCCTCTCATGTACATTTTCATGTCCATTCTTGCATTCATAATCAAGCAAGATTGGCCACTAAAAAAATATTTATTGTTGGCCATATAAAAGAAATGCACTATAAAATATACAACTTTTACCCGAATAAAAAATGCATGGAAAGTATTAATACATTTTTTATTTTTTACAATAATGATGTTCTGTTATCCTCAATTTTGGCTTGCTCAAAATTGTGGGATAACCCCTACGAAATTTGTCTATTTCATAGCCCACACCCTCTAAGCACACATGTTTGAGGCACTTGTCAAACCCCTTCATGTGTAGTCAAGCTCTCGAGAAATCATCTTGATTTGGGTCTCAATTTGTTAAATCTAAAGAACTGACACATTCTCTTTTTAGGAGATAGTTTTTATTTTATGGTGTAAATCGGATTTATGACCCTGATTTGCACCAAAGTCACCCTTTTGGTGGAAATTGGGTTTATAACCCTAATTTACACCAAAGTCACCCTTTTCATGTAAATTGGGTTTTTAAACCCAAATTGCATCAAAGTAACCCCTCCTTGCTTTTTTTTTTGGTCTTTTTGGTCCAACTTTGGGAATTCTTCAAATCCATTTCTGCAACTCCACTCCATATATCAAATTCAACACATTGGGACCAGACAATTGTGAAATACAGGCTACCGAGCAAGGACATGAAGACTCCATTGGTGAAGAATGTTGGAAACAAGAAAAACTTTAGACAGTTGGAAACAAGACAAGCTTCAGACACTTAGTCATTTTTTATGCATCTCTACCCTAGTGTCATTTTGTAATCTCAATCCACATTTCAAGTGTAATTCTATGTATGCTCTAGTACACATGTAGAACTTAACAAGTCCTAAGTCAAATCGAACTCTTCTTTTGACTTAGACTTAGAATTAGTTATAATTTCCTTTTTTCATGTTGCACCCCTCTTCTATATATATGAGGGCTACTATTGTAAGAAGGATCTTTTTCCATCTTTTGGTAATGCAACAAAAATCTACCGGTTTGGGAAGCACTCTAAAACTTTGTTTTTAGATGTAAATCAAATTGCAATCAATACAAGAGACAAGTTGTTTTCAATCTTTGTGTTGGAATAAGTTGTAATGTGATGACATTATTCGGAGTTGATTGTGAGTATTGTGGTGTTATTAGAAAGAGATTTAAACCCAATCTTGTAGTTTTTGAGCTAATTATTGTATTTATAATTAATGATATATTGTCAAACTTGATCTTTTAGTCTTTGAGCTACCTATCACGTTTGAAGCTAATGTTTCATGCTCAAGCAAAGAGATAACTTGTAGTCTTGTGCTTCTTTTACCTTCTGCGTTTGTGCATTTAAGGTGAAGTGTATGTTTGTTGGCATTATTGGATGAATTGATTATGTGTTGCAATGGTGTTTTGTCATTGATGTCAACACTAACTGTTATGGTTGGTTACCGACAGACAGGTTTTGGTTACCGGTAGAAGATCTAGTGTTACCGATAGAAGAGACTATCTGTTGGACACTTCCGACATTTTTGGATCTATGGAATGTGATTGGTTACATGTGGTACGTGCTTCTGGAGCATGTCTTGTTCAGATGGTATTGACTTGGTAATTGGATGCTATCATACACTCTGGTAAACCCTTACCGACACTAGTTTAATGCTTTACCAACAGAGCTCTCACTGAGGAATCTTGACAGGATGCATAATTAGTGTTGGTGCACCTTCTAGATGGATTTCAGGATGCTGAAGATGTTCTTTGATCATGCTTCAACTGCTTGAAGACATTGCTTTGGTGTGGTGGACCCAGAATAGGTCTGGTACCTATCTAGGTTATGTACCAGTATCATGCTAACGTGTACTCTACACATTACCATGATGTTTCAGGATGTTTTATGGATTTATAATTATTGTTTTGGTCTTAAGTTGACATGGCATATCATTGTAATATGGATTTATGTAATGATCTTATTGTAATATCTTTTAGATGGCCGACCTAATTGGTTTAGGCCTTAGGGTTTGTAAAATAAATTATGTAAGATCTCATTGTAGATCGTGGCATGGAAATGGAATAAGAAGTCGTGGTCTTGAAATGCAATATCATATGCGAAGGAGACTTGGTCGATCATAGGTGATTGAATTGGGATTAAGGAAGAGGTCAAAGGCCTCTGGTATTGAGCTTAACCAGGACTGTAATCAGGCATGGTAGATGCTATCTCTGGCAGTTCACTCTATTGGATTGTTGTCTATTTATCCTGAGATGGTTGTAGCCTTTCTGTAGTCAGTGAGACTCTTTTGTAATGAGCAGTACACTCTAGGCAGTGTGCCTTCCTGCATGTGCAATCCTCTCATTGTATCACATACTTTCTACAGAAGTATCATCTAATTGTGGGTAGGCTTCCCACCATGGTTTTTCCCTGTCCGGGTTTTCCACGTAAAAATCATGGTGTTATGTGGTATGGTTGTTTTGCATTTATTATCTGTTTAATTGTTAAGTTGTATAGTTTACCGGTATCTATTTCTTCTCTACTGGTACTTAATCTGTTTAAGGGTTATTAAGCGGATTAAAAGTTAAAATTTGTCAACAACTGATTCACCTCCCCCGCTCTTAGTTGTTCATCGGTTATCCTAACAATTGGTATCAGAGCTTTGGTCCTCTTTTGCAGAAGCTTAACTGCTTGAGGTAGATCCTATGGCAGCTAACACTTCTAATGCACTGACAACTATTTTCAGAAGAGAAATCCCTAAGCTTGATGGAACAAATTATGGGATATGGAAAATTTGAATGGAGACTCATCTTAGATGTCTTGGCAAGGATATTTGGGAGATCATTGAGAAAGGATACACACCTTATGATCTGACATCTGGCAATCCTGCTCTTGCAGACTTGGACAAGAATATTAAAAATGATTGCAGAGCTAGAGAAGCCCTCTTGTGTTCACTTACTGATCATGAGATCATGAGATTGACTGATAAATCATCGGCTAAGGTTATGTGGGACAAATTGCAAACTCTGAATGAAGGTGATCCTACTGTCAAAATTGCTAAACTTGATGGCTATCGGGTAAGATATGAAAACTTGAAGATGGAAGATAATAAAAAAATTGTTGTGTTTATGGAAAGAGTAAATGAGATTGTTATGGGAATTCAATGTTGTGGAGGTTTTCTGAGTGAAGATGAAATAGTTTCCAAAGTCTTAAGAGCCCTTCCATCGGCTTACAAGATGAAGGCAACTGCAATTAATGAGTTGAGAACAATGACAAACTCTTCAGTTAATTGAGACATTCTGATTGGGAAATTATCTGCTTTTGAGCTTAAAGAATTTGGATCTTCTGGATCTGTAAAGTCTGAACCTTCTTTTCATGCATCATCATCATCATCTACCAAAAAAAGTGGTTGGAAAGTCTTATATGCAAAAGAATTGGAAGACACGAGGAAAGAAGATGAAGAATTTGAGCAACTTGAAGCCTTATTTGCTAGAAGAGTACCTAAGGTCCGACAGGAAGTAAGTATGAAGGAAAAGTACCTTTTAAATGTTTTTCATGTAATAAGATTGGTCATTTTGCATCTAGATGTCCTGAAAGGAATGCAAGGTTTGAGGAAAGAGTTAAGAAATCATTTAAGCCTAACCAGAACAAATATAGATTCAAGAAAAGTAAACAATGCTACATAGTGGATGAGGAAGGAGTAATTGATGACTCTGGAGATGAACTGACAAAAGACCCTGCTAGTGGATCCATAAATGGAAAGGAATGGGTGTTCTATGCTTTAAAGGAAGATGAATCGAAACCGGCTATCATAAATGAAGAAAAGGCCCTGGCAGCAAAAGTTGAAGATAAGGATGAATGGGTAATTGGTAGTGAATGCTCACATCATATGACTGGCGATGAAGGGAAATTTATGTCCCTGCAAGAATACAATGGCGGTCAAGTTAGATTTGGAGATGATAAAGCATGTATGATCAGAGGTAGCGGTATTATTTCTTTGGATGGCAAGCATAACATTGATAATGTCTATTATGTAGAAGGTTTAAAGCATAATATTTTGAGTGTTGGTCAATTGGTGGACAAGGGTTTCCAACTTTAGTTTAAAGATAGAAAATGCAAAATCATTAACAAAATTGGTTTGGAGATTGCAACAGGTATTCAGACTGGAGGTAATATCTTTCACTTGAACACTAGTAATAAGACATGTTTGATTTCTCATATTGATGAGAGTTGGTTATGGCATAAGAGGTTGTGTCATGTTAATTTTGATTGTATTGTTAAGATCAGTTCAACTAAGGCAGTTAGAGATATACCTAAGATTATGAAGCCTCATAATCCGGTATGTAAGGAATTTCAATTGGGAAAGCAAGTTAGAAGTTCTTTTAAGAGAATACATGATAAATCTAATGATGTACTTGACTTGATTCACACCGACTTATGTGGTCTAGCAAGGACTAGAAGCTTTCAAGGTAATAGGTATTTCATGTTGATTATTGATGACTATTCTAGGATCATGCAGGTGACTTTTCTTAAGGAGAAGTCTGAAGCTTTTGAGAAATTAAAGATCTTTAGAGAAAAGATTGAAACAAAAACTGGATTGAAAATCAAATGTCTAAGATCAGATCATGGCGGTGAGTTTACTTCTCATGAATTTAACAGTTATTGTGAGACAAGTGGAATAAGGAGACAATTATCTGCACCTAGGACTCCTCAGTAGAATGGAGTGGTGGAAAGAAAGAACAAAACTATTTTGGATGCAACAAGATCTATGGTGATGGAAGCCAAATTGCCTCATATCTACTGGAGAGAAGCAGTGAGTACAATAGTCCACACATTCAACAAAGTTCACATCAAAGGTGAAACCGATAAGACTCCTTATAATTTATGGTTTGGACATACACCTACTGTTAAATATTTCAAATTTTTTTGAAGTAAATGCTTTATCAAAAGAGATGATTCAATTGGAAAGTTTGATCCTAGATGTGATGAAGGGATATTTCTTGGTTATTCAATTCAAAGCAAAAAATATAGATGTTATAACAAAAAATTGTAGAAAAATGTGGAGAGTGCTAATGTGAAAGTGGATGAGCAGTACAAAAATCATTCTATATCATATGACAGGGAACTGACAGTGGAAATGATCATAACTGAATCGACAATGTCTCATCCAGTACAGGAAACTGAGATAGTTACACCGGCACAATCAGAAAATTTAACTATGATTGATGATTAGAGCAACGAACCTAAAGTTCAAAAGACACCAAGGTATGTAAGATTAAATCATTATGAAGATCAAATCATTGGAGATAGGAACAAGGGCGTTATGACAAGAAGAAGACTGACAAATGAAGAGGTATGTCTTATTTCTCAAGTTGAACTGACATCTATTATTGAAGCTTGTAAGGATGAACATTGGCTAAAGGCTATGGAAGATGAATTAGATCAGATAGAGAAGAATGAGAATTGGTCTTTAGTTCCCTGACCTAAAAATAAGAATGTTATTGGAACTAAATGGGTTTTTAGGACTAAACTGAATGAGGATGGTCAAGTTGTAAGAAACAAGGCTAGATTAGTTTGTAAAGGATATTCTCAAATGGAAGGAATTGATTATGGTGAGACATTTGCACCTGTAGCAAGAATTGAACCTGTTAGACTATTTCTTGCCTATGCAGCTTATAAGAACTATAAGGTTTATCAAATGGATGTTAAATGTGCATTTTTGAATGGTGAACTTGAAGAAGAAGTATACATGGAGAAACCTGATGGATTTTCATTGACAGATGATAAAGATATGGTTTGTAGATTGAAGAAAGCTTTATATGGATTGAAACAGGCTCCTAGAGCTTGGTATGCAAGATTGGATAAATATTTTTTGAAGCTTGGTTTTACTAAAGGCAGTGTTGATAGTAATTTATATTATAAAATCACTGATAATGATATTCTGATTATTGAAGTATTTGTTGATGATATCCTTTTTGGAGGAGAAGATAAATTGTGCATGGAATTTGCTAACAATATGAAAAATGAATTTGAAATGTCCATGATTGGTGAGATGAGGTTTTTCTTGGGTTTGCAAATTACTCAAACTGACAAAGGAATTTTTATCTGTCAAACTAAGTATTTGAGGGAATTGTTGAAGAAGTTTGGTATGGATAATTCCGAACCGGTAAGTACTCCTATGGTGACAAGTGAGAAATTATGTATCAAGGATACCTCTATACTGGTAAATCTGACAAGGTATAAGTTTATGATTAGTGGTCTGTTATATTTAACTCAGACTAGACCGGATATTATGAATACAGTAAGTATTGTTTCAAGATATCAAAGTAATCCTAAAGAAAATCATGAATGTGCAGTAAAGAGGATATTCTAGTATTTGCAAGGAACAACAAAATATGGTTTATGGTATTCTAAAAATGATGATTTTACTTTATGTGCATATACTAACTCAGATTGGGCAGGAGATACTGATGATAGGAAGAGCACTTTTGGTGGAGCTTTCTTTCTTGGAAAGAAACTAGTTTCATGGATCAACAAAAAATAATCATGCATTTCTTTATGTACTGCAGAAGGTGAGTATGTTGCAACATCAACTAATTGCACACAAGTCTTGTGGATGAAGAAATGTTGAAGGATATCAGGGTAAATTGTAGTGAAGCGGTAGTTATCTATTGTGATAACTCTATAGCTATTGACATGTCTCAGAATCTGGTATTTTACTCTAAGACTAAGCATATATCAATAAAGTATAACTTTCTAAAGGACAAGGTAGAAGCAAAGGAAGTCAAATTGGTTTATGTGAACATTAAAGAACAAATTGCAAATATATTCACTAAACTGTTGTCAAAGGAATCATTTTTAGTATTTGAGAGACAGGTTAGGGGAATCTGCCCCTCCGACAGAGGTTTGATTGATGCAGTTTGTCATCAGTCCGATATGCATTATCATAGATACTATTCATTCTGACACTGATGAGTGGTGATACTACTCAGGGGGAGTAGTCAACTTTGAGATACAGAGGTTTACATTATTGCTTTGATATTTTTGTCAGATTTCTAGCATTGATGTCAAAGGGGGAGAGATATTGATGTGAAAAATGAGAAAAGGAGTTGTATACATTAGGGGGAGAGTTATTGATATTCAGGAGATTGTTGGTTGTCTTCCACAAGGGGAGACTTGTTTGGCATTTCTTGGTACTTAGACGTTTTTCACATCTAGTGTTGCCATCAATGCCAAAGGGGGAGATTGTTGGCATATTTGGATGAATTGATTATGTGTTGCATTGATGTTTTGTCATTGATGTCAACACTAGCTGTTATGGTTGGTTACCGGCAAACAGGTTTTGGTTACCAATAGAAGATCTAGTGTTACCGACAGAAGAGACTATTTGTTGGACACTTCCGACATTTTTGGATCTATGGAATGTGATTGGTTACATGTGGTACATGCTTTTGGAGCATGTCTTGGTCAGATGGTATTGACTTGGTAATTGAATGCTATCATACACTCTGGTAAACCCTTACCGACACTAGTTTAAGGCTTTACCAACAGAGCTCTCACTAAGGAATCTTGACAGTATGCATAATTAGTGTTGGTGCACCTTCTAGATGGATTTCAGGATGTTGAAGATGTTCTTTGATCATGCTTCAACTGCTTGAAGACATTGCTTTGGTGTGGTGGACCCAGAATAGGTCTGGTATCTATCTAGGTTATGTACCAGTATCATGCTAATGTGTACTCTACACGTTATCGGGATGTTTCAGGATGTTTTATGGATTTATAATTGTTGTTTTGGTCTTAAGATGACATGTCATATCATTGTAATATGGATTTATGTAATGATCTTATTGTAATATCTTTTAGGTGGCTGACCTAATTGGTTTAGGCCTTAGGGTTTGTAAAATAAATTATGTAAGATCTCATTGTAGATCGTGGCATGGAAATGGAATAAGAAGTCGTGGTCTTGAAATGCAATATCATATGTAAAGGAGACTTGGTCGATCATAGGTGATAGAATTGGGATTAAGGAAGAGGTCAAAGGCCTCTGGTATTGAGCTTAACCGGGACTGTAATCAGGCATGGTAGATGTTATCTTTGGCAATTCACTCTATTGGATTGTTGTCCATCTATCTTGAGATGGTTGTAGCCTCTCTGTAATCAGTGAGACTCTTTTGTAATGAGCAGTATGCTCTAGGTAGTGTGCCTTCCTGCATATGCAAGCCCCTCATTGTATCACATACTTTCTGCAAAAGTATCATCTGATTGTGGGTAGGCTTCCCACCGTGGTTTTTCCCTCTCCGGGTTTTCCACGTACAAATCATGGTGTTATGTGGTATGGTTGTTTTGCATTGATTATCTGTTTAATTGTTAAGTTGTATAGTTTACCGGTATCTGTTTCTCCTCTATCGGTACTTAATTTGTTTAAGGGTTATTAAGTGGATTAAAAGTTATAATATGTTAACAACTGATTCAACCCCCCCCTCTCAGTTGTTCACTGGTTATCCTAACAATGTTGAAGTCTTTGAGCTACACATATTTCGTCTTTGTTCTTGAGGCTTTATAAGATGTCATAGAAAGTCTTTGAGCTTTCATGAGCTTCTTGGTTGTATTTGAAAGTTTGTTGTAAGAAAGAGTCATCTATTTGTAAATGTTGATAGGATAGTGATAAAAGAAAACTTTGAGCTTTATTATTACTTTCCTGTCCCAAAAGTTACTTTTCAGAAAAAGGGAGCAATGGGAGGATTTGTACTCTTATGAACACTTTTCTTCTAAGTTAGTATAGATTTTATATCACTGCAAATAAGAATTGTTTTCAGCCTTAGGAAAGAAAATCCATTCTAAGTAGAGAATTGGGTTAATACTTACTCTGAAAAAAGAGAGTAAAGTAATTGCATCATCCTGGATTAGTGTAAAGTTAGCAGGTAGGATAATACTAGATATAGTTTGCAGTAGAAAGGGGGAGCCTTTCCTTATAAGTAGGATGGAACATATCTTTCCTTCTAAGAGATATTGTCTCACATATTATGGTGAAAACCCTCATTTTGTAAGCTCTCTTGAGTTGACAAAATTTTCACCCAACATGTTGCAACAATGCTCAAGGGGCCATATGGCCTACCCGATAAAATTTCTTTTGCCTCTAGAATAAATTTTCCAAAATGGATGAATTTATAGTCAAAATTCATCTAAAGAACCTTTTAAACATAATAGTGGTCCAAAAAATTAGTGACCTCCTAGATCAACCAATCTCCACACTTCTTCAAAACCTTGTAGTTTTGGCAAAACATAATGGAAATTGATGAAATGAAAGGCAAATCTAACTTTTTTAATACCCTGGATTTAACTTTGAGCTCAATGAAACCTCAATCTATACAAAAAATTCTTCAAGCCAAATCACATTCCTCAAATTTAGGAAGGATTATTTAGATTTTGAGCTCTAATACCATGTAGGAGTTGATTGGTGACTCTTCAACACCCCTAGAATTTGATAAGAGATAAAATTGTAAGAATATCTTGCTTGATTACGAATCAATAATGTAAATCAAAATGTACATGAGAGGCCTTCCTTATAAAGCCAATGTGAGAGCTAGGATTAGACAAGATGTTGACATGTGTCATAATCATATGCAATGAGACAAGTAAAGTGTTGACCTAGAGAGCTAAAAGTAGTTGTCATGAGATAAGATAAGATCGTGTGACAACTAATCAGTCTTCTAGAAGGACACCTAGGATCTAATAAATTTAAGTCATATGAATAATTCCCTCATTAGGAATTGGAAAAAACACTAGGATCAATACTTTTACTAGATCCAAAACCTTATTCACACCAACACCACCAATCAATGCTATTGTTTGACTGGGGTTTCTAAGAGGGGTAGGAACACATAGGTTCGATGTTAGAGTTTAGTAGAAGTGTATTAATCATAAAAGAGTACTATTTGAAAGTTTCTATATCCTACATGAGTATTTATTTCCAATTTTGGTGTCTTAGAACATTTTCCAAAGTCTCAATTTTCTAGGATTCTTGATTTGACAATCTTTTATCCTCTTCTTCAATGTGGAGAATTATTCTATTTGTTTAGGGATGCATAATATATTTACATCTATATTTCATTTATAATTATTATTTCTCACTTTATAATAATTTATTTTACATTTGTAGCATACTTCATGTGAGTGAAACTAGATTAGTATAGAGAACAATTTTAGACCTTTTTAAACACTAAAAAAAAAGGGAAAATGGAGGGAGGCCTCATTTTTAAATATTCATTGATGTGAATTGGGTGTTTTACCTAGCTAGTTCATCTAAGTCATATTCAAATTAGTAAGTTAAGTTTGATTAGGGTACAAATAGGATACTTATAACTTTATATCTTAATTCATTTATATTATGACACCTTTTCATAAATTTGTGCAATCCTATGTCTCATCTTGGTATATATAACTAAGAATTTCTCTTTTTATTCTCAATTAGATAATCAATATATATTTGCATCCATTGATAGAATATAATTATTCTCTCATATCCAATTTCTCTCGTTCTTTCATAAAAGATCCTATATATCTAGTGGCTACAATATTCATCCAAAACTTGCATGGTATAGAGGATTGTATAGCAACTCTTACGTGGTATCAAAGCTTGTGGTATTAAATCTTGTTAGTCTTTATTGAAATAACTACATTGAAAATCTTGGTGGATCTATAAAATTTGAGTATGCTCTTATCTTGCATCAAATAATGACCTAGAGAACATATTTGGGGGGTTCTTCTTTGTGGTTTTTAATTTTAGGTTGACTATAGAGCTTATTAGTGTAGATTTAAGCTCACTATTGATTTTAAAGTATCCAAGAAATTTAGTTTTCCCTTCTTATATTTCAAATTGGACATGTGAGGTCGAATCTACAAAATTTTGAAGTTGAGAAATGGTTACCATATCCAAAAGGTAGCTACAATTTTAGAGCATTTTGGGTCAAATATGACCATGTCATCATCTCCAAAAGGCTTAAGAACCCTAAGATCAATTACCAAATAATCACTTTTACCTAGGCAATCAAAGAAAAATTTCCCCTTCTCATACATATAGAACATATCATAAGGAATATTATTTGCATGGTAAAATCTTAGTAAAATATTCTATCTACATAGACACAAACATTAACAATACATTTGGTTGATTAAGAAATAATTTCTATACATTTTTTGAAAAGAAAAAAATGATCTTCATCAATAATACCATTATTGAGGGTGAAAGGGAGAGTTCTCTAAGGAAGTTGACAGGTCACCCTCCATTAATGGCCTCAAGACTACTCTCAATAGCGTGTTTCTTCTTGATGCTCTGTGTGGGATTTGTTGCTTTCCTCCTCCTCTTCTATGGATGTTTGTTGTGTTTTCTTGGTTCTATTGTTTTAATGCTTTCTTTGCTTTGGTAGGAATCCTTTTGTTTTGTTGTTTGTTTTTATCATATTGTCTTTTTAATTGCTATAGTGTGAACCCCATCTCTCTCTGATTATTCCTGGTTTTGGCCTATTCGTGTTAAACCCCATTGAGTACGACCCTCATTTATTAAGGGAAAGTTTGAGTGGGCTCCCAAGCCAATGGCTCATGGAAGATTTCAATGAGGACCCGAGTGGAGGCAGAGGTACTCTTCTGACATTAAATGCAGAAAATAATGTGGGAGATATAGGGGATAATTTGGAAAAAACTCATTTAAATTACAAGCAAGTGTTGGTGGCAAAGACGGAGCTGAGTGTGTGTTTGCTAGTAGCAAAGTTCAAAGGCAAGTTCAGAGTGGCAATTGATAGCAAAATGGAGCCCGAAGGATTATTGGATGTCGAGGCTGATGGACTTGGAAGGGGAAGCGACGTCTCGGCTGGAGACATTAGAAATGGAGACACGGTAAGATGTCTCCTCCTATTGAAACTATTCTTGAGTTATCTTTGAATGAGGACATGGTTAAATAAATTAGGAATGAGAAGAATAGACTAAAAAATGTTGTTTCCTAGAAGAATAGACTAAAAAATGTTGTTTTTTTTTTGTTTTTTTTGGTCTTGATTCAAATATGTTGCCTTCACAATTTTTTTGTGATGAATGGATACGTAATCTTTGGGGCAAAAATATTGGAATTTATGAAAACTTCCGTAGAGAATGATCTAAAAAGGTCTTTTTGTGGTTGTTTTCAAATCACATTTGATGCAGGATAGGGTTCTTAAGAGGAATTTCTAGAATGTGGGTCAATCATTATTTAGGGCTTGTTCCTAGTCATCTCAGGGTGACATGAGCAATGTCATTACAAGGTCTACACCAAAATGGGTGGAAAGTAGAGGTGTGCAAACTGAATATTGGCCTTGTATCCCTTAGATTCTCAAACCGTTAGGTAATGTATTGTAGGTTGAGGAGTCCAGAGTGACTCTCCCACATCTAAATTCTAGGTTCTTGATTGCCCTCAAAACAGACATTGAAATCCCTAGAAAGATTATTCTCAATCTTGATCAAGAAGTTTTTAGATGGGAAATTGAAAATTTGGGAAATATGAATGCATATTTCTACTACAAAAGAAATGGTTATCTAAGGAAGGAATGCCCTTCCTTGAGGCATGACCAAAATAGGGCCTTTAATGTTGTTTGGGAGCCACAATTCCCCTCTAATGGGGAGGCTAAAATTGGGGAATGCAATGTAAATAATAATGAGCTTCAAACTTGCAATGATTCTGATAATAGTTACGAAGCCTGGACAAATTCAAGTCTTGGGAGAGAGCTTAATAATGTTTTTGATTAAGGAAAATCAAGTTTTAAGGGACCCGAAACTCGCTTACATAACGAGAAGATAAGCATAAAAGAAACTAGAGAAGAAAGGACATAGTAAGAAGAGCTGCAAAAGACCAACAGAGAAAACAACAACTAAGGAAAAGAACAACAAAAAGCCAAAGAGAGCTTAATAATGTTGAAGGGTTTAAGGACTCTGACATTAGCCTTTCATTGTATAATCCCCTATTTGAGGAGGATTTGGTGGTGAGTCCTGCTAATCTACCCACTGCTCCCATGATAGACTTTGTTGTTCGATCTTTCCATGAACCTATGTTGAGGCGTGCCAAAAAGAATGCTCAACAACTACCACTTGTGTTCCTTCAGGCTAGGGCAGATAAATTGAATTATAAGCTGATTAATCCCCTTGAGGTGATAGAGGTTGACCACTAAGGGATGGATTTTGACATCAAAGATAGTGGATATAATTAAGATAAAGAGCTAGCCATTGTAGAAACTGATGTTGATATGATGGACGCAATTCCGGTTGAACTGATCAATGAAATATCCAAAAAATGTGATAAGAAAAAGAGGAAAATTATAGACAAACTATCTGTAAACCATTTCGCTCTTGAAAAGAAGGGTATTAAAAAAGGAAAAGATATTCCCAAGTGTTTTAATAGATTGTATAACAATCAGAAAAGATTGCCCCCTCATCTAATGTAGAATGAATTTTAAAATTTACATTTAGAATGTGGGGGAGGGGGGGTTAGAAATATGGGATATAAAATATGTTGTTATAACCTTCTACAAGAATAGATAAAGCATTGATTTTTTATGTATGCAAGAGATTAAAGTCATTTGCCACCAGGCTTCGAGCACCTTGAATTTCATTTGGCCTAAATCCAAAGCTATTATGACTCAACATGATAGGGGTAAGGGGGGGCTACTATTCTCATTAACCCAAAATGAGTTGATATGATTGAAAATCGGGGTATCTCCCCATGTAACATATTATGTTGGGTTACCTTCAAATTTGGAGACAAACTGGTTGGTATATGTTCTATTTATGCACACAATGATTATAGAGACCGAGATTCACTTTGGATTTGGATGGCTTTGTCCTTCCTAAAGCCCATTGGATTATTGTAGGGGATTTCAACATGATTAAATATAAGGAAGATAAATCTGGAGGCAAGCCTCCATGTTGGAAAGGAGATGAACAATTCTATTGGGCAAAAATAAAAATGACTCTTAAATATTGTCGACCCTCTGGAAAATGCTAAGAGCAATTCCTCTTCAATATGGTTCACTTGGTATAATAATAAATCTTTGACACACATGATCTATTGTAGATTAGACATAATGTATGTTGATAGAAGTGGTTCTTCTTTCAGCATATTGAAGGTAAAAATGAGATTATTATCTATCCTGCCTCAATTTCAGACCACTCTCCTATTGGGGCCTCTTTGATATTTATGGGCCCTACAAACTTGTTGAGACCGAAGGGCCCAAATCTTTTTAAACTTAACGTGGCTCTGTTAAAAGATACAAACACTTGTGATGCTATTCATATTGCCAGCTCACTTTCTAAATTCTACAACAAAGGCTTGTATTTGATATTAAAAAAAAAGGCCCCAATGAAAATAGTGAGTTTAGATTGCTTAGAACCAAGTCCCCGATTAGAAAGGTCTAGAGCTTTAAACATAAAGGGCAAAGGATTTGTGTCAAAATGAACTGGCTCAAGGAGGGGGATAGGGGGTCCAAGTATTTCTTTAATATTATCATAGCAAAGAAAAAGAGGGAATTTATTGAGTGTATCTCTCATGACAAGAGTACAATTGTAGAACAAGACAGGATCTTCGAGGCATTTAGAGGATTCTACTACAATATTTTCTCTTCAAAACTTGGGACTAAGAATCAGGAGGCTTTGGATAAAGTTGTAAAGCTTGTACCAAGGAAACTTCCAAAGGAGGATTCTCTTGCCCTAGATATGGATATCACAGTGATTGAGATAGACAACACCATTCTATCTTTTGCCAATGATAAATCCCCTGGTATTGACGGCTTACTTGTTGAATTTTGCAAGAAAAACCTAGACTGGATCAACCTAAAGTTATTGGATGAAAACTCAGATGCCTTTAAAAAGTTTCATTGGAGACATGTATCAATAGAGGGGTGATCAAATTGATTCCTAAGGAGGGCGATAGAACACTTATTAAAAATTGGAGGCCTATTACACTTCTTAACTTATCCTATAAGATTTTAGCCAAGACACTAGCAAGGAGGCTTATGGATATAATGGGTAAAATCATCTTTGTTACCTAGATAATTTTTATTAAAGGCAAGTATATTCTTAAAAATCCGATTACCAATTGGGAAGCTATGTATTGGGTGAAACATAGCAAGCAAAACATGGCAATGGTCCTTCTAGACTTTGGGAAAGCATATGACAAGGTGGAGTAGCCTTTTATTATTGGCATGTTGAGAGCATTTGGGTTCCCTCCAAAATTTTGCAAACGGATAGAAATCCTTTTTCAAGATTCCTCTACAGTTATTGACATTAATGGTCAATTCATTGAGCCTATAGTTCTTCAGAAGTCCATTAGGAAAGATGTCCCATTTCCCCTTCACTATTTGTCATTGTTGTAGATGCATTATATTATATTTTTAGATCTAACATTATCTCCCACCCCCTTAAGGGTATTTGTCTCCCAAACAATGAGGAGATATTGAATGCTCAGTTCGTAGATGATAAAACCTTGTTTGTGGAGCTCTCTAAATGGAATTTTGATAATATTTTGACACGATTATAGTTGTTTGTGATGCTTCGGGGTCCAAGATTTCTCCTCATAAATATACTATTATTGGCTAGTCAGAACATCTCTTGAATTTGCTAATGGCTAAATGATGGGTTTGGTATGGTCCTAGTAAGGTTGTGAGATATCTTGGCATCCCATTTGCAATTCACCCCTCTCTTAATGTAATGTGAGAATGGCTATTCAAAAAAATTGAAAAAAAACATGTTAAATGGCAGACTCACTTTCTCTCTCTGGCTAGGAAATCACAAGTCATTCAAAAGGTCCTAGCTTCTTATGCAGTTTACCACTCTTTTGCCTGGCTATTTTCTAATGTGCATTGTAACAAGTCGGAAATAATTTTGAGAGACTTTCTATGGTTAGATGGAAGAGGTAATAGGAAAAGGCACTATTTTTCATGGAATTGGTGTTGTTTTTCTAAATCTCAAGGTGGTTTGGGGCTTAAAGATTTGAGTCCCAGAAGTAGCTCTTGCTGCTAAATGGATATATAAGGCCTTGCAAGGAAATGAACCCTAAAAAGTATAGGTTAGGAACAATATCGTTCTATCCAAACCCAAAAATCCAAAAGTTGGGGGAAAATGAATTTAATAGATGTGGTGTTTGGTAACTTTGATGTCAAAATCCAAGGCTCAATGATCTTCTCTTCACTTTGGAAAGATTGGGTTTAGGCTAGAAAACTGATCAATAATGGATCTACAACTAGAAAATATCCCTACTATTGTGTAATGGACAGATCTCTATGTTGGGTATTTGAAAATAACAATAAACCCTTGGTGTTGACTTAAGGATGCTTTGCAAAATCTTGGGCAACTCTTGGCATTGTCTCCTTTGAAGAAATAGTGATTGATGGAAAAGTGTGCTTATGGGAGCACATGATGAGAAAGTATGAAATTCCTTATTCTCACAAGAAAACATATACAATGGTTTCAAACGCAATGGGACACTACTTCCCTAGAAAAACTCTATATTCTAATTAGAACTTGGAACACATTAGATGGGAGGATGGATCTAGATTTCAAGATGTCAATGTAAAGAAAATATATGATATGCTTTCTCAAAATGGTGAAATCATTCAGTGGGTGAAAATGGCATGGAACAACGAGTGGTTGTACTCGATGTGGTCCTCTATTTCAACTTTCTGTGGCATAATCCTGCTGAAGCAAAGAAACCCTTCTTTAGATAGCTTCTTATTCTTACAAAGCTTGTTGTAGGAAATGTGTTAACTGACATTGGCCTTAATGATAGAACTTGTGATTTATGTAAAAAACATGAAACAATTGAACATCTTTTCTTTGAGTGTCAATTTCCAATTTCTTTATGGTCTCTCTCTCTCTCTCTCTCTCTCTCTCTCTCTCTCTCTCTCTCTCTCTCTCTCTCTCTCTCTCTCTCTCTCTCTCTCTCTCTCTCTCTCTCTCTCTCTCTCTCTCTCTCTCTTTTTCTTGTCAAGTGGGGGTCAAGAGATAATTTCTCTTGAATGGAAATTCTTGTGGGATATGCTAATTGTTTTAACCCTTCTATGAATAGATTTTGGTCTATTTTTACTTGTGAAATTTTGTGGTTCTTATGGAAGATGAGGAATGGAAAAATATTTCAAGCTAAGAAGAGGCATCTTACTGAGTTTAAATGTAAACTCACCTATCTTATGATCATGTTTCAAGTGGCTACCACAATGGATATCCCCAAGGAGATGTTCATGATTTTGTTGAAAGAGGGTGTAATGTTGCTCTATAAGGCAGATATGCAGGCTGCTCACTTTTACCACCATGGGAAGGGTAATTTGAACAAAGAAGAACTAGACTTGCTACACCAATAATTGAAGGAAAAAGGGATGACAAAGGAAGGTATTACAGAAAGAAATAGGAAACTGGATGTTATGAAAGAGTTAGGTGGGATCATGTTTATGATTGTCAGTTTATGCCTCTTATTGGAGCATTTGGATGTGATAAATGAGAATGCAACAATAATATTATTGGGTCATGGGGCTAATGGCTTGCTAGATAGGTGTAGTTGTAGCCCTTTTTGTTCTAATGATTCCATATGATATGATGTAACTCTTCATCTTTTTTGATACTACTAGTCATGGTTATTTTTTATACTTGATACTTTTGGAGATCTGACTCCTTATAATGTAATTACTGTTTAAACTATTTTTAATATTAAAAAAACAAAAAAATGATCGCACAAATCTACACACTTTTAAGGTATTACATGGGTTGCATAGTACATGGCATACAACTGTAGGTGGAAAGGTACTATTGCACCCAACAAGTACCTTATGGTCTCTGATGCCTAGTTGTAGTCCTCAGTTCTTATGGACAAAAATAAATCCCCAAAACCAAAATTTAATTGATGCAAATATGAATCTGACAACTTGACCAAAATATTTCATGAAATTTCTTGCAAAACATATTCAACTAGAAATTTGATACGTAATACAACTTAGCCACCTAGATTTTTGGAATATGTAGGAGCATATATTATTTCATCATTGGAAAGAATGTTTCAATAGAAAAGTGAATATCTCAGGAGGAATGGAATATTCTAATAATGGATAAGAATATTCCATTGACTTAACTAGTTGATGTTTGCATTGCATCTTGGGCTCTTTTTTTGGAGATTTTTTATTTGAGGTAGAATTTCATGCTTTTCATAGTGGTGTAGATGATTTTGGGTTTTGATGCCTAGTTTTATTAGAAAGTTTAGATTTGTGTAGGTTTTGTTGAGCAATTCCTATTTTGGGAACTTTTGAGGCTCCATTTAGTCTCATATAGTAACACTTTTTGGTGTAAATTTTTGGTACTTTTTAGTGGTGTGAACAAATTGGTATCATTATAACTAAAACTTGTATTTCACTTTCTTACCAAATTTGGTATTTGCATGGATTAAGATCAAGTCCACTTCATTATTTTTAGCAAGTGTCACCTGTAATCACACTAAGTATAGAGTGCTAAAATCATATTGTTGGGGAATATTTTGAGTAAAATAGGGGGCTATCTTATCCTTTTGTTGGATTGAATCTCTTGATTTGGTCTATTGTGTGATTAAAATTGAGGATTTTATCATGTCTGTGAAAAGGAACCTAGATGTAACTGGATTGGATAGATGGAATTGTAAATCTTAAAAAATTATTATCCTAACACATTATAGGTGGGCTCAATCTTTTGCCCCTTTTCAATGGAATAGTTTGTAGAAACATCGTCAACTTGGAAGAGACTTGTGTGTGATTTAAAGATTACACATATCCTAGGAGTAATTTGTTGTAGTTGTGATATTAACTCGCAAATGGCCATTTATGGTATTGAATGTCTTCGCGTCCTTTGGACCTAACTTTGGGAAATGTATGGAGACGAATGAACACTCAATCCTAGAGGACCCTATTGTGGATTGTCTTATTCAATTTGATGAGTTTCAACAAAATTATCATAAAATAACTATAATGCTTGCCGAATTAAAAGAGTTTGGTTGTCTTGATGACATAGAGACTTATTCTTCTCCTTATATAGAAACTTCCATTACGACTTTAGTTTCTATGGCTCCAATATAGATTTGGAGGGTTCATATTCTTCATTTATGATTCAACATCTTGAGGCTTAGGAATCTACGAGTCCAACATTAGTATATTTATTTAATAAGCACATGAAGGCATCTCATGTAGACACTTTTATGAAAATACACTATGGTCATTTAAATCTTGGTGTTCTTTAGTGATAAAGCCTTGAACAAAGATATAAAATCCTAGCAAAGCTTTCAATTTTTTGAAAAAAAAATATTAATTTCTATTGGCGAATCTTTCATTTTATTTTTTTGAAAAATACATAAATTTTATCAACGATTTTTTTCAAAATCACTAGAAATTTGTATAAAATCTTGGTGAATCTTGACAAAAAATAGGAAAATATATTAATTACTATGACAAATCCTTCCTTTATTATGAAAATAAATTCCTATGGAAAAGTAAACGCTTGAGAGTGATACTGATTGACTAGTTTAAGCTTTAAGGTGTAGTGCCCATGTCTATAATTCCTTGATTTTTTAATATTTTAAATCAAACATCATATATTTTAAATTGATCCTAATTTATTTTTCTCCACCATTGATTTTATTTATGATCTAATATTTGGGTTATATTTTGGGCCCCATGTGCATTGAATCTCTATAAGTACATTTTGACCCACAAAATTTAACCTTAACCTTTAGATTATAAATATTCAATGACCCAAATACAATTGTAGTTTTAATGGATATTAGAGATCCATGGGTACATTTTAACCCGTGAAATATAATCCTAGCTATTAGATTATAAATTAAATCAATGGTGGTGATTAAAAATAAATGATATGACCCTAAAGTAATTAATACTTATATAATATTATTGGCGAATTAATTTCATTTTCTACTATAACTTATAAAATTTAAGCGAATCTAATCTAATTAGATATCAAGTATTGTGCAATTTTGTTTAATTTAAAACTTCAATAAAATAAATATTTTAGCGATTTAACTAGGACTCAAATAAAATTATGTTAAAATATGGCAATTTAGGTTGCCTTATAGCTTGTATTATTAGCCAATTTTTGAATCCCCAATTTCAATTATTAGCCACTAAAAAAATCATTGGTGTTCTTTCATCCATCGAGGTTCTAGAGACATATTCTAACATTTCATCTCCTTCATCTACTATTTTTCTGATGAGACAATTGTTGGTACCTCTATGGCTTCCTGTGATTCAATATAGCAAGACATACACAATCTTTCATATACAACTACTTGAGATTATTAATTTATAAAACAAATAGGCTTATTTTATGATTCTTGTCACGTATACTTGGAGGACATTCTTTAGCATATTCATCTCCTCTTTGATGTTACTTTATATAGAGTTGCATCATCTTCTTCATATATTGTGAGGGGAGAATATTGATCCTCTTATTCCTTCTTTACCTCATCATTTTTCACAATTTTCCATTGGAGTAGAGACCTTTGAGTAGCATTTGTACTAGTCATATTTGTCTTGGATTATGTTCTACATCAATTTCTGCAAGTTTATAAATTTCATGTTCTTATTATCTATTGGATACTTGACTTGAATGTGATAGATTTTGGACTTGACATGGGGGTATTAAAAATAATTTAGAGACATCACACATATTCATTTTATTCTCTCATTTTCCTTTTAGTTATAGTTTTACATACATTCACCATTTTATTTCTTCCTAAGGATCCTAAGGAGAGGAATGATGTTCGACGAGATTGGATCATCTTCAACATTCATTGTCAGACATCTACCATCATTGTAGGATACTCTAAATTGAGTGGGGTATATAACTCTATCTAGGTGTAATAAATCAATGCAAAGAAACCATTCATACAATTCAACATACCAACAAATCCCTTAACAATCAACTTATTAACCTATATGTGTTGCATTCAATTATCAACCATGGAATCATACATTCTTCTATGATGTCTATATTGTGTGTACACTAGAGGAGACTCTAAGTTGTTTTATGGAATGTTTATAGTAAATTAAACTAAAACAACAAACTTAATTGGAAGCATAACTATTCTAAAAGAATCTATTGGTACAATAATTGTTGCAAGTTACTAAAGCTTAAGCTCCAAGTTCTACTAACTATTAGAGATGTAGCACATCTCAAGTGGCCCTTGGTTGGATAATTTTCACTTTGTCCATAGATAAATTAATTAACTATAGATAGATTAATTAACTAAGTGCTCAAAAGTTCATGCACAAGTAACTTAATTGAAAGTGTAATTTTCTTGTTTTTATCAAAATAAAATCATTGTTGCTAAACATAATGATGATCCAACTACTCTTTGTTAATTATAAGGTTAAATTTATAAACTAATTGATTATAAAAGACATCTAACTAAAAACAATAGGTGCCATCTCATTCCTTCAAACCAAGAAGATGGTTATTTTCAAGTGACACAAAACAATCACTAGAAAGTAGAGTCATAATTCAACTATTCATCTAATTGACTAAAAAGGAGCTTTGTGTGAACTCCTATATGACAAAACTAATGCTTTTGGTGTGCACAAACATATGGTAAATCATATTAAACTCCTTTTCAAATTAGAACTCAAATTATACTAAATGACAAAGATTGGATTAATGTTGGAGTAACTGGGACACATTATCTAATTATTTAATTAATTGGGCCATTTAATTACTTTATTTACTTAAGCTAAACAAGTATTTTTTCATTTTATTTAATTAGGCTAATAATAGCTTAAGTTGTCTCATTCATTATGATTGTGACACTTGGCACTAGATCATTTAATCTTTCTTTAGGGTTTAATTCATCCATTTATAAGGATTCATTAATTCGTTGTAACATTTTTTTGTGCATCAATAAAGAGTTCTTAGGTTGTGTTGAGAAAATTATCCTTGCTTGATCTTTCTTTTTGATAGGTGGTGTGCTTGTCAATGATTCTTGGGATTGTGAAGTTGAATCATCAACTTCTACATGGCATCAAAGTATATTTGCTAATTTCCTATCCATATTCTTGAGGGATCTAGCCTTGATAGTTTTTGTGCACTTTGGGCTTAAACAGAGGTTGTCATGGCTTCAATGTCCCAAAACCTATAGATTGGTTGTCATTTCATCAAAATTTAAGCAATTGAACTTTTAGTTGTTTTTTACTAAGGGCATAAAATTGAGGCAAATGCAAAAGCCTCTGGGAACTTTGGAGAAAAAAAAACCTCACCATTGAATTTGCAATGTCCAAAAACCTACAATTCGATTGGTCATTGCAAAAATCAAAGTAGTTGACTTTTAGGATGTTCCTGGGGCATGAGATTTGAGGCATGTTCCAGATTTGACCAAAAAGTATGTGCTTATTGGATCAAAATGGATTTCACTATTACATTTGAAGTGGCCAAAAACCTATAGATCAACTATTCATTTGTAAAAAAATTGAGTAGTTGACATTTTTTAGCAATTTTTTTGAGGGCACATTTTTCCAGAAGAAATCGTTTGTATGAATATGTATATTTTTTTACAATAATTGAAATAAGCACAAAGAATGTGGTATCTCTATTCAAGGAATATTCTATCACTGAATTTTGATGATATCATCATTTCAACAATTGACATCATCAATGTACTTGCTCTTCAAGGCCTCTTTGCCCCTTTTGACCTACCTTTAGTAAAACAACAAAAACTTGGTCATACAAGCTCAAATCATACAAGTGAGATGTAGTGCCCCTCCTCAGCTTATCTTTTGATCTATGTGTAAGGCCCGCCAAAATACCCTAGAGAAATACACCTAATCTACAATGTAGACATTTTTTTTCCTTAAATGCACATCCTTAAAAAACATATGCAACTATATCATCCATCCAATGCAAATCAAATATAACATCTACTAAATGCATCAATTATAATCACATCATAATCTTAATTACTACATTGCATAAAATATCTTAGCACAATCTACACAAGTGGAATAACACATCATATCATCTTTTCCCCTAGGATATCTCATCGTCACTACTTTTAAGAGTAACATCCTATAAACAAATTCATTATGGATCTAAACACATATCCCTTCATAAGATAGTACTAGATCATAATATAATATTCACAAAGCCTAACAATAGGATAACTAACATATACAAGTACATGAAGTATAACATCAATGCTTAACTATTGTAGGTGCATGATGCCACCTAAGATACCTATATCATTTCCATCTAATCCATACATAATAGCATCTCTTAACACATACCATATGAAATGTCAACAACACACTATTATAATGCTTCTCATTCTCATTCTTACAAGAATCATCTAACTTGCAATGAAACCATATATCCAACTCTATAAGTGGAACTAGATCATTTCTCAAAGGTACATATATCATCACATCAAGATTACTAACCACATGCTCATACACAAATCATAACATCAAGTAATAACCCTTCTTAACACATAAATAATCTAACTCAAACCCATTCCTAATGAACACTTCCACAATATAGATCACATGACATAACATTATCTTAATACATTCCAAGGTCACAATCTTCCAACATCCTATTACAAAATATTACGAATCACAAGAGCGCATATTTTGTATTCACATTTAGCAAATCATCATGATACAATATTAACCCTAATGGATAAAAATCAGCGCCATGACACAAACACATAATAGAGATTCATTGAATCCATACAAATCTACAACTTCTCATTCATGTATTGCCCCTCCCTCTTTTGGCTTGTCAGACTTTGTGATTGGTGTCTTGTGTGGTTCGACCCTTATTTTGGTGTTGGTCGATTTTGGTTTTGGAATGTGTTGCTTGACTATGTTTCCTGGATTTCTATGTGACTATGATGTTTCATGTTATTTGGATGGATAGAATAATGATGCTATTTGATGTTCTTCGCTTTGTGTGTATGTTCGATGATTATGGATGGGATATATTTGTAATAATAGAATGTTATCTTGATTCTCTTATATGTATATCTGTTTGATCTTACATTTCTTATTATCTCTGATGTAATGTGGTTGTGATTGATAATGTCTTTGATGGAATCATATGATGTAGTTTATAAGGTGATTCTTAGATGTTAGTCATATATGCTATTTCATTACTGGATTAGTTTATGGATGAGTTTATTTACATTTATCGACGTATACTGACTTGATTTACATTGCTTCCATGTTTGATGTGCTTGGGTGAGAGGGAAAAGCATCGCACTGCTCTCTACGGGCAAGCTACGTCGCTTCCATTTCCTACTCACGATATGATATTTTGTGGTTCATATATATATGTACGTTCGACAATTCATTTATGCAGCTGTAGGTACCAAGCATCGACTCCACCTGAATTTTCACGTCTGAGCGTGCTCTCCAACCCAATGGTAAAGTGGACAAGGAGATATCAGTCAGACTCCTGCCAGGCACCCTAGTTCCTTGTTTGTCAGGTCTTGTCAGTCATCATCCTTTGTTGGCTCTTTGTGTTTTGAGTTGTCTAAGTTGTTACTCCTATTTATAGTTATTAATTTTGCGAAATAATTAATATAGTTGTTACTCCTAAACCCTAAACCCTAAACCCTAAACCCTCCCCTCCTCCCCCTCCCCCTCCCCCTCCCCTCCTCGTTTTTGAGACGTGGTTAATTAATTGATTAAAAAAGAAAGTTGAAATTGGTAGAACTTTAAGATTTAAATTATTTAATTAAATCAAAGGATAATATTCGTGGTTTTAAAAGATTAGTTAATTATAATTAATTGTAGTTCTCTATTTGACTTATTTATTAAGTGACTTGAGGACTTAGATTAATTTATAAATTGAAAAGATTAATTGTATAGAAATTATAATATTTAATTAAGTATTGTCAGTATTTTTGTAATAAACTATTAAAAGTTAATTATTTCTTATTGTTTTAAAAAAAATCAATTTAAAAAAAAAAAGAAATAATATTTAATTAAAATCTTTTGCATGTGAATGGGAGTTACAAATTAATAAATAAAATAATTAATGTTTTTAATTAATGGAGGAATCTGCATGTAGGAGTTACATTCTGGAGAAGATATTTTATTTTGGGGTTTGGCTTTTTTTTTTTTTTTTTTGTCTCTTCTTTTTCTTCTACTTCTCTCCTGGATTTGGGGGTTTGAGAGGAAGAAATTTGGGGAAAATGGGATGGAAATTATTTTGAATCTTCTCTCCGTTTCCTGAATTTGGGGGTTTGAGAGGAAGAAATTTGGGGAAAATGGTTTTTAATTAATGGAGGAATCTGCATGTAGGAGTTACATTCTGGAGAAGATATTTTATTTTGGGGCTTGGCTTTTTTTTTTTTTTTTTTTGTCTCTTCTTTTTCTTCTACTTCTCTCCGTTTTCTGGATTTGGGGGTTTGAGAGGAAGAAATTTGGGGAAAATGGGATGGAAATTATTTTGAATCTTCTCTCCGTTTCCTGAATTTGGAGGTTTGAGAGGAAGAAATTTGGGGAAAATGGGATGGAAATTATTTTGAATTTTGTTATTTGTTGAAGTTTTTGATTTGGCTGTATGGCTCTCGGATTCGGCAGCCAAGGATTATTTGAAGGACCTTGCGTCTACCTCTGCATCCAATTTCCTGTTGGTGATTGGAGGTAGGGATCCAGATCCTCCTCATTTGCATGAAAAGATTGTTGAAAGGATATATTATTTCTCTGAAAGATTGTTGAAAGGATATATTATTTCTCTGATTGTCTGTTTTTGGAATTCTTGATGGAATCTGATTTTAATCTTTAGCTATTGTAATCACTGGCATATGGGATTTAACGTATTATCCTGACCGCGACTTTTCTTCTTTCTTTTCTAGAATAGCATTGGCCGTTTAATTGTTGTACAGTCCTTATGGTGTTTAAAAAGTCCTAAATTGATTCCAGAGCTGCAAGAATACAAATTACTTGTGTCCTGGTGTTATAGTATAACTATTGATTTTCTTTTATTAGTCAAGATTATATATTTGATTTCTGGATTATTTTTCCTTTTTGTGGTTTAGTAAAATCCCGAAGAGATCAGGTGGAGAAGAATAGTTAGCAAACCATAAACCATGATCTGAATTGACAGTAACACCTACACCTATCTCCTCGAATTATTACTTAATTAGACATTGCCCAGAAGAGTCTTCTTATCTTATCTTCTATGAATGATTAATAAGGAATATTTTAATACTGAAAACAACGATCTGTTACTCGATCATTAAAAGTAATAGAAATGATATGAGAATGGGATACAGAATATTCCTCCTTTTTATTAGGAGTCAAACTTAAAGTAGTGAAAAGTTTGTCTTTAGTAAGTTATCATTTCAAATTTCAAATTTTAATAGTAGAACACTACGTGATCTTAATTTAATAAGAAAGTAATAAAATAAAAGTTTCCTTTAAAAAAAAAAACAAATAAAGGCATACGATATTCTTAAGAAACTTCTCTTAAAAGCTTTCAAATTAAAGATTTACTTTGACTAATTTATCTACTTAGGATAAAATTTTATTTAATAGGTTTCTTTTATTAAAAATAAAGACAAGGCATTCTTAGCATAGCTTATTTAATATTAATAAGTTTTCACTTTTTCTTTTAGAAATGAAATTTTGTTTTAAATATTAGTTACCTTCTCTATAAAAGATCTTCAATTATTAATATGGAATTAGAAGCACTACTTATTATTTAAAAGTAAATGCTCTTCACAATTATTAGATATATTTTCAAGGAAAATAAATGTACTTAGATTTATACATATGATAATTCATATAATTATTTAATCATGTAAGAAAGTTTTGTTTAGGATTATTTACATGTAATTTTTATCATTTGAATTCGGGATTCGTTTTTTTAATTTGTTGTTGACCAAAATCATGATAGTCAATTGGCAATTATGTAATACGTTATCTTGATTGATTGAACAATGAAATGTTAGTTTTATTGTGTAGTTAATAGGGAATAAATGAGTTATTATGGTGTAAAATTTTGGGTTATTAAAATTAATGTTATTTTGAATTAATTATTGAATAGATGGTGTTATGGTCTCTTTGGCGTTTTATTTGGAATCTCTTATGTCTGGTATTATGAGAGCTTGTAAAAAAAATTTATGGGTCTTGTCTTTCATTGTGGGATACTGAGATGTGTGGTTTTATGTGTTTGAATTCTAGAGGCTTAGGGAAGGAGTTCATGGTTTCCTTATTGTATAGTCATGCTTTCTCTTTGTTGGCAACTGTTCAAGCCTCGTATGTTTATGATGTTGGATGATGTTTACTAGCCTAATTTGGATGCTACATGTTGTTATCTTATTCTCGCAAGAGAGGCAAACCTTACTATGGTATTTTGGTGTTTTCCCATCCTGTGTTATTTGATCCTTGGTGTTCTTGGATTCCTAGGAGAAATTTAGGGGGAGTGGCTTTCATTGGGGGTCGGGAGCCAAAGTGGTTGCCAGGGTAACTCAATGAGAGTTTTGTAATCAAGTGAAAACTTAAAATAATGAACTTGAAAGGGTAGCTAGATAACATTAATAAAGATAATATTGTTTCCTCTCTTACACTCTGATGCTTGTTTAGGTCTGAGGTAAGTAGAGAAGACCCTAGAATGGCTTCCACCAATCTTGTGCTTTTGAAAGGTTGGTGTGGTCCACTAGTGCTTGTATGGGGGTCGGGGGTTTGGAGAGCTCACCAGGGTAACCTAGGAAGGGGGTTGAGACCTAGTGAAGACTCACCAGGATAACTCATGACAACCTAGTGATGACAATATTCCCTATTGCATGCCTAGTGGTAACTTATGTTGTTTATCCTTCCTTGGAATGTGCAGGCCCCTTGAAGTTGGTTGTTTTATTGTTGAGTTCGTTATGCATTGGCCTTGTGAGTCTCATGTGAGTTCTTGTGTTTATTGTCTTATGAGTCTCTCGTGACTGTAGTTTGAGAGCCTCATGTGAGTCATTTGTAACTTCTTGTATTTTCTTTCGTCTCTCGGGTCTGGCTGATACCTCCTACCATGGGGGGTGAATTTGATGGTACCACATGGTTGGGTGGAGTGCTATTCGCACCCATTGGGTCTTGGTTCAATCTACTTCTTATCCGTGGTGGCTCATGGGATGATTGAAGACTTTCGCTGTGTACCAGATCTATGTATTCTCACCATTGTTGTATTCGTGGAGATTTTATTCTAATGGATACTATGTGATGTATCTGATGATCATATGTATATTCTCTTAGCATTGTATTACGTATCTTGATCCTTGTATAGAATAGTGTTATCTTATTAAAGAGGTTCCTTTGTGTTCTATTATGTTGGTTGATGTTATCCTTGAGTAACTTCATTATGTGGCCTTGAGGACTTTGCTTGTGTTTTCTTGTACAACATTTCATTATCTTGTTGTATCATGTATCTCAATGTATTTAAATGGATCTTCTTTTATTTAAAAGTAAAAAATATAAAAAATTCTTATTTTCATTGTCTAATTTATCTAAGTCCTCTTGGCCTCATGTCGGGGCATGACAATTCATTTGCATATCCCAAGAGTAACTGATACTAAGGATTAACATCCTAAGGCATACATGATCATTATTATATTCACTACCATCCACAAGATATACACAATCATTTAATTCCTGCTAGCTGGAAATTACATTCATCATGAATATCCATTTACAATAATCTTATCTTATATGTCTCATTTTGAAATGAATCTTCTACAAGTCTCATTACACATATTCCAAGATATTGGCTACATGGCTTCCTATACAATTACATCCTTTGAGTTACATACCGCACGATAACAATCATAATTACATGGATTATATTCCAATATACATCCACATGAAGAGATAATAGAAATCCAAGTCCATGCACACAACATCCAATGAAGAACATCCCAATGGAAGAAGGCATCAAAACCACCCAACCACGTGGAACCAAATAGGAACCACCCCCCATGCTAGGAGATGACATGGGGTTCCAACACTCACTCAAGACCTAGGTTGACACCTAACGACCATGGGACTCAACATAGCACATAATGAACTCAACACGACAATAATCACATAACATCACAAGGCTGAAATCGACAATAAACTCTTCTAAAGGCATACAATAAATCATGGCATATGGATATGGTCACATGTAGGAATGGAGTGTCATCACATGTTGTCCTCATATAAAAGGGAATATGGCCATCCTTACTGGTCACGCTCCTACGTGCTAGCCTTACAAAGAAGGTAAATATGCACCCATAGTAGACATGTATGCTATCCTCACAAAGAAGAGCAATCCATACTACTAATAGTCATACAAGCTACCCTCACAAAAGAAGGGTCAAAACAATCCCTTAACAGACATGTGGAGCCATCTCAACCTATATGTGAGTACAAGGGAGATTGACTTTCCATCTCACATGGCCCAACCAAATAGAATTATCTTATTAGGTGAAACCCAAACCCAATCAATTATTAAATGTTATCATTGAATTACAAAAAAGGAAAACTTCCATTGTGCCCTAGTGGTCTAGGTGCCAAACAACCTAACTCATGTGACCTTGGTCATCACAAGGAAGCCCACTTCTCCTAATCATATGCCAAGCCATAGGGTAACACATCGTTAGTCCGCACTTGTATTATGTCTTTTTCGTGTTCTTCAAATTTTTCCCTTTGCAATTTTTCTTTAACTGAACCTCTCACTTGAACCTTTCTAGCGGTTCAAGGTTCAAGTTCAAGTGCAGTATGTGGTATAACGGTTTTTGTTTTAAATAAGGCGCTAAAGGTCTTGGTAGTCATAGTTCATTTAACTTGAACCGTGAACCTTTCTAGTGGTTCAAGGTTCACGGTTCAACATGTTAAAGCAAGTCTTGTGTAAGTCATGTTTTATAATGAGTAAGCTTAGGCATGTTCATATGTTTTGCACTAATGATGTTTTGAACTTGAACCTTTGAACTATTTTTCGAGGGGTTCAAGGTTCAAGGTTCAAGGTTCGAGGATCGATGACTTTGGAGATAAAGTGAACAAGTGTCAGCTTGTAGGGAATATTCTGGATTTAAAAGATGAACCTCGAGAAAATGGATTGTGATGAAAATCCGTACTAGGGAATAATCATTCCAAGTAAGGATATGGAGGGGAAAGGACTTGTTATTAATAAACTGTCAGAATTTAATCCTTTCAGCATGATTTGGCACGGATGAGTATGCAGTTTTCAAATCATGATGAATCATGCGACTAATATTTTAGGCTAGTCCCTAAGATCTGTTTTATTTAAAACAAGTTACTTGCCTTTATTATTTGCCCAATTTGGTAAGTAGAAGATTAGCGCAAGCGGTATTTCTTGCTCTCGACTATGTGAGTTCTCAATTCTGCATGAAAGTTGAGCTCAAGTTCTTCCTCTTTTCTTGTTGGTTTTCATAAATTGAAAGTGTTATTTGATACTTAAGTCGGTTCAGTCAATTCTTCCTATTATGCATTTTATGATTGTAAAGCTAAAATGAGACCGAAAGTACCCCAAATAGACCAGAAGTCTTGGTTAGTTAGTTCCTTGCCTGACATAGGGGATACTTTCCTGTCGTCAGTAGACTTAAAGGAATTCCATGAAAGAGTGCGGAATTCTGCTGGTTCCCCTTTGATGCAGAAAATTTTAGATAGTGGGTTGGTAGAAGCTGCAACATTTCGTCCAGTTGTGTCATGTCCATAAGTAGTTTTGGAATGTATGAGCAGATATGATCCTGCAAAGAGGTGTATAAGGGACGCAGAGGGTAAGGTTTTTCTTACAATTAGTTGGGAGGTTATTACCGCTGTAATGAAAATACTAGAGAAGGAACAATATGAGGACTAGACGATATGCAAGTCGCAAGGAGTTTTCTCTGAGAAGAAGTCATGTTATAGGAGTGTCATTGCTAGAAATAGGTTACTGAAATTTCAAAAGGGGGTTCTAGACTGCCAAGCCCATTAACCCGAGAGCATTTGATTCAGGAAGTAAGGGATATAGTCATTTTATTACATAGAATGCAGGGAAATCAAAGAGCCTTTTATTGGGAGGATTGGATGTATTTCTTTATTTAGGTCATTTTTGGCGAAAGGAGATACATAGATTGGGTAGCATTAATTGCAGAAAGAATGCATGAGGGTTTAAGTTGTTTTGGTAACAAAAAATTTCATATGTCCTCTTACCTCATATATTGTTTAGCCTGCACCCGTCAATGGGTAGGTCTATATCATGAAACTTGGCAGAATGATATGAGGATATATGAATATTACCTGCATTTGCAACAACACAAGGTCACTGAAAATTATTACAAGGTTCATAATATTTTCCTTGGTAGGTTAGTATTTGAGTTGAAAGGAGATATTCATAAGAGATTAATTGAGGAAGCTATGCAGTTTATAAACATATATGGCAGCTTCTATATTCAGTTCACCAGGTTCACTTATTTGAGGGTTGGTGGTTTTGAAGGAGAACCCTACAAATTGTCGAGATATGTCTTTGACAGGCAAGTGATAATTGAAGTATGCAATCAACTTGCTCATATAGATAATAAATATGGGGAAGAACACCAAACAGGGGTTTCTTTTCCCATTGAACTGACATATTACACTTGTAATAGTGTTTCAGATGCTTTGAATTTGGAATTAGAGTTCAAAAGGTTTAACTTTCAGTTGTATTTTCCCCACACTGAGTTTGATATTAAAGGATTTGCAATGACACACCTTACACTTAGGGAGAGTTTTCAACATGTACCCAATCTAGAAGAATTTTGGGCGGATTGTGTGGATGAGTATGAAGTCTGAAGAAGAGCTCACTTAAGACTCACAGTGTAACAAATTAGGGATTATGGTCTGGAGATAAACACTGCAAATATTGTTGATGATGAAAATGATTTGCTTGATTCTCAATTTGTTGATGATAGGCAACAAGGAGTAATACTAGAGATTGACTAGAAAAAAGATGAGGAAGAATAGATTCAAACCAGGACATTCTTGGTCATTTGAAGAACAAAAAAGTGGCTTAAAAAGTGAAGATTGAGCAGAAGCTCAAGGAAAGATTCAACCTCACCCACTGAGGTCCTAGTATCTAATTCTCTTGTCCCATCTTGTGCTGTAGGTTCACAGAAACAAGGAAAAGGAGGACAAAGAGAAAAGACAGTGAAAATCAAAGAAGATACAACTTCTGTCAGAATCACCCGCTCCAGAGCAAGGGGCAAAAGACGATCCCCCGCCTGTTAATACTGTGATAGTTGACCTTGAGATGGATACCACCTCAATTGATTCGAATAAAGAACAACAAGGCCTAACTGATGAAGGTAATAATCAGCAAGAGAAAAAATCCTTAAATGTAGTTACTACGATGATAGTAAGGGATGGAAAAAAAAATGGAACTGATCCAGATAAGTCTCAAGTTCCTTCAAGACTAGTATGGTTAGAAAATATGTTAAGCAATAAGAAGAGAAACATTGTTCCAACCTCAATTCCAATAGAGGACATGGTGAGTAAATTCATGGGAAAAAACTCCTAAAGCGAAGAAGTCAAAAACTATGTCAAAAAATGATTTTGATGCAGATAGAGGGAACTAGATTGCAGAGATAGCACATCCATTGACAGATGAAAAGATAGAAAACCCTACAATTCAGGACTTTGCTATTGAGAACTGCTTCTCGAGCTACAGATGTTCTTAATCTTGAGACTTCAACAAAGAAGATCATAACCAGGACCTAGAAAGATGAGAAATATAAGCATCAGATGAAAGAAATGTTACGAAGGATGGAAAAGTATATTGAGGTAATTAATGATCCGAACCCTCAACCTTTGTCACAGATTCCAATGTCCTTCGATCCTAAGTCCCCTGCAAATCAAAAGACTCTGGAACAAATACAGAAATGCAGGTTGATCAAAGAGACTGTGATGGAGTGGTTAGAAATAATTCTGAAGTCTAGTGCAGAATACTTTGTTAATTTAAGCAGAGTATATGATAGGGCGATACAAGTGATGAAGGAGTTGGAGGTCGAAATCAGCAATTAGAAAAATGAGGAAGCTAAATCAAAAGCTGCACAGATGCGAGAAGTGCAGAGTTATGGGGTAATGAAGTTTCTTGCTGAAAAACTTGTAGCAGGCTTGGATAAAAGCGTTTTGTATGTGTGTTAGAGGAACATTGAATGGAGAAATTCCTTGATAAAATAGGCTTATGAGGAATTCACGAAATTGGTAAATCAACTTGCGGAATTAGTTTCCTCCATGAGAAATGAACTCGTGTGCATTGGGATAAAATGTCTGAAAGATGATGGAAGAACCCTCGAGATGATTGAGGTTATAACAGACTCATTTAAAGGCAAAATCAATTATGTAAAAGAAGCTAAGGGTTTAGTTCCAGATGACTTAAGTGTCATTGCTAAGATTGGATCACTCCTGTTTTTATGCATTGGACATCTGGATAGTCACTCTGGCAAAGTTGCACAGGTTCGTAGGGAAAAAGAGGTTTGGAAGCAACAAATGGCACATGTGGGATTGCCTCATAACACAACCATTCAACACTTTGCTGCTACCCATGCAGATTGGAAGAAAGAAGCAGTTACCAGAACTGCTTAGTAATGTTTTCCGTAGATGATAGGTCTTGTTCACTTGTTAGTTGCAAGATAGTTTTATTTTTGTTTAAATACTGGTTCCACTGACTTTGCGGGGCATAAATTGTTGGCTTTTCGTGTTTCTTGTTATAACTGTTGACCAGGTTGTGGCTATATAATTATGTTTTTGAGACTCTAGAAATGTTTGAAAAACTGTGATTTTTTTAGCAGCAAACAATATCTATTTTTCTATGAATTTCTTTAAACTGGAATGACTGATTTATCAATTAAAACGATTATGGTGTGCAGTCTTTGAATCTGTTCTTTTAAAGATTGGCAATCTTTCTTGGGAAATCTCCTATGTGCATGATATCATTTTTCTTATCAGTTAATTCTATGTTCTCAAAATTCATTGTTATTATTAATTGTTAGCAGATTCATTATGGATTGAGTTGTGTTGATTCCCCTTGTCTTGTGAGGCATGAGAGAGTATCGATCAGAATCAATACTGCTATGCTCTGAATTTATGAAATGAACATGTGTGAGAAATAGAGTCTGTGAGCTCTTATTTAATCTTCAAAATATTCTCTTTGTTTTATGTTGATGGCATTCCTTTGTGTTGATGGATGAATGCTAAAGACTTTCTATGCTTTCTGGTTAAAAGCGTCTTCATTTCAAAGGTTTTTTGTGTAAAATTCATTGAAAATTATATGAGGAGTTTCCCTCTAATGCAGAGGATGGATTTTGATTAGTTCATCCAACTGTTGGTTTATTTGTGTCCTTTCATTAAGGGGTGTATAAAAGTCATAATACTATTCAGAGAAAATAAATATTACAATTTCAAGAAAGGGACAAGTATGTTTTTTATTAAGAAAAAACAGGTTTTAAGGGACCTGAAACTGGCTTACAAAACGAAAGATGAGCAAGAAAGAAACAAGACAAAACAGCTACAAAAAACCAGCACAAAAACTAGCAGCTAGGACCAAAAGACAACAAGGAGCCAACAAGAAATTGGCATCCAAAACCTAGCTTTACATATCAAATGAAAACTTTTATAGACTCCTCAGCGTTCTGAACCAAAAGCATCATAGCCTTAGCAACTTCTGTCAGATCATTGCTCTCCTGTTTCAGCTGGATGTCTTTCGTTTTGGTCTCCATCTCAATGGTGTTCTGCCTGGTCCTTCGCCTGGAGATTTGATGAGTGGAGCTGGAGGTCAATACATCTTCAATGATTACCATGTTCTTATCCTGATTTTTCCTCTCTAAGTGATCCACCAAGGCATTCATATTATGGGACGAAACTCTTAATACCTCAAGACTGTGGTTCATGAAGCTTTTCAAAGCCTTCTTAGTTTGAGCAACCCGAGTGATGATGTTACCTTTATCCTCCTCAGCCTATTCTTTTACAATTCTGATAACATCCTTCAGATGTTTCAAATCCCCTTTTATCAGGTCTTTTTCCAACCAATCCTCCATTTCAATTTCCTCCTCAACTTCACTAGTTTCCATCTCCTCATTCCTTTTCCCCGAATTTGTTTCCTTAATCAAATTGTGTATCTTATTTTCTAGGTCCCTCTGTTTGCTCTGAATGCTAGTAATGTTGTCAATAAACCAATTTTGGAAGTTGAAGGATTCCAGAGTACAATTACGGGCAATATTCAGAATAGTATTCACCGAATCCCTACCCTGCTCAGTGCCTGCAGAATTAGGGTTGTCTTCCTCCATAGAGTTCAGGGTGACATTCCTACTATCTGAGCCCATAGGGTTAGAATAAGGGTTTTCAGAATTAACATCGTTTTTCCCTTCTTCCTCTTCTCCAACGTTCTCATCCTTCTCACTCTCCATTTTTGTCTCACTATCCTTCCCCTTTTCCTCCTCCAAATCACAATGCACCTCCGTTTCCACATTATCTGTATCAGCTCTCCATTTTTTATGGGTAGGGGCATTAGACTGATCCTCACCCGAGTCAGAATCTTTACAGCTCTCAGAAACATGTGCATTAGTAACCAGGTGATCATCCTTGCTAGCCCTAGCTTTTTCCTTCAGGTATTCATAAATAAGCAAGATTAGCCCCTGATGGGCTATGGGGTAAGAATTAGGCTTTTTAGCGTGATCAGCCAAACTCTCATTCAGAGAAGACGCTAAGTAAAAGGGCAGGGAGATTTTAACCCCATGGCAGAAGTGATTAAGAATTGCAAAATGATAGTTATAGATTTTAGTAAATCTACCATCTACCGTGAGAAACTCCATCAAAACCCTTAAAACTTTCTGCCAAAAGACTTTACCTGCTGGGGAAGGTAGTAGGAGATGTTGTCTTTCTTGACAAGCTTGGCCTTCTCATCCTATGATTTCGGGAAGTTTTTAAACGCTTCAACTACATACTTCTGGTCTCTATAGAATTTAGTGCCCTCCTTCTGAAGACTTGTGACCTCCGCAATCAGATCCTCATCAATTTTCCATGTCTCCCCGAACAATGTGACTCTGTTGTTGTTCCAGCCCCTAGCAAAGCCATGTGACACGGAATTTCTGCTTCCATGCAACTTTTCCATATAGTCGGTGAAACCATATCTATGAAGTCTCCTCCATACTTTTCGCTCACTCTTCCAATTTTCGCAGCCAGGGGGCTCATTCCTATTTAAGTTACCTCCCATTTTGAACAGCAAGTGGAAGTACCCAAAGGTGTATCTCACAATCCGCAAGTTTAACCACAATTTCTTGTGTAAAATTCTGGAATAATAGAACAGAGTCCCTTCTGTAGTTTTAAAGCTAATGTTAATGGCCGCACAAAACCAACATTTATTATTATAATCCCCATCACACATTTGATCATATAACTGATGCCTAAAAGCAATCATTAACTGACAGTTCATCTGCCCCCAAACTCTGTCTATGAAATCCATACCCCATAAGATAATCATGATTTTAACTTGACCCTTTGATGTGATCAAATAATAGTTGTTCTCTAACATCCCTTTTACAATGGGTCTCTCCAATATATTTAACCTCCACCTCTAAATTGACCCCTTCATTAGCTAAAAGGTCTGCAACCTTATTGCCTTCTCTTAGAGTGTGAGTTATGATAATACTAACATAGTCATTTAATAATTTTTTAGCACTTTAAACTAAGTTAGTAATATTCCAAGAAACAAAACTAGTACCTTTAAGGGCTTGGATGATATTTAGGGAGTCTCCTTCCAGCCAAATTTTTTTAAATTTGAATCCCTAAGCAAGCTGGAGGCTTTTTAGCATGGCCAGAGCTTCAGCCACATGATTATTTTGGAACCCAAAAGGAGAAGCAATAGCAGCAATACAGACACCTTGAGCATTTCTAATGACTCCTCCACCACCAGACTTCCTAGGGTTGCCTTTAGCCGCCCCATCGAAACTCACCTTTATCCATTCATGATCAGGAAATCACCAAACAATATTATCTCTCCTATTCTTATTGTCAAATCTGCAAACTTTGTGCATTAAGTTCCATTCAGTAAGGACGCCTTTTTCAATTTCATTCATATCAGTAAAAAACCATTGTTTATTGTTCCTATGAGGAATATTTATGTTTTCTTTTATAGCCCTGCAAATTTTTTCAAAGACCACCTGAGCGGTGCACTTAGCTTCCCTAAATATTCTATTATTTCTCTCTTTCCAGATTCCCTAGCAAGTCATGGGGAGGATCAGGGACCAAAGGTTCTTGATAAGAGGATAATTGGTGGGGAATGTCCATTGCTAGATAATTTCCTTGAGACTCTTGTGCATGACCCAATCAATTTTCCATTTCACCCAAAACTTACTCCAAATTTCCCAGGTAAAGGAGCAGTGGAAAAACAGATGATCAACTGATTCTTCCTCTTTCTGGCAGAGCTCGCACCCGTTAGGGAACATGAAACCTCTTCGGACCAAATTGTCAATAGTAAGGATCCCATTGTGAGTAGCAAGCCAAAGGAACATATTGACTTTAGGGATAAGAATTCTATTCCAAACTTTACCCCAAAGGGACAAATATGTTAACCAACACACATAAAGGATGGTCACAAAAGACTACCAAAAACACATAACATTACTGAGAACATACTTCACATAGTGCACACATATGGACCACTACAAGTATAGGGCCTTTACCAATGACTCATAGGCATAGTACCAATGCAAGAACATGAAACATAAGCATGTCATAAACTACTACAAATCCTCAACAACGAGGTACAAAACATCCCACTAGAGTGATAGAAACAATCCTCAAACAACAAGGCAAGAACCTCTTACTGGAGCAACTTTTGCATAAGGAAACTCCTCAACGGTAGGGCATGATCCCACTTACCAGAGAAAAAAATACATCATGAAACATCATAGAATGTCATGAATCACTTGAAATTACTCAACACAGACTTCACATGCCTCTGGGAACATCACACAATCTAAACTAGGACTTTACAACACTAAAATTGACCTTTCTGGGCCTCCTGGACTAGTTCACCTCTTTTGGTATGCAAGTTAGCGCCCTTGGTATGTAGGGTATAATTTATGGTACATTGCATAACATTTTTGGTCCATTGCATAACGTTTCTGGTCCAGTGGTCAACGTTTTGGGCTTTTAGGTCAGCTTTCTTAGTCTGAAGGTTAGCTCTCCTGGTCAGTTTCTCAACTCTCTGGGTCTGAACTGTGGCGTTCCTGGTGTGTATAGTGTCATTCTTGGTTTATATGGTAGTGTTCCTCATTAGTATGGTGGTGTTTTTGTTAAAGTGTGCAATATCTCAAGTTTGAAGGATCCTGAAGGTAAGGTGACTGTCCAGATTGACTCAGGAGACAAAAAAAACCTCAAGGGCATGACTAGGAGGCTGGATAAGCATAAGAAAGGGTGTACACGTGGTTTACGCATCAAATGCAACTCAGTGGATACACGTTTTGGCTAAAACTGCATTTTGGATCTAAATAGCAAAGGAGAGAATCCTATCTCTGCATAGGCCAAAAGAACTAAAACAAAACATTACCAAACACTCCATTACTCCAACAAAAAGTCTTCAAATGTTTGAAATGTGACATGGACAATCACTGTGAGCTTCAGGAGCTCTTACAATGCTACCGACACATTCAAACCAAGGAAAACAACTCCTATCTCAACAAGGAGTTCATAAGGAATATAATACCCGAATAAATAATTAAATACCAATAAAAATATTCTACCAACACACAGACAATGTAAATAAATATATGCATTTATCCACTATCCACTACATAGACAAATCAACTTAAGAATCTCACTCAAACATAAGGAGCAATCTGCAATTTCCCATTTCATTCATTTAATTCCAAAGGATTTAAACTATAATGTCTTTATTTTCCTCATCCATTCAACAATCACAAATAAATCATTTTCACGGGAAGACACGGAGAAGACAAGAATTTAAAAAAAAACTAAAAATGAAAGAAGAACTCCAACCTGGAGATCGCAAATCCAAGGATGAAAATGGAAGAAGAGCTTCCACAATCCAAGCTTCCAAAATCCAAATGCAAACCAAGATCCAAGCCAAAATCTCAAAGCTTCAATCAAAATCCTGTCGTCTGGTAACCTGACAACCATCTAGAAATTTGAAATAAATAGAAAATGAAAGACAAACTATGCAAAAATCCCAACCAATCAAAATAATCCAAAAATCAATATTTCTTACCTATCGTATATAGTTCCAAGGTAAGAATATTTTATTATATTTCTTACCTATTATTCCAAATTCACCCAATCAATTAAGAGGGTAGGTAAGATTAACTTTATTTTATTTTTACACCTCCCATGTATAGTAAAAGAAATATAATAATATTATTACTTTTTAGGAGTGTAGAAATAGAAATAGGCTTTATACCTTTATAATTATTAATAATCAAAATCAACTTAACAACTATATCTAAAATAAATTAAAATAAATCAATCAACAATAAATAAAATCAAAAGGATAAAATTAATTAAATAAAACAATAGTCAATAAATCAATTAAATAAATAACAATAAATTAAATCCAAAATAAAACCAATTAATTAATAAATCAAACATTAATAAATTCGATAATAATAAATCAAATATCCATTAATTAATTGTTAAATTATAACTTTAATAACTATTACTCAATATTAATTAATTATTTAAATAAACATTATCCAACCATAGGATAATTAATCCAATCCATGATAAATCATACACACACACAACCAACTGCACAAAGATAGGACAAGATGCCGACTCAAGACTGGACAACACTTACACCCGACATGACGGACAAGGTGAACATACTAGACCATGAGTAGGTGAGGGAAAACCAAGTCATCCCCAACAACTGCCATTGGGATTAGGACACGCTCAGACCTGTGAGACAAGGTGGAGTCGATGTCCAATACCTGCAATCTTGCATCCACCGATAAACACAAAAGAATGTATATATAATATCATAGTAACAGGCAAATGAATGAGAATCACAACACCTTATCATGCTCGCGATGAGTGATAAGGCATCATCCCTTTCACGAAGACAGTCACCCAATACAAACACATCTTATAAAATCATCATCTTAAAGTAGGGTTAGTACAGAGAATGATACAATCAAATCTTACTAAGATAGACTAAGCTAGGGAAATATGATCTTGATATGTAAAATACAAGGTGAGCCAGGGAGGGACACTACACTATGCATTGATGGACTTATCTAGACTCTTATATGATGTTTTGATTTATGATTATGACTATCTTTATTTCAAGTGTTATGATGATGCTAGACATTTTACATGGACATATGATATATGATGGCTTATGTGGATGATGACATTTATCCTTGATTATTATTATGACAATGGACTCATATTTGATGATCTCTATATGCACTTGTTATCTAGATGGATTATATTACTCATGAGATTTTGATGATGTTTGAGTTAATGTTAAGTGATTGTAATTGTCTTCCAGTGTCTTCGTGATAGGGACGATGTCATATCACTCATTGTGAGCAGGGTATGGCGTTGCGATTCTCGATCATTTGCTTGTGTATTTATGATATATTATTGTACATGTCGTATTGTGAATTGGTGGTTGCAGGATTGCAGGTACTAGACAGCGACTCCACCTGGCTTCAAAGGTCTGAGCGTGTCTTAATCCCAATGGCAAGTTGATGGAGATGGCATGAGTTCCCTTTACACACTCTATGCTTAAATTGTCATCCCTTGTTAGTCAGTTGTCTTGGCACAAGTTATCGTGATAGCTTGTTGAGTTGTGGTGTTTTTGTGGCATTGTGAGTATTTAGTTATTTATTTAATTAATGCATGATTAATATAGTTTATTAATGTTAATTTAATTTATTGTTATAGTTTGGTTAAGTAAATATTATTGGGTGATTTATTTTTATTTGATTAATGCCTTGTGGATTTAATAGTTTGTATTTATTTATTTATTTGATATTTATTTATTGTTTAAATTATTTGTGATTTTTATTTAATTATGAGTTTATATTTTATTAGTAGTTTATATTCAAGTTTTTAATTTATTATTAGCCCCTTGGTTTATTTGATTGGGCTTGGTTATTATTTATTCATTGGCTTTTATATTATTATATTATATCTCTTGTTACTACATATGGGTAATAAATATAATATAACTTACATACCCTTTACGATTAGTAGCTAAAAAACCTTGGAGAAATAAAATGTCATATTGGAGCGAGGTAGGTAGATTATATTGTATTTTGGAATTTTTTGATTGGTCGATTATTGGCTATTGTTTTTTAATGAATTTTTATTTATTCGGTCGCCTGTGCGTTTTGCCGAGTTAGCATTTATGGAGTTTTCTTTTGCAATTTTGATTTCTTTGTTGGAGATTTGGAGATAGGATTTTTGCTTGGCTTGCTTGGATTTTGATTATGGATTTGCGCTTCATCAGCTTCATTTTTCCATTACTTCTATTATCCAGGTTGGTTGATCTTGTCTCTATAATTTTATTTTCCAGAAAAGATTGTATGCACAGTGTTTGTTGGAAAGATTGTTTTCGGGAGTTTGGGGAAATTTATTGAAAATGGAATTAATATTCTTTATTAATTTCTAGTAGAACAATATGGTTTGGGGATAAATTTTTTATATTTAGATTTGTGATTGTTGTGAACGATCGACAATAGTCTTTGTGTTTGTGTTTCTATAATTTTCTTTTATTCGTATGAATCTGTTGGTGAGAATGGGTGTTGTCCTTGTATGGATTTAAATTGGATGTTGCCTTACTATTGTTGTTCCTTCCGTGCCTTTCTGTAAATCTTTAGCTCCAGACTCTGTTAGAAGTTGTTTCTTGAGGATTTTGATTTGTGCCTTGGATTGATCTTTTTCTCAGTTTGGTTCATTTCATTAGATTCTATATGCCTTGGCATCTCTATTGTTTATGATTTTAGCCTTGGTTATTATCTCAGTAATTTTATTTTCCTTGTCGTAAATTCGTCTTCCGTTTTTTGAGTTCTGAGCAAAAGCGCTATTCTAACATATGTGCTAAAGTATTTAGTAAAAGTGTTGTTCTACTTACCAAAGGCACTAGACTGTATAATGAAACTATTATTATGAATAACAAAGGTGTTAATGTCTTGCGTATGCACCGATTCAATGAATAAAGGCATCATTTCATTTAATGAAAGAACTGAAGAAACTGTTGAAGGCGCTAAAACGTGTAATGAAGATGTTGCATTATTTTGTGTATGTGCGCTTTTGTCTTGTTTTCTGTGATTTGATGTTTTTGTCAATTTGGGTTGATTTTCTCAGTTTTGTTTTTGTACCAGAGGCTTGTGATGATGTTTCTGAGATTTTCCAATGCTTTCTTTGATCAAAATTGATTATTTTATTGTTTTATATCTCTGACAAGTTGAATTAAGCCTTGTCATGGAGGATGTTGTGATTTGCTCCAGCAAGTTGAGATGCCTTGCTGTAGAGGATATTTTTATGATGTGCTCCAGCAAGTTGAGATGCCTTGCTATAGAGGTTATGCTTATGATTTTCTCCATTGAGTTGATAAGCCTTGTTGTTAAGGGTTTAATTTTATATATGATTGATTTGGATGAATCTATGCCCTATATGTGACTACTTGATGTATGAGATCTTATTGAGGCTCTTGTTTGCATATGTTGGCTTTCCTGGCATTTTGGCAATTGAGTTGCATTGCTGATTGTCCTTGTTATATGGATTCTTCATTGATGTTGCATATGTTGGCTTTCCTGGCATTTTGGCAATTGAGTTGCATTGCTGATTGTCCTTGTTATATGGATTCTTCATTGATGTTGCATATGAGCCTCTTTGTTATTATTTTTGTTTTGAGGTCTTGGAACATGGTTAGGGGGAGTGGGATTTCATGTGATGACTGGGGTCATGAGAGATAGGTTGCTAGGAGGTTCCTAGTAAGGATGCTTAGAGCCTAGACCATTAGGGCACATTGAAATTTTTCCTTGGTTTAAACAAGTGATAACATTAATAATTAATTAGATGGGTTGGGTAATTAGGATTAATCTAATCAAGATAATAATGGATGTGAGCCCCAAGACTTAGTCCTAGGGAGGATGTTTTAGGATAAGCTTGGGAAGGCTATTGAGATGGCAAGTCAATCTCCCTTGTTCTCTGATAGGTTGAGATGGCTCCACATGTCTATTAGGATGATGGCCTTCTTTGTGAGGATAACATGCAGAGACATGTCTGTCAGGGTGGTTCCCTTCTTTGTGAGGATAGCATGTGATGACACTCCACTCCTACATATGTCCTTCGTCCTTGGTTATTGATCTTATTCTTGATTGATTGGTATGCCTCTGAGAGTTTCTATCTTTATGATTAGTCATGTGTCGTGTTGGCTTGTGCTTGAGTTATCTCTTGTTGCGTCATTGGTATGGTTGAGTCTCTTTGGTTGTTAGGTGTCAGCCTAGGTTTAGGATGTGTGTGGCACCTTGTGTCATCTCCTAGCACGAGGGGTGGTTCCTTTGGTTCCACATGGTCGGGTGGTTTGATGCCTTCTTTCATTGGGATGTTCTTCATTGGATGTCTCATGCGTGGATGTGCATTCTTGTGTTTTTAGCTTATCGATGGATATTGTAGAAGATGGATGTAATTGATTAAATGACATATGTTATTATGGATATCATGATGAGAAATGTGTTTGTAATATTCTCTTGAGAGCTATGCTCTTGATGTAATTGGATAATGGATATGTATTTGCAGATCATGCTTTAGGATATTGTTTATGACATTTGTAAGAGACCATATGATGTATCATAATGTATCTCGAATTTGTTTCATTAATGAAAATAATAGTATTGTGAATATTTGTAGTGTACTTGGCATTGTGTGGATGTTAAGATAATAAAGAAAGGATTAGTAATGTGATTAGTTTCATTTGAAATGGATTAATGATGTTAGAAGGAATGAATTAATAAAGTAGGAACATTTGGATTTGGTGTTCTTAAAATGGCTCTAAAAGGAAATTGATTAGAATTGCATTATTGATGTATGCATTCATGATAGAAGGATTAGAAGTAGCATTACATATGTTGCATAGAAAGAACAAATGATAATGATTAGAATGCAATGAATTGTGATAGTGATTATGATATTAATTCTTATGTTGATAGTTTAAGTAATGACGTTGAGATACCCTAGGAATGATGAATGTGATATTGTGTTTATTTCCGCTTGCGTTGATAATACATGTGAATATGTTTATTGTTCATGTATTTATGTACATATTATGTTAATGAATGTTTAATGCATTTGAGTAGTTGATTATATCAGTAGCTTTAGATGATATTTAATTTCTTTTAATCTCTATTAGTATGTTAGTTTGGTTTATTTCTCTAGGGTATTTTGATGGGCATTACATGAGACATTGTTGGAAATCTAGTTCCATGGATTATCTATTGGTACTAGTCTTGATTCTTGATTTTGCTCCAAATTTTTGTACCATGCTTGTGAAGTAATATCTTTAGTTTTACACTTATAGGGCCATATATTGCACATTTGAACTTTTCTTTTAAAAAACGATAGGTATTTGAAAGCCAGTTCTATAATCTACCCTGATCTACCATAATTTTTTCATAATATGCACTAGGTACTCAAAGATCTTAGCTTTATTCATTTCTTAATTTTGTCATTTCTTATCTTAAAAAGCTACAAAAGGGTTGGCTTTTCTTGTTGTGGGGGGTTAGAATCACCATCTTTCAAATTCAAATATTGCTCTAGACCTTTACTAATCTAAAATATAATTTAAATGGTAGAACCCTCTATTAGGAAACTTACACTCCATAACTATCATAGTTGGAAGACCAAAATGACTAGATTGCTTCAATTTAGGGGTTTATGGTCCTGTTTAGATGAGACTCGACCAAATTTGACTTGTCAGTTTGATATCATTCAGTGTACTAACAAGATGGATGAGGCTATGAGTTTGATTGTCCTACAAGTTTTAGATAGTCTTTAGTTTCATATCGATTCTTGCAATACTCAAATGGCCATGTGGCTCAAATTTCAAGATAATTTTTGGGGTATTAATGAGTTATGTGCACTTCCCTTAAATCTAATTTTATATATTTGGTACCTAATTCCTTCTCCTCCATTGATGATTTTTTGAAGAAATTCAAATCTATTAGATTAGTTTTACAAGGTCGTGGCAAGGACAAGACTGACAAAGAGTGCATCTGTTAGATTCCATCAAAGCTTTGAGGACCCTTTTAGTTATTTTGTTCCACCAAGGATTCTTTGGGGTCATCCCATACCATGCCTTTATTTGAGTTATTTTGCGAGTGCCTAACATGAGAACAAACCAAGTTGACACATGTTGATTCAATATCTAGTTCCAATTCATAGGCTTTGGTTGCTCAGTCATCTACATGAAAAAAGAAGCAAAAGAAAAAGCACCAAGGTTCACAATTTACTCAACCAATTTGAGAGTCCCCTGTACATGATTCAAATTCTTCATCCTCTTCCAAGAGGTCTTTGTCTAGGAAGGACAAGCCTAAGTGTGCTTATTGTACCAAGATAGGACATGATGAGCATCATTGTTATGCAAATAAAAAAGATGAGCTAAAAGGTCCTTGAAAGAGGAATCATATTCAACCACCTTCATCTAATGCATCCTCTTCTTCCACTTCGAGTTCTACACTTTTCGGGTCAAGTTCTATGGTATGTGGTGAAGACAAGATGGAATTTCATGCTCTCTTTGCATTGACACACCTTTAGCCTAGTAGGTGACTTCTTGATTCAAGAGCCTCTCATCATATGGAATCATCTAAGGGTATATTATTTTCTTTCACTCATATTTTTCCACACATTTTTATTGGTAACAACAATTACATGAGTGTTACTAGTGTTGGAAATTGACACTCATCCGATGGTTTTTGGTAGTTTCAGTGGTTGATTATTGGTTTTGAGTTGTCATTGATGGCAAATTTTCTTGGAGATTCGATCCGGTGGTCATAATTCTTCTTATATGGAAGCAAGTGTTACTGTTAACCGATATTTCAGGAAGAACCGAGCAATTTTGGGTCTGGAAGCTTTTCAGTGATTGCAGTGCATTGTATCATGTTGGAATTGATTGGGCCGACATAGAAATATCATTTTATTGTTGTTTTGGTGATCCACACTTATCTTTTGTTATCTGGTCAAGCCGACATGTGACTACATGTTACACTAGTAGGCTGACATGGTGAACGACCTATTTTGTGATTGCTGGTATATAAGTTTGGTGTAGATGATCTTTTTGGTGTATGATGTGATTGTATGCGAGGGAGTGGTGATCAAGAATCATTTGTAGTGCAATTTCACGTGTGCACTCTTGATCCGGTAGCTGACTGAGACTGTGAACAGAGAAGAACAAAGCAAAATAGAGAAGGTGACCCAGTCAGTATATTTAGCACTCAACCGGAACTCATATAGGCATTGTAGATGCTATTTCAGAGTTCATTCACTATAATTCATCACTGTAACTAGTTTGTAAGGTAGTGAGCCTTCCCTCAGGATTGTACCCTTCTGGGTTATTGTAAATTGAGCAGTGAGCTCTAGGCAGTGTGACTGAATGCCTGTGCATTCCCATATTGTAATATTGTTTTGCTATTGGCCATAGTGGAATAATATTGTGGGTTCAAATCCCACCGTGGTTTTTCCCATTTGGGTTTCCACATAAAAATCTTGTGTTATGCTTTTGTGGTTGTTTGTTCTATGTTTCTACATTTTAGTTTCATTTGTTTGCTTCCAGTGGTTTAAAGTTGAGTTTGAAAATCTGCTAACTGGTAGATCACTGATTCACCCCCCCTCTCAGTGATCCCTGATTCCAATAATTGGTATTAGAGCCTAGTTCCTCTGAGGAAGATTAAATGCTTGAGGAAGGTTCGAGAGATTGAATCAATAGATTCTGGTTTTTAGAGACAACTCAACGTGGCACTTGAGGATCTTGATGCAACAAGAAATGAGATATGTATGTTGAAGAAAAATTTGAATGCCGATGATGATTTCATTAATGACTTGAAGGATCAAGCGAACACTTCAAGAGACGAGAGGAAAGAGTTGATGGACAAGTTGAAGGAGAAAGAAGATCTGATCATGCAATACCAAGATAAAGTTGATGAAGCTAACAAGCTTGAAAGAGAGAATGTTGCCTTGAAGAATGAGATGCAATCCATTGTGATGAGACTAACTAACGATATTGAGGATATTGCGTGTCTTTTTGTTGTGGAGTTTTTTATTGGTTGTGGTTTTGGTTTTTGTGAGTTCACCTATGAATCCCTTGCATTCTTGCTTGTCAATTGGAGCCTTGTGTTTATCTTTGAGCACGAGGGGTAGACCTGAGGGTACCACATGGTTGGGTGGCGTTGATTTTTCACCCATTGGGAAATTGGAGAGCTTGATCGTGTGCAACTGGATGGAATCATCATCATCTTTGTTTCAACACTTTCATATCTTAATAGTTTTAGGATAGTTCATAGTTGTGTTATATCATGATATGTATTTATTGGGGGCTTGTAATTGTAACTATAACTATTATTGCTTTTGAAAATGTAAATGTAATAGTATTTGGAACACTCCATAAGGAGGTTGATGTAATCAGTTTAATGTATTTGATGAGATTGACATGTGAATCTTAATGGTTAATAAAAAGATATTATGTTAATGTATATTGATCTCATGCCAGTTGAAAAGTTATCATAGGAACATTTAGTTTTGGTGTTTTAAAATGAACCTAGTATTAGTTACAAATATGTTTTGTTGAGCATTGATAATTTCATTTCTTTATGTTAGATATCTAGATTATGTTTAGACTCGTTGCGTAAGTGGCGACGTTAGGGAACCTACAAGAGGACTTGGTCTTAGCAAATGATACCTTCCACATGGGCAATTGTGATAATGAAGTAAATGATAAGTAACATTTTAATTGCTAGTATATTAATGCTATGGTGTTTTGTTTAAAAATATATATATTGCTATGTTAAGTTGTTCTCGTCCTCTAGGGTTCCTTAGTGAGGCATTACAACGCCTCTCTTCCAAGTTATGATTTTTGGTAGGGTGTCGAAGATGAACATGTGCTCCAAGCAGATGTTTCCTAGCAATTAGGCAGTGGCTAGTGTGATGGAATTTATGTGCACACGCACAAATAGTCACTAAGAATGTGTGATTTCATTAAAATGGTTAGACTAGGTTGTATATTTCATTTTAAATGATTTTTTTATAGATTTTGTGTTATATCTTCATTACATAAAAAATATAATCATATTTTAATTTATCAAATTAGGAGAAAAGAATTTATCTTCTATTTTGATAGATTAAAATTAATCTTTTATTTAAAAAAATTAAAATATCGCTAAAAAGTTGATAGTATGATATACTTCAACTGATCGTGTGATTTTATTTTTATTCATTAGAAACCAAATATATATATCCAAATTTGAATTTATCTTGCAATTTAGATTCCTTTCATAGATATACAAATAAATTCTCTAAACCAAATGTGTAGGTTTAAGATCATTGAGATTTAACTTATCCAACTAAGTGATAAATACGAACAGTGGAGCCTTAAAGAGAAGAAGTTAAGTATAAATTGTCAACAAGTGCCACATCATCGAGAAAAGAAAGAGAGGTCAACATAATTAAACAGATTACACCTAAATTGGAGACTAGAAGAAGATATCGGGTCTGAACAAGGGACGGAGGTAGGGAAAAAGTCTCCCACGAGGGGGGAAATTTTGGAGTTTTTGAAAGGAGAGACCTCATCGATTTATTGGTCTTCTCAATTGTAAATCCACCCATAGAGTTTTCAAGTGTCTGGAAATTGATAACTTAGTGATAAAGATTAATCTGCTCTAGCTTAGTGATAACTTGGCACCATGTAAACCTTATCAGGACGATTTATAAAACAACGTAGAGTCGTCGATGTTTGTAAATACCATCTTAAATCTCCCTTTTGATCATGGCAAAGGTGTTACAGCCATAGAAGTTAAGTCATGAGCCTATATCTTAGTTTTTTGTTTTTTTTTCGGGTGGGGAGGTAATTTCCAGTGTATGTATCAATTATGATCCTCTGTCTTAGAAGTTCAGTCATGGGCCTATATCTCAGTATGCATGTTCATGGTTCATGGAGAAGTGTCATATTAAACTAAAAACTTTTCTAATATCTAAAATAATGGTCGTAGTTAGAAATTATTTAATAATGGAACCATAGGATAGTGGATTGGAGATAATTAATTATTAGATATTTAATTAATCGGTTAGAAGAAAGAACTATAATGAATTAATTAATAAAAAGTTTCAATTAAATTAATTAATAGGAGAATATCAAATGAATTAAATAAATTTATTTTTTCGAATTAACTATTTAATAGAAGAATAATCATTAAATAAATATAAAATATTTATTTAATTGCTCATAGCCAATTTTATGTGTATACAGGATCTATATCCCGAATCTTTTTCGATGTTCATGAGTTGCCTCTCATGGAACATCTCTTTCTACCTGGGGTGTCTGATGCAGGAGCATCACCCGTCTATGAGCAATCTTGCATCAACCAAAAATATTTCCTTAGTTTTGTTCTTGTTTAGTTTTGGTAGCAGTATTTTGTGTCTCCTTCAGTACTGTGTTCTGGTAACTGGTTCTTTTTCGTTGTGGATCAGATTTTCACTTTCTAGGCTTTCTTTTGTTCATCATTCCAGATTGTCAGTTCATTTGGATTCTTTTCCAATGAGTTATCACTTCTGGATTGGATGTTCTTGGTTCCCGGAGTAGTTTTTGAGCTTAACGGCTTGTTGGTGATTTCTTCTTGTGCGGAGCAATTTCTTGGCTTGCGGATCTATTTGGTGTCTTTCTCAATGTTCTTGAGTCCTTCGCTGACCTTCCATTCGATCTGCACTTCTTGGTTGTTCTTTTCTAGAGGATTTTCCTTTCATTCTTGGGGCCAACCTATTTGCACATTTCATTTTCCTTTCTTGGTAAATGTAGTCTTTTGTGGCTGACCCGGATGTGTTCCAAAGGGTATATATATTGTTTTATGTGATCCTTAGGAGGCAGTTCGAAGGTTATGAGGATCTAGTCTTTGGAATGGTAATTTAGATGCCTCTTGGAGGTCTGGATAGATTGTAATTTGGCATATAGTTTAGAACAGGGCATGTTAGCCTGCATGTAACCAGTTGATTACCAAATGTTCTATTATGATAATATGATAATGTAGATATCTGATTTTGCATTTTATCTATGTTTTGTTGTTGCTTCCATTGTGGTACTCTTGTTGCACGATTTGGTTTGTTCTCTTTGAGGACCCACTGGACCATGGTTGCATCAACCCTTACACAAGGCTCCTAGTAGATTGAAACTGACAAATGAGATGGAACCATAGTGCAACATGAAAACATCTAACATACATATCATCTATGATCATGCAATCTTAATTTTTTCATGATATGGTAGGGAGTAAAGAATGCAAATCAACTAGTATCATATTGACTTTTAATTACTTTGGCCAAGATTTATGTTGACTATCGACAGGTAAATCAGGTCTCGAGATTTACTCCTCCCTATTAATTCATATTCGACACTTGTCCATAAATTTACATAATTCCCTTTAGCAAAAAAAAAAAATTCCCTCACTGGTAAATATTAAAATAAATTCTCTTTTTCCCTTAGAAGACATGGTTGAACTTATAAAGCCCTTGGAATTATTGGTTTTAGAGTAACACCAACGAATTTGTCTATACTTTTAATTATATGATCTTTTCTTTGCCATTCCTTTTCAAAAGTAAACATATAGCACCTACTATGGCTATAACATTAGAGAACACTATGAAGAACCAAAATGCATTACTTCCTTTTATTGGCTTCAGTGAGAATAAGAATTAAAAAAATACGATCACAGTGCCTTATACTTAACTATTACCGATATAAACATTAAACTTAGTCGTTTGTACATTTTTAACTATTTAGTATAGTTCAGGTTCATGAAGAAAACAATGAAAATAAATTTCAAAGCTAAATTATACATATATTATGTTGTTTATATCCAATTCTAATGGTTTATGACTTTTTTTGCATCATAAATAGATAGAACCTTTCATAGGAAAGTATTTCATTTAATCTGAATCAAACTACTTTATTTTCTAGATACATCATACTAACTAAATCAATATACATAAATAAAAAGAATCAATATAACCATCTAATTCAATCACAATTATTTAAATTAAAAGAATAAATTTAAAAGAAGATCTAATTTTTTTACTACAAGTTAAATCCCATATTTTCAGGATATGACCCTTCCTCATTCCTCATCTCATTCTTGAAATCCTCCATCATCTGCTCTACCCTTCGGGGGTTCATCCTTCTAAATGGCATCTCCTCCTTTGCTATGGTACAACTGCCTCAACTCAGCAATCTGACTATCGGTTTTGATTGCCTCAGACTCAGTGATCTATTGAACACGCTCACAGCCTGCCTCCACTCGGTGACCTATTCACCCAAAGGAATGCCTCAAGGTTCACAACTACCTCTGATACTACTTTATACAACCATGGTCTGGTGGGTCCTCAAAGAGAACAAACCAAATCATGTAGCAAGAGTAACACAACGGAAGCAACAACAAAATATAGATAAAATACAAATCAGATATCAACATTATCATATTATCATCATAGAACATCTAGTAATCAATCGGTTACATGCAAACTAACATGCCCTATTTTAAACTATATGCCAGATTACAATCCATCCGGACCTCAAAGAGGCATTTGAATTACCATTCTAGAGACTAGATCCTCATAATGTTGGAATCCAAGAACACTGAGAGGGCCATGAATCAGTGTTCTGCCAGTATGATTAATTTAAACCTTATTAGCACAACAATTTAGCAACTGGTATGCATAAAAGTAAATAACAATAAGTAATAATGCAACCACAAAGATGAACACCATAACACCACATATTTATACGTGGAAAACCTCAAAGAGGAAAAACCACAGTGGGATTAGTGACCCACAATATCTATCCACTGACCAGATCAATAAATATTACATATAAGGGGCATGTACATGCAGGAAGGCCAATAGCCTAGAGTGCACTTCTCATCACAAAAGGAGCCTCACTGACTACAGAAATTTTCAGACTACAATCCAGAAAGAAGATTGAACTGCAAGAATTGCATCTCCTATGCCTGAGTACAGTTTTGGTTAAGCTCAATACCAGAGGTCTAAAACCTCTTACACAAACCCAATTCGATCACCTATGATCGACCAAAACCTCTGCATATGATTACAACTTTATTTGCACGCAGATAATCCCATAACCACACTCACATGATCTACAAAGAGATCTTCCATCATGTTTATACCTAAAAGATAATACAATAAATCCATTACATAAACCCGCAAACCAATGATGACCCAAGTCGGCCTAAGATTGAAACAACATTATCCAACTGGTAATGCATCGGGAACATCCACCAACACGTTACATAAACCGGTCCATAACCTAAGAGAATAACAACGGACCTAAGATAGGTCGCCATAAGCCAAAAGTAACACCACTGATCAACTAGAACATGAAAATGATAACCATCAGCATCCCAAGAACCTTCTAGAATCTGCACCAACACCACTTATCGATTCCATCAAAAGATATTCAACAAAGCTCTGTCGGTAAAACCCTTACTGATAACCAAAAGGCTCACTTGAACATATGATAGCTTTTGGATCTCAAATCCCCAACCAATTGAATGTGACACACATCTGAATGACATGAATGATCGAACCAAATCAATTCCACCAAATTGAACGTACCGAAGAATACCGGAGATGGTCTCCAGATCAACATCACAATCCAACCACTCTACTGGAACCCGGTAGACAACCAAACAAGCTAGTGTTGACATCAATGCAACACATAATCAATTCCTCCAAACTGCCAACAATCTCCCCCTTTGGCAATGATGGCAACACTAGATGTGAAAAACATCCAAGTGTCAAGAAATGTCAAACAAGTCTCCTCCAATGGAAGACATCGAACAAATGATATATCAGTGGAGCTCTAAACCAAATAACCAAACCATAGACCAAGCTCCCCCTACGACTGATATCTTTGTTAAGCTTTGTTTTTCACATGTATATCTCTCCCCCTTGACATCAATGCCAAAAATTTCACATAAACATCAAAGTAAAACTATAAAACCTCAGAACCACTCAATTAACTACTCCCCCTGAGTAGTAGCACCAACTCATCAATACGGAATGAATGAGAGCTCTGATAAATGCATACCGGACTAATGCCAATCAACATCACTTAAGTCTCTACCGGAGGGTTAAAGACCCCCAATCTATCTCTAAAGTACTTAAATGATTCCTTGGGGAAAAGTTTTAGTGAAGATATCTACAATCTACTCTTTAGTATTCACATAAACCAATCTGACTTCATTTGCTTCTACCTTTTCCTTCAAAAATTTATACTTGATTGATATGTGCTTTGTCTTTAAATGAAATACTGGATTCTTTGATATGTCAATAGCAGCAGAGTTATCACAGTGAATAACTACTGGTTCATCACAATCTACCCTTGTGTCTTTCAACATTTGCTTCATCCACAGAACTTGTGTACAGTTAGTAGTAGCAACTACATACTTAGCTTCAGCAATACATAAAGAAGCACATGATTGCTTCTTACTGATCCATGAAACAAGTTTCTTTCCAAGAAAGAAAACTCCACCGGATGAACTTTCTAGTCATCTATATCTCTAGCCCAATCTGCATCTATAAATTCATCATCTTTAAGATACCACAAACCATACTCAGTTGTTCCTTGAAAATATCTGAAAATACTTGCTACCAGAGAAAATGTTTCATCATAATCAATTCCTTCCTTCTAAAATATCCTTTGCAGACCAATCTAGCCTTGTTCCTCACAGCTTGTCCATCTTCATTCAATTTATTCCTAAAAACCCATTTAGTTCCAATAACATTCTTATTTTTAGGTCGGGGAACTAAAGTCCATGTGTTGTTCTTTTCTATCTAATCCAATTCCTCTTCCATAACATTCATCCAAAATTCATCTTTACATGTCTCAACGACTGATGCAAGTTCAATTACAAAAATTAAGCATACCTCTTCAGCTGTCAACCTTCTCCTTGTCATCACTCCTTTTCTTTTGTCTCCAATGATCTGATCTTTTGAATGATTCAACCTTACATACCTGGGAGTTTCTGAATTTATGTTTCTCAACTCTAATCTTCAGTTACTGTTGAATTTTTTGATACTGTCGGGGTAACTAGCTCAACATTGTGTTTTTGTACAGGTGTTACCGGTTCAGTTATGATCATTTCTACTTCTGGTTCTCTCTCATAAGTTCTGATTTGACCTTTGTACTGCTCATCCACCTTGACATTAGCACCCTCCATAATTATCTGCAATCTTTTGTTATAACATCTATATGCTTTGCTTTCATTTCAATAACCAAGAAATATCCCTTCATCACATCTAGGATCAAACTTTCCAATTAACTACAAAAGATTCTGAAATACTTAACTGTAGGTGTATGATCAAACCATAACTCATAAGGCCACTTACCAGTAAACCAAACTAGATCCAAGATCCAACAAATCTTCACCGTTAACTTTCAAGCTGACTTCTCCAATGTCTGAAATGGGATTTTAGACCATACCAGGGGTAATGCAAGACCTATCATCAATGTACCTCCCCTTAAGGCGAATACATTAGTTACTGGATGAGTTTCCTGCCAATACAAGAACATTCTACTCTGTCGGTTGAGTAAACGAGATATTTTCTTCAGTCGGTTGATCCTCAAACTTTTAATCCACTTCTTGTCATTCTCCTTCCAGATATCATCAACCTTTTGTTTTCCCTTCTCACTGGATTTGTCGTTTCCTACCAATATGTTCTTACTTTTGCAAAATTTAGCAATATGTCCTACTTTGTTGCATGCATTGCTATTCTGAATTGCCTTGTTGTAACCTTGATCATTTCTTGAATTAAATTGATTAGCCATATGCCCAAAATTTCCACATGCATGACATTTTACATTCGTTCTACAATCTATTGTCTTATGACCATGCTTTTTCAATTGAAACATTGGCCGGTACTTGAATTATTATTCTGATTGACTCTATTTCTATATTGACTTGCCATATGACCAAACTTATTGCAAACAAAACATCTACCATTAAATTTATGTGCATTGGGTTGTCTTATCAGTGACCTCTGATTTTGGTTGTTCTTTTGACTAGATGTATCATCCATATGTGTAGTACCAGAGCTTTCACCATGCTCAAATCCAAGACCTCTAGTGTCTCCATTGTCCCATTGATTCTTCAATAATTCATCAAGCTTTGCAGAACTGGCCTTAAACTTATCTTTGTACTCATTTGCAACATTCATATCACTTCTTAGAACTGTTACCATTCTTTCCAACTCATGCTCATTGTTTTGAGATTGTACTAATTCAATTCTCAACACATCATTCTCATGTTCCAACCTAATGCATTCATCAGATATGTCTTTCAGAGATTTGGCAAGATTTTCTTCACTCTTCTTCTGGTCTTCAATCTCCTTGGACATCCTCATGGTTAGGGTTTGCATTTCATTTTTCATCACACCATTTTCCTGACTCAACTTCTGGTATAGTTCCTTAAGAGCATTATTTTCTTCATCATCCTAATTTTGTAAGACTTATTTCCTTTTCGCTTGTCGAGATGATAACCTCTCTTGCAGAGTAAGGATGAATTATTTTGTAGATCTCAACTCATCTTGGAGCTTCATATTCTTCAATCTTTCAGCATCATAGTCTTCAAGTGCTACTTCAAGTTCTTTCCTCAAACTCATCTCCATGGATTCTGGATTAAGGATCTTCCTCAAGCAGTTAGACTTATTCTGAGGCACTAGGCTCTGATACCAATTGTTGGAATCCAAGAACACTGAGAGGGGGGGTGAATAAGTGTTCTACTGGTATGATTAATTTAAACCTTATTAGAACAACAACTTAGCAACCGGCATGCATAAAAGAAAATAACAATAAGTAATAAAGCAACCACAATGATGAACACCATAACACAACCGATCTATACGTGGAAAACCTCAAAGAGGAAAAACCACGATGGGATTGGTGACTCACAATATCTATCCACTAATCACATGAATAAATATTAAATATAATGGGTCTATACATGCAGGAAGGCCAACAACCTAGAACACACTCCTCATCACAAAAGGAGCCTCACTGACTACAGAAATCTTTGGACTACAATCCGGAAAGAAGATTGAACTGCAAGAATAGCATCTCCTATGCCTAAGTACAGTTCTGGTTAAGCTCAATACTAGAGGTCTAAAACCTCTTACACAAACTCAATTCGATCACCTGTGATTGACCAAAACCTCTACATATAATTACAACTTTATTCACACAGATAATCTTATAACCCACGATCTACAAAGAGATCTTACACCATATGTATACAAATCCGGGACCTAAAAAATTAGGTCAGCCACCTAAAAGATAATACAATAAATCCATTACATAAACCCACAAACCAATGATGACCCAAGACAGCCTAAGACTGAAACAATATTAACCAAACAATAAATCCAATTGGTAACACATCAAGAGCATCCACCAACATGCTACATAAATCGGTCCATAACCTAAGATTGGTCGCCATAAGCCAAATGCAACACCATCGATCAACTGGAACATGAACATGATAACCATCTGCATCCTGAGAACCTTCTAGAATCCACACCAACACCACTTATCGAATCCATCAAAATATCTTCAACAAAGCTCTGTCGGTAAAACCCTTACCGGTAACCAAAAGGCTCACTAGAACATACGATAGCTTCTGGATCATCAAATCTCGAACCAATTGAATGTGACACGCATCTGAATAACATGAATGACCGAACCAAACCAGTTCCACTAAACTAAATGTATCAGAGATGGTCTCCAAATCAACATCACAATCCAACCACTCTACCAGAACCCGATAGACAACCAAACAAGCTAGTGTTGACATCAATGCAACACATAATCAATTCCTCCAATTTGCCAACACATAACCTTCAAACTACCTCCTAAGGATCACATATAACAATATATATATACCCTTCGAAACACATCAAGTTCAGCCACAAAAGATTACATTTACCAAGAAAGGAAAATGAAACGTGCAAATAGGTCGGCCCCAAGAATGAAAAGAAAAGAATAACCAAGAAGTGTGGATCGAATGGAAGGCCGTCCAAGGACTCAAGAACATCGAGCAAGGCACCAAATAGATCCGCAAGCCAAGAAATTGCTCCATGCGAGAAGAAATCGCCAACAAGACGTTAAGCTCAAAAACTACTCAGGGAATCAAGAACAACCAATCCGGAAGCGATAACTCGCCGGAAAAGAATCCAAATGAACTGACAATCTGGAATGATGAACAAAAGCAAGCCTGGAAATCAAAAATCTGATCCACAACGAAAAAGAACTAGCTACCGGAACACACTAAAGGAAACATAGAAAACTGCTACCAGAACTGAACAAGAACAAAACTAAGGAAATATTTTTGGTTGATACAACATTGCTCATAGACCGGAGATGCTCCTGCATCAAGGGTTAGGAGCTCTTTGTAATTTAAGAGCACCGAGGTAGTAGAGGCTTCGTGGCTAGCTGGAAAATATACCTGGGTCACATGTTCATCTCACAAGAGTAGATGGAGAGGACTCTGTGATGATTGAAGACAAACTTTATAGTATCATTATTTTTATCATATTATGTATTTAAACCTTATCATCAACATTGTATAGTTTCTAATATTGACTTGTAGTCCCTTTATTGTGTACATGACCAAATTGGTCTTACGATTATATTGTATCTCAAATAGAGGGAATCTTGTATCATGAGCTTTTATGTAATATGAAATTGATTATTTATTTAGAAATTGAAGGTGAATTTATGATTTTATTTAATTATCAAATTTTGAGTCTTTACATTTGGTATCAGAGCACTAGGTTTGAACACTAGGGCCTTAAATGTCTACCTCCTTAAAAGATGCAAAATTGTGATGCAAGATAACCCTTGTAAATCAAATGGACACTAGGAATACCAACTGAAGTGGGTCAAGTACTGGGCTAAATAATGAGAAAAATGAGAGGTTGGAAGAGATTTTCAATCTCTTACATCTACAAGAAGCTTGAATGACCAATATTGAGCAAGAGGTTCAAGGGATCTGGAGGCAAAAGAATGAAAATCCTATAAATGAGGAATAGAGGAAAGAAGGGCTCACAAATGAAGAAAAAAGGAACAAAATCAATAAAATGAGGATCATGGAAACATTAGAGGTAGGATTGTGGAGAAACTCGGTAAGAACCTCAAGAAAGTGGCACTGCTGAAGTTGGATGGCAAGACCATTGGGGATGGAGCTTAAGCCTAGATTATATTAATTGAGAAATATTTTAAACTCTGTAACCTGTCTGGAAAATCTCAAGCCATGCGGGGTGCTTATCAACTTATTCGAGAAGCGTCCACCTAGTGGGACAATGATAAAGTCGAGAAATATTTGCAACCAATAGAGGTTACATGGGAGTTATTTCTCTATCTCTTCATGAAGGGGTGGCTACCACAACACTTCTTTGATAAAAATGATGAAGTTTCAAAATTTGACCTAGGACAACATGACAGTAACATGGTATTGGGAGAGATTCTCTCATTTGTTGGAGTACCCACCTCAAGATCAGATGGATGAGCATTTCAAAATCTATAAGTTAATCTTGGGGTTGAAACCTCGTATTAGAGCCAAAGTGGACATGCATAGTCCCATGACAATGGATTAAGTGTTTGAGATGACCACCAAACAGGAGTAGAAGATTCGTTAGATCTCTAACTACTGCAATAGTAAAAAAGGGAATATATTTTCAGAGTTTGGAAAGAGAAAGTTGGAGGGAAACAATAATCAAAGGGGAGGTTTTCATCAAATTAAAAATCTTATAAGGAATAAGGATACACAAGATGGAGTATTAGGCAATTATAGTAGAAACAATAGGAGAAACAACAACAAATTCGATAACAATAACAACAACAACACTAAGAGGAATAAGACTAATAGAATGAAAGGACCTCGAGATGGATGTTATGTTGTGGTGGGGACCACTATGAAAACACTTGTCCCCAATGTTCATCTAGAAAAAATGGAAAGAATCAATAGAACTAGGCACAACATCACATCCATGTCGTAGTGGACAGTCATCAAGCAGAGTTTTAGCCATCTCCTATTTAGCTTTATGGTAAGCTTTATGGGCATTCAGTTTCTATATTAATTTATATAGGTGCTACAAAAAAAATTGTTGATCCAAGAGTAGTATCAAGATTATCTATTAGACTTGGTTATATGTCTTAATCATAGATTGTTCAATATGGAAATCGGGATGTGAGGAGAGTAGATCAATGTCTAGTATGCAACGAGTTGGAGCTTCCAAGTTTTCAAACTCAAGTAAACTTATATGTGACACCTCTAGGTTCATATGATGTAATCCTAGGGATTAATTGGCTAACTAAGCATAAATTTGTAGTAAATTGCTAGGATAAAATTGTGAATTTCCTTGATGATATTGGGAATCTAGTAAAGGTATATGGCCCTCAAAGGCCAATAGAACTAAGCCAAATATATGTCATGGAGTTGAAAAAGGCACAAAGAAAAGTGTGTTTGATCTATATCATTCATGTCAAGGATCTTGAGAATGAGAAACTTGTATTGGATGATTTGTTGGATATTAGAGTTGTTAAAATGTGTTGTTGTCATTGATGTCAACATATTCTTGTGTTTCGGTGTTACACAGAGATGGTTTGGGTGATCTATTGCAGATATACTAATGCAGATTAATGGGTTTTGAGATACTTATCTCTAGTTGATTCAGTATGAGTTTTAATATTCCGGAAGGTGATTTGGTAGAGTTATGTGATCTGGTGTGATGATTGATTTTTTTGTTGGTTTTGTATTGTAGAGTTGTGATTTATAGATTGTATTGCTTCGAAATTGATTCCTTATGTTGTGCATATTTTGGAAAGTGTTTGGGGCGTTCATGTGTGTCCTCAGTTCATATGGTTCATGATTTGGAACTTCACAAGCATATCTTTCAGTTTGTCAGTTGGTGTTCTTGAGCTCCCATGATGGAATCATGATGATTCTTGTTATCCGAGTTGTTGTAGTTATTGCGGTGGAATTCATGTTTCTTTTTTATGTTCTTTGATTGTGTTCTATGTGTTTTGGTGGTCTGTGTTGATCGTGGTGCACATTATTGAAGATTTTATTGGTCTGGTGGTATTCTTCGTGTTATGTGACATATTCGATGGCTTAGCATGTTGCAGGTGATCTTAGCAAATTATTTTGTGGTTTTGCATGTTCGAGGATTTGATTTGGGTCCATGTTATGTCTTTTCCGATATTGTATTGGTCTGCATATGAATTTATGTATCATGTGGTGTAATTTTGTAATTAGGTCTTATGTGTTGAGCCGACCTTGAGGTTAAGGTTGATGATTTGTATAAATAAGTGTTGTAATCATATAAGATGTATGTTTGTAGTTGTATCTATGATCTGCAAGAGTATTGTATGTGTGAACAAGCAAATTTATCCTTCTATAGTGGAGAAGAGAAGAGAAGTGTTATTGTGCAAATAGTGTACTTAACCAGAACTGTAATGAGGCATTTGGAGATGTTATTCTTTCAGTTCATATAATATGGATTGTTGTCTGATCTTTGTAAGGCAATGCGCCTTCCCAAGGTTGTTTCCCTTTGTTATTTTTGAGCAATGAGCTCTAGGCAGTGTTCCTGAATGCATATGCATTCCCCATTGTGATATTTATACATACTACTACAGAGTATCATCATATTGTGGGTAGGTTCCCACCGTAGTTTTTCCCTTGACCGGGTTTTTCACGTCAAAAAATTATGCGTTATGTGTGTTGTTGATGCGGTGTTTATATTTGCTATTTTTTTTTGGATTAGTTTTGAAGCTAAGATTAATTTATCTAAGTTTGGTGAGAACTAATTCACCCCCCTCTTAGTTTTCTTGCATTGTTGTTGCCAACAATTGGTATCAGACCTAGATCCAGTGGAAGGAGTTTGACCTCTTGAGGAGATCTGGGATGGAAACTGTTGTTTTCAAGAAGGAGAGTCCAAGATTTGATGGAACTAATTACTCTATCTGGAAGAACCGAATGGAAGTTCACTTGAATTATCTTGGAGAAGATTATTGAAAAATCACAAAGAATGCATACATTGTTCCTCTGAATGGTCCTATTACTGCAACTAAGATCAAAGATGTTGAACATAATATAAGAGCTAAAGAAGCATTGTTGAGTGCCCTGACTAATGCAAAGATGACTAATGTGATGGGATTGCAGACTACTCATGCGATTTGGGAGAAGCTAGAAACCTTGTATGAAGAAGACAAACATGTGAAAGTTGCTAAATTGCAAAGCTTGAAAGGAAAATATGAGTTGCTAAGAATGGGAGAATATGAGAATATTTCATCCTGTATGGCTAAAGTAAATGATCTTGTGCTGAACATTTGGTGTGTCGGTGGATTTCTTGAAGAAGATGAGATTGTGGTTAATTATTTCCATTTTAATATAAGTTTTAGTTTTGTTATCCCGTAGCTCATCTTAGCGCCAGTTCAAGTGAGGTAGCGGCGGATCAGTTTGTCCTCTGAGATTCATCATCTTGGAGGTGACAAATCTCCTCCCCTACAATTTGGTGAGCCTGATGTGAATGCCTAATGTTGGATCTCTTTCTCTTAGAGTTTGATACTTTTGATAAAGCATTCTCTAAGGATGAATTTGACATGTTGGATGAAGTTTTAGATGACTTCTTAGAAGTACCTTTCTCCAAAAGAGATGTAAAGAGAGAGTCATACTCTATGACATCCTCACTTGAAGATGAAAAGTACGTGCATGCTATTGTTGTCTTTGCGGCCACTCAAAGGCCTAAAAGACCTTACATTCACGTGACTACAATAAGTCCTTCTCCTAAGAAAGTTAAGCCAATTAATAGAAAACCTTTTAGAGGAGAAAGTTCTTATTTATATACTAGATTTATGCAATCCAAGAAATCGTCTTATAATACCATTGCTCAAAAATATAATACTCAAAGGAATAAATATACCCTTGATCAACCACAAGTTTCTCTACCACCTTCCCAACCGGATCTTCGTAAGGCACCTTCACCAGCAGATAAGAAAACTAGTGATTACGATCTTATCGAGAAACTTAATGTTACTCCTGCTAAGATATCACTATGGGATTTTCTTTAAACTACTATGATGTATTGAGGTATGTTTCAAGAATCCTTGCAAAATATCTTGCTACCTTCTTCTGCGAGACCAACATATGTAAATACGATGATAGATCATATTCGTGCAGACTCGCTGAATATTACTTTTAATCCCCATGAACTTCCGCCTCTAGAAGTGATAAATTTGGTAGAACTTTTAATGATAATTATTCGTGTGAATGGTGTTGGTATTAGAGGAACACTTGTTGATACAAGCTTTGTTCTTAATATTTGCGGCTTGGATTTGCTACAAAAAATCAAGGTGGATCCAAACTCTTTAGCAACCTCTTCCTTGTTTATCTAAGGATTTGATAACAGTGGTAAAACCTACATGCGAACTATCATATTGTCCCTGAAGGTTGGACCCGTTACCATCCCAACCCTTATGAATGTGATGCCAAGTCCCTTGTCCTATAATCTCATTTTGGGCAGACCATGGCTTCATGATTAGGGAGTTGTATCATCTACACTTCATGGATCGGTGAAGTTTGTATCCAATAACCAAGCTGTCACAATCAAGGTTGATCCTGAGGCTATGCCTTTATGTCAAATAACAATAGTGGGTCAGGCCTCAGTTGCATCTTTATTTCAAAATCATGTGCCTACTCTATCTTTATCGGTAATGATTCCTACTTATGTTCAATCCCCTAAAAAGGAAGAGCAAAAGAAAAGGGAATTTCCTTGAGTATAAGTCTTTGTGAAGGAGAAATCACCTAAGGAGGAGGATTCTTTGAAAGGGGACTCCATAAAGGCATATCTCCCTGAGGTACAAACACTAGAATCTATTGTTGTTAAGACTTGTCCTGCTAAATCACCTTCTCCATCAAGGACGAATGCATGCTTAGGTGATGCTTGGGGTTCTTTAGAATTTCTTGACTCTCATGTTGGAGAATACAAGGTTGACCTTGTCCATCTGATTTTTCCTAAAATTTCTTTCACTTTGGCTATAAAAGATGACTATGCATCTATAATGCCCCACTAGGAACCCTAAAGGAAAACAACACTACTAGGCAACTAAAGGGTGAAATACTTTCTTTTTTTAAAGATTAAGTGCATTAATTATTACATTGCACGTTTAATAACACAAGCGGAAGTCTAACACATGAAATCCTAAAGGTTACCAATGAAGATTAATTTGTAACTAAAACAACATCATAAGGTTAATCCAATTATCCATCTAATTAGGGAACTCAATTACATTTAATCAAATCGTATACATAAAATTGAATTCCACATTAAAAGATCTAAGGTGATAAGATATATTTATTTTAATGAAGCATTTACACATAAGAATAAAGATAACTGAAATAACATACATTCAATTGAATTAAGATAATAATATTCAATAATTACATGGCTTCCAATAGTACAAATGAAATACATAAATTACAATGCCAAGGCTATACAGTTTACTGATACAATGACCACATGGGTCTCAAATGTACAATTATCACGAACAAGAGCTGATACACGAATCACAAACCACATGAACACGAGGGAAGCCAATCCTCGCATGAAGGTACAAACAAGAATATCTGATGGGAAGTGGCACTACCACCCGACCATGTGATCCCAAAATGGAATCACCCCACCGTGCTAGGAGATAGCAGAAGACCCTCAAGCAAGAATAAACAAGACAAGTACGATAGTACAACATGACTCCACAATACTCATGTGACTCGACTCACAAAACACTAGTGACCCTAAAGAGAGAGTGTCATCACATGGCTTAAGATGGTTACCCTAGGTAGGCCTCCATAGGTCCCGGCCCCCATCTTGGGTTATCCTGGTAACCTTTCCCGAACCCCCGGCTCCATCTAAGTATCATGCAGACCCTACCAACCCTTCGTGAAGACAAGGTGGTAGGTTTGTCATTCCAGGCCTTCCCACTACATCTTGAGCCTATATGAGCACTCAACCATGTGCAGGGCATAATATCTTAATTAGCATTACAACTACCCAACCCATAATCAATTATTAGATTATCACTTATTAACTGACTTTCAAGGGGTTATCCTACCAACCACTTTGGGTGTGCCCCCACTCGAAAGCCACTCTCTCATAGGACATTGACAAATATGATCTCTCTATGAGAACCCTATGGCGAAATTGATAGCCATATCTAATCCTGAAAAAATACAAGTGAAGGATACATAAATCAATAACCTAGGATTGACCATTTGAAGCAAAACACACAATGATTCACATCAACAGGGTTACACAAACAACACCTGATCGAGAGGGTACAACAACCATTATGACATGACGACAACTCAAAACCAGAATTGCAACATAATTAAGCTCTTACCAAAGATACCATATACACTAAAGATCCTAATACAGACAATCTTTTTAAAACAGTCAAAAGCATTAAATACTTGCAATTATCGATATTTAAGAATTATAAAAAATACAACTATGTTGATAAAAGAAATCTAGAGTCGTCATTTGTCCAATAAGGCTATAATTAATCACATTTAAAGAAATAAATTAACCCCCTAACATATATATTCATGATTAATTAATAAAAGAAACCCAAATATATGTTTTCAATAAAAATAAAATAAATTCTGAATTAAAGATATATAATAATATAATATATGTATATGAATATATAATCATCGAATATATATCATATAAACAAATATATATATATATTAAAACTAAAAAAACCAAGTTCCACAAATATACACCATTTCCACATAAAACAATACTATATTATTACTTCTTCTTTTTTAAACTAAATATATATATTTCACTAAACATAAAATATAAATCAAAATCGTGCGCTTGTTGGCTGTGAACATAGCAACCATGGGAGAGGTAGATTTAATGTCTTTTTGGTAGCTTTGCTACCGTACAATAGCATTGCTACCCGTAAGGTAGCGCTACATTGCTACCATACGGTAGCACTGCTACCTTATGGTAGCTTTGCTATCGTCCCCCCTCCCAGATCTCTATTTTTTTTATTATATTTAGTTATTTTTTAATTTTTTTTTAAGATTAAAAAAACTTTTTTATCTACCCAGCACTCTAAGAAAACAAAGTCTAATAAAATCTCAGATTTTTTTTTTAAAAGCTAATTTTTTTTTTTCAAACAAAATTTCTAGGCATACAAATAAATGGAAGACTCCCAAACAACAATTTTTTTGGGCAAAAATTATGAGGATAAACAAGCCATAAGGCAAAATTTTAAACCAAAATATTCTAATTTTCTCCATTGAGGAAGAACACAAAAACATTCAGGGAGAAGAAAATCCCAAAAAAATTATCAGCATAACTTTCTTTTCACCATAAGTTGCAAATTCACACAATAGGCAAACAAATTCCTTTCCCAAACCAGGAAATAAGGAATTTAAACTCAAATTTTAAAACTTGAAATAAAACACTCAAATTTTAAAACTTGAAATAAAACACAGGAAGAATCAATTTTTCTAAATTTAAAAATCAATCTTCTTCAAATTTTGACAAACTAATTCAGGGAAGAGTTTAACCAACCAAAATTTATTCAATTTCCCAAATTTAAACAAATTTTAAAACTCCCCAAACAAAGATCTTTCAAAAAAAATCAACACACAGAGAGTTATTTCCAAAGCTAAATTTAAAATTTTCAAAACCAAATAAAGAGAGGAAAACACCCAACCTGTGATAGCAATCCAGGAATAACACTCTAAAATCAGCCTAAATCAAATCTCCAAGCTCTAGTTCTGGTTTTCCAATCTGGCCTCCAAAATTTCTCCTCCCATTCCCGTGAGCTCTCAGGCATATATGGAGAAAAATATTTCTAACCTAAACTTTTAGATTGAAAAGTTTTCTCATCCAATCACAATTTTCAATTTAAAAATTACTTTTCTAATTTCTCTCAAAAAGGCAAATGGAAAAGTCATTTTTTTTAAATCATTTATTTTCTCCATGGTATTTAATCAACTTTTTCTAAAAAGTGATAAAGGCAATAATTTAAACTCTATTTTCATTTTATTTTTTATTTTTTTTAAACTAAAAAGGCAATAGCATGAAATTAACTTTATTTATTTTCTACTTGATCTAAATATGATCACTTTTCCAATATAATGCAATTATCAAATTAAATTTAATAACCTCATTCAATTAACTAAATCCATAACACAAAGGCATATTAATAAATTAATTAAATACACCAACTATGAAATGATGCCACATACTCAATTAAATATTCTAACTCACTGGGGCATGCAAATCGAGAAAAACCACACAAAGACTCTAAAAAAGTCAAACGATCAAGACTCAAAGGCCGAACAAACGGAAAGGACGACCAACCGATGACACTCACATGAGTGTAACTGAGGGTAAGAATTGGGGTCAACAACCATCTCCTCCACTCCCATCGGACAAATAAGGCGTGCTCAAACCTGTGAAACCAGTTGGAGACGATACCCTGTACCTACTTGGTACTTGTACCTGCAATGTCCTGCATCATTGAACCACACATGCATATAGACAAATATATATAATCAAACATGACACGCACATCGATGGAGGAGAATCGTGACGTTCCCTATCTCACCGGAGTGAGTGAAGGAAAATCATCCCCTCGCATCCCATACACTTGTAAACACGTAACAATAAATAACAGATCGCATATGTAAGGTAAAAGTGTCAGTCCATGACAATAATCCATAAAATAGCATTAATCATAAGTACTGAAATACTGTAAGAAAGAATATATCACATATCCAGTTAAAGCATGAAATAACATCGAATAAGTCTGAATAAAGTATGGCAGTAATGTATCAACTGAAAAGTCAACTGCAGTAAAATATAAGTCTAACAAGTTCGATCGAGAAGGGGTACTACACATCCATAAGGTCGGGTGATGCTTATCATGTTGATCACCTTTTCTACACAAAACGTCCTTCATTTAAGGAATTGTGCGACATTTATGGTCCTGGATATAAGCTCGTATCACAACTTGGCTATGATGGAAAAGGTTGTGGGCCTAATGAACAAGGTATTCAAATTCCTTTGGAATCCAAACCTCGTCACCACAACACTGGATTAGGGTATCATCAGACATGTCAAAAAATGAAACCACGGCTAACTGTTAATATGATTTCGATTGACCCTCTCCCTCTTAAGATTGTTCTTCCAGAACTCATTGATGACAGTGCATTAATTAATGAAATTCCCTTGGATCTCTTTCCTTTGGAAGAATCCTTGAAGGAACTTCTAGGTGTGTATGATAATTTACCCTCTTATCACCATAAACGTTGATTCCCTTATTTTTTGAATACTCAAACATACTTTGGAAAATACGTTGAACAGGGGAAATCTTTATCTCGTAATGAAGAGAATATACCCGCATCCCATCCATAAGACCATAGTGCACTTCTTAGTGGAGAAACTACTCATGTCATTATGAGCGATAAGACTCATAGTAAAGTCATTAAGGCTGGGAAGTGCTTATCTTCTAAGGAGTTTAAGGAACATTCAAATCTTCTACATCAATTCCCTAACATCTTTCCTTGGTCTTATGAGGAAAAGTTGGGCATTGATGAATCAATCATCCTAGATAATATTATGCTTAGTCATGATGCTAAGCTGGTAAAGAAAAATATTCTAAAAATGAATCCTAAGATGGCCTTAATAGTCAAGACAAAGATAGAAAAGCTTTTGAAGGATGGTTTTATCCGTCCCATTGACTACTTGCCTTGGATCTCGAACATTGTCTCGGTGAGTAAGCCCGATGGTTGGATCTGCATTTGCATTGATTTTTGGGATGTGAATAAGGCTTCCCTCAAAGATAAATTTCCACTCCCGAAAATTGACATGATTGTAGACTCGACCGCGGGTTACGTTTTTTCTCTCTTTCATGGATGGTTTCTTGGGTTACACTCAGATTCACATTAAAACTTGGAAGTTCAGTATAAGACCACCTTTACAACCTCCTGCAGGACTTTTTGCTATGTTGTCATGTTGTTTGGGTTGAAAAATGCAAGAGCAACCTATCAACGGGCCATGACCTTAATATTCCATGATTTCATCCATAAGATCTTTGAAAGATTATGTCGATGATATCCTGGTAAAATCCATCACCCCCCAAGCGCATATTTAAAAACTTCATCTAGTTTTAGATAGACTTCGATTGTACAAGATGAGACTGAATCCTCTTGAATGTGTTTTTGGTGTAGATGCCAGAAAACTCTTGGGATTAATTGTCTCTCACCGAGGAATCAAACTAGACATTGAAAAAATTGATGCAATTGCGAACATGCCCCCACGTAGAAGCATCTCTCAACTTTGTAGCTTGCAAGGGAAAATTCAAGCCATTCGCTGGTTTGTGGCGCAATTGGCTAATTGTACCCTTCCCTTTCCACAACTGTTGAAGAAAGATGTTAATTTTAAGTGGAATAAGGAATGCCAAGAGGTTTTCGATTCTATCAAGAAATACTTAGCTAATTCTCCTATTTTAATGGTGTCTATGTCTGATAGACCTTTCTTTCTATACTTCTCTACCTCGTCTCACACGCTAGTAGCTTTGTTGGCCCAACGCGATGATGAAGGTCAAGAGAGAGTAGTCTATTACATGAGTCATACTTTGATAGAATATGAGACTCAATATTCTGCTATGGAAAAGCAATATCTAGCTCTCATCTTTGTGAAGCAAAATATTAGGCATTTACATCATGCAGAGACACGAGTTATTGTTAAGAACGATGTTCTCAAACATCTCTCTTCAAAATCCGATCTTTCAGGAAGACTAACTAAGTGGGTGATATTGTTCTCTGAGTTTGAATTGAAGTTCATAACTCAGAAGTTAATAAAAGGGCAGGTCATTGTAGATCAGCTGGTCGATGCCCCATCTGAAAATCTTTTCATACTTTAGACCTTTTTCCTGACGAAGATGTGTTGGCCATCGATCAAGAATCTATATGGGACATGTATTTTGAGGGATTGAGATTCCATACTAGCTTGGGAGTAGGTGTGGTTTTGGTCTCACCTGAAGGGAAACCAGTCCCTCTCTCATTTTGTTAGGATTTTCATTGTACTAACAACATCACTAAGTATGAAGGCTTAATCACAAGGTTGCATGTCGTGATTGCCATGAGAGTAAAGAATATCCACATCCCTAGATATTTTGAGCTTATCGTAAATCAGGCAACATGCACTTATCATGTGAAGCAGTTGAAATTGCCTTTGTATAAAGATCTTGTTGTAACCATAATGAGATATTTCACTACTTACATGATCGACAATATTTCCCAAAAAGAAAACCGTCATGTGGATGCAATGGCGATCATTGCTTCCCTTGTAGGGCCGAACTTTGGACAAGACGAGTATCATTTTGTGGTACAAGTCCTCCGCTCATTGACCATGACTGACAAAATTCAACTCGATAGATTCATGTGTGCTCATATTGATTTATAAGAATGGTTAGCACACATATATAATTATCTGAAAATCGGAAGTTTTCCTGATGATGCCAACAAGAGTTCACTTGTGCTAATTTGGAAGCTAGCCGCTAAATATATCCTTTTATCCAATGTTCTAGGAGGCTCATTCTAGCTCTAGAGGTGGGAATTTTGGGGGAAAGTGCTTAATCCATAAGCTGATTCATATGGGGTATTATTGGCAAACAATGGAACAAGATTCCTTTGCGTTTGTCAATAAACGCCCCCAATGTCAACAACACAACAACTTAATTCGATATCCCGTGAAGGATCTTTGAGCTCAAATTTTTTCATAGCCTTTCCAAACATGGGGATTGGATATCATTGGCAAGATATCTCCCCTATGTACTTATCATCACTGCTACAAATTATTTCACAAAGTGGGTTGAAGCTATACCACTGAGATCCACTTCTACTGACATGATTTGTGGTTTCATCATGGATAACATTATATCCTATTTTGGCTTACTTGCTACCTTGGTTTTTGATAATGGTACACCATTTAAGAACAAAGAGGTTAAGAATTCCTCGAAATGTTTCACATCCAACATCATTTTTCTACACTTGATTACCCTCAATCTAATGGTCAAGTAGAAGCATCTAACAAAACCATTGAGAACATCTTGCACAAGACCGTTACCAAGCATGACAAAGATTGGCATATTCAGTTAGTATATGCATTATGATCTTTTCGCACGAGTATTCGTACGACTATAGGGACAATGCCCTACAACCTCATGTATGGCGTTGATGCTATCATGCCTCTTGAGTTGGAGATCCCATCATTGTGTGTCTCCCTAAAAGGGGTGATCAATGATGATTCTTATTGTACCACTTGTCTCAACCAACTTGAGTCTTTGGATGAGCATTGTTTGAAGGCCCTTCAACATCTTCAAGCTTATCAAAAATATTTATCTCATCAATATAATCAAAGTGTTCTACCTTGAGCTTTTAAGGTAGGTGACCTGGTTCTTTGTGATAATTAGAGAAATGTTAGTGCACTGCATGACCAAAGAGGAAAGTTTAGCCCGAATTGGTTAGGTGTAATGCCCCGCCAGGAAACCCCTAAGGGTTTAAGTTAAAAACACTCAATTAGAGTGTAAATTTTATTTTTTTTAAATAATAATTAAGAGTGTTAATGAAAAGTTACAATATTAAGATAGATTGAAATTATCTCAAAGTTATCTCTAACTAGATAACACAGCGGAAGGCTAAAATGATCCTAAGGAGTTTCCTACGCGATTACATAACCTTACACCTAACTCAACTTGCGTCATTAGATCCATAAAACTGGATATCTTAATTACGAGAATATGCATAGATCTTGATTATATATGTGTTCAGTGGTTTGACATCTTATAACTTTAGGAAGCGTTCATTTACTTTGGGTGGTTAGGAGGCCATTGAGAAGTTATTTATTCATTGCACTTTAATTCATAATTACATTAAGAGGCCTCCAAAAAGGTTCATGCGTTTAATATAATGGAGTTCATTCATTTGGGTTTAAGGTAACCACCCACAATCGATATCTTTCTTAAATATTAAAAGTATGGTTAATCAGACGAGATTCATTCATTAAGGATTAACTACAATTAATAAAGTGAGGTCCCTTCATTTGATTTCATGCATAGCCAACTAATGAGTTGTAGTTCTTATATGAAAGATAAAATGTGAGTAGCCATAGAATTCATTTGAAGTGTTGGTAATGCAAATAAATGGACTAATTTCATTAAGGTGGGTGTGTATTAGCTCACACGAGAGCATTCTTTAAATTAAAATATCGTTAGCTAGATGATATTCATCATTTCAAGATTTGAATGATAAGATCATAGTGACATTCTTCTATTAGGATTAAAAATACAATTTTCTTATTGCATATCACTCTTTTTTTGTTAAATGAAGTTAATATGAGAGAGATACTTTTACTAAGATTTAATGTATAAACAACTAATCAATCATTTTCCCATTTTAGTTCAATTTTAGCAACCATAAGGGATTTTGTTTTATATGGGTTATAACATGGATACCTAGTTGAGTCCACACAATTATCAAATAAAGCTGGTGAGGATTATTGGTTATAATTACAACATAAATGACTAAATATATTCATCTAATATAGTGGAATATAATTAACATGGCGTTGCTCATTTAAGAAGATAAAAGTAATTACCTATATGTTGATCATCCTTTAGAATCCAACTTAGAAATTATAACGTTAATTCTATCTTTGTTTTCCCATACTCATTTGTTCAATTTGCATGCTTAATAACAAGCTAATCCAATTATGTAACCTAGCAAGATTCTTTCCACTATTACTACGTTTGATTAACCTTATCAAAATACTTTTTCCACAACTTTAATTACAATGTTTTAAATACTATGCCATCATCATAATTTACAATGTTTTATGAACCTAAATAACTACATTTATCCAGATGAATAATGTTATGCACTTAGATTTGAATTCATTAAATTTCCACCATACACTTATGCAAGAATACAACCATCCATGGTAATTTAAAGCATAAAACAAAGTAAGCTAAAAACATCGCATAACACAGATATGATCTCGGAGTTCACCCCTAAAGGGCTACATCTCCGGGTCTGCTCAACTGCAAGACCCCTCTGGCATTTAATATAGTTAAGGTTACATATTTACATGTCTTTACAACTCTGCCCTTTAGGCGAACACATACACTATTCAACATCTACCTCGATTGATTATTACATAGTGATCCCTTTTAAAAGCAGGTCAAATTGAATCATAACAAAAAAGAACAAACCAACCTAGATTCTATTGTTTGACGGTACCCTAACTAGGGGTTTGACCGACTTATGACCAAACACTAGCATATCAAGTCTCACTATTACCTAACCAAATTTTATTATAGCAATTTAATCTGCAAGGACATCATCCGGAAGAGGCATTCATTTTTCCATATCATTTCTATCCATTAATGTCGATCAAGTTTATGGTTTTGTTAGATTAACTTTTATTTAAAAACTTCACATTAATCCATCATTAATACTTAGCCCATGTTAATAATGTGTAATACCCGAGCATGACATAATCAAAAGAAATCAATAACTGTAAATGAAGTATAAATTTACCAAGTGATGGTTATCTAAATCCAAATATTATTTACTAATTTGGAATTAAATAATATACTAGAAACTGAATTTAAAATTAGATAATATAATAGAAAACTGAATTTAAAATTTCTTAACTAAATTTAACTTCACTCATTTATTTAACTTCACTAATTAATTTATATATAATAATAATAAAAAAAAAAATTAATAAATAAATAAAAAAAAACTTTTTCAAAATTAAAAAAAGGAGGGAAGGTACCCACGTGGACACCCACGTGGGCCCTCCCCCTTGGCAGCCCAACTACCATTGGTAGCGCTGCTACCAAATGGTAGCAGGCCGCTACCTTTGGTAGCGCCGCTACCATTTGGTAGCAGTCCGCTACCTCTGGTAGCGCTGCTACTAACAGGTAGCAGTTGCTACCAGCAGCGATTGGGGGGGGGGGGGTTTCAAATTTTATTTTATATTTTTTTTTTTTTTTTTTTTATAGTTTTCTACAATATACAGATTTGTAACAAAAAAAAGAAATAGATAAGAAAAAAACTAATAACAAATCCCCAAATGCATATCACACAGTCTCACAGACAGGGGTTTAAAACATTTTCCAGCAACCTCTCCATTTTGTATATTTTTTTTTGAAGAAACTCACATTCCAGAAACCTCCTATTTTGAAAGAAACTCATAATCCATATATTTTCCAGATTTCTCATAGCAAACAACCAACTGGGGAACTATATATTTTTTTTTGAAATGATCAAAACAACCAAAACAAAATGTAAAAACCCTCATTCTCCATTTATTGCAGTCACAACCCCTTTTTTTTTTCCTTTCATTTTCCAGAATGTTATGGATTCCAAAATAAATAAATAGAAGAGTAGAAGATTTACCACCAAATCCAAAACAATGTTTGCATTCCATTTTCCACTCAAGATCCAACAAATAACAAGAGGGTGGGTTGGAATCCTACCTTCAAATGCATTCCGGGAAGAGTATTTTTGAAGAAGAGCTCCAAAATTTGCTGCTCTAAAACTCCATCTCTGTCCAAAATCCCCAATCTCTCTTGCAAAAAACCATGTTTTTCCAAAAAAAATGGCCAAAAGCCAAGAACCCCCAAAAACATTTCCCAACTAGTTTAAAATGAGAAACCCTATTTTTGCCCTAATTTTCAATTTCGAAATTAGGCATTTATTTTTTTTTTTGAAAATAAAAGAAACATGAGAATGGAAATCATTATTTTCCATTACTCAATAAATCTAACTTGTTTTATTCTCATTAAAATTAACACGCTTCTGTTTCTTATTTAATCTCTAATTTTAATCTCTCAATATCAATTTAGGCCTACATTTATATTTCGGAACTATTGACTGGGTAAGGCATTTTGATTAATTTAATTTTCTAAAAATCAATCTTTTTATACTATATCAACTATACAAGTAAAAAGGAAATAATTTCTTTTTAAGTAATAAAATTTACCCTTTCTCTTCCAACATGCGAAAATGATTAATTTATTTCTATTTCTCAATTGACTTTTAAATTTTTTCCTTTCTAAAACGCATAACTCAATAAATTTGTTATTTTAAAATTAGCTATTAAATTAATTCGCTATAACGTAGTAAAGTGACATTTTTAAATAAATGACTAATCTAATGCAAGAGTCTTATTTATTCTAATTTCTCAACTACAAATGCGTAAATGTTACAAATGTGTAAATGAGCACACTAACCCAAGTTAAATACCTTAAGCTTGCTACAATAATAATTAAAGCAATCCCTTTAAATTAACGATTACTCGTATAGAAGAAACTACCTATTTAAATTTCTATATCACTAATGTGTACGTTTACTCATTAAATTGAATTTAATACTTAGGATAACAAACTCCACTTACCTCGCGCAAGGCATGCACATCGAGGAAGTCCTCCAAATCTCTCGACACGCATCCCAATGAAAAGCAAGCCCCATGAATCCACACACGATGCTCACCTAACCATGGCTAAGGCAAGACGAGAGTTATATGACCACCAAATCCGAATTCTAAAGATGAAGGAGGCATACTCAACCTTGCAAATCCCAAAGGAGATGAACCTTGCCCTAAGCTGTGTTGTACCTGCAATCTGCTGCACCCATGAATTCATACAAGCATGCATATACATATACATATTCAATGAAGGCGTTAGCTCAAGATTTATCACAAGGGTTAGGAACAATTACATTTACACGAGAATCGATGCAAAAGCACAATAATAAGTATGCACAGTTATTTATATTATCTAAACTACACATTGCATCATGGTTAACCTACCATTCAAGGATGCCACATAGGAAGTCAATCAAGGTCAAACGAGTTTTTACAAGTCCGACTAGGGTATGGGCATTACATTAGGTCCATACATTGGCACCTTTGTTTATGGTTCAGGTGCTTATGGTTTATCCTATATGGATGCTACACCTGTCAAAGAACTTGTCAATGCAGTGCACTTGTGTCGATAGTATGCATAGAAAACAAGTTGTATATATATCATATGCGTGACACCTAGGTCCCTATGGTAGTCACATTATGGTATGCATATCTTCATCAACACGATATTTACCCATTTTTTTGTGTTATAAAGTGACTGTGCATGTCTTTATATGTGCATGTGTACAAATGTTCTATCTACATCTCCAAGCATCTATATAATGATCATCATGAAATTTAATCATGCATATATATAATAGTATGTAAATTAAATCATGATATACATCTAATCTAAATCAGCCATCACATGAGCATACATAATGAGCATGTAAAGTAACAAGTACATTCATCCATGATAACACAAGATAAGATTAGAACAATGAATCTCGTATATATGTGTGTGTGTGTGTGTGTGTGTGTGTGTGTGTGTGTGTGTGGGTATAATGTCAATATCAATGTGCATGTATTGCATCACTACAAAAACATGTGATGCTAGCATATGTGTCACTAAAGTACATGAATACATCCATGTATATATCAAAAGAATGCTCTACATAAAAAATATGGATAAATCTCTACAAAAATCTCATGACACCTCCAGAGGATGGATCCTCGAAGTCGCAGGCGCTAGAGGATCCTGGTCTCAGCGTGAGAGTTGTCTCACTGAGGTGGACTACGATCTCGCAGCAGTGGTGCTCTGTGACTACAAACCCCTCACCTCCCCTCATAGCTCTGCCACGGTCTCCCACTATTTCATGAGCTCCTCACATGCTGCCATCTCTCTTTGGAACACCGCATCTAGGTCTTCTATCAACTGACGCACTCGAGGGTGGTCGAAATGACTAGTTGCGCCCTATTAGGCAACACCAACCTGCCAACAAAGGTCATCGACCTAGCTTTGCAGAGTGTCATGTGCCCTCTCAGCACTCATGACTCACGTCACAACCTGGTCTCTCTCTCTCTGAGGACAGAGCGAACATCCCATAGGGCCTGGTTCTTGTGTAAGGAAGTTAAGTAGCGGAACAACTTCCTACACTAACATTGAGAGGAGGGTAATGCAAAAAATTTTATAGATCATCACAATAGTTACAAAAAACAAAAATAGATATAATAACATTCAAACCATAACATAGTGATTTACGTGGGGAAAACCCTTTTGGGAGAAAAACCCCACACTCTAAAAGTCGCCCAATATATTATTCAGCAATCAAAATAGATTATAATATACTTGAAGAGAAATCTCTTCGCAGGAGTACCCATAATCATATATTCAGAGGTAACTCAATAGCCATAAGACTCTTAGACACAACCTCTATCTCACGCACCTCATATATAGGAGATACAATACAAGAAATTGTCGAACGGTATCACAAAACCATGGGCTAAAACCACCCAATAAGGTGTAACCGACCTTATCTCCCTTCTAGATACCCTATGACATGTCCCTCCCTTTTATAGCTCATTTATGTGTCTGATGTATTTTATATTTCCTATTTCAGGAGTACAAACTTATGAAGGCCATAACTTGAGAACCGTGTGTCATATTAACAAATTGTTTGAAGCACCAGAAAGCTTGTGAAGTGCTCTATTGCCTCGTAAATCGCTATGTCATTTACACCCACTTTTCAAAGAGTTTCAAGGCCTCTAAAGTCCTCAAAATCAAATTTAAACCTTTCATTGGACCCCTCCAAAACAAAAACTTTAATATCTTCAAAACTAGTTGTGATCTCGTGATGTAACTTTACTAGAATACTTATCTAGCCAACCAAAAGCTTTTGGGAGAATTTCACACCATTTCATGCTCAAATGAAAACTTACTATAAATAGTAACCTCATGTAAATGCAAGGTTGAGACACCATTTTCCCAACAAATCTCCCACTTTTCGAACACCTTGCAAGAGAAAAGGGAGTATCAACACAATGAATCAATTGCTAAGGGTCATGAGGCTCATAGACTCCGAGAACCATCTGAACTTCTTTGTGCTCACAACCTTAGTTAAAGAATTTGCAACATTCATCAAAGTTTCTACCTTAACCAGCTTCACCCTGCCATCTTTGATCATATCTCTGACAAAATAATATTGTACATCAATGTGCTTGGTCCATGCATGAAATTCTGGGTTCTTAGCTAGGTAGATTGCACTCTAACTGCCACAATAAATTGTCATGGCTCCTTGTTTTATTCTAATGTCTGAACACAATCTCTTAAGCCAAATGGCTTCTTTACAAGCATGAGTAGCTGCCATATACTCTGCTTCAGTAGTGGACAAAGCAACCACAACATTTCACTTACTCATCCAACTAATTGCACCACCAAATAAAGTAACCACATAAGCACTGGTGGATCTTATGCTATTAATATCATCTGCCTAGTTTGAATCCACATAACCATGAATATCAAGGGAAATCATGTCTCCAACTGAATTACCATCATAACACAAAGAATACTTTGAGGTAGGTACCCTTCAAATATCTGAAGACTCTTTTGAGTCCATCCTAATGAACTCTACCAGGATTAGACATATATCTAGACAAAACTCCCACTACTTAGGCAATGTTTGGTCTAGTACAGACCATAATATACATCAAACTTCCAACTACACTTTGGTAAGGTACTCTTCTCATATCTTCCATCTCCGATGGGGACGTAGGACAATCTACAGTAGATAATTTTCTTCCAACTATAAAAGGAATACACAATGGTCTACAATCCTGCATGTTGAACCTCTGTAACACCGAATTCACATACTTACTCTGGCCTAGCCATAGATTTTTGTTCACTCTATCCCTTTTAATTTCCATCCCAAGAATGTGTTTCGCTACACCAAGATCTTTCATTTCAAATTTAGCAGCGAGCTGAGACTAGTTCTGAAATCATACCTTTCCCTTTACCATTGAATAGCATATCATCAACATACAATGCAATGCACAAGAAATGATCACCGTTAGATTTATAATAAACATAGTGATCTGATTTAGAACGCTCAAATCCCAAAATCAACACATATGTATCAAATTTATGGTACCACATCCTAGGACTTTATTTGAGGCCATACAAGGATTTCTTTAATTTACAGACCAAATTACTTTTACCTTTCACCACATAGTGCTCCGACTATGTCATATAAATATCCTCCTCCAAATCACCATGAAGGAAAGCAATTTTCACATCCATTTTCTCAACCTATAAATAATAAGCAACAACAATAGAAAGCAAAAATATAATGGATTTCATTTTAGTAACATGAGAAAATATCTCACCATAATCAACACCCTCAACCTGAGAGTAGCCTTTTGCAACCAACCTTGCTTTATACTTCTCAATGCTTCCATCTGAACCAATCTTTTTCTTGAACCCCCATTTGCAACCAACAAGCTTTCATCCTTTAGGCAAAGTACAAGATCCCATGTATCATTCTTTTTCAAATCTGTCATTTCTTCTTCCATAGCAATCTTCCAGGATTCTACATCATTCATACTTAATGCCTCTTCTACAAATTTTAATTCATCCACATTAGTATTCAAAGAAAAAATGCATCTCCAATCATCAGGTGAATACCTTTCAAGTGGTTGCCTATGTCTTGTAGACCTTCGAACAAGTTGAGTTGGAGGTTCTTATGTAATGTACCCTACTAGGTTTAGGCTTGTTTTAAGCATAATTAACCTATTTCAATGTACTTACGACTTTAACTAAATTGATCGGGAGACAATTCTATCCTAACATGAATCAAATCAGTGATATTCCATAGTTCAATCAATTAATTTATTAATAAGTAACTTGCTCACCTATCATACATCCATAATTCTTGATGCAAGTGTCAAACTTTGTTACTACTTCAGTTTTAAGCAAGAAGAAGATATGAATGTTACCAAAGCGTTTAGATACCAAATACAATAGGTTCCCTCAAAGTTTACAGATCCAAACCCTTACCCTATCTTGGGACCCTATCCTTCAAGGTTCTCGGGATGTTGATCCTCACCCTCTCTTGGGAGTCACCCTATTGTCTGGATTTAGATTGTCCCTCTTTGGAAACATCTCAATCCCCAACTTCCCGAAATGTTGAGAGTAGTAACAAGAATTATATACAAACCAATTATTCTTACTGTTTATAAGCTCTTTCTGGTTTACTATCTAATATTGTTATTTATTTGATCAAGTCATATATATATATATATATATATATATATATATAAGTTAAAACAAATTATTCTTTAATAATATTTCAGCTATTATAAGGTACAACAGACTATTCTTTAATTACATTTCTAATATTACAAGTTACAACAGATTATTCGCAGAATGAAACATTATAGTATAATGGTAATAACATACAGTTGGCAGCAATTTACATGTTGTTGACATCTACTGACAGCCTTTTACTTTTATTTTCCTTCCTATCTTTGCTTATCATTTGATGCCTTTTTGCAAGGAAAGACCCCACTATTTAACATGGGGTAATAAGGGCCAAGATTATTGGGAAAGATGTGTTTATACTTGGAGTCACGTCTTTCCAAAACAAATCGTTGTATACTAATGTTATTTTTATTATTAATGATTGTTTTCTTTGTATATTAATGAAATCATTGACTTCATATTAATTTCTACTTTTAATAATCATAATCGTTGTTATTCTTAATATCATTTTGGTTCTTAGTAATTTAATTAATGCTTCCTATGGTTGGCTAGCAAGGGTATAGGAGTTGGCCTTCGATATTTAGTTCTTTTATTATTTATTTGATTTCTTTCATGCTAAGAAGTGGTTCATGGACATGGACATAACAATAAATTATGTTTATAATATATTTTATAATATAATATTAATTAATTTTTATTTGAATATTTCATGAATGTTATTGATAATAAATATTAATTAAATAGTAATATTTAATAAATAAATAAATTTCAAATAATCATTCATTAGTAATTATTATATTAATTAATAATAATAACTACTTCATTTAGATTATATATAACAATCAAAGAGGGGACCTCTTTTGAAGATTCATATCTAGACGAACTCTCCTAAACTTCTTGCCTATCTAGGGGTCTTGATTCAATTCTTTCGGGTGTAGAAGGGAATTGAATTACATCTTCCTTTTTAGTCTATTTTGGCTGCAATGTAATAGAAGGAGACTTGATTTCTCTAAAAATAACACTTCTACTATGAATTACCTTTTGTGCAACAGGGTCCCAAAGCTTGTATCCTTTCACACCATAACTGTTCTCGATGAAGATACATTTCATAGCCTTGTTCTCCAACTTTTTTCACTTCTCCTTTGGCACATGTGCATATGCCTCACAACCAAAAACTCTAAGATGTCTCAATGAAGGATTGTGACCCGACCATGCTTCCATAGGCATTTTATCAACAAGAGCTAATGTAGGAGACTTGGTAATCATGTAGCAAGCAGTGGCAACAACTTCAACACAAAAAATTTGTTCTAGACCTGCACCACTCAACATACTCCTAGCCTTTTTCATCAGTGTCCTGTTCATTCTTTTTGCAACTCCATTATGCTATGGAGAATGCAGAGTTGTCTCCTATCTTTTAATGCCACAGTCTTTACATAATCTATCAAAATCATTAGTGCAAAATTCACCGCCATTATTAGTCCTCAAACATTTAATTTTTTTTCCAGCCTGCAACTCAACCATTGCTTTAAATTCTTTAAATCGATTGAAAACTTCACATTTACAAGGAGAACTTCCTCAACAAGATTTATCTTTTGATGGGGATCAATTTCCTTTACAAATTTGTTTTAGAAGGCATCCCTTTCTCCCTTGGACAATATTTATTATTTGGAGAACGTGTCCCCTTCTCCCCTTTTCAACCAATCTTGGGGATGATACTATTTATTCAATGAATAAATACCCTCCTCCCACGAAGTCCTTGGAAATGAAGTTGGTTGAATATTTATCTTCTTTGTTAAAGGATCCTTTTCTAACTAAAACACTCATTTTTTAATAAGATGAGGTCAAATCAAGCAACACAAATCCTTACAAAGTCAATAACATCAAGAGATATCTTAAGATTTCTCATGATCTTGTGAGGGTGGTAAGGTAAATTAGAGCGGTGAGGAATGATTTATGGTAGAAAGGAAAAATGGTTCCTACAAAGAAAGAAATGACTCACATAATATGTTTCTTTAATCCCATTTGAATATAATATAGTGAGCATATGTAATCTTGAAATATTTTGTTGTTTTCCATTTTAAAGTAATATATGAGATTGGGACCCATATATGTGTGTGTGTGTGTGTGTGTGTGTGTCTATGTATGTATGTATGTATGTATGTATGTATGTATGTATGTGTATGTATATGTATGTATGTATGTATGTATGTATGTATGTATATGTATATATATGTATGTATATATACGTATGTATATATACATATGTATATATGTGTGTGTGTGCACATACATGTATATATATATGTGTGTGTGTGTGTGTGTGTGTGTATGTGTGTACATATGTATATGTATATGTATAATATACATATACATATACATATACATATACATATACATACACATACACGTACACATACACATATATATGTATATTCATATATATATATATATATGTATAGATATGCATATGTGTGTGTGTATACATGTGTATATATATATGTATACACACATACACACACACACATATATACACACACATTCATATATATACACACACACACACATACATACATACATACATACATACACGTATATATATATATATATATATATATATATATATATATATATATATATATATATAAACCAAACAACCCAATGTTTATCTAGTTTCAAGTATTTATCATTGAGAAAAGGAAACCTAAACAACCCAATGTTGCACTAATTTCAAGTATCAAGCATTTGGAAAAGAAATCACTTTTGTGGTAGTATTTTTTCTTGAAGGTCACAATAAGGAGTAATTTTCAAGTATTAAGTTCCAATAAATCCCGTCGTAACCTTACGTTTATGGAATCAATTGTGAAATTAACCTTCCCTAGTGTAAAAGTAGAAAATTTGATTTGATATGGAATCAACGATATATGGAGATTAATAGGAAAATAGGTTATGTTACAAGTTAGAAAGGTTGTTTTTTTGATGTAGATAAAAAATGAGATTAGAGGGCCCAAACCCTATTTAACAAAACAACCAAAACAATAGATGTAACGAGTCTCAAGAGGTGTGAGAGAAAGTTCCATAAAAAAAAACAACATAATTAGTCGTAAACTACAACTAGTAAAAAAAGAAAGGTACATTAAGGAAACAAACCAAAAACATTAAAAAAAATATAACAAATAATAAAGTATAGGGGTCAAATAGTTTCTATAGACCATTGATTGCTTGCCATTCTATGTTCATTAATTGCAATTTATCCATGAAGGAATTTTTTTTAGAAAACTTTCTCTTATCATGAACTGTCTCCTTTTGTTCAATGGAATTCCATTTCATGTTTCTTGGCATGGTTCTCTTTTCCAAACCTTCCTAAACATCACCTTTCCATTTTCAAAGTTTATATTGGAATATTCTCTTTGTTGGAGGCCACCACCTCATTGAGATTCTTCCATATGTTCTTGATTTTTCATTAAATCTTCCTTTATTCCAAATTCTTCCATCTATTGGAAATTTTATATGAGCTTTTTCACCTCTTCTCAAATTTTGACATCCACCTCATCACTCTTCCAATATTCATTTTGTTTATAAACTTTCATTTCTAGATTTTAGGAATTTCATCTTTATTGTATGTTGTTGGATGAGTATCCATTTAACTACATTATTGTACATTGCAGACTTTCTTATAGCTTGCCTATTTTCTTCTTCATAATGGTACAATTTTAGCATTATTAATTAATAGTTCCTCTATTTGATTGAGATATTTAGGAATCAAAACATTAAAGGGATTGTGGTCCATGATAGGGGTTATCAAATATTGAATTGTCCATATAAGTGTAATGATAGGAACATGAACTTTAGTAGTGGAGCTTACTAAGGTGACCCAATTCTTTTTGGGTGAATAGAGTGGGGTTCCTTGTGGCTACTAGTGAGGCTCACAATATGGACAGGGTCACCAAGGCCAACCAAATCAAATATTTTTCCTTTATCCAACACTTTCTTAGGGTGATGATGCAGGCTAGGGGTTTGAGGGGGTTCCAATTGAGGATGCACTATATTATCATCACATGGGCAATGGGATGGCCCTTGACTACACGGGCCTTGGAATTTCTTATTATTGGGACCAAAGTAGACTCATGGGGGATAAGTAAATGATCATATATTATAAGGATGAAATGGGTTGTTGGGGTTCAAACAAGCTAGAAATTGCATATACAATATACAAGCTCTTCATGAAGGGGCAATTCAATTTTTCCTATTAATTTTTTTGTAATAGAATCTTCAAGCAAGCTATAGATCCAAAAATGAAATTTAACTTTTATAGTGTATTAAATGATTCAACATAGGTAACAAGTAGGAGAGTAACCTTTTGAATCTATTATCAAGAGTGATGTATCCACAAGAGTTTAAACCACCTCCTTTCAGCATCTCAAATCATCCCTCTTGAAGCCATTTTGATATTCGTTAACCTTATCTCCCAACCTCAACAATTTGTTCATGACAGGATCATGATTTTTGATTGCCATTTTAGGTTTTATGCCCTTTGTTTTAATATTAGTGATCATATTGATGAAGTCTTCTCAGAGTTCGAATGAAATGCCCCTAAGATAAACCATTTCATCTTTATAATAGGTGGAATTAAGTCACGAGTGTTAAGGGCCTCCAAATAACAAGAAAGAATTCACTTGAACAATATGCCCCAAACTTTCACATTGTTTTTAACTTTCTCATGGTTACATGTTTTTTCTCTATCATGGTCTTCTCCAATAATAATACGTTTGAGACATTGATTACACTTGATGATAATGTTCCAAAAATTGAAATGGGAGTTCTTTCTAGTTTATTTTGATCCTTGCCTAATTCTAGCAACTTCAATGTTAAAATTATTAAACTTTATTAAATCACTCATACATAGACAATGTGCATAAGGCCATTTAGCAATTTTATTAACTTCACTCGTGCTAGCTCTCTTGCTTCCATAAGTTGATAGTCATGTATCAATCATTTCCCTTTGGTTATTCATTGAGACTAGATTTAATCATTTGAAGGAGGGTTTCCTCATTATGGTAGTAATTTAAAAAAATTATACTTTAGCCTAAATTGGTCAGGAGGCCACTAGAGGTTTTACCCTCCCTATAGATGCGTTTAATTTTTATTAATTTTATATTAGAAAAAGGCAAAAGGACTTCTATAGTATTGTTAATAATATTCTTGTAGGAAAAGTGATTTTCTTTGGCAAGGATAGTGCCTCTTAGAGAAGCTATGGGTTCTACATAATTATTGGTTAGGATCCCTAGTTCTTTGCAAAAGCACGAACTAGATGACATTTTCTATCCTTGATTGAACCAACCCCTATGTTTGACCTAGGTTACTGCTTGATGACATATCAAAGTTTAGCTTACTCTAGCTAGTATTGGGGGGATCCAATTGCTGTTCTTTTTTTTAGTATATTTGAGATGCTATCTTTTTTCCATTTTATCCTATAAATTCTAATTGTTGGCTATGGGCAATTAACTACTAGCAGGAGGCCACTTAGGTTTATTAATTTTAGCAATGCTAACATTATTCTGAATGCTTTGAATAATCTAATTAGCCACACATACAAAGGTTTAGATGAGTTTTTGAAAATCTTGTTGTTCATTTCCTTACAAACATCCCAACCAAAGTGTAGAAGAGATAGATTCTAAATCTCTATGATAAGAGGATTAATTAATAGTGAGGTTTAACAGAATATCACTTGTCTCATATTTATATGCTAGATTAGTTAGGTGTTAATTGTGTCTAAAATATTCTATTTAACCTTCAAGGAATAAGGGTAGTCTACAAGAAAGTGGTTACCATGCTCTATTTGTTTGTATAATCTACACATGTTAGCTAGCTAAAATCCACAAGACTTCGGATTGTCAAGAATTTTTCCATTCAAGGTGGTCCACGAAAAGAAGTTGATTTTTAAAATGAAATCGTGGTTCCATAGTTGATCCCCTTAGGAGATTATTTGTGTGTTTTCTATTAAAAGGTACCTAGACTTGAGAGTATCCTTTCCCTGGGGGGTCTTGCGCCCATATGATTTCATCCTATCTCACCTTTATGCTAAATTTGTGATTTTGATCTTAATTTATGGTAGTCTGGTCTAAAATTATATTCGTGCTTGAAGAATTTTTCCACTAGAAGGCACCGTTTTCTTGGTTGTAGTAGTCTTTCACCAAAGCTCCATACCTCCTACTAAGCTCCTCCTTAAGGAGAGCACATGAATACACATGTTCTAACTTGGATTCAATGATCTAGAGATACTTTTAGAAACATATAACTTCACCATTGCCCAAAATCCCTTTAACCCCCTTTTTAAAGATTTTCTTAGATTTTCTAAGATTTGTTCCAAAGAGTTGAACTAGTTGGAAAATGATTATTGGAGGTAATGGAGAAACCATCAAAATTATTCATATATTTGGCTTTGATTATGATGATCTATTCCCTTCTTTATGTTACTAGTTTCTAGACCAACTTATACAATTATTCATGTCTTTGATTTTATGGAGACCCAATCCTCCATCTTTGTTTATATTCTATTCTTGACCAAAAAATCTTATTTGTATTTGTTAATTTTTCTAGCCAAAGTGCTTGGGACTCTAAAAGGATAAAGGAAATAGGAGTGCTATAGAGAGCATTTGATCAATTGGCTTTTTCCTACCTGGTTGTGTCTTTCCATGCAAAAACAATTCTTCTAAATTCTCTCAAATAGATTAAACCAAATATTGTTGTGAATTTTTCCAAAAGATAGACATTCCAAGATAGGCAGCTTGTCATAACCCTCTTTTCCAACTTGATTAGACTTGATTGTTATTATTATCACTATTTTCATTATTAAATTTAAGAGTAATGTTAGCTAGAAATTATAAATTTAAAAAGGTTGAAATATTTTAAAGGAAAAAAAAATTAATAATTGGTGATACACATGAGGTCATAAACTTAACTGGAAAAAAAAAATCCATTAAAATATCAATTGAGCACATGTCGTAGGAAAAAAGGAGAAGTTTCTAGAAGAGGCTTTTCAAATTCCATTTCTCGCATGTAACCCCCACTTTGTCAATAATTAATTATGCATGGAGTTTATTTTTGGAAAAAGGAATCCCTAATCAATTAATTCATTTAGTAGTGGGAAAATGACTCCCTTTCTATATAATGGATTTCAATTTTCGAAATAAGGGAGGACAGTTTTGATGAAAGCATTCTTGAATTTTATTTTTTTCATGTTAGAAGTGGTAGGATTTTGTGAGTACATTGTATGGTAGAAGATAGGATTTTCCAAACGCTTTTGGAGAAGATTTATCAAGCTACAAGGAGGAGATGAAGAAGACTAGATGAGATATTTGGAGGCAAATCATTCAACAAGTTATTCATTCAATCCAAGTTCGATTCTTGTTCACTTGTTATTTTTCTTTCAAATGAAAAAAGGAAGGGGATTTAATTATACGCATGATGTTTTTTTTTTGTAGGAATTTGTGGGTAGGAGACCCAATCTTCTTCTATTTTGCATGCATGCAATTTCTGTAGTAGATTTTAAGTAGTTTTAGGGAAAACAATTTGAACCACATACTTATTTATTCTATCAAAAATTAAGTAATTCTTGCAAATCTATTAATTTTTTTTCCTTCATCGAACTAGACTCATAATAGGAAATAATATGGATTTAAGAAATGAGATTGTGTGTTATCTTTCACTTTAAATTCTAAGAGGAATCCTAAATTTCAAAATCTTAGAAAAAAAATTAATAGAATGCATATTAGGATAAAATGAAATGACAAACTTTATGGAATTGTAATCAGATCTAGAAAGAATTAAAATATATCCTTTTGAATGCATAATTTTTGAGTTGTTCAACTCTCTGTGAAAAAAAAATCTTTATCCCCCCCAATTATAAATTGTGAGTAATATCTCTCTTGAAAATCTTTATTTCTCAAAATGTATTTTGTATTCTCAAAATGAACCCTCTGAAATCTATCTTTGTGTTTATTTTTTTTCAAAATTTAATTTGTGAGAGTCTCTTTCTTTCTGTTTTATTTCTCAAAGTAAAATTTGTCAGAACCTTTCTCTATGTGGAAATCTTTCGAAAATAAGTTCTCTGTGAAAATCTTTTGAAATAGTTTTGTTTTTTTTCCTCTATGAAAATCTTTTTTTTTTCTTGTGGAAATTCTTTAATCTCAAAATTAAATCCATCTCCCTGGTTTAATTCTCAAGAGAATTTGTGAGAATCTCTGTTTGTAAAAAAGAAAAAAACCCTTTACCTCTCAAAAACATAATCTACAAAATTCTGGATTATTCATATCTAGTGATTCGTTCCTATGTTTAGAATTTCTGGGAAGACAAGATTAGGAAATTTTGTCTTTGTATATAATCAGAAATTGTGAGAATCTCTCTCTGTAAAAAAAAAAAAACCCTTTACCATCTACAAAATTCTGGATCATTCATATCTGGTGATTCGTTCCTGTGTTTAGAATTTCTGAGAAGAAAGGATCAAGAAATTTTGTCTCTGTGTATAATAAAAAATTGTGAGAATCTCTCTCTATAAAAACCAAAAAAAAAAAAACCCTTTACCTCTCAAAAACATAACCTACAAAATTTTGGATTATTCATATCTGGCCATTCGTTCCTGTGTTTAGAATTTCTAGGAAGACAAGATCAGGAAATTTTGTCTCTATATATAATCAGAAAAGAAATAAAATACAAAACCATGCATATAAATAATAATAAATAGACACATATAATCTCTGCATTTTCACTGGTTGAATTTAATATGATTTATCCTTGCATAATTAATAAGGAAACAAAATGTTTGAACTTTATTTTATATATATATATAGGCATGTATTTCTATTTAGGATTTTTTTAAATAAAAAAAAACAGCAATGAATGCTTTTAGGGGGCTGTTTTATAGGGAAGTCTTTTTCAAAAAAAGAAGTAAACCATAGGTAGGAAGTGGCAGGCCACTTCCCCACTCCCTTCCCTAACTTCCTCCACTATTGTATTAAATTTTATTAAATATTTTTGAGTTGGATATAATAAATTGATTTAGTTTATAAATAAAGATTTGTTAATATAATAATATGTATATGATTTTTATAAATTAGTTTATAAATAAAGATTGTTAATATAAAATTGATTTATCAGTTTATAAATATAGATTATTAATACTTGAAAAAAAAAAATTGTTTAACATTAATTTTGTTATTAAATAAATTATATTTGGGTGTTAATTATAATTTTATTTAAAATATATTTGTTAGAATTAAGAATTTAGGATTTATATCATTAGACTTAATTTATATTTAATAGTTGTAAGAGCTTCATCCTATTTAAATTAATTTGTATATTTGGCAATTAAAATTTATTTGAGAATTAAATTGTAAATTTTGGACCTTTCCATCAATAAATTTCTTAGAATTTATTATCTCCCTAATGCGGGATAAGACAACCTTTTGGATATCAAAAGAGTAATTTTGCGAGAGGCAAATGACTAACTAATACTTGTGGGAGTTAGATGGATAAACAACATTAAGAGGCTCACTTTACCTTAATATAGTGGTTAAACCTTCTTATTGAATAAATTAGTTTGAATTAGGAAAACAAAGTATTTATGATGCACCTTGGTAAGCTTTACATAGTTAATGGAATTATTAAAAAAAAAAAATTGTTTTCTCTTCATTAAGAATCACTAGCTAACCTCGGATAAATTTTTAGTAGATAGATCAATACATTCAAATTAAGTCTCTTACTTATGAGTCATCAAAATCGCTTGTAATATTTCCGATTGGTGCAAGAATTAAAGGTTAAAGATTTTACCTGTCCAATGAATGTGTTAGACTCATAGTTATCCTCTTTTGTACTTCAAGAAATATGGAATAATGTTTAGTTAAAAGTTTTCCCTCAATTCAAGAAGATTGTTTCTTAAATTTCAAAATATAGTATACAAGGCTAAAACATTTACCTTCTAGTTACAAAAGAACCTTAAGACTAGAAAAAGGGAGAAGTCACATTTAAATTACAAGTAACTAAAGATAAATTTAATTAGCGTTTAGAAATTAGATGTAAATTTCATAGTTGAATATTCATACAACCTAAAAGGGTATAATTTATTTTGGATGAACTTTTGTATTAATTAAGATGTAAGTAAATTATTGAAAAGCAAATAGTTTTAGCAATGGAAATAGAATAAAAATTGTTATCTTTTCACATGATGTTGTTAAACTCGACCTCATCTTGCGTAATCTTAATTCTAGTACTCATCTTTTGTGAATGTTTAAGGAAACTTAGCTTGAATGATGAAATAAGTTATAAGTGGATTATCACCTTAATATGAGTTTGAGTAATCTGCCCTTTTGACCACTTAGGGAGTTAAATTGGAGTAAATTATAGAAAAATCATTAGCTCACTTCTAAGAAATTGATGTTGATAGGATTAAGTTAATATAACATTGAGTGGATGCTATAGTTAGTTACTTCCTTATAATATTGTAAAGGAATTGACATTAGTTCAAAAAATAACTAGAAGTAGTTATTTCAATTATTTACGCTTTGCAATGTCTAATTATGCACGTTCATTTCATAATTATTTCAAGCATGATGCTAATTAAAAGTTTTCATAGCCTTTTAGTTAGAAAACTAAACAAAGGGAGTTGGAAAACAAAAACCTAGCAGCGTTCAGTATTTACGGTGCCTCTGGGTCACACTTACAGGTAATGACGTCGTGTTGAACTACTGCACTTAACGCCTAAAAAAGTTGCATCAACAACGTATGTGGCATCGTCCCTATAAATCGTCGGGGAGTAATAAGGGACACTTGGAAGTTAAAATCTAAGGGGAGGGTAATCCCCCTTGGATCGATAATCTAATAAGATAATCCTTAAATGATTTTACATCCATTGAGTTAAACCATAGTAAACCCCTTTAGGGTTGATTGAGTGAAATACTTTTATAAATTTGATTTAATCTCGAAGAGTTGTTGACGATTGACAATTGGGTCAAGGGTGACGCTTATGATAGGTATTAGGATCTAGTTGTTTTAGGCCACAAGCAATAGGCCATCTTGAGCCTTTTCTTAAGTGCTACCATCGTGGGTAGCAATCGCTGAGAAACTGTCTGGGACATTGACCCTAGAAAGGGTTGCATACCAAGCAAATGGTTTACATTAAACCATAGATTATAAAATAGAACTACATACTTTACGCCTTGATCCCATGCCAAAACGAGTATGTAGGCAGTCTAGGGATGAAGTTATCCCTAGTACTCAGGCATTCGTGGATGGGGTCTAGGTTTTGGTAAGAAGAAGGATTGCGAAGAATCCTAATTTGAAAGATAAGTGTAAAAGTAATTCAATGCATACTCGGAAGGAACCCCGTATGGATTCGCTTGACTTCCCAAGGCTTTAAGCCAAATTCTGAGACGGAATTCAAGCTTGCATTATGTTATTTTGATTTCTCCTAAGGACGGCGACCTCGGTGCGCTCCTATTAGAGGAGTGTAGAACTTAGTGAGAGACTCAGGACCCAAATGGTCCCGATGAGTCTAAGTCTCTGGCCAGAGCACCTCCTATCCCAATTGGATAGATTCCTACCTCGTATGGGTAGATGCATATCCTGTATTGGATAGATGAAACCTTATGTTCTGCATGGACAGATGCCTAACCCGCATGGTTAGATGCTCATCATGGATGGATGAATGCCTAATCCTAATGGATAGATGCCCAGAGTATGCGATTGAATCAAACACAAATGACTAAATTAAGAAATTAAAAAAAAAAAAAAAAAGACATCAAAATTTTGTTGGGTTAAGTATAGTGGGTCATTACACAGCTAGGAATTGTTGCATTTTGCAATTTGGTTTTGAAGACTTCAAGAACTATTGAATAAAAATAAACCACTCTTATCAAGATTAATTTGTTGATTACATGTCATGGCATATCAAGGTGTATTCTTTTGCAACCCTTTTCTTTAGAAATGGTGGCAATACCAAGAAGAAAATTGACATCAATAAATTATTGATAAGAACAAGGGTTTAGAGTTGAGACCAATATGAATCCTTTAATTCTATGTGTGATTATGTTTTCAACAATATTCTTATGCAAAAATTTGGTCATGATGATGAATAATATGAGGAAAGAGGAGGCCTCTCTTAGATTTGAAGTACCCACTATGACTACCACTTATAAGGACACAATAGAAAGGAGTGATGAAGTGGTTTTCCAATAGCTATAACATTTTATATCCAAACCAAAACTTTTGCAAAACTTATTTGAGAACATCTTAGGAGGCCTTATCATAAGCTTTCGAGATGTCCAATTTGAACACCATACTTTATTTTCTACTTGTTTCCATTGAATGAAAGGTTTCATGAACTATTATGAGAATCAAGATTTGATGCCCTAGAACAAATCCATTATGGTTTTTGTAAATCAGTTGTTCCAAATATGAGTTAATGTTGGAATTGATGTCAAACTTGTTAATATCTATGGTACAAATGTGTGTTCAATTGTCAATCTTGTTGATATATTTGGTTTGAATACATGCTTAGCTAGTCTAGTAATAGAGTATTAGTTCAATGTTCATGCCAATGTGTGGAAATTGATTGTGGATGATTTAGATGGTATATCCAGTTGTATTATGGATTTTCTGGAGCTTTGGAGATTATTTGACTGGTCTGTTGTTGGTACTGGCTAAGTATGACTATTCTAGTGAATAGTATGTCAGAGTATGCTTAGAATTTTTGTTTGCATTGTGGTGCATTGCTTCATCAGTTCTTGTGGTTGTATTATGATGTTGGTGGATATAAATGCTTGATATATCTTAGTTTCTAGGCTCTCAATTGATCTATAGTTAAAGTTATGTTGGTACGTGTATTAGCTTGTTCAATGATAGAGTAATAGTTTGTAGGAATGCATTGAATTCCTTTGCCTTTTAGTGGTGTGGTTTGATGGTTTAGCTATGTTGGCATCTAATGATGCTATGTGGTGCATCGCCAAGTGTTTTTTGTGGTTCGTATCATGTTTTGAGTTAGTTTGGTCAGTGGGCATTAATAGTTTTATCTCTCGAAGCCAGCCCATGATGTTCTGGTCCGTGCAGAGCTATAGGAATTGATTTGGGATGGTGAGGAAGGTGTGCCAACATGGTGTGGTTCTTCACACGCCTCATTCTACCTTCCACATTGCCTTGAAGATTATTATTGGGCCAATTGTGTGTATCTACATGTTACATCAAATTAGGACGACCTAATTGATGTTATTTTGATTGCGAATGGTATATAAAGCATGGAATTATTTTGGAGGATGGCGAAAAAGTTATATGTGGTGTGATTAAGTGGTATTGTATAAGTGTGAAGGTGTGCAAGTATAGTTGACTAGCAATGAAGGTAGTTTCAAATGTGTATTAATAGTGGATTGTAATTAACATATCAGAGGATGCGGTTCTCAGTAGTTCAATCATATTGATACTTTAATCGTAGATGCTTTGTATCTTGCCTCAAAGAAGTGATCTTCAATGTTCGTAAGTCTCAATTGTATCTTGCTCTAAGATTGTGCGTCTCAGTAATCCAAGTCCCATGTCTTTTGCCTTGAGGTTGTGTGCCCCAATCTTGCAAGTCCATATTAGAAACAATGAGCTTCCTTAGCCTTTCGCCTAAAATATTATAACCTGTTTTTCATATAGTGGGATAGTTATCACTAAGATTTTTCCCTCATTGGGTTTTCCATGTAAAATCTTGGTGTTCATGTATGACTGCTATTGTGCTTTTGAGTTCTTTACTTCTACACATGTTGTAAATAGAATGAATGATGATTGATTGGTTAAATTAGTTGAGTTTTAATATATTCCGATTCACCCCCCTTCTTAGCATTTATAAGTGTTCAACAATTGGTATAAAAGCAAGGTTCCTAAAGAAATACTCTAACAGTTGAAGTAGATCTAGGATTTGAACACAATGTTTGAATATGGGAAAGATTTGCATGTTATGGAACAACATGAATGGGACATTGAAGGTGTAGTGGATATGGAAGGAGAATTGAAATATGCTCCTATTGATCAAGATGAAAATAGAGAAAAGAACCAAAAATCATAACAACACATTGGTTATCTAAGAAAAGAAGTTGAAGATGGAAATAAGACCATTCATGAACTTGAGACAAAGTTGCATATCAAATCCAAAGAATATACCAAACTTGAAGAAGTGGTCATGTTGAGGATAGAGTTGAAGGACGCAAAAGAACTAATTGACAAGAGCTTGAAGCTTAAAGGTGACAGTGAAATGCTTGATGTGATGCTAAGTGCTCAGAAGCAATCTAAAGACAAAGGCAAACTTGGTTTTGAAAAAGGTGAATGTTGTAAGACTCTTGACAAAGAGGATAAAGGAAAGGACAAGTTTAAGGATGAATTTAACAAGACCTATGAAGATAAAAAAGGGTCTCATTCTGGTTCAGAACAAGAAGAATTTCAGGAAGCCTCCTCTCGCTCAAACCAGGTATTCATCATCTTTTAGTGGTAACTATTTCTCATACAACAATTTTAGACATAGAGCTAGTTAATGTAGAAGTTAAATCAGATCTCAACCATTTAATGGTCAATGCTACTCTTGCAATAAGTTTGGACATAAGGAAAATGAGGGCAAAAGTAGGATGGTGTGGAATGGATATGTGAATACAAACTATGGTAGAAATGTTCAATCATTCAATGGATATTGCTATGCTTGCAAAAAATTTGGGCATAAGGCTATTAAGTGCATGTCTAATGTTGGAAGGAATGAAAATGGTCCACAACAAGGTCCGACTTGTTATAACTGTAATAAATTAGGACATATTGTTAGGTTCTACAGAGAAAAAAATGAGAGGACCTCTGCTCCAAATAAGAAGGTTAACATTAATGACATAAAGGAGAAGATACAAAAGACATGGGTGAAGAAATCTAATGAGAATGTGTAAAGACAACAAATGGATCTACACCTACTGATGGTGTAGATGCTTCCTTTGAAAAATAGATAAAATGCATTTTTTAAGGGGGAGAATGTGTAAAGACAACAGATGGATCTATACCTACTGATTGAAGACCTTATGAAGCCCCTTGTGGTTTGGATGCTAAATTGTTTTCAGCATGGCAGATGTTGTAAAGGCATTTTCAGAGCATTCTAGATATATGCAGTGGTCTATAGAGATTTTTGAGATTTCTCGCAAAATAGAGTATCAACTTTTTGAGTATAAAGGTAAAATGCATTTATGTTGAAAAACCTTAAGAGGTGGATGCAACAAATATATTGTCTTTTTGAATTCATTTTGATCATTTGGGATCATGTGAATTCAAAAGCTATTTAGTGCGGAAGAGGTTTCTGGTGCGAAAGTGTGATTCAAAGCTTTTTCTACAAACCCTAGGTTATCAGGTTCAATTTATGTGGCGCAAAATGGCTACATCAATTGTTGTTGATCCATCTTTAAAGCCACAATCAGTATTCAATCCTTAGCCATTTGTGGGTATGGTAAGTGACAAGGAAGGAGCTTTTTCAAGGGTCTCAAAAGACATGGTTTATATTGAAGATGTTAAGGCTTATATCCATGCGCCCTTGACAGAGGTAAGTCATGTCAAGTTTGATGATTTGCGGAAGTAGTTAGCAGAGGAGATTTAAAGGCATTCAAGCCCTAGTATAGGCATATTATGGAGTTAGGTTTGAACATTTGGAAATAATTCCTTGACTTTATCTACGAGCATGCATGGATTAAATTATTCTGAGTCAGATTCACAGTGACATGATGTTTCTTGAATGAACTCGCAAAATCACAAAGGATGTCATTAGGGTCTTGACTAGATTGTGCTCCTCCGACACTATCCTAATGATGAAGATGGTGAAAAATGACACAGTAGCATAGTTGTTTGGCTCAATATTAGATAAGAGATCTATGCTAGTGGAAGATATAGTTGATCTGGGTATCAAGTATGTTACCAGGGAAGTGATGTATAAGATTTACTTTCAAAACCGAGAGGGTTTTCTACCCCCACCACAATCTATGTAGCATATATGATGGTGGTTTAGGGTGAGAACTTTGATCTATGTGAAATTTTTAGATTACAATTGCTAGACAACCTTGAGAAGACCAAGAGTGCAAAGTATATTTTTCAGGTGTGGGTCTTTGATCATATGTTTGGCTTTCATGTTTATGAATGAGCTTCTAGGCATTGGGAATAAGGTGTGGGAAAGTTTTGTCTTATTGGAGTGCAAATCAAACAACATATTATAAGCTTTAACAATGATACCGATGAATACTACAAACAATATTGGGGTTGGTTCAAAAAAAATCAAAACAAGATGCAAGCTATAGAGAGGATCCCTAATGAATTGATTTGGAAATACAATAATGAAATCACTTTTCTGGTCAGTGGGGACTGTTGTTACATAGAGGCTATTGAATTGAGGATTGTGTGGTTGCCTAAGTTACCTTATGAGGTATTCTAGAAGAGGTTGAAAACAACATTGATATTTTATTGAATTTGCCTATTGATCCAAATGAAGAGAGGTTTGGAATTGATACAAAGATCTTGAACAAAATAATCGAGGAGAAAGTTGAGAAAGGACATGCAAAGAGGTAGAGCATATTTTGTTGAAGATTGAGTGTCAATATATATTATTGGCCTCTACGAGAGAAGAATGGAAGATTACCTAGACACAACTTAAGTTTATTCATAAAGGCATCATGCCTCTAACTTTGCAAAGATGCTTAAGATCTTGTTGGTGAGACAATTTTGCTCTTGCATGTATGCAGATAAGTAGATGGTGTTCAAAGTACAGTTTTGGCTTTCAGTTGCATTTCATTTTTGAGGAATTATTGTAGATAAAGGGAGTAATGTTGAAGTTTTGTAGATTGAGTTTGTGTCAAAGGGGGAGGGAATTCATTGTGGATTGAGTTTGGAGTTGGCACAAGTGTTGCCATTAATGATAAAGGAGGAGATTGTTGCAAATATGAGTTTATATTGTCGATGTAAAAATTGTTGATATTTGTGGTCCAAATGTGTGTTTAGTTGTCAAACTTGTTGATATGTTTGGTTTGAATACATGTTCAACTAGAGCAGTAACAAAGGACTAGTTCAATGTTCATGCAAATGTGTGGATGATTTAGATGGTATATCTAGTTGTATTATGGCTTTTTCAGAGCTTTGGAGATTATCTTAGTGGTTTGCAGTTGGTATTGACTAAGTGTGTCTGTTTCGATGAATTGTCTGTCAGAGTATGCTTAGAATTTTGGTCTACATTGTGGCACATTGATTCATCAATTCTTGTAGTAGTAATATGATGTTGGTGGATGTATATGCTTGATATATCTCAGTTTCTAGGTTCTCAATTGATCTACAGTTAAAGTTAATTTGGTTTGTGTATCAACTTGTGTAGTGGTAGAGTAACAGTTTGTAGGAATGTGTTTCATTCCTTTGACTTTAATATTTTTGGTGGTGTGATTCAATGGTTTAGCTAGGTTGGTGTTTGATGATGCTATGTGGTGCATAGAAAAGTGTTTTTGGTGGTCCATGTCATGTTTTGAGTTAGTTTGGTTAGTTAGCATTAACAATTTAATCTCTTGGAGCCGACCTATGATGTTTTGGTCTGTGTGGTAGCGTGAGAAAGTATAGGTGTAAATTTGGGATGGTTAGGTTGGTGTGTTGACATGGTGTGATTCTTCACACACCTTATTCTACCTTCCACATTGCCTTAAAATTGTTTTTGGGCCAAACTGTGTGTATCTACATGTTACATCAAATTAGGTCGACCTAATTGATGTTATTTTGATTGCAAATGGTATATAAATGATGAAATCATTTTGGAGGATGGTGAAAAAGTTGTATGTGGTGTGATTAAGTGATATTGTGTAAGTGTGTAGGTGTCGAAGTGCAATTGAGTGGTAATGAAGGCAATTTCAAATATGTATTAACAATAGATTGTAATCAACATATCAGAGAATGTGGTTATCAAGAGTTCAATCATATTGATACTTTAATCTTAGATCCTTTGTATCTAGCCTTCAAAAAGTGATCTTCAATCTTTGTAAGTCTCTATTGTATCTTGCCTTGAAGAAGTGATCTTCAATCTCCGTAACTCTCTATTGTGCATCTCAGTAATGCAAGTCCCCTATATCTTGCCTTGAGGTTGTGCGTCTCAGTCTTGCAAGTCCATATCAAGAGCAATGAACTTACTTGGCCTTGAGCCTAAACATTGTAACTTGTTTTCTATATAGGGGGATAGTTCTCATCGTGGTTTTTCCATCATAGGGTTTTCCATGTAAAATCTTGGTGTTCATGTGTGATTGCTATTGTGTTTTTCAGTTCTTTACTTCTACACGTGTGGTAAATAGAATGAATGATATTTAATTGGTTAAATTGGTTAAGTTTTAATATATGTTGATTCACAACATGCCCCCCCCCCCCCACTCTCTTAGCATCCAAAAGCATTCAACGTCAACATGTATACGAAAATTCCTTAAACCAATAAATTGGATAATATTTTGTAAAAAGTAAAGGAAACACCTATTTGCCTAAATTCAAACATCTTGTTTATACCACCTTTTTTCAAGATTGAGACCAAAAAAGTATTGTTGCATTCCCTTAGCAAGTCGCCAAAGGTAAATAATTCTTGAGCAACCATAGTGATATCTTTGTCATTAATTTCTTGATATGTTTAGCAAAAATCCAAAGGAAACCCATCTAGACTTCTAGCTTTGTGAGGATCAAGAAAAAGGGAAGCTTCTTTCACTTCATCTTTAGTCACCATCTTACTTATTTCAGCCACATCTTCATCTTCAAATGGAAATGTTATATTTGATCCTTGATATAAAAGAGAAATTTTCAATTAGCAAGTAGATACCAACATATGTTGATCAACAACAAACAATATTTGGGGTTGGGAAGATTAATGAGAAAAAAAAAAGAAAAAATATTTAGTTTATTCAATATAGTTAAAAATGTTTGCACATAATGAAAAACCATGCAATTTCATTTCAAATATTTTAATGTCAAATCACTTGTTGATTGTTTCACTCACAAGCATTTTTTATAAATGGTAAAATACTACATTATAAATATATTTTTTTGGCAACATTATTCTATAGAGAAATGCTCTAGCATATGTAAGTCGAAGTAATAGGAGTTAATGAAACTTGAATTGATAACAAGTCAATTTAATTTTCTTTGGTTCTAAGTTTATGAGAACATTTTGCATGTTTAATTTAAATTATATATTGTTTTATTGGTTAGAAACCTTATTTCAATGACACTTCAAGGTGTAAATTGGAATGTTGGGACCAACAAGCCCAAAAAGAAAATCGAGGCATCGTTCAAGACCAATTTTCTACAAACTTATTATTGTGTTAGAATAAAATCAACCGAATCATGTAAAAAAATTATCCATAATAATGTAATTATCAAAAAAAGAATGTATTAAAGAAACAAAACTAAACTAAAAACAAGATTTATAATGTTAAGACATGAATTAGTAATTGAAATAACTTAAAAATACACTTTCAAAATTATATAACACTAATAATGAGCTCTTTCTCAATAACCCAACATGTGCACAAAAACAGTCCTACACCTCTCTCAACATACTTCCTAGTATTCCACTCATGTAATAGAATTACTTACATGTTACATTTCTTTCTCACAAACTTTAAGGCTTTATATAGATAAAATGTCCTTTGAAAATCTAACCATTACATTGTTGAGTAATTTACGCTAATACTACATCATATTTAACACAAATATCTTTCATATGCCTTGGAATTTAAATAATGTGCATTTACTGCTCCTTGTTAGCCTCTATTTTTATGCATCATGGTTTGAATCTTAAATAAACAAGAAGACTACATCCTTGGAATTACTATCCATTAATTCTACTCCATTAAACATGGCATGATAAGATCCATTAATTCTACTCCATTAAACATGGCATGATAAGGTTAAGTTGGATGGTGTATGTTTAGCATGTATTATTGAGTTTTTAAATATGTGTAGTCAATGTTCCATATTAGCGTTTCTTTTCCACGCCACACTTATAATTTGCATGTTAAAATAGACTCCTCCTCACTCCCAATGAAGAGGGCAAGACAATTCTAAAATTAAAATAAGACATTTTTTAATCATAAAAATTATTCTAACCATTTTATCTTAAAACATATATAAAAAAATTAGCAAATAGATTTTTTTTGCTTACTATAAATTTTAATTATTATTTTTTTTTTCAACATAATCTAATTGTATAAACAAAACAAAAAATGTGATAATACAAATGGAATGTTCATTTCTACCATATTTTATATCATTCCTTTTCAACTTGAAATTATAGTGATCTAATTTATATAAGAAATTGTAACTACAAACTATGCATGCCTTCATAATTGTATTATGAGTATTAACTACTACAATATTTTATTCTCATCAACGTTTAAATCATATAGATTATCAATCACTATTTTCTATGATTGCTAGTTCTGTGAGAAAATCTAATCAAAGACAAATGAAGCTGCAATCTAACCAAAGACAAATGAAGCTGCAAATAATTTAAATTTTGTAACACAAAATAATGTGTGCTTCTGATTTTCCATTTACATACATTACACTTGTATAGGAGTTTAATCTCCTACATTAAATTGGAACCACTCTCTAATTATATGAGTTGGTCTAACAACTCACATACCTATAATCTCTTGTATAACTATTAATATATATTATCATATAACATTCTAACAAACCACACTAAAAATATTATATTATAACAATAATATTGAGTTGTTTGTCAACAACTTTATAGCTAACCTAAATACCTATGTCAACACTAATTTCCAACACCTCCTCTTAGTGTGAACATCGGAAGAAAGTGCATCACAATACGTGATGATCACATTTAGTAGTTCATCTTAAGGTATGAGTAGGGACATACACATCTACTCATGACAAGCAATAGTGGAACTCACCTCACTATGCTCTTTATGCTTTCATCCAAGGATAGGGACAAAGACATATACCCATGTAACCAAGGATAGGGACTGACCCATCTATCCAAGGTCTTACATCAAGTTTGGATAGAGACAAACACATCTATCCAACATCAAGGTTATGAATAGGGACACACATCTGCTCACAACAATTATGATTGGGGACACAAACATTCAATCATAATCACCAACTGTTGTGACTGGGGACACACTTCCAATCACTTACACCATCTTGTGAATGAGGACAAACACATCTATTCACAAACAACCAACATAGGTGATTGGGGACAAACACATCCAATCACTTACATAATCTTGTGAATGGAGATAAACACATCCATTCAAAAACAATCAACAATAATGATTGGGGTCACATCCAATCACTTATAAGAAAATATGGGACAAAATCAAATAGAAGCAAAATAATATCATACAAGAATCTCATCAGATAAAAAACAAAACTATAACCTGCAAGCGGTGAACTTGGTATAGCATTTATCTGAGATCAAAGCTCCATAGATCCTCCTTTGTGTGCTATACCACAACCAAATTTTGTCTAGTTCAAGCAATATCAGCTATATCTCAATCGTGACTGATAAACTCATGATCTCCCTTTGCAAAAAAAAAAATTACTAGAGGAAAATGAAATGGTATTGGTACCAATTCTGCTCTAATAAATAACAAATGCAAATCTTCAAATCTTTGTTACCTAGCTCTGATACTATGTGAGAAAGTTTAATCAAAGACAAATGAAGTTGTAAATAATTTATTTTTTGTAACACAAAATAATACGTGCTTCTGATTTTCCATTCAAATACATCACACTTATATAGGAGTTTAATCTCCTACATTGTAGGAGCCACTCCCTAATTAAATGAGTTGGTCTAATAACTCACATACCTATAATCTCTTGTATAACTATTAATATATATTATCCCATGATATTCTAACAAACCACACTAACAATTATATTAAGTTGTTTGTCAACAACTTTATAACCTAAATACCTACACGAACACTAATTTCCAACAAGTTCTTGAATGGCATTCCAATACCATACCTTCAAAATAATTACGAGACAACAAAACCCACAAATTGTGTAATTGTGGAGTGTATAGAGGAGAGGATCCCATAGTGGAGTGTAGTCCAATATTGGGGGTGGTAGTTGGGCACAATTAGCATTTTAGTGGAGCACAAAAAGTGTCATGTCAATACTTATCACCAAAAGTATTTTAGTAAATCTAAAAAAGAAAACAATAATGTGATGTCACATCAATGTGAAAAAAGTAAGACCCATAAAATTATGCACTAAGTCATGTTTATTGGTGAGTTGATGGCATATATATGAGGTGTTATTCTGCTATTACAAAAAAATAGTGTCAAAGGCCATATTCAAGCCTAGTTAGGCACTACCTTCAACTCATTTGTTAAGAGGAAGAAATTGGTCACATAGGCTGCTCTCACCAAAGTGAAGGGTTATATTTTTGGGATATGTAAGAAGGGTCACCCCAAGGGAAAAATTCCTTGCCTCCCCAAATTTCCAAATGAGGGAGACATGGGGAATTTTTCTTACCTTGATCCATTGACAACAAAAAGGGATGGGGGTTTCTCTATTGGGCCCTTCCCCTTGACCTAAAAAAAACATAACTGAAGCCCTTACAAAAATACTATTAGGGTTTGTAATAACCCACTTAACTTAAACCAAAAACTCAACTGATTTTTTTTTTCTTTTTTAATATATAAAAATATTGATTTCATATTCTTACTTATTCTTATTTATTTTTTATTCAATCACATACTCGGGTACATCTATCCAAATGGGATAGGCATCCATCCAACCGGGATGGGAATCTAACCATACAGGGTAGGCATCTATCCATATGAGACTAGGCATCTAGCCATACGAGTTAGGCATCTATCCATACAAGACTAGGCATCTAACCATACGGGTTAGGCATCTATCCATACGGGATAGGAGGTTTCATCTATCCAATCCGGGATAGGCATCTACCCAAACGAAGTAGGCATCTATTCATAAGAATAGGATATGCTCTGGCCAGAGACTTTAGACTCATCGAGACCATCCAAGTCCTGAGCCACTCTCTAAAGACTACACTCCCCTACTAGGAGTACACCGAGGTCGCCGTCCTTAGGAGTATTAAAATAATTACATAAACAAGCTTGAGTTCCACCTCAGAATTCGGCCTAAAGCCTCGGGAAGTCAAGCGAATCCATACGAGATTCCTTCTAAGTATGCATTGAATTAATTTTAACCTTTCAATTATTATTTGATTAAAAGACCAAGGAGCTTCAAGAACCAATTACTCACCCATAACCAAATCCTAATCCCCATCTCTGAATGCCTGAGTACAAGGGACAATTTCATCCCTAAACTGTCTACATACCCGTTTCGACACGGGATCAAGGAGTAAAGTATGTAGTTCTGGTTTCTAAACTATGGTTTAATGTAAACTGTATGGTGGGTACGCAACCCTTTCTAGGGTCAATTTCCCAGATAGTTTCTCTGCGGTTGCTACCCACGATGGTAGCTCTATAGAAAAAAAAGGCTCAAGATGGTCTTTTTCTTATGGCCTAAAACAACTAAGTCTTATTTCCTATTAAATACGTCACCCTTAATCTGTTATCATCCGTTGAAATCATCAAGATAAAATAAATATTAAAGATCTTCACACACATCCAAACCCTAATGGGGTTATCTAAAGTTCAACTGATCGGATGTAAATTCATTTAAAAATTAATCTTTTTAGATTATCGATCCAAGGGGGATTACTCGCCCCTTGGTTTTAACTTCCTTATGACCCTTATTACTCCCCGACGATTTGTAATAACCCACCTTGTTTAACCCAACAAAATTTGACCATTCATTTTTTTTTGTTTAATCTAATCATTTGTGTTTGATTCAATCACATACTCTGGGCATCCATCCATTAGGATTAGGCATTCATACATCCGGGATGAGCATCTAACCATATGGGTTAGGCATCTGTCCATATGGGGCAGGAGGTTTCATCTATCCAATACGGGATAGGCATCTACCCATACGGGGTAGGCATCTATCCAATTAGGATAGGAGGTGCTCTGACCAGAAACTTAGACTCATCGGGACCATTCGGGTCCTGCATCACTCACTAAGTACTACACTCCTCTAATAGGAGTGCACCGAGGTCACTGTCCTTAGGAGTAATCAAAATAACATAATACAAGCTTGAATTCCGCCTCGGAATTTGGCTTAAAGCCTCAGGAAATCAAGCGAATCCATATGGGATTCCTTCCGAGTATGCATTGAATTACTTTTTCCTTTTTATTATACTTATCTTTCAAATTAGGATTCTACTAGACCCCACCCACGAATGCTTGAGTATTAGGGACAACTCCATCCCTAGACTACCTACATACCCGTTTCGGCATGGGATCAAGGCGTAAAGTATGTAGTTCTATTTTCTACTCTATGATTTGATGTAAATTGATTAGTGGGTACGCAACCCTTTCTAGGGTCAATGTCCCAGACAGTTTCTCTGCGGTTGCTACCCACGGTGGTAGCACTTAAGCAAAGGCTCAAGATGGCCTATTTCTTGTGGCCTAAAACATCTAGATCCTAATACCTATCACAAGCATCACCCATGACCAATTGTCAATCGTCAACAATTCTTCGAGATTAAATCAATTTCATAAAAGCATTTCACTCAATCATCCCTATAGGAGTTTACTATGGTTTAACTCAGTGGATGAAAGATCATTTTAGGATTATCTTATTAGATTATCGATCCAAGGGGGATTACCCACCCCTTGGATTTTAACTTCCAAGTGCCCCTTATTACTCCCTGACGATTTATAGGGACGATGCCACAGACGTCGTTGATGTAGTTTTATTAGGCGTTAAGTGCAATAGTTCAACATGACGGCATTACCCATAAGCGTGACCCAGAGGCACTGTATATACCGAACGCTGCTAGGTTTTGGTTTTCCGACTTCCTTTATTTAATTTTCTAACTAAGAAGCTATGAAAAACATCATGCTTGGAAACAATTATGAATTGAACGTGTATATTTAGACATTGCAAAGCTTAATTAATTGAAATAACTACTCGATGAACCACGTGGAATAAAAACCATAACTAATTTATTTAATATTCAAAACTTGAAATATAACTTGCATAATAATGACAATTATGAAACTTGCATATTAATAATTAAACGTGTAACTTACATGAAGATGAAGAAAATGTAACTTTGACATCAATAAATGCAAATAATGAAGCAAGGATGGTGTAAGTTACATGCAAGGTTAAGCAATGTGTTGATTTCTACCACGAGAATAATCACTTATAAAGTCACTAGTCCCAAAAATAGCAATTAGCTTAGACATTTGGTTCAAATCATATTAATATGAATTAATTGCTTTTAATGAGTCCAAAATGCCAACTAAGTGACTCAATGAATCTTAAGTAGTTTTTATAAAATTCCAATTATAAAATTTAATACAATTTAATTTACAATTAGAAAATTGCTAAGAAAAAAATTAATTAATTATAAATTTTACTAAGGATGATTACTTTCGAATTTAATTTACTAACTTAAAAGCAATTATTAACAATTCCCAAATTGTATATATATATATATATATATATATATATAAAAAAAAAAAATTAAATAAGCGAAACTTTGTGTTTTTTTTTTAATAGTTAATTGGGGGGTGGGGGCCACGGGTCCCATCACCCCTGCGGACCTGCAAGTGTAGGCCCGCAGGGATGAGGGGACATCGTGGGCCCCTCCACTCCCCCTGCGGCCACTACCGTAACAGTGACTGCAGGGGAAGTGGAGGGTACCACTTCCCCAGCAGTTATAATAACACCGCCACTTCCTACACGCCGCCTTCGTGCATAAAGACGTTACAATTTGCTTTAACTTAATTATTTATTACCATATTTTGCATTATATATATATATAATTTTTCATTCCAGTTTATTAAATGATATAAGATGGCATATTTATATAAAAAGTGTTATTATATATTAAAAAAAGAAATAAGAATAAGAATTCATTCACGGGCATGGGAGATAATAGAGAAAACTGTTTGAGCCCCCAAAATAAATACATTGTGCTTGAAATTGAGGCAAGCAATACAACAAGAGGATTTTTTTATAAAATTTCTCTCATGACAGCAGGTTCATGGAGGAATTAATTAATTAAAGGTTTTAAGAAGATCAAAGCAACATTAAGAGAGGAAAAAAAAGAGAAATGGATTTACTCTCAGGATTTAAATAAGTTTGGGTACACATGAACAGATTTAAAATCAAAGGAAGAGATTTCCATTTGAATGATTTTCACCTAAAGAACTCGAGATTCTTACAGTAAGTTTTATTCACAGGAAAACATGATAATCTTAATTTATTTATTTTTTTAGTTGTAGTAAGTTTTACTCCTAGGAAATAAAAGAAACAAGAAAACAAGATCTGTAATTAATCTTTCTTCCCAATAAGTTTCATTCACAGGAAAACAAAATTTCTTACTGGAAAAATTAAATCATTTATTCTTGGTCACAGCATGATTTATTCACAAGAAAAAGAAAAAGAATTAAAGCAGGAATTGAGATTTTAAATTATTCCTAATAAGTTTCATTCACAAAGAAGTTAATTTATTCATACATGAGAAATCAATTTATTCACAGCATGATTTATTCACAAGAAAAAGAAAAAGAATTAAAGCAAGAATTGAGATTTGAAATTATTCCTAATAAGTTTCATTCACAGAGAAGTTAATTTATTCATACATGAGAAATCAATTTATTCACAGCAAGATTTACTCATAGGAAAGAAATGAATAAAACAAAATAACAAGATTTGAAATAAATCTTTATTCCCATTTAGTTACATTCACAGCAAAACAAATCTTCATACATGAGAAATTAATTCATTCACAACAAGATTTGCTCATAGGAAAGAAATGAACAAAACAAAATAACAAGATTTGAAATAAATCTTTATTCCCATTTAGTTACATTCATAGGAAAATAAATCTTCATACATGAGAAATTAATTCATTCACAGCAAGATTTGCGCTCATAGGAAAAAAATGAATAACACAAGAAACATGATTCAATAAAAGAGGAGAACCTGGATACTTGAAGCTTGATGTAGAATCCTCTCCAAATCTTCAAGCCTAGCCTTCCTTGATCCTTCTTTGCAAGCTTGGAAAAATTCTTCAAAAACAACTTAACAATCCCACAACGAAAAAGAGACTACCAAAGAAGCTCCTACTACTAACAAGAAGGAAACTTAGAAAATTTTCTTCAAAACATAATCAACTCCCTCTTATGAAAACTTGCATACAATATATAAGAAAAATCCCTTAATTCCACTATCTAGAGAAATTAATTAAAAATGAGATTCTTTTCCAATATTGGACTCATGCAAACATTGATTAAAATCCTAGTGGGGGAGTTACATGCAAGGTATTGAAGATTCCTCTAGAAGCTTCTAATTCCTCCTACAACATGTGCCATAATTGGGAGTGGGAAAATAAAAATAAAAATAAAATAAATAATGCCTTTTGAATTATATTCTCCAAGTGTGTGTGTGGGTCTATTATTTATTTATTTATTTATTTTTTATAATATTCATTCAATTATTTTCAATAGCTCAACCAAAAATATAATAGAATTGTATCAAATTAAAAAATGATAAAGGAGGGTTGTGACACGATTTATAGGGACAATGCCACAGACGTCATTGTTGCAGCTTTATTAGGCGTTAAGTGCAGTAGTTCAATACGACAGCATTACCCGTAAGCATGACCCAGAAGCACCATAGATACCGAATGCTGCCAGGTTTTTGTTTCCATCATCTCTTGATAAGTTATTTATCTAAGTACTTATTAAGCTTAAGCAACACTATGAAATGAAACTATTATACTACTGAAAACTTAAATAAACATTATCCTAGTGCAACCTAAAATTGAGATCATTATTGCAAAGACTTGAAAACAAACAAATTCTATGAAATGAGGAACCTCTTGAAAATGCCAACCCATTTCCTACTAGAAGATTAATATTCAAATTGTGAGGACCATTATATCTAACTTCTTGAAAATAACTTGCATGATAATAATAAATAAGTAACTTGCATAATACAATAAATGCGTAACTTGTGTAACTTGTAAAAAAATGTAACTTACATGAAAGATTAACAAATGTTCAATTTCTAAAATGAGGACAAATTATAATCAAATATTGATTTGTTTATTTGAGTAAACAATTGATTATTGAGTAAACAATTGATTAAGGGAACCAAGGAATTAGACAATTTTGATCAATATTTAACTTAAATTTGATGATGATTGCAATATAAATTAATAATTTATAATAAAATAAAAAAATGCTAATAACCCATTAAACCTTAACTATTTAGATGAGTCTGATGTACAAATTTAATTCCCTTGATTCAACAAGACTAAGGAGAGTATTAACACTAATTAATACTAATGTTCCTACAAGATAGATTATATCTTGCGACTTATCTCCAAATTTAAATGTTAATTAAATTCATCTATACTAAATACTGGCGACATAAATGTAACTCCACCTTTACTATTCTTATATATCTTTAACTATTCATAGATTGATTATTCTCAAGTGTCTTGTATACTCTATATCGTGAGTTTTAACCTTGCAAAAACAAATATATCCAACTTCTTGAATTGAGGAAAATTTAGCTAAACATTACTTCATATTTCTTGAAATACAAAAAGTGTGCAACTAAACACAAATTTACTTGGGAGGTAAATTCTTTTAACCCTTAACACTTGCACTATTTTTTGAAGTATACTAAAGGGTACTTCCATTTATTATTAATTGAGACTAAATAGTGATACTTGATAAAAAAAATAACTGGTACTATAGAATAAGTGTATCATTGATGAAGTATAATTTTCCTATCTTTTGTTTAACTAAGACAAACTAATCTATTTAATAAGAAGATTTAACCATTATATCTACATCCTAAGAAAGATTAATTTTAGATAGCAGGTTTCTTAATGTTTGATTATCTAATGAAATTCCAAAAGTGTTAATTGACTCTTTGCCTTATACAATATTTATCCCTTCAAAACCCCAGAGGGGTTTTCTTTTCCATCATGAAGGGAAGGTCGAAATTTGCAACTTAAATTCTCATCAATAGAACCCTAATAGGTGACCCTTTGGCATGAGTTAGGTTCATTAAACTTCTCTTAAAAGATTAATTACCACTTAATATAATTAATAATCAATTTTCTTATCCACTAAGGAAAACATTTTAAAGCAAAACCCCTTTTAATTAATAAATGCATTCTAATAATATAAGTTTCAACTATTAAGAAAAAAAAACATTTATAATCCCCCAAGTTATAAATTAATTCCAATAATAAGTTTGTTTGTTTTTTTCTTAAGAGAAAATTACCCAATGTTCAAATTGATTTTAATAATACAAATATACAAATTATAAGTAAATTTAAATATTAGGCTAATAAGTTATTGGTAATCAATATTTTTGTGTTTAATAAAATTTAGAAGGGTAACAGGTTAATATGAATCCTCTCCATAAAACACAACCACTTTTTTTTTCTTTAATATATATATATATATATATATATATATATATATATATATATATATATATATATATATATATATATATATATATATATATATATATATATCTTTTATGGTATAATGAATAAAACAAGAAGATTTCCATAACAAAATCAATTGAAAAATAGAAATGATTATGTCATAACTTATTAACTATTTTATAGGAAAAACAAAAACAAAAATCAATCTCATTTCCAATTTTGTGAAACCAAATCATATTTTAAAATAACTCTATTATCATTCACCAATTATTTTATAAAATAATATAAATTATATTTACATTCTATTTTGGGAAACCAAAATTACAAATTTAACATAGAAATAATTCTATTATATATATATATATAGGATTCTTAAGATAAAAGATAACCGCATTTACCAATTAATGAATCTATTGTACATTTTGCATTCACGGAAAGAGGGAGATGCCAAATAAAAGATTTGCAGTCACAAATACTATGCAAAAGGAGATGCCAGATAAAAGATTTTGCAGAGACGGAGAGGAAGCTTATTGCAAGTTATATATTTCACAGAAAGAGATTTCACTGAGACAAAGAGGAAGCTTATTGCAAGTTATATATTTCACAGAGAGAGATTTCATAGAGATTTCACAAAGACAAAGAGGAAGTATATATATATATTATTTTTGTTTGAAAAAGTTTTTGAAAGATTAAATCTTCACGATATGCTTGGGATGAAGGCAAAGAAGGTTTTCTCAAGAAGAAATCAACTAAATATATACTGTCATCTTCAGAGGGGGAGAAAATTTGTTTTATTCAACTCACAGAGAATAATGAATATAAATAAAATGTTTTCTCAAAATAGCAGTATACATTCACAGGAATGTAACACTGATCATAGAGGGGGATGAGAGGGATTTAATATTTAACCAAATTTACATTCAAAAAGGAGAAATGAATTTATTTATAGATAAAATGATTAAGGAAAAATAACTTCGATCCACAGGTGAAAAACAGAGAGATGAGATTTTCATAGAGTACTAAGATTGATTTAAAAATTTCACTCAAATGACCAAACTCACATTCCAGAGAGTTAAGTTTAATTCACAGAAAATAGTCACATAAAGAACATCATACAATCATAGACGAAAAAAAGAGTTTATTCCCAAAAAAAAAAAAAATTGCACTCTTAATAAATAAAAATATATTTCTTTTGTTTTTAAAGCAAAAAGACAACAAGAATCCGATTTTTATCTTCTTTTTTTTTTTTTCTTTTCTAAGAAAATTAAATATATAATAAAGATATGTATTACAACATTTATCCCAAATTAAATTTTAAAAAAAGAGTTTAACTTTGTTTTAAAACAAATTCTAAAAACTTTTATATAAATGAAGATCTAAAAGAAGGATAGAAGCTATATTCTTCATAATATTTTATTTATTTATTTATTTATTTATTTTTTTCACAAGAAAATTAAGGAAAGCAATAGAAGAGAACGTGGATCGACAAAGTTTGATGTTGAAACCTCTCCAAATCTCCAAGCTAGTCTTCCTTGATCCTTCCTTGCAACTTGGTGAAAATTCTTCAAAACAACTACTTAACAATTCTACAAATGAAATGTGACTACAAAAGAAATCCTACTACTTTCTACAAGAACTTGAGAACAAATTTCTTCAAAAAATAAATCAACTCCCTTTTTTCAAAAACTTGTATACATTATATAGAAAAGATCCCTCAATTCCACTATCAAGAGAATTAATTGAAAGAAATGATTCTTTTTCCTAAATTATCTTCATGCAAAATTGATTGATCACTAAATGGAGGAGTTACCTGCAAGAAAATGGAGAATGAAGATTCCCTCTAGAAGCTTCCAATTTCTCCTACGACATGTGCTAAATTAAAATATTGAGAAAATAGGAATTTTCAAAATTAATTTCATGCAAAATGATTGTTGTCATAGTGGGGGTTACACTTGACCATGCATTTGAAATTTGAATTTGAGATCCTTTCCCAAAAATATTTTCAAGCCAGACATACTTGTCATAGTGGTAGCTACATTTGATCGTGCATTTAAAATCTGATTTTGAATTCATTTCTAGAATCTTCTTATTTCTCCTACACCATGTGCTCAATTATAATATTGAGGAAATAAATAACTTCCAAATAAATTATGACCTCACGTGCAAGTCACCACTTATTAATTCTTCTTTTAAACTAATTCCACCCTTATTAAAAAAAAATTCATCTCTAACTAACATTGCTCATAATATTTATTATAATAGTAGTAGTAGTAGTGATAATAATAATAATAATAATAAGTCATATCAAGGTCCAAAAAGAGGGTTATGATAGGGTTTCTCTATTGATTATCCTATACATATTTATCAAGTATCGAGTTATTTTGATAATTACAATATCTCCACTTATTATTGAAAATTGATGATGAATCCTAATGTAACTGTTGATTAAATGTTGGGCCCACTACCCAATTGTTGTGGTTTTTCCCTTCTAGTTCCTTCCTATTTTTGGCTTGTAGTTGTTCGTTTTAGATAGATTCTAATTTTGTCTTTGTTTTCCTTTTTGTCGGGGTAAGAGGCAAATTTTGGGGGAGATAGCGTGAATTTTTTGTTTTGGTGAGAGCATTGTTCTGTAGTTGGAATTGTAAACATTTTTCTAGGATTTGAGTGAATATGCATGACTCAGTTTACTATTTCTCACTTGTTTTCAGCTAATGTAATGTCTAGATCTGCAAATCTGGATTATGCTTTCATTAGTTAAAGAATATTATTGGCTTGTGATGGACAAAGCATCTACGTGACTATTTTTCCTTTCCAGAATACAAAATTTTTCTTAGCTTTTCTTTTTATGAATACAAGTTATTGACAAATTGATAGAGAGACAAGAAAGAGATGAGAGTAGAGGTTTTCACTGCATTAATTTTGGTATCAAGGTAGTCAACAATGGTCCAAAGGGGAGTTTGTGTGAATTGGGGAGGAAGGGGTAGGAGGAATGCTAGCCTTTGTAGGAATATTAACCCAATGGAGAGGCTTTGGCATAAGCTGCTAAAATGTTTGAGAGCTTGATTTTTGCCCTCAAATTATCTACAAAAAATGTTCAAAGAATTTTAAAATTTAAAACAAAAGGATCAAGGTATAAGCTTATACTGGACAATTCATAAGGCTTCAAATTTGAACTAATACACAAGAGAGTGAAGGACAAGTTGTTGCTCGATATGTGAATGGATTGAAGTTTCAACTTCCAGATGAGCTTGCATTGCTGAAAGTATCTACGATGGATGAAGCTTATGAATATGCATTGAGAGAAGATAAGCTAAACCAAATGGGCAAATTTATAAGTAAGAAGGTTGATAACTATCAAAATAGAGGACGAGGGAGCTCGTCCAAGCCTACTAAAGAAGAAGGCCTACATGAAAATGTGAAGCCATATTTTCAAGGAAGGGGAAGCTTTCGAGGTAGAGGATGTGGACAACTACCTTTGGAGGAGCAGAAGCCCTTCAAGTGTTTTATTTGTGATGAAGCCCACAAAGCTATAGATTGCTCTCAAAACCCCAAAAGGGTGATTGTAGATCGGGAAGAAGCAAAACCTTGGTCAGAAGTAGCAGAAGCTAAGTCTAGTGAAAATCTAATGTTGAAAAGAACCTTAATATCTAGAGACAAGGAAGCTCCCAAAGCTAATTGGAAGAGGAAAAGTGTCTTCCAAATAAAATGCAAATGTAAGGACAAGGTATATAAGGTTATCATAGATGTTGGATCTATTGATAATTTGAGTACATAAATATTTGACAAATTACAACTTGCCTATGTTCAAAAAATCTAACCCCTACCAGATTTCTTGGTTAAAGAAAGATCAAAGTGTGCTAGTGGCTAAATCTTGTCTTGTACCATTCAAAATTGGCTCTTATGTGGATGAAGTGCTCTGTGATATAGTGCCAATGGATACATGTCTTTTGTTGTTGAGCATGCCTTGGAGGTATGACCGATATGTTTTCAATCAACGTCGAGATAATACTTATGAAATTGAACATAAAGAAAGAAAACACTTTTAAACCATTGAAGGAAGATGATGCATTTGAAGTGCTAGTCTTATCTCTTATTTCATCTAGCTATAAGAAATTTTGTAATGAGATAAAGGGATCAACTTGTTATTTATTATGCCCAATAGAAGCAAGGGAGCCTTGTAAGATCCAACCCCCTCTAGAGATGCAAAAGTTGTTAAAAGAATATTCTAGTATAACTCCAATAGAGCTGCCAACTAGTTTATCTCCTTCACAAGGTATTCACACCATATTAATTTAATATTGGGTCCAATTATCTCCAAAAAAAATGAAGAAAGGAGAAGACAGATTTGTGAGTTGTTAGAAAGGGGATCATAAGGGAGAGCAGGAGTCCTTGTGCCGCACCTGCTTTACCTTCACCTAAAAAGAGAGGAAAATGAACAATGTGTGTGGACTCTAGAGCCATCAACAAGATCATGGTGAAGTATTGATACCCCCTTCCTAGAATGGATGACATGTTAGATTGTTTGGCAAGTGCTAAGATTTTTTTCCAGGGTTGATTTGAGAAATGGCTGCCATCAAATTCGAATTTGAGAAGGGGATGAATGGAAGACATCCTTCAAGGTTGAGGATGGGTTATATGAATGGTTAGTGATGCCTTTTGGAATGTCTAATGCCCCTGTCAATTTTATGTGAACCATGAACAAGGTATTTAGATCTTACATTGGAAAATTTGATATAATATATTTTGAAGATATTCTAAGTTTCAGCAAAAGCACGCAAGAACATTTGAAACACCTTCAAATTGTTTTTGATACTCTTATAAGAGAGAGGTTATCTATAAATCTTGAAAAAGTGAGTGTTGTACAGACAAGTTGGTTTTCCTTGGAAATGTGATTTCAACGGGAGTAAGCATGGATCTTGAAAAGGTTAAGGTTATACTTGAAAGGCCTACCCCTCAAAGTATCACAAAAATGAAGAGTTTTCATGGGTTAGTATACTTCTATAAGAGGTTTATTAGAAATTTTAGTAGAGTAAGTGCTCCCTTGACTGATTGTACTAAAGCAAAGTCTCAAGCCCCTATACTTGCCTTACAAGACTTTGAGAAAAATTTTACCATCGAGAATGACACTTCTGCAATAGCCATTGGGTGTGTTGAGTCAAGAGATCAGCCAATTGCCTAAATTGGTGAGAAACTAAATGATGCTACGGTACTTATGATAAAGAATTATATGCTATTGTTCAAGCTTTGAAATAATGGAGGCACTACTTGCTGCATATAGAATTCATCTTGTTGACAAACAACCAAGTTCTGAAATATATCAATTCTCAACCCAAATTGTCGCATAAACATGCCAAATGGGTCTGCTTGTAGAATTTACATTTATTGTTCAACATTGGAGTGGTAAAACTAATGTAGTGGCTAATGCTTTAAGTAGAAGACCCTAACTACTCGTCTCAATGACCAATGAGATTGTTGGGTTTGAGGAAATGAAAGGGGAATATGCCAATGATCCTTGTTTCAGCAAAGTTTCCACTGCCCTCAATAGTCTTGCTGCTGCAAGGACTAAATTGTTCGAAGTTTACTTGTTGGTAAGTAAGTGTCAAAACTTACAGCTTGGTAAGTGAGAAATTTTTTGGCCTCAATTACAGAAGGTCATGAATAAGTTTGTTTCTACATGTAAAGTTTGTCAAGTTTTGAAAGGAGGACAACAAAACATAGGTTTATACAAACCTTTACCTGTTCCTGAAGGACTATGTGTTGATATCTCTGTGGATTTCCTATTGGGATTACCTTGTACTTAGCAAGGAAATGATCCTATTTTTGTTGTTGTAGATCAATTCTGAAAGATGGCCCATTTTATTCCAAAAAGGCTACACATGCAAGTAAGGTTGTTGTCTTGTTCTTTAAAGAAATAGTCAGCTTACATGGATTGCCCAAAACCATTACTAGTGATTGGGATCTAAAGTTTTTGAGTCATTTTTGGAGGACTTTGTGGAGGAATCTCGATAGTAAAATGTGGCATAGTTCAGCCTATCACCCTCAAATAGATGGGAAAACCGAGGTGGTAAACAGGACATTAGGTAATTTGCTTCAATGTTTAGTTGGTGAGAATCCAAGGTAGTGGGGTTTCATTTTGGCACAAGCTGAGTTTGCTTTTAACTCAAGCATCAGTAGGTCTATTGGTAAGTCTCCTTTCCAAGTTGTTTTGGGAAGCAATCCTAAGGGTTAACTCTGCAGATAATAGCATCAGTTCTAGATTATGTTCTAATAACATGCTTTACACTGTATGAGTTTTCTTTTCAAAATGTCTCTCCATTGAAAATCCTAGTTATTTTATCACGTACTTATGTAGATGTCACCATACACATTACATTAATATACACTTAAAAATTAAAATTCAGCTCCCCCAGATGCAGAACATTAAGTGTTATTGGAATGAAATTGTCATATCCACCTGTCCTATGATTTAAGTAGAACACATGAATGACTTCATCTTTAAAATTGCCCAGGCACATAAAAGTCTGGTTAAGTCAAAACTTTCTTGTTACTTAAGATAATTTGTTTTTAAAAACATCTGAAGAAAACTGTACAAGATTTGCAAGCTATGCACAGGGGCACAACCTCCGTGTATATGGATGGGAACCATCACACGAGAGAAATGCCCACTTTGTGGTAAAAAGACACGCCCCAGGATGCTGAAACAAAGGGTAGCAGATAATGAGTTGGATAAGTTAGTAGCGACATAGTAAACAATTGATAGCAATGATCCAACGTCTGAGGGTGCAACAATGACACAATAGAAACAAAACAATTAATTTTAACATGTGACAAAAATAACTTAGCCACATACCAAATGCCTTGGAGCACTATCAATTACTTCTGCTGGCTGATCAGACCCTATGCTGCCTACACACGCCCCTTTACAACTCAAATATTTCTGCAGACTGCAATTAAAATTGTCAGTAAAAACTAAAACATATTAACACATGCATATTCCACACTTAATGCCAGATCTCAAGGACAGTTACAAACAAGAAAAATAGTTTGAATATTCCCCATTCTTCATGAGATAAGAATCCAAATATGTAATTTTAAGTACCTTCAAAGTATTCAACACTCAGCATGCATACTTAAAAATCATTTTCAAACAGGAACAGCAAGCACCTGAGAAGGCAGATTCATACGCTGGGAAAAATACCAAATCTAATTATTAAAGATTGTTCATTTGAGATGCTTTTGCATACAAAAGCTGCAGAGACCTTCAATGCTTCAACGACTGTTGAGGTTAGTTACTAATAATTGTGATGAATCTAGAGTTAGGAAAATACCAATAGAGTGGTACCTAATCAGATCAAATAACCATATCCCAAGGCATAGGAATAGTGAAATAGAATATACAGATTTTGAACTTGAATGCATACCAATTGTTGACAAGAAATAGTAGACCAGAGATCTATGATAGTTATATGTTAAGTTGTGTTTTACCTTAGTGTGATTGATAAGGAAGAGAATCGGAACATTTGTGGTGGACTATAGAATACACGGAAAAATAAATCGTACACCATTCATACATATATCAAAATCCTATTAACTTCATATCTTCATTGCTCATAAATATAATACACCATCATAAGTCTATTACACATTCATCCATACATTTGCCTTTCCATTACAGTTCATCAACTCAACACTTTTATCTCTTTCTTCTTCATATGTACATATCTCTATCTTCTCTATATTTATGGTATTTCTCTGTCTCCTATATATGTCTTCTACGTCTCTATCTTCTATTACATTTCCTTGCGTGGCACATATATACTCAAAATTCCATATAGGGACATGTCTGATGTCCCCATTCACATTTCTTCATTGTTGTGCCTCTTTGGAGTTGCTGTAAGCCGTCTGTATGTGGTAATTTTGTTTCTCTATTTTACTCAAGGATATGCTCTTTTGCTGCCAATCTTTGGCACCCTTATGTGTTTTCACCATTGGCCTCCATTAGGCCGCTTGTCTCTGTCCTGCCAACACCGTTCAAGCTTGAAATGCTTCTCATGTAATCAATGCCCATGTATGTCAAGTTCAGTTCAAAATCATTTTTCTAGGGAATGTTGAAATTAGTATGCACATTTTCCAACCTCAATTTGTACCAGAATAACCTTATAGAATAGCTGAAATATTGATAATCATGTAGATCTCGTAGTTATAAGGAGATGATTAGGAATGTGTGATGCAAATATGCATAAGTCGGTGCAAGACCAAAAATAATAACTTATATAAATATGTAGGATTGTATTAAGATGTATTCACAAATCAACTCATCACCAAGTTGCATATTCTGCAAGTATGTTAAAAACAAGCCTGCCATATTAGCTGGTAATATAGTTAATAGTTCTACAAACACTTCCTAGATACTAGCAGTAAATTGTGGAAAATGATTGCCAAGGTACAATCAAAGATATTGAAATTGATTAGGATGATAGCAAGTTGGATGACATAATGCCAAATGGAAATAGCTAGGGTTGATAGTGGTGAATTTTTAATGACAAATAATTTTTTTTATAATGGCTAATTGTGAGCAATAATAGTTGTAATTACTTGTCATTAGTGGCCTAGAGACTATCTATAAGCTAGTTAACAAATCCACAAACAATTCCCACATTCATGATTTCAAAGCCTCCAATAGGAGCTGATACTAAAAGCACAATAATTCAATGTTCCATTTGTTAAAGTTTGGATCAGATTAGATATGTGAGTAGTTTTAATTTATTTCTAATGCTTGGTTCACAACTAAACTATATGACAATGAACTCTATGTGCAGGTTGCTTCTTATATGAAGAGAACACAACTTAATTCATAAAGTATTTGCAGGACTGTAAATGAAGGAGATCGATCTCTAATGGCTTGCACTTTCGATTTCTGTACGTTCCTATTAGAATCAAACTCCATCATAATATATATCTCACGGTATAGGCATGTCAATGAATAGACATGCCTCTACGTACGTGGAGACATGTCGATGAATAGACATGCCTCCACATACGTGGAGACATGTCTCTTCATTGAGATGCCTCTCAACATACCGAAACAATTAACCGATTTGCAAGACAACGATTCTCATAATCGTTTGTTATCAACTAACAGAGTTAACGATTCTCATAATCGTTGGTTATTATTGTTATCTGCAAGTAATGATTCACGTAATCGTTTTGGTAAGGAGATCGACTATAGTCGATATACACAGCGATAAATGATATCGAACTATTTAATGTGGAGAATCGATTTATATTGATCATTCCATTTGATCAATATAATCAATATTTATGATTATATAGATACGGTGCTCATATTCAATTTGGTATAAACAATGTGATTAATATAAATCGATATTACTTATAGATTTAACATGAATTTAATCTCAAAGATTTATCAACAGCATAATTAATGATTTAAAATTTCAATTATAAATTATGTGTATATAAATATTCATATATATAATAATAATAAGAACACTTATTATTATTACATATATTAATATGTATATATTCATATCAATAAATCATTAATCATACTGATGATATAATCAGCATTACTTATACATATGATTTTATGAGATTACTCCGACTGAAGCTATAAATCATCAACACCATTGGGTCTCGAGATGGGGGACTGAAGGCCTAGACTTGGGGATGATAGAGGGATAGTGGTGCAAATATATATTTTACTTAAAAAAATAGTTATAAAAAAATATACAAGGAATAACCTATGTTACCCAGGGATGCGTCCCCAGGCGTAAATCCCCCATCCCCATCTCAGGGACGTTCCTGGAAACTTGGGGATGACAATGATTCTCAAAGGGGATGTCTCCCTGTCCCAAATATAGTTGGGGATGTCTGTGACGTCCCCTAACCGCCCTGGGGATGGCAAGTCGTCCCCCTTTTCCCAACACATTTTAAAAAAAAAAGACTCAAATGCTCTAAAAAAAACAATTTTTAATATTATCATAGATCTGTAAAACTGGATTTTCACTAATATGATGGGTAAACATGTTTGAATCACTTCCAAAAGCACTTAGAAATAATGAGCAGCAGCCTGGTAATAAATTTTACAAACACTCAGAACTAGGTAGTGTGTAAAAAAGTGGTTGCAAGTCTGCAATAATGGATTTTTCACTACTATGGAAGGTAAACAGGTCTGAATCATAGCCAAAAGCACTCAAAAATATGAATAACAGCTTGGTTATGAATTACACAAACACCCAAAGCTTGGTAGTGCATAAAGAAGTGGTTGTAGGTCATAAAAGTAATGGAATACTATCAAAATATCCTCCAACAAGAAAGAAACAATGAATTACATGCAAACAAGTGCTGTCATATTGACAATGAATTTTCAATTATGGATGCGTATTGAGTATTGACAATGAATTCTGAATTATGAATGCATATTGAGTATTGACAATGAATTCTAAACACAAATGTGATATGTTAAGGTTTTATAATGTACATATACATGCTTTATCCATGTTTTCATATGAATATAATGCATATATACATGCTTTATCTATTTTCCAAATGAACATTTATAATTTTCCTATATATTTTAAAATTTCCCTATATTTTATATAGCCTTCCCCTTTTCTGTCCCCTTGCCTTCCCCAAAATTGGCCAAAAAATTTGCTGTCCCAGAAACTCGTCCTGCTGTCCCCTGCCATCCCTGTCCTAGAAACTTGGGGTAACACAAGAAATAACATATGAAACTTTGAAATACTTAAAGATATTTGATATTGTATTGAACGAACAATGAAAATGTTGAACATCCATATGTTATACTATATTCAAAATTTGAAAATGGTGATTACATTAAAAAATACAATTGGCCAATCACCAAATGCCTTAAATCATCACTCATCCCCAAAATTCACATTGAACACCTCATCACTAGAACTACGAGACTCCTCAGGTTCAAGATTCTCCAAAGCAATGCCAACTGACCTTGTCTAGGATACATCTTCATTAACCTTTGTTGGCTCCTTTGGCTCTACATCCCCATCAAGATGTTGGATTCTCCTTGTACATAGACAGACTTCTTTGCTCTCCTAGAGGTAAGTCAGTTCCTCTTAACAAAGTGGATAAAACTATATATAAACAAGTTTCTCTCAGCAGCAAAAGAACTAGAAACGTTAAACAATAGATGAGTGCCTAGTGTGGTAGTCAAGGAATTAGGCCCATGCATAGTCCACTATAGAATTGGATCCACTTGTGCCATGGTATCCCTATCTATCTTGGCCTCTTCTATATATCCCCTAAGAGGAAATTGTACAATCAGTTTGAATGATGTTGGCTTGTGTAAAATCATACATCTTTTGAATGGCCTTCATGAACCTTGCCTTCAACTCATCATCTTGTATAGGTGTAATTATGTCCACCCTTTTCACATACCACTTCAAGGTCAATGGAGAGGCAGCCATGTGTAAGAGTGTTGCGCATCTCCCATCAACAATGAATGATTAGCCGAATGTGCTCAATATAAAACACTACTGTGAGGTCTTTCTCTTCTACAATAGCCTTCATTTGGCCAAGCATACTGTCAATGCACTCATATACCTCCCCAAGATTAGGTGTATTTGCATTCCCATATCTAATAATTGTGAAAATTGGAGTACTGATAATAATGTATTTTGTATCAGTCCAAAAAGTATCACTCTTCACCACCTCCACCATCCTCTCCTACTCTAACTTAGAAGTGAGCCATTGATTCCACTTTTTGTCATGACCATTAGTTGCAATGCCTCTTGCAACTCAAGCACCCTCTCCAAGAGGATTAAGTATGATGCATATCTAGTCTCCATAGAATTCAAAAATTCCTTAGAAAGGTCCTTATGATTGCATGTTAAGTACAATGGTTACAGATAAACATCTACACATCTCTAGCATCATTGGCCACATCATTAATCCATGTAATTTTGCCCATGTCCTTGAGTACATTATTCATGGCATGCACACAACATGGAGTCCACCAAATACACCTATAGATTGCCTTTATAAATTTTTCTACAGCTTGACACAGATGTGCAACATTGGTCACTATTTGCACCACATTCTCTAGCACAATCTCTTTAATAGTATCTCTAAGTATTTGTAATTGAAAATCAGCATCCTTGTGATGCTCTGAATAATCAATAGCCCTAAGTAAGGGCCCTTTGTACATATGACCATGATGTTGATGAGTGGACGATGCTTAAAATTTGTTCACCCATCCATAATTATGCTTCATCGATTAGTGACCCAAGTAGCATTTATTTTCTCGATTAGAATATTAATCTTGGAATAGTTCTCATTAAAGATTGTTGTTCTCAATCTTTTCTCCTCTGGTGGCACAACTGATAGTCTTGCTCTAATTATTTTTGCCACAGCTTCCTTATAATAAGGAGAGCAAGCCACATGGAATGGAATGCCATTGGCAAAGAAGCATTCGCCAATGGAATCATCTGCCTCATCTCTGTTTTAAACATTGAATAACTCTACCACAGTGTTTGCAACAATAGTGGTCATTCTATGTTTCCCATTAAACTTTGTTGCACGTACTATGCTGCCATGTTTGCCTTTGATTTTTTTTTGTTTTGAATGTGTGTTGCAATGGTTTTGAGATGAAAAGTTAAGTGCAGATATTAAAGTAACTTGCAGCAAATAAACAACTCAGAAATATAACATGATTTAGAAATACATGTAGCAGAAAATTCCAGATTTCATTTCTAATCTGAAATACAAAATCTCCTCAAATGTAAGGGCAACCTGTTGATGTGTTTTTTAGCACCTTGAACATAGAATAGAATATAGAGTATCCTACCCTCTCTTGAACAAGGAAACCTCACATGCTAAATAATATGATCAAGTGAGACAGCTCCAAGGTTTACAATGCGAACAATTGACTTTATGCTTGGGATAGACTCAATGAATATGATGTGATTTTGCTGGAATCACAAGGGAACTTATGTTTATGAACTCAACTGGAACGGGAATCTAAACTAACTCACTTGAAAGAAATAAAATGCAAAAGGAGACAAGGGTTAAGAAAGCCTATGCTAATCCTAAGAATGTAAGAGATGACTATCGACTCAGTGCAACCAAACCAAGTTTTGCTTCACCATGAGGAAACAACTACACAAAGATGGTGCAATCTCCTAAGGCTAAGAGAATGATTTCCATATCACCTACGCATACCAATGTTACGAACAATGAGCATACAGCAATTGAAGTTGAGCTTTTAATCAAGTTCAATCTAACCACACACTGCAATTTGCAATCAACAAACTCCAAGTTGTATGAACATTAGGTTTCACATTCATCAACAATAAAATCTTCCATTCATCTAACATATCTAAACTTTGAGAAGTAAAGACCATGCAACATTTTGAAATAGCACACCAAATCCACCATAACTTCAATGAAGAAAGTATGTTTATTGCAACAAGCCTTGGCAACAATCTCCTTTCCTCCTACTCTACTCTACCTCTAACTGCTACTAATTGTCTGGCTATTAACTATTAACCATTACAAATGAGAGAACTAAGCCTTATATAGAGGTCTCATTACAATTCGAAGGCTCAGATTGATTCAAGATCAATGGCCAAGATTACAAGATAAAACCCTAATTAGGGTTAGTTACAACTAACTCCATTTGACCAATGATAAAATAACATTTTGATGGACACATATCCTTTGAATGTGCACCAATTAGGAATGAGGTTAGGTATGTGAAACAATATTTGATGAATTGCCATGTGTTGCTTGCTTCACTTTTGAATGAGTCAAGTTCAATGAACTTGGACATGTTGACTCGTCGCAACTTGAGTGGTTAAAGATTAATAGAATGTCACCTCAACTTACACCATGTAGATCATCACAAAGTGTGTGGTTGAACAATATCTCTTGATACTCAACATTATCCAGTTGCTCAATGTGATGAAGATGTTGGGACATATTCCCAAATTGTATCATATTTGATCAAGCATCTAAAATTGCTTAACTCTTAAATTTTTTGCTTGATCACATTGTTAGCCGCATTATTGTATACGGAATAAGAATAGTTAATTAAGTCGTAATTGGGTTTGTTAGTTGGCAACCGAGGGGTGGCAGTTGCGGTGCGACGGTTGGCGCTCGCACCCCCTCGGTATCTTTATATACTCCTGATTGTAACTTGTGAAGGACACGAATTATGAATGGAATAACATATCTGATACTTGTCTGATATCTATGGCATTATTCTGCATTACGTACTTTATACTTTAAGTATTCACCTGAGAGGGCAAACATTTGGCGCCGTTGCCTAGACGTACTCGAGAACAGAAGACACGGATGGTGCACAGACACAATGGGCCTACCCGTTGGTGAAATAAACCCAGAGGCCGACGACGCGCGGACAGAACTTTACACAGGAGAAGACACGGCAACGAGAGAATTTTCAATTCTACTCTAGGTAGCCATCCAGACCTACGTCCGACGAGAGGCGGCGGAGGCAGAAATCCCACCAAGTGCCGTGTGGACAGCTCTGGAGGTTAGCCCGGCAGTAAACCGGTTGATGAACCACCTCCCCTGGTTGCTTGCACAGGCATCGCTGGCATAACAGGCTCACCTGGAGGAGATTGCCCAGGAAGAGCGACGCCAACAGATCCTTCGACACTACGAAGAAAACAGCCGACGGGAAACGGAACAGGATGGCGCCAAGCCAGGAGGGAATTGAACCTTGAACTTTTTATTTTCAAATAAAAGTGTCATTGACACAAGTTGTATTTGAGAAGATGAATTAATAAAGACATGTTTTGATTTATGTATTGTGAGTTATGGAAATGTGCGACAATTAATGCCAAACCTATTGAATAAAGATAGAAATAAAAAAGCAGAAACGGACAAGTGGGAGGCCGCACAGAGGGCCTTGATTCTGGAGCAGCAAGTAGAACGTAGACGGAGGCTGAGGCAACTTGTCGAAGGACGACCTGCCGAAGGGGGGCCCGAGGGGAACCAAGGAGGTGTCACAGAGGGTGCAGAGGCCAACGGAAATTTCTACGCGTCGCCAGATCATCGTAGGACGCAGAGCCATGAAGAGTTTCTGGAAGAAACAAGGCTACGGCGAAATCTAGTCGAGGAGACTCGGGATCAGTTTAGAAACTTATCCCTTACGCCACGAAGTGAAGATCACCAACGGGAACTAGGAGTGGGCGCGTGTGAGATCAAAGGGGAGGGCAACCGTACAGGTGTAGGTGCCACACACGATAGACAAAACACCGTACCTCCAATCGCCCACGTAGGAGACTGAAGGAATTGTTGGGTAAAATGGAAAGCCAACCGGCTGAGGGCCTGAAAAAACGATGGTTCGTTGAAGGATTGAAATCCTCCCTATGGAAAAAAATGAAAATTGTACCCCCGACGTCATATGACGATGCCTATAATAGGGCAATGGACCTAGAGAGCGAATACAAAACATCAAGGAAGAAGAAAAGTAATAAATATTCATCTGACAATGATGAAGATTTTGACGGGGAAAGCAGTAGCGGTGGCAAAACGAGCAAAAAGGTGCACACTCTCCAAAAGGACATGGAACGAATGTTGAAAGAATTCAAAGCCATGAAAGGGAGTACAAGTAAGACGGAAGAAAATGACGTGTGGTGTACCGACTGTAGGAGTGACGGACACACCAAGGGGTCTTGCCCCAAGAAGGCTTTCTACGACATTTGTCAGACTGCGGGACATTTGACAAAGGAATGTCCCTACAATATGAAAACCAGGAACCAACAAGTTCTCTTCACGCAAGAGCAGCCGGCCGTCGGAACTTCGCAAACCGCCAACAATAATGCATCACCTGGCGGATACCGGAACAACCGGCGAGGGGGGAGGACCAATAATAATAATAGGAGCCGAATCCAATATGATGCAAAGGGACGGCCAATGATCCAGGGCCGAGCCTGCAATCAATGGGGCCACTTTGCCAGGGAATGCACCTCAGAAGAAACTCCACAAAAACTATGCAAATGGTGTGGACCTGGAGACCACGATGATGGAACTTGCCCAAAGTCGGGAGTGAACCTGCTCAACATCAACAGGACGGAGGAATGGGTATTGGCAATCACACGGTCACAGGCAAAGAAGGCCACATACCCGGACCCTCGCACGGAGAAGTAGCGGGCGCTGGAGGCCAAGGCTGAAGTGGCAAAGGAAATGTTGGCACAAGGGAGCACCCAGGAAGCGGTAAGTACTTCCCGATCTAAGGCGGAGGAAAATATCCTGAAGCAAATGCTGCAGATTGAAGTGCCGATGAAAATGAAGGACCTCTTGGAAACGATGTCGCAATTACGTGCGGCACTCCTACGTACGATCCAAGTAACTCCGCACAGTTAAGCGACCCGGAATACGGATGGTTCCGGCAGAACACCTACAGACCCATTAGTCCTGACACTATACAGTGGCCGGCACCCGGCGGTGGTAGAAATGGGAATACTGGGCACCATTCTGACTGACACTATCGTCGACGGCGGGGCCGGAGTGAATGTGCTTCCGGAAGAAACCTGGAAGCAGCTTGGCAAGCCGACACTATGGCCGTCAACCTTCAACTTACTGGGAGCGGATCAACATGGTATCAAACCCCTTGGAACGCTCATGGCGCAACAAGTGACCATCGGGACACAACCATTTGTCCTCGACTTCGTGGTGATTCCACTAGCCAAGAAAGGATACGATGCCATTCTGGGCAGAGGGTGGTTGGTGGCAGCCAGAGTGAATCACAACTGGAAGCGTAACACATTGTCAATGGAGAAAGCCGGAAGAAAATTTGTTATCGACCTAAAAACACAACTTGTGAGTGAAGAACTCGTGTCAGAGTCAGAATCAGACGGCCAAGGTGGAGTTGACGGAGGAAAGTACGGAAGGGAACCGAACGAGGAAGGCGTTCTCGGAATCCAAGGATGTTCTGAGGACGAGACCGATTCCCTTAATGGGCTCTTCCACTGGCAAATGGAGGACTACGAGCTGCTGTATGGGTGTAACATGTTGCAGGTTGACGAGGATCGGGACAAGAATGAATTTCCACCAGCGTACGAGGAATACACCGAAGGGGATGCCCCGGTCAACGAAGTACCAGCACACAGGTTTGACATGACAAAACCAATCTGGTATGAAGAGTCCGTAAAACCTACAAATCTCGGCACGAAAGCAGAGCCAAGGAACATCCTGGTTGGCGACAACTGGAATCCAGTCCTGAAAGTCGCCGCGTTTAAAATATTCATGGAATACAAGGATGTATTCGCTTGGACGTATAAGGACCTCAAAGGGGTGCCGCCAGAACTATGCGTACACCAAATTTCACTCGTACCTGGGGTCGTACCTGTACGGAAGAGGCCATATAGAATGAATAAAAACTATGCGGCGAGAGTGAATGATGAAATTGAACGTATGCTCGAAGCCGGGATTATTTTTAAAGTGCAGACCAGCAAGTGGGTGTCGCCCATAGTGATATCCCTTAAAAAGGAGGCAAACCAGATCCGAATCTGCGTGGATTTCAGATGCTTTAACGCAGTCACCATAAAAGACCTGTTTCCAATACCATTTACGGATAGCATCTTGGAAGAAGTGGCCAGTCATGAAATTTATTCATTCATAGATGGATTTTCTGGGTATAACCAGATATCCATCGCCGAAGAAGACAAATTAAAAACCACCTTCATAGTGGAGGATGGCGTGTACGCATATAATCGAATGTCGTTCGGATTATGCAACGCACTAGCAACCTTTCAACGGATAATCCTTCACATATTTGAAAAGATGTCAGTAGGGAACTTCAGGGCGTTCCTTGACGACTGGTCCATCTACAGTAACCAAGATACACATTTGGCCGCACTTGGCGAATGCATGGAGAGATGCAGGTGAGCTCGCCTAGCACTCAACCCCAAAAAATGCAGATTCATGGTGCCTCAAGGGAAGCTGTTAGGACACATAGTGTGTAAGGCTGGACTCAAGCCTGACCTAGACAAGATTCGGGTGATAGTGGAAATGGAGGCACCGACAGATGTCACGGGAGTCAAATCCTTCCTAGGACACATAGGGTATTACAGGCGATTTATCAAAAATTTTGCTCGAGTATCCTGCCCTCTGGACAAGCTGACAAGGAAAGGTGAACGGTATACATGGGGGATGGCTCAGGAGGAGGCCTTCCAAGAACTGAAGTCACGGTTGGTGGGTGCGCCAATCCTAACATATCCTGACTGGGACAAAGAGTTCCACATACACGTTGATGCATCCAACTTTGCCATAGGGGCCACACTGGCGTAGGTTGGCGACCACGGGCTAGATCACCCGGTCTACTTTGCAAGCAGACTCCTGTCGAAGGCAAAGAAAAATTATAGCACCACAAAAAGGGAAGCCCTCGGGATGGTGTACTCCGTCCAGAAATTTCGACATTACTTGCTTGCCACCCTGTTCACATTTTATGTGGACCACCAGGCTTTAATGTATCTGGTAAACAAGCCAATTATCCAAGGACGAATCAGCCGATGGCTGCTATTGCTGCAGGAATTTACATTCAACATTATAGTAAGACCTGGGAAGAGCCATGCGATAGCTGACCAGCTGTCGAGAATCCAGTCAGGAGAACCAGCCGAAGGAGTGAATGAAGATTTTCCAGACGCTCACTTATTTCACATCGCGGTTCTCCCCGCCTGGTACGCAAGCGTGGGGGAGTACTTGTCGACATCACGGTTCCCAAGGGAGATGCCACCAGGAGAAAGAAGGAAACTGGTACTGAGGAGCGGGACATTCCAACTCATTAATGGCCTCTTGTATAAAATGGGGCCCTATCAGATCCTACGGCGATGCGTCCTAGAAGAGGAAATTTCGGGCATCCTAAGGGAAGCACATGAAGGGCTCGCAGGTGGACACATGAGGCCCGACACCACGGCGAGGAAAGTTCTATTGGCAGGACTATGGTGGCCGACACTACATAACGACGCCAGGGAGTGGGTAACAAGCTATGATACATGCCAACGGGCCGGACGGCCATTAAAAAGGGATTTTATGCCCCTCAACCCATCGAATGCCCAGGAACTGTTTGAGAGATGGGGATTGGATTTCGTCGGACCATTAAAACTAAGTAGAGCCCGACAATGCAGATACATTGTAGTGGCAACAGAATACTTGACCAAGTGGGTGGAGGCACGGGCCTTAACCGACAATTCGGCGGTCAATATAGCAAAATTCATCCATGAACACATCATTACGCGGTATGGGATTCCAATCCAACTGATGAGTGACAGAGGAGGCCATTTTGTAAATCACATAATCCGATTGCTAACAACGGAGTTTAAAATCTTCCACTCCTTATCAAGCCCCTACTATCCACGGGCGAACGGGCAGGCCGAGGCGACCAATAAAATAATCATGTCGGTGATATATAAGTCTTGCGGAGTGGAGAAGGATGACTGGGAGGAGCGCCTACCGTCAGTACTTTGGGCATACCGAACAACTTACAAGGTAACTACTGGACAAACTCCCTTCCAGCTAATGTATGGACAAGAAGCCGTGGTGCCAGTTGAATTCATGGTGCCGAGTCTCCGGATCGCCATCGATAATCGACTTGGCGACATGGAAAGCCTGAGGGAGAGACTGTATGCTTTGAACAAATTGGACGAACGAAGGATGATGGCTCAATGGGCGACAGAGACAGCCCAGCAAAGACGGAAGGTTTGGTACGACAAGCATCTCCGGCGAATGAAGTTTACTCCTGGGCAGTTGGTGTTGAAATTCAACGGAAGGAACGAAATCAAACCTGGGAAATTCAAAGTGCGTTGGCTAGGACCCTTCAAGGTACGTGGGGTCAATACCAACGGGACAATTAAGTTGTGGACGCTGGACGGGGAAGAGATACCACATGTCGTCAACAGGTCGAAATTAAAAATTTACCACGAACGGAGGGAGCCCGAACCATGACGGATGCTTAAAAGACTTAAAAAACATAAATAAATAAATAAAAAAATAAAAAAATAAAAAAATAAAATAAAATAAAAAATAAATAAATAAAGAGAACAAAAAAAAAAAAAAAAGTGGGCCCACCGTACTGTGGAACCACCGACTATGGGACCACCGTACAGTGGAACCACCGACGGTGGATGCCACCGTGCGGTGGTCACCGCACACCACACATAAAAGCCCGCACAGTCCCGCGGAAACAAATAAAAGCCCACACAGCCGAGGGGGAAAGAAGGAAAAAAAATGACAGCCACGAGGGGAAGAACGACGCCACGCCGCACAGCCGCAGCTGCATAGCCCACACGCACAGCCGCAGCCACACAGCCCGCAGCCCATATACGCGCACCCGCACAACCCGCAGCCGCACAGCTGCAGCAGCACACACGCAGCCGCACAGCCCGCACACGCATAGCCCGCACACACGCAGCCGGCACAAGCCCGCACAGATACACGCACCAAGCCGCACAAGTCTGTGTTGCTACTTGTTGTGAGGTTTTCACACATCGCCCCATTGCAAATGGGGACCCATGTTTTTTGCTCGTTTTCGCTTTGCTTTTTAGGGTTTTGGTTTGAATCCAGTCGGTTTTGGGAGCTTTTAGAATTTCCTTTTCTAGAATGCAAATTTTGAATGAAATGAATTCGCTAGAATGGTCTATTTTCAATTGGAATTTTGAATGCAGAGCTTAAATTTGTCTAAGTGTTGAAGATGAAATGTGAATTTTTGTCCAATTGAATATTTTTGACCAAATTTTGACATTTTTTATTTTTGATCCTAGGCATCTCTAATGATTTGTTTTCGCCTTGTGAAGTGTTAAAATGTGTAAAATCATGTTATTTTGGCCTGTAGGAGCAAAATCGCTCCTGTCCCTCAGTGAAGGACGGGAGCTCGTTCTCAAATATTTTACTATTCCTGCAGGGTCAAGATGAATTACGAATTGGAAGTGATGGAGAAAGGCGAGATCTTTCCATTGAATATAAATTGAAGATTTTCATGAACACAGAAATGCCTCCAAGGGAAAAATCGCTCCTGTCCCTCAGTGAAGGACCGGAGCTACAAATCCAATTTTGCTTTGTCCTTGCAGGATTTTAACGTCTTGACGATGTGAAAAGGTCCAAAGAGGTATATTTTATCAAATGAATATAACTTGAAGTGCTGTCGGGGAGATCAACAGGATAACAAGTCCGGCTTGAGTAAGGTCCTGATCCTGAAATTTGGCTAAGTCTGGAATGTCCTGACCCTGAAATTTGACTAAGTCTGGAAACTGAAAAAACCTCCAAAAACTAGATTTTGCAATATAACTCCTGGAGGTCTGAAACCACTCTCAAACATCCTGAAAGTATATATGGAATATAACTTAAAGTATATCTTTCTTATACTTAAATGTTATATTCCATAAAAGTTATCCTGATAGAGAGTGCGAAAAGTCAAATTACGCTCCCGTCCTTCACTAAGGATCCAGAAGAATTTCGCTCCTGTCCCTCACTGGAGGACCAAGGCGATGCGCTCCTGTCCCTCACCAAGGGACCAGAGCGAAATTCTTCATAAGGTACCATCTGGGCAAAGATCAAGCAAATTTTATGTTCGAAGGCAAGAAAGGAGGTCAATCAAACCCGTTGAAGACAAATTGAAGATTATCAAACGTCAACAAAGGACCAAAATGCTTAAGTTCGCTCCTGTCCCTCAGGAAGGGACCAGAGCGATTTTTGATATAAATGATTTTCTGGCCAAGTTACAAGCAATGTCAAAGCATGGACGAGTGGAGTAAGGCATGACGAGTCCGTTGAATATAAATTTGGAACCTGACAAAGTAAAATAAGAGCCACAAAAGGAGGATCGCTCCTGTCCCTCTCCAAGGGACAAGGGCGATGATCCCTCAAAACATTCAAATACCTCATGCAAACAAATGGAACAAGCGCAAAAGGAACGAGCAAGGATGTTATTCACTCTACAATGAAGGATCGAAGATAAAAGATGCAAATTGAACGTGAAAAAATGAAGATCGCTCCTGTCCTTTGGACAAGGACCAGGGCGATGGACATCCAAAAGGGACCCATGAACGCACACAAGGCAATCAAATTCGAAGGACCATCAAAATGATCAATGTTGAACGTGGAGATGAAGGAGTTAAACGTAAAAAAATGCAAAAATCAAGACAAAATCATGGATCGCTCCTGTCCCTCTCCAAGGGACCAGAGCGATGAGGTACGTCCCCTTTGTTTTCATAGTTTTGGCGCCCAAATAAACAATTCAGATTTTCCTTAAATGCTAAAATCGAAAAAAAAAATTGAAAATCCTATTTATGTTGGCATTTAATATGGCGTTGATCTTTTATTAATTATTTTTGCCTTTATAAAAATCGAAATTTGCAAATAAAAACGTGAGGCATTAATTAATTAATTAATAAAAATCGAATTTGAAGCGCTACAAAGGGAGGTCGGCCTTGTTATTTAATTTAAAAATCATTTAAAAAATCGTTTCATATCCTCAAGTCGGCCTAAGGGATGAAAAGGTGCAAGCGCTATATATGGAGGGTGAAAACAATCATTTTCACATAATCATTTCTTGCTTTCTACATGCGATCTTGAGGAGAAGGAAGGAAGTGGGAAGTATTTCAAGTGTGGAGTGCGAATTTCAAACCAAAGGTGGCGCTAATATTATCTAGAGTGGTGCGAGACTTGGAAGATTTGTTTGAGCGAACTTGAAGATCCATTTGAGCGATTTGTCAAGGGTGAACTTGGAGATCCATTTAGGACCACGTCAAAGGTGCAATTGAAGATCACGTTGAAATCCAAAGGGTGGCGAAGTTGATTTTTTTTTGAGGAGACCACATTGAAGATCATTTATACCCTCAATTTTGCCTAGGCGATCTTTTCCTTTTTGCATTCTAGAGTTAGCTCTCTTTTGAGGTATGGCGATTTATTTTTATTGCTTTATTCATTCATCGTCATATTTTAAATTTTGAAATTTTGAATTTTGAATTTTGATTTCCTAGCTCAGTCTTTTTTAGGAAATGATTAATAAAGGACTTATCATTAAGTTTCCTAAAATTTGCCCTCTAATTTATGTTATGTATTGCAAAATCATGGTACTAATTTTGAAATGTTGTGTAGGCATCAAATGGAGGTCTCTTCAAGGAAAATCAAGCCGGATCCAGGACGGTCTTCGCCAGGACGATCAAGCCAGGACAAGGGCGACCTTTTTCAATCCAGCGTTCCAAGGCGAGGTACATCATCTTCTTGCACATCAAGGACACAAGGAGTTAGAACAAAGGCTCGTTGAAGAAGCAAATAATTCCAGATGAATTAATTAAAGATAGCCTCTCAAAGACATCAAATTGAATATCTAGCAAGCTACAAGTGTCAGATGAGGTGGCATCCCAGTCATCACTCCTCCAGTCAGTGTGGTCCACCTCAGCATGTCCAGATTCAATGTACTTAACTCATGGAAGGTGGCACAAACTCCGATGTACCTACCCCGGCTATCCATTGGTCGATTTTTCTAGAGAGGACATGTGTCCAAGCAATACAATTTTATCATTGGTCAAACATTAAATGTTATGTAATGGTTGTAACAAACCCTAATTAGGGTTTTTCATTGTTGAATCTTGGCCATTGATCTTGAATTGATCTAAGCCATCAAATTGTATTGTGGGCACTATATAAGCCCAGACATTTCATTTATAAAAGAATTAGAGAGAATTAGAGAGAGTTGTAAATAGTTAGAATATAGTTGATAGAGTAGCAATTAGAGTAGAATAGGAGGACAAGGCAAGAAATTGTTGCCATTGATTGTAAACAAACTCCATTTTCATTGAAGTAATGGTGAAATATGTCGTTTTCTTGCAATTTGCATGGTTTCTTGTTGAGTCTTCAATCTTAGATGGTAGATGATTAAATGAATGGAGGAAATGTGATTGATTGATGGTGGAATTCGTATGTCCATACTACTAGCAGTTTGTTGATTGCAGACTTGCCTTGTGTAGTCAACTGGAATCATTCAGCCTAAGCTCAATTTCAATTTGTCGCTTCCTCATTGATATGCATCAACTTGGATGGTATCTATGCCTGCGGTGATGATTTGAACATCATAAAGCTTCCCTAGAAGATCGCACTAGTCTTGTGTAGATGTTCCATCCATTGATGTCAAAACAAGATCTAGTTAGAGTTTCATCAAAAATCAAGTCATTGCTCCTACATTCTTAGTATTAGGATTAGATCCTCTCTTCGCCCTTATCCTTTTTTCATTTTTTCAAGTCTAGGTTAGTAAGAGCCTGTGTCCAGCAAAGCAGATCGGAAGTTCAATCATCACATGTAAGTCCCCTTGTGATCCCAGCAAATCACATCATACCACTGGAGCTTGTCCACACGTAGAGACCCTACATCAAAGAACCTTGGAGTCTACCTAACTGATCCTTTACGCGAATCTTCAGCAGTTAGAGACTATTTTCTCAAGAGAGGATAAGATGCCTTTAGGTATTTTATTCTGTGTATGATGGTGTACAAAATACACGTCAACAGAATTGGCGCTAGAAGGAGGGCTGAGCATTTGAAAGATCGATCTTGTCAAGTCACATTTGAAGAAATTCTCAAGACAGAATTGAATTAGGAGTGCCTGACAACGAACACGAACTCTTGAATCCAAGGAAGATCAGTGGAAAGTTTTTTTCTCAAACACTCGAAGGAAGGTGACTGCTGGATCATCAGTTGGACTTACGCAAGAAGGAAGCAAGCTGGAACTAGTTGAACGTTCAAGTTGAATCCGAGATATTCAAGATCTCTCTTATTCCAGAAAATCCAAAAAAAGTGAAAAACTAGAAAATCGAAAAAAAAAGTGAAAAATAGAAAATCCAAAAAAAGTGAAAAACTAGAAAATCGAAAAAAAAAGTGAAAAATAGAAAATCCAAAAAAAGTGAAAAATCAAAAAATCAAAAAAGAAAGATTTCTCAATGGAGCGGCAACAGTTTCACGAGGAGCAACAAGTTGATTTTCCTGAACTTTGGTGGAGGTTAGATACACAACTTTATCCACGCAGATTGTCCGAGTTTGCAAGACCAGGGCAGTGTCGAGTTCACGAGACAGACGAACATGATGAGATGCATTGCTTGAAGTACTTATCAAGGATGGAATCGGCAGCACAGGGAAAAATCTTCTTTTGGGATGTCCCTAGGCCAGAAACAGAAGAAGGCAATTTCAGTGTCCCAGAAAGCAAAGATCCTCTTCTAAGCTTCATGTGGATGATTGAGAGTCAACTCATTTTGGATGGCGAAATGCGTCTTGAAAACATATTGCTACCATTGTGGTGTAGAATTCATAACTCACCTCACTCTGAATTTACTTGCTCAGTATGTGAAATGGCTATCAATCAAGTCAGAAACCAGTTTGGAATGCCAACTTTGTCCGAGGAAGAGTGTATTATTAACAGATCTTGGGGTGCACATCTCACAGCCGAATTCAGGAGAACCTATGAATAGGACATTGCTCCAGCATCTGGATGTGAGAAGGATCAAGTGTACATTGACGATACCAGTGCACTTGAGGAACAATGTATTACAATGGAAAGCCCGCCATGCCTTGCACCTGAAAAGGAATACCATGAAACAAAAGTTGAAGAATTAGTTGAGAGTACTCAAGCAATGATAAAGGAAGATCCAGGAGTTGAACAAGCAATCAAAGGAGAAGATGACTCATTCCTTGAAGAATTCTCACTTATGCTACAAAAGGAGATCCCTGAGGTTGAATTGCAAGAGTTTTCAAATGGCCTCATTGAAGAAGACAATCAAGTTGAGATATTGAATGAAGAATCACAGATCATCACAAGTGAGCCCAGATATGAAAAACAATTCAAGGGGGCGCTTGAAGATTTCATCACCATTATGCTATTTGAGGAAACATTGAAAGATCTTGTAGATCAAACACAAATGGAATCACTGCCAAATTTTTTTCTAGATAAGCAAGTTACTGTGAGTGATATGATCCACCATCAGCTCCGACCTCCCAAGACTATACTTGAAAAAGAAGGGCCATCTGAGATTATCTTTGATAGACTAGAAGAGATGTTTGAAGCTCAATCCATCAAGGAGACTCTCATTTTTGAAGATATGCTAACAAAGTTTCATGAAGATGCCTGGTTTATGCAAGATATCTCAGTGAAAACTAAGAATCTTGAGCTATTCGAAGGGGCGCTGAGCTTGTTTCGAGAGGACTTTCCTAATCAAGATCAACATATTGCGAATGCTCGTGGAATAGTTCATCATCAATGGCGACCTCCTGAAGCAGCTGGTGACTTCGCTTCCAACAATATAGTGCCGTCTGAGCCTGAAATATGCCAGGTTGTTTCTTTCCTTAATCCTAGCCTTGAAAGTTATTATGATTTTGATTATGGGGATTTTGGGAAAACAACTTGCATCTGGATTGATCATGGTCCTAACGAATTACCCCAATTGATCATTTTGAGTGAAAATTTGCTTGAGTATGAGAGATGCATGGTGAGAGTTTGCCTTTCTGTATTTAAGGATGAATTTGCCCGATTGAGAACCATCACGTTTGCCATTCTCCTGTTGCACAACCTGAGAAATCATGTAAAGTCATGTATATATTTTGCTTCTTTGAGTCGTGTCGAGTCTAGGACTCTTGTATATAGGTTTAGAGTAGGTTTTCTTTTCGTGTTTTTAGATTAGAGGTCTGTTGAGCCTTGTTCTTAATTTGCCTTGAGTCATTTGACTCATGATCTAGTGGGGCTCAGGTAGTTTAGTGTTTGCTTTCTTTAGGTAGTTTGCTTTTGGTGTGCGTTTTAGTTTAGTTTGTTTTGAGTCGGTTTGTCAGTCGGTTTGCTTTAGTTTAGGTGTCTTGAGTGGGAGCCTCCATCTTGTGAGAAGGGCGTTTGTGTTGTTGCTCACACACTGGCAATATCCTGGATCTTATGTTAGACTCATTTCTTAGATATCCATTCATGAAGTGCTCGGAATCCGAGGTTGTTCCTCTTCAGCTTTATCCTCTGATCAGGACCTGTATTTGACTTGGAAGGGAATCATTTTCTGTGTCTTGATGCCGACATCTGTTGATTACTATATCTTCACACATTAATAGACTCCGAGTCATTATGGTTTTCAGGCAAAGCTGTGATTGGTGAAAAATCTAAAATCTAGCTTCAGCGCCACCGCAATCCTCAAACCCTAGTAAGCTTCACTGCTTACGAGCCAAAGGAATTGACGAAGAGAAAAAGCAATATCAAAAAAAAAAAAAAAAAGAGAAAATGAAAAAATGAAAAATGAAATGAAATGAAATATCTAAATTGGCTAAGGGGAATATGCGAGTAACTCCATCGGGGCTATAGATGCCTGGCTGGCAATGGAGCAATGTTCGTGAGCTTGCGGCGATAACCTCGTCGGGACTATGGACGTCTGGCTGGCAGCGAGGCTCTATCCAGGATGCTTTTGAAGTTTAGATAAACTACGTAGCTAATCACAGGGGAACCTGAAAGTCATAGTTGTCTTGTCGAGAGGAATAAATACACTTGCACACACCTGGGTAATCAAAGACTAAGTGTCTAGATATGGTTAAAGATTCTCCTTCTACTTTGAGTGCATTTTCTAATCTCTTGATGAGCTAGGTTGAATTTTCCAGAGGTTCTAGGTGTCGATTGAGTCTTTATCTCTGAAATGTTTTTCAACATTTATTCAAGGTGGCGCTAGATGTTGTGACGTTTTCACACATCGCCCCATTGCAAATGGGGACCCATGTTTTTTGCTCGTTTTCGCTTTGCTTTTTAGGGTTTTGGTTTGAATCCAGTCGGTTTTGGGAGCTTTTAGAATTTCCTTTTCTAGAATGCAAATTTTGAATGAAATGAATTCGCTAGAATGGTCTATTTTCAATTGGAATTTTGAATGCAGAGCTTAAATTTGTCTAAGTGTTGAAGATGAAATGTGAATTTTTGTCCAATTGAATATTTTTGACCAAATTTTGACATTTTTTATTTTTGATCCTAGGCATCTCTAATGATTTGTTTTCGCCTTGTGAAGTGTTAAAATGTGTAAAATCATGTTATTTTGGCCTGTAGGAGCAAAATCGCTCCTGTCCCTCAGTGAAGGACGGGAGCTCGTTCTCAAATATTTTACTATTCCTGCAGGGTCAAGATGAATTACGAATTGGAAGTGATGGAGAAAGGCGAGATCTTTCCATTGAATATAAATTGAAGATTTTCATGAACACAGAAATGCCTCCAAGGGAAAAATCGCTCCTGTCCCTCAGTGAAGGACCGGAGCTACAAATCCAATTTTGCTTTGTCCTTGCAGGATTTTAACGTCTTGACGATGTGAAAAGGTCCAAAGAGGTATATTTTATCAAATGAATATAACTTGAAGTGCTGTCGGGGAGATCAACAGGATAACAAGTCCGGCTTGAGTAAGGTCCTGATCCTGAAATTTGGCTAAGTCTGGAATGTCCTGACCCTGAAATTTGACTAAGTCTGGAAACTGAAAAAACCTCCAAAAACTAGATTTTGCAATATAACTCCTGGAGGTCTGAAACCACTCTCAAACATCCTGAAAGTATATATGGAATATAACTTAAAGTATATCTTTCTTATACTTAAATGTTATATTCCATAAAAGTTATCCTGATAGAGAGTGCGAAAAGTCAAATTACGCTCCCGTCCTTCACTAAGGATCCAGAAGAATTTCGCTCCTGTCCCTCACTGGAGGACCAAGGCGATGCGCTCCTGTCCCTCACCAAGGGACCAGAGCGAAATTCTTCATAAGGTACCATCTGGGCAAAGATCAAGCAAATTTTATGTTCGAAGGCAAGAAAGGAGGTCAATCAAACCCGTTGAAGACAAATTGAAGATTATCAAACGTCAACAAAGGACCAAAATGCTTAAGTTCGCTCCTGTCCCTCAGGAAGGGACCAGAGCGATTTTTGATATAAATGATTTTCTGGCCAAGTTACAAGCAATGTCAAAGCATGGACGAGTGGAGTAAGGCATGACGAGTCCGTTGAATATAAATTTGGAACCTGACAAAGTAAAATAAGAGCCACAAAAGGAGGATCGCTCCTGTCCCTCTCCAAGGGACAAGGGCGATGATCCCTCAAAACATTCAAATACCTCATGCAAACAAATGGAACAAGCGCAAAAGGAACGAGCAAGGATGTTATTCACTCTACAATGAAGGATCGAAGATAAAAGATGCAAATTGAACGTGAAAAAATGAAGATCGCTCCTGTCCTTTGGACAAGGACCAGGGCGATGGACATCCAAAAGGGACCCATGAACGCACACAAGGCAATCAAATTCGAAGGACCATCAAAATGATCAATGTTGAACGTGGAGATGAAGGAGTTAAACGTAAAAAAATGCAAAAATCAAGACAAAATCATGGATCGCTCCTGTCCCTCTCCAAGGGACCAGAGCGATGAGGTACGTCCCCTTTGTTTTCATAGTTTTGGCGCCCAAATAAACAATTCAGATTTTCCTTAAATGCTAAAATCGAAAAAAAAAATTGAAAATCCTATTTATGTTGGCATTTAATATGGCGTTGATCTTTTATTAATTATTTTTGCCTTTATAAAAATCGAAATTTGCAAATAAAAACGTGAGGCATTAATTAATTAATTAATAAAAATCGAATTTGAAGCGCTACAAAGGGAGGTCGGCCTTGTTATTTAATTTAAAAATCATTTAAAAAATCGTTTCATATCCTCAAGTCGGCCTAAGGGATGAAAAGGTGCAAGCGCTATATATGGAGGGTGAAAACAATCATTTTCACATAATCATTTCTTGCTTTCTACATGCGATCTTGAGGAGAAGGAAGGAAGTGGGAAGTATTTCAAGTGTGGAGTGCGAATTTCAAACCAAAGGTGGCGCTAATATTATCTAGAGTGGTGCGAGACTTGGAAGATTTGTTTGAGCGAACTTGAAGATCCATTTGAGCGATTTGTCAAGGGTGAACTTGGAGATCCATTTAGGACCACGTCAAAGGTGCAATTGAAGATCACGTTGAAATCCAAAGGGTGGCGAAGTTGATTTTTTTTTGAGGAGACCACATTGAAGATCATTTATACCCTCAATTTTGCCTAGGCGATCTTTTCCTTTTTGCATTCTAGAGTTAGCTCTCTTTTGAGGTATGGCGATTTATTTTTATTGCTTTATTCATTCATCGTCATATTTTAAATTTTGAAATTTTGAATTTTGAATTTTGATTTCCTAGCTCAGTCTTTTTTAGGAAATGATTAATAAAGGACTTATCATTAAGTTTCCTAAAATTTGCCCTCTAATTTATGTTATGTATTGCAAAATCATGGTACTAATTTTGAAATGTTGTGTAGGCATCAAATGGAGGTCTCTTCAAGGAAAATCAAGCCGGATCCAGGACGGTCTTCGCCAGGACGATCAAGCCAGGACAAGGGCGACCTTTTTCAATCCAGCGTTCCAAGGCGAGGTACATCATCTTCTTGCACATCAAGGACACAAGGAGTTAGAACAAAGGCTCGTTGAAGAAGCAAATAATTCCAGATGAATTAATTAAAGATAGCCTCTCAAAGACATCAAATTGAATATCTAGCAAGCTACAAGTGTCAGATGAGGTGGCATCCCAGTCATCACTCCTCCAGTCAGTGTGGTCCACCTCAGCATGTCCAGATTCAATGTACTTAACTCATGGAAGGTGGCACAAACTCCGATGTACCTACCCCGGCTATCCATTGGTCGATTTTTCTAGAGAGGACATGTGTCCAAGCAATACAATTTTATCATTGGTCAAACATTAAATGTTATGTAATGGTTGTAACAAACCCTAATTAGGGTTTTTCATTGTTGAATCTTGGCCATTGATCTTGAATTGATCTAAGCCATCAAATTGTATTGTGGGCACTATATAAGCCCAGACATTTCATTTATAAAAGAATTAGAGAGAATTAGAGAGAGTTGTAAATAGTTAGAATATAGTTGATAGAGTAGCAATTAGAGTAGAATAGGAGGACAAGGCAAGCAATTGTTGCCATTGATTGTAAACAAACTCCATTTTCATTGAAGTAATGGTGAAATATGTCGTTTTCTTGCAATTTGCATGGTTTCTTGTTGAGTCTTCAATCTTAGATGGTAGATGATTAAATGAATGGAGGAAATGTGATTGATTGATGGTGGAATTCGTATGTCCATACTACTAGCAGTTTGTTGATTGCAGACTTGCCTTGTGTAGTCAACTGGAATCATTCAGCCTAAGCTCAATTTCAATTTGTCGCTTCCTCATTGATATGCATCAACTTGGATGGTATCTATGCCTGCGGTGATGATTTGAACATCATAAAGCTTCCCTAGAAGATCGCACTAGTCTTGTGTAGATGTTCCATCCATTGATGTCAAAACAAGATCTAGTTAGAGTTTCATCAAAAATCAAGTCATTGCTCCTACATTCTTAGTATTAGGATTAGATCCTCTCTTCGCCCTTATCCTTTTTTCATTTTTTCAAGTCTAGGTTAGTAAGAGCCTGTGTCCAGCAAAGCAGATCGGAAGTTCAATCATCACATGTAAGTCCCCTTGTGATCCCAGCAAATCACATCATACCACTGGAGCTTGTCCACACGTAGAGACCCTACATCAAAGAACCTTGGAGTCTACCTAACTGATCCTTTACGCGAATCTTCAGCAGTTAGAGACTATTTTCTCAAGAGAGGATAAGATGCCTTTAGGTATTTTATTCTGTGTATGATGGTGTACAAAATACACGTCAACACTACTGCAGACGGGTTCTAGTTTTGAAAAAAAGAGAAAGGTTATAAAAGCAGAATTGAAGAAGTAATCTGGTGCTAATGGACATAAACAGGAACAAGGCAGATTGGCGGAAACAGTTGCAGCCATTAGAAGACAAGTTGCAGGGAGGACAAAAAGAAACCAGTGTAGACACAGGCAAACGGATTTTACCATCTGGGGTGGGCATTGCAGGTAGTCTCGGCATGAGCACCAGTCAAAAAAGCAAGAAGCATCGTCCCAAACCCTTGGCGACAAAGGACAAAGATGAAATAACGACAGATAATATTATGTTCGAGGGTTTGAATGGAATCGATTGTCAGAACTGGTGGGCAAAGACACCTCAGGATGATTTAATAAAGAAAAGTCTTCACCAGGCATAGGTACACTGGGCTGTCCAGATGCCAGTTTTTTCGATAAAGGACTTTGAGGTAGTTTTGCATGCCATGATTGGCAGCTATGATAGACATCGCCACCAGTCGGTATTTGATTATCAACATCAGAGGATAACAGTGTCATTCACGGCAGGCAAGTTCACTAGGGTATTTGGCATACCGGGGATAAAAGGAAAGAAAATAGATACTTCACAGAAAATATCCCCAGAGAATCGTGCAACACTGTCCAGTTGATGTTGCGCAATAACCTTACCCAAGGCGAGAAAGATAGCCTCAAGAGTGCAGGCAAGAGTCGGGGAGTGAAGAAACAATTTTTTGCCAAGGGAGTATGGCGATGCCTGTTGTCGGTGGTGAAGAGTCGCCTCACAGGTACCACCCGCACGTTGGACATAGCCATTGCACAGATAGTGCTAATGAACGGGCTGCACAATGGAGTGGTATACGATTGGGCGTCACTATTGGCGGATAGGATGGACGAGTTCATGACGTTGCAATATAAAAAGTTCTACACGCCGCATCACGCCATCAGATTATTCCTCGACGCAGTTCGCACGTAGATCACCCCGGGCTCACAGCGATTGGAGCCGCAGGGGCATGTTGCACCAGACCGGTTGCCCATATTCTATTGGTCACACTTGGACGTCTTGGCACATGGCACAGAGGCACGTTTAGGCACAAAAAGAAAGAAGGCCGCCATGTCCGATACAGAGTCCGACACAGAAGAGTTCGAGGCTAAGGATGCAGAAAGTGGCAGGGAGGAATCCGCAGACACCTCCCAGGTAAGCGGAGGAAGCTTCCGACTGACAAGGAGAAGAGGCGACCAGTTGCCTGAAGAGGGGGTAGTGGAGTCGGCAGGTACAGTAGGGTCTACTTTAGCATCACAGGTGCAAGTCCACTTTACACCAGCCCGCTTACCGAAGACTTGTCAGTTGGCGGTGTCGCGGTCCTTCAGGACAGTGAGTGTAGTCACCACGATACCAGTTCCTAGTTTCGGGCAGCCTTGGGCGACGATAGCCATGACACCACCACAGGTGGAGACCTTGGCGAGTGCAGAGGCTTCCATGGTGCACGAGGTGCCGAATGTGACAGGACAGGATGTGCCAGGGTTGCCCGGATATATGCAGGAGGCAATGACGGCAGCAGGCACTCTTCATGATGACCTCACTAACTAGTTGAGCCGTTACTAGATGGCACCCATGGCACCGGGAGAGGCCACTCTATCCCCAGGGCAGACCACGTATTCCTTGGATGTCATTGACCTCGAGGAAGGGAGTTCCCCGAGCAGCAGGGCAGTTCAGAGGGTTGCTTCACCCCCTGTGGTGGTAGTAACCAGTCTGTACAGAGCAGAGGAGGTGCCCGTGGGAAGTCAGCAGGGTGCAGAGTTGGAGCAATTTATTACAGAGATGACTCTGGGAGCACAGCGGCTTGTGTCATCTGCCACGGTCCAGGCCGATGCGACCATGGTTGAGCGGATGGAAGGGTTGTTGACCTTTGCCCGCACGGGATGCCGAGCTGAGTTTGAGAGGTGTTTTGAGTGTGCCGGATGGCCAGACACAGAGAGCCTGGCGATGCTGGAGGCTTGGCGCCTCACTGAGGGGGTTGGCGAGACCCAGATGCAGTCGTTGGTGAGAGAGGTAGAGCAGGCCTTCCGTGAAGGTTGTCTGGAGCTTTGGAGGTCACAACAGACGGCAACTACAGTTGAGGCTTTGAGGGTGGCAGCAGTAACAGCTCTGGAGGAGCTGGCTACCAGGTTTCGCGAGCTAGAGGCTACCATGGCACAGAACCAGGCAGCGGTGGACATTTTAGTAGCAGAGAAGTCTGCCTTGCTGATACAGTTGGAAGAGGAGAGGGCCTCGAGGGAGCTGTTGGAGACTCGGTTGGTCAGTGCCTTGGAAAATCTGGACAAGAAGGATAAGGAGGTGCTCGAGGCAGCCTATATGGTAAAGACTGCTATGGAGCGGCAGATGGTCGCGGAACGGGATCTCAAGAGGAGGACGAAGCAGGTGTATGAGCTCTGTGGGCGCTTGGCGTCCACTGCTACACCACCACCGACGCCTTCTTCATCAAGGACGCCTTCTGCCCTTCCTCAGTTTTTTTTCTTCTTCTGGATTTTTGCGAGCTCCATGTATTCTCCATTTTGTTGTAAGTTGCCTGGAGACGACTTTTCTTTTTGGGGGGGATGATGTTAGCCGCATTATTGTATACGGGAATAAGAATAGTTAATTAAGTCGTAATTGGGTTTGTTAGTTGGCAACCGAGGGGTGGCAGTTGCGGTGCGACGGTTGGCACTCGCACCCCCTCGGTATCTTTATATACTCCTGATTGTAACTTGTGAAGGACACGAATTATGAATGGAATAACATATCTGATACTTGTCTGATATCTATGGCATTATTCTGTATTACGTACTTTATGCTTTAAGTATTCACCCGAGAGGGCAAACACACATTTCACCTTCCATCCTCTGACTTGGGAATCCTCTTTAAGTGATGAATTCTCACTTTGATGATCTTTGACGTAAACTTTGTGATGATGCCAGCTTGATGTAGAACCCTTTTTCTTGTAGAGTATCTGACTGAGATTACCACTTTGTATTGGTCGTGATTCTTGGATTTCCAAAGGAAATTCAAGATTACCTTATGTTTATCTTTGTCAATTCCTCATATCCCCTTGCATTGAATGTGAGACTTGAATCCTCCTCAGGAACACTTGAACACTTCTTGCTTTTATCCTTTGTAATACATTGCCTATCTTCCATGCCTTAGTAGATTCGATGCTTGCAAAACAACCTCCATTGTTGTGGCTGTAGCCTTGAAGTTGTAGATCCTTGTTGACTTAGCTAGAATATGTGGATGTTGATTCTTTTGTGGTGTAATGCTGTAAGTCCTCCATCCTTTGCCCATCAAGATTTGCACTGATGCCTCCTTTACCTTGCCTCCTTTAATCATCCTGAAAAATAAGCAATGATGCATCAAATATTATGAATTGAATGAGGATAAAACCAATACTCAACAAATTAAACCTTAAAAACTTTCCCCAATCTGGAAATATTACTGACAAATCAGATCTGATTCCTATCTTTCAAGGTAGGATTTTGATCCTAGCAAGTTTGATTTTAACACCCTTTAGGTCTGGTTCCTGACTCTGATCCACCCCCTCATCTCTACTTGGGCACATATGAGGCTCATGAATGCACAACAGGTTTGAAGAGTAACGTGGCATAAACAAGTAGTGAGCAGCTTTTGAGAGTTAGCTTGTACTATTTGAAAGTTGAGCGCACATTATGGGTAAGCATGTAGAATGTAAATAAAGCGCATAGGAAAGTCTCCTATGCAGAGCAGATTTGAGGTAAGGGCTTGCCCAAATGAGAGTGGGCTTAATATAAGTGGTTGCACAGATAAGAAGTTGGATCCTCAATCAGGTCGGCTAAGTGCATACCTTGTTGAATTTTGTTCCTGAAATGGTATAAACATAAGATTGCCCAATCACTTAACAACCCAATTCACACCTTAAAATATAATTCTGCCCTACCTGCACACTCTATTTCTGATGCTTGGCTTGCTTAGGTCTGAGTTCTCAATCTCTTCAAGGTCTGATGTTTGGCCTCTGGGTCAGATTTACATGTTTCTAGGTCGGATTATCTTGTGTTTAAAATCTGATTTGGTTGCTCTTAGGTCTAACTTGCTCTGGTTACTTCCTACCTCCTCTCCTTGAGCGCATTTAAGCATACCCTACACAAAGCTGGGCGCAAATCTAACCCCATCCTGCAGGGCGGGATTGAAGGGGTTGTGTGCATAGCGGATTTGAGTGGTTCTCTTGCACACTTTCTTCTTGAGTGCATGAAGATGATGGTTCTCCATTTAGGATTTAAGTCTAGCCTTACATGTTTTGAAGTTTGATGTAGTTGTCTTTGATCTGACTTCCACCCTCGTTTAGGTCTGATTCAGAAGTTCAAGCCTGAATTTGATGCTTCTAGATCTTTTAAAACCTGATTTTCAAACCTTGATCAGCTCCTTCAACTCCCTCCATGGGCACATATGAGCCACCATCTTACACTAGCAGGTTTGAGGTACCCATCTGCATAAAGAAGATAAGCGCAAGCTAAAGGTCTTAATGTACAAAAGCTAGAGCGCATCCAAGAGGGGTGTGTGCACAGATTTATCCTTCATTTTACCCCCTTAGATCAACACTTAAGCTGAATTTCATCCTGGGTGCACTTTAGTCCTTGATCTACACACACCAAACCCCCTGGACGCATATGACAAGGTTGCTTGCAAAACTCATTTCCTTGGAGTGGGTTTTGGCAGCTTGCTTGCACTAGATGGTGAGGGAGCGCATTGGACATAGGCAGATGTACAAAGTTTAGACTTAGGAAGTTTGACATTCTCCTCTTGAGTGCATTCAAGGGTGATGCTTGCATGAAGTTTGCCCCACATAAGAGGAGAAGGATCCTATGTGAGCAGATTTAGCATGTTAAATGCACAAGCAAGATGCCTGAGCAGGTTTGGGATATGTCCTTGTAGGGCGCATGCAATAGGCATGATAGCGCAACCTCCTTTCTTAGAGCGGGATCTATGCCTTAACTCTCCCAAAGATGCCAATGCTAGAGCGCAATTTGAAGATGCTCTTGCACAAGGGAGATGGGCACACATGAAGGGTTACAAATTGATACAGAAAGGGGGCATTACATCTACTACGAAACATACTGGCAAATATTGTGGAATTGCACTTTACTCCTGCTGCTCACATTTGCTTGAAAGTTTCTAAAGTGTTTTCAGCATATCCGTTTTGTGAATATACATCACACATTCCTTGAGATGTCATTCCCGTGAGGCATTCATTCTGTTAAACGATTCAGGTGCCATATCTATGATTCCACATATTGCATGTTGACAACCAGTGCATTTGCCAGTAAAACATCAGATAAAATCCACCTAGATAGACATCCATATTCTATCTCAAAGCTCCCACTTTAGCATACAAGTAGGGAGGATGTTGGGAAAAGGTTGTTGAGTCCACTTCACACCTGCCATTGGCATTTGCTTGAAAGTTTCTTAAAGCCTTTTCAACAAATCATTTTAGGCATTTCCTGCAATCATTGCACCATGAGATGGCATCCGTTTGAGGCACTTCTACAAAACAGTTCATGCTCTATTGTCCATTTCTGTGCAGCAAATCTGCCATAAAGTTTCAAAGGCCTTTTCAATGAATCTATTGTGTGAATATGCAATCGCATTACATGAGAGTTCTTCAAATCTTCTTAACAAATCTTTCAGTGTGCATCCCTTCAATCAAAACTCTATGTCTATATTCTCTAGATGCGCTCTTACAATTTGCATTCATGCATTCTGAGTCGTCTGCATTTATAACATCTAATAGAATCCCATTATCAATTATGATTTGATGAATGTTCATGTGTTGTTCCATAACTTCTATTATTATGCAAGAGAGAAATAATGGTAAGGTATTAATGATTCTTGGCACTACATGTGCCAATTACATCTTCCCAAAAGTTTCAAAAGCCATCACAATAAGTACATTTTGTGCATATTCTGCAAGCATCCCATAAGATGACATCTCTTTAATGCATTTTATCAAACAGTTTTTATGCCTTGTTGATGCTTCCATCCTTTTCTCACACAAGCTGCACAGGTTGTGAAGCTTGCCTTTACACCTTTTCAATAGAGCTTTCTTGTGCATATCTTGTAGCCACTACGCCACTTTGGAGAGTTTGCAGGCTAAGAAGAGAGAGGTGGTAGTTTAGAACAAATTCTATGGTACTTATAATAACAGCCACATCTCTTAGATCTTGGTATACTAATGGTTATCCCTGAATTCCTTTATTTTGGTGCTTTAGGCTGATTTCGAAAATTTGTTTATTGAGATTTTATCACCGACAATATTTCTTTGTTTATGAGTGGCATTTTAAAAAATAAAACAACTCCTTAATCAGCAGAATTTACAAGATCAGTAACTTCTTTTAATTGTTAAATAGCTGATAGAGATAGCAAACTTCATACTATTGGCTTCTTTTATCCTTTACCCAACTTAGCAATAGGAGGATTGGAATTAGTTTTCTCTTATTACCAGCATTTGATGAAGACTACACAAGTCATGTCGGTGACTTAAGAGAAATGTGGAACATTCTGATTCTCCTTCGTCATCAACATTTTAACCATTTACTTCATAATTGGTTTCAAAACTTGTCCTCTTTGCTTTTTTTTTTGTGTTTTAACCATGAGTTTTGTCATCATTCCAATTGTTGTTCATAGCTTATAAGCCATGAAAAATCATTACTTCGGATTTTGACAACCTTCAGCAATCATCATATTGAAATTTCAACTTGTGACAGATTATAATCTAATTTCATAACCTTATGATGGTTTTATAGAACCTCTCCGCCAAACCTGTGCATTCAGTGAATGAGAAAACATAACTTTTGATGGCATCCATATTTCTCATGAAACTTGGTCACATTACTTATAACACCACTGCAACCAAAACCCAGAAATCGATTCCATTTAAACTGAACAAAACCTTTGATTTCATTACTTCTGCAATTCAACCAACAAAAACTTGAAGTTTTACTATCTCATAAACCAGGAGTCCTCTTGAGCTGAAAACAACTTGCCACATTAGACAAAAATGAACAATTGGACAAAAAGATTTTGCATTATTCCACACAGATTTCTAAATTTAATTATTTTTCATGATTCTTAGCAAACTGCATGACTACTCCCAGGATTTTTTACTAAGACCATAGATGAGTCCACTCTGAAATGATAGAATAATTAGCCTGTAAGGATCATTAGGGACCTCTCTGATTAGAAGGTACTCAATGTAATTATTTTGAAGAATCTACAGAGTTTTAGACCCCCATTGATTCTTGGAGCAGATCAGAGCAGGCTCTTTCATGTAGACTCTCATAGCCTACCGTTGATGTTGGTTTCACTACTCCATTGAGGGAGATCAAATCTGTGTGAAGGATCAACAATTTGGGATTAAGGATTGGGTGGCCAGATCTTGGTGAAAGAGGTGTTGCTTCACTTGACTCAGGTACATCATTCTATTTGTTCTCTTCTTCATTTATCATAATATAGATCTACCTTTTTTCCCCCCCAAAAAACTATCTTTGTTTGATTGATTACCATAGATCAACAACTTCCTTTGAGTGATAACAGTTTGCTTCAGCATGTCTCTATCTGTTTGAGATTGAGATCTGGATTTATGGGTCATAATGGAATGAGTAAGGTTGTGTTTGTTTGTTGATGTGCAGGCCTTAACTGGAACCTGTGGATCTGGATTTCGTTCATGTAAGGACAGCAACCAAGCAAGGACAATCGTCATAAGGCAAGGTGAGTTCCATAACTTTATTAGATCTTGTATGTGTGTGGATTGTTTGGGGATTTGAGGTAGGGATCTATCTCTGTCTGTCAGTAAACGTTTAGCTAACTGGGACATTTCTCCATGGTGGTTGATGGGTAAATTCCTCTCCCGTTGGTCGAGAGTTCGATTCCTCACCCTCATAACAAGGTCGTCATGAAGAGGATTAAGAATAAGACCCCAGGGTCAGGTTGGAACGGCTAGAGCAGAGTTTAACCACCCTCACATCTATGGTAGCACAGTTATTGGCAGCCAAGGGCATAGAGTAAACCTCATAACATAAAGCTGGTTCAGAGGACCTAAATAAAAAAGAAAGGGAGCGTCCTTTAACAGATAACCAACCATCTTGCTTTAAAAAAATTTCAAGTTTAAAAACAAGGCTAACACACATTTGACTTTGACTTCAATGTGTCACTAACCATAAAAATTTCATTCCAAGGCATTTGAAAGACAAAAACAAAGTAGTTTACCTCATTGTGAATACAAAACACAAAAGCCATTCATTTTTTCTAATCTTTCATACTTGCTTGCAATCAAATGAATAGAATTGAAGATTGATTGGTGAAGGTTCCAAAGTGATTGGTTTGCTATTCCTATGTGTCTGCAAGAGCCATTCACCACGAAGGAGATTGTAGAAGAATATTTTTTCAAAAGAGGATATTTTGGGTTTTTTTTTGCATTTTTGTTTTGTTTTGAAATTCCTTTTTTTCAACTTTCTTCTATGAATCTATAGCATTAGCTTAAACTTTTTAAACTCAGTTATATTGTGTATTTTTTTTAGTTTTCATTTGTTTCAAATGTGCTATTTATTGAGCATGTTGCCACATGAATTATAATGGCAGCCAGTTCAACTTTTGTGGGCTGACCCTACTTTAAAAATATCCAAATTCATTACTTTCAAAATATGTTATATGGTACAGCTGATTCTAAGTGGTGGGGGTTAGATTTGGATATGCAATTTGTGTGATGTTCAATACTCAAGCTCATACAATTGGGTGAAAGCCGATTTGTGTGGCATCCCTAGGAGGGGTATCAAAGCTACTCTTCATAAAATATGTCCAATGAATTTGACTCAAAAAAACACTATTAAACCCTTATGTTAATGTCATAACTGCAAAAGAATCGCCTACTATATTCAAGTCAAGAGAGGTTTCAAAATATGACTTGAAATTGATTCTATGACTTAAAAAAAGCTTCATAATAGTATGATTTAGAAGAAAAGCAAAACTTGGAAAAATAATGTACCCATTCCATCAGAGGAAGTCATAGCGTATATTAATGAGTAGGAAAAGCCAAGTGAAGTAGAAAGCCATAAATCAAATTATCATTTACTAAAAAAGGGATCTTGAGGAATGAAGCCCCCTCCACCACCATCTAATGTTTAACCTATAGAGAGCCACCCATTTTTTACCATACCTGAAGAACAACTAGTAGCGTGTAAGAGATCAAAAGGATTGTTGGAAATAACATTTCACAATAATTATTATGAGATTGCCAATCATCACATTGCGAGATGTGTCTATGCAAATGGATTGACTTTCAATGTTGTTCACTCACCATATTGGCAACAAATAGTAAAGCAATTAATAAAGCTCTAAAAGGGTACAAGAACTTAATTTTTGAGAACGTGCATAGCACCTTGTTAGAAAAGGAGACAAATTTTGTTGAGGATTCATTGAAGCCTATAAGGGATTCTTGGGCCAAGACATGGATATCCATCGTTTTCAAATGGATGGAAGGATACAAAAGATCAGCCATTGATCAATATTATTGCAGTGTGCCAAAAAGGGGCAATTTTTTTTATAGCATTGGATGGTGTATTTATTGCTAATATTTTCTATCAAATCATTGAAAAAGTTGGGTCTTGAAATGTTGTTCAAATCATAATAGACAACTCCAAAATTACAGAGTAGGTGATTTATTGGTTGAGAAGTGTTACACAGTTTTAGGACACCTTGTGCAGTCCACTCCTTAGAACATATGTTACAAAAAATTGGCACCAAAATTGATTGGACCAAACAAGTGTATAGCAAGGCTGAAAACATCCCAATGTTCATAAAAAACCACCATATGTCAAAAGGCATATTCAAAACATTCTCAAATTTGGGTTGTTGAAGGTAAGTGAAATAATAAGATTTATTAAATATTTAAAATTTTAATGTTTGTGTTTTCTTCTATAAGTAAGAATCTTTATTTTTTAATTTTTAATTTTGGTTTCTATTCAATAGGTTGTTGAGACCATTGTCTTAAAATGACTTGTGAAGGTCTGGGAGACACTCTCAAACATGGTCATCAATCACAATTGGTGCATGTGGAGATAATCTGGTGCTGCAAGGGCAGCAAATATTAAGTGGATGATCCTAGATGACACTTCGTGTCATATACCCTATATTGTAAATAATAAATTGTATTTGAATATATTGATGTATCGATTTATTCAAATTAAAAACATATATGAATCTTTAAAACAACTAATCAATATATAAACATATTTCAGAGCCTATCATTATCTATTTATTTTCCTTAATTATATTACATATGTATTACTTGTATGTATTTATAAACAATAGATAAACAATTTATAATTAACAATAAACCAAATCAGAATTATTACTAATAATGAAAACTACCAATTGTAATAAATAATAACTACTAACTAAATTAAATAATGAATTACTGGCTGAGGCACGAACTTTGGGAAGAGACTCCAACATAGGCATGGGACGTGGCTTTTAAGACATCCATTGGGTTCCACTTAAGGGAAAAAACAATGACAAAAAGAAAGGCATCGAAGGCTTAAGTAAAAAAAGCAGTTCGGTCAAACTAAGACTGGAAAGGCAGTCACCGATTCTCATCGGTAAGGATTGATCACCAACGATTAGATATAATCAGAACTTTATTAAGTTACAGGCAGTAACATCCTTGTTCTTGGTATGCATGGAGATGTGTTTAATACATATGCTTAATATATGAAGCCCGACAATGTTATTATGCAGAATTTAATAATAATATTAAAATAGACTGCAATGCGTATGACATTCATATTTAATTTCATTACTGAGGCAGACAGATTACTGTGGCAAACAGATCTGTCTGCCTCTATACAGCCACAATTACAATAACAACTAATGTTTTTAAGGGGTGTTAATAATTTATATGGTAGGTAACTACCAAATATATTGGTAATATAACTATATATATATATATATATATATATATATATATATGAAAATGATGTTAGCAAGATTTATATTGGCTTGATATATATATATATATTCTTAGATTATTTTTATAGGTGTGTCTTATCTCATAATCAATCAGAGGAATGAATGGAGGAAGTATGTTAGGGAATTGCAGTTTACCAGTTCTCCCAAGCTAAGTAGGCCACCCCAAGGAATGGAATTGTCATAGTGGGAGGTTCCTGCCTCTTGTGGCCAAGAGGTGAGTTGTCATAGTGGGACGCTTCGCCCTCTTGGGCTTAAGATGGGTTGAGCAGTTTATATGTGCCCTCTTGGGCTTTCCTACCAAACTAAACTATGACTGAATATGAGTCAAAAGACATGTTTATCATTCTATGTAATATGTTTGCTATTAATCCATGTATTTATTTGTCTATTCCTAAGTTTATTGAATGACTAGATGAAGTTACTCTTATATATCAAAAAAATAAAAATAAAATGATAAAGTATATTGTGTTATTACTAATTTGGGGAAAAAATTCAGGTAATCACAAGTTGGGGACATTACACTTGGTGGGATTATGTTGAATATCACCTTAGTTTCACCAAGCCCATATTGAATATGATCTATTATACCAACATGAATAGACCTCGTTTGGAAGATATATATGATAGCATTGAATCAATGATTGAGAAGATGAAGGCCATCATAAATGCAAAAGAGTAGAATTTTGAAGAAACTTTCTTGCAACAATAACACAAAATTATTCAAGAGAGATGGAAAAATGACCGGCTTGCTACATTTTCTTGCCTTTGCATTTAATCCCAAATATTATAGTGCTGAGATTCTTTCTATGTTGACAAGGATTGCCCCATATAAAGATTTTGAAGTCAGCCAAGGGTACAAGGCAACACTTTGTAGACTCATCATTGGTCCTAACATGCTACATGTGGTTAGACTCAAGTTCACGGAATTTTTAAATTCCAAGGACTTTAGTATTGATGCTCTTTGTGATAAGTTTAAGGTTAATGTTCGTAGTTAGTTTTACTTCCATGGCCAGTCATTCACACAACTACAACCTCTTAGAGATCAAAATTTTATTAGTAGCACATACTTCTGATTTGTATATGTTATGGACAAACCCAATTTTTTTCTTGACTAGACCCATGAACCTAACTTGAACTAGTATCAAGATTGACAACTTAGCAATTATAATGACACATCCATTTGCCTTTAGCTAATGCCTAGTTACAATTTGTATTTCATTTATCAAATAAACATATATACCATCTCCAAATGCAACTTCCTTGAAATACATGCTGTATTAGGATTCCAAAAATCCTAGACTTTGAAAAATAAATATAGATGATGTGCTTAGTTCTGGAGTTCAACTTTCAAATATTTCAAGACCATCTCCAAATGCAACTTCCTTGAAATACATGCTGTATTAGGATTCCAAAAATCCTAGACTTTGAAAAATAAATATAGATGATGTGCTTAGTTCTGGAGTTCAACTTTCAAATATTTCAAGAGGGAGTTACGCTGTACTCATCACTTGATCATGTTTTTTTGTTTTATCTGTTATTAGCACAGCTTGACAAAATCCTTAAGCCCTGAACCCTCTCACAATTAGACCTTTAGTTTTATTAAATGGCTTTTTCTAATGACAATTTTATTTCCATTGAAATATTATACATAAAAGATATAAAATCCAAAATGACGTGAGACAAAGAGTAGAACAAATGGCATGGGCCATGGAAACTCACACTTCACATTTATTTAAATCCAAAAGCCTCCTCAATATGCATGTCTGTCCCTTTGACCTGCAAGCTGAAGTACACGATTCGCCCTTCCTGTTCCAATCGTATGGAAAATTAAGCATTCAAAAGCGTATTTTTATTTAATAACTGCTTGAATCAGAAATACAAACTAACCAAGACAAGCATACCTTGCTATTATGATGGATATGTCTGACGATTCTACTTCAGAATGAGGCATGACAAGACCTGCTTTCAGATATCCATCAAATACATAGTAACCAGTAGATGATGAGAAATTGTACAAAGTGTATATATCTTAGTGTATGATATTGACAATGTAGTTTAAAAAATTGCTAAATTTATAAAATAGAGCTGTTACTTTTTCTTGGAAATACGAACATGCATCAGACCCATACAGCATTTCCTTCAGAGCCACAAATTTAGAAGTACAAGACAATGACTCAAACAAGACTAACCAGATGAGTTTAGCTGTGAGGAAAAGCAGTGATGCATTTCACTCGCATAAGCATTCTCATGAACCTGCAACCACATATAAGAGGAAATACGTTTTTATATGCTGCACAATCCCTCTCATTCCTTCTTTGTGCATAAGAATCCATGAATGTATACTTTGCTTTTATATTGTTATAATGTACAGATGATTTCTAAAACTCTAGTTATATTTAAATGACTCTTACGTATGTGATGAATAGGAAAAGAAATAACTTATAAAAATTCAGTTGCATTGTTGAACTTGTGATAATACAACGGTCTAAGAGATTGTTATACCCATATGAAATTTTTGTATTGTGTCAATTTTAAATCTAACATCTATTGTTTTCCCAAGTGTAAGTTGTGATCAGGTCTTGTCAAGTTGGTTAATGTTCAAAGGATTGTAAAGTAATGATCTTGAAATTATCCATCATGGCAAAGGAAAAGAGGTCCTTAGGTTATGTTTGCTTGACAGAATCAAGTTCAAGGTCAAAATTTCATCAAGGGAACACTTTTGGGAACGAAGCATCCAAGTCGAAAAATGGCCAAGTATGGTGATCAAGGGCACAACTAGAGTAGAAATGTGCACCCAAAAAACGGAAAGTTGAAAGTTTATATAAATTGTGTATCTAGAGTTGTGTCATGTACCTAACAAAGGACTGATATCATTTTGAGAATAGTTGAAAAACTCTTAGTCAGCAATAACTCTTTTTGGCCCAAAATTATTAAAAAGTTGGGACTCAACAAAAACTCCAAAAAAACTCAGCAAATTTATCGAATGTTTATATACATAAATGTTAAAATATTCTTCATAAACACATATTACTAAATTTGTTGAGAATATTACTAATTTCCATCATATATAAATCAAAATTAGAATTTAATAGATACCATAGACCAAAAAAAAAGTTCAACTCTAAATGAGTTATAATGCCACTTCCACTAGTGATGCCATATGTAGAAGTTGCCTCATCTAAAGAGATTTTTGGCAAGTTGTGCAATAATGTCTGAGTAGGCACACTCAAGAGTTATATCCAAATTCCCCATGACCTCCTTGTTAAATTTTTAAAGATCAGATTATAGAATGCAGATGAAAGATATTTCAAGCACAATTGCACAACATATACCCTGGGAAAACCTTCCACTTGAAGGTAAAAAACCCAGCCACAAATGTCTTTTATTATATAGACAAGATGGAAGGATAATTTTACAAAATATCTTCACACTTTGAAGCTATATGATAAATTCGAATTACTCTAGTTTGCAGTCCGAACTGTTGTAGGTGATTTAATCTACCAATGAATGTTATGTTGATCTGCACACAAGGTAGATTATTGTAATGTCCCCTACCTGATCTATTTAAATATACTAAAATTGATAGATTTTCTTCAATAAGTTATTAACAAGTGCTTGTCTATTTTCCTCATTAGCTGATTAATTTCATTATTCACAGTTCTTAATATAGATATCAAACCTTGCTACTACTTCAGTTTTAAGGGAGAAGGGTTTACATATGTTACCAAAGTGCTTAGAGACCAACTACAATAGGTTCCCTCAAAGTTTACAGATCCAAGCCCTTACCTATCTTGGGTCTATACCCTCAAGGCTTATGGGTCGCTGATCCTCACCCTATCTTGGGACTTAACCTATTGCTTGGATTTAGACTGCCCCTCTTTGGAACATCTCAATCCCATCTTCTTAAATACAGAAAGTAATAACATGATTTAGACTATAAGTATATTTATTTCTTATGTATTATGAATATATATATGAAATTAAGTATGACTGTCATACATATTGCAGTCAATATTAGCATTACTATTAATTCTGCATAAGAACATTATTGGGCTTCATATATTAAGCATACTTATTAAGCACATCCCCATGCATACCACCAAGAACACAAATGCAAATGTTACTGCCTGTAACTTGATAACAATTCTGATCTAATCTGATCAATGGTGATCTTACTAGATGCTTTTGATTCCTTTCCTTTATATCTCTCAATGTGAGGGAGAGGTCACACCTCTTCATCATGTATACCCTTTGGCAAGAGATACACCCTTTCACCATTAGCACCCTTTGAAAGAGTGCAACTCTTCATTATTTCTGCCCTTTGAAAGGGATACAACCTCTCAAAATCAGATCAGCACTTATCATTTAAATCAGATCTGCACTTCTCATTTCCAAATTATTCCCCCCTCAAATGAGGTTCTCTTCTCCCTTTTATATCTCATTGTTGAGGGAGTCACAACCTTTCCTTTCATTTCTTTTGACTTTTCATTAACTTAATTAATTTTTAATTAATCATATTTAATTATATTTAATTATTTTATTTTATATTTTAATTTAATTTTAAATATTTTAATTTTATTATTATCATTTATTATTGAATTTTATTTCAAAGTGGGGACATTACAGTCCCCCCTTCCTGAATTTGCTTGTCCTCAAGCAAATGTTTATTTTAATTTCCTCAACTAAGTCATCTACCAACATGAGTTAAACAACACAAAGCATATACATGGGAAACACGAAGCATACATATATGCAAACACGGAGTATACATGTGAATACACACATTGTGAAATTTCTTTCTTGTTATGAGTAGAAACACAAATCAACACCAGCTTGATGCAAAAACATAAACACTCAATCTAGTTTGTGATCTCAGGTAGAGTATTTAAGAATTTCAAATGGAGTAAATATAATGAGTCTGATTAGCCATATCGACAAAGAGGATAGATAGCACAATGTTTGGATACTTGCTTCAAGTATTAATTAAATGGACTATGCTTAACCCCCTATTCACCATTAATGAAAGAGAAAAGATTTAGACACAACGAGACGCCCGTAGCGCTTATCAAGCCCAAGAGCGGTACACTCCCCCTTGGCCCAACTGATGGCAGACTTTCAGTCATCCACATTGGGTTGCCTACCTGACAGAGGCCTAGTTTCTGCTGACCTAATTGCTCTATTTCTCTCCCACATTAGTGGTGAATGTGAAGTATACATCTATTATTAGTCAATTTGTTTAAGATTATACTGTTATCAATGAGATAATTCCATACTCATTCCCTAGTGAGACCAAGGAGAAGTAGGTGCAATAGGATGCCCGTAGCGCTTATCAGGCCCAAGAGCGGTACACTCCCCCTTGGCCCAACTTGTGGCAGATGTTCGGTCATCCACAGTGGGTTGCCTACCTGACAGAGGCCTAGTTCTTGCTATCCCATGGCCCTATTCCCTTGTATCTTACTGGGTTTGGGTATGCAATTTATCCATTCATCATTACTTAATAATTAATCCATGGTTTCTTTATGGGACTAATCCTTGTGATCTTAAAATCACATTAATAATGCAATTCAATACTGACTTGTAATTTCAATAAATATTTGTGTATGCATTAGCCTTCTTCGTATTCACTTCCTCAGTGAGATCAAAAGGATTTAGATGCAATGAGACGCCCGTAGCACTTATCAGGCCCAAGAGTGGTTTACTCCCCCTTGGCCTCACTAATGGCAGACCTACAGTCGCCATAGCGGGTGATGTACCTAACAGAGGCCTAACATCTGCTGACCTCATTGCTCTACCCCATTTCCTCACTAATGGTCCATATGGAATTTATGATTAATTTATTCTCAATTTAAATGCCAGCTTATTTGTTATTTGTTATTTTTTTGTCGTTATTATTATATCTATATATATATTAAGTATTTTAAATGCCACATGGATATGCCTAGTTATCCACTATTCTAATTTGAATTACTCTGAAGTCATACCAATTCAATATCTATTTGGCTGATAATAATATATTTTAAATTCATTTTACGAGATGGAACCCTCGTTGCTTATCCGTCATGGTATTTGCCTCTGTTTATTGACTAGAATAATTCGTTGATTGAATCTTACCCTACAGGATGGCAAGATCATGGCTCTGATACCATTTGTAATATCCCTTTATGTAAATGCCCTAGTTTTTGCCCTAAAATCACAAATCTAGGATGAAACCAGGGAAAACATAGCTAGGGATATAATCTTCATTGAAGAATAAGATAAGATAAGCCTATTTTTTCGAAAACCTGTAATGAGATTAGACAACAATGTAGATATAACTCATGAAATACGTCCACTTCTAGGGTTAGGATATGTATAAAACAATATCAACAATTTCATGGAAACTCAACCATAACGAGGGTTGAGTTTGAAGACATGATGAGGTCCCCAAGTATCCTCTACACTAGGCCTAACAACAAGACCTTATCCTATGTGGCCCCATGTCATCCTTAACCGATGGTCCTCAACCGTCATCATGAGGTGGCATACCTAGTGAGGACTTTACATCGTTCCCCTCCATCATATCAACCTCTCACCTCTTATTATTGATTCACTTCAATAATAACTAATAAGGTGTTGTTGACCCTCATCTAGTCATCATCTTACTACCTTAATGATTTTATTTCTTGTATTTGCGAACCATGGTGGAGAAGAGGGGAGAGATTGTGGAGAGTGCCCTAGAAACCATCTTCCTAGACCCAAAGATAGTACCCTTTGTACTCCTTTGGCCTCTATGAGCTCATCTTGTCCTACTTTGAAGTGGTGTATCTAGAAGAGTGTCCATACACCGTACCACTCTCGCAATACTCTAACACTTCCCTTCACCATGTTTAGAAATGTTGTAATAAATATTTATGTTACCTACATTATATTATATTACATTATGAGTATAGTATTACATTGGCAGTGTCATACTATATTGGCAATATTATACTAGATTTTATTAACAGCATTAGCTTCATATTACACTATCATTATGTTATTTTGTCACCCTTATGTTATACTATATTAATAATATTATGTTAGCATTTCCCTCCTATATTATATTAACTATATTAAATTGTACTTACATAATTGATTTATATTAATAGTATTTAATTGTATTAATAATATTAACCATATTAAACTATTTTAAGAATATTAAATAGTACCATACGATATTACTAGCAAATCTCATACTCATAGTATTTCCTAGATAAAGTGATTGATGACTTCTTTTGTCTTTTTCGTATCCTTTTCCTTTCCTTTGTTTCTTGGATCGATCTCCTTATTTTCCTCTTTTTTCTTATCCCCATCAAAAGCATCTAGTAAGATCACCATTGATCAGATTAGATCAGAATTGTTATCAAGTTACAGGCAGTAACATTTGCATTTGTGTTCTTGGTGGTATGCATGGGGATGTGCTTAATAAGTATGCTTAATATATGAAGCCCAATAATGTTCTTATGCAGAATTAATAGTAATGCTAATATTGACTGCAATATGTATGACAGTCATACTTAATTTCATATATATATTCATAATACATAAGAAATATATATACTTATAGTCTAAATCATGTTATTACTTTCTGTATTTAAGAAGATGGGATTGAGATGTTCCAAAGAGGGGCAGTCTAAATCCAAGCAATAGGTTAAGTCCCAAGATAGGGTGAGGATCAGCGACCCATAAGCCTTGAGGGTATAGACCCAAGATAGGTAAGGGCTTGGATCTGTAAACTTTGAGGGAACCTATTGTAGTTGGTCTCTAAGCACTTTGGTAACATATGTAAACCCTTCTCCCTTAAAACTGAAGTAGTAGCAAGGTTTGATATCTATATTAAGAACTGTGAATAATGAAATTAATCAGCTAATGAGGAAAATAGACAAGCACTTGTTAATAACTTATTGAAGAAAATCTATCAATTTTAGTATATTTAAATAGATCAGGTAGGGGACATTACAATTATGCCTTCCACGAGGATATTAATCTCCTTGTATCACTATGCAAGACGAATCTGCTAATATATATGTCGCTGAACTGAATGTGTATGTCTTCGAGTTTGATGTATATTGATATCGATCTGCCTGAGACTTTATGTCTTCGAATCTTGCTGATAATTTCGATCTGTGTGTGGTCTGCACGTAGATCTATATTATTTCGACTTCTTTTTCATATCTATCTATCGAACTACAATAGGGAGATATATCATCCATATATATATCAACTCGGATAGCTTTCAACCAGGAGTCACGACTCTTCATCACAACATGAGTCGGTTTCCAATAAGCACAATATACATGCACTGATTCATAATGAATTAAACACAATCGGTTCTTCATGAACCGATACTTTGTTTGTCTTCACAATTATTTAACAAACCCGATATATATCAATTTCGATAATGCAATGGTTAATTATTAAACAAACCGGTAATGAAATATATACAATATCAATGGATAATAAATTGGATTACCAAATATGTAAGGCCAATAGGCCATTCACATATTTGGTCTCTGTTATTTGGCCTTGAAGGATTACTTCTGAGGCTACATCATCAACACTCCCTCTTGGCTAGGGAGGAATCCTTCTTAATCTCTACAAGTCACATCACCTCATCGTGATGACTGAAACAATGACCACATTCATGTGTATAAAAGAAGCTTATCACCTCATCGTGATATCAACCATTATGGTTTATCCATAGATATCACCTCAGGTGATATCAACCATTATGGCATATCCATAGATATCACTTCACATGACATCCACCATTATGGTTTATCCATAGATATCACCTCACGTGATATCAACCATTATGGCATATCCATTGATATCAACCATTATGGCATATCGATAGATATCACTTCCCGTCACATCCACCATTATGGCTTATCCACGGATATCACCTCACGTGATATCCACCATAGAGATCTCCTCAAGTAATATCCACCATTATGGCTTATCCATAGATATCACTTCACATGATATCCACCATTATGGCATATCCATAGATATCACCTCATGAGATATCAATCATTATGGCATATCCATAGATATCACTTCACGTGATATCCACCATAATGATATATACAACCATTATTGTGAGATCATCACCTTACAATAATGGTGAGATGTACAAGTGTTCATCATTGTGAGATCGTCACCTCACAATGACATTCACCATGGCTCATCCAAAGGATAAACACACAAGTACAAGAAGATCATCACGGACTCTCTCACGTGATGTTTGTCATGGAGTCACATACATGACATTCACCATGAACCATATTAGAGGGTGAGGAAAAGGGCTTACACCTCAAGTCTCTCTAAAAGAGAAATGCATTAATCAAGAGTTTACACTTTAAACATCTTTTCTCAAATATAAGAATACATCAATATGACATATAACCAAATCAATGATGTTGAGACTCAGTCTTATCTAGGGCTTCATTCTCCACCATACCAAGCTTACCTCGAAAGTATACAAACTTTATTTTGAAGAGAGGCTTGGTGAGGATGTTTGGTGTCTTCTCATCAGTACTAATGTATCTTAACTGAATAGCATACCTTTCCATCATGTCTCTAACATAGTGATACTTGATCTCCACATGCTTTGACCTCTCATGCAATACAAGGTTGGAGTCTACATCACTCTTGGTATATTCCAAGCTCACCAAGTATTCTTCTATCCAAGAATATCATGACCTAGAAGTCAACATAAAGGCCTTCCAGCCTACATAAATGGGAATCCATCTCATGAATCATAGTCCTTTGACTGATCACTAGAGAAACCATCTTGACATGGTCCACTCCCTCTGAACCAATATAACCAAGATCCTCGGATATCAATAGAAGCACATCCTCTTAGCTTCTCCCTCTATCACGGAAGCATCCCTTGCTCACATGGTCCCAGCAATGGAAGATATCTTGCATTAGGAGACTCTCATCATCTAATATGATCCTCATACGGTTGGAAGTGCTAGATCCAAAACAACCATGGATCTACTATCATAAGATCGATCCCTAGGTAGGAATATGATCATCCTGAGATTTAGAACAAAATCCCCTTTCAGTATACTCCCTCTCACTGAGAAAGCCCTCTTGTCTCAACTTGGCTTTGTAACCCTAGATGCTATCATTACCAGCAAGTGCCTCTATGGCTTTCACAAGTGAATTGTTGCACCTCTGAAGGTAGATATTTGTTTTATTATTATATAAAAACAGAAATGCAAAATCTCAAAATCTCCACTAAAGTCCTCTGCATATTCCTCCTGAATTTCAATCTCTTCATCACAAGTAGAACTTCAAAAACTCTATAGCCTCTTTCAAATCAGAATATGAATCCATCTAAATCCTTTTGTGGAATAGTCTCACCAACATCCACAATGGAAGCTTGAGGCATAGTCGTGGTTGGACATTTTATTGCGTAGTGACCATATTTGTCACATCTAAAGCATTGGATTTCTGAAATGTCCTTCCTTCTTTTGTATGTAGGAGCACCATTTGATTTCTTATCTTTCTTTCTTTTAGAGTGTCCTTTCTTACCCTTCTTCTTTGAGGAGTGCACAGCAAGAACATGAATATCTTCATATGTGGAGCTTTGGCCAATACCTCTTGTAGCCAATCTTGACTCTTCTTGAATGCAGTCTGTCTTCAATCGATCAAACTTAGGGAGTTTTGATCTTGCTCTTATCCCTTGAATAAATGACTCCCATGATGAAGGAAGACAATTAAGAGCCAACATGGTTAATTCTTTGCTATTAATGGTGTGTCCAATGGTAGAGAGTTGATCTCTCAATTTGGTAATCCTCATGAAGAAAGACATGATGGATTCTCCTTTTGTCATCTTGATGTGGTGAAGTTGTTGATCTCATACATCTCCTCTAATGTTTTGAACATGTCACATGCCTTCGTCATCTTGGAGATGATAGGCACAATGTAATCTTTCACGGAGTCAACCAACATTTTCATTGCTTTGTTCTTTCTGTTCCATTAAAGCTTTTCATCCTCTTCCTTTGGTTCTGGTACTGCATCCTTCACGAATTCATCTAATTCGTTTTCCCCCAAAGCAAGCATGATTCTAAACTTCCAAGATACAAAGTTTAATGCTCCTTCAAGTCTGTCCTCAACTCTAATTCCATTCACCATCTTGACGTTGATAGAAATAGATGAACTTGAAGACAATAATAGAAGATAATCTTGCTTATATGAATCTGATCTAATCTTTGCTCAATCCTACTCTGATACCACGTTAAATTTTTAAAGATCAGATTATAGAATGCAATTGAAAGATATTTCAAGCACAATTGCACAGCATATACCGTGGGAAAACCTTCCACTTGAAGGTGAAAACCCAGCCACAAATGTCTTTTATTATTTAGACAAGATGGAAGGATAATTTTACAAAATCTCTTCACACTTTGAAGCTATATGATAAATTCAAATTACTCTAGTTTGCAGAGTATGCAGTCCGAACTGCTGTAGGTGATTTAATCTGCCAATGAATGTTATGTTGATCTGCACACAAGGTAGATTATGCCTTCCACAAGAATATTAATCTCCTTCTATCACTGTGTAAGACGAATCTGCTAATATATATGTCGCTGAACTGAATGTGTATGTCTCCGAGTTTGATGTATATTGACATCGATCTGCCTGAGACTTTATGTCTTCGAAGCTTGCTGATAATTTCAGTCTGTGTGTGGTCTGCACGTAGATCTATATTATTTTGACTTCTTTTCCATAGCTATCTATCGAGCTACAAGAGGGAGATATATTGTCCATATATATATCAACTCAGATAGCTTTGAACCAGAAGTCGTGACTCTTCATCACAACATGAGTCGGTTTCCAATAAGCACGATATACATGCACCGATTCATAATGAATTAAACACAATTGGTTCTTCATGAACCGATACTTTGTTTGTCTTAACAATTATTTAACAAACCCAATATATATCAATTTCGATAATGCAATGGTTAATTATTAAACAAGCCGGTAATACAATAATACGATATCAATGGATAATAAATTGGATTACCAAATATGTAAGGCCGATAGGCCATTCACATATTTGGTCTTTGTTATTTGGCCCTGAAGGATTACTTTTGACGCTACATCGTCAACACCCCTCATTGTAATCAAGTTTTTTATTTGACAGATTCCAATAACTAATGGGGATTTAGGGGTGCAATAATGAGGAGGGTTAGTGCCCCTCATGGGGGTTTGAGGGACCACCCACAATGGGGTCAAGAGGCAGCCAAGCCTAAATTAAGGCCTTTGAAACCTTTACCACCACCAAAAATTGCATCTTTTTAATTGCAAGCAAGAAAAAATAAATTATATGAATTTGAAGGAGTTTTTAATACAAAACCTCACAATTTTTTGCATTCACTCGGGAGTTTTATAGGAAAAACTCACCAACAATTTTTCAGAAACTCGTTGAAGAGTTTTTGGACAAATAACTCACCTAACATTTTGTCATGGGAGTACTTGCGAGTCAAAAGAGTTTTTGGAGATTTTTTCAGCTACGATTTTGAGGAATGGAAAAGGAGACTCAAGTGAATGCCATTCAGAGATGTAGGTCTATATAGAAGGCCACACTTTGTCAAAGACAACTTACATTAAAAAATAAGAAGTTCACAAGGTACAAAATAGAGACTTAAGTGAATGCCATTTTTAGGTGCTTTTCTATATAGAAAGGCACACTTCTTTCAAAAATAAAATATTCACAAGCTGCATAAAGGTGTGTATATGGTGGTCTAGGGCGCACCTATGAAAGGAGAAATTGATTTTCAAATTAAACAATCTGCTATATCGAGACCCACCTAAGTGTAGAGGAGTGTCATTCACAGGTGCACATGAAAGGTCTTAGTGCTTACATGACAAAATAAAGAATCACAAGGACTGTGAAAAATAAAAGCTTATAAAGGTGCATGCCTAGGGGATAGAGACGCACCTAAGCATGAAGAATCAGACTGAACCACAAAAGAATATGCAGAGATGCATGCTCTAGAGACTAGGATGCATCTATACAAGAAAAAAACAATATCCATTCGAAAATGTGTGAGATAGGGGTAGGTGCGCAGTTCACAAAAGTAATGTGTTTTTTTTGCACACTTCACAAAGGCAGATGTGTTTATCAAAAATAAATAAAAAATGAAAAGGTGTGGGCCTAGAGAGAAGGTGTGCACCTCATGAGGAAAAATGAGACTGGTTTTTAAAACAACTTTAAACCCATTGGTAGCTGTGTGGCTTGGGGATAGCGGCACGCCTAATAAAGGAAAAATATACAAATCCAATCATCATGTGCATGTTTGGGGTGCAAGTGTGGATTTCAATGAAAAAAAATTCAGTTCACACCAAAAGGTGCATGCTTGGGGGCAAGGGTGCGCCTCAGTATAGGAAAATATCAAATGTTCATAAACACCATTATCAGGTGCACATGTGGGGTGCATGTGCACACCTCACCAAAATAATTTTTCAAACTTTAAATATTATGCTATCATGTGTACACCTGGTGAAGTGCACACCTTTAAAAATTTATTAAAAAATGCAAGTTCAAAGCCTGTTTTATAGTACATAGGTGCATGTCTAAAATAGAAGTGCACACCTATCAAAAGAATCTAAAACATTAAAGAAGACCTATCAAGTTTTTAGATGTAAAGACCCTTACTGATTTTTCTGTGCTCATTTAATATTTGTTTGCTTGATTTGAAAATTTTCTTAGGAATGATGCATAATTGTTTGACCTTTTGCAAAGACTCTCTTGGTGATTGGCTGAATAGACTCCAAGATAGCCACGTTTTGCAATGTTCAAGACAAATATTGCTTAAAAGGTAGCGGATGAATATTTAAACAACTCCCATGCCCTTATCATGTTTCAAACTGCCTCCACGAACTCCCTACACACCCACACATCCTTGCAAACTGGTGTGACCTATAGATTTTGGTGTAGTGCAACTTCTAGGATGCTCTTTGTTGAGGCACACCCAAGCTGATAACTAAGGTTCAAACCCCTGCAATCTTTTCCCACGTCCCCATAAGAGCAATATCAACTCTCAATACAGGTGTCTGAAAATAACTACTGGCAAGTGCAACTTGAATAAAACTTATAAATTTATTGTTTGCTTGCAAAACCTCTAATAAATTTTATTATGACAATCTCCCAATCCTGAAAAAAATCCTTATTTTCCAGGCATTAAATCTAGTTGTGAATTTTGTCTGAATTCACCTCGATTGACTAGGAAGAATATTTCATCCTCGAAGCCAATTACATTTAGAATTTTCGTCCTAGGGTTACAAGTTGAACACGCAGTCCAAACTTCACAATGAGAAATGTAAAAATGACCAAAGATGTTCTTTTTCTTTTTTACAATTCCTTTTATATTTTGTCTCTGAACTTTTGAGAACTTTCATTTTTAAATTGCATAAATTGACCCTTTTAATTTTTAAGTCACTTTACATGGTTATTTTTTAAATAAAATAATTAATTAAACTAAAGTTGTCCAAAACATGATAATGTAAGACAACTTAAATTTAATTAATTAAAAATATTTCCTCACCATGCCTCAAATTAGCCTACGGGAATGAAATAGGCTAAGGGGTCCTTGAACACTTAGGGATCAAAGAAGGGAATGTGAAAACCCTTCCTGAATTTTTTTTTATCAAACTTGACATTTTCACAATTTTACTTTGCAAGCAATTTGTCAAATAGTTTGCATGTCTTATTGTGATATAATATCATAACAATTATAACAAAATATTTTCTTCAATTCTCAACTAATTATAAATTTATTTCACAAAAAATGTTAAACAATGTTTACAACAGAAATTATTTTAAAAAATTCGTATGCTGCTGATACAAAATGATTCATGCAAAAATTACATACAGAAATAATGTCACAAACAAAATGCCAATATTTAAAAATTCTTTGCCAACCTTCATTGCAGAATAGTCAACAGTCCAATCAGCAATGTCAAACATACCAAGCTATTCCTTCTGTCTGTATGACACTCCAAAAATTGTACAGCCTTCCTAAACAATAAGTATGGCAACTAGTATGGGTTGTGATTCCCTTTGAATAGGGAGCGACAGTTTTAAATATACCTCTTTAAGGCTGCAATGAGTATTAATAGGCCTAAATTACTTTTTTTAGATGCATTGCCCCCTTTTAAAATGAATTTGGAATGGTATGGCCTCTTTGCTAGGCTAGGCAGGGAGTACAACTAGTGCAAACCAACACTTGTATATAACTTTTAATTCAACATTCCATTGCACACACTCACTTAAATTTCTGTTCCTTTCACCCACACACCTAGCACATTAAATCTTAATATATATTCACTCGCACACACAACACTTACAAATTCATATTTGCTTGCAAAACCTTTATAAACTTGTATCTACAAATGTGGCAAACTTGTGAAAATAAATCGATTTGCTCGAAACCCTTCTTTATAAACATTCAACACAAATGCGATTTTTGGGTAAATCCAACTCTGAATCTTTTCTCAACAAATTGTGACCTTGAATGAATCACACAATATTGATTAGGGAGGAATCTTTCACCATCAAAACCAATCTTCGCCCAAGGGTTTTTGTCCTACAATGGTAGAAATTTTCTCAATTACGCAACTAGGGTTTCAATAAAATATCAAATAATTATAATTCTTCAGCTTCTTTTTATAGCCTTGTGTAGAACTTTTTGGAAATTATATTTTAGATATCGTTTCTTAAATAACGATCTTTTTTCCTCCATTAAAGTGACTTTATTTTATTATTTATTTTTTCAGCACTTTAGTCACTTAAAATTCACCTTTATAAATAATTAATATAATTTCTTTTAATTTTGCTTTTTCAACAACTTAATATTTAAATATTTTATTATTAAAATATGTTTTGCACATCTAGCCAAAGTTGCGGAAAATACAAAAATAGTTTGAAGGTGAATTTTACATACACCAACATACTTAGAAGCTCATTGATGATCCAACGCAATAAAAAATGACTTTCCAAAAGTAAAAGATTCCTCCAAGAAAATTGGAGTCCACTCAAAATGACAAAACTATTCCATGAAAGCATTGACGAATTCATCTAGATCCGCTAAACACAATGCCATCATGTGAAGTTGAACTCCATTCTAAAAAGAATGCCACTCTCCACAACTGTTTGGAAGGCCACAAAAAAGGCACATTATATTAAATGTCTTCAAAGGTTTAGCCATGATCAAAGGAAAAGTTGCAAAATCATCGAGTTATTTAAAGCCACCTATCAAGAAGTTTATTTTTAGTGCACATTAGAAATAGATCTTGCTATTTTTAGCAATCACATTTTTCAAAGAAAGGAACATATTCTAGAATTTGTCATTTTTAAGAAATTAAATTTATATCAGACTGATGCAATTCGTTCAATGTGCAGATTTCCCTTTAAATTCGGAGTATTCAGAATTTAATCCTTCCAAAATATGAATGTCAACAATGATAATGTATCAAGGGCAATGCAGGGGTTTTCTTCAAGTCTGAAATTCGTCGATCAAGGGAGAGAGAGCATTTATTGATTTCTATATCCTTCTCTCTTGAAATCAGCAAATATATATATATATATATATATATATGTTTAGTGGGACATGTTATGAGGGGACATGTCTCCACAATGTGGAGGCATGTCCACTCATAACGTGTCCCTTACATACCAAGGGATGCGAACTTTATTTATGTTAGTTAACTTAACTCTTAACCAATTAAAGTCGTCGATCTGTGCAAAACGCATTATCAAGTTCGATTTATCAAATACGAACATATAAGTTCGATCTAATGAATACGATCATGTAAACTTGGATCTTGTTATATACAATGATGCCTTAATGATCATTACACGATACAAGGCAAGAGAAGAATAGAATCTGATCACACACAGATTAATGTAGAGTTTCGATCCAACATAAGGATGACGGCTTGCAAAATATTCGAAGTGATTATTCTTATAAACACAAGGAAAGAGTATGTGTGTATGTATAGTGGACTGACATACATACATACATGCTTATATATGTATAATCAATATTAATGGTCACCCTTATATCTGACCGAAGCTACTATGCATCAACACTCCCTCTTAGCTAGGGAAGATAATCAAGTATGAAGATATCACCTAACTCGTGATATTGGAGGATGGTTTAAGAACATCAAGTCACATGACATTCTTCACAAAAACATCCAGGTTATGGTATGTGCACTGACATCACGTCTCATGATGTCTACCATAACAAGTCATGGTATTTCCATGGATATTACGTCACATAATACCCACCATGATCATCTCATAAGGAGCATAATGATATTCAACTGATATCAAGTCTCATGATATCTATCAATAAGCCCAAGAGATATTAACTATCATGGCATGTCCATGAATATCAAATCACATGATATTCGTCATGATAGTGAACCGATCATTGTAAAGTCGTCACCTTACAATGTTTGATGCAAGTGTTCATTATTTGAAAGATCGTCACCTTTCAATAATGTACACAGGGTAGGCCCATAAGTCATAGAGTCACACATATGACAGAAGAGTTTACACATTAAACATCTTTATTTGTATTAATACAAATAGAAATTTAGAGATAATCTCAATAACTTACATTTCAACCATACCAAGTTTCTTCCTGAAGTGTTCAACTTTCACTCTCGAGAGCGGCTTGGTAAGAATGTCTGTTGTTTCATCACTTGTATTAATATACTCCAACTGGATCACATTCCTTTCTACCATGTCTCTCACATAGTGGTAAGGAATCTCTATATGCTTTGATCTATCATGAAATACTGGATTTACAGACAGTTTGATGCAGCTTTGATTGTCACAGTGGATGATAGTAGGCTTCAGAGGCTCTCCAAATAATCCCACAAGCAGTTTTCGGAGCCAAACTGCTTCTCTTGCTCCCAAAGATGTTGCAATGTATTCGGCCTCTGTGGAGCTTTGAGCTACTGAAGACTGTTTTCTGCATATCCAAGAAATCATAGCTGATCCCAAACTGAAACAACACCCTGATGTGCTTTTCCGATCAGTCACACTTCCAGCCCAATCAGAATCAGAGTAACCATGTAGATTTAGATCAACATTTTTATATTTGAGTCCATGTCCAATAGTACCTTGAAGGTACCTCAATATATGCTTAGCAGCAACAAGATGTATCTCTCGCGGTTCACACATAAATTGGCTCAAGGCATTCACTGCATAGCAAATATCCGGTCGAGTGTTAACCAGGTACATCAGTGATCCAATTATCTGTTTGTAAAGAGTAGGGTCTGCAAGTCTGGATTCTGCTACTGCTTCTTTTAGTTTATGTAGGTTGGTTTCCATGGGTGTCAACATTGGTCTGCAGTTCCACATTCCAAATCTTTTCAGAATATGTATTTCCCTTGATTTAGAAAAATACCATTTGGTTTCTGCCAAACTTCCAATCCAAGGAAGTAGTGTAGACTGCCCAAGTCTTTCATATCAAATTTTGATGCTAGGTCCTTCTTACATTGAATAATGAGGTGATCTTCTCTTGTAATTAGCAGATCATCAACATATAGAATAAGTATCAACAAATCACCCTTAATTACTTTAAAGTAAAGATTTGGATCTGCATCATTCTTGGAGAATCCTAGACCCAGCAAATAGTTGTCGATCCTCTCATACCAAGCTCGGGGAGCCTATTTAAGTCCATATAAAGCTTTCTTCAGTTTGCACACACGTGAAGCTACATTATGAATCACAAAACCTTCAGGTTGTTCTAGATAGACTTCTTCCTCAATAGTCCCATTTAAAAATGCAATTCTCACATCCATCTGATGGATCTTCCATCCTTTAGCAGCTGCAATAGCTATGACTGCTCTAATGGAGGTATACCGAGCAACAGGTTCAAATGTCTCTTCATAATCAATACCTTCCTTCTGTGAGAATCCTCTGGCGACAAAACGTGCTTTATGTTTCTCTATACTACCATCTGCAGCAAGTTTAATTTTGAAAAGCAACTTGGACGAGACAACAGATTTCTCTTTTGGTCTAGGAATATGTCCCAAACATCATTCTTTAGAATGGGTTGGTACTCTTCTATCATAGCATCCTTCCAGACTTGATGCTTGAGGGCTTCTGTGTAATATCCCTTGGTCAACTAGGAGGGGAGAATGATGAATTTTCTACCCAAGGAATATCGTCAAACAAATGTCCTTTGAAGTCATAAACTGCTGTTCTGATTTTCAGTGTGTTATAAGGTTGTCAATCACATGAATCTTCATGAAGTAACAACTATCAATGCCATAAATATCCTATGAAATAAGTATGAGGATCAATTGTAGACTTTAGACAACATTATATCCCAAGTGGAACTCATAAAACCATGTCAACAAAGGACTGACATTTTGTCAAATACATGTCATGCAACCTCTGAAAACATATTACAGCCACAAGCCCATTCAAATCTTATTATAAACCAGTTCCAAATACAATCATAGGATTTATACATATGCTGATTACCAAGAGTTATGCCACTGATTTTCTGAGGACATTAGACAGTCACTAACTGAAGCATATATCTCAAAAATTACAATGAAAGAAGAGGTCTAAAGAACCTGATTAAAATATGCCCAAGTGTAGCGATGTAAACTCCAGCAATATCCACCCAATTGAAAGCTCCAATGTGCAGGACTGTTCTAGGTCTTAAGCTGCCCTTGTACCTGTGATGATGTCTCAGAAATTTTGTTATTACTGTTGTCAAATGCCTCCAAGAATGACTCAGACCTGAACGGTTTCTTCCTCTAAAGACAGCACCTTGACTTCTTGGTGTTTATTTGGCTAACTCTAGCAATGTTTGATGAATCGGTGATCTATAAGGGATGGACTGCTGTAGCTACCTGGAAGTCTGAGAACACTTCCAAATCTGCAGTTAAGAGCCCAGAATCACCTCCTAAAGTGGTCCAGCTTCAACTAGGGGACAGCGCCTTTCATACAAAGTGATCCTCAATCAACTTATGCAACATACAATGCAGATCGAGGGAATAAGGGGAGGACGGACCTGCCAAGGCTCGGCCCCTATTAACAAATAATTTCTGCACCTTAATCACCAATAAATGCCACTAAAATGATTGCCTAAGTTTCTCCTCCAACCTGCAATCATTAAATGGTAAAATCGAAGCATCAATGAGAAGATATGAATGGAAACATGGATACCAATGGTCTGCAACCTCTGTTAATAGCAGGCTAATAAGTTCTTCAATCTGCACCCAAACTCTTCTTCAAATCGCCAATAGGTATTGCCAAGGTTCTAGAATGAATATTGCTGATGTAGAATACCTTGAACAAGGTGGTCTCTAATTCTGAAAGTTTGAAGCACCACCACCATCAAACTGAACTAAATCTTCAATAAACCCAATGTGAAGAGCTGCCGAAATTCTTCCAAATTGTTCCTAATAGGATCGCCCAACCCTCCTCTTCAATTATACTGTAGCAAATCACTGTAGCAGCAAATAAAACTTCTAATATCAAACTCAATATGCACAGTATGAAGGACTGAGTGTCCCTAACTCTAAAGGCAACCCCTCGGGAGGTCTTTCACTCCCTCAGTTATGCAATCTATGGGAGTTTTCGTTCCCAAAGATTCTAAGTCTACAGACACCCTTTAGGTTCTACAAAACCCTTTAATTCTTCAATTTCAAATCCAAGTCTGCCTTTACCTCAATCACCCTCTCCTATTTATCTTTTTTCCATAACCCATCATGAGAGACTTCTAGAAGAGGGTAGATACACTTTATTTATTTCAATAAGCGACTTTATAATTATTATTTTATTTTTTAATACTTTAGTCATTTTTAATTAAATTAATTAAATATAAAGTCACTTTTTGATAATTTATTTATTTTAATGACTTTATAAGAAATTAATTTAATTAATTTCTCCCCATTACTCCTTTTAGCCTAAAGGCTAAAATTGGGGACATTACATTCTGCAACACCAGTAGGTTCAAAATTAATGATTTCACTCATTGATGCATCATATGTTAATTTGCGAGGTCTTTTGCTCTCTCTAAATGTTCCTTTGGGTGCTGCATGGATTTCTGCTTCTTGTATCATCTTTCTAGCCCAAAGTGGTCTCTTGTGATTATTTTTTGGTTCCTCTTCTTGAGTCTCTAGAGGAATCTGACTTTCATTTGTAGTTTCATCTGGATACTCCCTCTGAAACACAGGAGCAAGATCTTCTTCCATACCTTTCTGTGAATCTGGTATTTCTATCTTATCTGATCTCCTGGCCTTCTTAAAGGCAATGTCTTCTTCAAAAATGACATCTTTACTTAGTTCAATTTGTCTCTGTCCAGGTATGTATATTCTATAAGCTTTTGAAGTTTCACTGTAGCCTACAAATATTCCTTTTCTCCCAGAAGATTCTAGTTTCAATCTCTTCTCTTTAGGCACATGAATGTAAATTGGGCACCCAAATATTCTTAAGTGACTGATATCTGATTTGACACCAATAAAGGCTTCTTTAGGAGTTTTATTTTCCAAGTAAGAGTGAGGACATCTATTTTGAATGTATACGGATGTATTAGAAGCTTCAGCCCAGAATGAGGTTTCTAGGTTTTGATCATAAAGCATTGCTCTAGCTGCCTCTACTATAGCTTTGTTTTTCCTCTTAGCAACTCCATTTTGTTGAGGATTATAGGGTACAGTGAACTCCCTCTTAATCCTTGCATTTACAAAACTCTTTAAAGATTTCAGAAGTATATTCTTTCCCATTATCTGTTCTAAGTAATTTAATTTTCTTCTCGAAAGAATTTTTTGTGAGAGCTTTGAATTCCTTAAACCTTTTAAGGATCTCTTCTGATTCTTTGCACTTGAGAAAGTATATCTATGTCTTCCTGGAGAAGTCATCAATGAAAATTACATAATACAGAAATCCTCCTATGGAGGGTACAGACATGGGTCCACATAGGTCAGAGTGGACTAATTCTAACACAGCTTTAGTTCTACTCAAACTATTAGGAAAAGTACCCTTAGTATTTTTCCCCAAGGCACACCCTTTACATGCCCCATTGTGAGTTTGATTTAGTTTAGGTAGTCCAGTTACAAATTTATCCATAGAAATTAGAGCACGAAAGTGAATATAGCCTAACCTTCGATGCCAGATCTCATTTGAGTCAGAAGTCTCATGAATGAGGGCCTGATTTGACTTAGTGCAAAGTTTGTAAAGGTGTCCTTGTCTTATGCCTATAGTTTGGGCCTTCTTTATGGTTGATTTCTTCAGCCATGCTAGGACTTTACCCTCCATAAATGTAACTTTGTATCCGTTATCTTCAAGAGCTAATATAGATATTAAATTTCTCTTAATACCTGGCACATATAGTACTCCAGTGAGTTGAATAGAGATCCCGGATTTCAATTTGATGATGCAGGTTGCAACTCCTTTTACCGGATGTGCACAATCATCCCCAATTGTAACCTCTTCATTAGATTCTTCTACCATAGTTTCTAAGTGATCTCAGTATCCTGTAATGTGTCTTGATGATCCACTGTCGATTACCCATGTGTTAAGTTTGTTTGAGACTTGGCTGGATAATGTTGAGTAGAAAGCAAATTTCTCATAATCATGTTCTATATTTGTCTTTCCGATTTTAGCAAATGAGGCTTGTTGTTTTGTTCTGTCAGGATACTTGACCGCATAGTGTCCATATTGATCACACCTAAAACATTGAACTTGCGACGGGTCCTTTCTTTGCTTGGATGAACTTTTTCCATGAGAATTTCTCTTCCTTTTGAAGTTCTTCTTCTTACCTTTCTTATGAGAATTTGTGTTAAGGACATGAGTATCCTCATCTATAGGTTCTTGCTTCCCTTTTGTTATTTGTCTTGACTCTTCTTGTAGACAATCAGATCTTAATCGATCAAATTTAGGAAGCTTGGATCTTGCGCTTATTCCTTGGACAAATGGTTCCCATGAATTTGGAAGACCGCCTAAGGTTATGAGTGTCAATTCCTTGCTATCAATTTCATATCCAACTGTTGATAGTTGGTCCCTTAGTTCAGTGATTCTCATGAAATATGCATTGACAGATTCTCCCTTATTCATGCTTATATTATCAATCTGCCTCTTTAGGGCAAGGGTTCTGCCTGTATTATTTATTTCAAATGCACTCTCAAGAGATTTGAACATAAGGTATGGAGTTTCATGTTTTGCTAATATAGGTACAATATGATCCCTGACTGCATCCACTATAAATTTCATGGCTTTCTCATTGCTTTCAATCCATTGAGTTTTCTTAGGTTCACTTTCAGGTTCGGTTGTCTTTTCTTTTACGAAGGAGTCTAATTTATTCTCCTTTAGAAGCATCATAATTCTGAGCTTCCAAGATATGAAGTTGTTGGCTCCTTCGAGTCGATCTTCCAATCTGATCATGTTTGACATTGTGAAGAATGAAATGTGACTGCAATACTTAATAGATGATAGTCTGATGTCTCAAATTTAATTAGGATCTCCTTTTACCAGGGCTCTGATACCATGTTAAGAAATTAAATTTATATCAGACTGATGCAATTCGTTCAATGTGCAGATTTCCCTTTAAATTCGGAGTATTCAAAATTTAATCCTTCCAAACTATGAATGTCAACAATGATAATGTATCAAGGGCAGTGCAGGGGTTTTCTTCAAGTCTGAAATTCGTCGATCAAGGGAGAGAGAGCATTTATTGATTTTTATATCCTTCTCTCTTGAAATCGGCAAATATATATATGTGTTTAGTGGGACATGTTATGAGGGGACATGTCTACACAAAGTGGAGGCATGTCCACTCATAACGTGTCCCTTACATACCAAGGGATGCGAACTTTATTTATGTTAGTTAACTTAACTCTTAACCAATTAAAGTCATCGATCTGTGCAAAAAGCATTATCAAGTTCGATTTATCAAATACGAACATATAAGTTCGATCTAATGAATACAATCATGTAAACTTTGATCTTGTTACATACAATGATGCCTTAATGATCATTACACGATACATGGCAAGAGAAGAATAGAATCTGATCACACACAGATTAATGTAGAGTTTCGATCAGACATAAGGATGACGGCTTGCAAAGTATTAGAAGTGATTATTCTTAAAAACACAAGGAAAGAGTATGTGTGTATGTATGTCAGTCCACATAGTGAACTGACATACATACATACATGCTTATATATGTATAATCAATATTAATGGTCACCCTTATATCTGACCGAAGCTACTATGCATCAATAGTAATTCTTTGAGTGCAAGGAGTTTGTGCTATTTTTAGTTTTATACTACTAAATTTTTATCATTTACTATTTATAGTATGAAGTTAGCTATTCTTAGATCATCTATCTTAAGTTTTCTTATCATGAGAAAGATCTATACATTGAGTCATAGTTTTAAGAAATTCAACCTACAACTTGACTAGAGGTTGCATGGTTTTAGTTTTAGTATTAGAGAATATGGTTTTGTAATAAAAATACATACCATCTAATTAGTTATTAGAGTAGAAGTAATAGTTGGATTTTTATTTATTTTTATGCAATAGCTTTGTAAATATTATAAATTAATGTTATTTTGCAATTAGATATTTTTATGGTAATTTCCATGCTTGCAATATTACTGAAATTGCTATTAAATATTATTGTTAATCCAAAATTTCATATTTGTTCAAAAGACTTTATTACACCTCTCTTGCTTTTAAATTGCTATTGCAATATTGTGTGTGCTGATGGAGATTAAAATGCTTTTAGCAAGTTGCAATCTTTGTATTGCAAGTTGGTTCGAAGGTTGAAGATTGTGGCTTTGTACTGATCTCTTAATTTAATTTACTAGAGCATTCATGTTCTCTGTCTTTAATCTATCCAATCTTTATGTGTACTTGTATTATTTAGTGTTTTCTTTTAATCGAGGAGTGCACACATAGTCATAGGATTTAATTTTAGTCAAAAAGTATAAAAAATATAAAAACTTTTTGCTTAATGTTGAAATCTGTTTTGGCCTTTTTGCCCTACGTGAATCCAGAAAGAAACACATTTTTTTTTCAACATGACCATGAAACACCACAAAAAACCATAGTAAAGATTGTGAATAACAAGTACATATTATTCATAGTAAGTTAGTTTTATTTTTTAGTTTTATAGAGAGCATATTCTAATTAAAAGAGTGGTTTTTCTGCACATCTATTCTGTTTTGTGTCACTAAAAGGTGCAAATTAAAATGCTAATTGAAAGTATAAAGATTTTGAAAAACATTTCCACAATAAATAATGTAATACCAAGTTTTCTATCAGCAAAACATACTAAGCACATATAAATCAATTAAACAAGATATCATACCACGCTTGCTGAATTATGACGGCACCTTCCAGTACAATAATTAAAAACACTTCCGTATGTGCCTAGGCAAAACAAAGAGCGATCAACTCAGTAGCCAAAATAAATATCCATAAGGTAATATATCGCCAAAACAAAGACAAAATTATTAAAGACTGTTGTACTTTATAAAGATCATGTACCTGCTGTAGCATGTTTAGCCACCTTCATCTTGACTGCAAGTTGTTTTACTGTCTGAACAGAATACCACCCACATTGTAAAACAAGAAAAAGAATACAAATAGTCATATTAACAAATAGCAGTTAAGGACTGCGACTCAAATGACCAGATCTGTACCTGAGATGGGTTTAAGCAGCATGATACACAGAATTCATAAGAATCACAACATTGTGAGCTAAGATTACACCCCCTGCATGACAAGCAAATTACTTGTAAGTATTCAAAGAAATGTAGTCAGACTATTTTGATGAATCAAAAGACATAAACTAACTGCCCTTGAGAAAATACTCACTGACATGAAAACCGCTCACTTGTTTGAGGGCAGCAACCAGACAATGGATTGATGGATAAGACACCACATACATAGCCTGTAGAAGAACACAAATGAAAATTTTTAACTTTTAGCTGTGCACAAAATCATTTATAAACAAAAACAATCAGAATAACATGCAAAATGGAAAGGATAAACTAAAATCACATTCCTTCTTGGGTGCTTTTGTTGAACAATTTTCCTTACTATAGATCAATGATGGCAGGCATGAGGCTGAAACACAGGGCATTAATTGTGCAAATATTGGAAGTGGCACTGTCATTGCTTACAGTTATAAGGAACCAATTGATATTGTTGATGCTCACGATGTGAACAATATGACAATTCATATAGAGTTTCAATATGCAAGTGAATATTTGATCATTTATATGTATATTGAACATTTATAAACAGTTTTTTACTTATGTTTGACATTTTACATTGAAATATCAATTATCATTTCTGATCTGTGTTTAATTTTGTATATTTTTTAAATTTTAGGCATGTTTTAACTTTTGTATGACCATACCTAGAAATCTGGAACCAGGGGAAAGAAATTCAACAAATCACCATACACGCATCCTTAAAAAATACCATAAGGCAGAATCCAAACAGGGAACCCAGGCTCATCCTACTAGACCTATGAATGTCTTGTTCTGGATATTGGCACTTGAGAGACTATGAAGAACAAAGTCCTATAAAATGCACCAAAACACCAACAACTTGTCAATTAGAATGGCTTCAAACATGTTTCAAACTGATTCTTAGAATAAATTTTGCAAACACATATCCCATATGATACAGTATCAAGAAAGAACAATGTTTAAAATCAAATTGTAGCTTCGTGTGTTTGGGTCTTTCCCAGGACCTGCTCTGAGCCTTCAATAAGATCTCCTTTTGAGATGGAGATGGTGCTTCATCTTCCTTCTCCATCTTCAACAGCTTCCCAGACAATTAGGATAGAACTGGTTATTGTTCAAATTCAGAAACCAAGAGACACTCTACAACTTAAGTCTTAAACAGAAGCTTTATGAAAAATCCAGCCTCTATGATTCATCTAAATCCGAAACTCTGTTGAATGATCTTATTCAGTTCTCTGATTTTTCCCGATCTGTAAGTTTATGGGGTCTTGATGTTTACTTCAACCTTTCAGAAGCCAAGCTTTTGATGCGACACTTTGCACTGATCAATACTTAGTTGAAAGTTTATGAAGCAGATGGGTGATTATGCGAGATTATGAAACAATGGATGGTTACCTTGGAATTGACTCATGTTTTTGCATCTGATATATTTTGTAATTATTCTAGATTGGGATTAGAATGTCATGTGCTTACATGATATAATAAACAAGTCTGTGAATCACCTATCTGGTGCAATGAACACCTATTGACGACCGTTTGCTTCCTCTGCTTGAAGATGGATCATGTTATTTGATCTAAAACACATCATTCAAAACTACTCACAGTTTTTCACCATAAAAAACTAAGTTAATATCAATGGACTGGAAACATAATGTCTATGACTCTAATGATGGTCACATGTATAAATGTTTTTTAAATCTAATAACAGATGATTTGTTACATAAATCATGTGGGTTGATTGATTTACGTTAAGGACAATATGGAAATTGTTTCACAAAAGAAACATGAGATGTCAATACAGGAATGCTAGGCATCGCAAAGGAGATATTAAGTGTGACTGTGGCAAAATAGAATGTTCATGTAAAGGTATGTGGCATAGGTGAAACGTAGCATGTAGACTTAGTTGTCATTTAAGGAACTTCTCATTGAAATGATGCATAATCCGCATCTAAATAGAATTTGCATTATAAGTTTATGAGTAGACACTCTATCACTCCATGTACACTTGAACAACTGTTTTTTAGATTTTGCTTTCATGGCTTAATTTGTATGTCAGAGATTTATATACTAGATCTTTTCATGATATCAAAGCATGCTATGTAATGTCTTTTTTCTGGTGTGTTTCATTATCCTTGGAAACCCCAACCTTCTTGTAGAAGTCCATAGTCTTGGGAAAGCATTTTCATATAGACAGATATCTTATACACTTAAGGTATTGATGGTCTGGTCAGAATTCATTTTTTAATTATTTAAATATTTTCCGTAAATTTGGTGGCTGTGCAGAGAATACTTAAATATTTAAGTTGTAAAGTGAAAAATTAGAAGACAACTTATATTTAATTATTTAAGGAGTAGTATATGAAGACATAAAAGTGACTTATTTCTGGGCCCAAAAGTAAAGTTGAATTAAAAGGGGAATTTTAAAAGGCACTTGCATGAAAAAGAGAGGAAAAAAAAAAAAAAAGTAAAAAAATGCTCTTCTAAAACAGCAAAAAGCATTTTTTGGGAAAAACAACAAAAAAGAAAAAAAGTGTTTTTTTGAAAAGCAATGAAAAAAGAAAAAACATTTTTTCAAAAAAAGCAACAAAAAAGTTATTTGAGAGCTTGGGCAAGAAGTTGTTCATCCATTGTTCACTATCAAATTCTCTTTTTGTGAAAGATTGAACTTTGTTCATCGTCTTCAACCAAAGGACAAAACCCTTCTGCGAATTAGTTTTGTGGACGAAAACCCACCTAGCTAATTGAGTGGATTCATCCAGGATTCACCATTGTGCTAGAAGATTAGAGTATTTATTTTCAATATGATTCTAGAGTGTAGATTTTGGGGAGTGTTGACGTGTCTGAAATCGCATTGCTGCAAACTCCATACGGCCAACACAGAACAGAATAAACCTGCTGAGTATCCTATCCTCTCTTGAGATAAGGAAATCCCCAATGTTGTTTCTCACGTTTGATCAAAAGGGACAACCTCAAGGTTTCGTTTGTCAGGTCTTGACTGCGGGATTACTCAGTGGTCGATGTGATTTGCTGGGAGCACAAGGGGACTTACGATTTGCAACAAGGTGCTCTGCTGTGATTCTCGAATTACGTAATAAAGAGCAAAAGGAAAGGGTTAGGAGATCTAAAACTAACAACACGGGTATGCGGGTAGACGGATTCAACATAACCAATTCCTGCTTGGCCAGAATAGCTCACAACCTTGCAGGAACGGTGCAATCTTCAAAGGGACTTGGAAGATTTTCAGACTGGAGACGCACGGCTAAGTACCCAATTTTGGCGCAGCTCAGAAGGACACCTGCAATTGAACTAAACACAATTAAAGGCTCAGGTTAACCATACAAAAGGATACACAATCAGTATATCCTCAATGGTATGAGCCTGAATCTATCAAATACCTGCACACCCAAAACAGAAAGATCTATCTAAAATGCTGAGAGAAACCATGCAAACAGGATGAAAACAAGACAATAAACACCAAATCAATGTTTATATATTGATTTCAGCTGCCTATTACAACAATTTCTGCAGCATCTCTATGCTACTGCTTAAAATCTAACCTATTCTAACTCTAAAATCTAAATCTCCCACCAGAGTCTAACTATTTAACAAAAATCTCTAACTATCTAACCCTTTACAAAAGAAAGGCCTTTGCCTTTTATAGCTTTTACAATTTTGAATCAAAGGCCAGGATGGACTGCATCCAAGGGTCCTGATCTGCCTTCCAGAAACTAGCATTCTTAACTCATGCCCATTAAATTCTCACTCATCCATTCAACCACAATTTCAACTACCTACCACTATTTGGCTTCAATTTGAGTCTATACGGTAGTTGGACATAACTGTCCACAACTGACTTGTTTCCCCTTTCTTTCAAAATATCTGAGTGGGACCTACAAGCAGTTTTACAATAAAACAATTTCAGCTTTTTAGAAATTGAATTCCTGGAATTAAATCCAGCTGTGTGCTTTTTCTCGAGAAGGCATAAACTTGCAGCATTCAGAGTGTTCTTTGGTCTTTGGTCCCAATGGTGGACTTCATCTTTGTTCAGCGGCACGGTTCCCAATGTTTGGTTGCTCTCGCGCTCCTGCAGTGCATTCCCACATCTTTTTTCTTTTTCCAGTCTTCAACGCCTGGCCTTGATTGCGATCCTTCTTTGATTTGCGTTTCAGGTCTTTCTCTTGGTTCCCTAATGACGTCCTGCGACCTGCGAATGATCAATTTCATTTCAATAAATCAATTTGAAAAATTAATTAATTTAATTTAACAAATATTAAAATTTAACGCCTAGAGGGTCATTGGAAAATTTCCCAAGTTTTAATGCTTTTACTCCTTCCACGAATTTAGTTGTTCTTGGCAATTTCGGGCAAGAGGGGCGTTCGAAAAGTTTTAAAAACTTTGACATTTTCACCCCTTAATGGTGAATTTCAGGATTTTGGGCACTTTTGCCAACTTTTCACTTTTCAGATTTTCACTTAAAGGTCCAAATTCGGCCCTTTGGGCACTTTTGCCAGCTTTCACTTTTTAACATTTTGGCTAAAAGGTCCGAATTTGGCCATTTGGGGCATTATTGCCAACTTTTCACTTTTCAGATTTTCACTTAAAGGTCCAAATTCGGCCCTTTGGGCACTTTTGCCAACTTTCACTTTTTAACATTTTGGCTAAAAGGTCAGAATTTGGCCATTTGGGGCATTATTGCCAACTTTTCACTTTTCAGATTTTCACTTAAAGGTCCAAATTCGGCCCTTTGGGCACTTTTGCCAGCTTTCACTTTTTAACATTTTGGCTAAAAGGTCGGAATTTGGCCATTTGGGGCATTTTTGCCAACTTTTCACTTTTCAGATTTTCACTTAAAGGTCCAAATTCGACCCTTTGGGCACTTTTGCCAGCTTTCACTTTTTAACATTTTGGCTAAAAGGTCCAAATTTGGCCATTTGGGGCATTTTTGCCAACTTTTCACTTTTCAGATTTTCACTTAAAGGTCCAAATTCGGCCCTTTGGGCACTTTTGCCAACTTTCACTTTTTAACATTTTGGCTAAAAGGTCGGAATTTGGCCATTTGGGGCATTTTTGCCAACTTTTCACTTTTCAGATTTTCACTTAAAGGTCCAAATTCGGCCCTTTGGGCACTTTTGCCAACTTTCGCTTTTTAACATTTTGGCTAAAAAGGTCCGAATTTGGCCATTTGGGGCATTTTTGCCAACTTTTCACTTTTCAGATTTTCACTTAAAGGTCCAAATTCGGCTCTTTGGGCACTTTTGCCAACTTTCGCTTTTTAACATTTTGGCTAAAAAGGTCCGAATTTGCCCATTTGGGGCATTTTTGCCAATTTTTCACTTTTCAGATTTTCACTTAAAGGTCCAAATTCGGCCCTTTGGGCACTTTGCATTCTTTATCTCCTTTGTATCCCTTGGCGAAAATCGGCATTTCAACGTCATTGCAGGCCTTAACTCTTTCTTCACATTTAGGCGATTTTCCGAGAATTGGGGAGTTTTAAGTTCGCAATATGGCCCTAGAGGTCGAATTTGGTTTTAGCGGCACTTGATCCTTCATATCCCCTTCCTCTTCCACAAGGACAGAAAGGCACAAACTAGGGGGTCCCTGTCCAAGACGGGGATGGGTGTGCGATTCGCACAACAAATGGCGACTCGGCTGGGAAATGTTCCTGAACATTTCAAGGATGACTATCCGAATCGAACCCGAGAATCTCTGGTGTATACCCCACAAAACAAACCAAATGACAGAATACAAATTCAAAGTAAAAATGAGGTCGCAAACTGAATCAATTCACCAACCTTGAGAAATCGAGTGTGTGCAGTGAAGTTCATTCAAGCCTAAAGAAGGTTGAGATATCATTGTTTAGTTAATGCAAGTTACATAGAGCGACTTTAACTCCAAAAGCAACCTAGATAGAGCCTCGCTGCCAGCAAGCGTTTATAGCCCTGGTGGAGTTATCACCTGTAAGCTCACAAAGATTGCTTTGTTTCCGATAAATTTTCTTGTTGAAAATTGGCAGAGGTGTTTGCATTCCCAAAGCCAAGCAACTTGATATTTCTTTGCTTTTTCATTTCTTTTCTTTTCATTTTTCTCTTTTATTTTCACTTTTTCACCTTGGCTGGTAAGCAGTGAAGCCTACGTGGGATTGAGCATTACAGTGGTCGCTGAAGCAAAGCTTCAGAATTTTTTCACTTGCAATGACCTCCCTTTGATAAAATGACAGACTTAAGCATTTTTAAGCATTTAAAAGTGCAGTGATCACAATGTTGGCGACAAGACGCAGTAAGCAACTAAATTTTTAGACTGACAAAGCCTTCAACCAAAATGGATTGACTACGGGGGCAACCGTCAATTAGGGGCTCTACCAAAGTCGACATCCAAGAAATGAGCCAGAAAAAATTTTCCAACTTCGTACACCAGAGCTGGGAAAAGCAAACAAACCCCTTCAAAAACTGACAGGGAGACAACCCCTTCCGAAAGGACACCTACACTACGGAAAGCAAACTAAACTAAAGCAAAAAACAAGAAATCTAAGCTAAAAAAAAACATAAAACGAACAAAAACAGAAAACAAAAACCCAAACTATGTACAAGGAGAAACTGACCGTACAAAATGCGGGTTATATACATGCGTTCCCGATCCATGATGATTTCTCAGTATATGCAACAGTAACAAGGCAGTGGGAACAGTTCTCAGTTTGGCCTGTTTGTCTTTATATTCTGAAAAGAAAATTTTCAGTTGGCCAATCTCAGGTTTAACCAGGACATTGGGTAGAATTATTAATTGAGGTAGTTCATTAGGTCCGTGGTTAATCCATTTACAAGTTGTTTTTCCAAGATATTCAAAATTAAACGGAAAATTTTCAGAATTAACAGCAGGAGGGAAAGAAACAACCTGGTAGGTTTCTGTGTCATGCAGAGTTTTGTACGATGGGTTGTGCGGCGGGAAGGCTTCAGCAGCTGTATCAGGAGGTCGCCATTGGTGGTGCAGCATCTCAATAGCGTCTGGTGTATGCAAATCAGCATCACATTCCACATTAGGTTGCGTAGGCTGAAAATTAGTCTTGAAACCGAACTCGAACTCAGGAAAGAGAGGCGCATCATCTGTCAGTGAATCCTTGGGTTGTATGAACAATGCGGCCTTATGCACTTGTATCAGTATTTCCTCAAATAGCAAAGACTCTTTGATTGATTGGCTCTCAAAAACATCCTCGACGGACTCTTGGACTACATCGTCCATTTGTGGGGCTACTGCAAACTGCTCTTCAAACTGTGGCTGATCCACAAAGCTCCCTAGATCGTCCTCCTGAACACTGTCCTCATCAGTTGCAGGCATAATAAATTCATCTGTTGCCTTGGTCTGATTGACCAGTTCGTCTTGCTTAGCAATTGGCAACTCCATCTTTTCATCATCGGGGAGTGCCGCGCTGCATTGATTTGCATTCGTCTATACTCGTCTGCAGCAAGGTAGGCGCTCCACACTTTGTTGGTGATGCTCTCCCCTGGTTCTTCCCGCAGTCCAAATCGGGCTTTGACTTGACTGACTGCTTCTATGCATAGCGAGCAAGTGAACTCTGAATGCAGGGTGCGGTGAATTCTACACCACCAAGGTGACAGCACGCTCTCCAAGTGTAATTCCTCTTCGAGACCAAATTGGTTCTCAATCAAATTCTTAAATCGTGTAAACTCCTTGCTGCTAGATGGAGGACTAGGGATATCCGGCTGTACGATCGCCTCCGGTTTGGGGACATCCCAAAAGAATATCTGCCCCTATAATGTGAGCTCGACCCTTGACAAAAATGTCAAGCAATTCAATTCATCGTGCGCTGTGGTGTCGTGAATTCTGCAGTGAGCTAAAGATGCAAATTCGGACAGCTGCCTTGGATAGAACTGCAAACTTAGCTCTTGCTGGATTTGAAAAATTTTGGACTGCAGACAGTCTTTATGAAACGACTGACTCAACATACTAACTCAGAAATATTTTTGGTATTTTCAGGTTTTCTGATTTTTTGGCTTTTCTAGTTTAACAGGGATCTTGCATATCCCAAGTATAGCATTTAAAAGGTCTTAATTAACTCAACTTGCTACCTGGATCCTAACAAAGGCCCCCCTAGCGCCAATTCTGTTGCGCGCGGAGGAGGTTAAAAAAACTATAAGGTTACTCCTCACAAATATGGATTGATATGATCTTGAATTAGTTGTCTACACATTTCATCATACCGGCCCTCCTTCTAGCGCCAATTCTATTGACGTGTCTGAAATCGCATTGCTGCAAACTCCATACAGCCAACACAGAATAGAATAAACCGGCTGAGTATCCTATCCTCTCTTGAGATAAGGAAATCCCTAATGCTGTTTTTTGCTTGATCAAAGGGGATGACCTCAAGGTTTTGATTGTCAGGTCTTGACTGCGAGATTACTCAGTGGTCGATGTGTTTTGCTGGAAACACAAGGGGACTTACAATTTGCAACAAGGTGGTCTACTGTGATTCTCGAATTACATAATAAAGAGCAAAAGGAAAGGGTTAGGAGATCTAAAACTAACAACACGGGTATGCGGGTAGACGGATTCAACATAACCAATTGCTACAATAGTCTGTACTTGCTACAGTACCGCATTGCTACAATCCCTGCATTTGCTACAGTAAACTCTTGCCAATTCAATTCCAACAGTTTTGACAAGGTATGGCAGCCATTAATTTGTCAGTATATATCTGATTTTGGGTACAAAAGAGTTGGGAAGAGATCAGAAGTTTATCTACAACAGTAGTGCAGCAATATCAGTCCACTATTACTTGATGTTGCTATGCCAACCTTATGAAGCATCTTCTAGACAGTGAGAACTTATAGCAGCATTCACAATTATTTTGATGTTATTTTGAGTAATGTTTCATTTCCAGCCATTGTATTAGCTGATATAGTTGCTTTCAGAAGTTATTGTGAACTCAAAAAAATCAATTATGTGGCTTGTATTTGAGTTTTCATGCCTACCGAGGTTCATCCCATAGCGTGTTGGTTAAATGGTGGTGTTGTTATTGTGCCCACCAGGGTTAAAACCCCCGCTGGGCCATTGTGATCACAAACTTGTGCCTTGACTAATCCAATGTGCTTGCAGGTTTAAGCCTCCAATTTGATAAATGGGGATGAGGTCCCCCATTTGTGATCTCACCAGTTCATAGCTCCGAGTCAAAAGCATTTCACGTGGTACTGGATTATGTGATGTATTAAAAAGTTTACCCAGCATTTCAAAAAAAAAAATTCAAGCCTACCATTTTGACAGAATGTGTATTATCAATTGATGGCTATATGTTTGTTATAATTCCCTATATGTTTGTGAAATTGTAAATAAAAGGTTGATATATGACAACTATTTGTTAAAATCTCCATGAATTGCTTAGTGCTTGCAAATCTTTGTGGATAGGCCCATGATAATGAATTATAGTTGCAGCTGTTCCCAAGCACTAAATTCATAAAAATTGATTGGTACAATGTTCCACCAACTATTTGATGAATTGTTTGGGTGTAGGAAATCAGAAATTTTGCAAGTTCGTTGAAATATTTTGGTATGAACTTTACATGCTAGCTTACCATAAAATCTCTTATAGCTTTAGCTTGAGAGATCAGCAAGGTTGCCGGGACTATGGATGCTACCAAACAATCCAAGAGTCCACTCAGAGTATTGACCATACTCCAGCATTACATTATTCTCAAGGGTAGTTGTCATAACCCCTCTTTAGACATTGGATTATTGTGATTAAATAAATACGATAATTAAAACATTTATTAAATAACATCTAATAATATTAGAAAATCGTCTCATTTATGAGACTTCACGATTTTCCTCTAAGGTTGAAAGACGACGAGTAGGGACTTACGCAATATCAGTTTGAGTGGAGATGATGGGTAGTTTGATAATAGTCATCAGTTATGGTTAGTAGCGATTAAGGAATAATATCGATTATCATAAGGAAGGAGTTAACAATATCACCAATGTAAATTTATTAAATAATAATTAAGATACTAAGAGGAAATAAATCATTAAATATGGATTAATTAAATAAGGTTAACATTAATAAAATAATTAAAATACTAATAGATTTAATACATATAAAATAATAAAGGAAAAGTATTATCAAACAAATGATTAAATTGGTAATACATTTGATATATTAAATAATAATGGAAAGTATTATAAAGTAAATGGTTAAAATGTTAATGGGTCTAATAAAGTAAATGATATTATAAGTGAATGGTATTATAAAGTAAACGATTAAAATACCATAAAGAATATAAAAAACAAAGAAATATATTTAATACTAAAGACTACCCCCCCTACCCCGCACGAAGTGACGCTAAAGACTACCCTTGCATCCCTTCGCGTGGAAAGGGACCCGTGGAGGGATGCAACCTTTCCCCTCCACGGGATATATAAAAAGGGACGTCAGCGCAAGGATAAGGGGGGAGGAGGTGGACAGGGAAAAGAGTTTAGAAGGAAGTCTGGGAAAAGAGCAGACTGTGAACAGCAAGGGTAGAAATAGAAACCACTGCTGCAGTTTACTAACAGGTAAGTAATGAATATTGTAATTTATATGCTAATGAATAAATATTTTAATATACATGTTAATAAATGAATATTTGAATGTATATGTTAATGATTATAATTAAATGCATATTTAATATATATGTTTCTGAATATAAGTAATGAATACTTTAACATATATGATAATGAATGGTTTTTTATATGTTAATGAATATGTGTAAATATGTTAATGAATAGGTGTAAGCATATGTTAATAAATAGGTGTAGATATATGTAATAAATACATATTAATGAATGGTTAGGAATAGTTATTATAATTGTGAATATATGATAATGGATATTCACGAATATATGTTAATGGATAGTTTGCGGAATATATGTTATGAAATACTAGGAATATGTAAATGTAGATTAAGGAATGGAAAATAGTAATAAGTTGTGAAAGGTAATATAAATGTGATTACATGATGGAGGCTATAGGGAGGAAACTCCCGTAGTCTAATGGAGGGATTATGATAATTCCTAGGGCAGTATATATACTGAACATCTATATGCATATGTATGTCTTGGTTGACTAAATTCAACTAAGAAGAGACGGATCTGGCCGGTCCCCTCTGAGAACTTGGATGATCGGTTGCATCATCCAAGGCGAGGAATTGACAAGGGTCTTCCTCGGATGGCTTGGATGTAAGATGTTACATCCAAGACAGGAATCGAATTAACCTACGATTTCCTAGATGGCTTGGAACCAAGATGGGTTCCAAGAAGGCAAGCTTCACGGCCGCCTAAGGACATACTTTCGTATGGCATTCGTATCCTTTTTATTAGATAAAAATTATGATTATGTTAATTAAGTATTTTAAAGTTAGGTTGCAATTCAGATCAGTTATATATTTATATGTCTGTGGTATTCTAACAAATCTGTTTTGCAGGAACTTGATCTCTAACTAGTAGGGACATTACAGCTTAGCATGGGTAGGCTGGGCAACCCAATCATTACTCCATTCCAAACATTAATCTGCAACAAAAAAATATTTATAATGAAAACAACTATAAGAATTCAAATTCAATATGCCAAATGAATATAATAATCTGAATGTTTTCTGCAGGGTATTTTATAGGGAATTTTTAGAGGCATTAAGTAAGAAGGTAATTTGTCTTGTCTTAGTTCACCAACTATTTGTATTCTTTCCAAGGTACTAAGTAGGGACATTACAGTAGTCATTAGTGGCAATGGTTTCTTGCAAAAGAACATAATATTCATTCCCTATCCCCCCACTGTAGAAGAATGGTTATATGTTGAATGCATGTAAAATTTCAAGAATAATTTTGTAGCTTTTTGGTAATTATCATCATAGGTTGAAGCATGTGTATTTCTCAGTTTCACTCAAGGTTATTGACAAAGGAATGCACATAGATGCTGCATTTTTAATGGATGCCAGGCAATTTTTTAATGGTTGCATAACATATGTATGAAAGGCACTCATGCAAGAACACTGGGTTGGACTTCTTGTGAATCATAATTACTAATACATGATTGTCATTTCTTTGTGTAGCAGCGGAGAAATGCATGCAAGAAAAACAAACAGCTAGAGAAAAAACTTTCTACTCACTCAGAGAAGGTAACTGAGCTCAATGCAAAGTACAGAACTAAAGAAATTTTCACTGAAGTCTCAAAATGATTAGAATAGTTGCATCAGCAAACCACACCTAAAACAAAAGATGCGTTTTCGTAATTGTTTGTCATTGCTTTGGTCTCTAAACAATCTTGTAATGTTATAAATAGATTTTTGTGATAAAGTTATATAGGATAAAAGAAGGAAGATCAATATATTGTTTGCTGTTTGCACAAAAAGCTTGCCAGTCTTTTGTCACAAAAGAATGGCATAACATTATCTTGCACAAATTGGTTATTTTTTCCCTACCTCATTTATTTTAAGTCATCTCAAGATAGCCTCCACAAGTGATTGTTACGTTAATGCCATTTTCCTCATGTATGTAATAATACAAGGCATCGGGATCCACTTAGACACAAGCACTTTATAGATAATTCACAATTTTGCCTTTTCACTCTAGCTTCTATCCCATATGCCTTGTATGTAATCACTGCCCCACAATTCTGACCAATGTGTGATTAATCTAATTGTAAGTATAACCATATCATTTATTCATGTTAAGTAATTGAAAGCATCCATGAGCAGTATTAATTGGACTTTTTATTTTTGTGATATTTGACCCATGTGCAGTTTATATCATCTCAAGGTGACTTCCATACGTAGTCATTAGACTACTGACATTTTTCCACATGTATGTTGCTAATAATTATAAGACATGGGAACTTATTTAGCATACAAACTCCTTTAAACACACATAGGTCAAATCTTACAAAAGGTGGGAAGCATGGCCTCTATTTATAGACTTCTCAACAAGATACATAATAGTAGGACAACTCATTAAAACTTTATCCCAATACAATCATAGTGAAAGTTAAACATGCATGGTACACATTTACATACATAAGTTAAACATACACAGTACAAATCTACATACGCAAATTACACATACATGGTACAAATAAGCCAACATTATAACAAACGTATTGACCTTTCAAAGGGGCCTGACATTAATGATTTTAAAATCTTAACATTCTCCCTAAAATACAACTTGAGGTTCTCTTAGGTCTTGCAAATTTTCATACCCTAATCTCATTTCCCATCATATATACCCGATCTGAGAAAGTTTTCATGGGTTTGTGGTGTTTTGGTAATGTTCTAGCCATTGAATTCATTCCCCCCTTTTCGGCCTAGGTACTCAAATTAAAAAGCCAAAAATATGTCTAAGTGTGAAGGTCGCCAAGGGATCTAGCTTTTAGAACATCCAATTGGGTATCTCTGTTTCAAATTTGGGAAAAATCCAACCAAAATAGAATAGGTTATACAATTGTGGGATTTTCCTAGTATCTAGGATGCCATGTTTCAAATTTGAGGAAAATCCAAGCAAAAATGTAGAAGTTCTGCAATTGTGGGATTCTCCTAGTGTCAAGGATGTCATGTTTCAAATTTGGAAAATTTTCAAGCAAAACTGTAGAAGTTATGCAATTGTGGAAAATATTTCCTGATTTGCAAAAATGCCCCCAAAATCACCGCAGTGGAAAAAATGCACCCAAAATCTCCACAATGGGGAAAATGACCCCTAAATCTTTGTGGTAGAAAATGAGCCCTAAATCTCTACAATGGGGAGAATAACCCCTGAATTCCACAAGGTAAATGACCCCCAAATTCCTGCAAGGGAAAATGACCCTTAAATTCTGATAATGAAATATACCCCACAAATTTTCACAATTTCTTCAGGAAACATATTTTCTGCCACCAACAAGTGCTTCTAATGATCCAAAACTACAGTTCGAGGCATGCAACGCTTCATTTCACACCATATATTCGAGTTAGCACCTGCATGAGTAGATTAACAATGAAATCTCCAAGTTTTACTGCAGATTTGAGTTAGAACATGTTGTAATGACAAAGAATGCCTAGTTTGCATACCTAATGTTGTTTGTCCAATCTGAAGACAACTTCTCCTCACAACAACTTGATTTTGGATTCTCTTATCTTTAAAAGGGGTTTCAACACCATTTTGGGGATGCTAAAAAAAATTTAGAGGAATCAATGAAGATTTTGGGCAGAGACTTGATTGTTTATCTATTTTATTTTTCTAGATATTAGTCAATGACTGCAATTTTCTATAATAATTATACATACTCTGATCTGAGCATATATTAATACATGTTCTCAGTGTGTGTTGTATCTAGTTTGTGATTCAATATTTTTTTGAGCAGAATTATCAAGTATTGTGATATTCATCAGTGCACATTTGTTGCACCTATGTTATTTTTATTGCTAGTCTTGTTCAAGCAACATTGTAATTTCTTTTGTCAAAGATAATAAAGAATGTTGTTAGAGAACAGATCTTGAAGAAGGACTGAACCGTTAACCCTTTGCAAGTCGAATTACTACAAGTTGATAATTCTTGATTGACCATTAGAATACATTGATGGTTATAAATAGATGTGTAGTTGTATGGACTCTGTCACCTTGAATAGGCACCAATCAGTCCGATTTCTCCCATAGCTCAAAATTGATCATTTAACTATAAATCTTAAATCAACCATTTTATATTTCTATATTTGTTTGAAATCCTCATATCTGTAACGAATTGATCACGAGGAGCTTGCATGTTTTAAGATCTAAGTCACAAATCCTTGCAATAAGCATAGGAGAATCAATTTGTTAGGCACAGAGTTATAGATCTGTTACATACTTAGACTTGTTGGCATAAAGGGAAACCCACTTAGGTTTTGCAGAGCCTAAAGCATAGAGGAAAACACATTTGAAAGTGTTTCCTATTCGTTTGCCTAACTTCCAGCAACTTTGAGCATAAGAAATATATAAATCTTTAGGAGTTATTGGAAAATAAGTTGGGCAACCAAAAGGTTCAAAGGAAGATTGCATTAACAAGCCAAAACTTCTCAAAGAAGGTAGGGCTTAAAATATCCCCTAATTAAACCTACAATTTGATAAACTTTGTTTCAACAAGAGGGTTCATGAAGATGTCCACAATCGAATCATCAATCCTCATATATATAAAATTCATAACCCCTAAATTAAATTTCCTATGATAGTTTTGATAAACTTCAATATACCATGTCATAGGTAGATCAACAAAATTATGAGCAATTGGAATAACCCTCTAATTATTGTCATAGAGAAAAAATGGTGACTCCTGAAAAAAGCAAATCTCTCATACAACTTCATGAATCATCATTTCATATACTACAAATACTACATATTCTTCCATAATTGTAGACAATACAACTACCTTGTGTTTTTTGCAAGAACAAAAGAAAGGGCCTAGAACAAAGTTGAAACACATATCAAGGAGTAAAACTTTCTCATTGAAATCGCTTGCTTGATATGAAGTAGTACACCCCACTAGGCACTCATCACCACCTCTAGAGTAAAATATACTTGACTAGGTAGTACCCAAGTAATATACCTTGAAATCTTACAAACAAGACCAGCTGCAAAGGAATGATATATCCAAGTTGGTGTCAAGTTTAATAGCTTTCCCACAAGTTTCTTACAAAAATTAGCATCAACCTATTGTGACATTTTCACACATTGCCCCATTGCAAATGGGGACCCCCCACCTTTTGCTTGTTAGCTAAGTGTTTATGCTTAGTTGCTTAGCTTGGTAATAGTTTCAGTCTTTAGCCTTTGCTTGTGAGAAGGGCTTTCATCTTGTCAAATCCAGAAAAGTGTGTGGGTGACCCTTGGAATGTCTTAGGAATGCAATGTCTTGTCCATAAGGTGTGCAATCAAGTCAGGAACTCAAGTTTTGAATCCAGAACCCATGAACAAACTGTTAATGTAATAGCGACGGTCAGTATCCTTCAGGCCGACATGGAGAACTAAATTGTCTAATTGGCCTATCGACCTTAGACAATTTAGTCATAACGATTTGCTAATGTGCCGATTATGTGTGTTATGTCTAATCCGCCACCCTTGGATTATAAGACGTATTAAGATGTAAACTTTCCCTAACTAAAGTCATGTTAATTAAATATAAGTGAAGAGATATGATTGTTAATAAGGAGCCAACTCTTGAAGGAAACGTGTTGGTTGACATATCCAATGTGTGGGGATATAGTTCGGTTGTTCTTCTCTTCCAAGATATACAATAAACAATCATTTCCAGCAGTTCATATCATCTTCCTACAGTGGTTCGAATCATTCAAGAAGCAGATCGTGTTCTCTCCATAAGCATCGAATCATCTTACCTTCAGCAGATTCAAAACTCTCGTTCAGCGATTCATATTGTGTATATCTCCAACAAGATCATCTACAGCAGTTCGAGAATTTATCAAGGAAGATCAACTTCATTGCAGAACATACATTCTATATAGCAGATTGGATTTTTTCTATAGCAAATTGTTGCCATACATATATAGCTTCAAGTGTGAAGCGAATTCCTTGTAAAGTCTCTTGACATAACTAAGATAATAAAGACATATTTCATTGCTGGGTTTTTCACCTTCAAGAGGAAGGTTTTCCCAGGGTAAATTTTGTGCATTTGTGTTTGATTTACTGTCTATCTAATCTGATCAATAAACTTAACACAAACGTCGGGATTGAGAATTGGGGTCAAAATTGCAAAGATTGTAAAATGTTGTCAATATTGTCAAAAGTTGTAAAATATTGTCAATATTGTCAAAATTTAAAAATTGTAAAGTTCATGTGTGAGTGAGGTGAATTTCCACCATTGAGGTATGATGTTTATGCATGACAAGGTTGAATTTCCACCTTGTATGGGGTTATTTATGCATGAGTGATGAGAAATTCCGACCTTGTCAATGCATAAGTACTTCTAAATTTCAACCTTGTAATGTGTGCATATTTCTAAATTCCGACCTTGAATTCTTGCTGAATGCATGAGCAACACCAAAGTCCGCCTTGTCTAATACATGAGGTCTTCTAAAATCCGCCATTCTCGATGCAAGAGCATAGCGAAATTCCGACTCTAATCAATGCAGGAACATCACTAAATTCCGACCTTGTCAATGTGTGCATGCTACTAAATTCCAACCTTGTCAATGCATGCATACTTCTGAATTCCGACCTTGTCAATGTGTGCATACTTCTAAACCCAACCTTGTCAATACGTGCATACTTCTAAATTCCGACTTTTTCAATGCATGCATGCTTCTAAATTCTGACCTTGTCAATGCATGAGGTCTTCTAAATTCCGACCTTGCTCAATGCATACCCTATGCAAATCTCCCGCCTTTGGCTAATGCAAGAGCACTCCTAAATTCCACCTTTGTCCAATGCATGACTATAGTAAAACTCCGCCCTCTTATGCACAAGCATCACTAAATTCCACCCTAAGACTGTGCATATCATAGGTGAAATTCCACCTAGGAAGGTAGAGATTAGGTTGGCCTCCTTGCAGGGAAATTAAAAAATTTAAAAGACTAAACAATGGGCCTTTGATATAGCCGACTTAGGAGGTGTTTTCAATCAATTAACTTGCAAGTGATTAAAGGGACAAGGTTGGCCTTCATGATGGAGATTCAAAATTTCAAACAATTTGAGACAAGGTCGGCCTAGTATACAAATTACAACTTTTAAATGGACGAGAGCTATAAAAGGGGATTAAATTTTCATTTCAACATCAAAACAAATGCAATCAAAAAAATTACAAGGAGCAGACCTGAGTGAATTTGAGGAGCAGATTCAACATTGATTAAGGCAAATGGTAGCAGACCCCTGTAGCAGACCTTTGAGGCAGATATTTGTAAGAATTTTTCCGGAATTGCAAGCAGAAATAAGGCGAATCAGGAGCAGGAATTATATCAACTTGAAGGAGACAATTCAGATCAAATTGAGAAGCAATTTCAAAGCAGATCTAAGGCGATTTACACCAGATTTTGAGGCAGACATTAATGCGAATTAGCAGGCCTAATTCAAATTTTCAGAGTAGACCTAAGGGAACAGTTCTCTAACATTACGTGGTGCACTACCAGAGGTTCTAATAATCCTTTTCAGACTTGGAAGGATCGAGCTGGGTAGCGAACTACCTTTGCTTATGACCTCTGCTAATTGGATCTGCTTTAATCCCCGATGCCAACGACCCCATGATACCTGTGCCTCTGCCCCTGTCCCTATCTTTCATGCGGGTGAAACTGTTTGCCTCAAAGAGTAGGAAAAAGTACTATTGCAATAGGTCACAGGCGCCCTTTGGGCCCAGTCCGCATCACCGCCACCCGGGATCGCCCTTCCTTCTCTTTCCTGGTCAAATAAGTGCCTTCCTGGTCACTGCCTGTGCATTAATAACTTATTAGGATTCTTCTAAGTGGGCAACTACCCTACAAAGCGGGGAAGTAGGTCTCATCTACAAAACAAAGATGAAAACAGAGAATTAACAAGGCGGGAAAGTAGGTCTCATCTACAAAATAAAGATGTAAAGAGAGTGTAACCTCCCCTGGACTTAACCTTCACTAATCGACAATTATATACATACAGTTATTCGAAACACACTGCCTAGGGGGACAACATAATTTTTGTTAGAAAATGACGATCTGAAGATTATTTCAAACGACCGGGACAACCGGGACAACATAATTTTTGCATGCTTAGTAAAGTGTTAAAATTGCTTTCATTCATTCTATAGTTTTTTGATTCAAAATATATTTGCTTTCCAGATTTGATGCAAGAAGAGCAACATGAAGATTCATATTTCAAAGGGAGAACAAGATCCACACTCTATGAAGACATCAAAGAAAAACTCAACCACGAGGACTAGCTCAAACATGAAGAAGACTTCACATGAATTCTAAAGGATGAAAGACCTTTCAAGACAACATCAAGATCTACACGACATCAAGACATTCAAGAATATCAAGACATACAAGGGGTGATTGCAAGAATCAAGTCACGCAAAGGAGTGAGTGGGATTGTTTTACAAGAAAGACTTTACATCGACCTTGGATTTCCAAGATTTCCAAGATCAAAGGATGTAACTCAACAATGTGCACAAGACATTACAACATGAAAGATTGCACTAAGATGAGGAGTTCTACAATTACTACAAGGAGATCAAAGTCATCAAGGATATGATTTGCATATCAAAGATGAAGTTGAGGGGAAGGACATCATAAAGAAGATTCCCAAACAATAAGATTGAAAGTGAGGTGTGATCAAGGAATATAGTTTCAAAAGAGTTAAGCAATGTTGAAAACTTGATCACCAAGATGATGCAGTTTGGGAATATGAACCACCACAATCAATCAAGCTTGGAAATGTTGAGTATCAAGAGATATTGCAAATAGAAGAAAGTTTACAACAAATGCAAGCTGATGTGGCACCCATTCATCATCGACTAATCAGGAGATGCCACCTTGACATGTCCAAGTTCAATGTACTTGACTCATCAATAACTACCCATTTGGAAGGCACTAAGTTCAATATACCTAACCTTGTTTCTTATTGGTCCTAGAAGGATATGTAATCAAGCAAATGTGATTTTCTCATTGGTCAAAGTGGCGTTAGTTGTAACTAACCCTAATTAGGGTTTGTCTTGAATTATCTTGGCCGTTGATTTCAAATCAATTTGGGCCATTCATTTGTAAATAGGAGCTCTATATTGGGAGCTCTATATAAGCCTTGGTCCACTCGTTTGTAAAGGTTAATGAACAATAGTTAATAGTCGGCGAATAGAATAGTTAGCAATAGAGTAGGGGGAGGAATCTAGAGATTGTTGCCAAGACTATGTTGAAATAAATACATGATTTTCATTTTAGATATGGTGGATTCGTGTGTTATGTTTCTACATTATGCATGGTTTCTTGTTACTTCTCAAAGTTAATTGAAGTTCATTGATCATGTTGGATACATGTAAAGATATTTGACGATTCCTTTGGTTCATACCATTTACATCTTGTTGATTGCAAGTTGTTTTGCATGGTTAGCCTGAACCTTGTTATTGTGGCTAAGTTTGATTGTGGATATTTGTCCAAGTTGCGCCAGCATTGGGTATTTGGATGGATGTTTACAATGTGAAAATCTTTCACTACCTTAGGAGATTGCACTCTTTCTATGGCATTGTGAGCTATCTCTAGTCAAGAAGAAAGTAGTTCCATAAGAAATTCATCTATCCAAGCATCATCCATTATTATCATTGTCCTTAGGTCTTAGATTAGTTTCTCTAAACCCCTTCCCTTTTGATATTTCTTTGTTTGAAAGAAGTGAGTTTGCAAGTTCCAAATGCAATTCATTAACATAAGTCCCTTGTGATACCAACATATCACATCATTTCACTAAGTCTATCCACGTGCATTGTCAAGACCTAACTAAAGAAACCTCGAGGTTGCCTTATTTGATCACATTGTTTAGCATTTGAGGTTTCCTTGTTCAAGAGAGGATAGGATACTTAGTATTTTCTTTTGTGTTCAAGGTGTCACAAAAAACACATCAACACAACCCATTGTGTAGAATATCAAGCTAAAAATTAACTCTAGAGTCCTAGACAATATAGGGTAGAGATAGATTTGTATTTATTCCAACTGAATTTCTTGAAGAAGTCAAGTGCAAATTTTGGCAGAATTGAAAATCCTCTTATCCAGGTACAAAACCTTGCTACCAAAGAAATAATGTAGTATGCTAAGATTGGTAATCTCAAATGTCTTAAGACTTAAATTCACCCTTTAGACCCTGAATCAAAGAAGCACTGTCACAAGTAATATCAAAACAACAAACTAGACAACCATAATCGACATATTACTATCTACATTCTTCACATAGACATTACAATTTGAGCTATTGAAACTACATGTAAGAAAGAATGGATAGATTTTCTCATGCCATACTTCAGGATCTTGCTTCAAAATTTCAACCCATATAGGAACTTTTGAAACCTACACACTAGCTTAGAATCATCATGCTAAACAACTTGTTGTTGTTGCTAAAAATAAATCTCCTCCTAGAGCTCATTGAAAAGCACCCTTTGCATTCATTTAGTGAGCCTCAATTCCGAATTTAGCCAAAAGAGAAAGAAATATACACACAAAGTCAATCTTGGCTACAAGAGCATATGCCTTTCAGTTGAGAATATCCATTGCCACAAACCAAGCCCTTTTTCTCTCAATGGAGCCATTTGATGAGAACTTCATCTCATAAATCAATTTACACTTCACAATGTTCTTTCCCTCCAAATAAGGTATCAAATCCACTTGTTTATCATCAAGAAATTTTATTATTCCACCAAAACTTTGTAACGTCCCCAAATTGGGATTGACCTATTTGTGCTCAGAATTAACAATCCCAACAATATAATTTATCTTTTAACAATAACATGCTGAAGTAAATTCATTCAATCATTAATAATTCAAGAGATAATGAATGTAATGTCCCCTTCTAGCCAGTGATCATTCCTGGTGGGGAATAGACTATTCAAGAGGCCCGTAGGCTATTTTTGGTAGAATTAGGGTTTCCAGCTTCCGGGTGGATTTTGAGAGGGGAAGCAGTTACAGTTTGGAACTTCTATTAGTAAGGTTTTTCTAGGTTTTCAGAGAGCTACTCAATGATATGACATACATTCAGTTCTGAGAGGAATTTTGAACTTACTATTTTTAGTAAGTTGGTGGTAGCTGACCAGATTTTGAGGGTTTTCTGGGTTTTTTGAGCTCTCTCACTGGGTTTCACGAGCATGTCTTTCGGAGATGATTTCATGAATTACTATTTTTAGTAAGTATCAGTTCAAGTAGTTCTATTTTTAGCAGGGCAGTTCAGAGCTCCAGTCAACCCAGCTAATGGTTCAGCACTTCAGTCCTCAATTCATTTGGTATTGAGCAGTATTTGGCTTGCAGAATGATTTATTAAATATTAACACTACATTCTAAGGTTACTATTTAATTATTATTATTTGGACGACTTTGGGAAATAGAAGCTTATTTTATTTAAATGATTTTATTAATTTTCCCTAAGTCAGTGGCATAATAGAAATAAAGCTTGTTTCATGAGCTTATTATATTTATATTTGCAAGTTATTTCCAAGGCAAAGTTTGAACTTGCCTAGATGGAAGGGGACGCCATTTTGAGGGGACGAATGAAATTAAATTCAAATGAGTTTGGGCGTCTTTGGGGTGAAATGAAATGACATGTGATTTAGGTGTATTTGGTGTGCATTTGCATTCGAATTTGGTTGGACAAAAGTTATAAATAAGAGCCTTGTGCTCTCATTTTGGGCATCTTGAAGAAATCCTATTGTTATGCTGCCGGACTAGTGAATGAACTTGAGCTCCAAAGTTGTGGCTCCCTAGTTTAGCCAGTTTCATACTTGAAAACTAGTACCTAGCTGAGTGTTGGATTGTAGTGTAGTTTTAGTGTGCATTTTTCAGATTTCCTGTGAGTGTGTGGATTTCAGTGTTGCTGGTTTTTGGTGTGGCTGAAGCAAAGATTCGATCCTACCTCCTTGCTTGTGCCACCTATCATTCTGGGTATTGACTCGAAATATTTATGTGCATTTGGTGATAAGATTTGTAAGTTTTTAGCCCCTAGTTTGGAGTCTTTAATTTTATAATGCAAATCGTACATTTCCAGCATAGGTGTACTTTTTGTGGGTGCATTGGGATGTGTGCTATGTGTTTGGGGGCATATAGAATCTCATTTCCAGCTTGTTCTTAGTCGCTTTATGCCTAGTGTCAATTTGGGTGTGTTGTGGGGTGTTTTGGGTGAGTTTGGAGCGAGTTGGGAGCATTTTGGTGTGGTTTGGGGTTGTGTTGTGCGAATCGCACACCCATCCCCGTCTTGGACAGGGACCCCCTGGTTTGTGCCTTTCTGTCTTTGCGGAAGAGGAAGGGGATATGAAGGGTCAAGTTGGTGAGTGATGGAGTCTGGAATGTCATCTTGATCTTCAAATGCCCTGAAATTTGGCTAAGTCTGGAATTTCCTGACCCTGAAATTTGGCCAAGTCTGGAATGTCCAGATCCTGAAATTTGACTAAGTCTGAAAACTGAGGAATCCTCCAAAAACTAGAATTTGCAATATAACTCCTGGAAGGCTGAAACCACTCTCAAACATCCTTAAAGTATATATGGAATATAACTTAAAGTATGAGAAAGAAGAAGATATAAGGAAATGTCACTTATACTTTAATGTTATATTCCATGAAATGATCCTTCGGCGAGATCTTCGCAAACTTGCCCAAGTACCCAAGCTCGCACTTCTTGAGGAAAACGTCTAAAATCGCTAAAATGCCCAATTTCAGACCCTAGGGCAAAAAGTGAAATATTGCAAAAAGCTCCTCCAAGTCCGAAATTCACTTAAAAACTCAATTTTGGACCCTAGCTCCGAAATTTGAAATTTTGGCGAAATTACAAAAAGGTTCAAGAACTCCGAAATTGCCAAAAGCGCGTTTAGGTCCGAAAATATTCCCAGTTCGCCAAAACGCTTGAAAACTCCGAAAATCACTTAAGTCTCTCAATTTTGGACCCTGGGGCGAAATGTGAAAAATGTTAAAAGTTGCAAAAAGTGCCCTCCATTCTCCGAAATTCGCCTTAGACTTCCAAATTCAAACCCTGGGGCCAAAATTCAAAGTTTGACAAACTTGCAAAGAGGGCTGAAGGTCCGAAGTTTTTCATAACATGCAAAAAACATTGATAAGGTCCGAAATTTTTTAAGTTTGCAAAATATAATGAGAGGTCCAAAAACACCTGGGTAAAGCAAAAAACGCTAAATCTCCAAAATCGCAGAAAGCGTTAAACTCCGAATTTGCGAAATTGGGCCTATAAGGTCCGAAAATATATCCAATTCGCAAAACGTCTAAGCACTTCGAAATTCGCCAAAAGAGTCTAAAATCGTGAAATTCCAAAGGTGCCAGAAGTCCGAAATTTGCTTAAGTTGGCGAAAACTCCAAGAGCTCCGAAAATTAGCAAAACTTGGAAAGGGTCCGAACTTAGCTAAAGATCACTCAAGGGCGAATTTTGGCGAAAACTCCGAATGGTCCGAAGTTCGCAACACAGCGCGGAAAGTTTTAAAATGGCAAAAACGTGAAAAAACGCAGAGTTCGTAATTTAGAAGATGGAGACATGAAATTTAAAGTCTGCAAAACCCCCCCCCATTCTCCGAAGTTCGCCAGAAAATGCATGTGTTAGGATTTTAAAATTTGCAGGAGCTCTTCAAACCTCCAGAATCGCGCTATAAGAAGTTTTCAAAACGCCATAAACCCATTCAAAACACCCAAGACTCCAAAGGTAAAATCACGCAGAAGTAAATCGACCAAGGATCAGATTTCACATTCGAACAGAAAGGAGAAGCATTTTCAAGATACATCTCACAAAGAGCTTCTCAAGCCAGACGTCGTAATTAAATTTAATATTTGTTAAATTAATTAATTTATTTTGCAAATTAATTTAATGAAGTGAAATTGGTTGATTGATTGCAGGACGTCATTGGAGAACCAGGAGAACGCCTCAAACGCAAATCAAGGAAGGATTGCAATTCAAGGCCAAGCGCTGAAGACTGGAAAAGAAAAGATGCAAGAACGCGAAAGCAACCAAACATTGGGAACCGTGCCGCTGAACAAAGATGAAGTCCACCACCGGGACCAAAGACCAAAGAACACTCTGAATGTTGCAAGTCTATGCATTCTCAAGAAAGTGCACAACTAGATTTAAGTCCAGAAATTCAGTTTTAAAACTGAAATTGCTTTATTGTAAACTGCCTATGGGTCCCGCACAAGATATTTTTTGTGGATAACTATTCCCAACCACCAAGAATCTTGGATAGACCTGAATTAAAGCCAAAGTGGCAGGTAGTTGAGATAGTTGCTGGTTGGATAACTGAGAATTAATTCGGCACGGGTTAAAGCTGCGAACTTCTGGAAGGCAGATCAGGACCCTTGTATGCAGTCCATCCTAGCCTTCGATTCAAAATTGTAATATCTATAAAAGGCATAGGCCTTTCTTTTGTAAAGGGTTAGATAGTGAGATAATCAGAGCTTGTTAGATAGTTAGATTTTAGAGTTAGAATAGGTTAGATTTTAAGTAGTAGCATAGAGATGCTGCAGAAATTGTTGTAATAGGCAGCTGAAATCAATATATAGACATTGAATTGGTGTTTATTGTCTTTTTTTCACCCTGTTTGCATGATTTCTCTCAGCATTTTAGATACATCTCTCTATTTTGGGTGTGCAGGTATTTGATAGATTCATGCTCATACAACTGAGGATATACTGATTGTGTATCCTTTTGTGTGGTTAACCTGAGCCTTTAATTGTGCTTAGTTCAATTGCAGGTGTTTGTCTTAGGCTGCGCCAGAATTGGGTGCCTAAAACGGGTGTCTCCAGTCTGAAAATCTTCCAAGTCCCTTTGAAGATTGCACCGTTCCTGCAAGGTTGTGAGCTATTTTGGCCAAGCAGGAATTGGTTATGTTGAATCCATCTACCCGCATACCTGTGTTGTTAGTTTTAGATCTCTTAACCCTTTCCTTTTGCTCTTTATTGCGTAATTTGAGAATCACAGCAGACTAGCTTGTTGCAAATCATAAGTCCCCTTGTGTTTCCAGCAAAAAACACATCAAACCACTGAGTAGTCCCGCAGTCAAGACCTTATAAAAGAAACCTTGAGGTTGTCCCCTTTGATCAAATATAAAAAATAGCATTAGGGACTTCCTTATCTCAAGAGAGGATAGGATACTCAGCTGGTTATTCTATTCTGTGTTGGCCGTATGGAGTTTGCAACAATGCGATTTCAGACACATCAACAGGTTGTTGGTTATGCATTTCCAGCCTGTTGTTATCTATATCAGATTTTTGAAAGTTGGTGTTTGACTGAGTTCTTGCGAGTGTAGTTTGAGCTGGTTTTGGTGGTAGTTATCTTTTGTGATCAGCATTGTTCTTCTATTCTATCGTTCCTCTCTTTTTTGTAAGGTTGAATAGTAGTACTATCAACCACTTTTGCATTGTAAAGCATCCCCCGCTGAAAAGTGGAAGAGGCTGGCTTGCCGCCTACTTTTGATAATTGTATTTCAGTCCTCCCATTGCATAAGCGGTCGAATGATATCTATTTGTAATGGTCCTCTCGCTGCATAAGCGATTGAGTGATATTTGTTTGTAATGGTCCTTTCACTGCATAAGCGGTTGGGTTGAGCTTTATTGTAAGTGTTCATCCTCTCACTGAGATACACGGTAGAGTGATTCGTAGCTTGGCTTTGTTCTTGTTACACCTTGGCTGGTTTACCGCCAAGCTTTATAGTTTTCTATCCCGCTCAAAAGAGGAAGGATGTCATGTCCCCTCGATCATTATATATATATATATATCCTAAACGAAGTAATTATTAATATTAATTAATATAGTAATTACCATCAAATGATTATTTGAAATTTATTTATTAAATATTATTATTTAATTAATATTTATTACTAATATTGAAATATTTGAATAAAAACAAAATTAATATTATATCATAAAAATAAATTATATATTAGATTATAAACATAGTTTACATAAACAAAATTTATATATTTAATAATAAATATACATATTAAATAAATATATAATTTATATATTTAATAATAAGAATAATAATAAAATTAACATACATAAAGGATATATATAAAGATTATTTAAGAATTGTTAGGCAACGATTTATTAAGAGCAATCACAATAGTCAATGCAAATTATCATTATAGCTGTGCTGGGAGGAAGGTTAATTAATTGGCTCGATCAACAACATATCTTGCAATCATAAGGAATTAATAGTTAATCGATATATCGAGAAGTCAACAAAGCATATTGGAATCGATAAAGTAAAGGCATATTACCAATTTCCTAATCAATGAGGAAGACTAATAGAATAGACTAAATAAATATCCATCCAGAAAATCGGCTAAGGTGGAGATAACAAATGTAGTCGGTTATTAAAGACAACTATTAGTAAGACTTCTTAATCATGAAGAAACGCAATTAGCATATTATGAAGAGTCACGATTAGTATGATGGAGACCAACGATTATAATATGCAATATTTAATATGTGAGAGGTAGCGGTTACTTAAGAAGATCAGTCATTTTGGTTTACAAGGGAGGGCCATATTGATAGAGCACCAATTATGTTAAGAAGGGACCATTTGATCAGAATAGAACAGAACTGTTATTAATTTACAGGCAGTAACATCTTTGTTCTTGGTGGTATGCATGGGGATGTGCTTAATATGCATGCTTAATATGGAAGCCCGATAATGTTTTGATGCAGAATTTAATAACAAAATTAATATAAGCTGCAAACAGTGGCAGACCAGATCTGACATGTGTCAGATCTGTCTCCTTTACCAGCCATTGATAATTAATGTTTATATAATTGGTAATTGGTAATATATATATATATATATATATATAGTCTTGATCAGGAAAATAATAATATTCGATAAAAAAAGAATCCAAAAGAAATCTTAGGAAATAGTCAATAATAGAGACTCACACGTAGAGCAAGGGAATACAACAAGATAAAGTCAGCAGTCAAATGGACGGTTAGAAACAACACAGTATGGTCATTGGGACAGTGATAACTATATAGGGCACTGCATTATTAATTTAGTATAAGTATTAATAACACAACTAACAATAATAATAAAGACGGACTTATTAATATTGATAATGTTATCATAATTAAATATGGTTAATAAGATAAATATAATATGGTACTGTTAAAAATTCAATAAGATAAATGCCATCACAAGAGGACGTGTGGCGACAGTCACCAAGTGCTTCATGCCTAGTATTGATGCTGGAAGTATTACCATGCATTCTTCTTCATGATCGTGCATGGTGAGAGGAAGTTGAGCATTGAGTAACTCAGAGTGATGTAGCGAAACATGCAACCAGGGTTACTAGGACTTGGACCTGTGGGAGGAAGGCGGGTTACGTGGCAGCTACATAATGATATATCAAAGAATAGATGCTCTTTTGATGGAGTCCAACGGTTTACAGGCAGGTAAGGGGAGAGAAAGAAGATTCCTGCGACATCGGTTTGCATGCCAACTAGATCGAACACCATAGCCCTTGTTTGACATTTGTGAGGGGACACCACCGTTCTCACATCGTTCTCTATCTGAATCGCAGGCTAATCCTGCTAATCTTCCATCATATGTGACTTGGCCAAACAATACCCAGTTGATAAACCCCAAATTTATTTCAACCCCAAACAATCTCTCAATAAGCAACTTGCGTCAAGGAGCACCCTTCAAACCAAAACAGATTACACAGAGCTGGAGAAAAAAAACCCCTTCCACATTACTTCCCGATCCACAAGCACTTAAGTCGGATGCAGAAGGTAATGGGCAATGTCTAAATGAAACAGCTAAAGAGGGTAGTCGGGCTCCAATCTCGCCAAAGAACAAGATTGTTGCTAACACTGGAAAATCAGGCAAATCTGAAGGTGTGTATAAGATTGTTTTGCCGAACCACCTTATTCAGCCTCAAATAGATATGCTACGGGCCATAGCCCTCATTGGTAAACTTCATTCTACTATTTCCTTTATGCAACTTTCATTTTGGGCTAAACAGAATTGGTTGGGCTTGAAGGATATTTTTTGATGGATAAGCAGTCTCTCTTTTTTATTGCCATTTTTTATTCTAAAGAATATAGAAATTGTGTTCATAGATATAAGGGATGGTTGTGTAAGGGTATTGGTATTATCACTTTGGCGTGGGTTCCAAATTTTAGCATGGAGTCAGTTCCCCCCCTTTTCATGCCTTTTTGGATTACTCTCCCGGGGCTCTCGCTTAAATATCGTGATCCAGATATTGTGGAAATTGTGGCTAACCAAATGGGTATTTTTATCAAGCACGATCTTATCCCATATGAACTGACCCATTTAACCATCAGGGTATGCTTACTGCTAAACCTCACAAAGCCACCTCCCAAGTCCATTATAATGACTTCTTCCATAGGGAAATGGAATCAAGACATTTGCATACAGGGTACTAGAGATATTGATGACCGTATAGATAAATTGGGTCATTTTAATTCGCAATGTCAAGGTTCGGGCATTGATGTTGTTAGAGTCTGCAAGGACTTTGTGACTGATTACCATAAATGCTCCTTTTATCAATCTGCTCCATCTCCTCCTACATCAAATGGGGCAGCAAGTGTAATTAACTCAACAGAGAGCTTCGTACCTCTAAACAATGTTGATAATATTGCAAGACCTTTCCAGGGTGCTCAGTTGTTTCAAGATGTTTCTTCTCTCTCTCTGATCCCCTCTCAATCCTTTTTGGGCTCTATGACTGGCGCTTTACTTCCAGCAGAAAAAAGAACAAAGCCCTCTAATTTGAAGAAATCTCATCACTATCAGGTTGCTATTTCTAGTTTAAGTTCTCTGCAAAAATTTGTGGGGAGATACAAGAAAGTATCTTTTAAGATCCACTGCTCTTCAATCCCGGTTGATTGGTTGTACAAGAAAATATTTGCTTCCTCTCTCTTTAGGCAGCCCACTTCTTCTTTTTTGAGTTTAACTTCTATGGGAAACTCAGATACTCAACTCCAGGAACTCTATATATCACAAAATGCAAAGGTCAACCTGATTCACAACTTGATGTTTAATTGCCAACCTTTCCATGTGATTCAACACAGTCCTCCCATTGTTGGATCCTCACCAGATTATCCAAATATTGAATTAATGGAACATGATATCCTTATCTCTGTCGCATCAAACTTGATAGATGAAATTGCTCTTGAGGAATTTCCAGAAATTCAGGGTGTCCCTGTTGTTGATGCTATGCCTCTTGCTCGCAATGCTTCACCACCCATTCCCTCATCCTTGTTAGAATCTAGTCATGTTGAACACCTTGTGGTTGAAGATAATTCATATCAGCCCTTTCAGCCTTCCACACAGCTTGACTTTGACTTTGCTCAACATCTCTCTCTTGTTCAAACGGTTTCTTCATCTCCTCTGTTATATAAAACACCTAAAAATAGAGGTTGGAAGCCAAAGATTCTTAAAACCTAAGAAGAGATTGCAGCAAGTATCCAGACCACAATTGTAGATAAGTTTTCACCCCACACAAGACCGAGAAGAACATGTTGTTCTTCTCGGATGCAATGAGGATCTTATCTTGGAATGTCAGAGGTTTGAATGCCTCTGACAAGAGGGGGCGGATCAAGCAGCAGCTGGATTCCTCCCAAGCAGAAATCATTTTACTACAAGAAACAAAGCTTTTAGATGAAGCCTCTCGAAAGATTTTTAAAAAATGGACTTTATGGGATTTCATACATATTCCTGCAGTAGGGGCTTCCAGTGGTATTCTGACCTTGTGGAATACCAGGACAATCAAAGCAAAAACTTTGAGTCAAGGGACAAATTGGCATCTTATTCTTATTGAAAATTTTGATTTATCATTTGTTCTCTTCAATATATATGGCCCAACAGCTCCTCAAGAGAAAAATGCTCTTTGGAATACTCTAACTTGTTCGATCCAACAGCAGGGAGTTCAGAAAATCATCTTAGGAGGTGATTTCAATGCCATCTTGTCTCAGGATGAGAAACAGGGAGGCAATCCTACAACACCTAAGGTGATTGAAGACTTTAAATCTTTCGTGTTTGATAACGCCCTTTCTGACATTTCACCTTCTAATGGTCCATTTACATGGACAAACCGGAGAACTTCCCTTCAAATTGCAAGTAGATTGGACAGGTTTTTCACTTCATATGAATGGATCCTTCAGAAATATACTTTCAGCTCTAAAATTCTATCGTTCTCCGAGTCAGACCGCTTTCCTATTGAATTATGTCTAGATAAACATGAAGTTTCTCATCATAGATCTTCTTTTAAGTTTGAAAGAATGTGGTTTCGAAACCCACATTTTCATGCTCTACTTCGTCAATGGTGGGTGAGTGCCCCCTTCTGTAGGGGGAACAAAATGTTTCAACTTTATACGAAAATGCAGTTTGTAAAAGCAAATATCAAAGTCTGGAATAGGAAAGTATTCAAAAATATCTTTGCAGAAAAAACAAAGGTAGAGAAGGAATTAAAGGACGTCAATGAACTTATCTTTTCTACTGGGATTAATCCAGAAATTTTCTTAAAGCAAAAGCATTTACAAAGCTACTGGGAAGAATTGTGCTCTAGATAGGAGGAATACTAGAGACAAAAATCAAAGGAATTATGGCTAAAAGAAGGAGATAAAAATACTAAATTCTTCCAGGCTTTTGCAAAGATTAAGCAAGCTACATCTACTATCTTTTCTATAAATGCCTCTTCTTCGGGGGAAAATTAACTAATGAACAAGAAATTAGGGAAGAGGGTGAACTCTTCTATAAAAATCTTCTTGCTCCCTTCCCTCCTTTTGTTTATGAGGAGCCCAGTGTCGACATATTGTTAGACTCCATTCCTTGTCTGATTTCACAACGTGATAATGATTATTTGATGCAACCTTTCTCTCTTGCTGAATTACAAGAGGTGGTATTTTTTATGGCTCCGGAAAAGTCTCCAGGCCCAAATGGTTTCACCATACTATTCTTTCAAAAGTGTCGGGACATTTTAGGCTTTGATCTTTTAATGGCTTTGGAGGAGTTAAGACAAAAAGCTTGTATTCTCAAGAACTTCAATTTAACCCATCTTGCACTTATCCCCAAATCCAATAACCCTCAATCTTTTGCAAATTTTAGGCCTATCTCCTTATGTAATTCAGTGTACAAGATTTTCACAAAAGCTATCTATCTCCGGTTAAAATCCTTGATACCTAAAGTAATATCTCTTCAACAAGGAGGTTTTGTTCTTGGCAGGGAAACATCAGAAGGTGCGTTTGTGGCCCATGAAGTTCTGCACTCAATTAACTCTTCACAGTCCCCTGCTTTTATAGCTAAATTAGACATGTTGAAAGCATATGATAAAGTTTGTTGGTCCTTTCTTTTGAGAGTGCTTAAAAAGTTTCGCTTTTCGGATAAGTGGTGCAAATGGATCAAAAATTGCGCCTCTGGGGCACATTTTTCAGTTATTGTTAATGGTAATCCTTCTAGTTTTTTTCGAGCCACCCAAGGGGTTCGACAAGGTGACCCGCTATCACCTTTTCTATTCATTATCATGGCAGAAGCTTTTAGTAGATTGGTCAATAAGCAGTTGAGTCTGGGTTTCTGGAAGGGGGTATGTATCCTTAATACCTCAATTTCTATCACCCACACCTTATTTGCAGATGATACACTTTTATTCGGCTGTTCCAATATACAAGAAGCAAGGCATATTAAGAAAATATTGGACATACATACTTTTGGATCTGGACAAAAAATCAATGCACAAAAATCTAAACTATTCATATTCAATACTTCTGAAATGGTGTCTAACAGTATTATCCAAACATTGGGCTTTCCAGTGGATTCTCTTCCATCATCGTACTTGGGTATCCCTTTCTTTATGGGAGTAGGGAAACCTTCTTTTTGGAATTTTGTGATTGACAGATTAAAAAGAAAAATTTATGTGTGGAAAGCTAGATGGTTATCTCTGTCAGGCAGAATCCTTCTTGTCAAAACTGTTTTGGCTACAATTCCAAACTACTACATTTCAGTCCTTCAAGCCCCGAAATCTATTCTCTCATACCGAGAAAATTATTCGGAATTTTATTTGGAAAGGTAATCTTTCAGAAGAGAAAAAGATCCCGCTTGTGTCTCTCAACAAAATGACTCCAAGCAAATCTACGGGCGGGGTGGGTCTGCACGATCTTTCAAAAAGGGAGAAGGCCTTTGGGGGAAAGCTAGTTTGGAATATGTATGAAAAACCACATGCTTTGTGGTGTCAAATTATGCAAGCAAAGTATTTAGATACTCCTACCCCTTCACGTATATTTACTATCCTTGATCCTCCATCAGGATCTGCAGTTTGGAACTTCATGATGGACTCTAGGAATGTGATTACTACATACTTATCGTGGCAAGTACATAATGGCAAAGAAGTCAACTTTTGGCATGATTCATGGAGTGGTCTCCCCCCTCTTAATCTGGAGGAGTCCCTAGTAGATGTGATCCCCATATTTACTGCTCATAGGGGTTCACACCTTTATGATTACATAGATGATCTTGAGAAGCCTTCAAATCGTGTCATTTGGAAAAAGCCAGTTCTACTCCCAATCTCCCCGGGTCAAAAGGTAAAATTTTCTTTGATTCTCAAGAACCGCATTATCTTTATCTCTAATGGTTTGGACAAATTGATATGGTGCCCTGCGAAGAATGGAAAGTACTCTATCAAGGAAGGGTATAAGGCAATTCATCAAATGTATGTTCAATCCTATTCACAAAGAGCCTACAATTTCTGTTGGAATAATAGTGTTCTTCCCAAGGCAGGGATGTTTGCTTGGCTTGCTCTACATAAGAGAATACTCACCAGTGAGAGACTTGTTGAATTGAATATTGCACATCCATTTGCTTGTGTACTTTGTGGTGAACACAGTGAAATGTTAGATCATCTCCTCCTCCAATGTGATTTTGCTCACTATTGTTGGATGTTTGTGCTTGATAAGCTTTCCTTTAGCACCCTTCTTCCAGATAATATATGGGATTTGTTCCAGTCATGGCCAGTCTTATACTCATCCTCTCTTTTTGCATGTATTTGGAAAGTGATCCCATCCATAGTAGTATGGTCACTTTGGTGGGAAAGAAATAAGCGTATTTTTAGAAAGCAAACATCTCCTCTTTCTGAAGTTTTCAATTTTATTGAAAAATCAGTATCAGAACTGGTTAATGCTCAAGTTTCAAATCAGTTCAATTCAAATAGGGAATTTATTTCTTGGGATGGTCAAGTTATTAACTGTTGGAAGGGTATCTCTATTCCTGTATCACCTTGTCTTCCGAGAGTGAGAACTAGTAAAATTGATAGAAATAAAGTGAAAAGGTGTCCTCCGGACTCAATGCATTTCAAACTAAATTTTGATGGCTCCTCCAAAGGGAACCCAGGTGATGCAGGGATAGGAGTATGCATAAGGGATCGCACAGGATGTGTTTTAGCTTTGAAAGCTGCTTTTATTCCGTCGGGTACTAACAACTTTGCAGAGGCCTATGCTTTACTTGAAGGTATTCTACTAGTAAAAAAACTGAATATCTCATATATACACATTGAAAGCGATTCAGCTATTATTATCAACGCTTGCATAAAGAGAAATATTGATAATTGGCAGATAAGATATTTACTTGAACAAGCATGGACACTAATTGATACATTTACAAACTTCACCATTTCACATGTGTATAGAGAAGGGAACCAGGTTGCAGATCATTTGGCAAATATGGGAAGTTCTAAGGAGGAACTTAATATAATGGGTCCGAATTGTGATTTTGATTCTTATCCAATTCTTAAGGCAAAAAATTTGGAGGATATGGGTACAAGATAATATTACATATAGCTATACAGTGGTCTTTTTCATAAAGATATAAATTGGTATGTGTGATATTATAAGTGCAGGGTCCTGTGGTTTTGCTGCATCTGTATTTTGTGAAGGGATATCGATTTGAGAAGTGTGCTGGATGGTAAGTTGGATAAATTCATAAGTGAGACAGATTGTGGACTGCTATGTAAATGTGCACAGCCCTTGTGATGTTTTGGTTTAGACTGCATCTTGTTCAATACATTCCAGAAAACATTCGATACTGGGGGATGTTTTATGACACTCGGTATTCTGAACACTATAAGATATTGTATTTTTTGGCATATTTGAGATTTACATCTCACAACCTTTCTATGTATTGTAAAGCAAGGATCAGAGTTTTTCTTACTGGTTCTTTTCTCCGAGAGCTCTTTGAATCAGCTTTATATAATAAAATATATTAAGTGGCACCGCCACCTTGTTTTAAAAAAAAAAATAAGATAAATGTAATAAGATGTCGTTAATAATAAAAATAATATTATATAATACTATCAATAGAATATAATTGTAATATGATATAGTATAATGTTGTTAATATAATGATCTTAATATAATATAATGTTGACAATACCCTTGATAATGTAATATAACCTAATGACGGTGTAGGTTCCAGACCAAGCTTTATTTGACATAAATGTCCTTCTATTGTGATTCTAGGACAGAATATAAGAGGGTCCTATTAGGGGACATTACAAGTGGTATCAGAGCTAAAATCTTGCCACCCTGTGAGAGTACCGTTGATGCAAACCTATCCAAGGAGATATGGGTAAGCTCAGTTTCAGGTACGTATTGAGTGATTTCTAATTTAATACTAGAATATACCAGGCAATAATTTCTGAAATAAGTCCAATTAATATATGATGAAATTTATTAAAATTAATTAAATTAAGTTGATGACAATAATGGGGTACAACATTAAACATTACGATACAACATAATCTTTCCAAGGATGAATGAATATGGTAATTTACACAAATTGTTCTAATACTATAAATCCATAAAGTGCTAATGATATAAGAGATGACATAAGGATTGTAATGGTTAATGCCATATCAAATTTAATTTTTTAACCTATAGATTGTAGTGATCTCATTTTTTGGTCTTCTCTAATACTTGCAAAGATAGGGAGTGTGTGGGGGAAAGGCAGGGTAAATCAGTCACATGGCAAAAATGTCCCAAGACGGGTAGGAAACCTTGAGGGAGCCGCATGTAGACTGTGTCATGCGCCCTTGGCACAGTAAATCTTCCATCTTGTAATGTTTAGCAGGATAGGGAAGAAGAGTCTCATGCAATCTATGGGAAGTAAATCATACAACATATTATAATATCTAGTTCTACTTTTGATTGATCTAGAATAGTCCCAAAGACATGAATTGATTGGCAAACGTGAATTAATCCAATGTGCTTTAAACTACATGCTTACTCTAAGTGTACTCTTCATATGTGTACTTGTGTTGCCTCACACTTGTTTACTCCATAAGGACATTTGTTGTGTATGCTTAATGCCTACTAGCGTGTATTACAGTGTACTATTCCATGCTTTACGTGCTTGATGTGTATTCATTGCCTTATGCCTGACATATGTATTTCATGCCTTACGTGCATTTATGATATGAGCGTTTGTTTCCTATGCTTTAAAAATATTTGTATGCTCATATATTTGTATGTATGCTTCATGTCCTACATGCTTTATGCATATTCATCTGAGTGTTTCATACCTTTGTGTATTCATATGTATGATTATAACGCAAGTGTTTCCATGTGTATATTCATGCCTTGCAATGTATATGCCTAATGTCTTGCTCATATCTATGTGTCGTACATGTATAATTTATACTACATGTGTTTTCATGTGAATGCCACTTGCCTTAAGTATATTCATGTGTATTCTCTATGCCCTATGTGTATACTTTATGTTTTTTGTGTGTACTTATTGCTTTGAGTGCATTCACATACATTATATATGTTTCATGTATATTTGCAGATAATTATGTGTTATTAATCATTATTCCATAGATTGTAGGGATTCAATTCTTCTTCTTTCTCTAATACTTACAGAGATAGAGAATGTGTGAAGGGGAGAGGCAGAGTAAACCGGTCACATGACGATAATGTTCCAGAGGGGTAGAAAACCTTGCGGGAGCCGCATATAGACTATGTCATGCACCCTTGGCACAATAAATCTACCATCTTGTAAGGTAGAGGAGAATGAGGAAGAGGAGAGTCATGCAATCTATGAGAGTTAAGCATACAACAGATTAACAACTATTCACCATATTTGATAATATTTTAACATTTCATTATGGGTGTTTTGTATGGATGATTATGAGAATGCCCAATGTTGTCATGTTTTCAGCATGTATGCTTCAATACTATGTATATTCGTGTATGCCTTGTGTCTTTATGTGTGCCTTATGATTGATGTTTCTTTAGTGTATTCACTCCATGAGTGCCTTTCTTATACATGCTTTGTACCTTATGTGTATTACTTCAAGCCTTACATGTCCTATACTTCGTGCCTCAATGTATTTGCATACTACTCTATGCTCACATGAATACTCCATGCCTTACATCTATGCTCCATGCCTTATGTATATTACTTCATAACTTACATGTGTGCTACTTCATACATCATGCTTTTTGCACCTCTCATGTGTATTTAAGTGCATTGCTTCATGCTTACGTGTTTGTCGTGTATCATGCCTAACATGTATACTTCATGCCTTACATGCATTTATATGTCTACATGTTTTATTCATGCCTTGAATGTATTTTTGTGGATGATTCACATATATTTCCATATATGATCCATACATGTGTTTATGTATATATTTCATGCTTTCTATGCCCAATAACTTAAGTGAATTTATATGCATTCACATATATACTTCCTGACTTAAGTGACTTCCTATGTCAACATGCTACTTAAGCAAATTCAAGTGTATACTCCATACTTTATGTACTACATGAATTTCACATGTAGATTGCAAGCCTTGATTGTATTTACTTATATTACACATAAGCTTCACGTCTTGTGTATATTCATGTGAATCCAAAAGAACTCTTAGGAAATAGTCAATAATAGAGACTCACACATAGAGCAAGGGAATACAACAAGATAAAGTCAGCAGTCAAATGCACTGTTAGAAACAACACAGTATGGTCATTGGGACAGTGATAAGTATATAGGACACTGCATTATTAATTTAATATAAGTATTAATAACACAACTAACAATAATAATAAAGACGAACTTATTAATATTGATAATGTTATCATAATTAAATATGGTTAATAAGATAAATATAATATGGTACTGTTAAAAATGCAATAAGATAAATGTAATAAGATGTCGTTAATAATAAAAATAATATAATATAATACTATCAATAGAATATAAATGTAATATGATATAGTATAATGTTGTTAATATAATGTTGTTAGTATAATGTTGTTAATATAATGTTGTTAGTATAATGTTGTTAATACAATGTAATATAACCTAATGACGATGTAGGTTCCAGACCAAGCTTTATTTGACATAAATGTCCTTCTATTGTGATTCTAGGACAGAATATAAGAGGGTCCCATTAGGGGACATTACAAAGGGGCTGACTTGCCACCCATCATTGTAATCAGTTCTTTCAGCAGTTTGCATCTAACGATCCCCTGCTACCATATGCTCTCACCCTCCCAGTTTGGGCTCTCGGTGATAAAAAGGTGTAGGGTTCTTTTCAGTTGATTTAAATTTCATCTCTAACCCTAACGGGTGTTGTTGTGCTTCTAATCTTATTGAAAAATCCAAATAAAATTGTTGGGGATATTACAATGAACAAACACATAGATTAGTGAACCAGTTGGCCTTTGGCTTGCATCACATTCTACTGTAAACAACTGATTGTAATCAAGTAATCTAAGAGTTGGCAGCTCTGCTATCTTGGTTTTCAACATTTCAAACCCTTTATTGGCTTCCTCTGTCCACTTAAAGTGACACTTAATCCCTCCTTTAATGGTATTGAGAATAGGAGCACAAACATGGCTAAAATTTCTCACAAACTTCCTATAAAAAGATGCCATTCCATGAAAGCTTCTAACTTCACTTATGCCCCTAGGGATAGGCCAATTAAGTATTGCTTCTACCTTACTTGAATCCATCTTTAAACATCCATGAGAAATAACAAAACCAAGGTATACAAGCTCTGTTTTCAAAAACTCACATTTTTCAAGGTTAATCTTGAGTTGAGCCTCCTTCAACTTCTTCAAAACCATCTCCAGATGCTTGAGGTGTTCCTCCTTGACCCTGTTGTAGATCAAAATGTCATCAAGATACACAATAACAAATCTACCAATAAACTCAACTAAGACTTCATTCATGAGCCTTTGGAAGGTACTAGGTGTGTTGGTGAGGCCAAATGGCATCACCAACCACTCATATAGGCCTGCATTGGTTCTAAAGGTTGTCTTCCATTCATCTCCAGGTCTAATTCTGATCTGATGATAACCAGACTTCAAGTCCACCTTTGTGAAGTAGCTTGCACCTCCTAGATTGTCTAATAGGTCCTCAATCCTTGGCATGGGAAACCGATACCTTATAGTAATCTTGTTGATTGCTCTGGAGTCTGTGCACATTTTCCATTTGCCTCCCTTTTTAGGCACATGGACAACCTGAAGGATTTGTAGTACATGGACAACATTCTCATGTCTGCAAATTGAAGAAAGCCTTATATGGGCTCAAACATGCTCCTCGGGCTTGGTATGAAAGGATAGATCACTATCTATCAAGACTTGACTTCTCAAAGAATGATGCAGATCCGAATCTTTACTTCAAAGTAATAAATGGAGATATGTTAATCCTTATCCTTTATGTTGATGACTTGTTAATCACAGGCGAAGAGCATCTCATCATCAAATGTAAACAAGACCTTGCATCTGAATTTGACATGAAGGACTTAGGGCTTCTACACTATTTTATCGGTTTAGAAGTATGGCAGCAAACTGATGGGATTATCCTAAATCAAGGGAAATACACTATTGACATTCTAAAAAGGTTTGGAATGATGGATTGTAAGCCTATGTCCACTCCCATGGAGACAAACTTACACAAGTTAAGAGAGGCAACTACAAGTTCTGAATCAGCAGATTCTACCCTCTACCGGCAGATGATTGGATCATTGATGTATTTGGTCAATACCAGACCAGATATTTGTTATGCTGTGAATGCACTCAGTCAGTTCATGTGTGAACCGAAGTAGTTACATACAGTTGCAGCAAAACACATCTTAAGATATCTTCGTGAAACAACTGGATATGGCTTAAAGTATAAAGATGTAGATCTAAACTTATATTGATATACAGACTCAGATTGGGCTGGAAGTGTAGTGTATCGTAAAAGCACATCAGGGTGTTGCTTCAGTTTAGGATCAGCTATGATATCTTGGTTTAGTAGAAAGCAATCTTCAGTCGCTCAGAGTTCCACAGAAGGAGAGTACATTGCGGCATCTATGGGAGCATGAGAAGCAGTATGGTTGAGAAAACTCCTTGTAGGATTGTTTGGACAATCCTTAGATCCTACCATCATTCACTGTGACAACCAGAGCTGCATTAAGCTTTCAGTAAATCCAGTATTTCATGACAGATCCAAACATATTGAAATACCTTATCACTATGTTAGAGACATGGTGGAGAAAAAGGTAATTCAGTTGAAGTATATTAGTACTGAAGATCAAGCAACAGACATTCTCACCAAGCCTCTCGCCAAAACAAAGGTAGAACACTTCAGAAGTAAGCTTGGTATGATTGAAATGTAAATTCTGAGTTTGAGTCTCAGCATTATTATTGTACTAATATATTCTAAAGATGTTTAATATAAACTCCTTTTGTCATTACATGACTTTATGGGCACTTGTGTGTATCATTAAGAAGTGACGACTTCTTAATGATAAACACTTGTACTTTTAGTAGTTATTGAAAGGTGACAACTTTACAATAACTCTGCAGTCTATCATGATAGATATCATATGGTTGATATCTGTGAACATGTCATGATAGTTCATATCTCTTAAAACAATTTCAACTATATATCATTAGGTTGATATCAATAGGTTGGATTGTTGAGATATGTCATGATGGATATTAAGTGCTTAATATCTGTGGGTATACCACAATCTTCTATATCCCTATAATGGATATGATAAGTTTTGGTGATAAGTTTTGGTTGATGCTAGTGCACATACTATAATGGATATGATAAGTTTTGGTGAGTATCATAAGTGTTGATATTTGTAGACCATTCTTCTTGATATTATATAATGATATTTACTACACTATGTGTAGTTCCTCTATGAGTACCTTGTGATCCTCCTCCCTAGCTAAGAGGGAGTGTTGATGATTTATAGCTTCAGTCGGAGTAATCTCGTAAAATCATATGTATAAGTAATGCTGATTATATCATCAGTATGATTAATGATTTATCGATATGAATATATACATATTAATATATGTAATAATAATAAGTGTTCTTATTATTATTATGCATATGAATATTTATATATACATAATGTATGATTGAAATATTAAATCATTAATCATGCTGTTGATAAATCATTGAGATTAAATTCATGTTAAATCGATAAGTAATATCGATTTATATTAATCACATTGTTTATACCAAATTGAATATGAGCACCGTATCTATATGATCATAAGTATCGATTATATTGATCAAATGGAATGATCAATATAAATCAATTCTCCACATTAAATAGTTCGATATCATTTATCGTTGTGTATATCGACTATGGTCGATCTCCTTACCAAAACAATTATGTGAATCGTTACCTGCACATAACAATAATAACCAACGATTATGAGAATCGTTAACTATGTTAATCGATAACAAACGATTATGAGAATCGTTGTCTTGCAAATCGGTTAATTGTTTCGGTATGTTGAGAGGCATCTCAATGAAGAGACATGTCTCCACGTACGTAGAGGCATGTCTATTCATTGACATGTCTCCACGTACGTAGAGGCATGTCTATTCATTGACATTGCTATACCATGAGATATATATTATGATGGAGTTCGATTCTAATAGGGAACGTACAGAAATCGAAAGTGCAAGCCATTAGACATCAATCTCCTTCATTTACAGTCCTGCAAATACTTTATGAATTAAGTTGTGTTCTCTTCATATAAGCAGCAACCTGCACATAGAGTTCACTATCATATAGTTTAGTTGTGAACCAAGCATTAGAAATAAATTAAAACTACTCACATATCTAATCTGATCCAAACTTTAACAGGAGTAAGGTGGGAGTGGTGTTGTATGAGCAAGGAGCTTGGTGGCTTGGTTCTTAAAGACCTTGGAATTCAAGGAATTCCACTGGCTTCCAAATGGGTAGTCAAGGCACTTGTTGGCAATGAACCTTGGAAAATACTGATCAGGAAGAATATACAAGAAGCTACCTTTAGAAAAGCCAGAAAATGTAAGAATATAAATATGCATGACATTTTTTTAGTAAGTTTAATGCTATCCCTTTAGGGTCTAATGTGTTTTGAAGTATTTGGAGGGCCTGGAAATTGTGTAAAGATAAGCTACAGCTTTTGTAATGTCCCCATTTTTGTGAGCATCAGAGTTCGAGTGATTAGCCTATTATTTGGACTCTCGTAGGCTAACATTCAGGATAGAGAGTCTCAGTGGCAGTTCCACTTCTTCAATCCAGTCTTGGTTTCAGTTCCAAGGCCTTTGCAGTCAGTGTGTGGACTTAGTTGAGGGACTTACTATTTATAGTAATTCAATCTGGCAGTTGTGATATTTTTAGTCAGGGCACCTGGACACATGGCGGTTATTTAGCGTTGACCCCAGCTTCTGACGGGACGTCAAAAGACTAAATATAGAGGGAGATATTAATATTTTAGTGGTTAAGTTATTTAATTAACTTATATGGATATTATGAAGTCATAAAGTGACTTTATTAAAATTATAAGCCACTTAAATATTATAAAGTGACTTTATAGAAAATTAAAAGGTCACTTTAAATATTAAAAGTGATTTTAGATCACTTAAATGAAGAAGTGCGTTCAAAATGAATTTGAACTATTGAAAAGTGATTTAAATACATTTAATGTATTTAAATTTGCATTTGGGCATACTTTTTGAGAATTGGCATTTGGGGGATATAAGGGAAAAAAAGTAATTCAAACTCTATTGTTGATTATTTGACATCGCTTCTATTTTGTTCTGTGGAATTCCTTGACAAGAGTTTCAAAGGTTTGGCCATTGGAGAACGGAAATTCTTCTTGGATTTGTCATTGTGAGGCTATGGAAGATCAACTGAATTATTGCAATTGTGAAGGCTTCATTGAGGAGTCTTATTGTGCTTCAAAAGAGATTCTTTATTCCAGATATTGCAGATTTTTCAATAAGGAAAGGGCAAATCAGGTTAAATGCCCCTTTTAGCAGCATATTTCATTTCAATAAGCAGTCGTACAATTTTCAATTGATGGCCGTACAATTCAAGCTTGGCACATAGGGCCCAGGAAAGGGACGTTTTGACTAGGAGTCTAAAACACCTTTCTGATTTGCAATCTAGTTGCACCATTCCCAACGCCCAGCATAATCAGGTGGATTCATCTCATTTTTGGCCTAGAGAAATTGTATCCTAGACTTGTACTTCAATTTTGGTCAGTTTCCCAGTTTTGGCTAGCAAATTCCAGAATTCTTTATTTAAAATAAGTTGAGGACCTAAGGGTATGTTTTATGTATTAGTTTCATTTGCAGCAGTTACTTAATGCATAATATAGATTCAATTGTTCCATATTTGGTATCTATTCAGTTATATGAGCAATCCTTGCCTGGTGCACGTTATTTTTATTCAAAATTGTTCAAAGACCCTTGAAAATCTAAAAACAAATCAGCAATAGTATTTCAGGAGAGTTAGAACTAGCAGGGTTCTTACAGATTTCCGAGGTAGTGAAATTTACAAAAGATGAGGTTTACAGGTTTAGATCCTTATAGTGGATTATTGAACATATAGCTAAACCCTTGGAACTGCTGCAAGCTTGTTCCTCAGAAAAATGGAACCTAAAAGAAGTTTCTAGTTTGAAATATCGGTTTGGAAACAATACTGTCAAGGAATGGGATACACTGAAAACTGAGTTCAATCTGTCAAACAACAGTAAAAGATCATTCTCTGTCATAATAGAGGCAACGGTTAATTTGAAGAAATCAGTCAAGTTACTAAATGACCCCCAACTGTCTTGAGAACTTTAAGTGGTTTGATGGAACCCCTTTTCCTAAACTTAAAGCCATTTGTCTGTATAAAATCCTATCCCAAGCTCAGTATTTTTTATCATGTGAATTAAACAAGGAACTTGAACCGTGAGCACAAAGAATGGGCTAAAACTTTTGTTGTATGCTGGACTAATAGGGTCAAACACAAGAAGTGCTGCTTTAGATGGCAGCTTACCATTCAGAAATTGGTTATTAATATGAACCCGGTAATTGCATATTATGTGGGTGCTTGGAAGGCTGTTTTTATATCTTCTTTCAATGCAAGCCTACTATTGATGTTTGGTCCTCGTTTTGGAAAATGTTGTTGGATTGAAGATTACTGATGAGATCACTTGGTCTGAAGTCCTTGCAGAATATGTCAAAGGTTTGAAGAAAAAGTCAATTTTTTTGGTTTACCTTGTCTACTGAAATCTTTATGGTTTTTGTGGAAGAAAAGGAACGAACAGGTATACCAAGGTAAGGAGAGAATCCTTACTAGGTCTAATTGTAGACTCGCTATTTTAATGATTGTTGAACAAGTGACTCTTACTCTAAAGCTGTCGGCAGTTAGATTTATGAAGGTCATTGAGGAGAACTCTTAATCAATCTTCAAAGAGGACATCCAAAATGCTGATTATTGGCCCCAAGACCTGAGAAAAGTGGACAAGAAGTTCTAGGGGGAATATATTGACTTTTAAAACATGTATTGCAAAGAACACCAGTATCAACTGAGGAAAGATGCAGCAGTTAGAGACTTAGAGATCTCACACCAGAGCTTTGACTGCTCCAGTTGGGAGAGAATTTCTCCCCCCATTGGACCATTTTACTCATTGATCAGCAGGGTGTAGGCAAAGAAGAAGGATAAAGGGAAAGGCAAGGAAAAGGCAAATCAAGATGAACAAGGAGAAGAAAATTGTTTGCCCTCTCAGGTGAATACTTAAGGCATAAAGTATGTAATGCAGAATAATGCCATAGATATCAGACAAGTATCAGATATGTTATTCCATTCATAATCCCTTCGTTGCAAGTTACATTCTGAAGTATATAAAGATACCGAGGGGGTGCGAGCGCCAACTGTCGCACCGCAACTACCACCCCTCGGTTGCCAACTAACAAACTCAATTATGACTTAATTAACTAGTCTTATTCTCGTATACAATAATGCAGCTAACATCATCCTCCCCAAAAAGAAAAGTCGTCTCCAAGCGACTTACAACAAAATGGAGAATACATGGAGCTCGCAAAAACCCAAAAAAAACTAAGGAAGTGCAGAAGGCGTCCCTGATGAAGAAGGTGTCGGTGTTAGTGTAGCAGTGGACGCCAAGCGCCCACGGAGCTCATACACCTACTCCGTCCTCCTCTTGAGATCCCGTTCCGCAACCATCTACCACTCCATAGCAGTCTTTACCATATAGGCTGCCTCGAGCACCTCCTTATCCTTCTTGTCCACACTTTCCAGTGCACTGACCAACCGAGTCTCCAACAGCTCCCTCGAGGCCCTCTCCTCTTCCAGTTGTATCAACAAGGCAGACTTCTCTACTACCAAAGTGTCCATCGTTGTCTGGTTCTGTGCCATGGTAGCCTCTAGCTCTCAAACCCTGGTAGTCAGCTCCTCCCGAGCTGTTACTGCTATCACCCTCAAAGCCTCAACTGTGGTTGCCATCTGTTGTGACCTCCTAAGCTCCAAATAACCTTCACGGAAGGCCTGCTCTACCTCTCTCACCAGCGACTGCATCCGAGTCTCACCAACCCCCTCAGTGAGGCGCCAAGCCTCCAGCATCGCCTAGCTCTCCGTGTCCGGCCACCTGGCACACTCAAAACACCTCTCAAACTCAGCTCGGCATCCGGTGCGGACAAAGGTCAACAACCCCTCCATCCGCTCAACCATAGTCGCATCGGCCTGGAGCGTGGCAGATGACACAAGCCACTGTGCTCCCAGAGTCATCTCGGTAATGAACTGCTCCAACTCTGCACCCTACTGACTTCCCACAGGCACCCCCTATGCTCTGTACGGACTAGTTACTACCACTGCAGGGGGTGAGGCAACCCTCTAAACCGCCCTGATGCTCGGGGAACTCCCTTCCTCGAGATCAATGACATCCAAGGAATACATGGTCCGCCCTGGAGATAGAGTGGCCTCTCCCGGTACCACGGGTGCCATCTGGTAACGGCTCAACCAATTAGTGAGGTCATCATGAAGAGTGCCTGCTGCCGTCATTGCCTCCTACATATATCCGGGCAACCCTAGCACATCCTGTCCTGTCACATCCGGCACATCGTGCACCATGGAAGCCTCTAGCACATCGTGGGCCATGGAAGTCTCTGCACTCACCAAGGTCTCCACCCGTGGTGGTGTCATGGCTATCGTCACCCGAGGCTGCCCGAAGCTAGGAACTGGTACCGTGGTGACTACACTCACTGTCCCGAAGGACCGCGGCACCGCCAACTGACAAGTCTCCGGTAAGCGGGCTGGTGTAAAGTGGACCTGCACCTGTGATGCTAAAGTAGACCCTACTGTACCTGCCGACTCCACTACCCCCTCTTCAGGCAACTGGTCGCCTCTTCTCCCTGTCAGTCGGAAGCTTCCTCCGCTTACCTAGGAGGTGTCTGTGGATTCCTCCCTGCCACTTTCTGCATCCTTAGCCTCGAATTCTTCTGTGTCGGACTCCATATCGGACATGGCGGCCTTCTTTCTTTTTGTGCCTAAACGTGCCTCTGTGCCATGTGCCAAGACGTCCAAGTGTGACCAATAGAATATGGGCAGCTGGTCTGGTGCAACACGCCCCTGCGGCTCCAATCGCTGTGAGCCCGGGGTGATCTACGTGCGAACTGCGTCGAGGAATAATCTGATGGCGTGATGCGGCGTGTAGAACTTTTTATATTGCAACATCATGAACTCGTCCATCCTATCTGCCAATAGTGACGCCCAATCCTATACCACTCCATTGTGCAGCCCGTTCATCAACACTATCTGTGCAATGGCTATGTCCGACGCGCGGCTGGCACCTGTGAGGCGACTCTTCACCACCGACAACAGGCATCGCCATACTCCCTTGGCGAAAAATTGTTTCTTCACCCCCCGACTCTTGCCTGCACTCTTGAGGCTATCTTTTTCTCCCTGGGTAAGGTTATCGCGCAACATCAACTGCAACAGTGTGGCACGATTTTCTGAGGATATTTTCTGTGAAGTGTCTATTTTTTTTCCTTTTACCCTCGGTATGCCAAATACCCTAGTGAACTCGCCTGTCGTGAATGACACTGTTATCCTCTGATGTTGATAATCAAATACCGACTGGTGGCGATGTCTCTCATAGCTGCCAATCATGGCGCGCAAAACCACCTCAAAGTCCTTTATCGAAAAAACTGGCATCTGGACAGCCCAGTGTACCTGTGCCTGGCGAAGGCTTTTCTTTATCAGATCATCCTGAGGTGTCTTTGCCCACCAGTTCCGACAGTCTATTCCATTCAAACCCTCGAACACAATATTATCTACTGTTATTTCATCTTTGTCCTTTGTCGCCAAGGGTTTGGGACGATGCTTCTTGCTTTTTTGACTGGTGCTCATACCGAGGCTACCTACAATATGCACCCCAGAGGGCAAAATCCGTTTCCCTGTGTCTGCACTGGTTTCTTTTTGCACTCCCTGCAACTTGTCTTCTAACGGCTACAACCGTTTGCGCCAATCTGCCTTGTTCCTGTTTATGTCCATTAGTCCCAGATTACTTCTTCAATTCTCCTTTTATCACCTTTTTTTAAAACAAAAACCCGTCTGTCACTTTTCAAATAACCTTCCCAACGTACCGTGCTCCCTTGTGTGGCTGTTGCGGACTTGTGCGGCTTTGTGCGGCTGCTGCGGACTTGTGCGGCTTTGTGCGGTTGCTGCGGACTTGTGCGTGTGTGTATCTGTGCGGGCTTGTGCGGGTTGTGCGTGTGCGGGCTGCGAGCGTCTGCGCGGCGTGTGCGGGCGCGTCGGTTTTTATTTTTTCACTGCGCGGGGGTTTTCTTTTTGTGCGGTGTGCGGTGTGCAGTGTGCGGTGACCACCGCACGGTGGCATCCACCGTCGGTGTGACCACCGCACAGTGGTTCCAACGTCGGTGGTCCCACCTTTGGAGGTCCCACCATTGGTGGTTCCACCGTACAGTGGCCCCACATTTTTTATTTTATTTTTTTTAATTTTGTACAGTACGGTCAACGTACGGTTTTTTTTTCTCCTAACTGGATGGTCCAAGCTCCCTCCATTCGTGGTAAACTTTTAATTTCGACCTGTTGACGGCGTCTGGTATCTCTTCCCTATCCAGCATCCACAACTTAATTGCCACGTTGGTATTGACCTCGCCTAACTTGAAGGGCCCTAGCCAACGCACTTTGAATTTCCCAAGTTTGATTTCATTCCTTCCGTTGAATTTCAATACCAACTGCCCAGGAGTAAACTTCATTCGCCGGAGATGCTTGTCGTGCCAAACCTTCCGTCTTTGCTGGGATGTCTCTGTCGCCCACTGAGCCATCATCCTTCGTTCATCCAATTTATTCAAAGCGTACAGTCTCTCTCTCAGGCTTTCCATGTCGCCAGGTCGATTATCGATGGCGATTCAGAGACTCGGCACCATGAATTCAACTGGCACCACGGCTTCTTGTCCATACATTAGCTGGAAGGGAGTCTGTCCAGTAGTTACCTTGTAAGTTGTTCGGTATGCCCAAAGTACTGACAGTAGGCGCTCCTCCCAATCATCCTTCTCCACACCGCAAGACTTATAAATCACCGACATGATTATTTTATTGGTCGCCTCGGCCTGCTCCTTCGCCCGTGGATAGTAGGGGCTTGATAAGGAGTGGAAAATTTTGAACTCCGTTGTTAGCAATCGGATTATGTGATTTACAAAATGTCCTCCTCTGTCACTCGTCAGTTGGATTGGAATACCATACTGCGTAACGATGTGTTCATAGATGAATTTTGCTGTATTGACCGCCGAATTGTCCGATAAGGCCCGTGCCTCCACCCACTTGATCAAGTATTCTATTGCCACTACAATGTATCTGCATCATCGGGCTCTACTTGGTTTTAATGGTTTGATGAAATCCAATCCCCATCTCTCAAACAGTTCCTACGCATTCGATGGGTTGAGGGGCATAAAATCCCTCTTTAATGGTCGTTTGGCTCGTTGGCATGTATCACAGCTCGTCACCCACTCTCTGGCGTCAGTATGTACTGTCGGCCACCACAGTCCTGCCAACAGAATTTTCCTCGCCGTGGTGTCGGGCCCCATTTGTCCACCTGCGGGCCCTTCATGTGCTTCCCTTAGGACGCCCCGAATTTCCTCTTCTAGGACACATCGCCATAGGATCTGGTCGGGTCCCATTTTATACAAGAGGCCATTAATGAGTTGGAATGTCCTGCTCCTCAGTACCAGTTTCCTTCTTTCTCCTGGTGGCACCTCCCTCGGAAACCATGATGTCGACAAGTATTCCCCCACGCTTGCGTACTAGGCGGGGAGAACCACAATGCGAAATAAGTAAGCGTCTGGAAAATCTTCATTCACTCCTTCAGCTGGTTCTCCTGACTGGATTCTCAACAGCTGGTCAGCTATCACATGGCTTTTCCCAGGTCTTACGATAATGTTAAATGTAAATTCCTGCAGCAATAGCAGCCATCGGCTGATTCGTCCTTGGATAATTGGCTTGTTTACCAGATACATTAACGCCTGGTGGTCCACATAAAATGTGAACGGGGTGGCCAGCAAGTAATGCCGAATTTTCTGGACGGAGTACACCATCCCGAGGGCTTCCCTTTCTGTGGTGCTATAATTTTTCTCTGCCTTCGACAGGAGTCTACTTGCAAAGTAGACCGGGTGATCTAGCCCATGGTCGCCAACCTGCGCCAGTGTGGCCCCTATGGCAAAATTGGATGCGTCAACGTGTACCTGGAACTCTTTGTCCCAGTCAGGATATGTTAGGATTGGCGCACCCACCAACCATGACTTCAATTCTTGGAAAGCCTCTTCCTGAGCCGTCCCCCATGTATACCGTTCACATTTCCTTGTCAGCTTGTCCAGAGGGCAAGATACTCGAGCAAAATTTTTGATAAATCGCCTGCAATACCCTATGTGTCCTAGCAAACAAACGAGAAACAACGAAAGCAAACTAAACTAGCTATGTACAAGGGAAGGCCTTAGGCATCCTAGGACTGGAAATAATGTTTGAGATACCTTCCATTGACAGGCAATGGGATGTCTTCTCCAGTTAAAATCTTCAACCTAAATGCATTTTCTCCTAAAATCTCTGAAATTTGATAAGGGCCCTTCCAAAGCTTATCAAACTTGTCATGTTCTCCCTTTTTCTCGTGCGCTTTATCCCAGTACAAGACAAGATCTGAGATCCGGAATGCCTTGACTTTAGCTTGCCGATCGAACCATCTTTTCACCACTCCCTGGTGCTTTGCAAAATTTTCTAATGCTTGATCTCTTTTCTCTTCCAGATTCATTAACTGTGTTAATCGGGCTTGAATAGCATTAGTGTCTTCCATATATTCCTGAATAAATCTCAGGGTCGGGATCCTGAGTTGCATGGGGAAGACTGGGTCTTGGCCATAAACCAGAAAATAAGGTGAAATTCCTAATGCGTTCTTGGTCCTGATTCGGTCTGCCCATAAGGCAAATCTCAATTGGGTATGCCATTCTCTCGGACTTCTTTCTAGCAGCTTCTTGATAACACTGAGTAGGTTCTTGTTAGTTGACTCAGCTAACCCATTACCCTGAGGATGATAATTTGATGAAAATTTGAGGGTTATTCCATATTCAAAAGCCCAATTCGAGAATCTCAATGATGTGAATGTCGAGCCATTGTCGCAAACCAACGCAAAAGGACATCCAAACCTTGTGATAATGTTTTCTTCCAGGAATTTGATTACAGCCTCAGTGGTGCATACTTTGAGTGCTTGTGCCTCCGACCATCTGGTACAATAATCAGTAGCCGTGATGATATACTTGTGTTGTGCTGAAGATGCGGGGTTGATGACACCAATAAAATCCATTCCCCATTTGGCAAATGGTCTTGCTTCAATCACTGGATTCAGTGGCATAGCCGGGTTTCTTTCTCTAAAGGCTGCAACTTGGCACGTGTGGCAAGTCCTGATATGATTAAATGTATCTTTGAAAAGCGTAGGCCAGTAGTACCCTGCCCTCAGGATCTGGTGCGCTGTAGCGAGGTTGGCTCCATGTCTGGTTCCAAACTTGGAATGAAAATGTTCAATTATTTGTTTAGCCTCATCTTTACCAACACACCTCAGATATATACCTTCGTGATTTCTGCGATACAGAACAGATCCTTGAAGCATATAATGTTGACACTTTATTCTTAATGCTCTTTTCTGCGTGGGTGTCATACGAGCAGGACATTTGTTGTTCAGTAGGTATGTCACAATATCTTTGTACCATTCATCGGGGGTGACATCCTCTAATTCATAAATTTGTTGGACTAATCCTGGTCCATCAATTGCCAATGTCTGCGCCAAAGCTTGTCCTCGAACAAGTTTCATAGGCTGGATTTCGATATCGAACTCTTGGATAATGGCGACCCACTTGCCTCTTCTTTCTCCTAGTTCATTCTGCATGTGGAGAGTCTTGACTGCTGCATCTGGTACTATTGCATAAATTTTGGCCCTTAGGAGGTAATGTCTGAACTTTTTAACGACCTTTACCAGCGCGTACGCTTGTTTCTCAATGTTGGGATATCTGAGCTCTGCATCTTTCAGTGGGGTGCTCATGAATGCAATTGGATTTTCATCCCTTTCTTCACTTCTCTGGGTGAGAATAGCAGCACAAGTGTAGTCGGAAGCGAAGGAATATAGATAGAAGGGCTTGAGGTAATCAGGACTGATCAAAACTGGCGCTTCTGCAATTGCCGTCTTTATCTCCTCGAATGCCCTTTTGGCCTGTGGTGACCACTCGATCTTTGCATCTTTCTTCAGCATCTCATTCAAGGGTCTGACTATCTCAGCAAATCCGGTGATGAATTTTCTGACAAAGTTGATCTTGCCGAAGAATGATTTGAGTTCCTTCTTACTAGCCGGCAAATTGATGGTGGATATAGCTTTTACTCTTTCAGGATCGATGGAGATTCCTCTCTCTGAAATGACATGTCCTAAAAGTTTTCCTTCTGTTACCCCAAATATGCATTTCTTCGGGTTGAGAGATACACCATATCTCCTGCACCTTTAGAAGACTCTTCTTAAATCATCCACATGATCTTCTCTTTGCCTGGAGAAAACTGTGATGTCATCCATGTATATAATAATGAATTTTCCAATTAAGTCCCTGAAAGCGATATCCATGGCTCTCTGAAATGTGGCCCCGGCATTGATAAGTCCAAAAGGCATTCTCTTGTATGCAAATGTTCCCCACTTGGTAGTGAAAGCGGTCTTTAGTCGATCTTCTGGCTCGACCAGAACTTGGTTATATCCTGAGTATCCATCCAGAAAAGACATTATCTGCGACCCGTTGACAATCTGCAATACCTCATCTAGTGATGGTAGCGGATAATTGTCTTTTTCTGAAGCCCGGTTGAGATTTCTGAAATCAACACACAATCTAATCTCTCCATTTTTCTTTCTGACAGGAACCAGGTTGGCGACCCACGTCGAATGCCTTACTGGGAAGATGATCTTGGCTGAGAGCAGCTTCTTAACTTCCTGATATATCAGGGGTTCCAACAAAGGATTGACTGGTCTCTGCCTCTGCCTAAATGGCTTGCTTCCTGGCTTCAAAGGAATTGTGTGAGTAATAATTGCGGTGTCATAAGTCTTGAGATCTTCATAACTCCATGCGATGACGTCTGGGAAATCTCTCATGTTTTTCAGGATTCCATTTCTTTCAGCTACGGTGCAGGACTTTCCAATAAACACATTCTTAGTTTGCATGTTGTCACCTACGTTGATCGTGTCACACATGTTTCCTTCCATGCTGTGGTTTTTCATCTCTTTCAATTTGTCGGGATCAAAAATTCTTTCTAGTTCTACCATCCCCTTTGGAATAGTGTTTGTCTTTAGATTCAAAACTCCTTCGGCATCAAATTTTGCTTCTCCTACTTCTTCCTCATCAATGATCTGGGCTAGGAAGACATCTGTGTTGGTTAAGAAATCCAATATGTGCTTGTCGTCTTCGAAAACTTGAAAATTGGTGATGTTATCTCGGACCGAAGGGACTGATGTTAACTCAACTGTGAACTTCTTCAATCCTTCCATTGCTAATGGTATCAAAGAGCTGGCGGCTTGTGCAAGGGAATTAGCCACTTGATTCTGATGCCTGCATATAGAATTGATGTTGAAGGCTTCAAAACTTTCGATGAGGTCCCAGACTCGGTTCCGGTATCTGGTCAATCTTTTGTCATGGCAAACATACTGCCTCCTGATTTGTCTTATGGCTATTTCTGAGTCTCCATATACTTGTAGTATTTTTGCCCTCTTTTTGATAGCTAACAATAACCCATGAATCAAGGATTCATACTCAGCTACATTGTTGGTGCAGGGAAATTGCAATCTGTGAGCGGCAAGGTAAGTTTCTCCTGTCGGGCTAATTAATTCGTAGCCTGCTCCAGATCCTTGTTTAGATTTAGACCCATCAAACCTTAATGTCCATATTGTATTTCCTTGATCTTCCGTCTCTAGGTCTCCTTGACTTTCGGTTGATGTGTCGGATAAAGTATCATCTTCTGAAAAGCTTTCCACTTCTGAATCTTGAACTTCTTCTATAATCAACGTCTGCGGGGCTCTTTTGTACACTTGTTCTAATGCGGTCTGACATAAAGCACAAGATAGTTCTGAATGGACGGCATTATGTATCCTACACCAGTTGGGAAGGAGCAGATCCCGAACGGACACCAAGTTACCAAGTTGCACACTTTGTTGTATGTTTCTATGTACGAACCTTCTGAAATTTTCAAACATTCCATCATCTTCTTGGTCGGATCCTTGATCACTTTCGACGACAATTTCTGTAGACTCCATCACCTCTTGCTGACCATCTTTATCTTGGATGTTCTGTATTATCAAGACCTCACCTATTTTAGGTTTATATGTCCCTAAATCCGATTCTAAGAACAGGACTTCATTGTCTTCCCCATACTCGGTTATCATAAGTCTCAACCTTGGAGTGTTGTCGATCTTGATTTGATTTGGGACTCCTCTCCATGGTAGCCACATATGTGCGAAATCAGTCGATACATATCCATTCAATTTTCGTGACCAATCTCTACTCAGGAGCATCCCATAAGAATCAGGAATATCCACTACTGATATGTCTATGAAGTTTTGGACCCTCGGATCCGCGGCTAATTGCATGTGGATGTTGTTCAACTCGCCCATGACTGGAACTTCTGTCTTGTCTAACTGGGTGACCTTTCTTTTGGTAGGAGCGGGAGTTATACCTAGTCTTTGACAGACAGCCAAGGGCATCACGTTACTGGAAGCTCCTGAATCATAGAGGCAATTGTGTAATAATTTCCCAAAAATTCTAACTGACAGCAGGAACGGGGCTGGTTCATCTTTTCCATGGGAAAGGGCTGAAGAATCCCCACTGTGTTCTTGGTGTTTCACTTCATTGACCTTCGGATTGTTGTCCTTTACTAGACCCTCCTCTTTTGAGTGATCAGTTTTGTTTGAAGATTTTTCTTTCTTGACCACATCCCTTTTAACGGCAATCTCCTTTTCTGGAAGGATCTGACTAGTGGTGAGGCCTTCTTTGATAGTAGGTTGAGTTTTCTTAGTCTCGCCTCTTTTGAGTAACACCTTTCCCTCTAACATGTCTTCCTTTTTGGCTGGGAAGGTTATGGTCTGGACCATGCATTCATCTTGTTCAGATTGCCCTTTGTCATCGGTTTCCTCTTGGGTCACATTGATGGTAGCTTGAGCTTTGTTGGCCGAGTCCTGAACATTTGACCTTACTGTACTAGATTCGCCTAAGCTATTGATCACTGCATCTTTGATTTCTGAGATCTTGAGTAGCTCATAGAGTGGTAGACTAACTTTAACTTTCTTGAGTTCTTCTAACACCAACATGGCTAGTCTTTTCATTTCATTGCCCATGGGGGGTGCAATATTCCTTTGTCTGTATCCTTGCGTGTGTTGTGGATATTCTGGATTGTTGCTGGCTTGTGGGTCCGGAGGAGTAGAGAAATTGTTCAGAGGGATCGATGTAGTTAGGGGTTCTTGATTTCTCTGATTTCTATGGTAAACCATTTGGTTTACGCCTCCTGAAGACTGGTGGAATACCTCCTTTATTCCCTCGACTAGGACATTGTTGTTCAAAGGTGGAAAATAATACTCTGAGTCTTCAATGGGTCCATTTGCAGATGCAGGTGGGAACTGGGAACCCAGGGGTACCATTGGTCCGTTAGCAGATTCTGGTGGAAACTTCCCATTTTGTGCTTGATTATCTTCCCCTTGTGAATTCTTGCAAGTTTCCACAATCATGGCTTGATCATACCGCGTGGTTGGGACCATTTCGTATCCAGTTGTTGGTGGATTTTCAGGTGGATCATTACTGCGCATCTCTTGCTAGAATATGTCGGCTGAAATTTTGAACTCAGGACAATGCAACTCAGAATGTTGGTTCGTATTGTGGAGTCTACACCAACTGGACAAGGCTGCCTCTGCTAGAAACACTTTACTGGTAGGATGATTTTCTTGATTCTGAGAATTTGGTGGATTATCTAGTGGCGTCACCACATTTCCATTATTGGGAGCCGTATTCCATGGTCTCCTCTGAAAGCCTTGGTTATTATTTCCCTGATAATTATTTCTGAAACCTTGATTGTTGTTTCCTTGGAAATTTTGATTGTTTGTATGTTGGCCGTGGTTGGCCCTCTGCATGCCTTGGAGTTGATTATTCTGATTCCTTAGATGAGTTACTTCGGTTGATAGTTTCTTGACTTGTTCAATCAACTCTTTCATTTCATCCTTCTCTTCCTGTGTTCTTGATGAGTTTGTTGCATTTTGCAGGTACACAGGTTGTGCTGGTGGAGCTTGTGAAATTGGAACTCCAGGATGAAGGACCAACTGGTTTGTCGGTTGCACGCTCAGATATGTTGCTTGTGGAATCGTATTCATAACTGGAGTCTGGTTGGCCAACGCCATTCCAACCGTTTGCATTTGATTTGGAGCTACGACAGGTCCCATGTGCAGTAGTGGCCCAGTGATATTCTGTCCCATGTGCTTACTAACTTCAATAGCCTTTGAATATGCTGCGTTTAGATCATTTGGGATAGGATGTGTTCTTACAAACATAGCAGTGAGATGGTCCAAGGCCCCATAGTAGATTTCCCTTGGGTCCGCAATGAGATAAGGATGTCGTAACATCGTGCATGCGCGGTGAAACCTGTTGTTAAAGGAAGTGATGGGCTCATGTTCTCTCCTTCGGACTTCAACAAATTGTCTATACAACTCAGCTAGTGTGGTTGGTATACCAAACTTGGCAATAAATGCATCTTTCATCGCGTCCCAAGTCCTGATTGACCCTATAGGCAAGTGAATAAACCAAAAGTATGCTTCTTCTCCTAATGAGTAGGGGAAAAGTCTACACGCTACATCTCCATATTCGATTCGTCTGTTACGAAGAAGGTCTTCAAACATCTTGATATGATCCTCCGTTGTGCGATTGAAATCACTGACATTGAACTTGGAACATAAATGCTCTGGATTCTTTGGCATATCATGATAGACCACAAATTCCAATGGCGATGGGTTGTTGACTAGCCAAGTTGCGCCATTAAGTACATGAGGAGGAGGAGGAGGAGGCGGAGCATTGTGAGCCATCGTACCTTTTGAGGCTTGAAAACTTGACAAGGGGCTTGATGAACTAGCCTGGCTTGTCGTTTGAGAAATTGTTTGGATACTTGTTTGGATCGCCGCTTGTACTTGTTCTTGAAGAGACGGAGCTTGGGACGACTCAGGAGATTCCTCCAATCTTAGTTCGAATTCTTTGGGAGGGTCTTCTCTTTTGACTCGCTTCGACCTTGAAGTAAACTGAAGCTCACTTAGATTCTTGATGCCTGGTGTTGACCTCAATATCTTTTGATGTTTCTCGGGCGAGAAAGAACCAATGCGATCCAGCGTGAAGTTTTTTGCCTTACGGAGATTATTGTAGGTTCCTTTGATTGCGAAGTTCTCTAGCTGCGACTCTTCGGTGTTCTTCAGCCCTATCTTCTTCTTGTTCCAAAATAATTCTCACTCTGTTATACTCAGCTTCACTTCTCCTCGTATTCCACGCTAGGTGATTCAATCCTGAAACAATATCTTCTTGAATGTTGCCTATCTCCAAATTAGGTTGCACTACTTGATTCAATCCCTTATGTGGCAATACCATCGTGATTCATGATCATGCTTGAAGTGTATTCTTCTTTAAATCTTCGGATTTCGGATATTCGAGAGCCCTCCTTCTAGCGCCAATTCTGTTGACGTGTATTTTGTACACAATCATACACAGAATAAAATACCCAAAGGTACCTTATCCTCTCTTGAATAAAGTCTCTGATTGCTGAAGATGTCGCAAAAAAGGATCAATCAGGGTGACTCCAATGTTCTTTTATGTAGGGTCTCTACGTGTGGATAAGCACCAGTGGTCGTTGTGATTGCTGTTTCATCAAGGGGACTTACGTATCCGAATTGCAGGAACAAGATTTTTCTAATACTAATGAATTCCCAAAAAAAAAATCAAAAGAGTAAGGTTTGCAAGAGGTAAACTCTAATCTAATCCTAAGAATGACCCAACGTGGACTAATCTTGGCAAGATTCTACCAACTTCAGTATCGCCAAGGAATTACAACTTTACTGAAACTGATGCGATCTTCTAAGGTGAGTAATGATTTTTCAAATCATCAAGAGTTATAAGTACTACCATGAAGGTACATATCAATGACTCAATAATGAATGAAGGTTCATGCAATCCAAATATTTCCAGTCGACCACACAAGGCGTCCTTACAATCAGTAAGAAGCTAGTGGTTTGGAGTACGAATCTCACCAAAGATCAAGCCCAACACTTAGTCCTTCAAACTTAAATACTACTTTGACTGAGAATGATTCAAGAAAGTAAACGACCATGAAGATAACCACAAGAATTGCAATAAAACACCATAACTTCAATATTTTATTGATCTCAAAGCCATCATGAACAACAATTGTTTGAAATTCCTTCTTCAAAGCTCAATCTTGCTACAAAATAACTTGCTTCTCAAAAAACTCTAACTATTTCTTATTGCTCTCTCTCTCTATCTATATCTATATATCAAAATGAAAATGAATGAGGGTATAAATAGCATCCTCAATTACAATGAACGGTCCAGATCAGAAGAAGATCAATGGCCAAGATTATGACACCTAACCCTAATTAGGGTTTATTACAAATAGCCCCCTTTTTATTGAACAATATTAAATGCATAGCCAAATATTAAATTTGGCACAAAAACCTAGGAGACATAGACCAATGAAAATTAAGGTGCCACATCATCTATAACAATCTTTCTTCTAGAATCTTATTCCCTTTCCAATGCTCTTTCTTAGCATATGCAATGAATCTAGACACGATTCCTTCGATCTCAGCAATTGGAATCTCAGGAAGATTCCTCATTCGTTCTTCCAAGTGGATGATCTGATCAAAAGCCTTGAGAAGAGCAGCGTCCCATCCAAGTTCAAGTTCCTTGATTTTCTCAATCAAGAGCATGGTAGCAAACATCTGATCCCATTGCTCATCTGTAATAACATTTTCATCTTTGCAAAAGATGACCTTGACTCTATCTTCTAATTCTTGCAAATCCACATCTGTCTCAACTGCAATCCTCCTGCCAAGAATAGTACATAATACTTCAAACACTTTGTCCTAGATCGGATGGATAATCTCTTCAACTTGATTGCATTTGTTACTGATGTCCTCAAAAAGGACTTCCTTCATCTGGAGTAAAGTTGACCATTGAAGTAAACTATGAGGTCCTCCATCCATTATCTTTTCTTGTGCTAGGACCTTCCTTGATGTTTGTCTGATTACTTGCAAGACAGGAATGATAACATCCTTAGTATGAGCAAAAGCAGCTACAGTTACCACTAGGTTGTGGATTTTCTCAAGAACCTGAATAGCCCGATGAATAGTCTGCATCATTCTTGTTGCAAATTCAATAGCAACTGTATGGGATTTGTCAATCCAAGAGCTCATAAGCTGGACCAAACTCCTGACTCTCTCTGCCTCACCAATTGATTCAAAGGGAAGTGCCTGCGCAGGAGATACTGCTGGATCCTGACGCCTCAAAGGCTGATTGAGATGGCGAAAGTAGCCTCTCCAAGCACTGACCTCTCGCTCAAGCTTTCTATTCTTCTCCATTTCTTCTCTAAGCTTGTCCTTAAGTGCCTCAAATGAATCAGTAGCATCGTCCAATGTCTGCTCGGCTGTGAGTGGACCAAGCTCAAATGTCTCTACATCATATTCCTCTGCAAGGATTTCATCTTCATACTTGTCCACTGCCGGTGTAGCTATCTGTAATTTCCTGGATCTTGTCTCATCTCTGATCATCTTGGACATCTTAGTAGCTTTCCTCTTTTCTGTCACTTCCTGAGAATTTCCAACAAGGCTCTCTAAATCAATCACATTATCTTCGTCCTCGATCACAATCACCCTTATTAATCTTTCTTTAAACCAATCTGGAATGGCAGATCTTGTTTCTTTAACTTGTATCTCCTTAGGCAATGTTTCTTCTTCTCTGAGAGGGGATGTCACTTCGTCATCATTCTTGTCTTCATGTAACTCATTGACTTGACTTGAGGAACGTTGAGGTGCCTATCCTTCTTCCTGTTTATCGTTCTGTACCATTGATTCCATAGATTCCTCCATTTCAAGTATCCTCTTCTCTTGTCGAGAAGATGTGCCAGATGAACGATCTCTATTGGCCTCTTGCTTCTTCTTGGAGGATTCCCTTTTTTCAGGTCTTTCTTTCCTTTTCGATCCTCTAGGATGAGGATTGCCTTCACTTACGCTTCAAAGGTTGCCTTCGCTTGTGTTTCTGGGATTAGGATTACCTTCACTCACACTTGCTCCTCCTTCGCTTGGCCTTTCCTCCAGAGTAAAAGTCATAGATATGCCCTGCTCTCTCAACTTTTGATGTTGTACATCAACCCATCTGCGAGTACAAGACAAAACTGGAGCCATCAAGGTATCTAGATCCAAAATTTCAGGTTCACTCCAATCTAGCCTCACTGCTTTGCTTTCTCGGTCATAAGATGATAGGAGATGTCTGCCACTGTCCTGAGCTTGGTCGGCCACTCTATAAACTTTGCATTTCCTGATGAAGTCTAAAGGCAATCTGGAATGCATCTTTCTTTTTACTTCAAGATCATCTGAGAGATTCATCACAAAATCCTCTATCTGAGGTTCATGTCTGTATTTCCTTCCGACTGTCTCTTCTATATACCCATAAGGATCGAAACTCTCTCTCATGGCAAAGAATGAAAATGAATATAAAGCTAACTCCCTTTCTGCATCATCCATAGCTGGAACATTAGGACATACCTCAACTGAATTTCCTAGTATGATAGGAACAGGAACTCCATTTCCATGTCTGTGTCTGAATGCCTTCGCATAAGCTGCCAACTGTCTAGTTACCTCAAGTAACACAATTTTGTCTGTCGGATATCTTGGCAGCATATAGGGAGGTGAAGGACATCCATGAACTCTAATATATGTAAACTTCTGAAATTGGATGAACCAAGCACCGTACCTCTTTACAAGCTCCTGTGCATCTTGAGATAGCCGATTGTGAATCCCGCCTTGCAATGTCCTGGTGATGTTCATCGTGAAGGTATCATTGACTAACTTGTAGTTACTTCCTGGAGGATGATGCAAATGAACATAGGAATCACAAACTCTGACTTCCCCGGGCCCTCTCCCGATCACTCCTCTGTGAGGTAGTCCTGCATATTCAAAGCTCCTGATCAAGGCATATATGATGTATGAACTCATGTGGAAGGACTTGGTAGCCTTCAGTCTTCTTAACTGCACGTCCAAGCAATGGCTAATCATTCTAGCCCAATGAATTGTTCCTTTTCCTTGAACTATCACTTGGATGAAGTAGAACATCCACTTCTCAAAATAGAAGGCTTGAGGAGCCCCTGTAACTCGGTTGAGTAATGTTATCAAGTCTCTGTACTCCTCCTGGAAGTCAATCCTATGTGGTGTGTTTGGAATCTTGCTCAGGCGAGGACGACTCTTGAGTAGCCAATTCTTGTTGATAATGCTCAAGCAAGTGTCTGGATCATCTTCGTACATGGACCTGGCTCCTTCTAAGCTTTTATAGATCATATCTTTATGTTCTGGCAGGTGAAGAGCTTCACTGATAGCCTCCTCTGAAAGATAAGCCAAAGTGTTTCCTTCCTTGGACATGATCGATCTGGACTGTGGATCATAATGGCGAGCACACTCGATCATCAACTCATGGCACTGGATTGCTGGAGGGAAGCCGGCCGCCTTGATAATGCCACTTTCAATTATTCTTCTTGCGACAGGTGATGGCTTGCCAATGTAAGGGACCTCTCGAAACTTCTTCACACTGAAGTTTCCCAAGTTGGTATCTCCAATGTTGCTCCATTTAGACACGATCTTGGTCTCCAATTCTTCGTTCTTCTGATCTTCCTTCATGAGGGCTGGACGACTGGTAGATGCTCCTGCCTTCGGGGTCGCCATCGTGACACCTACACAACATTTCATAATGAGTAATAGATTTTGCAATATAGAAATATAGACTAGATTAAAGATAGAATTTAGGAAACTTCATGATAAGTCTTTGAGTTATCATTTCCTAAATACGATCGAGCTACTGGAAATTCAAAATTTCAAAATTGAGACTAGGACGATTAAAATTCAAAATTTTGAACAATGGAGATCTTGCCATACCTTTCTTGAGAACTAACTCTAACAAAAGGATGCAAAATTAGGAAATTCGCCTAGGCAAAACGAAGATTGGAATCTTCAACGTGAGCTTCTCCTAGTGTATGCGCCTCCTTTATCAACTTTGCCACCTTGGGGTCTTCAACGCCTTAAGGGAAAATTCGCTCCAACTCTAACCACAAACAAAGTTCGCACTCCACCTTGGATAGAAATTTCGCTCCTTTATTGCTCTTCCAAATTCACATGCAACAATGATTGAATGATGGTTTAAAATGCTTGAAAGTACCTTCATTATATAGGCGCTCACCTCCTTAATTGCACATAGGCCGACTTGGAAATAAGGCAAATAATAACAAAATTTAAATAAAAAGAGGAGGCCGACTTTTGCAAAATATTTAAAATAAAACCCAAGCGCTCTCCCTTTATTTAATAATTAATTAATTTTAATGCCTTTGTATTTAATAATTTCGATTTTTTTAAAAAAAAAGGCTAAATTAATCATTAAATGCCTCATGCGCTATTTTTAAATGCTAATTCAATTAAATATTTCAAGTTTTATCGATTTTTAGCATTTAATGCATTTCGAAAATATTGGCGCCTAATCATGGGAGGATTTTGGAATATTAACAATATCGCTCTGGTCCCTGGGAGAGGGACAGGAGCAAACTTTGTGTTTGGGCTCAAAATTGTTGACTTTCGATGTTAACCCCTTGTTCATCGTCTTCCTAAAAACATTTTCGATCTTGCAGGTCCTTGCCTTGACGTGGTCTAGGAAGGAAATGATTGTTTCAATGAATATCGCCCTGGTCCTCCAGTGAAGGACAGGAGCGAACTTGGACAAAATAGGTTTCACTTGCGTCTTGCTTTCTTCAAAATTATCTTCAATAGAATGGTTACGCCCTCTTTCATTTGCCTCAAACTTAAAATTCACTTCACCTTCGCCAAAAACTTGTCTTTTAAGAAAATCGCTCTGGTCCCTGGGAGAGGGACAGGAGCGCCTTGGACAATTTCATCAAGCTTTTGGGTTACTTACCACTTCGTTCTTCTTTGAGGCATTCCAAACATCTTTACCATCATGCCCTTTGGCCTGGACTTAACCAAATTCGGAAGGAAATGCTAGATAAGGTATATTTCGCCCTGGTCCCTGACAGAGGGACAGAAGCGATTTTGCATTTATTAGCTCACTTGTGTTTCACCAACTTTCAAAATCATCTTTGACGGATTGGTTGGGTCGCCTTTCCTTCATCTCTGGCTTGAAATTCGCTTTCCCTTGATCCAAAACTTGTCCTTTGAGAAAATCGCTCTGGTCCCTTGGAGAGGGACAGGAGCTATCTTTTAAAATTCGCCTTGGTCCCTGACAGAGGGAAAGGAGCGATTTGACCAATTTGGATAAATTTTCTCTTTCGGGATCGATTCAAATTATATTCAATGAGTAAAATGTACCTTCCTTGTTCCTCTCAAATCAAGAAATCATTCAAATCTTGCAAGTATAAGGCGATCTTAGATTTCAAGCTCTGGTCCTTCAGTGAGGGACAGGAGCGATTTTGTCATTTTGGCACATTCCTTGCTTGCAAATTACTTCAAATTATATTCAATGGACAAAAGATGCCCTCCTTGATCCCTTCCAATCCAAAAATCGTCTTGGTCCTGCAAAGACAGTGCAATTTTGAGAAACAAGCTCCGGTCCTTCAGTGAGGGATAGGAGCGATTTTTGTCCTTAAGGCCAAATGTTCAACTTTTCATTGCAAATGACTAAGTCTGGATGCTCCATTAGGTTGATTTCATCCCTTATTGCGTCCTTGATGCCTTAATTTGATCAACTAAGACCAAAAATGGTCTAAGTTAGCCATTTCGCCCTGGTCCCTGGGAGAGGGACAGGAGCGATTTGGCCTTATACCTTGAAACTTGCCATTTTTGAGTCTCAAAATCTTCAAAACTTCCAATTTACGCTCGACTGCATCTCCTAGCGGCCCTGCACAAGAAAAATGAAACAAGTCAATAACCAAGATGCATAAAACACAACTTTCGCCCTGGTCCTTGACTGAAGGACAGGAGCGATTTTACCCCTATAGGCCAAAATATCAAGAATTTAGGCTTTAAGTCACTTCACAAGGCATTATTAGGTCATCTCCAAGGCCAGGAATCAATTATCAAACTTTCCAAAATTTGGTCAAAATTCACCCGGACAAAATTGCACAATCCCATCACTAACACCTAGGCAAAATTTGGACTTGCTTTCAAAATTCCGACTGGACCTAGACAGACACACCTGACATCCTGACAGACTCGTCTTATTTCAAAATCGCAATCTATGCGAGAATGCTCAATAAACTTTTCAAAATTGACTGGACTTCGGCTTGAAAATATCAAAAAAGGAAACCCTAAGGCTTAGCCCTAGTCCAGACGACTCACTCACTTACTCAAAACCCTAAAAGCAGAGAGAGAAACAGGCAAAAACGAGCAAAAGAGGGGGTCCCCATTTAAATGGGGCGATGTGTGAAATGGTCACAACAAGTCCTTATATGTCCAAGCGAATACATCCTTGTATTCCATGAATATTTTAAACGCGAAGGCTTTTAGGACTGGATTCCAGTTGTCGTCAACCAAGATGTTCCTTGGCTCTGCTTCCATGCCGAGGTTTGTAGGTTTTACGAACTCTTCGTACCGGATTGGTTTTGTCATGACAAACTTGTGTGCTGGTACTTCGTTGACCGGGGCATCCCTTCGGTGTATTCCCCGTACGCTGGCGGAAATTCGTTCTCGTCCCGATCCTCGTCAACCTGCAACATGTTACACCCATACAGCAGCTCGTAGTCCTCCATTTGCCAGTGGAAGAGCCCATTAAGGGAATCGGTCTCATCCTCAGAACATCCTTGGATTTCGAGAACGCCTTCCTCCTTCAGTTCCCTTCCGTACTTTCCTCCGTCAACTCCATCTTCGTCGTCTGATTCCGACTCTGACGCGAGTTCTTCACTCACAAGTTGTGTTTTCAGGTCAATAACAAATTTTCTCCCGGCTTTCTCCATTGACAATGTGTTACGCTGCCAGTTGTGATTCACTCTGGCTGCCACCAACCACCCTCTGCCCAGAATGGCATCGTATCCTTTCTTGGCGAGCGGAATCACCACGAAGTCGAGGACAAATGGTTGTGTCCCGATGGTCACATGTTGCGCCATGAGCATTCCAAGGGATTTGATACCATGTTGATCCGCTCCTAGTAAGCTGAAGGTTGACGGCCATAGTGTCGGCTTGCCAAGCTGCTTCCAGGTTTCTTCCGGAAGCACATTCACTCCCGACCCGCCGTCGACAATAGTGTCAGTCAAAATGGTGCCAAGTATTCCCATTTCTACCACCGTCGGGTGCCGGCCACTGTATAGTGTCAGGACCAATGGGTCTGTAGGTGTTATGCCGGAAACATCCGTATTCCGGGTCGCCTGACTGTGCGGAGTTACTTGCACCGTACATAGGAGTGTCGTACGTAATTGCGGCATCGTTTCCAGTGGGTCCTTCATCTTCACAGGTACTTCAATCTGCAGCATTTGCTTCAGGATATTTTCCTCCGCCTCAGAGCGGGGAGTACTTACCGCTTCCTGGGTGCTCCCTTGTACCAACATTTCCTTCACCACTTCAGCCTTGGCCTCCAGCGCCCGTTGCTTCTCCGTGCGAGGGTCCGAGTATGTGGCCTTCTTTGCCTGTGACCGTGTGATTGCCAATACTCGTTCCTCCATCCTGTCAATGTTGAGCAAGTTCACTCCTGACTTTGGGCAAGTTCCATCATCGTGGTCTCCAGGCCCACACCATTTGCATAGTTTTTGTGGAGTTTCTTCTGAGGTACATTCCCTGGCAAAGTGGCCCCATTGATTGTAGGCTCGGCACTGGATCATTGGCCGTCCCTTTGCATCATATTGGATCCGGCTCCTATTATTATTATTGGTTTCCCACCTCACCGATTGTTCCGGTATCCACCAGATGATGCACTATTGTTGGCAATTTGTGAAGTTCTGACGGCCGGCTGCTCTTGCGTGAAGAGAACTTGTTGGCTCCTGGTTTTCATATTATAGGGACATTCCTTTTTCAAATGTCCCGCAATCTGACAAATGTCGCAGAAAGCCTTCTTGGGGCAGGACCCCTTGGTGTGTCCGTTACTCCTACAGTCGGTACACCACACGTCGTTTTCTTCAGTCTTACTCGTACTCCCCTTCATGGCTTTGAATTCTTTCAGCATTCGTTCCATGTCCTTTTGGAGAGCGTGCACCTTTTTACTCGATTCGCTATTGCTGCTGCTTTCCCCGTCAGAATCTTCATCATCGTCAGATGAATATTTATTACTTTTCTTCTTCTTTGATGTTTTGTATTTGCTCTCTAGGTCCATCGCCCTATTATAGGCTACGTCATATGACGCCGGGGGTACAATTTTCATCTCTTTTCATAGGGAGGATTTCAATCCTTCAACGAACCATCGTTTCTTCAATCCCTCTGCTGGTTGGCTTTCCATTTTACCCAGCAATTCCTTCAACCTCCTGCTGTATGCCCGTACTGTCTCCTTGGTACCTTGTTTGGTACTGTATATCTCCGTTACAATTTCATTGTCATCACGGAGCAACCGAAACTCCTCCGTGAATTCCTTCTGTAGATTGGCCCACGTGGCCACTTTTTGCTTGTCCACATCGGAGTACCAATCTATGGCAACTCCACGTAACGTGGCTGGGAACTGCTGTACCCAATCATCCTGGTTTGTCACTCCGTTGGCGGACCAAATGGTTTCACATGTACGGCAGTGCCGTAAGGGGTCTTCCTTGTCGTCCCCTGTGAACTTTGGCAATTTTTGTTTACTCGCCATCCCGAGTCGTCTTCCTGGGGGCGGCTGTCTCTGTGTCTGTGACCCTGTGCTGCTTCCTCCGGTGGCGCCGATGGTGTGTCCTGCGTGGGCGACAGGAGGTACGGTGTTTTGCCTATCGTGTGTGGCACCTACACCCGTACGGTTGCCCTCCCCTTCGCTCTCACCCGCGCCCACTCCTAGTTCCCATTGGTGATCTTCACTCCGTGGTGTAAGGGATAAGTTTCTAAACTGATCCCGAGTCTCCTCGACTAGATTTCGCCATAACCTTGTTTCTTCCAGAAACTCTTCGTGGCTCCGCATCCTACGATGCTCTAGTGACGCGTAGAAATTTCGGTTGGCTTCTGCACCCTCCATGACACCTCCTTGGTTCCCCTTGGGCCCCCCTTCGGCAGGTTGTCCTTCGACAAGTTGCCTCAGCCTCCGTCTACGTTCTACACGTTGCTCCAGAATCAAGTTCCTTTGCGCGGCCTCCCACTCATCCATTTCTGCTTTCTTATTTCTATCTTTATTCAAAAGGTTGGGCATTAATTGCCATACATTTCCATACTTCGCAATACATAAACAAAATTACATCTTTATTAATTCATTTGTCGGATACAATCTTGTGTCGATGACACTTTTATTTAAATATATAAAGTTCAAGTTTCAATTCCCTCCTGGCCTGGCGCCATCCCGTTCCGCTTCTCGTCGGTTGCTGTCTTCGTACTGTTGCAGGATTTGTTGGAGTCGCTCTTCCTGGGCAGTCTCCTCCAAGCGAGCTTGTTGTGCCAGCGATGCTTGTGCAAATAACCGGGGAAGATGGTTCATCAGCCGATTTACTACCAGGCTCACCTCCAAAGCTGTCCACACGGCACTGGGTGGGATTTCTGCCTCCGCCGCCTCTTGTCGGACGTAGGTTTGGATGGCTACCTGGAGCAAAATTGAAAATTCTCTTGTTGCCGTATCTTCTCCTGTGTAAAGTTCTGTTCGCGCGTCGTCAGCCTCTGGGTTTATTTCACCAACGGGTAGGCCCATCGTGTCCGTGCGCCATCCACGTCTTCCGTTCCCGAGTACGTCTAGGCAACGGCGCCAAATGTTTGCCCTCTCGGGTGAATACTTAAGGCATAAAGTAAGCATTGCAGAATAATGCCATAGATATCAAACAAGTATCAGATATGTGATTCCATTCATAATCCCTCCGTTGCAAGTTACATTCTGAAGTATATAAAGATACAGAGGGGGTGCGAGCACCAACCGTCGCACCGCAACTACCACCCCTCGGTTGCCAACTAACAAACTCAATTACGACTTAATTAACTAGTCTTATTCCCGTATACAATAATGCGGCTAACAAAAATGAAGACAAACAGCAATCAGATAGTGATGATGAAAACTGAAATGTCTCTTCTATTTACTAGACAGCATATTAAACCTCTTTTGTAATGGCTATAAAATATGTTATCAGTTGGTCGTTTTGAACTTGATATGTATCTTTTTGTTTCAGTTTGGCTTAGCCTGGTTGGAGCGTTGATAGAGTGACCATCTTGGTCACCAAATATGTAATTAAGTATATGCATCAGACTTTCTATTTTGCTAATCGATCTTCAATTCAAAATACTAGTGTTAATGATTTGAGTTTCTCTGTGACATGAGTACTATAAAATAATTACAAGATTATGTTATGGAAGAGATTTTCATAAGTTGCCTTAATTCTAAAAAATTTACAAATTTTTAGTATACAACAAAAACAAGCTGAAAAAATTCAATTGTCTCTCAAGTTATAGAACCATTAAAATGTTTAGTTCTTTAAGTATAGGTGTCATCTATATAACAAAAGCTAGTACCATGTTTTTGAGTTTTACAGTTAACAACAATGTCTCCTCTATAAATATTGGTATTTTCATACCTTTAAACTTAAACCTTTGTGTCGTTACTCTATCAATGATAAATACATATGTTGTGAGGATTTCTTTATGTTATCTAACTCATAACGTGCTCTCTCAAGATAACCATTCCATCTTTATCAGAAGTAATATGCAAAAGGATCATTTTTATGTACAATTTATTACATTATCATAGCATTTGACTTGTAGATTATCTCAAATATTTGTAATGTTGCATAAAAAAAGCTCAATCCATAACATTCTTATGGATCATATGCATTGAAAAGCTATATTAGTTATAACAGAAAGACCATTATGGTGGCTACACATATATCTAGTAAAGAGCTTAAATGCATTCACAACACTTTAACTATCTTATACAACCATCCATGCACCAAGAGGAGCAATTATTAATAAGTTATATGGTGCTTCAAAAATCAAATAATAGTCTTGACAAGATATAATGTATTTTATATAATTTATTAGTGCAAAGTCTATAAGAATCATCTTTTCTTTGGCCTCATACATACAACTAGGTACTCGACAAACTCTAGATGGGTTTCTTATTGTGGCTAAAAGTAACTTACAAAGAAGGAAGGGCCCTCTATAGGATACCTACATAATATAATATAGAATGGTATGGAAATAAATGCCTATAAAGATTGGTCATATGCCAACTACTTCAACTCAATCTTATTTATTTTAGTATATCCTCAATTGGGAGTTTAAGAAGTTGTTGAAAGTATAATATTTTTTTTGCCAATAGGCCACCTCAACCTCTACTTTCGATTTCTATTTTTCCTTTTTAAGGGTTAATGGACTGAATCTTTTTAATGCTTGCAATTGTATACTCAAAATTTATATTTTGTGTACTATATTTAAGACTATTTTCATATTGCTTATATATTTGGGTATAACTATTGACCATTATAATGAGTGGCTATCGACCTAGTGCATTGTCCAGGGAGAAAGCTTGGAAAGGATAGCTCACCCATTGCTTATTTTTTTATGGACCATTACTATATGTTTAGTAGCATGTTAGTTTTCTTTCTTCAAGAAACATGACAAATTATACATGCTTATGTTTATGAAAAACTCTTATGATCTCCTTGCTAATGGTCATTACATTATCTATAATCAAAGCGACTATGTGGAATACTTTATGCTCATTGAAAATGACAAATTTATATAATTAATTGTGGTCTTTATTATTCGTCCAAGAATCATTTTTTCTTGATTATTATGTTATCGACTATTTTGGTGATTCTATCTATAGGGAACCTACCATAAACTATGTCTTCAAAACAAATGTGCAAGTGCTATTACATGGATGGTGCAATACTTCTAAAAAAATGTTTTCTATTTTTACTTTTAATCAAAAGGCTTAGATACAAAAATAGCTCTTGAAGAATCAATATGGCTTTGAAAATTTATGTAAGAGTTTCAACTAGATACTTGTAAAAGTACCCTCTTACTTTATGATAATTGAATTTATTTTACTCTTACCAAAGAATCTCATTTCTAAAGAGAGAAAAGCACATTGAATATCATGGGTACCTCAACCAGGCAAAAATATTCCATCATAAAAGTTCTCTCCAATTCTATTCAAGCAAAAGCATGCTATGGTATAAAAATAGATTGGAATCTTAGCCATCACATATCAAAATCTTTGTGCAATGATTGGCTTTGAGGTGATGCCATTCAGGGGGAATATGCATGCACCACCTAGTGGCTAAACCTTGGATGCAATAATCTAATAGGCATAACATAAGACCTTTTGGCATTATATGCTCCAAATTCAAATCAATGCTTGGCCTTAGCTAATGCATTGAGGGGGAGTGTGTATGTCAATGACACCACCTAGTGGCTAAATCCTAAATGTAAGTCCTTCAGGCATAAGCAAGTCCTAGCAAACATAATATAAGACCTCTAGGCATTAGTAAGTCCTTTGGACATATTTATGTCATAGGGGCATATTGTAAATTCTTCTCTTTGTAAATCTTCCACTTGAAAAAGCATTGTATTATATAAGACCTACAGGAACCACATAATGAATTTGGGGAGAGGCTAATTTGAGGAAATCCAAAAAAAAATTTATAAGACCTTATATCATCGTTTTTTAAACACTAGGATTATATATTATGACAAGCTGACTTTCATGTAGTCTAGAATACATGTTCTTCATGTTGACATATATTTGTGTCCCTAGTTATCATTGTTAAAGAAGAACTAAGTTACTAGGGTACATTTTTTTCTTTTATGGAAACTGACATGTGAGGTTCCCTATTAACATTAAGGGGGAGTGTTAGAGAATAATGTTATTAGGTGTCATACCCTTATAACATTTATATATTGTTCTAATATAAGGCTATAAAACCTTGTATATTATAATTTTTATTCAGTATATCCCATTTTAAAAATTACAATCTAATAACTATCAGATTATTAATTATTTATGAATGGAAGCTATTTAATAAGTGTGACTAATACCCCTTCAGACATTTTGTCACCCTTCCTCCTATATTTGAGGAGGTTCTCTCTCATTTGAGGTGGAACGAATTTGGAGCTTTATAGTGAGTTATATCACCATGCACAGAAGGTATTATTGGCCATGTGGAAGTAAAGATAAGTGTCCCTAAGTTCAATCTATTTTAAATAGACTATATTTTGTGTGTGTTTTAATCAAATGAAACTTTATGGGGTTTTTTTACCCGAAAGGTTTTTCCCAATGTATATCCTGTATAATGTGTTAAATCTATGCATGCATGTTTCTCATTTTATTTATTTTATATTGTATTTATAATTATTGGTATCCTAAGATCCTAATTTCTAATACATGAGATGTTCCAAGTAGAGAATTGTTGCAAGGATCCCTTAAATGGGGGAGGACTGTCCTATTAAAACAACCAAAAAATTCTGGCCAATCTGTTGACCGCAGCTTTAAAAGAACTACAAGATTTTAAAAATTGGACAAATACGCTACTTCCCTAGAATACCATTCATTGCTGTTAATTCATTTTGAGCATCTTGGGTAACTGAAAAAATACAATCACCACAAATCATCAAGTGCCATTTGGGAAATATATCTACCCATGGCACTAAGTATATGTTCTACAGTGTGAAAGAAAAGTGATTCCCATACAAATCAAATTTTGCAAACTAGATTGGCAAACATTCCCTATTGATTCAACAAACAGCCACGATTCACTCTTAGAGATATAGTAAACAGATTCCTTGATTCTTAAAATAGCAAGAGAAAAATAATTTAAGCTGCATGAAGAAACTGAAGCCTACTGCTGAAACTCTTATGTATTCAATTTGATAATCCAGTCAGAAATTTTGAATGATAAAAACTGGGTACACTAAGAGCCAAAATTCTTGTGGAACATGGTAAATAGATACTTTATACTTCACAAATGCATGAAGAAATTCATAACTGGACATTCAATTTAGTAACCTTGCTGCATGTCATCCAATCAATGATTCCCATGAATTTCAATTAACAATAACTTGGATAACAATTGATTAAACTTAGAATACCTTGATCATCCGCCAACAAGTGTCTTCCTTGGATTGTATTCTTGCAGGATTTTGAATATCGATCACCCTCCACCCTGTAGTCAATTTATTGATTTCCAAGTCAATACTAACACCTATACAACATATTATGGACTGCCTGCTTGAATCTAACCATCATTCTTAATAATAAATAATTGAAAAAGGATCAAACCAGACTAAAGAAAATTAAATTACTTCAAATAAGGCTACAAGTTGTCAATTGTTTTGCTATTTGTGTTCCCAATTTTCAGTCTTTCATTACTTTCAAGCTAGATAACCACACCACACATTTAAGATCTTTAAAATCAATACTGACAATTGTATGTATTTACATTAACTTAATATGAAAGAACGTTGCAAAATGGCACTTAAGTAATCCAGATAAATAAAAACACACTTATGCAAGTTTGTACATGCAGGCCAGACAAGAAGAAGCTGTGAAAGATAAGAGAAACTGGCTCAAGCTATTATAAATGGATGCTGATCCCTGAAATAATAGTGCAGATAGAAGATGGAAACTGTCTAAAGGAAATTAAACACATGGGTGATAAGAGCATGGGCAGAAAAAAATGGATTGGGTGTATTTCAGCTTCTTATAAAGCAACAAAATAATCATGTTTATTCAATTGCTGAATAGTTAATGGGAAAACGATTTGGTCAACTACCAACTGATAAAGTACACTCTTATACAACACAAATCTAACAAGGCTTTGGATGATCAAAGGAAGCGTCAAGTTACATCATTCTTACACCAACCCCTATTTGCAAGAAGACAAAGAACCAACAATCAGTTTTTCCTTGCACAACAAAATAGAAGATCACAGTTCAAATGAAACAATGTTTCAACTCGTGTTATTGTGGCCTCTTCTTCATTAGATTTCCTAAAAAGAATCATAATATCGTGACGATCACACAGCAAATACTAAGAGGGGAGGAAGGGGGGTGAATCAATATTTGAGCATTTCAAACTAAATTTCCCTCTTTAAATCAGAAAAATAAAATACTGGAATGCATGAAGACAGACACCAAAATTTATCACATGGAGAACCCTTTTGGGTAAAAAACCATGGTTCAACTAATTCTTTCGAAAAACAAAATGGGCACCAACCCAGTATACAAAGGTGAGCACCAACTCACTGCATATCAAACTTTACAGAGCACCAACTCTGATTAACAAAGGCACCAACCTCAAAATCCAAAACACGATTAAAATTTCAGAATACTTTCAGAACTTCAGAATTACACAACCTCTTGTTGTTCTTTATCTCCAGTCTACAATAATTTTAACTCTGTATTTTCAAAGTCATTGCACACATCTCACGCTCAGACACAACTCCCTTGATATTCCATCTTTGACGAGATCTTTAGCTTTCAAAGAAAATGAAAACTGACATTCACTCCTCTAAAGCATCAACAGACCCAATAGCACAAAAAAGCGAAGACTTCTATACTCTCATGCCAAACCTTACACCTCCGTATATAGAATTAATTTTAGCAGCAAAAACGCATCATACGCACAGCACCCACACTATTGTTCATATCCTGCCCAGACCATAATACGCAGTCACATATTGTATATACACCAAAAATCACAACAAGTCCTACAATTTTCAACGCTCTCATGCAACATACAGTGTTTTTGGAATCAAATCATTTTTTAATGAAGTTCACACAGCAGAACTAATGACAACTCATGTTTTGGAGCTTTACACACATCACCAACGCACATATTCTCAAAGAATGAATTTCATCCAACAAGATAACTTCTATTTCACTAAAACAAAAGAAAAAGCGATATAGAATCGTGCTTCCGCTGTGTCAAAGCCACGATTTTTACAACAAAAAAATACACCCCATGACTTCACTTCTTGACAAAAAACGGTTGACTCAGGAGAAAAAAAATATTCAGCATAAAAGACAGCTCCCGCAACTTCAAGAAATAGAAACGTTTTTGATATCTCACACCAACAAAAAATAATAGCAACTAGCTATTATTAAGCTCAATGCCACGATAACATGTAAAATTAATTCAATTCATTTTGATTGCCTCCCATGATTTTCAAAAAGAAATTGTCTTCACTTTGCTCTTCGCCCAATATGAAGACCACGAATATCTCCAAAAGAAAAACGTCTGCCTCCACTTATGCTCCCTACAACGGCACCCCAATCATCCTTTTTTCTTTAAAAAAAAATTCGGCAGCCAACACTTAATTCGCACGACTTCCCTATCAGATCATTCAAAAAAAAAAAATAACAGCAACCATATAAACATTTCAACACAATCATAAGTTCGAGTTTTGAATATGCATGATTCCTCTTTTTCTTTAGAAAAATAACGCCTAGCAAAAAAGGCCACAATTCTCTTTGTTGACTAATCAAAGTTGATGTGGCATGAGTTCTGATGTGGCATGATAGTTTGACTAAGCTGCCGACACAAGGCAAGCAGGCACACAAGTATGCAGCTGATGCAAACACACAGGCAACTCAAGTAGACATACACACAACTCAACCAACCAGTCAAGCACCTCAACCATCTCAAGCTAACAGGCAGACAACTCAAATAAGCTTTGAATAAACTTGAAATCAATGACAAAACTTCTAAGAAACTCCCCCTTTGTCATTGATGGCAGCTCCAACTCGATCTCCCCCTGAGATCCTGCTCCCCCTTTGACATCCATGACTGATACAAAGTTGCAAAGTAACCAAAACTGATACAAAACTATTATGAGGTCTGCAAACGCAAAAGGACATAAAATAATACAATGAAAACTCCCCCTTAGCAATACAACCCTTCAATGATGGAGTGAAACCACTCCTAATTGCTGACTTAACCTTTCAAAAGTATCTCTGGGCAAGGGCTTAGTAAAAACATCTGCAAGTTGATCCTTAGTAGAAACATATTCAAGTTTTACTTGCTGATCACTAACTTGTTCATGCAAGAAATGATACTTGATCGGAATGTGCTTCATTCTAGAGTGCAAAACAGGATTTTTAGATAACTTGTGTTATCACACAAAATAGAAATGGGATGATTCAAATCTACCTTGAAGTCTTTTAAAGCCTGCTTCATCCAAAGAACCTATGTACAGCAGGATACTACTGCTATATATTCCAATTCAACGGTTGAAAGAGAAACAGAAGCTTTCTTTTTACTGTGCCATGAAACCAAACACTTCCCAAGGAAAAAAGCACCTCCACTCGTGCTCTTCCTATCATCAACAGAGTCACCCCAATCTCCATCTGTATAGGCTATAAGTGAGAAATAATTTCCACTAGGATACCAAAGGCCATACTCCATAGTACCCTTGAGATACTTGAAAATTCTTTTGACTGCATGAACATGTGTCTCCTTAGGGGCAACCTGAAATCTTGCAACATATCCTACAGCCTGCATTATGTCAAGTCTAGTAGCTGTAACATACTACAAAGTACAAACTACCTATCATAGACCCGTAAAGAGTTTGATTAGCATCTGAAGATACATCATCCTTATTGAGTTTATAGCCAGTCACCATAGGAGTGATCACAGGAGTACAATCTTCCATTTTGAACCTCTTCAGCATCTCTCTAATGTATTTAGCCTGAGAAATAAAAAATACCTTCCTTTGATTGATGAATTTGCAACCCAAGAAAAAATGAGAGCTCTCCCAATATTGACATTTCAAACTGCATCTTCATGTTAGTTGCAAAAACTTCACACATTTGCACACAATCACTCCAAAAAATTAAATCATCAACATATACAACCACAATCAGCATATGTTTACCTTGTTGTAGCAAATAACTATTTAGTTTGTCATACCAAGCACGGGTTGCTTGTTTAAGGCCATAAAGTGTCTTTTTCAATTTACACACATAATCCTAATTCTCTGACAAAATAAAACCATCTAGTTGTTCTACATAAACCTCTTCAATTATATCGCCATTTAAAATGGCAGATTTAACATCCATTTGAAACACTTTAAAACCTTTAAATGAGGCAAAGGCTAAGAAAATTTTAATTGCCTGTAATCTAGCAACCAATGCAAAGGTTTCATCAAAATCTATACCTTCAACCTAGACATAACCCTTACACATTAACATTGCCTTGTTTCTCACAACTTGGCCATCTTCATTCAACTTGTTCTTGAAGACCCACTTTGTGCCAATCACATTCTTGTCCTGAGGCCTTGGGACAAGTTCCCAAGTTTCACTCTTACGAGTCTGATCTAACTCTTCTTTCATGGCTACAACCCAAGATTTATCTTTTGTTGCCTCTTCAAAAGTCTTTGGTTCAATCATGGACAGCAGTGAAATATCATCATCTTCATAGTAATTAACATTCCTTCTTGATGCTCTAGGTTTGTCCTCTTGCATAATCTGATTAATAGGATGGTTGTTTTCAACAAATCTTGATGTAGTCTTGAGAGATCATCTAATTGTAGTTTTGTTTATGTCACGTGAAGTTGTGGGGCCAACTGATGCATCTGCTTTATTAAATTGATTGTCTATTGTTCCAACCTCAAAATGTGTACCAGCACCTTCATTTTGATTATTTCCAAGGGTATTACCAGCATTGATGCTTGCTGTCCCAGCTTGTGTAATGGTAGAAATCTGTTGATCAACATTTTCAATCTCATCATCCTGCAAACTATCATCACAACTTTGCAATTTTTTAGAGTTAGTGATCTCATGAAATTTCACATTAGTGCTTTCAACTATCTTATGCAACCTCTTATTGAAACATTTATAGGCTTTACTTTTAGAGGAATATCCTAGAAAAATACCCTCATCTGCTCTAGGATCAAATTTGCCTAAATTATCCTTATCTCTCTTAATATAACAAGGGCTGTCAAAGATCTTAAAATACTTAACAGTTGCTGCCTTACCATTTCATAATTCATATGGTGGCTTGTTGTGCTTTGCCCTTACCAAGATTATGTTCTGAATATAGATAGCTGTATGAACTACTTCTTTCCAAAAGCAATCACTTACCTCGGATTCATTCATCATGCTTCTAGCCATCTCCTGAACTGACCTGTTTTTCCTCTCAACCACCCCACTCTGTTGAGGTGTCCTAGCAAATGAAAATTGTCTCTTAATACCATACTTCTCGCAAAAACTCACAAACTCATTTGAGGTAAACTCACCTACATTGTTTGATCACAAGCATTTGATTTGCAATCCCTTCTCATTTTCAATCAAAGCTTTGAAAGATTTGAACTCTCCAAGGCTTCTGATTTTTCCTTCAAAAAGGTCACCCAAGTCATACGTGAGTAGTCATCAATTAATAACATAAAGTATCTCTCACCTTGCATGCTTGTAGTCCTTGTTGGTCTGCACAAATTAGTATGAACCAACTCTAGAGACATTGTGCTTGAGTACACCTTTTCTTTAAAACTCCTACAAGTTTGTTTACCTAATTGACAATCTTTACACACTGTGTCAGATGGTTTAGTGAGTTTTGGCAAGTCTCTCATCACTTCCTTCTTGTTGATCTGAACAAGGCTGTCAAAATTTATATGACCAAATCTCCAGTGCCACAACCAAGATTCATCAAGTATGCTCAAACAAGTAGTCTCACTTTTAGCATCTTCAAGAATGTATAAGTTATTCGCTGCCCTACTGGCTTCAGCAATATGAACACCATCTTTACTAATCTTGCAATAGTCGAAATTGAAAGTTAAACTATGACCTTGATCACACAGTTGGTTGACACTAAGGAAATTATGTTTCAGGCCTTCTACAAACAACACGTTCTCAACTTTAGTCTTTCCATCATTTAGAATTAGAGTACCTTTACCAACAACCTTAGCAGATGAATTTCCACCAAATCTTACCTTACCACCATTTGACTTCTTAAGAGTCAAAAACTTACTCTCATCTTGTAATGTCCCCTTCTCAACAGTAATCATCTTAGTTGACCGTTAGCCTATCCCAGAGACCCGTAGGCTAGTCGGAAGTAGAAATTAGGGTTTCCTACCTCTGGGAGGATGTTTTACCATTTTGAATGGATTGCATGTTGGAGTTTGTCGGTTTTTTGGAAAGCTTTGCAATGATGGTACATACATAGCAAGCAACGAAGTTTGGCAAACTTACTATTTTTAGTAAATGGAGGTGAAGGCAGTTTATTTCTCTAGGTTTTTTGGGGTTTTCAGAGAGCTTCGCGATCATGTAACATGCAAATGAACCTGAAGACTTTTCCGAACTTACTATTTTTAGTAAGTTGCGAAGGTTGCTCAGAATATTGTGAAAATGACTTTTGACACTCTTACTATTTTTAGCAATATACTATTTTTAGTTAGTGCTATTTATAGCAGTGCTATTTTTGGCAGGGGTTCTGCAACTCAGTTCAATGACTATTTTTTTGGCAGTATTATTTTGGCAAGTTCCTGTGTCCAATCTCAGATGACTATTTTTGGCAATGCAATTTAGTAACTTGGCCTCAGCTCAATGTAGGCAATTGTCAATATTTGAAGAAAGGTATATTTTAATGGCTTAGGCTTACATGTATTTTATTCAAACTTGGACAACTTAGAGAAGGGAAATATTATTTTTTTATCCTATCTTTTTGGCAAAATATTTCACCTTCATATTGAGATGCCAAAGTGCAATTTCATCAATGTTATTTTATAAGCATTATATTTATCAAAAAAAGTGGCGATTAAGGGTGGATATGAGTTGGAGGTATTATGCTGAGGTTAAATGAAATGTTAATTGAATTTGGGCACCATTTGAGTGGAATTTAAATTTGAATTTGGTCTGCTGAGAGGTTATAAATTAAGGCCTTGGGCTCTCATTTTGGGGTATCCATAAATATTGTAACGAAGTGCTACCAGAATGCCAATTGAATGCTTCGAGGAATGCTTCCTCCTAGATTGAATGCTTAGCTTCTCGCTTGAAACATAGCAACTAGTTGAGACTATGGGACTGCTCTTCACTCAGGAGAATAGATGAAATTCAATGTGAAGTTTGTGTTCAAAGTTTTCTGATTTTTGGAGTGTTGTGTGTGAGTTCCAAGTTGCTGGTTTTCAGTGTGGTTGTAGGTGTGCTTTGCTCATAAGTCTCTGCGTGGTCATCTGATGGTTTTGGGTATTTGCTCGTTCTTTCCCTATGCTCTAGGCAATCATTCTTGTAAATTTTCAGTGCATAATTTGGTGTATTCATTTTTATATTGCAAGTCGAGTTTCTGCCTTAGCCCTACCATGCTGGAGCTGCCTTGGGATGTGTGCAAATTATATTTTGGTGTGTTTGTGTAATGTCCCCACTTTGGAATAGAATTTAATAATAATAATATTAAAATAGAAAAGAATAAAAATAAAATTTAAATTAAAAAACATAGATAATTAAATATAATTAAAATTTAATTAATTTAATGAATGGTCAAAAGACGTGGAAGGAAAAGTTGTGACTCCCTCAAACATGGGATATAGTAGAGAGAAGAGAACCTCATTTTGAGAAGGGGATAATTTCGGAATCAGTAGTGCAAATCTGATTTAAATAAGAAGTGCAGATCTGATTGTGAAAGGTTGCGTCCCTTTCAAAGGGCAGAAGTAATGAAGAGTTGCACACTTTCAAAGGGTGCTAATGGTGAAAGGGTGTGTCTCTTGCCAAAGGGATCCATAAAGAAGAGGTGTGACCTCTCCCTCACATTGAGAGATATAAAGGAAAGGAGTCAAAAGCATCCAGGGACATGATCATTGATCAAATCAGATCAGAACTAATATTGAGTTATAGGAATTGGCAGCCTCCTAGTAGGGGACATTACAATGGTATCAGAGCGATGATCCTGCCATCCTGCAAGGTAAAGAATCTAAACATGAATCAATGAATCATCCTAGTTAAGGAAAAAGAATCTAACAATGTGTGTATTCACATGTATGTTCCGTGTTTGCAGATATCCATGTGTATGGTTTGTGTTTTCAAGTGTATGCTCCATGTTTGATTCATATATGACGTGATTGTTTGCTCCATGAGTGTCTAGGATTACTATAGACATTTATTTAGGAACATTGTATTCGAGGTCATAGATGTGTGTCATGCTTCTAATCATAAATTCTTAGCATTAAGTGATATCTATGATATTGTGCAAACCATTTAAGAAGTGATGCAAGACAAGGATGAGAGAAAACTTGTCTTAAAATTACATAATTATGAAATGTATATGTAATTCATATTCTCTTTTGTATGAAGAATACCCTATGATGCATATGTTAAGCGAATTGCGATGGTAGTAATATAAAGAAGTACAAAGAAGGAGAACGGTGATGAGGTCCTCCTCTAGGTAGCCCACCTCACGGTAAATGACCGATGATCCCATGAGGCCAAGGGGGTGTAAGACGGAGTCCATTGCTCTTGGACTTAGAGGGGAAGGACATTCAGGACACCCTGTTGTATCTTTCCGACCTCTATCATAATTGATTATTAACAAGGGGATAAGGATGGAAGTGATGAAAGGGAACGATGATAGGATACCTCACTACGTAGCCCACCTCATGGTAGTTTGACCGATGGTCCCATGAGGCCAAGAGGGTTCTGGCTTTCACTCCACTCTTAGGCCTAGGGTAGAGGGTCTCTTGGACACCTCATCATTCCTCTTACTCCCACTTTCTTATGATTAAGCTCCTATAGGGAGTTGGACCAGACGCTAGTTAAGTTCATTTATGCTTAATTATCTTTCTTTAGAGATTTATATTATTAGTTCCAATGGTTTCCTAAGCTATTGCAGGATCTCAATCAGGTAGACATCTTATTCCATTTGTAGTTTTACAGAAAATGGTGATTTAGGGCAAGAACTGGAGTTTTTACAAAAAAAAAGTAGCAGCATGTTTATTCTATGAGTGTTTGGAAAGCCATTTCATATTGGGAATCATTATGAACATTCCATGATCATTGCTTGAGGACAAGCAATCTTGAGTGGGGTGGACTGTAATGTCCCCACTTTGGAATAGAATTTAATAATAATGTTAAAACAGAAAAGAATAAAAATAAAATTTAAATTAAAAAAAATATATAATTAAAATTTAATTAATTTTAAGAATGGTCAAAAGACGTGGAAGGAAAAGTTGTGACTCCCTCAAACATGGGATATAATAGGGAGAAGAGAACCTCATTTTGAGAAGCGGATAATTTGGGAATCAGAAGTGCAACTCTGATTTAAATAAGAAGTGCATATCTGATTGTGAAAGGTTGTGTCCCTTTCAAAGGGCAAAAGTAATGAAGAGTTGCACACTTTCAAAGGGTGCTAATGGTGAAAGGGTGTGTCTCTTGCCAAAGGAAATCCATAATGAAGAGGTGTGACCTCTCCCTCACATTGAGAGATATAAAGGAAAGGAGTCAAAAGCATCCAAGGAGATGATCATCAATCAGATCAGATCAGAACTATTATTAAGTTATAGGAATTGGCATCCTCCTAGTAGGGGACATTACAATTTGTTGCATTTTGTTAGTCCTAGCATAATCGCCTAGCTTCCAGCCTTCATTGGCAATTGATTTGGGATCATTCCGTTGAGTGTGGGCAAAGTTGTGAGTGTTTTTGTGAGTCTTGAAGTTGCTGACCTGCATTTTCCAGCATGCTGTTTTGCATATCAGATTTTGAAATTTGATAGTGAGAAGTGTGTTTTGGAGTTGTTAGTCTTTAGTAGCTTTGGAGTGTATAATTTATTATCTGCAGTGATGGACAGTGATGCTCTTAATCTGAAATCTCATGCTATATATTGAAAAGTTGATTAGTAGTACTAACAACTATTTCTTTCTGGATTGTATCACAAGACCCACTGAATAAGTGGAAGAGGTTGGCTTTGCGGCCTATCTTTTCTTATTGTAATGTTGTCCTCCCGCTGAATAAGCGGTTGAGTAGATTGTTATTATCATTTTCAGTCCTCCCGCTGAATAAGTGGTTGAGTGATTGTTATTTACTACAATTTCATTAGCATTGTAATTGGCTAGTGATACCGCCAACCGTTGTTAAAAATCCCTATTACTCACTGAACAAGTGGAAGGGGTTGGCTGGCCGCACAGCATTGTAATTTCCAATGGATTATTGAAGCTAACGATCCCCTTATCACCGTATGCTCTCACCTTCCCACACTGGGCTCTTGGTGATCAGAAAGTGGAAGGGTTGCCTTTCAGCAATATTTTGATTATCATTTTCTAACCCTAACGGGTGCTTGTAATGTTTGTAACTGGAAATAATTGTAAAAACAAGTAAGGGGATATTTCACATCTCCAGTCATGTGTCTAGAACAGCCACTATCCACATACCAAATGTCCTTTTCACTCTATGCAAGAAGAGTTGTTTGCACAATCAGAGCCTTTGTTTTAGCTTCTATCTCCTTTTTCCTCCAAACTTTGGTTTCCTTGGTTTCCTTAGCCTTGCTCTTATTATCTTTCTTCGAGAAATTTGCCCTATCAATCTTGCAAAACCTTGCAATGTCCAATGTTATTACGTTTATAGCAAACATAATTATAATCTCTCAGAGGAGCAAAAGAGTTCTTGTTTGCAAAACTGAAATTATTTCTAAAAGACATCCTACAATTTGCTGCCTTGTGTCCAAAACAGTTACAGGCAAAACAGTAACCATGAAAGAATGAATAATTAACCTGGTTAAGTGTGCTTGTCTAGCACTGAAAGGTTGCCTCAAAACATTATTTCTAGTTTTTGATGATTAAATCTTTGAGCTCTCACCATTAGAAGTTTGTTGTTCTACCTTCGAGCTTTGACCTTCTTCAAGGCCAACTCCATCCTTGTCTGAGGACTATTTTTGAGATGCTAATAAATTGTCCAACAAAAGTGAACCTTTCTGATTTATCTCTTCTTGGTTCAACAGTGTAGATGATTTCTCTATTTTCCTAAGATAGGCAATCTCCGCTTCAAGTTTCTCACAGCTTTCAACGTTTTACCTTAATCTGATTTTTCAATTCCTCTTCAAGTTTCTTAGAATCAACAATTTGAATTTTCAGATCATTTATTTGTTTCTCTGCATCCTCAAGAGTTTGTGACTTTTTGACTTTTTCTTTAGTCTCTTCTTTGAGCAGCAACTTTAGATTTAGATTTTTCTTCTTAAGACTTTTAACTTCACTAAGTGCGCTTAACAACACTTCTTTAAGGTCCACTTCTCCATCTTCATCAAAGACATCTTCATATTCTTGATTTTCAGCGTGAGATTCTTCTAAAGCCATAAACAAAATCTCATCACTCAGAGATTCTTCATCACTTCATTCAAAAGAATCACTTTCCTTCTTTGAATATAGACTCTTCTTGGATTTCCATGTCTTCTTGTCCTTACCTCTGAACTTCTTTTTGTAGAACTTCGGCTTCATTTTATAACTATTGTCTTCATCATTCTCATAAGGACATTTGGCTACAAAGTGTCCAGCCTTTCCACAGTTAAAGCACTTAAGGGGCACCTTCTTCTTTTGTTTGCTGAATTCCTTCTTCACCTTTTTCATGAACGAGGCTTCCTCTGAATCTAAGTCATCTTCCGAACTTTCACTTGAAACTTGTTCCTTTTGTTTACCTTTCTTTGAAGCTTTGAACGCAGTCTCCCTTTTTGATGATTTTGTGTTTGTCCTCATCTCATATGCAGTCAATATACCATGGAGCTTGTCAATGAACAATTTATCAAGATCAACCATCTCCTCTATGGCTGAGATCTTAGCATCAAATCTTAAGGGTAAAGACCTTAAGATTTTCTGAATAACCAAACTATCATCAACCTTCTCACCAAGACCTTTTAGAGAATTCACAACTTCATCTACTCTCAGAAAGTATGCTACAACATTCTCATCTTCTTTCATTTTCAGACTTTCAAATTGCATTATATGAGTCTGAAGCTTGGCTTTCTTCACTGTTTCATCTCCTTCGTACATTTTTAAGCTTATCCCGCATAGCTTGAGCACTATCACAATGCATAACTTTCACAAATTCTGATTTTGATAATCCACACAAAATAGCATTCATAGCCTTTGCATTGCATTCAAAGGCTCTCTTTTCATTGCATTCAAAGGCTCTCTTTTCATCAGCAATAGATGGAGGATTATGAGGAGCTGTGTAATTTCAAACTAAATTTCACTCTTTAAATCAGAATAATAAAATACTGGAATGCATGAAGACAGGAACACCAAAATTTATCACGTGGAAAACCCTTGGGGTAAAAAACCACGGTTCAACTAATTCTTCGAAAAACAAAATGGGCACCAACTCAGTATACAAAGGTGAGCGCCAACTCACTGCATATCAAACTTTACAGAGCACCAACGCACCAACCTCAAAATCCAAAACATAATTAAAATTTCAGAACTTCAAAATTACACAACCTCTTGTTGTTCTTTATCTCGAGTCTGCAATAATTTTAACACTATATTGTCTAAATCATTGCACACATCTCACGCTCAGACACAACTCACTTGATATTCCATTTGTGACGAGATCTTTAGCTTTCATAGAAAATGAAAAATGGCATTCACTCCTCTGAAGTATCAACAGACCCAATAGCACAAAAAAAGCCAACACTTCTATACTCTCACGCCAAACCTTACACCTCCATACACAGAATTAATTTTACCAACAAAAAAGCATCATACACACAGCACCCACACTATCGTTCGTATCCTACTCAGACCATAATACGTAGTCATATTGTATATACACCAAAAATTGCACCAAGTCCTTCAATTTTCAACGCTCTCACATAACGTACAGCATTTTTGGAATCAAATCATTTCTTAATGAAGTTCGCACAACGTATCTAATGACGACTCACATTTTGAAACTTTACACCCATAACACACATCACCAATGCACATATTCTCAAAGAATGAATTTCATCCAAGAACACAACTTCAATTTCACCAAAACAAAAGAAAAAGCGATGTAGAATCGTGCTTTTGTCGTGTCAAAGCCACAATTTTTTCAACAAAAAATATACACCCCACGACTTCACTTCCTGACAGAAAATGGCTGACTCGGGAGAAAAAAAAATATTCAGCATAAAAGACGGCTCCCACAACTTCAAGAAATAGAGACGTTTTTTATATCTCTCACCAACAGAAATAATAGCGACCAGCTATTATTAAGCTCGATGCCACGATAACACGCAAAATTAATTCAATTCATTTTGATTGCCTCCCACAATTTTTAAAAAGAAATCTTCTTCACTTTGCTCTTCGCCCAGTATGAAGACCACAAATATCTCCAAAAGAAAAACGTCTATCTCCACTTATGCTCCCTACAACGACACCCCAATCATCCTTTAAAAAAAAAAATCCGACAACCAACACTTAATTAGCACGACTTCCCTGTTAGATCATTCAAAAAAAAATAACAGCAACCATAAAAACATTTCAACGCAATCATAAGTTCGAGTTTTGAATATGCACGATTCCTCCTTTTTCTTTAGAAAAATAACACCCAACAAAAAAGGCCACGATTCTCTTTGTTGACTAATCAAAGCTGATGTGGCATGAGTTATGATGTGGGATGAGAGTCAGACTAAGCTGCTAACACAAGGCAAGCAGGCACACAAGTATGCAGCTGATGCAAACACACAGGCAGCTCAAGTAGACATACACACAGCTCAACTAGCCAGTCAGGCAGCTCAAGCATCTCAAGCTAACAAGCAGGCAGCTCAAATAAACTTTGAATAAACTTGACATCAATGACAAAACTTCTAACATATCATTCAAAATCATAATATGAGTGACATTCAAAAGATTGGTAATCCTATTAATCACCTATACACAAAACACACTAAGATTCACATAGAATTTGTGAAGCGGTGTGCTCAAGCAGAGAAGGTTGATTTCTATCATGTTGCATCAATCTCTACTACCAAATTTCTTCCCATGGATACCAATTGTAGTCTTTGAGAAGGCATTGAACTTCAGGAATCTCACTCAAGGGAGTTGAAGCAATAAAATTCTGCATGAAAAGTACTTCAGTGAACCTTAAGAGGGCATGCTAGAACTTATGTAGTCTTTACTTGTCAGTGTATGTTGTCACACCCAAGGTCACCTATACTGATGTATAATAATATATTGGACCAAGTCAGCGACTCAACACTATCATGTATAAAAGAATTACACATGTATATATATTATATACACATATAAAGCTAATTTCTAATCATCTTGTTTGGTCATAATGATATACAACATTTTTTTCCTACTGGCTCTACCACATATTTTGTCTCTCTTGTATATTATTTTTCTATAATTGATTCAATTTTTTGTCTCTTAGGCAATCTTAGATTTCTACAATAAAATCAAAAGTTATAAAAGATATATCACATGCTCGGCATTAATATGGTAGCAAATTCTACAGCAAATTAAGCACTAAATATACAAAACATAGAAGTTCCACTGATAAAAAAAAAAGACACGACACGTTGACTAATGACTCATGTATGCTAACACTACTACTGCTCTTTCCTCAACTTCCATGCACTCAAGGTTCAAACATCATAATTGTCAATGTTACTCTGAAGATCTTATCACTGAAAAAGCACACTTAGAGGCACTCCAAATAATCTTGCTAAAGATTTAAGCCATCCTAGTCAACTTGTGTGGCATCCTCTATATCAACACGTGAACTTGTGGTGATCCTTGCAAATACTTTGTACTCTTCCTATGCTTAAGATACAAGCCACTATGGACTCCAACACGCATATCCATGTTCCTACTTATATAGATTTTCTTTAGATAATGGATAAATATATGAAGAGACCAAATCCTCTTAGTCGTCAAGGAGCTAGAGGTTTCAAAGAGAAATTAAATAGTAAGTTGTCCAAGTTTGGCTTTCCATTGCAAGGCATAGTCCGCCTGCCATTAGGGTTCCTTTGAGTTTACCCTATCTTTAGTTGCATTGCATTTGTTGAAAGAGAAGCTCAATTCTACAAAATGAAGGAATTGCTCATAAAGCTTCATGGACATCTCACTAGAAATCTTCCCAACATCAATGACAAAAACCTTGATTTACCTCATCATCATCACTAAGAGCCTCTCTCTCAAGGCTATCCACATACCATTTTGGATTCAATGCGTGGGTTTCCATGTACAAAAGAATGGTCATGTAATCCCCTTGTCTTAAATAAAGGTTTAGTCCTTTCATCATAAAGTTGCGTTTTGGAATCTCTCTCACAAACCTTAGCCTAAACTTGGCCTAATATATTAGAATGTCCTATGTTTTATAAATGATTAGAAGCATTCATGTTTGCATAACAGATCACATCATATGTAGGATCATATAATGAAACTCTAAACCTACAATCTGCCCATTGATTATCATTCAATGACTAACTCTACATCTTTCACCCCTGGTATGTTCATAATATTTTTTAAATGTTTAGGCTATACTAATTTATTATATATAACGTTTATATCAAAATAGTATAATTTAATTTTGTACTTAATTACAATTTTTCTAGTTTTTACTTTGTCGGACTTTAGATTTATTTTATTTTATCGTTCAAGATCAATTTTCCCTTTGCATGGAAAATAAGTCCCTCAATTAACAAGATGGTTTTCCATAAAAAAAAAAGGTGTAAAGTCTACTAGAGTCCTTTTTTAGCTAAAGTGTTTGTGTGGATAGGAGACAATTCCCCTCAAACCCCCTTTTGAGGGCGTTGAAGGGATGTGGGAGGCATTCCCCCAAAGTTTCCCTAGTTCCCAAAAAACAAGATCCCCCTAGGCACTTGTTCCTAAGGTGAGCAAAAAAAATTTGTGGTAACATGTCTCATTATCTAAACATGCAACCTCACATTCCATCACTTGCCTAGACAGAAGTGAGATCATATTTAGAACCTCCATTCTTGTGAGAGCATTGCTCGAGTCCTTGTAGAGGTAATGATATCTTCCTCAAATATCATAGTAAATTGGGAATTTGACAAAATGAAGAGTTCCTCAATATCCACCTCTTGGAGGGAACAAAGATGGCAAATCTGGTCCTAATGAAGGATGTGATGATCAATTTCAAGTTTCAATCCATAACTTGTGAGAGCACATTCTCAACTGGCCAAAGGGAAAACTCAAGCAAAGGAACTAAAGGTACTGGAGATAGTGAAGACAATGAATAATACCATCCACCATCTACAACAAATACTCAACATAAAATTCCATGTTGGGCCTAAGCATCTCAAAGGAAAGACCCAAGTGGCCTAAATATACTATATATAGATGTCTTCTCTACCAATTCTAGTGAAGTCCTTTGTGGGAAGGATGCATCTATGCAGTACATGAAGTGGGCTAGCCTATTAATGGAGATGTTAATAGGAAGAAGTAATCTAGTCTCCAAGTACCAACAATGTAAGCATTTGATGAGGACCAAGGAAGTAGTGAGGACAAGTGAAGCAATCATCTCCAATGAGCAAGATGTTAACTATGGATATCCCTCACAATAAGAAATTGAGGTGCCCAAGTATCTACATATTTGTATGTAGAAAATAAGCTTAATGATAGTCTCAAGGCATTGGATTGGGTAGCTAATTCAGCTTGAACGATACAGTAAGGAATTTGCAATAGATCATTCACTATAGCATGAGAGTCTAGAACCTCTCAATTTGGGCCTAGTCAACAACCCCCAAGCTAGGTCCACAAAGCTCTAAACCCTATAACATCATACGCTTGATTATTGTATCAAAAAGGTACAACTTGGAGGGGATGTTCCACAAGTAGATATGAAAACACTAACATTCCTACACAAAAAGAGAGGCATACCTCTTGAAAAGGTGAGAGTGGAATAGACTGCATGCTAAATGATGGACTAAAAATTGGACCCACAAGTATGTGAATGTAGATGTGATCTCTAGAGGTTCCCCTTTGAAGAAAAATTGGAATCTACAGAGAGAATGCTAGGAGATATTGAAAATCATGACCTTAGTTTTACTCAGGTTGACCAAAAGCTATTGAAGTTCAAAAAAGTGAGCAAAGGCACTGAATTGGTCATGTAATTGTTAAGGAATTTAGATCAGAGATAGAGAATACAATAGTCTGGTAATATGTAGTGAGGATAGACTTTAATAAGATCACTGCAATGAATACGTTTTACCTCCGATGTGTATATATATATATATATATATATATATATATATAACTCTAACTATTAATCTTCTATGATAATATCAACAGCTTGCTGGTTCGTGAAACTGCCACAGTTATTGGTTTTAGTTCACAGCGAGTGTCAATGCCTATAAATAAAGGATGAAGAGTCATGTCCACGTAGGGGCATGACTTCTACATGGCATAAGCCACGTAGAGTCATGACCCTACGGGGACATGACCCTTCATTCAATGTCGTTATATATTACTTGCTTCAATCCAAATGAAGCTATATCCTTAACACTCCCTCTTAGCAAAAGAGGACTGAATTTCATAATTAAGTTTTAAGGAGCAACATTCTAGATATTCACATTCATTTGACATGATCATTCACTCAGTAACACTTACTAGTGAAATACTTCATATCTCAGAGAGATATGGATTATCTGATATCCAGCACTCTAGGACAACAACTACTTGAAGTCTTATCAGATTACAACCTTGATTCTAGTGACAATTGTAACATTGTCATTATCACAGGTGAAATAATTTTAGTATCATGATTTCCAGCACATTCCGGGACAGCAAATTAATGTAGTCAATCATGATATGATTGTTATCATAATTTCCGACATATTTCGGAACAATCATTTAATGATAACAATTCAATAACTCATCATAGCAAATTTAGTATCAAGATTTCCGGCACATTTTGGGACAGCAACTTAATGTAGTTAATCTTGATAACAGATCAGGCTATTGTGAAAGTCGTCACCTTACAATAGCGATCTTACACTTACATCACATGAAAGATCGTCACCTTCCATGACATAACACATACATGCAATATTGCATTCAAGATATTCATGAATATATCAATTACATATGATTAAGATTAATATCAGAAATTTCCATTATAATTTAGTCATACCAAGTTTACCTCTAAAGTACACTCCACTTTCAACTTTGCAAGAGGTTTGGTGAGTATGTCGGCACTTTGCTCTTCAGTGCTGATGTAGGTCAATTTGATGACATCTCTGTCTACCATATCTCTTATGTAATGGTATGGGATTTCTATATGCTTGGATCGGTTATGAAATACTGGATTTACAGAAAGTTTGATGCAGCTTTGATTATCACAATGAATCACAGTGGGGTTTAGGGCTTCCCAAATAGTCCAACTAGCAATTTCCTTAACCATACTGCCTCACGTGCTCCCATGGAGGCAGCCATATATTCGGCTTCAGTGGAACTCTGAGCAACTGCTGACTGTTTTCTGCTAAACCAGGATATCATAGCTGATCCAAGACTAAAGCAACACCCCATTGTACTTTTACGATCAATAAAGCTTCCTGCCCAGTCGGAATCAGAATACCCTTGGAGTTGTATCTCAACATTTTTATACTTCAGGCCAAGTCCAATAGTGCCACGCAAGTATCTCAGAATATGCTTAACAGCCATTAGGTGAACCTTCTTAGGTTCGCACATGAAATGACTTAACACATTGGTAGCGTAACAAATATCAGGGCAAGTGTTTACCAAGTACATAAGAGATCCAATAATTTGTCTATAGTATGTAGGATCTGTAGGTTCTAAATCTGTTACTTCACTTTTGAGCTTATGAAGATTTGTTTCCATTGGAATGGATAGAGGCTTACAATCTATCATACCAAATCTGGTCAGGATATCAGTGGTGTATTTTCCTTGATTTAGGAAAATATAATTCTCCTTTTGCCATACTTCTAGGCCCAGAAAATAGTGCAGTAGACCTAGATCCTTCATATCGAATTCAGCCACAAGATCTTGTTTGCATTTTGCAATGAGGTGATCTTCTCCTGTTATCAACAAGTCATCAACATAGAGAACAAGTATTAGCATGTCACCATCCGATATTTTGAAGTATATGTTAGAGTCTGCTTCATTTTTGGAATATCCTAGTTTGGAGAGATAACTATCTATCCTTCCGTACCATGCCCTGGGAGCTTGCTTAAGGCCATAGAGAGCTTTTTTTAGTCTACACACAGAGATTTCTATCATGTGTAGCAAAGCCTTCAGGTTGTTCTATATATACTTCTTCCTCAATAACACCATTCAAAAATGCGGTCTTCACGTCCATTTGGTGTATCTTCCACCCTTTGGAAGCTGCAATGGCAATGATGGTTCTTACAGAAATATATCGGGCAATTGAAACAAATGTCTCTTCGTAATCAATTCTAGCCTTTTGAGAGAACCCCCAGGCAACAAATCTGGCTTTGTGTTTTTCAATACTACCATTTGGTGCATATTTGATTTTGAATAACCACTTTGATGAGACAATTGATTTGTCTTTTGGTCTAGGTACAATGTCCCAAACATCATTTTTTAAGATAGATTGGTATTTCTCAATCATTGCATCTTTCCAAGCTTGACATGTTAAAGCCTCTTCAACATTTGATGGTTCAGATTTTGTAAGTTCGGTCATGAGTGCAACATAGCATGATTGACTTCTTGTTTTCTTATTCTCTTTGAAGATTTCATCGAGTTCCACATTATTTTCTTCAGTCATCTTTCTTGCCCATAGTGGTCTTTTCTTGTTGTTAGGATTTTTAGGATTCTCGAAATTAGGTGATTGAAGTTCATGATTTTCTATGCTATTCTCCCTCTGATTTTCAATTGTAGGATTTTCATCAGATTCTGCGGTTAGATCATCTTCTGCATTTAGAGATAGTTTATAAGCAACATCTTCTTCAAATTTGACATCTCTACTGATTTCAATAGATCTTCGTCCTGGAATATAGACTCTGTATCCTTTAGTGATTTCACTATAGCCAACAAATATGTCTTTCTTCCCAGAGGGTTCTAGTTTGGTTCTCTTTTCTTTAGGAACGTGAATATACACGTGGCAACCAAAGATTCTTAGATGGCTTAAATCTGGTTTATTTCCTGTAAAGGCTTCTTCAAGTGTTATATTCTCTAAGATTGAATGAGGGCATCTGTTTTGAATGTACATAGCTATATTTGAGGCTTCAGCCCAAAATAAGATATGTAGATTTTGATCATGCATCATGGCTTTAGCAGCTTTGATGATGGTTCTGTTTTTTCTTTTTGCAACTCCATTTTGTTGAGGATTATAAGGTGCAGTACACTCCCTCTTAATCCCAACAGAAATGCAGAATTCTTTAAAATTTTCAGAGATATATTCACCCCCATTATCTGATCTTAGAGTCTTTATTTTCTTCCCAGTTTGATTTTCCACTAGGGCCTTAAATTCTTTAAATTTCAATAACACTTCATTTGATTCTTTGAGTTTTATGAAATAGATCCAATTTTTCCTAGAGTAATCATCAACAAATAGCACGTAATACAAGAATCCCCCTAGTGATGGTAATGACATTGGACCACACAAATCAGTGTGGACAAGTTCTATTATAACTTTTGATTTGTGTTTACTTGAGGGAAAGGACCCTTTTGAGTTCTTCCCTAGAGCACATCCTTTACAAGTTCCAACATGATCAGATTTTAGATTGGCTAATCCTGTGGTAATTTTTCCTATAGAAGGTATGGCACTAAATCAAAGATGTCCTAATCTTCTATGCCAAATTTCATTAGAGTTTGATACTTCATGATTTAGTGCTTGTTTTTTAGTATAAACTACCATCTCTAGATCCTATAGGAATAGCATTCTTTATGTTAGAGTTTTTAGGCCAGAGTAGAACTTTATCTTCATGGAAGGTGACGCGATATCCTTGATCAGCTAGTCCTGAAATAGAGACCAAATTCCTTTTGATACCTGGTACAAAGAGAACATCTTTCAATTGTAATGTAACTCCTGTTCTTAATTGAATTGAGCAGGTCCCAATTCCTTTCACTGGATAGGTAGAATTGTCTCCTATTGTAACTTCTTCAGTTGAGTGGCCTTCAAAGGTTTTGAATTGATCTCTAAAACCGGTTATGTGTCAAGATGCTCCACTGTCGATTAACCACATATGTTTGTTGAGTTTAGTTCGCTTGATAAGGCTAAGAAAAATAGAGGATTCTCTACTTCCTTGACTTCAGCTATGGTTGCTTGAGCTTTGTTTCTTTCTGGGCAGAACTTGTGAGTGTGTCCAAATTTATCACACTTGTAGCATCGAATCTTGGAGAAGTCTTTGCTTTTGTGATCATTTCCTCTCTTCCGCTTGAACTTCCTTTTCTTCCCTTTGTTGCTTGTGTTAGAATGTAGTGCTTGAATTTCTCCCCCTTTGTTTGGACCCAATCCTCTTGTGATTAGTCAAGATTCTTCTTGAGGACAATCATTCTTGAGTTGATCGAATTTTGGTAGTGTCGAACGAACACTAATGCCTTGAATAAAGGATTCCCAACTGGATGGTAATCCCTTAAGTGCTATTAGAGATAGCTCCATATCATCTATATTATTCCCAATATTGACAATTGGTCTTTTAATTCTGAAATCTTGACGAAATAGGATGTGATTGTTTCTCCTTTGTTCATGTAGATATGCATTAATTGCTGTTTTAAAGTGAGCAATCTGCTTGCATTATTTATTTCATATGAGTTTTGAATGGTCTTGAACATATCATAAGTTGTAGTTAGTTTTGAGATGGTTGGGAGAATGTGATCTTTAACAGCATCAATTATGATTTTCTTAGCCTTCTTGTTGTGTCTTTTCCAGGTTATTTTCTCTGGCTCGTCTTTAGGCATCTTAGTATCTTCTTCTGTGTATGCATCTAGTTCGAGTTCTTGAAGAATTGATATTATTTGAATTCTCCATGAGACGAAGTTGGATGCGCCTTCGAGTCTATCCTCCACTCTAACACTGTTCACCATGATTGTTTTTCCTTTGATTCTGAGTGCAAGTCTGAATTTTTTTTTTAAAAAGAGGTGTCACTATTTTATTATTTCTCTACCAATGTGGCTCTGATACCATGTTAAGGAATTTCGATCAGAGATAGAGAATACAATAGTCTGGTAATATGTAGTGAGGATAGACTTTAATAAGATCACTGCAATGAATATGTTTTACCTCTGATGTGTATATATATATAACTCTAACTATTAATCTTCTATGATAATATCGACAGCTTGCTGGTTCGTGAAATTGCCACGGTTATTGGTTTTAGTTCACAGCAAGTGTCAATGCCTATAAATAAAAGGATGAAGAGTCATGTCCACGTAGGGGCATGACTTCTACGTGGCTTACGCCACGTAGAGTCATGACCCTACGGGGACATGGCCCTTCGTTCAATGTCGTTATATATTACTTGCTTCAATCCAAATGAAGCTATATCCTTAACAGTAATCAGTTGGCAAAATATGAGAGGACATTGTCAACAAAAGAAAGAATATCTATAACCAACTCATGTAAGATACGAATGTCATATAAAATGGGTACACCACTAAAAAAAATTCCTCTGACTCATCAATGTAAATATTGAATAAGATCAACAAGAGCGAATGTCCTTATTTGACTCCAAAGGTACTCTTCACAAAGTCAAAGAAATCATAAGTATGAAAGTAGCCAATAGTTGCCTCATAAAGCCTTCCAAGTGGTGAAATCAAGAGAGTTTAGGATACCAATATCTCACAAATTTTGGAAATGCATGTCTCATAAACAAGTCAAAGGCCTTACTAAAGTCAAGAAAACTTCAAAAGACTTTAGAAGATCTATGATGAGCCTCCTCAATAATAGCTTGAAATGTAAAGATATGGTCAATAATTTGGTAGTCCTTCTTGAAGTCTACCTACACCTTACCTCTAGTACTATTTCTTTCCAAGTACCTTAGTGGCATAAACTTTGGCAAATGTATGCCCAATCATTAAAATCTTGTCGTTGCTAGGGTAGAGAGATCCCTGAACTTATGAATAGGGTGAATAATGTGTCATGACTAAGAAAAATCTAAACACACCATCATTATAGAGCATGGCAAGGGGAAAGGCAAAGGTGCCTACATATTTGATGAATTTCAGCATGGAGACCTTTGCAATAAGCTGCTTTGTTGCTGCACAACATCAAAATTGTTGTCTTGCCATTTGATCAAGAACATTGTAGAGGGAACTAGCATAGGAGCCACATGCACCAAGGGTGATGTTAGAAACAATGGTTTTTTAATCGAGAGAAGAGTATGGCAAAAGGTCTAAGGTGAGTAATGGAGATCAACAAAGAGTAAAAGTTGTCTATATGCAAGGAACTCTCATTTCTTATATCAGAGAAGATAATGGTACAACTTATGGAGGGGATTACGGAGGGAGGATCATGGACCACAAAAAGTTGAAACCTCTGATGAAGGGATTTACATTCATCGTCATAATTTTTACATGGGGTAGGATCCATGGTGGGAACTAGATCTAGAGTAGTGTTTGGTGGAGTGACAAGAGTCAAGGGCAACATCCTAGAGGGTTTGACATAAGAACTCATATGTATAATTGGTAGTGGGTAGAAGAGAATAGAACCCAAACATGAGAAGGGAGAAATGGGCAGCATAGTTAATGGTGTAATCATCATCAAAGTGGATTGTGGTATGCCTAACACTAGGGGCAAGGTGGAGAGAAGAGGAGAGGACAGAGGGATGAGAACTAGAATAGAGGATATGTGTCGAGGCAGCATAGTTAGCAAGGGGGAGCTAGGGAGACACAAGGAAGCCAAAGATGTGTGGGATGAGGGACATGCTAGTTAGAACATAATGCACCACAATCATGGGGAAAGCAAGTGAATCTACCAAAGTTGGGAAAGTGAGGAAGTCTGTTGAGAATGTGGAGGCTCTAACATTCACCCAATTGAATAAGATGCCTCCCATATGCCAATGAAAATAGAATTCTTGTCAACAAAGCCTCCATGTAAACCAAATACCTCAAGATCCAACTCATGAAGACATAACTCATCATATGCAAGGTCATGAATAGGCATCTAAAGGTCACTTCTTTGAGCATTGAAATTGCTCAAAAGAATGATATCTCCAATAGTAGAATACTAAGAGATCTTGGGATAAAGGTCAGGGTAAAGGTCTCCATCAACTTGAATGACAAATGGAGATGTAGGGGGGAAGTAGTCAACCACTGTGAGGACATCCTAGAGGTGGACCTCTCTTAACCTATAGCCGCATGTATCTAAAGTGTTGATCAAAGGCCATAAGTGAAACTCTAGATCTGAGGCTATCTTGAATGACGCAAGCCACTCCACTAGCACCATAGACATGTAATGTCCCCTTTTGGAATATTACTGATTTGTACCTTAAAAACATTACTGATTACAGATGTAGGATATATATTCAGGTCAATAGATCAGAGCACAATGCCCAAAGTTGAACAAGTTGTGAATTCCCCATAAATACCTTGCAAATCTGCTGAGTTAAAAGACCTTGTCCCTAACTCAACAGTGATGAAACCAGGGACCCTGTCCCTAGTTTGTCAAAGGTCGGAAAAGACCCTGTCCCTCCAAACCTTAGCCCACCCTGTGGGCCCCAAGCCCATCCAGTTTGCAAGTACTAACTAGATTCAAAACTGATGACTTGGTATTTGCCAGACTAATGCTGATTTATATTTCTTGATGGATTGACAATTCAATCCTTGAATAATGCTTGAACTCTTTTATGATAATCCTTGAATGAATTTCTGAAATATTATATTTTACTGAGTGTAATTCTGAATTTTTGCTCTGAATTTATATTCTGTATTGTTTTAATGAGTTGCCATTCAATGTTCCTCCATTCCTTCTCAAATGAATTGACCTCCCTTTTATATCTTCTAATGAAGAGGGCCTCTCCTTCACTTTGCATGGGATGCATCCTTTCACTTTCAAGTGCTGCCTTGAAACTTTGTTTAATTTTAATTATAATATGTCTGCTAATCTCAGTCGGCCCTCTTTTAAATAAATCGCCACTATTTAATTTCTTCTAATTCTAGTTGGCCCCCCTCTTCATTCCATTGCTATCGTCCAGGTTTATTATTAATAAAGGTTGCAATCTGTTTTTATTAAGGGCTACTAACCCTAGTTTGGCAGGGGCATGACAGAACACCACCAAATCTACAAGTCTCAAGATGAGAGGCCAGAACCCACAAGTATGCCATGAGGTCCCATCTGAAGCTCTCAAACGAAATCTCAGAAAGCGATAGCATCTTAGAAGGTTCTTCGAAAAGACCATAAAGTGTCATTACAATTCCAACAAGCAATGGAGATGTTGGCACGATCCACCTAGACCAAAAGGTCATCCTCATGTTGACAGTCTAGGGCAAGACTACCTGGGAGGAGGAGAATCACAAATGATAGCCCTAAAGTCTCTAATGACATCCCACCTATTATCTTTCCTAGCAGCAATAACCTGAATACAAGTTTTCCAAACCTCCTCCACGTGGGATCATGTGAGATTTGTATCAACATAGACTTTTGTGGGAGGGAAAAGAATGTCCTTTTTGCTTTAAGAGCTTGCAAACGCTCTCAAGTAGTTTGGAATTGTATGATAAAGTTATTGTCCAACAATTTCCAAGCTTTATTGAGAGAGATTACATTCAAGTCCAAAGATTCAAGCAAGAATGTGTAACATGCTACTAAGGGATCAACTAGTTTAGGGAGGCCACGGACATAGAGGTTTAATGCCTTGTTTTGATGCATCTTTTCTTCTCCAAACTTTGCTTGGACAACCATTTTGACAACTAGAAGTGCTTTCTTCCCCTTAATCACTTGCACCTATGAATTTTGTTCCCCAACCAAATTTGAAATGGATTAATGTTGGGCTATGGTTTCTTTTATTAGGTGCTTTTGCTAAATGGTTACCTTTGATTGTTTGTTCTTAATTTCTGAGACCACTTCATTGAGTTGTTGGAGACATGGAGAATCAGCAAGGTTGTCTTAGGCACATTTAAACTAAATGATTCTGGCTATCAAATCAACAATAATGCTATCTTTCTCCTACAATTGTGCCTAGAACAACACCAAGAGGTCTTTGAGTTCAGAATTTGAAGCCTCAATTCCCAATACTTAGCTATAATTGTTAGCTTATTTCAGTTTCGGGTCTGTTGTCCTCATTTTTGTTTTCAAAAATGAAGGACCATTACATGAAGTTTTTGTGAAAAAATGAAAAAATTTACTCTGTGGCACACTTCCCGAGGCAAAATTTCGACTAATCCTTGGACTAGCTTAATCCTCAGTCCATCCTCGAACTACATTTCGAATTTTGTCGAATTTTGGGTTTGTTTGCTATGTCTTTCCTTCAATCGGGTTTTAAAATCCCGACTGCAGGTGGAGAATTTTCTTCAAACTGCAAGTTTTAATGATATTCATTGTTTTGGTTGTTGTAGGGAAATTTTTAGCTTATTACATGTGCACTTTTATTAAAAAATGTTACTTGCAATTTGTTTTAAATTTCCCTTTCTTGTTTTTGTCTTTTTTATTGTTTTTTGGTCTTGTTTAGTTAAAATAGGGATTTTTTCGCCCAATTACAAGTAAACTTGCAGTTTATTCTAAAAACCCCTACTTTAATGGTTTTTACATGTAATAGGGATTTTAAATCCCCATTACATATGTGCAAGCAAGTATAACAAAGTTGTAGGGATTTTATTTCCCTTTTACAAGTATTTAAAACTTGCATTTCTCTCCAAAAAACCCAATTTTGCCTTGCAAGTACATTTTTGACAATTTTAAACTTGCACTTTGGTCTAAAAAACCCGATTTTGCTCATGAAGTGCATTTTTGACATTTTAAACTTGCTATTTGGCAAAAAAATCCCGATTTTGCCCAACATGTTGAAAAAGTGAAATTTTGAACATGTTATATCTTCTAAAAAACTCGATTTTCATTGTTTCATGCATTTTAAACTTGCTATTTGTTCCAAAAAACCCGAATTGCAAGAAAAAACATTTTTTTTGAGGATTTTTAGCAAATTTTTGTGGAGATTTTTTGGGAGATAGAAAGCGTTTTGGATTCCTCCCTATTTTTATGCATTTTCAAACACCTTTCACGCCACATAGAGGTTAAGAGTGCTGGTTTTTAGCTTTATAACAGCAGCCACGTTTTTTTGCCATTTGGAATGCCACGAATCAACAATGTTATGAATCGTTTTGGCTTGGTATGCTAAGGCGTTGAGGTTAGAAAGAGTCTTGGCCATTTTCCATGCCATTTCTCATGCATTTGCTGCCACATTTTTCAGTTTTGGGCATTTTTTCAAAAACGTGGCTAGGGTTTTGGAATACGGTTAATTTCTTTTTAAGAAATATTCTTCTTTATTTCAAAGATTGACATCTTTTGGAGAGGCATTTTCAGATTGGAGCAAGGTAAGATTTATTTTCTTCTTGTTTCTTTTTTCTTGTTTTCTTGTTTTCTTGTTTTTCCTTTCTATTGTAAATTTGTAAATGGTTGGTTCTTCCCCAAAAATCGGTTTTTGCGAGAGAGATTTTCCCCTTTGATAGCAATTTGTGAATTTCGTTGTTCTTCCCCATTTTCCCTCTTTACTTGTATTCGGGATTTTAAATCCCGATCACAAGTTGGATGAAAATCATTGTTCTTCCCTTACGGATAAAAGATTTAACCATCTTTTGTTGAAATTCCAAGTTGCAAAGATGAGAAATACCCATCCTTTCAAAATCGGGTTTTTAGAACCGGATTACATGTTGAAAGTTCTTCCCATTTTCTTAAAGATGAACTTCCCAAAATCTTTTCATATTCATTTCCATCATCCGTACATACCATTTCATCCACTCATTTCACACCTTCATTCATTTTCCCCATTTAAAGTCTACCTGCGGTCAGCCATCCAGAACCCGAAATTGGTCCAAAATGCACTCAAAAAACACTTGAAAATAAGTCTTAAAGGTCCAATTACAAGTGCAAACTTGTAGTTACCCATTACGCATATGAAGTTGCATGTTTGTTCCCCGCAATTGCAAGTTAATGCTCTTGTTTTCCCCACACATATAATGCAACTTCCAAAACCCGAAATTCACTTGTAAGCCCATTTTTGCATCAATTTCTCTCTTCCCTTGTCAGTCCGGTTTGCACACACGATCTACCAAATCAATGGATTAAGGCATGGGCCTTATTTTGCAAGCAAATTTCAAGAATGAAGGATGATACAAAGAAGAAATACAACAACAATTCATGGTTGAGAGCATAAAATGCTTTCAAGACAAAGATGGTCATGACATAAAAAGAGGAAGGTCGCCCTTTCCCTCTTGAAAAACCAGTACTACCCCAAGTAAGAAGATAAGGATGCAAGTTCCCGTTCCGGTTCAAGATGTCTTTACCAATCCAGAATACTTCAAGTTCTAGCATCCTAAAGCGACATGAAGATCATCACAGACAAAGGATGATGCAGTTAGAGTCGTGTCTTTAGACACATGGAATAGTTTTAGTTATGCATTTGTAATTTTGTTTTGACAAGTTATATGTAAAAGTATTTTTTGTAAAATGCAAGTTACACATTACTTGCACTTTTGTAATTACATGTAAGGCAACTACAAGTTGTGTCCAATTAGTATTGTAGTTGGAATAAGTCTTAGTTAGTTGGAATAACTCTTAGTTAGTTAATGAAGTCTTGGTTAGTTATTGAATGAGTCTTGGTGGTTCAGAGAATCTCTCAAGTTAGTTAGGATCCTCCCACCTTTTTCTCAAGGCTCCTCTTCTATAAATACTTAAGGGGTCTATTGTAATACTCATCTTTTGGAAAGCAAGCAAAAACTCTGCCAAATTTACAGCAAGAAGTCTTTGAGCTTATGTATGTGAATTGAAAGTTTTGAAGAATAATAAAGAAGGATTACTCAAGTTTTGAGTCTTTGAGCTACATGTTTGAGTTTGAATCTTTTTATTTCTTCCATGCAAAGTGTTTCTAAAGGAGCTTAGTCTAATCTGATTTGAAGTCTTTGAGCTGCAAGTAGAGAAGATTAATTAAAATAGGAAAATCTCTAGAAGGAGCAGCAAGTCTTTGAGCTTGCGTCTATTCTTGAGGAAAAATTATTGTTTGATAAGAAATAGCACCAAGTCTTTGAGCTTGCATTAGTTCTTGTCTTTGTGTTGAAAGAATAGATTATTCCAGTCTTTGAGCTATTGTCTTTTATTCGTTGTAAAATTTAGAATAGCAAAGAGTAGATAGGACTTCCAATAGTCAAGTCTTTGAGCTTGATATTGCTGTCTCGTCCCGAAGGAAGTGACGGGAGTCTTTGAGCTTTCAGGAAACTTCATTTCCTTTCTCTCGTTTTCATTTGAAGTTGTTACCATTATTATATATTTTCTTGCTATCACTTTTCTAAGGAGAGAAAAGGATATAGGCTTCCTTGAAGAAAGAAGGAAGACTGCTGTCCCATCCTGTTTTTATTTCAGTTTTAGATAGATAGGGGGAGCCTTCCCTTAATTAGGAGAGTTTCATACTCACACACTGTGGTTGAAGCCACAATTTTGTTTGCTTTCACGAGTGTACAAAATTTTCAACCAACAGGGTCCACACCTTGTGATAACAAGGAGTTATAAACTCCTACATTAAGGGGAGCATAGTGTAACTCACCACTACCCTAATGGAGCCCTCCAACACAATAATCATGAATTCTTCTTGATGGAAAATAAAATCCTGCAAAGTTGTCTCATAAACACCTATGATTGAAAACGACTATATTTTGGCACATTTGTGACTTGAAAAAACCTCACATAAAATGCTTGTAGAAAACATGGCCACTTGGCTAGTATTGGTCAATAAAAATCGAGAAATGAGACTATACAATGTGACCCTTCCTTTCGCTTGCAACCCACAATCCTTCATCGGCAAACTTTACATCCAAGTCATGTTTTTCAAGACTTTCATGTCCCCTAAAAGACAAATAAACCTGCAATTTTTCTCCTTATGAGACCTTCACAACTCCTGTAAATGTTAATATTGCTCAACTTTATCTTTGTCCACAATACACGACTTCTATAGAGTAAACCCTTCCCACATGTATTATAAATCATGTCGTGAAATGTTTCTATAAAATTAGTTTTATCTTGCTTGATTAGTTGTTGAATTCTAAAATGCAGGAATGGTTGGAGAGGGAAAATCATGTACAATGGCATACCACTATCACCTATTATGACCACCAAGCGATCTTCGGCCTTGATGATACGAGAGGGTAAAGTAATGTACAATCTCTAAGGATGTCAAATGGAATAAGATTAAGTGTTAAAGCATTGGAGCTTTCATAGTGGAGACTCATGTTCAAATCCCTACATGTTAACATGTACAAATATTGAGTGTTTAAATTGTTTAAACTTCCACATCCAAGTTTGGGTATGGCATACCCCAACAAATGAAGTGGTCAAATTTGGTGAAAGAGACACCCCTCAATTGTACCATCCAAGTCAATGGACTCTCTGTAAGAGGAATTTATCAAGCAAAAAAAGATGTATGACCTCTAAGAATAGCTTTAGAAGCCTACCTCGAGCGAAACTCCTGTTCAGGGCCAAATGTGATGTTTTATTGATCTTTGCATGAGGTTTTGGATGGCCTAACCACTAAAACAGCCTATCCAATATTCATAATTGTCATTGCATGCATCTTGAATTGCGTGTCTGGCCACCAGTTACTGTAATAAATTTTAATATCATTCGTACTCTAGCCACCATATGCTCTCACTCTGCCCCTTCCAGGATCTCGTGATCAGAAAGTGCTAATTTGTGCATGAATACTATGTTACGGCAAGATTATCAAAAATTCCAGTTTGAGACATTACAGATACTAGGTTATTTTCAAGATTATCAAGTATTCCAGTTTGGGACATTACAGATACTAGATTATTGTCAAGATTATCAATTTTTTCCAGTATGGGACATTACAGATACTAGGTTATTGTCAAGATTATCAATTTTTCCAGTATGGGACATTACAGATACTAGATTATTGTCAAGATTATCAATTTTTCCAGTATGGGATATTACAGATACTAGGTTATTGTCAAGATTATCAAATATTCCAGCTTGGGACTTTACCGTGATCAACAATCTGTTGCCAATCACCCCGGTAACAGTCAAACAAGAAACAAGCAAATGAGGAACTACCACAAATTGCAAAACAATCCACTATCTCCATACCATCTATCCATCCACCACACAACTAAACGGGGGATGCAGAGAAGAATAGCCATAATCTCCTAATGTTACAGAACTTGACCATTGCATTTTCAAATAAGTTATGAAGCATGTTCGCATGCACAGGTACTCCACCACATTCCTTAAGAAACATGATTAGCCTCTCAACAAAAGACTTCGATATTATTTTGAAGTTGAAATGTTAGGTGACAACTCAAACAGGGAGATTTCACGGAACTTTCCCTTGTTGGTGTGAATACTTCTTCATAGGTTCTGTTTTACTTTTCTTTCACTTGTCGGAGAGTTTTTTATTTTGGCTAGAAACAAAATAAACTGATATTATCTTGGAGTTGAATTGATGAAGGTTGCAGCTGTATTGTAGGTTTATGTACCTTTCTCTTGTTGGTTGTCAGAGTTTCTGCACCTATACCGCTTCATCACAGAACACAGCCAATGACTGATTAGCATCCTGCGGCCACCTGTTTTGATAACTGCCAACAAAAATTAACTGAACATGAATTGTCGCATACCATGAAATGATCCATACCTCTCTGTAACATCTATATATACACCGCACAATTTCAGGGTATAGGCAGAGAGGAACGGAGACAATCTCCCAATGCTACACAGCTTGGCCTTTGCACCTTCATATAAAGCTATGTAGTCTTCTCTATTGTACAGGCATTCCACAATATCCCTTGAGAAAAACAACTGTCCTCACAGAACCCTACTTGGCATTAGAATTAATTGCTTCCTCCTTCTCCCTAAGCACTTACAGACTTCTCAGTTTCTCATTACAACTGCTCTGTCTCAAAATATATCTGAGAAGGTGCACAAATGACAAATCATTGTACTAAACTGTAATATAAGGTATTCTACTCTTTGATACAACTTAAGTCACAGTTTCTAGCGTCAATATTATTCTTTATGTGTGAAGGAATTAAGCTCCAAATCGAATTTAGCTTACTCGCCCATTAATCCTTGTTCTCCAGGAAGGACAAACTAGGTTTGTAATAACTTGGAGCCATGTTACTGATTGTATCGTCCATGTTTTAAAAAATGGTAAATTAGACGCAACAAGGAACCCGAACTAGCAAGAATAGGAGTTATGTCTCTTATTATTAACAAGATAGATGTTCTTGTAATACAATTAATATGTTGAACAATCTTTTTTTTCCTGCAAAAAGGACAATGACTGCTTCTTGCGATTCTCCATGTTTCAGGAGAATTATCGGAAATCCCCAAAGAAATATCTGATGCTATAATATTTGATAAGTTATTTTAAGCTTGTTGCTAATTCCAGAGACTTCTGTTCTTCGCAAAAGAAAATTACAAAAAGACAGCTAATTCGTCTTTGTTACGAATTAGTTCAGGCATGATACTCTTCCAGACTAGCCTTGTTTCTCATATGTTCACTCAGTTTAATTTGAACAAGTACCCAACATGTGCCCAAAAAAAATATAAGAAGTCAATCTAGAGCATGATCACCCTGCAATAATACTCTCTCTCTCTATTAAAGGAAGTGCCCAAGTCTAACCACGTGGAATTCCCTGTATTCCCATTGCATTGGGCGAATGCACTTCTGATGAAGTATTCAGAAAAAAAAAACCGAACCAAAACCCTAAAGAGACAGTCTCCAAAATGTGTCAAAGGGAACAAAAAGAATTACGACCGACCGAAAAGATTTAATTTGCATCGAGAGAAGCCCATAACAGCAAAATATATTCACCGGGACAAGAAGACCATTTTAGGAGGAGGTCCTATGGACCTATTACAAAAATTATTTCGTGGAACAGCTGCTCTCTTGGGAAGGAAAAATTGTGTTACAAGAGAAATTAAAATTTTGTAAGAATTCTTAGTTCTTAGATTTTTAAGGGTGTCTTTGAGTGAAGCTGATAATTTCTCTCACTTATTTCTTCAAATTTTACTATCGAATGTTATTCATGTATGAATTCATAAATTCTTGTCAATATACATGTTATTCGTTTATAAATTTTTAAATGCTTGTCAATATTTTTTAGATTGAGATATATCATTGTAGATTTAACATTCTTTGTTAAGAAATAATTATGAAATCATCAGGAATTTTGGATCTTAAGATTTTTATGATATCTATTATTAGAAAATCTATAAAACCACTTGATTGTGAAAATTCCTTCCCAAGAATTTTCAGACCACAGCTGCTGATAATAATTATTGATGCAATTCATTAACAACAGATACCATAAGGCTGCCAAGCTAGCTTAGATGCATTATATGTACCACAACATTTGTTAACCTTTACATGTTGATACATGTAATTTGTATGAGTTAAACAGACGCTGGTAAAGCATATGGGCGTGTGAGATAACAAGATTCTCAAAGTGGCCACACCGTTCTCAATTAAGATGCATATGCTGTTCTTAATTCATTAAATAAAACTTATTGCTAATCGAGCAGAGAAAATGTCAAGGGTATTATGGCATCACGGGGAAGCAAAATTTTGAGACAGGGAATATCTTAGCTGCGAAGAAGTTATACCCCAAAACAGAGAGCAAAAAGATGACAAACAAGGTGCAGTAGCTTACAAGGCGCGTGAGATGATAGAGGGAAAATAACATGCCAGCAATAATAACAATAGCAATGGATACAGGAATGTGCTCTTCGCTCTCCTACTTCTCGCATCCAAGAGATCGCTCATGATTTTAAAAAGTCGGGGCAACTGAAGTGAAAGTAAACGAACTTTTTTAAGTTTTGGTGATGGTTTGAAATGAAATGAAAGTATTTTATTGATGGTTATGAGATCATGGCATTCGAATTAGAATCGAGTGATATTAGAATTGAAATCACTCAAAACAAACAAATAATCGACAGTTCTATTAATTATTTCTTGTTAATTAAGTATTTATTGTTTTTGTTATCTTATCTTCTTCAAATAAGATTGTTAAAGCCTTAATTTTTTAGCATATGTGTATAATTGTACCTCATGTCTTTATATACCTTACACCCTGTGATCTAGTGTCATTTTATCTCCACTAATCTTGATGACCAAAAACAACAAATCATATTCGCCCACTCCTCTTTGAATATTTTTCATCTTCTCATTTTGCACCTCACATGATGTGAGTCAACTCTTAGGAACTAAATAAATACAATTAATAATCACAATATTTATTTCAATTGAATTTAGATGAGTGATTAAATGAAAAATTATAAATGTAGTAAATAAAAGGGAGATTAGGCTTGTGTAATACCTTAAAATTGGTCATCTAAACCATGGGCCACTAATCTCGACAACATCACCAAGGTCCCAGCCAAAGGCAATTAAATCAATCTTGAGCACATTATTAATTCTTCAAATCATCAAATATCACATGGCAAATCAACTACTCAATATTAATTAAATATTTATTTAATTAATCAAATCATTTCCAATAATATCATTTTGATCAATTATCTCATTTTAATTTATTAAATATCCTTGCATATTTAATTAATTAATAAATTTGCCATTCAATCATGCAAAAAGGATTAATTTATTACAAAAGATGAATTAATTTATTACAAAGAGTTGAATTGAAAATAAAACAAAAAGAATTGAATTGAGAGAGAAATCAAACTTGAGATATTATTTCTTTTTCTAAATTTAGAACTTGAAATCAGAAAAGCAATTTAATTGAATTATTGAATTATTCTCTAAAATTGGAACTCAAAGCTTTTCAGAAAAAAGAAGTTCAGTTGCATTGAAAAGGCCTTTTTCTTGAATAAATCAAATATGTGCATGGAACTATCTATTTTCATCATATGTGTATGGAATTAATTTATTATTATTTTCCAATGCAAATTGGACTTCTAATTTGAATGCATTTCAATTAAACTATAATTGGAATCTATCTCAAGGTTAACTGAACGTGATTTCTCAATTATTTCAATTAATCCAAAATTAAACTTTTTCATCATCTCTCTTGTGATTCTCTATAAATTCAGTCTTCAACTCTCATTCCAATTTACCCCAGAGATTTTTGAGAACACGCTTGGAGATTATTATCACGCTAATTTCGCTCTGGAGTCATTGAAGATTATTGTGCTTTATAGATTGTTTGCATCCATTTTACATTCATTATTGTTTGCATCCATCAATGCTTGAATTGATTATTGCTTGAATTATTCATCCATCTTGCATCCATATAATTAATATCATATAGATTAAATCCTTCGTCTTGGTGTAGTCTAGTCACTAGTATTGCTTATAAAAATCTAAGAGCAATCTTATACTCACATATTTTAGAAGGCAATTAGTCGCTTTGCTATGGTTTATTACTTATTGATTATTGATTACTAACCATGCATATAATGACTTAATTGAAGTGTTGTGCTTGCAGCTACAGGTTCACTTTTTCACACACACATTTCTGGCGCCCACTGTGGGGCCCGAAGACTACACTTTTTCGGGCTCCAAGACTGACCATTTTTTTTTGTTATTTTCCAGATTTCAGATTTTTCGGTTTTTTTTCGTCCGTACATCTCGTACGATAATTTTTTCAGGCTGAAACAACAAACTGCAGGTGTCGCACGAATTGCAAATATCCTATCATACGAGCAGATCCTCTGTCGTATGAGCAGAAATCCTCTGTCGTGCGAGCAGACATCATCAGCAATCTTCTTTCGTATGATACTAAATCCCGTCTCATACGAGTCAAGTGTCTGTCGTACGATTCTGTATTTTCTAGTAAAAGAGGCAAATTTCATAATTTTCTCATTTCTGATTGATTATTCTGACGACTGACCCTGACTGTTTATCTGTCTATCTCAGAGTTTTTCCACAGCCTAACTAGTTTTTGCAGAATGCTTGTCAAAGAATATGTTTGTCGCACAAAGACAATATGACTACTGATTCGTTGTCTTTGCAGGTTGCCTAAGGAGAATTGACCAAACAGCGTGTATTCTTTAAATTCATTTTTTGGAACCTAACTTGCTATCTGGTTAATGAACAAAATCTATCTTTCGTGCTTTTAGAAGATTCTGAGAGGTAGGAGAGTATGCTCTTGTCTTTTTCTAGACAATCAGAAATCCAGACCATTGAAGCTTTTTCTTTGTTTGAGATTTGTACATCTTTAGCAGGCCTACCCTCCCGAAGGGTTGAAAAACTCTTAAAGTCGTTACAGTCGGTGTGAGGGGAACGACCTAAGTGGGAACGGCTAAACACCAAGTACTCCAACCCACTATAAAATAAACGTGATTTTGATGAAAATCAAGTCAACGGCAGTGCTCGGGAATAGCTCTCCTCCGTACCTTCGGGTATATTAAACTTTGGTTTTCAAGGCTGGGAGACCTCTTAATTGAGTTTATACCTCGACGCGTCGAACAGATCCTTGACTAAATCCAATTCAAAATTAGAAGCTACCCGGTTCACCTCCGAAAGGGAGATAATATTTGTGCAAGAGAGATAGTAACTCTCCCAAGATACTTGTCATTTCATGCCCCCATTAGCGTTTGGAGTCGGATAATACAGCATTGAGAATCCACTGCGTGAGACTTAGCGGCCGTATTCTGATTAGCTATTGGGTGTGTACCTGAGTCTACAAGCAAAGGTTTTCTTTCTCACCAAATTCCTTAGGGTTTTGCATGATGTGATTGGAGTCACTATACATACTACTTGTGTTCTGTGTTCTCATCTCTGAAACAAAAAAACTGAAATACCAAAAATTGGTGAAGACCAGAAACAACTCAGTAAGTCAAAACTTTGTCCGTGTCAGAAACTAGTCCATCCTAAGTCAAAACTCTGTCTGTGTCAGAAACTAGTCCATCCTAAGTCAAAACTCTGTCTGTGTCAGAAACTAGTCCATCCTAAGTCAAAACTCTGTCCGTGTTAGAAAGTAGTCCACTTTAAGTCAGAAATCTGTCTGTGTCAAAAACTAGTCTATCCTGGTCAAAAATCAGTCCATCTCAGTCATACTCAGTTATCATACTCAACAATCGAAAAAACTCAAAATTTCTAGGCTTTGTCCTATGAACAGTTGTACGAGTCTGATAATCCATCGTGCTGCACCAGGTCATGTGTCGTACGAGTCTACTGGTTTGTCGTCCTATACCATATTATCTACCGTACGAGTCTAAGTCATCTATCGTCCTGCACTGTATCATGTCTCGTACAAGACAGAATTGCCCTCAGTCTTTTGTCGTCCTGCACATGCCCATTTGTTGTACGATACGAGGCAGCAATTCATATGAAATAGAACTATTGTCGTCCTATAGCTGCTAAATTATCGTCCGGTCCAGAAAATACTATCGTACGAATCTCTGGTTTTGTCAGAACAGAATAGTCAAACTTGCCTAAAAACAGCTTACAGCGAACATAATACTGGTTATCATTTTCCTGAGCATAAACAGATCAAGACAGTGTACATCTACCATTTGTGTTGCACAATTTGGTCGATCACCCTTCAACTAGTTCAATCAACTACCTATCAAATTTTAGTCACTTAGATAACGTCTTATACAGGATAGATCGTTCCTGAAACCAGACTGAATCTTACACTACGCTTAGAATCAACTTAGATAACGTCTTAGACATGATAGATCATTTCTGAAATCAGACTAAATCTCAGTTGTTTCTCCTAAACAATACTCTAAATAGAACAACTAGCTCTGAAATTGATCTTGACCTCTGCATCACAAACAACTTTAGGTCACACAAATCCATAAAGATGCCTATTCAAACCAGGAGTTTTGGTAAGAAACAAGCCAAAGGCAAAGAACAAACCTTCACCTATCAAGATAATCCATTCTACATGAAGGATCCACTCACTGACATGCCGTCGTCATCAGGCGGACCAATTTTTGATGAACCTGAATCTCCCACCAGACATGAGATAGAATACAATGATGGAAACAAAAACGACTATAATATTCCCAAAAATCATAATGACTCATCATCATCAAGTGAGACTGACGAAGACATTGAACCTCCAGAAAAAGAAATCCTTGACTGTCAAAAAGACAAAGACTTTAGAAAAATGATGAAAACTATCATGACCCGAGAGAAGGAAGACTATTTCTTAGAACTAGCAAAACAAGGTGCCAAACTTCCTATTGGATATGATGTTCAGACAGTTGTTACTAAAAAGGAAGACTCACCTATACTCATGGTACACAAACAGTTACTAGCTTTGCGGATGGAGGTCACAGAATTGAAGAATAAGGACAAGTCTCCAAAACAATATTCTCTGGAAACAATATGTCCCTTTCCATTTGACAAGAATCTACACATGCCTCCATTTCCTCCACGAGTGGAAATCCCAAAATTTGACAAATATGATGGTACCTCAGATCCTCAAGATCATGTTAGGGAATTTAGTGTTGCTTGTATGGAGTTCATGCACGATCAAACATACCTCATGCGTCTCTTTCCAAGGAGTTTGGGGGGTCAAGCAATGGAATGGTTCTCAAGTCTACCCAAAGGAATAAAAACATTTGAATAACTAATCCAACTATTTTTACAACAATACTCATACAACATTCGACATCCTGTGACTATGATCGATCTTTGTAATACTCAACAGAAAATAGGGGAACCTCTTCTTACTTTTCTCCAACACTAGAGAAAGATGTTCTCTAGGTACCCACGACCTATCCCGGACTCTGAGAAAATGGATATATTTGTCAATAACTTGTTCTTCGAACTAAAATATAGCATACAAATGCAATTACACCCATCATTTAACAAAATGGTAGATAATGCCATTCGAATGGAAGATGTGCTCATAAAGAAGGGGGATATCACACCTTGGAAAGAAACACAAATAGGATCTAGCTCTAAAGAGAAGAACAAGTATTGGAAATTTGGCAAAGACAACAATAAGAATGTTGTTAATGATGGAGTAGTAGACACTGTTAAAACCAACTCAAAATCCACAATATTCAACTTGGCTAGTGGTACACAAGCACTTAAAGTTGTTGAGGTTGCCGTAGAGAATTCACCAAAGAAAGCAAAGGAATGGTTCAAAGAAAAGCCTTGGCTTTCCAAACCTAAACGTGATTTTACTCCTCTCGAAGAATCATATGAATCTGCTTTCAAAACTCTATTGGCAAACAACTTGATAACACTAACAGATAACTCCAGACCATATGATCCAGATGTCAAACCAAGATGGTGGAGAGAAAATGAACATTGTGACTTCCATCGGAATAAGGGTCATAACATAAACAATTGCATGAAGCTAAAACATGAGATTCAAGATCTCATAGACGCTGGTAAAGTTGTTGTTGGGAATCATCCAACCAATGCTGATCATAAAGCATTTAAAGACCCTTTGCCTGCTTATGAACAAGGTGATTCCTCAAAGACCAAAGGAGGTGCCGAGGTAAATTATACTTATGCCAGCCAGGACAATGTTATCAACTTGATTGAGCCTTCACACTCGGAATATTGCAATGTGATTATAGTTCAAGATAAACCAAATGAATCATGATATGCAAGAGCTCTGACCCGATCTCAAATGAAAGTTACCCTCCAGGGAGCTAGTTCTTCCAACCCGTCTCAAGAAACATCAAATCCAACAACTTTATCAAACAAACAAAGAGAATCAACCTTGGACAAATTTAAAAAGTTAACTTCATCATCATCCTCCGGATACAGCGTGGTTGAACAGTTTAAAAGGACAAATGCTCAAATTTCAATTTTTGAATTGCTACAACTCTCATCTTCTCACAAGGAAATCCTAGACAAAGCATTGCTCACTACCAATGTTCCAAAAGATTTAGACATTGATCAGTTTCAGTCTATGGTGGGTCATCTGACTTCACCTCGCTATTTGACCTTCTCTGGAAGAAGATGACAATTCATCAAATCATCCATATAACCAGCCATTGCATATTGAGGCCATGATCCACAAACATAGAGTTAAACGTGTTTTGATAGATGGAGGCGCAGGGCTGAATATTTGTACTTATCATCTGCTTACACAACTAGGATTCTCTGAAAATGTTATTGATCCTGGCAAGAAAATAACAATAAAAGCCTATGATGAGGAAAAAAGGACCTCCAAAGGTCTAGTATCATTACCAATTAGAGTGGGACCGATAGAGAGAGATGTCCTTTACTACGTTCTCGATATTCCATTGTCATACAATATATTACTGGGCAGGTCGTGGATTCATGAAATGAAGGCAGTACCATCAACATATCACCAATGCTTAAAGTTTCCTTATAACAGAGCTGAAGTCAGCATTCCTGCTGATACAAATGTCATCTGTAATGCATTGACAAAAGGTGCAGATACTTTTGTGCCTCATAATAGGGCAGCCTCTCCAAATGAAGATCCAGAAACATTGATGAAAGACTTAGAAAAGAGATTGAAGATTACAGATACCAGCATGGATGGCTACAAGATAAAACCGGTACTATCATTAGTTTCTCTCCCTCCATCACCAAGACAGTTGGGCAAACCATCAGATGCTATGAGAACACAAACTTCAGCTCTGAATACTATATATGATGGTCTCTTTATACAGACTTCTACCTCCATGGCAGATGAAATAGAAGAGGATGTTGTGCTTAACTGGCTCTTTAAGGAAGATAGTCCAAATGAGGAGGTATGACATTGTGAGATTTCCTGAAACCAATATGGTCGTGGTTAGTGCATGGGGTACTCAGGTACTGGTCCTTTGGGCAAACAAAAAGAAGGTATTACTGAACCAATTCAGCTACAAACCAAATCCACACATGATAAGGTTGGACTGGAATATAATCTGAAAAAGGCATCAGACCAAAAACATGTTTCTAAGTCTAAGTGCCCGAAAAGGATATCACCTTTAACATTACACGAAGCAGATCATAAACAAACAAAAGTAGAGTGTAGAAAAGAGAGAGAAGAATCAGTAGTCAAGAAAGAAGAAATAGTCAGTGCTCAAGCTTCGACGGTGTCAGCTACGATAATACAAGAAGTTGAGGTTCCTGAGGATATAAGAGATGAAATGGTAAGAATCAGAGAATTGTTTGCACCATTAAAAGTTCCAGTTACATATACTGGCAGGCAACAAGTAGATGATTCAGAGACTGATTCAAACGAGTATGAATGGGGTCCTGACTATCTTTCAAACACATCCACTACAGAAAATCTAGAAGAATCTAGTGGTGTCATAGATGATACTCAAGAGTTGATGCACATAAAACTAGAGAAGGAAATACAAGAAATTAGATAAAAGAGGCAAGCAAATTATGAAAAAAGGATTGAAAGAAGGAAGAATACCATAAAGCTTCTCATCTATGTGCCCGTATCCTAAAACAGAACAAATCAGTTATACCACTACACAGGAAGAGTTGGAAGCTATAGAACAAGAACCAGTCATCAGTCCAGAAGAAGCTGAATGGAGTAGACGACAACAAATCACAGAAACAATGAGATCATGTCAACAGGTGTGTCAAATACAAATGATAAATGAACCACAACATGAAGGAACTTGTAGCATTAAAGATGTTGGTATTGATACCATACATATGCTTACTAAATCACCTGAAAGAGGTTTGGAAACTCCATCCGATGACTCTGATGACTCTGATGACAGTCCTATTCATGATGATATCCACTCAGCCTCAAATTTTGAATCATCTGATACAAACAATGAAAAGTTGCCTACTAGTCTTATTGTTGTTAAACCACGATATAACATCCAGTCTGGTGTAGTAAATGATGTTACAAGTATGTCCATTGGATTAGATCGATTAAATTCTAACATGAACTTTAATAATCATGATCTGACTCTTCCTTGTCTCGAGACACTTACGCAAGGTATCATTCTGGAACTTGACTTTTCGATCCGCAACTGTGATAACAATACTGTGAACGCTCTTGAACCTATCCAAAATTTATCCTTAGTACATCCCAAATCGATTGACTGTACTTTACATAACCAACCCATGGTTATACCTACTTTTGCCAATGACTATACATTATCCTATTATCTCAATGTGGTCGAACCTATAAACTCTTCCACCAGTGAACAGAGTGAAAATATGACTGAAGCAAATATCAAGTATCTTAGTCGCAAAAACAAGAAAAATAAAAATAAAAGATCTGATGGCGAAAACCATATTGTGGCGGTGTCATAATCTAAAAAAGAGAAAATAAAGGACGTACCTAAAGGTGAAAACCTCTTTGAGGCGCCTGAAGGTGAGATACTTGGTATACTACCCAATCATTTCCAGGAGTGGTCTTCCATATTGATCGAGCCAACTCAGCCAGTGAATATCGGGAACCAAGAGACACCACAAATCATTCACGTAGCTCAATCACTATCAGCAGAAGAATTGAAGGAGTTCACTCAGCTATTTTTAGAAAAGATAATAAACTTTGCATGGATGTACTCTGATATGCCAGGCTTGGATCCTGATCTCATTATGCACCATCTCTTAATCATGCCAAGAGTAAAACCAGTTAAACAAAAACTCCGTAAGATGCACCCACACGTAGCATTATTGGTCAAAGTTGAACTAGAGAAACTGCTCAAAGCTGGATTTATCAGAGCAATAGATTATGCTGAACGGATTTCCAACATAGTGCCTGTGTCGAAGGCAGATAAATCTATCAGAGTTTGTACAGATTTTAGAGATCTCAACAAAGCATGTCCAAAAGATGACTTTCCATTGCCAAATATTGATATGATAGTCGACATGATAGCTGGGTATGAGATGTACTCAGTAATGGACGGATTTTCTAGCTACAATCAGATTAAAATCGCTCTTGGAGATCAAGAAAAGACATCTTTCACCTGTGCATGGGGAACCTTTTGCTGGAACGTTATGCCATTTGGGTTAAAGAATGCAGGGGCGACCTATCAAAGAGCAGTTACAACCATCTTTCATGACATGATGCATAAGAATATGGAAGATTATGTTGATGACACCTTAGTGAAGACTATGAAAATATCAATGCATATTCAAGAGTTAGGTCCTATACTTGACAACATGGAAAAATTCAAGCTCCGATTAAATCCAAAGAAGTGTGCATTCGGAGTGACATCTAGTAAACTACTTGGCTACATCATTTCAAAGAAGGGAATCGAGGTTGATGTTGAGAAGGTCCAAGCTATAATGGAAATGTCGCCTCCAAAGAACATTAGTCAAATGAGAAGTCTACAGGGACATCTCCAATCCATTAGAAGATTCATTTCTTAGCTAGCAGACAAGGCTCAACCTTTTACAAAAGTATTGAGAAAAGGAATAATATACAACTGGGATCAGCAGTGTGAACAACATCTTCAATAAATAAAAGAGTGCCTGTCTAATCCACCAATATTGATGCCACCTATTCAGGGCAAACCACTCATCTTATATATATCAGCAACTGATTCATCACTAGGGGCACTTCTGGCACAACAGGATGACAACAAAAAGGAATGGGCTATTTATTACATCAGCAGGAAATTGGTGTCTTATGAAATGAACTAAAATATAATAGAAAAAGCATACTTGGCATTAGTCTTTGCATCACAGAAACTGAGGCACTATATGCTAGCACATTCAGTCAAGCCAGTGGCCAAAATTGATCCACTCAAGTATCTTCTTAATAAAACAACACTCACCGGAAGATTGGCGAAATGGGTCATGATCCTTACATAGTTTGACATTGAATATGTGGAACACAAAGCCATAAAAGGACAGGTAATTGCTGATCAACTTGCTGAAGCTCCACTTGAGGATACTCAACCACTACACATCGAGTTCCCAGATGAATTAATAATGCATCTTACTCAACAACCCTAAAGATGTTCTTCGATGGTTCCTTTACTCAAAATGGTTTAGGTGCTGACATATTATTTATTACTCCTTAGAAGTATTCAATCCCAAAGTCTTACAAGATTTTGTTTTCCTGCACAAACAATATTGCAGAATATGAAGCTTTGGTGAATGGAATAAAACTAGCTATTGAATGGAAGGTTGTTGAATTACATATCTATGGAGATTCTCTGCTGGTCATCAATCAAATCAACAATACATATCAGACTCGAGATGAGAAATTGATGCCTTACAAGAGGATGGTGGATGATATCAAGAAGTACTTTGCTTTTGTATCATTCCAACAGATTCCTAGATCAGCGAATAGAGCAGCAGATGCTATGGCCACCTTGAAGTCTATACCTGAGCTACAGGAGTCCAATTTTCGCTTTAATTTCCTGGTGGAAGAGTTATACTACCCCGCTTATGATTCTCCTAAGACCCAAATAGTCTGTTCTATTATTGGACTTGACTCATTCAGATACAGCCACATCTATTCCTATCTATGCGATCAAATTATCCTTGAAAACCTTACTCGTAATGAGAAAATAAATCTAACTCGAAACGCTTCGCGGTATGTTATCATAGCTAACGATTTATTTAGACGAGGTTTGGACGGTACATTGCTTAGATGTCTAGAAACTGAAGAATCTAAATGTGCATTATCGGAAGTCCATGAAGGTATTTGTGGATCTCATTTGAATGGTTTTACTTTAGCTCGAAAACTATTACGGGCTGGCTACTACTGGCCAGATATGGAAAAAGATGCCATAAAATTTGCTAAAACTTGTGAGAAATGTCAGCTTCATGGAAATCTCATACATGCCCCAGCAAGGGACCTCATACCATTTATAACACACTTGCCTTTTCAGCAACGGGCCTTTGATCTCATTGGTCAGATATATCTGGCTTCATCCAACGGACATAAATTCATCGTAACTGCCACTAAGTATTTCACCAAGTGGGTATAGGCAGTTCCGCTCATCAAAGCAATTGGTAAACAAGTTACCTTGTTCATCCTAAACTATATCATTTGCAAGTATGGGATACCTTCGTCCATCGCGACTGATGATGGAGGACAATTCAAGAATAAAGATCTGGACGAGCTTTGTGAGAAATTCAAAATAAAGCAACATTGGTCATCAGTATATTACCCTCAAGGTAATGGACAAGCTGAGACGTCTAACAAAAACCTACTGACTATCTTGCACAGAACATTGAACAAGTCTGGGAAGGATTGGCATCTGCAGCTCAATCCTGCACTATGGGCTTACAGAACCAGTATTAGAACACCTACTGGGGCTACACCTTTCTCTTTGGTGTATGGGTCTGAAGCAGTATTACCTATTGAAGTAGAAATGTCGTCTCTAAGAGTTTCGTTGCAAGGTCTTGTTACTGATGAAGATCATAGAATATCTAGATTGCAAGAACTCGAATTGCTAAATGAGCATCAGCAAGTGGAGTTTGATCATCTCAGAGTGTATCAGAAGAGAATGTCCAGAGGATATAACAAGAAGGTTTGACAAAGAAAATTTCAAGTTGGTGACCTGGTTCTAAGAGAAAATCCAAAAAATCAACAGTTTTGCGACAATAAAGGGAAGTTTGAACCCAACTAGTTGGGTCCCTACATTGTTACTGCAGCATACGGCTCTGGTGCCTATCAACTCTCAAACTTGGAAGGAGAACAGTCCGTGAACCGATTAACACCATCCACTTGAAGAAATTCTTCGCTTAGCATTCTCTACTCCAGCAAACATGTACAACTGGAAAAAGTCCTGAAAAAAATCCTAAAAATAAAAAAAAATCCTAAAAAAAATCCTAAAAATCAGAAAAAATCCTGAATAAATCCAAAAAAACAAAAAAAAAGAAAAGAAAAAAAATATATATAAAGAGAGAAATTGCCCTGGTGAAAACCTGGTAAACAGACACCTTGGTAAAAAATAAAAATGAATCTCTGTCAAGCAGGTGAAAACCTGGCAAACAAGTGCCTCTTGTACTCAAGCGCTCCATCTATCAACGCAACGTTGGCATTTCCCGCTTTCATGCATCTTTTGCTTTCGCTTGTACATATTTTCAGTCACTTTTGTGACATCCTGGTTCGTTGGAACCCTCATGACTTGAATTGATCAACGTCCTAGTCTTAGGTTACTTGACAGAGCACATTACATATCCTAAGCAGTGTCAACCAAGTCATTCTTCCGTCAGTGAAACCTGGTCGTCCACTCCGAGTCAGTCACCTGTCTCCTAACTACCAAAGAGTTTATCACTGAGTTCACAAACAAAACAACATAACAGAAAACAATCACTAAATAGTTTGAGCTATGAATGAAAATTTTCTTTGTATGCTGTCTTTTATATTGATTTTCGATTATTGTCCCTCTTAGTAACTCGAGGAAGTCTATTGTGACTAAGAGGAGCAAGGATTGGGGGCATAATATTTTCTTTGTTTTATGCTTGTAGGAATGATCCCGATGATCTAGAAACATATAAATTAGCTAGGTGTCTGTGATAAGAGCCTTCACATCAAGGTGAAATCGCCTCACATACCTCGACTCCGCTTATTTGTATGCTATAGGGAGGTCCATATCATTTCTTTGTTTGTTTTGAGGGAATTTCTTTATGATGCAATTCGGGTCCCTGCGAAATCTGTCCAAGGATATGAACGAAAAAAAGGGTCATTGCGAACAAGATAATTAATATTGCACATTAAAAAAGAAAGGAACTCTAACCTGCCTGTTGTGTTTGTTATGCTCAGTGATGAATCTTAAGCATTTTAAATCGAGTGACTAGGTTTAGGTTGCATTTTGTACATCATTTTGCATATCATTTTGCATTGTTGTGAATCTAGAGTGATTTCGGTATGGTAATAATCTCTTTATTTTCTAAAGGAGAGCTGAAAGCATCATCATTACTTACGCTAAGTGGTCTTTTTATCATCATTTCTTCAATTGAGTACTTATGTTTTGAGATGTTTTAGCTGCATACATAACATTTCATATAGCTACATACATTTCATTATTATTCATTTGCATTATCATTTATTTGCATATACAAGAAACAAAAATATACATTCATAATCATTTGCATTACATACGTTCATATGGAAAAGAAATGCATACATATAGAATAAAGCATATAAGAGACATCTCATAAGCGAATCAACACAAGTACGATGAAGTCAAATCAGATCTCGTATATATATAATGTCAAGTATAAGAGTACAAAATGATGTCCAATGACATATACAAACTCCCATCAGAGCAAGAATCATATAGGCTACAAAAAATGGGTGTTTCTACAAAAAACAAATATACGAGCTATAAATGAATCATCTAGCTGGCGCCCTCTCCCTCATCGCCTGGTGGAGGAGGAGGAGCCTGATGCTTGGGATCCTATCGAGGTGCTCGTGCTCCCTCTGATCGGGCCATATATTACGAATAGGGTTGCACCTGTTGTGCAACAGGAACTGTGACACTATATACCGCCACATAATATGCTGCCCTACTGCTCTAGAGAAGAACCTCCCGTTGTAGAGACTCTATCTTTGTTCTTGACTCTACTCTCAATGCTATGATCTGGCGATCACGCTCGGCCCTCACCTCGACCAGCTGTTGGTCTTGCTCCGCCAGCTGAGTCTAAACCACTATCAACTGTGACTGCAGCTCTGCAAGACGTGCTCTCATCGACCGTCCCGTGTCAGCCCCCTGCTCTCTCGCAGGCTCTCCACCACCATCTCCACCGCCATCTCCACCTGTGGCTCCACCCAGCTCATCCCATCACTGCCAGACCTATCTCAGAGCTACTCACTCCTCCTCTCTGCCACCCAACCTCATGCCTACTCTCCCAAGGGATCCACCCTCACCCCTCTGTTGTCCAACATCAGCTGGCACCCTGCTGCTGCTAGCACCAGGATCACCACCAATCCATCGTGGAGCCTCTGATCTCTGTGCCTGTCCATGCTTATGGCCCTGCCTCTGGCCCTGTCCCTATGCCAGTGCAGGGGCATCATCCTCAATACGAGGAGCCTGCTCTCCCAAATCTGTAAATCGAGGGAACAGATGCTGCTGAAAGTAATCCCTATACTGGGGCAATACCCCGCATCTGCTACATCATCTAGGTAATCCCATCTAAGGCGGTGTAACCTTATCAACTCCTGCATCGCCAACGCGTATGATAACCATGAAGACCATCCCTATCTCTCCTCATCTGCATATCGAGCATACGTTGTATACTCCTGCGAGATCCCCTTAGGCCAGTCATACTGCCTCATCACTCGTGAAATGATGAATCACTCCACAACAGTTTGTGATGTCTCGATCAATCGGCATGTCATAAAAAGGTCCCTACAAACCCTCCGCCAGTCATCCCACAGCTCCAATCCTCTGTATGGTCTCCATATGATGACTATCAGGTCATCAAGCTGCCGTCTCCAGAAGTCTGTCTTGCCCAGATGGGGCTGTGTGATATATCCGGCATACCTGTAAATGATCGGCTGCCTGAGCTCTCTACTATCATCTATAATCGATCGACAAACGGGAAGGTGCTCTCAAGCCCACACCTACAAAATGTATACACCCACGGCCATGCTCCACCCATCTCTGTAAACAATCTCATGCATCTCCCGATACATGTGGACCAATAAACAAGAGCCCCAGCCAAGTCTCTGAGGGGTCTCTATCAACCTCTCTAGCATCTGGCCCCATCCGCTCTAGAAACCCTGTTGCCCTCTGTTTGACATCAAGAAGCAACCAATGAACCCTGCTAGAACACATGACAGGGGATACTCCTCACTATACCTGCTTATAAGTATGTCCCAACTCATGGAACGAGTCAAAATGTCTGGGTTCCTGAATACGTTCCTAAGTGCCTATAGTCCAGGTAACAACGCAGTATCATAATCCACCTTATCCCCAGCAAAAAGGATACGAAGGATCCTATACACATCCTCGGGAGTGATAGTCAACTCCCCAACTGGCAAATGAAATGTATTCTGCTCCGAATGAAAACGCTCAACCAATGTCGTGAGCATTCCGTGGTTCACATAGATATCAGGTAATCGGAATAGATGAGTCAAGCCGCATGAATCAACATGAACCTACTCAACCTCAGATAAATGATGAACTAATGTTGTAGGTGGATATACACATCTGAAGAGCACAGGAGGTAATCGAACCTACAAAAACCCAACAACGATCATCAGAAAATATTCCAAATGAGCCTACAAGATAAGTTAAACATCACGCAAATCCAAATAAGTCAAATGCAAAACCAAAATTTCATGTTTACACTTTCAAAAATGATCACTGTCTTTCGAATGACAAAACACAGTCAAGCAACATCTCGTACGAGTCAGGAATGGCTCTCGTACGAGAAAACAGCTTCGAACGATAAACTTTTACACATCGCATGACAAAATGGTCTTTTAACAAGCATGTCGTACGACACGAGGGTGGACACCGTACGACAAAACTAGTAGGCTCAAACAAAAAAAGATTTTTTACCAGTTTCTCGTACGAGACAGGATCCTGCCTCACACGATAAACCGAGACACCCAACCCAAAACCCGTGAAAAACTTCAAAAAAGCATAAAAAAATTCAAAATTGGAAACATAAAGAGGATTAAGATCAATCACTTACCGCTGGCTCATAGTTTCGGGGTCGATTATGTCTTCTCTGGTGCTCAAATCGATGCTGACGAGTAGGGACCACCATTTTTCTCGCAGAAGGCTTTTTGAATTTTCAAACTTGGAGGGTTAAAATGATTTGAAAATGACACTTTCGTCCCATATATAGCCTAAAACCTAATTTTTCAACTTGCTCTGATGGTCATGAAAATTGTACCCTTAGCTAATTTGCCTGCTATGATTCCATTTTCAGGATCAAAATCGAAATTCAAGATCATTTTGCTAGTCAATTTCACAATTTTGACCACTTAGCGCTCTTTTCATCAAAAGCACATTCTTTCTTCAAATCCCGCTCAATTTCAACGATGAATCTTAATTCAATTTCATTCTACACATCAACATTACAATCAACTCTACGCTCAATTTGTCATCAATCAATGCCGAAATTTTCAAAAATTCCTCAAAATCAATTTGTGCTCAAATAACTTATTTTCGCCACACAATTGCCTATAATCAATCCCTCGCTATCTTTTTATTTCACTCCCAAGGGGGCATACTCATGACCTTATGAACCTTATGACTTCACATCTCACAAGTCGAGAAAAATTTTCAAATCTTCATCAAAAGTCGAGCAAAATCTTTTCAATTAAAGAAAATCAATCCTTATTGCTAAGGGGCATCTCAGCTTCATCACTTCACATCAAGTTGAGATCTCTCGATCATCTGAATTGAATCAATTGCTAAGGGGCATATCAGTTTCATCGCTTCAAATCAAGCTAATATCTCTCGATCATCTGAATTAATCTCTTAATGTTAATCAGTTTCATCGCTTCAAATCAAGCTGATTATTCGTTTAAACTCAATCAAAAGTTGCAAGAGTATCTTTGATCACACTAAATCTAAATAGGTGTTCAGTATTTGTTTCTTGATCAAGTTGAACGGTTCATTCTTCGCTCATCGTGTCTTGATCAATCAAGTTCAAGATCGATTTTTATCATCACTCACTGTATCTAAGATCAATCAAGTTCTAGATCAGTAAGATTCGCTTCTTGATCAATCAAGTTCAAGTTCGATATCTTTGTTTTCTATCCTTCCTCAATTCAATCAAGTTCGGGATCGGTATCACTTTAATCAGACTTCATTTAGCTTTGTCGCTTCGAATCAAGCTAAACACCTTGCTTTTCATCTAGTTCATGATCAATCAAGTTCAGAGTTGGCATTTCCTAGACATCACACATTCTTTGAACCAACACGTTGCTTGCACATTAATTCAAAGAGGGGCAAATGTACTACCCTAAAATTGGTCATCTAAACCATGGGCCCCTAATCTCGACAACATCACCAAGGTCCTAGCCAAAGGCAATTAAATCAATCTTGAGCACATTATTAATTCTTCAAATCATCAAATATCACATGGCAAATCAACTACTCAATATTAATTAAATATTTATTTAATTAATCAAATCATTTCCAATAATATCATTTTGATCAATTATCCCATTTTAATTTATTAAATATCCTTGCATATTTAATTAATTAATAAATTTGCCATTCAATCATGCAAAAAGGATTAATTTGTTACAAAAGATGAATTAATTTATTACAAAGAGTTGAATTGAAAATAAAACAAAAAGAATTGAATTGAGAGAGAAATCAAACTTGAGATATTATTTCTTTTTCTAAGTTTAGAACTTGAAATCAGAAAAGCAATTTAATTGAATTATTGAATTATTCTCTAAAATTAGAACTCAAAGTTTTTCAGAAAAAAGAAGTTTAGTTGCATTGAAAAGACCTTTTTTTTTAATAAATCAAATATGTGCATGGAAGTATCTATTTTCATCATATGTGCATGGAATTAATTTATTATTATTTTCCAATGCAACTTTGACTTCTAATTTGAATGCATTTCAATTAAACTATAATTGGAATCTATCTCAAGGTTACCTGAACATGATTTCTCAATTATTTCAATTAATCCAAAATTAAGCTTTTTCATCATCTCTCTTGTGATTCTCTATAAATTCAATCTTTGGCTATCATTCTAATTTACCCCAGAGATTTTTGAGAACACGCTTGGAGATTATTATCACGCTAATTTCGCTCTGGAGTCATTGAAGATTATCGTGCTTTTTAGATTGTTTACATCCATTTTACATTCATTATTGCTTGCATCCATCATTGCTTGAATTGATTAAAGCTTGAATTATTCATCCATCTTGCATCCATATAGTTAATATCATATAGATCAAATCATTCGTCTTGGTGTAGTCTAGTCACTGGTATTGCTTATAAAAATCTGAAAGCAATCTTATACTCGCATCTTTTAGAAGGCAATTAGTCGCTTTGTTATGGTTTATTACTGATTGATTATTGATTACTAACCATGCATATAATGACTCAATTGAAGTGTTGTGCTTGCAGCTAGAGGTTCACTTTTTCACACACACAACTTGTTAATGGGTTGGATCGGGTTAATCTGGATTTGAGTCTAATACAAGAGGTCACATGGTTGAAATCAATGGAGGGATTATTTAAAATTAACTTTGATGGTGCCTTGAAGGGCAATCCAGGTCCTTCGGGTACTAGATTTGTGGTATGAGATTAGACAGGAAGTATCATTGCCATTGGGCAAAGCGGTTAAAGGATGGAACGAATAATGTGGTAGAAGCAATGGTGGCCCTCCATGTGATCAAATTTGATAAACACCTAGGACTCCCAAAAATTCATTTGGACCTTGTGATTCTTTAATCATCATTAATGCAATTATTTCAGGTGAAGTGCAAGCTTGGCACTTACAAAAGTACATTTTTTGCAATCAAGGATGAATTGGCAACTATTGATAGTTACCAAAATAGCCATGTACAACATGCAGGGAATGAGGTGGCTAATGAGTTATCTAAATGGGCCCTATCTTTCAATGATGTCGGGGAGATGAAAATTGAAGACTACCATAATTTCACATTCGATTTCTGACACCATTGGCATATCGTCGCATGAATGGTGCATTTGTGAGATAGTAAGGGAAGGTGACTGATGGGACAAGGGTCTCAAGTTGGCATTAAAGGGTGGTGTAGAGTGTTTTCTCTGCAGATTGATGTAGCAGTGATTGGGTTGCAAGAAGGTGATAGGGGCGAATTTCACTTTGGTTACCTCTCAATAGCAAGCGGCTTTTTTTGGGTTGGTCTTTATGAAGAGATTGAAAAGCCTCTTCAAATTCATGGGCATGGAGTCTATGCAGGTGATGGAACTGTTGTCGGGGGAAATCTTCCTTTAGACCAAGCATTGGTACAAGACAAACATGGGCATTGTTACCATGGTAATTGCATGAGGCTTGGACTTGGGCGAAGCTGCAAAGACCATTAAATGGGTGATGAGAGCGATTGTGGAGGAGGATTGGATGTTCGAGATGGATTTTGTTTTGGAGTGGGTTATCCCTAGAGAAAGGTTTAACATTAAGGAGAGTATTAATTGTATGAATGTTGAAGAGGTGTATGAGTTAATTCCCTTCGTGCATTGGCCAATTGGGTGCAATAGAAATGAGTGACATATTGAGGTGTTAATTGGGTGGGAGTCCCTAAAGGAATTTATCCAACAAAAGGAGGTAGTGGAAAATAGTGCTTTGGTGGTCATTGATGTGGATGTCAAGGGTAAGAGGAAGCGGTCTGCAAGTAAGGTGAAGGTAGTGAAGTCAAGGAAATATAGCACAAAGGTGGGCATCGTGGGCATGGAGTGAGGATTATCTTTGTTTCTTTTTGCCCTTGAAAATTGTAATTTTATTTTTTTGTTACAACGTATGTATCAGCGGACTGGTGGATGGTTTTTATTCGTGGCAGGATGGGGTTTTTGGTCTTTGTACCCCTCTGTGTAGTGTTTGGTGGCTTTTGGGTGGCTTTTCTAGGGTTTGTAATGGTAGTCGGATGTACTCTGTGAGTAACATTTATGCTTTTTGAATGACATAGTAATGCATGGCTAGGGTTTTATGGTGAGTGGTTGTTTGGGGGTGGTACTAGTCTTTTTTGAAATGTGCACCAGTCAATTTTGATGGCATTATAAATTCTATAATATTTCCATTTTAATATCAATAAAATATACATTATCGATCAAAAAATTAAAAGGGAGATTAGAGGATTTAGTTTCATGATTAATGATAAAAATTATAAATATTGAAATTATTTATTGTTATATAGAAATTACTATTTTTGTATGTTCATTGTGTCTCACTCTAAACCAAAAGAAACTATATAGTTCAATCTCAAATAGGTTTGATATACATTAATATAGAATTGATATTTGGATTTTTGATCTAAAATATTAAAATGAATGTTGCCAAATCATGCTAGTTGTGGTCTCTAAAATATAATTAGCTTGTAATGACTGTAGTGTTTAACAACACCTTAGGGGAATCTATCAAATTGCTAAGGTCAAGTCCTCCTAGGTAAACCCCCTAGATTGATTCGTTTTATGGCTTTAAATTATATTAAAAGACACATTACATAAGCACATAGGTGGCCTATATGTAGATAATGCAAATTTTGATTTTGTACGATGAAAAAATGAAATGTGCTATAATGATTTATCCTTATTGAACCATATGGATTAATTGATTAGTTGGATGTTATTGTGACAAGTATGGGGCATGATAACAAACAAAATGTATCTAAATTACTTCCCTGGACTAACCTTATTCCTTTGTCTATCTTAATTTTTGTGTGCCTCACATTTTATGGTATCACCCTTTCTTATAACTCCTAAATACTAAAATTCTATTATGTTCTAGAGTCTTTAATTTTAAATTTCTTATTTCTCTATTATGGGTGTCATCCTCAACTTGTAGTCTATTTTCTCTCTAAGTACATTGGGGATCACACTACCTTCTCCTTATCTTTCCTCTTTCATAATCTTAAATTATCTTATATCTCAATAATCTAGGGGGTGTTTTCTTTCTCTATTTCATTGCATCCTTGTGCTTGTACATTTTATTTCTTCTTCTAGATGGTATGATTAAGGTCTTGTAACTAGTAAGGTGTTGTACCTAGCTAGTTCCTAGTAAGGGGACTTATTCACGTTACTTAAGTTTACTTAGGTCCTAGGTGGTCCTTCTAGAAGATTGATTGATTGTCACATGATCCTATCTTATCTTTCGACAACTACTTTTACTTACTTAGTTCATTGAATATTTATTACTTTAGTTGTCTCATTGTATAGGATTAAGACACATGTCAACATCTTATCTAATCATACCTCTCACCTTGCCTTTATAAGAACAAACTCTTAGAGGAGTCACCAATCAACTCCTATGCGGTATCAGAGTTTTGAGTTGCAAACTCCTTGGATATGAGGTTGATTTGGCATTGACTATTTTTTTGGATGTAGTTTTGGGTGAATCTAACCTGACGATTGAATCCAAAAGTGTCAAATCTATATGGATCAACAATAAACACCATACAATTTGAAAAAATTCAAATATAATGCTTTTATTTCGGCCTCTTTGCACTGTTATACAAATTGTTGTATTGCCTACATCATCATCCTTTTACACTTGCATCAGAAAAATCCTTTGTGGGTTTTTACTCATTGGGTATATTTTTTTATTTTTTTTGTCTTTGAAACTTGTGTGTGTGTGTGTGTGTTAAAATCAAAGTTAAAGAAAAAATGTAGCTGGCTAGGGGTCACACTACATGACCTATAGAGGTTTGTCAGCTTTTTTGAATTCATTGCAGGGTTTGTCAGTTAAAGGATCCTTTTTGCAAATTAGTCAACTTTTGTAAGCGTTTACAAGTTATTTTAAATCATTAACAAGTTTCTCTAACATCAATAGTCATCTTCTATTTTTTAATGGGTCTCTCAAATGCAGATAGTGCAATTTCCCACCGATGAACTTTTATTGACTGATCAACATTTTCATATGCTAAAAATTGTTACCAGATTTTCACCTACATGCTCAATCAAGTAGAGCCACTAAGTTTTCTGAGCAAGTGGTTTTTCAAAGCCTCTCTATGTTACATTCATGTGCAAATGAAATAACCTCAGAAGATTGCAGAAAGCAAAGATTTTAAAATAAAATCATTTCATTGATATAATGTATGAAGCATAGAAAGATTAGGCAAGTCTTTCTGAAAAGATGTAATCTTTATTGAAAATGATAGAATGCATGTCTCACACAATAAGCTGTGAGACTGACCTTGTTCATTCAATATGCATGATGCACATGAAATCTAAATTATACATGAATGAGTAAATGCTAAAGTCTAGAGGGTGACCAGCCATTGCCTGAATGACTGGTGCTTGTTGGCTCATCCATAATCTGTTGGTGTTGTCCTACTCCTCCTAGCTTCCCCAGGTCCTTAGTGCTCATGTTTCTTGCATTAATGATAGACAATGAGTTAGAACTGTGTTCTAAGGAATGAAAGGTCATTCACTATACATGAACATTAACTTATACATATATAAGTCAGACTTGATGTGCACTGCAAAGGAGATGCATATTTTAGGTGTCCAAGAGAATCAAGAAAATCATCATACATAGGCATATTATTTCTAACATGTTTGCTTTATGTGCAACTATAGATCTGATCATGTTCATTTTTAGCATGTGGGGTTAAATGAGGCTCCCACAATGGTTGAGCCCAACGTGCTACAGGTTAGCAAATGATCTATAAGGGGACAAGCGAATCAGGCTGGTATACAGTACGAAATAATGGAATCACAATGAAAATAATGCCTTCTTTCCCAATATGCATATTGAGTAAAGACAGTCATCTTAGCAAGAAGGGGGCGACATTGAAGAAAGGTGATTGCAAGTATCAGTGAGCAACAAAGAACCATTTTTATCACAGTTATATGAGAAATGGAGAAGTATTTGTTAATAAATAATGAGTTACAACAGTCATATAAGAGACTTATAGCAGCCTTCAGTCGCACGAAGATAGTGAAGTATCACAACAATATCAGTATGAGTAGCAGGTCTATGAGTTATGAGTTGGCACAAAGTTGTTTTATAGTGAATATGTTTCATATTCACAAAATAGGGCAATCATTGAGTATGCTTTCGAGATGACTTATTAACAAAAGATCTCATGCAAAGAGCAAAAGTTTTCTAATAAGGGTTGATGTAAGGGGATAGTGTATTTAATATATGCATTCATAAACTTAGTGCGAGCATATTATAAAGCCAAAATATAGTGATTATAGTCCCAGCCAAATAGCAACTTATAGTCATGAGTAATAACCCTGCAAATCACTGGCAAGAGCAGTCACAGGCAAAAAATAACACAGTCAAAGATTTATAGCAGTCCTAAAGCGGTAAATAAAGAGTATTCTCAGATATAGCGGCAACCTCCATGATCAAAGGACAGTGACAAAGAAAATAAGAAGATATCTTGTGACTTTCACAGGGACCAAAGACAATAATGTTGACATCCAAATCACATAGATTTTTTTTAAAAAAAGACTGAGATCCTAAATCATTAACAATCGACAAGTCTCATGGTTGCAAGGTAAAAAGCAAATATTGATCTTTTCATATAAATCAACTATAATAACAGGATTTCACATAAAGAGAATTCAGCATAGTGATAATGCTTACCATGGAGTAAAAAGGCCTACACTCTTTTCTCCTAAAAAATATGAAAAAGAGTCTGCTAAAAAACCTTGCGATTTCCTTCATGGCGGAAAAGATCAAAATGGAGCAAGAGAAGAAATCACACCCAACATACACAGGAAAATATCAGCAAATATGCCCTTCAAAGATGTTGACGTCTACATTTTTTCCCAAAAACAAAGTGCTCAAATCGAAGAATGCTCTCATGGCGGCACTTGTGCAACCTCTATAATCAAAATTTGCCTTGCATCTTCTACATTTTCTTCCAGAAATGGCGCAAATTCGCCCAAACCCTAGCATGGCGGCAACAAGAAGAGAAGAAAATATCGAATATGGAGAAGAATGAAAAATATCGAATGACAAATGAAATGATCTTTTTAGGTTTTTCTTTTCCCTAAATATCATCGATTACATAGGCATTTTTGCCTTTGTTTTATTTTCTTCTTTTTCTTTCCAATTACTTGTGAAAGCCTTAGGGGTAATTATATGCAATGTTTTGCATCTTATAATGTAAGAAATGTTTAATAAGTGATTTTATTTATCACTTAATAAACATTAGCATGTAATTAATGTTCAGTAAGTGGTAAATAAAATCACTTATTAAATATTATTCTTAGGTTTTTAAAGAATAAATTTAATAAAGAATTATTTAATAAAGTGACAAAATTAAATAAATCATTTTATTAAATATATCTCTCTTATTATTTATTAATGTCTTGACTTAAGTAGAATAAATTAAATTATTTTCTTATTTTATTTATGCTTTGGGGTTAAATGTAAATGAATAGGTAAAGTATTTATTAAAGTGATATGTTATAAATCACTTTATGAGATATTTTGCTATTCATATTTTATTGGTAAAGTCAAGATATTTTTTGCATTAATGAAGGCTTGTAGGACTGTTAGGAGATATTTTGGGATCATTTATGCATTTAGGAGCTTTTATGGCAGGGCATGGGCTGGCTTGACTTTTGCTCAAGTGTGTTCCCTTTCAAACTTGTTTTAGGGCCTAAATAGTGGGCTTTATATTTCTACTCGCCCAAGAGAAGGGATATTTTATTCATTGTCTGCTTTTTGGAAAGCATATATGTCTCCCAAGTTTCATTATTGGAGGGGGTTCTTACTTTTTGCTTCTTGCATATTGTAATTTTATGAGTTCTTTTATAGAAGGAAGGAGTTTGTAACTCAGGTTTCAGAGAGTTTGACGACTTTGTAACACCTTTTGACAGTAATAGAGCATTTTACCTTCTCAGATTTCTTCATATTGTGTGCTTAATGTTGATGCAGTTTCATGTGATGTCTTTGGTCCTTGTGATTGTGTTTCTATCAGCACCTTTATGCAAGAATTTCTAATTATTTGCAGGTCATAGGTTGTGCCAGTTATAAGAGTAGCCTCAAGTTGTGAGAAAACATCTTTCCTCCTACTGAGACTCTTATGTTTCAGCCTTCTTATGAAGTGTTGATGCAGAGATTTAAATTTTTGGGTTGTGCAAAAGTTCCTTTCTATTACTGGTTATTTTGTGTGTTAATCAAGTTTGTCCAAATTTTTTAGATATTCAGTTTGGTGCATCACCCCTTAGATAGTAGATTCATTTTTTATGTAATCCTTCTTTCCCCTTTTCCTAGCAAATTCTTTAAGTTTAGGTGATAATAGTTGTTAGAAAATCGGCCTTCTCCGGAGGTTCTTTCCAAGATAGGTGACCCACAAACCTGGAAAGATCCCATGTTTCTTCAAAGTACCAAGTTCTGCAACTTGGGGAGGGTGCAAATTTGGTAGATAACAGTTTTTGGCATGCCCCGTGGGACTGTGAGTTGTTTCTCAGTCCATTTTTATACTTTTTTCTACTGTTGTTTGGTGTGTATAGCAGAAGTTGCGGACTTTAGGAGGTATTTTCTTTACATACCTAGCGACTCTAAAAGGAGTTTTTGCTGGTTTTAAGCAGACAAAGCGCTAATATGTTTTATAACCCATCATATCATGAAGAGGTTTCTTCTATACCGCCTTGTTATCTATATCAGACTATATCAATAGCTAGTTCTAGTCAAAATACCTTTTCTACAGGAGGTTATCAACAGGTTTCATATGCCTACCTCCCTCCCACCCCTGCTCAATCTTTCTGGCAACCCCCATAAAACCATTTTGTTCCAAGCCATCATGGTGTTTCCCATAATCAGCCCCAACATGTTGAGAATATAAGCATAAAAGACATATTGTCAAGTTTTCAAGAGCAGTGGGCAGCTATTGATGATGAGCAGGAGTATAACATGCAACAAGGGGAGCTTGCTTATCAAGGTTATATTCGCCAGTAGGAGGTAGAGGCTGAAAGGTATGAGCAAGAGATGCTTGCTAAACAAGTTTCAGTCAAAGAAGAACAAATGAGGGACTTGCTTGCACAAGTACAAAGGTATGAGACCCAACAAGCCCCTTTCATTCCTAGTTTCAATTCAACTCTTCCTATAATAATGAGTCATCCTTTGAATGAAGAGTTTTCCAAGCCTAAAATTCCCAGTTTTAAACAAGAGAAGCCTTTTGAATCCCCAAAAAATCCCCCTTGTGTCAAGGTTCCAAGTTTTAGGAACCCTTTACCTCTGCATGAATCTGTGTGGTCACAACCTGAGCTTGATATTCCTCAGGACTAGTCACTTGAAGAGCCTTATCTCCTCAAAGAATTATCTCAAGAGACTCCCCAAGTTTCCCTACCCAATGAATCTGATTGTCCTATTGTTTTTCAAGATAAAACACACAATTTAGAGGAAGCTAGGAATATAAATTTACTGCATATGGCTATGGACCAGTATCGGCTTGAACAAGAAAATATTTTTAAGGATAAACCCTTGAATATTCTAGCTGAGCTCCCTTGTTTGTTTGTTTTTTATCAGTAAGAGGCCGAGGCCAAAAAAATTTATTATTCATTTTTGAAATTATACATAACTCCACTCATGCGGGCACCGGTAGGAAAGAGTGGAGTCGAGAAAACCTCCGGCCTTGCTCGGGACCATAGTCCAGCAAATCTCTTAAAAAAGTTACAGTATTGATAGATGAAAACCCCGGGGTAGGGTGATCAGCTGGGAAGGTTTTTAATTTTTCCTTCCCTTACAAGCCCAAAAGTAATGTTTTCAATAGCCATATAATCATATTCCTCTTTGATTCCGGATTTGATCTTTAGTTATTTAGAGTCACCCCTTAATTGCCCATGATAACCTGTTAGGCCTGCATTGTCAGTTACTCAAACACTTGGCAATTTTGTTAGTGTCATCAGGACATTTATATCATTTGACATTTTATTGCTAGATACAAACCCTCAAGTCATTTCCAAAGCAAACATATCCACTAAGATTATAAAATAATAAAATTTAAGAGACAAAATTGAAGTACTGATTACGACTAGGATAGAACTAGATTGCCTAGAGATCCTACCAACTAAAAATCCTCAGTTTTCCAACTCTTGTTTATGCTCCTGGACGTTGTCCTTAATAAGGGTAAAATCCAGGCTACAACAACAAGAGTAGGAAAAAGGAGATTCAGTCAATCCAACCTACCTTACCCTGTAGTTTTATAGCAAAAGGAGATGACTGAATGGATGGCTATTCATAGTTTGCATGTTAGCCACATAAAGTTCACTGACTTAAAAAGTGACATGGAGATATCAAAATATAGAAAACATCAACAGATGGCATTAAAACTTCAGCAGGTGTCCTTCAAAATAAATCAAAGTAAATACCACTGGTATTATGCATCCAGATGCTTGTAACTATCTAGAGTATTTATTTAACTATTTTAATAGCAAAATGTTGATGTATATCTATATAGTAGATATTCCTTCATGCCCATTAAGTCACAGTAATTTGTAGGATTAATATCATACTAATTTAGTGTCTTATATGTTACTTAAGTTTGTTTTTAAAGCTTCGATACTATTTGCTATCTTAGCCCTGGTTTTTGTTAACTGTAAATTGTACCATGTTTTGCTTAGAAGTCTACTAAGATCACCCTTGTGATCAGATACTTAAGTTACAATTTAAGCCAAGCCCTATGGCTCTATATTAATATCAAAAATGGAACCGGGCTCCCCCAAAAAGCAAAGCCACATCATTCCGCCCCAGAAGACGAAGAAGAAGCCATTTCCTCCACCAGAACCAGACCCTCAGCACTGAGGAAGTCCTCAAACCATGTAGGTTTAGGAGGGTGTCTCACATGGAATAAGAAAAGCAGAAAGTTAACATTTTTGTTGATTACCTCGATCCTTTCCGCTGATACAGGCTCACCATCCGTGGAAATGATAGGGAATCGAGGCACCGACCTATTATTCTGAATGAGAATGTCATAATTCCTCGGCTGCAGAATAGTCCCTTCATTGTCAATATTGACTAAAACCCGCTCAAGATCGCCCAAAATAGAGGCAATGAAGACCTCTCTGCACAAAGCACTAGTCTCTTCATGAATTTTGGTGGAACTCATAGTCACAGCGAGAAACATGGCGGCCATGTCCGTGTTGGCCCTGGTTCTATCTGAATTTATGAGGAAATCCGGGCCCAGGATGTTCTCAACTGCATCAATCACCAAGGTGTGAGGGAGACGCATAATGCACTTGAGGCGGTCACGAGTGATGGCCCCTTCAAAGGCCATTCATCTCTTTGAACTGCAGAGTTTAATTGGGGTATCCATCACCTGAAAATTCACAACACGGTGTCTCAGGAAAACTGCAGAGCATCAACTTGTAAGAACTGAAGCTAAGGTTGGTAGCCGAATGATTTAAAAGAGCTGAGTTAGCTCATTCTGAAAATATTCACGCCAAAACTCCACTTTGGAAGGATTTCATTGGTTACGAAATAACACATATCCTTGAATGATGCGGCGACTAAGGTGAAATCGTGTGGAGGAGCTCGAAATAATTTTGACAGAAGAGCAAGCGCGTACGCTTCATACTGAAGCTCTGACATATCATAATTATTAAGACTACATGGGGATCTTATCATTTTATAATGTTAATTAATCCATAACTGTGGGTTATTTAATCCATATTCTGGGTGTCACCGATCGCACAATTAATGATCGGCCTCTGTTTTATGAGTAAAAGGACATATAGGCCACTGATAGAGATACTCGAGATTTTAAATGCAGAGCCTTAATCATTTGTATTTAACTGAAAATTTGTATATTTGTTTTTTGGTTGAGATAGAGTACATTTCTAGCAGGAAAGTGTTTATTAATTAGAGCTATTTACTTCGGGTTTATAAAATAAATTAGATACACTATTATCTAAATAAGAGTTTTATTTTTTCTATTTTTTCTTCTTTTTTTTTTTAAAGAGTGTAAAATCTATTTATTATTATATAAGTATCTGAAGATATTTAAAAGAGTGTTTACAGTTAACAAGGGTAAGTTTTGTTCTTTATTTTGCTATAACTGTGAGTTTGCTGAGCTCCCTTGTTTTGTTTTGTTGATAAAAATGTTGTAGTTTTTATCTCAGAAGATCAACCAAAGCATCTTGATGGGGAGTTAGAGTAGGCTAATAGGGAGGAATGTCCTTCAATCTGGTGTAAAGAGACACCTTCTTCTATTGAAAATGTTGAAGAGAGTCTAATTTTTCTCTCATCAACAATGGTCTTTGAGAACCAGAGTGATAAAACTCATCTCAATTCAGTGCAAATTTTTGAGTCAAATGTGTTAAACTACCCAACCCCCTAATTCATTAATTAGGTTATCACTTATTAAGCTCTACTTCCAATGGGTTATCCCGGTACCAGTTTAGGCCCCAACCCCCACTTGGAAGCCACTCCCCCTTATGACACTAAGCCTACACAAAACCAACCAACATCAAAAGAATCATCATAAAATAATTCCATAAGGCTCATAATTATCAAAAGCACCATAGACCAAATAATGAGTTCCAACCAAGTCTAGAATTACATTGCATCTCACCCACATAAACATCCACTTCAAAAGCTTCCAAAAGAGCACAAAATGGCTCAATCCCATGAGAAGAGTAAATCTATACTACCAAGAGATTGATAAGCCACCATAGCCATTCATGAATAAATCCCACACATAAATAAGAACATAACATTACTGCCCATAAAGACAAATCTTAAAGACCAACCTCTAGAGCCTCCAAGATATATGGCCAAGACAACAAGAAAGACACAAAACCCTAACACCCGTTGGTTTAGGTTACAAAGCATTAAAGATCAAGAGTTTGGTTTCATTAGACATCAAAACAAAACCAAAACCAAAAAATATTAACATCAAGGTATAGAGTGAAAATTGTCCAATTACGTCACAAAGATAATCAACACAAAACTACCATAACACTAGGCCACAAAAGTCCCTTACACAAGAAAACTCGCAAAGGGTATCATCGATAGCACTTACATGTCAACTTACTATTACAAAACCACTTGAAGGGAAAGACAAGTATAGACATAAGACACATAAAAGTCAAACAAAATCATAATACATAACTCCAACTTATTTTCATTAAAGCCAAAATCTTAATTAAATAAAACATATAAAATACAAATTGTTTTCTTTTCATTTAAGCACGTCATTCAATAATAGATAATTTAATAAAAAAAACTCATATTTTTATATTTAGAAAATTTTATCTAATAAATTTACAGAATTACATAATAACGCTGGATAACAAAAGTAACCACACACAAAAAAAAAAACAAAAAAAACCTAAATTAAAATATAATTAAGAACGAACCACACATGGGCTGCGCAAAATACAGAGTTTGCAATACTGCAGATTGTGGGGGGTTATGCATCCCCACATTGTGGGAAAGCTCCATGTTGTGGGTAGCTCTCCACAAAAGTGGGAGGAGCGCCCACAACCGTGGGAGATTCCCACGTTGTGGGGGTGGCTCCCCCACTGTGGATTGAGCTGCCCACGATGTGGGATCAGCTCCCCACAAAAAAACAAATACAATTTTTTTGTAAAAAAAAATTAAAGAAAAAAACACAAATACTTAATAATTTTTTTAAAAACAAGATTCATCAAATTTTCAAAAAAATAAAATCAATAAAACCCCCCAATACTTTATCGTTTTTTTTTTAGAATTTTAAAAGACATATTTAATAAAACTCAGATTAATTCATGAACAATAATCTAGAATATTAACAAAATTTCATTTACGAAACTCCTGCCCATAAATATAAATTGAAATCTTCATTTACGAATCAATATTATATTTTTTTTAATACACAAAAGATTTTAAATTTGAATATAACTTTCCAGCAAACCCAAATCAACAGTGATTTATTTTATTTTCTTTCAACGGACGATTTCCAAAAAAACCAACTAACACAAAACTAAATTTCCAAAGGAAGATTCCACGATCAAACCATTAACAGACAATTTATTTTCTTAGAAACCAAAATTCAATATTCTTAAAAAAACACAGGGATTTTAAACCCCTACCTAGAATGCAATCCTAGTATGAGTTTGCAGATGAAATCTGACCCTAGCAACGCACAACACCCCAAAAAAGCAAACCAAAACCATAACCTTTGCCCAAAGCCAAGATTTCCCTTCTGAGAACTTCTTTGTCAAAAAAAACAAAATCCAACAACAATAATAAACCCCCCCTATTCTAGAATTTTCCAGAATATAATCGGGTTTACTCAAAAATCTCTTCAAGGTATGGAAACTTCCCCCAAACACAACACACACACAAAAGTTTTCAAAAAAAATTCTTTTTAGAAAACTTAACTAAAAATCATTTACAAATTCTCGTGAATTTAATTACACATAAATTTAATAAACAATATAATTTATTTAATCCTAATTTACAACTCCTTTAATTAATAAAATAAGGCTTTTTTATTTAATGCTTATTATTATTTATTTATTTAAAATCTTAATATTAATTTATTAATCAAATGATAAAATGTTAATTTAACCTTTTAATATCTTTATACATACAAACATAAATATCAATTATTAGTTACTCACAAGTAATAATAATTAATTTAATTAAACTCAATTATAATAAACAATTAATAGAAAATTTAATAATTAAATTAACCAACGCATTAAAACGTTAAACCCAACTTAACACACATAGACACAAACCACAAACCATAAATATTGGATTATTGCGTAAGTGGCGAACCGATAAGGCTAACATTTGACAACTGACAATACTCTAGGCCGAGCAAGGATAAGGGTAACATTGACGGGCTTTATGACTATCTCCACAATTTTCCTTTGGGATAATGTAGGCACGCTTAGACCTATGAATCTTGGTGGAGTCGATGTCTTGTACCTGCAATCCTGCATCATTGAGAAAATATACATACATATATCCAACAATAACAGACACACCAGTGGAGGAGAGTCGTGACATTCTGTGTCTCTCCAAAGTGAGTAACTAAAGATCATCCCCTCACACCCTACACAGACTCATACACATACATGAAAACACGCACATGATATAACTCATACATAAAAAAAATGTTAGTTCATGGTCAGTGTGTAAGCATAAAATCTAACATCTAAACATCCATAAAGATATATTGCATAACCAATATTTATTAAATCCAAAACATCATAGCATGGTATCATGATAAAATTCATCACAACATAGAGAGTATCATCCAATCACATAACCAACTAAAGAAAGAGTCAACCAGTGTCAAACTAGGTAAAATAGAGTCTAATCAAGGGAGGAGCATTACATTTTAACTCAAAAATTTGATACTTTGTTTCATCATAATCCACAAACAACATTGTGGATCATCACAAAACATCTAGAAACCTTTAGGCATACCTTCGCAACCTTTTCCATACTGAAAACAACTCAACATCCAAACTACAAGAGGGTTTCATAAGATCTTCAATCTGTTTCCCCCCTCAGACAATGCATATTGTCTAGTTACTGAAAGAGGAATTTGCACCATCAATAGGTGTCAACTCATCCTTGATATTTTCTTCCACCTTCTCATCTAATTTCTTCACCCATGTCATCTTTGTATTCTCATTTTCTTCATTGATATCAATCTTCTTTACCACACCAGTAGTCATCTCATTCTTTCCTCTACACAACTTAGCAATGTGTCTTGGTTTATTGTAGTTATAACAAATCAGTCTTTGTTGCAAGTCGATTCCATTCCTCCTAATATTTGGACTACAATCAACAACCTTGTGCCCAAACTTGTTGCATGCATAATAATATTCATTAAATGATTAAACATTTATACTATAGTTTATATCGATTCCATACCATCCTACTTTTGTACTCATTTGCCTTATGTCCAAATTTATTACAAGAGTCTAGCATTGACCATTAAATGTATGAGATCTAATTCAACTTCTAGATAGCTCTATGTCAAAACTTATTACATGAATAATAGTTACCATTAAAAGATGATGAATACCTGGTTTGAGTAGGAGGATGTTTCATAAAATTCTTCGTGTTCTAGACCAAAATGAAATTCTTTTTATCTTCAGTAGGTTTCATCAATTCATCCTTGACCTTTTCCTTTCCTTTATCCTCTTTACTAGGAATCTTAGAGCTTTCACCTTTTTCAAAACCAAGTCCACCTTTATCTTTATTTTTATTTTGAGCACTTAACATCACATTAAGTACTTCACTACCACCTTTAATCTTCAAGAATTTGTCAGTTTGTTCTTTTGTTTCATTCAACTCTTTCCTCAACATGTTCACTTCTTCTTCTTCAAGTTTGGTGCATTCTCTGGATTTTTCATGTAGCTTTGTTTCAAGATCATCGATGGTCTTTCTTCCTTCGTCAAGTAGCTTCCTCAAATAGGAAATTGTATCTTCTTCTTTCTTTCACTTATCTATGCTCTTCTCTAGATCTATTAGAGCATGCCTCAATTCTCCATCCATGTCTATTATAGCATCAATGTCCCATTCATGTTGTTCCATAGCATCCAAATATTTTTCAAATTTAAACATAGTGTTCAAAACCCAAATCTACCTCAGTTGTTAGGTTGTTTCTTCAAAAACCTTGCTCCAATACCAATTTTTGAACACTACCGAATGTTGACGAGGGGGGGGGTGAATCGACATATATTAAAACTTGACCAAATAAGCTACTCAAATATCATTTGCCACATTTGGAGAAATAAAAAATTGAAGACACAAAAGCAATCACACATGAACACCAAGATTTTCATGTGGAAAACCCAACGAGGGAAAAAACACAGTGGAAACTATCTCACTATATGAAAAATAGGCTGCAATGTTTAGGTTCAAAACCAAGGAGCTCACCGCCTCTAATGTCGACTTGCAATACTGAGGCCCACAACCTTAGGAAAAGATACAAAAGACTTGTAAACACTGAAGATCACATCTTTAGGGAAAGATACATTACAAATAAAAGAGATACACCAAAATTATTGCATCCACTAATATGTTGATTACAGTTCTTTGCTTAAAACAAATATGAAATTACCTTGATTGTTGCATTACTAAACTTGTAAACCTTTACACTGCTTCAAAAACACTTCACACAACATCTACATACATCTCCAAAATAATTTCATCCTATATACACCATCCATTAACACAATAACATAAATTAGGTTGGCCTAATTAAATGTAACATGTAAATAAAGAGCAATCAGCCCCAAAAAAATCTCCAATGCATTGCAAAAGGCAAAATGAGATGTGTGAGGCATCACACCATGTCTACAGACCTGCCTATCCATCTCAAATCATCACCTATAGATCTACATCCAACTACACAGACCAAAACATTATAGGTTAGGTGCAAAAGATAAAGTGGTTAAGGTACATTATTAATACAACAGATTCCAATTATGATGCAAACCACTAAAGACACCTATAGATTCTCGAGATGACGTCAAAAAATATCCACAACACTAAATAATTGAGATGTGTCACCAAAATACATGGACATAGGAATGCAATGCATTCCTGTACACTAACATTGAAAAAATCAAACATGGTGGAATACCAACTATGGATCCCAAAAATCAACACCAAAGCTCCAAAAAATTCAAGATACATATTTATAATCCTTATGAATAATTCACAAATGGACTCCACACATTTTCATGATAAGAGAACTAACCCTCAATTACTACATTATACTAGACCACATCCGGACCAAGGAATGTTACCAATGTACACATCTAGATCAACAAGATTGATATCATACCAACATGTTTGACATTAATGACAACATAGACTCATATTTTCAACATTAAAAAACACAATCAAAAGTGTTACAAGTAGGAGGAATTCAAGCTGTTTTAGGTTTTTGACATAAACTACAAAAGGGAAGACTACTAGGGTGAGAGACATAGGAACTATGGGGGGAAGGGTACCATGAGCCAAATAAAAAAAGGAATGATTAAATGGGTTAAAAATTGATATAGATGAACTATTGATGAATAAATCAAGGGAAGGAAAAGGTAATTTAATAAAATAACTTACATGAGAAACCAATATAATAGGAAATCTGCTACAAACACTTGAGAATACTTGAGAATAACTAATTACTTCAATGGTGAAAACCTCAAAGCATTCAATAAAAAAATAATTCATAATATGATACTTATAAAATAACCACTACCTCCTATATATGATATACTTATACTATAGATACCATCTAGTTCAACTTAACTCCCTATATGAGACTAAATAAGTGACTATATAAATTAATTAAGGTTTATGCTAGTCACAAGTTGGCAAAAAATATTTCCATGGCTCACTATAGTTTAAGGGGATAACATGTATCTCCTATTCACACAAGCATTATCCTCAAATGCTTCTACTTAAAATCTTCATTTTTCCACGTGACAACTTTGGTAAGAAAATTCTTCCACTTAATGGAGTAGCCATTGATTGTCCTACTCCTCAACTTCTTTGAGCAAGTTTAGAAAATTAAATCAAGATCTAATATGAATATTCCCTCTTCATCTAACATGGGTAACACTATCTATACAATATTTTGTTGGCTAGAAACCTTCTTTAAACAAGAGTCATGATAACTAGATGTATCTTAATTTTAGGTTGTAACTTGAGTTTGTATGATGTACTAACCATCTTTTGCCAAATTTGATATGGACAATAACATTTAGGAGATGTTATTTTTTTGTTTTGGTGATATTTTCTTGTATAGTTTCAACTTCAAGAAAAAATAATCTTCTACTCCAAAACTTATTTTGTTGTGGTGTTGGTCAACCAATTGTTTAATTTAGTTTTGGGGATTGATCAAACTTTCCTTGAGACCTAAAAGAACTTGTTATTGATGTTTTATTTGATATTTCATAAACTAAATTCTTGGTGTAGCCTTCAATGTTTATGTGATACATGGAGGATGATAAACATGTAATGTCATAAATAGGGACATTTTTGAAGTAATATGGAGATGTTATACCGCCATTTTTCTTTTGGTAGTTGATCCACTCATTAGGAATATTTATATAATTTACATATATATAGATACTCCTCCAAGTACTTGTTGAATACCTCAATTTTCCCATCTTATAAGGGATATGATGAAGATTTTTAATTTAGTTGAGTACCCAAACAAGACCATAAATATATCCAAAAAATACTATTAAATATAAATCATGATCATTTATCATAACTTTTGAGGTACCAATAATTTTATTATATTTTAAATAAATTATTTTCCCACTACACTTGTAAAATAATGGGATAATGTACAAAAATAGGCATATTTAGTAATTTATCCAGTACTATCATGATGATACTCTTATCTTTAGACTTAGTAAGGTATATGATGAAATAAATGGAGACCAATTCCCAGCTATGATTTAAAATAATTAAATTCTATAAAAGGTCAAGTGTCTTAATTACCTTGCTTTTATTTCTTTGACATGCTAAATATTCTACCATAAATTATTGTCACCTTTAATCCCTCCACAAAAGAAATCATGCTTGATTTACTGATATGTCTTCAAAAATTCTAAATGAACCTTGATTTGAGAACCATGAATCCCCTATAGAAAATATTGCCTGAGGGTGTAATTCTTGCAAAGGTATAATCTCTTTTTATATCATAGTAGACCTTGCTTCCAACAAAAAATATATGCATTGATTGAATCATTTTCATGAATATATGCGTTGATATCATTCTAATATTGCTTCATGAACCAATATAATTATAATATTAAAATGACACAAAATAATACCTCCTGCTTATCATCCTTTCTAGATAGTGCATCAATCACTACATTCTCCTTTCATTTCCTATAAATATTCTCAAAGTCATCCCAACATATTAGTGACTCGTTTTATTGTTCTTTGAAGGAAAAATGTCACTCCAAGAAATAATTTAGGTTATCATGATATTTATTTGTTTTAAATTATTTACCCATTAGATATGGCATCAATTGTTTGACTACATGAAGGATAGGTAGAATTTCATTTTCATGAATATGTTTGCATTAATTATTACCCTTCAAGTAATCATTTAAAAAAATAACAGGCCTATGTTATTGCATAAAAAATACTCCTATATAAATCCTTGAAGTATCGCAGTCCATAACAAAATTGCTGGTGAATGAAGAGTCACTAGAACTAAAGTGGTACACATGGTCTCCTTTAGCATCTCAAATATTGTATTAGTGGCCTCACTCCCATGAAATTATCCATTTTTCAAATTTTTGTGAGGGATGTTCTATTATGTGACTATAATTATTTATGTTTATGTTATAGAATCTATTTATTCTTAAGAAATCCCTCAAGTTCTTGATGGTTTCCCACTCCATCATAGTCTTGATTTTGTTTGGATAATCTTTTATTCTATGAGACATTATTAGTAGAAAAGGAGCAAGTGCAGATGTATTCACGAAAGAACTACCACAGTTCATCGCAAAGAACTTGTAAAGCTTCATACTAAAAAGGCATCATCTAGACTAGGAGTAGAATAGATGGGTCACTTCCCATCAATTAGATATTTGTATAGTAAAATATATATACAATAAAAAATAGGAGAAATAAGATAGGCAAAATAAAGATATAATAAGAGAATTATATATATGATAGAAGATTTAATAAGGAGATATAAGGATGAGATAAATGTATACGACTGATCTTTGATAATATCAATATACTAGAGTTATATATAATATGCTATGTCTTATGGATGTTTTATGCTTTGATATTTTTTCAACTAGTTAAATACTATGTCTAGATTAACTCCTTGCTTATTTTGTATAATTAAGTATGAGGTATAAATACAACACACATAACTTAATTAGGTCTCAATAATCTGGTTTGTGTTCCCCATTTTTCTTACTAACATTGGTACATTATTGGGATCTTGGTTATGTTTTATAAAGGATAGAAATAATATACTCAAATTTTAAAAACATTAAACTAGATAAGAGAATGAGGGAAAATGATGGAACTTTTATGATAACTTGTGGAACTATCTCCTTGTGTGTACCTTGTGAGAGGGAGTTAGAAATTAAGGGGATGGAGCATGGAAAGGGGGGTCTTCGAAAGGAATTATTGAATTGATGTGACCAATATAAAAAATACCTAATAAATACCATGGTGAAAGATAAAGGAGTAATGTAATCACAAATCAAACACACACATGGCCAAAAGAGATAATAAAAAAATTCAAGAGAGATTAGAGAACATATTGAACTAATAAAGAAAGTGAACATGGCAATCTGACCAAATAAAGAGGAAAAAAGACAAAGATTAAATGCTAAGAGGGAAGATATAGATGCCACGAAAGATTGGAAAATGCAGAAAAGACAAGTATTGAGTGTGCCAATAAGAGCGTTATTGAGCACACCAAGGTGGGTGCTCAAAAAATAGAGAAAGGAAAAGAAACTAGAAAGGAAGAATAAAAGACCCTAGAGAAATCAAACTCAAGGTGGGAATAATAAGAAAAAAATTTAACCAATTTGGAGAAGATACCAGACAATTAGAAAATATTTGTAATTTTCTTGTTAGGATATTGTAGTAGCATGAAATCTCCATTCCTACCACAACTCTCCAAAAGTCTAACAATCAAGGTGGGTCTATGAAACATAACAATAGTGTTAGATGTTATATTTATTAAAATGATTAAAACTCTGGAGAAGGTCCTATTCATTCAAGAAGAATATTTGGAGGAATTGGTCAATAGAAGTATAAATGAATTAAGAAAGGAAGAGATAGAAAAGGAGAATAAAATTATGTTTAATTTTGGAGAGGAGTTATGTTGAATAACTAATGAAATGTCATTAATAAATAAGAAGATAAAAAGAAGTAATCGAGAATCATAACCCCTGAAGTAGGATTCATCCCCTGTGTTGTATAAGAGTAGGATAATTTCAATTGAGGAAGCACTACATAAGGAAGATACAAGCAGACAAGAAGAAAAAGAAATAGATTGGGCAAATATTCTTGGAGAATAGTATTTTGAGATTAATTGGCAAGGGATAAGGGAAAAGAGCACAATCACCCTATAGTAAAAAGCATAAAAAATGAGAAAACAAATGGTTCACCACTCTTCAAACCTAAAACAAAGAAGGAGGTAAAAATGGATTCATCCATCAAGCCACTCACATTTGGCAAAGAAACTAGAGGCTATAGAACACATTTTCCTATTGGAATCGCTATGGAAAAGGCAATATGTTGAAGATGAATCTAGATTATGCTATTAGAATTTGTGGGCTCCTTATGTAAAGATACATTAGATTGGCATAAAAAGACCTATTCCAAGGATGAAAAAAAGAGTGGGAAGAAGTAAAAACATACATCTTAGACAAATTTATACTCTAGACATTCCAATAGAAAGTGTAAGTAATAGGAGAGAATTAGTTCAAAAGGAGGATGAGTTAGTTAAATTATATTATAAAATATTCAAGAAAGTATGCCAGAATTTGGAAGAACCCTTTATAGAAATAGAAAAGATTGAATGGTTCATTTTTCGGATTGCAAAAGAATATTAGCGTAGTTTTGCATGAGAGATTTTTTACACTTGCATGGATATTATTAATATGGCCTACCACATTGAGGCCCAATCATAGCACAAAGAAAATAAAGATGGATAGAAAGAGGTCCTTGAGAAATTACATTTAGCGATAGAAAAACTAAGTCTACAACAAGGTATCATGGCTAAAGGATAATCAAAGAAGTCTAAACAAGAAATATGGTGTTCACATTTATCAAGGAAAGGCACCTAAAAAATGAATGATCCAAGGAACAAAGAGAAAAAATAGAGGTTTTTATCCAAGTAGACTTCAAATATGCATTAGCCAAATTAAACTCGCTATATTGACGGACTTTTGGTGAATGGGATAGTCACCCCTAAAAAAATTCTATTACTAATCAATTATGCCTCCAAAAAGATGAGGACTCTTTGGAACCTAGATGTTCATTACATCATGAATATGAGAGGGAATAGACCATAACATGGCTTATGCCAAAGGTTTTGAAGAGAACTGTTTATATGCTAATTATGGATGATATAGGCAACCTCCATGGAGAAATGAAAGGAATACCTATGTATTGCAAAATAATCCTTCGTAGAACAATCTAGAGGATAGTAGGTAGTCAAATTAGAGGAGGAAGATGATGTAGAAGGAATAACTACAAGAAAAATGGTGCAACTTGCTACAATTATGGGAAAATAGGTAATTTCGTAACTTAATATTGGTAAAAGAAGAAAAAAAAATGTACATTTTGTGGAGATGATACACATGATTTATTCAAATTTGAGAGGGCATAATGATATATTCATAACACCCCACCAAATTCAAGGAGTGATGACTTACAAAGAAATAGAGGAGAAAGAGTCATAAGGAGAGCCTCACCATAGGGTGTAAAAGGATGCCAACACATAGATAATAGGTCATTTGATACTTCAAATAAAGAATATATCAAAGAAGAGTAGGATTTGCAAACCTCAACGAAGAAGAAGTCAAGCAATAAGCAGAACAAAGAAATAATCAAAACATGACAAGGAAATGATACCAGAATAAACAAAAAGATTATTAAATTAGTGAAGAGTCTCGATTAGATGAGGAATAATATTATTAATTTTGACCTAATAAACAATAACATGATAGAATCACTAAGAATTCTTAACAACATATCCTACAACAACATAGTAAATATGTAGCTTGTTCTTTTTGAATAATGAGTTCTAATGTTAAAAATGTTTGCCTCCTTGGACCAACATAAATACTTTTTGGTCAAATTAAAATAATTGAGAAAAAAAAAATAACAAGTTCATAAAATAAAAACTAGAAAAATGGATCTATACTAATTATCGCACATATTAATAACGTTAAAGTAAAACAGGTTATGGTAGATTTAGGTGTGGATCTCAATATCACTTTGGAAACAAATTGGGAAAGATTAAGCCTTCCCAAGCTAGTCAAAACTCCAATTAACATAATCTTGGTAGATGGGTCATGTATGGAGACATTAGGAACATGTAGGAATACAAAGGTAAACATTTCCGGCCTTAAGTAATTAACAAATTTTGAGGTAGTAGAGATGAAGGAACTATTCAATACTTTTGGGGCCTTGCTAGGCCTAAAATGGTTGTCAATTCCAATAGAATTGTGGATTCAAGGAAGGAGGAGATATATTTTGTAGATAAATATAGAGTAGTCCAAATTATCCTAGGAGAAGGAGAAGATAGGACATATGTAGAATAAGTTACTAAAGATGGAAGTGGAAAAGATAACTATGGATTAATGTATTCAATTGTCAAGTTACCCATCATAGTAAAATAAGAAGAGGAATAGCCATTGAAGAGATAGCCCCTACTACCACTCCACACAAAAAAAAAATTGTGGAGATTCGAACAAAATAATCACGGTCTAAGAAAATTCTTAATAAGATAATATTGGAAGAGCCAAAAATTGACCAAGAATATACAAAAAGATATTAGGGAATCCACTACTATAGCCTACCAAAAACTTCACGAGAAAGAATCAAAAAATACAAAGGCCACTTCTTTTGAATAAAAATGTTAGGAACATGAGACCTCTTCTCTTCTATTGCAATTAGATTCCCCCTCTTCCTCTATAGCCTCACAAATGCAATCCGTCAAGGATTTTTTGGCTAAATAAAAGAAAACTCAACCAATTACCTTATTGTAGTTTTTGTAACTCACATTGGTGGGATCCCAACTGCACTTATTGGAAAGGGAAACTATCCTAACCTAGAGAATAACCAACAACAAGAACTTCAAATGAATCCATTAATTTGTACTCCAAAGTAGCTACCTTTCTTTAGAAAGGTGCCATGTTTGACATGATCATAGACCACTAGGTGTAGATGAAGCATGGATAATAATACCATGAGATGATGCACCACTTCTTGGAAGAAATGAACAAATTCACCTATTTCCTCAAACAAAACATATATACTACTATTCAAAAGTGGATCAATGAATTTTGGTTGCTTCTGCTCAACTACACATGCATGCTTGACTCCATGTTCATATGTGTCCTCATGCTCAAGTTTAAGTGTGAATTCTGACATCTTGTTAGCTTCCAACCAATCTAGATGTCTTATATTACATCCCCTTGATAGGACAAACTTTGAGCTCTTCTCACATGATGTGCCTTTATCAACCGATTCCTCAACCACAACCTCATGCTGAGTGGAATGACTTCCCTCATGTGATCCAAGTGAAAACATGGCTGCATAGCTTGCTTTATCATGATGTTCGCAAACTTTAGATTTGAGAGATATTGAGTTGACACCGAGATTTGAGCAAAACTCCTCTATTATGCTTATGAAAAGGTTTGCATCAATTTCCTCGTTATCTTCAAAATGCACAATATGTCCAAGTTCATGACCTTGAAATATATATCCATTCTTCTCATTTTGTTCAACTTGAATGGTATCTTTATGCATGTCCATCACTTCACATATCAAGACACAATTATCCTCCTTTACCAACATCTTGACAAAGTGTCTTTCATCACTTGGAGATTTTTTCCCCATGGTATCTTGCTCAATAGCTCCTTGATAATGCACTGACCAATTATGAGAGTCACCAACTATGTCCACTTCCTCCTCCTGGAAGAGATTAGAAAGATCACTTTGTTAAGGTTCAAAGTTCCCCATTGTTGTATTTGATGGTGATGCTTCTAGTGCATGCCTTTCTGGTGGTGAAGGAAGCTTGTTTTGATTTCCTACATCATAATCATAGATAACATTTAGGTATGACCTCCTTAGAATGTCTTTGTATGGGGAAGAGAATATACCTTGAGATACTTTCTTCTTGAGGGAAAGCAACTCATTAGCCAACCTCTGCACCATGGGATCTGTTCTCTTGGTAGATGATAATTCCAAAGAAAAAATTTCTCTACACCCATTTGGCTCTATCTTTATCTTACCTGCAAGGATAAGATCATCTTCAATGTCAATTGCTAAGGTTTGTGCAATTGCAAGGTCTCTCGAAACTATTCTTATCAACAAGAAACTCACCTTGGTCAATTGAGCATTGATGACGAAGCACTTTAAATTTTTAGCAGTGGGTTGAGCCACCCTTGGAATTTTGTTAGACAACTTGTTAAATTCAACCACAAACTCTCGCATGGGCTCTCATGGCTCTTTTATCATTTGAGTCAACTATGCTAACAATGCATGAACATATTTTATAGCCTTGTACCTCTCTTCAAACTTTGTTCTAAGTGTTTTCAAATCGGTGATGGTTTGTGGTGTAAGATGGTAGAACCAGTCAGCAACAGAACCTTGGAGTGTTTCATTGAACAATCTCATTGAAACATCTTCATGTTCAACCCTGAGAACATCGCATGCAATGTAAAAATCAGTACGATGTTTATCTAGAAGTTGTTTGCAATCCCTGTAGAACTTGTGAATATTCTTCCACAAGCCATCGGTAAGAGCATGTAGAGATGTAGTCAGATTCAATGGACCAAAAGCATTCCCCCAAGGACCTTGGGCAACCATTTTATATCTCATTCATGAAAGCTTGACAAATTATAAGAAAATAAATTACAAAGAATAGGATACTAGTATACTTCAACCAAAATCATGAGGCCTTTGGATGCGTATCGTATTTCCCCAGCAGAGTTGTCAATAACTGTTGTTTGAAAATTTTGTAAATTGGGGAAGTTCACAAAACTGTGATTTCAACAATAGTATGTGAGATTGAATATCTCCTAATTATAAGGGAAGTCTCACCCTTTTCTTACTACTCTTCTTTACTTAGAACTAAATTATAACTATGAATTCTAATCTAAACTTGGGCGGTACAACATCTTATTCTCTATTTTAGAACATATGTTATTCTTTTCTCTTTTTTTTTTCATAAAATAAATTACAATTTTGAGCAATAATGGTTAATACAACTTTGAAGTCACTCTAGAATAACATAAAGTATGCTAATGAACAATACAAATAACAAGAAGTAAAATTCCCATGAAAGCACAAAGTCTTATGTTGCTTTCCTAGGATGAGAAAATAGTACTTAAGCACAAAGTCTTCTAAATATTATAGTCCTATCAACCTTTGATAAATAACTTTTGTAACCCAACGTATTTTCTCAAGATACAAGACAAATCTCAAAGTCAATTCATATCTAATTACAATTTTAACAATCTTTCCTTGAAATAACAAGATGGAGCTCAAGTCTTCAAACAACTATCTCTCGTACTAATTATATTTCACAGATGTTGAAATGTAACACAAAGTTTACAAGATAAAATTTGTTCCACTCTTTAGTAATACTTTTCCAAATGCTTTTACTAGATCAAAATAATATTTTATAACAAGAATGATGTAAGAACACTCTCACCATAAAACATAATGTATTCAACACAAAGTCTGAATACCAAAGATGTCTTCTTATTGATCAATTTTTCAAAATAACAATATGAACTCAAAGTCTCACTTTGCTCTTCACTTCGGTAGAGTTTCGTTGCATAAGATCAAAGATGGATAGATAGATAAAATTTACAACGAGCACCCTCATATATATAGGAGAGGAGATGTGACAAAAAAAATAGGAAAAGTTCAACTAACTATTACTTTTTCAAAAATAAAGTCCTATTTGACTTGGGACTTGTGCAGATTATAGATGAAAAAGTGTATATACAAAATGACACCTAAATTGTCAATTGGAATTACAAAATTCCTCTAAACTAGATATGCATACAAATGACTAAGTGTCTAGAGCCTCGTCTTGTTTCCAACATTCTTAACCAATGGAGTCTTCATGTTCTTGCTCGGTAGCCCGTACTTTGAAATTCTTAGGTCCTAGTATATGGAATTTGATGTCTAAAATGGAGTTGTGGGAATGGATTTTGAATAATTCCCAAAGTTAAACAAAAAAGACCAGAGGTGTGAATCAAGTTTACAAATCCGGTTTATACCTAACATAAGTGTGGTTCAAGAAGTGAATTTTGGATTTATAAGTTTGATTTGCATTTGGGAATAGATTATAAAACACATTGGTGTAAATCAAGTTTACAAACTTGATTTACACTTTGGAAAGTTCATACAAAAAATTGGTGTTGATTGGGTTTGTAAGCCCAATTTACACCATAACAAAGTGAAATGATTCTAGTTTTGGTGCATGTCGGGGTCATAACCCCAATATACACCATGAATGAGGGGCTTGGTGTAGATAAGGGTTTCTGGCCCTGATATGCACTGTGAAGGGGGGACTTGGTGTAGATCGTGGTTACGACCTGATATACACTATTTTCCTTATGTATTGACATTGGTGTAAGGCAGGGTTACAACCCCAACTTACACCCAAAGGGAAGGGCTTGGTGTAAGTTGGGATTGTAACCCTGCCTTGCATAAGTAACAGGTGTGACTTAGGACCTAGGTGTAGTTCGGGTTTATAAACTCGACCTATACCTAACATGAGCTTGCATATGGCTATGAAGTGGTGTGAATCAGGGTTACAAACTTTATTTGCACCTGACTATAAAATTTTGAAGGGAAATGTAATTTGGGTTCGTAACCTCGATTCACACTTGTGCGCACAAAAGAGGTGTAATTCAGGTTTGTGAACCCAATTTACACTAAAACACAAAAACTAACTAAAAAGACCCAAAAAAGGACTAGAACCTTAAAATAAAGAATTGAGGGTCCTAAATCATACATGAGGGGGAATAAAGACTACCTCAAAAGGCATGCTTAGAGCACATGGACTACAAATTGGAAAAAATTTGTAGGGGTTATCCTATTTTTGTGACATAGTCGAAAATGAGGGCAACATCATATACACCCTTTGGTGGGTCCTACTGTGAGATGGCCTACCCCCTGGTTTCTTGTTTTGGTCCTCTTTATAGAAGGACCGGGGTGCTCCAAAACACCTTGATCCCTCTCAAAGGGGCCCCAACTTGAAATGGGATAGGTGCTATATCTCTTTGACAAAATTTGTGGCTAGATTTATTGTATTTATCCCCTTCTTTCAATGTATGGTTAATTTGGCTAGTTAGTGGTTTTATTATTTGAAACCCTAATTCCAAATTTACACCATTACATGTTGGTGAATCCAATTCCTTGCATGCTTATTTATGATTTGTGATCTTAGATATGATTTTTAGGTATTTGAAAAATAATTTTTTCTCTCATAGATCATAAGTACATAAATTTAGTGGTTAATTTCATAAAAATCTTAATTTATTTTGCTAATTTTGGCTTGTGGGTTGCATAATTTTTCACTTATATTTTCATATATGATTTTAGGTACTCGTAATGGAAATTACTAAATCTGATTTTTTTTCTATTTCACATATGATTACATTTCTTTTTAGTTACATTTATCATAATCATGTGTTGGATAATGACTTCTTTTATTTTACATTGCTTCTTTTCATTCATAGTACTTTTGCATATTGCATTTTTAGGGTTTTCAAGATTTTTCCTACTTGCAAACCATATCTCAAAGCGTTTATCCATGTTATATGTTGTTTTATGATGAACTTTTTAAGTACATGTTGTATTGGTGGGAAAATTAGGTTTAGGGTTAAATTAAGATAATAAAAGCACTAACAAGCCTAATCTACCAATACATTAAGGAGGAGAGGAATCTAATAGATCTAGCCTTGATAGACCAAGATTCTAATCACATTCTAGGTTCTTTTGATAGGGCTCAATCCTCCTTGAATTAAATTGAATTGAATTGTTAAAAATGAGGGTAAAATAGGTGATTATTGAAGTGATTTGGCAAAAATAGTGATCTATAGATGTCATACGGAGACACCGATCTAATCTAGGCAAAATAAGGTGTAACGGATTTGTTCCCAGAAGTTTGACTCGATTTTTCTGGACTAGGTAGTATCAATTCGTCATGTTCCTCCAAATTTCTCGCCTTTGAAAGTTGAACGTATTCATCTCTATGAATTATGTTGATCCTCCCGAATGTACCTTTGTACTTGTTTCCTACACACACAAAAGAAGGGGGAAATTATTGGGAATAGGGGTTTGCCTAAGTCAAACCCCATTTTAGGAATTAACCTTGAATGAAATAATGTAAATACTGAAATAAATGCTAAATAGATATACCTCAGATCTACAATTGTTGATGATGATGCTTTTCTCTTTGAATGAAATCCCAAGAGTTGTATGAGATGGCATGAAAAACAGAAAAGCCTAATTACACACACACAATCTTGCAAAAGATTGATGCAATTTTGCTCCACAATGGTTGAAGGATGAATATGCAGCTTTAAAGATCTATGAAAATGCTTGATAATGAATGCTTCATAGATGAACGAATATTAGATTGTTTGTAGATAGAGAGTTAGATTTAAAATGAATTGATTAATGTCTTTTTATAGGGGCTTCTAGGTAAATTACCGATTAGGTGAACCGCCAACGGTCCTATAAGGCTACAAGAATCAAATCTTACCGATGAGATATAGCCCCTGCCCCATTTCAAAATGGGGTTAGACTAAGTGGGAACATGATATTTTGGGTTGCCATAGTCCAAACCAACATGTTCCATGCGTTGGTCCCACTACAATTAGGACCAAAATAATGCTAAAATGGGTGTGCATCCCATGGTAGGACACACAAAAGGCTGTTTGTGGCCTTAAAGTTGGAGAATAGGCATAAACAGACCTAGAAAGGGGATGAGGATAGGACATACTAAAGAAGGGGCACAAACATGAGGTGTAAATTGGCTCAGTGATAATTTATGATGCTACATTTAGCCCTCACTTTAACAGGAGTACGAGTGATAGGGAAGTGCTCACAAGGCTAATTTGCTCAAAAGGATCAATTTGTTACCAAAGACTTATAGATTATGTTGTGTATGATTACTCAATCTGTCTAATTGTCATGATGCCAAGTACTCCAAGGTTTTCTTGCCTAGCAAACTCCCTTACCGGTGATGATTCTCACCATGTTCAGATCTACTCAAAAATGCTTATTCCTTCCAACTACACTTTCTCATGCTTGGCTCTTGGGGCCTTCAACCTTAGGTTCCAATGTGTACTAGGGGTCTTCCACATGGAAATGTAGGGGCAGTAAGGTAATGTTCACCTTTGAATGCTCATCATCTTGTTTGAGGTCTATAACCCTTAACTTGCTCAAATTCGCTAACAAGGCTCAACTACCCCCAAATGAGGATGCACATGGTCTAGGAGTCCTAAGGAACACTTGTTGGATTTCTTGGAATGTTTTCATGATGTTTCATAAGCCCCAAGTTTCATTTTTCAATCCGGTTCATGCAATTTGCAAAAACTGTCAATGTTGTGTGTTATGCAACAGGGCTATTAGCCCGTGGAGGCCTAATTGGACTTGTTTTGCTCCTTCCAGTCAATGATGGACATTGTAACCATAAATAATGTTTGGGATGATGTTTTAGAGGTTCATACTCAAATATTTTTTAAGGTTTAGCCCCTTGTTAGTGCAGGTTTAAGACTGTCCACCTTTTGTGGCTCATTTGGAGGGTTTGGTAGGGTTTTGGGCAAGTCATGTTCGACAGTCACTCTAACTCCACTCTTCAAGCCTCCACAAGGGTTTGGGACCTCTGCCACATCTTTAAGAATCTTCCCCTTTCTTTTTCCTGCAAGTAAATTGTCAAACACTTGGCAAACAAGAGGGAAAACAATGAATTGCCTCTGTCACGGTCTTTTACTGCCTTTTACTAGTCAGCAACATTTGTTCTCTGGCACCTGCAAGTATGAAGACTTTGGGCATGGACAAGTACCTCAATTAGGTCTTAAAACATATAACACTCTTCCTATTACACTTCCTTCAAGATACAAGGCATGGATAACGCTTTTAGAAGCATCCCAATGAACATTTTACAAATTACCATTCACAAAACAGTGAGCACATTGTTTGTTTACAAAAATAGGAAAGTTTGACAAACAAGCTTGATCCAACATTCCAAGGTGATGATAAACACTCTAGACCATACTTCCATATCATTGCCTCATTGATTAGTTCATTCCAAATTGCTTTTGGATGACAATCTTGAGTTTGCACCATGAACTAGCCTAGTTGCTCCAACTTGCCTAGTTCACACTCAAATGCATCTTCAAACCACTTTTCTGGCACAAAAAGAAAGGAATGTACATTATATACACATGTACAACTTGGAATAATCCATTGGAGGGATCCCAGACCTGGATCAACCAAGTTGACACATTTTACAACTCCAAACCCCTAGCAGGGCAGCAGGTACACAGTTTACAAATATTTTTGTATAAACACCTTGCAAATGAAAAACCAATGGAAAAATTACATGAGAAGCCTTGTTACATCAACATCTCAACTTCCAAGAATGTACAATATGGATTTGTATAGCTACAGTACGGACTGCCCTTCAAAAGGAAAATAAAATAGTTATAAAAGCCAAAAAACTTGATTTCTATTAAGTTTCACTTGTAAGAATAATCACCAACCATTTCCAAGGAAAAGGGAGGCCTTATATATTTTCTCCAGTTGGTTTCCATGCCCTTCTATGGATAAGAGGCTTCAATAGCTACATTTTTCAAGAAAATGACAATTTTGACAACTTTCTTAAGCCAAATGACAACTTTTCTTGCTCACAAAAGCATTTTTGACAACCTAGCCTTATCAACTTGCATAAAAAACTTAGAAATGCTTAGAAACACTAAAAAAACATGTTTCAATTCTCTTAAAGACATTAGGAGACCTTTTTGGCATTTTTTCACATTTTTGCCAAAAATTGTCAACTCAAGGCCTAAAAGGCAAAACTTGATCTCTAGAGCCCAAAATGAGATCAAAACCACTAAACATGACCCAAAATGACCTAAAACAAAAAATTCAACCTAACACAAGACTTTACAAACATAAAAGCATTAAATACCAAAAAAATGGGAGTTTGACTCAACTAGGTGCTCCTGCACCATACTCCCCCAAAAACAAAGAAGTCATGTGACTCCTTGAGGCAGCAAAGAAGAAGGAATGCCAACTTGTTGAAAGTCAGCTTTAGTATCCAAGTGGTCTCTAAGAGAGGCTAATCATTCCACTTGATGATATGCTCCATGTAGGTGTGATTCCTTGTCTTTTTGAGAACTCTAGAGTCTAGAACCTATTCAGCATGGGGAAAAGAAAGAGAAGGGAGAGATAGATCAGAAAGGGATTGAGAAACATTTGAAACTCTTTGAATCTCCTCAAGTGGCTATCCTTTGAAAGCAATCAGATCTGTAACATTAAAAATGGGGGACAAAGAAACATTAGTAGGCAAATCAACTTTATAAGCATTAGACCCATACTTAGCCAAGATCTTGCAAGGGCCTATCCTCCTCATTTGAAGCTTTCTTGGAACTCCCTTTTGTAGCCTTGCCTTATTCAAATGAACCATCACATAATCGCCTATGGAAAACTGAACATCTATCTTTGTAGCATCCATTCTTGCCTTGACTTTTTGAGAGGTGTCTTGGAGAGCTTGTCTCACTTGTTCATGAACCTCCTTCATGGAGTGAGCCATGTCATTTGTTGTCCCACTCTTATGCTGCAAGTTAGTGATATCCCTCAACTCCATTATACCCCTTGGATGCATACCATAAACAACTTCAAATAGACTTTTACCTGTAGACCGGTTAACACTATTATTGTAGGCATATTGTGCTTGATGAATGAGTTGATCCCAACTCTGCCCATAGTCCTTTGTCAAGCACCTAAGCATGTTTCCAAGAGACCTATTCACAACTTTGGTTTGGCCATCAGTTTGTGGATGATAAGATGAACCAAAAGAGAGATTAGTAACCAATCTCTTCCACAATATTTTCCAGAAATGACCAAGAAACTTAACATCCCTATCTGAAACAATGCTAGTAGGCAAGCCATGAATTCTAACAACTTCTTTGAAAAACAAATAGGCAATATGACTTGCATCATGTTTTGTTTTACAAGGAATGAAGTGAGCCATCTTGTTGAATCTATCAACTACTACAAATATGCTATCAAATCATGATTGAGTTCTAGGTAACCCTACTACAAAATCCATGCTAACGCAATCCCAAGGCCTATGTGGAATGGGAAGAGGCTGATATAAACCAACATTAGAGGAATTACCTTTTGCTTTTTGGCATACCAAGCACTGATCAACATACTTCCTGATGTCTCTCTGCATCTTAGGCCAATAATAGAATCTTTGAACCGGCTCTAAGGTCTTATTGAGACCGAAATGTCACTTAAGAACCCATTGTGCTTCTCTTGAATGAGGTTCTCTCTCATAGAACCCTATGGAACACACAACTGTCCACCCCTAAATAACAAACCATCCTATAAAGTGAAATCAACATATGCACCATGGAAGTTATTCTCAAAATCTTTACAAACTTTATAAGGTTCAGCAAAATCATTATCAGTAGGATACATGTCTTTGAAACTATCAATACCAGCTTTGAACTTGAATCTCATGAATAGTTAACAACCTTCTACTCAAAGCATCTACTGCTTTATTCAACTGACCCTTCTTATGCTTAAGAGTAAAAGTGTAAGCTTGTAAGTATTCTACCCATTTAACATGCCTATGATTCAGTTTATCCTGTGAGTTCAAGAAACTGAGTGCCTGATTATCTGTGTATACAACAAACTCTTTAGGAAGAAGATAGTGTCTCCATTTCCTAAGTTCTTGTACTAATGCATAAAGTTTTAAATCATAGGATGAGTAAATTTTCTTTGCATCATTCAATTTCTCACTAAAGAATGCAACTGGTCTATTTTATTGACTTAAGACAACTCCTACTGCAATATTACTAGCATCACATTCAATAGTAAAAAGCTTATCAAAACTAGGTAAAATGAGCACTGGTTGAGTAGCTACTTTAGTTTTCAGTAATTCAAACTCCTTATTTGCTACACTTGTCCATTGAAACTTTACCTTTACACCCCCTTTGATGGTGTCCAACATTGGAGCACAAATCTCACTGAATCCCTTGATGAATTTCCTATAAAACTGAGCCAAACCATGGAAGCTTCTGACATCACTGGTTGTCTTAGGAGTTGGCCAACTGGTTATTGCTACAACTTTTGAGTGATCCATTTTCAGATTGCCTCTTGATACAACAAAACCAAGATAGACCAATTCTTGCTTCTTAAAATCACATTTCTCAAGATTAATGGTTAGTTGTTCATCCGATAACTGTTTCAAAACATTAGCTAATTGTTGTAAGTGCTCTTCCTTAGTCTCACTGAAAATAATAATATCATCTAAATACACTACAACAAATTTGCCAATGAAATCATGTAAAACTTCATTCATGAGCCTCATGAATGTGTTGGGAGCATTAGAGAGTCCAAAAGGCATGACTAGCCACTCATAGAGTCCCTCATTTGTTTTGAAAGTTGTCATCCACTCATCCCCCTCTTTGATTCTTATCTGATGGTAGCCACTCTTCAAATCAATCTTACTGAAATACTGTGCACCCCCCAAACAATCCATCAAATCCTCTATCCTGGGTATGGGAAATCTGTATCTGATTGTGATTTTATTTATGGCCCTGGAATCTGTACAAAGCCTCCATGTTCCACCCTTCTTAGGTGCCAACATTGTAGGTACTGCACAAGGACTAATGCTTTTCCTAATCAGCCCTTGGTTTAAGAGTTCTTGTATTTGTCTTGCTACCTCTTTGTTTTGGTCAGGGGTCATCTTGTAGGCTACCTTATTGGGCAAAGAGGCTCTAGGAATGAAGTCAATTTGATGGCTAATGGCTCTAGGAGGTGGTAAGGCTGCAGGTGTACCATCACTAATTATTTATTTGAAGTCATCAAGGATTTGTTGCACTTCATATGGTATCTCAACTTTCTTTTCTACCTTTTCTTCCTTAGGCTTCACTATGAGTGCAATTCCTACTCCTTCACCTTCTTCTAGTGTTTTTATGAACTCTTTCTCATTCACTAACAAGACGTTGGGCACCTTATTGCTGCTCTCTCCTTCTTTAATGAAGGATTGAATCTGATAGCTTACTCCATCTTTCTGAAAAGAAAGGGAGTTTCTTTCCCCATCATGCTGTGCTTTTTGGTCAAACTGCCATGGTCTACCCAACAACAGGTGGCAGGCATCCATAGGAAGGATGTCACATAGGATCCTATCTACATATCCCCCAATGTGGAAATCTACCCAGGCTTTCTCATTTACCAACACATGTTGTCCCTTATTCAACCAGGTGACTTTATATGGCTCCTTGTGTTGTATCCTAGGTAGTTTCAATTTGCTTACTACTTCTTCTGATATGATGTTATCTGTGGATCCTGAATCTATGATCACCTTACACACCTTTCCCATGATTTTACACCTAATCCTAAACAATGCTTCTCTGTGAGGCCTCTGTACTATGTGGCTTCTTCATCAACACTCTCTTGATCATCAAACTCTCACCATCTTCTGAAGTTTTGGTACTACATCCATCTTCTTGAACATAATTTACCCTCTTTTCACCTCCATAGGATGAACTAGGCTTCTTTGGGCATCTATAGGCAGGGTGGCCCAATTTTTGGCAATTATAGCATTTCATGGTTGAGAAGTAGGACCCTCTCCCTGGTCCATTAGATCTACCCCTACTCGGGTTGCTTGATCCCCTACCCCTATAGTTGGGTTTGCTCTGAGAATCCCCACTTTGCTCAATAAGCTTAGACTCTCCCTAGGACCGTTGATCTATGTTTCTTCCCCCAAAACTGCCTCTATGGCCTCTACCATCTCTTCCCCTACCTCTTCCTCTATTGTTTTGTTCTTGCTTTCTCCTACCTTTCTCTTCCACCTTAAGTGCCAATTGATAGCACGTGTACAATTTGTGGGCACAACAAGCTCATCTCTTCCTAGATGTTCCATCTTAACCCATTCAAGTACCTTACCACCTCGATACTCTCATCCTCTACTACTCTGGATCTCATGCATAGTTTATGAAACTCTTTAGTGTAGCTACTGACATCTAGGTCTTTTTGTCTCAAGTTTTGTCTTTTCTTGTGAAGTTGTATCTCATAGTCTTCAGGAAGGTAGGTCTCTTTGATTTTGGCTACCATTGCTTTCCAGGTGGCTATTGGTTGCTTACCCACTTTCACACTTTCCTCTTGGATGAACTTCCACCAATTTGAGGCTACCACTCTTAGCCTTGATTTTTCCACCTTGACCTTTTGTGCTTCAGTCACTCCATCACACTCAAAATGGTTTTCTAACCCTTCAATCAACTCTATTAGAGCATCTGGACCCATCTTCCCACTGAAAAGAGCCACTCCTTCTAAGGTCTTACCACTCATAGCTCTCAAGGCTTTCAATAATGCTTCTTGCTCAATGACAGGGTCGGGCATGGGGACTTCATCCTCTATTGCCATCATTTTACCCTGATCTCCAACCTTATCATGGACTTATTCAGTTTTGACTTTTACTTCAGCTAGTTTCATTGCTAGTTGATCTAATCTCTCTCTGAGTGCCCTATTTTCCTCTTCTTGGTCCTCAACCTTCTTAGCCAATTCTGCATTGGTCACCATATTTGCCTAATGTGTCTTTCTCTTGAATCTTTTGTTGGCTCTGATACCACTATGTTAGGGAGCTTGATAGGGAAGTGCTCACAAGGCTAATTTGCTCAAAAGGATCAATTTGTTACCAAAGACTTATAGATTATGTTGTGTATGATTACTCAATCTATCTGATTGTCATGATGCCAAGTACTCCAAGGTTTTCTTGCCTAGCAAACTCCCTTATTGGTGATGACTCTCAACATGCTCAGATCTACTAAAAAATGCTTATTCCTTCCAACTACACTTTCTCATGCTTGGCTCTTGAGACCTTCAACCTTAGGTTCCAGTGTGTACTAGGGGTCTTCCACATGGAAATGTAGGGGCAGTAATGTAATGTTCACCTTTCAATGCTCATCATCTTGTTTGAGGTCTATAACCCTTAACTTGCTCAAATTTGCTAACAAGGCTCAACTACCCCCAAACGAGGTTGCACATAGTCTAGGAGTCCCAAGGAACACTTGTTGGACTTCTTGGAATTTTTCTATCATGTTTCGTAAGCCCCAAGTTTCATTTTTCAATCGGGTTCATGCAATTTGCAAAAACTGTCAATGTTGTGTGTTATGCAATGGGGCTACTAGCCCGTGGAGGCCTAATTGGCCTTGTTTTGCTCCTTCCAGTCAACGATGGACATTTTAACCACAAAGCATATTTGGGATGATGTTTTAGAGGTGCGTACTCAAATATTTTTAAGGTTTAGCCCCCTGTTAGTGCAGGTTTAAGACTGTCCACCTTTTTTGGCTCATTTGGAGGGTTTGGTAGGGTTTTGGGCAAGTGATGTTGGACAGACACTCTAACTCCACTCTTCAAGCCTACACAAGGGTTTGGAACCTCTACCACATATTTAAGAACCTTCCCCTTTCTTTTTCCTGCAAGTGAATTGTCAAACACTTGGCAAGCAAGAGGGAAAACAGTGAATTGCCTCTGTCACAGTCTTTTTCTGCCTTTTACCAGTTAGCAACATTTGTTCTCTGGCACCTGAAAGTATGAAGACTTTGGGCATGGAAAATTACCTCAATGAGGTCTTAAAACATATAACACTCTTCCTATTACACTTCCTTCAAGATACAAGGCATGGATAATGCTTTTAGAAGCATCCCAATGAGCATTTTACAAATTACCATTCACAAAACAGTGAGCACATTGTTTGTTTACAAAAATAGGAAAGTTTGACAAACAAGCTTGATACAACAAGCCAAGGTGATGATCAACACTCTGGACCATACTTCCATATCACTGCCTCATTGATTAGTTCATTCCAAATTGCTTTTGGATGACAATCTTGAGTTTGCACCATGAATCTAGAAACAAGGATATCGACCTTCAACACGAAGGAGATATCCTTTTAGGCAAGAATATTCATAAATCCAATCTAAAGAGACAACACTCTTACAAGCAAGGATAAGATAGTTGAAAAAGAGATATCTTGCAACAAGTGTAAAGGGAATCCTTGGAGGAGAAGAGATCTTTTCTCAAAGACATCTACCCCTGAGAGGGGTTTCTTCAAAAAATATAACATCTTCTACCAAAAGAAGGGAAGGAGAACAAAAATTCCTACCTTCCTCCTATTTCTAGGTAAATTGATCCTTGCTGAAGGACGACACACTTTTGACCCAAGTTGAAGGGTTTGTTTATGCTAGACATACATTTCCAATTGAAGAAGAGGTTGTAGTCAAGGATACACACCTCTTACATGAGATATAATCCTTGAGAAAACAAAAACTTCACACAAGGAAAGTCATCAAATCATAAGCAAACACCACTCAACATTGGAAAAGTGCATCCTTAGAAAGGATAAGAAAGATCAATGCCCCCAAGCATAGGGACAATGAGAAGAATTACACCACCTCTAAGGAGAGATTATACATAAGAAATTGTACTATTCCAATAAAATAAAGGTCCTAAACAAGGAACACACATGTAATCACATGAAGGAATATTCAATTCAAGAAAAGTCATCAAGATATGTAAAAATGCAACTCTAAAAGAAGAGGTAATCTTTAAAAAAAAGGAAAAACTAAGATGAAAAATCACACACCTCCCTAAGGAGAGATTATTCACAAGAGACATACTGTTTCATGTGAGAAAGGACATCAAGGTATGAAAAAATGCAATCCCTAAAGGAAATAGTGAAACCTTAGATAAAGAGGAGAGATAGGATAATATTCTTGCCCCCCAAGCATAGAAGAAAGAATGAATTATGTTGCTAGCCTAAGATGATTGATATTGAAAAAGAATCACCTCTTATGACAAAAATCCCCAATGACTTTAACTATGAGTGTCATAGGCGAGGAGAAACATGGAGGGTGAATGGAGTGCTAAGGCACTACCTCTTCATCAAGAAAGAGTGCAAGATTGGTTGCAAGAGCTATGGGAGTTCTATTATATTGGTCTTGAACAAATGTTTTAAATTATTTACAATTTCGAAGAGAATGAGAATAAATATGATGAAAAATACAATGTTCATCACCTTCCTTGCGCTTATAATTGTGATTGATTTTAATGAAAGGAAAGACAACATTCTTATCATACTGTAATCTCCAAAATATTCTAGTGGCTAATTTATAAGAGTAGATCTTGTCTCTTGAGATGTAGGACAAGGGTTGGTAGAATAAGATGGATTATTTTCCATGATTTTAACTATGTAATTATCAATGAGTCTTTGAATTCCATTTTGAAAATTGGGACAATCATTGGTATCGTGATCATTAGATTGATGATGTGAGAAAAAAGGAGTGTTTAAGAAAGAAGCACCCTTAGATTGACAATAAGTTCTATGTATTGCAAGATACTCCTTACAATTTTGAATCCTAAGGATATCATCCTTAGGTGAATTATGAGGATGTCCTAGACCTTCAGTACAAGTTTGTGTAGGAGGGTTTATAGGGACCTTAGTTCCTTGTCCAATTTTTTGAAGTGCTTATCCTCTATAACCTTGTTTTGATATTATATATTATAGCCACCCTTATAAGAGATTTTTAATTGAGAAGAAGGAGTATTATAATGAATTTATTTAAAATTTGTAGTGTAATTATATCTAGAAAGAAAAAAGGGAGAAGTAAATTTAGAAGGAATATCCTTCATAGGAAATTTCTCCTTTCTATCATCATGCATATCCTCTTTGATAGGTTGTCAAGGAAGATCCTTATCATCTAAGGCCTCATCTTTACTTAATGCATGTGGGGAGATAGATCATGAATAAAAGTATAACATCATATTATCTACACATGTTTTGATGGTTAAGATAAACTCTAGGAGAATAAGGGGGATCCAGAGAGATTGAAACACCAATATTTTGACCTTGCCCCCTTGTGACAGGGTATGTGTATGAGAAGAATATGGTACCATGTTTCTCTTCAATTATTTTTCTCCATTAGAAAGATCATTGATAGGAGTATGAGATTTGTATTCATTCACATGAGATACCCTAGGGGAGGTACAAGTCTTAAGTTTTTTATTAGCATCTATAGGATTATGAATGCCTAAGATCATATTTGAAAACAAAAATGACAAATTATGCAACCCACAATCAAAATTAACCAAAATAAATTAGGGTTTTATTAATTTAACCTCTAAATTTATGTAATTTGATTAAAAATATAATCTATAGTGAAAACTTGAAAGTTAAAATTCTTACAAATAAGATCTAAGAGCACAAACCAGAAAAAGTGGTGTAAGGAGTCAGGTTCACCAAAATGTATTGATGTAAAATTAAGGTCAGGGTTAAATTAAGATAGTAAAACCACTAACAAGTCTAATCTACCAATACATTAAAGAGGAGAGGAATCTAATAGATCTAGCCTCTAAAGACCAATATTTTGACTTTATTCCTGGTTCCTTGATGGGACTCTATCCTTTTTAAATTGATTTGAATTGTTGAATATTATGGCAAAATAGGTGATTATTGAAGTGATTTGGCAAAAATAGTGAGCTATAGATGTCGTACAAAGACACCAATGTGGATTTAGGCAAAATAAGATGTCACAAATATGTTCCTAGAAGTTCGGCTTGCTTTTTTGGGACCAAATAGTATCAATTTTCCAAGGTCCTCCAAATTTATTGCCTCCAAAAGCTAAAACTATTCATCTCTTTGAATTATGTTAATCCTCCTAAACGCAACTCTGTAACTATTTCCTGCACACAGAAAGAAGGGGAAAATTGTTGAGAATATGAGTTTGCTTAAGTCGAACCCCAGTTTAGGAATTGTTGACAATTTTTATGTCAACCTTAGCCATGTAGACAACCGATCTGAGAAAATCATCTACTGGGTAAAAACCCTGTATTTCTCCCTAAGGCCTAAAACCATAAACCCTAAGGCTTTTTCCTTAAAACCTTTCTTGGACTTATTCTTTTCATTCATTGAATGGATAGAGTGGTCATTTCACTTAAAATCTACTGGATAGAGGGGGACTTACTTCTTCATTCATATTACAGGTTCCTTTCACCCCCTATTGGCTGGCGGGAGTTTTATATTAGTTTCGTTGTTTCGTAGCGGTTGGGCCTTGCCTTTTCACCCCACTACAATATGGCAATAACTGCTTTGGTTTTCACATTTTGAAAGTGGTCGAATCCCATGGTGGGGTCCCCTCTATGAAACAATGATGTAGACTATGAAGGTGATGTTAAGAAAGTATTTATCGCTATTTTGTGATAGTCAAGACTAACTACTCGATCAAGGTTGTGAAACAACGATGACCAACAATATAAAGAGTGATTATGGATATCGCGGGGTCACACTGGTTATGGCTAACAACCACTTGATCCCTACGATATAGCAATAAATGTTGGCCGAGTAAAGGGTTTTCACTATTTTGTGATAGTTAATGTAAAGAGTTTATCTCCAGCAATGAAAAAATGATAAGGCTAGCAATGAGGCTAGTGGGGCCGACTGGTTTTTAGGGGCAATCTTAGCCGTCCAATTTCACTTAAGGGGGAGATCAACAACCTTGTTTTAAACTCTTTTATGGGACCTTCTGTGGAACTTGTGGAACAATCTTATCTATCCATCTATGCGTGATCAAGAGGATCTAATGGTCCAAATTCAAACTAGAGGTGGACGTCAAAATTCGAACAACTGTGCAGGGTAGTTGTCGACTTCATGGGTTAAAAAATAGTTTCTAACCCGTCGATGGCCCAAATCAATTCAGATCCTTCTCCAACAACTTTCAGGGGGCCAAGGGACGATTGCCCTTACTCTGCCATGCTCCTATGGATGCTTCCTTTTAGTTGTCCATGCTCATTTATTACAGACAAAAGACTTAAGGGTCTGGCAAAGGATAATCGGATGCCATCCCAATGCAGGATCTTCCTTAATTTCAAGGATTGCTACTCCTTCTCAGTCCAAGTGAAGATCTTCAGGCACACAAGGTCATTAGATCAATCTTTTCTAATGTGATCCTCTCTTTTTATAACCTAATCCTAGTTGGTTAGGGTTTCTAAACCTAGTGTTCTATCTGAGTTATGCCTGATCTATAAAGGTAATTTTGTAACTTTCTTTGAAGGATCTTCTCCCTTTTTTTTCTTACAAAATTATATGATTCTATAATTGTAAATTTACCTTTCCTTTGCATCAATTAAGTTAGTTTTGTTTTACCTCTTTCCAAGTTCATTTACCTTGTGCAAAATTGTCTTGCCTTTGTGATGAATTTGTCTTCTTATTAGTTTTGTTTGATTTATATGTTGTATCGACTCTGTTTATAGGAGTTGTATGTGGATGTTTTAGTTCCTCTCAATTCTTCATTAAGCTCTGATCTCATATATGTCTTAGGAGCTGATTAAGGATAGGAATCTGTGTATACTTTGGGTTGCTTCATTGTTGTTTTGTGCAGTCATAGGTAAGGAAAAGGACCATTTCAATATAGGTTCATCACCTCACATTTCCCTTTCAACATTCCTTCTCCCCTTTTCTCCTCTTAATCATTAGAATAGGTTTTACAAGTGTTGGGTTAGTCCAACACTACACTCTGATTGATAAGGAAGCCGAACTTTTGTGGAGATTCAAGCTTGCATTGCAAAAGGTCCCATACTTGGAGGTTGTTTCCATGTTTGACAAGGTTGTTGAGCACAAGTGTTCAACAAGGGTGCAAAGTTTTGTGACAACATGAATCAACCTTGAATGTAATAATGCAAATACTAAAATAAATACTTAATAGATATACCTCAGATATACAATTGTTGATGATGATTCTTTGCTCTTTGAATGAAATCATAAGTATTGTATAAAATGGAATGACAAACATAAAACCCTAATCACATGCACGTGCTTGGATAAGATTGATGTAATTTTTCTCCACAATGGTTGAAGGATAAATATGTAGCCTTGAATACCTTTGAAGCCTATCTTCATGACCTAACTTCTCATATAACATTAAGAAAGATAAATCCTCAAGTGATAAGGATATTCAATCCCAACCTATCAAAGAGGATATGAATAATAATCATAGATAGAAGAAATTCCCTACAAAGGATATCCTTCTTCATCTAATTCTCCCTTTGATCCTTCCATGTGACCTTACACTAGAAATTTTAAAGAGATTCATGATAATTGTCCTTGTTTTTCACAATTAAAAATCTCTTATAGGATTTGTTATAACATAATCTCAAAACAAGGTTATAGAGGACAAGGACTTTGAAAATATGAACAAGGAATCAAAATCCCTATAAAACCTCCTTCTCATGCTAGTACTGAAGGTCTAGGACATCCTCATCATTCACCTATGGATGATCTTCTTAAAATTCAAAACTTTATGGAGTATCTTACAAAACATGAAAATTGTCATCCATCTAAAGGTGCTTCTTGTTCAAATAATCCTTTTTGTTCCTATTATCAAACTCATGACCATCATACCAATGATTTTATTTATTTTCAAAAGGAATACAAAGACTTGATTATAATGTAACTATCAAAATCAAATAAGATAATCCTCCTCCTTCTAGTGATCCTTTTCCTACATCTCAAGAGACAAAACCTAATCCTATTGATGACCAAGAGAAATTAGCGACTAGAACCTTCTGGAGAGTGAAGTATAATAAGAATGTTGTCTTTCCTTTCATTAGAATTAATCACAATTATAAGGAAGGTGATGGACATTGCCTTTTTCATCGTAGCTATTTGCATTCTTTTGTAAAATGTAAAGCCTTCAAAACATTTGTTCAAGACCTATATTATACATTTTGCCTAGCTCTTACAACCGATCTTGCACTTTTTCTTTGTGAAGAGGTAGTTCCTTAGCACTCCATTAACCCTATCATTTTTCTTCTCACCCTATGACACTATTAGTTAAATTAATTGGACGATCTTTGTCATGAGTGGTGATACTGTTTCAATAATAAACATCTTGGGGCAACAACATATTTCATCCTCGTTTCCCCACTCGGGGGGCAAGGAAAATATATATTCAATTATCTCTTATCTTTGAGGATTACCTCTTCTTTAGAGTTTAATTTTGCATACCTTGATGTCTTTGCTTGCATTGAATATTCCTTCATGCGAGTACATGTGTGTCCCTTGTTTAGAACCTTTCTTTGCTTGATGTAGTGCACTTTCTTATGTATATTCTCTCCTTAAAGGTTGTGTAATTCTTCTCTTTGTCCCTATGCTTGGGGGGCATTGATATTTCCTACCCTTTCTAAGGATCCACTTTTCCTTTATTGAGTGGCGTTTTCTTGTGATACGATGTCATTCCTTGCGTGAAGTTGTTTATTTGCTCAAGGATTCTCTCTTATGCATGAGGTGTGTATCCTTGACTAAAACCTCTTCTTCACTTGGCAATGTATGTCTATTATGAACAAACCCCTCACTTTAGGTAAAAAGTGATGCAGGAGCATCCTCGGTCTACGAGCAATCTTGCATCAACCAAAAATATTTCCTTTCAGTTTTAGTTCTTGTTCAGTTTTGTGTGCAGTTTTTTGTGTTCCTACTAATACGTTCCAATGGTGGCTTTCTTTTCATTACAGATCATATTTTCAGTTTCCAGGATGGTTTATGTGCTTAATTCCAAATTTTTAGTCCACTTGGATTCTTTTCAGATAAGATATTGCTTCCGGTTTGATTGCTTCTGGGTTCCGTAGCAGTTTTGGGCTTACCGGTTGGAGATTATTCCTTTTCAGATCGGTTTATTAGCATGTGGATCTATTTTGGCTATTTCTTAATGTTCCTAAGTCCTTGGCCAACCTTCTGATTGATCCACACTTCTTGGTGGCTCTTTTCCGAAGAGTTTTCCTTCATTCTTGGGGCCGACCTATTTACACATTTCATTTTTCTGCATTTGTAAATGTAATCTTTTGTGGCCGACACAGATACATTCGAAAGAGTACATGTATGGCATTATGTAATCATTTGTGAAGAAACAAAGATTAGAATAAAGATTTAGATTCGTGATTAGAGATTCGGTTGACTCTAAAAGTTTTGGATGGATTTTATCTAGCATATAGCCTACATGTAACCGGTTGACTACCAGATGTTCTATGAAGATTGTATGATGATAACCGGTTGGTTATCGAAAATTCTAAGATAATAATATGATTTGTTTTTGTAATCTTCCTATGTTTTATTGTTGCTTTCGTTGTGTTACTTTGGCTGCATATGCCAGTCAGTTCTCTTTTGAGGATTCACCGGTTATAGCTGCATCAAGTGGTATCAGAGCTGGTCATGAACTAGTTGGTGGAAGAGCTAGTTGCGAACCTTAAGGCATTCCTTTGGCTGAACAAATCAACAAGTGGAGGCAGGCTACGAGTGTGTTCAATAGATCGCTTAGTGTGAGGCATTTGAAATCGGTAGTCAAATCGCCAAGTTGAGGCAGTTCACTAGAGCAGAGGAGGAGGTGCTGCCTAGAAGGATGAACCCTCGAATGGTAGAGCAGATGATGGAGGATTTCAATAATGAGATGAGGAACAAGATTCAAAACACATTGGCTAGTTTGCAGAGGAATCCAGAGTTGGAGGATGAATATGAAGAATCTAGAGAAGAGATCGAGGCAAAAGAGGTTGAAGGACCAGAAGGTGAAAGAGAGGAAAGATTTTTGAGAGCAGTGGCGCAAACGAGTAAAGTTCATAAAGTGGAGGTTTCAAACTTTTCCGGAACATTGAACCCAGAGGATCTAATTGATTGGATCAGAGAGTTGGAGGATTACTTTGAGTTTGAGGATGTCAAGGATCCACAGAAAGTCTAATTGGCACAAACTAAGTTGAAAGGGCATGCTGCCTTATGGTGGACAAAATTGCAGAGAGATAGAGTGAATAATGGTGAAATGAAGATCACTCGGTGGAGGTAGATGGTTGCAAGATTGAAGGCTAAGTTCATACTGAGAGACTATGAGTTGGAATTATTCAAGAAGTTGTCGAACCTGAAGTAGAGAAACATGAGTGTGAAAGAGTATACTGAGGAATTCTACAAGGTGATGATCAAACCTGGACATAGAGAGACAGATAGAGAAAAGGTGGTGAGGTACATAAATGGACTTGCATTGAATGTTCAGGATGAGAAGAGTATGTTGAGGGTTTCCATAGTTGAAGAAGGTTACTAGTATGCTTTGAAGGCTGAGGAGAAGGTGAGGAGAAGACAACTGAATAACCCTAGAGGGAAGGAGAGATTCAAAGGGCAGGCGAGTATAAAGAAGCTGAATGTGAAAGATGAATCAAAACCTAAGTAGAATAAAGAACCGGATCAAAAAACACGGAGGAAAGGCAGTGGCTGCACTAGCAGAGAATTTTTGGGTAAATGTTTCAAGTGTGGAGAAACGAGACATAGATTTTATGAATGTAAGCAGGGAATGGCAAGAAGTTGTGTGACAAATGAGGAACCAGAAGGTGAAGTTACTGGAGCTGACTATGCACCGAAGAAAGGAGAATCCTTATATTCAGAAGAGTCATGATGGAGCAGAGTAGTGAAGATACCGAACCTACTCAGAGAAGGAGTCTTTTCTAGACTGTGTGTGAATCGGGTGGTAAGTGTTGCAAGGTTATTGTGGATAGTGAAAGTACTAATAATTTGGAAGATGAGGAGATGGTAGTGAAGCTTGGATTGAAGAGGCTTGAGCATCCTTGTCCTTACAAGGTAAGTTGGTTACAAGATGATCAAAAGTTAGAAGTAAAGGAGCAGCATTTGGTGAGTTTTAATATTGGGCTTTTTGGGGATGAGGCCCTGTGTGATGTTGTATCTATGAGATCTTGTCATGTCTTGTTGGGAAGACCTTGGAAATTTGATAAAAAATCTATTTATGACTGTAGAAGAAACCTAATCACTATTGAGAAGGATGGGAAAAAGTTCACATTGGCTTCTTTGAAGGAGAAAGAGAAGGAGGTGAAGAACCCGAGTCTTGAGAAAAGTCGCAGTGCTGAGGAACCGGTTGCAAAGGTTAACCAGAAGGTGGCATGAATTTGCAGAAGGATTTGATAGATAAGTATGATAACAAGATAGAACCGAATGACATAAAGCTTATGATGACAAACCAGATGAAATCTTGTAGCAGAAATAAATTTGAGTTGCAGAAGAAGGAGAGAAGTAAGCCGAGATAGTATGCATATCTGAAGCAAGGGAAGAGAAATAAAGAGGGCTAGGAGGTAGAGAATCCGGTTGAGGTCCCGGAGGAGCTAAGGAAGAGGTTTGCAGATAAAGAAGATGTTTGGATAAGAAGTGAGAATGGGATCTTTATCCTGAATCCTTTTCGATGTTCATGAGTTGCCTCTCATGGAACATCTCTTTCTACCTGGGGTGTCTAATGCAGGAGCATCCCCGGTCTATGGGCAATCTTGCATCAACCAAAAATATTTCCTTTCAATTTTAGTTCTTGTTCAGTTTTATGTGTTCCTACTAGTACATTCTGGTGGTGGCTTCCTTTTCATTAAAAATTGTATTTTTTGGTTTCCAGGGTAGCTTATGTGCTTAATTCTAGATTTTCAGTCCATTTGGATTCTTTTTCGGTAAGATATTGCTTGTAGTTTGACTATTTCTAGGTTCCGAAGTAGTTTTGGGTTTACTGGTTGGATATTCTTCTTTTCCGAAGCAGTTTCTTGGCGTGTGGATCTATTTTGGGTCTTGCTTAATGTTCCCAAGTCCTTGGCCGACCTTCCTGTTGATCTACACTTCTTGGTGGTTCTTTTCTGGAGAGTTTCCCTTCATTCTTGGGGTCGACTTATTTACACGTTTCATTTTCCTGCATTGGTAAATGTAATCTTTTGTGGCCAACCCAAATATGTTCCGGAGGGTATATATATGGCATTATTTTAATAATTTGTGAAGCAACAAAGATCATAATAAGGATTTAGATTTGTGATTAGACATCCAGTTGACTCTGAGAGTTTCAGATGGATTGTATCTGGCATATAGCCTACATGTAACCGGTTGGCTACCAAATGTTCTATGATGATTGTATGATGATAACCGATTGGTTATCGGAGATTCTAAGACAATAATATGTTTTGTTTCTGTAATCACCCTATGTTTTATTGTTGCTTTCGTTGTGTTACTCTGGTTGCATAAGCCGATCAATTCTCTTTTGAGGATTCACCGGTTATGGCTGCATTGACGTAGTCAAGGTAGGAAGATCCAATGAAGGAAATCCCCGCCTTCCATCCTATAACACAAAACACCATGCAATATATCGGCATCGAGTACCACAACATAAGATATAATCGATAAACAAGTAAAGAGCAACCCTAAATGATAGAAGTAACACATGATATAACCGGTAACCAGATAAATCCATCATTACAACCATTTAATGAATTACATATGCCTTCAACGGATACACATGTTGTACCGTAGCCCAGGATTACAAACAATCCTTACAACACAAATCTAAGGTCTACATATCTTCTGCTCGACAAATAGGCCTCCAGTAACAGTCTACAGTGTTTTACACTCATCCAAATCTCAGTCCATTTGGACTTCAGTCCCACTAGAGTAGAATCTCTCTAAAAACTACATCTTCGCTCGATATCTTCTTCCTCGGACCTTCATCCCCTAAAATTATTCTCAAAACTTCCCTTTATACCATCCGCAAGCAATAACAACTTGATCAAGTCGGCCAAAGACCAACCGGTTCATGATGAAATGTGTAAACGATAACATGTCGGCCCAAATCACCAAGAACATCTTCAAATGCATAAAAAATCACGTGGAGCTCCGGAAACATCGATCAAGGCCCAAAACAATATCACTCAACGATTCGCAAGCTATGGAAACAAACCGCAACTTGATTCACCTTCGCTTCATATACTGCAAGACCAATTGGTAAGAACACACTAATACCATACCAATACCGGAATTGATATCTCACCAAAAATAAATCCAATTGCCATGAATCTCGAATATGATAAAGACAACGAACTCAAGGTGATAAATCCAAATCCACAACGCGAAACTCTCAAACATGAAGAAATGCAATGATCTCACTGCTAATTGCTCCAACCGGTTTGAACTACTCTAGTGCTCATGCATCAGACTCTTGGGGTTAATTGAAAAGTGAGTCCCATCACTTGATCTGGTTCGATGATCTATCAGTAGGTACTTGCAATTGTCTCAAGGGTTTGGCGGTCTGGCTAAAAATTATGGCTACCTCTCCTCGGTGATCTACAGGCCCAACTTGAAGCCTGCCTCAGTTCGGCGATCTGTTCAAGTCTCCACGCACTAAATGCCTCGAGCTCAAGCTCAAGCTCTAGGTTTGTCGGTTTTAAACCACTTTCTCACTAAAACATTCATAGTAAAACCTAAGACTCTTATGAGGCTATTTTAGTCCTTGAAGCCTAAAATAGGTAACATTTTTGGTGACTTCTCATGGATGTTTGCCTGCTAAACACATTGGACCAGTGCCTTGAGCAATCCATTGGACATAGGAGTCAAGATATGGCCTCGGAAAACTCAGATTCAGACCTTGACGTAGCTTCTAGAAGCATTAAACAACAACAACTAAACTAGAAAATTGGAAAAAACAAACTAAAACATGTGCATCAACACTTAGAGGAATGACAAATCTTGAAAGGAAACCTATTCTACCCTACCCTAACCAATAATGAATCTTGGTCAAACAAAACCATTCACTGGTTTTGAAAAATAACACCCTCTTCTTCCCAACTTTGGATGAGTTACATGTTGATGAACAACTGAGAAAAGTTGAGAAATGAAGAGGTGTCTTACAAATAATTGCAACATTGCTTCGAGAATTAAGACATGGTGAATTAGCTCTTCATTTTGCTCATTCATACTGCTACTTCAAAGAGCATAGGGCAGTTGGGAATGATAATCTTCAGTTGAAGCTTCGAGCTTGGGTGTGAGCCTGACATCTGATGTCTTCTTGGCTTGTAAATGGACTAGATGCCTTATAGGATAGCCCGTTGTATGAATGAAACTCGAGCTCTCCTTGCTGGTCTCAGTTTGATGGATTGCTTCTTCAACCTCAATCCGTTGATTGGAAAGAATTGGTTCATGAACCATGGTTTATAACTCATTCTTCTCTTGTTGGTCATGAAGTACCTCTTCAAAAGATCACCCCAAAATAAGTCTTCCTCAATGTCTTCTTTACTTTTCAGCTTAATAGTATTGCACTTGTCTTTATGGCATCTTTCTACAAGGTTTGATGAATGGTCAACAATGTCTTCTTAAGGTACCGACTCAGATTTAAGAATTTTCTCAACTTGAACAATAACTTCTTGTACAAGAACATTACTATTTCTTTGTTCACACTGGTCAGCCACTTGATTTTCCATTGTTATGGGCATAATTTCTTCGTCTTTATCATAAAAAACAAGGGAGTTCATCGAATAGTAAATCAAAAGCTTGGTCATTAATACCTTCATCATTACCTTCCTTTGTATCTTCATTTTGTTGCTCCAGCTGATTTATTGGCATTGAATCACATATGACCTTTTACTCTTCAAAGAAAAGTGGAAGTTCTTTAAACAAATCTGACAAATCCTCTTGTTGTTCCAAGTTGTTCTTTTCAGTATGGCAGCCTTCTGGGGATACAATAGGACTAACTAGATTAAATTGAAGAGTTTCTTGAGTTATTGGAAGAGAAATAAGTTGTTTAAGAGACTCCTCTTGAGGTATTGAAAGTTGAACATGCTCAGGTATAGACTCATTTTGCATGAAGCACATGGTGTTAAATCGAGGAATCTTTTTACCAAAGAACGGATTTGGAAAGGTAATTGGTAGATGGGCTTCTTGTTGAAGTACAAGTTCTTTTAATGGAGGAAGAACTATTTGAGCCTCCAACTTGGTAAGCTTTTCCTCACATCTCTTTTTTCTGTGCAATTAACTCTCTTGTAAAATGATTCGCAAACTCCCTACATTTTGCCTCGAATTCTTGCTTATGAAGTTGGGCTTGAAGAGACAACTCTTCTTGTTCGTGAAGATATGCTTGACAGGCACACTCATCCTATTGCCCATTAAGATAAGCTTGGAAAGCTTCTTCATTTTTCTCATGTTGGCTTTTGATCTCCTCCATTTGCTCTGTGAAGCCTTGCAATATACTTTTGATTTCATTCACTCTAAAATTTTCATTTTGGAGCTATTTGGAAGTGTGATCTTGTTGATTTGAAAGAAATGGGACTTCTTGAGACTAGTTATAGGCTTGGTTAGGCTGCTAAGAAGGTTGAGCACAGATGGGTGATTGGTAAACATGGTAAGCATGCTGGTTATCTCCTATTGTAGGGTTATTTGGAATAAAACCAACACTATGTTTACTTGGGTATTGCTGTTAAGAGGGCTTATGGAAACCATTTTCATGATATGGAGGGTAATAATAAACATTTCCATGAAAACTTGACATTTTTATGCATTCAAAGAGCTAGAAATCAAAATATAAGGATGTTTTTGAAACATACCAGCACTAAATCTGCTTGAAACCAGTGGTACTGAGCTTGGAGTCGCCAGGTGTGTATAGATCTTCCCTCCAAAGGCTGGAATTTTTTATTTTCACATCAAAAATCAAAATTGTGTGGAAAAGTTTTGGATTGAAACAATCCAAACGGTCCCACTAGGTATGCCAAAAATTGTTATCACGAAGATTGCACCCGTGTATGCTCAGCTGAAAGCTCAGCAATCTTCTGAAACATTGGAAGATTTCCAGGGCTATGGGTTGCCTATGGTGAAAATTAACCTCCAGAGTGAGTTGGTTCTCTTTGATGAAACCTCTTGAAAGAAACTTGATGGGAAAAGGGGGAGAAGGATTGCTGGAATTTAAACCAATCCTAGGAGGAGGTGATGCACCAAATATTCTAACTGAGATCTATAATAACAAACTCACAATTTGACTCAATATGTTGCAAAGACACAATTCAGCTTTAACAATCTTCATACATTAGTAATTCATAAGAAGGTTTGAGCTTTCAGGTTTGTTGAAGAAGAACTGGATGTTCTTACAACTTCAAAATTGTTGCAAGGGATAAACACAACTCACAACCTGCATACACCAATTGCATTCCATCTAAAGGTGTTTAAATGAGACATGAAATACAGAGGTTTCATAATTAACTCACAAAAATTAGATCAATCACCCATATAACACACAAAAGAAGATATTATAATAGGTCCAAATTTCTATTTTTATTGAGAAATAAAAGAGTTATTGTTGTTACAATACTCAAAAAATATGAGTAACAATGCTTCATGCCCAACTAAAGAGAAAAGGGCAGAGAGGAAAAGCAACTAGAAAAGAGTAGAAAAGAATGAAGACTTATAGAAGAAGAGACTTCAAAATATCTGAAGATGAATTGAACTTGAACTCTCCTTCTTCATCGATGAGCTTAGCTAAAACTGAAAGTCTCCTTGAAAAATGATGGCAAAATGCAAACATGGGAGGCATTATAAAAAATATCTGGATGGAGTAAAACATCAAATAGATTTAGAAATAAAATGCCCACTTGCATGTATGTCGAAATAATAAAAAAGAGAAAAATATTTGTTAAAGATAAATTATGTAAGTCCGTGAGAAAATATATTAGAGAGAAAAATATCATCTTAATGAATTTGATCCCATGCATGATCATCGCCAAAAAGCCCATTTAGGTGCAAATATTACTTTGAGAGTAAAGATATAAGTAGATGAAAGATATAAAAAAGAAGAACTAGATGATATAAGTTATATTTTTACGTAGTTAAAGTAGCTAAGTAAGAGACACTTCATTTTAGAGTGAAAAATCTAAGTGACATTAAAGTAATTTACATAAGTGCTTTAACAATTTTTTTTTACAAGATCTATTTAAAAAGGAGAAAGTTAAGATAATAAAAAATGGTTAAAATAAGGCTTGTTAATTGACCTTATCGGGTCAATCTGGGTGAGAGTCATACATCAATTGTGAAATGGATTGCTCCTCAATAGGGTTGGTACAAGGTAAATTTTGACGGGGCCTCCAAGGGCAACCCAGGAGTATTAGGGGCAGGGTTTGTATTTAGAGATTGGAAGGGTAATATTATTGTCATGAGAGTGAAGAAATTGTCCATAGGTACAAAAATATCATAGAAGCACAAGCGACTTTGCTCGCAGTACAGTGGGGGGAGAAATTGGGCATTCAAAATTTACATGTAGAAGGAGATTCTCTGATAATAATAAATGCAATATTGAAAAGGAAAGCTCAAGCGTGACACCTAAATAAATATATTTATGGCATAACACATGTTTTAAAAACTTTTAATGATTATTGCGTCACTCATGTATGACGTGAAGAAAATGAGGTTGCTAACACCCTCTCAAACTGGGTGTTGTCTTTTCATGATGATAATGAAGTACAAATATAAGATTTTGGAGATCCTTTAAATAATGATGTGGATGTGTGGGAGTATGTCGTCACTTGAATTGGCAATGATTTTTTAGCATGGTCGAATGTGATGGGATAGGATTTCCAAATTCGGTATATAAAGGTGGTGAGGGTTGGTTTGGGCATTGTTTCAAAGTCGTTGGTGGATAGATGTCTGTGTAGATGGAGGCCACCTTCACACTTTATAATTCTAGGCAACAACTGGCCTTTGTGAGGGATATCTCTGCTAAAAGGTTGAAATGCATATTCAAATATGGGGAAAGAGCCTTTCTGAAAATTGTGGAGACACTTTTGGGCGGTTGTTTCATGAGAACAATGCACTTGAATACAAGACCAATGTGGATATTGTTACAATGGCAATGGCTTGGGGGCATGAATTGGGTGAGAAGGAGGATGTCATTGTGTGGGTTTTGAAAGAATGTGTGGAGGTCAACTGGTTATGTGGGTTGAATTCAATTCTGGAGTGGGCTTTACTTGGTGCGAGGTTTGATGTTAACGAGGGTTTGGAAATTGATGTTGACTACGAGGTTCATGAGCTAGTCCCTTTCATGAGATGGCCGTTTGGTGTGAACAAAGATGAGAGGAGAGAAAAGGCTACGATAGGGTGGGACTCTTTGAAGATTTATTTGAGGGAAAAAGAAGTGGAAAGACGAGTGGCAGGGGAAAATCCGAATTGAATGCAGGATGTGAAGTCGAGGAAGAAAAGAAAGGATTTGGATGGGGTAAAGGAAAGGTAGGGGTGAAAGAGGAAGGTGCTGGATGGAGTGAAGACGTTTGATGCTGGTTCATGCGGGATAGGGTGATGCTGCAATGTACTATGCGGTTAATGGGCAATAGCTATCTTTTTGGGTTTTTTGTTTGTTTGTCAATTATGGGTAAGCCATGGCCTAGCAGGTTCAGGTTTTTTGTGCGGCCAATAAACATTTTTTTTTGTATGTATGTATATGGGTAAACAAGCCCTGTGCGTCTGTAATGGTGCAAATTTTACATCTGTGTAGGGGTTTTGAGGAGGTTGCTGGCTGGGTAGGGTTTTTTGATGAAAAATTGAAACTTTTACTTTTGTTATGTACTTTTTCTATATATTAATAAAATAATGCTTATTATCGACCTAAATTTTTTTGTTAAAATAAATAATAAAAATAACAATATAGAAAGCTACACTAAGTGTATTATACCTTAATCTTTAGGCTCATTGACATAAAAAACCCTTTATTTTTTTGAAAAACACTTTAAATTGAAATCACGTACTGCAAGGAAATTATTGTTAGATTGATCTAATTGGACTTTGGGTGATGAGTCCTTGAGATTTTTTGAAAAAAAAAGAGAAGATGGAGACAAATCATTGGTCCAATTTTGGCTTTAAAGACATTTTGAGCAAATGAAAGAAATCATCAATGAAATAAAATTGTAGGTGGGTGAACAATTGATACATGCACTTGACTTTTTGCACTAACAATGACAAATAAATAAAGACATTTGTTGTAGATAAGTTTTACAAGTCTATGTGCGAAAATAAGTTAAGGAGAAAGAAGAAATATTATTGTTGGTATGGTAAACGACATAGCAGAGATCCAAAATAGCAGTAGATCCTACTATAAACCATCACAAAGGGAATGTGGAGCTCAAGGCAAAGTGGGCCTCTCAAAGAAAGAATATATTTTAGGGGCATATCCTAACACAAAGATATATGTATAAGATACGAAGATGTAGTATATTGAATGGAATGATGAAAATTTAATTTAAGATTTAATACATTAATATACAAAAAGTTTATGAACATCCTATAACATGTTGTTCCTTGTGTAATGGATATTATGATTCATATTAATGTCTTAAGTGTAGATACCAAATTCTAAACCAAATTTTGATCCTTCTAGTTGTTTTTGGGGTATAAATACAACACATAGAGAATACTTGGGGCTCAAACTTCAGTTTGTTATGCTCATTTCTCTAGCTAACTATTATCTTGAGGAATTTAGTTCATCACTTGCGACCATCAACTAAGGCCTATTAAGAACCAATATTTTCATATTCCAATTGAGAATCAACTTGCATCATCTTTAATGTGAATAAGTAGACAAAAAGTGTTAAAAAAAAAGTACATGAAGAAAGAGTTTGTCTTTTGCATATTTAGGATAGTGGAAATAGAAAAATACTTTATTTTGGAATGTAAATCTTACAATGACTTCCAACTCAAGTACAAAAATAATTTAGCAACAACTTCATTTGAAGATCTATTTAGGGAAGATATTGTTAGGAGAATGAGAGTATTCAATATCAAATTAAATAGCAAAACATCACCATTTCCAAAAAACAAAAATGATAGGGTCTACTATCTCATAGGTTATCTTTGATCTTATAGACACTAAACTATTTTTATTATATTTTATTCTTGAATTATTGTATTTTCAACTTTGACCACTTAAGCTATAGTAAGGTTTTTATTACCATTTCTATGTGGAAAAAATCATTAAGGAGAAAAAAACATTCTCTCAATGAATTTAACCTCCCTTACAATCATCAATAGAAAGCATACATATGAACAAATATATTTTGAAGAGCAAAGGTTCTTACGACTCAATTGAAAACTAGCTTACACCATCTTCAATTTGAAATAGATAGATAGAAAATACCTAAATAAAAATGTGAGGAACATTTGAATAAAAAAATAACTTTATTCTAGAATAAAAAAACTTACTACAATTAAATTAAGTATACAAACACTAACAACTTCACTAAAGGATTTATTTAAAAAAATTAAAAAAAAAATTAAACTTTTTAACACTCTAAAAACAAAACTAATAAAATATAGTATCTTTTAAACCATCTTTAACCTTATAAACATCAACAGAGAAATTCCATTCTCAAAATCCCACTTTTAACCAGCTCCATTTGAGGTGGAGTTTGTGACCTCTCCCTGCCAACGTGGGGGACACATTTCTCGAGCATAATACAAGAGAACCAGCTCAGGCGGGCGACTCCACGCATTGCCATTCACAGGGAAATGGAAGCAGTAATTTGGAAGCGGCCGTGTGTGTTGGCGCTGAGGTCCTGCGGGCCTTTCGCTTCGTGTGGTAGCAGGGGTGCTAGCAGCTTCAGAAAGGGCGGACCAGCCCCTCAGAGGACGTTTATTGTGCGTGCCATCAATTCCACAGGTAGCGGAGCAGTGGTGGCGAGGCCTTCTTCATCGCACAAATCTAAAAGGAGCGAAGGTGCTGATGGAAAGCTCGTTGCTCTAAGGCAACTTTTTCACAAGCCGGGTCTGCAGATGGATGCTTACATCATTCCCTCGCAGGACCCTCACCAGGTTTCAACCTCCTATTTCTAAATTCCACTACTTCCAAACATGTTCACCGTAGCTTTCTTTTAATCCTATACATATATCAGTTTTAGTGCTGATTTCCACAGCATTAGCTTGAGATACACATTTTTCTACTAAAATTTGTCCCTGTAGTCCATGTTCAATTGTTTAAACTCATCGTTTTGTGGTGCAAACTGCATAACATTGTCTTCGTCTTCTCTGGAATAAATATGGACGGAATAAACATTAAAAAGATAATTACAATTTTCTAGGGTGGGCTGACATCAAAGCGATTTAGAAAGCCTTTGAAAAGACTGCATTCCAAATAAATTTTCTACAGAATTAGCCTGCAATGTAAGTTTTTTGGACTAAAAACTTTACTTGTAATCTATGCTCAATTCCTTAAACTTCTTCTCGTGCGATGCAAACTACATAACATTGCTTTAGCCTTCTCTAGAATTAATATGAACGAATAAACATTAAAAAGATAATTGTAATTTCCTAGGGTCGGCCGACATCAAAGCAATTTAGGTGGTCTCTGAAAAAAGTGCATTCCAAAGAAAACTTTAAGATAAAATGAAAATATATTTATTATAAAAGTATATAAAATGACTTGGAAGATGCACTCTTTGTCTAATATAAAAGTGGTTCACAATATTTCAAAATAGAATTAAAATGTCAAATGATCTCAAATTCTCTGGGCCTATATATTACTTGCTGGACATTGCCATAAGAATTTAGTTATTTATTTATAATGATTTAATAAAGCCCATCTTTAAGTTTTTATAAAACAAAGAATATTATGCATCGAGAATCTTTCTAAACTGTCTTTTCAGATTTTTGAATTTGTTAAATCTATCCGGATACAACGGTGTTAAATCTTCTTTTCCACCTAATGTTGTGACATTAAGAGAAACTCTTAATACTTCCAATGAAAAGCTGATTCATTTGCAATTATCTTAGAAATGCCAATTTAACATGCTTGCTATCGTGGCAGAAGTTAGTTATCACTGTTTAAATTCAACCTTTAAATAGTAAGTTAATTTGAATCATTCAGATGCTTTAATGACTCTCAACTATTCTCTATTCATTCCCTTACAAGCACAAGGTTACAGTCTGTCCATGGCAGAAAGTTCCCCACATTTAGGTATATAATAAGCTTTCAGTTTGAAAGGAGATGCAAAAACTTAAAACTTATGTTGCTGGTTCTGGTTCGGATCCTGGCTCAGGTTCTGATTTGGTTTGTGGATCTGGCAAATTTTTTTTGGGGTTGGGTTTGTTCATACAAAAAATGTAGAAATCATATATATATTTGCAGCCTAAAGGCAGGAACTAAGTCTAGAATACCGCAGCATCATAATCAATAGAACCACCATAAAAATTAAATGAATTATTTCAATATCAATTTGTCAAACTCGATTGAGTACCTGAGTTTATTATTTTAATTTTAAACAGTGGATATCTATCATGGCATTCAAGTTTGAACAAATATTATCAAATATTGATAAAATAATATTTGCAACCTTTTTCTTGCATTCACTTTGATGTAAGATATTGATTGTTCAGTAGATGTAATAATGAGGACTTAGGTGAGTTTGACAATTCAGAAATACTAAGGTAAGTGTTGTTACAAAAGTTTGCACCCTTGCTGAGCTATCAACTCAACAACCTTGTGAAACATGGAAACAACCCCAAAGTGTGGGACCTTGCGCAAAGGGGTTGAATCTCCAAATTCTACTTTTAAACCTATCCTAACAACTTGCAGAGGAAAAGGGGAAGAAGGAAATGCTAAATGAAAAGAGTTGATGCACCAAGATAAGAGATGTTTCTCTTCCCACCCAGAAATGACACAAAGAATCAATCGAAATACCCAAGAGATGCACAAATTTCAGTTGCATGAATGACCCCAAATGCATGTATGGAGGTTAGAATTTGTTGAATGTCAAAAGGGGAGAAGACTTCTCACAAGTCACACCCAGAAACAAGTTAACATAACATATACGTGAGAGAAAGCCACAAAACATACACTTACAATGCAGGTAAGAAAACATACACAACATGTATAAGTTGAAGGGAGGCAAGAATGATAATTTCAATTCATTCTCAGGCCAATGGCCAAACTTACAGTTGCAGAAATGCAAGAAAATATACAAATCTTCAAGAGAAGTGAAAGAGCAAAGATTAGCTCAAGCGATCAGGGAGAGAACCCTTTACAGTGAGGCTTAACAACCTATATATAGCAAACTGGTCACATAGGAGAGACCAATTGTCAAGGAGAGGAAGCCTTGACCCTGGTGTGCACAGAGGAATGTCCGTTAGGGAAGGCAAGGAGGTGCACAGACCTGACATGGTGTATGCAAGTAACCTGGCCATACCCTGACAAGGCAACCCCAAGAAAAAAGTACCTCTAGAAGGTGGATTGCTTGACATTCCAAAGTCAGAGCATGCAGTTCTGACATGAAGGCCATCAAGTAACCATAAATAAGTAGGGCCCTGGACTCCATTTGATGGCAACCCCGCAAAAACTTTAAATGCGCCCCTGTAGCTCCATGAATGAAAGTAGAAAAGTCGCAGAAGTTGGTGGAGCATTAAGAGCCTTGAGTGTTGATCATGTCATCTGGGAGTGTTGCAAGTCATTGGAAGTTGGATGTCAGGTCCTGCCACAAGGGGAGAGGAGTCTTGGAACGTAGGGGTTTTGGGATTCCGAGGTCATGAGGAAAAGGCTTGGAACCTGGGGGTTCTGGGATTCAGGTTCAAGGAAGAGAAAGGCTTGAGAATTGGGAATTCTGGGATTCCAAGTTTGAGGAAGAGAAAGACTTGAGAACTGGGAATTTCGGGATTTCGGGTTCAAGGAAGAGAAAGGCTTGAGAATTGGGAATTTCGGGATTCCGGGATCAAGGAAGAGAAAGGCTTGAGAACTAGGAATTTCGGGATTCCGAGTTCAAGGAAGAGAAAGGTTTGAGAACCTGGGGGTTCTAGGATTCTGGGGTCACGAGGAAAAGGCTTGGAACCTCGGGGTTTCAAGATTCTGGGGTCAAGAAGGGAAAAGCATGGAACCTGGGGGTTCCGGGATTTTGGGGTCATGAGGAAAAGGCTTGGAACCCCTGGGGGTTCTAGGATTCTGGGGTCATGAGGGAAAAAAAGGCTTGGAACCTTCTCCTTTTGACAAGACGACACTTAACATTTCATGATTCCATTGGTTTTGTCCTTGATCAATTAGGGCAGCGCTGGTCCATGGAACATATCTCTGATTGGTCCATGTAATACATTTACAAATATAATTTCATTGATTCTAAAGACATTTATCTATAATATTTAAATCATAATGCCAATAATAATTTTGGAAGTTGGAACTTATCTTGATGGCTTTCTCTGATTTATATGCTTGAGATAAGTACTTTTATATTGTAGACTTCTGCTCCTATTTCCCTTGCTTATCCTTTTATATATATATTTTTCTCCTTCTTAAATTAATGTATGTACTTGATAGTTCTCCCTTATACACCATGCCATAATCTTCATATATCTCCCTTTATATATTTCAACTCAGATCTTATTATAAAACTCCTCAAATCCCCTTATAAATCCCCTCACAAGGGACACGTCTTTCATCAAGTTACTTTTTATTAAGCTTAGAGTTATTAATATTATATTGTAACTATGGGTGCTCTTAATGATTATGATGCATTAATAAATCACAACCTTTTAAGTGTTGCATAATAATATACTTGCTGTATGTAATCGTATCTTCCTAATCGCACCATATTGGCATTTTAATTATATCCTCCTTCATGTTCGATATCCTCTGATGATTCTGATTTTTCTTATGACTTACATAATTGATAATATAAAGACAAATTTATATAAAATGACACTTTCAATGTTACTGGTTATTTCTGATTTATATAATTAAGAGTATACTTGAATGAATTGAATTGATATACTTGTATCTGCAGTGAGATATAAGTTATTATTGTCTATGGCAATATTGATTGCTGTTTCTGATATGAATCAAATTACTTGCAATGATCGTACAATTCGCAATGTCTGATATTAACGGTGAATATCTGCTAGAATGAGGGGCATTTTCTGATGTTCCACTAATTGCTGTGTGTATCTGATGACGGGTCTTTGGCCCGTCTCTCTTCAGCTCTTCCAAAACAGGAATAAAAAAGATATATATAAACTTCCACCCGGACAAGGATGTTACTGCCTGTAACTCAATAACAGTTCTGATCTGATCTGATCGATACTGCCAGATTATTAATATCTCCTATCTTCTCTCCTCCTCCCTGTTGTGACCATTTCACACATCACCCCATTTGAAATGGGGACCCCCTTTTTTTTGCTCGTTTTTCGCTCGCTTTTCGCTTCGCTTTTAGGGTTTTGTTAGTCAGTCAATTGTCTGGATTTAGGGTCAAGCCTTAGGGTTTTAATTGCCGTCTTTTCAGGCCAGAATCCAGTCAGTTTTGAGAGCTTTTGAGCTTCCTTTTGTAGGATGCAATTTTGAATGCAATGATTTCGCCAAAATGATCTATTTTCAATTGGAATTTTTTTTGAGTGCAGAGCTTAAATTTGTCTAAGTGTTGAAGATGAAGTGTGAATTTTTGTCCAAATGAGTAATTTTGACCAAATTTTGACTTTTTTGATTTTTGATCCCGGGCATGGGGAATGATTTGTTTTCGCCTTGTGAAGTGATTAAACTTGTGAAATCATGTTATTTTGACCTGTAAGAGCAAAATCGCTCCTGTCCCTCAGTGAAGGACCGGAGCTACAAATCAAATTTTGCCTTGTACTTGCAGGATTTTAATGATTTGACGATTTGAAGAGGTCCAAGGAGATATGTTTTACCAAATGAATATAACTTGAGGTGCCGTCGTGAAGAAGAATGACCCAAAATGCCAAAATCGCTCCTGTCCCTCAGTCAGGGACCAGGGCGAAGTTCTTTGTAGTTCCCGTCCCTCTCAAAGGGACCATAGCGAAGTTCTTCATAAGGCAAAATTCCGGCAGAAATCAAGCAAGTTATAAGTTTGAAGGCAAGAAAGGAGGTGAGTTGAACCCGTTGAAGATAAATTGAAGATTATGAAACGTCAACAAGGGACCTAAATACCTAAGTTCGCTCCCGTCCCTCAGGGAGGGACCAGAGCGATTTTTACTTTAGATGATTTTCTTGCTCAATTTGAATGGACCCCAAGGCATGGGTGAATGGAATGGAACATTACGAATCCGTTGAAGATAGTTTTTGAAGATGATAAAGTGAAATGAAGCCCACAAGGCCAGGATCGCTCCTGTCCCTCTCCAAGGGACCAGGGCGATATAATGATTATACTATCGTTCCTCCAAATTCAGGACTTTCTAAGACGGAGAACAAGGTGGCAAGGACGTCTTAAGGCATCTCCATCAAGCACAAAGCATCAAGGGTCGTCAACATTGAACGAATTACATCAAGACCCCCAGTTCGCTCCTGTCCCTCAGGGAGGGACCAGAGCGATATTGAATATATTGGCCAATTCATGCAAAAATCACGTTAAGTCAAGACTTTACAAGGTCGTAAAAGGTTCAAGGCGTCCTTTGAAGGTCATATACCAAGGTGTTGAACGTTAAAATGCTACCAATTTGTACAAAAGGCCTATATCGCTCCTGTCCTTTGGACAAGGACCAAAGCGATTTTTACTAAAACACTCATGTCCCGTCAAAACCAAGACAAGGCAAGGATAGGCAATATCAAGGACGCTATTTCAATGGCAATGAACAAAGAACCAAGATCAAAAGTTTGCAAATTTGAGCCAAGACACATGGATCGCTCCTGTCCTTCTCCAAGGGACAAGGGCGATGATCCTTCCAACGTTTAAATGTCTTGTGGAATTCAAGCGAAATGAGCATGGAATGAAAGAATAGCATTGTTTGTCCTTCACAAAGACGATTGAGGCTCGAATTTACAAAGGTCAAGGAGAAATTATGAGGATCGCTCCTGTCCCTCTCCAAGGGACCAGGGCGATATTTGCCAAAACACCTATTATCCTTCGAAGATCATAACAAAACAAGTTGCAAAGGGTCTAAAACGCCATTTGGAAGGTAATGAACGAAGAGTTAGAATCAAAAACGATGAATTTCAAGCTAGAAGACAAGGATCGCTCCTGTCCCTCTCCAAGGGACCAGGGCGATATCACATTTAAAGACATTCCTTCGCACAAACAAGTCAATCAAACTCGAAGGACCCAGCTAAAATGTCGATTTGAACGTGGAGATGAAGACTTTGGACGTCAAAAATGCAAAGATCAAGACCAAATTGATGGATCGCTCCTGTCCCTCAGTCAGGGACCAGGGCGATGAGGTATGTATATTTCATTTTCAAATTTTGGCGCCCAAAACAAATATTTTTGAATTTATTTTAAATGCTAAAATTCGATATGTTTTGAAAATTCAATTAAATGGCATTTAAATATTGCGCTTGGTATTATTTTATTATTTTGCCTTGTAAAAATCGAAGTCTATTAATTAAAAATGAAGGCATTTAATAATTAATTGTTAAATTATTAATAAAAATTAAATATTGCGCTTGGTATATAAAGGTCGGCTTTGTTATTTGTTTAAAAAATCGTTTAAATTGCCTTATTATTTACCAAGTCGGCCTATATGGGGGTGAGAGGTAAGCGCTATAAAAGGAGGGTGAAAATCTTCATTTTCACATTATCATTTTTTGCCATTTCACATGCGATTTGGAAGACAAAGGGAGAAGTGCGAAATTGAGTTCAAGTGCGAATTTCATTTCAAGTTAGGGGGTGCGAATTCATATCCAAAGGAAGGCGCAAACATCATCCAAGGAGGTGCGAACTTGGTTTTCACTTAAGCGAATTGATAAAGGATCGATCATTTAAAGGAGATCACGTCAAGGGCATCTCCAAAGGTGGCGAAATTGCTATTTGAAGAGAGATCACGTTGAAGGCCTTGTAACGTCAATTTTGCCTAGGCGAATTTTGTTCATTTTGCATTCTAGAGTTAGCTCTTTCGTGAGGTATGGCGATTTGGTTTTATTGTTTTAAGTTTTAAATCGTCATAGCTTAAATTTTGAATTTTGAAATTTTGAATTTTGAATTCCTAGCTCAATCGTTTTATTTTAGGAAATGATAACTCAAAGACTTATCATGAAGTTTCCTAAAATATTCTCTAATCTATGTTATTTATTGCAAAATCTAGCTTCTCATTATGAAATGTTGTGTAGGTATGGCAACCCCGAAGGCGGGAGCATCCACCAGTCGTTCAGCTCTCATGAAAGAAGATCAGAAGACCGAAGAAGTGGAGACTAAGATCGTGTCCAAGTGGAGCAACATTGGAGATACAAACTTAGGCAACTTTAGCACGAAGAAATTTCGAGAGGTCCCTTACATTGGCAAACCATCACCTGTCGCCCGGAGAATAATCGAGAGTGGTATCATTAAGGCGGCCGGCTTTCCTCCAGCTATTTAGTGCCATGAGTTGATGATCGAGTGTGCTCGTCACTATGATCCACAGTCCAGAACGATCGTATCCAATGAGGGAAACACTTTGGCGTACCTTTCAGAGGAAGCTATAAGTGAAGCTTTCCATCTTCCAGAGCATAGGGACATGATATATAAGAGCTTAGAAGGAGCCAGATCAATGTACGAAGATGATCCAGATGCTTGTCTAAGCATTATCAATAAGAACTGGCTACTCAAGAGCCGTCCCCGTCTAAGCAAGATCCCGAACACACTGCACAGGATTGATTTCCAGGAGGAGTACAGAGATTTGATTACTATGCTCAACCGAGTTACAGGAGCCCCTCATGCCTTCTATTTTGAGAAGTGGATGTTCTACTTCATCCAGGTGATCGTTCAAGGGAAAGGTACCATACATTGGGCTAGGATGATTAGCCATTGCTTGGACGTACAGTTGAGAAGACTCAAGGCTACCAAGACCTTCCACATGAGTTCATACGTCATCTATGCCTTGATCAGGAGTGTCGAATACGCAGGACTACCTCACAGAGGAGTGATTGGAAGAGGACCCGGCGAGGTCAGAGCTTGTGATTCCTATGCCTACTTGCATCATCCGCCAGGGAGCAACTACAAGCTAGTTAATGATACCTTCACGATGCACATCACAAGGACGTTGCAAGGTGGAATTCACAACAGGTTATCTCAGGATGCACAGGAATTCATAAAGAGGTACGGTGCTTGGTTCATTCAGTTTCCCAAGTTCACTTATATTAGGGTGCATGGATGTCCTTTACCTCCATACATGTTGCCGAGATATCCGACAGACAGAATTGTGTTACTTGAAGTAACAAGACAGTTGGCAGCATATGCAAGGGCATTCAGACACAGACATTAGAATGGAGTTCCAATACCCATCATTTTGGGCAATTCAGTTGAGGTATGTCCTAATGCTTTAGCCATGGATGACGCAGAGAAGGAGTTAGCCTTGTATTCTTTTCTATCTTTTGCTTTGAGAGAAAGCTTTGATCCACATGGGCATTTAGAGGAGACAGTCGGCAGAAAGTTTAGGCATGAGTACCAAATAGAAGATTTTATGATGAATCTCTTAGATGATCTTGAAGTGAAACGAAAAATGCATTCTAGATTGCCTTTGGATTTCATCAGGAAATGCAGGATTTACAGAGTGGCCGACCAAGCTCAGGACAGTGGCAGACATATCCAGTCTTCCTATGATCGAGAAAGCAAAACAATAAGGTTAGATTGGAATGAGCCCAAGGTCATGGATCTAGATACTTTGATGGCACCAGTCTTGTCTTGTACTCGCAGATGGGTTGACATACAACATCAGAAGTTGAGAGAACAAGGCATAGCTATGACTTTCACTTTGGAAGAGAAACCAGCCGAAGGTGGAGCTAGTGTGAGTGAAGGCAATCCTAATCCTAGAATTTCAGGTGAAGGTAACCTTCGATGTGCCAGTGAGGGCAATCTCCATCCAAGAGGTTCGAAGAGGAAAGAGAGACCTGGAAAGAGAGAATCTTCCAAGAAGAAACAAGAGGCTAACAGAGATCGATCATCCGGTACTTCTTCTAGACCTGAGAAGAGAACAATTCAAGTGGAAGAATCCATGGAGTCTATGGTACAGAATGACAGGCAGGAAGGAGGACAGGCACAGCATGGTTCACCAGATGGATCTCTCCAGGACTATGAGTTAGATGAAGATAAAGAAGACAATGAAATGACATCTCCTCCCAGACAAGAAGAAATAGTGCACAAAGAGATTCAAGTTCAAGAAACAAGATCGATTATCCCAGATTGGTTGAAGGAAAGATTAACCAAGGTGATCGTAGTAGAGGACGAGGACAGTGCAATTGATTTAGAGAGCCTTGTTGGACGTTCACACGAAGTAACAGAGAAGAGAAAGGCTACCAAGATGTCCAAGATGATTCGAGATGAGACTGGATCCAGAAAACTGCAGATAGCTACACCGGCAGTAGACAAATATGAAGGTGAGATCCTAGCAGAGGAATATGATATACAGACATTTGAGCTAGGACCCTCTACAGCAGAGCAGACACTAGATGATGCTACCGACTCATTTGAAGCATTAAAAGACAAGCTTAGAGAAGAAATGGAGAAGAATAGAAAGCTTGAGAGAGAGGTCGGTGCATGGAGGACATATTTCAGTCACATCAATGAACCTTTGGGACGTCAGGATCCAACTAGATCACCAGTGCAAGCACTTCCACTTCAATCAATCAATGAGGCAGAAAGATTCAGGAACATGGTCCAACGTACAAGTACTTGGATGGATAAATCTCATACAGTGGCCATAGAATTTGTAACAAGGATGATGAAGATTATTCATCAAGCTATCCAAGTTCTTGAGATAATCCACAATTTGATGATAACAGTAGCTGCATTTGCCCATACCAAAGATGTCATCATTCCTGTCTTGAAGGTAATTAGACACACATCAAGGAAAGTTTTAGCGCAAGAGAAGATCTTGGATGGAGAATCTCACAGTTTGTTTCACCTTACTACATATGAAGAGTGTTTTCTTCGAGGACATCAGTGTTAGATGTGGCCAAGTTGAGGAGGTGATCAATCCGATCCAGGACAGAGTATTTGAGGTACTTCGTACCATTCTTGGCAGAAGGATCGAGGTCGAGACAGATGTGGATATGCAGGAATTAGAGGATAGAATCGAGGTCATCTTTTGCAAGGACGCAAATGTTACAGATGAGCAATATGATCAAATGTTTGCCACCATGCTCCTGATTGAAAGAACAAAGGAACTTGAATCTACTTGGGACGCAGCTCTTCTAGATGCATTCGATCAGGTCATCCACTTGGAAGAGAGTATGAAGAATCTTCCCGAGATTCCAATTGCAGAAATCGAAGGAATCGTGACAAGATTCATTGCATATGCCAAAAAAGAACATTGGAAAGGGAATAAGATTCTAGATGAAAGGTTGTTATAGATGACATGGCATCTTATTTGTCATTGGTTTATGTCTCCTAGATTTTTGTGCCAAATTTAATATTTGGCTATGTATTTAATATTGTTCAGTAAAAAGGAGGCCATTTGTAACAAACCCTAATTAGGGTTTAGGTGTCATGATCTTGACCGTTGATCTACTTTCGATCTGGACCTTTCATTGTAATTGGGGATGCTATTTATACCCCCATTTTTCATTTCATTTGGTAATGGTTAGATATCAGAGAGTTTATTGTATTAGAGAGATTAGAGTTAGAAGCAATTTTATTTTGTAGCAAGATTGAGTTTTGAAGAGAGGAATTCAAGCAATTGTTGTACATGATGACTTGGAAATCAATAAAATATTGAAGTTATGGTGTTTTGTTGCAACTTTCTTGGTTATCTTCATGGTTGTTTAATCTACTTGAATCATGCTCAATCAAAGTAGTGTGTTAATTTGAAGGATATAGTGTGAGACTTGATTTTTGGTAGGATTCACTTTCCATACCACTAGCTTCTTGCTGATTGTAGGAATGCCTTGCGTGGTCGACTGGAGAATACTTTGAGTCCCTTAATCTTCAATCATTATTGTATCTTGGATATGTACCTTCGTGGTAGTGTCTTTGATCTTTGATGCATTGAATATCATTTTGTTACCTTAGAAGATCGCATCAATTTCAATAGAGTTGTTATCTTATGGCAAAATTGAAATTGGTTGAATCTTGCCAAGTCTTGTCTACACGAAGTCATTCTTAGGGTTAGACTAGATTAGACCTCTTTCAAACCCTACTCTTTTGTTATTTTTGAATAGTTTCTTTAGTTTAGTAAAATCTTGAACTTTCGGAATGCGTAAGACCCTTTGAAGGAAACAGCAAATCACATCATACCGCTGGAAGCTTGTCCACACGTAGAGACCCTACTAACCAGAACCTTGGAGTCTTCCTAACTGATCCTTTATGCGAATCTTCAGCAGTTAGAGGCTTTTTCTCAAGAGAGGATAAGATGCCTATTGGTATTTTATTCTGTGTATGATGGTGTATAAAATACACGTCAACATAATTGGCGCTAGAAGGAGGGCTGTACTATCATGCCTCGATCATTATCAAGCTGTTCATAGATAATCACATTCGCAAGGAGTTGTGCAAGACTTTTGTCCCTCCTCCTGCGCTCAACAGAATTGGCGCTAGAAGGAGGGCAGTTTTCCGAATTTCTGAAAGCAAAGATTTTGAAGGGAAATACATTGCAAAAGTGATCATGAAGTACGATGGTGTTGCCACATGAAGGATTGAATCAAGTGGTACGACCAAATTTGCAGATAGGCAATACCCAGGAAGATATCATTTCAGGATTGAATCAAGTAGCGTGGAACGCAAGGAGAAGTGAAGTTGAGTATAACAGAGTCAGAATTATCTTGGAACAAGAGGAAGATAGAGCCGAAGAACATCGAAGGGTCATAGCTAGAGAACTTCGCAATCAAAGGAACCCACAATAATCTTCACAAGACTTCACGCTGGATCGCATTGGTTCATTCTCGCCCGAGAAACATCAAAGGTTGTTGAGGTCCACACCAGGCATCAAGAATCTAAGCGAACTTCAATTTACTTCCAAAGCAAAGCGAGCTAAGAGAGAAGACACTCCCAAAGAGTTCGAATTAAGATTGGAAGGATCTCCTGAGTCATCACAAATTCTTCAAGAACAAGTACAAGCGGCGATCCAATCCAGTATCCAGGCAATTTCTCAAACAAAAGGCCAAGCTAGTTCATCAAGTTCAGCTTCAAAAAGTACGATGGCTCAACGTGCTCCACCTCCACCTCCTCCTCCTCATATACTCAATGGTGCGACTTGGCTAGTCAACAACCCATCACCGTTGGAGTTTGCAATTTATCATGATATGCCGAAGAATCCAGAGCACTTTTGTTCCAAGTTCAATGTCAGTGATTTCCATCGCACGGCAGAAGATCATATCAAGATGTTCGAGGACCTTCTTCGTAACAGACAAATTGAATACGGAGATGTGGCATGTAGGCTTTTTCCCTACTCATTGGGAGAAGAGGCATACTTTTGGTTCATTCATTTGCCTACAGGGTCCATCAGGACTTGGGACGCGATGAAAGATGCATTCATTGCTAAATTTGGTATCTCAACTACACCAGCTGAGTTATATAGACAATTTGTAGAGGTCCGAAGGAGAGAACATGAACCCATTACTTCCTTCAACAACAGATTTCACCGCGCATACACAATGCTACGTCCTCCTTATCTTATTGCAGATCCAAGAGAAATTTATTATGGAGCCTTAGATCATCTCACAGCTATGTTCGTAAGGACGCATCCGACTCCGAATGATCTAAATGCGGCCTATGCAAAAGCTATTGAAGTAAGTAAGCACATGGGACAGAATATCACTGGGCCACTTCTTCACATGGGACCTGTCGCAGCACCGAACCAGATGCAGGCAGTTGGTACGGCCTTGGCCAACCAAACTCCAGTCATGAATCCAATTCCGCAAGCAACATATCCAACCGTGCAGCCGACAAATCAGTTGGTCCTTCACCCAGGAGCTCCAATTTCTCAAGCTCCACCCGCACAACCTGTGTACTTGCAAAATGCCACAAGTTTGTCAAGGACACAAGAAGAGAAAGACGAAATGAAAGAGTTGATTGAGCAAGTCAAGAGGCTATCAACTGAGGTGACCCACCTGAGGAACCAGAATAATCAACTCCAAAGCATGCAAAGGATAAATCACAACCAAAATTTCCAAGGAAACAACAATCAAGGTTTCAGAAATAATTATCAAGGAAATAATAACCAAGGTTTCCAGAGGAGACCTTGGAATACAGCTCCCAACAATGGAAATGTGGTGACGCCTCTAGACAATCCACCAAATTCGCAAAATCAAGAAAATCCTTCTACAAGCAAAGTGTTTTTAGCCGAAGCAGCCTTGTCCAGTTGGTGCAAACTCCACAATACGAACCAACATTCCGAGTTGCAGTGTCCTGAGTTCAAGATCGCGGCTGACATTTTCCAACAAGAGATGCGCACCACTAATCCACCTGAAAATCCTCCCACGACAGGATACGAAATTGTTCCAACCACGCAATATGGTCAAGCCATGATTGTGGAAACCTGCAAGTATTCACAAGAAGAAATTAGTCAAGTACAAAATGGAAGATTTCCACCAGAGTCAGCTAATGGACCGATGGTACCACCAGGATCTCAATTCCCACCTGCATCTGCAAATGGACCTGTAGAGGATTCAGAGTATTATTTTCCACCATTGAACGACAGTGTCCTGGTAGAAGGAATAAAGGAGGTGTTTCACCAATCATCAGGAGGTATGAACCAGAGAGTCTATCACAGAAGTCAAAGAAACCAAGAACCTTTAACTACATCGATCCCTCCAAATAATTTCTCTACTCCGCCAGATCCCCAAGCCAGCAACATTCCGGAGTACCCGCAGAACACACAAGAATACAAACAAAGAAATATTGCACCTCCCGCGGGTAATGAAATGAAAAGGTTGGCCGCGTTGGTGTTGGATGAACTTAAAAGAGTTAAAGTGAGTCGACCACTCTATGAGTTGCTCAAAGTTTCAGAAATCAAGGATGCAGTGATCAATAGCCTAAGTGAGTCTAGTACAGCTAGGTCAAATGTTCAAGCCACTATTAATGTGACCCAAGAGGAAGCCGCTGACCAAGGGCAGTCCGAACAGAATGAATGCATGGTCCAGACCATAACCTTCCCAGCTAAAAAGGAAGATATGTTGGAAGGAAAAGTATTACTCAAAAGGGGCGAAACTAAGAAGACTCAGCCCACCATCAAGGAAGGCCTCGCTACTAATCAGACTCTTCCAGAAAAGGAAGTCTCAATCAAGAAAGATGTAGTCAAGAAAGGAAAATCTACAAACAAAGCTAATCACTCAAAAGAGGAGAACCCAGCAAAGGACGATCATTCAAAGATTAATGAAGTCAAACATCAGGAACCAAGTGAGGAGACCTCAGGCCCTTCTCAAGGAAAAGACGAACCGGCCCCGTTCCTGTTATCAGTTAGAATCTTTGGAAAATTACTGCACAATTGCCTTTATGATTCCGGAGCTTCAAGCAACGTGATGCCCCTGGCTGTTTGTCAAAGACTAGGTATAACTCCCGCTCCTACCAAGAGAAAAGTCACTCAGCTTGACAAGACAGAAGTTCCAGTCATGGGCGAGTTGAACAACATACATATGCAATTGGCCGCAGATCCAAGAGTCCAGAACTTCATAGATATTTCAGTGGTGGATATTCCAGATTCATACGGAATGCTCCTAAGTCGAGATTGGTCGCGAAAATTGAATGGATATGTATCGACTGATTTCGCACACATGTGGCTACCATGGAGAGGAGTCCTGAACCAGATCAAAATTGATAGCACTCCAAGGTTGAGATTGATGATAACCGAATATGGGGAAGACAATGAAGTCCTGTTTTTGGAGTCCGACCTGGGGACATACAAGCCCAAAGTGGAGGAAGTCTTGATGATACAAAGCGTACAAGATGAAGATAGTCAACAAGAAGTGATAGAATCGACAGAGGTGGTCATTGAAAGCGATCAAGGTTCCGATCAAGAAGATGAAGGGATGTTTGAAAATTTCAGGAGGTTCGTACATAGAAACATCCAACAAAGTGTGCAACTTGGCAATTTGAAGTCCGTCCGAGATTTGCTTCTTCCAAATTGGTGTAGAATTCACAATGCCGTCCACTCAGAATTATCTTGTGCTTTATGCCAGACCGCATTGGAGCAAGTATACAAAAGAGCCCCGCAGACACTAATCCTGGAAGAAATTCAAGATTCAGAGAATGAAAGCTCTACAGAGACCGAGAGTTCTATGGAAGATAAAGTTTTATCCGATACATCGTCTGAAAGTCAGGAAGGCCCAGAAACAGAAAAACAAGAAAATCAAATATGGACATTAAGGTTCGACGGATCTAAATCTAAACAAGGATCTGGAGCTGGTTACGAATTAATTAGTCCAACAGGAGAAACTTATCTTGCCGCTCACAGATTACAATTTCCTTGTACCAACAACGTAGCTGAATATGAATCCTTGATTCATGGATTATTATTAGCCATCCAAAAGGGGGCGAAAATACTGCAAGTATATGGAGACTCAGAAATTGCCGTAAGGCAAATCAGGAAGCAGTATGTTTGCCATGATAAAAGATTGACCAAATACAGAAATCGAGTCTGGGATCTCATTGAAAGTTTTGAAGCTTTCAATATCAACTCTATATATAGACACCAGAATCAAGTGGCTAATTCCCTTGCACAGGCCGCCAGTTCATTGATACCATTAGCAATGGAAGGATTGAAGAAGTTCACGGTCGAGTTAGTATCAGTCCCTTCAGTCCCAGACAACATTACCAATTTTCAAGTTTTCGAAGATGACAAGCATATTTTGGACTTCCTAACCAATACGGACGTCTTCTTAACACAGATCATTGATGAAGATGAAGGGGGTGAAGCCGAATTCGATGCTGAAGGTGTCCTGAATTTAAAGACAAACACTATTCCAAAAGGAATGGTTGAATTAGAAAGGATTTTTGATCCTGACAAGTTAAAAGAAAAGAAGAACCACAGTTCGGAAGGAAACATGTGCGACACGATCAATCTAGGTGATGAGATACAAACCAAGAACGTATTCATTGGTAAGTCCTGCACAGCGACTGAAAGAGATGGAATCCTGAAAAATATGAGGGACTTCCCAGATGTCATCGCATGGAGTTATGAAGATCTTAAGACATATGACACTGCAATTATTACTCACACAATCCCATTGAAACCAGGAAGCAAGCCATTCAGGCAGAGACAAAGACCGGTTAATCCTCTATTGGAACCACTGATATACCAAGAAGTGAAGAAGTTACTCACAGCCAAGATCATCTTCCCAGTAAGACATTCGACGTGGGTCGCCAACCTGGTACCTGTTAGAAAGAAAAGTGGAGAAATCAGATTGTGTGTTGATTTCAGAAATCTCAACCGAGCATCAGAGAAAGATAATTATCCGCTACCATCATTAGATGAAGTGTTGCAGATTGTCAATGGATCGCAGATGATGTCCTTTCTAGATGGATATTCAGGATACAACCAAGTTCTAGTCGAACCTGAAGATCGACTAAAGACTGCTTTCACCACCAAATCACTAACCACTCAATTGATAAAGATTTAATCAACATTTAACAGTAGTTTGTACTCCGCCTAAACATAGAACACAAACTTAGACAATGATATTCATAATATCTTTATGACCTTAGGTGATTTAATACAAATTTTAGGCCATGTACTACAAGTAAAATCCTAAGGAGGAAAAAATAGACATTTATATCTTGTACTTGCTCTTTATTGTTAGTGACATTCTCTCCTTCTTTTTACTAACAATTTAGTTCTTCAATTTTACTCTTTCTTTTGATACATAAAAATGAGGGACTTGTGGTCATCTTCCTTTTCATATAATATGATATCCAAAAAACTGAAACCAAAATTCACAGTTCACCACCCTTAATGAAGGAATACAAAAGATAGACCATCGCATATAGTAGTTTGTAAGCATCCATCACTACATACTACCATGCTATGATCTTTGATAGACAAACCTATTCAACATAAGTTGAATTTTCTTCCTTTCCTTGAGCTCTTGAAGCAGAAGCTCCACCCAAAGCATCAACCACTTGTGTAGTCTAGATGAGAAACTTGATTGCCCATTTTTCTCTCTTTATCCAAGTGCTTTCCACATACGAAGGAGCATATAAAAGAATTTTTAACCATGTTAGATCAACATCTGACCCAAAGCTACCCCTGCCTTTCGCCATACATTTCTTCATTTCTCAACTTTGCCTGCTAGAAAGAGGAACATAGCCTCCATATCTCTATATGCAGACTAGCACCCTAAATTCATATGCTGTAACTGAAAAATGATTGATAGGGAGGGCATAATGCACTTCTACGACCTTATCAAAACCAAATCTAAATTCCTTTCTCACAAAGTGAATGACCAACATTGAACCAAATCCTTATCATTAATAAATTAGACACAAACATAGAGGAAACATTTGAATTATCTCCACTTCTCATACCTGCTTCCAAATAACCAAAGCCAATTACCTGTTTGATTACACTTTCTGTTGAACTTGATTGCACAAAGAAAATGTTCTCCAAATGCTCATTTGATACAGGACTATAAAACACTATTACTTGCTTTCCACCAATTAGATGAAACTTGTGGTCCATATACAGAAAGAAAATCAAACTGATGACCAAAGAGGTGAAAAAGTTTGGAATAAATGTAAAAAGGAAACACTAAATCCCAATTCATACTTGTGCCAAGTGTGCGAGCTGTCTTTGCTGGATGGAGCAATATAATAAAGAGATGGCTGCTAGAGGGAAATGCCTCTAGAATCATTGTTTAGACAAAAGAAAACCATCCCAAATATCCACCAAACCTTCCCATCTCACCAAACCCCCATTGATTTTAACATCCTGAATGCAATCAATCCCAAAGTTGGTAAATTCTGCCACTCTATTGGCTTCCCTAAAATGATGACCTATGGAGATTGAATCTAGAGAGTCTAGAAGAGACTATGCTTTTCAGAGAATGTTTCCAGTTTTCCAATTTCTCAACTCTTGATTCTTTATGGTATTGAGGATCAGGATAGAGTCGCCCTTATATACAAAGAGGTGATAGCACAAAGAACCACCACCTGCAACCCCAAAGCAAAAGCATGTGATTCCACCTCATTGTTAATTCCATCTCTATGCTTCTTCAAAGTTGCTCTCTTAACACATTTCGCTGCCAAAGCATCTAGATTTTCTGAAGAAATGTCATCAAAATTTAATTTAAAGAGACCTAAAGAATGTGGGATCCATCAAGTATCCTTTCATAATAGAAGAGAAGAATGTACCTTGACTACCCCATGAGCAGGAGGGAGGCTTAGATGGCTCCAAAGTTTGAGCATATCTCTATCTTAAGATGAAAAGACTTGCTTTTTTAAAAACTGATTCTTAACTCCTGACATAATAATTTTACAGATGGTTATTTCCACTCTTACCCAAACATCTTTGATAGAAAGATTTGTGTTGAGATAAAATTTGTGATTTCTCTCTTTTCAAAAATGCCTAATTAATAAAGACGGACGAGCCACCTAGAGCACTAAGAGAATTGCCTTGGATATGGAGTTGGCCAACTTTGAAATAGTTGCAATAAGGTTTCCGAAAGAGCACCATACTAGTTCAATTTCAGACACAACCACACCCAACATTTAACAACAAAGGAGTAATGAATCAAGAGATGACCGATAGTGTCTTCAGTATCTAGACAAAGTATATGAACTTGGAAAAGTTACCGAAACCCAATTTTTCGAAGCACTCTCCTACAAGGACCTTTTGATGCAAAGCAAGCCAAGCAAAGGCTTTGGAAGGTAGGCTTTGTTCCAACATTTCAAGATTGGCCATTCTCTTTTTTCTTGCTGATCTAAAATTGTCAAATAGCCCAATGTAATTGAATATGAGCAAGATTTTGAACTTTCCCACCTTATAATGTTTTCCTCTTCACAAACGGAAGTTTTTGTACCGTCCAATTCTGTTTTTAGAATAAGCTTTTGATCCTCCCGGACCCCCGTGATGGGTTATTCTTTCCATTTGACATCAGTCAGACCCAAAGACTGATGCTGGACAGTGTAAACCGTTACTGTTTTCCTCCAAACTCCATCAATATCTTCTTTTGCTTCTTTAAGATCTTTATGTTCTCATAAATTAGACTAAGCTTTTGATCCTCCCAGACCCCCGTGATGGGGAATTCTTTCCATTTGACAGACCCAAAGATTGCTGGACAGTGTAAACTATTGCTGTTTTCCTCCAAAATGTCATCAAAGTCTTCCTTGCTTCTTTAAGATCTTTATGTTCTCATAAATGATGATAACCATTTCAAGAGCCCTTCTAGAAATTGGCCTTCTGGCTAGTTCCAATCTCCCAACTCCAAGAGAGATGATGTGTTATGAATCATGATAGATCTGCAATGCATCATGAAATTCCACATATGTTATCGTTTTGGAGGACTCACTTGTTGGCGGCATTATTGTACATGGGAATAACATTAGTTAATTATGTGTAATTGTTTTGGTTAGTTGGCAACCGAGGGGTGGAAGTTGCGGTGCGACGGTTGGCACTCGCACCCCCTTGTTACCCTTTTATACTCCGGAATGTAACTTGTAAAACACACTTATAATGAATGGAACATCTGATATACTTTGTCTGATATTTATGGCATTATTCTGCGTTATGTTCTTTATGTCTTGAGTTATTCATCCGAGAGGGCAAACATTTGGCGCCGCTGCCTAGACGAACTCGGGAACGGAAGACACGGATGGCGCACAGACACAATGGGCCTACCCGTTGGTGAAGTAAACCCGGAGGCCGATGACGCCCGAACAGAACTGTACACAGGAGAAGACACGGCAACGCGAGAATTTTCAATTTTGCTCCAGGTAGCCATTCAGACATACGTTTGACGAGAAGCGGCGGAGGTAGAAATCCCACCAAGTGCCGTGTGGACAGCGCTGGAGGTTAGCCCGGCAGTAAACCGGTTGATGAACCACCTCCCCCGGTTGCTTGCACAGGTATCGCTGGCACAACAGGCCCGCCTGGAGGAGGTTGCCCAGGAAGAGCGATGACAACAAATCCTGCAACGCTACGAAGAGAACAGCTGACGGGAAACGGAAAGAGATGGCGCCAGGCCAGGAGGGAATTGAACCGTGAACTTCTTATTTTCAAATAAAAGTGTCATTGACACGAGTTGTACTTGAGCAGATGAATTAATAAAAGACATGTTTTGATTTAAGAATTGAGAGTTATGGAAATGTGCAACAATTAATGCCAAACCTATTGAATAAAGATAGGAATAGAAAACCGGAAACGAACGAGTGGGAGGCCGCGCAGAGGGCTTTGATTCTGGAGCAGCAAGTAGAATGTAGACGGACGCTGAGGCAACTTACCGAAGGACGACCTGTCGAAGGGGGGGCCCGAGGGGAACCAAGCAGGTGTCACGGAAGGTGCAGAGGCCGACGGAAATTTCTACGTGTCGCCAGATCATCGTAGGACGCAGAGCAGTGAGAATAAAACAGCTCCCTCCGGCTGTGCCAGTGTCATCTGAAACTGCTGTGTGAGCTAGCTCTGCATAGCCTCAAGGTTAGCCCGCATCTCCGTGATCGGGGGATGGTTCGCTGTCGTCGACTCCTCCAACAACGAAGCAGAAATAGTCACCACAGCGTCACTACCCCCGACGTCATATGACGACGCCTATAACAGGGCGATGGATCTAGAAAGCGAATACAAAACATCAAGGAAGAAGAAAAGTAATAGATATTCATCTGACGATGATGAAGATTCTGACGGAGAGAGCAGTAGTAGTAGCGAATCGGGTAAAAAGGTACACGCGCTCCAGAAGGACATGGAACGAATGCTGAGAGAATTTAAGGCCATGAAAGGGAGTACAAGTAAGACGGAAGAAACTGAAGTGTGGTGTACAGACTGCAGGAGTGATGGACACACAAAGGGTACTTGCCCGAAGAAGGCATTCTGTGAGATTTGCCAAATGATGGGACACTCCACCAAGGAGTGCCCATACAATATGAAAACCCGAAGCACGAACCAGGTGTTGTTCACGGAGCAGGCCACAACATTCGCACCAGCGGGTACGGGCCAGCAGACTAACACAACGACATCATCTGGAGGATACCGGGATAATAGACGCGGCGGCGGAAGAAATAATAACAATAACAACAAAAACCGGATCCAGTACGATGCCAAGGGCCGGCCGATGATTCAATGTAGGGCCTGCAATCAGTGGGGACACTTCGCCCGTGATTGTACGAAGGAAGCCAACACTCAGCACCTCTGCCGATGGTGCGGGCCAGGCGACCATGAGGACGCAAATTGCCCGAAGCCTGGCATACACCTTCTAAACATAGAACCTACGAAGGCAGAAGTATTGGCAATCACAAGGGCACAGGCTAAAAAGATTGCCTACCCCAATCCCCACACAGAGACTGAGAGAGTGCGGGAGGCCAGAGACGATCACAAAGGAAATGGCCGCACAAGGACAGAACAATCACCAGACAGCAAGTCCACCATGGACGAAGGGAGAAGAGGAAATTTTACGGCAAATATTGCAGGTAGAAGTACCCGTGAGAATTCAAGACCTCCTGGAGACTATGCCGCAGCTAAAAACGGCTATTTTAAACTCTGTACCCCCACAACTAAAAACGAGGGAGGTCGTGAGCCCCACAACCAACCCCGTGTTTAGGGAGGTCGTGAGCCTCGCGGTCGACCCCATGTTGCTGGTAGTCAACAGCGGACGCCACCCGGCGGTGGTAGAAATGGGTATACTAGGGACCACCTTAACAGACACTATTGTGGACGGTGGGTCAGGAGTAAATGTACTCCCAGAGGCGACATGGAAAAAATTGGGAAAGCCTACGTTGTGGCCCCCTACGTTCAACCTGCTAGGGGCAGACCAACATGGGATTAAACCCATTGGTACCCTCATGGGCCAGCAGGTGATGGTCGGCACGCAGCCATTCGTGCTGGATTTTGTGGTAATCCCCTCAAAGCAGAAAGGATATGACGCCATCCTGGGGCGGGGGTGGCTCATTGCAGCAAAAGTGAACCATAACTGGAAGTGGAATACCCTTTCTTTGGAAAACGTCGGGAGGAAGTACGTAATCGACCTCCGTACGCAGATGGTGAGCGAGGAGTTAGCCTCTTCCTCCGACTCGGAGTCCGAGGGACACCAGTTAGCGAAGGGTGGAAATAGATGCCGCATGGAGCCCAGTGATGAAGGAGTGTTAGAACTGGAGGCATGCTCAGGGGACGATGGGGACTCCTTGAATGGCCTCTTCCATTGGCAAATGGGAGATTATGAACTATTTACACCCTTGTGCAACGTATTGAGCATCGAAGAAGAGCCAGATATATTTCCCCCAGAGTATGGCGAGTATAAGGAAGGGGAGGCAGCAGTAAATGAGACGCCGACACACCAATTCCCGGAGGGGGAGCCTATTAAGTATTAGGAAGCCAAGTTAAAGGAAATGAATCTCGGGGAGACAAGTGACCCCAAGATCATCCTGGTCGGAGATGATTGGAATCCAGTGTTGAAGGCCGCAGCCTTCAAAATTTTCCTTGAATACAAGGATGTCTTTGCATGGACATACAAGGACTCGAAGGGCGTGCCCCCAGAGCTATGTGTGCACCGAATAACATTGGTACCAGGAGCCCAGCCAATGAGGAAGCGGCCGTACCGAATGAACAAAAATTATGCTGTACGGGTGAACGACGAAATTGAGCGGATGTTGGAAGCGGGCATAATCTTCAGAGTGCAGACAAGCGAATGGGTGTCCCCCATTGTGATTTCCTTCAAGAAAGAGGCCAATCAGATCCGGATCTGTGTAGATTTCCGGTGCCTAAACGCTGTCACCGTTAAAGACCCGTTTCCCATACCCTTCACAGACAGCATCTTGGAGGAAGTAGCTGGACACAAAATCTATTCCTTCATGGATGGGTTCTCTGGTTACAACCAGATATCCATCGCGGAGGAAGATAAGCTGAAAACAACCTTCGTGGTGGAGGATGGTGTGTACGCATACAACCGAATGCCCTTCGGTCTATGCAATGCGCTTGCCACCTTTCAGCGCATCATCTTGCACATCTTCGACAAGATGTCGGTGGGGAACTTCAAAGCATTCCTGGATGATTGGTCGATTTATAGCGAACAGGGCACCCACTTAAAAACCCTCGGGGAGTGCCTAGAGAGGTGTCGGAGGGCACGGTTGGCCCTCAACCCGAAGAAATGTAGATTCATGGTACCACAGGGAAGATTGCTGGGACACATTGTGTGTAAAGAGGGATTGAAAACGGACCCAGACAAGATTCGGGTAATAGTCGAAATGGAACCTCCTACGGACGTCACGGGGGTAAAGTCCTTCCTTGGTCATGTGGGGTACTACAGGAGGTTCATCAAGAACTTCGCTGAGATATCCCACCCATTGGATAAGTTGACAAGGAAAGGGGAACCATACATTTGGGCAGAGCCACAGAGCAAGGCCTTCGAAGAGTTGAAGACAAGGTTGATGGGAGCGCCCATACTGGCATACCCGAATTGGGATAAGGAATTCCACATTCACGTGGATGCCTCAAACTATGCCATCGGGGCTACATTAGTCCAAGTAGGAGGACACGGGCTGGACCATCCCGTTTATTTTGCCAGCAGGTTGCTCTCGAAGGCGGAGAAAAACTATAGTACCACAGAACGTGAAGCACTCGGTATGGTCTATGCCGTACAGAAATTTCGTCATTACCTCCTGGCCACACCATTCACATTTTACGTAGACCACCAGGCACTCATGTATTTATTAAACAAGCCCATTATCCAGGGGAGGATAAGTCGTTGGCTATTGCTACTACAGAAGTTCACATTTTTAGTTGTGGTAAGACCAGGGCGAAGCGATGTCATCGCCGACCAGCTGTCCCGGATTAAGTTGGGGGAACCTCCAGAGGGAGTAAATGACGATTTTCCAGATGCACACTTGTTCCAAATAGCCGTACTCCCTTCGTGGTACAGAAAGATTGGAGAGTACCTGTCGACGTCCCGATTTCCGGAGGGTATGCCTCCAGGAAAACGAAGAAAGCTCGCATTAAGGAGCAGGACTTTTTCGCTCATTAACGGGTTACTCTACAAAATGGGGCCGGACCAGGTATTAAGGCGTTGCGTCATGGAAGAAGTCTCGAGTGTACTAAGGGAGGCACACGAAGGGCCCGCAGGTGGACATATGGGTCCGGACACCACAGCCCGAAAGGTGCTTCTCGCAGGACTATGGTGGCCAACGGTATATCACGACGCCAGGGAGTGGGTCGTGAGTCATGAGGTGCGACACTTGCCAACGGGCGGGCAAACCTCTGAAGCGGGACTTCATGCCCCTCAACTCGTCACATGCACAAGAACTCTTTGAGCGATGGGGACTTGACTTTGTGGGTCCTCTTAAGGCCAGCCGCACACGACGGTGCCGGTACATTATAGTCGCGACAGAATATTTGACCAAGTGGGTGGAGGCAAGGGCTCTCCAGGATAATTCGGCAGTAAGCACAACAAAATTTATTTATGAACAAATCATTACGCGATATGGTATACCTATTCAGTTGACCAGTGACCGGGGAGGCCACTTCGTGAACCATGTCATACGGCGGTTGACATCAGACTTCAAGATTTTTCACTCATTCTCAAGTCCGTACTACCCACGTGCCAATGGCCAGGCGGAGGCCACAAATAAAATAATAATGTCGGTGATATATAAGTCTTGCGGAGTGGAGAGGGATGACTGGGAGGAGCGCCTACCGTCAGTACTGTGGGCATACCGAACGACTTACAAGGTAACTATTGGACAGACTCCCTTCCAGCTAATGTATGGACAAGAAGCCGTGGTGCCAGTTGAATTCATGGTGCCGAGTCTACGGATTGCCATCGATAATCGCCTCGGCGACATGGAAAGCCTGAGGGAGAGGCTGTACGCGTTGAACAAATTGGATGAACGAAGGATGATGGCTCAGTGGGCGACAGAAATAGCCCAGCAAAGACGGAAGGTGTGGCACGACAAGCATCTTCGGCGAATGAATTTTACTCCCGGACAGTTGGTATTAAAATTCAACGGGAAGAACGAAATTAAACCTGGGAAATTCAAAGTCCGATGGTTAGGGCCCTTCTAGATACGTGAGGTCAATACGAACGGGGCGATAAAGTTGTGGACGCTGGACGGGAAGGAGATACTAGACGCAGTCAACGGGTCAAAACTGAAGATCTATCACGAACGGAGGGAACCGGGACCCCCCAGTCAGTCAGCCGCTAAAAATTTGAAAAACTTGAAAAAAAAAAAAATATAAAGGAAAATTTGAAAAAAAAAAAAAAAAAAGAGAGAGGGAGAAAAAGGCCACCGTACGGTGGGGAAAGGAAAGTGGCCACAGTACGGTGGGCCCACCGAAGTTGGCATCATCGTACGATGGAACCACCGTGCGGTGGGACCATCGACGGTGGAACCATCGTGCGGTGGAGCCACCGTGTGGTGGAACCATCGTGCGGTGGAGCCACCGTGCGGTGGAACCATCGTGCGGTGGAACCACCGACGGTGGCGCCACCGTGCGGTGGAATCATCGACGGTGGAACCATCGTGCGGTGGTTACATCGTGCGGTGGGAGCCACCGAAGGCCGCGCAAGGATAAAACGCCGCACACCGAGGATAGAAAGAAGACACCGCCGCGCAAGGATAAAACGCCGCACATCGAGGATACGAAGAAGAGACCACGCCGCACGAAGCACAGCTCGACTTTGGCAATAAAACCCCCGCGGAGGAAAAGACACCGGACACCGCGAGGTGCGAAGGGTAAAGGAAAAGACCCCGCACACAGTTGAAGGCACATCACCACCAGGGAAAGGGACGCACCGCACGGCCAGACCAATTTCGCACAATCCCACGCAGCCACAGGTAGACCAAACAGCAAGGGTTACGCGCAACAGGCGCAAAGGGAGGAATAGAGCCACAGGTAGACCAAGCAGCTGCACGGCGACAACCAAAACAGAGGGCCGTTACGAAGGGTAGATTTTTTCTAAACAAAGCAGCTACAGGGAGATCAATGGATTCAGCAGGGAAGAGGAGTTGGAAGAAACAGCTGCACGCTTCTTCCAGTAGCAGCCAGAAGGATAGAGGTAGCAATATCAGGATCTTAGCTTCAGGAGTACGTGTTGCAGGCGGCACCATGGATGCCAGCGCCCAGCAAAAACAAAAACAGAAAGCACCACAGGTTGCCGCAAGTGCGAAAAACACAGTGACGCCACAAAATATTACTTTCGAGGGCCTGAATGGATTGGAATGCCGCAAATGGTGGCAGGATACCCCCTATAATGACCTGGTAAAGCAAAACCTCCGGAAGGCACAAGTAGAGTGGGCTATTCGGATGCCCGTGTTCCCTATCCGGGAGTACGAGGGTGCCCTACGCTTCATGGTGGACACCTTCGACAGGCATACATGCACCAGCACATTTGAATACCTTCGGAGGGATGTCACCATATCCTTCAAAGCAAGGGATTTCACGAGGGTATTTGGAATTCCGGGCAGCCAGGGCAAGAAAATAGACTTGAAGGCTAAGAAGATGACACAAGAGGAGGAGGAGCGGTGGATTAAATTAGTCTCTCGGAATTTGACCACAGCGGAGTTGGACAGCGTGGCTAGAGCCACGAAGAGTCGCGGAATCCGTAAGACTTTTGTTGCGGAGGGCCACTGGAGATGCATTATGGATGTCATCAAGAGCAGATTGACAGGGTCGGGTAGGGCGTCGGACATTGCCCTTCCTCAGATTATGCTGATGAATGGACTGATGAATGGCATCGTATATGACTGGGCAGCGTTACTGGCAGAGCGTATGTATGAGTTTTTGACGCTCCAGCATCGCACATTCTATATGCCTCATTACGCTATAGGGTTATTCCTGGAGGCCACGCGGGAAGTAGTGCCGGAGGACGAGTTAGAGGTACGGCCACAGGGACCGTTGGCAACGGGAGAGCCTCCAATACATTATTGGAGGCACTTGGACGTTGGGCACTCTTTCGCGAAGCGGAAATGGGCGGTGGATAGGGCCTCGGCCTCAGGGGAGCCTGACAGTGGGAGGGAGTCCAGCAGCACGGAGGATTCGGAGGAGGAAGATGAGGAGGACGATAGCAGTTAGGCAACGGAGGAGCCTGTACGAGTCCGGTTTGCCCCACCTCTGTTACCGATGGGCACGACTGTGCCAGCATCTGGAGTAGGCGGCACCTGTATTCCGGCCTTCGGGCAGTGCCATACGCCTGTTACACTAGGTCCCCTCCAGCACGAGCACCAGGGAGCACCGTCGGGCCCAACCACAGCGGCACTTACTGAGGACATGGCAGAGTCGAGGACAGAGGAGTCACCGCATCGGGTAGTGGGCGTTGAGGAGCAGGGGCCGACGGAGGTGGAGGATACCGAGCCTCACGTACGGTTGGACGTCGTGGGTAGTGACGCTGTGGTGACTGTTTCTGCTTCGTTGTTGGAGGAGCCGACGACAGCGAACCATCCCCTGGTCACGGAGATGCGGGCTGACCTCGAGGCTATGCAGAGCTGGCTCACACAGCGGTTTCAGATGACACTGGCACAGCTGGAGGGAGCTGTTGTATTCTCACTGTGTCGAGAGACTAGAGCGGAGGTAGTCGACTTGGATGACTCGTCAGGGGAGGCACATGGACTCACAGTTGAGCACGAGGCAGGGGAGGTCGCCTCTGCTGGGCAGGCACCAGGAGATGGTGCACCTTCGGTGGCGGAGGTGGTACCTTCACAGCAGGATACAGTGGTGACCGTTCCACCAGGGATTTCCCAGTCTTCGGCACAGACGGGGGAGGATGTTGAGACCTATCTTGCTGACATGGCTGATATGGTGACGAGGGGTAGGCGGGTGGTGGCCGCCGCCCAGACGCAAGCATTGCAGCAAGTGATGGTGGAGCTAGAGCAGGTCCTACAGTTTATGCGGGTGGGCTGCCCAACAGCCTTTGCTACCTGTTTTGAGTCTCAGGGGTGGCCGACTGCGGAGACAGAGGAGATGCTCCAGGCTTGGAGGCTGCGTCAACCCGTTGTGGAGAGTCGGGTGACATCAGTGGTCCGCGAGATCGAGTAGGTCTACCGGGATGCCTATTATACATTGAGGTGTACACAACATGAGTCTGCAGTCAGGGAGGCTGCCCGCGTAGCGTTGGAGAGAGAGGTGGCCAGTCAGCAGGCCTCATGGGCAGCCGAGAGGGCACAGTTGTTGGCACAACTGGAGATGGCCCGCACAGAGACGGATGAGACCCGGACAGCGAAGGCCGAGGTAGAGACTCGTCTGGCAGCCGAGCAGACACGGTTGGTTTGCGCGACGGAGGCAGTGGATACAAAAGAGGAGGAGTTGTTGGAAGTCGCACACATGGTGAAGACAGCTTTAGAGAAGGTACTGGTGGCGGAACGGGATGTGGCTGCACGTACTCAACAGGTGTATGAGCTCCGTGCCCGCTTGGCGACCCAGACACCGCCTTCTCACACTTCTACTTCAGGGACGCTTTCTCAGCCCCCTCCCTAGTGTTTCAGATATATCGTATAGGTTGCATTATCTCCAATTTTGTAAGTTGCCTGGAGACGACTTTTCTTTTTGGGGGGGATGATGTTGGCGGCATTATTGTACATGGGAATAACATTAGTTAATTATGTGTAATTGTTTTGGTTAGTTGGCAACCAAGGGGTGGAAGTTGCGGTGCGACGGTTGGCACTCGCACCCCCTCGGTACCCTTTTATACTCCGGAATGTAACTTGTAAAACACACTTATTATGAATGGAACATCTGATATACTTTGTTTGATATTTACGGCATTATTCTGCGTTATGTTCTTTATGTCTTGAGTTGTTCACCCGAGAGGGCAAACATCACTGTGGTTCAGATTCTGTCTGGTTCCTTTGAATCCAAATACTTTCAGTGCATTAAGACACTCAACTTGGTAGAAGGGTTGAAGAGTATACCCCATTCTAGCTCGGATTTCAATGTTCTATTTTGTTTCACCAAAATTCTTAAGCCTGGTCCTCTATCCTTCTTGGAATCTTGAGAGAACAAACTTTATCTGAAGCAAGTAAATGGATTTTCTTTTTATCCTTTGGTCATTACCAATGGAAATTCCTCATACTTCTATCTAAATATGTAATAAACCCTCTCAAATCAAACAAAAAGCATAAGACACTCATCCGAGGAAAGAATAAAACAATCATTCAAGGCAAGGGATTGATGATAGAAGAGTATGGAGGGGAAAGTGGATGCTAGGATTGATGACAGAAATCATTAATATATTTAAGGAACCGATCCTAATGAAGACACCTTTAAAGGGGAGCAGCGATTTAAGACACAGAAGTAAAGACAAAAGAACAGTGATCTACTTAAGAAGACCTTTGTATTAAACCACTTTTTATTAACAATATAACGACTAGTTGATGAGACGCGATTACCTTGTTAAAGGTGACGACTTTGTCAAGAAGTGATTCAATTAATCATGCAGCGATCCATAAGCAATTAAAGGTTATGTTTATGTTATAGATATAAAACGCTTAACAAAGGGAAGTAAGTAGTGATTAGTAAGGAGTGTGACCTATCCTTGGGTTGTGACTAGTAGTGAAAGGAGGCTTCTCTAAAAAGAAATGCCCTTGAGAGGATATAAGATGGATGTGGGGGAGTTGCAGTAAAGATATGAAAATACCTTTATTATTTATTATTTCCAGATTTGGATAGCTCTACATGGGTGGCAAATAGTAATAAACATGGAAGCACATAATTTAAAGCTTTAAATCAGGTAAGGCTTCATTATTGGACTGCATATTTATAAGGAGATAAATCAGAGAAAGTGATCAGACAGGCCTATAATATTTTTCAAACATAGGCAGAGATATATTCGAATTGATGTATGGTTATAAGGACAACATTCAGGAGCAGCAATCAATTCATTGTGAGTGGCATATCAAGCAGCTTAAAAAGGAATACACATAATAATAATATTCAATAAGTTCCTTATATGATGAATTATCTTCAAGAAGGCAAATCTGATTCCTTGTCAATAAATCAGACATTATATCAGACTTTTTATTATAACCTAAGGATCATCATAATAGTTTTTTCTTATCATTTATCTAAAGATTGTTCATTTATCAAATATATTGCAAATCTACTTCATATTCTACAAGTGTTCCTACAAGTGACATTACAAAATATTTTAGTGTATTTACAGAAGCGTGAAGTGTCATGTCCCCTATTTAGTTTAAATTAACCTAAATTTGCCCAAATCTAAAATAGGTAATTAAGTTTATGGGAGTACCTTTGTATACTGTTTTCCATCAGTATTATATTTGTTAGATAAAATCAGATTTATAGGTTAGTTGCCATTCTTTATTATCCAATTCTTAGTGCACTAGGGTAGGCTAGCTGGATAGGGTGTCCAAGAGACCCTCCACCCTAGGCCCCAAGAGCAGATTCTACATCCCTCTTGGCTCCATGTGGCAGGTGTTAAGCATCCATCATGGGGTGGCATACCCAGTGAGGTGTCCTATCGCCGTTCCCCCTCATCACAACCACCTCCTCTCTTAAGCCCAAGAGCAGATGCTTCATCCCTCTTGGCTCCATGTGGTAGGTGTTAAGCATCCACTATGGAGTGGCATACTTAAGGGAGGGTCCCTCATATACAATGAATCATTTGTGATATTCCAATTAAGTTATATTCATTATTCAATTCAACTCATTATGATAATCAATTATACTTGACATAGTTATCACAATTATATTTGCTTAGTGCATTATATTAGATTGTCATCAATGCTTTCTGTTAGTATTATTTTATATCAGTATTAATTATTTGCCATCATTCATTACAACCACTATGTTGTTTCTTATATTATTAGCACCATAGATGAAAAAATCAACAATAAATTGTCTGAATCGCGATTTATCGGGAGTCAAAAGTTGAAACAATTTAATCTGCAAAAAAATCGTGGCCTATTTTTAGGTAAAAATTGAGCTATTTTAACAGGGAAAATCGCGAGCAAAATGGCAAAAAATTGTATTTTAAAAAGTGATATCATTTTTTAATGAAACCCTAAACGGGCGGGAGAAAATGCACGCAGTACACACCTGACCACTATGTCACGGCGAACTTCAGAACTCGTCCAAAAATCGGTCAAAATTCACCCTATATTCATACGAGCAAAGGGCATAGTTTTTGTTTTGAAGTATATTTAAAAAACGTTTTTCAAAGCTTTTTCTATTTGAGTGAGGCAAATGTGTTCATCTGCGAGTATATCCACAACCAACCAGGATGGAGTTTTTTAAATGTTTTTAAATGTTGAAAGGTGCAATCATGGGTAAACCAAAAATTTGTGGCCAAAACCTTCGGAAACAAAATAAGCAATACAAAGATCGCAGATTAAAGAAAATAGCACACTGTTTATTTTAATTTTTTAAAATAAAATTTAATATCTTTTAATTTTATGTTTTAAATCATGTAGTTTTATTATTTATTTTGTTTTTATTAAATATATCAAAATAAAATATAATATTTCAAATATTTGATTAAATATATTAATTATTTAAACAAAAAAAAAATGAAAATCTTTAATTTTATGTTTTAAATCAAGTAGATTTGTATTTGTTATTTAAAACTTTAATTTGTGTTTTTTAGAATATTTTAAGAAATTATATTTTTTCAAATGTTCGATAAATTTGCCGATTTATAAAAAATTTTCGGCCAAAAGATTTATTGTCGATTAAGAGATTTTCATCTTTGATCAGCACTATATGGATTTGTAGTACTATAACTATTTGTGTGAATTGAATTTGATTACCTTATGCATTCTTGGATTTATTTACGGATATCTATATATATATATATTATGTGTAGTTTGACTGTTATATTCCATTATGAAATCAGAAATCCTTTCCATACTTACCTGTCACTGAGCTTTTTCTATCCCTGCTGGCTGCCTAAAAACATTAGTTGTTAGCATAATTGTGGCTGTAAAGGCAGACAGATCTGACATGGTCTGCCACTATATATGAAATTAATATGACTCATACGTATTGCAGACTTTATTAATTTTACTGCTAAATTCTGCATAAAACATTATCAGGCTTCATATATTAAGCATACGTATTAAGCACATCCCCTATGCATACCACCCAGAACAAGGATGTCACTGCTTGTAACTTAATAACAGTTATAATTCTGAATGATCCTCCTGTTGATTTTTTGTTGTATTGTCTTGTAGCAGACTGGACTGCCACCCATGATATTCCCTTCTCCCTTTGTCTGAGACTCTGACGTATCCCTCTTTTCTATCTCCTGTGGCTTCTTTTTTCCTTTTTCCCCCTTCTCACTCCAAACCCCCGAGAAGCATTGGCTTCCATATAGCTTAGTAAGAGGGTCCATAGCGTTTGGGGAGAGGCGTGACTTTATTAAAAGTCATGTCTCCCTCTTATCATCAGTTGCCTCCACAATATCGTGACTCTTTGTAGATCGGTTATATGCTTAGGACTTTGATTAACATGTTTTGTAATTAATACTTGTTTGATATTCCCTTTCTTGGTTAATATTTATTTATTAATTATCATAGGGATCTCATACAAATACTTACATATTATATTTTTTTTAAATTAGTGTATAAGATAACCAACTAATGATTATTAGTCATTAAATATAATCAAGATAATTCTCATAAATAAATTGTGAAGTCTTAAGAATAAGACAACTTTCTCTATGTAAGATTTCCTTAATGCATTTTGAGAGGGTGCAAATATGGGTGTTATGGAGGGGACATGACACGAAGAATTGACATCAAATAAACAGGTAGAGCTGCTAGAACCAATTTAATCAGGAGAATTCTCCTAGCTAAAGATAGCTACTTTCCTTTCCAAGAAGCCAATCTTGATTGAAAAAGTCAGCCAAAATGTTCCACAAAGAGTATCTCCAAGCCCCAACAAACAAAGTCACCTCCAAATATTTGTAAGGAAGAGAACCAATTCTGAAGCCTAACACATTTGCAATTCTTCTTTGCACCATAGGTGAGAAGGTGGAAAAGAAATTTCAGATTTAATATCATTTATTGACTTCAATCTTGTAATTAGGAAGAAAGGATAGTATTGATGATCAAAGCTTCTTCTTAGTTTGCTTTGCCAAAAAAGTCATGCCATTAATTAATTGTTGATGGGTGAGAGCATCAACTTCCTCCAAAACCAAAATACCTTTCTAAATTCTGTTCAAGCTTGCCTCCTTGATCGATCTACCAAACACTTCAGCCATACGTATGAAGAGGAAGGGAGACAAAGGTTCCCTCTGCCTGTTGACGGGAATAATCATTATGTTATGTTGTTATATTATGTTTATGTTGTCGTCGGTAATAATGAGTTACGGCGGTCAGTTAGTTGGCCGACGGGTAGGTAGTTGGAGTCACGACGGTTGTGTCGCACCCCTTCGGGTATTATATATTGTGTACCTTTTCTTCGAAGTGGGATCATGTTAGTCGTGTCAGATGTAATGTTATAAGCACTTATTGTACATGGACTGTGGAATTAATATATAGGCTGGTTATTTAATATATTTCCATTATGTTCTGTGCATTTACTTTCTGCATTTAACTGTTTACCCGAGAGGGCAAACATTTGGCGCCGTTGCCGGGGACGTACTCGGGAAAGGAAGACACGGATGGCGCACAGACACAATGGGCCTACCTGTTGGTGAGGTGAACCCAGAGGCCGACGACGCGCAGACAGAACTGTACATAGGAGAAGACACGGCAACACGAGAATTCTCGATTTTGCTCCAAGTGGCCATTCAGACATACGTTCGACGAGAAGCGGCGGAGGCAGAAATCCCACCAAGTGCCGCGTGGACAGCGCTGGAGGTTAGCCCGGCAGTAGACCGGTTAATGAACCACCTCCCTCGGCATCGCTGGCACAGCAGGCCCACCTGGAGGAGATTGCCCAGGAAGAGCGACGACAACAAATCCTGCAACGCTACGAAGACGGGAAACAGAACGAGATGGCGCCAGGCCAGGAGGAAATTGAACCTTTGACTTATGCCCAATAGACTAAATAAGGACAAAAATAAAAAGATACAGAGTGACGAATGGGAAGTGGCACAAACCGCATTGAATCTCAGACAACAGATAGAACGAAGGCGTAGGCTAAGGCAGCTTGCCGAGGGACGACCGGCCGAGGGGTTGCCCGAAGGGAACCCAGGAGGTGTCACGGAGGTTGCGGAGGCAGAGATAGATGGAGAGAACTACACTGTCTACACTGTTGTAGGGCTGCCAAAAGGAGTCACGGAGGGTGCCGAAGGAGAACTCTACAGTTCGCCAGAATACCACCGTAGGGTAAGAAGCCGCGAAGAGTTGGTGGAACAAACAAGGCGAAGTCTAAACCTAATCGATGCTACCAGAGACTTGCTAAAGAATTTGTCCATTTCAGAGGACAACCGGAGGGAGACAACCAACCGGAGGGAGACACCGGAAGGTGACGGTACGACCGAAGGTGCCGAGGGAGCACAAGGGTACCGTACAGGAGGCAATTTGTTTGGTTCGGTGTCAGCAACTTTTTCCGGAGGACCCACGAGTGGAGGTTCAGTTGCAGGAGGTGGAGGATCGCTAGGTACAAGCACACAAGGAACTAGAGGAGCGAGACCTAGCGGTGGGATGGCGAGTAAACAAAAATTGCCAAAGTTCACAGGGGAGGGCAAGGAAGACCCCTTACGGCACTGCCGTACATGTGAAACCATTTGGTCCGCCAATGGAGTAACAGACCAGGATGACTGGGTACAACAGTTCCCAGCCACGTTACGAGGAGTTGCCATAGATTGGTACTCCGATGTGGACAAGCAAAAAGTGGCCACGTGGGCCAATCTACAGAAGGAATTCACGGGGGAGTTTCGGTTGCTCCGTGATGACAATGAAATTGTAACGGAGATATACAGTACCAAACAAGGTACCAGGGAGACAGTACGGGCATACAGTCGGAGGCTGAAAGAACTCTTGGGTAAAATGGAAAGCCAACCCGCAGATGGATTGAAGAAACGATGGTTCGTTGAAGGGTTGAAATCCTCCCTACGGAGGAAGATGAAAATTGTACCCCCGACGTCATATGACGACGCTTATAATAGGGCGATGGACCTGGAGAGCGAACACAAAACATCAAAGAAGAAGAAAAGTAATAAATCCTCATCCGAGGACGATGACTCTTCACAGGAAAGCAGCAGCGACGACGAGGCTGACAAACGGGTGCAAGCGCTCCAGAAAGACATGGAGCGAATGAGAAAGGAATTCAAAATAATGACAAGCACTGGTCGGAACGAAGGGGACATATGGTGCATTGAGTGCAAAGAGGAAGGGCACACAAAGGGTACTTGCCAAAAGAAGGCATTCTGCGAGATTTGCCAAGTGATGGGACACTCCACCAAGGAGTGCCCATACAACATGAAAACCCGAGGTACGCAAATGAACCAGGTGCTGTTCACGGAGCAGGCCACAACATCCGCACCAGCGGGTACCGGCCAACATACTAACACAACGGCATCATCTGGAGGATACCGGGGCAACAGATGCGGCGGCAGAAGGAGTAGCAACAATAACAATAACGGAAGCCGTATCCAGTATGACGCCAAGGGCCGACCAATTATCCAATGTAGGGCCTGTAATCAGTGGGGGTACTTTGCCCGTGATTGCACGAAGGAAGCCACCCCTCAGCACCTCTGTTGTTGGTGTGGGCCAGGTGACCATGAGGACGCAAATTGCCCGCAGGCAGGGGTTAATCTCCTCAACATTGAGAAGGCTGAGAAGACTGGTGAGAAAGAAGTACTGGCGATCACCCGCGCCCAGACGAAAAAAGCCACTTATCCCGACCCCCGTACGGAAAAGGAGAGATTACGGGAGGCGAAGGCCAATATTGAATGTGAGATGACGACCGAACGACGGGACAACGAGGTGGCGAGTACATCATCCCGTACGGGAGCGGAAAATAACATCATTGGGCAAATCTTGCAGATGGAGGTGCCGATAAAGGTAAAAGACCTTCTAGACTCTATGCCACAATTGAGGACTGCCATCCTCACCAATGTGCAAACCACCGCATTATCGAGTGCACCACAGTTAGGGGTTCCCGCCACCGCATCGTCGAGTGCACCACAGGTACGGGTTCCCGCCACCGCATCGTCAAGTGCACCATAGGTACGGGTTCCCGCCACTGCATCGTCGAGTGCACCACAGGTAAGGGTTCCCGCCACCGCTTCGAAGAGTACACCACAGGTGGAGGTTTCCGTCAGCCCTTCGACTGACCCGATGTTATTAGCCTTGAGCAGTGGTAGACACCCAGCTGTGGTAGAAATGGGTATCCGTGGGACCATTCTGAAGGACACCATTGTGGACGGGGGATCTGGGGTGAATGTACTACTAGAAGAAACATGGAAGCGGTTGGGGAAGCCCACCCTGTGGCCACCCACATTCAACCTGGTGGGAGCGGACCAACACGGCATTAAGCCACTTGGCCTGTTGATGGCCCAACAAGTGACGATTGGTACGCAACCATTCTTGTTAGATTTTGTGGTTATTCCCTCGAAGAAGAAAGGCTATGACGCCATCCTGGGGAGAGCGTGGTTGATCAACGCGAGGGTAAACCACAACTCGAAGAAAAGGTACACAATATATAATACCCGAAGGGGTGCGACACAACCGTCGTGACTCCAACTACCTACCCGTCGGCCAACTAACTGACCGCCGTAACTCATTATTACCGACGACAACATAAACATAATATAACAACATAACATAATGATTATTCCCGTCAACATCATCCGTAGAGGGAGATGGATTTGGAGGTTGCGAACAAACAGAGTTTGAGGGAAGGCATTGCAGGTCCGCGCAATTGTATGACACCAGGGAGTTATTCAGTTCAGTTTTTGGCCTTTGGGGAGTGTGATGGAGGATTTGAGGTGTCTCCTAGCATTTGTGCCAGCGGATTGTGGCCACCTCCAGGCATGACTGGTACGCTTTGAGGAACTCGGAGTATGTCTCGGCTGGACGTGAGGTTGCCTTGGTGGATGGACAGAGGGCTCGGGAGGAGCTGACCACCAGGTTGGAGGCAATAGTCGCGTGAGACTTAGTTCAGCGTACCCAGGAGTTGGATGCCGGGAGAGCAGCACGGGTGGCTATCAAGGACAAATTGGCTAGGGAGATAGGATCATTTGAGTAGCAGTTGGTGGAAGCTGAGACTGAAAAACGTGTTTTGCAGCCAAGTTTGGGTTAGGCACAGGAGGACTGTGAATGCAAAGGAAGCAATATTGGTGAATTCCGCACTTGAGCATCGGATGGTAGCGGAAAAGGGTTTTCAGGCGAGGACGCAGCGAGTGTATAAGATCCGGGCCCGACTGGCGTTAGTAGTTCCTGCCGTTCATCTCTATTTTGTATTAAGTCGTCGGAGTCGACTTCTTTTCTTGGGGGGGATGATGTTGACGGGAATAATCATTATGTTATGTTGTTATATTATGTTTATGTTGTCGTCGGTAATAATGAGTTACGGCGGTCAGTTAGTTGGCCGACGGGTAGGTAGTTGGAGTCACGACGGTTGTGTCGCACCCCTTCGGGTATTATATATTGTGTACCTTTTCTTCGAAGTGGGATCATGTTAGTCGTGTCAGATGTAATGTTATAAGCACTTATTGTACATGGACTGTGGAATTAATATATAGGCTGGTTATTTAATATATTTCCATTATGTTCTGTGCATCTACTTTCTGCATTTAACCGTTTACCCGAGAGGGCAAACACTGCCTATGACACTTGTCGTGTTCAAAGAATCTAACAGGAATCTCATTCAGAAAATAAAAAATCTAGGACTCCAGATGCAACTGAAGATCCATTCCCTCCATCCTAGGCTAAAGAAAAAGCACTTAAAAAATTTCATCAGAAAATGCCAATTGTGTGCAATTCTTCTTTGCATTATAGGTGAAAAGGTGGAAAAGTTATTTCAGATTTAATATCATTAATTCATTGACTTGAATCTTGCAACTAGGAAGAAAGGATATTATTGATGATCAAAGCATCTTCTTAGTTTGCTTTTCCAAAAAAGTCCTGCCATTAATTAATTGTTGATGGGTGAGAGCATCAACTTCCTCCAAACCAAAGTGCCTTTCTAAATTCTGTTCAAGTTTGCCTCCTCGATTTATCTACCAAACAATTCAGCATTAGGCATGAAGAGGAAGGGAGACAAAGGTTCCCCCTGCCTATGACACTTGGCGTGTTCAAAGAAACTAACAGGAATCTCATTCAGAAAATAGAAATCTAGGATTCCAGATGCAACTGAAGATCCATTCCCTCCATCCTAGGATAAAGAAAAAGTGCTTCAAAACTTTCATCAGAAAATGCCAATTGTCTCGATCATAAGCTTTGCTTATAGCAAGTTTTATTATCAGTCTCTTTGATTTGTTTTCAGCCACTGAGTGTACCACCGCATGAGTGATCAAGATGCCTTCAGCAATAGCTCTATCTAGAAAAAAACCTTACTGTTCCTCAGAAATCGGATTATGAAGAGGAAGCTTTAATCTGTTTGCCGAGCTTTAGAGATGTTTCGTTAAAAGTTTTGCATAAAGAAATCGGACAGCAATCCACAAAGGAGTTAGGAGAAGTTGTTTTGGAAATAAGAGTGACAAAAGTATAATTGAAGCCCTTCAAAATAATTATAGATCTTCTAGATTCTTTTGCAGTCATCCAAATTTTTTTCCAATAAACTCCCAACATTTTGAAAAATAATGCAGAGAAACCATTTGGGCCTGTGGCTTTATCCAAAGGCATCTGGAATAGAGCACATTTAATATTATCCTTCAAAAAGGGAGCCATGACATCTCTATTTGTGATTTTGAGACAATTAGAGGTATATTTTGCAGGAGACTTCTTGTACCACAAGATCTGAAGCCTCTCCGCAACCCATAAGCTCTTTAGAAAAATCAACCACCTTCGAATTGATTTCTGTAGGACCGTAAAGAAGCCAACTATCCTTGTAGTAGAGCAAATTCGATTAATATATCTTCTATAACAAGTGGAATTATGAAAAAAAATTGAATTTCAATCTCCTTGCTTAGTTTAGTTTCCCATAGCTTTTGCCTCTATAAAATCTTTTCACTTTATTGAATATCTGATTACTCAGCTAATAGGGCTTTCTCTTGCAAATAAGAGCTTTGATCCATTCTTCCCACAAGGACAGTTTCATTTCAAACTTCCAGCTCCATTTCAATCTTGCTTTCTCATAATTTTTTTTTTCTCAAAATCCTTTGTGTTCTATTCTTTTACGCATCATTATTAATGAGAGTTTTTTAACCAAGATAAACATCTTTATTCCCTTCACAGAGGGATCACTTTTCCACCAATTCTCAATGCACTCCATCAAACTTGTCTCCCTAAACAACATTTTTCAAATTTGAAAGGGCACTTAAGTAGAGGCTGATCTCCTGAAATACTTAGAAAGATATGCAAATGATTTAATCTGGCGAAAGTTAAGATCCAGCTTTCCAAAATTCTGTTTTGATCCAACCATAGAGGAAAAAGGAATAATCCATCTCTAATCTTTTCTCTAATTTGATCGAAATCAACGCTTTCGTTGGTCTAGGCGAAATAACCATTCCAACGTTCCAAATCAATCAAGTGCTATATTCCAACAAAAGCTGGAAAATCCATTTGAGATTGGGTGGCATGAATTATTTCATCCCTTTTGTCCTTGGAAGAAAGATAGGCATTAAATTTCACCTATTCACACCCATTTAATCCCGAAATGAACACATCATCTTGCATTAGAGCCAATATCATGCCTAGTTGATCCCACACCCTCTTTGTGAGCAATTATCCATTGAACAAATAATCTTGCATTAGAACCAATATCACAACCAATTGATCCCCACAATATCTTTTTGAGCAATTATTTAAGAAGCCATCAACATTGAATAAGAAGAGAGTGAGATGGGAGGAAAAAAATATGATTTTGCAAAATTGCTTGATAGAACCACCCCCATTAAGTTTACATCCACTGCTTGAGGATACCAAAGAATTTGCTAGCCTCCTAGGGGCCCTTGATGACTAACTAATTCTCCCCATCTCCTTAGCCATTTCCTCAATCGAAGTGAAGCTTCATTAATTGAAAGTTTCATTTCTTGGAGCTTTTTGGAGGTCTAATTGACACTTTACCAAGCACCTTTTGTTATGGGCATTGAAACCCCTAACATTCCAAGATAAGATATTCATTGCTCCTATGGACAGGGTTTCGGTCTCCTAGTTCTTAGATCAACATAAGATGATAAATTTTTTTTCTTTCTTGAAAGCAATTCATCCTTCATGATTTTTTTTTTCTGATTTTCTACTCCTTGCCCTTTGCACCAAATTTTGTCTTTGTTTTAGTTGAGATTTTTTTCCTGGAACAAGGGCATTTTCATCCTTTTATTCTTCATCAAGACTTGTAACTAGGGTTTGAACGTCCTTTGCTTCCTTTATCACTATAGAAGATATTAAAGTAATATTGTAATATTAGTTAATAATGGTCAATTAAGTTGTTAGGATAGACACTAGGAATATTCTTTATTCTTTTAGTTTTTCATCTGCTATCTTTGTTGTTGATCTTATCCTTATCAGATAAATCATTTGTAACCCTTATTTAAGGAGACTTTCGTTCTTTTGTTAATATTGAATATGTTGGTAATCATTCTCTTTGTCATTATTTTCCATAATAGAAGGCACATTCTCTTCATCCAAAAGGTCTTATTAATCATTGAGGAGACCTCGCCTAAGGACAAATTGTTCTTCATCACCAACACCTCTTTTGCAAGGATTCTCTCTTCACAATCCAAAGGGGGATAAGCCACCATCCAATACTTTAGGGGTGTGGCTCCAAGATTAACAACCAATATGGAGGGTTAGGCCTGGAATATACTTCTCATAACACCCAAACTGGCAGCTTCCTCTGGATAAAATTTTATATCAATGTTATTTTTTTCTCTGTTTGCTGCTAAAGCTGTGCAACTCTTTTTGAGATGCCCTTGTTTTCGACAATGAGAACATAAAGGACTAGGTTCCTCCACTCTCACACCTTGTTTTTACTCCCCTTCTTCTAAACTAAGAAAAAAATTGGGATAGCTTTGGAAACATCAGTCTTCACACACATTTGGTTTTTATCTTGCACTCTATACTAACAATATTCTCATCCACAAAGAGAAAATCCTCAAATGAGTTTTCAATTTTAGAGAATACTAATAGATTCCAATACTTGAGGTAAATTTTGCAAAGCCAAACTAGAGTTTTTTTAATGCTACAAGTGATTGGATCTGGGTTTAATCTTGTAAATACAAAGCAGCACCATCCATTAACCATGCGCTGTCTTCTAGAATTTTGCTTTTGGTTTCTTCAATAGGGTAAGACACCAAGAAAACACCTTTTGGCAAGAATTTGATTTGAAATTTTTCTCCTCAATTCTACATTATCCAATTATTGACTCCATCCCTCACTGGCCAGTAATTCAGAAACTTGCTGATCAGAATCTTCTTCTTGAAACATCTTTTATGGTACTAATCTCTATATCCTTCAAATTAATTTTAACATCCACTTTTTCTGTCACTTTGCCCTTGGTGCTATTTGAATTGCTAGGCTTTCATTGTCTCCCAAGGAAATCACTTTCACTCTGAACCTAAATGAAAAGAAAATTGATCAAGTTTCCTGTCATGGTGAATTTTTCCTGTTAGTGTTCCTATGCTAGGGAGCCTTCTAACAATATACATCACATTTGGATTTGCAATGGGACATCTCTGTTGCTAGCTCTGTAGGATTTGAAAATGCGAATTTGCACCTAGTAGAACCAAGTGAGAGGAAGTTGTGACATTTCGAGCACATGAAATCCGAAATAATGTGGTCATTTATGGGCACTTAGGGTCTTGTCTAGCACAAAATTAAAAATGTGTTCAAAATTTGCTGATGCTGATTTGGTTTGAGTTAAATTGCCACATTAAAAAATTCAAACCTTGCTCAATTCCGTAGATGATTCAGATTGGTACTCAATTTTGGTACGATTTGTATTTAGAAATGAAGCCATATCTAGCTGATTCTCTAGTTTCCAAAAAACAGATCCTTTGTTTTTAATAATTTTGAAGATTATTATTGATTTTCTTTCAACCTCTATGTTCAAAATGCCACATTGTGGGGAGGGAGAGAGATGTGATGGCAGCAAAAGCACACTTTTTGCTGCTCTATAACAGTGCTGTGCTTTTGCTGCTCTATAACAGTGCTTGAAACAAAGAATATAAAACCGGCAATGCATCCCTAAAAATATTCTTTAGTTCCCAGATAGCAGATCCTCTAATTTTAATAGCATTGAAGATTACTGTTGATTCTCCTTCAACCTCTACATTCAAGATGCTACATTGGAGAGAGAGAGGGATAGCTCTATTTGCTTCTCGATAATATTATTTGAAAGAGAGAAACCAATATATATATATATATATAGAGAGAGAGAGAGAGAGAGAGAGAGAGAGAGAGAGAGAGAGAGAGATGTGATGGCAGCAAACTCACTCTATTTGCTTCTCTATATCAGTGCTTGAAAGAGAAAGAATCCCTAACAATATTCTTCAGTTTCTGAATAGCAGATCCTCTATTTTTGATAGCATTGAAGATTACTATTGATTCTACTTCAACTTCTATATTCAAGATGCCACATTGGAGAGAGAGAGAGAGAGAGAGAGAGAGAGAGAGAGAGAGAGAGAGTGGCATTTGAAAGAGAGAAACCGATATGGGCCAGGCATCCCTAAGAATATTCTCCAGTTTCTGAATAGCAGATCCTCTATTTTATAATAGCATTGAAGATTACCATTGAGACTCCACTATATTCAAGATACCACATAGTCTTACCGAAAAAATTCAATCTCTACATTTAAGACTCATCACATTAGTGTAGTATCATTGATCGGGAGACTCAGTCAACTGTTGCTGTGGGTCTTGAGGATCATGGTCTATTCAAACTAGTTGATTCTGGTGATTCTTAGGAGCTTGCCATGGCAGCCAAGTGCTCCTCTGTTAGTACACTCTGGCATTAATGTTATGGGCACTAAAATGTGCACTATCTTTCTCAGCTTGTTTGGGAAGATCTTGTCATCGAATTGCCAGAGATCCAGACCCAGAACCTCGGAGTTTGCAGAGCATGTCAGGCTGGCAAGCAACATTGGACTCCATTTTTCGGATGGCAAATCTTGGAGAGCTTTTAAGGTACTACAATTGGTCCATGCTAATATCTGTGGACCTATGGCTACTCCTGTTATTGGGTCCAAGTATTTTCTACTTTTTGTTGATGATTTTAGTAGAAAAATGTGGGTGTATTTTCTTCATTAGAAATCAGAGGTGTTTGTTGTGTTTCAAAAGTTCAAAGCATTAGTAGAAAAAAAGTCTTGTCAACATATTGTTACTCTTCAGATTGATAATGGGGGAGAATTTTGTTCGTCTGCCTTCTCCCATTTTTGTGAACAATATGGCATAAAACGCCAACTCACTACACCTTACATCCCTTAGCAAAATGGTGTCGTTGAGCAGAGAAATTGCACGATTATCGAAATGGACCGGTCTATGTTTGAACACAAGAGTGTTCCAAAGAAGTTTTGGGTTGAAGCAGTTAACACTTATTTATCTTCCGAATCAGTCTCCTACAGTGGCTGTGGAGAAGAAGACTCCAAAAGAGGCTTGGTCGGGTCGCAAGCCTAGAATTAGTCACCTGAAAGTTTTTGGTTCCATTGCTTTCGTTTGGATCCCTAATGTGAAATGCACCAAGTTGGATGCCAAGAGATAGAAAATCATGCTCACTGGCTACAATGATACTCACAAGGCCTACTGACTGGTTGACATCGAGATAGATCATCTCATCTTCAGTCCTGATGTGGTTTTTGATGAGGAATGAGGGCCATTTCAGCTCTCTCCTCTAGTTGTGGATTCAGAGGATCAACCATTGACGGCTTCAGACTTGGGTGTTCATCTTCCATTAGGTCCACCTGATGGGAGGGCTCCAGTTGTTCCAGTTCCTGCACCTACACCGGTTCCTTCTCCTGCAGGATCACCTAGACATGCAGCTGCTCCACTTGACTTTCCACAAGATTCATCCAATCTTTTGTTTGATGAACTTGATCCTGTTGCACCTCCTGCATCTGATTTTGGCACTTCTACTCTCCAGCCTAAATGGTGGGTTGAGACAATTGCTGATCTTCATGATGATGAGCTCATCGAGGGTGAACTGCTTGGAAGAAGAGCAAGCAACCTGATTATGTCAATTTTGCTCTCATGGTCAACATTCACAGTGTGTATGCACCTCAAACATATACAGAGGCAAAAGGGATACCTGAGTGGGAACAAGCTATGGCAATTGAGCACCAGAGCTTGCTAAAAAATAACATTTGGGTTCTGTTAGATCTTCCTCCAAGGAAGAAACCCATTGGATGCAAATGGGTCTATAAGGTCAAATACAAGGCTGATGGTACTTTGGATAAGTACAAGGTTGGTCTCGTTGCCAAAGGCTTCTCTTAGGGTGAAGGAATTGGTTATGGGGAAACCTTTGCTTCAATAGCAAAGATGAGCACCATTTGATTAGTCCTAGCCATGGCAGCTCTGTGTGGTTGGAAGGTCCATCAAATGGACGTCAAGAGTGCCTTCCTGAATGGTGCATTACAGGAAGAGGTCTACATGATGCAACCTCTTGGATTCAAGGTTGCCGAAAAAGAACATTAGGTGCTCAAACTGGTGAAAGCACTCTATGGCCTGAAACAAACTCCTCGGGCATGGTACATGAAAATTGGTAAGTACCTCACAGATTAGGGTTTCCAGAGGAGTCCTTCCAACTCAAATATGTATGTCAAGACTAATGGCAGTGATATCATCATTATTGTTATATATGTTGACGATCTGATCATCACTGGCAGTTCAGCATCTTTGATTCAGGGAATCAAGCATAATTTTATGCCAGTCGTTTGACATGACTGACCTTGGGTTTCTGCACTACTGTCTAGGTGTTGAGGTTTGGCAGCAGTCTTATGGCATCTTTATTTCTCAGTCTAAATATGCTAGGGCTTTGCTAGACAAGTTCCGAATGCAGGACTGCAAACTTGCATCTACACCTTTGGAGAAAGGCCTGAAGTTGTCGGCCAAATCCGGTTCTCCAGTTGAGAATGAATCTGATCTCAGGCAACTAGTGGGCAATTTAATATATCTCACCTCCACTAGACCTGATCTGAGTTATGCAGTGAGTTACATATCCCGCTTCATGCTCCTACATAAGATCATTGGGCTGCAGCAAGGCAAATCTTGCGCTATGTCAAGGGCACTTTAGACTTTGGTATCCTTTACAGACGGACCAAAGATCCCAGACTCATTGGTTACACAAATTCGGATTGGGCAGGTTCTGTTGATGACAAAAAGTCCACATCCAGGTATGTCTTCAATTTGGGCGCAAGTGCTATCACTTGGACTAGTAAGAAGCCACATGCCATAGCTCTTTCCTCGACCAAAGCTTAATATCGAGGAACAGTCAAAGTAGCTTGTGAGGTAGTTTGGCTTCGAAGGATGCTTTTTGACATCCAGCTGTCTCAAGCAGGTTCTACACCCCTCTTTTGTGACAATCAAGGGGTGCTGAAACTTGCCAAAAATCCAGTCTTCCATGAGCGGACCAAGCATGTTGAGTTTCATTGTCACTTCATCCTCAAGCTGGTTAAAGATGGATCCGTGGATTTGCAGTATGTTCCTACTGAGGACCAGACTATAGATATATTCACCAATTCCCTACATCCGGATAAGTTTGTTAAGTTCAGGGGGCAACTTGGTGTAGTAGATAGATTGACCATTAAGGGAGGGTATTAGAATAATATCTTTAATCAGTTATTTAATGGTCAATATTGTAATATATTATAAATATTAGTAGTTTCTAATTTTACATTTGGATGCGTTGGGAGTACCTATTGATGGAAAAGGGGCGCTACAGGTCGATGAGGGCAGTTGTTTCTTATTAGAAACTCTAATCTCTTGTAATCTATATAATGATTGTTAGATCATTCATTAATTCAATTCAGTTTTTACCAATTACCTCTTGTAATATCAACGACCAAGATAATTCAATGAAACTAAGGTGAGGTTAGTTATAACTACCACCTCTTACATTAATATCCTCCAATGAGAAAATTACAAGTCCTTGAGTTCATATCCTTTTGAGAAAGTACCAATGAAAAAATAGGTTGTAGCATTTCATTCGATGCCCTCCACATGTCCAATTGTTCTTCTTTAGATGAGTTAGGTTTGATGAACTTGGACATGTTGACTTTGAATAACTTGATTGTTGGAGGTGAGAAGGTGCCACCTTAGTTTGTACGTTTCTCGAAGTGTTCTTCTTTCTTTGCATCTAGCTCCTTGTTACAACTTCCACTTTTATTTCATCATAGAGAAGTCTTTGTATCTCTAACTTTGATTAACTTTTCTGAAACTTCAAATTCTCTCATTGATCATTTCTTTCACATTTCATCTCCATCTTTGAAATCCTCGTTCTTGATTTCCTTGTTGTAATTGTATCCTCCATTTTGTAATGTCCTTCCTTGTCATCCTCTTGAAGTGTTGATCTTATCTCACGTTCTTGTTAAGTCCTCTTCTTCTTTCTCGATCATTCCACTCGTTCCCTTGCATCAATCTTGAAAAAGAAAGGGAAAACACCTTGGATTATGATTGTGAATAAAAACCCTATGTTAATTCCAAAACCTTTAAGTGAAATGCAAGAGGATTGTGTTAAGGCAATGAAAGTTTAACCTTGCATTCCTAATTTATTTTGAAGAACCCCAAAAGAGAATTCATGATAATCATTGTTCAAGATTTGTGAAACAATTTACACCTTACAATAACATAAATAATCTCAGAAAATTCGCTTCACAAACCCTCCTTAATCTGGAATTAACATTTAAACTTGGAAATTTTCAGGAAATGATCTTTTTCAGATCTGGAAATGCATGAATTTGGTGGAGAAATTGGTCAGATCTGCTTGTGAATCACAGATATTTCTCTTAAAAACCACTTCCTTTCTGCTGTTGAATTTGCTCCTCAAGCACTTTCCTCTTTTTCCTTCACCATTTTAGCCTTCAAATCTGATTTCCCTTGTACTGAATTAGCATCTATCTGCCATGAAATTCACACCTGCTGTTATGGAATTCGCTGTGAATTGTTTGGAATTGGTGTGAAATTGATTCTTGCTCTTACCTTCCTTTATAGGCATTTGGAAGTAATTTCTTTTCATTGACAAAGGGGGTCAGCCATCATGTATTTTCTTTTGTTTTTAACAATTTCAAATTTTCCTTTGGATCTTTTGGAGGGAAACCTAGGTTGGCCCTCCTTGTTTCTTTGTTTGCATTTGCATTGATTTATATTTCCATTGCTTTTCACATATTTTGTAAAGATTCTCCAAGTCGGCCTTGAGCTACACTCACATCGAGTGGGATTTTGACTAGTACAAGGACAAGTGTGCGCGATTTCATGTTGTGCAAGGACTAATGGGCATGAATTAGAGGTGTTCAAGGACACTTGTGCAGGTTTGAGAGGTTAATAGGGACTCATGGGTGCATTTGAGATGTGTCCAAGGACAAGTAGGCATGTTTGAGGGTTGGAGAGGGACTAGTGAGCACATTTCCACCTTGTGCAAGGACAAATGAGCGCAAATCAAGGTTTTGCAAGGACAAGTTAGCACAAATCAAGGTTGTGCAAGGACAAGTAGGTGCATTTCCAAGGTGAAGAGGGACTATTGAGCGCAAATTGAAGATGTTCAAGGACAAGGATTTTCATAAAATACTTAAGGGGAATTCGATCTCAAGAGGGATAATCCATGTTTCATCCTTGGATTTTTCATTTTAATTTTGGATTTCCACATCTCGTCTTAAGATTTTAATTTCAACTTTGAATTCCATATTTTAACTCTAGACTTTAAATCTCAATTTAGGAATTCCTCATTTCAATTATGGATTTTCCATGAAAATTGCAACTTTATCCAAGGATAGCTCTTAGAATTTTCCTTATTTTCCTTTCCACTCTTTTATTTTTCCTGACAACTTCTCTGGACAATTTTCTTTATCAAGTGAAGTTTCCTCAAGATTCTTTCTCTCTCTTTCATCATTGAATTCCTAGACCACAAGCTAGATGCTCTTGACTAATATTTTCGTTGAACCTTGACAATTTGACAAGGATGACATGCAATTCACACCCTACCTATTCCATGGATTGATCATTGCATTTCCAGACTGACAAGAGATTACTACCTTCCCCAAAAACTACTGCCAAGCTAAGGAAATTTAATCCAAAATGACTAAACTAACAAGCGAAAAAGAGGGGTCCCCATTTGAAATGGGGCGTGTGTTTACAACACAACAGGTAGTAAAACCAAGTCATGGCATCAATTATCTAAATATGAAACCATAATATACAATGGTTGAGTCAAGCTGCACACTTTTTCATTGCAAACATCATTGAAGTTGATAGTGATACTCATGCAAGAGTAGTGATGGTGGCAAAACCAAGTCATGCCATCAACAATTTCCAAATAAGCAAACAGTCTAAATTGCAATATACAATGGTTCAAACAAGCTGTGTAGTTTTTGATTGTGAAAATAATTGAAGGTAACAATAATACTCCTGGAAGAGCTTAATATGATTACTTTAAAGTTAAAAAGGGGGTTCTATCTCCATCTTCCTTAGGGTTAGAGTAGCTATGTCATGTCAAGGGACTATCCTGGCATTAACAGCATAGTCATGTTAACAGAAAGGACGATGTATCATACCATTCAAAGTTCAAACACTCAAACCATTCACAAAATTGTTTGCCCTCTCGAGTGAATACTTAAAGCATAAAGTACGTAATGCAGAATAATGCCATAGATATCAGACAAGTATCAGATATGTTATTCCATTCATAATTCGTGTCCTTCACAAGTTACAATCAGGAGTATATAAAGATACCAAGGGCGTGCGAGCGCCAACCGTCGCACCGCAACTGCCACCCCTCGGTTGCCAACTAACAAACCCAATTACGACTTAATTAACTATTCTTATTCCCGTATACAATAATGCGGCTAACATCATCCCCCCCAAAAAGAAAAGTCGTCTCCAGGCGACTTACAACAAAATGGAGAATACATGGAGCTCGCAAAAATCCAGAAGAAGAAAAAAAACTAAGTGCGTGCAGAAGTCCCTGATGAAGAAGGTGTCGGTGGTGGTGTAGCAGTGGATGCCAAGCGCCCACGGAGCTCATACACCTGCTCTGTCCTCCTCTTGAGATCCCGTTCCGCGACCATCTGCCGCTCCATAGCAGTCTTTACCATATAGGCTGCCTCGAGCACCTCCTTATCCTCGTCCACATTTTCCAGGGCATTGACCAACCGAGTCTCCAACAGCTCCCTCGAGGCCCTCTCCTCTTCCAACTGTATCAGCAAGGCAGACTTCTTTGCTACTAAAATGTCTACTGCTGCTTGGTTCTGTGCCATGGTAGCCTCTAGCTCGCGAAACCTGGTAGCCAGCTCCTCCCGAGTTGTTATTGCTGCCACCCTCAAAGCCTTAACTGTAGTTGCCGTTTGTTGTAACCTCCGAAGCTCCAGAGAACCTTCACGAAAGGCCTGCTCTACCTCTCTCACCAAAGACTGCATCTGGGTCTCGCCAATCCCCTCAGTGAGGCGCCAAGCCTCCAGCATCGCCAGGCTCTCCGTGTCCGGCCATCTGGCACACTCAAAACACCTCTCAAACTCAGCTCGGCATCCCGTGCGGGCAAAGGTCAACAACCCTTCCATCCGCTCAACCATGGTCGCATCGGCATGGAGCGTGGTAGATGACACAAGCCGCTGTGCTCCCAGAGTCATCTTCGTAATAAACTGCTCCAACTCTGCACCCTGCTGACTTCCCACGGGCACCTCCTCTGCTTTGTACGGACTGGTTACTACCACCGTAGGGGGTGAACCAACCCTTTGAACTGCCCTGCTGCTCGGGGAACTCCCTTCCTCGAGGTCAATGACATCCAAGGACTACGTGTCTGCCCTGGGGATAGAGTGGCCTCTCTCGGTGCCATGAGTGCCATCTGGTAACGGCTCAACCAGTTAGTGAGGTCATCATGAAGAGTGCCTGCTGCCGTCATTGCCTCCTACCTATATCCGGGCAACCCTAGCACATCCTGTCCTGTCACATCCGGCACCTCGTGCACCATGGAAGCCTCTGCACTCGCCAAGGTCTCCACCCGTGGTGGTGTCATGGCTATCGTCGCCCGAGGCTGCCCGAAACTAGGAACTGGTACCGTGGTGACTACACTCCCTGTCCCGAAGGACCGCGGCACCGCCAATTGACAAGTCTCTGGTAAGCAGGCTGGTGTAAAGTGGACCTGCACTTGTGATGCTACAGTAGACCCTACTGTACCTGCAGACTCCACTACCCCCTCTTTAGGCAATTGGTTGCCCCTTCTCCCTCCCAGTCGGAAACTCCCTCCGCTTACCTGGGAGGTGTCTGCGGATTCCTCCCTGCCACTTTTTGCATCCTCAGCCTCGGATTCTTCCGTGTCGGACATGGCGGCCTTCTTTCTTTTTGTACCCAAATGTGCCTCCGTGCCATGTGCCAAGACGTCCAAGTGGGACCAATAGAATATGGGCGGCTGGTCTGGTGCAACACGCCCCTGTGGCTCCAATGGCTGTGAGCCCGGGGTGATCTGCATGCGGACTGCGTCCAGGAATAATCCAATGGCGTGATGCGGCATGTAGAACTTCTTGTATTGCAGCGTCATGAACTTGTCCATCCTATCGGCCAATAGTGACGCCCAATCGTATACCACTCCATTGTGCAGCCTGTTCATCAGCACTATCTGTGCAATGGCTACGTCCGACGCGCAGGTGGCACTTGTGAGGCGACTCTTCACCACTGACAACAGGCATCGCCATACTCCCTTGGTAAAAAATTGTTTCTTCACTCCTCGACTCTTGCCTGCACTCTTGAGGCTATCTTTCTCGCCTTGGGTAAGGTTATCGCGCAACATCAACTGGAGCAGTGTGACACGATTCTCTGGGGATATTTTCTGTGAAGTATCTATTTTCTTTCCTTTTATCCCCGGTATGCCAAATACCCTAGTGAACTCCCCTGCCGTGAATGACACTGTTATCCTCTGATGTTGATAATCAAATACCGACTGGTGGCGATGTCTATCATAGCTGCCAATCATGGCACGCAAAACTACCTCAAAGTCCTTTATCGAAAAAACTAGCATCTGGACGGCCCAATGTACCTATGCCTGGTGAAGACTTTTCTTTATTAAATCATCCTGAGGTGTCTTTGCCCACCAGTTTTGACAATCGATTCCATTCAAACCCTCGAACATAATATTATCTGCCGTTATTTCATCTTTGTCCTTTGTTGCCAAGGGTTTGGGACGATGCTTCTTGCTTTTTTGACTGGTGCTCATGCCGAGACTACCTGCAATGCGCACCCCAGATGGTAAAATCCGTTTGCCTGTGTCTGCACTGGTTTCTTTTTGCCCTCCCTACAACTTGTCTTCTAACGGCTGCAACCGTTTCCGCCAATCTGCCTTGTTCCTGTTTGTCCATTAGTACCAGATTACTTCTTCAATTCTGCTTTTATAACCTTTCTCTTTTTTTCAAAACTAGAACCCGTCTGCAGTAGCGACACAGACTTGTGCGGAGTGGTGCGTGTATCTGTGTGGGCTTGTGCCGGCTGCGCGTGTGCGGGCTGTGCGGCTGCGGGTGTGCGGTTGCGGCTATGTGGGTGCAGGCTGTGCGGTTGTGGGCTGTGCGGCTGTGCGTATGCGGGCTGTGCGGCTGCGACTGCGGCTATGTGACTGTGGCTATGCGACTGCGGTTGTGCGTGTGGGCTGTGCGGCTGTGTGGCATGGCGTCGTTCTTCCCCCTGCGGCTGTCGTTTTTTTTTCTTCTTTCCCCCTTTGCTATGTGGGCTTTTATTTGTTTCCGCGGGGCTGTGTGGGCTTTTAAGTTTGGTGTGCGGTGACCACCGCACGGTGGTTCCACCGTCGGTGGTCCCACAGTGGGTGGTTCCACTGTACGGTGGGCCCACTTTTTTTTTGTTTGTTTTCTATTTATTTATTTATTTTATTTTTTTATTTTTTAATTTTTTAAAATTTTTTTTTTAAGTCTTTTAAGCATCCGTCATGGTCTGGGCTCCCTCCGTTCGTGGTAAATTTTTAATTTTGACCCGTTGAGGGCATCTGGTATCTCTTCCTCGTCCAGCGTCCACAACTTAATTGCCCCGTTGGTATTGACCTCGCGAACCTTGAAGGGTCCTAGCCAACGCACTTTGAATTTCCTAGGTTTGATTTCATTCCTTCCGTTGAATTTCAACACCAACTGCCCAGGAGTAAACTTCATTCGCCGGAGATGCTTGTCGTGCCAAACCTTCCGTCTTTGCTGGGCTGTCTCTGTCGCCCATTGAGCCATCACCCTTCGTTCGTCCAATTTGTTCAAAGCGTACAGTCTCTCCCTCAGGCTTTCCATGTCGCCAAGTCGATTATCGATGGCGATCCGAAGACTCGGCACCATGAATTCAACTGGCACCACGACTTCTTGTCCATACATTAGCTGGAAGGGAGTCTATCCAGTAGTTACCTTGTAAGTTGTTCGGTATGCCCAAAGTACTGACGTTAGGCGCTCTTCCCAGTCATCCTTCTCCACTCCGCAAGACTTATATATCACCGACATTATTATTTTATTGGTCGCCTCGGCCTGCCTGTTTGCCCGTGGATAGTAGGGGCTTGATAAGGAGTGGAAGATTTTAAACTCCGTTGTTAGCAATCGGATTATGTGATTTACAAAATGGCCTCCTCTGTCACTCGTCAGTTGGATTGGAATCCCATACCGCGTAATGATGTGTTCATAGATGAATTTTGCGGTATTGACCGCCAAATTGTCGGGTAAGGCCCGTGCCTCCACCCACTTGGTCAAGTATTTTGTTGCCACTATAATGTATCTGCATTGTCGGGCTCTACTTGGTTTTAATGGTCCGACGAAATCCAATCCCCATCTCTCAAACAGTTCCTGGGCATTCGATGGGTTGAGGGGCATAAAATCCCTTTTTAATGGCCGTCCGGCCCGTTGGCATGTATCACAGCTTGTTACCCACTCCCTGGCGTCGTTATGTAGTGTCGGCCACCATAGTCCTACCAACAGAACTTTCCTCGCCGTGGTGTCGGGCCCCATGTGTGCACCTGCGGGCCCTTCATGTGCTTCCCTTAGGACGCCCGAAATTTCCTCTTCTAGGACGCATCGCCGTAGGATCTGATCGGGCCCCATTTTATACAAGAGGCCATTAATGAGTTGGAATGTCCTGCTCCTCAGTACCAGTTTCCTTCTTTCTCCTGGTGGCATCTCCCTAGGGAACCGTGATGTCGAGAAGTACTCCCCGACGCTTGCGTACCAGGCAGGGAGAACCGCGATGCGAAATAAGTTAGCGTCTGGAAAATCTTCATTCACTCCTTCGGCTGGTTCTCCTGACTGGATTCTTGACAGCTGGTCAGCTATCACATGGCTCTTCCCAGGTCTTACTATAATGTTGAATGTAAATACCTGTAGCAATAGCAGCCATCGGCTGATTCGTCCTTGGATAATTGGTTTGTTTACCAGATACATTAAAGCCTGGTGGTCCACATAAAATGTGAACGGGGTGGCGAGTAAGTAATGTCGAAATTTCTGGACGGAGTACACCATCCCGAGGGCTTCCCTTTCTGTGGGGCTATAATTTTTCTCTGCCTTCGACAGGAGTCTGCTTGCAAAGTAGACCGGGTGATCTAGCCTGTGGTTGCCAACTTTCGCAAGTGTGGCCCCTATGGCAAAGTTGGATGCATCAATGTGTACGTGGAACTCTTTGTCCCAGTCAGGATATGTTAGGATTGGCGCACCCACCAACCGTGACTTCAGTTCTTGGAAGGCCTCCTCCTGAGCCATCCCCCACGTATACCGTTCACCTTTCCTTGTCAGCTTGTCCAGAGGGCAGGATACTCGAGCAAAATTTTTGATAAATCGCCTGTAATACCCTATGTGTCCTAGGAAGGATTTGACTCCCGTGACATCTGTCGGTGCCTCCATTTCCACTATCACCCGAATCTTGTCTGGGTCAGTCTTGAGTCCAGCCTTACACACTATGTGTCCTAACAGCTTCCCTCGAGGCACCATGAATCTACATTTTTTGGGGTTGAGTGCTAGGCGAGCTCGCCTGCATCTCTCCATGCATTCGCCAAGTGCGGCCAAATGTGTATCTTGGTTACTGTAGATGGACCAGTCGTCAAGGAACGCCCTGAAGTTCCCTATTGACATCTTTTCAAATATGTGAAGGATTATCCGTTGAAAGGTCGCTGGTGCGTTGCATAATTCGAACGACATTCGATTATACGCGTACACGCCTTCCTCCACTACGAAGGTGGTTTTTAATTTGTCTTCTTCGGCAATGGATATCTGGTTATACCCAGAAAATCCATCCATGAATGAATAAATTTCATGACCGGCCAGTTCTTCCAAGATGCTATCCGTAAATGGTATTGGAAACGGGTCTTTTATGGTGACCGTGTTAAGGCATCTGAAATCCACGCAGATTCGGATCTGGTTTGCCTCCTTTTTAAGTGATATCACTATGGGCGACACCCACTCGCTGGTCTGCACTTTAAAAATAATCTTGGCTTCGAGCATACGTTCAATTTCATCATTCACTCTCGCCGCATAGTTTTTATTCATTCTGTACGGCCTCTTCCGTACAGGTACGGCCCCAGGTACGAGTGAAATTTGGTGTACTCACAGTTCTGGCGGCACCCCTTAAAGGTCCTTATACGTCCAAGCGAATGCATCCTTGTATTCCATGAATATTTTAAATGCGGCGGCTTTCAGGACTGGATTCCATTCGTTGCCAACCAAGATGTTCCTTGGCTCTACTTCCGTGCCGAGGTTTGTAGGTTTTACGGACTCTTCGTACCGGATTGGTTTTGTCATGTCAAACTTGTGTGCTGGTACTTTGTTGACCGGGGCATCCCCTTCGGTGTATTCCCCGTATGCTGGTGGAAATTCGTTCTCCTCTCGATCCTCGTCAACCTGCAATATGTTACACCCATACAGCAGCTTGTAGTCCTCCATTTGCCAGTGGAAGAGCCCATTAAGGGAATCGGTCTCGTCCTCAGAACATCCTTGGATTCCGAGAACGCCTTCCTCGTTCGGTTCCCTTCCGTACTTTCCTCCGTCAACTCCATCTTTGCCGTCTGATTCTGACTCTGACGCGAGTTCTTCACTCACAAGTTGTGTTTTCAGGTCGATAACAAATTTTCTCCCAGCTTTCTCCATTGACAACGTGTTACGCTTCCAGTTGTGATTCACTCTGGCTACCACCGACCACCTCTGCCTAGAATCTCGTCGTATCCTTTCTTGGCTAGCGGAATCACCACGAAGTCGAGGACAAATGGTTGTGTCCCGATGGTCACTTGTTGCGCCATGAGCGTTCCAAGGGGTTTGATACCATGTTGATCTGCTCCCAGTAAGTTGGAGGTTGACGGCCATAGTGTCGGCTTGCCAAGCTGCTTCCAGGTTTCTTCCGGAAGCACATTCACTCTGGACCCGCCGCCGACGATAGTGTCAGTCATAATGGTGCCCAGTATTCCCATTTCTGCCACTGCCGGGTGCCGGCCATTGTATAGTGTCAGGACCAATGGGTCTGTAGGTGTTCTTCCGAAACCATCCGTATTCCGGGTCGCCTGACTGTGCGGAGTTACTTGGAACGTATGTAGGAGTGCCGTACGTAATTGCGGTATCGTTTCCAAGAGGTCCTTCATTTTCACTGACACTTCAATCTGTAGCATTTGCTTCAGGATATTTTCCTCCGCCTCAAATCGGGAAGTACTTACCGCTTCTTGGGTGCTCCCTTGTGCCAACATTTCCTTTGCCACTTGAGCCTTGGCCTCCAGCGCCTGCTGCTTCTTCGTGCGAGGGTCCAGGTATGTGGCCTTCTTTGCCTGTGACCGTGTGATTGCCAATACCCGTTCCTCCGTCCTGTCGATGTTGCGCAGGTTCATTTCCGACTTTGGGCAAGTTCCATCATCGTGGTCTCTAGGCCCACACCATTTGTATAGTTTTTGTGGAGTTTCTTCTGAGGTGCATTCCCTGGCAAAGTGGCCCCATTGATTGCAGGCTCGGCACTAGATCATTGGCCGTCCCTTTGCATCATATTGGATTCGGCTCCTATTATTATTATTGGTCCTCCCCCCTCGTCGGTTGTTCCGGTATCCGCCAGGTGATGCATTATTGTTGGCGGTTTGCGAAGTTCCGACGTCCGACTGCTCTTGCTTGAAGAGAACTTGTTGGTTCCTAGTTTTCATATTGTAGGGACATTCCTTTGTCAAATGTCCTGCAATCTGACAAATGTCGCAGAAAGCCTTCTTGGGGCAGGACCCCTTGGTGTGTCCGTCACTCCTCAGTCGGTACACCACACGTTATTTTCTTCCGTCTTACTTGTACTCCCTTTCATGGCTTTGAATTCTTTCAACATTCGTTCCATGTCCTTTTGGAGAGCGTGCACCTTTTTGCTCGATTCGCCACCACTGCTGCTTTGCCCATCAGAATCTTTATCATCGTCAGATGAATATTTATTACTTTTCTTCTTCCTTGATGTTTTGTATTCGCTCTCTAGGTCCATCGCCCTATCATAGGCGTTGTCATATGACGTTGGGGGTACAATTTTCATTTTTTTCCGTAGGGAGGATTTCAATCCTTCAACGAACCATCGTTTTTTCAAGCCCTCAGCCGGTTGGCTTTCCATTTTACCCAACAATTCCTTCAGTCTCCTGCTGTATGCCCGTACTGTCTCCTTGGTACCTTTTTTGGTACTATATATCTCCGTTACAATTTCGTTGTCATCACGGAGCAACGACAACTCCTCCGTGAATTCCTTCTGTAGGTTTGCCCACGTGGCCACTTTTTGCTTATCTACATCGGAGTACCAATCTATGGCAACTCCACGTAATGTGGCTGGGAACTGCTGCACCCAGTCATCTTGGTCTGTTACTCCGTTGGCAGACCAAATGGTTTCACATGTACGACAGTGCTGTAAGGGGTCTTCCTTTCTGTCCCCTGTGAACTTTGGCAATTTTTGTTTACTCGCTTTCCCGGGTCGTCTTCCTGGGGGCGGTTGTGTCTGTGTCTGTGACCCTGCGCTACTTCCTCCGGTGGTGTTGGTGGTGTGTCCTGCGTGGGCGACTGGAGGTATGGTGTTTTGCCTATCGTGTGTGGCACCTACACCCGTACGGTTGCCCTCCCCTTCGCTCTCACACGTGCCCACTCCTAGTTCCCGTTGGTGATCTTCACTCCGTGGCGTAAGGGATAAGTTTCTAAACTGATCCCGAGTCTCCTCGACTAGATTTCGCCGTAACCTTGTTTCTTCTAGAAACTCTTCGTGGCTCCATGTCCTACAATGATCTGGCGATGCGTAGAAATTTCCGTCGGCCTCTGCACCCTCCGTGACACCTCCTTGGTTCCCCTCGGGCTCCCCTTCGGCAGGTCGTCCTTCGACAAGTATCCTCAGCCTCCGTCTATGTTCTACTTGCTGCTCTAGAATCAAGGCCCTCTGCGCGGCCTCCCACTCGTCCGTTTCTGCTTTTTTATTTCTATCTTTATTCAATAGGTTTGGCATTAATTGTCGCACATTTCCATAACTCACAATACATAAATCAAAACATGTCTTTATTAATTCATCTGCTCAAATACAACTCGTGTCAATGACACTTTTATTTGAAAATAAAAAGTTCAAGGTTCAATTCGCTTCTGGCCTGGCGCTATCCTGTTCCGTTTCTCGTCGACTGTTTTCTTCGTAGTGTCGAAGGATCTGTTGGCGTCGCTCTTCCTGGGCAATCTCCTCCAGGTGAGCCTGTTGTGCCAGCGATGCCTGTGCAAGCAACCGGGGGAGGTGGTTCATCAACCGGTTTACTGCCGGGCTAACCTCCAGAGCTGTCCACACGGCACTTGGTGCGATTTTTGCCTCTGCCGCCTCTTGTCGGACATAGGTCTGGATGGCTACCTGGAGTAGAATTGAAAATTCTCTCGTTGCCGTGTTTTCTCCTGTGTAAAGTTCTGTTTGAGTGTCGTCGGCCTCTGGGTTTATTTCACCAACGGGTAGGCCCATTGTGTCCGTGCGCCATCCGTGTCTTCCGTTCCCGAGTACGTCTAGGCAACGGCGCCAAATGTTTGCCCTCTCGGGTGAATACTTAAAGCATAAAGTACGTAATGCAGAATAATGCCATAGATATCAGACAAGTATCAGATATGTTATTCCATTCATAATTCATGTCCTTCACAAGTTACAATCAAGAGTATATAAAGATACCGAGGGGGTGCAAGCGCCAACCGTCGCAGCGCAACTGCCACCCCTCGGTTGCCAACTAACAAGCCCAATTACGACTTAATTAACTATTCTTATTCCCGTATACAATAATGCGGCTAACAAAAATCAATATCATGATCAACAATAAAGCAAATCGAAAGTTACTGCTGACTTTTGTGCTCAATTTCCAAGACTGCTCTGATAAACATTGCCCTCTCTAGCTCTAGATCCTCTTGGTCTTGAGGTGCCATTGTCCTTTTACCTTCACAGAAAAATTTATTGAACATCAATCATCTTCCTAATCAAACAGCCAACCACAAGACATGTTTCTTTATCTTTTTTGTTTAGGGGTTCAATATAATAGTAGACTAACAAAACTTTAGAAAAATTTCTTATTTATCAATTCTTTTTACAGTGTCTCTGTTTTGATTAACTTGCAGAGTGAATTTATTGCTGAATGCTTCATGCGCCGAGCTTTTATATCAGGATTTACAGGCAGTGCAGGAACTGCAGTTGTCACAAGGGACACGGCATCTCTTTGGACTGATGGGCGATATTTCCTTCAGGTGTTTCCTTCACAGTATATATAGTTAATATTTTCCTATGATCTCCTTCTGCTATTTTGTTGTTAATAAGTGTTAACCAGTATATGGTTTTTGATTAATTTTCTTGCAACTCATTATTTACAAAGCAGATATCCATATTTTCAGGCAAGAAAAATGACTCTTGTATCATGTACATTTGAGTCTGTACACCTTACATTTTTTTTTTGTGCTAACAATCTATCAGCTCTTATACAGGCAGAAAATCAGTTGGGTCCTGATTGGATGCTTATGCGAGCTGGCACAGCTGGGGTGCCCACTATCAGTGAATGGCTCACTGATGTCTTATCACCGGGGTCCAAAGTTGGTATTGATCCGGTATGTCTTTTGTACCAATTAATTTAGAAAACAAGTTTTTTGCATATCCAGTCTGAATGATAATGATAATTTTTCATTGTTAGGCATGCATTTATGATTTGTATGCGAAGATATCTATTTTTTTTTATCCATGCACTTAAGTATCAACGATATCGTATCTTAGCCATTCAGTTGGTATTTTGTTTCTTATACTTTTCAGTTTTTATTAATTACATCATTCATTCTGGAATAAGTCTTCTGCTTTTGTACATTATTAAGTTGAGAGAGTTTAACCTCAGTTAATATTGCAGAATCTAACATTAATTATTAATTGTAAACCCACCTTCAAAATATTGAGGCTTCATTGCAGATAGGATTTTCTGTTGTAATGCAACCTACAAAGTATTGACTGGTTGATTGCGTTGGGGATATGCACTTCTGTTGCAGATGTCCGATAGACTGAGATAAAGAAAAACTTAAGATTATGTATTCAGATAATAGCCAACAACACTTGCAAAATTAATCTAACAATCTATACAAAAGGAAATGGAAGAGTATGCACCCACAAGATTACAAAAGACTCAAAGATTTATGTGGGAAACCCCTGCAGGAGAAATCCAGCTTCCAAAAGACATTCATATTTATATTATTTAGTATTGACAAAGATTTAAACAAGGGCTTTCATAGAGGCTCAATTTACAACTTTCTGTTTTTTTGAAATCACTCTATTGTTTCACACTAGACGATGTTCAATCCAATGCTATTCTTTTAATGTGTTCAAATGATTAACCTTCTAAATTTGGTATCTTCAAATGAAATGATACATATACTCACATGGGAATACCAATTGTCTAATTGCCCAACTGACACGTGGAGTACCAAAAGATATAATCTGACTATAACATGGTTTCAACATAATGCACATACCGCCCGTTGTGATGTTTTCACACATTGCCCCATTGCAAATGGGGACCCCCTGTTTTCGCCTTTTGGTTTAGGTGTTTGGGTTTTTCGTTGCATTTCTTGTCTCCCAGTCCTTTGAATGAGTTGCAAAAGTCAAGTTGGTCCAGGAAAATTTTGCTAAGTTGAGTCTTGTCTAGGGAAAAATTGCCTAGTGTTGAGATTAATTAGTCTTTGTCGGGGTCAATTCTTCCCTTTGGGTTTGTGTTTTGGATTGAAAATTGCTTAACTTCCTAGTTGCAATCAAATTTTCTGAAGGTGACCCCCTATAGGGGTCGATTTTCCACTTGTCCCAGTGGAGGTTGTTTTTATTAGAATATTTAATTATATTTTAGTCACCTATATTTAGTTCCTTGTTTAATGGTCGTTTAGCTTTTTAGTTAATTAGCTTTTAAGCTTTATTTAGCATTTAGCTTTTTCTTTTTAGTTAATTAGCTTTTAAGCTTAATTTAGCTTTCACGCTTAATTTAGTGTTTAGCTCTTTAATCTTTTACTTCAACGTTATGTTCTAATTATAGAACATCGTCTTGTAACCTCTCTCTATATGTGTGTATATCGTTCAATGTAATCATCCGATTATTGAATCATTCATTCAATTTATTTTTCATGGTATCAGAGCGGGTCGATGGGATTCTTTAAAGTTTGGCGAATTTTTTAATAAAAATTCATGGCCTTCTTTCTAGAATATTTTCCAGATTTTTTTTTGGTTGTTTTTTTATAAAAAAATGATTTTGCTTTTTTGAAGGCTTTTTGAAGGTTTTGAAGGTTTCTGGTTTGTGGGAGAATTTCTTTGTGTTGGGCCGCAGTTCATGTTTTTTGCGTTCTGGAGATTTTCGGGCCTGCAACCTGGAGTTTTTTTTCCAGATTGAAAATTTTCCTAGGGTTTCTGCAATTTTCGACTATGGTTTTGACCCTTCAGTTCAAGTCGAAATTTTATTTTTCTTGCAGATTCTTGGTGGGTTTTTTGAGACCTCAACTGGGTCGTCATCATATTTTTTTGGGTGCATCGTTTTCTGTGCCTCAATTTTTGAGCTGTTGGATCTGTATTCTGTTTTTAGATTCTTGGTGGGTTTTTCGAGAGCTTTTCTGGGTTGGTCTCAGATTTGTCTGGGTGCCTCGTTTTTTGCACCTCGAATTTTGTGCCAACAAATTTGCCTTGGAATTTAAAAACAGTTCACAATTTCTGCTATTTTTGTGGACGTTGGGATTTTTGCTGTTTTTTGGGCACCATTTATGCTGTTTTAAGTGTGCAGAAAATTTTAATTTCTGGGTTTCTTCCAAACCTTGAAATTTGCACCTTGGAATTTGTGCCAAAATTCTCCTCCAGGGTTTCAGATTTTTTGTGCAGCTACTTCTATTCTGATTTTTGAATCAGATTCTTCTATCTCATGCTTTCACTAGGTTGACCTCATTCAACCTCCATTTTTGTGATGGCATCTTTGACTAACATCATGCTGGAACACAGACAAAAGTTCAACAACTGTCACAACACCTGGAAACAGTGCATGTTCACGATATTTGAATATCGTTGCCTTGATCAGATTGATTTAGGCCAGACCTTGTCTTACAGGTCCCATGGTTTTCACGATTTTTTCCTGAAAAATTGTTTGTCGGTTTTCTGATTTTTTCACAAAAAATCATGGGAGGGTTTTCACTATTTTTTCTTAAAAAATTGTTTGCAGGGTTTATAATTTTCCCTTAAAAATTATCTCATCTGTAATCCGCGATATTCGCGTAAGATTTTAGTTATCTGTCATCCGCAAAGCTTGCATGGGATTCCTAGGTTTTCACGATTTTTTCTTAAAAAATTGTTTGCTGGTTTTTACGATTTTTTCCTAAACAATTATCTATAATACGCAAAGTTCGTGTGGGATTTGTGATTCCGAAAGTTCTCTGGTTTTGATCGATTTTTCTCCTAAAAAATCGAGCTTTGTTGCAGTTAGTTTGGGTCGCACCTGCCAGGGCGAATATCTGCAACCATGGTATCTTGCAGTCAGTTTTGGAGTTGATACTCTTCTACAAAAGGGTTTGCCGATTTTCCTCAAAATCATGGTTTCAGGTTTCAATTTGGTTACCCAACGTCAAGTTGGATGGATTCTGGTATTCTTGGTCATTAACACTTTTCAAATCCAGGGAGGGTCTCCATGCAGCAAAGTGTTCTTTTCATTTGTGATCAAAAGACCTGCAATGTCTTCTGTAGGGTAGTTAGTAGATAAAATGACCATTAAGGGAGGGTATTAGAATATTTAATTATATTTTAGTCACTTATATTTAGTTCCTTGTTTAATGGTCATTTAGCTTTTTAGTTAATTAGCTTTTAAGCTTTATTTAGCATTTAGCTTTTTCTTTTTAGTTAATTAGCTTTTAAGCTTAATTTAGCTTTCACGCTTAATTTAGCGTTTAGCTCTTTAATCTTTTACTTCAACGTTATGTTCTAATTATAGAACATCGTCTTGTAACCTCTATATATACGTGTGTATATCGTTCAATGTAATCATCCGATTATTGAATCATTCATTCAATTTATTTTTCAGTTTTTCCACCTTCAAAAATGAAGTTTTCCCTATGAGCTATGAATTTCCACTCTTCTTGGAAAGAAGAATTTACCCCAAGGAAATAGGGATTTCAAGATCAATTATCAATTAGTCTCTTTCAGGATCAATTTCCCACTCTTAGAGGAGTTTTTAGCTTTCAAAATCAATTTGTCTTCTTATAGTTTGATTTTGAGTTTGTCCTCATGAAGGTCGAATTTCCACTCTTCCCTCGAATTTAAGTGAAAATAGTGAAATTGTTGCAAGTTAATGTGAATTTTGTAATAACAAAAAGATTTGTCCCTATGGGAGTCAATTTTCCACTCCTAGGATGAAGTTAAAATGCAAGTTATCTTGAAAAGAGTGGAAAATCCGGATGGATAAGGAATTTCCACCTTTGAAACTGAAAAATCCCTATGGAGGTCGTTTTTTAACTCCTAGGGAAAGAATTTAATGAAATAAACTTACGGATTGCAAAATTCCTTATGGAGGTCGTTTTTCCACTCTAGGGAGAATGGTTAAAAATGGAAGATTAGAAAGAGTGGAAAATCCGGATGGATAGGGAATTTCCACCTCAGAAATTCAAAAGTCCCTATGAACATTGATTTTCGACCATGAGCAAATGAAGTGAATTTGAGTGATTTTGACAAGGAAAAGAAGTTTAAGGATCAAAAGTCCCTATGAGGGTTGAATTTCCACTCTTCAAAACATTGAAAAAGTAAAATTTGATAGGGATCAATTTGTCCCTATGAGGGTCGATTTTCCACCCTCCTCATGATGCAAGCTTAAAAGTAAAATTGATAGGGACGAATCAATTCAAGTTAAGATCAAAAGGTCCCTATCCCTGTTGTTTTTCTACCAAGTGGTGAGATTTGCAAAGTTAATCAATTCAAGTTAAAATCCAAAAGTCCCTATGAGGGTTGATTTTCCACCAAAACATGATTAATTTGATTTGGAAAATCGTGATCCAAAGAGTCCCTATACCTTGTGATTTTCCACACTCCATACCTCAAAGATTTAAACAAATTAAACAAGGCAAATTACAAGCTTTATTTTTTTTCATAGGTTGGCTGTGAGTGGGAAATTTGAAGGTTTTTTTTTTGAAATATATATCGCCTGACTTTCTTGGAGGATGATGTGCAAGCATATAAAGGAGACGTGGTGGAAGACAATTCAATCATTCAAATCACAAATTGAATTTGTTTTAAGGCAGAGCAGACCTTGCAACAGCAGACTTATGAATCTGAAGGAAATATTCTAGATTTCCAAATCGTGGAAAGGAAGAAAGAAGAGGGCTGATCGAAGATCAAAGCTTATATCGTGAGCAATCAAGGAATTATTCCAGGGCATCCACCCAGAATTCACAATCAGATTTGAGGACAGATTTGCAAGTAAAGGAAAATTTCCAGAATTTAAAATTGAATCAGACTTGATTCAATTGTCATTGAGGATTGAATTTTGGTTAATCATCATTTACAGATTTGAGGATAAAATCAGACCTTTGTTAAAGTATTGAAAATCAGGTTTTTAGGCCAGGATTATGGGTTTTCATTTTCAAATCTCGTTATTTCATCATGTCATTTCCAATTTAAGCATTGTTAGTTAGAATTTTGATTTTAGAAGTTAAATTTGAAAATCACAAATGTAAAATCAGAACTTAAACAATTTTGGAATTGATAATTGATTCACCACTCTTTGCATTACAATTATTATTCAAAGTTATTGATTTCAAGCTTCATACAGGAGCATGTTGGGGTCAAAGACCGGAGTAGCTGCTAGGAAAAACACAAACAAAGAACAAAGAGGATTGATGGATCGAATGGAGTAAGTTGAAGAGGACTCAACAAGGATGATGCACAAGACTAAGGATCTCCAACTTGAAGAGTTCAACCACATGGAGGATATTACTAATAAGGAAAGACATCATTCTTGCAAGTGAAGAAGTTAAGACATTGCAAATGGAGGTGTTTAAACAACAACATCAAGGACAAGTTCAAGATATTCAAAGAAAGTGATTGCAATACAAAGGAGTGAATGCAACAACAATCTTGAATTTCCTTTGGAAATCCAAGAATCATAGTTAGTACAACAAGGAGGCTAGATACAGATACAACTACTAAGAATTCCCAAATATGAACATAAAGATGAAAATGAAATGATCAAGGAAAGGTGATCGTTTCAATAGAGTTGATCAAAGTTAGAAACTTGATCATGATGGCGCAATTTGGGAATATGCCTCATCTCTCTCACTTGCACAATCAGTCAAAAGGCTAGAAATGTTGAGTATCAAGAGATAATGTTGACAGTGCAAAGCTTCTAAGGGATGGAGAAATCAAAGACAATGAGCAAGTCAAGGTGGCGCCTTGCCATCACTTGTCCGATCAAAAGATTCCAAGTATGACATGTCCAAGTGCAATGAACCCGACTCAACAAGTGGAAGATATTAAATGATTTACAATGGCTCCTATTTTCTCATTGGTTATTCATAGTGTTGTAATTCTCTCCTTGGTTCATGAGAAAGTGGTTGTAGCAAACCCTACTTAGGGTTTTATCTTGTAATCTTGGCCGTTCATTTCAAATTGATCCTGGCCATTGAATTGTAATTGAGCTCTATAAAAGGCTTTTGCCTTCTCATTTTTAAGATTAATAGATATAGATTAGATTAGTGGCAGATAGTTTAGGAGCAATTAAGTAGAAGTAGAGTAGGAGGAGATAAGAGATTGTTGCAACGACATGATGGAATAAATTCTTGATTTCATTAAAGTTATGGTGGATCCTTGTGTATTATTTCAACTTGTTGCATGGTTTCTTTCTATTTCTCAATGTTAGTTAAAGTTCATTGATTATGATGGAGTAATGTATGGATGTTAGATAGTTCCTTGATTCATACTATTTGTAGTTGGATGATTTTCAATTACAATGAATAGTTAGCCTGAACCTGAAAATGTGCTAAGTTCAATTGTGTATAGTTTGTTCAAGTTGCGCCAGTATTGGGTATTTGGATGAATGTTCATGATGTGAAAACCTTTCATTTCCCTTGGAAGATTGCATCAGTTTTTGTGTAGTTGTTGGTTGCATGGCGAAGCAAAGCTCGGTTTTAGGGAATATGTCCATCCAAACATGATCCATTATTTTCATTGACCTTAGGAGTTAAATTAGATTTTCTCAACCCTATTCCTTTTGTCTTTTATTTCAATTGAAGTTAGAGAGAGAGCATCACAAGATTGCAATATCAGATGATAATGTTCAAGCAAGCCTCGAAGAAGTAATACATCTTAATGTAAGTCCCCTTGGGTTACCAGCCGTACATCAAGTCAATTGAGCCTATCCCGAATAGCAAAATTGCCCACTTTTGGAACCTTGGAGTCAACTTTATAATCACATAGTTTAGCACATTGGAGATTTTGTTCAAGAGAGGATTGAGTACCTTTGGTATTTCATTCTGTGTTGACAGTCATAAAACACTCATCAACACCGCCAAGTATGCTGTGCTGCATATTATGAATCAATAGTTATATATGTAACACTGTATAGTTTCCAATAAAGCCCTTGCAGTTTCACACAAAAACACAATTTCACTTCTGACTGACCTTGTGCCATCTTCTAGAACATTATCATGCTCTTAGATTGTGCCACATATAATTCAGCTCTACCACAAGTGCTCTTGCTCTATGTTCATATATAACATCATCTTGGAAGAGATGGTTTGTACCTTGTGCACTGCATGGGCTGTGGAAACTGAAAGGCACTTTATTCTAGATTGCAAAGCATACAATGACATTAGGGTCAGCTACAAATATAGTTTAACAGTGACTTCTTTTCAAGATCTAGTCAAGGAAGATTGGGTGGATAGAATGGGAAAGCTTGCTATTAAACTAAATGGTAGAAGGTCAGCACTTCAGAATGCTAAAACAGTGGAATCTAGTATCCCATAGGTTATTCTTGACCTTGTGGACATTAAAAGTCTTCTATTCTATTCTATGCAGTTGTGAGTTCTTCTAAATGACTAGTGCTTGCTGCCATAACTAGACCTCATGTAAATAAACCATTTATGTTGTGCTGCAACTTATTGCCACAACATCACCACATGTAAGTTAACAATATGTTGTAATACCATACCTAAAATTCACCACATTACATGAAAACATACTTTGCAGATAAATGCTTCCTACAAGGACTTTCTATAGGTGATTATCACCCATCAGATTGCATCTTTGTCTATAGTACCTGGCTAAATATTGATGGAAATGTTGTCATTGATGTCAAAGGAATTTGCTGATTTATGGAGATTGATGAACATATTGGATTACTATTCTTTACATTTACTATGCTTACATTATGCCTCAATACTGTGATGATTCAGTGATTATGAATACATATACTACAGCGTAATGTATAATATACATCTACAACAGATGGTAACACAGATGCTGATATATACATCTACAGTGTATATATATATATATATATATACAGAGTCCGTACGGCAGAGTATTAATTTGTATACATAAAGTCAGCATATACAGGTTACATTAATGATCCAGACTGCAGTATATATATACAGGTGTGTCATAGTAAAGAGAGACTCAGATATACATACTCTTAAGGCAGCAGCATATATATAGAGACAGCAAATATATGTATATATACAGACATTGGAATTGTTTATATTAATTATATAAACAATAAACCTTAAAGCAGCAGTTACAGACAAAGAAGAAATATTATAAATAGAAAAGGTGGTCTATTAGGTGCAGCAATTAATGTTAAGAAGAGCAGCAAATTGCAATGAATTGTTTTGGGGCCCACCTCCTTATGCCAAAATTCCCCACTACAAGACAAGATTTATGGGGCCCACCTCCTTATAATACAGCCCCACTAAAAGACAAAAGAATCCCACGTATAAGAGTTATAAGACAGTGGTTAATTGATTCAGTCTGAAATAAAGATGAATACGTGGCAATCAAAAATATAAAATAAATATTATAAATTATGGAAAGGTGCAAGGTAAGATATCCATTAATTGATGAGTCATTATTAACATTGGTCAACATTCCTTGCCACCTGTAGGATGATATGGTACGTGGCTAAAGAATGAAAAGGAACTGATTAATATTTATAGTAAACAGCGGTTCATTATATTCACAAAGGCAGAAGCAAAGCATGGTTAATGAACAACGATCATGCACATGGAGAGCATGGAGACAGCGATTACATCAGCTAGTAATATAATAAAAATCAGTGACTTGTTGAGAGACATCCGTGATGATATTAGGAGACACATATATTTATAAAAGTCAGCGATTATAAAGAAGCATATAGCAACATAACAATTCGTATTAAGGAGATGCCCAGCAATTGAAGTAAGTAATGAGAAGCGTTTTGGAAAGAAGTATACATTCGACTACCAAGACAGCCCCGATAAAAGAGAACAGCGACTAAAGTCTTAGTGGTAACATTATATATAGAGTGACTGGAATATGGAACATTGACGATGATTATGAAATATAAATTAATGTGGTTGACTTTGTGAAAATATCGACTCTATACATGATTATGACAGATCGTATTTCAAAATGCCAAATGATAGATTGTGGTTTTGTTGATTTCAGACCATCCACGTAGTCAATGCTAGTATTTGGCTCACAGAGTATGTAGCAGATGATCCTTTGAATTATATGCAAGTAATATGTGTTGAAGATCGCCGAACTATTAATCCATAATAGTTATCGTTGGTCATGAAAATACTAATCATGGGTAGTGAGTATAATAAATAAAATCTATGGCAAACAAAATCATTGAAAAGGATTATTGATGTTTAATAATTAAAAGTTAAAACCGATAGTCATATTAAACAAAAGAATTGTGTATCGGTAATAAGACATGACCGATAGTCAACTAATATTCAAATCGGTTCATATTTCTTAATCTAACGGATGGTGATATAACTGAAGGAACATGATTTGGAAAGGATGTAAAAGAAGACAATACGTATAAGTATAAGATGTGCAGTTTCATAAAAGGAATTAGAGTTTGTTTATTAAGGATGTGTCTCTTTGTGTAGATATGTCCCTTCAAGATTTATGAGAGATATAAAAAGGAACGTGAGTTATATGGAGTGAATGTTGTGTAAGAAGAATATAATTCTGAAATTAGTTTTTCAGACTGCGAGAAATATGTGTGTAAGGTGGAAGGTGCAAGAAATATAGAGTGTGGTACGTGTGAAGCATGAAATTATAGTGTGTGAAAAATAAAGAAGACCCTTATGTGTAGAGTGTATAACACGGAGAATATAAATTAGAGGATAGAAGGGATAGAACTTTGATACACAGAAAGGAGGTTTCAGGAAGCAAAATATTACAGAGAGTATCGAATAAGAAGGAAGGTCTTTGAGCTTTAAGTGTGTTGAGAGTTGAACAAAATTATGAGAATATAAAATCAGAAAAAGGAAGTATAAAGAATGTAAAGATTTCAGAGAGTAGTGTATGTGTAGATTTCAGAGAGTGTGAATATGATGCTGAAGACAATTCTAAATGTACAGTGTGAAAAAGTATCATGTGTAACTATGAAAATATAAAAAGAGAGGAAGTGAGTCGTGGGTATATATATGTTGAGAAGATAATAATTATATACACTTGTAGATGAGAAGTGTATAGTGCTGAAGGTATAAGGAGAGTTTTAAAGAGGATCAAGTGCAGATTTATGAAGAGTAGTCTTAGGCATATGGGCAGATTATGAACAGATTTATATGACAGACTTGTGAAGAATCCATGATCAGATTTGTATGACAGATTTATGTATATGCAGATATAAAGAGAAATGTATGCAGATTTATAAAGATGTATATAGAGCAGGAGTGTATTCAGATACAAAAGGGAAAGTATATGCAGATTTAAAAAAAGGAATAAAGAAGAAAATTAAGTGCCCATCATCAGTTGAGAGAGCAACATTCAAAAGGTGGAATTTCAGATTTAAGTGAAGTGGGTTGGTGCTCACGAATTCTGAAGTGGAAGTTGGTGCTTCTAGTGGGTTAAGTGGGAGTTGGTGCTACCAGTGGGTAGGTGCTCACGAATTCAGATTTGGGAGTTGGTGCTTCCAGTGGGTTGGTGCTCACAAATTCAGTTTTGGGAGTTGGTGCTTCCAGTGGGTTGGTGCTCACAAACTTAGGGGTTGGTGCCTCTAGTAGGATGGTGCCTACGAAATACTGTAAAAGAAGAATTATATAAAAACATTTATTGCCGTGGTTTTCTCCCGTAAGGGTTTCCACGTATATATCTTGTGTTCTACTTGTGTTCATGTTAGTTAGATCATTTATGAATATTGGTATGGAATGAACATGTTTATGAGATAAGTTGTATACTTATGATTGAAGCTGAAAAGGTTTAAATTGGTAAAAGATTGTTTTTATACTGATTCACCCACCCCCCCCTCTCAGTATAACTGTGTGCTCTTCAATGACCCTTTCAAACTTAAATGTAAGGAGGAATCCTTCTTTGTATATGTAATGTAGTAATCATCTTTACTACACGATCTGATTAAAAATAGTAAATGCTGCCTCTGGACCTTGGTGGGGGTTGTCATCTCTAGACTCCTGTTCCAGTTTTAAAAAGAAAAAAAATAAGTGTCATTTTGGACCATGCCAAATGGAAAATCAGCATTTTTTATTTTGTCAGCTTACTCCTATTTAAATCCCAAGTAATTGAATTAAATTTATTCATTGGTTTGCCAAGTCAATCTAGATCTTGAGTAATGCTCCTATGACTGTAGCAGCATATTGCAAACTTGTTTAAAATACAAATGCATGATTCCACATAGAGCTAGTGATGCTGGGATGAGTGATACAAGCTCCTCTCTCCTTAGTTCATGACTCCATGTGTTTTTTGTTTTTAATGCCATAAATATTATTATCCATGGGTTTTGTAGACTTGAAACATTTGAGAATATTCATATATATACAAATGTTGTTTATTTCAACTCAAATCCAAATTGTTCTCATTTATCGATGTATACTTGTGTATATGATCATTGTTGCTTCCACTTGATAAGTTTAATGTCTTTAAAATTGATTTATTGAATGATGCATATTGAATGTTGTTAATCTTTAAAAAATTCTATGATTTATGGTTTTTCAAAATTTTGAATAAAAAATCAGCCTAGCGAGTCCAAGTTTGAGTAAAAAATCTATTTAAGTAGTATAGTAATATTAAATTTATAATGGACAATGGTCAATTAAGTCTTCAAGATAGACTTTAGGAATATTCTTTTATTTTTTTAGATAAGCTCTTATCCTTTGCTTTCTTAGTTGTCGATCTTATCCTTTACAAATAAATCTTTTGTATCGCTTAAATAAGGAAATTTCACTCCTTGTTAATTTATCAAATATCTTGGTAATCATTCTGTCTTGTATTTTTTGTAATACGGTGGATGCCTGAAATCTATGGACTATTGTTGGCAATAAAGACTTGCATGTGACATAGGACCAAAAGGACATCATATGGTACATTATAATGTCGCATGGATCTGCAAGGGAAGGAAAATCATATATTTTTCTCTGAAGTTTTTGGGCGGATTTTTTCACAAAATCGTGCTAAATAAATCACGTGCGTTTTGCAGTAACATTGTAATGTCCTCTTTTGAGGAGTAGCAAGAAAGACCCATTTGGTCTATTTAATTCTCGTAGGCTACTTTTGGGTTATTAGGGAAAAATTAAATTAATTAATTAAAGTTGTCCAATAATTAATTTTACAAATGACTATATTTTAATTAATTTAATAAAGTGACTTAATCGAAAATAAAGGGAAACAAGTAAACGTCACTTTAAAATGGAACTTTAATGAAATATTTTAAGCAGCAATTTGCAAAGCCCTTTGGGAATGTTCTAAGCAAAATATAAAAAGAAGATTTGGGAGCTCATTTGAACATGCTTGTTTATTTTGTCTATTGTGGATTTTAAAGCCTTTTGTGTAGCAAAGCCTAGGACAAAAACCATAAGAGAAATCAATTTTGGTGGTGGAATATCTTCCCTAGCTGTTTGTAGGTGGACTCATTTTGGTTTCATGCTTGGATTGAAGGATTGGACAATTTGTGAAGTTTTGTGAGTAAGACAAATTATTAGAGTATTGCAGAAGTTTATAGGAAAGACATAATTAATAGTTTGGACGAGAGATTTTAGTTTTTTTGGATGATTGAGGCTTCCATTCCTAATTGCTAATCATCCAAGCACTGTGTGATATAGTTATTGGCTGATTTTGGGGTGATAGAAGTGTTTTTATTGGCCGCAATGGCTGTTCCAAGCTAGGTGTGAGACACCAAGGTGGGGTTGAGGGTTTTAACCAAAGAAGCATTAATCGTTTGGGGAATTAATCGGCAAATCAAAAGATTAAGATTTTTTGAAAAAATCGAGTAAAAATTGGGGAAAAATCGGATTTACAAAAATCGTAAAAATTGAAAAAAAAACAATAAAACTACTTTTTTTAATATTTAAGGACACTTCCGTAGCATCGAGATATTGTAATCAAACAAAAAATAGAATTCAACACATAAATTGCAAAGTTGGATGGACATGGATATAGGTACAACAATATGCGATATGGATATGGCTATTTTTTAAGACTCATATATATATATATATACTAGCAATGATTAATAGTTAAGAGTTATATTTTTACGTATATGTATATTTTTTCAATTATATTTAATATATTAATTTTAAATTTATATTCAGATTTAAATATTGAAATATTTCACTATTATTTATTTTTATTTTTTAATTATATTTAATATATATTCTTAACTATTAATTGTTTTTAATATATTAAATATAATTAAAAAATATATTTGCAATGATTAATAGTTAAAAGTTATATTTTATATATATGAAAATTTCTAATCATATTTAATATATTTTATTTAGATTTAAATATTGAAATATTTAACTATTATTTATTGTTGATAGTTAATGATACTATATTATATTTATTTTAATTTAAATGTATGGGTGACTTTATTTAACTATTTTAAAAGCATTGAAATTTATATTCAATTTAATATTAAAATCACGCTAAATTATAATATTTTATTTTAATTTTATATTCAGATTTAAATATAGAAATATTTAACTATTATTTATTATTATTTTTTGATCGATAATATTGGATTTTATTAAAGGAAAAGGAAATTTACGACTTCAAAAAAAGAAACAGTTCTCTGATGAAACCACCAACAGTCACCAACCACCCGAACCACCCAACAAAGACAAATTGCCCCCCACCCAAGACAATTGTTCAGACCACCAACCCAAAATGTCTATAGTAGCGCTTCACGCAATACAGTAAATCGATATAGAACATGAAAACCAAAATTGAAAAGTTTGAATGACAGAGAAATGGGAATGAACTCCCAAACAGAGACCAACAACATAGACAATTCACACACTACCTGGAAGGACTGCCAGGGTATGTCTTCTGCCCGCCATCACCACCTTCGTGCGTCTGGACCTTGGCCTTAACCTTCGGCCTATCTCTTCCTCGTCCCCTGCTTCCGCCCGAGCTTGCCGAATTACCTCCTCCAACTCCATAATTTGTGCGAACATTTTCAATGCCTCCCATCCTCTCCTTGCCGCTTCTCTGTACCTAGCCGTCACCTCCTCCCATCACCTGAGAAAGGGGATATACCTGCCTCTCAATCCTTGATGGACCTCCAACACTCTTTCAGAGACATCAAAACCTTCACTTGGAATGGCCCACTCCAAAAGTGACTCCATATTTACAAGAAACTCCTCTGGTATGATTGCCTTCATGACCTTTCGGACCTGCTCGCAGGAAGAATTCAACGCAAGACCCCATGCCATGATAAGGGAATATAAGTCCGCGCGGGTCCGATATTGATGACCAATTACACCCAAATCTTCCTCTAGGACCAGTTGCACACTCCTAATCAATAGAGGGTCCTTCGAACGAAACATGTTCTTCAACCTCTGCTCAGAAATCGGTCCCCAAAAGGTAGTGAGAAGTTTGGAAGTCTTCAGTATAAAATTGTCCTCCATTGCAATCAGAAAAAGCAGGTTGCCAAACTCAAAACTAACTGATGAAAAACACAGCTCGCAGACCAAAAATCTTCTTGAATATGCAAGGACTGACACACACTTCCCCACTCTCTCCATAAATGCATTCCCTTCAGGCTCCGCCGCCACTGCAGAAGTTATCAACATTAATTGCCAACTTCAAGCGAGCCAGCCTAAGCTCTCAGTAAGAGAACTAGGTGTCCACATCACACGCTTTTCATTAACGGACAAGTACAAAACCGTTAAGACCAATTAAGAATGCCATTGGACGATACTGTCATCACCCCCTCACCATCTCGTCACACATCCATCCAATTCACACACCACATTGGATAAAGTATTTGCCACCATATTCCCCCCTCCTAATATGGGAGATACGAAAATCCTGAAAAACATTCAATTTTGAGCAGATAATTGAGATAAATTTATTTAGCCGCCAACTCGGAGATACACCTTTCACAATTGCATCCACTACCACTTTAGAGTCCCCTTCAAGATGCACTCTCGGGATATTCATGTTATTGGCCAATTCCACTGATAATAAAGCGGCCCATGCCTGAGCCTCATTGTTTGTCCCATCTTGCAACCTCTACACACCTTTGAAAAGGATCTTCCCCTCATCATCACGAGCAACACACTGAGCACCTGAAATGCCCGGGTTAGCTCTTGACGCCCCATCAAAGTTGATCTTAATCCATCCTTGCTCCGGCCTAGCCCACACCTCTTCACCTCTACTGACCACCTTACCCGGAGGATGAACCCCGGAGAATCCATGAACGGGTCATTATTTATTATTAATAGTTAACTATATTAAATATTTTTTATTTAAGTTTTAATTTGAATAATTTTATTTAACTATTTTAAAAATATTGAAATTTATATTCATTTTAATATTAAAATCCTGATAAGTATATTACATAATACAATTATAATATTAACCAAAAATTAATTAATATCACTAAAAAGGTTGGGTTTAGATAGTAAAGAGAAACTATAATATTCAACTATTTAATTTAATATCGTTTATAAATCTAAACTATAATTTTCACCCATTTAATTAAAATCTAAATTGGACTTGGACTTTTACGGAAACTATAATTTTATTAGAAATAAATTGAATTTTTTTGTTTTGCCATATGCCTTCCTCGCTTCCCCGTGCATGATTTTTAGCGACTAACGTGATGGATTGAGCGACCATGACAAATTCTGTATACCCTTGGACGCCGAATAAAAATGTTGACTTGCAACCCCATGCCATTGGAATTTTTTTACAGATTCTCACACCCTTTTATCACATTTTAGGGTTTCGAGGCGGGTTTCCTTATTTGCGATTTTTTCCGGATTATTCCTACGATTTTTTTGCGATTTATTGGAAAAAAAAACGTTGAAAAACTTGAAAAAACCGTTGATTGATTTTTTGCAATTTTTTGGGGGAAAAAATAGAGAATCTTCCTGGTCACCGATCAATCGAGATTGATTGTGATTTTTTCCTGATGTTTGCTTCTTTGCTTTTAACATTCAAAAACTCAGTCAAGGAAGGGGCTTGGAGGTATTTTGTTGGTTGATTTACTCTAAGTTTGTGGATGTGGGCTTGAGGAAAAGATTGTCACTTTTGCTAGATGTTGGGGGTACAAGGGTGGCGTGGCTCAGGGCAGACTAGTGTGAGGATTATTGGCAGCTATAAATCACTTGTGGCATGAGGTTTGTGTGGGGTGCGGACCCCAGGTAGTTAGCTATTTATCTAAAGGTAAAATATTGATGTTGCAGCAGATTCCAGCTTCCTTTGACGGCAGATGAACAGATTTATGAGGTCAGAACCTTTCATACATAATTATATTTGTCAACTGTCTTATGACAGCAAACTATTGTATAAAAATCTTATTGTTTCAATATCCAAATTTATGCAAACATTTCTTATTTCCAAAATGATAAAGTATAGTTGTGAATGTAATGTCAGTTCATGGCTCTATAAACTGTGAAACCCAGCACCATATAAACTTGCAAATCAAAAAACTTTTTATTTTCAGATGCATGCAATATTGTTAGACAAAATGCTTATCCAATGAAAGTGGGAAAAGGTTAAATTTTGGTGAAAAATTGGTAAGGGTCTTTACAATGCAATTGGAGCAAGTGATCTTGCAAGCTTGAAGGGTTAAGTGACAAGTTAATGTGTGAAACTAATTCATGCATCTTGCAGAATTTATCACTTATCGGAGGAGGAGATAACATCGTCTTATTCTGGATCCCAAAGAAGGAAGTATGGGTGATAGATATGAACAATAGAACTTAGTACCATGGAGATTTTAAATGATTTGGCTAGAGGACAGCAGCAGCTGGTTCAACAAATGACTCAAATGATGCGAACAATGAATAACAAAAATCAGAGTGATCATAGGAACAATGGCAACAATGAAAATAATGACAACTATGGAGAGGGGAGTAACCCAGATATTTTGGTTAACAACTCTAGGACAACCAACAAAAGTACCCCTAGATCTTTAGTGCCTAAATTCTTAGGAGCACCACCAAGATAGCAAGTAGGACAGTAGGATGGTGGTGAAAGTTGGACAGATTGTTTAGGGAGTATCAAATTTTGGGAGATGAATTTGATGTATCTATGTCCTTAGCTGATTTTTGTTAGATCAAGTATAGAAACAGACCAAGAGGAGGTAGGGGACACATGTCTAATCAAGATTTGTAGTGAAAGGTAGGCAAGTTGACCATTCTTTGCTATGATGGAAGCAGAAAATGCATTGCACATTCATGGGTGCAAAACACAAGTACATATTTCTAGCTTAATCCCTTGCTAGAGTCAGAGGTCAATAAGTATGCCACTCTTCATCTGGATAGATAAACTCATGATTTGTGGTACCATGGGTTGGTCACTTTGGGACATGCTAGTAGCACATCATATGCTGATTTTATTTAGAGGTTGATTGATAGGTTTGACATAAAGGTCTTTGAGCTGCGTTCTAGAGAGTTAGCTTAGTTGAGACAGGTGGGGCTAGTTGACTCCTACATATCAGAGTTCCAAAAACTTTGTCATGGTCGCATGTTTCTGAGCACAAGATGATTATTTTATTTATGGAGGAATTGACAAAATCACTTTGTGGTTGAGTCGGAGCATTTGGTTTAAGTACCTTAGAGGATGCCCTCAAGAGAGCTCGTAATATGGAGAGTTCAGCTCCTAAAAACAAATTTTAGTCCAAACCATTTCCATTAAAGAAGGATAAGAGACCTTTCCAAAAGGAGTGGTCGAAGAGCAACAACATGGACGATGAGGTTAGAAATGAGTTATGTAGGGAAAAAGATGTGTTTCTCTTGCAAGGAACCTTGGGAGCCTAGTCACAGGTGTTTGAGGAAAGAGAATGTTCTTTACATAGAGGTGGTTTCAAATGATGAATAAGAGAAGGTAGAAGGAGCTGCTAGTAGTGAGTTGAGTATTTAGATGGGCAATCGACAGATATGGATGGGTATTCATCAAAGGAAGTAAAGGGAGGAACTATCACTACTCTTTCTGGTACACCTAGGTACAAGTCATTCAAGGTACAAGGAGTCTTATGGGGGCAGCGGATTATCATCTTGGTGGATGTTGGGGCAACCCACAACTTCATTGATGGTGCTTTGGTGTCCAAGAGGGGTCTATAGCTAGCGGATTTTGAGGGCTTCAATGTAGTGGTAGCAGATGGCTTCACCATGACTTGTACCACGTGGGTTCCTCAGTTGAGCATTGCCTTAGCCGATTACAATGTCACAAATGATTTTACGTAGAAGACATTGAGGATACTAATTCTATTTAGTGGTTGCACTCATTAGGGCAGTATTCTCTGAATTTCTAGACCATGGAATTGAAATTCAAAGTTGATGGAAAAAAGTGGTCTTAAGAGATATGTTTTGGTTGAAATTGTATCTTATTGAAAAGGTAGAGTAGGTGTTTACTCATTTTCTACAGAAGTAAACTTTTTCTGACTAAAGCCTTCTAATGTGGAGCTAATGATCCAAAATGGATTGGTATTATTCAAACACAAGCTTGGAATAGACAGTTATGGATTTCATAGTACTATTTATTTTTGTATATAGTATGTTACTATGTTGTATAGATTCTCTGTCTGCCACCCTTTATATGTGTGCATTTGGAATTGTAGGAATCTATCGTAGGTGCATGTTGCATGTTATGTTGCTTATAAGTCTATGCAACTTCTATACCGACCTGTTAAAATTTAAAAGTATAGAGGTTTGATGGACGATCCTTCTACTTCGTAGATTTCATGTTTTTTCTTGATTAGAGTTTTAAAAAAAAATAAAAATTCTTCACTATATGTCCAAGTACCCTGAACTTTTATGCTCCACATCGTTATGGATAAACTTATACATATGAAGGTCACAATTCTGTGACTTAATAATTTTTAATTAAATCTTTCTTAGCAAGTACAAATTATTTTTGGACTGCCTTTGGCAAAAGTTATAAAATTTAGTTCTTGAAGTACTTTTGTCCAGATGAACAGTAAATGCCCTATTTTCTTAGACATATAAGTGTATCATATGATTTTATATTAATTTTCTTACACCTATTGATCCACATTATAGCTTTTTTAGTTCCTGCCAGGGTAGGAATATTAATGCATCCAATGCATTCAATTTCTTTTATTATATTAGCAACTGAGCATATAGAATTAAACTATTTGAGCAACAATCCTAAAGTCTATATTTAATTTTCTATCTTAGATAATTTTGAAAATGTCATTTATCTTTCTTTCTACTGGTTCATATTGGGAACATTCAAACCAAAATATAAATTTTCTTTAATAATTTTTTTTGTAAATTATATGTTTAATGCATTTAATTCATTGAATCAATTTCAACTCTATTAATAGCTTGAATGGTATGAGCACTATCATATACATTATAATAGTCATTTTCTATTGTGAGGTAGCAAATTAAATTAATATGAAAATAACTTTGGCCTTAATAAAATAACATTGTCGACTTGAAAATTATTTTATCTCCTTAAATAATGTTTTATAAAACAGGGGGGACGGGGGCCCTAGTAAAGCCCCCCAACTAAGCGAGTTCACCGTGGTCGACCATTGGGTCCTTTCTAACATCACTCAGTTTACACAACAAAATTCACTACACTCTACAAAATTGTCAGGAATCTGACGCAAGGTGTCTCTTGTTGGAAGAGTATTAGCATTCTGATTGTATCTAGTTAAATTCTTTGATATATATTTAGTTAGATATCTAGTTAAATTCTTTGATATATATTTAGTTAGATCTCCTGTTAATTTTTAAAATTAATGAACTACCAACACTGCCTTATCTCTTTCTGTTGATGTGGATGTTGTGATGTGAACAGTTTCTCTTTTCTTCTGATGCAGCAGAGGAATTGAAAGATACCTTGTCCACAAAGGATCACAAACTGATATATGTGTATGATGGCAACTTGGTTGATGAGATTTGGAAAGACAAGCCTGAACCTCCAACTGCTCCTGTAAGAGTACATGATATTAAATATGCTGGCTTAGATGTACCATCCAAGATAACTTCTTTGAGACAAAATCTTTTGGAAGCTGGAGCTACTTCAATTGTTATCTCAATGGTCGATGAAGTTGCCTGGCTTCTTAACTTGGTAAGGTTTTTCTGTTTTCATTTTAAAGATTAAGCTTTATAACAATTACTATTTATGTCTTCTACAGTTTTCCGCTATAGATATTTGCACTTTCATTAGGGAAGCTTATCAATGCTAGCTATTTAATTTCAACGACACACTTATGGTCCTTTTGAAGTCTGGATGATGTGAATTAGGGACTTTGCATTCTAGATTTATACACAAATCATTTGTTACTGGAAGGGTTTGTTTTCTTAAGTAGATGTCATGTATGCGAAGCCATGAATGGCTTATTAAACAAGAAAGCAAAACAGCAGCAAAGATACAGAACCAAACAAATGTATCAATATGCCAAGATTGCCTGAGCCATATTCATCAACTGGCTTACAGAACTAGCAATCAAGTACTTTAAATAGCCTTTGTAAGGTAGCTGAAAACAAAAGCCTAATTGAATTAGGTGATTTGAATTCCTCTCTAGATAAGACCAAAGTTGAAATGATATTCTCTTATTGTGGATGTTACCTTTGACATCTCATAGATTGCTCCTTTCATGCTTTTTTCTGAATTATCCTTTGAAGGCCTTATTTATACATTTTCTGATTGATATGATGTCAAACACTTATTCTTGTACAAAGTAGTCTGTTTTGTTTATTTGGTTGTGAGTTTCTTAAAACTTTTGGATGGTTTACTTTGGCGCTACATATGGAAAGGGGACATTCTCCTAGTTTTGTGAATCTTTTTGTGGTGGGTGTGTAGGTGCGTTTGAAGCAAGATTATTGTGGAGGCTCTACATTTGGTTCAGTTGATGAACTTTGATGTGAGGGAACTGGACACATCTGCATGATAATCCCTTAATGCAAAGTTTATTGCCTGGGTTCACAGGACCAGTTGGAAATACCAGAACATGCTATGTTGGAATATATATTATTGCATAGTATATAGTATATACCATAGTAGCAATAGCCTGCAAAAAATCGTGATTATACCTAATTAATCCTGAATCCTGGAGCTAGCTGATTTATTCCCCGAAAAAATCTTGATTCACGAAAAAACCGTTGACCCAATTTTCAATGATTTTTTTCATTTAAATCATGTTAAAACCCCCCAAAAATGGCAAAAAAAGTGGAAAAAATCATTGTAAAAATTTGCAAAACGCTATATAAACTCGTGAAATTACTGAATTGCTTAGAAATAGGGTTGATTCGAGACAAAATCAGAGTCAATGTGGAATCAACATTGAAAAAGTTCGTTATTTTGTCCCTTAGTTTCCTTTCTGACCTCAGAAAAACCTTAAATAAAGGAGTGGGAGGAGCAATGGTGGTCATAAACAAATTTGAAAGGGCCTTAATCATCCTAAATCGTGGGGGGCATATGAGATAGTGTCGAAGCAGCTGGAAAATATTGTCGAAATCGCAGCTTCGATATGACTTTAAGCTCTCTGCACACCCTAGCCCATGAATTTGATGCGAACAAGTATATAATTAATATTGTACACTAGCTTTAAAATTAATACTATTATGCACTATTATAGATGACATTCTGACATGGAAGGAGTGAACCCCTATAGTTTATAATTAATACAATAAAGTAGTTTCAAAATTTAAACTATTATAGACTATGAATATATATTAATAGTTATATAATAAACTATAAATAAAAAATAATGTAAAATTTATAATATACATTTTTAATATAATATACAATATATATATTTTTTTGATTGATGAAACTTGGGTTTTAGCTTGGTCTAATCCCATAGAGACCACTTACAAAGGATCTCTTCCCATGAGGCCATTTTTGGGGGGTCATCATTTCCCACACTTGATCAAACCCACGAGCTCAATGGCCCAACAGGGGTTTGCACCTTGGTGGCTGCCTCACCAATGGAGTGTTTCTACCACAAGACTAAACTTTTGAAGACATATACAATATATATAAATATAGATGTATGATTTTTAATTTATAATTGATATAGTTAATTTTTGCTCAAACAAAGACAGACAATTCATTATGTGAGCAATGTATCCAAAGTGCTTCACTAAATAAATCTGAATGACAACAAACAAGCTTACATACTTGTAATATAACAGCGTCCAACACACAATCATCAAAATTATTCTCTACCTAAAATAGTAGTTGCAAGCTAGGTATTGCCAAAACCAGTGGCTTGCTAATCTTTTACTTCAGCTAAACAAATGTCTTTTGTTGAATTCTACCCCATATAAAAGACTTACCAATTGCCATCAAGGGATATAAAGCATTGCAACTATGCAATATGATTTATAAGCTTTCTCAAATATTGAACTACCCCTAGAAAACTCCTTGCCTCAATCATAATGGAAGTCTTGGGTAACTTAAAAATGGCTTCCACTTTTACTGAATTCCTAACAGTAGCTGGATCTTTGTCTAATAAATTTTGTTCTCAGCTACTTCATAGACAGCTAATTTTTTATCTGAGACTTAGACAACTATTTGTTGTATTTGGTGACTGCCCTTTTAAAAAGTTAAATGAATATTTGCCTATGCAATCAGCAATATGAATATAAACAACAAAAATCTATTTTGTACAATTCATGGGTTAAACTCTATTTTATTTACTCTCTATATTTCCCGTGCTATGGAAATGCCCTTTAGTTTAAAAAAAAGTAGTTTGTGCCTATTTTTCTACAATTTTTTTATGATTTTTAAAATCCAATTTTTTACCTATTTTTTCAAAAAATCTTTTACTTTTGGTTTGCCGATTTTTTTCCCAAATGATTTTTGATGGTATGATATAAAGCATTGTGATTGTGGAACATGATTTGATAAGCTTTCTAAAATATTGAATCAACCCTACAAAACTCCTTGCCTCAATCACAATGAAATTCTTGGATCACTTCAAAATGGCTTCCACTTTTACTATTTGTCTGTTAAAATTTGATCTTAGTTACTTCATAGACTTAGCTAATATTTGGTCTCAGACTTGGACAACTATTTGATGTATTTGGTGACTGCCCTCTTAAAAAGTTAACTGAATATTTGCCTATCTAATTAGCAATATGAATATAAACAACAAAAAATTATTTTCTATAGTTCATGGGTTGAACTCTATTTTTTTTTGCTCTTTATATCTCTATGCTATGGAAATGCCCTTAAGTTATTTAAAAAAATAGTTTTTGTCTTTTTTTAATAATCTTTTATGTTTTTTTTTTAAATTTGAATTTTTTCCCCTTTTTTTGCCTTTTTAAAAAAAAAATCTTATACTTTTGGTTTGCCGATTTTTTCCCCAAACGATTTTTGCTACTATGGTATATACAATTGCCTCTTAAATATTCTGATGGGTGTCCTATGTAGTATTGATAATTTTGTAACTTCTTTTAGGGAATCTTTGTAATGTCCCCTTGTTGAAATAGGATTTATTAATAAATAATAATAATAAATTAAAATATAAAGAATAATAATAAATTTAATATAATTAAATTTTAGTTAAGTTTAATGAATGATCAAAAGGCATGAAATGAGAAGTTGTGACTCCCTCAAAAATGAGATATAAAAGGGAGAGAGGGTAATTCATTTGGGAAGAAAAGAGATGAAGGAAGAAAGAAGGGAACAAAGGAATTAAGGAAGCATTAATGGGAAGAAGATAAGGAAGTGACTCTTTCAAAGGGGCAGCAATGATGAAGGGCTGTGACCCTTTTGAAGGGTGGTAATTTGTAATGTCCCTTCCTTAGGCATCTTAGAATTGAGCGGAGGTTGGCCTACTATTAGGGTCTTGTAGGTCAGCAATGTGGTTTGGGGACCCAATCGGAGGTTGTGGAACTCAATAGGGAGCTTTTTGGGCCTTTTAGATTGGAGTTTTGGGGTTGAATCCATGGTTAAAATTGAAATATTAAATTTGGTCTTATGTGAATTGATGCAAGTATTGTCATTGATGTCAAATTAATTGAAAGCAGGAAGCATCTAAAATGACATCACAAAAAGAATGAAAGTATCTAAAATATATCCTAGAGCCGGGTGTTGGTTTGGAAGTTTCCTAGCAAATCCGCACGATGAAGCAAAAGATTACAGTCAGCGTGGTTTGTATCTATATCATTATCGGAAGGCAAAAATAGAAATCAAATGAAAACTATTAGTGGAAAGACTTTATAAATAACCCGATATATAATATGGAAAGACTTTATAATTATCGACAAATATATTAATATAGCGGCAAGTTTATTAAAGCGAAAAAATGTTTTGATGGCGGATATATTAACCAAGTATTTTTGACGACACCTCATGAGCTTTAATATATTGAACAATATTATCGGCGACACACTTTAAATTGATTAAGGCGGAGATAGATATGGAGCGGCAAAATTAAAAGTGTTGTATAGCGGCTTATATTCATCACATATATCAACGGTATTAAAACCAAAAATAAATCTTGACGGCAAAAATTATTAAACTTTGTGTTTAGCGGAACGAACTTAATACCGGTTGGGAGAAAATAATATCGTAAATAAATTGCATACCTTATTTTTACGATACATATTATCGGGTGTCATTAAGTTCGGTGGTTTGTTTATTATGAAAAGTATTGTCTAAGGTATCATGGCATACAAGTTTATTAATATAAACAAAAGTCTTTGGAAAACAAATACTCCCGTAAAAAGTTTATTAATAGAATTTAACAAAAAGAAGTTATTGAAATATTGAAGGATATGACTTTTCAAACTAAAAGTCATGTTGGTTTGCAACCAGTGGAACTAGCACATATATATATATATGAATTTTTAAAAAATGCTTTGTGAGGGAGGTTGATATGCTGGATATATATACTGTGTATAAAACTGTGGATTTTTGAAAGTATACCTCACGTAGGTGAAGTAAGATGTGTGCAAAGAGAAACATGAACAATCAGTCCTAAAAGAGCATAAGTTTAGAATATAATAGCAGATATATAAACTTAGCACATGCAAATTTGAAATGAAGAGTAAGGCAGATTTATGATCAGCTTACAACAGATTTAAGAAAGGAATTGTGACATATTTGTATGAAGATGTGTATGCAGATTTAAAGAGTGTTACCATTGTCCATCATCCATTGTTACAGCAACATGTTCAAGATGGAAAATTAGATTTGTGAAGAGTGAGTTGGTGCTCACAATTTCAGTAGAGAGAGTTGGTGCTTCCAGTGGGTTGGTGCTCACAAAACAAAGTTCGGGGTTTGGTGCTTCCAGTGGGTTGGTGCTCACAAAACAAAGTTAGGGAGTTGGTGCTTCCAGTGGGTTGGTGCTCACAAAATTGTAAAAGAAGAAACATAAATATATAGCATTCATTTTCAGTGGTTTTCTCCCGCATTGGGTTTCCACTTAAATCTTTGTGTTATTGTGTTCATATGCAAAATTATTTTTAGTGATTGATTCTATCATATAAAATATTGAATTGAAAAGTTTCATTATACTGATTCACCCCCCCCCCCCCCTCTCTGTATAACTGTGTGCTCTTCAATAGTAACAGAGAAACATAAGATGAATAGTAAAAAACACCTCCCATCCTAGGAACTTAAGTTGTTTTTAAAAGGGGGTCAAGTTCACAATAAGGAATTAGACCCTCAATCATATTTATGATTTTAAGGCCAAATAGTAACCCCAAAATACATAAAAAGGCATTATGTCTATCATTTGGATTCATTCCTATGCTTCCAATTTTCAGATCAGCATCTTGCTTGAGGGTTTTAGCTGCTTGGAGCTTCTAGAAACACAAACTTCTGAAAGAATTCGGAGATTTGGACGAAAACCCATCTCTCCTGGGGACATGTTACATCAGTATCCAGCTTCATTGTGCAGTTGGCAGCCTTCTTTGGAGTTTTGAGTGCAGAATTATCAGTGTGAGGGCATATTTTCTTCAATTAATTGCAGGGGAGACCTCTTTGAAGTCAAATCACTCATTTCCAGCTTATTCTTAGCCAGTTGCTCCATTTTGGGAAGAAGGGCATCAAGCCCTTGGTTGTAATTGGAGTTTGAAGCTAATATTAGAGCTGATTTTTATATTCTATCTGCTGGAAATTTGTATCAGACCTTTATGCTCAGTTAGAGTTATGTACATCGGTCTTTTTAAGTGAAAGAAAGTTATCTTAATCGCCTTCTTAATGTGTTATGCATTATTCTATCTTGTATCAGCTATTTCTTTCACTTAGCATTCAAAACATTATTCAAAAACTTTCCAAAACCCAAACAAAACAAAGAAATCAGTCAAACCCCTACTTAACACTCTCCCTCACATTGGAGGCTATCAAGTGGAGAAGTTTTCATTTGAGGAGATAAAAAAGGGAGATCAATTTGAGGAATAATATATTATTCTCAAGGACAACAATGAAAAGTGGTGACTCATTTGTTATGAAAGGTGGTGACCCTTCCACCAATAAAGTATAAAGGAGAATTCTTTCCAAGCTTTGAAGGGGGACTTATAAATCAATGGAGGGAATCAATACAATTAACATCAATTCTCCTAAGAGAGAAAAGAACCTTCAACAATCAAATACAGATTGAACTATTTAGCAATAGCACTCATCCAAGAGAGCAGCTTTTGGCTTTCAAAGAGGGAAACAACATCAAATTGAATTTGTCCAAATTAACATAGTAGACTGAAAAATACATAGCGTGCAATAATTCTACAAGTATAGTGGGCAAGATTTAGTGTCCTCCCAAAAGAGGATATTACAGTGGTATTAAGCATGGTCCTACCTTCTTGCAGGGTAAAAAGATAAATCAGGAGCAACACTTTCACATTTACAGATATCATTGATTCTATCAAACATAGCAATAGTGTCAACAAGTTCATTGAAAAATTTATCATCACACTTGGAATATCAATTGGAGCATGTTGCAGATTGGAAGATCATCATCGACATATTTACCAAAGACTAAATCAGAGAAAACTATCTTGTAGTCTACACTCTTTGAGTGAAAGGGAGAGTTTGAAGACATTATTCACTGTTGGCATTGAGTTGTCATTGATATCAACCGGTATTGCAGGCAGGCTACCGGTAGAGGTATGCCATCCAGTATAAAGAAGAGTGAACCGGTATGGTGAAAGACAAATAAGGTATTTAGAAGATTAACATGAAGGCTTGTCAACGGATATGGTGGAAGACAAGTAGTTATTGAGACTATCAGTGACTTCACCGGTATGAGGTGAGATGCATGTGCGTGTTAGCATGTTGAGTGATAACCGGTAGAGCATAAACCGGTTTGGAGGTTGGCTGCCTGTTTATGATGAAGAGGCAGAATCTTAAAATGATCACAGACCATCGGAGGTGAAGATGTGCTATCGGTGTAGTGTGCACCACCGGTTAGCAGGAGGAGTAGGACTCACCGGTAAGGGCTTGTACTGGTATGAGTCTGCTGATTGTTCAAGTGTAAATTGACCTTGTGTCGGTGAGCTGAGTGTATGACCGATGTGATGCCATTTGGAGCTGAGGTGGCAAGCATGTAGAGGTCGGTGAAGTTTCCATCGACATGGTTGTTGAAACAGCTAAGTCGATATTAATGAAACAGTCACAAATCACGGGATAATAATTGACTGATGTGGCTCGAGGAAGAAAGAATGACAAAGAAAGATCAGGGAGTAGTTGGCGCCTGGATCGAAGCAAAGAAATCATATTGCAAGATGACCTCAAGAAAGAAACAACTGGATTGTAAATGAGTCGACAGATTTCAAGGTAGAAAATCATGGACGAGATTGCTATCTTTAGCAAATATGTATTGAATAATGGAAAACTTGTATAGATGCATTCCTCGAGTATAGGTGATCGATCCAAGGCGATTGGATCGGATCTCATGCAGATTTTGTCGGGTGAAGGAAACCCTAACTGCCCTAAGTTTGAATTGATTCTTGGCGAGAAAACTCAAGTTTAAATATGATGACTTGAGACTGTGATTGATGCTGCTGCATAGTGAAGACAAGTGTGAAATTGCTGTCTGAGAGCCGAAGAGATAAACACTTGAAGTGTTTATGTTGTTGTCTGAGAGCCAAAGAGATTAACACTTGAAGTGTTTATGAGTGAAGAATAGACCGATAAGGAGAAGCAGGGTAAACCGGTGTAAGGAATAACCGGTGGAGTGTGCATTGAACACAGAGGTGACAAACCAGCATAAGCTGTGCCTGATTAAGAGTGATCAAGTGTGAGTTGAGAGAGGGAAGACATTGTGAGAGGGGATTTAGAAAAGTTATCAGCAAAGCTAAGTTGCCAAGTGGGTAGAGAGAATACAAACCGGTAAGGTTGAAATCGACAGAGGAGAATATTGTAAGGTTGCAAAACTTCATTTGCAACAATGATTTCATTTGTATAACTGAGTTTTATATTGTTTTCACTATGTTGGAGCTTAGTGCAGGGGTTGTAGCTCCTTTAGGTTGTAGCCTATAACTTGTGCAGGGGTTGGTGCTCATAAATCAGGGGCTGGTGCCCTAAATATTGTAATCAAAGATTTAAGGCTGGATTGGAGTAGAAGATCTCCAACAACTATTCTCACCGAGGTTTTCCCCACATTGGGTTTTCCTCGTATATATCTGGTGTTGTGTGATGCATTCTTGAGCATGTGTTATGTTGATGTTTTAGCAAGTTCTTTCACACACCTTGTTTGCACTGTTTGAGCTACCGGTTAGCACTCAGTTTGTTTTATATACTACTGGTATCTTCTTGTTTTTATATACTCCCCTCTCAGTTATCCTTTGTGTCCAACATTCACTTAGTTTTCATTTATATTGATTAAGTTTAAAGACCATTGAAGAAATAATTGAGATTATTCGAGGAGAAATCAATGGAAGAAGTGGAATAACTGAGCATTGAAATAAAAAAGAGTGCAGACTCTACAATTATATGATTATCTCAATATTGTTTTTCTAAATCAAGATAAGTTCTATTTTTAAAATTATCCTTAGAATTTTAAGTTGAATATTATAATGAAATATCTTCATTTTTTTTAAAACTATATTTATAAAATGTATTGCAATTCTCAATTAAAGTTGGAATTGCTATCTCAGGACTAAATTAAGGTAAATCTCAAAAGGAGATCTAACGTTACGTATATTGTGCGTGAGAAGACAACCAAGTATGTAATATTTACTCCAGATTGTAATCTCCCCTTCTTAGCGAGGAGTAATCAGTGGTCCATTGGCCTATTTCAGAGACTTGAGGCTGATTGGAATGGAGAATCAGGGTTTCCTATTTTTGTTGAGTTCTGGATGAGCCATTTGAGGAATGTCCGGTGGGAATTCTACATTTCTATTCGTGGATTCTTTCTGGCTTTTTCATGAGTTTCACGGTGGTATAACATGCATTCAGTTTTGAGATGTCTAAACTTACTATTTTGAGTAAGTGGGTGTTGGGTTGATTGGATAGTATAGTTTTTTTCAGGGTTTTTCGTGCTCTCTCACAGGGTTTGACGAGCATGTCTTTCGGACGTGTTTTCATGACTTACTATTTTTAGTAAGTGTCAGTTCAGGCAGTTCTATTTTTGGCAGTCTTGAGTAGAGCTCCAATCCAGTTCAGTTTAGTGTTTTCTGCACCTCCGTTCACATGGTCGATTTGGCAACAATCTGTGGTTGATTTACAATTGTTAATTAGATATTAAAATATTATTCTAAAGAATAATATTTAATTCTTTCACTGATTCTATTTTGGAGAATGACTTAGGAAGGAAAATATTATGTTATTTATCCAAAATCCCATTTTATTTTCCTAAGTCAAGTGGGCGTCCAAATGAAGTCTTTTTACACGATGTTATTTTCTCGAAGTTCGAACTTGTGCAGCTTGATAAATTTCGACTAGGGAGGTTGGAAAAGGGATGCCATGTCTTGAGGGGACATGAAATGAAATGAAGTGAGTTTTAATTGTAATAGAATATTAAAATAATGTTAATTTTAGTATTAATGCTCAATAATGTATATTCTATTTTAGTCAGATCGTCTTCGATTTTCTCAGCAGTTTCTTATTAGAAACTTGCTATTCTTGTAAATATCCTTGTATTATTTATGAGCGTCTTGCTCATTCTGATATTGAATCAATTCTTTGAAATCCATTGCGTGTCTCACATTGTTTTATGGTATCAGAGCTATAGGAGAAATTTTTTCGAAATTTTTTTAATCCTAATTTCCAATTAGTGGAAATTTTCGAAATTATTTTCTGAAAAAAATTCATCAAAGTTTTTTTAGCTTCTGGGGTGGATCGTCGGTTTTTCTTCTTCCCGCGACCTGTGTTCTCAACCTGCAGGATCGTCGCGTGTTGCCGCGACTTGTGTTTTAGACCTGCAGGGTCGTCGCGTGGTGCCGCGACCTGTGTTTTTAGACCTGCAGGGTCGTCGCGTTGTCGCGACCTGTGTGCGACGTCGCGGACTCACTTCGGCATCGCCTTCACCGCCCCCGTGACCTGCAACAGCCTTCGACGTTGTGCGCAGGCTTCGGTGTCGCCACCTCCAGCGTCGCCACCTGCAACTCGCCCTCTCTGCAATGATCCGCGGCGTCGCGACTTCAAACTCCGGCATCGCCTCCACCAGCGTCGCCATCTGCAACTCCCTCCAGCGTCGCCCTCTGCAAACGCGTGACCTGCATCTTCACGACCTGCATCTTCGACGACGGTTTTTTTGTGAAAACCATGGCGCCCAAGACCTTCTGCATTTTTCGATTCGGGTGTTAACCCTCATTTTTTATCGAAATTAAATTTTTCTTGCAGATTCGTGGTGGGTTTTTCAAACCCTAATCTGGGTTGTCCGTTTTTTCTAGGTGCCTCGATTTTTGTGCCTCGATTTTCGAGCCCGCGGATCCAGATTCTGATTGCAGATTCCTCCTTGTTTTTTCGCACGCATTTTTGGGTGGTCTTTGGATTTTTTTGGGTCAGCCGGAAATTTTTTCTTGGGAAACGTGCACATGGCTTCTCTCACCAATCTGATGTTAGAAGGCATTCAACGCTTTAATGGTCACAATTACTACATCTGGAAACAGCGTATGTTGACCATTTTTGAATATAGGCGTCTTGACTAGCTTGTGTTGGGAAAAGAGCTTAGTCCTGGTACACCTGGTGCAGATCAAGATAAGTTTGATGAACGCAATCGGGAGGCAGTTATGCTTCTCAAACTCTCAATGACTGATGATCAGTTACCGCAGATTCCTTCCGGCAAGACAGCTTCCGACATCTGGAAGCATCTGAAGGAATTGCATGAGATATCCGACAAGAGCCGAGCATTCTTTCTAAAGAATCAGCTGTTCTCCATTATGATGGACGAACGTATGTCCTTACAGGAACACCTCACGAGGATTAAGGACATTCGAGATCAGCTCGAAGCTATTGGTCGGACTATGGAGGAAGAAGACATGGTAGTAATCACTCTAAAAAGTCTTCCGAAATCGTATGAACACTTCATTGAGACCCTCAATATTACCTCCACTAATGTTGATCTGAAGTTTTCAGAATTGTGCACCAAACTTATACAGCAGGATCGCTGGAAACAACAGTTTGGTAGTGGTACTACATCAACCTCCTCGGAAAATGCCTTCACAGCTCAATCCTTTCAGAAGGATAAAGGCAAATTTCAGTCCTCTCAGTCTTCTCAGCAGAAAGGCTCTTCTCAGACACAGGATGGAGCTAAGAAGAAGAATGTGCAGTGCAATTACTGTCACAAGTACGGCCATATGAAGAAAGATTGCCGTCAGAGGCTCGCTTTTGAACAAAAGAAGCAGGGAGGGTCACACCTGAAGGCGCATCTTGTTGAACATTCCGAGCAGAAGGAGTCTGCCTTTTATGCCTTTATGGCTAAGAGGTCTTTAGATCATGCTAGGTCTTCTGCTTGGTACATCGACTCTGGTGCATCACGTCACTTTTCTCATCGGCGTGACTGGTTTACAGACTTCTCACCTTTCAGTGATTCCGTTGTATTTGGCGGAGGTGAGGAGTATACAGTTGTTGGCAGAGGCACTGTTCAGATACAGTCTGGTGGCAGGACTCTCCTTTTTCTGAATGTGTACTATGTTCCTGGAATGGAACTTAATCTGCTCTCTGTCAGCCAGATTATGAGGAATTCTCCTCAACTAGATGTGGTGTTCAGTGCTCACAAGTGCTCCATCATTGATCGGGAGACTCGTCTTACTGTTGCTGTTGGTCTAGAGGATCATGGCCTATATAGGCTTCTTGACACTGGTGATTCTCCTGAAGTGGCTCTGGCAGCTCGTGTTTCTCCTCTTAGCACTTTGTGGCATCAGAGATATGGACATCTCAACATTCAGTATCTCTCTCAGCTATCTCGGGAGGGACTTGTCTCAGGGTTACTTGATATTCAGACTCAGCATCTTGGAGTATGTGGCGCCTGTCAAGCTGGCAAACAGCATCGGACTTCATTCCCACATGGCAAGTCTTGGCGCGCATCTAAGGTACTTCAATTACTTCATGCTGATATTTGTGGTCCTATGAATACATATTCTGTTACTGGTTGCAAATACTTTTTGCTTATTGTAGATGATTTTAGTAGAAAGATGTGGGTGTACTTTCTTAAACATAAATCAGATGTATTTAGTATCTTTCAGAAGTTTAAGTCCTTTGTTGAAAAAGAGTTTGGACATAGTATCATTACTCTTAGGACAGATAACGGGGGGGAATTTTGTTCTTCTGCATTCTCCAACTTCTGTGATACCCATGGCATCAAACGCCAGTTGACTACACCCTACACTCCTCAGCAAAACAGTGTTGTCGAGCGTTGCAATCGTACGGTTGTTGAGATGGCTCGTTCTATGTTACAACACAGGAGTGTTTCGAATAAGTATTGGGCTGAAGCAGTGTTTACTGCTGTCTACCTTCTTAATCGTTCTCCTACTCAGGCTGTTAAGGGGAAAACTCCAGAAGAGGTTTGGTCTGGTCGGAAACCTCAGATCAGCCACCTGAAGGTTTTTGGCTCTGTTGCCTATGTTTGGATTCCAGATGCTAAGCGCTCCAAGTTGGATTCCAAAAGTCAGAAACTCATGATGACAGGATACAGTGATCACCATAAGGCCTACAGACTGATAGATATAGACACTGAACGTCTTATCTTCAGTCGTGATGTTGTATTTGATGAAGACCGAGGATTCTTTCAGTCCCCTTCTTTTGAGCAGAATTCTGAGGATCAGCCTCACAGTGTTCTTATTCCATTAGGTTCGCCTAATGGGAGGGATGATGCAGAATCTATTTTCGATGATGCACTACCTGAGTTCCCTCCGGAGAATAATCCTCCTCCTGCTGCTCCTGTTCCTGATCCTGAGCCTCGTCCAGCTCCTCCAGATGTTCGCACTTCTACTCTCCGGCCTAAATGGTGGGCCAAGACCATTGGTGATCTCAGGGATACTGAGCTCATTGAGGGTAGAACCTCCCGTAATAAGAGCAAATAGCAGCATACAGTCAAGTTTGCTCTCATGGCTAACATACACAGTGTTTTTGAGCCTCAGACATACTCAGAGGCTAAAGGTATACCTGAGTGGGAACAGGCTATGGAAGCAGAGTTCCAGAGTCTTCGGAAGAATCACACTTGGGCCCTTTCTGATCTTCCTTCAGGGAAGAAGCCCATTAGCTGCAAACGGGTGTACAAAGTAAAATACAAAGCTGATGGAACCTTAGACAAGTATAAGGCTCGCCTTGTTGCTCGTGGGTTCTCACAGAAAGAAGGCATTGACTATGAGGAGACTTTTGCTCCTACAGCCAAAATGAGTACCATACGGCTCGTTCTTGCCTTGGCAGCCCAGTTCAGTTGGAAAGTCCATCAGATGGACGTCAAGAGTGCTTTTTTGAATGGTGACTTACAGGAAGAAGTCTACATGACGCAACCCCCAGGCTTCAAGGTTGCTGGTCAAGAACAGAAGGTCTGTAGACTAGTCAAAGCACTCTATGGTTTGAAACAAGCTCCTCGGGCTTGGTACATGAAAATTGATAAGTACCTGACAGATCATGGTTTTTAGCGGAGTCCATCTGATGCAAACTTGTATATCAAGCATTCTAGTAATGATATTCTGTTTGTAGTTGTCTATGTGGATGACTTAATCATTACTGGCAGTTCGGCACATTTGATCACTGGGATCAAACAGGATTTGTGTCGCACCTTTGATATGACAGATTTGGGACTTCTACATTACTGCTTAGGAGTTGAAGTCTGGCAGACTGAGCATAGTATCTTTCTCTCTCAGTCCAAGTATGCCAGAAGTCTTGTGGACAGGTTCAGAATGCAGGATTGCAAACCTACCTCTACTCCTATGGAACCCGGGCTCAAACTTTCAGCTCAGTCATCCTCACCAGTTGTGGATGAATCCCTGTTCAGGCAACTAGTGGGCAGCCTCATTTACCTTACTGCCACTAGACCTGACATCAGTTTTGCAGTGAGCTACATTTCACGCTTCATGACAGCTCCCAAGGCTGATCATTGGATAGCAGAGAAGCGTGTGTTGCGTTATGTGAGTGGCACTCCTGATTATGGTCTACTGTACACTCGGAGTTCTGATCTTATACTCAGTGGTTACACAGATTCTGACTGGGCAGGTTCGGTTGATGACCGTAAGTCTACAGCAGGGTATGTGTTTAGTTTGGGATCTGGTGCTGTCACATGGACTAGTAAGAAGCAACAGGCAGTGGCTCTCTCCTCGACAGAAGCAGAGTATCGGGGAGCAGTTAAGGCATCTTGTGAGGCGGTTTGGCTTCGACGAATGCTTGCGGATATGCATGTCTCCCAGGCAGGTCCTACTCCCTTGTTCTGTGATAATCAGGGAGTGCTCAAACTCGCCAAGAATCCAGTCTTCCATGAAAGAACCAAGCATGTGGAAACGCATTGTCACTATATTCGACAGCTGGTTGAAGACGGATCCATCTAGTTGCTGTATGTTCCTACCTCGGAGCAGCCAGCAGACATCTTCACCAAGCCCCTTGGTCCTGATAAATTTGTAAAATTCAGGGGGTCTATAGGTGTAGTTAATAGATTGAGCATTAAGGGAGGGTAATAGAATATTAAAATAATGTTAATTTTAGTATTAATGCTCAATAATGTATATTCTATTTTAGTCAGATCGTCTTCGATCTTCTCAGCAGTTTCTTATTAGAAACTTGCTATTCTTGTAAATATCCTTGTATTATTTATGAGCGTCTTGCTCATTCTGATATTGAATGAATTCTTTGAAATCCATTGCGTGTCTCGCATTGTTTTAAATTGAGCTTGGGCGCCATTTGCATTTGAATTTTAGAGGGAGAAATCTATAAATACAAGGTATGGGCTCCTCATTTGATCATCTTGAGAATTTACACCGTTGCTGTCGGAGTGGTGAGCGATTGAACTTCGAAGTTGGAAGATCTTCCTAGTTGCTTCAGTTTCGTGCTTGAGACACAGTACTGTTGACGTGTCTAAAGTCGCGGAACTACGACTTCATCTGGCCAATGCAAAATAAAATGCTAAGAATCCTATCCTCTCTTGAGATAAGGAAATCCCTAATGCTGTGTTAAATTGATCAATGGGGATGACCTCAATGTTTCGGTTGTCAGGTCTTGACTGCAGGATAGCTTAGTAGTTGATGTGTTTTGCTGGAAACACAAAGGGGACTTATGGTTAGATGGAATTGGTTTCGTACAGGTTTCGTAAAATCTTAGAGTCCTATTTCATCTGATTTGCTTCTAATTGATGCGACTTCAGCTTGACTTGCGGGCTTCTTTTAATAAAAAAGGGAAAAAAGGGGAGATAAGGATAAAGAGTAAATAAGAACAGCTAGCTAATTTAACTAAGTCAACATATTTGAACACAGACGAAAGTTTTAAAATAACTAGAAATTACTTTGCCAGCTAATTAGCACAACTAGGTAAAAACCAATGCAATCATCTAAGGATTTTGAATTTTCAATCTGCTACATACAAATGATGGACTCTTACACCCATTCATTCAAATCTAACAACCGAACTTAGCACAAAAAGGGCTCAGACTAACCATGCAGAGGGAATAATAATCAACTATTTCCTAATGGTATGAACCAAGATTTCCATCAAATACATGCATAAATAAACTGTTTGAAAATAAATACAGTTGCAAAAATATAAAATAGATGGAGAAGAGGACCATGCACTCACAGTAAAAAAGACACAGCTTTAACATCCATTAAATTCTGTATATATTTTGCCAGAGTTTTTGCAACAATCTTTTTTTCTGCCTGAAATAAAGGAGAAACCAACTCCTTTATATAGAGCTCTCAAAATGGATGAATGGCCAAGATTAAACTTAGACAAGTGGGCCAGATTCATCCTCTGTCAAAACTGCCCATACCCATAAATGGGAGGCAAAATATCAACAACAACAAAAGGGGAAACAATAACTACCAAAAAGGTAGTCAATAACTACCCAAAAAGCTGCTCCAAAAAGTGCACATGCACGGAGCTCAAAATTTACAACAACCTTGGTAGTTAGGAAAGAACTTTATTTCTGAAAAAATGCATTTTAGGATTTAAAAAGGAACATATACTTTAGGAAAACACTTTTTCTTTCTCTGTTGTGGACCCTTTTTCCAAAACTTCAGCCTTGCCGTGCAAATACTCCTTCCAGATGTCCTATCCTGCTGTACGCTCTGCTCGAACGTAATCCTGAAATCTGATGCATAGTTGGAACATCACCATCCTTGGGGGCATAGGAGGATGGCGTATTTTGTATTGCATACCCTCCAGGTGGCGATCTACATGCTTCAATCCATCCTTCCAGTCAGACCGATAAGCCTCAGAACTTAATATGTCTGCATGCAGCCCATTGGCGAATTCCAGGTCCTCTATGGAGTATGCTACCTTAACAATTCTTAGCCTATCCTCCCATCTTGGTTGTACTTCATTATCAGACATACTATTCTTCTAGCCAAGGACCATTGATCTAAGGATCCTTCCACCAAGATCCCTCATGTTTGACAAAATTTCCTCGCACTCCTCTTGCACTTTATTAATAGTATCTTTCGTATCATTTTTCATGTTGGCAATCTAGTACCACTCCTTGAAAGTGCTGATGTCATAGGGATCCAGGATGGTAGGTAATGTGGGAATTTGCGTGTGGGTCCAGAAAAGAGCCCTTATGAGGGGAAGAATCACACCAACCACCTCATTGACCTTGAAACATTCCCTCTTCACTTCAAACATCTTGACGTGAATGGTCTTTCAGTGGTGGGCCATTTCCTTCACATCTTCAATGATCCGCTCTCCCTTTTCTTTAATGTCCTGAATCCATTCCCTGATGGCCTTGGCGGTGTCACTCACTCCTTCGGTTGTAGTCCTTTGTGTCAATGCCAATGGGGGAACATGGGATTCAGCGGCATGTTGCAATGGTTTCAGCAGGTGATCAATGTACCCCTCAGCTTGCTCAGCACAAACTTGGTATATGTCTCTCTCAGTGGTCATTTCATTGAGTTGTCTGAGCATATTCCGCATGGAATCTTTGAGTTCTTCCCTTTCTTGCTCTTTAGTGGCTCGCCCTATTGGGATGGTCGCAATACTATAATCAACTAATGCAATTTGATCCGTCGGCTTATCTGTAGGCGGGGTGGCAATATGAATGGTGCAGTTCCTTTGCTCATCCTTAGTGATCCTGGAGTAGGTCTTGGGCTTTTTCTTACCTTTGGCTTTTATTTCTCCTATGCGAGAGAAGATATCCTCCAGGTTAATAGGTGGCTTGACGGCTGCCTTTCGCTGTGCACGGGCAATTAGCCAGTCTTGAGGGATGGTCTGTCCAGATGTAATTGCCAAATTCCCACTCTGTTCCTTGGACGCTTCAACTGGCTCACTGCCTACCTGCAATTGATCGGTCATAGAAGGAACGGATGCAGTATCCAATCCCTTACTCATGGCTGAGTTCTCTCCTACCTCGCTGAACAACTGCCGGGTATCCTCTTGTGATGGTTGCTCTTCAGTTTTGTCGGGTTCCTGAGTCTCATCCTCCTTTTGTTCTCCCTCAACGGTGGTGTCATCCCTGCCGCCGCTATTCAATTGCAATTCATGCCTACTTCCCTGTGTGAGCTCATGCTTACCAGCCTCTTGATAAGGTGCAATCTCCCCCTCCTCAACTTGATTTCCAGGTTCGTCAGGGCCAACGACCCTTACCTCTGCATCTTGTTCATCTTGTGCCTGAGGATTATTTGCCTAAAATGCATCAACATCACTCTGTGAAGGCGGAGCAGGTATGTAGTCAAGTTCAACCACATCATCCTCCGAATCGGGGTCTCTGGATGATGAAGTAAATTCCGGCCTCCCGATAGGGATCTTTTCTCTCCTTGTTCTTTTTGATGTCCGAGTCCCTCTATTGGCTCTTGCTTTCTTCCTCTTCTTTCCAGGTTTCTTAACCTCTTCTTTTGGTGCGCTTGAAGTTCCTTCATCCTCCGAAGACTAGGAATCGAGACTGCCCATCAGATTGTATGTGAATTGGGTCCCTTCATGGGTCAGTTTCTCAATTTGTTGGGATAGCCAGTAATCGGTATACCTCCTTGGAGCTTCCATGACCGCCTCAAAATCAGTGATTGGGTCCTGAGTCCAATCAATGCCTGGCAAGAGGTATTTAACTGCCTCAAATTCTCGGACTTGCAAGCAATTACCATAATCCGTCACTTGATTTGGGACCTGACGATACTCATAAAGCCGCATTTGCTAGACACTTAGCCTAGAATACTCACGCCGTTGGACCTCAAAGTCATCGGAACAGTTGCTCCAATAATCCTCCATTGATGCCTTCGCCCTGTAGCGTCTGCCATAGGTTCTCTTTTGTAATATCCTAGATATTTTTTTTTGTTTTTTGGACCAATAATAAACATCAACCAACAAGTAACCCGTTAAGGTTAGAAAAGATAAACTCAATACTTGCTGAAAATTGCAACCCTTCCACTTTCTGATCACCAAGTGCGCAATATGGGAAGGTGAGAGCATACGGTGAACAGGGGATCGTTAGATCTCAAATCTGCTGTAAGATGAAGTGAAATACAAAACTGGGCGGCAAGCCAGCCCCTTCCGCTTATCCAGTAGGAAAGCAAGAAACTTGGTGGTGAACCAGCCAAGAGGAACACACAAAGACACAAATCACTCGACCGCGATATTTCAGCGGGAGGATTGAAATTACAAACAAACTCAACTCAACCGCTTATGCAATGGGAGGACCATTACAATTAATCATCACTCGACTGCTTATGCAGCGGGAGGACTGAATTACAATTCAATTGAAATAGGTGACTAGCCAGCCTCTTCCACTTTTCAGTGAGATGAGAGTTTACAAGCTTGAATTGGTTAGTAGTAGTACTACTTAACCTTACAATAATCAAGATAGTGAGAGAAGAAGAGTAATGCTGAACATCCAAATAATAAACATGAAATTTCTGCTAACATCAAAATCTGCACGCTGGAAATGCAAAACCAACAGCGTATGGATTCACTAAAACACTCATAACTCTCTCATTACTTACCCAAAGCACCCAAAATCAGTCCCAAACCAACGCTATGCTATCAACGATGAAGACAAACCAAAGACAAGCTATCAAAACTCCCTTATTTATTTGGCACACATCCCAATGCACTTCAAAACCCCACGCCTAGCTAAGGAATCTTGATTTTCTCTAATAAATTCAATTCTCAACCAAAGGTGCCACAAACTTACGGTGTAAATCGCCAACAGTAGGAAGGATGAATGAGTCAATACCCATAATGGTTAGATACTCCAGCAGAGAGGGGTGATAAGAATGTACTTCAGCCACAGGCAAACCAACAAACTCCAAAAATCGCTCCAAACACCAAAAGGATTAAGATACACACTGAGAGTATGGTAGATTACAGCACACAACTAGGTACTATATTTCAAGTACGAAACTGGAAAGTACTAGGGAGCCGCACTCCGAAGCCTCAAAGTTTTGACGCCAATCCGGCAGCATAACAATGCAAATTTTCAAGATAGCCAAAATGGGAGCCCAAGGCTCTTATTTATAACCTCAAACACCACCAAATCCAAAAGCAAATGCTCACAAATGCACCCAAATTCCACTTTCCCATTTGCATTTCATTTACCAAGTGGACCCAAGGATGGCGCCCAAACCATAAGTCAAAAATCACGCCAAGTAAGCACAAGACCACGATTTTGACTCAGCAAATAATTTTGGTGAATAAAATAATATCTCCTATTATAAAAAATGGCGTCCCTTTCTAGACATAATAATTCGCCTAGCACTTAGGAGACATTATGCGCAATTTCCATAGTCATTAATCAGTAGTAAAAATAATCAAATTAATTAAATATTAAACCTTAGGACAAGGAAATAATATTTAATTATATCACTTATGACTCCAATACTGATTATTGCCAAAACTAGGATGAGGCTGAGCAAGGAAGACCATTGAACTGCTGCAGGATCAGGACCCCGTCCACTGCAAAAATAGAAATATGCCATACTGCCACTTATTAAAAATAGTAAGTCATGAACTATTGCTCCGAAAAGCATGATCTTCGCACCCAGTGACGGAGCATGGAAAGCTCAGTAGGACAGTATCATCGAAATAGCCAACCCCTAACTTACTAAAAATCGTAAGTTCTCGCCTCATCAAAGATTGAAGCCCTAAGTCTGTATTCCACATAGCCTACGGGTCTCAGGAATAGGGCACTGGACCATTGAAAGTACATCAATGAGAAGGGGACATTATAGTCCGCCCTCCCCAAAATTGTTTGTCCTCAAGCAACTGTAAGGCTGGATGCAGTAAAATCTCCTCATTTTCCTCGGTTCTTAACTGCTGCATGAATCCTTTGTTGGGGCCCTTGTTGTGGTTGATTGGCCCTAATCCGACCTTGCATCCTGGGACATTCTCTAGCAAAATGGTTTCCCCCACACATAAAGCATCCACCTGGAGGACCCCTCCTGCCTTGATTCCTAGGGGGATCATTCCTTGTTTCATTGGCCCTGGGTGGATAAGTGACCCTGTTCTGCTGGTCATTCCTTTTATAGTTGCTTCTGTTATTATTGCCCCTGTTATTATTATTATTATTTCCATTCCTCTGATATTGATTAGGGGGTGGCCTTCTTTCAGAAGAATTATTCCTTTGACTTTTGTTGAAGTTAGTGTTCCCCTTGAATTCTTGCTTCCTTTTAAAAGAGTGGTTCCCATTATAGTTCTGCCCCGCTAGGGTTTGAATCTTCCTCTCTTGCCTTAGGGACTTTTCAAGTACTTTGTTCATGTTTTTGGGTCCATGCATGTCAACCTCTGCCCCTATGTTGGTAATTAGTCCCAAAATGAACTTCCTCGCTTGGCCTTCTTCATCTTTTTGGTACATAGGCACATACTTAAGCAATTTGGCGAACTTATCCCAATATTGTTGGACTGATAGGGGCCCTTGACGTAGGTTATGGAATTCTGTCACCTTCTCATCAAAGAACAATTGAGGGAGCCACCTTTTTTGGAAGTGGTAAACAAATTGATCCCATGTGATCATATCCCTGCTATGCCCATTTTGCTCCTTGGTGTTGGTCCACCAACTAGCTGCCTCCCATGTGAGTTGATAGGAACCCCATAAGGCCTTGGTTGTTTCGCTAAAATATCTTAGTTCAAAATACTTTTCCATTTCATTTAACCAATTCTCAGCTCCTTCACTAATTTACCTCCCATCGAACTTAGGAGGGGTGATTTTCTTCAAATCCTTAGAGAGTTCCAATATGTTATATTCTTTTCTATTGTCCATCACATTCCCTTGATTGCTACTAGGGTTTCCATTTTCAGTTCCACTTCGATTTTCAATGTCATTCTGCCTTGCGCTAAGGTCCTGTATTGATTGTTCCAAGAAGTTGATTTTATCCCTTTGTTCGGTTAGAAGGTTGATTATAGCCTCGACCCCATCTTCGTTATTCCCTTGGTTATGTTGATTTCCTTCATGGTCTTCCTCATGGTTTTCTTCATGGTTTTCTTCATGATTTTCCTCATGGTTAGCTTCCTTTTGTCTCCTAGTGGTAGTGCGTCTTCCATTACCCCTTCCTCTTCCTCTTCCTCTTCCTCTTCCTCTAGCCATTCTAGGGTTTACCTGAAAATTAAATTATGTAGTTAGTTCTTGATTTAAGGTTTTATTATTTAATCCCCACCATTACAAAGCATTCCCTTAGTTGTGTAAATTGAAGTGAGCACAAGGCCTAGATTTGTACCTTTGCTCTGATACCATAGGTAATAACCCACGTGGAATAAAAAACCATAACTAAATTATTTAATATTCAAAACTTGAAATATAACTTACATAATAATGACAATTATGAAACTCGCATATTAATAATTAAACGTGTAACTTGCATGAAGACGAAGAAAATGTAACTTTGTCATTAATAAATGCAAATAATGTATAAGTAATTCACATGAAGCAAGGATAGTGTAAGTTACATGCAAGGTTAAGCGATGTGTTGATTTCTACCATGATAATAATCACTTATAAAGTCACTAGTCCCAAAAATAGCAATTAGCTTAGACATTTGGTTCAAATCATATTAATATGAATTAATTGCTTTTAATGAGTCTAAAATGCCAACTAAGTGACCCAATGAATCTTAAATAGTTTGAAAAATTCTAATTATAAATTTTGATATAATTTAATTTACAATTATAAATTTGCTAAAGATAAATTAATTATAAATTTACTAAGGATGATTAAATTTCAAATTTACCTAAGTTAAATTTTTATTAAATTAAAATTTGGAAAAAAAAAAAAGTTAACAGAATCCAAGTTGCCATGAGTTTGAATTTTTTTGTAGTGGCTTTTAAAAGCCAAGTGGGAGTGGGGCCCTGTTGACGTGTATTTTGTACACAATCATACACAGAATAAAATACCCAAGGGTACCTTATCCTCTCTTGAATAAAGCCTCTGATTGCTGAAGATGTCGCAAAAAAGGATCAATCAGGGTGACTCCAATGTTCTTTTATGTAGGGTCTCTACGTGTGGATAAGCACCAGTGGTCGTTGTGATTGCTGTTTCATCAAGGGGACTTATGTATCCTAATTGCAGGAACAAGATTTCCTAATACTAATGAATTCCAAAAAAGATCAAAAGGGTAGGGTTTGCAAGAGATAAACTCTAATCTAATCCTAAGAATGACTCAATGCGGGCAGGACTTGGTAAGATTCTACCAACTTCAATATTGCCATGAAATAACAACTCAACTGAAATTGATGCGATCTTCTAAGGTAACAAATGATCTTTCAATTCATCAAGGATCATGGACACTACCACGAAGGCACATATCCAAAGCTCAATGACGATTGAAGGTTTAAGTAATTCAAGTCTCTCCAATTGACCACACAAGGCGTTCCTACAATCAGTAAGAAGCTAGTGGTTTGGAATGTGAATCTTACCAAAGATCAAGCCCAACACTTAGTCCTTCGAACTTTAAATACTACTTTGACTGAGAATGATTCAAGAAAGTAAACAACCATGAAGATAACCACAAGAATTGCAATAAAACACCATAACTTCAATATTTTATTGATCTCAAAGCCATCATAAACAACAATTGTTTGAAATTCCTTCTTCAAAGCTCAATCTTGCTACAAAACAACTTGCTTCTCTAAAAAACTCTAAACTCTAACTATTTCTTATTGCTCTCTCATAATTCTATATCTATATCAAAATGAAAATGAATGAAGGTATAAATAGCATCCTCAATTACAATGAACGGTCCAGATCAACAGAAGATCAATGGCCAAGATTATGACACCTAAACCCTAATTAGGGTTTATTACAAATAGCCCCCTTTTTATTGAACAATATTAAATGCATAGCCAAATATTAAATTTGGCACAAAAACCTAGGATTCATGGACCAATGATAATTAAGGTGCCACATCATCTATAACAACCTTTCTTCTAGAATCTTATTCCCTTTCCAATGCTCTTTCTTAGCATATGCAATGAATCTAGACACGATTCCTTCGATCTTAGCAATTGGAATCTCGGGAAGATTCCTCATTCGTTCCTCCAAGTGGATGACCTGATCGAAAGCCTTGAGAAGAGCAGTGTCCCATCCAGGTTCAAGTTCTTTGATTTTCTCAATCAGGAGCATGGTAGCAAACATCTGATCCCGTTGCTCATCTGTAATAACATTCTCATCTTTGCAAAAGATGACCTTGACTCTTTCTTCTAATTCTTGCAAATCCACATCTGTCTCAACTGCAATCCTCCTGCCAAGAATAGTACATAATACTTCAAACACTTTGTCCTGGATCGGATGGATAATCTCTTCAACTTGATTGCATTTGTTACTGATGTCCTCAAAAAGAACTTCCTTCATCTGGAGTAAAGTTGACCATTGGAGTAAACTATGAGGTCCTCCATCTATTATCTTTTCTTGTGCTAAGACCTTCCTTGATGTTTGTCTGATTACTTGTAGGACAGGAATGATAACATCCTTAGTATGAGCAAAAGCAGCTACAGTTATCATTAGGTTGTGGATGATCTCAAGAACCTGAATAGCCCGATGAATGGTTTGCATCATTCTTGTTGCAAATTCAATAGCAACTGTATGGGATTTGTCAATCCAAGAGCTCATAAGCTAGACCAAACTCCTGACTCTCTCTGCCTCACCAACTGATTCAAAGGGAAGTGCCTGCGCAGGAGATACTGCCAGATCCTGACGCCTCAAAGGCTGATTGAGATGGCTAAAGTAGCCTCTCCAAGCACTGACCTCTCGCTCAAGCTTTCTATTCTTTTCCATTTCTTCTCTAAGCTTGTCCTTAAGTGCCTCAAATGAATCAGTGGCCTCATCCAATGTCTGCTCGGCTGTGAGTGGACCAAGCTCAAATGTCTCTACATCATACTCCTCTGCAAGGATTTCACCTTCATACTTGTCCACTGCTGGTGTAGCTATCTGTAATTTCCTGGATCCTGTCTCATCTCTGATCATCTTGGACATCTTAGTGGCTTTCCTCTTTTCTGTCACTTCCTGAGAATTTCCAACAAGGCTCTCTAAATCAATCACATTATCTTCGTCTTCGATCACAATCACCCTTGTTAGTCTCTCTTTTAACCAATCTGGAATGGCAGATCTCGTTTCTCTAACCTGTATCTCCTTAGGCAATGTTTCTTCTTCTCTGAGAGGAGATGTCACTTCGTCATCGTTCTTGTCTTCATGTAGCTCATTGACTTGGAGAGATCGGTTTGATGAACGTTGAGGTGCCTGTCCTTCTTCATGTTTATCGTTCTGTACCATTGATTCCATAGATTCCTCCATTTCAAGTGTCTTCTTCTCTTGTCGAGAAGATGTGCCGGATGAACGATCTCGGTTGGCCTCTGGCTTCTTCTTGGAGGATTCTCTTTTCTCAGGTCTCTCTTTTCTCTTTGAGCCTCTAGGATGGGGATTGCCTTCACTGGCGCTTCGAAGATTGCCTTCGCTCGTGCCTCTGGGATGAAGATTACCTTCACTTACACTCGCTCCTCCTTCTCCTGGCCTTTCCTCCAAAGTAAAAGTCATAGATATACCCTGCTCTCTCAACTTTTGATGTTGCACATCAACCCATCTGCGAGTACAAGACAAAATTGGAGCCACATCTAGATCCAAAATTTCATGTTCATTCCAATCTAGCCTCACTGCTTTGCTTTCTCGGTCATAAGATGATTGGAGATGTCTGCCACTGTCCTGAGCTTGGTCGGCCACTTTGTAAATTTTGCATTTCCTGATGAAGTCTAAAGGCAATCTGGAATGCATCTTTCTTTTTACGTCAAGATCATCTGAGAGATTCATCAAAAAGTCCTCTACCTGAGGTTCATGTCTGTATTTCCTTCCGACTGTCTCCTCTATATACCCATAAGGATCAAAACTCTCTCTCAAGGCAAAGAATGAAAATGAATATAAAGCTAACTCCTTTTCTGCATCATCCATGGCTAGAGCATTAGGACATACCTCAACTGAATTTCCTAGTATGATAGGAACAGGAACTCCATTTCCATGCCTGTGTTTGAATGCCTTTGCATAAGCTGCCAATTGTCTAGTTACCTCAAGTAACACTATTCTGTCTGTCGGATGTCTCGGCAACATGTAGGGAGGTGAAGGACATCCATGAACTCTAATATATGTAAACTTCTGAAATTGGATGAACCAAGCACCGTACCTCTTTACAAGCTCTTGTGCATCTTGAGATAGCCGATTGTGAATCCCGCCTTGCAATGTCCTGGTGATGTTCATCGTGAAGCTATCATTGACCAACTTGTAGTCACTTCCTGGAGGATGATGCAAATGAACATAGGAATCACAAACTCTGACTTCCTCGGGCCCTCTTCCGATCACTCCTCTGTGAGGTAATCCTGCATATTCAAAACTCCTTATCAAGGCATATATGATGTATGAACTCATGTGGAAGGACTTGGTAGCCTTCAGTCTTCTTAACTGCACGTCCAAGCAATGGCTAATCATTCTAGCCCAATGAATTGTTCCTTTTCCTTGAACTATCACTTGGATGAAGTAGAACATCCACTTCTCAAAATAGAAGGCTTGAGGAGCCCCTGTAACTCGGTTGAGTAATGTTATCAAATCTCTATACTCCTCCTGGAAGTTGATCCTATGTGGTGTGTTCGGAATCTTGCTCAGGCGAGGACGACTCTTGAGTAACCAATTCTTGTTGATGATGCTCAAGCAAGTGTCTGGATCATCTTCGTACATGGACCTGGCTCCTTCTAAGCTTTTATAGATCATATCTTTATGTTCTGGCAGGTGAAGAGCTTCACTGATAGCCTCCTCTGAAAGATAAGCCAAAGTGTTTCCTTCCTTGGACACGATCGATCTGGACTGTGGATCATAATGGCGAGCACACTCGATCATCAACTCATGGCACTGGATTGCTGGAGGGAAGCCGGCTGCCTTGATAATGCCACTTTCAATTATTCTCCTTGCGGCAGGTGATGGCTTGCCAATGTAAGGGACCTCTCGAAACTTCTTCGTACTGAAGTTTCCCAAGTTGGTATCTCCAATGTTGTTCCACTTCGACACGATCTTGGTCTCCAGTTCTTCGTTCTTTTGATCTTCCTTCATGAGGGCTGGACGACTGGTAGATGCTCCTGCCTTTGGGGTCGCCATCGTGACACCTACACAACATTTCATAATGAGTAATGGATTTTGCAATATAGAAATATAGATTAGATTAAAGTTTAGGAAACTTCATGATAAATCCTTGAATTATCATTTCCTAAATATAACGATGTAATTTTGGAATTCAAGATTCAAAATTCAAAATTGAGGCTAGGACGATTCAAAATTCAAAATTTGGACAAGGGAGATCTTGCCATACCTTTCTTGAGAACTAACTCTAAAAAGATGCAAAATTAGGAAATTTGCCTAGGCAAAATGAAGATTGGAGTCTTCAACATGAGCTTCTCCTAGCAAATGCGCCTCCTTTATTAACTCCACCACCCTTGGGGTCTTCAACGCCTTAAGGGAAAATTCGCTCCAACTCTAACCACAAACAAAGTTCGCACTCCACCTTGGATGGAAATTTCGCTCCTCTCCTTGGATCAAAATTCGCTCCCTTTATTGCTTCTCCAAAATCGCATGTAATAATGATTGAATGATGGTTTAAAATGCTTCAAAGTACCCTTCTTATATAGGCGCTCATCTCCCTTTTCTCACATAGGCCGACTTTTGGAAATAAGGCAAATAATAAACAAAATTTAAATAAAAAGGAGGCCGACTTTTGGAAAAATATAAAAATATAACCCCAAGCGCTCTCCCTTTTTATTTAATTTAATAATTAATTAATTTTAATGCCTTTGCAATTAATAATTTCGATTTTTTAAAAGGCTAAATTAATTATTAAATGCCTTATGCGCTATTTTTAAATGCCAATTTAATTAAATATTTCAAAGTTTATCGAAATTAGCACTTAATGTAATTCAAAAATTATTGGCGCCTAAACATGGGAGGAATTTGGGACATTAATCAATATCGCTCTGGTCCCTGGGAGAGGGACAGGAGCGCTCATGCATTTTGGATTGATTTTCACGTTCAAAGTCATTTCCTTCATGTCCAAAATGGGGTCTTCATTCGTAGCTTGGAGTTTGATCTATTCAATTTTTTGAATGAATGCCTTTTAAACCATTTTCGCCCTGGTCCCTTGGTGAGGGACAGGAGCGATTTTTGCTTTAACTCCTTGGTCCTTGTTTTTTTAAATCGTCAAATCAACTTGCGAGGTAGGCAATGATCATCCTTGTTTGTTCTACGCATGCCAATCTTGTCCTTTGCAAAGCAAACTTGATATTCTGGAGATTTTCGCCCTGGTCCTTGACTGAGGGACAGGAGTGAACTTTACATTTTAGCCAAAATTTGTCGAGTCTTGGGGTCAATTCCTTGTTTATCATCTTCCTAAAGACATTTGGGATCTTGCATGACCTTGCCTTGACGTAGTTTTTGAAGGGAATGGTTGACTTTATTGAAATCGCTTTGGTCCTTGACTGAAGGACAGGAGCGCCATTTTGTTCTTTGTGCGAACCCTTGATCATATCAACCTCCAATTGCCTTCAAAGCAAAAAACGTTGTTTCTTATTCCTTCTTGAGTCTTGCAAACGATAGCAGTACTCCAAAATACTAGGCAATAAGGCAAATTTGAGGATTTCGCTCTGGTCCCTGGGAGAGGGACAGGAGCGCCTTGGGCAATTCCATTAAGTTCTCGGGTTATTTACAACTTCGTTCTTCTTTGAGGCATTCCAAACATCTTTACCATCATGTGCCTTGGCCTGGACTCAACCAAATTCGGAAGGGAATGCTAGATAACCAAGATTTTGCCCTGGTCCCTTGGAGAGGGACAGGAGCGAACTTGCATTTATAAGCTTATTTGTGTTTCGCCAACTTTCAAAATCATCTTTGACGGATTGGTTGGGTTGCCTTTCCTTCATCTCAAGCTTGAAATTCGCCTTTCCTTGGTCCAAAACTTGTCCTTTGAGAAAATCGCTCTGGTCCCTTGGAGAGGGACAAGAGCTTCATTTGAGAATCGCCCTGGTCCCTGGGAGACGGACAGGAGCGAACTTGTACCTTGGGTCGATTTTCTCCTTCGTGGTCCATTCAAGTTATATTCAATGGGCAAAACGTACTTTACTTGATCTCTTCCAAATCGCGAAATCATTTAATCTTGCAAGAATAAGGCAAACTTGGAGTTCAAGCTCCGGTCCTTCAGTGAGGGACAGGAGCGATTTTGTCATCTTAGCATATTTCCTTGTTTGCAAATTACTTCAAATTATATTCAATGGACAAAACATGCCCTCCTTGATCTCTTCCAATCCAAAAAATTGTCTTGGCCCTGCAAGGACAGTGCAACTTTGAGAAACAAGCTCCGGTCCTTCAGTGAGGGACAGGAGCGATTTTTGTCCTTGAGGTCAAATGTTCAACTTTTCATTGCAAACGACTAAGTCTGGGTGCTCCATTATGTTGATTTCATCCCTTATTGCGTCCCTGATGCTTTAGTTTGATCAACTAAGGCCAAAAATGCCCTAAGTAAACCATTTCGCCCTGGTCCCTGGGAGAGGGACAGGAGCGATTTGGCCTTAAACCTTAAAAATTTGCCATTTTGAGTCTCAAAAAAAAATCTTCCAAATCTTCAATTCATGCTCGATTGTATCTCCTGGCGACCCTGCACAAGACAAATGAAACAAGTCAATAACCAAGATGCATAAAATACCAATTTCGCCCTGGTCCCTTGGTGAGGGACAAGAGCGATTTTACCTCTATAGGCCAAAATATCAAGAATTTAGGCTTTCAGTCACTTCACAAGGCATAATTAGGTCATCTCCAAGGCTAGGGGTCAATTATCAAACCTTCCAAAATTTGGACAAAATTCACCCGGACAAAATTTGCACAATTCCATCATTAACACTAGGTAAAATTTGAACTTGCTTTCAAAATTCCGACTGGACCTAGACAGACACACCTGACATCCTGACAGACTCATCCTATTTCAAAATTGCAATCCACGCGAGGATGCTCAATAATCTTTCAAAATTTGACTGGACTTCGGCTTGAAAATATCAAAAAAGGAAACCCTAAGGCTTAACCCTAGTCCAGACGACTCACTCACTTACTCAAAACCCTAAAAGCAGAGAGAAGAACAGGCAAAACCGAGCAAAATGAGGGGGTCCCCATTTTAATGGGGCGATGTGTGAAATGGTCACAACAGGCCCACGAGTCCCATCACCATTGCGGACCTGCGGGTACAGGCCCGCAGTGATGAGGGGACAGTCGTGGTCCCCTCCACTCCCTTTGCGGCCACTGCCGTAGCAGTAACCGTAGGGGGTAGTGGAGAGTACTACTCCCCGGCGGTGTAATAAACCCCCCCCCTTCCCCCTGCGTTGACAAGTATATAATGTGGAAGAATATTTATTTGGTAATGCTGCGTATTAACTTAAATATATTTTTTTTTGCATGAAGTTTAAAATTTGCAATATATATATATATATATATATATATATATATATATATATATGTATATATATATATATATATATATATATATATATATATATATATATATATGGTTTTTTCATTCTAGTTTATTTAATAATATAAGAGAGAAATATATAAAAGATATATGTATAAGAAAAAAAATGTTAATGTAAAAATGTGAATAAGAATTTAATCACAGGGATGAAATAAAATAGAGAAATTAATTTGTTTTAGCAATATGCAGATAACTAAATTATCACAGAGATAGGTAAATGCTTAAATTTGATTTCACAAAGATCATATTCAACAAATCTGTCTTTGAGATAATAAAGTTCTTGATGAGATTTGTAGAAAATTGATATTCACAGAGAGAGATTTCTGAAATTAATTTAAATAACAAGACAATATTTTCCACAGGGATTTTATACAACAACAATGAGAAGAAATCATATTTGATATACTATTTCACATAGTGAGATTCCTAAATACAAATGATTATATGCATAGGAAAAAAGATTATTTACAGAGATAAAAGAATTTAAGTTTTTCAAAAAAAAGAATAGAGATGTTGAAAAAAAAAGCATGATTTATTTTCCTCTTTTTTTGATTCAAGATCTTCTTTAGATTTCAAAAAAAAAAATAGAAAAGCAGAATCTGATTTCTTTCTTTTAAATAAATTAAATAATAGATTAACAATGAAAGAGAAATCTGCATTTGTATTTTTAAAAAAGAAAAGAATTTTTTTTTTTTTTATCAATGCATTTCTTTAATGAAAAATAGATTTCCTTTCTATCTAACAATTAAGAAATGATTTCTTTCAAAAAGCAATATTCAACTAAAGAATCTAGGAGGAGATATTTCCTTTGAAATATAAAAATTTACATAAAGAAATATCAAATACAAAAAGAGAGGGAACCTGGAGAAGCCTTTTGATTGTTGAATCCTCCCAATTCTTCAAGCCTAGCCTTCCTTGATCCTTCCTTGTAAGCTTGGAAAAATTCTTCAAAACAAACTTAAGTATTCTCCAAAAATGAAAATATGACTACTAAAAACAAACTATTTTGAGAAAACTTTCTTCAAAGAATCACCAACTCCCTTTTTTGAAAACTTGCATACAATATATAGGAAAAATCCCTTAATTCCACTATCTAGAGAAATTAATTAAGAATGAGATTCTTTTCCAATATTGGACCCATGCAAAATTGATTAATATCCTAGTGGGGGAGTTACATGCAAGGTATTGAAGATTCCTCTAGAAGCTTCTAATTCCTCTTACAACATGTGCCATAATTGGGGCTAAAAATAAAAATAAATAATGCCTTTTGAATTATATTCTCCAAGTGTGTATGTGGGTCCATTATTTATTCTTTTATAATATTCATTCAATTATTTTCAATAGCTCAACCAAAAATATAATAGAATTGTATCAAATCAAAAAGTGATAAAGGAGGGTTGTGACACTTGCCTACTTAGCCGATTTTCAAACTTATGCAAAAATTAGTCTCCCTTGTGAGAGTTTTGAACATTTAAAATTATGAGACTCTCTGCAAATTCACCCCTTGGCCCTGCAACTTAAATTAACAAATGCCCCATCTCCTTGCATGGCTCATGATTCAACCCTCCCATCACGGACGGGATCGTGCTTGACCTCTTACGAACTCCTCAGGACTAAAGGAACTGGGCAGGCTCACGCTCCTGCAAGATCATTTCTTCACTACTACCTGCTGCACCTCAAATGGTGGATAAAAATCAAAATCCCATACCGGGGGCGAGACGAAAATCAGAAAAGAGAAAGGGGGGATCCTGTCGGCGACGGGGAGTGTGTGCAACGCACAACAAGTACCTAGTTGGATAGTTGATTTTGGGTGACATTTTGTGGAGTGCTTGATTCAGTTTCAGTGTGTGTTTTGGAGTTTCTTTGTTGCTGCTATGTTTTTGGTGTTGCTGGTGCATTTTTGGCTGGAAGTGAGTTTTATTCGTAGCTGCCTGTGTGTTGAGAGCATCATTCTGGGTATTGTCTCTATCTATCTGTACTCTTTGGGCGACAAGGTTCACAAATTTGCAGATTGATATTTGGAGATTCAGATTTTTAGTTGCAAATTGAAATTTTCAGCTCGGCCATACCATTTTGGTGGTGCCTCGGGTTGCGTGCTGAGTGTTTGTTGTGTTCGTGTGGCTGATTTGAGGTTTGGATCTCATCGTCTATGCTATACCTTCAGTTTGCTTCCTTTCTCGTGCAATTCGGAGTTGATTTGGATGATTTGTTAGCATCTTAGTGTGTCCATAGCTTGCTTGTTTGGTGAGTTTTCTGTGCATTTTCAGAATTTCAGAATTGGTGTTAGTAGTAGTTTTGGCTTGTCATCTCCATAGTTCTCATTGTAGCTGATTGGGATCATTTCTTTGATAACTTTGAGAATGTAATGCTTCTTGGATGCTAACAGTGTAATGCAGGTACACTTATTGTAAGGCTGATTTCAGTAGTACTGAACAGTCAATTATTCCTACTTTATACTTGTATTTCCCACTGAAAAGTGGAAGAGGCTGGCTTGTTGCCTTCATTGGATAATTGTAATTCTGTCCTCCCGTTGCATAAGCGGTCGAGTTGAGCTTTGTTGTTTTGTTCAGTCCTCCCGTTGAAACATTGTGGTAGAGTGATTAGTGTCGAGTGTGCTCTTGTTGCCTTGGCTGGTTTACCGCCAAGTATCTTGTTTACCCGTTGGTTAAGTGGAAGGGGCTGGCTTGCCGCCCATTATTGTAATCAGTACTTTTAGCAGTTTGCTACTAACGAACCCTTGCTACCATATGCTCTCACCCTCCCAGTTTGGGCTCTCGGTGATCAAAAGGTGTAGGGTTCCTTTCAGTTGTTTGGATTATATTATTCTAATCCTAACAGGTGATTGGTGTGATTGTGATCTTGCTGTGAAAATCAAAAAAATTAGTGGGAATACTACACAGATTAAGAGAAAATATTATATGAAGACCTAAGGTGGAATGGGTATGTGCTACATCATACTTAGGCAATGGATAATGTTGATGTTATTGTAGCAACATGAGATATTGCTGCCTGTATATATGTGATTTCTTTATTTATTTACTAAACTACTTGCTAACAATTCCATGTATGATTCTCTTTTGTTAGCATCCATTTATTAAACAAATAATTAATAGCTATTTATCGGGGTTGTTAATAGTCGCACCCTTTTGTTTGGCTATGTCACTCGATTGAAGGGTCATGTCTGCTGATCAGTTATTTCATTCATTTAATCGTGAAGGAGCATAGGTGAGATTGATCAGTTAGAGAAGACGGTGTATACGTATTTAGTATCTGCTGTATATGATACTCGTCGAATAGATAGTAAGGAGACACAAGCTGTTCTTATTCTGCAGATCCCCATGTATAACTTGCTATACTCATTCGTGTGATATTATTGATATCTATCTGCTGTGTGGGTCATCGTAGATTATACTACATATATCCATGTAACACCCGTCGAAGACTCTGGTGCATATATATATGTATTATCCGTCAAGATAGTACTGAGCACCTTCGCATCATTTGGGAGGAGTTATAATCTATTATGACTGTTGATGAATATTATGCTGTGGTCATACGTGTGAAACCAGTTATATAGACATCTGGTGTAAGAACAATATATATATTTAGATATTTTAGTTATAATTCTGAATTAGAACAGTATTATTAGAGAAATTTCTCTGTATCTCTGTAATTTTAATTCTGATCCAAAATTTAACAGATAAGACTTGCAGTGGAATGGGCATGTGCTACATCATACCTAGGCAATGGATAAGGCCTAAGGTGAAATGAGCATATGTTACATCATACAATGGCACTGGATAAGACCTGTGGTGGAATGGGCATGTGCTACATCATGCTTAGGCAATGGATAAGACCTGTGGTAGAATGGGCATATGTTGCATCATGCAAAGGCGATGAAAAAAGGCTTGTGGTGGAATGGGCATGTGTTACATCATACAAAGGCATCAAGAGATAGATCTGGTCCTGGTTGGAAGTTCCTGCCTCTTGTGGGTAAAGTGATGAATTGATTGGCCCAAGTAGAGATAGATTTGATCCTAGTTCGATGCTCTTGCCTCTTGTGGATTAGTTGCTCCAAGAGATGGATTGGGTCTTGGATGGACGTTCCTGGCTCTTGTGGGCCAAGTGAACTATGTTTGCATATATTCATTTGTATGCTTTGTGTCTAGATACATTCATGTGCTTACTTTGTGTATGCTTCATGTCTTCATGCATTCACATGTATACTTTGTGTTTTCAAGTGTATGCTCTGTGTTTATTAGTTTGTGCCTAATGCGTTCCCAGCATGTCTATTTCATGAATCTCTATGATTATTGCCTTGGGTTGATCTAGAATATGAGAATAACAAGATTAAACCAAAAATATATGAATTTATTTCAGGTAATAGATATGTGCAATGCTTCTAATCCTCATCTTAATATATGTTAAGATCACCCATGCTTTAACACAAAGAGATATGCATGATATTGTGTAAACGTTGAGTCAACCAAATTAAATAAGGAATACAAATCTCCAAGGATTGGTTTGGCATCTTCATGATTCAGCTCATTGAAACCTACATTGCTTGAGGACAAGCAATTTGGGAAGGGCGGACTGTAATGTCCCTTGTTGAAATAGGATTTAATAATAAATAATAATAATAAATTAAAATATAAAAGAATAAAAATAAATTTAATATAATTAAATTTTAGTTAAGTTTAATAAATGGTCAAAAGGCATGAAATGAGAAGTTGCGACTCCCTCAGACATTAGATATAAAAGGGAGAGAGAGCAATTCATTTGGGAAGAAAAGAGATGAAGGAAGAAAGAAGAGAACAAAGGAATTAAGGAGCATTAATGGGAAGAAGATAAGGAAGTGACTCTTTCAAAGGGGCAGCAATGATGAAGGGTTGTGACCCTTTTGAAGGGTGGTAATTGTGAAAGGCTGTGACCATTATTAAGAGGTCTCACTCTCCCTCACATTGGAGGCTATCAAGGGGAGAAGTTTTCATTTGAGGAGGAGATAAAATGGGGAGATCAATTTGAGGAATAATATATTATTCTCAAGGACAACAATGAAAAGTGGTGACTCAATTGTTATGAAAGGTGGTGATCCTTCCACCAATAAAGTATAAAGGAGAATTCTTTCCAATCATTTAAGGGGGAATTATAAATCAATGGAGGGAATCAGTACAATTAACATTAATTCTCCTAAGAGAGAAAAGAACCTTCATCAATCAAATACAGATCAAACCATTCAGCAATAGCACTCATCCAAGAGAGCAGCTTTCAGCTTTCAAAGAGGGAAACAGCATCAAATTGAATTTGTCCAAATTATCACAGCGGACTGAAAGATACTTAACCTGCAATAATTCTACAAGTATAGTGGGCAATATTTTATGTCTTCCCAAAAGGGGACATAACAATCTTTCTCTTGTAGTCAGTCATGTTTTAGTTGTCTATTCTTGTGCACAATTTATGAAATTTTCTGCTTCTACTCATTCATGATTTTTGCAACCTTGTATATGCATTGTGGGATAATGGAATCTTCTGCTTGTATTTGTGCATGATTGTTTGCAAATCTACATATTGAAAGCAATGTTGTACTCTTCCATCCACTTTTTTTTTCTTGTTTGTCTTGTGCTTATTTATACAGGTCTTATCCTTTGATGTACACTTCCTTCTGTCAATATATTTCTTTTTGTTTTCTTACTATTGTTTTTTTCAATTGTCATCGAAGGATCCACAATAGATACTATAATAAATGCCTGCATTTTTGTAAATTTGGAATCACTTATAATGCTATTAATCTTTTAGTTATGTGGTGTAAGAGTAGTAAATTTTGAAGGCCTCATCTATTGAAATTTTTTAAGGACACGCACATGTAATACAGTTGTCTACAGTGCAATTGTTTATTTGCCCCCAATATTTTTATTAAAGAAAATGGCTTGTGCTATAATGATTTTCTATAAGATTAGGGGATCACCTTATGAACTGTTTCAAGATAACATATTGGTAAGTGGACTTTATTTAATATGAGGTCTATTCGAAAAGTATTTCAAGTGTCACTATTGAAACAAGGGTTTTATTGCGAAAGTCAATTTGATAAAAAAAGTGTTGAAAGTTCATTAGCTTTAAGATTTATATTAAATAAGAAAAATATTTGTCTTATATGTTAAAGAACATTTTATCTGTTATATGGTCATTACTGGATAGCAAGTTGAATTCCTTGGCATATTTTTGTGGGGCTTCTAACACTTGCTGGTTCCTGAATATCCCATCATGATCCCATTTTGAGTGTTGAATCATCGTTCATTAAAAAAATGTATCACCAATAATAGTTATGGCTATCAGTGAATCAAATTGGGACTTCTTTCTTCTATAGCAGTGTTTTGAAAAAATACAAGAAGTGCTAATCGGGGATGACAGTAATATTCTAGCTATAGCACTCCAAAAATCATTGAGGGTGGTAAACAGATTTGAGATTTATTTTTTGAACAAGAAACAAAACAGCCATATAGATTACATCTGAACATTTAGCACAAATCCGACACCAAAATATGGCCAGAACAAAAAAGTGAACCACCCAGCTACCCGCCAAACTTATAATTTCCTTCACGCACAGCAAGTATAGGCTTTCAAGCAATCTTACATTCCTTCAAATTATGCTCTTGACACTCATCAAATGCATGTCCTTCTAAGTGCACACTGTTTTGTCTATTCTGATTTGTCTTTATTACTTCTTTGTCTTTTCCTAGAAATGCACTGGCTGCCGTGACCTTTTTATTTTTTCTTTCATTCACCTTAAACTTTCCAAGGAATAATCGATTTCCCTGAATCTGCAACACCTGCATAAAGTCCAAAAGGATGCCACATCCTACTTGGATTTGTCAATTTTAGCCTCTTGGTGGGAATATTTAAAGAAATGCCCAGATATCTCCAACAACATCAGATAGAGCAGATCTTTCACTACTATAGCTAGTCTTCTTCAATAGGGTTTTCGTCCGTAGGAAGGCTGATTTGAACCAACCCTAGAAACCACACAGGGTTTTTCTTCTCATCAGAAAGAATATCAGAAATAACAAACTTCAGCATATCTAGAATAAAGGCTAAAAATCCGATGTATAGAGTCTTAACGAGAAATTAGGGCAATAGTAGAATAGGGCAACTCGAAAACAATAAAATATTAAGCTTTGCCCTTTTTTAATATTTCATTTATCACTCCTCAAATTGACGTCCACCTTTTTGCTCATAAAAAATCATTTAAATCTTTATGTCGTCACTTTAGAAGGCCACACAAAATGATATTAAAATATTGTTTTACCTCCTTAAGCTTTGAAGTCCACTTTATTTCACTTAAGTGAAAAAGTCACTTTTTCCTATCCTTAGGCAATTCACCAAGTCTTGAAACTGAAGACTCTGCACTTTGTAGGTGATGGGAAATTGAGACTTAGACGAGTTACCATAAATAGTACTTACTATAAATAGTAATATGCTAAAATAGTAAATCAGCCAAAACTCCCAACTGACCTTATCAATGTCTAGATTGACATTGACTAAAAATAGTAAGTACGGACAAGTTCGGAATCACTCCAAAAAGTGTCATTCATCTCCAATTTGTTTGAACACATTGGCGACATTGAAATACTCCTCAATCATGCTGACACCAACCCAGAAGCTAGCACCAACTGCACTACAAGAGAACCTAAAAATGGGGACATTACAAGTAGTACCAAAAATTTGCAATTGCATTCTTTGCTTGTTCATGGACATTCTTCCTCTATAGTCTATCCTACACTCTCTGAAGTGGTCTTTGATCCTGGTGTAGTACTAGGTGCAAAAGAAAAATCAATGTTTCCTTCACCTGTGTTTGGGCCACTTGCTGTAGAAGGTGTTGATCTAGATTCCTGAAATACTTAGGTGTACCACCTTTCCCATCCAAGGAATTACTTCTAACATCTATAGAATTAAAAGCTATTGTGTCAAGAGCTTGTTTTGCCTAAAATGTGACATCTGCAAGGCAAGTTTTGCAAACGGTATTGTTATTTCTTGCTTCTTTTGCCAAATGCCATTTGAAGTGATAAATTCCACCACTGATTTCACTTTGACACCAATGTAATGTCCCCACTTTAGCAGTTGACCAAGCATATGTGCGTTAGCCTAGCTCTACATGGTCCCGAGGGCTAACGAAGGGTTTAAAGGGATCCTGGAGTGTTTTGGCCTAGTCATTTCCAGTTTAGGCCAAAACGGAGTTGATTTACTTAGCTTCAGGCATACTTACTATTTATAGTAAGTCAACAGGACACATCGGAGGCTAGTTTTGGTGATTGGATTCGATACTCATTGGCGAGAGCTTTCCGACGAGTTATTAGTCGTGCTATTCGGAGTCCGATTGCTAGTATATTTTAATGCCTGAAGTGTTATTAAAGTAACATTTAATTTAATTGTAAAATATTAAAGTGTTACTTTAATATTTATTTTATGGGGATGTGTGCAAATCAAAGGGGCATCCAAGGGAGACATAAGTGAATATTTTAATATGTTTTATATTGCACATGTTTTATCCCACATTGCTTAAGTGAGTTGGGTCGACCCTTGGAGAAAGAATAAAAGGAAGCTTTTGTGGCTTCATTCAGCATGTTGAATTTGAGAAGAAATTGATGTGTGAGTTGCAGATCTGTTCTTGGCATTAGAGGACGTCTATCCTCTCGTGTGACATTCTAGACGTCATTCCCTTGGGGTTTGGCTTTTGGAATCCATTGCTTTCAGCTTTATTAATAGGCAGATTGGGTGCATTCTGGGTGCATTTCCAGCTACAGGCAGCAACACTATTTGGGTGCATTTTCAGCTTCAGGCCGCAACACTAATCACGTGGGTACTATTCACGTGGTACTATTCACGTGACACTATTCACGTGGGCACTATTCATGCGGCACTATTCACGCGACACTATTCACGCAGCACTATTCATGTCATTGTAGTAGCAAGATTGGAAAACATTTGATGGAGCATTATGACAAAATTGCTGGAGTATTTAGTGAGTTGAAAAATCTGCTATGTATTTGATTAATTCTGAAAATAATATCATATCAGCAGTAGATCAATTTCCAGTTTGCATATTATTGTAGTTTCATTTCTTATTCAAATTCTGTGATTTCAATTCCATGTAAAACAAACCAACATTTCATTTCCGGAGCCATAAGGGAATTTAAAACATTAAACGGAGAAATAAGGAGTTGGATGCAAACTGTTTGATAAAATTCCTAGTAGCAGTTGGTATGGTTTTTGGGCATTCTGGGGTGTCCATTACAGTGGTATCAAAGCAAGTTTTTCCTGCCATCCTGTGAGGGTTTCATGCGTCCAGCACATTAGTATTACTTGAGGAGAAACAGGTCAAACACAAACCTACAAAATTCACCGGAGATTGAAGAGGAGGGTAACCCTTTTTCAGCACCAGCCATGGGTGACGGAGATGGGGAAAGGGGAGAACCTAGCACTAGGGAGATGCTCAGTGATCTTGCTAGGGGTCAGAGGGAGCTCCAGGCTACATTGCAGCAAATGGCTATAGCATTTACACAACATTTGACGAGAGCAGATCAAGGCAATAATGGCAACCAAGGTAATAATGGCAACCAAGGTAATAATACCAATTAGGGTAATAATGCTAATCAGGGAGGTGGACAGGGTAATGGAGGTAATGGAGACGCATCGGTTAACAGGGGAACCGGGACATATGCTAGAGCAGGTTCTTCTACTACGAGACCACTCATGCCACAGTTTCCTCCGAGACAGAATGACCAGAATAATGTCGGTCCTACACAGCAAGAGATTCAAAATATGATTATGGATGATTGCAGGGACTCTAGCCCTGAGTTACAGGCTGAGATGACATTCAGGGAATATATGGATGTTAGACTCAAGAATATGCCCATGAGAGGAAACCGACAACAGAATTATGAGATGAGGAAGAAGTTGGGAAAGTTGTCTATTCCCTACTATGATGGTACAGGGAAGGCTTCAGCACGGACATGGGTCCAGAAATTAGATATTTATTTTCAGCTTAATCCCATGCTTGAGGAGGATGCAATTAAGTATGCTGCATTGCACTTGGATGGGAGTGCACACGAGTGGTGGCACCATGGTATGGTCACATTGGGCCATAATCAGATAGACACATACGCAGAGTTCACTGAGAGGTTGATTGACAGGTTTGATACGAAGGATCCAGAACTCCATTTCAAGGAGTTAGCTCGGTTGAGACAGTGGGGTCCTATCGACAGTTACATCTCAGATTTCCAGAGACTATCAGTGTTGGTTATAGACATTTCAGAGAGGAGGTTGATTGAACTGTTTGTGGATGGATTGTCACAGCCTCTTCGTGGCTGGGTGAAGGGACATGATCCCCTCACATTGCAGGATGGCATTCGGAAGGCGAGAGATCTTGCACCTTCCGCTTCTAGGAGTAAGTTCACTCCTAAGGATCCACACTTCAAGAAGGATAAGGATAATAAACCTCTACATAGGGATTCTCAGCCTCAGAAAAAGGAATCAAATTGGTTAGACAATGAGACACTGAACGAGTTGAGGCGGAAAAAACTATGTTTTCAGTGTAGGGAACCGTGGGATTTATCTCACAAGTGTCCTCTGAAGGCTAAGGCCAACCAGATGGAGTACTTCTTTGCTGAGGAGTCACAGTCAGAGGATGAGGAGTAGCAGTCAGAGTCTGATGGTGAGAGCAGTGCCACTGAGGAGGGTTCAGGGAATGAGAAGTCCTTAGCTAGATTGACAGGTGCTCAAAAGGCAATTACTTTTAAGGTGCGTGGCACCATATAGGGATAGAAGGTGGTTGCTTTGCTGGACACTGGGGCCACACATAATTTCATAGATTCACAGTTAGTGGCTAGGAGAGGGTGGCAAACTGAAGAACATCTAGGATTTCGAGTCATGGTAGCTAGTGGTCACAAGTTACTATGCACACAGAAGATTACAAATCTTCGCATCAGACTGGGAGATGGTTATGAGCTTCAGGATGAGTTCTATGTTGTGGACATGGGTGATTATGATGTCATCCTAGGGATGACTTGGATGGCATTGTTGAGAGAGTTTACTCTCAACATGGAGAGAGTAGAGATGAGGTTCTAGCATGAGGGCAGGACCGTGGTACTCAGAGGATTATCAGATGGCAGTTGTAGGGTAGTTTCTTTGAGGAGGATGGAGAGGTTGTTCAGACATGATGATGTTGAGTGGGCAGCGGAGTGCTTGATTATGCCAGCATCACCAGAACCACAAGTTAAGAGTCATCCGCCTGATATGCAGGACATCCTTGATAGACATGCCAAGGTATTTGGCAGTATTCCACATGGCGTTCCTCCAGATAGGGGAATAGAGCATGTCATTGAATTAGAAGAGGGGGCTAAGCCCATTATGATCACACCCTATCGTCATCCAAAGAAACACAAGGATGAGATAGAGAAAGCCATCAAGGAGTTGTTGGAGATGGGGCACATTAGGCCAAGCAAAAGCCCTTTTGCTTCAGCAGTTGTTTTGGTTAAGAAGAATGATGGAACAATGCGCATGTGCATTGACTACAGGGCCTTGAACAAGAAAACCATTAAGAACAGGTACCCCATTCTGAGGATAGATGAGCTACATGGGGCATGCGTCTTCACAAAGATAGATTTGAGATCAGGGTATCATCAGATCAGTATGAGGGCAGAGGACATTGAGAAGACAACTTTTCGGTGTCACTATGGTCATTTCGAGTTTCTGGTTATGCCATTTGGGCTAACCAATGCTCCTGCTACTTTTCAGAGTTGCATGAACCAGGTGTTTAGGGGGGCAATTGAGGAGATACGTTTTGATTTTCTTTGACGATATTTTGGTCTTTAGCAAATCATGGGGGGAGCATTTGTAGCATCTTGAGGAGGTACTACTTTGGAGAGAGAGTCCCTGTATGCCAAGGAGTCTAAGTGTGAGTTTGGGATGACAGAGCTTTTGTACCTTGGTCATATTATCAGTGCAAAGGGAGTTCGGGTGGACCCTGAAAAGATTAGAGCTATTGTTGATTGGCCCACGCCTACGAACCTTACTCAGCTTAAGGGGTTCTTTGGCTTATGTGGTTTTTATAGGAGGTTTGTTAAGGGGTTCTCTCAGACAACTGCTCCCTTGACAGATCTTACTAAGAAGGGGGCCTTTATGTGGACAGAGGCAGCACAGAGGTGTTTTGAGCATTTCAAGCAGGTGATGTCTTCATGTCCAGTTCTAGCTCTACTAGACTTCACGAAGCCTTTTGAGCTTCATTGTGATGCATCAGGTGATGGGATTGGAGCAGTATTGATGTAGGAGAAGCACCCCATCGCTTTTGAGAGTAGGAAGCTCCGAGGTGTGGAGAGGAGCTATTCTATTTATGATCGTGAGATGTTGGCCATCATGCATGCCTTGGCCAAATTCCGATCCTACTTGGTTGGAGGGAAGTTTGTGATCAAGACGGATCACAATAGCATAAAGTATTTCATGAGCCAGCGAGACTTGAATGACAGGCAACAGAAGTGGGTCACTAAATTGCAGGCTTATGACTCTGACATTGAGTTTGTCAAAGGGAAGAAGAATGTAGTAGCTGATGCCTTATCCAGAAGACCTCACATTTGTGCTCTTGCAGAGATTACAAGAGATTGGAGGGATAAGATTATAGCAGAGTATGTCGTAGATACTTGGGCTTCTGGTTTGATTTCAGGTACTATACAGGATGATCGCTATGAGGTGATAGATGGATTGATCAGATTTCAGGACAGGGTTTACTTGATTCCGTCATCACAGTTGAGAGAAGCGATACTTAGGGCATTTCATGATGCGCCTACAGTTGGGCATCCAGGGGTCTTCAAGACCTACAGGTAGATCCGAGAGCGGTTCTCATGGAGAGGGCTCAAGGATGATGTTCAGAGGTATGTCATGGAGTGTGTAGTTTGTCAGCAGAATAAGGGAGAGCACACGTTCCCTGCAGGTTTACTACAGCCCTTGCCCATTCCGGACAGGAAATGGGAAAGTATTTCAATGGACTTTATCACTGGGTTACCACGAGTGCAAGGGAGAGATTGCATCTATGTGGTGGTAGACCGCTTAACGAAGTTCGCTCACTTCTTTGCTATTCCGTCCACTTACACAGCAGCACAGGTGGCAGATCTTTTCTTCAGAGAGATATTCAGGTTACATGGGTTGCCTAGATTCATTGTCAGTGATCGAGATAGTAAATTTATGAGTATTTTCTGGCCAGAGTTGTTTAGGTTGTGTGGCACAGATCTTACACCCAGCACTAGTTATCATCCGCAGATAGATGGGCAGACAGAGATTGTGAATAAATGGGTGGAGGGATATTTGAGGAACTATGTGACTACACAACAGAGGGCTTGGGTTAGATGGTTGCATATGGGAGAGTATTGTTACAATACTACATACCATATGTCCATCAGGATGACACCCTTCATGGCAATTTATTGTAATGAAGCACCAAGCTTCATGGATTTGGTTTTGGGGGACAACAGGGTGCCCAAAGCCAAAGACTTATTGCAGGATAGTCAGGATATCCTGAGAGCGCTCAAGGAGAACATACAGCAGGCTCAGAATCAACAGAAGTTGTATGCTGATCAGCACAGGGTAGAACGCAGTTTTGAGGTAGGGGATATGGTGTACTTGAGGCTACAGCCATATAGGCAGTCATCGCTCAAGAGGAGTGGAGCAGAGAAGCTGAAGCCTAGATTTTATGGTCCCTACAAGGTGATTCACAGAGTGGGGCGAAGTCGCCTATGAGCTTGAGCTTCCAGAGGGTAGTCGGGTACACAATGTATTTCATGTGTCTAGGCTTAAGAAAGCTATTGGTCAGAGTGTAGTACCTTCTACAGATTTACCCCCTTTGGATGAGGAGGGGAAGCTCGTGTTAGTACCTGAGGCTATTCTAGACCCTAGAGAGAGGAAACTCAGAAACAGGATAGTGAAAGAGTATTTGGTCAGATGGAGAGACCTGCAGGAGGAAGATGCTACATGGGAGAATGAGCAGGTGATACAGCAGGCTGGACTGAGATTGCTTGAGGACAAGCAATTTCAAGGGGGGCGGACTGTAATGTCCCCACTTTAGCAGTTGACCAAGCATATGTGCGTTAGCCTAGCTCTACATGGTCCCGAGGGCTAACGAAGGGTTTAAAGGGATCCTGGAGTGTTTTGGCCTAGTCATTTCCAGTTTAGGCCAAAACGGAATTGATTTACTTAGCTTCAGGCATACTTACTATTTTTAGTAAGTCAACATGACACAACGGAGGCTAGTTTTGGTGCTTGGATTCGATACTCCTTGGCGAGAGCTTTCCGACGAGTTATCAGTCGCACTATTCGGAGTCCGATTGCTAGTATATTTTAATGCCTGAAGTGTTATTAAAGTAACATTTAATTTAATTGTAAAATATTAAAGTGTTACTTTAATATTTATTTTATGGGGATGTGTGCAAATCAAAGGGGCATCCAATGGAGACATAAGTGAATATTTTAATATGTTTTATATTGCACATGTTTTATCCCACATTGCTTAAGTGAGTTGGGTCGACCCTTGGAGAAAGAATAAAAGGAAGCTTTTGTGGCTTCATTCAGCATGTTGAATTTGAGAAGAAATTGATGTGTGAGTTGTAGATCCGTTCTTGGCATTAGAGGACGTCTATCCACTCGTGTGACATTCTAGACGTCATTCCCTTGGGGTTTGGCCTTTGGAATCCATTGCTTTCAGCTTCATTAACAGGCAAGATTGGGTGCATTCTGTGTGCATTTCCAGCTACAGGCAGCAACACTATTTGGGTGCATTTTCAGCTACAGGCCGCAACACTATTCACTCGGGTACTATTCACGTGGCACTATTCACATGGCACTATTCATGCGACACTATTCATGCAACACTATTCATGTCATTGTAGCAGCAAGATTGGAAAACATTTGATGGAGCATTATGACAAAATTGCTGGAGTATTTAGTGAGTTGAAAAATCTGCTATATATTTGATTAATTCTGAAAATAATATCATATCAGCAGTAGATCAATTTCCAGTTTGCATATTATTGTAGTTTCATTTCTTGTTCATATTCTGTGATTTCAATTCCATGTAAAACAAACTAACATTTCATTTCCGGAGCCATAAGGGAATTTAAAACATTAAACGGAGAAATAAGGAGTTGGATGCAAACTGTTTGATAAAATTCTTAGTAGCAGTTGGTATGGTTTTTGGGCATTCCGGGGTGTCCATTACAACCAATTGCATTTAACCTTTGTGCTAGCCACAATTGGTGTGCAATGTGTCCATGCAAAGTCTTTCAGAGATGCCATTATGATCAAGAGTCAAATTTGTAAAAGTATTTTAATTTAGTCTCTCATGGTTGGAGTCACCTCATTCAAATGATTTTACAACATAGTTTGACATCAAAGTCAACAAGAAAGTTTGAAGGTATGAATACTTTTTTGGGCACATATTTAGATGTTCTAAACTTTATAGTGTAGAAAGAGACCAAACATTGGCAAATTTTCGGCTAACTTTTTAAGAGGACAGTCACTAAATATTTGTCGAAGGCTAAGATCAAATATTAGCTAAGTCTTTAAAGTGACTGAGATAATTTTTTTTCAGAAAACAATCCAACCACTTTTGGGAAATTATTCCTTAACACATGTATAATTGGCAGAGGAAGATGTTGATGAATAATGATAATTTTGTTGCTATCTCTATTGACTTTTGTTTCTTGAGGGGGTGACAAAGATCATGTGCCATATTTAGCAATCTTTGTGTAAATATAGTATGTATCATGCTTATAAGTTTTTTGCTACTAAACTACTTTATCAAAGTAAACTAGAAAATATACTATATAATAACTACATAGGATATTCAGTTGATTAATTTTGCAACAAAGGACTCCATGAGATATTAAAGTTGAAATGTGATGAATGCTTTTCTTTGTAGTGGTTTCTGATTCTCAATGAAACTTAAAAAGAAAATCATTAAACTCTTAAAAATACTATAAAGCATAGTTTTAAAACGTGTGGACTTGCCACGGACTCGCGAATCCATTGGCGGGCCGAGTCGACTCGCCAAAGACTCGCGAGTCTTTCGCCTGTATTTGTGCGACCTAGAAAACATGCCTAGCAAGCTAATAAAGTGTTTTTTTTTACTTTTTTCATTCATTTGGCATTGTTTCTTGGTGAAAACAGGTTTGTAGGGTTTCAAGTTAGTCTCATTCTCTTTATCAGAATATATACATGAAATGTAACATTTAATTTTAAGATAGGAGTTATATTTCATGTATATATTGGCAGGATGTTTGAGAGTGGTTTTTGATCTCTAGGAGTTATAATGCAAATTCTAGGTGTTATAAGATCTTTTAAATTTTCAGACAATCAAATTTCAGTAATCAGTAGGCTCCTATTAGCATTCTCTTGCTCTCTCTATCTCACTCACTTTATCTACCTCGAATTTTAGACCTATCTATCTCCCTATCACTTTTCCTCTATCCCCTCTCTCTACCACTCTCTATCTCAGTCTCTCCTCTCTCCCCCAAGATCTAGACCTATCATTATATGTAATTTTGTAAACATTTATAAACTCATGCTGCTATTATACATTTTAAAGTTTGAAACTATGAGTATGAGTGATGAAATTTCAAATATTGAGTGTTTGGAGATTATATGATATGTGTAATGTTTCAATTATGGCTCTTATGTTCTCTAAATGCTTTAATTTCTTTATGTTTTTTTTTTTTTAAACTACGGTTTTATTTTTGCCGAGTCCTTTCGCGAGTCTTTGACGAGTCCGAGTCAGAGTCCAATTTTTTGGTTTGCCAAGTCTGTGGCGAGTTCGAGTATTAAAACTTTGCTATAAAGCATGATTACAACACCAATCTGTCTCGGGAAATACAACACAAGCTTCCAATATCATTTCAAAGATTGCAAGCTCTTCATGCAAGCACTTTATAGTTCCATTTCCTTTCTAAATCCATGTTTCTTTGTTTTGGCTTCAACTATTTTCTATCAAATTTGCTTTGAATGGCATGCCATGCAAGGCCTTTAATCAATTAGTTAGGTTTTCAAATCGCTTTTTGAACTTGTAATGTCCACTTATCTTTTTCTCCCCTCTTCTCTTAGAGCTATGTTTTAAGAGAGGAAAAACATAAGCATCTGGCATGTTTTATTTTCAAATCTAATACCAATTGAACAATGGAAAATGTGGTCACTGTTTGTGTGAGGGCTTTGATTGGTAATTATTTGTCGAAATGCTTTAAAATTCCTCTGTATTTCTATATAACTCTATAATCAATCTTTCTGATCTGTATATGACTCATCTATTGAGAGATATTTCCAGTTTTGATTGAAGGCTTTGAAAATTTCACGTGTCGTAGATATGTTGTAGCTATAAATTTTATAGGCTGTGCATATTCCTTAATACAAATTTTACAAGGACTTATTGGCCTATTTGGAAGATTCTATTTTTATCTAAGCTTAATCTTTGATCAGGTTTGTATCTCATTTGGATTTAATTTTAAAAACGTATGTTAAAATTTCTAATAGCCTAATATAGATCAATATGACACACTAGATTGTTTCTTCACGTTGCTGGGGAGGGATTTCTTTATACAAAACAATTGCTGCTACTTACATATTTAAATATAATTACTTCAATGGTCTCTAAATATTTAATGATTAATCAAACTCAATGATTATTTAAAACACCTTCACATTTTTCTCAAAAGTTGCAATTAATCAAATTCCCAAATGATTTATAAAACCTTCTCTTTTTTCTCCACTAGGCCTAGCTGACACCTGATTCTCTAAGATATAAAATTGATGAAAGTCTGAAAGACTTGCCTCTTTGGCTTCCTCACATTGCGGCTTTGTAAGACTTCTTCCTCATGTTCATCTTGGCAAAACTGACTTTCCTCCTCTTGTCTGGGTGGTTTGCTATTACAACATCACGCCACACCAATTTGATAGCTTTTTTGCCTATTTCACAGTTTTCGATAGCAATTATTCACAATTTTTCACCGAGATTAATGGGGTTTTAATTGTGATTAATTGGCAAAAGGTTGTTGTCAAGTGCTCAACATTTTTTGTGTGATTCACAATTTTCATAGGGAAAAATTGCCATTCTTAGCAATCTGCAATTAATCATGATTAGTTACAAATTTTTGCTTCTATGATCAAAAGAACACAAGCAAAGATGTAAATATCTTAATCAACAATAAATCTTTTGGCCGAAAATTTAAAAAAAATTGGGAATCGTAACGGGAAAAAATCGGCAATAAATCAGCAAAATTATCGAACATTTGAAAATATATATATTTTTTAAATATTCTAAAAAAACACATGTATTAGCTAAATTTATAGAACACAATAGCATATTACTGGTTTCCATCATATAAAAATCATAGTTTGAGACTTTGAGTCAAATACATACCATATGGCATATAGCAAAGTGATATAGATATACCAAAAAAACAAGTTCAAGTTCTAAATAGTAAATACGATTGAGTCAAATCCATATTGTAGAGCCTAGACCACAAAACAAATCAATGAAGTCTGAATACATATCAAGTTCATGGTTTCATATCATTGAAAACTGAAAATCATAGATTGCGTTTGCGAGTAAAGCTCAAAAAACTCTGTTGCCATTGAGTGGGTGCTGAAGTAGATGGTGTTGCAGCAGCTGCTGCAATATCCTCAACCGGTGATGAATCTGCCTCTTTTGGATCAACAAACTCATCTCCCGCCTCCTCATGTTCTGCCACCTCTGCCGCCCATTCAGCTGCCTCCGTCTCCATCTCATCTAACTGAGCGTAAGTGATAAATGCATCCACATCAATATCATCAGTAGCACCATCAGGTTCAGCAATCCAATCCGCTGTGTATGGATCAATCTCATCAATGTCAAGTGCGTCATATGAATTGTTCCCTTGTACCCTCTTTTCATGCAGTCGAAGGTTGTACTGCACATATACAAGGTCATTCAAGCGCTTCTGAGTCAACCTATTGCGCTTTTTTGTGTGAATGGCCTCAAAGACACTCTAGTTGCGCTCACAACCAGAAGCACTACAAGGCTGCGATAATATGCGGATTGCAAGCTTTTGAAGATTAGGCGTTGTGGCACCATAATCTTCCCACCATAGATCTGCAAGCATACAAATTGACATTTATAACTTAGTAAATATTTTTATAAACTTAAAGATTGAAATAAATGGTAAAGTTAAACTGTAAAATAGATTTAAGAGCACATTTTTTTTTACTTGGCAGCAGGGTGTCTCTCTTACGAATACCAATAGGTGAAGAAAACAATGGCCCATCTTCCTTCTTTTACCTCTGCAACTCATCAACAATGAGGTCTTGAATATTTTCATCAGGAACCAACCTCTGAATACATGTGTCAAGGCCAAGTTGAACCTCCTCATCTATTTTGAAACCGCGGGAGTAAAAGAACTTGGGGTTCAAATAGTAGGCAACAACATGGATATGTTGGTGGAGTTGTCGGTTCCACCTTCGATCAATTATGCGCCATATGGGTTCATATTTGGTCCTGTGTGACCCATACAAGTGTTGAATTGCCTCTTTGGCCTTATCCATGGCCTCATATAGATACCCTATGGGGTTTTTATCCCCATCCACCATCCGTAGAACCTTCACCAACGGCTCTGACAACTAGACATGACAAATTTAACAAAAATCAGCAATGTGTAATATTAGAAAATTAAAAAATATATCATCAATTGAAATTTGAACTTTGAACACTTACATTGATGATCTCCTCCATGCTTTTGGCAAATCTATCATCAAAAACGGCCTTCACGACCTTCTCTGCTTCAGGCTTCCTACAATAAGGGCTCTGCAACCAACTTTCACTAACAAACATCCTCTTCAGGTTGGGCAATGCACGTAATATGCTTTGTAAGTTGAGGAAATTTGTGGCAAAACGTGTGACTCTTGAACGCACAAGATCCTTACCATCAATGTGTTGTCTTATAAGCTCCAAGATCCATGTGTGGTTGTAGATGTACTTTGTGATTTCTCTTCCATCTTCAACCGCATTCTTCACCCAACTAAGTTTCCCTATGTCCTCGAGGAGTAAATCAAGGCAATGAGCAGCACAAGGGCTCCAAAATAATGACAGATGCCTAGCCTGTAGAAGTTTACCGGCTGCCACATATGCAACTGCATTATCGGTCACAACTTGAACAACATTCTGCACTCCCACTTCGGTCACCACCTCATCCAACATGTTGCATAAGGTTTCTGCATTCTTCACTTGATCTGAGGCATCAATCGATTTAAAAAAAACCACCTGTCCCCTTGAAGCAACTAGAAAGTTTATGAGTGTCCTATTCCTACTATCCGTCCACCCATCAGATAAAATGGTGCAGCCATTGCTTTCCCAATTCCTCCTTTGTTGTTCCACTAGCTGATGTGTGTTTTGGATCTCATCCTGCAATAATGGCCCACTCAACTCATAACGACTTGGGGACTTGAACCCCTTACCAAAAATGGTCAATCCACTGACCATTTGCTCCCAATATGGACTCTCAATAATACTAAACGGAATATTGTTGTAAATCCAAAATCTAGCCACTGCCGCTCTTGTCTGCTGATGCACTTCCTTATTCCATGAGGTACCTAACAATCCAGGTTGTGCACCAGGAGTGTTACGAGGAATGAAAAAACCAGATGTATTGCTGCCCACCCCAATATTTTCTGACTCTGTAGAACTGATATTCCTCGTTGGGGCTGTCATTGCCTCTGCTGTCCTTTTTTTTTCTGCTTTCTTTTGCTCAAATTCTGAAAGTTTTGCTTTTGCCTCCCTTTGAACCTCTTCAGGACAATTTTCACATACCGTAATATTTTGTCCACTGATCTGTGCAAGGTGAATTTTGAGTTGGTATATTCCACTGGTCATAGTTTTCTTGCAATGGTTACAAATAACCTCTCCTGCCACTGCACTTGGTGTGCCATGTTTCCACATAGGATCCCTTTTTCTACCACCACCTCTAGTTGTAGAAGCCATTGTCTTTTAGAAAAATTCGAAACAAACCTAGCAAAAGAGACCAAACATGGATCAATATATGCCATTAAGAAAAAAATGCTGGGCTTTCTTTAGCTGATTTTGGTATGGCATGAAAAGTCTAGACTCTACACATTACAGACATTCTGAAATATATAGTTATTGAGAAGAAACTGGCAAACAATCTGTTTTAGTTTGTTTTTAACAACAATTACAAATTTACAACATCTTCAAAAGACAATTATTCTTAATTTCCTACATTTTCACGGTTCACCTTTATCCCTGGATCTTTGGTTTAGTTCATAGGCATTGGTTCTTAAATTGTGGCTCTGGGTCTAACTTCTAGCATAAAGTTTTAATCTTATGTTCTTGAAGAAAAAAGGAAATGAAAATGTGAAACATGAGTTATATTGCATGATTTACAAGGTTTACTGTTGTGTAATATAAAATTATAAATCACAAGGTTTATTGTAAATCATGTAATATAAATTGAAGGTTATGTGAAACAAGAGTTGTGTAATTCTAAATTTCTAATTACTAATTACTAATTATAATATATTGTTTACAAGGTTTTGAAATTTTGATTGTGTTTAGTGTTTAGTGTTTTATTATTTTATATACTGTTTAGTGTTTACAAGGTTTTGAACTTTTGATTGGTTGTGTTTACTTTTGAATATATCTCCTTCAGCGTACAGGGGAAGGAGATTTTATCGTTCACAGTTCACACTTCACAAATTACCTAATTTTCATTTTAATTGATTGCAAACTAATATATGATAATGATATATCATTTTTTTTAAAATTTTGTAAAATATAGCTAAACAATCTTACAGCAAAATATTACACAACTGTGTGATATACAGTTATCAAAACTTCAGAAGACATGGCGTAATATTTGTTCAACTTCACAATGGCAAATCGAGCCAAACCTGGAAGTCGCGACTGTAAGGGATGTCAGGTATCGGTCGTTGGGGAGGAGGGAAGTCGCGGAGCCGCAGTTGCGTGTTTTCGTCTGCCGAAAGAAAACCCTTTTCTCATCATTTCGCGCGACCCTTTTTACCTTTTAGGGTTTGCGGCCTTTTTTTTAAAACTCTTTTTTGTTTATGCCGAGTTTCTAGGTTTTAATCGTGATTTTTTACGACTAAAAATCACGATTTTTTGCAAATAAATCGCATGCGATTTAAATGGCGATTAAATTGTTTTGCCAAATGACTCGCGATAAATCGCGATTTGCACGATATTTTGGCGATTTTTACATCCTTGAACACAAGCATCAAATCCAGTTGATATCAAATGCTCTAAGCTACTATCAAGGAGAAAGCCCACAAGATTTGAAATAACCAACACATCAAATGCTATTCCATTCAATCATACATACCTCTAAGGTATTCAAATATTATTAGTAGAATTGATGCCAACAACATATATAACATATAAATCACAACCACAAGCTCCCTATATAAAACCTGTTAATGAAGAACATACACATCTAAGAACTCCCATTGCATGGGTAATATAAAATACGAAAATAGATCAAAGCATACCATGTTGACCAATCAATGTTCGTGCCAAGGTGTGGCTCACATTGAAACCATTGCGTGCTCTCTTTGAATAACTCACCATAATTCTCCCAAGTCCACACCAAATCATATGAACATAAACCTCTAAGTAGCCATAAAACAAGTAGAGAAAACATGTAAATCATATCAAATAGCATATCCTTCTACCAACACCTCAAAATGCTAAGATGTGGCAAGCAAGTTCTTCATAATCTCAACGAAAAAAAGCCTCAACAACACTTAACCATTCAATCTCATAGATCAAAGAGAACATATGTATCTCATATAACTAACATGGACCTAAACCTCCCTAAACAAGGAAAATCGAGCTCAAATTCATTCCCTAAACTAATAATTCAGCCCCTAAACTCTTCATAAGCGGCATCATAAATCAAATTCATGTGCACAAGGAGATAAACATGCCAAATACTGTAATGTCCCCACGTACGGTTTCCCTTAATTTAGACCTGTGATGACAATCCCAATTTAAGTTGAGAATTGTAACATATAATTTTATCAAATCTGAAGACATTTCATTACAGTATTCAACTTAAAATTCTAGGAACAAATGGAAAGACAGATCTTATCTTGATTGTTTTGTTTGGTTTGCCAATGAATTTATGCTGATCATAAATCTCCCATAAGACTGCCTACTATCTCTTTGTAATTCTACTATAAAACTCTTCTTTTTTATCTCAACGTCTGACGATGCGCATCATGTCTTTTTTAACAATTCTACATACAAAGCTGTTCTTTTTAAATGATCTTCCTGTAATGCTCTTGACTGGATTGGTACAATCACTTCCATATCCATTTCCCTTTTGATCCCTATATACTTGTTTCAAATTTATGAACTGAAATTTGAGAATATATGCTGTTCCAAATTTCTTCTTTATAATATGCACGAATTATACTGCTTATCGACCCAACTGATTGCTGATCTGTTATATTAACTTTGTAATTGTGATGACCCAATTATAGGTAAGATGCCGCTGTCTTTGATATAAATCCAAGTATTCATGTGATCTAGTTTTCTGATTTCTACTCCTGTAGAATTATCTCCCTTCCCAAACCACCTTTTTATAGCCTCTCAAATGGTGGCACCCTTTATGTATGGACATGTCTTTTGCCAAGATAAGCACCTCTTTGTTATCTCATAATAACTTTTCTTATTCAAACTATGTCTCTTCATATGCTGATCGCACCCTTTCATAACCAAACAAATCACGTTGTGTAATCTCTTAGTCGCTCCATGTTGACATGGAAACTTGTGCCCTCCAATTTTCATACGCATAGACTCCAACTTGCCCCATGAAGACTATACCAATCTCTGATTCAATAATACAAAATTAATTTGTCCAGCCAAAGGTTATCGAATGTCTCCACCCAAGATGGTCATGCCCAGCAATATTAAAACCCACTGTGTTTGAATCGTCTATGCTTATTCATAATAGGTTCAGATGGTCATCATAATGTTTGTTGACCACGATGAGATAGTTCCTTTATGTTAATATTTCCTCATGACTTGTCCATTGTGCATGACAAGCATGAAATGGCAGCCAATCATTTGACCAACAATTATATAGCGCTATCTCCTTATGAGGTTCTCGTTTTATATATTAACCTTCAGAATATTATCTTATTCGCTTCAAGATAGGAGACCAATAATTAATATAATTTTCTCCTTGTATTTAGCTAACCATCTGAATGATCAAAACACCTTTATTAACCGTTTTTAGAACAATATAAAATAATCAACCAGCTTGGAATAGTAGTTTGTTGATTCGTTAAGGGCCCATCTTAATGCCCCTTTAATTCAATAAACTCCAGCTTTGAATATAATTATTTTCCAAACATATTCCTCCATAAGATAACGATTTTATTTTGCATTGTTTATCGCTATATGATGAAGTCATATTAAAGTCGATAGTTGCTTTCTTTGCGTAGATGTAAGAGCTATTTATTATCAACTCTTCTTTATGTAACTTAGTAGATTATATCCTTATATTTTCATTCCTTGATTATGAGAGGGACATATTGAATCTTGTCTTTGTTATATTGGCTGTTAATATCTTATAAAGATAATACAAGGAGCTTTCTCAATATCAACAACATTTGATGAGGTTCAGTTTGGGGACATCACAAATACCCCTCAAATGAACCATCTAGTACCAACAAGCATGGCTCAAGATCCATATCTATGGGAAGACATAGCATAAAACATAATCCATTTGAATGTTAAGATGGGCAAATACCTATCAATGATTAGTCATTGAGTAGATCAAGAGTGGGGAATGAGATCGCTCCTTTAGGATACACCAAGTCATAATATCTTACTCCAAGAACAATCTCCTCTATGGGTCTATCATGAACTCACATTCATATCTAAGTGAAGGTTCTTGATACTTTATTGAAACCTCATCAAAGAGTAACTGTCTGAATAAATGTTTCTAACTTAGAGAACTCTAGCTTCACCCAAGCCTCCAAGTATCAATGCATGCTAAGCTCCAAATGCAACATTGCACTATCATGAATTTCCCAATCACATGATCAATGTGCTCAATACCAAGAGAACAATCTAGACCATTGTCAAAGCTCCATTTGCATGTCGCAAAATCTAGGAACACATTATCACATCATGATCAAACATCTCTTGAAAAGATCATATGCTCTAATGAACAAATTATGCCACCAAGAGTAGTCGTATCATGCCAAAACTATAATGTGCAATCAAGAGTCCACCATGGCACGAAACCAAACCATCCTCTCAACCAAGGGTCACTCATCGAACTTGACAAGTCTTAAACCGACACCTCAGCCAAAGACTCAAGAGTCCTCCATGGCTAATCAAGATGTTAACATTTCCAATCACATGAAGATAACCATCTCCTAAGTGAAGATCACCCGTGGCCTACACACTCAATTGCAATGGCAACAACTTGAGAGAATCAAGTAAAACCATCTCCAATCCAAGAAGATGAACCACCATTAAAACATCACTATCAAAAGCTCCTGCTAAATTTTGTAACCAATCTATCCATGACATTATGACAAACAACATTCTATTAGTCCCAATAATTGACTATCTAGGTACTCTAATCATCCATCCTCTCATCCCAATGCAACTTATCAATTCACAAATAATCATGTATGAAGCCAACTAACTAAATCTGGATCAACACTGAAAATATTTGTGGATATAGATAGTCCACATTTGAGTCATTTTATTGCAACCAATGGGAGGCCAACTCACAAAAGATACATAACTTGTAAATCCTAAACTTAAGCAACATGTAAACTCACCATTACATTAGTAATTTGTAAATTGAGATAACTTGTATATTTCAATGCTTAAATACTAAATCACAAATAGATCCGATTTGCCAAACAAATCCACTATTGAGTAACCTTAGTCAAGGAACCAAACAAGCATCTATGAGATAAGAAAAATCTTCTAACATTGAACCACCACCAGTTGTATTCATGAATAATTTAATACCACAACTGGCCAACGACACACATGATTATCTTGTGCCAATGTTAAAATGTACATGAACATCTATGACACCATAATCATCATCATTGCTATACTTGTACTCAAATCTCATTGAACTAAAGACACCGAGTCTCACAAATGTATCAACTATGTTTTCAAACTAAAAGGTAATCTATGTACTTGTCTCCATTAAAGTCCAAACTCTGAAATTGTCTACAAAACTATATCTGGAAGCACCAAATTTGATAATCAATTATACCATCATATTATTCTCGTAAAAAAAACATGTACTCTCAAAAGCTTTAACATATAATTTATCTCGATCTTGATAGAATCACACCTTGAATCGTGGGGTCTTACAAGCGCCCAAACAAATTAAATCATATCTTTGCTCATTCAAGCGAAAAATTACTTAATTTACTATGCAGGAGGTTGCAAATGCTCTCCATTGTCTACTTGAAATTCATAATCTGATTTTGTATGAAAAATATATGACTTGTTAACCATCATGGAGTAGTATTGGGTTTTGTTGATGTATTTTTTAGGACACCTCGAACATAGAATAAAATACTAAGTATTCTATCCTCTTTTGAACAAAGAAACCTCGTATGCTAAAGAACAAGATCAAATGAGACAACTCCAAGGTTTACAATGCGAACAATCAACTTTAAATTGTGGATAGACTCAGTGTTTGATGTGATCTTGCTGATAATCACAAAGGGACTTATGCTTATGAGCATGACTGGAACGTGGAATCCTACTTAACTTGGAAGAATGAAAGGTGAAAGGGACAAAGGGATAGAAGATCTAATCTAATCCTAAGAACAATGATGATAAAGAAGGATGCTTCGATATACAAATTCCATAATCAAGCCTTGCTTCGCCATGCAAAATCAGGCACACAAAACTGATGCAATCTCCTGAAATATCCCCCTTGATTTTTTTCAAATTTTTCCAGTTACAAACATCACAAGCACCCGTTAGGGTTAGAAAAATGATAATTAAAATGCTTCTGAAAGATAACCCTTCCACTTTTTGATCACCAAGAGCCCAGTGTGGGAAGGTGAGAGCATACTGTGTTAAGGGGATCATTAGCTTCCAAAATCAACTAGAAAATACAATACTGGGCGGCAAGCCAGCCCCTTCTGCTTGTCCAACGGGTAGTAGAAACTGTTGATTTTAGTGCTTAGATTAGCAGTATAGGACAAAAAACATAAATTGAATGCTTAACAATTATATTGACTTAGTTCAGTGGTCAGATTTGATATAATTGAACAAAATTAGCAGGCACAATAGAAAGGAAATTAAATGCACAAAACGAGAAGCACACAACACTATTTACCCTGGGAAAACCTCCCTCTTGGAGAAAAAACCCAGCAACAAAGGAACTCAAGTTCTAATTATATTAGGGCAGTTTTGCAGTTACAAAGTTAGCCAGCTAGGGCATAAATCATCATAGTGAATGTCATACTTATCTCAGAACTTTGTGAGCAAGAGGACCTCAATGGATTCCCAGTACAATCAACATGATTCACTGACCCAACAATGGATGTTTGCTGTCCACAACAGTGATTTCACACATCAATGAGAACTTGAACACTTTAGAATGAATTCGCACACCTTCCTTGCAATTCAACAATCAGAATTGCACTTTGCAGAGTAGAGGTATTCGCTGATCATCATTATTTGTCTTCGCTGATATGAAGGAGACCTTGCTGACCTTTGGAGGAAGAATTCACACTATAAGGAGCAGAGATATTTCACACTTCTCAAATTAGACTAATTCGCATGATATAATTGTGTGTTTAAGTCTTGCAAGTGGCTTGTATATATATGGGGTTCATCTTTTGGACTTATCTCTAAGTCGACCCATTTAACCTTGGACGCCAAAACCATTTTGCACGCTACTTATTGATTTTTGCATATTACAATGTTGTGGATAGGTCCACACGTTTGGAGTGTACAATGCCGCCCACTTCGGGCTTAACTTCACACATTACAATATAGAGTCGGCCCTATAATGGAAGCATACGTTTCTTTTGTGCTTGGCGTGTAAGGGGAGAGAAGGGCGCAGCCTTGTTATCGGATTCCAATGTTGCCTTTAAGGCAATTGGTATTCGATTAACTTATTATTTTTTTACCGAAGTTAAAATAAACAACAGAAACTTTAACAACAATTTGGCAGTATTGGTACATAAAGATTGACAGGTATTTGGATGCACATGACTTTTAGAGGAGTCCCTTAGATCCCAATTTATATGTCAAGAGCACTGGTAGTGACATCATTCTTGTCATCTCTGTGGATGATATCATCATTATTGGTAGTGGGGCACATTTGATTGAGCAGATCAAACTTAATTTGTTTTAGGCTTTTGAGATGATTGTTTTGGGTCTTCTACATTATTGTCTTAGTGTAGAGGTTTGGCAGACAAGTGGCAGTATTTTCATTTTTCAGCCGAAGTATGCTAGGAGTTTGTTGGACAAGTTCAGGATGACAAATTGTAAAGTGTCATCTACACCTATGGAGAAAGGGCTGAAAATTTCAGCCAAATCAGACTCACCAGTGGTTGATGAGTCAACATTTAGGCAACTAGTTGGCAACCTCATCTATCTTACAACCACTAGATCTATTCTAAGTTATGCTTTGAGTTACATCTCTCGCTTCATGACAACCCCTAAGGTAGAACATGGGGTTGCAGTGAAGCATGTATCGAGATATGTGAAAGGGACATTGGACTTTGGCATTTTGTATAGCAAAAGAAAAGATCTTTGGCTGGATGGATTTGCAAACTCAGATTGGATAGGTTTTGTTGATGACAAGAAGTCTACTTCTTGGTACGTCTTCAGTCTTGATACAAGTACAGTCACATGGTGTAATGTCCCCACTAATGATAAATGATAATAATAAAATTAAAATTAAAATATAAAAGAATACAATTAAATATAATTAAATTTTTAATTAAGTTAATGAATGGTCAAAGACATGAAATGAAAATTTGTGACTCCCTCAAACACGAGAGATAAAAGGGAGAAGAGAACCTCATTTGAGGGGATAATTTGGGGAATCAGAAGTGCAGATCTGATATAACTAAGAAGTCAGATGTGAATGTGAAAGGTTGTGTTCCTTTCAAAAGGCAAAAATAATAAAGAGTTGCACTATTTCAAAGGGTGCTAATGGTGGAAAGGTTGTGTCTCTTGCCAAAGGGGTATACATGATGAAGAGGTGTGACCTCTCCCTCACATTGGAGGGTAGAAAGAGGAGAAAGTCTCATTTGAGGAGGACATCCAAGGGAGATCAATTTGAAGAATAATTTATTATTCTCAAAGGGAAGCAATGAAGAGTGATGACTCATTTCTTATGAAGAGGTGCGACATCCCACAAATGAAGATATAAACAAGAGATTAATTCAATTGAGAAGGGGGAATTGTTGGAACCATCCATAAGATCAAAGAATACAAGAAGTCAATGGATCAATAACTAATATCAGAATTAATAAGGGTGAAAATTAGCTGACTTTGATATTTACAAGAGCAAGATTTAGGGCAATCCCAAAAGGGGACATTACACATGGACTAGTAAAACGCAACAAGTAGTAGCTCTTTCCTTGATCGAAGTAGAGTATCAAGGAACTATTAAAGAAGCATGTGAGGAAGTATGAATTCAAAGGATGCCTTTTGGCATGAAAATGTCTCAAGCAAGGCTTTCACCCTTGTTTTGTGACAATCAAGGGTTGCTAAAGCTTTGCAAGAATCCAATCTTTCATGAGCGAACAAAGCATGTGGAGATCCATTGTCACTTCATACGATAGCTTGTTGAAGATGGATCGGTAATGTTGTAGTATGTTCCAATTGAGGATCAAATTGCAGACATTTTTACAAAGTCCCTGCATCCAGACAAATTTGTAAAATTTTGGGACAAACTTGGTGTAGTTAGTAGAATGACCATTAAGGGAGGGTATTTAAGTATTATTGTTATATTTAACATTTAAGTCGTTTAGTTTCTTTTTAGTAAGTTTCCTTTCGTTGTTTCAGTTCTCAATTTTCTCTGTTATGGAAAGATCTCCTTGTAATAATCTATAAAAGGAGTATTCCTTTCCTTATTCTAATATCGATTATCTACATCATTTCTTGGCTTATCATTTCAATAAATCCTTGTAGAGAAAAAAATCTGTAATGCACAATTTCCACCATGATTTGGCTACTCAACAAGGGTAAGGATCAACACCAACATGAAGCAGATCCATTCTAGTTGGAACAAGATTGTGGGGAATGAGGTGCTACCATAGCAATTTACAAAGAGGAATGATATCTCACCATTTGATTGTGAACTTAATGAACCCAATAGTTTCTTATTATCTCCAATGCCTATCATGAGGTGAAAGAAGTAATTAGTGTGATGACCTTAGGGGTTCCATGTAAAGGATCTACTTTGAGAATGATAACCCTAAAAATGTAAAAGGCCAAGCTCCTTTGAAAGGATCTAGTTTGAGAATGACAGAACTACAAAGATAAAGGGTCAAGCTCCTTTGATCGCTATTACAAAATATATAGGATAGAAAATTGCCTAAATCTTTGTATAGATAGTATTATAACCATATCCCTTGGATCTCATAGTAGACAAGAAGCTTAAAATAAAATGCTCCTTCCCTCTACCTCTTGGAGGGTATAAAGATGGCATACCCTATCACGTCATGGAATACGGTGGTCAGTCTCAACTTTTAATCGGTTACAAAACACCTCTAGCTGGTCAAAAGGAATCATAAAGCTACATGATTGAGGATCTTGCAAATAATCAAGTTGAATGATGATCCCATCTACGATCCTTAAGAAATGCGTAACATAGAAAGCTGAAAATATGGTTCTAAGCTGGTTATGGAGAAGCCTTGCAAGTGACTTGAATGCACTTTTGGTATCCATCATATCTACTAGCCCTATTGATGATATGAAATATCCCTAGCCAATTTTTTTTTTTGAAACACTTTAAAACAAGATGGTTTGCAATAACTTAGATGATTGTACGTTTAAGTTAGAATATAATTCCATGTGCTGAAACAACTCTACCCAGAATGCGCCGTGGATGGCGAGCATTGGTCAGAGGATCTTTTAAACAGTTGCTTATGCAAATAACTCTAACCAGCATGGCGCCGAGATGGCGAGCATTGGTCAGAGGATCTTAAAACAGATGCTTATGCAGAGAACTCTAACCAGCATGGCGCCGAGATGGCGAGCATTGGTCAGAGGATCCCCTATTCTAAAACTGGAATGGGAACTCTACGCCAAGTATGTGCTACCCACTCCAAACGGACAGGGGCGACCATATGACGGAGTGAAAACTAAAATGCTTGATTGATTAGTAATGCAGAAACTGAAAACACTCAACACCCGGAATGTGCTTTCCGACCCAAGAAGGGAGAGTAGCTACCATAGGGTGGAGGATTAACTTATTACAACAACTTAAAGGAGTTTGAGAAATACAACTAGAAATGAAGCATGATACCAAGACTGCCAGTACTACTGTCAGCCTTTACAAAGAGTGGATTCTTCTTGTTCAAATCTTGTAGAATTTATAAGGGATCACATTATATTATGGATAGCCATTATGAACTTAAGTGGCAATACAAAATCCAATAGCTTCAAAGATCAATATACTGGATCTTCCGATTCCTGTTACAAATCTGCACATTAAATTCATAAACAGCAGTCTATAGGACTACTTCACAGGCTCATATTCTTCTCATATAACCTCCAAATGACCAGCAATCAGATGCAATAACCCTTATTAATGGAGACACTTAAGACAAGACAAAGAAACCAACCCAAAAACCATGCTTACAACCTGCACTAATTCCAATGCACTCCCAAATGGTACGGTATAGCAGAAAGGTACGATTTGCTCTCAAAAATTAATGCAAGCTTCTAAAATGCTACGAACTTAGGAAATGCAACGCCTAGGACAAACAAATGCAATGGGCTGATACCCAGGATGATATTTTTGGTGTTTTCTGTTTTATGAATGAAAAACATGCAGTCGCGGATTCCTGGATGCAGAAAACTGAATACACTACAATGCTTAAATGATTAATAATGCAATACTCTGAAGATAAACTACTATCAAATGCAATACATAGAGATTAAATCACCACTAGTTGTTGTCTTTCAAACAAGAAGCGATGCCTGTGCTAGAAGGCCTTCATTCCTTGAAGCAAATCCCAGAGCCAGACGGCAGCCAGACAAAATTCTGCAAAAAGATCCCTCCATGATGCACAAGACTCCAATATATAGATTCCTTGAACTCCACGAAACCCTAAATGCAACTTCACCTCAAACCCTAATCTCACCTTCAACATGGCGTCCCATCTTTCCTAGCGCAAAAGTCAAGGTATTTAATAAAGTCTTCACCTTGGTAAGTCACGCCTTGGTTTTGACTTTGGCTTAAGACAAAAAAGTATTAAATCTACTCCATGAAAGCGCCACCCTTAGAAACCCCCTTTTAAGTTGTCATTAAGTCATTTGACTAGGCCAAGGGGTAAAATAACATTATAATTATAATGTTATTTAAAATTGCAATTACTTGACTTCTCAACCTTGCATTCTGGAGCTCGAATCTGTCTACGCCCTTTTGAGTCGACTAAACAAGAAAAGGAGATTGCCTGATGTCACCTGGATACTGCCAAAAATAGAACTTACTAAAAATAGTAAATTCTAAGAATTGCCTCGAAAGCAGAGATGAATATATCGTTGCGAAGCTCTCTGAGCAACCAGAAAGAAGCCGCCAAGGAAAACACCCAACATGAACAAAGTCCTCCTCAAAAATAGGAAACCCTAATTATACCTTCCGACTGGCCTCCGAGTTTCCAAACAAAAGACCAACGGTCGCAGAGAAAATCAGGTCCAAGAAGGGGACATTACAGTCCGCCCTCCCCAAGATTGCTTGTCCCCAAGCAATCGCAAACCAGGATGCTGCAATATCTCATCACTTTCCCAAGTTGCATCCTCCAAAGGCAGGTTCTTCCACTTCACTAAATATTCTCTGATGGTTCTTTTCCTCAAAGACCGTTCTCTGACATCAAGTATTTCTTCGGGAATTAGAACCAATTGTCCCTCTTCATCCAGGGGGGGTAATTGTGACGAAGGTACCACATTATGTCCAAGAGCCTTCTTGAGACGAGATACATGGAAGACATTATGGACTCTACTATTAGAAGGTAGCTCCAATTCATAAGCTACTGCCCCAATCTTTCTGATGACCTTGAATGGCCCATAGAAGCGGGGTTTGAGCTTCTCAGCTCCATTTTTTTTGAGAGTAGACTGTCTATAAGGCTGCAATCGCAGATAGACCATATCCCCAACTTCGAATGAGCGCTCACTACGCCTCTGATCAGCATACAACTTCTGCTGATTTTGGGCAATCTGCAAATTTTCTTTCAAAGATTTCATTATGTCTTGATTTTTCTGCAACATATCCTTGGCTAAGGGTGCTTTGCTATCACCAAAAACCAAATCTGCAAAACTAGGAGCTTCATACCCATAAAGTGCCAAGAAAGGAGACATCTTTATCGACATATGGAACGAGGAATTGTAGCAGTACTCCCCTAGGTGCAGCCACTTGACCCATGCTCTTTGCTGTTCTGACACATAATTTCTTAAGTAGCCTTCCAACCACTTGTTCACTACTTCAGTCTGACCATCTGTTTGGGGGTGATAACTAGTGCTTGGAGTGAGCACAGTACCACTCATTCTGAAAACTTCTTGCCAAAAAGTACTTAAGAACTTGCTGTCCCTATCACTTACAATGTTTTTGGGTACCCCATGCAGCCTAAACACCTCCCAAAAGAACAGGTCTGCAACTTGTGCTGCAGAAAAAGTACTGGTAATGGCGAAGAAATGAGCAAATTTGGTAAGCCTATCCACCACTACATAAATACAGTCCTTCCCTTGAGATTTGGGCAACCCGGTGATGAAATCCATCGAGATACTTTCCCATTTTTGATTAGGAATGGGGAGGGGTTGCAGCAAACCGGCAGGTAAAGTATTCTCATTCTTATTTACTTGACAAACAGGACATTCCTGAATGTAGCGTTGTACTTCGCCCTTCAACCCTTTCCAAGAAAACCTTTCTCGGATCTGCCTATATGTCTTGAAAAACCCTTGGTGACCAGCAACTGGAATATCATGAAAAGTCAGAAGAATCTTCTTCTTCAATTTAGAATCAGACACCAAAAAGATCCTTCCCTTGTAATGGATCAATCCCTCAACCACCTTGTACCTTTCATCATAAAAAGTACCTTCAAGAATGCTAGTTGCAAACTGATTTTTGGCATAATCAGCAAGCAACAAATCTCTCCAATCTGCAGTAAGCTCACACAATGAGCTAAGATGAGGTCTTCTAGACAGAGCATCAGCCACTATATTATTTTTCCCTTTGACATATTCAATGTCAAAATCATAAGCTTGAAGCTTACTTACCCATTTCTGTTGCCTCTCATTTAGATCCTTCTGATGCATGAAATGCTTGAGGCTATTGTGGTCAGTTTTCACCACGAATTTGTTTCCCACCAAGTACTGCCTGAACTTGGCTAATGCATGCATAATGGCAAGCATTTCTTTATCATAAATTGAGTATGTCCTTTCGACACCCCGTAATTTCCTACTCTCAAACACGATAGGGTGTTTGTCTTGCATCAGGACAGCCCCCACTCCTTCACCTGATGCATCACACTGCAGCTCAAATGGTTTGGAGAAATCAGGAATTGCTAAAACTGGACACGAGCTCATTATATTCTTAAATTTGTCAAACACAACTTGAGCCCTTTCGGACCAAACAAAGGCCCCCTTTTTGGTGAGATCAGTAAGGGGAGCTGCATTTTGTGAATACCCCTTAACAAATCTCCGGTAAAACCCACACAGACCTAAAAACCCTTTCAATTGAGTTAAATTCTCAGGGGGTGGCCAATCCATGACTGCTTTTATCTTTTCCGGGTCCACCTTCACTCCTCCAGCACTGATTATGTGACCCAGGTACAATAACTCCTCCATTCCAAATTCACATTTGGAAGCTTTAGCGAACAAACTCTCAGACTCCAAGATATTAAGCACTCCTTCCAAGTGCTTGAGATGATCATTCCAAGTCTTGCTGTAAATCAGAATATCATCAAAGAATATCAATACAAATTTCCTTAGCTGATTCTGAAAAACACGGTTCATGCAAGACTGAAAGGTGGCCGGAGCATTAGTCAACCCAAAGGGCATGACTAGGAATTCAAAATGACCATAGTGGCATCTGAAAGCTGTCTTTTCAACGTCAGACCCCCTCATCCGAATCTGATGGTAGCCCGACCTCAGATCGATCTTCGAGAAGAACTTGGCCCCATGTAACTCATCAATAAGTTCATCAATTCTGGGAATGGGGTATCTATTTTTGATGGTGCTTTGATTCAAAGCACGATAGTCCACGCACATGCGCATGGTCCCATCCTTCTTCTTCACCAAAACCACTGCAGAAGCGAAGGGGCTCTTGCTTGGGCGAATGAAACCCATCTCCAAGAGTTCTTGAATATTCCTCTCTATTTCATCTTTCTGCCTCTTCGGATACCGATATGGAGTTGTGATCACCGGTTTAGCTCCTTCCTTAAGCTCTATAATGTGTTCTGAACCCCGTTCAGGTGGAGGTCCAGGAGGCAAGTCGGCAAAAACCGCACTTTTCTTTGTGAGAAGAGACTGGATGTCAGGAGGTTGGTCACGTTTAGTCTCAACCGGACTAGCAGGGAGGATTATACATTCAGCAATCCACTCAGCTTGATCATGACGGATCAGTCTTGCCATTCTCTTGAATGACACAACTCGCGGACCTCCATTAGACATTCCTCTTAGAACTATCTTCTTCCCATCTGATTGAAACTTCAGCTCCATAGTCTGCAGATTCAAGGCAATCTCCCCAAGAGAACGCAGCCATTGAATACCAAGGACAGCATCAGTATCCCCAATGTGTACTACGTAGAAGTCATCCTTAACTTCGTAGTTTCCCAACTGCATGGTCATGTTTGAAATCTTCTTGGTGCAAGAGATATGGAATCCATCGGCAACCATGACCTTAAACCCTTCAAACTCTTCAGTTTGCAGCCCCTTCTTGGCTACCACAACTTCATCAATGAAGTTATGTGTTGCTCCAGTGTCGATCAAGGCTACAATTCGCTGCCCTTTGATCATCCCACGAACCTTGAATGATTCGTTTCTTTGAAAACTAGAGAGTTGGGCCAAGACTCCCCCACACTCCTTTTCATCTCCAGATTCTTCTGGGGCTCTATCTCCTTCACTTTCTTCAAAATCAGATTGCTGATCGGACAATTCAGAATCACTCTCACCAGCAGAATAATATTCAATCTGATTGAACTTAACCCCCTTTTGGCAAACATGATCTTGTGACCATTTTTCCCTACACCGGAAACATAACCCCTTTCTTCTGAGTTCATTCAGGGTTTCTGGATCCAACCGGGTGACATTGGGGTTGCGGTTCTTGAACTCTTGGTGTTGAGGTCTCAAGGGCGGTCTATGCTGAGGCCTTTTTCCCTTATCCCTTTTCTGAAAGGGGGAATTTGACTGAAATTTGGCCTTAGGAGTGGCCCACTCCATATTTCTTGCTTTTTTCATGGCCTCTTGCAATGATGGGGGATCGAAGGCTTTAATCCACCCCTTGAGAGGTTCTGTCAACCCTTCACTGAAAAGAATCACCAATCTCCTTTCCGTGATTCCCGTCACCATGACTGAGAGCCGTTGAAATTCTGCAATGTAGGCATCGACTGTGCTATACTGTCTTAGTTGTGCAAGTTCTCTAAAGTGGATTTCAGGATCCTTCTTCTCAAATCTCTCAATGAGCCTAGTGGTGAACTCATCATATGCTGTGATAGACCTATGACCCAAGGTGATGAGGCCATGGTACCACCACTCGTGCGCCACCCCATCAAGGTGTAGCGTAGCGAACTTGATCGCTTCTTCTTCTGCCATTGGTCGGAGAGCTAGATAGTTATCCAGCTTTTGAATCCAAGCTCGGGCTGAATTGGAATCACTCCCGTCAAAGTGGGGAAGTGTAACTTTGTTGACAGCTTGGTACAAGTCTCCTTGATTTAATGGTCTCCTCTGATCATAATATCTCCCTTGTCCTTTGTTTTTCCTTTTATGATCCATGAAATCATTATAGGACATATCCATTTTGATGTCGTCAGGTAGAGAATCATACTCTGCTCGACCGAGTCTCAACTGCTCCACAAATGAAGCATTCTCCTCGGGATCAGGCTGATTAACTACGGGTGCCAGAAAGGTGGGTTTAAAGGGTCTGGAAGAAATGTTGGTATTATTAGGCACCATCCGGCCTGCATGCTCATCATGCGGTTTGGACGCACTATACTCTCCTCTATGGCCTGAGTTATTCTGAGGAGTGGTGTTCTGACCCATTTTTCCCATCATGAGGGAGACCATGTCCATCAAAGCATCCATCTTTCTTTCAAACCTCTTCCCGGGACTCAGAGATCTTTCCCTTTCCTTTCCGCTATCTTCTCTGTTGTGGGTGTGCCTCTCATTACCCCCAACTGATCTTTCACCTTCTGCCATATCGGATTCCTGAGAAGACTCCCAGTGAGCCCACAAGACTTCTGAGGCTGTTTGACCCTCAGGAGGCTGATGAAACTGGAATTGTTTCCCAACCTTCTTATCTTCTCTTGCCCAATATCGTTTTTCTCTGTCACTCATAGACAAGTTGCTCACAGGATGGCAGGATCTTGGCTCTGATACCACTGAAATATCCCTAGCCAATTTTTTTTTTTGAAACACTTTAAAACAAGATGGTTTGCAATAACTTAGATGATTGTACGTTTAAGTTAGAATATAATTCCATGTGCTGAAACAACTCTACCCAGAATGCGCCGTGGATGGCGAGCATTGGTCAGAGGATCTTTTAAACAGTTGCTTATGCAAATAACTCTAACCAGCATGGCGCCGAGATGGCGAGCATTGGTCAGAGGATCTTAAAACAGATGCTTATGCAGAGAACTCTAACCAGCATGGCGCCGAGATGGCGAGCATTGGTCAGAGGATCCCCTATTCTAAAACTGGAATGGGAACTCTACGCCAAGTATGTGCTACCCACTCCAAACGGACAGGGGCGACCATATGACGGAGTGAAAACTAAAATGCTTGATTGATTAGTAATGCAGAAACTGAAAACACTCAACACCCGGAATGTGCTTTCCGACCCAAGAAGGGAGAGTAGCTACCATAGGGTGGAGGATTAACTTATTACAACAACTTAAAGGAGTTTGAGAAATACAACTAGAAATGAAGCATGATACCAAGACTGCCAGTACTACTGTCAGCCTTTACAAAGAGTGGATTCTTCTTGTTCAAATCTTGTAGAATTTATAAGGGATCACATTATATTATGGATAGCCATTATGAACTTAAGTGGCAATACAAAATCCAATAGCTTCAAAGATCAATATACTGGATCTTCCGATTCCTGTTACAAATCTGCACATTAAATTCATAAACAGCAGTCTATAGGACTACTTCACATGCTCATATTCTTCTCATATAACCTCCAAATGACCAGCAATCAGATGCAATAACCCTTATTAATGGAGACACTTAAGACAAGACAAAGAAACCAACCCAAAAACCATGCTTACAACCTGCACTAATTCCAATGCACTCCCAAATGGTACGGTATAGCAGAAAGGTACGATTTGCTCTCAAAAATTAATGCAAGCTTCTAAAATGCTACGAACTTAGGAAATGCAACGCCTAGGACAAACAAATGCAATGGGCTGATACCCAGGATGATATTTTTGGTGTTTTCTGTTTTATGAATGAAAAACATGCAGTCGCGGATTCCTGGATGCAGAAAACTGAATACACTACAATGCTTAAATGATTAATAATGCAATACTCTGAAGATAAACTACTATCAAATGCAATACATAGAGATTAAATCACCACTAGTTGTTGTCTTTCAAACAAGAAGCGATGCCTGTGCTAGAAGGCCTTCATTCCTTGAAGCAAATCCCAGAGCCAGACGGCAGCCAGACAAAATTCTGCAAAAAGATCCCTCCATGATGCACAAGACTCCAATATATAGATTCCTTGAACTCCACGAAACCCTAAATGCAACTTCACCTCAAACCCTAATCTCACCTTCAACATGGCGTCCCATCTTTCCTAGCGCAAAAGTCAAGGTATTTAATAAAGTCTTCACCTTGGTAAGTCACGCCTTGGTTTTGACTTTGGCTTAAGACAAAAAAGTATTAAATCTACTCCATGAAAGCGCCACCCTTAGAAACCCCCTTTTAAGTTGTCATTAAGTCATTTGACTAGGCCAAGGGGTAAAATAACATTATAATTATAATGTTATTTAAAATTGCAATTACTTGACTTCTCAACCTTGCATTCTGGAGCTCGAATCTGTCTACGCCCTTTTGAGTCGACTAAACAAGAAAAGGAGATTGCCTGATGTCACCTGGATACTGCCAAAAATAGAACTTACTAAAAATAGTAAATTCTAAGAATTGCCTCGAAAGCAGAGATGAATATATCGTTGCGAAGCTCTCTGAGCAACCAGAAAGAAGCCGCCAAGGAAAACACCCAACATGAACAAAGTCCTCCTCAAAAATAGGAAACCCTAATTATACCTTCCGACTGGCCTCCGAGTTTCCAAACAAAAGACCAACGGTCGCAGAGAAAATCAGGTCCAAGAAGGGGACATTACATGATATCTCCCAAGGGAAGAAGCTAAGGAGGGGCCGGAGTACTTCAATAAAGTAGGATGATCAATAGAGATGACAACAGATTGCAGGACTTGATTAGTTTGAAGAAATCCCTTCCCTTGATGTTCCTTATTGTTTCTAAAACTTAGGAGTGCTTTGAAATGAGTCTTAGCAATTAGATGCCTATTTTAAAGTTTTTTGTGAGTGCTTAGGGTTTGGATTAGGGCCATAGACCATTAGGGTTAGGGTTTGTGCACACAGATCAAAAACACTTTGATTTTTTAAGAAATATTGACTTTTCAATTTCTTACCAAGGGGATGCTTGGAAGTCTTGGGAATAATTGGGAGACTCTTGGGATTCTCTTGGAGTCCCCAAGATGTCCTCAAGCCAAGGAGAGGTCCTAGAAATGTCCCCGAGTCTTAAGTGTTAGTGGTGGGATAGTGGGGGGATGTTCCCTCCACATCTTGATATCTTGGTGATGTCCCTATCTTGGAAATGTGGGGATTTTGGGGTGAATTGTCTTTGTGAAACATTCAGAATAATGCAGATTTATTAAATATTGGAGTTAAAAAATAATGAATATTAGCATTATTGTATTAGATGCATTTTTAAGTGCAAGATTAATTTGCAAACTAGTAGCTGACATAACCAAGTTTAGAGAAACATGAAATTGAGATCCATACTGGAATGGTATTCTAATAGTTTACTTTTTTAATCTCCCCTTCCCAAGAGTAGTTGGAGGTGACCATTTAGCCTATTTTATTCCCGTAGGCTAAAGTAAGGATATAAAGGAATAAATATATTTAATTATCTAATGTTATCCAATAAAGTAAATTTTACAGGTAACTTTATTTAATTGATTCAATAAAGTGACTTAAGTGAAAAATTAAAATGAGATATTAAAGTTACTTTATGAAATGGATTTTAATGAATAATTTTAGAAGTGGGAATTTGAAAAGGCTTTGGGAGAGTTCTACGGGGTTTAATAAAAGGAGATTTTAGGGCTCATTTCATCAATCTTGGTTATTTTCTTTCTATTGTGATTTAGAGAGCCTCTTGAGCAGTAAACCCTAGAGCAAAAACCCTAAGAAAAATTGGTTTCACTACCCTAGTTGGTTACAGGCAGAGTCATACAGATTTCACTCTTGGATTCTTGTTGGAGTTTAAATAAATTTGTGAAGTTTTGTAAGCGAGACAAATTTCAGAGTTTTGGAGGTTAAAAGTTGTCACAAAAAATGGACACTAGGATAAAATGAATATTAGAATGTGGACGATTTGATCCTTGGAGCTGGCAATTGATTTGTTGATGCTGAGGCACGAGTTTATGACTTTTGTGATGAATGTTTGATCGACTTCCTTGTTCGACTTTCATTCTTGTGTTGGCGTCGAGTTTAAGGAGCAAAATCGTGGGACCTTGATTGGGCATTTGGAGGTGTTTGAACTCTTGTTGCTTGTCGATAACTTCATTCTTGGGGTGGGTTTGAATTCATTGTGGCATGAGATTCTATATAGCTGGGTGAATGATGTATGGCAAGTTGATTTCACTCTAAGGTTGGCATGTGGAAAGAAAAGGCAGGTCATGGGGTTTGAGTGTCAATAGTTCAGTCTAGAGGAGGCGTTTAACCTGTCTCTGCATGCTGGTTTCCTATATTAATTGCAGCACCTAGCATAGGAGCAGTTTTCAAGGTGTTTAAAGCATTGTATACAGTCGGACCTAAGTCAGGCAAGAGGCATATTAATCCAGCAAGCCATAAACCTATTTTATCTTTTGCTGGAGTCAGAAATATTTCTGTATAAATGTATTTATTCTGCTCAAAACAGCAAAAAAACTATTTCTGTTATTGTTCATTTGAAAAAATATGCAATGTTGGTTTAAATGCAATAAAATCTGATTTCCATTTTAAAAGAAATATTCAAAGACTCATTACAAGCAGAAACATATTAAACATGCAAACTATTTGACTAAATGTTATTTGGGTAAAAGAGCAAAAAATTGGGTGAAATCTAGTAGGCGTCTTTACAACTCAAGTTTCAGTCAAGATATACAATTTTTGAACTTAACGTGTCATACATTTATAGGGTTCTGAAAAGGTTTTGCTATAGAGATTAGATTAGTTCAATGAATAACTGTTAACCCATGCATGAAATGAGACATATCTGATTTTTAAGAAAATTTCCAAATCATTGCTGTTTTAAGGAACACCAATAGGTACCTTATTCTATTTTCCTTTCATGTCACTGGTTGTTGCAGAGAGGAAATGATGTGGCACATTCTCCTGTTGCATATGCATATTTAATTGTGGAACTTGATTCAACAACACTATTCATTGATCCATCAAAGATCACTCCTGAAGTAATGGTTCATCTCAAAAACTCCAAGGTGACAGTAAAGCCTTATGGAAGTCTTCTTTTAGAAGTAGAAAGGTACTGTTTCTAGATTTGTTGATTTTTTTCTTTTATGCAATTGTAAATAAGTTTACATCTAGATTGAAATAAATTGAGCAGTTATTGCTGTTAAGAGTTCAATCTTTTGCAATATCTCAACAAATCACTTCTCTGGTCGTGGTTCCATTAGAGTATTATTTTCTAGGAAAGCTTTTAGAGTTTTGGCAAAGTCTGATTTCAGAATTCTCTGCACCATTACAGATTTAATAAAGATAAGATTGGGTACAGGTACCCATCCAATTTTTTTTTGGAATAATCAGAAATATATATGAAAAAGTGAAAAGAGTAAATAACATCAGACTTCATAACCTGGCAAGCCAGGTTCTTAGTCTGTGTCAAAGCTGCTTAATTTAGGTGATCACCAAGGTTGCCAGTCATTCACATTCCAATCTTCGAGAGTTGAGTACCTTTATAGCTAGACAAGAAGTAAATATATGTAACAAGCCATGGGTGATAGATTTTTAGTCATGCCTGGTACAAAGTAAAAGCCTTTCTGTTTTCAGGAAGCATTTCTGTATAATGGTTGCTTGGCTCTCTTGCTTGGTACAGGACTATAATTTTCATCCATAGTGGTCTTGCAGCCTTCTTTCAACTGATTAGTTGAGGTGAAGGATGTTATGGAAGGTCAGTTTGATCTCTTGCTGCTTGATGGTGGCAGTGGACCTTTTGAAATGATCACAGTACTTAGTGGTGGTGCTTGCAGCATTGGAGCAGTGAAAGTACACACAATGAGGCAGGAAAGAAATTTCTAATCATGTGCTTAAATGAAGAAAGCACCTTTCTTTGAATGTGAGCACTGTTGGTGGCCACTTGAGTCTTCAGGCAGTCTAAGACTCCAAATTGCCATTGATCTTAAGCAGCAAGTCCTCTTTGAGTAATCTCTCAGTTGAGCACTTCGTAGATTGGTATAGGGACTATGTAAAGGTTCCACTTATAGTAGATGACTAGAAAACACACAAATCCTCCACAGGTGTTGTGGCCCCTCTATTTAGTTCTTGGTCTTACCTTCTGTAAGAACCCTGTTGGTTCAAACTCTCCTGAAATACTATTGCGGGTTTGTTTCTGGATTTTTCAAGGGTTTTGAACAATTTTAAATAAATAATAACAAGTGTACTAGGCAAGAATTGCTCATAAAACTGAATAGATACCAAATATAGGGCAATTGAATCTATATTATGAATTAGATAACTGCTGCAAATGAAACTAATACATAAAACATACCCATAGGTCCAACTTATTTTAAATAAAGAATTCTGGAGTTTGCCAGCTAGAATTGAGAAACTGACCAAAATAGGTGTACTAGTCCAGGAAATTATTTCTTCAAGCTAGAAAAGTGATGGAATACCTTGTATGTTTGGGTTCCAGATGCCAAGCACACCAAACTGGATCCAAAGAGTCAAAAATTGATGTTCACCGGCTATAGTGACAACCACAAGGCATATCGGTTGATTGATATAGACACTAATCACCTCATATTCAGTCGAGATGTATTTGATGAAGAAAGAGGGCCTTTTCAGCCTTCCTCTCTTGATTTGAGCACTGAGGATCACCCTCCAAAGGCTGCAAGTATGGGTGTTCGTCTTCCCTTAGCTCTACCTGATTGGACTGATTCAGTTGACTCTAAAGTTGTGGGGTCTCCCAGGCATGACATTGCACCCCCTAACTTTCCTCAGGATCTTCTAGATCCACATCCAGAGGAGCTTGCTCCAGATATTCCAGGTAATCTTCATCCTACAAAAGATGTTGGTACTTCTACTCTCCGGCCTAAGTGGTGGGCCAAGACCATTGGTGATCTTCATGATGATGAGTTCATTGAGGGTAGATCAGTTAGAGGTAAGATCAAGCAACACAGTTAATTTTGCTCTTATGGCCAACATTCACAATATTTATGAGCCTCAAACATATACAGAGGCTAAAGGTGTACTTGAATGGGAAAAGGCTATGGCAGCTGAGCAACATAGTCTTCTAAAAAGCAACACTTGGGTATTGTCCGATCTTCCTCTAGGGAAGAAGCCCATTGGCTGCAAATGAGTGTTTAAAGTCAAGTATAAAGTCTTGATAAGTACAAGGCTCGGTTGGTGGCAAAAGGGTTTTCACAGAAGGAGGGCATCAACTATGAGGAGACATTTTCTCCCACAACCAAGATGAGTACCATTAGGCTTGTCCTCACTCTCTCAGCTCAATTTGGATGGAAAGTCCATCAAATGGACGTCAAGAGTGCCTTTCTCAATGGTGATTTGCAGGAATAAGTCTACATGACGCAGCCTCTAGGTTTCAAGGTTGCTTGTAAGGAACACCAGGTATGTAGACTAGTCAAACTGTCAAAGCACTCTATGGCCTCAAACAGGCTCCTCGTACGTGGTACATCAAAATTGATAAGTACTTGATTGATCAAGGCTTTCAGAGGAGTCCTTCAGATCCCAATTTGTATGTCAAACATACTAGTGACGATATTCTATTTCTAGTAGTCTATGTTGATGATCTCATCATTACTGGCAATGCGGCACATCTGATCATGCAGGTCAAACAGAATTTGTGTCAGCATTTTGATATGACAGATTTGGGACTTCTCCATTATTGTCTCGGTGTACAGGTTTGGTAGACTGATAGCCATATATTCATTTCTTGTTGACATGTAGCTAGGTCGGATCCCTAGCGAGGGCAGACCTAGTCTTGGAATTGCTAATTGGCCTTAGCAATTCTCCGTAAAATGTGCAACTTATATGTTTAATATAAAGGTATTGGTTTGGCCCTAAATAAGTAACTTGTAATTAAATAGGACTGACCCTATTCTTGGCGTCAAATCAGTAAGGCCGACTTGAGGTCTTTTAGGTAGCCTTACCTTATATATATTCAATTGTCTTGTAGTCTTTCAAAAACAATGAATACATGCAATTCGTAATAAGAGAACTTGTGCTTGGGGGTGATGATAAGACCTTATCGTTTATGGTTGGGAAGGCAACAATCTGATGTTTGCATGCGGTGAACAAGCATGACCCGGAAAGTCAACATGGTATCAGAGCTACGACTTTCCTAAATTGCAGATTTAGTTGGATGCGGCCTGAGCGAGTTGCAGTCGCAGTGTGACAATCTCAATGTTCGCTTGGCAATCACCGTATAGTAAAGGGTAGTCGCTGTGATCGCAAGGAGCATTTGCATCGAGGTGGTGAAGTCGCAGCCTTCGTATTCGTGTTATTCGTGTTTGCCTGATCGCTAATGATGGTGGACTGTATTGGAAGACAATCGCAGAGGTTGAGTTCGTGTGCGGGTGTATTGCAGTTATGTCCGTTGTGACAACAAAAAGTGTGCAGTTTTGGAGGATTTTCCCAGGGTAATTAAGTTGGTCTCTTGTGCACTTGTTTTCTTTCTTTCATTTACTTGCTTATCATTTACTTAATGTTAATCTGAAATTAAATACTGAAAGTCTGATTGCTGGTCTGAGACACAAAAATTTATTCCAACCTAGGAGACATTTGCAAGGCATAGTTGGTTATGGGCTGAAGTATTCACTCAATACTGTCATCACCTTGGAAGGTTACTCTAAATTGGATTGGGTAGGAAGTGTCACAGTCAGGAAGAAGCACTTTAGGCATTTTGTTTCCGCAGTGATCTCTTGGGCCTGCAGAGAACAGTCCTCAGTTGCACTGAGTACTGCTGAAGCTGAGTATATTGCAGCAAGTGTTGTCACTAGAGAAGCAGTGTGGCTTCATAAACTTCTTGTTGATTTGTTTGGACAACCTTGGGAACCCACAGTCATTCATTGTGACAATCAGAGTAGTATGAAGATGTCTGTCAATCTAGTGTTTCATGACAGGTCAAAGCATGTGGAGACTCATTCAAGATATGGTACAAAGAGGTGCCATACAGTTGAAATACATCAGCACAAATGAACAGGCCTCTTGCTAGAGTTAAGCTTGAATATTTCAGAGATACTCTTGGTGTTGTGGAAAACACAGCTTTGGTTGAGAGGGAGTATCAACCCCAGCGATACATTTAGTTGAATCTTCCACCATCTGCGGGCAATGCAAGGTGGTGTTGTAGTCTTCTCTGAAGAGAAGATTGAGGTGAAAATCCTCTTCCACCCTCTGTGGGCAATGCAAGGTGGATCCATCCTCTACGGGCAATGCAAGATGGATATCATGGAAGAAGTCTATGATGTGTATTTATATATTTGTATGTATACTCACTTTTTGCAGGTGTGCATAGTAAGATTTTGGATCCATCCTCTGCGGGCAATGCAAGATGGATAGCATGGAAGAAGTCCATGATGTATTTTTCTGATTCAGGTATGCTTGATGAATATCATAGATGTGGATTACATGATGCATATCATTTCATGATGTAGAACGTCATGGGAGCAGCCATGATGTGACTTGCTTATTTGGAAGTATCCTCCCTAGCTAAGAGGGAGTGTTGACATGTAGCTAGGTCGGATCCCTAGCGAGGGCCGACCTAGTCTTGGAATTGCTAATTGGCCTTTCGGCCTTAGTAATTCTCCATAAAATGCGCAGCTTATATGTTTAATATAAAGGTATTGGTCTGGCCCTAAATAAGTAACTTGTAATTAAATAGGACTGACCCTATTCAATTGTCTTGTTGTCTTTCAAAAACAATGAATACATGCAATTCGCAGTAAGCGAACTTGTGCTTGGGGGTGACGATAAGACCTTATCGTCTATGGTTGGGAAGGCAACAATTTGATGTTTGCCTGCAGTGAACAAGCACAGCTTGGAAAATCAACATTTCTCAGTCAAAGTATGCCAAGAGCCTACTGGATAAGTTTCGAATGCAAGATTGTAAACTTGCATCTACACCTATGGAGATAGGGCTCAAATTATCAGCCAAATCAGATTCACCTTTAGTGGACGAGTCTTCATTCAGGCAACTAGTGGGCAGCCTCATCTATCTCACCGCCACTAGATTTGACATCAGTTATGCTGTGAGCTATATTTCTCGCTTCATGTCAGCCCCAAAAGTTGAACATTGGGTTGCAATGAAGCGTATGCTTAAATATGTGAAGGGTACTCCTGATTTTGGCATTCTGTATAGCAGAAGCAAAGATCCTAGGCTGGTTGGTTTCACAGACTCAGATTTGGTAGGTTGTGTTGATGACAAAAAGTCAACTTCTGGGTATGTGTTCAGCTTGGGTACAGGTGCAGTCACATGGACCAGCAACAAGCAACATGCAATAGCTCTTTCCTCGATCGAAGCAGAGTATCGAGGAACTGTTAAGGCAGCATATGAGGCAATTTGGCTATGTAGGATGCTTGCAGACATGCAAATGTCCCAACCAGGACCTACTCCCTTGTTTGGCGATAATCAAGGGGTTCTAAAATTAGCTAAAATTCCAGTCTTCCATGAGCGGACAAAGCATGTGGAGCTTCATTGTCGTTTCATCCGCCAACATGTTGAAGATGGATCAATGATACTACAGTAATTCCTACAGAAGATCAGACTGCAGATATCCTCACCAAGTCCTTGAGCTTGACAAAGTTTCTCAAATTTAGAGGGCAGCTTGGTGTGATAGATAGCATGACCATTAAGGGAGTATTAGAATATTTAATTCTATGTTAGTCACCTATTTTTAGTTCCTTGGTTAATGGTCATTTACTTTTTTTATGTAATTAGCTTTTAAGCTTAATTTAGCTTTCACACTTTATTTGGCTTTCACGCTTAATTTAGTATTTAGCTCTTTAGTCTTTTACTTTAACGTTATGTTCTAATTATAGAACATTGTCTTGTAACCTCTATATATACTTGTGTATATCATTCAATGTAATTATCCGATTATTGAATCATTCATTCAATTTGTTTTTCAAAGAAAGCACCCCCCGGGCAAAAGTGTAAAACCTTGGCGAATCGGGCATTATTTGGGGGGGAAATTTTCATATTGATGGCGAAATTTTTTTCGAAGTAGGAAAATAAATAAATTTGTATTGGCGATTTTTTTCTAGGGTACGAAAATTCCATAAAATTCTGGCGAATAATACCTTGTTCTGTGGGGAAAATATATATTGTAGGAGGCGAATGTTTTTTGTTTAAAGGAACAAATATATGTGTATGGGTGAAAATTTTTACTCCGAAGGACAAATTATTTAAGTGTATTGGCGATTTTTATCCACTGTTTGAAAATTATTTAATTTGTTTGGCTAATATTTTGTTATTTATGGAAAAGTATATATTTTATTGGCGATTTCATGAATTCATTGCCATTAATAGACAAGGCACATCACATCACATCGCATTGAGTCCAAACTCTGCATGATGTATCGATAAGCATGACCTCATTGACATGTCACACGTACCTAAAATCCATCAATGATTTTAAACCGTTCGATGATCTTAGATCAATGATTGAAGTTTTATTTTGGCCCAAATGTTTGAAGAGAACGTGGTTCTCTCAAAAGTGCCCGGAATGGAATTGGATTCAATAGACATGTATCAAATTTCACGATCGATAATGTTGGTCATTTAATATATGTCTTGTCACTAATTGCAATCCATTTTTGCCCCCACGACTTCAGCACGACTTCCAATAAGGTATTTGGTACTGGTTTAGAGTTGTTTCCAATTTCGTACACTAGTGCAATTATGGGAAAGATTTTGCAGAGATATACGAAAGATTTAAATTTTTTTAATGAAATTAATACGGTTAGAGAAGGAATTATTACAATCAAGAGCTTCAGCTATTTATAGACGATCTCTGCTTCTTTCATCTTCAATTAGCCTTTGGTAGATAAATCATCGGAGCTCACGGTAGTTAAATTCTGCCTCTGGTTTAGGTCTATAGGCTCAGGCTATATAATTTGGTATTCTGATTTCTCAAGATGGACACTCCTATCCGCTTGAGAAGCATGTTTGTGGAGGACCAAAGTTTGTATGGGCTAACCACTTGGCACTGACGGGTCCCCACTGAATAAGAATGAACTCAACAGTGCAAACGGATATAGATAAATTCAGAATAATATCATAACACTTCAAAAATATGATCGCTCACCTTTAGGTCACTAGCTGTTGCCAATGTAGTCAACAACAATGATTTTCCTTGGTCGGAAACTTCACTATTGATCCGAATTCAGAGCCTAGAACCCACTAGATTGTGTAGAGATAGATCTGATCTTTGAATGTATTTATACCAATCCTTATAGGGCGAATTCCGCGGGAATTTTATGTGGTATACAAATATTTGGTGAATCCTGCTTAACTATAACAGAACTTATGTAATTTTCGAGGCGATTATGGGTCGTCCAATTAATTGGCAAATACAATAGAGTTGGCGAAAATTGGGGTGAATGGAGACACGTGTCGGCAAAATGCCGGGCGAATTGGGTTCTCCTGGCCAACAAATCTTCATATGCCTATAGGCGAATTATGGTCGTCTATTAAGGCAACCTCGGAGAGTGTAGGTGAAAAAATTAAATTTAACGTGTGTCCACCGTATATTGTATTGGCGAAATCCTCGCATAGAAACAATTAATTACATAAAACATATTGCGATCGAGCCGTGAATTTGACGGAAATTGATAATGTTCTGGGGACATGGCCACCTCTAGTCGGTACAATATATTCGCCATTTCCTAGGTTGCCGATATGAAAAATTCGCCATTGGTGAATATTTGTCACTAAAGTAAACTCTGCTAAGGGCACCCAAGACAAGCTTCTCTCTGCCAGGTAAGTTCGGACTCTACCTTCAAATGGTTAAAATTGTGCAAAATAATCATGTTTTTTTAACCTAGGGTTTAAAATGCGAAGTAAAATTTCAAATTAATTATGAAAACTTAAGCACCCAGGAGATAATCATTATTTGCTAAAATCAACCTTCCAACCGAAATTCAGACTTAGGCAAAATTTAGGAATTCTGGTCCGAAACTGCAAAACACATAAACTCATCTTCTCGAAAATTGCAAAACACAGAATCATCTTCAAAACATTCAAACGCTCATTCAAAGCTAAAAACTTGAACGATGAACCTAAACTGTAGCAACTTTTTCAAAACATCATGTAATATCCCCAACAATTATTTTTTTGATTTTTCAACAAGATTAGAAGCACAACAACACCCGTTAGGGTTAGAGAAATGGAATCCAAACCCACTTGAAGGAACCCTACACGTTTTGATCACCGAAATCCCAAACTGGGAGGGTGAGAGCATATGGTAGTAGGTGATCGTTAGTTGCAAACTGCTGAAAGTACTGATTACAATAATGGGCGGCAAGCCAACCCCTTCCACTTTCCTGCGAGATAGAAACAAGAAAGACTGGTGGTAAACCAACCAAGGAGAAACAAGAACATAACCAAGCATGAATCACTCTACCGCATATCTCAGCGGGAGGATGAACACAAACAACAAAGCTGAACTCAACCGCTTATACAGCGGGAGGACCATTACAAACAAAAATCACTCGACCGCTTATGCAGCGGGAGGACAGAATTACAAATATCAAATGTAGGCAGCAAGCCAACCTCTTCCACTTTTCAGCGGGGTATGCTTTACAATCCAGAAGTGGTTGATAATACTACTATTCAACCTTACAATATAGACAGAATTGATTAGAATAGAAGAACAATGTTGATCACAAATGAAAGCTACCTCTAAAACCAACTCAAACATAAAGCAACTACTGCTGTTGTTTATTCTGAAAGTCAATAACACGCAGACCAACCACTACTGGAAACACCAAAATGCTCAGAACTAACTTAAATCAACTCGAAATCACACCAAATCAAAAACAAATGACTAAATGACATGAGCGAACATTTTAGAACCTCAAACCTGCAACTTCCAAGTCTGAAATCAGATGCATGCATCCCAAGACAGCTAGGGAAGGGGTGTCCTAGCAGAAAAGTTCAACCAGCAATATAAAAATCAGATCAGCAAAATATCTTCTGCGATTTGGAGTACTTCATCGCCTATGGTAAAGAGAAAATCAGAGCCAATACCCATATTGAAACACTCAACAGGAAGGGAGGTACGAATGAAAGATTTTTCTTTGTCGTCTAAGAGGTCTTCATCTAAGAAGGATAAGCCGAAGTGTGAATATTGCACAAAGATAGGAAATGATGAGCATTGGTGTTATTCAAAGCAAATTGATGAGTTGAAGCATCTTCTCTAGAAGAATAATATTCAACTTCCTTCGTCTAGTTCATCCTCTTCTGCCACTTTAGGACTGACACATTCCTGGTTAGCTTCCATGGCACATGGTGTAGACAAGATGAAGGCCATGCTCTCTTTGCATCAATACATCTTTCATCCAATAGGTGTCTTCTTGATTCAGGAGCCTCTCATCATATGGCATCATCCATGGGTATGTTCTATTCATTCGAGCCTTGCCCTTTACCACACATTTTGATGGGTAATAACACGATTTTTACTGGGAGGGTTTCTATAGAGGTTGGTGATGGCACATTTCATGATGTACTTTTTGTCCCTTAATTATCTTCCAATGGCCTTTCCATCTATGAAATTACTCGTAGTGGGTAGGGTAAGACAAAAGAGTTCACACCTAATTTAGTTCTTATGAGATATTTGCATGTTAGAGAACTTATTGTAGTTGGCAATGTTGATCACGCATCACAATTATATGAGTTCTCACATTTTTCTCCTGACGAGCTTGTATTTCCATTGACTGTTCTTCATTCTCATGCATCTAGAGTGGATCAGATATCTAAGGAGAGGTTTGGTCACTTGAACCTATGTATGCTTCCATCACCCACCGTGGTTCCTGAGACTTTTGTTGAGCCTCCTCCTCCACCTCTTGCTTCTTCAAAGATCAGTTTAGTTCAGTAGGTTAATAGTTCCCTTCTAGTTTCAGCATTGTGGGATGAGTACTTGCCAAATATTGTACAATTATTTGTTGAGTCACACATTCTAGACATTCGGGACATGTTTGAGGATATTTTATTTAGATATTTGGACAATTGAGCATTTTTCCATGGCACACATCTTGATGTCCTTCCTCCCATCTTCTTTCATGGAGTTGCCTCTACCTTGGCCATTCGATCTATTTCTTCCTAAGGGAAGTAACACCATATGCCACTTTGGATTATCATCAACATTTGTCTTCGAGCATTCAACATTGGAATTGGAGCTTGTTCTTTATGGGGGGATACATAGTCTCTTTCTTTCTCTCCTATGCAGGGAGGGAGGGAGGGAGGGAGGGAGGGGGGGGGATATTGATTGTACTATTATGACTATTTAGTTCCTGGGGGGACATATTGAGTCCATTTTCAGTCACATGTACTCTTATCTATTTGCTTTTTTCTCTTTTGGAGAGGGTTTCTTTTCTAACTATTTTTTGTCCTTTTCTTCGCTTGCGAGAGATTGCATTGGTTTGTACACAAGTACTTAATCAGGCTTTGTTGTTGGGATCCATTCATGCATTCACTATTAGCTTCTCCCTAGTTTAATCTTAAGAAGGGGTGATAGAGTGGTTAGGATATCACCTAATTAATTATCTAATTAGGTCCTCATTACTTTATTCCTATGTTATCCGGGGACGCGTCCCCAATATTTTTTTTCAGGTGTCGCTGTCCTAGGGACGTCGCGGGGATAGAGGACTTCTAGGGGACGTCCCCATTAATTCTGTATATTGATAGTGAATTTTGAAAAAGAATTCTATAAGCAATTTGACTTTGATTCTCAATTTAACACAAATTTGGCATAAGAACTTTGCTAGTTCTTATATGTTAAGGTTCTATAATGTAATGTGCATTGTTTATCCATGTTTTCATATGAATATTTTAAATTTGCCTATTTTTATATACCCGTCCCCTTTGCCGTCCCCTAACTGTCCCCAAAATTGGCAAAAAAAATAACCGTCCCAGAAATGCATACCCCCATCCCTTGCCATCCTCGTCTCGGAAACTCGGGATAACATAGCTTTATTCTTAAGCTAAACTTAGGAGTGTTTTTTCAATTTATTAGATTAGGCTAATAATAGCTCATGTTGTCTCATCCATTGTGGTGCGGACACTGGGCACTAGCTAATTTAATCTTCCTCTTGGGTTTAGATCTAGGATTGCATTCATCCTTTCTATAAGGATTCATTCATTCATTGTAATTATAATCTTTTGTACATCAATACAATTCTTAGGTTGTTGAGCAAATCTATCTTGCTTGATCTCCATTTGTGACAGATGTTTTGCTTGTAGGTGATTGCTGGGTTTTTGGGGTTGAACAAATCACTCTAACAAAAATAACAAGAGAAGCAACTCATTTGATGTTTAACGCCTCCTTAAAAATGGAATTTCTGCTATCTTGAACCTCAAGCTATGTAAAGTTTTCTCGTGCCTAGCTCATGGACACTTTCTAGTGGTTCAAACCCTTCATAAAAATCTTCAGTCAACCTTCAATAGGTGATCTCTAGTTGCCTCAATCAATGAACACAAAGCTCATGCCCAACATGAACTAAAATACTCCAAAATGTGACAAATTGGATCTTGTTCATGCAAGAAAACATAGTTTAAACAAATATGCTATTTATTCAATACCTTTCTTTATGGCGTCCATATTCTTCAGCAAATCTGAAATTTCTTTGATAAAAGACTTAACAAATTTCTATAGCCTCTATCATTGAATCCCAAGCAAGAAATCTGAGTGATCTCTCTTGCAACCAGCTAGGGTAGAATCTTGCACTTTTGAAACCAATACCCCTTATGTTTTTTGTCTTGTGTTTCTGCTCCATAATAAGCTCTCCAAAATCCAAATAGATGAAATAAAATCAAGCATCCTGAAAATGAGGTCCAAAATGCTCTTTGATAACACCCAAGGAATGTTCTAGAAAACCTTAAGAATTTTTTCAAGGGAAAAAAATATTAAAACCCATCAGAATTTTTCAAGGGAAAAAATATTAAAACCCATCAGAATTTTTTTAGGTAAAAAAATATAAAAAACCGAAACAAACATCGATGCCCATAAGCCATCTTCATGCTTTTCGAGGCATGAAAAATGAGGTACTAAGAAGATGCTGAATGCACGAAATCCGTGGTACGAAATTCAATGCATTGAGACAAGTACAAGCACAAATTCCAAGACAAATTCGTTGGCTCATAAAACGAGGCACCCAAAAAAATCTGAGATGAACCTAGAAAAGCTCTCGAAAAACCCACCAAGAATCTGAAATCAGAATGCAGATCCGGCAGCTCAAAAATTGAGGCACATAAAATGATGCACACAAAAAAAACTCGACGACAACCCAATTGAGGTCTCAAAAAACCCATGAAGAATCTGCAACTAGAGTAAAATTTCGACTTGAACTGAAGGGTCAAAAATCTAGTCGAAAATTGCAGAAACCCTAGGCGGCCATGAATGAACTAGATCGAGAAAAAACACGTGGAGAAAAGACGCGTATTGAGGGAAAAGACACACGATGTGATTTAGAGCAAAAAATCCACGAACTGGAAGCAAACCACTTGAAAAACTTTTGAATTTTTCCTAAAAAGTTCCTGTCAAATTTTTTTTAGAATAGCTAAAAGTCTCAAAAATGATCTCTACTCTGATACCATAATACAGATGCAAAAGCATATGGATTTCAAAGAATCGATGTTGTTCAATTAATCAATGAGACAAAGCTCCTTTAAATAGAGTTACAAAGATGATGTTTCTAAAAGAAACAATCGTTAACTAGAGGCGAAGTTAGAAACAACTTAAATGACCATTAATAACACAAAGAGAAAGATATTATTCTAATATCTTGAAGGTTTCTATCATAGGCAATGTATGGGTATAATTCTGATGACTCTATGATAATAAGATCTGGTTTTATAAACTTTTTCTCTCTTTTTATATTTTTCTTTCTCACCCACATGCATATACCTATACACAAGCATGCAGATACACGACACATATTATTATACATATAATATGCAAAAATACAGGGAACTATTTCACTTAAGATATCCAACTGTTATAGAGTAATATTACCCTTGTGACATATGTAGTACCATAAGCTTGGTCCAACTATACAAAAAAGTTAAAAACACTAATATTACAAATGAGGCTAACCAAATCAATAAAACATACAGTGTAACGTAATAGTGTAGAGAACTCTTTACATACCAGAAAAAATAGTTTGATCTCATGGCAACATAAATGTTGTGGAAAGTGTCTAAAACATGAATAAACCAATGAGAACCTTCTCACGGGAATAGATTGTACTTAATCATAAGTTCACATTTTAAACAATTTCTTCCATATATATGCAAGTGAAATTGTTTATCCAAAACAGAAATGAAAAATCAAATTCTTATTTTACCTATGGCTATAAATTGCATTCTTAAAATAATCTTTCAGAAGCATCCCATTGCATCAACAAATTGAGATGCCTTACATGCATGATCTTCCTATGAATTTTTTTAAAAATTTCATGCTATCTAATTTTGATGCATATGGAATTCGTAAGATTGATGCCACAATTTTTTTGATCTCTGAAATTTCTCTTTTTGAACTCACAAAAACTGTGGGCCACTGCTTGTTATGTGGAATTTTTGACAAAGTGTTCTTTCTACATTGCACATTTAGAATCTTAACTGTTACGTTAATGCATTCCACATTATTCTTAAATGAAGTAATAAAATTTCACATATGATTGGTTATAAAATATCAGTATTCAAGAGATAATGAGTGTATCAGAAGCTTTGCTAAACTGCCATTGCATGAGTTGCAGCATGTAGATTCTGGCATCATTTGTCTTTTTCTTTCACCATGCTTGCCTATTTTCTCTGAGTGGGATAAATAAACTAGTAATTTTGTAATGAGAAAATATGATTCCTAGCAAACAATGCAAATTACTAATTCTAGCTTTATTGTAAGTAGTACCATAATTTGCTCATGTAATCATGGTCTTCAGGTTGGCAAATTGTGGTGCAAAGCTTTGGTTGGATACATCATGCACAAATGTGGCAATAGTTGATGCTTTTCATTCTGCATGCAATAAGTACTTTGAAAATCTGGCCAAGAGAAGTAAACAGAAAAGTATTAAAGAAAGAAAGAAGTTACTAGATGCAAAATCCATGGACATTGAGATGGAAGGACCTTTGGCAATACATAAGACTTCGCCAGTAGCAATTGCAAAGGCAATAAAAAATGAGGCAGAACTTGAAGGGATGAGGCAAGCTCACTTAAGGTGCAAGAACATGTTTCTGATGCATTGAGTAGCATTTTGTGTAAATTTATTCTATTGATCTATATGTTCTAAGGAAACAGGGAAAGCTTCTTGTAATTTGCACATTTCTTACTTCTCTTATTACTTAATTGTCTCTTGTAGGAAATCTTATATTTTGTCAATTGAAAATTGCATATAAGGCACCTTGATTTACAATATTGTGCAAAATATAACAGTAATGTGCTAGTGGTGCAGAAAGTCTGTAGAGAATATACTGAGACATTATTTTGATGAGATTATGTTTTCAACAGAAATAATTCTGTTAATCTATTATTACATCAGGACTAGCTAAACCAAGATAAATGAAAACACACAAATACACACATTGAGCAGCATGATATATGGCATTATTGATGTATCAATATGTGCATAATGGCCACAACATTATTCCATGATCGTAGATGGCAATGGTGGTGAGGGGTTCTCTTGATGAAAGTTGGTGTAATTGCCCCTCCCCTTTCTTCATTGGAATGCCACTTCACTGGTCCACTGACTGCAAAATGAAGGGTTCCTCCCTTCAATCTATTCCTCGTCCAAGTCATTATCCAGTCCACTTTATCCATTTCTCTTCCTTTCCATTCCAAGTAAGCCTTCTAACCGAATGCTTCTTTCTAGCCATTTGACAACACTTGGTATTATTTATGTCATGTGCAAAATATTCAATTATGGACACAACACAAAACACCAACACCAACCACAATTACCTTTAACTCAATTATTTTTTTCAATCCATGTACTTTGTTAGAACATAACAACAATTAACCATGACATCAAGTCATTCATAAAATTTAGATAGATAAAACAATTGTTTCACTTTCAATACATCATAACTGAACTTCCAACTAGAAGCATAGACATAATATGTAAATTACAACATTGGGATAGAATAATTAAATTCTCCAACACATTTTTTAACCTAAATCTAGTCGTGACTCCTATCATGCAAAATTTACTCTAACAAGAGAGAATAACATTAAATCTATTTGAACAATCTTCTAATTTTTTTCAATATCAAATATGAAATACAATAATTCATTGCATCAATTTAAATAAGATAATGTATTATTCCATGTTATTACATTGACTGCTCCAAGACTAGAATTGAAAAATACAACTCTTTTAACTTAATTATTAGATATCACTATGGAATTCCACTAACTTTAAACAAATAAGATGAATGATTATATAACCATTTCTTACCATTGTCCTCTTTGGTTTCCTTCACAATGTTATTAGCAACCCACTTGGTTACAAACTTACAATATCTTGCAATTACGAGATATCAACACAAAAACTAGACACACAATTAGTCTCCATAAAAAATAATAACTTTGATAATCTTGTAACAATATGTAGAAGGACAAGACGTAAAGGGTCAGACTTATGCGTTGGGGTTCATCCAAGAAGGCCTTGGCTGCGTACTGAGATGAAAGGCTTCGTAGTTCACCTATGTGTACTTGAACCATCACATACTTAGTTGGCCAATAACAATGTGCATCTAGGTTTAATACGATAATTTTGACAACAATTTGATCATGTCCCTATTGTTTTTCCTCACGATAATAAGGGAAAACAACATTTTGAGACCAAAGATTAACAACAATGTCTAATAAGGGAGCAATATGTCTTTGTATATGAGTTACTATGAATCATGAGATCTTAAATAAACATATCCCATGATAAGTGATTTCTTCTCCCGAGTCTCCAGAAAATAATTTGAAAGAAATGAAAATGTAGAACACATTTATTCTTCTATCAATTACTTGTTTTTAGGAATGCCCGTGTTAACTTTGCTCAATCGAAAGTTCATGTTTTTAACCTTTATCACATCCCTGCTTAGACATGATAAACAAGCCTCCTTGCAACGTAGATTATTCTTGATGATCAAAATATGAAAGATCCCAAATGAATCCTTTTGTTGTTGCTGCTGTAAATTGTTAATTAAACATACTATATTTTTGTAATTTTCCGACGATCTTATAGAATAGACAGAAGTTGCAGAAAGGGATTGTTTCTTTTTGGGTTTCGATGTTATAAGTAAAGTAATTGATAAATAACAACAACTGTGAAATAAAACAGTAAACAATGTTCATATGTAAGAACACTTAAGCAATCTGAAAATACTGCAAATCATACCAGGCAAATAATCTAGTTTTGTATTTAGCAAGAATCCATACATTTATTTGGAGCTGTTCTCAATTTGGATTGATGCCAGATGGAGGAATATTACTGGCAACGAACAAGGAAGACCAAATAAGCTGAATACAACCCTTCAAGCCAACATACAAACAAGGCGTGGTTGCAAAGGAGGCATGGAAGCTGCTGCAAATCACGTGCCAGCTGAAATAGACTAGCTGCCCTAGTGAAACCCCCAATATGCACGTTGAATCTTCAGGACAAGAAGATGTGTCTTCTACCTCTGACAATCTCTGTGCAATCCTGGATAAATCCACTGTCAACTCCTGCTGAGGGCTACGTCCCAGCAAGCTCAGACCTGGGGTTTGCGTCCCAGACCAAAATCACTTTTCCAGAGCAATTCCCAAATTCACAAGTTTCAAAATGATCAAAGATGTTATCAATTAGGTTTACATCTCCTTATAACTCCTTTCCTTTTGCAAATCGAACCCTAAAGAATAATAAAGCTTGCGCTTTATAATTAAAGTGACACTTTCCCAATTATGGCGTCAAACTATAGAAAAATATCACTTTATTGTGAATAAATAGCTTCAAGCATCCAAAAAGACTCCGGGAGGTGAGAATCATGTAGCAAAGTTCAAGACCTTTGCAACGAGCTATAACACATAGGTATATCAAACCAGATGAAGCCAAAAACCCCATATTACTCCGAAATGGCTATATACATAGCCTTATTTTAATTTATTTAATTGCTAACTTAGGAAATATTTAAAATATATTAAAATATTTCCATAGATCCAATAATAGCCCAAAATAACCAACCAAACATGAATCTGACTTTGTCACCTGTCTGTGACTGATGCCAGACAAGATGGGCCAACTGGTAGTCCCATCCCTAAAATCTAGGGATGCTTCTAGAAACTAGGAAACACACCCAATCTTCTTGAAATTGAAACCATGGTATGGTCCCGTGGAACCTTAAATATGGAAACTGCCACAACCTCCTAAAAAGTAGGGAATCTCCCTAAAATCAAGGAACTACTCCCAACAGCCCACAAACTGCTTGAAACACCAACTCCGGATATTGAATACCTTGTGTGAGTCTCTATCTACCACTGCCAGCCTACGAGATGCAAATAATAGACCATCCCACTACTCTTCTCCTGTCACCTAGAAAGGGGACATTACAAAATATTTGTAATCATTTATGTCAAACAATAGTTAGTAATGGATATAATATAGACATAGGTTAAAACATCAAAAGATAAAATCTATCTTGGATTGTCTTTTTCAGTAGTGTGGCCTAGAATGCTTGATTTGGAGACAGAAACTTTCAGCATCAACATGGGGACACTTGAGCAACTTTTAGAGATTGCATACATTTTGATATTTCTTCCTACATCTTCCTTTCAAGATTGGGGAGACTTTATACATACACCTTTGGTTTTGTTTCTTCCTAAGGGGAGTAACATTGTTTGATGATTGTGGACCATCTTCTACGTCTAGTTTTGAGCACCTACCATTGGTACACTATCTACAATGAGGGGGAGCTACATGATCTCTCCTATCTTATGGGGGGGCCTTTTTCTCACATGGGGTTTCGCCCTTCTCATTCTTCTTTGAGAGTATTTTATATTTTCATCTCTCTTTTGGGAGGAGTTTCCCTACTAGGTTTTCTCCTTTTCTCCTGTTGTGGGAGATTGCATTGCATTTGTACATGGGTACCTAACATGGCGTAGTAGTCAGGACCCATCATTGCATCCTTGCATCCTTTCACATTTTGCCTAAGTTGCACTTAAGTGGGGTGTTGGTGTGAAAGGGGTGTTGTACCTAGTAAGTTCATCACCTAGGCCATAATCACGCATGTTAGGGAATATGGCAATTTGGATAGAAGCAAAGGTAATGAAATGCCAAGGTAGGGAATGACCTTAGGAGTTCTTGGGAAGATGTCGTGATGGGAGAGAAGTATTTTCAATGATTTGAAGTCAGAAAGATGCATTGATGGTGTACAACACACATATGAGGAAGAATGATGAGTTGCAATGACAAAAACGCTTATAAATGTCTCCTAGGTACCTAGGCATGTGCCAAGGAGGGTGTGTGTCATTTTGGGGTGAAATTTGTTGGTGTGAAAGGGGTGTTGTACCTAGTAAATTCATCATCTTGGTCCTAATCACACATGTTACTTAAGCTTACTTAGGGAACACATAGGATTCTTCCCACTTTAGGTCGATTCCCACTTTAAGTGGATAGTTATCACTTTATTTATGAAGTCATAAGATTATTAGACATGCAATCCTATGTTCGCATTGGCCTATATAACAAATTGGTCTCTTTTGTTTTGGATTCGCATGCTTCCTTTGCTAGCTATCTGTTGGTCCCATAGGCTGTTTGGCCTAGTGGATGTTATTAAAAACATTCATTCATTCAATCTCATCCATTCTATTTGCATTCTTGATAGGAATATAGTTTATTCTTATCAAATTGATCTTCTTATTTGATTGTGCTTTCCATTAGGCCTCTAGATCATGGGTGGCTATCTCCATAGCCAAATCTTACAAAATACACCAAGTGGAAAAAGTGCATGCACTTTTCAACTTTAACAAGCTGGAATATGAAAATCACTCAACTGACCCAAAAGTGTTTTATCACTAAAGTGGGAAATCTAAATATCAAAATAGACCAAAAAGTGACATTAAATCTCTTGAGCATATACCTAGCCACTTAAATGCCAAATTGTCAAATGTGAAGGGAACTATTTTTCAGGGTTTGAAGCTTTGAGGATACAAGGATCAAAGTGCTTGTCAAATTTTTTGAAGCAAGTAGTTCATCTTTGAGTGTTCGGATTTTCCTACAATAGCAATGACATACAATAAAAAAACCCTTCAGGATTAAGCAAAATGCAGCCAAATATTCTTGATATCCAATATCTTAATGGAGCATCCGGGTCCCATACTGTTATGTCTTGACATGCATGGATTCTTTCACCTTTCTTATGATCCATCCTTTGTTGAAAACAATTTTGTAATGATAAAGTACAAAGCATCAATCCTTTTCTCCCATGATTACTTTCATGCATTGGAATATAATGCAGAAGTAATGAAATTGCTTACCTTCAGTTGCTGGTCCAAATATTACAGCAAGTTCAAACCCAACATTTTGTTCAAGTGCATACTCCTCAACAAAGTTTGTATGTGAATCAACCTGTATGTTTCATTAATTGAAATACTCTGTTCATGGACTTTATTAACGTCATCAAAATGATCAAAAAGCTTATCAATGGTTGCTGATTTGAAAATTTGAGCATGCTCAAAACCATCATTAATAGTAAGTGTGGAACCTTTTTCATGCACATGTTTCTCAATTGGGTCATCCTAGATTTCTACCTCAAAAAATGGTTTATCATAAGGTATTTTTGCTTCCATCTCAAATAGTGGATTATCATAAACTTGAAAGTTACTTTCAGCATTTTGTTTAGGCCAATTAACTTTATCTGATCGATCCAGATATTTATTAAAGATCGCTGTTCTGAAATTTTCAACAAGTTCAGTCCCATCATTCACAACTGCAAATCCTTTTAAAAGATCATTTTGGACCTCTTCTTTGCTAGTTTCTTCATTTATTGTATTTTCAGGACTCCCTGAGTTCTTTGATCAGAGTATTTTGCTCATCTTCTTTCATACTTGGTTCCATATGTTTAGGTTTTGCAACTATTTTTTATATATTCCGTTTTAATGTTTGGGTGCTTCATCTGATTAAATAGTTCTTCTATCAACTCAAATAGACTTATGAACTATAGACATCTTTTCAATTTTGATATAGCAACTGTCAAAAAGTGGCACTAAAAGGTACATGTAGGTGCTAGTCACGGACATGCAAAGAAGATATGAAGAAACTGAAACTGATAAACAATTACTAAAACTTTGTCACGCAACTGCTGGATTGCAACAAGTGTTAGCTTAACCAATAGGCTCTCAAGATCACTACCTCTAATGCAATTGTAATAACCACTATCAATTTTTTTTAACAAAATCTGCAATAATTTTGATTTTTTAATTTGCAAGCATTTCGTCAAACTGTTTGCATGTAGTCTTATTTGGACACAATAACATTATAGATATAACAATAAATATTTCTTTAATTCACAACTATTGATTTGATACAAATTGATATGCTTTGAATTTAAACTTAGCAATAATAACATTAATAATCATCAATATTTTATATTTGAAATGGTTGACCTGATTGAGCTACTGACTTGTTTGAGGTGCTTGCTAATCTATTGTTAACTGGTTAAACATTCACTTGCTGGAATTTTCAGACTTGCTAATATATTTAATAAATATTGCAACACCTCCTTATGCCTCTCACAACAAGTACAAAACTCTCCAAAGATAGCATGGAAGCCCTAGATATGGTATGACCACCCCATAAGGGCTGTGATTCCTTGTAATTAGTTGTGCCGACCTTAATTTTGGAGGAATTAGGCTGCATGGAATGTCTAAGGCCTCCATAAAGCTATACTGGACCTTTGACTATGTCCCCACATCTGGCACATCTTTTTTCAAGATTCCCTAAAGTGTACGGCACTTCAAAATGTACGGAAATCTTCTAATAAATAGTAACCCCTTCCATATATGTTGTGTTGGACTTAGGAGTTCCAAACACTGCTGCATTAGGCTTTGAAAATCCCTAAAATGGTGCAGCTAATATTGGTTTAGGCTTTAAAGTCTTTTCTTCAAGCACATACTCCTTTTAATGTCATGTTCCTTAACAAATAAATTATCAGATCTGAAACTTTTCAACTTTCTCAAATAAATTTTCTTCCAACAAATGAAATTATATCAAACACTGCCAAGGAATAAGCTTGAATAATCACACCCAAAATGCAATAAATCCATACAAACTGATATCTAAATGAATGTTCAGATTTGCAACATGTAGAAACAAATTTTTTTGCTTTCATAAACTGATTTTATACAGCAAATAACTTCTGCAATAAAGTTTTCAAAATTGAGCAAAGATGGTGCCAACAGGCACATAACAACATTCTTTTTAGGAAAACTTCATCAATCTCACAACAACTATTTTGAATTATTAAATATCAGTTTGACAATGAAATAACAGCAACATACAGCCTCTATGCTGTTATAAAAGCTACATCAAACTCAAAACAACTATCTCCAGAGTATTGACAAACTCCTACAAACTGGTGAAATAAAATATGAAATCTGAAACTGTTTAGCACAATGATAATCTCTGAATGAGATTATACTATGGTAATCCTTGACTCCCATTTTAGATCGCCTGGTAATCTTTTGACTCCCGTCCTTAGATCATTTGGAAACTTTCAAACTCCCATGCATAGTCTCCTTCTCCACTAGTTTATCAGCTACCGAAGAAACAAGCAAAAGTTTTGATAAAATCTGCAACATGAATTATTTTTAAAAGCCCAATTTCTCGATATATACAAATTTAAACCAAAATGGGTGCCAAAATACAACGTCCAAGAAAAAAGAAACTTTCCTTTACCAAGTGTCTATAAGTATAAACTTCCCATGAGTTGCCAACTCTACCAAAACTATCGATTACCACTAAAAGCCAACAAACGATCCAAGTAAAGTTTCCCCAAATCCTCATGCTAGAAAGGGGAAATGATATTTAAATATTTTTTGAGAAGGAAACAAATTCAAACTTAGCCAAAGTTGCCAAGGAAACATTCTAAAAATCAATGCCACCAAAGAGGATATTAATTTAATATATATTTGTTTGATAAATTTGATTTGCATCAAAACAAATAATATATTAAACTAATGAGATTTCTTTCTTCAAACTGTCCTATAACCTAGACATAATATTTTTGGATAGTGGGGACTTACTATTTTTAGTTTCTATTTTTTTGGATAAAGGGAAGGTGACATATAAGGAGTTAAGTGCACGACTTCAGCAGTAAAGTATATTTTTTAATATGTATATTATTGGAGTTGAGGAAAAATCAATTCTACAACTCCCAAAGATCACCTGCATGCAAACTTGTCACAGAAAGAGAAACAAAATAGCTATGGAGGCCAAAATTCAGAGATCCAGAAAATAGGAGTCATATTGATTGTGCAACAAGAATGCAATTCAATAATTACAGTTGTTATGAAATTACAAGGAGAGAATCCTTATAAAAGGATACTCGAAACGCTAAAGGTGAAACCCTAAAGAATTATAAGATTCCTAAGTTTAGTTTAAGCATAGAGTATAATAGACTAATAATTAAATAAATAATTATTAGCTAATAAAAGATTACTCTAACACCCCCCCTAAAGATGAACTTAGGGAGTAGCTAAAATAAAACAAAGGACTAAAAAACATGTAAAAAATGCAGGAAAGCAACAATGGGTCCCGACAACTAGGCCTGATGAGGTACCCAAGTACAATAAAATCTCTGTAAAGTGGAGAAAAAGGAGAAAACCCTATGGGAACAAAACTCCTATCCAAGAAGAGATGAAAGCTCAACTGAAGGACCAAGAAGCCTCCAAATAAGAATGTTCTAGAAGATGGGAACAAAACAAAAAAAAACATGAAGAACACCACTGAAGCATGAAATAGCTGCAAACATTGTCGAAGAGTAACTGCTGATTTGAAGAACCTCCATTGAAATAAAACATGACTAGGTAGAGAAGATTGTAATCTGCATGATGTTGTTGGGTAATTAAGCATTAAGGTAAATTGTGTTAGCGTTAGCAGTTAACCCGTCGGTTGTTGGCAGTTGGCATCGGGTAACTGACTAGATTCCTTTATATTGTATATGTTTCCAGTCTTTGGATATGCTATTTTAGTCGAACATATTGCTATCATTGTATGTACTGGCTTATCATGAATCAATAGAACACTTGTGAGTTCCATATATTTTGTGTACTTCTGTCATTTATGCAATGCCTTAACCTGACACCCTACGGGGAAAACATTTGGCCATTGCTGGAGTAAAAACCTGGGAGCAACGGGAAAAGGATGTACTACATGGCACACAGATAATGGGACAACCATTACCAGAAGGAACGAGTGACCCTGACAGAGAACCCGACAAATTGTTCGAGGGGGAAAAGACACTCACAAAGGATTTCTCCTGCATCCTACAGGCGGCAATCGGAACACACGTACGAAGGGAAGCCACCGCCGAAGATGTCCCAAAAGATGCTGTGTGGAGTTCGCTCGGAGTAAGCCCCGCTGTGAATCAGTTGATGAGCCAACTGCCTAACCTTTTGGCACAAGGATTTTTGGCTCTCCAGAATCGAAGGGAAGACATCTACCTAGATAATTGACGGCAACAAATTCTACGAGAATTTAGGGAGCGCCAAGAAGAGGAGCGCATTACATGAACTCTGACGGTCAGCGAGAATAAATAAGAACACCCCCATTGTAATGAGTATGTCAGTGACATACATTATGTACGAGGGATGAAGTAATAAAAGTTTTTTTTGTTTTGTGCACATGGTTTGTGCTTGCTGTGTACGGAAGTGATTTATGCCCAATATACTAAATAGAGACAAAAATAAAAAGATACAAAGTGATGAATGGGAAGTGGCACAAAGAGTGTTGAATCTTAGATAACAGATAGAACGAAGGCGTAGGCTAAGGCAGCTTGCCGACGGACGGCCGACCGAGGGGTTGCTCGAAGGGAACCCAGGAGGTGTCATGGAGGTTGCGGAGACAGAGATAGACGGAGAGAATTACACTCTCTACACTGTTGTAGGGCTGCTCGAAGGGAACCTAGAAGAAGTCATGGAGGGTGCCGAACGAGAACTCTACAATTCGCCATAATACCACCATAGGATAAGAAGTCACGAAGAGTTGGTGGAACAAACAAGGCGAAATCTAAACTTGATCGATGCTACCAGAGACCTCCTAAAGAACTTGTCCATTTCGGAGGACAACCAGAGGGAGACAACCAACCGGAGGGAGACGACTGAAGGTGACGGTACGACCGAAGGTGTTGAGGGAACACAAGGGTATCGTACGAGAGGCAATTTGTTCGGTTCGGGGTCAGCAACCTTCTTTGGAGGACCCATGAGTGGAGGGTCAGGTGCAGGAGGTGGAGGCGGCGGATCACCAGGTACAAGCACACAAGGCGTTAGAGGAGCGAGACCCAGTGGTGGGATGGCAAGTAAACAAAAATTGCCAAATTTCACAAGGGACGGCAAGACGGCAAGGAGGACCCCGTACGGCACTGCCGTACATGTGAAACTATTTGGTCCGCCAATGGAGTGACGGATCAGGATGAGTGTGTACAGTAGTTCCCAACCACGTTACGCGGAGTTGCCATAGATTGGTACTCCGATGTTGACAAGCAAAAAATGGCAAAATGGGCCAATCTACAGAAGGAATTCAAGGAGGAGTTCTGGTTGCTCTGTGATGACAATGAAATCGTAGCTGAGATATACAGCACCAAACATGGTCCCAAGGAGACAGTACGTGCATACAGCCGGAGGTTGAAAGAACTACTGGATAAAATGGAAAGCCAACCCACAGATGGGTTGAAGAAACAATGGTTCGTTGAAGGGTTGAAATCCTCCCTACGGAAAAAGATGAAAATTGTACCCCTGATGTCATATGACGATGCCTATAATAGGGCGATGGACCTCGAGAGCGAACACAAAACGTCAACGAAGAAGAAAACTAATAAATACTCATTCGACGATGATGAAGACTCTGACAGGGAAAGTAACAGCGGTGGCGAATCGAGCAAAAAGGTGCACGCGCTCCAAAAGGACATGGAACGAATGTTGAAAGAATTCAAAGCCATGAAGGGGAGTACAAGTAAGACTGAAGAAAACGACATGTGGTGTACGGACTGTAGGAGTGACGACAGAGAAATGAAAATCACCATGAATCGCCTAAACTCGGCGAGTCCGAGTCCGAGTCATGCTCGCCGAGTCTCTGGGACTCGGACTCGGACTCGTACGAGTCTGGCGAGCAAAATCGCTAGACTCGCCGAGTTAGCGAGTTTGGCTCAAACTCGCCAAACTCGGCGAGTCCTGAGCCCCAAACTCGGCTACTGGCTGGTTTAGTAAAATGACAAAAAAAACATTTTAAAAAGTTTTTTTAAAATGAATGGTATCATCTTTGTTCACTACAACCTTCGCTTGAGAATGAGAAAAATTAGGGTTAGAAGATGCTGCCCCTCGACCCCGCCCTGTATTGTGACAGGGAGCGCGCAAGGGGAGCTGCTCCTTGACCCCGCAAGGGGTGATGCCCCTTGATCCCACCTTGGGGGCGCTGCCCCCAAACCCCCGTTGAAAAATATGAGGGGAAATTGTGTCAATAGAAGTAGGGAAAATTTAACCTCTGAGTCTGACACTGATTAGATCAGCCAGGTAGATATAGAGGCTGAGACTGTAGCCATGGCGGAGGAGGAGCGGAGAGCACGAGCACAGACAGGAGATTCAGAGGCAGATAGTGACACGGATGTTCTTGATGTTGGTGAACATGGCATGGTGTCACGGGGAGGGGCTATGGTTGTCAAATCATCCATGACCTACCTTAGATGACTTCGCAGGGGGCCAGGGCCGGAGGGTGCAGGCTCCTCTGAGCCATAGGCTTGTAGTTGTATTTACCTTTGTATTTGTATGAAACATTTGATGATGATCATATGATGACATGGATTTTTTATTCCATGAGTTTTGTAATATTGTATACATTTGATAATAATTATATATCTATGTTTGTTATTTCCTTCAGCTACAATTTGCGTTTATGCTTATGTGATTAATGTATACTTGTGTATGTAATCAAATGAGCCGAGTTTGATGATGTTATTGTGTCTTTAAGGTGTATTCAATAAAGGGTGCCTGAACAAGTTTTAAATCTTTAAAAATCTCTAAATTTATTGAGTTTTTCAGTTTCTCGAGTCCAGCCGAGTCTGGAGCCGAGTTTGACGCCGAGTCTCGAGTCTGATGCCGAGTTAGCCTTGCCGAGTCCAAGTCCCGTTTCTTTGAGTGACGGACACACCAAGGGATCCTGCCCCATGAAGGCTTTCTGCGACATTTGTCAGATTGCTGGACATTTGACAAAGGAATGTCCCTACAATATGAAAACCAAGAGCCAACAAGTTCTCTTCACGCAAGAGCAGTCGGCCGCTAGAACTTCGCAAATGGCCAACAATAGTGCATCATTTGGCGGATACTGGAACAACTGGCGAGGGGGGAAGACCAATAATAACAATAATAATAGGGGTCGGATCCAATATGATGCGAAGGGACGACCAATGATCCAGTGCCGAGCTTGCAGTCAATGGGGCCACTTTGCCAGGGAATGCACCTCAAAAGAAACTCCACAAAAACTATGCAAATGGTGTGGGCCTGGAGACCATGATGATAGAACTTGCGCAAAGTCGGGAGTGAACCTGCTCAACATTGACAGAACGGAGGAATTGGTATTGGCAATCACACGGTCACAGGCAAAGAAGGCCACATACCCAGACCCCCGTACAGAGAAGCAGCGGGCACTGGAGGCGAAGGCTGAAGTGGCGAAGGAAATGTTGGCATGAGGGAACACTTAGGAAGCGGCAAGTACTTCTTGCTTTGAGGCTGAGGAAAATATCTTGAATCAAATGCTGCAGATTGAAGTACCTGTGAAGATGAAGGACCTCCTGGAAACGATGCCGCAATTACGTACGACACTCCTACGTACGGTGCAAGTAGCCCCACAGAGTCGGGTGACTCGAAACACGAATGTTCTTGGTGGAACACCAACAGACCGATTGGTGTTGACACTATACAGTGGTCGGCACTCGACTGTGGTAGAAATGGGAATACTTGGCACCATTTTGACTGACACCATTGTTGATGGCGGGTCGGGAGTGAATGTGCTTTCGGAAGAAACCTAGAAGAAGCTTGGCAAGCCGACACTATGGCCGTCAACCTTCAACTTACTGGGAGCGGATCAACATGGTATCAAACCTCTTGGAGCGCTCATGGTGCAACAAGTGACCATCAGGACACAACCATTTGTCCTCGACTTCGTGGTGATTCCTTTCGCCAAGAAAGGATACGTTGCCATTCTTGGCAGAGGGTGGTTGGTGGCGGCCAGAGCGAATCACAACTGGAAGCGTAACACGTTGTCCATGGAGAAAGCCGTGCGAAAATTTATTATCAACCTGAAAACACAACTCGTGAGTGAAGAACTTGCATCGAAATTGGAATCGGACGGTGCAGGCGGAGTTGACGAAGGTAAGTAGAGAAGGGAACCGGATGAGGAAGGCGTCCTGGGAATCCAAGGATGTACGGAAGATGAGACCGATTCCCTTAATGGGCTCTTCCACTGGCAAATGGAAGACTACGAGCTGCTGTATGGGTGCAACATGTTGGAGGTTGACGAGGAGCCGGACGAAAATGAATTTCCGCCAGCGTACGGGGAATACATGGAAGGGGATGCTCCTGTCAACGAGACACCAGCACATAGGTTTGATATGACGAAACCAATCCGGTACGAAGAGTCTGTAAAACCTACAAACCTCGGCAGGGAAGCAGAGCCAAGGAACATCCTAGTTGGCGATGACTTGAATCCAGTTTTGAAAGTCGTCGCGTTTAAAAATTCGTGGAATACAAGAATGTATTCGCCTGGACATACAAGGACCTCAAAGGGGTGCCGCCAAAACTGTGCGTACACCAAATTTCACTCGTACCTTGGGTCGGACGTGTACGGAAGAGGCCGTATAGAATGAATAAAAACTATGCTGCGAGAGTGAATGATGAAATCTAGCGCATGCTCGAAGCCGGGATTAATTTCAAAGTGCAGACCAGCGAGTGGGTATAGCCCATAGCGATATCCCTTAAAAAGGAGGCAAACCAGATCCGAATCTGCGTGGATTTCAGATGCCTTAACGCGGTCACCATAAAGGACCCGTTTCCAATAGCATTTACAGATAGCATCGTGGAGGAAGTGGCTGGTCATGAAATTTATTCATTTATGGATGGATTTTCTGAGTATAACCAGATATCCATTGCCAAAGAGGACAAATTAAAAATGACCTTCATAGTGGAAGATGGCATGTACGTGTATAACCGAATGCCGTTTGGGTTATGCAACGTGCCAACGACATTCCAATGGATAATCCTTCACATATTTGACAAGATGTCAGTAGGGAACTTCAGGGCGTTCCTTGACGACTGGGCCATCTATAGTAACGAAGATGCACATTTGGCCGCACTTGGCGAATGCATGGAGAGATGTAGGCGAGCCCGCCTAGCACTCAATCTCAAAAAATGTAGATTCATGGTGCCTCAAGGGAAGCTGTTAGGACACATAGTGTGTAAGGCTGGACTCAAGACTGACCCGGACAAGATTCGGGTGATAGTGGAAATGGAGGCATTGATAGATGTCACGGGAGTCAAATCCTTCCTAAGACACATAGGGTATTACAGGCGGTTTATCAAAAATTTTGCTCAAGTATCCTGCCCTCTAGACAAGCTGACGAGGAGAGGTGAACGGTACGCATGGGGCACGGCTTAGGAAGAGGCCTTCCAAGAACTGAAGTCACGGTTGGTAGGTGTGCCAATCCTGACATATCCAAATTGGGACAAAGAGTTCCATGTACATGTCGACGCATCAAATTTTGCCATATGGGCCACACTGGTGCAGGTTGGTGATCATGGGCTAGATCACCCGGTATACTTCGCGAGCAGACTCCTGTCAAAAGCGGAAAAAAACTATAGTACGACAGAGAGGGAAGCCTTGGGGATGGTGTACTCTGTCTAGAAGTTTAGATATTACTTAGTGGCCACGCCGTTCACATTCTATGTGGACCACCAGGCGTTAATGTACTTGGTGAATAAGCCAATCATTCAGGGGCGAATCAGTCGAGGGCTGTTGCTGCTACAGGATTTTACATTTAACGTTATTGTACGACTTGGGAAAAGCCATGTGATAGCCGACCAGCTATCTAGAATCAAGTCAAGGGAACCGGCGAAAGGAGTAAATGAAGACTTCCGGGAAGCCCACTTATTCTGCATTGCCGTCCTCCTTGCCTGGTACACAAGCATCGGGGAATACCTGTTGACATCACAATTCCCTAGAGAGATGCCACCAGGGGAGCGAAGGAAGCTCGTACTAAGGAGTAGGACGTTTCAACTCATTAATGGCCTTTTGTATAAAATGGGACCTGACCAGGTCCTACGGCAATGTGTCCTGAAGGAAGAAATTCAAGGTGTTTTACAGGAAGCACATGAAGGCCCGACAGGAGGGCACATGGGGCCCGACACAGCCAGGAAAGTTCTATTGGCAGGGCTATGGTGGCCGACACTGCACAATGACGACTAGGAGTGGGTGACGAGTTGTGACACGTGCCAACGGGTAGGGAGGCTGCTGAAGAGGGATTTTATGCCCCTCAACTTGTCCAATGCCCAAGAACTGTTTGAACGATGGGGGTTGGATTTCATCGGACCTTTGAAGGCAAGTCGAGCCCGACGGTGCAGATACATCGTGGTGGCCACATAATGCTTGACCAAGTGGGTCGAGGCACGGGCTCTACCAGACAATTTGGCCGTCATTACGGCAAGGTTTATCTATGAGCAAATCGTTACATGGTACGGGATTCCAATCCAATTGACGAGTGATCGGGGAGGACATTTTTTCAATCACATAATCCGGTTTCTCACGACGGAGTTCAAGATATTCCACTCCTTATCAAGCCCCTACTATCCTCGGGTGAACGGGCAAGCCGAGGCGACAAACAAAATAATCGTCTCTATGATTTACAAGTTTTGCGGAGTGGAGAAGGAAGATTGGGAGGAATGCTTACCGTGAGTACTGTGGGCGTACTGGATGACGTATAAGGTCACCACAGGACAGACCCCCTTCCAGTTAATGTTCGGGCAAGAGGCGGTGGTGCCAGTGGAATTTATGGTGCCGAGTCTTCGGATTGCCATTGACAATAGACTAGGCGACATGGAGAGTCTCCGAGAGCGGTTGTACGCCTTGAACAAAGTGGATGAGCGATGAATGATGGCTCAGTGTGCGATAGAGACGGCACAATAGAGGCGGAAAACGTTGCACGACAAACACCTGCGAATAATGTAGTTTACTCCCGAACAACTTGTGCTGAAGTTTAACTGACGCAATGAAATAAAGCTTGGCAAGTTCAAGGTAAAGTGGTTGGGTCCATTTAAGGTTCGCGAAGTCGGTGCGAACGGAGCCATTAAACTGTGGACGCTCGATGGCACGGAAATAACTGAGGCAGTCAATGGCTCAAAATTGAAGGTGTTCTGGGAACGACAGGAACACCCAAACCGTGAAAATTGAAAAGCAAAAAAAGCAAAAAAAGCAAAAAATAAAAAAAATAAAAAAAATAAAAAAAAATAAAAATTTGACTTCTCCAATGCCTTCGCCCAACTCAAAAGTGTATTGTAGCTCAAAAATAAATTGGGGGTCTGGGGGCAGTGCCTCTAGCGGGGTCTGGGGCAGCGCCCCTTGCAGGGTTTGGGGGCAGCGCCCCAGGTGCGCTCCCTGTCGCAGTAGAGGGTGGGGTTGAGGGGCAACGCCCCCGCCGCCAACACCAATTTACCATCTTCAGAACCACACGAAAGTCCCTGGCGCACATCATTTTGGTGATATTTCTTTTACAAGCAATCACTACCAGACCGATGAAAATCACTACCAGATCGATGGAAATCATTGCTAGATTGACGGGAAGCATTGCCAAGTACGAAATGTTACACATTAGTACGGACAAAGACATATTCGTACAGGATTTTAGTACGTGGTAATTCCGTACAAACCCATACTAACAAAGGCGTCAAACGAACTACACAAATCCGTACGACCACGAACCTAAGCATTTTTTCATACAAAATAATCCCGTACAGCTTCGTACGGACGCAACTCTAGAAAAGAGGAAAGACATACAATTCCGTACGGTCATTGGTGTATGAAAAAGACCGTACGATTCATTGGTGCAGGGAAAAAAGGGGAATCGTACGAAGGCAAATAAGTCCATGGGAAAGAGAAAAGTTCGTAGGGTTTTGAATTGATGATGCTTTGATCTACAGGCCAATATTCCGCACACCATTGCATCAGGGAAAGAGGTCGAAACTTGCCACGCCGTACACGCTACGGTAGCCGTACCACCATAACGGAATTGGCTATACGCGTACCCTAGGAAACAAATCTCAGTTGATGGAGCAAGCAACTAGAAAGTTGAAGAAATTAGATTGGTGAAGGAGGCTACAGGAAACTCAGAGAGGACAACACGGAAAGGATTCTATGGGTGATCAGCAGGATGCGAGCCGGGGGAAGGCCGTGGTGCAGGTTGCACGCACGCACAAAGTCACGTCGGACATGGTGACGTTTGATGGACTAGCTGGCAGTACGTGCAGACAATGGTGGGAAACGACCCTAACCCCAACCGACATTGAGGTCAAAGTAGCCCTTGCCAAAGCACGCGTTCATGACGCAGTACAAATGCCGATCTTTTCTATTAAGGAATTTGAACCATGCTTGCGCACTATGATCAAAACCTATGATCCAAAGTTGCGTACGTCGTCATTTAAGTTTCAGCATATAGATATCATAGTTTCTTTCAATCCGGATGATTTCGAGAGGGTTTTTGGCATTTCGGATAAAGGGAGAAAGATTGACAAAAATACAACAAAGATGTCCCAAGAACGGAAAACGCAACTGTTAAAAGAAATGTGCCGGGATGACTTGACGACAGCCGATTGGGCAAGGATTCTCGCACCGCAGGGCAGAGGGTTAAAGAAAGCATTCCTTAAATAGGGCATCTGCAGTGCTTGCTCGATTTGATGCAGATTCGATTAACTGGTGCAAGTAGGGCGTCTGATGCAGCAGTACCTATGATTACACTGATGCAGGGCCTGAAGAAAGGTACGGTATATGATTGCGTGAGTTTGTTATCAGATAGAGCCCACGATTTCCTTATGCTGAAGCACAAAGATTTTCACATGCCGTACCATGCCATCGGGTTGTTTTTGGACTCCGTACGAGTACAGGTACGAGCCAATCTGAGAGGGTGGCGACCACGAGACTGCATTGATTCCTTGCAGCCAGCTATTTGCATTGACTCACGGCTAGTGGAGAGGGTCAGACTAGCAAGAAGAGAAGAAGGCAGGTTCCGGTGGTGGTGTCGGCTAGTGACATCGATTCAGGACAGGCAGAGAGTAGTGCAGACGAGAGTGTGGATTCCGAGGAGACATTGAGGTGTTCTAGAGGGGACACTACTTTTCGACTCTCTGAGCTGGCCGAAGTAGAGATGGCGACAGGGACCCCTGGTATGGAAGAGGGCGGCTGTGCAGTGTCTTTTAGCCAGGTACCACGTGGAATCCGCAGGTTGCCAGCAAGGGGTGTGGCACGACCTCCAGGAGAGGGGGTTCGGGAAGGGTAGTTGTTATTCACACCAACATTCCTGCACGTGGATGGGGGATTGACACCACTTTCCTCGTCTGGGGTGACGACGGGAGTCCTCCCTGGGGTGGCCATTCCAGCATTCGGGCAGAGGCATCCTTGTCCTATAATGCAGACACCTGCAGTGACCACTACTCCTTGTATTCTAGTGCGCTCACTTGTCACAGAACAGGAAATAGGGACGAAAGGCATTGTGCAGGCAAAGGACAGTGGGGAAGCAGTGGAGGACACAGACACATGGTTGGACCGGTATGCCGCCACACCCATAGTTCTGGTAGGGCCACCACCTGCTACACCTCGCCATCCTACACAGGCTGAGGTAGTTGATTTGGGGGAGCATCCTATGCAGGTAGAGGTAGTCGAGTTGGTGGAGCATCCTGCAGAGCTGGTTTTGCCCACTAGTGGCAAAGAGGAGATACCTTCATAGATGCGCCTTCAGGATGGAGGTGTAGGGAGGACCCAGCCTACTGCCGTAGCACAATTTTTTGCCGAGATGGAGGGGGCAGTTCAGCGGTTGGTAGCCTCCACAGTTGAGAATCCATTGTTCAACCAGCCTTGGAGAGCCTACGTGAGTTTGCTACTACGGGGGTAGGAGAGGCATTCCAGAGGTGCTTTGAGGCACGGGGATGGCCGACCATAGACCTACCTGAGATGAGAGTAGAGTGGCAGTTTCAGGAGGTGGCCAAAGAGAGTTGAGTGCAGACTTTGGTGAGACAGATTGAGCAGGCTGTGCGGGATGGCTATTACCGACTCCGGGAGGCTCAGATCCAGGCAGATAGAGCTGCGGAGCTGGCCGCTCGCATCTCGTCGTTGGAGACGGAGTTGGCCCAGCAGTAGGTCCGAGTCGACCGTGCGGAGGAGGTTCTCGACACGGTGCAGAGAGAATTGAGCTCTGTGAGAGCAGCACTGACGGCTGAGTCAGAGATGAGGACCACAACAAAGACCCGTGTTACCAGCCTTGCGACAGAGTTGGAGGCGAAGCAAAAGGAGCTCATGGAGGCTGTATTCAAGGTGAAGCGGTCATGGGAGCACCAGTTGGTGGCCGAGCGGGACCTTGCTTATCGAACTGATCAGGTGATGCGGTTGCGGGCACAATTGGCTTCGACATCAACGACCCCTTCTTCTTCAGGGACACCCTCTTGCCCTCCCCAGTGATTTGTTGTTTTGGGTTTCAGTTTTGCTCGTACATCATTCCCATTTTGGTTGTTTGTTGTCCGGAGACGACATTTCTTTTTGGGGGGGATGATGTTGTCGGGTAATTAAGCATTAAGGTAAATTGTGTTAGCGTCGGCAGTTAACTCGTCGGTTGTCGGCAATTGGCACCGTGTAATTGACTAGAGTCCTTTATATTGTATCTGTTTCCAGTCTGTGGACATGCTATTGTAGTCGAACATATTGCTATCATTGTATGTACTGGCTTATCATGAATCAATAGAACACTTGTGAGTTCCATATATTCTGTGTACTTCTGTCATTTATGCAATGTCTTAACCTGACACCCTACGGGGAAAACACATGAGTGTCCTCAAATGACACTACTCGAATCAGAGGGCAAACAAAGACAAAACAATTGAACTCGAAGATATAGATGACATAAAACACCAAAGCCTGAAGAGCTGATCAATCGAACCAAGGAAGTATTAGAACCAACAGGACAAACCTCCCCATAATGTTGAAAAGGGAGAGGGATAGGTACACTGAAAAGAACGGCCAACAAGAAGTGTAGGACGAAGAACCAGGAACATCGAAGGTGCAGAGAAAGTACACAGTGTCGTGGAAGGAACACTCACTTGACACACATCATGAGGCTAATGTCGTGGAAGGAACACTCACGTGACAAAGGTAGATGACAAAAAAAGGCAAACAGCAACCCCCTCATGGCACTTTATAAGTAGTGCATGTACAATAAGGCACAAGATGTGAAATATACAATGCATGATGGCACTTTATCTTAGTGCGTTTGCATAAATAAAACGCTACAATGATTAGAAGAAACAAAATTCTAGAAATAGAAAGAAGAGCCAAAGACAAGACATCCTACTCAAAGAAAGAGATCCCAGGACCTGGAACATCCAAGATATTCAACAGAGTGCTGAAAAACAAAAAACTGAATAAAATATACCTGGAGCAGAATTTGGAAAAAAAACTCTTATGAATGGAAAAAACACAGAACAAGCTTTCCAACAATATAAATTTTTCGAAAAACGGAGTTCAGATGCTCAAGTTATGTCTCCCGGAGTGCAAAAATGAACCTCTGACTTTGACAGCAAAAAATGCTACCAAAAAGGAAAAAAATAAAAATTGAAATCTTTAGATCTGGATAGAGCTCGAAAAGAGCTTTCTGACAATATAAGATTTGTTGAAAAACGCCTCCGTATGCTCAAGTTACGGCCAAAAGAAAAAAACCCCTCTTTTAGGGCATAAAGAGGGTAAATTTTTTTTTCTTTTATTCTGACGAAAATTTTCTGACGCATTTGCAAGTACAGCCGTACGCATTTTCGTGCCTCAAAAAATGTGCCAATAAAAAATCATGCCTCAGATGCCCTTGTTGTCGAAAATAGTCGAATTATATATCAAAATTCGTCCAATCAGCCTCCTGAATCCAACTGTGAAGTCCTTTTGGCAACAAAATGTACCAAAACTGTGAAGTCCTTTTGGCAACAAAATGTACCAAAAAATAAGCTACCCCCAGAAATGAAAAAAAACAACAACTACACAAACCCCTGAATACACAGATCTGAAGAACAAGACCCAAAAACTCTCATGAAGAGTACAGGGGCATGCAGATCTGGAGCTCTGATACCATATTGGAGATGAGGAAAAATCAACTCTACAGCTCCCAAAGATCACCTGCATGCAAACCTGTCACAGAAAGAGAAAAACAAAATAGCTATGGAGGCCAGAATTCATAGATCCAGAAAAGAGGAGTCATATTGATTGTGCAACAAGAATGCAATTCAATAATTACAGTTATGAAATTACAAAGAGAGAATCTTTATAAAAGGATACTCGAAACCCTAAAGGTGAACACCCTAAAGAATTATAAGATTCCTAAGTTTAGCTTAAGCATAGAGTATAATAGACTAATAATTAAATAAATAATTATTAGCTAATAAAAGATTATTCTAACATTTATATTCACTTCTGCACACATTGCACAATAATTTTGATCTTTCCTACACTCACACACACAACACAGATTAATCAATTGCCTACAAACTTTTACAAATTTGTACCACCAAGCTTGGCAAACACCCAAAAATCCTATATAGATAAATTGTTCCAAGCCTTGCAAATCTTAGTACATGCATGAAATCTAAATGACTTCACTTGTGAATAAGTTAGGGCAAATCTTTTACTATCGAAACCAATGTTTGTCATGGGGGTTTTCATCCTAGGGTTGAAAAACTGGACAACAACTCAAACTCTCACAAAGGGTTTCATCAAAGTGAACAACCAAGAATGCCCCAAATGAGTCTCGTTAGCCTTTTTTATAATCGTTTGGGGAACTTTTCAGAAATTATAATTTAAAAATCAAATTTTAATTAATCCCTTTTTGCTCCATTAAGTAACTTTATTTTATTTATTTTTTAACTTTTTCAGCATTTAGTCACTTAATTCACCATATTAAATAATTAAAATAAGTCGTCTTTTAATTTTTCTTTTTTGACAACTTAATGTTTAATTATTTAATTATTAAATTATTTTTCGCACATTCAGCCAAAGTTGCAAAAGAAACAAAAATAGCTCAAAGGCAAATTCTGAATATGCCAACATGCTCTGAAGCTCATTGGATATCAATCTTAATAAAATTTGACACTCCAAAAATAGAATATCCCTCCAAGAAGTTCGCAATGCACTTGAAATTGCGAAACTGCCCCTAAAATGCATCAACAAATTCATCTTCATTCCCTTCACAATTCCAATTAATGAACTCCATTCCAGCAAGGCTGGCACTCTCCAAAAACGATGGAGCTAACAAAGATGTTGGAATGAGCATAAAAGGGGACTTTACATGCTTCCACAACATATTCTTGTCAACTAAAGCCCAAATTTTTGAGGAGCTTGGAGAAATATTTTGTCAAAAGTTTGGTTTTTTGAAGGAAAACAAAATCTAGTTTGAGCTTTTGCAGCTTGCATTTTACCAACTTTTATTTGTTAGGGGTGTTCTGTTGGAACTTGGAATACCCCAGACCACTGAGAGGGGGGGTGAATCAGTGGTCTATAAAACTTCAATACATCTAAAGCTTAACAATCAGTGAACCACATGCATATCCCTGTTCATGGCGGAAATATTGACATCATAAAAGCATAAACTAAACCATAAGAAAGTAGAACAATATATGCACATCACATAACACAGATATATGAGTGGAAAACCCTTGAAGGGTAAAAAACCACTTTGAAGATAAACTCCATTAAGCCTCACAGACAATCTGACTGGTTACAATTTATAGTCTCACTGACCAAATCCTCACTGGGAACAATTTGGGAGCACCAACTCCAATCCTCACATAGCAAAACCTCACTGGTTACATTTAGAGCACCAACTCTAGGAGTACCAACCCCTTACAAAATCTCAAAACAATATTAAATCAGAGGGCTACTCTGTTTCCATACAAATCATTGATCATAAACTAATCACCCTGCAACCTGAAATAGACTTGCAGTAATATCTCTCATAAAAAATGATAAACAAGACAATACCAAACATTCCTTTCAACAGTACATGCTCAGTGTTAACATTTTACTTTTTATCTGTAACAACAATGCAAAACACGACAACATACAACTCTCAATTACATCTGTAAATGCAACATTAACACTCTGCTCTTAATCTTCAACAAGACCCTGGAGAAGATAGACTTTTATCTTTCCGTCTTTTTTTTTTCACCATCGAACTTGATTCATCATTCACAATATCTCTTGTCTCTTTGTGGAGGACCCACTCTGTCATTCATTCCACTCTTAATACGAATTCAATATGCAGGTTTTCTACATCTTTGAACTGTGGTCTTTTTCTTCCATCTTGTCTCTACAGATTGTGTTGATACATCTATGTAGGATACTCTCTATCTCCTCAACCTACAACACCGAAATCAAAAGATTGAAAATACATTTCACATAGCATACCGAAAGCTGTTGTAACATAAAAACGGTTAGTTTTCCAATTAACTTTGTATCTCCACTCAAAATCTTCTATCAGCATGAATGTCTCTTTAATCACCAATGATTTTCTTCTTATTACCACACATCATGACTAGCTGCCAACTGTTATATTCATCGTGACCTTTCACATATCATTGTTAATCAATCAGCCTCATCTCACAAAACATAAATTCGTTCCAACTCCTCTTAGTCATGATACTAAAAATCATGTGTATGATCAATAAGATTAACAACCAATGTAATGATGTTTATGTCAACATTGAAGATTCATGTCGCTTGCTGTTCTGCACTTGTCGCAAACCTGATAGAAATCAAGACTTTCACTACGGATCCAAGTTCCTGTCGCTGTAGAGACAAGATATAAATCTAACACTGTAGGTCTTTAGGTTCAACCTCCAACTTGCCATTAAATCTTCAAGAAATAAATCACAGATATAGAAAATGCACATTGTCATCCATCAACTAACTCTTTCAGACCACCTTTCAATTCAACTTGTCTTTCCTTCAAGAACACACCATGTCACTGCACATTCAATCTTTGTTAGAGAGCACCTCTGTAAACATAATGACATGTCAACTTCTGCTAAATAACATCAAAGCTAAAATGCCTTGAGTCATATTTCTCCATGACTCTCTTTGATGATGAACATACTACTAACATGGTCAATATGCTGACAACCTTTATTAGCATCCAACTCCCCCTTTGACAATGCACTTGACTAACTCGCCCTTTGACAGTACACTTGACTTAGTTGACATCAATGCCAACAACAACTCATCCTCACTTGCCAATCATGCCAACATGTTGCTTGCCCAAACATTCTAAGAAATGGTATTCATTGCTGCTCTGGAAGGCACTTCCCTCTACCTATTTCTAAAATCATTGAGAAAGCCGTCCAAAGTTTTTTCATGCTTTCTTTAATATTAGTAAGCCTAATTTTTGGAGTGTTTATCTTCCTTTGTTAGTACATCTTGTCCCAATGTTATTATTGGATGAAGTGTAGAATAGGGGATAATGTCAAGCCCACATGTCTGCTTCGCATGTCCAACCACTTGCTTCATATATGAAGGTTTAGGATAGTTAGAAAAATCTAATATTGTCTTAGAGCCAGGCTAGTGAGAATCCTCATATGTTGCAAGGCCGACATTGGACCTCTTTGCAGTGTTTGTAAGTAGTTCACTTGGAGTGGTAGGAGCCACAAGCTTGATAATGCTAAGAAATCATAAGATGTTGGGGGCCTAGATGATTAGAGATCAAGGCAGCAGCACCAACAGGAATTTTATGTATTTTGCTTATCTCTAACAACAGCTGTCCGTCTTTGTGAGTCTTTGGATTCATTTTGAAAAAATATGATTGTAGAGTTTGGTATGACAAAGTGGGAAACACCATTTGAAAACTTTAGTAAGTTTGAAGCATATTCACTTCCAATGATCTATGTCATTATTATGTTGGATCATGATATCCAATGCTACTATTTCTTCAAGGGAAAATGTAACCAATTATTAGCATTGTGATTTAAGTAATTTCTATTTATACGTGACCTATTTTTGCTATGGTGACTTTTGGGGTGTTGTTTTTTGACTAGCATGAAATACTAAAGTTGATGCAAAGCATTTATACATACTCCAGCTATGGTGGTTTACTGTTCATTATCTCACAAGGTTCCAAACACTCTAGAAGCTGTTTTTACTGCTTTAAAGAATAACCTTGGAAACTGTGTAGAGTAAAGATAAAGAATGCTAGCTTGATTTGAATATGATTTCATGGTCCTATTATTGGAGTCATATGCTTAATCAACCACAATAAAAACTTGCTTCATCCTAATGTTACATCGCTTTCTGTATTGCTATTGAAATTATTGTAATATGTTATATGATATTTCATTTAATGAAAAGACAATTCAACCATATTGGTTAAGTGCCTAGAGTTTGTTCAATGTCTTTTATCTGTATAGATAACTGAATTGCTACCTTTTTGTTTATATGTTCTCGAATGTGTGGTTTTTCTGGGACAGAGGAGCTAATAGATGCATTTTTGAAGTTTCGTATTTGATTACGTATTCCTCATTACTGTTGCTGCTATGCAGAGATGCAGCAGCTCTTGCTGAATTCTGGACATGGCTGGAGACAAAAGTTGTCCAAGATAAAATGGCCCTCACAGAAGTGGAGGTTACAGACAGGTTACTGGAGTTCCGATCTAAGCAAGCTGGTTTTCTTGATACGAGTTTTGACACAATAAGTGGTAAAAATTAGTGGGATGGATTTTAGTTGTGTTCCTTATTATAGTTTAGAATAGTTCTACATCAGAATTTCTGGATTCTTTTTGAAATTTGGACTCAGTGCTATGTGCCAATTAATACTTTCTTATGTAATTCTATTTCCCTTTAATGTAACATAAAATTGATGTTTCCACACAAGAAAATGGTGTTAAGCAAACTGTTTTTGTTAATAAAAAGGACGAGGTTGCAATGTTTTCATGGACTTTGGACCGTTGGTGGTAGACATAACTTCAAATGATATATCTAGTCTTTGACTATTAAAAATTCCAAACCCGAAATTGTTAAATATTATCCAGTTCTGGTAATTTTAAACATCATTGAATAAAGTCAGGTGATGCATCATTGACATAAGGGAGCTTCTAATGCATAAAAGATGCAATTCATTAGAACACCTATTTAACAAAATCTAAGAGAGTGTCAAACCTTTGTCATGAAATCACTGGGGTCAGCTAATCTTAATTTTGTTTTGGATTTGTGCAGAGAATCCGATAATTTTTTCACACTATGGCCATGCTCAAAGGGTCGTAAACTACTATTTGAAGAGGTTGGGAAAACTAGAAAGGGTTATCGAGTAGGATGATTTTCTAATACTAATTAGTTTCATTAAGAGGGATGGAGTAGAGTCTTGGAACTTGGCTATTATATATTCAGGAAGATAGTTAGCCAGCAAGATCGACTTTGTTATTTCGTAGAATATTAAAAGGGATGGAAACCGAGTGGTAAACATATTAGTAATTAAAGATGTTAGCCTCTTATCTGCTTACCCTGTATGATTTCTAGAGGATTGTGGTAAAGGATACCCTCCCCACTTCCTTCAATTCTAAGTTGTCATAATGAGTTATTTCCACTGCATTTCGGCATCAATTGTGTCTTTTATTGATTAATAATTCAACTATCAAGACATCTCCAAGAAAACTATTCATGGTTGGGCAATCTTAGTTGGTCTCACCTTCTATGCTAAGATACCGGTTCTTCCCCTTTTGGCCTGGGTCCAGGTCCTGGTTCTCCTCGGGTTTTGCCTGGGTTCCTCCCGGGTCCTTCCCAAGGAACCCGGCCACCTGGGAAGGACTCAAGTGGAACCCAGGTCGAACACAGGAGGACCTGGGTGAACCCAGGAGGACCCACGTGAACCCAGGCCTATGGGTTTCCCCAAAATGGTGCCCACGAGTCAAAAAAAACAATAAAAAACAATAAAAAAAGACTTTTTAAAATAGTTTTTTTATAATAAAACTCTAATTCGCCCCTTTATGACTTTTTAAAAAAGACTTGAAACTTGAATATTATCTTTTTGCAAATTATGAATATGATATTAGACTTTAGTTATTAGTTTACTGATTACATTTGCTATATATTAATATTTATTGGCATTGGCAATTATGGATTTATGATTTATGATATATGATTTATGTATGGAAAGTCACATTGTATATTTTATTTTTGTATGGATTGTATATATTGAACATATATATATTATATGGGTATATATATATACTTAAAATATATATATATGTATGGACGAACCCGTACTCGTACCCAAGATTTTTTTTTTTTGGCCGAATCCGCGAATCCGTACCCGAATCCGAACCCGAACCGGTAACTTAGCTTCTATGTCTAGACCCTTTCAAACATCACTTTTTGAGGGGATTTGAGGAATTTTTAAGTGGATATGGATTGCTTACCTCCTTTGAGGAAAGAGGATATGGCTGAAAATATAGCAACCTCACTTCCCCATCCAAGTAGGATCTCTTAATGTGACTAAACTCCCCAAAATGATGGTGAAAAGGGGATTTGGCTTTCTAGTGGAAGATATGGGTCCCCATTGTAATCTTGCTAAGAACTTTGGGAACATGCTCATGACTTAATTAAGGATAATTTGGTGGGGCCTTGACCAAAGTTTTGGATTCAAGTGGGGATGAAACTTGATAAAAAGTGCTTATTATCATAGATAAAAAACTTGAGTATCTTGCAATACTCTTAAGCTGAAATATGTCAGAGCTTCGCCTGCCAAAATGAAGTTTAGTTGGCTTGTTAACTTTTCATTGGACGAGGTCAACATTGTTTGGTGCATAAATATTATACTCATTGATGCCAATTTGTTGTATAAGATTTTCTCGAGGGTAAACTTCTATAACATTATTATATTAAGTTATAAATCAATATTGTTGGTATGTACCTTGCAATGAAATTTTTGGTATAATAAGGTTTGTAAGCTCAAAATTCCATTCAATGATGATTATGTGTAGTATTCTTCTAAAACAATTTAGAAAACATTCTTAGACTAGCTTGACACAAACTATTTGACAAAATGCTTGTGTATTAAAAATGAAGAAAGATTTGAAAAAAATGGTCTAGTATATTACATATACCAATAGCAAAAAGATTGGTGAAAATGCATTTGAACTAAATTTGCCACCACTTTTGGCACTCTATCCAGTTTTTAATGTAGTCCTTGTGACCTTATTGTCCTTGTTGGATATTTCAGAGGCAAATGAACACATTCATAGTACATAATTAAATCCAAGGACTATTGCTCCACTACAAAGTGATCATGTCATCGAGGTTATTGTGAAGACACTCATAAAACAACAAATTCCTCTCGATTGCATGGTCCATGTTGATTGGTTTTCTCACTGGGGCAAGTGGTTGATTAGGGAATAGATTCAAGCACATTTTCCTCATCTACTATAGAGCTTTGATGCAACGGGGCACATTGCCTATAAAGGGGGAAGGGATGATCCTGTAGTAATTGTTGACGTGGCTAAAGTCGGATTACCAACTCCCTCTGGTCAACGCAGAATAGAATGTTGTTGAGTATATGAGGAATCCCTAATGTTGTTTTAAGTGATCAAAGGGGACAACCTCAAGGTTCCAAATGTCAGGTCATGATTGCGGGATAGCTTAACGGTTTGATGTGTTTTGCAGGCAACACAAGGGGGCTTGCGTTTACAACAAGCTGGTCTGCATCTGACGATGTTGATTCTCAGACTGGGAAATAAATAACAAAAGAGAAGGGTTTAGGAGACCTAAGGACAAGATAGAAATGGTTAATGCAACGGGTAGACTAATATCAATAAACCAATTCTTGTTTCACCAGAGACACCCTCACAACTTGACAAGAACGGTGCAAGCTCCAAACGATAAATGGATTTTCAGACTATGGGGATTCATCCAGGCACCCAATTCTGGCGCAGCCTGAGACAAATACTCACAGTTGAACTAGGCACATATTTTGGTTTAGACTAACCATGAATGGTGACCTACAATCAGCAAGTCCCCAATGGTATGAACCTGAAATACTTCAAATACCCCTACATTTTAGCATTAGAATCATTGAACTCTAATTCTAACCAGCTGAAGGGAAACCATGCAAACAGGGAAAAAACAAAATAACAAACACCATGTTTCAATGTTTATGCATTGATTTCAACTGCCATTACAACAATTCCTCACAACAATTCTACTCTATTTCTAATCTGTTAACTACAACTAGTTCTAACTGTTGGTGTTGGAAATAAGCCACACCCGGGCCGACGATGGACTACTCCAAGAGGAGCTAGTAGCTCAGTGGTAGAGCACTCCAATAGTGTATGGAAGGTCCTAGGTTCGAGTCCTAGCTAGTCCATGTCTCAACATGGTATCAGAGCCAAGTCCAGGCTAGGAGCCCCAAGCACACGAGAGGTGTGGCTTAAGGGGGGGTGTTGGTGTTGGAAATAAGCCACACCTGGGCCGATGATGGACTGGTCCAAGAGGGGCCAGTAGCTCAGTGGTAGAGCACTCCAGCAGCGTATGGAAGGTCCTAGGTTCGAGTCCTAGTTGGTCCATGTCTCAACACTAACTTCTAAAAAATCTAATTACTGAAATCAAATTGTCTAAAAATTCTAACTACTAAAATCTAACTCGGCCTTCAGATTAAAAATGCACTCTTTAATTTAACACTTCCTTTGCAATTGGGAAACTCCGGAATTCTAGACGATTAGTGTGATTTTCTTCTTACTTTGTTATTACGCACAAAATCGCTGAGCTAATGTCTTTTATTTGCTTAAATTATTGAACATTTTAAAAATGCCCCTATGAAATTCGGCTATTTTGGAAGAATAAAAAAAAACTCATTCAACTCGGCATTTTCCATTAAAATATGCGATTTTTGGCATCTTGCAAAAAATAAATTTTTGCCGAACTTTAGAAATTCGGGCTTTAAGGGGGAAATTCACGAGCTTCTATTTCAAACACCCTCCTTTCTTTCTTACCCTGCAAACTCGAGATTTTGAGCAAAATAGCGTGATTTTTTCTTAGAAGGCTTGGCGCTTTGAGGGATTTGCACGACTTTGGTTTAGGGTGGAATTTCAATCCTTTTTGCAAAGTAAACTTGGCCCACGGGATGAAACTCGCGATTTTTATATGAACTGTGTGAGTTTATTAGCAAGGCATCACACCCTTTTTTTTAATGCCCTCATGAAATTTGGGATTTTTAAATGGATTGCGTGAACTTTTTGCTCTTACGAATTCGGCCTTTTGTCCTAAAATGCATTTCTTCTTTTTTTTTGTTTTACTGTGCTCGCCAAACTTCAGATATTTAGCCTAAAATGGGCGATTTTAATTTTACGACAAACTTTGCTTTGTGCTGGGTGTGAATCTATTAAGGGAGCTCGGCAATGTTCTCACATTGGCAAGAGACTCGGATTTTCAGGGGGAAAAATATGCGATTTTAAGATGCCCTCCACATTTAACTTGCAAACTCAGGATTTTAGACTAGAATGTGCGACTTTGGTCAACTTGGCTCGGTGATTTTAGTGAAAATGAGCGAATTCTAGATGCGTGATTTGGCTTTGGAATGAATCTCGGGGTGTAAGGATGAAATGCAAATGTGGTTTCAAATCTTGGGTTTCTATCTCACAAAGCAGACAAAGGGCGAAACTGGGGTCCCCTGTCTCAAACGGGGTGTGTGTGTAGAACGCACAACAAATGGCGACTCGACTGGGAAATGTTCTTGAACATTTCAAGGATGACTATCTGTATTGAACCCAGAATCTCTGGTTTATACCCCATAAAACAACCCAAATGACAAAAGACAGATTCAAAGTAAAAATGAGGTCACAAACTGGATCAAGTCACCAATCTTGAAAATCAAGTGTGTGCAATGAAGTTCATTATAGCTTAAAGATAGTTGAAACATCATTGTTTAGTCAAGACAAGTTACGTAGGGCGAATCTAACTTCAAAAGTAACTTGGATATTGCCTCGCTACCAGCGAGCATCTATAGCCCCGACGAGGTTATCGCCTGTAAGCTCACAGAGATTGCTCTGTTTTCGATATGTTTTCTTTTTGGTAGCGTCAGAGGTGTCTTCACTCCCAAAGCCAAGCCGTTTTTATATTTCTTTGCTTTTCAATTTCTTTTCTTTTTGATTTTTTCTCTTTTGTTTTCACTTTCTCACTTTGGCTGGTAAGCAATGAAGCCTACGTGGGATTGAGCGTTACAGTGGTCGCTGAAGGAGAACTTCAATTTTTTTCACTTGCAATGACTTCCCTTTGATAAAAACAACAGACCTAAGTGATATTAAGCGTTAAATGTGTAGTGATGGCAATGTTGGTGACAAGACGCAGTAAGCAACTAAATTTTTAAAATGACTAAGCCTTTAACCAAATGACCTGACTATGGGGCAACCGTCAATTAGGTGCTCTACCAAAGTCGACATCTAAGAAACAGACCGGAAAACATCCTGACTTCACACACCAATGCTGGGAAAAGAAAACATACCCCTTACAAAAAATGACGGTGAGACAACCCCTTCCGAAAGGAAACCTACACTAGAGCAAAGCAAACTAAACGGGAAATCTAAGCCAAAACAGAAAACAAACTACTCTAAGAACAAAAATTAAAACCCTAAACTAACTATGTACAAGAAGAGACCGACTATACAAAATGTGGAATTTATGCATGCGTCCCCAATCTAGGATGTTTTCTTAGTACGTGCAACAGTAACAGGTCTGTGGGAATAGTCCTAAGTTTGGTTGACTTGTCTTTGTATTCCGAAAAGAAAATTTTCAGTTGGCCACTCTCGGGTTTAACCATGCCATCGAGCAGTATTAACAATTGGGGATGTTCATTAGGTCCATGGTTAATCCAAATGCAGGTTGCTTTCCCATAATATTCAAAATCAAACTGCAAATTTTCAGAATTAACAGCAGAAAGGAAAGAAACAACTTCGTGTGTTTCTGAGTCGTGCGGGGTGTTGAGTGGTAGGAAGTCTTTAGCTGCTTCATGAGGTTGCAATTGGTGGTGCAACATCCCGCTCGCGTCTGGCTTGTGCGAATCAACATCTTATTCTTCATCGGGTTGCACAAGTTGAAAAGCAGTCTCAAATTCGAACTTAGGAAAGTGGAATGCATCATCCACCGATGCATCCTCTGATTGCATGAACCATGCAACTTTGTGCACCTCTGTCAACATATCTTCAAACAGTAGGGACTCTCCGATGGCTTGGTCCTCAAAAACGTCTTGTATCCTCCATTGGTGGGGTTGCTGCAAATGGCTCCTTGGTGTCGGGCTGCTCTATGGGGTGCACCTAATTGTTTTCTCTTGCCATGTTTTCCTTAAGCATAAGGACAATAAAATTATCCACTGCCATAGTCCGATTGATAGGTTCATCCTGGTCAACCTTGGGCAACTCCATCTTGTCATCATTGAAGAGTGTGGTGTTGCGTTGATCCTGCCTTCTTTTGTACTCATCTACAACAAGGTAGGCACTCCACACTTTGCTGGTGATGCACTCCTCTGATTCTTCCAGCAGTTCGTACTGGGCTTTGACTTGATTGACTGCCTCTATGCACAATGAGCAGGTGAATTCTGAATGAGGGGGTCGATGAATTTTGTACCACCAAGGTGACAGTGTGCTCTCTAAGCATAATTCTTCATCGACACCAAATTGGTTCTCAATCAGATTCTTGAATTGGGTAAAATCATCAATGTTTGATGGAGGACTGGGGATATCCGGCTCTATGAGCTCCTCTGACTTGGGGATATCCCATAAAAATATTTGTCCTTGTAGCGCTAGCTCGACTCTTGACAAAAATGTGAAATAGTTTAACTCTTCATGCTTTGTTGTGTTGTTGATTTTGCAATGACTTGTGGATGCAAACTCAGACAGTTGCCTGGGATATAACTGTATACTCAGCCTTTGATGGAATTGGGAAATGTTGTTCCGTGGACAGTCTTCATCAAGTGGCTGATCTGACATTTTGACTCGGAATTTTCTTTTTTTGATTTTTTCAGATTTTTTGATTTTTTGGTTTTTCTAGTTTAACAGTGATCTAGCATATCTCAAATATAACATTTAAAGGGTATAATAGATCCTAATTGCTGCAAGGAACCTAATAGGGCTCTCCTTCTAGCGCCAATTCTGTTGATGTGGCTAAAGTCATATTACCAACTCTCTTCGGTCAACGTAGAATAGAATGCTGTTGAGTATCCTATCCTCTCTTGTATAAGGTATCCCTAATGTTGTTTTAAGTGATCAAAGCGGACAAACTCAAGGTTCCAAATGTCAGGTCATGACTGTGGGATAGCTCAATGGTTTGATGTCTTTTGCTGGTAACATAAGGGGGCGTATGTTTACAACAAGCTGATCTGCATCTGACAATGCTGATTCTCAGACTGGGAAATAAATAACAAAAGAGAAGGGTTTTGGAGACCTAGGGATAGTGATAGAAATGGTTAACGCATCGGGTAGACAGATTTCGATAAACCAATTCTTGTTTCGCCAGAGACAATCTCACTACTCGACAAAAACGGTGCAAGCTCCAAAGGATAAATGGATTTTCAAACTATGGGGATTCATCCAAGCACCCAATTTTAGCACAGCCTCAAACAAATACTCATAGTTGAACTAGGCACATTTTTGGGTTCAGACTATCCATGCACGGTGACCTACAATCAGCAGGTCCCCAATGGTATGAACCTGAAATACATCAAATAGCTCCTACATTTCATCATCAGAATCATTGAACTCTAATTCTAACCAAATGAAGGGAAACCATGCAAATAGGGGAAAAACAAAATAATAAACACCATGTTTCAATGTTTATGTATTGATTTCAACTGCCATTGCAGCAATTCCTCACAATGGTTCTACTCTATTTCTAATTTGTTAACTACAACTAGTTCTAACTACTTAAATCTAACTGTCAAAAAAATTCTAACGCATTACAATGAGAGGCATCTTGCCTTTTATAGATTTTACAATTTGAATTAAAGGCCAGGATTGACTGCATCCAAGGGCCCTGATCTGCCTTCTAGAAACTTGGCAACTTTAACCCATACCTATTAACTTCAATTGTTCTCCCAACCACTTTCCCAACTACCTACAACTGTTTGGCATCAATTTCGTCAATCAGCTAGTTGGAAATAATTGACCTGTGTCCCTTCATTTTAAATACATCAGATGGGGCCCACAGGCAGTACTTTTATAATAAAGTAGGGCCCACAGACAGTCCTTTTATAATAAAATAGTTCAGTTTTTTGCAAACTGACTTTCTGGAATTAATTCTAGTTGTGTATTTCTGAGCTTGCACATTTTGTAGCACCTTGAGTGTTCTTTGTCTTTAGGTTTGAGGGTCGATTTCAACTTGCTATGAGGTGGTGCGTTTTGCCATGTGTCATTTTCATCTTGCCCTCTGCATCTTTGCTTCCCGACCTCGAACGTGATCATGTCCTCGATTTGCACCTTAGGTTTAGATTTTTCCAAAGTCGTTGATCTGCAAACAATCGATTTCAATCCGAGTTAATCACTTTGAAAAATTAAATAAATTTAATAAATAAGTGTCGAAAAGACACTTGGCAACTTTTGTTTAACTTGGCCTTCGGATAAAAAATGCAATCTTTAATTTAACGCTTCCTTTGCAAATGGGAAACTCGGGAATTCTAGACGATTAGTGTGATTTTCTTTTTACTTTTTCATTTCGCACAAAATCTCCGAGCTAATGTCTTTTATTTGCTTAAATTATCAAACATTTTAAAATGCCCCTATGAAATTCGGTTCGGCTATTTCGAAAGAATAAAAAAAAAATCTCATTCAACTCGACATTTTCCTTTAAAATATGCTATTTTTGGCATGTTGGAAAAAATAAAATTTTTGCCGAACTATAGAAATTTTGGCTTTAAGGGGGAAATGTACGAGCTTCTATTTCAAACGCCCTCCTTTGTTTCTTACCCTGCAAACTCGAGATTTTGAGCAAAATAGTGCGATTCTTTGTCAAAAGGCTTGGCGTTTTTAGGGATTTGTACGACTTTGGTTTAGGGCGGAATTTCAATCCTTTTTGCAAAGTAAACTCGGCCCATAGGATGAAACTTGCGGTTTTTATATGAACTGTGCGAGTTTATTAGCAAGGCATCGAACCTTTGCTTTTTTTAATGCCCTCATGAAATCAAGATTTATAAATGGATTGCGCGAATTTTTTTCTCTTACAAATCTGGTCTCTTGTCCTGAAATGCGCAACTTCTTTTTTTTTTTTTTTGTTTTACTTTGCTTGCCAAACTTTGGCTGTTTAGCCTAAAATGGACGATTTTAATTTTATGCCAAGCTTTGCTTTGTGCTGGGCACGAATCTATTAAGGGACCTCGACAATATTCTCACATTGGAAGGAGACTCGGATTTTTAGGGAAAAATACACGATTTTAAGATGCCCTCCACATCTAACTTCCAAACTTGGGATTTTAGACTAGATCTTGTGACTTTGGTCAACTTGGCTCGGCGATTTTAGTGAAAATGAGCGAACTCTAGACGCGTGCTTTGGCTTTGGAATGAATCTCAAGGTTTAAGGATGAAATGCAGATGTGATTTCATATCTTGGGTTTCTATTTCACGGAGCAGACAAAGGGCGAAATTGGGGGTCCCCTGTCTCAGACAGGGTGTGTGTGGAGAACGCACAATAGTATTGTAGGAGCACTTGGGCGGCGTTAGCACAAGTAGAGATGGAAAATATGAAAAATCTATATTTTTTTGTTCTTTTCTACATTTTGGTAAATCTAATTTTTTGAGGCCTTCAAAACGGAGTTTGGTCTTGAGACTGTCGTTAATCCCTTGAAATGTTTGATGTAGTCATTCTTATTAAGTTATTGAAATTAGAGCTCTTGGAGACATTTTCGATGGTGTAAATAAGTCCAAATTTCGACCGCTGAGTTAGGAGTTATGACCCTACCAAATTGGGGTACTAAAATACACATGTTTTTTGAAAATTTCTAATTTGTTTGTTTTTTCAATGTTCATTTGTTCATTTCGAATGCCAAATGATGTGGTGATTGTTGAAATTCTACTTAAATGTATACACGTTTGATTTGGAAGATGATGAAGTAATTTTTGGAGCTACATACATCTCTTCTCAAGTTTGCTATTATGTATTGCTTGTTAAAAACTTTACAACACTACAGGTTGCATGCTAGTTATTTTTTCCAAATTCTCAATTAGGAGTGAGGACTTTGTACCAAAATTTGGGCATGCGAAGGGGACAAAACCACAAATATCATATATAAAGTAAAACAGTAATTGTTATATATTCAATACTATAATAGCTAATAATTTGATAGTGTATTAATTTGTCTCTCGCAAGACAACACAAAATGCAATAGTACAAACTATATAAGTATTCTTTAAAGGGATAGCTTTCCTAAGACGTAACCTAAAAGTATCCCTAGAGTAAGCTTAAGGACATATCTTAGTGGTATGCGAACTATGCAAGATTTATAGAGGGTATGCATGAGTAGAATGTACAAAATACCCTTGGGTTTGACCCTGCAGTGCAATGATAGTTGCAAGAGTAGTGTTGATATTGCTTCCTTGGTTTGAATCCCATTTGGATCAATCTTTGGCGAAGTAAGGACGAAGATAGAAGATGGTTGATGGAAGACAGAGGTTGTATGATAAAAAACGGTTAAATGGCGGATGGGGACAGCTCGGCGGCAACAGAAGGGGTGGTGTATGCTACCGACGGTACATGGAGATGGAGGGTGGAGGCTGCACGGTGGATGGCAAAAGAAGGAAGCCACGTAAGTAGAAGCACAAAAAGGACAAGAAGAGGTGTTAAGGCCTCAAACTTCAAGGTTGACATGGCCAGTTGTATGTAGGACGAGTGGAGGAGGTGATGATATGGAGAGCAGGATGGAGAAAGGGACAAAGAGGAAGAAGGACGAGGAGAGGAGGATGGAGAGGAGGATAGAGATGGGGGGCGGAGAAAGTAGGGGAGGAGAGACCCGTAGAAGTCAATTGGATGAGCTGTTAATGCTTTGGCCTGTTCTTGGGGATGGGGTCTCCTATAGTGGCCCCACTAGTTCATAGCTCCAGTCAAAAGCGTTCACCGATAAAAAAAAGTACAAAATATCTATATTTTTATTTTGGATGCATGCATTAGATTATCAACAATGAAGCCATGCAAATGAGATTTTCAGATATTAAGGAGAGCAAACTATTCAAGCACAACCAAATAGGGCATCTTCCTATTTCTAAAATAAAGACCAATATAGCACTACTTATGACTATCTAATAGTTTAACATGAATACAAAACTTGACAAAGTTACTCAACTCAATTTAATTAAAGGAATTTCGAATGCAAGTGAATTAGTTTTTGTAGCATGATCACTAACAATAACTTGTGCCTAGGGCACTTATTTGTAGGTTATAATGAAAAGCTTTTAGGGATTTAAGAAAAAATAATAAAATATTATGAGCGAAGTAACACCAGTCATGACATTGACAAATAATAATCACAAAACAATGACATTTCTCTTGTCCTAGTCCTGTGGTGCTATCATGTACTCCTTGGCTAACCAAATTTTAGGACTTCCTTGTATATCACAATACAATGAATCTTGGTTGTTCTAACAATGCCATGAGCTTGATTTATTAGCACAAATCTCATAAGAAACCACCAAGTTGTTTCACAATATAATTGGTACAAAATTGTGGGTCATGACTCAGAATTGCACATCTCCTTGTGTGCTTCACATTACCCTTCAAGCTCCACACATGAATCTTCAAGTTCCACATGTGACTCTTCATGCCTCACTCATGACTCTTCATGTTCTATATGTGAATCTACACACTCCACATGTGATTCCTCATGTTCCATACAAGGGTCAACATGGTGAACACATGACTCCTCACGTTCCATACATGGGTCAACATGCCCCACTTGACTCTCTCATTTTCCATAGCTAGGGCATCACTAGGAATGCCGGGGTGCAACACGTACCCAACATGCAGTACATGCCAAATACACAACAGAAACCTAATACCAATGTACTAGATGGTTAACTGAAATTTTGTGATTTTGTTGAGGGAGAGGGTACCTTCTTGTTTTAGTTTCTTAGGCTTGGGTAATGAGGAACAATTCCTCCTTTTGAGGGTTAATATATTTCTGTGAGTGGAGCATTCTAAGCGTTCTGTTTCATTAGTTATTTTCTTTATGCTTGCTGGTCAATTCTTCTTCCTTTCTATCGAGTGTTGCTCGTACGCCTGTGATAGAATTTGTGTGTAATGCGATAAGGATGGGTTTCTAAGAATTTTCTGCACTCCTCTTCTTCTTGGCTATTTGAATGATGGTTGATTTAATTTAGTGTGAGAATGTATGTGGGTAGAAAAGTGTGGGGAATGTTTGGGTGTCAAAATGGTTTGCTCTTGATAGTGGGAGAATGATTTTTCTCCTGCTCTCTTGGTCATTCCTTGGATGTATAACAGTGATAAGGAAGGAGTCTGATAGAATGCAAGTTGGTGCTGTTTATTTGATGTGAACACAGATAGTATAGTTATGCCCACTTTTCTGTTTTGAGAAACATAGTATGAGAGGAAAAATCTTGGAGGTTCTGGATTAGTTTTGGTCAAGAGAATGGAAATTATGAGAGTGAAGAGCTGTCTAGTTTCAAGTGCAGCATTTTTTTCTGTTGCAAATTTTATTCAGTTTCTTTATCTCTCTCTCTCAACCAAAATTTAGTTCTTTTGTTAACTCCTTAGCAGCATTCCTAGTAGAGAGTGAAAGTTGGCAGGCATATTTTAGTTTTTAATTAGTTTAGGGTTCCTATGGCAACCCTCTCCAGATTGGTGGGATGGCTAAGTAGGTTTTAGAACTCAAGCTGTAGATTTTAGCAATGATTGTGTAGCTCGAGTTATTTGGCTCTTGCCTATCAAAATTTGAGGGCAACCTATTCTCTTGTATAACTTTTCTTTTTAATCTTCATTAACTCAGTGTGGTGATGAAAGTGCCTCTTTGGTGTTGGCTTCTTGCCAAGTTGTTCATATGTAGGGTTCTTTACCGTTAGATATGTAAAGCTCAAATACAAGTTCTAAGAGAGTGCTGGAATCTTGAAAAGTATTTCAATCAGAATTGTCAGAATCTTTTTGCTATCTTAGTTAAAAATGTCAAAATTTTATTACCTATCTTTACTGGTATCTACTTAAAACAGATTTTCCTGTGTTTTCTGAACTGAGTTAGATTATAAAATGCTTTCTTGGCTCTGTCATCTCATGCTTACTTAGTCACTGGTCTCTGAAATTACTAGATTGTAATGTCCCCACTTTGAAATAGAATTTAATAATAATAAAATAAAAATTCAAAAGAATAAAAATAAAATTAAAATTAAAATATAAGAATATAATTAAAATATAATTAAGTTAATGAATGGTCAAAAGACATAAAATGAAAAGTTGTGACTCCCTTGAACATGAGATATAAAAGGGAGAAGAGAACCTCATTTGAGAGGGGGATACTTTGGGAATCAGAAGTCCAGATCTGATTTAAATAAGAAGTGTAGATCTGATCATGAAAGGTTGCGTCTCTTTCATAGGGGAGATATAATGAAGAGTTGCACTCTTTTAAAGGATGCTAATGGTAGAAAGAGTTTGTCTCTTGCCAAAAGGCATACGTGATGAAGATGTGTGACCTCTCCCTCACATGGAAAGATATAAAGGAAAGGAAAAGAAGAAGCATACACAGCAGAGATTATTGAATCACAGGAGAAACATAAATAACGACTTTTAGATAAAAGAGAAGCATCTTCAGTAATCAGTGAACTGAAGGGATCAGGAACAGTGAACCACCAAGACATATATATAACAGACTGCTACATTAGGCGAACTGTGAGAAATTGGAAATATAAAGGACCAGTCAGCATTTACAAGCATATTATCAGGTAATGCAGATCTCGTATGAACTTCCCTATTCATGACTTTATAGCATAATAGAATATAATTGCAGATCGAATGTCTATTAAGATTATACAATACCTTGTGGCCAATTATATTGGGTGTATAATTCTTGGTAATAAACAATACAATAAGAATTTATTTAAAATTACATAATTATGAATGGTATATGTAATTCATAATATATTTGGCATAAGGAACAGTCAATGATAGACAATTATATATATTGAGCGAACTGCCATGATAGTAATATAAGGGAGTACAATGAGGGAGAACGGAGATGAGGTCCTCCTCTAGGTACACCACCTCATGGTAGCTGACCGATGGTCCCATGAGGCCAAGGGGGTGTAGACATAGCCCACCACTCTTGGACTTAGAGGGGAAGTGTTGTGCGAATCGCACACCCATCCTCGTCTTGGACAGGGACCCCCCCGGTTTTGTGCCTTTCTGTCTTTGCGGAAGAGGGAGGGGATATGAAGGATCAAGTTGGTGAGTGATGAAGTCTGGAATTTCCTGATCCTGAAATTTGGCTAAGTCTGGAATGTCCTGCCTTGAAATTTGGCTAAGTCTGGAATGTCCTGATCTTGAAATTTGGCTAACTCTGAAAAACTGAGGAAACCTCAAAAAACCAGAATTTGCAATATAACTCCTGGAGGTTTGAAACCACTCTCAAACATCCTGAAAGTATATATGGAATATAACTTAAATGTTATATTCCATATGCTCAATTTCGGACTCAGAAGCCAAAAGTTGAAAAAGTGAAAAGACCCTCAAAGTCTGAAAACACTTCAAATGTCCATTTTCAGACCCTGGGGCGAAATGTTTAAAAAACACGATTTTGCAAAAAATGCTGTAAGCCCCGAAATCACTTAAGTTTTCCTTTTCGGACCCTGGGGAGCAAAAGGAAGAAACGCGAAGTGTTTAAAAAAGGGATGCACTTGGTCCGAAAATCGTAATAGTGCCCCCCACCTTCGAAAATCACCAAGCGATTATGTTTTCGGACCCTTTGGACCAAAGTGAAAAAACGCGAAATGTTTCCAAAGGCGTAAAAACTCCGAAAAACACTTGGAAGCTTGTTTTCGGACCCTAGCTCCCAAAATGAAACATAAAAGGAAATCGCGAAAGTCCCCCACCCAGCTCCGAAGTTTGTTATAAATTTGCCAAAACGCGTTTAGCTCCGAAGGTATTCCCAGTTCGCCAAATGCTTGAAACCTCCGAAATCACTTAAGTATTCCCAAATTCGGACCTTGGGATAAAAAAGGTTAAAGCGCGAAATTCGAAATATGCTGAAGGGTCCGAAGTTTTTTTATTTGCAGAAGTGTTTAATGATCCGAAAATTACCCTTCAGCTGGAATAAAACGCCTTATGGTCCGAAGTTTTCTTTTAAAATTCCAGAACGCCAGGAGGTCCGAAAATGATAAAGTTGCAAAATTCAAACAATCCGAAATCTCCCAAAAGGGTGCTTTAGGTCCGAAAATGCTTAAAAAGTTTGTACGAAACCCCAAGAGCTCCGAACTTCACCCAAAACATCAATTTCGGACCATAGGGCCGAAATTTAATATTTGGAAGAGTTGCAAAATCCCCAAATGGTCCAAAATTTCACTTAAAACGCCAATTTCGGACCCTGGGGGGCTAAATTGGAGAATATGATGAAATTACAAAAAGTGCCCTCCATTCTCCGAAATTCACCAGAAAAGCATGAGAGTTAGAGTTTTAAAATTTGCAGAAGCTCTTCAAACCTCCAGAATCGCACCATAAACCCATTTAAAACGTCCAAGACTCCAAAGGTAAAATCACGCAGAAGTAAAAGACCAAGGATTAGATTTCACAATCGAAGAGAAAGAGAAGCATTTTCAAGATACATCTCACAAAGAGCTTCTCAAGCCAGACATCGTAATTAAATTTAATGTTTGTTAAAATTAAATTATTTAATTTTTCAAATTGATTTAATGAAATGAAATTGGTTGATCGCAGGACGTCATCGAAGAACCAGGAGAAAGACCTTAAACGCAAATCGAGGAAGGGTCGCAATTCAAGGCCAGGCGCTGAAGACTGGAAAAAGAAAAGATACAGGAGCGCAAGAGCAACCAAACATTGGGAACCGTGCCGCTGAACAAAGATGAAGTCCACCACTAGAACCACAGACCAAAGAACCCTCTGAATGCTGCAAGTTTATGCATTCTCAAAAAAGCACACAGCTGGATTTAAGTCCAGAAATTCAGTTTTAAAGCTGAAATTGCTTTATTGTAAACTGCCTATGGGTCCCGTGCAAGATATTTTTGTGGATAACTATTCCCAACCACCAAGAAGATTGGATCGACCTGAATTAAAGCCAAATAGTGGCAGGTAGTTGAAATAGTTGCTGGTTGGATAACTGAGAATTGATTAGGCATGGGTTAAAGCTGTCAGCTTCTGGAAGACAGATCAGGGCCCTTGGATGCAGTCCATCCTGGCCTTCGGTTCAAAATTGTAAAACTATAAAAGGCAGAGGCCTTTCTTTTGTAAAGGGTTAGATGGTTATATAGTTGGAGATTTTGTCAGACAATTGGTTAGATTGTTAGATAGTGAGATGGTTAGATAGTTAGATTTTGGAGTTAGAATAGGTTAGATCTTAGCAGTAGCGTAGAGATGTTGCAGAAATTGTTGTAATAGGCAGATGAGATCAATATATAAACATTGATTTGGTGTTTATTGTCTTGTTTTCATCCTGTTTGCATGGTTTCTTTCAGCATTTTAGATAGATCTTTCTGTTTTGGGTGTGCAGGTATTTGATAGATTCGGGCTCATACCACTGAGGATATGCTGATTGTGTATCCTTTTGTGTGGTTAACCTGAGCCTTCGATTGTGCTTAGTTCAATTGCAGGTGTCCGTTTGAGCTGCACCAGAATTGGGTGCTTAGCCGTGCGTCTCCAGTCTGAAAATCTTCCAAGTCCCTTTGAAGATTGCACCGTTCCTGCAAGGTTGTGAGCCATTCTGGCCAAGCAGGAATTGGTTATGTTGAATCTGTCTACCCGCATACCCGTGTTGTTAGTTTTAGATCTCCTAACCCTTTCCTTTTTCTCTTTATTGTGTAACTCGAGAATCACAACAGACTAGCTTGTTGCAAATCGTAAGTCCCCTTGTGTTTCCAGCATAAACACATCAAGCCACTGAGAGATCCTGCAGTCAAGACTTGACGAAAGAAACCTTGAGGTTATCCCCTTTGATCAAAACGTAGAAAATAGCATTAGGGATTCCCTTATTTCAAGAGAGGGTAGGATACTCAGTGAGTTTATTCTATTTTGCGTTGGCCATATGGAGTTTGCAGCGATGCGATTTCATCCACGTCAACAGGAAGGAAGTTCAGGACATCTTATTGTATCTTTCCAAACTCTATCATTGTTGATTATTGAATTAAGGGAATTCTAACCACAAGAGAAGGATAAGAATGGAAGTGACGAAGGAGAACGGTGATAGGATACCTCACTAGGTAGACCACCGCATGGTAGTTGATTGATGGTCCCATGAGGCCAAGGGGGCTTTGGCTCTCACTCCGCTCTTGGGCCTAGGGTAGAGGGTCTCTTGGACACCTTATTGTTCCTCCTTACTCCCACTTTCTTATGGTTGAGTTTTGATAAGGAATTGGGCAAAAACTATGGTTCCTAACACTAAGTATAGAGAATTTATGCTTAATTATCTTTCTTAGAAGATTTATATTATTAATTGTATACATTTCAATGGTTTCCTAACCTATTTCAGGATCTGAATCAGCTACACACCCTATTCCATTTATTGTTTTACATGGAAATGGCAATTTAGGGCAAAAATGAGGGTTTTTACTAAAAAGCGACATTACATAGATCTAGTGTTCCACAGGTGTCGGGGACGGGGGGACGCGTCTCCGGGACGGGGGGACCAAGGGTCTAAATTTGGGGACAGCGGGGGGACGGCGGTGGGGGGGTGGCGCGGTGGTGGTGCTCATATACTTATACATATACATATAATACTTGAAAAACTAGTTTTGAAAAAATGTATAACAGTATAAGAATTAGATTTCAAATGAAACTATAGGAAATACCAAGATTACTTAGATTAGTGATATGTAACTAATTGCTAAAAGTAAATAAAATTTGACAAATGAAATTGTCAAATTGGAGATTTCTCATTTCTATCATATGAATATCGAAAAAGGAAAACGAAAATACGAATATCTGATGCCATTGCAAAGTCTATAATAATAAAGATGATTACATGATTCATCATTACAATGAGTAGCCAAATACAAATACGTGTAGCAATAGCATTACAAAAGAGACTAGAGTCAAATACAAAATGACAAAACTGAAAACTCAAACTGTAGCTAATGGAGGCCTCTAATCATCTGCGAACTCCTCCTCACTGGAACTGCTGGACTCCTAAGGATCAAGGTCCCTCAATCTCACACCAACTAGCCCTGCATCTGAAGTGGTAGGATCATCCTCATCAATCTGTGAAGGCTCCTCTGGCTCTACATCCCATCGTGCCGCTGGACTCTCCTTGTACATGAGTGTCTTGCGATCAATGAGACGCAAAGCACTGTGTACAACCACAAGCTTCTCTGCTCTCTTAGAGGTAAGTCTGTTCCTCTTAAGAGAGTGGATGAAGCTATATGTAGACCAGTTCCTCTTAGCAGCTAAAGAACTGGAAATCTGGGATAGCAGACGGATGGCTAGAGTGGTGGTCAAAGATTTCGGGCCATGACAATTCCACCATAAAAGTGGGTCCTCCTGTGCCATGTTGTCTATATCCATCTTTGCCGCATCTGAATAACCTCTAAGAGTGGCAAATCTTCCCCACTCAGTGCGCATTGTGTCGGCATCTCTGGAATCAAACATCTTCTCTATGCACCTAAAGAAACCCGCCTTCACCTCATCATCCTGAATCGGTGTCAGTCTACCCGGTCTAGCCTTGTACCACTTAGGATTCAAGGCAAAGGCAGCCATATGCAAAGGAGTGTTCAACTTGTCCCATCTACGCTGAATGATAGGCTGGATTTGCTCATTGTAGAATGCTAAAGAGGGGTCCTTCACTCGCACAACAACCCTCATCTGGTCAAGCATAGAGTCAATGCACTCATACACCTCTCCAAGGTTAGGTGCATCCCCATCCCCATATCTGATCACCTGGAATACTGGAGAAATGATAGAGACAATGTATTTCGCATCAGTCCAAAACACATCACTCTTCACTATCTCCTTCACCCTTCTCCCTTGCTCTTTCTTGGCCTCAGCCCACCTATTCCACTCATTAGTCATAACCATGAGTTGCAATGCCTCTTGCAACTCAATCATTCTCTCCAAGAGAATGAAATAGGATGCATATCTAGTCTCAACTGGTTTCAAGAACTCCTTCTTCGCAAAGGTCCTGAAGAGTGCATGTGAAGTGTGGTGGTTGCAGATAAACATCTGCACATCTCTCGCATTGGTGACCACTCCTCTAATCCAGTCTATCTTCCCCATGTCCTTGAGTGCATTGTTCATGGCATGCACACAACATGGTGTCCACCAAATGTGTCTATAGGCTTCCTCAATGAGTCTCCCTATTGCTCTACACACATGGGCTGCATCTGTCACTACTTGGACCACATTTTGTGGCCTAACCTCCTCAATAGCCTCCCTGAGGACCTGAAACTGGAAATCAGCATCTTTACGATGCCCTGTACAATCAACTGCTCTAAGGAAGTATGGGCCCTCTGCACATGTGACCATGACGTTGATGAGTGGACGATGGCTAATGTTCGTCCACCCATCCGTAACTATGCTGCACCCCGATGCCACCCAACATGCTTTCATCTTCTCCATCAAAATATTGATCTTGGAATAGCTTTTATCCAAGATTGAGGTCCTCATTTTCCTCTCCCCTGGTGGCACATAAGATGGTCCTCCCTTGGCCACCATAGCCATCATCTCCCTATAATAAGGAGACCGTGTAACATGAAATGGAATGCCATTGGCAAAGAAGAACTTGCCAATGGATTCATCTATCTCATCTCTCAGCTGCACATTAAACATATCAGTAATGGGGTTGCTCTGTGCTGTCTGCAACTTACGTTTCCTAGCCCTGGCGGCAGTAGAAGTGGAAGTGGATGGAGATCCAAACATCATTCCTCCCGTCTGCGAAGCATGAGAAGTATGAAGTGCTGCCCTAGTAGACAAAGTAGTAGGCATTGAAATATTTGTGTCATCTGGAACCCCCCAAATCCTGTTAAACTCAATTCTGTACTGTATATTTTTGGCTTCCTCCAAAAACTTACAATGTTTCACGCCTTTTCCTCTCCAAAACAGAAAGTGTGCATTCACCCTACTAATACTACCGAACCATTCTGTGTCACAAATATTGCACTTCCACTTCCTTGTTCCCTCACTTGAATGTGATGCAGTGCCTTGTACTGATATTCGTGAAGCAACCTGTTTTAGAGGAGACTTAGGATCAAAATGACCCCTAGCATATGGTGCCAACAACTTTGAAGGGCAACCTGTACTATCTGGTGCACTTGCCATAGAGCTAGATTGGGCTCCAGGATCAGCCCCATGGTGACCCCCCTCATTTTCAGGTTCATATTCTGAATCATTCTCACTATGAGAATGGATTTCCATGTCATCTTCACTCATGCCTTGGGAGCTCATTGTGAAATTGACACTGCATTTCACAAAATAAAAATAAAATCAGCCTAGTTTAACAATATAGTTTTAAATTTTTTTCCTATTCATCTCAAAATGAGATTTGATGTTGAATCTTGAGGGCAAAATGATGAATCATTTTGCCCTCAAGATTCAACATCAAATCTCATTTCGAGTCTTGAGATGAATAGGGAAAAAAAATCCAAAAATGACATAGAACAATGAAAATTAGAAAATATTCAAAAAAAAAGTAAAAAACAAAAAAAAAAAAAAAAAAGTTGAAAAACCCTACCTTGTGCTTGAAAAATCTTTCCAAAATGTAGAAGAATCTTCTTCTTCCTCTTCTTCTTGCTTCTTCTAGCTTCTATCAGACTCGCAATCAGCTTTTCTCACCCCTTCAATCAGTCTTCTTCAAGTTTTTCCTCCTCTTTAGCTTGCTGGAAAAAAAAATCAGTTTACCAAAATGAGAGTTAAATCTAAAAAAAACATGCTTTTGTGTTGTTTTGGGGGGTTGGGTGGGGCCCACGTCCAATTAGGGTTACCCCTTAATCCCCCCAAAAGGCACATGTTTTTTAAAATGTTGCTTTTTTAGTTTGTTTAGGCGTGGGGATGCGGGAGACGCCTGGGCGTCTCCCAAGGAGACGCCCAGACGTCTCCGAGGAGACGTCTCCATGTCCCGGCGGCGATTGGGTGGCGGTGGCGGGACGGCAGGGGACGTTGCGTCCCCGTCCGCGTCCCCGTCTCCGTCCGCGAGACGTCCTTGACGGGGGGAGACACCCAAAAAGGGGGGGGACGCGTCCCCATTGTTCACTGCGATAGATCTCAAAACTGTTTTAAGTTATATTTTGTATGCGAGTGCATTTCATTTCTCGAAAAGGTGAGTACTATCACCTTAAATGTGTCTGCCTTATTTCAGCAATCCATAAAATGATTTAGTTCTATTGATAGAAACTTCAAGAGATTTCTGAATGTTATTCCTTTTTCAGATTCTTTGCTTTCAATTTTTAGTTTGAGATTATTGTACAATGTATTCAGCATTAAATAGTCTTATGATCCTAATATGATATTAAGGATAAGCACTTGTGGCATGCTTAACCCTAACATGAATATTATTTAACACTACCCCCTCTTAATAGTTAAGCCTATAAATAGGGAAGAGAACTCTCTCCCATATCATCATATCATCTATTATTCAATTCATATGTTATTATCTGATTATTGGAGGCCACCCTCTCAAAGTGGTCTGCTATATTTCTGTTTTTTGCAATTATTCCCAAGAAATATCATAACAAGTGGTATCAGAGCTACGATTTTGGCTAACATTTGTGTTTCTATCATAACTTCCAAACCATTGCGAATTGTGTCTGATTTTTTCTGGGTTTTGATGTATGTATTGGAGAAGCTCTCAGAAAAATATTCAGACTTTGAAGATAAGTTTTACTGAAGTTGTTGATATTTTATTTTTTTCATAAAATTGCTCTATAGGCTGCAATTTTTGAAATATTCTTAAAACATTTACATTTTTGGAAAACTTATAAAAAATTAGATAGGGTTAGTTCTTTGTAATTAACCGTTAGACATAAAATAAGTGCTTTAATTTAGTGGTTGAAGTTTAGTCAGCATTTTCATTAAATTTGCTGTATAGGCTGCAATTTTTGGATTTAAATTTTTTTTTCAGAGTGTGATGCCATTGAATTGTATTTGGGAATTTCGATTCTCCAATTTTTTTTTTTTAGCTATTAAAGGAACAATTTTTTTTAACAAAATGTTCTCCATTTTTAGGCTCTGGTGCGAATGGTGCAATTATTCATTATCGGGCTGAACCAGATACTTGCAATGTTGTGGATGATAAGAAGCTGTACTTGCTAGATAGTGGTGGGCAATATGTTGATGGTACAACAGATGTTACCAGGACTGTACATTTTGGAGAACCTTCGTTGCGAGAAAAGGAATGCTACACAAGAGTCTTGCAGGTGCTCAGATTGAACATTTCTTAAAGCAAGAACTTCAGAAAAGATAAATAATTATCAACTTAGGAAAATAGTAGATTTAGCTATATGGAGGATTCTGCCAAATAGTGAACACTGTATTCAATTGCCTGATTTAGTTATGTCTAAAATACATCACCCTTTAACTGCAATAATGTAATTGACCATTAGAAATCTGGGGACCACTATATTGGCTATGATAGAAATTTAGAATAGAAAGTATAATGATTGAAGTGTGGTACAATTCGTATTTAGATTGCAAAATTGCAATTAAATAAAACCTTTTTGTGCTATTTTCCTTTTAAATTTTCCTTCATAGTGATTCATGATCCTATAGTGTTATCCGTACTGGGATTAAAGAAATAAAAGTTGTGTGGATTGGCATTGAGGATGAACAGTAAATAGGTTTTGCTTGATGTTAGGATTTTTAGGTTGCCCAGACCAGTTCTTAATATTCAACTTTTGTCTCAAATTAAAATGAAATCTTAGTGGACCTACAGAAACCTTTCTGAGATAAGATTGAATTGGTGGTCCTGGTGTATTCTTTTCAATGATATAGATAACTTAGTAACCGTTAAGTACTCCTTGCAAGCTAAGAATGAATTGCTGGCCATGGAGTAGCTTTTCTAGAATGCAGATAGCATGGTACACCCATAACAACTTTTCAAAAAAAGAACAAACTGATGGTTCTGAATTAGGCTTTCAAATAATATGGATGCTAGATACAAAACTTGCAAAAAACTCATGTGACTTGTGAGTAGTGGAAATGATTTGCAAGTTACTTGCAGTAAATACTAAAACTTGATGGCAAATTACTGCTGAGTTTTGTCCAAAAACTGGCCAAGAGCTCAGGAATAACTCACAATTTTCATTTAAAAAACTCTGCTGTATTTTGATAGGTTTGTTCAGCCTGAAACTTTTTATCATTTTACATTACTTGAGTCTCTTTTTTTAAGCAGTGGTGTTTGAGTGAAAAGGAGGCTGGCAAGCCATCCTTGAGGGATTCATCTAACTCATAGCATAATCCTATGACGGAGGCTTTTGTTGAGGATCATGCAGCTATACCATTCAGTTCGAGGACACCTACAGTGGCAGCAGTGTTTTTTGAGCATTTGTTGTAGAAGAAATTTATATATTATTGTTGACGTGTCTGAAATCGCATAGCTACGGTTCCATCCGGCCAACGCAGAATAGAATGTACTCGCTGAGTATTTTGTCCTCTCTCGAGATAAGGAAATCCCTAATGCTGTTTTTGTGATCAAAGGGGACGACCTCAAGGTTTTGATTGTCAGGTCTTGACTGCGGGATTACTCAGTGGTCGATGTGATTTGCTGGGAGCACAAGGGGACTTACGATTTGCAACAAGCTGGTCTGCTGCGATTCTCGAATTACGTAATAAAGAGCAAAAGGAAAGGGTTTAGGAGACCTAAAACTAACAAGATTGGTATGCGGGAAGACGGATTGAACATAACCAATCTTTGCTTGGCAAGAATAGCTCACAACCTTGCAGGGACGGTGCAATCTTCAAAGGGACTTGGAAGATTTTCAGATTGAAGATGCACGGCTAAGCACCCAATTTTGGCGCAGCTTAGACGAACACCTGCAATTGAACTAAGCACAATCAAAGGCTCAGGTTAACCATACAAAAGGATACACAATCAATATATCCTCAATGGTATGAGCCTGAATCTATCAAATACTTGCACGCCTAAAACAAAAAGATCTATCTAAAATGCTGAGAGAAAGCATGCAAACAGGATGAAAACAAGACAATAAACAGCAAATCAATGTTTATATATTGATTTCAGCTGCCTATTACAACATTTTCTGCAGCATCTCTATGCTACTGCTTAAAATCTAACCTATTCTAACTCTAAAAGCTAACTCTCTCACCAGAGTCTAACTATCTAACAATCTAACTGTCTTACCCTTTACAAAAGAAAGGCTTCTGCCTTTTACAGATTTTACAATACAAACCAAAGGCTAGGATTAACTGTATCCAAGAGTCCTGATCTCTCTTCTAGAAACCAGCAGCCCTAACCCATGCCCATTAAATTCTCACCCATCCACTCAACCACAATTCCAACTACCTGCCACTATTTGGCTTTAATTTGGTCAATCCGGTAGTTGGACATAACTGTCCACAAAAAATATCTTGCACGAGACCCACAAGCAGTTTTAAAACAGTTTCAGTTTAGAGAAACTGAGCTTCTGGAATTAAATCCAGCTGTGCTCTTTTCCTGAGAATGCATAAACTTGCAGCATTCAGAGTGTTCTTCGCTCTTTGGTCTAGGTGGCGGACTTCATCTTTTCTTAGCGGCACAGTTCCCAATGCCCGGTTCAGATCTCGCGCTCTCGTAGCACGTTCCTACATCCTTTTCTTTTCCAGCGTTCAGTGTTTGGCTCCTTGATGTTTCAGGCCTTCTTCGATTTGCATTTTCAGGCCTTCATTTGGTTCTCTGCGATGGCGCCCTGCGACCTGCGAACAACAATTTCACTTTAATAAATTAATTTGAAAAATTAAAATTAATTTAATTAATCAAACATTAAATTTCTAAACATCTAGCTTCGTCTTGGTGAAGCTCTTGAAATGCCGTTTTCTCTTCGAAAATGAAATCTGATCCTTGGTCTTGATGGTGTTTGGGCGATCTGAATCGACTAAAGCTTCTTGGCTGACTGGTGAAAAGTGATTTTGCTGTATTGTTCAATTTTAGCCTACAAGTTGGTTTTGAAAATATCTTCTGCATTGGCATTTTCGGGCTAAAAGCCACTTTGCAAACTTGGTTTCAACGATTTTACCATTTGCCTCTATTTGCCGAACTTCGGCTCAAAACGCGTTTTTGCAAACTTGGTAACTTAACGCCTTTCTATTTTTAAAAGTTTTCCTTTATTTGCTGAAAATCGGCAAATATGGGGGTTTTGGATGGTTTTCAGACTTTTAACTTTTGTGTTTAACCCTTAGGCGTCGAACTTGGGCGATTTGCTCCCTTAGCAAACGTCAAACTCCTGTGTGATTTTAGTCTACACCGCGAAGATCGGGTTTATGATCTTTTGAAAACCCCTTTACTTCGCGATTTTGCACCTTGGCCAAAGTTTGGCGCATTAGTGGTTTTTCAAACTTTAAAATTTCGCCATCTTCATGCATCCAGAACTTCGGCGATTTTCAGACCTTATTAAAAATTTTCATTCCTTGCAATTACCTTCCACAGTGCGATTTTCGGGGTTTTGAAGGAGTTTGCAAACTCAAAAAAAAGACTTTCAAGTTACCCCAATAATGCAAATTTCAGGGTTTCCATGCACTTTTCAAACTTTAAACTTTTCGCATTATTCCCCTATTGTGCGAATTTCGAGGTTTTGAAGGAGTTTGCAAACTTCAGCACTTTGAAGAGGTTTTGAAAAGTATTCACCTTTTTTGCACTTTACCCTCCAAATGCGAATTTCGGCATTTGGAGTCCTTTTTTTTAAACTTTGCGAAAATCGCGATTTTTCTTTATAGTTGAAACTTCAGCATTTGGAGGAGGTTTGCAAATTTCGGAGTTTTAACCTCTTAATACTTACCAAAAATTGCAGTTTGGGGAGTCTTTTCAAACTTCGACGATTTCCTTTGGTTTGCAAACTTAAAAAATTTTGCCCCTTTTGCGAACTTTAAACATTTAATACTCACGCCCTTTCCATATATCGCAAACTTCGGGATCTGAAGGCATTTTGAAAACTTTATAAAAATCGCGATTTTGGAGCCCTTTGAAAACTTCGGCGCTTTTGGGCAAGTTTGAAAACTTCGGTGTTTGTGAGCCATTTGCAAACTTCATATCGCGATTTTGCCTATAATGCGAACTTCAGCATGCTACCCTATTTTGCAAGCTTCGAGCTTTGGTTTACTTTGTGAGTTGTAGGAATTTTCGGCCTAAATGCTGATTTCGTGAATTTTCTTATCTTCGGCAATAAAATCTATTCTGCACGATATTCTACTTTGATGAAATTTGGGAATTACTCTTGGTTCAACCTGAAACTCGGGATTCTAGACGAACACCATGGGAGGAGCTTCTCTCTTTCAGAGACCAGCAGACTACTACCACGGGGGTCCCTATTCGAGAAAAAATGGGGTGAGGTGTGCAAAACGCACAACAAATGGCGACTCGGCTGGGAAATGTTCTTGAACATTTAAAGGATGACTATCCAGATCGAACCCAGAATCTCTAGTATATACCCCACAAAACAAGCCAAATGACAGAAGACGGATTCAAAGTAAAAATGAGGTCGCAAACTGAATCAAGTCACCCACCTTGAGGATCCTCTATTTTGCTCTTTGATATGGCCAAGTTTTGGATTTTTGAGGCATGGTTGAGGAGGCTTTGATTCATATTTGCCTTTGAGAAGAGGTTTGAGGCGATGAAGTAGAAGAATCAAGCCTCAATCTTGAATTTTGCTCTTGACCCTTCCAAGGGGTCCAGAGCGAAATTCCCTATAGGTCTTGTCCTTGCCCTAGGTCCAGAGCGAAATCCTTAGTTTGACCCCCTATCTTGCCTAAAATGATGAAAATGGTAGATGGATTTGATTATTGTGAGGAGAAGTGAGTTTGATTAAGCTTGAAGGCAAAGAGAAGCAATGGAGTGTGAAATCAACCTTAGTCAAGAAGTTTGCTCCTGACCCTTCCAAAGGGTCTAGAGCAAAATTCTAAGAACACACCCATTTCTTCCTTGTTTGGGCCAAGATCTTACTTCCTTGGGAGTATTTGGAAATAAATCAACATGTTTTGCCTTAGGAAGTGAATGAGGGCAAAGGGAATGAAGAATCAAGCCTCAATCTTGAATTTCGCTCCTGACTCTTCCAAAGGGTCCAGAGCGAAATTCCTAAAATCTACCTTTTCCTCTCAACTTTATGTCTAGTCAAGTGTGGATCAAGATTGAAGATGTCCTTAGGCATGGCTTTGAGTTTCTTATGATCACCAAACGTGAAGGAATTGAGCTAAAACTAGAATTTCGCTCCTGACCCTTCCAAAGGGTCTAGAGCGAAATTCTTGAAGGACACCTATTTTCCCTTGGAGATGGTCAAATCCTTGGTTTTTATGGCATAGATAGGTATGGAGTGACGTGTCCTTGCCTTTTGAGGTGGTTTGAAGTTGAAAAAATGACCTCAAGAACATGGATTTCGCTCCTGACCCTTCCAAAGGGTCCAGAGCGAAATTCCCAAAATTCCTCTTTTCCTACCATTTTTGTGTCAAGCTAAGTGTGGATCAAGTTAGATTGAGCTTGGAAGGACCCCTAGGCATGCCTTTAAATTGATTGTAGCCACCAATGATCAAGATTTTGAGCTTAAACTAGGATTTTGCTCCCGACCCTTCCAAAGGGTCCAGAGCAAAATTCTAAATAGGTCCTATCCCTGGCGATGATTTTTTATTGAAATTCTCCTTTCTAGCCATTTTGAGGGTCAAGCAAGTGTTGCATGCATGGGAGAGGGATCCAAAGATGAGAGTCCAAGTATAGAAAGTGAAAAGGATAGACCTTGGTGAAGGAAAACAAGCAAGTCAAGAATTTCGCTCCTGACCCTTCCAAAGGGTCCAGAGCGAAATTCTCAATTTTACTTCATTTTCTCATGATGAAGGTCAAGTGGTGGATTCCTAGGCTTTGGTGGAGAGAAGGCTAGCATATGCTTGTCTTGGAGGCATTTTGGAGTGAAGAAATGATAGAATTTGAGCGTAAATTCAGGAATTTGGCTCTTGACCCTTCCAAAGGGTCCAAAGCGAAATCCTTAAAAACTCCATTTTGCTCCAAGTTTGCATCAAGCTTGGTATTGGTTGAGATTGAGGGCATCCTTAGACATGCATCTGAGCGAGTATGGTCATAAAGTGAAAAGAATTTGAGCCAAGAATGCAAATTTCGCTCCTGACCCTTCCAAAGGGTCCAGAGCAAAATTCCTAAGTGGTCTAATATTTTGCCTAGGTCCTTGAGCAAAACCTATTCCCTGGCAATTTTGGAGGTTAATGACTTGATCTTGGTGAGTTAATGTTGAGAATGAGGTCTGATTGAGCAACTTTGTCAAAATTCCCTCCTCACCCTTCCAAAGGATCCTGAGCGAAATTCTTATAGGGCTTGTCCCTGGGAAGGATTCTAAGGCAAATTCTATGTCGATGCCTTCTTGTTAATAATTTAAGGTAAGAAATGCTATGAACAGGATAAATATATCATGTGTACTTGATCGTCTTTTGGTTTGTTTTGCAGATGGGAGGAGACCAGGACAGGACAAGGACGACCTATTCCAGCCCATCATCATGAAGGACGTCCCAGATGCATAAAGAAGGACTCAAGGTATTTTGAAGCGTTGGAAGACTTCAAGTGTTCGAGGAGTTGCAAGCTAGCTTCAAGACCTCATTCTACATAATGAAGAAACCACATGATGACAGAGAAGAATGACACTTCAAGGCGAGGTATGCTACTGGAGAAAGAAGACTTGACAGTAAGGAAGCCTCATCAAGCATATGGGAGTCAAGGAGGTACATCATTTATCGCGTCAAAAGATAGAAAAGAGATCAACCAAGATACATACGTCAGACAAGGTGGCATCCCAGTCACTTTTCCTCCAGTCGGATTGGTCCACCTCAACATGTCTAGATTCAATGTTCTTGACTCATTGGGGACGGCACAAACTTCGATGTACCTACCCCTGCTTCCTATTGGTCCTCACTCCTAGAATGTAATTTTCTCATTGTCTAAGGAAGTTTGTTATAACAAACCCTAATTAGGGTTTCTATCCTTTAATCCTAGCCATTGATTCTAAGTCAATCAGAGCCACCAATTTGTAAAGGGCTCTCTATATAAAGCCCTGGCTCTTCATTTGTAAAGGTTAATAGTTAATAGTCAGAGAATAGGAAATAGTTAGAGAGAATAGTCAATAATTAGTAGCATTTTAGAGTAGAGTAGAAAGAGAAGGCAAAGATTGTTGCCAAGATATTGTTGCAAAAGACTTGTAAACTTCATTGAAGAAATGGTGAATTCTATGTGTTAATTCAACAATTTGCATGGTCTCTATATTTCTCAAATTTGATTTCATGTTATTAGATGAGTGGAAGAAATTTGTATGATCATCGATGAAATTTGTATATCCATACTACTAGCGGTTTGTTGATTGCAAACTTGCCTTGTGTAGTCAACTGGAATCATTCAGCTTAAGCTTAACTTCAATTATCGCTTCTTCATTGATATGCATCAACCTGACGGTGTCTATGCTTGTAGCGGTGATCTGAACATCATAAAGCCATCCTTAGTAGATCACACTAACCTTGTGGAGATGATCCTAGCATATCAAAGCAAGACTTAGTTAGAGTTTCATCAAAGGTCATCCATTGCTCCTACATTCTTAGTGTTAGAAATAGATCCCGTTGCAACCCTTATCCTTTTTTCCTTTTTTAAAAATCAAGGGCCAGTGAAATTCCACGTTCCAGTAATATCCAAAGCAAATCAGACGCTTAGGTCATCGAATGTAAGTCCCCTTGTGATTCCAGCAAAATCACATCATACCGCGAGAAGCTTATCCACACGTAGAGACCCTACATACAAGAACCTTGGAGTTACTCCGATTGATCCTTCGGCGAGATCTTCAACAGTCGGGAAACTTTGTTAAAGAGAGGATAAGATACTTTGGTATTTTATTTTGTGTTCGCATGTGCATAAAAAACACATCAACACTCACCAAAAGCAAAAACTCGCAAAGGCCTGAAAAAAGAACTTGGCAAAAATTTGGCGAAACTCAACAAAAAATTGGTAACTTAAAAATTTGCTAAATTTAATCAGAAATGCATTTTTTTGAAAAATTCAATGAGGAGATGCATCCAATGAGTCAATAAATGAGTACACAAAATAAAGAAGCTGAGTCTAGATATATTTAGTTGATTTAAACGCAAATTGGATACAAAATGGCATACTCATTTGGAATGCTAATGGATTGTAGCTTGATAGTCTGAAGCAAAATTAAAATAGCAAATTGTTTTTGTAAAACTAAATGTAAATACAACATCAAAATAGTTTACATCTTACTCTTCCCAGCTCTAGTAAAAACTAGGGGAGAGGTAGAATTGGGGGGTCTAGTCCTAGGAGTCCACTATGGCTATGGCTCGACCTCCATCCTGGTTGTAGCTACTGCTGGCACTGGCAATGACACATCCTCCTCATTGTCATCCAGTGTGAATCCAAATCCACCCCCCTCCTCCATAGGTTGCCTCTCCAAATCATAGATGTCATCCTCAACAAACAATGGAGCCTTCTCTTGCGATGTGCAATCACTGTAAGGATCTATATCATCCAAATCAATTGGATGAGTTGGTGTTTCCTCTACCTCCCTTGTGCATAACCGAAGATTATATTGCACAAAGACAAGGTCATTGAGGCGTTTCTGAGCTAACTTGTTCCTCTTCTTCGTGTGGATGGCCTTGTAATGTCCCTGTTTTTGTGAGCATCAGAGTTTGAGGGATTAGCTTATTATTTGTACTCTCATAGGCTAACATTCGAGATAGAGAGTCTCAGTGGCAGTTCCACTTCTTCAGTTCAATCTTGGTTTCAGTTCCAGGGCCTTTGCAGTCAGTATATGGGCTTAGTTGAGGAACTTACTGTTAATAGTAAGTCAATCTAGCAGTTGTGGTATTTTTAGTTAGGGCACCTGGACACATGGGGGTTATTCAGTGTTGACCCCAGCTTCTGACGACACATCAAAAGACTGAATATTGAGGGAGATATTAATATTTTAGTGGTTAAGTTATTTAATTAACTTATATGGATTTTATAAAGTCATAAAATGACTTTATTAAAATTATAAACCACTTAAATATTATAAAGTGACTTTATAGAAAATTAAAAGCTCACTTTAAATATTAAAAGTGATTTCAAATCACTGAAATGAAAAGGTACGTTCAAGATGAATTTGAACTATTGAAAAGTGATTTAAATACATTTAATTTATTTAAATTTGCATTTGGGCGTACTTTTTGAGATTGGGCCATTTGGGGGTTATAAGGGAATTGAAGGCAATTCAAACTCATATTATTGGTTATTTGAGGTTGCTTCTATTTTGCTCTGTGGAATTCCTTGACAAGGGTTTAAGATGTTTGGCCATTGGAGAACGGAAATTCTTCGTGGATTTGTGATTGTGAAAGATCCCTGATGGATCTTTTAAGCTGACAGACTGTAATTTTTAATTATTTGTTTTAAAATAAATTCTTCTTGTTTATTAAATGATCTTTCAGAAAGAGACAGAAGTTGCAGAAAGGTTGTGTCTTTTGTTTTTGTTTGTATTTTTCCAGATATAGGTAAACAATGAATAACAACAGCAGCAAATATGAAATAGGCTGGAAAATAATGTGCAATAATATAATATTCAGCCAATCCGGAATAGCTACAAATCGTACCAGGCAAAATACATAATGATATGCCAGCAAAGTATCTACCAACCAAAACAATGTTGCCGGCTGCAAGAAAGACCATCCACGCACAATGAAAAGAGATGGCTGATGAATACCAATCAGCAACCCACGTACCAGCTGGAAGGAGGCCGTACGGCTGCTGCAGTCACGTCTAGGCAGCCAAGGAACTCCCACGTGCCAAGCAATATACCCAACGTCCAAAGCCAAAGCTCTTCCAATGCTAACTTGCACTCCAATCAAAGTCTGAAACCAAATGAAGCTGCTGAAACCTTCTATTGGGGTTTGCGTCCCAATATCCAAGCCCTAGGTTTTGCGTCCCAGTTCTCTAGAAATCGCTCCTCAGAGCAAATTCACAAATGCCAAGTTTGAAGATGTAAAAAGATAATAAAATAATGAGCCAACATCTCCTTTTATCTCCCTCTCAAAGCTACTCGAACCCTAAAGGGAGAATATGCTTTTACCTTTATTAAATAATGGCATATTCTTAATTAAAAAGCCTTTATGTATAGGAAAAACACCCCTTTTGTCAAATAACAAAACTCAAGGTGCCAGAAGGTCTCCGAATGATGAAAGTTATAATAATTCAAGACCTTTCCAATGAGCTATAACACATATGCCTGCCTGACTAGAAGAAGCCAAAATCCCCTTATTACTCCAATTAGCTATATAAATAGCTTTATTTAATTAATAAGACACTAACTTAGGAAATATTAAAAATATATCTCAAATAGCCATATAATGCTCATTTGACTCCACAAGTCTGAAACGGAGCCTGCCACCTGCTTGTGATTGTTGTCGGAAATCATGGATCCTTGAGCAATCCTGTCTCTAAAATCTAGGGATGCTCCTAGAAGCTAGGAAACATACCCAAATCTCCTAAAACTGAACCCAAGGAATAGTCTCATGGTAACCCAACCCTGGGTACTGCCAAATCCTCCTAAATAGTAGGAATAGCCTCCACAAAAGAAGGAAATGCCTCCTAAAATTAAGGAACTGCTCCAAACTGGTCCACTACTGCCAGAATACCAAATCCCAAACACTGAATATCCTCTTTGAGTCTCTATCCACCACTGTTAGCCTACAAGACCCCAAAATAAGCTGACTCACATGTCTCTGCTAGACGGAGCTAAAGAGGGGACATGACAGTCCTCCCCTCTCGGAGATGCTGGCCCACAAGCAACTGCAAAGTTGGATGCTGCAAAATAGACTCACCCTCCCCAGTGGCATCCTCTATGGGAAGACCTCTTCAGCGTACCAAATACTCCCGAGTCACCCGATTTCTCAGCCGTCATCCCGTCACCGCAAGAATCTACTCAGGAACCAGAGTCAATTTACCTTCCTTATCCATGGGAGGCAAATCGGGTGATGCTGTAATATGTTGTCCCAGGGCCTTCTTCAGGCATGACACGTGAAACACATTATGAATTTTATTGCCAGGTGGTAACTCAACCTCATAAGCAACCTCTCCAACTTGCCTGAATACTTTATATGGTCTGTAAAAACGAGGTTTGAGCTTCTCAGCTCCCCATAAGCTATTGTTATAACTTAGACCAGCATCATGAATGAGGTTGTAAATGTTATTATACCAATGCCAACCAAGGATATCGATCCCGATCTCTATGTCCATCAAGTAGTCATATCTCTTCACACTCCCATGCAAGTCAAGAGCTGATGTAGACCATGATAAATCTGCAAGTGCATGGGAAATCGCAGTAGGACAGCCACTAACTACCGGAGAGTCAAGGAAGATTGAATCACCAACCAACAAACACATAGCTGCCATATCACATGAAATTTGTGACACATCCAAAGAAGAATTGTAGATGCCCTTATCACCAAACAAAATTGTTTCTTGGGTGGCTGTTCCACTACGAATGATATCCGTAAAGTCACTGTGCTCATCCATGATTGCATATCCTTCAAATTTGTGATCATCATGAAAATCCAATGATGCAATATGTGACTCGTCTAAAATTGGTTTGCAATCAACATACTTTGCTTATGCTCAATCTCTAAGTCTTCTTTTCTTGGAAGAAAGTGTGATCGAAGATATGCAACTCTTTGTTTTCTTGCCTGATTTAAACGTTTGTGGCGCTCCTTGATTTGTTGTAAGTGCTGCCTTGTTTGGACAAAAAACAACTTAACCTGCCGTGCTCTTTCTAGACCCCCTTCATTCAACCTTCTAGACTGTTCTATTTGAGCTGCTCCAAAGCGCATAAAATCAGTCCCATGGTGAGATGCATCATCAAGCTTATCGCACAACATGATTGCACCTTGTGTAACACCCATTGTAGAATCTCTAGCACTCATCTCTTCATGCTTAGAATTTGCATTAACTTGAAAAAGAAAAGGTATTTTACTGCTGTTATAAAAATCAGAATGACTGTCATGCATTTATGTCATGTCATCAACTCTTACAAGTACCTCTTTATTGAAAATAACACAAGCATTTTGAGTGCTATCACTTATAGAATATCCTTCATTTGTTATTCCCTGTATCATGGTGGCAAACTCTCGAGAATGAGAATGTACACAACTGTTGTCTCTCATCAAAATTTTGGGCTCCTTTATACTTCTTTCGAATCATCAAACATCACCAACTCTTGACTTGTCCCATGTCTATCTTCCCAAAATTGAATGCCAACATTAGATGACTCGATAACATTGTCTTCTACATGAGTATGGGCTGCTAGCTCACTATTATTACCTTTCGTTGTGTTTCCTTTGAAGTCTTCAACACTGAATTGTACCTGCACACTCTTGGCTGCCACATCTTCAACAATAACGATTAGCTTCCTTGGCTCTTTGTTCACTGCTGATATGCCTATTGTTGGTGTGTTATTGATTTTTCTTGTCTCAATTGAAGTACTGCTGTCAACATCAACTACAAACTCAGCATAAGATAAGTCTTGCTCTTCATTATGTATGGAGTAGTGTACGTCACAAACTTCTTCAGATTGATTTAATACTGTTGTTTTGATATAAACAAATCCAGTCCTCTTGGAAGAGACATCATCAAAATAACCATGCTTAACCAATGTATCATGTATACCAACATTTGCAAATTCAATTTCACTACTTGCTCCATGAATAGGAGCTGCAAATTCATGTAATTGAAAGAGGATGATGCTGCTGTCCTTAATCATAGACTTAGGAATGATTGTAGCCTTTCTTCCATTACCCTGGAAAACTTCAATGCAAGAGTACACTTGCATACACTTGGCAGCCCAATCAAGTAACATATCAAGACTTGAGACTAGGACATCCTTACACTCAAGCAAAGTGTCAACATCATAAAGGTGAGACATCAACATACAAACTGATTTGTGTTCTTCTCTAACTGCTATTATAAAATCAGATTGTGGGCAAATAGAAGTTCCCACCACAATCTCATGCTTATTTATCCTTTCATAAATGTCAACCATGCTATAGTTGTCTTCACTATCCTTCTTGGATTTGTGCCCATATGAAATCAAAATATTTATGTCCCAATTTAGGAAATCAGAATTATGTTCAAACCTTCCCAAGGTGTCTTCATTGCCATTCCTTGTATTGTTTTTGAGGGTAGGGTCTCCTTTCATGAATGTTGACCTATGAAGTGTACCCTGCTGCAAGTAACATGGATTTATAGCTTCCATAGCTGCCTTTAATCTAATCCATACCTTCACCTCCATGATTGCTATGCTTTTCCTTACCAATTGTCTCCAAGTTGTAGTATGCAAAACAAACCAAACATTATCAAAATGCAAGATCTTCTTAGTAGACAATCTCTTGGACTCCATAATAAGCTCTTTAAGATAAAATGCCTCATGTGACCTTAACAACTGTCCTTTCATTGTAGATGATGCATGATTAGCCAATTTGAAATGAAATATGTTCCATTCCACACAAATGGATATGTCACTTGTGGCTAGTCCATCTAGTGTGTAAATATCAGCATTAATGTTTTGAGTCTTCAAGGGGCTCTCTAAAATAGGGAAGTCATAGACTTCATAAGGCAAACTAGACCAAACTGAATTTCTTGAATCATACCTCCTTTCTTCTTCACACAATGTAACATGCTCTTCTTGTGGGCTTACCTCAAGAAGCTTTTCCCTTGTAAGCTCTTCATCTACACATTCTTCCTTTGGAAGAAATAACGATCTAATGTATGACTCTCTTTGTCTTCTTGCATTATCAAGTTGATTGCATCTTTCCTTGAACTCTTGCAAGTACTGTCTTGCTTGGGTAGCAAGCATCTTTGCTTGCATAGCTCTATCTAACCAATCTCCATTCAACCTTTGGCAATGCTCTATATCTGCTGCCCCAAAGTACACAAAATCTGATTTATGATGGGTTGTTTCATTCATGCTAATCTCTGACTTTTCTTCATGTATGGAATTGGTCTCAACAATAGAGTCAACTAGTTCACTAGAGAATGCATCTGTTTCATGTAACTCAACATTCATTGCTTTAGAGCTGTTTCTACTATCATACTCTCCAACAGAATCCACCTGTAAGACACCTTGCAAGGATGTAGAAGTCTCATATGAATTATTCCCTAATGCTGAGATTTTTTTTTCACCAATCAAATCTGCTTGGCTATCAAAGTCATCAACTAATTTTCTACCAATCTCATTTGCAGACATCATTTCCTTTGCTCCTCCACTGCTTCCCTGGTTCTCAAATGACTCATGTTGCCTCCTTGGTTGATGACGTGGACTTGAAAGCATCAAGTCGTCTTCATCGGGTATTCCCATGAATTGTGTGAAGGAAAAACAGTCATGTATCTTTTTCGGAAGGAAACAATACTTGTCATAGTTGTTCATAACTGTATCATTCAATGTCTTTGCAGGAGACCTCCTCTTTGTACTAGTTGATGAAGTCGTACCCTTAGAGTGTCTGGAACTCCCTGAAGGTGTTTGTTCAAATTTTTTCCCTGTTTGTTTATTCTTAGACAACCCTGTCATGATGACCAATTTGGTCTGTAACCAAGCTTCAATATAAAATCAATCTATTGATCTTCACCCAATAGGCTGGCAAGATCAAGGCTGTGATACCACTGAAAGATCCCTAATGGATCTTTTAAGCTGACAGGTTGTAATTTTTAATTATTTGTTTTAAAATAAATTCTTCCTGTTTATTAAATGATCTTTCAGAGAGAGACATAAGTTGCAAAAAGGTTGTGTCTTTTGTTTTTGTTTGTATTTTTCCAGATATAGGTAAACAATGAATAACACTAGCAACAAATATGAAATAGGCTGGAAAATAATGTGCAATAATATAATATTCAGCCAATCCAGAATAGCTACAAATCGTACCAGGCAAAATACATAAATGATATGCTAGCAAAGTATCTACCAACCAAAACAATGTTGCCGGCTGCAAGAAAGACCATCCATGCACAATGAAAAGAAATGGCTGATGAATACCAATCAGCAACCCACGTGCCAGCTGGAAGGAGGCCGTACGACTGCTGCAGTCACGTCCAGGCAGCCAAGGAACTCCCACATGCCAAACAATATACCCAACATCCAAAGCCAAAGCTCTTCCAATGCTGAACTTGCACTCCAATCAAAGTCTAAAATGAAATGAAGCTGCTGAAACCTTCTATTGGGGTTTGCGTCCCAATATCCAAGCCCTGGGGTTTGCGTCCCAGTTCTCCAGAAATCGCTCCTCAGAGCAAATTCACAAATGCTAAGTTTGAAGATGTAAAAAGATAATAAAATAATGAGCCAACATCTCCTTTTATCTCCCTCTCAAAGCTACTCGAACCCTAAAGGGAGAATATGCTTTTACCTTTATTAAATAATGGCATATTCTTAATTAAAAGGCCTTTATGTATAGGAAAAACACCCCTTTCATCAAATAACAAAACTCAAGGTGCCAGAAGGTCTCCGGATGATGAAAATAAGTTATAATAATTCAAGACCTTTCGAACGAGCTATAACACATATGCCTGCCTGACCAGAAGAAGCCAAAATCCCCTTATTACTCCAATTAGCTATATAAATAGCTTTATTTAATTAATAAGACGCTAACTTAGGAAATATTAAAAATATATCCCAAATAGTCGTATAATGCTCATTTGACTCCACAAGTCTGAAACGGAGCCTGCCACCTATCTGTGACTGTTGTCGAAAATCATGGATCCTCGAGCAATCTTGTCCCTAAAATCTAGGGATGCTCCTAGAAGCTAGGAAACATACCCAAATCTCCTGAAACTGAACCCAAGGAATAGTCTCATGGTAACCCAACCCTTGGTATTGTCAAATCCTCTTAAATAGTAGGAATAGCCTCCACAAAAGAAGGAAATGCCTCCTCAAATTAAGGAACTGCTCCAAACTGGTCCACTACTGCCAGAATACCAAATCCCAAACACTGAATATCCTCTCTAAGTCTCTATCCACCACTGTTAGCCTACAAGACCCCAAAATAAGCTGACTCACATGTCTCTGCTAGACAGAGCTAAAGAGGGGACATGACAGATTGTGGTGTTGTGGAAGATCAGCTGAATTATTGCAATTGTGAAGCCTTCATTCAGGAGTCTTATTGTGCTTCAACAGAGATTCTTTATTTCCGATATTGCAGATTTTTCAATAAGGAAAGGGCAGATCAGGTTAGACGCCCCTTTTAGCAGCATATTTCATTTCAATAAGCAGCCGTACAAATTCCAATTGCTGTCCGTACAATTCAGGCTTGGCATGTGGGGTCCAGAAAAGGGACGTTTTGACTGGGAGGCTGAAGCGCCTTTCTAATTTGTAATCTAGTAGCACCATTCCCAACACCCAGCATAATCAGGTGGATTCATCTCATTTTTGGCCTGGAGAAATTGTATTCTAGATTTGTACTTCAATTTGGTCATTTTCCCAGTTTTGGTTGACAAACTCTAGAATTCTTTATTTAAAATAAGCCGAGGACCTATTGGTATGCAATTAGCAATAGAATTTATTGTAGCAGTTATCTTATTCATAATATAGTTGCAGTTGGTCTCAATTTCATTTCTATTTGGTTCTATGTGCTATTCTTGCCTGGCACATGTGCTATTTTTTTGTTTAAAATTGTTCAAAAACCTTGAAAATTCAAAAACACATCAGCAATAGTAATTCCGGAGAGTTAGAACTAGTAGGGTTCTGTTGACGTGTCTGGAATCGCATTGCTGCAAACTCCATACGGCCAATGTAGAATAGAATAGCCAACCAATTATCTTACTCTCTCTTGAGATAAGGGAGTCTCTAATGCTGTTTTCTAAGTGTGATCAAAGGGGACTACCTCAAGGTTTCTTTTGTCAGGTCTTGATTGCGGGCTTTTTCAGTGGCTTGATGTGTTTATGCTGGAAACACAAGGGGGACTTACGTTTAACTGGCAATTTATAGATAAGTTCCCTGGAACTTTTACGATCTTTCTATCGGATGATTTCGGTTAATTTGATACTGTTTTGATAGGACTGTAGATTTTCCGAAATAAAAAAAAGGGAGAAAGGAGGGAAGGATAGAGAGGGAGAGAGAGACATGAACTGTAAATTCTAACTAAGATTGCAAATTCAGTCAAGCAGACAGACACCTGCAGGAAACTAGATTAAACATCGCCAGCTACTTAGACACAATGTTTGCATAAATCCAGTGCAATCTTCAAAGGAGAAACTAGATTTTCATATTATCAAGTACGATATTAAAACTTCTACATTCATAGTATGTATTTGATAACCGAAGTAAGCATGAAAAGGTCCAGATTAACCATGCGGAGAGAAAGGCAATCAGCCGTTCCCTAATGGTGTGGACTGCAAGGATTCTATTAGATGCTTGATTAAAAATGCTATGTAAAATAAATAGACATAACTGAAAGATTTCTAAGTTAAGTGAAGAAGGAGACCATGCACTCACAAGGAAACTTGAAAACAGTCTTAATTCTTTGCATTAATTCCTGTAAATTTCTCTAGAGCTTTCGCAACAATCCAAGAACTTACAAAAAGAGGGAAAACCTGTCCCTTAAATAGGCCTCAAAAAGGATGAATGGCCTAGATTTAATCTAAACAAGTGGCCCAGATTCATCCATAAAGCATGGCTGCCCATACCCATAAATGGGAGGCAAATATCAACAACCACCCTAAAATGGGCAATAACTACCCAAAAAAGGATAATTACAATAATTTGAAATAATCCAAAAAGATGCATCAAATAAAGCTTTACATTTGTTGACCAAAAGTCAACTGTCACCTTTTTGTGCAAAAGTGCACTTATAAGATTTGGAGGGAAAAAAACACTTTTGAGAAATTACTTTCTCTATTTCGGTCTCACATTCCTTTTCTAGAAATTGATCCTCGCCATGCAGGTATTCCCGCCATAAATCACGACCTGCTGCCCGTTCCTCGCAAACGTATTCCTGGAACTTAATACACAACTGGAAGAGCAGACTAAATGGAGGCATGGGAGGATGGCGAATTTTGTATTGCATGCCCTCGAGATGCTGGTCCACGTGCTTTAAACTGCCCTTCCAGCTGGAGCAATTACGCTCAAAGCATAATATGTCTGAATGGAACTGACCAGCAAAACTCAAGTACTTAGTGGAATAGGAAATCTTATCCGTCCCCAATCTTTCTTCCCAGTCCAGCTGGATTGCATTATCGGACAAGTTGTTTATCCATCCCGAAACCATTGATTGGAGGATGGTCTTACCTAGTTCTTGCATGTTTCCTAGAATCACCTCACATGCGTCACTTTCTTTGTCAATAATTTCTTTGGTGTCGTTCTTCATGGTGATGGTCCAGTACCACTCCTTAAGAACACTAACGCTATGAGGATCTAGGATGGCGGACAATGTGGGAATTTGCACGTGTGTCCAGAAAAGAGCTCTCATGAGGGGAAGAGTAGTGGCTGCCACTTCGTGCATGTGAAGGGATTCCTTCTTTACCTCTAATAACTTGACTAGAGTGAGCTCCCGATGGAGGGCCATTTCTTTTACTTCCTTAAGGATCTGCTCTCCCTTTTTCTTGATGTCCTGCATCCATTCCTTGACGGCCTTTGCGGTGTCCCGTACTCCTTCAAATTCAGTTGTGGTCCTTTCCGCCAATGCTGTCGGGGGAATATGGGATTCGGAGGGATTGTGCAATGGCCTTAGGAGTTGATCGATGTATCCTTCAACTTGCTCAGTACGGGCCCGATACATGTCCTTTTCTGCTGTGATCTCTTCGAGCTGCCTGAGTATATTCTGCACTGAATGCTTAAATTCTTCCTTTTCTTGCTCTTTGGTAGCTCGCCCAATGGGGGACAATTGTGATGGTATAATCTGCTAGTGTTATCTGATCTGCTGGCTTGTCTACGGGTGGGGTGGCATTATGAAGAGTGCGGTTCCTTTGTTCGTCTTTGGTCACTCTAGAATATGCCCTGGGCTTCTTCTTCCCTTTAGCTTTTGCTTGATCTATACGTGAGAAGATATCCTCTAGATCAATGGGTGGTTTGGTGGCGGCCTTGCACTGGGCTTTGGCAATCAGCCACTCTTGAGGCACTGTTTGGGTTGATGATAAGGTCAAGTCAGCATTCTGTTCTCTAACGTTCTCAACCGATTGACCACAGATTCGCAGCTGCCCTGCCACCGGAGGAGTGAAAGAGGTGTGAAGCTCTTTGCTTGGAGCTGAATTTTCCCCTATTTCGCTGAACAATTGCCTGACATCTTCATGTGAAGGTCGTTCTTCAACTCTTTCGAGTTCATGAGTCTCATCTACCCTTTGTTCTCCTTCGACGATGGAGTCATCTTTGGCTGTATTGTGGAGCAGCAACTCCTGACGGCTCTGTTGAGTAGGTTCATGCACTTTGACCCCCTGAGTGGATGGGATTTCTCCTTCTTCTATTTGGTTACCCAGTTCGGTCAACTTGAGAGCTCTTAGCTCAGTGTCTAGCACATCAGGCGCAGGAGGATCATTGGCTTCAAATGCATCGATGTCGCTCTGGGAAGGTGGAGCAGGTATACAATCCAATTCTACAGCATCGTCGAACGAACTGGGATCTTTCGAAGATGAAGTGACCTCCGGCCTCTTTATAGGAATCTTTTCCCTTCTTGTTCTTTTGGACGTCCGAGTCCCTCTGCAAGCCTTAGCCTTCTTTCTTTTCTTTGGTTTCTCAGTTCCTTCTTGGGTTGTACTAGATGTTCCTTTATCTTCTGAAGACTGAGAATCGAGGCTGCCCATTAAATGGTAAGTGAATTGGACTCCCTCATGGATTAGCCTCTCGATCTGCTGATGTAACCACTGATCTGTGTACCTTGCTGGGGCTGCCATGATTGCCTCGAAATCTGTGATTGGGTCCTGGGACGAATCAACGCCTGGCAAGAGATGCCTTACTGCTTCAAATTCTCGGACTTGGAGGCAATTCCCTGAGTCTGTGAGTTGATCTGGGACCCGACGGTATTCAAAGAGTCTCATCTGTTGCACACTTAGCCTTGAATATTCCCGTCGCCTGACCTCGTAGTCATCAGAGCAATTCTTCCAATAGTCTTCAACTGACTCCTTTGCTCTGTACCTTCGACCATAGGCTCTTTTTGCCAGATTATTATGATCGAAGTATTTTCTTGGAAAATGGTCCTGTAGGCCATAAGAGGCCAGCTCTGCAAGGGACTCCTCTGCTAGGGTAGGGGTCTTCAAGTGGACATCATGGTTGCCTATGATCATAGGAAATGTGAATCCAGCCTGCTTGCTTTCTCGGAGTAAGTTGCCGGCCGGGCATGACTGCCTTGCAACCTCCATAAGAATCACTTTGTTGGTTGGATACCGTGGAAGTTGGAGGGGAGCACCATCAAAGCCAGCTATTCGGATGTAGGAAAACCTTGGGAACTGAATGAACCAGGCTCCATACCTCTGTACTAAAGTAGTAGCTTGCTCCGAGAGCCTTATGTGTAACCCTCCCTGCATTGGCCTGACCAGGCGCATTGTGAAGGCGTCATTGACGCATTCATACGGACCAACCACATAAGCCGGGCTGTTCTTTTCCCTCTAAGCTATTGCAGCTGCGGGTAACAATCATAGACTTTCACCTGACCGGGCCCATTCCCGATTTCACCTTTCATTATCAATCCTGGCAGTGGCTGGTTCTTGGCGAACATATAGACCAAATAAGAGGTCATGGTGAAGTACTTCTTCGTTTCGAGCTCAATCAGCTGAGTGTGGATGTTATCGCTTATGATCTGGGCCCAGTCAAACTTAGACCACGATTCTGGCGCTTGAAGGCCTTTTCTCTTTGAACCATTCTTCGTTGATCAGTGCCTTGCATCGGGCCGGATTCATATGATATGCCCCTTGTGCTTCGTCTATGGTTGTAGCTGTGGGATTGTTTGGAAAGGGGATGTCAAATGCATCACCAATAGCCTCAGGGGAGAAGTCGGCGATAGTCATATTCTCCAGGAGCACTAGTTTGGAATTTGGTTCATAATGCCGGGCAGCCTCTACTACTAATTCATAGTTCTGTATTGCTGGAGGAAAACCCGCCGCTTGGGCGATGCCAATTTCCACGATCTGCCTAGGCCTGCCATATGCGTTGGGTGAGAAGACCCGATTCCTGAAGTCCTGAATATCGATATGGCCAAGGTCAGTATCACCAATGTTGTCCTAGACGCTCTGAACCTTCGACTCCCTCAATCCTCCCCTCTGATATTGATACTTCATCCTTTCAACCTTACGCGGGATATCTGATTTGGATGGTCATGAGGTCTCGGTTGCAACAGGCGTTTTTAATGATTCCACAGTCGATTTAGGCATTTATCCTGCACAGCCGGACGCGGATTACGAGGCGATACAAGAAAAGTAATGCGGGTTAGACAGCAAAATGCTCCAGCATGCCGGGATTAATTTAAAATTTAGATTGGACATGGGGCGACGTTTCTAGCTAAAAAGGGCTTGATCAATTTTAACCGCAGCATTCATGAAGATTTTTTGATTGCACATTTATACTTATCATTTTTGGATTTTTGGATTAATTTTCAACAGAGGCAAAGCATGGAAATTTTCTTAAGTTTGAAAAGAGATACAACTTCTGGAGAAGCCTTAGGAGTGAATTCTAAATTTCGAGTGCCTTGGACAACGTTTACGAAAAAGAGATGCAGATTTCAAGAATTCAAGCATTTTGATCAAATTTTACGTATTTGTCTATTTGATTAAGCATTTTTCAAATGATCATACGCAACAAAGCGCACTTACCTGATGGGAGCGGATGGCGAGAGACCTTGCCGCGTGAAATGAACGGACGATCCGGCAAAGTTTTGAATTCCAACGGTTATCTCTTTTGTTTAAATTTTCGCGGTTGTTTGGACAAAAGAGAATTTATCATTTTTAAATGGTTTTACCCTGGGTATTTGGCAATCTGAATTTAAATGATCGAGAGGAGTGGATGCAGCGTTTTACCTTCTTATTTTAGGGCCTTGGATAGTTTGCAAATTTTAATCTACGTTTTCTTCTTTGCGAGTTTCGCAAATTTCGTGTTTTATATTTCGCAATTTGCAAGTTTCTGGCGAATTTTGGAGCTTGGAGTCTGAGGAAAACTTCGGACCTAGGTGCTGTACTCGCAGCTTTTCGCCCGTTCGAACTTCGGAGCTTCGGCACCTCTTGCGGTTTGGAGAGTTTACGATCTTACCCTGTTGGGGGTTTGGGCGCTAAGAAGGGTATTTCGCGATCTTAAACCAACTTCGGAGCTCAACGCTATGGAAAACTTCGGATCCCAAGCACTATGTTGCCGTCCGCACCATCTTCACACCTCAACGCCATATGCAGCTTTTCGTTAGATGCTTTCGGTACCCAAAGGAAGGGTTTTCCGGACCTAAATGCCCTTCGCAACTTTCGGACCTCAACGCAATTCTCGCAGTTTTCGCGTTTTATAATTTCGAGGCTAGGGTCCGAAAATGGACATCTAAAATGATTTCGGACCAAAAGACGCCTCATGTAAAATCGATGCACTTTTAAACTTTGGGAGCAAGGGTCCGAAAATGGGGGGATAAAACGAACTTTGGACTTGGAGACGCGTTATGCAACTTTTGGCGCCTTTTAAAACTTTCAATTTCGCTCCAAGGTCCGAAAATGGGTGTATTAAGTGATTTTCGGAGCTGGAAGCACTTTTGGAGTATTTTGCGATTTCACCGCTTTACATCTTCGCGTTAGGGTCTGAAAATAAGAACTTAAGTGATTTTCGGGGCTTTTAGCGTTTTTGGAATACTTCGCACTTTATCTCTCTTTTTAATATTCGCTCCAATGTCCGAAAATGGGCGTATTAAGTGTTTTCAGACTTTGAGCTACCCCTTGCGACATCTTGCACCTACACTTTTCGCCCTGGGGTTCGAAAATGGACGCCCAAGTGCTGTTCGGAGTTGGAAACACATTTGGCGAACTTCGGACCAAGTGCATCCCCTTTCAAATTTTACACACACTCCATTTGTCCCCCAGGGTCCGAAAATGAAGACTAAAGGCGAATTTCGGAGGTGGAAGCACTTTTGTCGAACTTCGGACCTGGACGCTATACTCGCGCAACCTTTTATGTTTGCCATTTTTCAAATTTCGGAGCTAGGGTCCGAAAATAGGGGTTTTAAGGCGTTTTCAGGGCCTGGAGGCCGCTTGGGAATATTTTGCATTTTACACCCTCCAGCCTTAGTCCCAGGGTCCGAATTTGGACATTTTTTAGCGATTTTTGGACCTGGAACCATCTTTTGCAACACTTAGGCCTTTTACATTATTTTCGGACCAAATGGGAAACATCAGACTTTGAAATTTTCGCCTCAGGGTCCGAAATTCGGCCCCCTGGGCGATTTTGGGAAGTTTAACTTAGTGAAATTCTAACCCCTTTGGGCCTTTGGGTCCTGTTGACGTGGACGAAATCGCATTGCTGCAAACTCCATACGGCCAACGCAGAATAGAATAGCCGACTGATTATTCTACTCTCTCTTGAGATAAGGAAGTCTCTAATGCTGTTTTCTAAGTTTGATCAAAGGAGACAACCTCAAGGTTTCTTTTGTCAGGTCTTGACTGCGGGATCTCTCAGCGGCCTGATGTGTTTATGCTGGAAACACAAGGGGGACTTACGTTTGACTGGCGATTCTATGGATAAGTTCCCTGGAACCTTTTACGATCTTTCCATCAGATGATATTGGTTAATTTGAAGCTGTTTTAGCAGGACTGCAGATTTTCCGAATAGATAAAAAAAGGGAGAAAAGAAAGGAAGGATAGGGAGAGAGAGAGAGACATGAATTGTAAATTCTAACTAAGACAGCAGATTCAATCAAGCAGACAGACACCTCCAGGAAACTAGATTAGGCATCATCAGCCATTTAGACACAATGCTTGCATAACCTTAGTGCAATCTTCAAAGGAGAAACCAGATTTTCATATTACCAAATACGATATTAGAATTTCTACATTCATGGTATATATATTTGATAATCGAACTGAGCATGAAATGGTCCAGATTAACCATGCGGAAAGAAAAGCAATCAGCTATTCTCTAATGGTATGGACTATAAAGACTCTATCAGATGCTTGATTAAAAAACTGCTATGTAAAATGAATAGACATAATTAAAAGCTTTCAAAATTAAGTGAAGAAGGAGACCATGCACTCACAAGGAAACTTGAAAATAGTCTTAATCCATTGTATTAATTCCTGCAAATTCCTTCAGAGCTTTCGCAACAATCCAAGAACTTCTTACAAAATGAGGGAAAACCAGTCCCTTAAATAGGCCTCAAAAAAAAAAAGATGAATGGCCTAGATTAAATCTAAATAAGTGGCCCAGATTCATCCATAAAGCAGTGCTGCCCATACCCATAAATGGGAGGCAAATATCAACAACTACCCCAAAATGGGTAATAACTACCCAAAAAGCGATAATTACAACAATTTTGAATAATCCAAAAAGGTGTATAAAAAAGTTTTACAATTTGTGGACCAAAAGTCAACTGTCACCCTTTTGGGACAAAAGTGCACTTTAAGATTTGGAGGGAAAAAAGCACTTTTGAGAAACTACTTTCTCTATTTCGGTTTCACACTCTTTCTTTAGAAACTGGTCCTCGCCATGCAGGTATTCCCGCCATAAATCATGACCTGCTGCTCGTTCCTTGCGAACGTATTCCTGAAATTTGATACATAACTGGAAGAGGAGACTGAAAGGTGGCATGGGAGGGTGGCGAATTTTGTACTGCATGCCCTCAAGATACTGGTCTACGTGCTTTAAACCGTCCTTCCAGCTGGAGCGATTACGCTCGAAGCACAATATGTCTGAATGGAACTGACCAGCAAAACTCAAGTCTCCAACAGAATAAGAAACCTTATCTGCTCCCAACCTTTCTTCCCAGTCTGGCCGGATTACACTGTCGGATAGGTCATTTATCCATCCTGAAACCATTGATCGGAGGATGGTCTTACCTAGTTCTTGCATGTTCCCGAGAATTACCTCACATGCGTCATTTTCTTTGTCAATAATTTCCTGGGCGTCGTTCTTCATGGTGACGATCCAGTACCATTCCTTGAGAACACTGATGCCATGGGGATCCAGGATGTCAGACAGTGTGGGAATTTGCGCATGTGTCCAGAAAAGAGCTCTCATGAGGGGAAGGGTAGAGGCCGCCACTTCGTGCATGTGAAGGGATTCCCTCTTTACCTCCAACAGCTTGACTAGAGTGAGCTCTCGATGGAGAGCCATTTCTTTCACCTCCCTAAGGATTTGTTCTCCCTTTTTCTTGATGTCCTACATCCATTCCCTGACGGCCTTTGCGGTATCCCGAATTCCTTCAAATTCAGTCGTGGTCCTTTGTGCCAATGCCATTGGGGGAATGTGGGATTCGGAGGGGTTGTGCAATGGCTGTAGGAGCTTATCGATGTATCCCTCGGCCTGTTCAGCACGGGCCCGATACATATCCTTTTCCGTTGTGATCTCCTCGAGCTGTCTGAGTATGTTCTGCACTGAATCCTTAAATTCTTCCTTTTCCTGCTCTTTTGTAGCTCGTCCGATGGGGACAGTCGTAATGCTATAATCTGCCAGTGTTATTTGATCTGCTGGCTTGTCTACGGGCGGGGTGGCAATATGAAGAGTGCGGTTCCTTTGGTCGTCCCTGGTTACTTTAGAATATGCCCTTGGTTTCTTCTTCCCTTTAGCTTTTGCTTGATCCATTCGTGAGAAGATATCCTCTAGATCGATGGGTGCTTTGGTGGCGGCCCTACGCTGAGCTCTGGCGATCAGCCACTCTTGAGGCATTGTCTGGGTCGATGATAGGGTCAAGTTAGCACCCTGTTCTCCTACGCTCTCAACCGGCTGACCACAAATTCGCAGCTGCCCCGCCATCAGAGGAGTGAAAGAGGGAGGAAGCTCCTTGCTTGCAGCTGAGTTCTCCCCTATTTCGTTGAACAATTGTCTGACATCCTCCTGTGAAGGTTGCTCCTCGGTTCTCTCGGGCTCATGAATTTCGTCTATCCTTTGTTCTCCTTCGACGGTCGAGTCGTCCTTGGCTGTATTAAGGAGTAGCAATTCGTGATGGCTCTGCTGGGTAGGTTCATGCACTTCGACCCCCTGGGTGGCTGGGATTTCTCCTTCTTTTATTTGGTTACCCAGTTTGGTCAACTCGAGGCCTTTTGGCTCGGTGTCTAGTACATCAGGTGCAGGAGGATCATTGGCCTCGAATGCATCGATGTCGCTCTGGGAAGGCGGAGCAGGTACGCAATCCAATTCTATGGCATCGTCGGACGAACTGGGGTCTTTTGAAGATGAAGTGGCCTCTAGCCTCTTTATGGGAATCTTCTCCCTTCTTGTTCTTTTGGACGTCCGAGTTCCTCTGCAAGCCTTAGCTTTCTTTCTTTTCTCTGGTTTCTCAGTTGATGTCCCTTCGTCTTCGGAAGACTGAGAGTCAAGACTGCCCATCAAATGGTAAGTGAACTGGACCCCTTCATGAACTAGCCTCTCGATTTGATGATGTAACCACTGATCTGTGTATCTTGCTGGGGCTACCATAACTGCTTCGAAATCCGTGATTGGGTTCTGAGACCAATCAACGCCTGGCAAGAGGTGTCTTACTGCTTCGAATTCTCGGACTTGGAGGCAATTTCCTGAGTCCGTGAGCTGATCTGGGACCTGACGGTATTCAAAGAGTCGCATCTGCTGCACACTCAACCTAGAATATTCCCGTCGCCTGACTTCGTAGTCATCGGAGCAATTTTTCCAATAGTCTTCAACTGACTCCTTTGCTCTGTATCTTCGACCATAGGCCCTTTTTGCCAAATTATCATGATCGAAGTATTTTCTTGGGAAATGGTCTTGGAGGCCATAAGAGGCCAGCTCTGCAAGGGACTCCTCTGCTAGGGTGGGGGTTCTCAATTGGACATCATGGTTGCCTATGATCATAGGAAATGTGAATCCACCCTGCTTGCTTTCTCGAAGTAAGATGCGGGCGGGGCGTGATTGTCTTGCCACCTCCATAAGGATTACTTTATCGGTTGGGTATCGTGGAAGTCGAAGGGGGGCACCATCGAAGCCAGCTATTCGGATGTAGGAAAACCTTGGGAACTGAATGAACCAGGCTCCATACCTCTGCACTAAAGTGGTAGCTTGCTCCGAGAGCCTTATGTGTAACCCTCCCTGCATTAGCCTGACCAGGCGCATTGTGAAGGCATCATTGACGCGTTCATACTGACCAACCGCGTAAGCCAGGTTGTTCTTTTCCCTTTGAGCTATATCCTGGTAGTGCAGCTGTGGGTAGCAATCATAGACTTTCACCTGACCGGGCCCATTCCCGATCTCAGCTTTCATTATCAATCCTGGCAGTGGCTGGTTCTTTGCAAACATATAGACCAAATAGGAGGTCATGGTGAAGTACTTCTTTGCTTCGAGCTCAATCAGCTGAGTGTGGATGTTATCGCTTATGATCTGGGCCCAGTCAAACTTAGAGTTTCCGGTGAAGACCTGCTCTGTAAAATAGAACATCCACTCTTCGAAGTAGCTAGACTTAGGAAGTCCCATGACTCGGCTGAGTAAGGTGACCATATCCCCATGCTCATTATGAAAATCACTTCTGGGGGTCTTTTTCACAATCCGGGTGTTCGGAGGCCTTTTCTCCTTGAACCATTCTTCGTTAATTAGTGCCCTGCATCGGGCCAGATTCATATCATATGCCCCTTGTGCTTTGTCTATGGTTGTAGCTGTGGGATTATTTGGAAAGGGGATATCAAATGCATCACCAATAGCCTCAGGGGAGCAGTCGGCGATAGTCATATTTTCCAGAAGCACTAATCTGGACTTTGGTTCGTAATGCCGAGCAGCCTCTACTACTAATTCATAGTTCTGGATTGCTGGAGGAAAACTTGCTGCTTGGGCGATGCCACTTTCCACCATCTGCCTAGGCCTGCCATATGCGTTGGGTGAGAAGACCCTATTCCTGAAGTCCTGAATATCAATATGGCCAAGGTCGGTGTCACCAATGTTGTCCCAGACGCTCTGAACCTTCGACTCCCTTAATCCTCCCCTTTGATATTGATACTTCATTTTTTCAACCTTACGCGGGATGTCTGATTTGGATGCTCGTGAGGTTTCGGCTGCAGCGGGTGTTTTTGATGATTCCACCGCCGATTTAGGCATCTATCCTGCACAGCCGGACGCAGATTACAAGGTGATACAAGAACGGTAATGCGGGTTAGATAACAAAAGAAGTGCTCCAACAGGCCGGGATTAATTTAGAGTTTAGTCTGGACATGGAGCAATATCATTTTAGCTAACAACTTGATTATCTTTAACCGCAGCATATTCTTGAAGATTTGTGACTACGCATTTATACTTATCACTTTTGGATTTTGGATTAATTTTAACAGAGGCAAAACATGGAAATTTTCTTGAGTTTGAAAAGAGATGCAATTTCGGGCTAAACCTTGGGAGTGAATTCTAAATTTCGAATGCATTGAACAACGCTTTATGAAAAAGAGATGCAGATTTCAAGAATTCAAGCATTGTGATCAAATTTCACGCATTTGTCTACTTGATTTAAGCATTTTCAAATGATCATACGCGATAAAGTGTACTTACCTGATGGGAGCGGATGGCGAGAGATTACCCGACCTTGTCGCGTGAAGTGAATGGACGATCCTGCAAAGTTTGAATCCCAACGGTTATCCCTTTGATTTAAATTTTCGCGGTTTGGTGGACGAAAAAGAATTTATCAATCTTAAATGGTTTTACCCTTGGCAATTTGAATTTGAATGGTCGAGGGGGGTTGATGCAGCGTCTTACCTGCCTATTTTCGGACCTTGGAGAGTTCTTTCAAATTTTGAATTGCATTTTCTCTTCAACTTTGGATTTCTGACGAATTGGAGGTTTCGGAATTTAAACTTGGTTCCACCCAGCCTGCACGAAATTCGGAGCTTTGAACGTTATTTGTAAACTTGGAGATTCTCAACCCGTTGGCGAATTTCGGAAGTCCCTGGGGTTTTAGGCGAGCTGGAGACGTTTTCGGAGCTCCTCAAAACCTCGGACCTGAGCGCCCCCTTTTTCGCATGCTCCTGCAACTTTGGAACTTCGGGGCTGGAACACGTTTTCGCAAACTTCGGCAATTTTGGGAAAAAACTTCGGAGGACTCGCCGCATAAGCCGGGTGCCTTCGAAACCTCGGAGAGTTTGAATGAATCCGCAAGCTTCGCCAAACTTCTAACTATGCCATCCTTCGCGATTTTCGCGACTTCTGTAGTTACGGTGCTTTGCAAAAAAAAACTTCGGAGGACTCGAAGATTTTAGATGATTTTCGGACCCTTTTGCCTCTTTCGCGATTTTATCATTTATTCCCAGAGGTCCGAAAATAAGACTTCACGTTTTACCTTTCCTAGGGGTCCGAAAATGGACTTCACGTGTTTTCGGAGCTGGAGGCGCTTTTAAAAGATTTCGCACTTTAAACTTTTCTTCGGGGGTCCGAAAATGGACTTCACGTGTTTTCGGACTTTCGGACCTAGTGCGTCCTTTTTAAAACATTTCGCCTTTTATTTAAGCTTTTCTTCGGGGGTCCGAAAATCGTTTTTTTGCGTTTTAAACTTTGGACCTCAGGCGTGTTTTAAACATTTCGCGATTCACTTTAAACTCAGGGGTCCGAAAAGAAGTTAAGTGACTTTTCGGAGCAAAGCACTATCTTGTTTTAAAACATTTCACGATTTAAACTTCGGACCTAGGGTCCGAAAATCGGACTTAAGTGATTTTCGGACTTTCGGACCTAGTGCATCCCCTTACAACTTTTCACTTTATTTTCAGGGGTCCGAAAATAAGACTTTGAGTGATTTTCTGAGTTTGAAGCGCTATCTTTGCAACATTTTAAAAGAACTTTGTATTGCTTTCGAACCGAGCAGGGAGCATCTGCTTTGAAATTTTCGCTCCAGGGCCCGAAATCTGCCCCTTAGACAATTTTGGAAACTTGCACGGAACGTTGGACCTCCCACTAGCTTTGCGAGGTTCCACAAATCTGGATCTGGGAGGCATCAGAATACTAAGGCACTCGGCCGGGCAATTCGATCTTTCCTCAGCAGGCGAAAATCATCTCTCGCCTAAACCTTTTAAAGGTCGGGTGACAAACTTTATGCAATCGGCCTCATAGCTCTGGCTTGGCAGGATCCGTCAATTCCTACCATCTTACGCCTATCCAAGGCGATTTTCAAAATTTTGGAACAAAGCTCTTGGCGTTCATGCCCGAGAGCTAGACTAGTCAGGAGGACTCACTGGTTCATTACTTCAACGTCAATCAGTTTACGGATTGGTCACGAACTTGCTCGAAGAGACACGAGAAACTCTGCTTGGATCCTCAGGACAACGATCGAAAGCCCAAAACAGGAAAGGGGACCCTGTCGGCGACAGGGAGCGTGTGCAACGCACAACAGGTTTGAAATTTACCCCTTAGGCAATTTTGAAAACTTGCGCGAAACGTTGGACCTCAGACTAGCCTTTTGCCAGATTCCACAAATTTGGATTTCGGAGGCTTCAGAATTTTAAGGTATTTTGGCCATGCCATTTGATCGTTCATCAGCAGGCGAAAATCATCTCTCATTCAAATCTTATAAACATCGCGGCGACAAACCTTATGCAGTCTGCTTCATAGCTCTTGTGCGAAAAACGACAACTTTGGTCTTCGTGCGACCTTTAGGCGTGTTGCTCTTGCTTGGCGGGCTTCGCCAATTCCTACTACCTTACACCTACCCAAGGCGATTTTCAAAACTTCGAACAAACTCTTGGCGCTCATGACCGAGAGCTAGACTAGTCGGGAGGATTCATCGGCTCATTTCCCCGGCATCGTCACTTTACGGATCAGTCGCGGACTCGCTTGAAGAGATGCGAGAAACTCTGCACGAAACTCAGCAGGGCAAAGATGGAAAGCTCAAAACAAGAAGGGGGACCCTGTCGGCGATAGGGAGCATGTGCAATGCACAACAGGTTCTTACAGTGTTATGAAAGCTCTGATCCTGCCTTCCTCGAGGGTTAGAAGTTCTTATTCATCAACATCAGTTTGGGCCTCATAGGTTTTTACACACGCAGGAGGCCTGGTTTACTTGGAAACCAGGATCAATTTGTAGAGATTCCATTGGGAATCATTGAGCTCACACGGTTGGCATTTGAGCGACCAACACTCTTGCATTGTTTCAGTATGGGTAAAATGAATTCTATACAGGATCTCAAGCTAGAGCATGAAAAGGAGGAGCTTCTTGAGGTAAGCAAGCATGAAGAATATGCATTTATGTGTGAACAAGAGAAGAGGTATGATTCAGAAAATTTTATTGGTACACATAACTTGCATCTTGAGACCCATGAGTTAGAGGAAATCCTTATGAGATTTAAGGAATTCAAAGCCCTAATGGAAAATCTATCTTGTAAGAAAATAAAAATCTTAAGGACAGACAATGGGGGGGAATACACTTCAGAAATATTTAAGATTTTTTGTAAAAGTGATGGTTTTAAGAGGGATTACACTGTTCCCTACAACCCCCAACAAAATGGGGTAGTAGAAAGGAAAAATAGGTCTATTGTAGAAGCTGCTAGAGCCATGATGTATGACCAAAATTTAAACACCTTCTTCTGGGCAGAAGCATCTAGCACTGTTGTATACATTCAAAACAGGAGCCCTCACTCTCTCCTAGATAATAAAACCCTAGAAGAAGCCTTCTCTGGAGTTGAGCCTGATGTAAGCCATCTAAGAATCTTTGGTTGTCCTGTATATATTTATATACCAAAAGAAAAGAGGACCAAGCTAGATCCCTCAGGCAGAAAAGGCATTTTTGTAGGTTATAGTGAAACCTCCAAAGCTTATAGGATTTATATTCTTGGTCAAAAGCAAATTGAACTAAGTAGAGATATGATATTTGAAGAAGATATTTCCTTCATGAAATCTATAAGCTCTCGAGATTTAGAAGACCCTCATCCTCCTCAAAACATGGAAGAAGATCCAGTTCCTGGGATTCAGAGGGAGACTCCAAAAACTATAAACAATGATGATAATGAAAATAACTCAGATCCTCAAAATCTTGTGAGAATCGTAAAAGGCCTCTTTGGGCTAGAAAAATGATTCAAGAAGCAAAAGACTATGCAACACCTCCAAGGACATTCAGGGAAAGCAAAAGACCCCATAAGTTCTCCAGCTATACTGCACTAATGAGTGAAATCATAAACTCAGAACCATCCAGTGTAAATGAAGCCTTAGAAAGACAAGTGTGGAAGGATGCTATGTCTGAAGAATATCAGTATATCATTAAAAATGATATCGGGGATATTGTACCTCGTCCCAAAAACAAATTAGTAGTACCCTCCAAATGGCTATTTAAAATCAAGCATGCAGCAAATGGCAGTATTGAAAAATATAAGGCAAGATTTGTTGCAAGAGGATTCTCTCAGAAAGGGGGAATAGACTATGAAGAGACTTTTGCCTCTGTTGCCAGATATACCTCTGTGAGAACCATCATTGCCATAGCAGCATCTAAAGGATGGAAAATTCACCAGATGGGTGTGAAAACAACATTTCTAAATGGGATTATTGAAGAAGAAGTTTACCTAGAACAACCTGAAGGGTTCATTATACATGATGAAAATTCATATGTATGTAAACTGAAGAAAGCCTTATATGGGCTCAAACAAGTTCCCCGAGCCTGGTATGAAAGGATTGACAAATATCTCTTGGGTCTAAACTTCTTCAAGAATGATGAACATCCAAACTTATACTTCAAAGTAATAAATGGAGAGATGTTGATTCTTATTTTATATGTTGATAACTTGTTAATCACAGGGGAAGATCACTTGATTGAATGCAAGCAAAACCTTACCTCAGAGTTCGACATGAAAGACTTGGGTCTTCTACATTACTTCCTTGGTTTGGAAGTTTGGCAGCAGTCTGACAACATCATCTTGAATCAAGGAAAATATGCTATTGATATTTTGAAGAGGTTCGGTATGATGGATTGTAGGCCGATGTCCACACCTATGGAAACAAACTTACACAAATTAAGAGAGGTTGCTTCAGAATCAGAATTTGCAGATCCTACCTTGTATAGGCAAATTATTGGATCTCTAATGTATTTGGTTAATACCTGACCAGACATATGTTACTCAGTTAATGCACTTAGTTAGTTCATGTTTGAACCAAAGGAGATACATTTGATGGCTGCAAAACATATCCTGAGATATCTTCGAGGCACTATTGGTTATGGACTCAAATATGCTAATGTTGAACTAAACTTACATGGGTTCACGAATTCAGATTGGGCTGGAAGTGTGGTAGATAGGAAAAGCACATCAAGATGTTGTTTCAGTCTAGGATCAGCTATGATATCCTGGATAAGTAGGAAGCAATCTTCAGTGGCTCAGAGTTCTACAGAAGCCGAGTACATTGCAGCTTCTATGGGGACCAGAGAAGCAGTATGGTTAAGGAAACTACTTGTGAGCCTATTTGGTCAACCATTGAATGCTACTCTTATTCATTGTGACAACCAGAGCTGTATAAAGCTATCTGTTAATCCAATATTTCATGATAGATCCAAACATATTGAGATTCCTTATCACTATGTTAGAGACAAGGTTGAAAGGAATGCTATCCAGCTAAAATATGTGAGTACAGGCAAGCAGACTGTAGACATTTTCACCAAACCTTTGTCTAAAGGAAAGGTTGAGTACTTTTGTAAGAAACTTGGCATGGTTGAAAATGTAAGTTAAATTGAGAATGTAATTTTTGATCTGTTGTACTATTTCTTATTTGTCATGTGTGAAACTATATGACTATTTAATATTTGTGTGACTTTGTAAGATGACGATTTTTCAAAGTTTCACTTATTTTGGTTAATACTGTATAGTGACAACTTCACAGTACTCTAACCTCACTATCATGAATAGATATCATGAGACTTGATATCTGCATCTTTGTCATGATAGTTTGCATCTCTGCAGGCATTATGATTGATATCACGAGACTTGATATCTTGAGAAATCATAACGATTGAGATGATCATGGCGAATATTATGAGACATAATATTCATGGATAGGCCATGATTTATATCCCCATGATAGGTATCATGCGACTTGATACCAATGCACATATCATGGATCTTAGATACTCTTTGAGAACCATGACAAAATATCATGAGACGTGATATTTGTGGTTATGTCATGATTCTTTGATATCACGAGAAGGTGATGTCATTTGTTTAGGATAGAATTAATCCTCCCTAGCTAAGAGGGAGTGTTAATGTTGTGTAGCGTCAGTCAGATAATTCTAATCGTCGAAATCAAATGCTTAAGTGGCCAATTGGCCTTAAGCATTTGATAGTTGCTTTATCCTTGTAAGTTATGTTAAATTAGCTTATATGTATTGTCATCGAAGTATTTGTAATTGATGATTGGATTTAATACTCATATATTAATATATATTAGAAATGTATATATGTATCTATATATCTATATATATAATAATGTTTGTGATTTACATTATTGATATATATGTATATATAATATATACATACATTTTTGTAATAAAGAAAAAGCTAATTATTAAATATGTTTATTAAAACGAATAGTTGATATAATCGACTTGTTACATTTAATCGCTTGACAAACATTAGTCGACTTGAAGTCGAATTGGTTAATTATACCATCTTGCATCTTAGCGTATTGTCTTTAATGTTTATCGGTCTAATCGTCACGGGTTCGTGGAGAGACATGTCTCTACGTGGATGCTATTCCACGTAGAGGCATGCCTCTGCGTAGGCATGCCTCCATACCATTGTATATATGGTGTATAGCTGCGGTTAAGGGACAATATAGAAATCGGAAATATTGAACTAGCCGGCCTGCACAAAAAACGAACATTGCTGTTACATATTCATTGAAATACAAATCATAAATTCTGATTTCTGTTTCTTACTTGCTTATATTCAAAAGAGATCAAATCAATATATGATAAAAGAAGTACTTTGATAAATAAAATAACCCTTAGCATTCTCAAATCTGATAAAATCAACACTAAGTGGTGGTGAATTTGCAGATACGTAGGCCATGAAGAGAGCCCACTATGCCTTGAAGTGCTGGTTCTTCTTCATGGTTGATTGTAGCACCTTGAGATTCAACTATGGATGCTCTCATGGCTAGTTTTGCCCTCTCCCTTTGCAACTTTTTCTCTTCCCGGCTGCAAGTAAGGCATTAATTTCTCTTTTTTTTTTCATCTGTGGTCCCAGGACAATCCCTAGCATCGTGCTTATTGATGCCTACAAGGTGGTGTTTGAGGTAGTTTATGCCTCCATGAAATAGTCTTTCACATTTAAGGCATATTACCAGCCTAGGTTCCGGTCCTTCAAAGGCATACTTCCAAGCCTTGTCTCTAGCACTTTTAGTATGAGTAGCTACATATCTAGATGGGCATGCTTCTACTAATGGGGCAGACCCTGAAGCTGAACCAGCTGTAGAACCTTCTCTATTTGCCATTTTCAATTAACAGTTACCCTATACATGCAAAGTGAAAACACAAAGTTAATATTTTAATAAAAAAAATAGCAAACAAACTAAATTAGTTGAACTAAATTTAGACATAGTTGAAACTTGACAAAAAGGAAGTGTTGGGGTTTGAATTTTTTTTGAAAAGTAGAGATTCTTGAGAAAATAGTGAAAAAAACAGTATAAATTGTCAAAAAATGGTGTTAAATCTTGTTCATTGGACTCTAAAGCAATTTAGAGTACTTAGGAAAGGTCATTGTTGATTTTCCATAAACCTAGATGCAACAAAAAAGAAATAAAATGTTTTAAAAAGACTAAAGGAAAAAAAATCAGGAGACCTACTTGGTAATCCGATTTTGCTTCAAAATCCACTTCAAATCCATTTCAAATTGACTAAAATTGCTGCAAATGACCTTGGAGAAGCTTGTTTTTCCTCTTGAGCAGCAAAAGAGAGCACCAAAAATGACAAGTCATCAACAACAACAGTGATGATGAAGGTATAAACTGAATATATAAACAATGATAATGAAAATGTTTAGTTGGAAAGATATAGTTGCACACAACTTGCTTGGAGTTCCATTTTTATGTAATTACTTGTACAAGATAGTATTTCTTCAAGTTTGTGGGATAGGAAGCAAGATTCCTGAGAGCATTCGTGCGCACACACACACACGCATGCACACCCACACACACGCCCGCATGTGCACACACACACACACACACACACACATATACATATACATATATATACATACATAATGTACATACATATATATATACATATACATACAAACCTAAAAATACAAAGAACGGAAAAAAACAACTTAAAGAATTTCAAAGAAGCTGAAAGTTTCAATTAATTAACATGATACATGATACAACATTGAATGAAAGTAACTTAATTAGCTGAAATCTTGTAAAGAAATGTTTCCAAAATAACTATCAATTGCAAACTTGCTGTGAAATAATTCTACCAGATCATGTAGTGGCTTATTACATTTATTTCACTTTTTAGGTTCATAGTGATTGTCTTTATGAACATCCTCAGAAACTTTTAACCAGAATTCATTACTGATTTATTGGAAAATGTCTGTCATTCAATATCAATCACAATCTCATCGAATTCACCACAGCAAGTATATATATTCTATGGATCAGTTATTGACAGTTAAAAGAAGTTAAGCAGCTAATCTTCAACAATCTTTCAGTTAAGCAAACTTATCGAACTCATGGGTACTTGTATTTTCAGTCTCTCATCAAACTTGATGAGTTTCCAATTCATTTCAAGACCCATCTCTAACTGAATAAGTAGGTAATAGCTAGTTGTAAAAGATACAACTGATCTATTAAGTTATCTCAATCAGCTAGATAACAATACTATTAAATATCAATCTTTAAATAGAAGTGATATATCATGACATACAACAAGTTATTGATGCTAAAATGAGCAAAGATATTATTCCAACCAATGCTTAACTAATAACTGCTCAAAGGATTATAGCTGCAATACCAAACTGACAGCTGCTTAATTACTTCCAACAGAGACAACACAGATTTTGTTTCGAGAGAAAAGAAAAACATGGTCTGTCCAAGGTTTATTTCTGCTTCAGACAAACATGCTGCTAGGTCAATCTAAAGATGAAGATTATTTTCCACCGACATCAGAGACTCAACACACAGAAAACATAAACGTACTCATAGTCTGCAATTTTGAGAATAAAAATATTCTTTACACGGCTGTAAGTTGTGTATTCTGTGATCCAACATAAAATGCTTTGAGTGACTTCAATGAAAACTGCCTAACAACGTTTTCTTTAAATTTTTTTTTTCTTCTTGAGTTTTTTTTTTTTTTTTTGTTGGAGTGTTTTCTGAACCTTGAGTTGTTGGTGACATTTGGGTGCCCTGAGACTATCAAAACATGTCCTGATGTCTTTGTTTTGCAGTAAAAAGAAGGGGACATTCAACATCTTGTGGACAACTGCTTCTTTTAGTTTTAGCAGACACAGCAGATGGGAAATGACTGTTTCAATTCTATCTTCCCATCCCCAAATGTCCCAATCTTCAGGTCAGAGCTGTGGTTCATCCTTATAGTATGTTGAAAAGACTGAGTTTTCAACTAGTTAGGTGTTCAATATCTCCCACAGTGAAATAGATGTTATTAATGTTTTAGTTCAATCAAATCAGTGCTTCCTATAGGCTCTTTCATATATTATATATTTTGCATATGGCTCCTGTAAGTCCATCCTCCTATGAAGTTTTAGAACTAACGAGATGCAACTATAAGTGTAAAGAGGATTTTCTTTGACATCAAAGATTCCCTTCTTTTAAGCTTCTAGTAACAATTTGAGTTTTCCTTTTATAGTGGCTATAATATTGATTTTGCTTGATTAGATAAAACTTATTATCTACGAGATTAAAAGAGCACACCATAGTGTATTTAAATAGTTTGATTTTTAAGAACAAGAATAAATGTAATGGTCTCAGGTATATTACGTTCTGATGACCATTTTATTGTGTTTCCGTATGCCAAATATTAATTATTGATTTTAGGTGTGAAAATCAGGGCCATATAGCTCTTGATCAAGCAATATTTCCTGAGAACACTCCTGGCTTTGTGCTTGATGTATTGGCACGTTCTTCACTTTGGAAGATAGGATTGGACTACCGCCATGGTAAATTCTTATTCAACCCTTTATAATTGAAATGTAATACACTGCTTCATATTTATACGCACCTGATTAAGGCAGACTACTTTTCATTCATTCAAAATTTAATATGTTCTTAGCCAGCAAAAAGATCACATGGGCTTATTCAATGCCTTTACCATGTGCAGGAACAGGTCATGGAGTAGGAGCTTCACTGAATGTACATGAAGGACCTCAAGGTATTAGTTATCGCTATGAAAACATGACTGGTTTGCTGGGAGGTATGATTGTGAGTAATGAGCCTGGATATTATGAGGACCGATCCTTTGGCATTCGCATTGAGGTATATTTATTTTCTTGTTTGGACTAATGAATAGTTCTAATGATCTTATCATTGTGAATGATGGGCATTCTATTTACAACCCACTTGTTACGCATACTATTTGTTCACTTTCCAGATTAATTTTTTAAAGGTTTTTAACATTAATTCATTAAGATTTCATTGGGAATGAACTTATCCTCAAAGGTGTCATGGTCAATATAATGATAGGTTATTATCAGGATCCATAATTGTGAATAATGGCCAAATGAACATGAGAAACAACTCACATATTGAGCCTATCATATACTCTTTCTTTTTAGCACTCAAACATGCGGAACTATATAAGAGTTACTTTCTATATAGGCCATGTCACATCCCTTGTTACCATCACTTGAAGCAACTCTTACATATTGAGCCTATCATGCATTCTCCATTCTTTGCAGTCAAACTTGTGAAACTGTGTAAGGATAACTTTTATTTGGGCCACGTCAAACCCCTGGTTACTATCTTGTCATCTTATGTAATCCGGAGTTTTAGAGTAGCCAACATGTGGTACAAATAATTTCTGATTATTCAATAGCATATAGTTTCAATTTAGTCTGCCGTGTTAGGACTTTGGGGATAGCCGAACCTAACATTGGCTATAAATAGAAGTTGGATAGTTGAATAGGTGAAGTGTAGAGCTAATTTTTATTTTTGTATTTTGACAAATGTTTGACAAAACGCTGATGCAATGACAATGCATGAAATCTAAAATTCTAAATAAACTATGTTTACTTCCAAATAGATGTAATCAGTCATAAAATCCTAAAAGTATGTATGCAGATGATATAGAATAGGACTGGAATCAATTATATTATCTTTAATTGGCTGGTCTGATATACAGTCTATTTCCTGATAATATTGAAAGTTGAAATATAGAATGTATACTCTAAATCTCCACATTCAGAGCTCAAACATAGCTTGGAAATTGCTAAATGAATTGCTTTGAGTTATCTATTGATTATGGGACTCCTAACATAGGTTGAAAATGCAGTTCAGGCAATTCTGGACTCTCTGTTGATAGCTGGGACTAATATCATAGTCCACTGGACCCTCGTAAATCTGAATATTATTCAAATATGAACTTTCTACAGAGTAAACCCTTGCCACTGCAGCACATCCCCCTTCCTCCTCATAATGACATGCTCCACTCCAAGAACAAAGAAACTTGTAGCTATATGCAATGGCTGGGAACTTAGGGTATTAAACCCTCCCTTAAATGCATCAATCCTTGAAACTCCCTTCCTACAACCTCACGTCCCTAACTCTCCTTGTACGGCCTGCAAGACCAATCAAAATAAAATATAAACTGCCTTCAACCTCTAATAAACTCTACACACCTTGAGTACCAAAATGCATAGCCAGATTATGTTCTTGGTATGGCCAGCTTGCAGGATTAACAATATAACTCTGAAATGGGTGGCTGGAATAATATGAGCGTGAAATGGGTTGGCCAGCTGAATGCTAACATATTCTTCCACTAGAATTGTTTATTATTTGCTTTGCAAATGTATTAAATGAATTTCTCACATCTCAACACAATCTTGGAATGAGATGTTCAAGAATCCTTCACAAGTCTTCAAACATTCAGTACAGCTATGAATCCTGGATGAATCCACTCACAAATTGTCTGGGAGGGTTTTCATCCTTGAAACTGATCTTTGTTGTAGCGTTTTTGTCCTAGGGTGGCAATCTCTGAAGTTGGAGTTTGAAAATAAAATACCAAGACTAAATTCTTTTTTCAAATGCTCCTTTTGATACCCCCTTTCAATGTTTGAAATATTATATTTCATTTCCCTCTCAAAGTGACTTCAATATTTCTTTTTAATTTAACTTTGAATTTGGGCCTGTCCAATTTAATAAATTAATTAATTAAATATAAGTTTCCCATAAAATTAGTGACATTAGACAACTTATATAATTAATTAATTATTCCTTTACCACATCCCAACAGTCCTACAAGAACTAAAATGGGCTAAGGGTCAATGCCAGTTGATCATGCCTGTGAAGAGGACATTACACATTATTGGGCATTAGTCATGGAATCATCTCAACACTTATTTATATTTTTCCTTTTTAGACATTAGCCCCTTGAAGTGAGACTAATTTTGCATGGCATTGCACCTTTGCATGTATGTATGTATGTATGTATGCATGTCTGCATACATACATACATACACACACACACATGTATGTATGTATGTATGCATATATATATATTATTCTATACTTTGAGTTTCCATTATTGCCAATATCATGGATTGGGTTAATTCTAATATTTTGGATGGATAGTTAATCATGAATGCCATTGTTATTGCTATTATGGACGAATGTTCATTCTTGGGTGAAATTTCTGCTGTTGTTTTGAATTTTGTGTGGCACTTGATTGGACTTTTACTTCCTTCTAGGGATTTGCTTTCCAATATAGTAGTTTCAATATAAGTGGCAGTAAAGCACAATCTTGCCAAAATTTTGTAGTAGTGCAAGGCAAGAAATATGGACAATTGTAAACACATTTTTGGTAAATTTTTGCGAATTGTTCTTTCCTTGTATATTGTATATTACTTTTAGTGGACATGTGTTTTAGAGATATTGGGAAAAAATCATTATCATCCAATTTTGGAAGAATTTAAGGTTTTACTTTTAGTAGCAAGGTCTCTATATTGAGAAGTTTAATTAGATTTTTTGGGGCTAGTAAACATGGTATTCGTTATTCTTTTTGAAGTTATAAGCATAATGATATGTCTTTGACAATAATATTTTTTTCACCTTGCTCAACCTCCTACTTATCGCAAAGTACCCATCTCCATTTTGAACCCTAGCTTTGTAGGTCCATCTCTTTGAGTTGATTGTGTCCAGCTTGGTCTTTGGTAAGCCTTTTTAACCTAAAATTCTAATCTTGCAAAGTTGCCAAGTCCCATGTGCCACTCTTTTGTAATGAATTTATATCTTGTGTTGGTTAACATTTTTGTCTCCTTTACAAATTTATTATTTAGACTCTTATACACCCAAAATTGAACACAAACATGCAACAAACAGTTGGGTAAACTATTGGTTAGTTTCCCTTTAAATTTTAAAAGGTACAATTCCCTTAGTATGATCAAATATTTGATTTTTTTAATATTTAAAAGAGGGGTATACTTTTAACCAAAAAGTAGTAAAGGTAGACTAACACTTGCACATAGCCATGTTACACATGTGATGAAAGGATTTGAGACAATTAGAATGATTTCAAAATATCAACTATAAACACACAAGCTGTAGGATTTTGGAAATAAACACCACTAGCATCCAACACAAAGATTGAAATTCCAATGAATGAATGAACAGTTTCAGATTTTAAATTTACTGAATCTCTAATGAAGATAGATGTTACTTATATGAACATGAGCATTCACAAAGGAAAATGATATTCAAAAGTTGATTAAGCTCACATACTTTTAAACAAACATTAAAGCAAACATCCAATTTCAAAGCACATAGACAAATTATTTCTTTGGAAAACAACAAAATTTTATTGATCCTATATCTGATTATGTCTCTCTTGCACTACAATGCAATGGGGATCAAAATTACAGACCCTTCAATAGCCCTTTAATTATATATTTATAGTATCTTCAATTGCAACAGTCTAATAGTTGTTGAAATTAATTCTTTTAAAAAGAATCATTTAAATAAAGTTTTAAATGCATTATAACATTACAAAATATTAAAAATTTATAAAAATTTATAAAAATTAACAAAATATGACTTAGGTGGCTGTTGCTGTTAGTCCATGTTGGCTCCGTCTACTTGATTTTGTCATTGTGCTGCCAACCGAGTTTTGTAATCCTTGAGAGCTGTGTCACCACAGGAATTGCTTTATGTTGGGGAATGAGGATGTTTTGGGTTCTGAATCTCCACAAAGCCTTGTTTGCATGAACAACATCAACTCTAGCAGAAAAATTCGCTGGGTGTCCTTCAATACAAGATAATGTAGAATTTATCCTTTTCAGCTTCTTCAAGTTCTTGTTGAAATCTTTTTCTCCTAAGAATGCATCAATTGTGTTTTGGAATTCAATTTCATTTCATCTACAGTGGTGTCTTCGACACTATCATTCTTTTTAATTTGACTGACAACATCTTTGAATTCTTGTATGATATCCACCTATATTTTGTGGCATTCCCTAAGCAACTTGTTTTGTTCTTTGATATTCTGTTTGAGGAAGGTATCTTCCCATTTGAAACTCTATTTCCACATTATGCATTTGGTATCATTGGCATCAGGGACAATATTTTTTGTTGCAGCTTTATTCATACCTATATCAATAATTTTTTCAGTTCTTGCTCTGTTTGCAGCCATGTGGTTTCTTCCTGTTTTGCATTGGCTATCTCTATATTGACACCATTTCATGCTACAATAAGATTGTCATAAACTTTCCTCAACTTCTCAATGAAAGAAGGCCCTTTAGCTTTTAAGTCTTTAATCCATTCTTGCGTAGTTCTTCCGGAGTGGCTATCCTTTTGGACTTAGCTTACCATTTGTTTCTGAATTTGGATCAAAGGATGACTTAGATGAGCTAACAGGTTGCGTGGAGGAGGTCAACCAATGATTTCAAACTAGCAAGTAGTTCTATTGCTTCCTTCAATTCATCCTTGTTGTTCTTTTCTTAGCAGTCACTTGAAAGTTATAGACATCTCCATCTCTACTTGGAGGTCCAAGGTCCACTTTAGTCATATTGTAGTCAACTGTAGTAGCCTGACTTGGGTCATTTTGGACACCCAAATTCTTTGAATTTTCATCTTCTACAAGCCTAGAGGTGGTCTTCAACTTTTTGGGTTTAGGGGACCTTTGAAGAAGTTGTCCTACTATGTTATCCTTTGGTAGGTTGACTAGTACCATTTTCCTCTTCTTAGTGTGTTCTCCAACCAAGATGGAGAAGAAGTAAAACCTAGAACTTGTGAGAAAGAATCAGGTGAAAATTGGAGAGCCCTCTTCAATGGTGGAGTTTTTGTTACATTTTGCATGTTGAAAGGGAAAGAGGGAGGAGTTTTATCTTTTTGAGGAGTCTTCTCCAAATCTTGCAAAGGAATGGAGTCAATTTCCATATCTTCAATTTCTTGTTCTTGTTCATTTGTCTTCTCCTTCCCTTTCTCAGATTCCCTTTCTTTCTCTTTCCTAGTCTGCTTAGTTTGTTCATCCACCCCAGTGTCCTTTGGTGGGCCATCTACATAGGTCTTTTCAATAATTTTCTTCTTCTCAGGTGGTTCATCTCCACCTTCACTTCCTCCTGGGGCAGTAGTTTGTTTTGTAGGGGTAGGCATTATGGAAAAAGAAAAAGTTCCCATTGAACTTGTATTGATTTGTCATCCTGTCTTCTGTCCACAATTGGTATATACCTTGGAGGCATTTGCCTTCTTCTTAGCAAACCAACTTGTGTTCTTTTTAGAACCACTGCAGTTCTTGACTGAAGGTCTTTGTGCTCTTGAAGGCTCCAATCTATTGGGACTGTAGGTTGCATTTGGATATGTGAAATATAGATGGGATCAATCAAGTCTGACTCATTATTTTCCACACCATCTATGTCCCAAACCAACTTGAATGCTACGATTTGCCTCAAGCTCATTTTCATCTAGCTTCTCTTCCTTATCTCATAATCATCTAGGCAATCTGCCCAATAAAACTCCATGTGTGGTATATACTCAAATGTAGGGCCAAGTGCAAATTATTCTTCACAAAATCTTTATTGTCGAAAAGAAACCTGTAATGATCATAGGTAGAGATTGTATACTTGACTAGATCCCCTTCAATGTTAAGGGTATGTGACTGAAATTTACATAAGTAATGCCCTAGTCCAATAGGTTTTTTGGATTCCTACATTCTTCCTCTCAACACATCTCTTGTTTACCTTTGGGACTTGTCTACAAATCTCAATCAGAATGAATTTGTCTTCAGCATACTTGGGCAATTTATGTGACCCATCAAAACCCCCTATTTTGAGTAAGTGAATCTTTGGAATTGTATAAACTATAAAGTGACTCCCATAGTGATTTATTAGTTGAATGGTCTCGGGAGAAATCCTTTGGCCCAAATCCCCTTGAAGTTCCTTGACTAACCTCATGGAAAACACATAATTCACTCTCTTAAACTTAAAGTATTTTTTCGCCAGCTGTAGATCAGGATAATAATTGAAAATCTGAATATGGTCATCAAACTCCTCAACATGTTTGAGGGTAGGCCATGGTAATGAGGTTAGGCAGGCTAATGCATAGAAAAGGTAGGGCACATAGAAAAATTCATTTAGGGCAAAATTGGAAATCATGTAATGAAGTCTGTCACTAATCATACTATCCCAATCCAGGTATTGATGCTCTTTACAAATGATTTGCACAAAGAAGTACATCCATTCTTCAAAATCATGGGCGTTCATGTTGCCCTTTAGCTTATGCAATGAAATTATAATGTCTGCAATCTCGCCCTTGAAATGAGATTTGTGTAGGTTTTTAGGCAGTTGAGATTTGCCTTTCATTGGCACTATAAACAATTCTCTGGCAATCACATTTTTGTAGTGCCCTTTCTTTTCACTAAAATGTCCCTATGAAGTTGTGAAGTCAAAGACTACATGCTTTGCACTCTCAAGTAACCTAAAACATACACTAATTGTGGCTCTATCTAAAGTGATCAGTAGCTTGTCATTGTTTGTCCTTATCTCCTTGCTGTTTGGATTATAATGGTTGATGCATTCTAACACCATATCAGTACATTGTACAGCTATTGGGAATGCAACAGCTTCAAGGATGTCACTTTCTACTAACCTTTGAGTAATGGGATGTTTGTTTGGACTATTTACCCACTTTCAAAACTCTGCTAGGTTAATATGCCCTAACCATGTATCCCCAATTTTGGGCAATGTACTATCCAATCACAACAAATGTTCATAGCCTAAATATTTGTACTTCATTTTGACTTTCCTTAGCTTCAAAATTACTACCTTTCAATCCTAGAAAAATATTGGCAAATGTTTTGGTTTGAGAATTTTGAAAAAATGCTCCATACGGGTGATAGGACTAGCTACTTGGGGATTGGAAATGAGCACTTACAACATTGCATGTCTTTGAGATGGCACAATGAAGAAACTCTGTTCTAGTTTGCTAAAAAATCCCCTACTTCAATTTTTGCCCTTAGTGCCCTCCAAACCATTGGTTTTTGCTTGTAATTGCTTTTGAAATGAAAAATTCAAGCGCTTTTGTTTTCTTATACTCTCGCATCTACTCCACTTACCTTAGCTCCGACAACTGTTATTGTGGGGTAGCTCAGTGCCAATTTTGAAATGTGCCTTTTGGAAATGGATGTCAGGCTTTGACCAGGTTCTCAAAACCTTGTTGGTGTCCATCAAAGGTTTTAGAACCTTTATTTTTCTCTGCTTTGTTTGTTCATTCTTCTTTTCTCTTTTCCTTCTTTGCTTTCGACGGGCTCTTAGGATCTTTTGAAAGTTGAGTCACATGTTGGTTGCCGACAAGGTTGTGGAAACTTTGTTGGCTTTCGAGGAATTGTTACAACTCATTGAACTTTCAGTTTTCAGCACTTTTTTCCTTTCTTCTTTCTCTTTACTTTCTTTTTCCTCATTTCCTTTGCCAGAATATCTTTGAGTTTATAGTTTTATGTCGGAGCACAACAAGGTTGTAGAAACCTTGTTGACTTCTAACATTGATTTCAAAACCACTTGATTGCGTTGCTTTTTGAGGAAGACTTGCATATTTTGTAATTGTCTTTGATAAAGAACATGTGTGGGAGCAACCGAGTTGTGAAATCCTTAGCGGCTTTTGAAAAGATTTTGAAACTTTTCTTAAGATCGACACTGAGGAGAAACAAAAGACTCTTCTAAAGACACTAACATTCGGGAGGACAAAGAACTCGTTAGGTCCAAGACGGGTTGTTAAAACCTTGTCAGACCCCGACGTTGGATTCAAAACTAACTTTAAAAACCAATAAGATTTTAAACTTTTTATTTTAAAAGAACGATGACTTAAAGATATGACTTTGTTGGAGTTAAAACGGTGTTGATGTGTTTTTCATGCACATGCGAACACAGAATAAAATACCAAGTTATCTTATCCTCTCTTGAACAAAGTTTTTCGAATGCTGAAGATTTGCCTAAGGATCAATCGAAATAACTCCAAGGTTCTTATATGTAGGGTCTCTACGTGTGGATAAGCTCTTGTGGTATCATGTGACTATGCTGGAATCAGAGCTTCGCCTAAAAACCATAATGACTCAGAGTTTTATTAATGTGTAAAGATATAGTAATCAAAAGATGTCGGCATCAAGACATAGAAAGTGATTCCCTTCCAAGTCAAGTACAAGTCCTGATCAGATGATAAAGCTGGAGAGGAACAACCTCAGATTCAAAGCACCTCATGAATAGATATCTAAGAAATGAGTCTAACATAAGATCCAAGATGTTGCCAGTGGGTGAGAAACAACAGAGACGTCTTTCTCACAAGATGGAGGCTCCTACTCAGGACACCTAAACTAAACCAACCGACAGACAGCAAACTGACCGACAGATTGACTCAAAGCAAACTAAACTAAAGCAAACCAAAAGCCAACGAACTAAATTACCTGATCCACTAAAGAATCATGAATCAAATGACTCAAGGCAAATTAAGAATAAGGCTCAAAAGACCCCTAACTTAAAGGCACGAAAAGAAAATCTACTCTAGAACTATATACAAGACTCCCAGACTTGATGCAACTCAAAGAAACAACATATGTACATGAATTTACATGATTTCTCAGGTTGTGCAACAAGAGCGTGGTAAAAGTGATGGTTCTCAGCTGAGCAAATTCATGCTTAAATACAGAAAAGCAAGCTCTCACCATGCATCTCTCGTACTCAAGCAAGTTTTCTCTTAAAATGATCAACTGAGGCAATTCGTTAGGACCATGATCAATCCAAATGCAAGTTGTTTTCCCAAAACCCCCATAATCAAAATCATAATAACTTTCAAGGCTAGGATTAAGGAAAGAGACAACCTCGGATATTTCAGGCTCAGATGGAAATTCTTGCTCGAATGAAAGTGCGTTGTTGGAAACGAGGTCCTCAGCTGCTTCAGGAGGTCGCCATTGATGATGTACCATTCCACGAGCATTCACAACATGTTGATCCTTACTTGCAAGCTCTTCTTTGAATAAGCTTAGCGCCCCTTCGAATAGCTCAACATTCTTTTCTTTCATAGTGACATCTTGCATAAACCATGCACCCTCATGAAATTTTGTAAGCATATCCTCGAAAATTAATGATTCCTTGATAGATTGAGCTTCAAAGATTTCCTCTAATTGATCAAATACAATGTTAGGTAATGTCCCATCCTGAAGTGATGTCTCGGGAGGTCGGAGTTGATGATGGATCGCATCACTCACAATAACTTGGTTATCTTGAAATTTTTTTCGCAGTGATTCCATTCGTACTTCTATAAGATCCTTCAACGCTCCCTCAAATAGTATGAGAGTGATAACGTCTTTGAGCATCCCCTCAAATTGTTCTTCATACTTGGGCTCGCTTACGATGATTTGTAATTCTTCAGCAATTTGATTTTCCTCTTTAAGGGTGCTATCTGAAATTTCTTGCAATTCACTCTCAATGATCTCCTTTTGTAGCATGAACGAAAACTCTGCGAGGAATGAGTCATCTTCTTGAAGGGTTGTTGAATCGTTTTCTTCTTTTGGTACAAGGTGTAGAGAGCTATCATTCACTGCTTCACATTGATCATTAAGGGAGCTTGCATCCTCAACTTGCAACTAGCTCTTCTCACAATAAGGTGCTGGAGCAATGTCTTGTTTATAGGTTCTCCTGAATTCAGTTGCGAGATGTGTACCCCAAGATCTGTTCACACTACACTCTTCCTCGGACAAAGCCGACATTCCAAACTGAAAGTTGACTTGGTTGATGGCCATTTCACATACTGAGCAAGTAAACTCGGAGTGAGGTGCATTGTGAATTCTACACCATAATGGTAGCAATATGCCTTCTAAACGCATTTCATCATTCAAAATAAGCTGACTCTCGATCATCCATAAGAAGCTTGAAAGAGGATCTTTGTTTTCTGGAACACTGAAATTGCCTTCTTCTACTTCTGGCCTAGGAACATCCCAAAAGAAGATTTTTCCCTGCGCTGTCGATTCCATCCTTGTTAAGTATTTCAAGCAATGCATTTCATCATGTTCATCTGACTCATGGATTCGACACTACCCTAGCCTTGCAAACTCGGACAATTGGCGTGTATAAAGCTGTGTACTCAATCTCCACCAAAGATTAGGAAAATCAACTTGTTGCTCGCCATGAAACTGTTGTTGCTCCATTGAGAAATCTTTTTTTTTGATTTTCTGTTTTTCACTTTTTTTTTAATTTTTTGGAATAAGAGAGATCTTGAATATCTCAGATTCGACTTGAAAGATCAACTGGTTCCAGCTTCGCAAAGTGCTTACTTTCTTCGCAAGTCTACCAAAGGGTGACTTCCAACATTAATTGCTTCATTCATGTATCCATAATCATGCCTTCCTTCTGTTAAATTCTGTCGAGCGTTGAGGGTGACTCTTCCGTTGATCTTCCTTGGATTCACCTATTCAAGAGTTTGCATTCGCTCTCTTTCTTCTGCTTCAATCCTGTTGAGAGCGGGAGGAGGGTAAAAAGCTCTGGATAAGTCCTCTAAATATGACTTAAAAAGTTCCACTGTTCGCGGCTTGACAATGATCAGCCCTCCCTCTAGCGCCAATTCTATTGATGTGTTTTTCATGCACATGCGAACACAGAATAAAATACCAAGGTATCTTATCCTCTCTTGAACAAAGTTTTCCGAATGTTGAGGACTTGCCTAAGGATCAATTGAAATAACACCAAGGTTCTTATATGTAGGGTCTCTACGCGTGGATAAGCTCTTGTGGTATGATGTGATTATGCTGGAATCACAAGGGGACTTACATTCTACTACCTGAGCGTTTAATCTGCTAGAACTTGAATCCTATTTACTCTCTGGAAGATAAAGAAACATCAAAAGGTACAGGGCTCAGAAAGTCTACTCTAAGACCTAGAATGCAAGAAGATGGATGAACGACTAGGTGGAGTCCTACTGGGCTGGGTCTCACCATTAGGTTGAACAATCCGACTCCAACTTAGTGCGATCTTCTAAGGGATGCTTCAAATATATTCAAATCATCATTGTCAAACACTGATCACCATTCAAGCTAATGCATGACCAATAGACGCGTAACGACTCGAGATTAAGCTCATTCTATGCCAATTGACCACACAGGGCGCACTTACAGTCAACAAGAGGCTAGTGGTTTGAACTAGGTGGATTCCACGCGAGTGCACTCAATAACTTCCTTCATTCAATCTAATCAACCATCTTCTAAATGAAGATTCAACAAGAGACCATGCATATTGCAAAGAAACAACACCCTTCACCATAACTTCAATGAAAATGGAGTTCATTTACAATCAAGGCAACAATTTCTTGCTTTCTCTTCCTAATCTACTCTAATTGCTATTCTATTTACTATTCTAGCTACTAATTCTTAGTTATTAACTGATCTCCAACTAGTAACCTTTACAAATGAAGAGCCAAAGCTTTATATAGAGAGCTCTTTACATCTCAATGGCTTAGATTGATTTACAATCAATGGCTAAGATTACAAGATGAAAACCCTAATTAGGGTTTGTTACAACAAACTCCTTTAGCCAATAAAAAAATTACATTCCATGAGTGTGGACCAATAGATGTCAGGGGCAGGTGCCTCGAAGTTTGTGCCATCATTGGTGAGTCAGGTACATTGAATTTGGACATGTTGAGGTGGAGCTATTTGACTGGAGGAATAGTGACTAGGATGCCACCTTATCTTGCGCTTGTGCCTTGGTTGATCCTCCTCTGTCTTTGATGCGATGAATGATGTACCTCCTTGACTCCCATGTGTTTGATGAGGCCTCCTCACGGTCAAGTCACTCCTCCTCTAGTAGCATACTTCGCCTTGAAGTGCTTGTAAGATTCTTCTTCTTTGTCATCCTGTGGTTTCTTCATGTGGTAGAATGAGGTCCTGAGGATAGCTTGCAAGTCCTCAGACACTTGAAGTCTTCCAACGCTTTAGAAGCACCTTGAGTCCTCGATAATGATGAAACTTGAAGAGGTCGCCCTTGTCCTGGCCTGATCCTCCATATGCAAAACAAACCAAAAGATGATTAAGTATACATAATATATTTATCCCAACATGGCATTTCTTACCCTAAATCATCAACAAGAAAGCATTAGAATGAAATTCGCTCAAGATCCTCTCTAAGGACAGGCCCTATAGGAATTTCGCTCTGGACCCTTTGGAAGGGTCAAGAGCGATTTTTGCTTTTTAGACTCAAATCTTCCATTTCCTCAATCTTCAATTGCTTCCAAGGCATGATAACATTCTAACTAAGGCTCCAAGGCACAAAATTGGTCCAAATTTGAAACGAGGAGGATCCTATGAAAATTCGCTCTGTACCCTTTGGAAGGGTCAGGAGCGATTTTTGCCATTTTGTTCAATTTACCTCACATTTTCATCATTTCACAATCTTGAACTTAACCCTTCAATCCTCTTGCCATCATCATCTCAGAACTAGCCCTTTGCCTAGCTCAAACAAGGTGAAAATAGGGATTTCAAAGGATTTCGCTCTAGACCCTTTGGAAGGGTCAGGAGCAAAATTCATGATTAAGACTCAATTTCATCCCTTACTTGCCGCAATTTGCTTCTCAAGACAAGTATATAATAATCTTCTTTCCACCAGTGCCTTAGGAAACCAAATCTAGATCTCAAATATGAGCAAATTAGATGTTTTAAAGAATTTCACTTTGGACCCTTTGGAAGGGTCAGGAGCGAAATTCATTCTTTGCTTGTTTTTTCATCACTAAGCTCCATTCTTCATCTTTTAATCATTAAAAACAAGTCTTTGGTCTTCAAAATTGCTTGAGAATGAGTTATCTTGTAGGTTGGAGCAAGGTATAGTGCTTCATGAAGAAATTCGCTCTGGATCCTTTGGAAGGGCTAGGAGCGATTTTTCATGCCTTAGGTTGAATTCCTCCTTCTTACTTCGCTTTACCTTGATTCTCACCTCTCGATCTCTATATTATGAAGACAACACTTATTTGACCCTCAAGAAGACTTGAAAGGAGGATTTTGCTCTAGACCTTAGCTAAGGACAGGACCTAAAAGGAATTTTGCTTTGGACCCTTTGGAAGGGTTAGGAGCGAAATTCACATTTTCGGACAAACTCTTCATAATTTGAGATCACAACTTTGTCAAATGGATGCCTAGGGGTACCTTTAAGCTCAATCAACCATGATCAATGTTAGGCCTGACACAAAAAAGGGAGAAAAAGGAGGTTTTGGGAATTTCGCTCTGGACCCTTTGGAAGGGTCAGGAGCGAAATTCATGCTTTAGGTCAAAATCTTTCATTTCCTTCACTTTCAATCACTTCTTAAGGGAAGAATATATCACTCCACTCTCAACCATGTCCAAGGAACTAAGATTTTGGTTTAATCAAGGAAGAAAATAGTGCTTATGGGAAATTTCGCTCTGGACCCTTTGGAAGGGTGTTGACGTGTCTGAAATCGCATTGCTGCAAACTCCATACGGCCAACACAGAATAGAATGTACTCACTGAGTATCCTATCCTCTCTTGAGATAAGGAAATCGCTAATGCTATTTCCTACGTTTGATCAAAGGGGACAACCTCAAGGTTTCGTTTGTCAGGTCTTGACTGCGGATTACCCAGTGGTTTGATGTGTTTTTGCTGGAAACACAAAGGGACTTACGATGATATGAATAATTGCTGGATGAGTTCCCTAGGACTTTAATAGTCTTGCTTATTGAATGGTTTAAGTTGGGTTGATACCGTTCTGAGCAGGACTGCGGATTCTCTTGGTAAAAGAAAGGAAAAAAGAGGGATAGAGAGAGAGAGAGAGACAAAAAATATGAATTATTTAACTAAGATAGCAGATTTGGTAAATAGACAGACACCTCCAAATAACTAGATTAAGTATTACCAGCCATTTAAGCACAATACTTGCATCAATCTAGTGCGATCTTCAAGGGAAAATTGAATTTTCATGCTATTAAATACAACATCAGAACTTTGACATTCATTCAGTGAGCATTCAATAACCGAACTAAGCATATCAAAAGTTCAGATTAACCATGCAAAAGGAAAGACAATCAGCCATTCCCTAATGGTATGAACAACAAGGATTCTATTAGATGTTTACTTAGAAAATGTTATGTAAAGGAAAGAAACATAACAAAAAATTCTAGATTAATGAAGGAGACCATGCACTCACAAGGAAACTTGAAACAGTCTTAACTTTGCATTAAATCCTATAAATTTCGCCAGAGCTTCAGCAACAATCCAAGAACTTCTTAGAAAATGAGGGAAAACCGGTCCCTTAAATAGGCTTCAAAAATCGATGAATGGCCAAGATCTAATCTAAACAAGAGGCCCGGATTCATCCATAAAACATGGTTGCCCATACCCATAAATGGGAGGCAAATATCAGCAACTACTCCAAAGGGAGTAATAACTACCCTGAAAGGTAATTAGAACTTATCCAAAATAATCCAAAAAGGTGCATACACAAAGTTTTACATTTAGTTGACTTGGAAGTCAAACATTATCCTTTGGCCAAAAAGTGCACTTTTCAACATTAGAAAGGAAAAAAAATACTTTAGGAGAGCACTTTTTCTTTTTCAACTTCACACCCCTTTTCCAGAAATTCATCCTCACCATGCAAATATTCTTGCCAAAGGTCCCGACCTGCCATACGTTCTTTACGAACATACTCCTGGAACCTGATGCATAATTGGAATAGCAAACTGAATGGGCATAGGAGGATGGCGGATTTTATACTGCATGCCCTCAAGGTACTGGTCCACGTGCTTCAAACCATCTTTCCAGCTGGAACGATTATGCTCAATGCATAACATGTCCGAATGGAATTGACCAAGAAAACTCAGGTCCTTAGTGGAATAGGTGATCCTATCCGTCCCATGTCTTTCTTCCCAGTCTAGCTGTATTACGTCATCTGACAGGTCATTTTGCCATCCTGGGACCATTGATCGGAGGATCGTCTTGCCGAGTTCTTGCATGCCTTTCAGAATTGCCTCGCATGCATCGTTTTCTTTATCAATGATTTCTCTTGTGTCATTTTTCATGGGGATAGTCTAGTACCATTCCTTAAGAGTGCTGATGTTATAAGGATCTAGGATGGCGGACAATGTAGGAATCTGTGCATGGGTCCAGAAGAGAGCTCTCATGAGGGGAAGAGTAGTGGCAGCCACTTCATGCATTCTAAGAGATTCCCTCTTTACCTCTAATAGCTGGACCAGGGTGGTCTCTCGATGGTGAGCCATCTCTTTTACTTCTTCGAGGATTCGTTCTCCCCTCCCTTTGATGCCTTGTATCCATTCTCTGACGGCCCTTGCAGTATCCGGTACTCCTTCAAATTCTGTTGTTGTCTTCTGTGCCAAGGCCGTCAGGGGAATGTGGGATTCAAAAGCATTATGTAATGGTCTCAGGAGTTGATCGATGTATCCTTCGGCCTGTTCAGCACGAGCTCAAAATACATGTTCTTTTCAGTTGTTATTTCTTCAAGTTGCCTGAGTATGTTCTGTACTGAATCCTTGAATTCTTGCTTTTCCTGTTCCTTAGTGGCTCGTCCGATGGGGACGGTTGTGATGCTATAATTTGCCAGTGTGATTTGATCTGCTGGCTTGTCTACAGGCGGGGTGGCGATGTGAAGAGTACGGTTCCTCTGCTCATCCTTGGTCATCCTAGAATATGCCTTGGGCTTTTTCTTCCCCTTGGCTTTAGCTTGATCGATACGTGAGAAGATGTCTTCCAAGTCAATGGGTGGCTTTGTGGCGGCCTTGCGCTGGGCTCGGGCAATCAACCATTCTTGAGGTACAGTCTGGGCTGATGCTATGGTTAAATTTTCACTCTGTTCTTTGATGTTTTCAGCCATCTCATCACAAATTTGCAGCTGCTCAGTTATAGGAGTGGAGGAGGTGTCAAGCTCTTTGCTTGCAGCAGAGTTTTCTCCCACTTCACTGAACAATTGTCTGGTGCCTTCGTGTGATGGTAGCCCTTCAGTCTTTTCGAGCTCGTGGGTCTCCTCTATCCTTTGCTCTCCTTCAACGATAGAGTCATCTTTGGTAGCGTTATGGAGCAGTAGTTCATGGCGACTCAGTTGGGTAGGTTCATGTACTTCGATCCGTTGAATGGATGGAATTGCTCCTTCCTCAATTTGGTTACCCGGTTTGGCTGATTCAATGACTCTTAGCTCGACATCTAGCATGTCGGGTGCGGGAGGGTCATCAACTCCAAATGCATCAATATCGCTCTAGGAAGGCGGAGCAGGTATATAATCTAGTTCTACTACATCGTCAGATGAACTGGGGTCCTTTGATGATGAAGTGACCTCTGGTCTCCTAATGGGAATCTCTTCTCTTCTTGTTCTCTTGGATGTTCGAGTTCCTCTGGTGACTTTAGCCTTATTCCTTTTCTCGGGCTTTTCAATTTCTTCCCTAGGTGCACTGGAAGTTCCCTCATCTTCGGAAGACTGAGAATCAAGGCTACCCATTAAGTGGTAAGTGAACTGGACTCCATGAATTAGTCGCTCAATCTGCTGATGCAACCATTGGTCTGTATATCTTCTTGGGGCTGCCATGATTGCCTCAAAATCAGTGATTGGGTCCTGCGACCAATCAACGCCCGGCAAAAGATGTCTTACTGCCTCAAATTCCCGGACCTGCAGACAATTTCCCGAATCTGTGAGTTGATTTGGGACCCAATGATATTCATAGAGTCGCATTTGCTGCACACTTAGCCTTGAATATTCATGCCTCTGGACCTCATAGTCATCAGAGCAATTTTTCCAATAATCTTCAACTGATTCCTTTGCTCTGTACCACCTGCCATAGGCTCTCTTTGCCAGATTGTCGTGATCGAAGCATTTCCTTGGAAAATGCTCCTGTAGGCCATAGGAGGCCAGCTCTGCAAAGGATTCCTCTGCCTGGGTGGGGGTCTTTAGATGGACATCTTGGTTGCCTATAATCATGGGGAATGCGAATCCAGCCTGCTTGCTGTCTCTGAGTAAGCTGCCGACTGGACGTGATTGTCTTGTGACCTCCATAAGAACTATCTTGTTGGTTGGGTACCGTGGAAGCTGGAGAGGGGCACCATCAAAGCCAACTATCCGGATATAGGAGAACCTTGGGAACTGGATGAACCAGGCTTCGTATCTTTGTACTAGAATAGTAGCTTGCTTCGAGAGCCTTATGTGTAATCCTCCCTGCATAAGCCTGACCAAGCACATTGTGAAGGCGTCATTGACGCGCTCATACTAGCCAACTACATAAGCTGGGCTGTTCTTTTCTCTCTGAGCTATATCCTGATGGTGAAGCTGTGGGTAACAATCGTATACCTTTACTTGATCCGGTCCATTCCCAATTTCACCTTTCATTATTAAACCTGGCAGTGGCTGGTTCCTGGCGAACATATAGAACAAATAGGAGGTCATAGTGAAGTACTTCTTTGTCTCGAGTTCAATTAGCTGAGTGTGGATGTTGTCGCTTATGATTTGGGCCCAGTCAAACTTGGACTTCCCAGTGAAGACTTGCTCTGTGAAATAAAACATCCACTCTTCAAAGTAGTTGGATTTGGGAAGTCCCATAACCCTGCTGAGCAATGTGACCATGTACCCATGCTCATTGTGAAAGTCACTTCTTGGGGTCTTTTCCCCAATTCTGACGCTTGGAGGTCTTCTCTCCTTGTACCACTCTTCATTGATCAGTGTTCTGCATCTGGCAGGATTCATATCATACGCCCCCTGCGCTTCATCTATAGTCGTGGCTGTGGGATTGTTTGGGAAGGGAATGTCGAATGCGTCGCCAATGGCTTCAGGAGTGAAATTAGCGAGGACCATGTCCTCGAGGAGCACCAATCTAGAATTTGGTTGGTAATGCCAAGCAACCTCTACTACTAACTCATAGTTTTGCACTGCTGGGGGAAATCTTGCCGCTTGGGCAATGCCACTTTCCATCATCTGCCTAGGTCTGCCGTAGGCATTAGGGGAGAAGACTCGGCTCCTGAAATCTTGGATATCGATATGGTCTAGTTCAGTATCATTGACATTTTCCCAGACACTCTGACATTTTGACTCCCTCAATCCCCCTCTTTGATATTGGTACTTCATCCTTTCGACTCGGTGAGGGATATTTGATTTGGATGCTCGTGATGTCTCAGCTGTAGCAGGCGTCTTTGATGATTCTACCGCTGATTTAGGCATTTATCCTGCACAGCCGGAGACAGATTACGAGGCGATAAAAAAGAAGTTAAGCGGGTTAGACACAGGACATGCCAGCATACCAGGATTAATTCAAAGTTGAATTGAAAGAACAGCATGATATTGTTAGCTAAAAGCTTGATTGATTTAAACATGAATAGTTATGAAGCTTTTCGATTGCGAATTTATATTTAGGCATTAATTTCAAAATGGACAAAGCTTGAGAAATTTTCCTAAGTTTTGAAAATGCATTTTCGAACTGATTCTTTGGAGTAAGTTCTGATTACAATTGCTTTGCATGACGCCTTACAAACGTAAAAAAGATGCGATTTTGAAGACTTAAGCATTTTAATCAATTTTTTGCACAGACATCCATCCAATTTGTAAATATTTCAGAGGATCGAGAGAGGTAAAGCATACTTACCTGGTGAAAATGAATGGCGAGAAATTGCACGATTTGCAAATTGGAATGGGAGGTTTCTGCAATTTTGAATTTTAGCGGTTAACTTTTAATCCAAACTTTCGCGCCTATGGTTTGAAAAGAATTTGCAATTTTATACAGACTTAGCGATTTCATCACCTTGGTGATTTTGGCAGTTTATTTAAGCGTGATTTTACGTTGCATGTTTTCCCTTTATGGCTTCAAACTTGGGCAATTTGTGAAAGCTCCTACCTCGACACTTCTGCGTTGCTGCTTCTTGGTGAGATTTTTGTGGATGGAAAGGGGTGGTTTCTGCAATTTTGAATTTTATGCCTCTTCAATCTAAAAAAGAAACGCGACTCACGCCCTATTGGAAAATTCGGGGTTTTAGAACCTTTTGCAAGTTTTACAAATTTATAACTTCGCCATAGCCTCCGAACTTCGGCATTCCTGGAGAATTTGAAAACTTCGAAACCCTAACACTTCGCAATAATCGCGATCCACGGAGCTTTCATACGATTTGCAAAGTACACCTAAATCACGACTTCTCCTTGATATGTAAACTTCGAACTTCTAGTTGCCTTTGCGAGGTTAAACTTTGAACTATCTACCATCGTCTACCCAAATCGCTCATTTTCGGACCCTTAGGGTGTTTTGCCAAGTTTAAAACATTGCGCAGGGTTTACCCTTTTGGCGATTTTCGGACTTCATTTGAACTTCGGCGGATTGGGGCTATTCTCCACCTTTTAAACACTTTGCATTTTACCTCTAAATCGCAAACTTCGGGCCTTCCAAGGAGTTTGCAAACTGAAAAGAAAACTTTCAACTTACCCCAAAGCTCCGAATTTTGGCGATTGGGGACACTTTGTCAACTTCCCATTCTTTTGCGTTTTTACTCCTTACGCGATTTTTGGTGCTTTGGGATTTTTTTGCCATGTTCGGACCTTTGGGGGCCTTTGTTGATTTCCACTCTTTCGCGTATTTTACCAGTAAGTGCGAACTTCAGCACTTTTAGCCTTTTCGCCAACTTCGGACTTCTTAGGCACTTTGCAAACTTTCACATTTTCTAACATTTCAACTTAGAGGTCCGAATTTCAGCCCTTTTGGTCATTTTGCCAACTTTCTTCTTTTCTTGCATTTTGGCTTAAAGGTCTGAATTTCGGCCCTTTTGGTCATTTTGCCAACTTTCTTCTTTTCTTGCATTTTGGCTTAAAGGTCCGAATTTCGGCCCTTTTGGTCATTTTGCTAACTTTCTTCTTTTCTAACATTTTCGCCAAGGAGTGCGAGCTTCAGCACTTGGGTGAGTTTTGTCGATTTTTGGCACCTTGAGGCACTTTAATGATTTTGCCCTTCTTTTACCTTTCAGCCGGCGAAAATCGCCATTCATACAAATCCCGCAAACTTGTAAAAAAACATCATGTAATCTCTCCCATTATTCTTATGCGAAAATCGGCGTCTTTGGGTCCTCATGCGACCTTCAGACGCATTATCCTTCACTTGATGGATTTCGCCAGTCTCCAACATCCCACGCCTATTTAAGGCAATTTTACAAGCTTAAACAATCTCTTGGAATTCGTGCTCGAGGGCTCGACTGACCAAATGGAATCACCGGCTCCTTCGTTCAACATCATCATCTCACGGACTAATCGCAGGCTCGCTTGAAAGGACGCAAGAGGCTCTGCGCGGAACTCAACAGAGCGAAGACGGAAAGGCCCCCCCCAAAAAGGAAGGGGGACCCTGTCGGCGACAGGGAGCGTGTGCAACACACAACAAAGGGTCAGGAGCGAAATTTGTCTTTGAGCTCATTTCACACCTCCTTTCTCCTTTCTTTGCCTTGAATCTAACTTCTCAAACCTTCTTCTATCACCATCCAGTCAACTTCCTCTCAAAGTGGTGTTTATTTCATGGTTTTAGTGAGGAAATAAACTCTCCCAAGAATTTCGCTCTGGACCCTTTGGGAGGGTCAAGAGCGAAATTCAAGTTTTAGGCTCAAATTGACTTCATCTCCACCCTTTGCTTATCAAAACAAGTGCTTTGCTCTCATGCATGGGACAAGGATTAGTTCGTAGGTTTGGGCAAGGTAGAATGCCTTATGGAGAAATTTGCTCTGGACCCTTTGGAAGGGCTAGGAGCGAAATTTCTCTTCTAGGCTCAATTCACCTTCTCTTCCACTTGGCTTTGCCTTAGGCTTGATTCTTGATCCATTTCCTTCCATAGTCTTGCAAATTTACCCAACCATTCAATGACTTAGGTGAAATCTTAGGTCCTTTGGGAAATTTCGCTCTGGACCCTTTGGAAGGGTCAAGAGCGAAATTGGTTCATTTGCCTTAGATACCACTCAAACATGCAAACTTCTCCTTCAATCACATTGCTCTTACCTCTAACAAACCACCTTGAGGAGTTCCTGACTCAAAAAATTGGATTACAAGGACATTTTAACCATTTCGCCCAAGTACCCCTGGAAGGACAGGACCTATCCTAGAATTTCGCTCTGGACCCTTTCGAAGGGTCAGGAGCGAAAATGGTGAATTAGGCTAAATTTTCTTATTTTCCTCTTAACTTTGCCCTTTGACTTGGTTGTTAGATCGTTCCTTCATCCTAGTCAGGTCCATTCGCCTTCAACGTGATATCAATTCAATGCTTTTGATGACAAATTAGGTCTTTTCCAAGGATTTCGCTCTGGACCCTTTGGAAGGGTTAGGAGCGAAATTGGTATTTTAGGTTCAAATCTTGACCTTTTCATCAAACTCTCCAAGTCTAGGCTTGCCCAAGGCGTCCCCAAAGGATAAATAGGTCAGCCTCACATCAATCCATGTCTAGGACTTCATCATTCATCAATTTGACCAAACTTAAACCCTCAAAGATGATATTCACTCACAAAGCTTGATTGACTTCCTCAAACTTAGACGAGACATAACCTAGCAACAAGGGCAAAACTTGACCTAAGGAAGGCCTTCAAAGAGACCTTGACCTGGACCACCTATTGACCCACCTTAACTCAAGCAGAGCCTGTTATCTTAATGATCTCTCTAGCAACTTTCACTGCACAGACTAATAGTCAAGACCAGGCAAACAAGCAAACTAAACGGACCCTAGAAAGCAAAAAATAGAGGTCCCCATTGCAATGGGGCGATGTGTGAATACGTCACAACAGATGGGATGTGAGAACCCTATTAGAACTCGATGGTGGTTTAGAAACGAAGGCTAAAGTTCAACGAGGCATAAAATGACTAAGTGTTAAAGGATTTTAGGGAAAAATGACATTATTAAGAGACTTCCCAAACTTCTAGACATTGACTTAGCCTTATAAATGGGCAAATTGATGGTTTTTAAAAGAGGGTGCAAAAAACCAAGGCAACATCTTGCTTCATGGTTCTAGGATCTTTAGTATTAGTAATTAAATAAAAAACATCTCTAGTCAAGAGGAGTATGCGTGACTAGTTGTTGCCTCTATTAAGTGGATTGCTTTTAGAGCTAAGGTGGAGGTTCCATCTCCTCTTTGGAACTATCTAAACTATTAGAACTTTCCTCCTTCTTAGGCTTTTCATGCAATTCTAGTTCAATCTCAATTTTAGGGGGTACTTGAACCGCATCTTTCCTCCCATCCTTTTCTAGTGGCAACATTATGGAAGAAGTGTTAATCTCACTAAAGATAACACCTGCTTGTTGATGTGTTTTTCAAGACACCTCAAACACAAAATAAAATACTAAGTATTCTATCCTCTCTTGAACAAAGAAACCTCATATGCTATACAACGTGATCAAATGAGATGACTGCAAGGTTTACAATGCGAACTATGCAACTTAAATGGTATGGATAGGCTTAGTGAAATTCATGTGATTTTGCTGGAATCACAAGGGGACTTACGTTTATGAATTCTAGAATGTGATATCTTACTAATTGCTTAAAAGGATAAAGATAAAAGAGATTAGAGATAGGAAATCTAATCTACTCCTAAGAATGTAAGGAATCATTGTTGAGTTGTTGGCACCAAACCAAGCTTTGCTTTGCCAGGTGGGAACAACTACACAAAGATGGTACAATCTCCTAAGGGTAAGCGAATGATTTTCATACCACCTGTGCACACCAACATTACGAACAATGAGCATATAGTGATTGAAGTTAGGCTTTTAATCAAGTTCACTTTAACAACACACTGCAATTTGCAATCAAGAAACTCCAAGTGGTATGCACATAGGCTCACCATTCATCAACAATAAGATCTTCCATTCATCTAACAAACATTTACACTACAAGAAGTAGAGTTCATGCAACAAATTGAAATAGCACACCAAATTCACCATAACTTCAATGAAGAAAGTATGCTTATTACAACAAGCCTTGGCAACAATCTCCTTTCCTCCTCTTCTATTCTAGCTATCAACTGCTACTAGCTATCTGGCTATTAACTATCAACTATTAACCATTAACCTTTACAAATGGGAAGGCCAGTCCTTTTATAGAGATCCCAGTTACAATGAAGGGCTAGGATTGATTTCGAAATCAATGGCCAAGCTTATACAACAAAACCCTAATTAGGGTTTATTAGAAAAAACTCTCTTTACCAATGAAATAATTACATAATTTGGACACATGTGCCTTCCTTGAATTCTGACGAATGAATGATGAGGTCAGGTATGTTGGGAAAACTTCGATGCACTGCCATGTGTCACTTGCTCTTCCATTGGATGAGTCAGGTACATCAAACTTAGACATGCTAGCATGGCATCTCCTAATTGATTTGATGATAACTATATGCCAACTCAACTTACATCATGTAGATCATCACAAAGTGTTTGTGATGGGACAATATCTCTTGATAGTCAACATTATCCAGTTGCTCAATGTGATGATGATGGGACATATTCCTGAATTGTATCATCTAGGTGATCAAGTCACTTGCTTTGATTAACTCTTCTAAAACTATTTGCTTCCCTTGGTCACATTTTCATTTCACCTCAACTTGGGAATCCTCATCCTTGTGATATCCTGAGCTTGTTCTTGCATTGATGTAGTTCTTAACTTGAACCTCTTCATGTAGCAATGTTTCTCATCCTCATTGTATCAATTGTCTTGATTTCCTCCTGAAATGTGGAACATGTTGTTGCCTTGGAATGTAGACTTGAACTTTGGTCTTGTTGTAGAGCCCTGATGTGATGCTTGCTTTGATCTTGAACATCCTGACTTCTTCTTGACCACTTGGTCTTGTTGTAGAGGAAGTCAAGAATGGCCATGATCAAAATAAAAATATCATAGTAAAAAAAATATTTTTAATGTATTTTATTTTCATTTTCTCTTATCAAAATTAATCCAAAACTTCTCATTCAGAGATGGGTGTCATAGTGGCAGAAATGAGATGTTCAGTAGAATGCATCGAGCGGTACGAAAAATGTGATTTAGAAAACTGGTACATAAGATATATGGTAAGAAGGGGAGATCTTATAATAAGAATTGTATGCTAGCAGGGGTATAAAAATTCAAGATATAGAGGTAGAAATGAAAATTAGGGATACTATTTAAGATTCATGATTGAAGGTGATATAGGATAAGTGTTTTAGGTGAACACCTTGAGGGTCATGGAAGTTGGGACTGATCTTTCTGAACATTTTTTTATCTACGTTATCATTTGTTTCATTCAATGGTGTTAATTCTTCACTTAACTGGAGAATGGTAAGGAACATTGTTATTTGTACTCTTCTATCATGTCTTGTGGCATTCTAATCAACACATGGCCACGTTTCCCCAATGAATGCAATCATTCCAGTTTTAAAACTTGTTTAACCATGTATGGATTTACCAATGGAACGTTGTAACTTGCCCCTTGAGGCGGAGTATATGCCCTCCTTAGTATTCCTTGCATTTGGGGGACATGCTGATGTGTGGGAAATGCCTTGTGGTGTGGTTGGGGAATGGCCTAGGTACATCTTTGGTATGTATTTCTATGGTGCATGTTTGTACATCCCCATGGTGGTTGTGAGAAAAAGGCCTAAAAGGTTTTCAAATTTTACTCAACTTCCATTAGAGGTACCCACTTGAAACTTATGTTTTGGAAAATGTTATTCTTGGTTGTTAGTTATGAGAAAATTCTTTCGGAAGGAATCTGATATTGAAATTCAAACAAATGAGAATTTGAGAAAGAAAGGGATCAAAGAATATTATTTGTATGGAAGATGTTTCATAGTGGAAGCTGTCTAAAAACTCTTTATTTTTCTTTACCCCATGTGCTCAATTTTGAATCACAATGAATATAAAATTCTATGAAATATTTTTCTCCATTAGTTATTCCTCCAAATGCATATTATTGTCCAGCATTTTAATGCATTGCACATCTACGTACTAGGACTGAACTTTAAATGATGCATCTTGTGGTATTCAAATTAGAAATGAAAAAAATGAGTTTTGGTGTGAAAATATGTGTGTTCATCAATCTGTCATTATTTTTGGCATATTTCTAAATTAGAACAATTATCTGCAGAATCTTGTGATTGTTCGAGAAGTGGAGACACCAAATCGATTTGGAGGCAATAGCTATCTTGGATTTGAAAAGCTTACATTTGTTCCTATCCAGGTCTGTTGATTGTTAATTTCATTTCCTTTGCAAGAAAATTATGATTGAGATGTAGACAGAGGGTAGTTGTTGCCATTCAATATATTTATCTCAAAGCATATGTGGAAAATAATATCCTAAGTTGAATGATACTTTTTCTTCTATTACACTGAAAAATTAATATCCTAAAGCTTCTAGCAAGAGAAAAACTTGTCAAACTATTTTCCAAGTCCTAGGGATCACATATAAAGGGGTGTAAACTTGTAATGGACTTTAAACTAGCCAATTCAAGATGCTAGAAGTTCATTTTGAGGGTTTGTATTTTCAATGTTTAATATGAATAAATGACCTCTTGTTTTATCAAAGGAAAGGGAAGGATAGCAAGTGAATAATTACATTACCATATCTTTCTACATTTCAGCGATCATTAGTGGATGATATTGGCATAGCTTGGCTAGCATATCATATCGACTTTTACCACCCTTAAGTTATCATTTTCCTTTTGAGGGTCCTTGAGAGCTTTTTGTACCCCATTCGTTAGCTTTTGTTGATCTCTCTATTTCTTGTATTCTCACATATTGTTATATATATTACATTTACCATATTACAGCTCTATTACTATGTCATTTATCTTGTCGTGTGCATAGATATATGAGTAATCGACTTGTGGCTACCGTTACTGTTAATTAAGTTATATGATCGTTAATTTAGTCTTATTTAGGTTATCAAGTCATCCTCGATGCTATATTGAGGTATCTAAGTCGGCTTGGGTCACATCAATGGCATAATTAGGTATATATATTGTGAATTGTGTTCTTACTAGAGATATTTGGAGGTTTTCCCGTGGAGTGCTTTATTATTCTCAAGTATTATCAAGTATTTGCAGCATATCTCCTATTGTATTTTTCTCTTGTGTAGAGTTATTTCATTACAAGTAGTATTAGAGGATGATCTTTGTATTGAGAGGGCAAGAATCAAGGAGATTTTTTTGACTGAAGAGGTCAATTTGTGAAGTGCATATTGTTGATGTGTTTTTTACGCACATGCGAACACAAAATAAAATACCCAAAAGTATCTTATCCTCTCTTGAACAAAGTTACTCAAGTGCTAAAGATTGGCTTAAGGATCACTTGAAACAACTCCAAGGTTTTGATATGTCGGGTCACGACGTGTAGATAAGCACAATTGGTCGTTGTGAATACTGTTTCATCAAGGGGCCTTTTACACAAGAAGAGATTTCATGAAGTACTTTGCGGATGATATGCGGTGAAGCTCCTACCTAACACTATTGAATGATTATAAAAAAAAAAAGAAGGCAAAAGGTGAGGGTTTAGAGATGTTCTAAGTTATCCTAGGAATGAATGGATGAGGATGACATTAGTGAAACTCTACTAGTCTTAGCTTCGCCATATAAGAACAACTCCACCAAAACTAGTGCAATCTTCTAGGGATACTTTAAGATTTTTCAGGTTGTTATTAAACATTAGACATTATCACTTGAATGCATACCCATGATTAAGTAACAATTGAGCTCAAGCACTTTTAATGATTCTAGTTGACCATACAAGGCGCACTTACAATCAGCAAGAGGCTAGTGGTATGGATTATGAGTTTCACAATACATCAAGTACAACATTCCATCATTCAATCTAAACACTAAACTAATATCAAACATTGACTTGAGAGGATAAAAAACCATGCAAGAAGCTTCAAAGATTGAATAGAAACACCATAACTTCAATGTTTTATTAATCCAAAAGGTAAAGAACAACAATTCTTCAAATCCTTCTCTTATCACTCTTGAATTCTATCTATAATATCTAATCTCTCTTGCTAGTTTTCTAATCAAAATTCCTATTTCTCTATTACCTTTACAAATGAAATGAGTGGAGTTTATATAATACTCCCAAATACAATGAAGGGCCGAGATCGAATGGAAATCAAGGGCCAAGATTTTGCCACCTAAACCCTAATTAAGGTTTGATACAAATGAAACCCTATCTAGATAGACATCATCATGGAAACAACCAATGAGAAAATAGCATGTGCTAGCACAGAAATTGAGGAAGCATCTTCCAATGAGGAAATGAATTGTTAAGCAGGATCATAACAAACCATCTTCTAGAATCTTGTTTCCTTTCTCTCCTTCCCTTCTGGCATTTTCAATGAATCTGGTCACTATGCCCTCTATCTCAGTCATTGGGACCTCAGGTAAAGACTTCAATTGTTCCTCCATGTGCATGAATTCATCGAAGGCTCTGACGATGGCATTCTCCCATTCAGGTTCGTGTTCTTGAATCTTGCTGGCTAATACCACAAGCTCAAGCATATCATCTAACTGTCGTTTGGTGATCATTCCATTAGTCCCATGAAAGATAACTCTTATTCTCTCTTCCAACTCTCTAGCCTCTATAATCGTCCCAAGATTGATCTTCCTTTCCAAAACGATCTATGCTACTTTTGCTACCTTATCATGAATACGATGCATATCATCTTGAACTTGACTGCATCCGTTTCCAATCTCCTCAAAAATGATCTTCTTTGTGTGAAGTAGACTACTCCATTGTAGAAAACTGGGGGTAGATCCTTCTCTTCTTATCTTCTCTTTTGACAAAACTTCCCTAGGTGTTTTCCTTATTACTTGCAGTACAGGAATGATGACATCTCTAGCATGAGCAAATGCCTCAAAGGCTTTTATGAGGACATGAGTTCTCCCAAGAACCTTTAAGACTGTGTCTAGTGTCTTCATTATGCCTTTCATGAACTTACTAACTCTAATGTATGCATCTTCTATCCACGTATCCATCAACTATGCCGAATTCCTCATCTTCTCCACATGATCAACTGGCTCCGCGGGAAGCAAGGGTGGCCGTGTAGCTGTTGGGCTCTGATGTCTCAATGGTCGCTGAAATTGCTGGACATAACTCCTCCATGCACTTATCTCCTTTTCTAATCTTCTATTCTTTTCTACTCTTCTATTCTTTTCTACTTCAGCTCTCAACATATCATTGACTACCTTCAATGAATCAGTTGCATCAGCTATAGCTTGCTCGGAGGTGAGTGGACCCAAATCAATAGTCTCCATGTCATACTCATCTGCTGTGATCTCGCCTTCATACTTCTGAACCCTTGGAGTAGCTATTTGCAACTTACTTGATCCCGAATCATCTCTAATCACCTTGGACATTTTCGTAGCTTTCTTCTTCTTGGTGACTTCTCGAGTTTGTCTTAGAAGACTTGCTATATCGTATTTTTGTTCTTCATCAACTAGTATCACTTCTTGAGCTAGTCTTTCTTTTAGCCATTCCGGAATAGAAGATCTTCCTTCTTGAATTTGTGCTTCTTCATGCACTTTCTCATCTCTAGGTGGTGAGGTAGTCTCATCATTATCGTCTTCTTCACCTCCTTCGATCTCTTGAATGAGATGGGTGAGATCTTCTTGTCCTTGTAATGATTTCTCCTTGCCTTTATCGTTGTGACTGTGGATTTTGCTGATTCATTAGCTCCTTGACTCAACTCCTTTTCTATCCTTTGCTCTTTGTGTCTTTCTCCCTGATTCAATTCTTATTCATGTCTAGAGGAAGGATGACTTGAATTCGATTTATGTTTCTTTCTTGAGGGCTCTTTTTCTCCACGATCTTCTTTTCTCTTCAAACCTCTTGAGTGAGATGGTTGAGGTGCACTCCCACTTGTGCTTGCTTCATCTTCATCATCTGCTCTTTCTTTTGAGTGGAATGTCAGTGCTATATTCTGCTCTTTCAACTTTTGGTGTTGTATGTCTATCTATATGCAGGTGTATTCCAAAACTTGTTTCATCAACTCCTTCAAATCAATAACCTCCATATCAACCCATTTGAATTTGATCTCTATCTTCTTTGGCGTAGGCTGCTTGGAGATATTTGCCGCTATCTTGAACTTGATCGGCAACATGAAACAACTTGCATTTCCTGATAAAATCGAGAGATAGCCTGGAATACATCTTCTTCATTTCTACATCATCTTGAATGTTCCTCCAATAGTCCTCTAGCTGCCACCGGTGTCCATATTTCTTTCCCAGAACTTCTTTTACTTTATCATATGGATCAAAGCAATCTCTAGGCGTGAATGGCTTGAGTGAATGGAGTGCCAATTCTCTCTTGGCATTCCCAACTACATGAATAGAGGGGCATACTTCAATAGAATCTCCAAGCGTGATAGGAAAAGAAACACTAGTTCCATGCTTATGCCTCTATGCCTTGACATGTGCCACCAATTGTCTCACCACCTCGAGTAACACCACTCTATTTGTTGGGTAGTGCGGCAACATGTAGGGAGGAGAAGGACATCCTTGAACTCTGATATATGTGAATATCGGGAATTGGATGAACCATGCACCATGTTGTTCTACCAATGCTTGTGCTTTTGGAGAGAGTCTTCGCTGCAATCCACCTCGAAGCATCCTCGTGCTATGCAAAGTGAATGCATCATTCACCCTCCTATAGTGTTGTTTTCGTGGATGATTAAGTTGCGGATAACACTCATGCGCCTTTATCTCTCTGGGTCTCCTTCTAACTACGCCCGTGTACATAAGTCCCGGATACTCATAATTTCTTGCAAGGGAGTATATGACATAGAGCTCATATAGAATGTTTTGGTGCGCATCAGCCTCCTTAACTGTAGATCAATGTTGTTGCTGATGAGCCTCGCCCAATTGATTACATTCTTGCCATGAGTGGCAGTCTCAATGAAGTAGAACATCCGGTCCTCGAAATATGAAGCCTCAGGTGCACCAACCAATCGATGGAGTAGGGTGATGAAGTCTCTGAATTTGTCACGGAAGTCCACCCTATGTAGTTTGTCGGGCCATCTGCTTCTTCCACCTCTTCCCTTCTTCAACCAAAACTTGTCAATGATCTTTGCACAAGCATTTGGATCATCATCATAGGCGGACTTAGCTCCTTCCATGCTTATGTAGACCATGTCCTTAGGCTCAGGTAGATGAAATGTTTCACAAATTGCTGTATTTGAGAGATATGCGAGCACTGTTCCATCCTTTGCCACAATTCTTCCTGAGGTAGAGTCATAATGTTTAGCACATTCCACAATTAGCTCGTAGCATCGCACCGCGGGAGAAAGCCATCTGCATTTATGATCCCACTTTCAATCATCTTCTTGGTTGTAGCAGTAGGTTCACATGTGTATGATGGGTGCCAGAACTTCCCGAAATTGGTGTCTCCTATTTTGCTCCAATGCGAAGTGATCCTGCTTTTGAATGTACCACTCTTTGAGTCTTCCTTGTTGAGTGCCTGATGGGAAATGGTTTTGTTTGGTTTAGGAGCCGCCATCTTTCACCTATGAGAGATATATAAGTTAGAGTAGTGGTGAAATATTGATGTAACAAAACCTATTTACTCAGCTATGAAATGAATTTTGCATCTTAAGAAATATGAAATCAATTGCTAAATAAGACTGATTTACTCCTCTGAATGAATTAGGGAGGTCTAATTTGCCAAAATAAGATCAATTTCTGTCCTTAATCAGACCTGTATCTGATTTTATACCAGTCTAAATGATGCATTTATTTCTGATTTAAACTCAAAATATGATCACTGATATCACTGCTGATGTCTAAGGGTTCGCTATCTCCTTGAATTCGCTTTAATTCCTTGCTATTGAAGGATGAAATTCGCCTTTCAATCTGCTCAAATTCACCCTTGTACTGATGAAGTCGCTGCTCCTTTGGGGTGAATTTGCTGTAGAAGATGATGAATTCGCCTTCTTGCTGATAAAATTTACTGATCTGCTCTTGAAGTTCACTAAAGAGAGATGAATTTGCTTTGATTGATGTTTGAAATGAAGATTTGCTCTCTCTCTTGTAGGGGATTAGGTAAGGGTGGTGTCTTTTCCCATATTAGGCCGACTTGATCTAATTAAATTTAAACAATAAATTTCATCTTAAGCTGGCCAACTTACCTCTTTTGATGGAATTTTGAATCTTGTTAATGTTTGATTAGTGTATTAAGAAAATTCACTCACCTATTCCATTTCCTGAAGTTCGCTCATCTCCTCCAGCTTGTGATGGTGAGGCAATAATCCGCCTTGATGCAGATACAATTGAGAAAGTTAGAATACCACCAGCACTTGCTTATATGGAAATTTCAAAGGATAGTGCAGCCGAGTACTATGTCAAGAGGGAAAAGGACTGTAAATGTCATATCAACAGGTGGATTCATGAGCCACGAGCCGCCTTCTCAAGGTGGGCTAAGTTGTATCGTTGTGACTTTAATTGGGAAATTGGAGACATCATAACTCTCCTCAGCAGGATGATGGGTCTTGAACACTCTAATGTTTTTGAACCCTGGATGTATCAGTTTACCATGTTCATAAGGCAATCCCATCATATATCATGGGGAGAGATTATCAGTGATGCTTTGTGTGAGCAACTTGCCGCAATCCCTACCACCATGACTCTCTACATGGATTCATACTTAGTGTATTTGGCAACGTCACTCAGACATTTCCCTCGTCTTTCTACCAAGGGTGACCGCTCGCTTATACCTGTATGGGAATATTATGATCAACTGCCTTTGAGACTTAGCAGATTACATTTCTGAAGACTTCAAGATGCATTCTTTGGTTACTTCATGTGCCAATTTGACAAGACTCTAAAGAACAGAAGGGTATCAGATGAAGCATGGGAAAGAGTCAATGAGTATGGGTGTTTGTTTCTTCAATTCCCAACTTTCAGTTATGTGAAGGTCGAATGCTATAGTGGGCAACCATACATGCTCCCTAGATACTCGACTGATAAGATCATTCTTATGGAGTTGGGAAGACAGATCATGGCTGTGCACGCTCATCAATCTGTCAGATATAAGGTCGGAATGGGGATTTCTACAACAAACCCATTGAAAATTGGCCGGTATTCTCTTGTCACATCTGTCAAAGCCAAAGCTATGGAGACTGAGATGCAAGAGATTAAACTCAAAAGGTTTAAGTTCAGGGCAGATTTTGATTAGCGGGGTATGAAGGAAAAGATCAAAAAGTCCTTCGTGCACGTGCATCGTATTGAGGATATCTGGGTAGATCTCCGTAAAGAAATGGAGGTTCTCAAGATGGAGTACTGCAGGCTTATTGTTGAGCAGGTTATTGATCTGAACCTGGTGGACATTCTGCAAGGAATGATCGATGATGGTCATGTGCTTGATCCAGAGTAAATCTCACGAAGGGTTGAGGAAGCCCCACTTCCTTTAATCCAATGGTCACATAAAGAATGCACGTCCATTCTTGAAAGATTTCAGCCTCTCTTGGCTAACACCAACACTTGGCTCAAAGGTAAGGGTGTTAGACTCGTCAAGATCAAGGTTGGGAGAGAAGATGACTACGAGGCCTCTTGGACGTAAGTCTGAGATTTAGATTGACAACAAGGAAGGTGCATCATCTTCAGGCACCAGGATCAAATTGTGGGTTAGTCGGGCAATAGTGCTTCCTCCTGAGGAGGCAACAGTTCGTGGAAAGGAAAAGTCCCGGTTTCACGTTCGTGTGATTGATCCTGATAATCCAGAAGAAGGACAACAATCAGAAGATGCTCCTAAGTCTCTAGCTTCGGACTCACCTCATGAGATTCCTTCCTCAGTTCCATTGGGATGGCTCTTTCTCCTCCTGACATAATAGTGGAAGAGTCTCCTCAGAATGTCGTTCCTATTTCAGCAGTTGAGCCGCCTCCTGATCATCAATAAGAGAGTTCGCTGGAAATTCCCGAGGATACTCCTGCATGTATCCATTTGTCAGAGATTGATACCTCTACTTCTGGTTTTGAAGAATCTATGAGGAAATCTTCATGCCCATTGGTTACTGAGCAAACCATGGTCACCATCCAAACAGATACTCCTCCCAGGGTGACCACGGCTGTTCAAATAGAAACTGCTTCTCCTTCGCCTTCATTAGCTACTAGAGGAGAACTAGTTGTTTTACCTCCATGGCTTAGTTCTTTTACCCCAAAGAGGAAGAAGCAGTAAATCTCTCCTGATGTCTTTGACTATCAGCAACTCAAACAGTCTAGGCCCAAGGTTGCTAAAAAGGCTAAGACAATCTCAAGAGTAATTGTTGATAGCAATAAGATGAAAGTGGCAGAAATTGTTGAGCCCCTTGCGGATAAGCCATGTATAAGCCATGTGAGGAAATGCAAGCTGCTGATTACAGGGTTACAAGGATAGAATTGGGCAAACAAATGCATGAAGTGGTCAAACATGATGCCTAGCAATCCGTAGCTTCACTAGTGCTGCGGTATGATGAACTTCTAGCAAAGAAAGACAAGCTAGAAGAGGAGAACCGGCAACTTGTTGCAGCTGTTCATAAAATTACGAAACCTACTGGGGAAAGAGAGATTTGAAATATTTTATTAATTATGTCTTAGAATCTCTGGTATAAATTTGATTGGCCCATCCGAGTCACTAACAGTTTTTGGTGACTCTGCTGGGGATGCAAACGCATTCAGAAGCCTCACGCTGTCGTTTGAAGTGTAGTGTTTTGTTGTTTTAGAATAATTTTTTTTGGTTTTTTGCTGGAAATACCAAATACGCATCCAAAAGCCTCATGCTTTTGTTTGAATTATACCGGTATCCTATTCTTTGTAATTGTTGTTCTTGTAATTTCTCAAGCTTTCATCAAGGACATGTAACATGGCTGCTCAAGGTCCTTGGGGGAATGCTTTTGGTCCGTTGAATCCGACTTCGCCTTTGCATGCTCTTCCTGATGGTTCAAGGAAGAACTTCCCCAAGTTCTTTGGAGATGGACAGCAACACCCTGATGAACACATTGCTGCTTTCTACATTGCATGTGGTGTTTATGGTGTTGAACACGAAGATGTATCTCTAAGGCTATTTGTGGAGACTCTCCAAGGTATTGCAACTGATTGGTTTTATAACCTTTTTGTCGGTTCGATTACATCTTGGGCCACACTTAAAGACAAGTTTGAAGAGAGATTCAAGCATGTAGAAGATGTGCATGCATTGTTAGTTTAGTTGGCTCAAATGGAAAAAGAGTCATGAACCCATGCGGGAGTTTGTGGCTAAATTCAATAAGTTGTGTAACAAAATTCCAATTGATGCTCAGCCTACCACTGCCAATTTGAAGTGCTTCTTCATTAATGCTCAAGTGCCAGAAGTATGTTTCTTGTTGAGAAAGGAAGTTCCAAGAGACCTTGCAGCAGCACAAGCCTTGGCAATTGATATTGAAGATGATCTTATCCTTGTTGGTAAGATAAAGATAGAATCAAATGGGTCCAAAGAAATCTCTTCATTGGGATCATGGGCTACCAAGAGAACAGATCCCATGCTACAGAAGTTGGCTAATGAGCTTGTTGCCCTCAAAAGGCAAATAGCTCAAGGTGTATCCTCTTCCCCTTATGAAGACATTCCAAGGAGGCCATACCCAAATATTGGTCCTAGTTATGTAGCTGAAAATCAAGATAAGTTTCCTTCATCACCAGAAGGGCTTGCTCTTGAGGCACCACCAACAAATGGACCAGTGGAGGATTCTAAATTTGAACAAACTGATCTTGCTGGTCTCTTCCAAGAAGAGGAGGAAGCAGACATAGCTGGCCACTCTCAAATCTGGTTTATGCAGTTCTAGAAAGCTGATGAACAAAAAGAATGGACCATGCTGGATACCATGGACAATGCACAACAAGAGGTTGAAGGCCATTCTTCCAAGGTGCTGATAAAGGAGGACAATCACGTCATAGGATGTGAAAAGATGGTTTATGAACATAAAGACAATTCTATTTTGAAGTTTGGAAAGTTTGATGAGAGTTGTCATGAAGCAAATTTCATCTCTCCTATTCAAGAGAGTGTTGTGCGAATTGCACACCCATCCCTGTCTTGGATAGGGACCCCCCAGTTTGTGCCTTTCTGTCCTATCCTGAAATTTTGTTAAGTTTGGAATGTCTTGATCCTGAAATTTGGCTAACTCTGAAAACTGAGGAAACCTCCAAAAACTAGAATTTGCAATATAACTCCTGGAGGTCTGAAACCACTCTCAAACATCCTGAAAGTATATATGGAATATAACTTAAAGTATTCACTTATACTTAAATGTTATATTCCATATGCTCAATTTTGGTATTCCATATGCTCAATTTCGGACCCAGAAGCCAAAAGTTGAAAAGTGAAAAGACCCTCAAAGTCCGAAAAACACTTCAAATGTCCATTTTCGGACCTTGGGGCGAAATGTTTAAAAAACACGATTTTGCAAAAAATGCTATAAGCACCGAAATCACTTAAGTTTTCCTTTTTGGACCCTAGGGAGCAAAAGGAAGAAACGCGAAGTATTTAAAAAGGGACGCACTTTGTCCGAAAATCGTAAAAGTGCCCCCCACCTTCGAAAATCACTAACTGATTATGTTTTCGGACCCTTTGGACCAAAGTGAAAAAACGCGAAATGTTTCCAAAGGCGTTAAAATTCCGAAAAGCACTTAGAGCTTGTTTTCGGACCCTAGCTCCAAAATGAAAGATAAAAGGAAATCGCTAAAGTCCCCCCCCCAGCTCCGAAGTTTGTTATAAATTTGCCAAAACGCGTTTAGCTCCGAAAGTATTCCCAGTTCGCCAAATGCTTGAAAGCTCGAAATCACGAAAGTGTTCCCAAATTCGGACCTTGGGATAAAAAGGTTAAAACGCGAAATTCCAAATATGCTGAAGGGTCCGAAGTTTTTTTATTTGCAGAAGTGTTTAATGATCCAAAAACTACCCTTCAGCTGGAACAAAAACCCCAAGCGCTCTGAAATTCGCTAGAAGGTTAAAACGCCTTCAAACCTCCGAAATTTGCGAACGCGTTTAGCTCCGAAATTTATAAAAACGCCTTATGGTCCGAAGTCTTTTTTTTAAATTCCAGAATGCCAGGACGTCCGAAAATGATAAAGTTGCAAAATTCAAACAATCCGAAATTTCCCAAAAGGGTGCTTTAGGTCTGAAAATGCTTAAAGTTTGTACGAAATCCCAAGAGCTTCGAATTTCGTCCAGAACATCAATTTCGGATCATGGGGCCGAAATTTAATATTTGGAAGAGTTGCAAAAATCCCCAAATGGTCCGAAATTTCACTTAAAATGCCAATTTCGGACCCTGGGGGGCTAAGTTGGAGAATATGATGAAATTTCAAAAACGTCTAAGTTCTCCGAAATTTACCAGAAAAGCATGAGAGTTAGAGTTTTAAAATCTGTAGAAGTTCTCCAAACCTCTAGAATCGCACCATAAACCCATTTAAAACGCCCAAGACTCCGAAGGTAAAATCACGCAGAAGTAAACAGACCAAGGATCAGATTTCACAATCGAAGAGAAAGAGAAGCATTTTCAAGATACATCTCACAAAGAGCTTCTCAAGCCAGACATCGTAATTAAATTTAATGTTTGTTAAAATTAAATTATTTAATTTTTCAAATTGATTTAATGAAGTGAAATTGGTTGATCGCAGGACGTCATCGAAGAACCAGGAGAAAAACCTGAAACGCAAATCGAGGAAGGGTCGCAATTCAAGGCCAGGCATTGAAGACTGGAAAAGGAAAAGATACAGGAGCGCAAGAGAAACCAAACATTGGGAACCGTGTCGCTGAACAAAGATGAAGTCCACCACCGAGACCACAGACCAAAGAACACTCTGAATGCTGCAAGTTTATGCATTCTCAAAAAAGCACACAGCAGGATTTAAGTCTAGAAATTCAGTTTTAAAGCTGAAATTGCTTTATTGTAAACTGCCTATGGGTCCCGTGCAAGATATTTTTGTGGATAACTATTCCCAACCACCAAGAAGATTGGATAGACCTGAATTAAAGCCAAATAGTGGCAGGTAGTTGAGATAGTTGCTGGTTGGATAACTGAGAATTAATTAGGCATGGGTTAAAGCTGTCAGCTTCTGGAAGACAGATTAGGGCCCTTGGATGCAGTCCATCCTAGCCTTCAGTTCAAAATTGTAATATCTATAAAAGGCAGAGGCCTTTCTTTTGCAGAGGGTTAGATTGTTAGATAGTGAGATGGTTAGATAGTTGGATTTTAGAGTTAGAATAGGTTAGATCTTAGCAGTAGCATAGAGATGCTGCAGAAATTGTTGTAATAGGCATATGAGATCAATATATAAACATTGATTTGGTGTTTATTGTCTTGTTTTCATCCTGTTTGCATGGTTTCTTTTAGTATTTTAGATAGATCTTTCTATTTTGGGTGTGCAGGTATTTGATAGATTCGGGCTCATACCACTGAGGATATGCTGATTGTGTATCCTTTTGTGTGGTTAACCTGAGCCTTCGATTGTGCTTAGTTCAATTGCAGATGTCCGTCTAAGCTGCGCCAGAATTGGGTGCTTAGCCGTGCGTCTCTAGTCTGAAAATCTTCCAAGTCCCTTTGAAGATTGCACCGTTCCTGCAAGGTTGTGAGCCATTCTGGCCAAGCAGGAATTGGTTATGTTGAATCCGTCTACCCGCATACCCGTGTGTTAGTTTTAGATCTCCTAACCCTTTCCTTTTGCTCTTTATTGCGTAATTCGAGAATCATAGCAGACTAGCTTGTTGCAAATTGTAAGTCCCCTTGTGTTTCCAGCGTAAACACATCAAGCCATTGAGAGATCCCGCAGTCAAGACCTGACAAAAGAAACCTTGAGGTTATCCCCTTTGATCAAAATGTAGAAAATAGCATTAGGGATTCCCTTATTTCAAGAGAGGATAGGATAATCAGTTGGCTATTCTGTTCTGCGTTGGCCGTATGGAGTTTGCAGCAATGCGATTTCAGACACGTCAACAGAGAGCAAAGAAGATATTGAAGAGGATGCATTTTGGGATGAGATGGAACTATTTTGTTCAAGCTTTGATGTCAAACTAGTATCCCATAAGTTAAAAGATCATGAGCAGCTTGAGAAAGATGAAAATCAAGAGTCTATTTTCCAAGATGGGGGTTTTGATATTTGTTCAAGTCCTCAAGAAAGTTCTATAGAAGAGTCTTGTGCAAGTCTTGTTGATGATTCCCTCAAATCTGAAGTTTGTGAACAACATACTGAGGAATGCAATGCAGTCATGTTTTCATTTGAATCACATGAAGATCTTTCTTTCCGGCATAAGGTTATGGCTAAAGAAGCAGCTGATAAAGTTGTAATCAGCAAGAAGAATTTTGTTTTTGTCCCATCAAGAGGATGTCCAATAAAACATCTTGCTTGGTTGGAAGCCAATGGGAGGACAAAGGTTTCACTTGTTCCTAAGCCTGTAGATACACTTGAGGAAGAGGCCAAACATGCATTTTCAGCTAAGCAGGAGCAGTCTTGGTTCATTGATTCACTTTGGAGCCGCAGTACATACTATTCATTTCAAGAGGAAGGTGAATTTGTTCATCTTTTCCAAGGAGTGTTGCATTAAGTTCTGGTACAATTGTTTGTGGCTGCTCATGATCATGCAAGGTACTATAAGTTGTTGAAGAAAGGCAATTATTTGCTGAGCCAGTGAATGGTTTCATTTGAAAGGTTTCATTGTGGCTAGTTTAGGATAGGTAGGTTTCCATATTCAATAAGTGCGGTTGCACAAGTTAGCGTCTTAGTTAGTTGCTTTGCGTCAATCATATCATCTGTCTTGTTGTTCGTGTCTTTGTTGCTTGACTATGTAACTGTTGTGACGTATTCACACATCTCCCCATTGCAAATGGGGACCCCCACTCTTTGCTTTCTGGGGTTAGCCCTTTTGGTTTTGTTGTTAGTCGTTTTAGTGTCTTAGCCTTTGCATTGAAGGGATTGAGTTAGGTGGATCTCCTCAAGATGTCAGGTCAATTGAGTGATTAGGGGTTATTTAGATTGTTCCTAGGGTGTTTTTTGTACTATCCGATCGCACTTGAAGTTGCTAAATCAAACCTTAGTTGAATGCATAATGTCCTCCTAGGTCCCATCCCTTACATCAAGGACAGAGCGAATTCGCCTTAAGGAGTCTGGAATGTCATCCTGATTCTCAAATGTCCTGAAATTTGGCGTTATCTAGAATGTCATCCTGATCCTGAAATTTGACTAAGTCTGGAAAATTAAAGAATCCTCAAAAAACTAGATTTTGCATTATAACTCTTGGAGGTCTGAAACCACTCTCAAACATCCTGACAATATATATGGAATATAACTTAAAGTATCACTTATACTTAAATGTTATATTCCATATATGAATCCTGACGGAGAGACTAACATGTCAAATTTCGCTCTTGACCCTTCCAAAGGGTCTAGAGTGAATTTCCTAATATCTCCCTTCCTGGTCCTAATTTGCATAAAAAACTTTGTCCTTATGGCGTTATGAAGAGAGCATTGATGTCTGCAACAATGAGAAGTGATGAAAAGTGAGGAATTTGAACATAATTGCAAATTTCGCTCCTGACCCTTCCAAAGGGTCCAGAGCGAAATCCTCCTAATAGCTTATTTCTTCACTAGGAACATTGAATGATGGTTATGTATGATAGGGAAAAGGATCAAGGATCAAATCGAAAGCAAAGATGAGTGAAAAAGGATGAGAATTGAGCCAAAAAGAGCAATTTCACTCCCGACCCTTCCAAAGGGTCCAGAGCGAATTTCTCCATGAAGTACTATCCCTTGCTCCAACCTTTGAATTAATCCATTCCTAAGCATTCTTGAAGGCAAATCACTTGTTTTTGATGAGGAAAAGTTGAAAATGAAGTCAATAATGGAAACTTTGAGCCTAAAACATCAATTTCGCTCTTGACCCTTCCAAAGGGTCTAGAGCGAAATCTTCCTTAGCTCCCTTTTGACTCCTATTCTAGACAAAAATTTCACTTTAAAGCATGGATTTGGGGGAAATAAGCTTTAGTTCACCTTTGGAGATGCCTTGGATAAGCTTGGATATGGAAATTTGATGAAAAGGTCAAGATTTGAGCCTAAAAGACGAATTTCGCTCCTGACCCTTCCAAAGTGTCCAGAGCGAAATCCTTGGAAAGACCTAATTTGTCATCAAAAGAATTGAATTGATATCACCTTGAAGGCAAATGGACTTGAAGATGAAGGAAGGATCTAAAAACCAAGTCTAAGAACAAAGTTGAGGGAAAAATGAAGAAATTGAACCTAAAACATGAATTTCGCTCTTGACCCTTCCAAAGGGTCCAAAGCGAAATTCTTGGATAGGTCCTGTCCTTCCAAAGCTACCCAAGCGAAATGGTTAAGATGCACTTTTGACCCAACGTTTTGGCTAGACACCTCCTTAAAGTGATTTGTTGGCATGTCTTGAGGTGAAAATAATGTGAATGAGGGTAAAGATTGAGTGTTTGGAAGGTATTTAAGGCTAATTGTTCAAATTCGCTCTTGACCCTTCCAAAGGGTCCAGAGCGAAATTCCTAAAAAACTCCTTTTGCTCCCAATTTTGTATCAAGCCTAGTGTTGATTGAGGAGGATTGAACTTAGAGGCATCCTTAGGCATGCATTTGAGTAAGTTGTGGTCACAAAATGTGAAGAATTTGTCCTAAAATGCAAATTTCGCTCTGGGCCCTTCCAAAGGGTCTAGAGTGAAATTTCCTATAACCTCTATTTTCTCCTTGTTGAGACCAAGATCTTGATTTCTAAGGCATGGTTTGGAAAGAATTGATATGTACTTGCCCTTGATAGGTGATTTAAGGCAATGAAGTGATAGAATTGAAGCTAAATCACCAATTTCGCTCCTGACCCTTCCAAAGGGTCTTGAGCAAAATTCCTTATAGGTCCTGTCCTTGGCCAAGGTCCAAAGCGAAATTTCTTAAAGCACTATTTTGCTCCCTGTTTGAAGCCTAGATTTTTCCCTGTGGCATAAGATTGATGTATTCTTTCCTCAAGAAGAGATTTGAGGCAAAGAAATTGTGAAAATTGAGCTAAAATGCAAATTTCGCTCCTGACCCTTCCAAAGGGTCCAAAGCGAAATTCCTAGGAGATCTAAAGTTTTGACTAAGTCCTTGAGCAAAACCCATTCCTAAACAATTTTGGAGGCGAATGATTTGATCTTGGTAAGGAAAGGTTGAAAATGAGGTCTAATTGAGCAACTTTGTCCATTTTCGCTCCTTACCCTTCCAAAGGGTCCAGAGCGAATTTCACTATAGGGCCTGTCCCTGGAGAGGATCTTGAGCGAATTTCATTCTAATGCCTTCTTGTTGATGATTTAAGGTGAGAAATATCATGTATACTTAATCATCCTTTGTTTGTTTTGCAGATTAATAAAATCAAGATGGAGGAGGATCAGGCTAGGACAAGGAAGACCTATTCAAGTTCCATCATCATCAAGGACACTTTAAATGCATGGAGGAGGACTCAAGGATGACAAAGAAGAAGGATCTTACAAGCACTTAAAGGCGAAGTATGCTACCAGAGGAGGAGTGACTTGACCGTGAAGAGGCCTCATCAAACACACGAGAGCCAAGGAGGTACATCATTCATTGGATCAAAGACAGAGGAGGATCAACCAAGGCACAAACGCCAGACAAGGTGGCATCCCACTCACTATTCCTCCAATCAGATAGGTCCACCTCAGCATGTCCAGATTCAATGTACCTGACTCGCCAGTGATGGCACAAACTTCAAGGCACCTACCCCTAAATTCTATTGGTCCACACTCATGAAATATAATTTTCTCATTGGCTAAAGGAGTTTGTTGTAACAAACCCTAATTAGGGTTTCTATCTTGTAATCCTAGCCATTCATTCTAAATTAATCAAAGCCATCAAATTGTAAAGAGCTCCCTCTATAAAGCTCTAGCTCTTCATTTGTAAAGATTAATAGTTGGTTAATAGAGGTTAATAGCTAGGAGTTAGTAGGTAGAATAATGAATAGAATAGCAATTAGAGTAGATTAGGAGAAGGCAAGAAATTGTTGCCTAAATTGTAAATGAACTCCATTTTCATTGAAGTTATGGTGAAATGTGTTGTTTCTTTGCAATATGCATGGTTTCTTGTTGAATCTTCATTTTAGATGGTAAATAATTAGATTGAATGAAGGAAGTTATTGAATGCACTTGCGTGGAATCCGCCTAGTCCAGACCACTAGCCTCTTGCTAATTGTAAGTGCGCCCTACGTGGTCAACTGGCATAAAATGAGCTTAGTCTTGAGTCATTACACGCCTATTGTTCATGCATTAAATTGAATGGTGATCAGTGTCTGATGGTGTACAATTTGAACATATTCGAAGCATCCCTTAGAAGATCGCACAGAGCTGGTGTTGAATTGTTCAGTTTGATGGTGAAACCTAGCCCAGTAGGACTCCACCTAGTCGTTCATCTATAGCCTTGCATTCTAGGTCCTAGAATAGATTCTTTAAACCCTATGCTTTTGCCATTTCTTTATCTTCCAACTAGTAGATAGGATTCAAGTTCCAGCAGATTAAATGCTCAGGCAGTCGAATGTAAGTCCCCTTGTGATTCCTGCATAATCACATCATACCATAAGAGCTTATCCACACGTAGAAACCCTACATATAGAACCTTGGAGTCTTCTCAAATGATCCTTAAGCGAAATCTTCAGCATTTGGGGAAACTTTGTTCAAGAGAGGATAGGATACCTTGGTATTTTATTCTGTGTTCGCATGTGCATAAAAAACACATCAACAAAATTGGTGCTAGGAGGGCCTGCTTGCGATGAACACTGAGCAACTGAAATCCATATTTTATTAAGTCATATTTAGAGGAGATATCTAGGGCTTTTTACCCTCTTCACGCTCAACAAAATTGAAGCAGAAGAAAGGTGAGCGAACCCGAACTCTTGATTCCTAGCTATTTTCATGTATTTTCCAACTCTCTTCATGCCATTGGGAAGACATTATCGCTGGTTTTATGGTGTTTTAACAACAAAAACGTTTTTGAAAAATTTCACAATTTTCTTCTTCAAATGCCACGAATCTTGCCTTTTGGCTTCTTTCACCTAGGCGTGGGGTTTGGATGAAGATTTGACCAATTCTCATGCCATTTTGATAGCCGTTTTTGCTGCATATGGCATTTTCTTAAAAACGTGGCTAGGGTTTGAATCTTCTTCTTTTGTCTATAAGAGATTCTTTCTCTTCATGATAGTTGTTAGTTTTGTTTTGCTCTTTCTTAAAATCGGTTTTGTGGGAGATTTTCCCCTTTGTTCCAAGTTTGCAAAGCAATTTGTGAATTGCATTGATCTTCCCCATTTTCCCTCTTTACTTGTATTCGGGATTTTAAATCCCGATTACAAGTAGGATGAAAATAATTGATCTTCCCTTATGGTTGTAATATTTTAACCATCTTTTGTTGAAATTCCAAGTTTCAAAGATGAAAAATACCCATTCTTTCAAAATCGGGTTTTTAAAACCGGATTACATGTTGAACGTTCTTCCCATTTTCTTGAAGACGACATTCTCAAAATCCTTCCATTTTCATCCATATTCATTGCCATCATTTGTACATACCATTCCCACCATTTCATCCACTCATTTCACACTTTCATTCATTTTTCCCATTTAAAGTCTTCACTTGCAGTTAGCCACCCAGAACCCAAATTGGTCCAAAATGCGCTCAAAAAACACTTGAAAATGAGTTTTAAAGGTCCAATTACAAGTGCAAACTTGTGTTTACCCATTACACATATGAAGTTGCATGTTTGTTCTCCACAAGTGCAAGTTAATGCTCTTATTTATCCCACACATGTAATGCAGCTTCCAAAACCCGAAATTCACTTGTGACCCCATTTTCGCATCAATTTATCTCTTCCCTTTTCAGTCCGGTTTGCACACATGATCTACCAAATCAATGGATTAAGGCATGGGCCTTATGGTTGTAAATAGTTTTTGTAGAACTAAAAGTAAATAAATCAATACAATTACATCTTCCTCTTCCCAGCTCTAGTAAAAACTAGGGGAGAGGTAGAACTAGAGGGTCTAGTCCTAGAAGTCTGCTATGGGTGTGATTGTGCCTCCTCGTTGGGTATGACTAGCTCAGGCTGTGGCTCGTCCTCCATCCTAGATTTAGCTCTGCCTCTAGCTGCACTTGGCACTGGCAATGACTCCTCATCCTCCTCAATGTCATCAGTGTGAAACCAAATCCACCCCCTTCCTCCTCCATAGCCCGCCTTTCCAAATCATTGATGTCATCCTCTGTAAACAGTGGAGATTGCTCTTGCAATTTCCAATCACTTTAAGGATCTATATCATCCAAATCAATTGGACGAGTTGGTGCTTCCTCTACCTTCCTTATGCGCAGCCGAAGATTATATTGCACAAAGACAAGGTCATTGAGGCGTTTTTGAGCTAACTTGCTCCTCTTCTTCGTGCGAATGGCCTCAAACAAGCTCCAATTGCGTTCACAACTGGATGAACTACAAGGCTGACATAAGATTCTGAGGGCAATTTGTTTTTAGATTTGGGGTATTTCCACCCCAACTTTGCCACCAAGCATTTGCAAAATAAAATTAGGTTGAGGATAGCACCCCTCGCAAGGGTCTAAGGGTGAGGAAGAGAGGGGTAGAGAGATAGGTCTGGATCCTGGAGGAGAGAGAAGAGAATGAGATGGAGAGTGGTAGAGAAGGGGATAGAGGAAGAGTGATAGGGAGATAGATAGGTTTAAAACTCGGAGCAGATAAAGTGAGTGAGATAGAGAGAGCGAGAGAATGCTGATAGGAGCCTACTGATTATTGAAATTTGACTGTCTGGAAATTTAAAAGATCTTCTAAAAGCTAGAATTTGCATTATAACTCCTAGAGATCTGCAAACACTCTCAAACATCCTGCCAATATATACATGAAATATAACTTAAAGTAATACTTAAATCTTATATTTCATGTATATATTTTATATATTTTGATGAAGAGAATGAGACGAACCTGAAAAAAAAAAAGATAATTTTTTGACATGTTTGGGCCTCTTTTTTCAATGCAGCTGAGTTTTGTTTTTTCTAGAAACTCGGCAAGTTTTTCCCAAGAACTTGGCGAGTTTCTTCTGCGAATCAATGGCATTACCACTCACCAACCAGAAAAACTCGCAAGTTTTTACAAACTCGCTGAGTTTTTGACGAGCAGTCCAAGCATGCTTTAAGCATCAAATGCTTTGGGATAACTATGACTCATAAGATTACCTTCAATTATGACACTTGACTTCTTCGAATGATCGAGGAATTGTAAGTGTTGATCCTTTCAATGGGGTTAGATTGTACCTCAAATCCCAGGTAATTCTGTATAATATTTCTTTCAAGGAAATCGTAATATCAATTAGCTACTTCATTTTTATCCTCACAATATTAGTTGGACCTTTTGAGTTGAAAATAGTTTGGAGTCTATAACCTAGAATTCCCTATTTTATTTGTGGACAGAAGTGTCTTCTAAAACATGCACCCTATTAGATGTGAATGCAAGGATATAGCTTTTGAAACGTTTATAAATGCTCATGAAATAAACTTGTTTAGACACATCAAACATCAAGGGTATACATTGGGAAAGCACATACACCAAAAAGTAATCAAATACGTGACACCTGAAGCATTGATTTTGAATATGCATAAAGCATGAGTCATACACATGAATGCATGTAGAGTATGGAATACACACCCGAATGCTCATGGGGTGTAAAGTACATGAATACACATAAGGCATGAATCATACTTATGAATACATGAAGATGTATGAATACAAGTGATGTATGAAGTATACACATGAATACACTTAAGGCATGAATCATGCACATGAATATATGTAATGCATGAATACACACAGTGCATGAATTTTCACTTAAGTTATGAAGCACGTAAATTATGAAGCATACACATGAATTCACTTAAGTTATGAGAAAGACACCTAGGTATAACATGCGCGCACACACACACACACGTGCTGTAGGTACTTCAGATAAGAAGCAATCACATGTGAGGCAGAAGGCATACATGATACATGCAGTCAGCACTCTGAAAACACATCAGTCCTGAACTAAATATGCTTAAGATATGAAGCATTTGAGAAAGTCATATGGAATAAACACATTGAAAGCACATAAATCATGATGCGAAGCATATTCAGACGTAGGAAGGTGCATAATGTAATCATGCTGAAAAAAATGGAGCAGTCATGCTGAAGACACATCAAACACACGCAATCTATGAGGTATATATACATGAAACACATATTTAAGAGAGATATACCTAAGGCATGTGAATACACTTAAAGCATGAGGTGTACACTTAAGGCAAAAAGCATGCACATAAAGCATATAGCACACACGGAAATATACTTGGGGCAAGAAGCCTTCAGATGAATACTATGAAGTATACACATAGCAAGACATAAAGCATTCACATAAGTAGAATTTAAGGCAGGAAGCATGAATATACATACACATAGAACATGAAAAATATACATTACAAGGCATGAAAATTGAATATATGGGCATACACTTAAATACATTCAAGGCCTACAAATTCATTTGAAGCATTGGACGTATACTCACTGAATAGATGTAAGTCATGAATACACATAAGGCATTAAATATACACTTAAAGGTATGTAAGACAGGAAGCCAATGCAGCAAAAATACATGCAAGGTAAAGAACATACATGAAGCATAAATTTACATAGTGGGTAGCATACACCCATGAACAGACAATAACACTCGCTGATTAGGAAGCTATCATAATTTATTTAATATATTTAATGTTACATTTATGGACGGAATGCTTGGTTAAAAGATTGTGACAACAATGTTTGTAGCTCAAAGGTTGCTAATCTCTCTTGCTCTATTGCAAAGTCGTCGTTGACAACATTTAAGAAGTTACGAATGCAATGCAGAAATGCTTGATTCTTTAACAATCTTTTGAGATTTCTGTACAATTATAAACTTGAGACTATGATGTCTTTTTTTGTGATGTCGGTAAATGGTCTTTCATCTATGATTTTGAGATTTTTAACGCATGATTGATTTTTGAATGGTAAGTATTTGTTGATCTTTGATTTAATTACAAAGGGGTTGAATAGTTAACCCTAGTTGTATGGCAATTACATAGTTTAGCCCGCATGATGGCAGGATTATGATTTGATACCAATTGTAATGTCCCCTTCCCAAATTGCACTAACTTTTACCTAAAGGCTAAGAACATAAATAACACAAATTAGGGTTAGTGTTTGAACTAACCAATCAACAACTTTCTAAACAAAAATAAACCCTTGCATGTATATCCTACATATAAAGCATAAGAACCAATACAAATACATATTCATCTTATTGTTAGGGTTAGACAAAACACTAAAATTATAATACATAAGAGTTGAAGAGAAAGAGACATGAAGGTTTGCTTGGAGCAATTTCTACAAGCCCAAGAGAGGTTGCCTTCTACAACCTTCTTGCTTCACTTGGTGGCTCGCACTTGCTTGCCTATCAAGTCCGTTTCTCCCATGTTATCATGTCTTGTGAGGAATGGGTCAAGAATGTAACCAGGTTCCTTGACTCCTTCGTGTAATGGCCCTCCAAGTTCTAGATGCCACTTTGGTCATCCTAGAATGGCCTACTTATGGGCCCCTTCATTACATCTCATACCTTACCCTACAAGGTGAACAATCGTTAAACACAATTTCTATTAATGTGCTGACAATGCTAATAAGTACTACTATGATGCTATCAAGTAATGCTGCAACAATAGTAATGATGCTCTAATAATAATAGTATTCCCAAGATGTTTGATCTACAATACTACCAATTACTATTTCCGTATGAACTACAGTTAGATTTATTATAGACTGGCCCTAATGCTGAAATGGTATATTTAAGGCTGAGACCATCATAAGGCTACTGAATATAACAATATTAGAAGTAGATAAGGAGATTAGATAGTAATGATAATAATGTTGTGATTGAGTTATGATCATAGATATTACCAGCAGTTCGATCTTCCGTAGTTTGATGGAATGGCCCCAATTGGGAGGCAGGCTTCTGTTCTGATAATATTTGCATTCGATTCTGATAATATTTGAATTAGTAAACATCTTCCACTTACTATCTTTCTTGGGTGCTCATATTGCGAGTATTGCATATGGGCTCAAAATTTCTTTAGTTAAGCCCTTTCTCAATAGATCTTGGACTTGCTGGTTCAATTCCTCATTTCTTATTGGTGTCAACCTATGTGGTGTGTTATTTGGCAAACTTGCACCTAGAATTAGGTCCATATGATGATTGATACTTCTTTTTGGTGATAATCCATCTGGCACATTGTCTATTGTTGAATATGATGTCTTTGTAGTCTTGCATCAGTTATGCTATTTCTTCTTTGGTATCTTCTCATCATCTATGGTGATGCTTGTTGTACTTATAGTGCTGGAAATCCTTGGAATCGATGCAAAACATACATTCTCATTTCTCAAACCATCTAAGAGTTTACCAAGCACATTTTGGCATTATTCCAAACTTTTTCTTCTTTGTGTTTTAGTGGAACCAACTTGTGTCTTCTATCATTCTTTATTATAGTGTAGGTATTTTCTCTCCCATTATGTATCTCGCTCCTATCAAATTGCCATGGTCTCCCTAATAACAAGTAACGTACATCCATGAACATGATATTAGACAAGACTTCATCATAATATGTTCCTATTTGGAAATTTCACCAAACGTTACTCATTAATGAACAACTAATGTTCCTTTGTAACCAAGAAATATTATTTGGATTTGGATGTTCTAACCTCTTTAACTTTATCTTATCTACCATTTCTTTGCACACTAAACTTCTAGTAGTACCACTATCAATAAGAACTTTACAGCACTTACCTTCTAATTTGCATTTAGTCTAGAACAAGTTCATTCATATTGGCTCTTCTTCACCATCACATCTCAACAGGGCTCTCCTCATGATAAGTGATTCTTCATCTTTTTGTTTATCTTCTATGTTAGATGATCTGTTGGGTTCTTCATCTACATATGCAATTCTTGTGCTACCTTATATTCTCTTGTTTGTGTTTCCTCGACTTTGATAACATTCAAATGCTTGATGCCCTCTTTTGCACTTGAACCAAGTAACTTTGAAAGATCTTCCATCATTTTTTCCATATCTTCCTCCTGCTCTTTGATATCTATCAATTCTATCATTGTGGTACATAAGTTATTGATTTCTCTATTGTTGTGGTATGAATGACCATCGCCCCTTTGTGGTAGGTATTATTGCTTCCACCTTCATTGGGGTGTGCACTATTGTCATTCTAATGTGTACCTTCAGTTTTCCTTGCCTCTACATATGGTTTTCTATCACTGCATTACAATCTTTCCTTACTCTTTGTTGGTTTTTCTTTTCTCAAATCTTTTATTTAACTTCCTTTTTATTTTGATTGAGAATTGATATGCATCCTCTATGACTATTAAGCTTACCGGATTTAGTTCTTCCTAAATACTCTCTCCCAATCCATTGATATATCTTGCAGCCATTTTTGGCTTGCTTCACTTTTTCCAATCCTAATAATCATCTTATAAAATTCTACGGTATATTCCTTTACAATCCTATCTTTTGTCTTAGCTTTTGTAATTTTTTCAACAATTCCAACTCATAATCAACAAGGATAAATTGTTTCATTAGCTTCACAACCAATGTATCCCACTTTGTTACCTTCGATTTTTTCCTCCCATTTTTCTTAATAGCACTTCCTTGCACTGAGCAACATTTGCACCATATGCACTACTGGGTCCAAAGTACCTTTCTATGTGTTCTTTTGTTGCCATAAACTTCAAAAAGCTGCTGCAAACCACAGATAGGGAAACTAAGTGTAATCTTGTTAAGCCTAATGGTTCAAAAACCAATTTATGCCATCTTGGTGATTAGAAACTTCTGAAAAGTGAATATGACATTGAAGGATCATAGGAGAACATATATCTCCTAGTGCAAGGTTAGATATGCAACTACGATGAAATGGGGTAGGATTTTTAGTGATTGATTATTCCTGTAATGTGAATGAAAAACCTGCAAATAAAACAAACCAGTAAAAGAACTATTTTTGGGTGATGCAAGGTTGCTCTTACACCCTAGGATGCTCCTATATTAACTTTTGTTGTTGTTGCATCAAATAAGAGCACCAATGATTGACTACATGTAGAAAAGATAACATTTTCTTCTAAAAAATGGCTTGAGTAGATTCTTCCATCTGAGTTGGAAACTTTTAAAGGCTATGAGTCTTCCTTATTGGATTATAACAACACCAATGCCATGCCAACAGCATCACATTCCAAATGTATGTTTTGGTGAAATACAGATTAGCTAAAACTAGAATCATATATGTAGCCTCCTGCAGCTTTCCAAAGGCTCTTCTTGCTTCCTCATTCCAGTGAAATGAATCCTTTTCTAAGTGAGCTGTTAGTGGAGTTGCTATTTGGCCATAGTTATTGCCAAACCTTTGGTAGTAGCCTATAAGAATTAGGAAATCTGTTAGGTTCTTGAGGGTTTTGGGCACCTTCCATTCTACCATTGTCTTGATCTCATTGGGATCTGCCTTGAATATTTCATGCAAATGTGTCTGACGTATTTCACTTTCTGGACTTGAAAAGCAACCCTTCACATGAAACAATGTGTCCAGGGTACTTCACTTCTTCGACTTCAAAAGTACACTTTGGAAGGCCTGGGCATAAATTGAACGCAACTTAAGAAGTTGTAAGGTCCGATATAGATAGTGGAGACGGTCTTCCAATGCTTTTTTTAAGGAGCATATCATCAAAGATCACCAATATGAACTTATGCAAAAATGGCTTGGATATGACACTGATCAAAATTTTAAATTTTAGAAGCATTTGTGAAAAAAGGGTAAAACCGGAAATTTGTAATGACCTTGATTTATTCTAAAGGCTGTTTTTTGAATATCCTCATTCTTGATTCTGAATTGATGATCTCTAGACCTGAAATCTAGTTTGGTAAAGAAAGCTGTCTCTATCATTTAACCCAACATCAGTAGCTCTACTGTGGGTTTTGTGCTGGTGTCTCATTTAGGTCCTTGCTACAGCAACCATAGTGGCATTACTTGGTATTGGAATTGACTCATCAAACCAAACTTATAATTGTAATTCAATTACTTGGAATTTAATATGGAAACTAAAAAATGCTAGAAGTTTCATAGAAAATAGGGCAACAAATCTTTCTTTTTTTTAATTTCAAGCCAAATAAAGGGGGAAAATGCTATTGTTAGGGGTAAAAACGTATGTTAGTATGAATAATAATTATAAGTGTGTTATGTGTGGTTATGTTTTGTTGTTGCCGAAAGGTTCCCGTCGGGTAGTTGGGAGTTGGTGACGGTTGGCAACTTGGCCAACCGTCGAGTCTATATATTGTTTGGTTGGAACCTCGGCAAGGGAGGATCATGTATGAACCATTGGAGACATTGGAATAAAGATATAACTATTTGGTTTGATTATTATCATCTGTCATTTGTGTTATGATGTACAATTATTCTGTTCTATGAATGCTTAGTATATGTAGGTACTACTGGGTTATTGATTATCCACCACTATACCTTTAGGACTAAACATTTTGTCGCCGTTGCCTGAACGAACCTGGAGATAACCATGGCGGCAGGCGGAAGCAATTAATGGGCCGACCATTTAACCAGCAATTAATTGTCGTGGACAGCGACACACACGAAGAGAGTACCGCAGAAGAGGAACGAGAGGATCAGTTGATGGCAGACTTGGTGGAGTTGTGGGACGTGTCGGTCACGCAGTACGTACGGCGAGAGGCTCAGGAGAGAGCCGTCTCGAAAGGTACGGTACATGGTGAACTCACCGACAGCACCCCCGTCTTTGACCTACTCGAAAGTATTCCAAGGTTACTTGCTAGAAATTTGATTGCACTCCAAGACCAAAGGGAGGAAACGGCAAAGGAACTTCAGCGGCAACAAGTTCTCTGACGGTACGAGGAACAAAGTCATAGGGAGGAAGAGGAGAGGGAGGCCAGTCAGCGTCGTACCTCTGGCACTTGATGCCCCTACGGCTGAACAAAGATAGACGTACCACTGCTACCGAAGAGTAAACTAGGGAACTGTATGGTGATCCCTCCGCATAAAAGAACAGGCCAATAGGAGACGGCGACTAAGAGAAGTTGCCAACTCAAGGAGTCCGGAGAAACACAACAGAAGTCGAAGTGTGAGTCGGAGTCGTAGTCGGGAGAGGCAAAAACCGTGTATGTGGAAGGAGTTGGCCGAGGTCGCTAGGAACCTGCCACTTCCAGACGTAGCGGAGGAAGATCTCGCCGACCAGGCCCCACACTCGACGTCAAGTGAAGAAGACTCCGAAACCGAATCACAAAGAACCCAATCGGAATTTTCCGAACAAGGAGAGGAGGCGGTACGAGACCTACACAAGGAAATCGCCACTATTTTCGAAGCAACATTGTCCGGCATTAAAAACTTGTCGTTGTCAGAGGGCATCAAAATAGGAAGATCGGACCTGGAAACCTTGGGAAGGAGGGACTATAGAAGTGAAGGTGACCAAAGCCCGGTTGGTAGGGACCCAACCAGACCAGGAGCGTACGGCACCACCTGGACACATAGTACCTTCCCGGCATATAGCCATTTCCAGGCACTACATAAAACCGCACAGAAAAGAACGATGGCACACACACCCCGGAGAAACAAAAACTTCCAAAATTCATGGGCGACGGATCAGAGGATCCCGTACGGCATTGCAAGACATGCGTTACCATCTGGGAAGCAAATGGCCAGGACGACCGAGACTACTGAGTGAAGGCATTTCCAGCCACCTTGCGAGGAATAGCGATTGACCGGTACACAGATCTTGATGCGTAGCATAAAACATCCTGGAACAATCTGAAGAAGGCCTTCGAGGGAGAATTCAAACTCCTACGGGACGACAACGAGATTGTGGCGGAAATTTACAACACCAAACAAGGAAAAAACGAAAGTGTACGCGCATATAACAGACGATTGAGGGAACTACTGAACAAAATGGAGAACCAGTCAGCGGATGGCCTCAAGAAGCGGTGGTTCGTGGAAGGATTGGTACCATCCCTGAGAAGGACGATGAAAGTAGTACCTCCGCCATCGTACGATGAAGCATACAATCGTGCCATGGATATTGAAAGTGAAAACAAGACATCCCGGGGGAAGCGACTGAGCAGCGATGGTGACAGTACGGACGACAACAGCGATGGATGATCAAAAACAGTGCAAGCACTCCGCAAAGATATGATGAGGATGATGAAGGAGTTAAAAGGTGACAAAGAAAGTGGTAGGGAAGGAAAAGAACTATGGTGTACTGACTGCAAGACCGAAGGGCACACTAAAGGAGGTTGTCCCCGAAAAGTCTTTTGTGACATCTGCCAAGTAATGGGACATTCCACTACGGAATGCCCATACAACTTGAAAGCACGGAGTACACAAGTGTTCTACGCCCAACCCGACCAAGCCACACCGTCGGCGACACCTCCGAAGCCAACAACAAACTCTGACGCCTCCCCTTGAGGGTACAATCGCCAGGATAACAATAGATCCAATAATAACACACCAAGGAGTAGAATTCAATATGACGGGAAGGGGCGACCCATGATTCAATGCAGGAAGTGCAACGAATGGGGTCACTTTGCCCGAGAATGCCAAAACAGAGGTGATGCAGGAAGGTTGCTGTGCAGATGGTTCGGTCCAGGAAATCATGAGGACATAGATTGTCCAAAGCAAAAAGGGGTGAACATGTTGGACGTGGAAGGATCAGGAGAAGACGTACTGGCAATCACAAGGTTGCAAAACAAGAAAGCCATGTATCCTGACCCTCGCACAGAAAAAGAAAGGCTCCAGGAGGCAAGGGTGAATATCGAGCGGGTAATGGCTGGAGAGCGAAGGGCTTCGCACCTGGCTGCCGGTACACCAGTCCAATCAGAACCAAAGAAAAATATCCTAAAGCAGATGTTACAAACCACAATACCTGTACGGGTGTCTGACCTTTTGCAGACCATGCCACAGCTAAGGATGGCTCTAACAAATGTAACCGGGGACACTACCATCAGTCAGGAACACCAAACGCTGACAAAGTCTGGTACGGACCCGGTACGGATGTTATGAACCCTATGCTACTAACGGCGGGAGTCGGACGAAACCCGCAGTGGTAGAGATGGATATATTGGGACAAAAGCTTACAAACACCATCGCTGATGGTGGGTTTGGAGTCAACGTACTGCTGGAAGAAACTTGGCGAAACCTCGGCAAGCCGACACTATGGCCACCAACCTTCCACCTGGTCGGGGTGGATCAGCACGCCATCAAACCCCTTGGCACCCTCATGGCACAAAAGGTGGTAATTGGGACGCAACAATTCCTTCTTGACTTTGTAGTCATTCCTCTGGAAAGGAAAGCGTACGACGCTCTTCTAGGAAGGGGGTGGCTGATCATGGCCAAATCTAACCACAACTGGAAAAGGAATACGCTCTCAATCGAGGATGGGCATAAGTATGTAATTGATCTCAGGAACCAGTTCATCAGCGAAGAGCTCGTGTCATCGGACTTTGACTCAGAAGATTCCAATCGATGGGAGTGGAGTTCTGAAGGAGACAGAGGAGGGAAAGAACCCGATGAGGAAGGAGTGTTGGAACTAGATGGATGCTCCGAGGATGGAACCAGTTCACTGGCAGGACTTTTTCATTGGCAAATGGAGGACTATGAGCTCTTCCACCCGGAGTGTCACATACTTCAAATATGTGAGATAGGAGAATCAAGCAGCGGGATGGAAGAACAATCTTTTCCCCTGGAGTACGGTAGATACCAAGAGGGAATGGCACGGATGGATGACATGTCGGCACACCAATTTGAACGGGATAAAACCATCAAGTACGAGGAACAGGGTGTGGAGAAGGTTAATTTGGGCAATGAGGCAAAACCACAGGTGATACTTGTAAGGGAAAAAGCAACCAAGTCCAAGTCGGCAAGTACTAAAAAATTGAAATACCACGAAGATGAACCTGACAGCCAGACAAGACTAGGCGTACGAAAAGTAGTACACCGTACGGATCAGTGGCATGCTGCAAGGATAGAAGAAACAGTATGAAGCACGTGTACGGACGCCCAAGAGGGGACAATTTCGTATAGGGTATGGAGTGAACGATCAAGAAGGCATGAAAATTTGAGTGCTATACCGTACGGCGTACGGTTTGCAGAAGATTGCCAGAGTCTATCGAACAACACAGAAGTCATACCGTACGACGTACGGATTCAAGGCATGAGAGACTGGAGTCACTGTACGGTGTATGGTGTACTGAATATAGGAAGGGAAAGGTTTAGGCTGTCGTATGTGTACGGTATACAAAACTCATCTGAAGGGGAGAAAGTGTACGACATACAGGCTCCGTACGGTGTACGGCACATAGTGACTAGAATTGTGGCACGAGGAAGAGCAAACCATTCGCCGTACGAATATGGCTTAGGAGAAATAGGGGGTTGTCAACTTGTAGTACCGTACGGCGTACGGAGCTACCGTACGACCATAACCCTTGAGGGTATACCCCCATCGTACGGTGTACGACCCACTTCCACTAGTATGTGCAGAGCAGAGATATCCATACGACAACTAGCATTAACATTTGCCAGACAAACAGAGACATCCGTATGGCCAAGAGCATTCGTACGGCCAACATCATCAACATTCGTACGTCAATCAGCATCAACCACACCCACAAGGCAAAATCCGTACGGCGGACGGCATCAGTCAGGCAGTCAGGGAGATCTGTACGACATAAGGTACCAGGTGGACAGGCAGAGACATCCGTACGATAGGCACTTGTCAGGACAATCAAGGAGACCGTACAGCAAGGAAACGAAGAGTGACACAATGGGTTGTACCAACTGGCGAGATAATTTGTCAGGCGGTTATAATAACGACTTAGGAAGGGGTATGGGTAGAAGAGCAAAGAAAGGCAGTTGCAGTACAACCATGACTGCCACAAAACTTGCCAGCAGCAGGAAAACCAGGAGCAGACTGAAGGCAACAAAGGATGCAAAGGAACTCATGGCAGCAAACGTAGCATTCGAGAGTGTGGCTGGCAGTGAATGTTGTACTTGGTGGGAGGAAAACCCTCCAGACCATGTGATGAAGGAATCGCTTAAAAAAGCACAGGTCGACCACGCTGTGCAGATGCCCATATTTAACATTAAAGAGTTCGAGCCAGTCCTACGGACCATGGTATCCAGTTATAACCCTCACGAACGAGCTTCAGTCATCCAGTTCCAAGGGTACACAGTGTGGATTTCATTCAAACCAGAAGATTGGCATGGAGGGCTATGAGCGCAATGGAAGAGTACGAGCGCAATGTTCCAAAAGATTGGAGAGGGGGAACCGTCAGCACAGCGACGGATATCATTGCCACAGATCAGTTTGGCTGTACTTGCAGCAGGAATAGAAACTGGTACGATGGCAGCAGAAACTGGTACGGCGGCAGCAGAAACTGGTACGGTGTTGGCAGAAATTGGTACGATGACGGTAGAAGCTGGTACGTCGGCAGCAGAAACTAGTACGGCGACGACAAAAACTGGTACAGTGTCAGCAGAAACTGGTACAACGGCAACAGAAACTGGTACGGCGGCAGTAAAAACTGGTACGATACCAGCAGAAACTCGTATGAGTGACTTGGAGGCAGAAACCAGTACGGTACCAGCAAAAATTGGTACGGGTGACTGGGAGGCATTCGCAGCCCAAGTGGCAGAGCTCACCTTACAGCTAGAACAGAAAGATAAAAAGCTACTGGAAGCTGATCACAAGGTGAAGAAAGCACGGAAACGGCAGCTGCTGGCGGAAAAGACCTGAAACTTCAAGCCGGACAACAACCTCCTCCTGCAGCCACTACAGGGACGCCTCCTCCCTCTTCTCGGTCTTAGCTATGTTTTATATAATTCAGTTTCTCTTGTTTGGGTTGTCTGGAAGACGACTACGTTTTGGGGGGGGCTAATGTTAGGGGTAAAAACGTATGTTAGTATGAATAATAATTATAAGTGTGTTATGTGTGGTTATGTTTTGTTGTTGCCGAAAGGTTCCTGTCGAGTAGTTGGGAGTTGGTGACGGTTGGCAACTTGGCCAACTGTTGGGTCTATATATTGTTTGGTTGGAACCTCAGCAGGGGGGGATCATGTATGAACCATTGGAATAAAGATATAACTTTTTGGTCTGATTATTATCATCTGTCATTCGTGTTATGATGTACAATTATTCTGTTCTATGAATGCTTAGTATATGCAGGTACTACTGGGTTATTGATTATCCACCACTATACCTTTAGGACTAAACACTATAAATGGGAAAAATGTTGTTTTTCCATTTGGTCCAGACCAAAACAATTTTTAATATTTTTCTTTTTAAAACCAATGTAGGGGTTTGTGGGCATATTCCTTGTCCAATGTAGGGTGGGGTCAAGGGGTGGAGGCTTTGGCACTAGGCCTAAATCAAGGCTATTGAAGCCATAGAACAGAAATGGCACATATCATTTTTAATAATCTTATTGATTTTAATTATCTCCAATTCCTAAAAAATTGTGGTTGTTGAGGCCATATAGCAATGATTAGGCCCTGGCGCCCTAACTAAAGGAAAATTGGATATTTTTGCTAAAGAATGAGTGGCCTCAAGTGTGCCTTAGTCAATCTAGTGTTTGGTTAGTTCCATAAATGAAAGATCCCTAAATGGGTTCTTTGCTGCCCTCGATAAGTTTTAATTAATAAACTATCTTTCAGAGCCTTTTGGTGTTCTTAGAGACTAGATAGAAGATGCAGAAAGTGTTGTTTATTTTTTGGTGATGGGGATTGCAACCATTAACCAATAATAACATAGAATTCAACTCAAAATAAGATATCAGCTTCTGATTTTATTAATGACAGCAGATTACATTCAACTAGGAGTGAAGATACATTCACCAAAACAATTAGAAACATACCACGGATCCAGCGCTGGGGTTTGTTGCTGATTTGCTATCCAGAAATGGATACAGGCATGAGTTGAAGGTACAAGGGCAGTCCAGATGTACCAATACACTTATACTACCTCCAAATGAATTACCAATAACAAATTGGGCCAAAAACCCAATTACCAGCTGGAAATCCAAATTCTGCCAAGCAAAATTATACAATTTTAGCCTTAAATCCTCACTGTTTTGCTCACCCTGATCTCAATTCAAGCCTGATGACTGTGATTTCTTCTACACAGTCCTTGCTGTTTGCCCTCTTGGGTAAACGGTTAAATGCAGAACGTAAATGCACAGAACATAATGGAAATATATTAAATAACCAGCCTCTATATTAATTCCACAGTCCATGTACAATAAGTGCTTATAACATTACATCTGACACGACCAACATGCTCCTTTCGAAGAAAAGGTACACAATATATAATACCCGAAGGGGTGCGACACAACCGTCGCGACTCCAACTACCTACCCGTCGGCTAACCAACTGACCGCCGCAACTCATTATTACCGACGACAACATAACATAATATAACAACATAACATAATGATTATTCCCGTCAACATCATCCCCCCCAAGAAAAGAAGTCGACTCCGACGACTTAATACAAAATAGAGATGAACAACAGAAACTACTGACACCAGTCGGGCCCGGATCTTATACACTCGCTGCGTCCTCGCCTGAAAACCCTTTTCTGCTACCAGCCGATGCTCAAGTGCGGAATTCACCAATATTGCTTCCTTTGCCATCACAGTCCTCCTGTGCTTAACCCAAACTTGTCTGCAAAACACGTTTTTCAGTCTCAGCTTCCACCAATTGCTACTCAATTGATACTATCTCCCTAGCCAATTTGTCCTCGATAGCCACCCGTGCTGCTCTCCCGGCATCCAACTCCTGGGTACGCTGAACTAAGTCTCACGCAACTAGTGCCTCCAACCTGGTGGTCAGCTCCTCCCGAGTCCTTTGTGCATCCACCAAGGCAACCTCATGTCCAGCCGAGACATACTCCGAGTTCTTCAAAGCGTACCAGTCATGCCTGGAGGTGGCCACAATCCGCTAGCACAAATGCTAGGAGACACCTCAAATCCTCCATCACACTCCCCAAAGGCTAAAAACTGAACTGAATAACTCCTTGGTGTCATACAACTGCGCGGACCTGTAATGCCTTCCCTCGAGCTCTGTTTGTTCCCAACCTCCAAATCCGTCTCCCTCTACGGCTTATGGCTTCCCCGCCAATGCTTAGCTATAGGATTCTTTCTCACAATACGGACAACCACAACACTTCCCGTGGTCTTCTGTAGCTCAAAATAAATTGGGGGTCTGGGGGCAACGCCCCCAGCGGGGTCGAGGGGCTCTGCCCCTCGCGGGGTCTGGGGCAGCGCCCCAGCGGGGTCGAGGGGCAGCGCCCCTCGCGGGGTCGAGGGGCAGCGCCAACACCAATTTACAACCTTAAGAACCATACGAAAGTCCATGGCGCGCATCATTTCTGTGATATTTTATGATGTCAAAACCCTTCTTCTACACTCCAATATTTTCAATGTCCAGGCTCCAGATGTCATCGAATCATTTTTCAATCCGTCGTCGTATTTTCTTTTAGGCACTGTAATGTCCCCGATGGCACCCCGGCCATACAACCTCCCTGTACGGTCAACAACAGCACTGGCACCTCCAATCGTGCGGCTGCTTGGTCTACCTGTGGCGGTCGTTTTGCCCTTACGTGGCTGTGTGGATTGTGCGGGCTTGGTCTCTTTTTTTCTTTTTTCTTTTGCGACTGTTGCGCGTTGGTGTGCGTGTTGATCGGGCCATGCAGTGCGTGGTCGGGCCGTGCGGTGCGTCTTCCTCCTCCTTTATCCCTTGCTGTGCAGCGATGTTCGATGTTGTGCGGTGGTCGGGCTGTGCGGCGTTCGGTGCGGTGTGCGGTGGTGGGTTCATGTCTCGGCAACAACCTTTGGTGGCTCCCACCGCACGGTGTGACCGCCGCACGATGGTGTCACCGTCGGTGGTTCCACCGCACGGTGGTGCCACCGTCGGTGGTTCCACCGCACGGTGGTGTCACCGTCGGTGGTTCCACCGTACGGTGGCCATTTTCCCTTTTTTTTTTTTGACCGTACGGTCGCTGTCGTACGACCATGCGATTTTTTTTTTTTTTTGAAATTGTCTAGAGAGTCTTCGGCTCGGGTCCCCTGTCTTTGGGATCGCCCTTCATCCTTCTCGGTTTTCCTCGCCCAAAAGTCTCCTTTTGTCCCATGCCTCTCAAGTCGCTTGCCTGGCCTCTTAGGTCCCCTTCCATCCTCTTGGGTCCCCCTCTGGGCTCTCGGGTGTCCGTCCGGCCTCTCGGGTCCCCTGCGCGCTTCGCGTGGTAGGGTTTCAATTTGTACCCGTTGGTGGCCAATCTATTTTCAATGGCCATCGGAAGACCTGGAACCACAAATTCTACAGGGACCACGACCTCCTTCCCGTACATAAGAAAAAGAAAGATAATAAAGATTTTGAAGGCTGTGGCCTTCCACACAGGGTTCCAATCATTGCCGACACTCTTCGGATTATTTACGTCGCCAGGGTTTGGGGCGTCTCCCTTCCAATATTCTCTGTATTCCGGCAGGTACACCTCTGTTGGTTGCTCTGGTTCCTCTACTTCGAGCCTATAGCTTTGGAACATTTTGTAATCCGCCATTTGCCAGTGGAAGAGCCCGTTAAGTGAGCATACCTCATCTTCAGAACATCCCTCCAATTCGAGCATCCCTTCACTGTTCGGCTCCATCGCGTTCTTGCCCTTGCTTTCATCGGGACCCCCTTCCCCTTTATTAAAGTCCTCTGAGTCTGAGTCGGAAGAGGCGAGCTCTTCGCCAACATCTTGGGTGTGTAGGTCAATGGTATATTTCCGCCCTCCCTTCTCCATGGAAAGTGTATTTTTCTTCCAGTTGTGGTTTACCCTCACGTTGATCAACCACGCTCTCCCCAGGATGGCGTCATAGCCTTTCTTCTTTGAGGGAATAACCACGAAATCTAACAAGAATGGTTGCGTACCAATTGTCACTTGCTGGGCCATCAACAGCCCGAGTGGCTTAATGTCGTGTTGGTCCGCTCCCACCAGGTTGAATGTGGGTGGCCAAAGGGTGGGCTTCCCCAGCCGCTTCCATGTTTCTTCTGGTAGTACATTCACCCCAGATCCACCGTCCACAATGGTGTCCTTCAGAATGGTCCCACGGATACCCATTTCTACCACAGCTGGGTGTCTACCACTGCTCACGGCTAGTAACATCGGGTCAGTCGAAGGGCTGACGGAAACCTCCACTTGTGGTGTACTCTTCGAAGCGGTAGTGGGAACCCCTACCTGTTGTGCACTCGACGATGCGGTGGCGGGAACCCGTACCTATGGTGCACTCGACGCTGCGGTGCTTTGCACATTGGTGAGGATGGCAGTCCTCAATTGTGGCATAGAGTCTAGAAGGTCTTTTACCTTTATCGGCACCTCCATCTGCAAGATTTGCCCAATGATGTTATTTTCCGCTTTCGTACAGGATGATGTACTCGCCACCTCATTGTCCCGTCGTTCGGTCGTCATCTCACATTCAATATTGGCCTTTGCCTCCCGTAATCTCTCCTTCTCCGTACGGGGGTCGGGATAAGTGGCTTTTTTCATCTGGGCGCGGGTGATCGCCAGTACTTCTTTCTCACTAGTCTTCTCAGCCTTCTCAATGTTGAGGAGATTAACCCCTGCCTGCGGGCAATTTGCGTCCTCATGGTCGCCTAGCCCACACCAACGGCAGAGGTGCTGAGGGGTGGCTTCCTTCGTGCAATCACGGGCGAAGTGCCCCCACTGATTACAGGCCCTACATTGGATAATTGGTCGGCCCTTGGCGTCATACTGGACCCTGTTTCTGGTGGAATTATTATTATTCCCCCGTCCGCCTCGTCGGTTTCCTCGGTAGCCTCCGGAAGATGCATTATTGTTTGAATCCGATGTGGAGGGCTGCTCATGTGCAAAGAGCACTTGCTGGTTACGTGCCTTCAGATTGTATGGGCATTCCTTCGTAGAATGTCCCATGATCTGGCAGATGTCACAGAATGCCTTCTTGGGATAGGCACCCTTTGTGTGGCCGCTCTCCTTACAATCCGTGCACCACAGTTCATCATCCTTGCTTGTGGCCCCCTTCATTGTCTTAAACTCTTTTAACATCCGTTCCATATCCTTCTGAAGGGCCGTGACTTTCTTCTTCGGCTTCTCATCACTGCTACTCTCTTCTTCCGACGTATCATCTTCAGAGGATGACGAAGATCTATTCTTCTTCTTTTTGGCCGTCTTATTTTCACTTTCCAAGTCCATGGCCCGGTTGTATGCATCATCGTAGGATGTCGGAGGCACAATTTTCATCTTTCGTCGTAGCTTAGGGTTCAGACCCTCGACAAACCACCGCTTCTTTAAGCCATTAGCCGGTTGGCTTTCCATCTTTCCGACTAATTCCTTTAGCCGGCGGCCATATGCCCATACGGTCTCCTCCTTTCCTTGCTTTGTTCCATAGATTTCCGAGACTATCTCATTATCATCTCGGAGAAGCCAAAATTCCCTCTCGAATGCTTTCTTCAATTCATCCCACGTAGTTACCCCGGTTTTATCCAAGTCTGAATACCAGTCAATAGCCACTCCTCTGAGTGTGGCGGGGAACTGCTTCATCCATTCATCCTGGTCAATCACCCCGTTGGCTGTCCAGATGGTTTCGCAGGTACGGCAATGCCGTGCGGGATCATCTTTGCTATCCCCGTTGAATTTGGGCAACTTCTGTTTGGTCGCCATTGATGGGAGTCGTCCACTTGGAGGTGGTTGTGGCCGTGTCTGCCCTCCCGCGCTGCTCCCTCCGATGCCGCTGATGTCTCTTGTGGTGGTGACCAAAGGTACGGTGTTCTGCCTTGTACCTATCGTGCGGTTAGCTTCCCCTTCGTGGTCACCTGTGCCCGGCTCCCTTCGGTGATCCTCCCTTTGTGGCGTGAGAGATAAGTCTATGAACCGATCTCGAGTCTCTTCAACTAGTTCTCTCCGTAACCTAGTTTCCTCCAGAAACTCTTCGAGGCTTCTCGCTCTACAGTAGTCTGGCGACGCGTAGAAATTCCCCTCGGCTTCTGCACCTTCCGTGACACCTCCTTGGTTCCCTTCGGGCAACCCTTCGGCAGGTCGTCCTTCGGCAAGCTGCCTTAGCCTACGCCTTCGTTCTATCTGCTGTCTGAGATTCAACGCGGTTTGTGCCACTTCCCATTTGTCACTCTGTATCTTTTTATTTTTGTCCTTATTTAATCTATTGGGCATAAGTCACTTCCATACACAGCAAACACACGCCATGTACACAAAAAAACTTTTATTTTTTTATTTTTCCCTTTCAACCATAATTTATATCAACATTGTGCCGGGATTCTTACAGGTTTCAATTTCCCCTTCGCCTCTTGTTCCATGTGCGCGTCGTCAGTCTCTGGGTTCATCTCACCGACGGGTAGGCCCCTCGCGTCCGTGCGCCATCCGCGTCTTCCGTTCCCGAGTACGTCTAGGCAACGGCGCCAAATGTTTGCCCTCTCGGGTAAACGGTTAAATGCAGAACGTAAATGCACAGAACATAATGGAAATATATTAAATAACCAGCCTCTATATTAATTCCACAGTCCATGTACAATAAGTGCTTATAACATTACATCTGACACGACCAACATGCTCCTTTCGAAGAAAAGGTACACAATATATAATACCCGAAGGGGTGCGACACAACCGTCGCAACTCCAACTACCTACCCGTCGGCTAACCAACTGACCGCCGCAACTCATTATTACTGACGACAACATAACATAATATAACAACATAACATAATGATTATTCCCATCAAAACTTGCTGATCCTAACAATGAAGTTAAGAACAAGAAATGGAGTTAAAACCCTCCATTTTTTTTATTATCACTCCACAGCCATCTGTAATGGTACGGCCCCCTTGGGAAACAGTACAACTGCCAAAAGAAATAAGTAATGCACTGAAATTGAATGTATTCTTGCTCAGAACTGATGTAATGACCTTGCTGCTAATGATTACTGAGTTTGCTTGTTGAAATGACCCTCAATATGCCTGAAACAAGCTTCTGATGTGTTCCACGTGCCTCCTGTAGAAGGGATTTCCATCCTCCTGAAGACCAAATCTAAGGTTTCCGTCTCAAACCTGCTTGCTGTTGTAAGTTGCAGACCTGCAACTTCCAAGTTCTTCGCAAAATAATATATCATGAATCAAGAATACCTCTAAGGCTGAATACATGCATTCCTTACATTCCACGTGGGATGTACCTGCTGCAAATGGCGCCCCTAAGGCTGCAAGGATCACGCCCAAGCTAAAGAATCAATCTGCCATGCTGAAACCCTTACTCTGCAGCCTGAATCCACAATGAAGAATGGCGTACTCAATCTCTGTCAACTATGCACTCTACCTGAAGAATCCAATGCCAATAACTGTTGAGGGCTATGTCCCAACCAGTCCAGATCTTGGGGTTTGCATCCCAGATGAAGAATCACTCACTCAGAGCAAATTCACAAAATAAGTTTGATTGTGTAAAAAGATAATAAACAATTAGGTCTTCATCTCCTTATATCTCCTTTCCTTTCCAAGCCAAACCCTAAACGGGAGTAAAGTTGGCACATTATGAAAAAAGTGTTATTTTCTAATTATGGCGTCAACTATAGGAAAATAACACTAAATTGCAAATAAATAGCATCAGGCATCTAGAAAGACTCCAGAAGGTGAGAATCATGTAGCAAAGTTCAAGACCTTTCCAACAAGCTATAACACATAGGCATATCAACCCAAATGAAGCCAGAAACCTCTTATTACTCCGAAATGACTAAATACATAGACTTATTTTAATTTATTTAATCGCTAACTTAAAAAATATTTAAATATATTAAAATATCTCCAGATATCCAATAACAACCCAAAATAACCATACAATCATGAATATAACTTTGTCACCTATTTGTGACCGATGTCGGAAAAGCTAAGCTAACTGGCAGTCCCATCCCTAAAATTTAGGGATGCTCCTAGAATCTAGGAAACACACCCAATCTTCCTGAAATTGAAACCATAGTATGGTCTCGTGGAACCTCAAATATGGAAACTGCCACAACCTCCTAAAAGGTAGGGAATCTCCCTAAAAAGTAGGAACCTCTCTTCAAGCTCCTGTAACTGCTCAAAAGGATCTTGCTCTGCTCCTTGGTCCCCCAGGTGGTCATTTAGTCAACTGCCAATTCTCCCTAAAAATTAGGAGACCTCGTCCGAAGGTCCGAAACGGCTCACAGAGCCCTTGCAAAGCTCCATGACCCTCAGAATGAGTCCCCTTACCATGTCGTTGACCTACGGGAATTCGAATGGTAGGTCAACCCCTGCTCATCTCATGTCACCTAGAAAAGGGGACATTACAATCTTCCCTTCCCGAAGATTGCTTGCCCTCAAGCAATCTGCACCTGCACGCTGAGAACCAATTCACTGAATCCCATATCAATCTGATAAACGTTACTTCACCCAACCGCTGCGCTACTCTGATATAAAGATTTGTATACCCAAAGTGAAACAACTCATCATGGATCCACTAAAGAAATACCCCACACATGTCAATACCAGGATCCCAAATCTTTGCATTGTCATATCCATCCATCATGTCAATACTCATTATACTGCTGCTGCAAATGTGGACATTAGCTAACCAGCTGAGAGTTTCACTCCAATTGAAACCATAAATACCACCAATCTTCAATGTTGAAATGGACCCATCAATAAGACAATTTTCAACAAGCAAAGTGTGATGGAAACCTCTCCAAAACCTTTGATCAGCGGCTGCAACTTGCCCAATTTCTCCACAAGTTAGTATGTCTTCATTGGAGGATGCCAAATAAATATATTGTTTAGCCATGCACCAAATATAGTCTCTTACACGCTGATCTGCATAGCCCACTGTCACATCTAAGAAAACTGAGTCACCAATTAATAAGTACATCGCTGCCCTATCATATGAAAGAGGTGACAAGTCCACAAATGAATAGTAGATGTTTCTGTTCTGCAACATGGATAAACCTTCAATGGCTGGTCCACTATGAATGCCACCTAACAACTCATCAACTTCACATCTAGTCTTCCCAACTTGAATGTTCTCAATGCAAGGTTTCAAATTTGACTCATTAGATAAAGGAGAATTGCTGATCAAACTCAAAAAATCAAACTGATTTTTATTTCCATTCAATATATCTTCGCTGTCCTTTTCTTCCCTTGGAAGAAATAAAGATCTAATGGATGATTCTCTTTGTATCCTTGCGTCATCTAACCGATTGTGACGCTCTTTGACTCTTTGGAGGTGGTGTCTTGCTTGGGCAGCTCTATGTAACCAATCTTTGTTCAACTTTTGGCAATGTTTTATATCAGCTGCCCCAAAGTACACAAAATCAGACTTATGGTGAGTTGTATTATTTGCATCAGCATAACCCATGCCTGTACTATAAGCACCCGCAAATGTAGAATGCAAATCTTTATTCTCTTCATGACCAAAGGCTGTCATATCTTGAGGAAGAGAAGTTACGTCACTGCTGTTATGGACTTCAGAATTATGATCATACCATGGTGACAAATCTTTGGATTCACTACACACCATTAAATTTCGACTTTCCTCATGGTCTTCCCAATTGAGAAGAGGAAGTAGTGTGACAAATGAATCCAAACTTACGCTGTCCATTTCAACCTCATGTTCTTCATCAATTGCTGATTCAAAATCAGTCTTTGGGCAATTTGAAAACTCATCAAACCTCTCATGAATGTCTTGTGTATTGCTTGAAGTTACAAACTCTTCTTTCACATCTTCCACCAAAAATGATGGGACAGCGTTGTAACCAACCAAAGAGGCACCAATTGGATCTACATGTCTTTCAAAATCTTCAAATAGTTTCCTACCAATCTCACTGGTAAACATCATATCTGCTCCTCTTCCTTTGCTCTCAATTGACTCTTGTTTTGTTCTTGGTTGATGACGTGGACTTGAAAACATCAAGTCATCTTCAACTGGTACACCCATGAATTGTGTGAAGGAAAGGTGGTCACATATCTTTTTAGGAAGAGAGCAATACTTATCATAGTTGTTCATAACTTTTTCATTGAATGTCTTGGTAGGAGACCTTCTCCTTGTACTTGTTGAAGGCGTTGTACCCTTAGACTGTCTAGAACTCTTTGAAGGTGTTTGTTCAAATTCTTTCCCTGCTTGTTTATTTCTAAACAACCCTGTCATGATGTCCAATTTGATTTTCAACCAAACTAAACTCAAATCTGAATTAGAACTCTTGATCTTCACCCAACAGGCTAACAAGATCAAAGCTCTGATACCACTGAAAGATCCCTAAATGGGTTTGTTGCTGCCCTGGATAAGTTTTAATTAATAAACTATCTTTCAAAGCCTTTTGGTGTTCTTAGAGACTAGACAGAAGATGCAGAAAGTGTTGTTTATTTTTTGGTTATGGGGATTGCAACCATTAACCAATAATAACATAGAATTCAACTCAAAATAAGATAGCAGCTTCTGATTTTATTTATGACAGCAGATTACATTCAACTAGGAGTGAAGATACATTCACCAAAACAATTAGAAACATACCACGGATCCAGCACTGGGGTTTGTTGCTGATTTGCTCACCCTGATCTCAATTCAAGCCTGATGACTGTGATTTCTTCTACACAGTCCTTGCTGATCCTAACAATGAAGCTAAGAACAAGAAACGGAGTTAAAACTCTCCATTTTATTTATTATCACTCCACAACCATCTATAATGGGTACGGCCCCCTTGGGAAACAGTATAGCTGCCAAAAGAAATAAGTAATGCACTGAAATTGAATGTATTCTTGCTCAGATCTGATGTAATGACCTTGCTGCTAATGATTACTGAGTTTGCTTGTTGAAATGACCCTCAATATGTCTGAAACAAGCTTCTAATGTGTTCCACGTGCCTCCTGTAGAAGGGATTTCCGTCCTCCTGAATACCAAATCTAAGGTTTCCGTCGCAAACCTGCTTGCTGTTGTAAATTGCAGACCTGCAACTTCCAAGTTCTTCACAAAATAATATATCATGAATCAAGAATACCTCTAAGGCTGAATACATGCATTCCTTACATTCCACATGGGATGTACCTGCTGCAAATGGCGGCCCTAATGCTGCAAGGATCACGCCCAAGCTGAAGAATCAATTTGCCATGCTGAAACCCTTACTCTGCAGCCTAAATCCACAATGAAGAATGGCGTACTCAATCTCTGTCAACTATGCACTTTCCTTACATTCCACGTGGGATGTACCTGCTACAAATGGCGGCCCTAAGGCTGCAAGGATCACACCCAAGCTGAAGAATCAGTCTGCCATGCTGAAACCCTTACTCTGCAGCCTGAATCCACAATGAAGAATGGCGTACTCAATCTCTGTCAACTATGCACTCTGCTTGAAGAATCCAATGCCAATAACTGCTAAGGGCTACATCCTAGCCAGTCCAAATCTTAGGGTTTGCGTCCCAGATGAAGAATCACTCACTCAGAGCAAATTCACAAAATAAGTCTGACTGTGTAAAAAGATAATGAACAATTAGGTCTTCATCTCCTTATATCTCCTTACCTTTCCAAGCCAAACCCTAAAAGGGAGTAAAGTTGGCGCATTATGAAAAGAGTGTTATTTTCTAATTATGGCGTCAACTATAGGAAAATAACACTAAACTGCAAATAAATAGCGTCAGGCATCCAGAAAGACTCCGGAAGGTAAGAATCATGTAGCAAAGTTCAAGACCTTTCCAACGAGCTCTAACACATAGGCATATCAACCCAAATGAAGCCAGAAACCCCTTATTACTCCGAAATGACTAAATACATAGCCTTATTTTAATTTATTTAATCGCTAACTTAGGAAATATTTAAATATATTAAAATATCTCCAGATATCCAATAACAGCCCAAAATAACCAAACAATCATGAATATAACTTTGTCACCTATCTATGACCGATGCTGGAAAAGCTGAGCTAACTGGCAGTCCCATCCCTAAAATTTAGGGATGCTCCTAGAATCTAGGAAACACACCCAATCTTCCTGAAACTGAAACCATAGTATGGTCTCGTGGAACCTCAAATATGGAAACTGCCACAACCTCCTAAAAGGTAGGGAATCTCCCTAAAAAGTAGGAACCCCTCTTCAAACACCTGTAACTGCTCAAAAGGATCCTGCTCTGCTCCTTGGTTCCCCAAGTGGTCATTCAATCAACTACCAGTTCTCCCTAAAAAATAGGAGACCTTGTCCGAAGGTGCGAAACGGCCCACAGAGCCCCTGCAAAGCTCCATGACCCTCAGAATGAGTCCCCTTACCATGTCGTTGACCTACGGGAACTCGAATGGTAGGTCAACCCCTGCTCATCTCATGTCACCTAGAAAAAGGGACATTACAATAAAATCCTGATTTGCTCTAATAAATGCCAAATATGTTCACATTTTTGTATTTTTTGTCGTTCTTTTAAGGTTATTGGCTACTTGGGTCTGCCATACTGAACTTGTGAGCCCCAGTGAGTCTAATGGGTCCCTGTTTTAACCCGACTGAGGTTACCCCAACTCGTCCTTACCATGCCAACCCTTTCGTACCAATCTTCTTCTATAGATTGCGTGCCTTTTCCTTTGTCATACGGTATGATCTCTACCTCATATGGATGTAATTGCGCCTAACACCGACTTGTTCCCACACTGTACGGATGCCATACGTCCAATGCAATTGCACTTACCTTCGATGTTTCCATCGTACAGACTGTGTTTTCCGTATGGCCTATGCAACTTTCCTGATTTCCCTCGTGCGACTTCGCCATACGAAGATACCACGTACAGGTTGCATGTGGTCTACCAATTCTTTCTGTACGAACTTCTACTCCCTTTCCGTACAACCTGCCCTGTTTCACTTCCCACCGTATGACGTACGGTCTGCAAGTCCTCAAATGTGAATGCTCTTCTTCTTGTGTACAGACTTTGTACGGATGCCACTCTTCGTTCGTATGGAATTCATATGATTTCCTCGACTTGTTGACTTTGAATGGCTTCCTTCGTACAGATCCCTTCCTCCGTATGGATCCCTTCCTCTGCACTGCCAATTCGTTCTCTTCGTACAGGTTGCAATTTCATTAAATATAGTAAGCATGAATTCAGATTCTGGTCTTTAACCGTCACATCCAATGGTCTCATTGTATCTGAATGCCCTGGCTGCTTCTAATAGATAAACGAGATTATCAAAAGACTATGCATAAATATATCCTAACAAATATGTAAGGCCTTTCTTTATTGATGCTTCTGTTATGATCACTCTTATTGACATTTCTATCTGATTGGATTGACTGGATGTTTTTAATCAATTAGAGTAACAGAAATATATGTTAAATACAGCATGGTAGCATGAATATAAGAACATTAACTGCAACATGACATATGACACAATCTGACTTAATGAAATTTCACTAAAACATAATTGGTATAATTTTCTATTTATGAATTCATAAATATAGCAGTTGACCATGACAGTTATATATGTAGAGATTTGTAAATATATAGGGCAGGATGATTTAACAAAAAAATAGGTTGAGCATAGCTCAACTAGGACACCCATTCTTGATATTTAAACTAACTTTTCTTGTACATTGAATATCATTTTGCAGAGCAAGCTCCTTGAGCTGTCCTTAATGTCACCTGCAGAAGTCAAATGGTTAAATAACTATCATTCTGAAGTTTGGAAAAAGGTTAGTATTTTTACAATTTTGAAATTTAATGGAGACAAAGTTCAAAAAGTTCTATGTTTTACGTCAGAGGCCCTTTAACAAGGCTTCTATTAATAGCATGAGTATGTTGGGATTCTAAAAGAATTCTATTTTCTTTATCCTATAAGCTTCATCCACTTGGTTGATGGGGATGTGGATTGCATCAGCCTTTTCTTTTTATTATTATTATTTTCCAACTCATTGCTCATTGACTTCAGTAGAAGAGGCAGGCATGTGCTATCTCAGCAATTACTCACTCCAATATACAGTGCCACTTGACCCCACTGAAATGCTGTTGGCTTTTAGGTCCCTTGCCTATTTTAGAACTCTGCATTATGGATAACTTTGTTTGGTGCCTGATTCTTTTTTCTGTTCTCCAATGAGACAAAAATAATGTAGAATACATTTAATCCAGACTCTAGCATCGACCGCATTGGCAGTCTGTTCCAGTTTTTCATATTAAATGGGATATATTTCTATTTCTTTCTTAAACAACTTCAAACATTATAAAATTAATTTTCCTTGGGACAACTACTTCATATTACATATTAAAATGAATAAGGAAATAGTTTGTACTGATATCCACAAACGATCAAGATAGGTCAGTGGACTTGAGTTGTACAATGCATAAAATAATAACACAACAAAACACCTTTTAGTAAACCTTACCTAAAAATAGGAGTCAATAAATGAAAATAATAGCATAAAAAGTGTTTCCTCTCCTATTTGATAAAATGAATACTTCAAATAGTGAACAAAACTAACAATGCATAGAAGATAGAGTAAAAGTATATCTTTATTTGCATGTGAAGTTATTACAGAAGTATACTTGCAGGATCCCCTATCACTTTCCTCTTAATTTTTGCACCTTTCCCACTGAGCAATTATGTCAAATGGTTTGCATGATAGGTTTGTGTTTGTAGAGCATGTGATGTTTGACTTGCTATGTTCTCATACAATCTTATCATTCATAAGTAAATTAAAAGATAACTATTCTTATTCAAAAAGATGATTAAGACAAAGCTATTACACAATGAACTGCGGATGCAAGAATAGAGTATACATATATAAGCAAGTCAAATTCAGACCTTAACAATGGTAGTTTGTTCTTCCGATTGATATCAAAAAATTCATGGCTCTGAATTGTGAATGGGACAGTCCCAGAACTTGCCCAGCTACAAAGAAAATTGCAGATCGGCAGGGTGACTCTCATGCCTAGGTCTGAACCATGTTACCACGTCCGGTAATACCTTGGTTTAGCACCCAGAAATCAACAAAACTAGTACCCAGCAACCTCACATCAGCATCCAAGCACAAAAGACTGACAGGAAATGCTACGCCTTAAGGAGTAGAAGTATAGAGTCTTCATAGACTGGAAACATTTCTATCTCCATCGATTGGCCATGGTGTAAACAGCAGCATGCATACAGGTCTGAGCCTAATTCATTTCAGCCTCAGAAGAGTCAGAACTCATCATGCTAAGCTCTAAAAGGCTGTCGCCCTTTTCCAAACAGGATACCAGCAGTTCATACCACTTTCAATCTTACCACCTAGTTAATGGAAGTGTTTGTCACCCACCCAACAGCTACAAGGAGTTGATTATCATACCAGCCCAATGCCTTACTTGGAGTGATGTTTTTTAACTGAAATACCTTAACCTGCAATGTATGTTTCATACGCCAGCACCAAACTAGTCAAAACTACTGCCAACAAGCATCAATTGTCCAACTGTAGGTAAACACCCAAATTTGTGCCTCTATAGCCTAAAGCATTGCTCACACCCATCTTTAGAAGTCACAATTAATCGAATGTTCTTATTCATGAATATACAACGTATATATAGGGAATTACATGACAGTGTTCTAAAAAGAACAAACTGTTTAACTAAAGCTAAAAAGATAAAAACTAAAAAGCTAACTAGGCCTTCTAATAAAAGAAGCAGTAGTTACACAATGAACTAAAAAAAAGACAACTAAGATGACCATTATAGAACAAATATAATATTATTTTAATACCCTCCCTAATGATTGTCATACTCAATACCCTACAGAACAGACTGTAGGTCTTTTGATCACAAATGCAAAGAACACTCTGCTGCTACAAAGACCCTCCTAGGATTTGTAGAATGTTAATGACCAAGAGTACTAGAAGCCATCCAACCTAATGTAATCCTCACATGCGAATTATAGAACTGTCACATGTGAATTACTGAGCCTAAAACCACTATTTTCAGGAAAAATCGGCAAACCCTCCAAAGATCAACAGACATGATTTTGACAAAATCCGCAAGAACTTTTGCAGATGAGCACTGAGCACTATTCACTCCAGCAACTCCAAGACAGACTGCAAGATATCATGATCGTAGATGTTTGCCCCATCAACTCCAGGTGCGACCCAAAATAGGCCAAACTGCATCAAACCATGATTTTTGTGGAGAAAACCATCAAACCCTAAAAACTGAGGATACAAATCATAAAAAGGAAAAAAAAACAGTAAAAACCTTAAAACAAGAACCCTCCAAAAGAGAATTCACGTTTTTGAGGAAAAATTCGACAAACCCATACATTTGAGGTTACAAATCATCGTTTTTGTGGAAAAAAGGGGTAATCTCCCAAAATAACAAAATCCCATACAAACATTGCGAATTATAGATACACGTTTTTTGAGGAAAAATCAATCAAGATTCAAAACCCAACAAACAATTTTGTCAAGAAAAAATCGTGAAAACCCATAAACAATTTTCTAGGAAAAAATCGTGAAAACCCACAAACAATTTTTGAGGAAAAAATCGTGAAAACCCACAAACATTTTTTGAGGAAAAAATCGTGAAAATCCTCATGATTTTTTTTGGCAAAAAATAAAAAAAAACCCTACAATAATTTTTGAGAAAAAATTATAAAACCCATCACCAATTTTTTTTTGGAAAAAGAAATTAGAAAAACCAAACATAAGTCTTGGCCATCAAAAATAAACACCGAAATCCGTCACTGAGAAAATCATGCTAGTAAAAAAAGGTCAACCCGAAAAATCCTGACGCAAGCAAGTCGCGGATAAAGTAGCAGTTGTGGGCGGAGGGAAAAAAATGCGGATGACAGACCCCATAAAAAACCCCACCCAGCAAAAACGATAGTCATGGGTCTTTGTGCGGCGCACACTATGATGAAAGCGGGCAAAAAATCATGCGCAAAACGAACAGAGGTCGGAAAGGAAGCACAAACACGGAAGAAGTAAGAGTTGTTGCAAAAACAGAACACGAGATCCCATCGCAGAAAACAAAAACTTGTCGTGCGAAACACAGAAGACTGTGCACAGAACATAGAAAAACCCTCGTAGAGCATGTCGCAAAAAAGAAAACACCTACTGTGACAAGCAAATTCCCACCGATCTTCAAAACACGTTGCGCGGAGAGAGCGTAAAAAAAAGAAAAATATGGCGCAGGTTGAGCAGAAAAAGCAGATTTTGAGCAAAGCAAACTTGTGTCGATTTTTTTTACAGCCTGCACACAAAAAAAACCTCGAAATGCGCTTGAAAATTCCAGGGTTAGAAACCCACGAATCTTAAAATAATCTCACACAATTTGTTTTTTCCATCCAAAAGGGGATCAGACAAAAAAGCCCTCCAAAATTTGTAGCCACGATTTTTTTCATAAATAAAAACAAGAAAAAACTTCTACAAAAAAATTTCAGGTAGAGGCTTACAAATTGTTATTAAATAATTCGCCAAATCCTAAAAAATCCCATCAACCCGCTCTGATACCCTGAAAAATTAATTACTCAAATAATCGAATGATCTTATTCATGAATATACAATGTATATATAGAGAATTACATGATGGTGTTCTAAAAAGAACAAACCCTTTAAATAATCTTCAAACTAAAGCTAAAAAGCTAACTATGCCTTCCAATAAAAGTAATAGTTACACTAAACGAATTAAAAAAAGACAACTAAGATGACCATTATAGAATAACTATAATATTATTTTAATATGTTTCATACGCCAGCACCAAACTAGTCAAAACTACTACCAACAAGCATCAATTGTCCAACTGTAGGTAATCACCTGAATTTGTGCCTCATAGCCTAAAGCATTGCTCACACCCACCTTCAAAAGTCAGAATCAGCATATGGTGAATGGTGACTAAGGAGGGAAAGGAAGTTGCTTTGACTGTTATAAAAACTCAACGTCGACAATGAGGAAACATCAAATGAAATTAGATAATCGCTCACCTCTAATTTCATAAACTCATGCCACCTTAGGCAGAAGAAATTGTCCAACAAACAACATAGGGTCCACGCCCAGCAAAAGGAATATTCAAACGCTTAACAAAAATGTAAGCCACAGTACTTCCCAAACCATTAAAATATCCATGTCCGGCTCTTGGAAGAATGGTGCCAAAACTAGAAAGTCACAATTGCCAAATAGTTTTGAAAAGCCTTTGATCAAACCAAAAACTTCACCAAATTTCACCTCGTATTCTTAGGGGAGGATATCTTCTTTTACCTTATCCACTTTAGGAACTGCGACGTGCAATGTGCGAGACCCTGAACCATCGCTTATTATCTTAGTGAATTTCTTAGCCTTCTTTTCTATAGGTTTGCTCATCCTTGCCAAAAATTCATCTACATCATCCACTGGTTGTACTTCTACCATCGCTTTCTTCTTCATTCTTTCCTTTAACCATTCAGGTATGGTAGGTTGTTCAATGTCTTCATCTAGTTGTTGAACCTCATGAAGTCCTTTGAGTGCTGAAATCATTCCTTCATCAAAATCGGTATTTGGAATGGGAATATCTGGGTTTCCCAAATCTTCAATTGCTACTGTTCCTAGTTTGATGAGGCAATCGACAATGTGAAGGTCAATGTCTTGTGGAAACTCCTGTTTTTGATTTCCTTGTTGAACCGAGTCTACAAATGCATTCTCATTTTGATCTTCATGAATTGGAAATCTTATCTCAAGTTCCTGTTGTGATTCATTTTCAGCCACTGATGCCCCATTCTTATCTCCTAACAAATCAACTTCTCTTACCAATGAGGTACTAGTAGAAGAATGAGTCACACTAGTTCTTTGTTTATTCTGTCTCAGCTCTTCTTTTGCACCCTTGCTTGCCTTTTCTTTCCTAGTCTGAGAACTTTCTGCTGAATCTTTCCTTTTCCTTGAACTCTCAGCTTCTTACCTACTATACTCTCTCTCTGTGCTTTCAGTCATTTCTTCATGATCGGATGAATGTGACTCCAAATCACCCATCAATTCATAAGGCAAGGGAGTATTCTTTTGTTTCAACTTGTTGACTCGTTGATCAACCCTCCACCTTGTATACTTCATCCTTGACCTCATCAATGTAGACAAATCTGATAGTTCAAGATCAGATCAATTAACTGGAGGAAGTGGCTTACTCTTTTCTTTTTCATAGTGGATTTGAACATAATTCCCATCATCTTCAAGTTGATCGAGTATGGGGAAAATTTTGCATGTTTTAATGAAACTTAGTGACATTCTAGACCAAATTCTTTTCCTTATTTCGAGCTCATCTGCTGCATTTTGCCCAATAATCCTCAAGATCAACTCTATGTTTATACTTTCTTCCATTTATTGTTTTGATGCAATGATAAGGATCAAAACTGGATCTTGACCTATAGAAAGAAAGAGGGTAAAATTGTATTTCTTCATCTCATTTTTCAGGTGCCTGCACTATAGGGCATGACTCAATCAACTTCCCAATAGTGAGAGGAAAATTTACTCCAGCTCTATGCTTGCTCCTTTAAATTTTATCATATGTGGACAACTGCCTTGTGACCTCCAGCAATATCATCTTTTCCGTTGGATACCTTGGAAGCTTAAGGAAATCCTCAAAATCCTTGGACTCTAATAAATGTGAACTTGGGAAATTGAATTATACCATGACCTGAATTTCTTCACCAAGTCCTTAGCTTCTTGCGTTAGTCTTTCATGAGTGCCTCCTTGAAGAGACCTGGCAATATGCATTGAAAAGGCACCGTTTGCTCTCTTGTATTGAGATTTCTCATGTAGATGCAACTGTGGATGGCAATCATAAACCTTGACTTGATCTTTCTTGTTTCCTATTATTCCTTTACATATCAATCTCGGATTCTTGTAACTTCTTTCCAATTAATAGACAACATACGAACTCATATAGAAAGACCAAGTTCATTCCAAATTCCTCTATTGTTCATCTACATTATCACTAATGATCTTAGCCCAATCTATCATCTTTACTCCTGTTGTGATTTCTTCAATGAAATAAAACATCCATGGCTCAAAATTAGAAGCTTGAGGCATTCCCATGACTGAGTTTAGTAGGACTGGGTGTCCATAATCTTCATTGAAATCAATGTGCAAGAGCTTCTTTGGCATCCTTGAGTGATGACCTATTGGTTTCTCTAACCACTGACTATTGATTATCTTCTCACAAGTCTCAGTCTTTGCCTCATAAATTTCATGCCATCCTCCTTTGTCTTGTAAATTGTAGAATTATGATCAGGAATTGCAAACGCTTCCTTGATTGCAACTTATCCAAGATATGCTAGCACTCTTCCATCAAGGGCTCATATCTGTCTTGCTTGAGGATCGTAATGTCTTGTGCATTCCACCATCAGCTCATTGCATTGCACTGCTGGAGGAAAACCAGCCACTTGAACAATTCCATTGTGCATCATCTTCCTTGCAATTGTTGATGGCAAGCATCCATCAAGCCCATATATTCACTTCTTGAAGTCTCCAATGTCCACGTGCCCAAGGTTGATATCCCCAACCTTCTTCCATTTTGAAGTGATCTTGGACTCGTGCAATACTCCCTTGTAGTCATACTTCATTTGAGCCTTTCGAGAGATACCTCCGGGAGCTGACATCTAACCCTGAAAATTCAAAACACCTTCTATTACAAGGATGGAAATATGCAAGAAGATTAAGAAACACATCAATGCAATGCAAAATGAGAGCTCTTGAGATCATAAGAAAATCGATGAATTCCTTTTGATTTAGACCTTACAAGCTTTACTAACAATATCAAAGAGGATGGATACTTCAATCACAAAATCAGAAAATTAGGATGAAAATTCTTGGAATTGAAGTGTACTCCTCTTTGAAAACCACACTTCATACCCTCAAAGATTACCTCAAGGACAAAATTTTCTCAACTTAGGTGACTTAATCCCTTCCTCTAGCTGGAAACTTGATAATTGATCCTGGATTTAGACAATCATGTTCAGTTCTATGAGAAATTCGCTCAGGTTAGAGGTAAATTCGCACCAAATGGAGGGCAAAATAGATGAGGGAAGGTCTGAGATTACCAGAAACTAAGTCCTTGATAAACTCACACCAAATGGATGCCCTAGGATGAAGATAACTTTAAAAATTGACCTGCAACCAGCCCTCACTCAGAATCGCAGCAGGTCTGATTTTACTTCAATCTGACTTGAAAAAATGGATAGAAATCACATTAAATTCGCTTCAATCTTGCCCTTGACAAATCACATCAACCTCCAATTGTAAATTCGATCCACAAAGTTATCAAATTGGCTAATAAAAAGTCACTGGTCTGGAAATTCGCACTATTATGCTCTGCCCTTAGATTGAATTTGAATCACTTGTGAATTGAATGGTTAAAAATGAATTGCATTTCATTTGTTATATATAGACGCTGACCTTAAAGTCGCACCTTTCCCCTCCTAAGTTGACTTTGTATATACAAAACATTTCATCTTTTTGAATTTTAAATCGCTAAATTTTAAATATGGTAGGTTGGCTATTTGGGGGGGTTGAATGATGATTACGCATTACTTTGTTTGTGTGGCAGACTTTGTTCATAGTCCGGCATTTTCTCTTCAATTTGTGGCGGACTTGATACTAAGTCTTGCATTGCTTGTTCTTCACTTGAGTGGCGGAATCTCTAGCACATTATGCATTCATTGTTCTTTGCTTCCCTGGCAGACTTCTCCTCAAGTCCGACATTCATCTTGGCATGGTGAATTTTTTAAAACCCTCAGCATCTATTCCTTTGGCCAGCAGACTTCATACTAAGTTTTGCAATTTCAACACCAAATAATGGCAGGGTTTACATCGAGTTTTGCAATATTACAATCATCAACTTTGAATGGTGGACTTCGCATGAAGTCCGCCATAAATTCCAACTTAGAATTTTTTTAAATCAAAGCATGGAGTTCAAAAGTAAGCTTGCATAAATCTTCTTAGTACAGCGGACTTAGACAAAGGTCTGACATTGATCTCTACTTGGTGTAATGGAATGAAGGCATAGCAGGGAAGTTGATGAAGGTCTTGCATCCTAATGCGTGGTTCAAAGACTTGATTCAAGGTGGACATAGAGGAGACTTGGACACGAGCTTAATGTGCAACATTTGTCAAAGAAAAATGACTTTGTGTAGTGGCGGACTTTACCTGAAGTCCTGCATTCAATTTGTTTACAATGCACCACAGTGTTGTGGCGGACTTTGACCCAAGTCCACCATAGCTCTTTACTTAGCAAAATTCTTTTATCAATCCTTAGCAAAGTGAGACTCAGCCCAACAGTCTTGCATCACATTTAATGCTCAACTCACGGAAGGAAATGCAACCACATAGAAACTTGACAATCACGACCTTTCAAACAATGCTTTGCATCTTGACAACCTGATTGTTGCATTTGACAATCCTTTACACTCTTACCCCTTAACAACAAATCAACAGCATATCAACTATATTGACAACATTTGACAAATGTCGATATTGTACATCTCGCCTCTACCCCTCAAACTCAAGAACCCTTCATCAAAGCTTGCTCAAATGGCACACTTAACCAAATTTTGAACACAAATTGCTTCCGGATATCAAGAACTACTGCCAAACTAACAAACCCTTGAATACAACTAGACACCTAGGCTAAAAAAGGGGGTCCCCATTTGTAATGGGGTGATGTGTGAAAAGGTCACAATAGTATGAAAATTAAAACACTAAGTCTATGGTTGAAGAGGAGCCTACATCACTTGTCCCAAGATCATAGCAAATTTTGCATTGACATCTAAGATAGGTCTCTGATAATGCAGCCATAATATTCATTTTTGTCGATAACACCAACATCCAAGGAGTTTTCTTGTGCTCTATATTCCTCTACAATGGCTACTGCCTTAGGCTTTCAATCCACTAGATCAACCTTACAAAGTCCTCATCAAAGATGAAATCCTCAACCTCGATGATCCAATTTGACTATGGATCAACCTCCTTTAGAGTGATGAGAGAGAAGTCAGTGCTCAAGATTAATTTGTGAAGGCAAAGTTTTAATGAACATAAACAAGATCATTTAACCTTTGCATTGACAACCTATTATGCTTCTTGGAGTGTATGCATTTAAACACATTCCAGTTATGTTTTCATCTTATTGCATTAAATGGCTGACTCAAGACACAAATTGCAATCCTTTGAAGATTTGACATCTTAACACCAAACTTTTTCCACCATGCATCTAAAATGAAAAGAAAAAATCATATATCATTATCTAACTTTGAATTTCAATATTAACATAAAAGAAAGGTTTTCATTTTTAAACTTAAATTATGGTCTTAATACATTCTTACCTAGATGCAATGTTGTCCAAGCTGTCTTGCATATCTTGTGTAAATAATTTTCTTTGTCCAAATTTGTGTTTAGATTTCAATCTTAGTGATTTATTTGTGCTCCAACCTTAAGATTGGTCACCATTTGCTCAATGACCATGCAAAGTCTAATTAGGATCTCATCAGCCTTGAAATTTAGGTGGAACTGGAATGCCAATTTGAGAAACAATTAGTTGCATGTAAAGGCTTGTGAAGGCTTGCGAAGTTGAAGGTGCCATCATTGATCAATAATGTCTCATATGGAACAATATTTATTTTCAACCTTAGCATAAATGGATCTAATAGTGTCCTTCACCCTATCTATGTCTTCATATATGTGTCCCATTGTTGGTTTTTCCCCATCAACAACTTAGGAGAATTAAAAGCTCTATGAACTGCAATTGTTGTGAAATATGAACAGAAATTGCAATTATGAACATAAACAAAGCTAATGTGACAGGAGGATTGTCTGTGCGGCTGAAGTCGGCGGTAAACCAGATCACCAACTTCAAAATTTCGCTCAATCCGGTGTCAGTCAGCATACATCTTTTGTTGATTCTGTGCCCTCTGCAGGTTTTCTTTGAGAGATCTCAGGATGTCTAAACTCTCCTGAAGCCAATCTTTGGCCATTGGTGCACGACTATCTCCCAATGCCAGGTCAACATATCCCCGATGTAATTAAATAATAAATCTAATTACTGTGTTGTAAGGCCCAAATTTGATAACAAATATTTCGGGCCCTTTTATTTAATTAGATTAGGCAAGTTTTGGCTGGTCATGTCGGCCCGTTTGTAACCCTTTGGGAAGTTTCTCGGAGCCCATATATTTGGCCGTGTTAGTCATTGTTGGGGGTATGCGAATTTTGATATTTTTTTTGTCTTGTGCGAATTCCTGTTGGAGTTCTGGTTACCGCCATTTCGGAGGTGAAAGACCCTCCCTATTTGGTACTTGCAGTTTCAGTGGGATTCACCCCTCACCCTACTCTGTTCAGTGTTCTTGTTCCGGATCTGGCAAATCTTGAATTTCATCACTGTTACTTCTACAGATGCGTATTCGTTAATCTGATTTACATGCATAAAGGATTCTTAATATTTCAAATTCATCATTCAATACACCTGCGGGAGATTAACCCCCTCACAAGTTGAAGTCTACCGTACCCTTCCCTCATCGTACGGTTACATTCCCTCCCCACCACCGTACGGCTTGCTCCCACACTACCGTACGGCCAGTCTCACACTATCGTACGACCTATTTTGCACCACCGCACGGCCTTGGCACCACCGTACGGCCTCCTCGACACTACTGTATGACCATTCTCACACTGCCGTACGGCCTATTTTTGCACCACCACGCAACCTTGGCACCATCGTACGGCCTCCTCGACACTACCCTACGGCCCTTTCTTGACAGTCGTACACCTAGTCTCCTTCACCGTACAGCCTTTACTCAAGCACCGTACGACTGCTCCATCGTACACCCTTGCTTCCTTCACCAGTACGGTCAGGGAACATTACAGCTGATGATACAAATAAAAATGAACAAAATATAATGAAAATTTATTTCTACATTCTCCTTGGCCAAAAGTTAGAAACTATGCTCATAAAAAATCTTATCAACCATGTCAACCCCTGCATTGGTCTTAGCATATGCTAATCTAAACCACTTCTCACTTACATATATGCACCCCAAAGCAATCTAATTGAAGCAAGGGCTACAATGTGATAAATGTTTTTGGAAAGCAGGTTATTATTTAAAATCTCAGTTGTTTTTCATGAATTTTTTCATTAAGTTGTAGATCCAAACATGATTAATATGTTTTTATCAATATTTTTTAGCATACTCTACACATACTTTGATTAATAGAATTTTGTCAAAATCTTTTATATGGTCAAGTCAATGAACAATAGAAAGAATTAAGGATAAATATGAGTACCTATCCATAAGAAGTCTATTTACAACAATATAATTCGTCACATTATTTGTAACTATTTGCATCACATTCTTTTCACCCATCGCAACCAAGACTTCCTCTAAAGCCTCGTAAAGGAATTCTTTGTTTTTTAAAGCATCAATTGATTTCAACAACATTGTGTCACTTGAGAATAAAATAAAGTAGGAAGTAAAATATTAATTACTAAATTAATGGATTCAGAAAATACAATCCCTAAAAGAATAAACAACAAAATTCAATAGTGTTTTATTTTTTCTATTTGTTCAACAATGAGTCATGATGGTGCAATCCTTCCATATGCACGTTGCTTGCCAATTCTGATTTTTACATTAGCCACCTTTTGAGTCAAAATGGAGCCCTTTATCTTTTCATCATTAGGACTATCATGTTTTTTTAATAAGGAGATTTAAACAAAATAAATAATTTAAATTGAGAGTTTATCTTTAAAAGTTAAATAAGCTTAAATATAAAGAATTCAAGAAACAAAAAACATCCAACTAGCTATTTCAAAATAACAAAAATGATCTAGTGTGAAATAGAAAAGTACAATAAAATCAGAAGTTGCACTTTTTGCTGCATCATGCACGTAGACTAGTGTGAAACAATATATAAATTTAAATTAAATGAAGATTCGCAAACTCTAGGTCCAATACTAACACCATCACTATCTTTGTCATTGCCACTAGTCAAAGATTTAGAAAATGAAGGAATGGAATAAAGCGTTGGAATCCAAGAACACTGAGAGGGGGGGGGGGTGAATCGGTGTTCTACCGGTTAAGTAAAATTTAATTCCTTTAGATACTTTACCAATTAACAGCCGGTATGCATATAAACAGAATATAATGAAGAACAAAGCAACCACAAAGATCAACACCATAACACCACAAATTTATACGTGGAAAACCTCAAAGAGGAAAAACCACGGTGGGATTTGTGACCCACAATATCTATCCATTGGCCAGTTGAATAAATATTACATAAGATAGGGGCCTGCACATGCAGGAAGGCACACTGCCTAGAGCGCACTGCTCATCACAAAGGAGCCTCACTGACTACAGATACAAAGTACTGAATTACAAACAAAAGTCTGAACTCTGAGTGTGCATCAGATATGTTGGATGAGTTCCGGTTTAAGTATAGACTGCACTGGTTATCATTGTCTCCTTCCTTATTGGTAACCTTGTTCACTTCCCAATCCTTTCCACAAATAACCAAGACCGACAACAGATCAATTATGTCGATCAAGATCTTTCTCGCATAATATCACACAACCTATAGCATATATATATCAAAATGTCCTAGCCAAACTGACTTATATACCCTTTACATACATAAACATGAATGCCTTATGTCGGCTTACAATCATGTTACAAAAGACAAATACATGTCGGCTTAGACAAAAATATAAACATTAATCTTTGTGACCATTGCCGCTAAAACCTTTGCCGGATCAATCTTCTATGTCGGCCTCCAAATACCGGTTCCTAGTTTGCTAGTTTCCCTTGCTTGCCGGTTTCCTTGAATGCCGGATGTTAAACCTTGAATACTGGATAAGTATCCAACCCAAAATGATGTGTGTTGCCATCAATGACAACACCATAAGCCTGGATGAGTGTCAATTGCCAACATAAAGTCTCTATCAATGGTTGCCATATCTTCTTTTTGTGTTTTTGTCTTTTAATTTTTCTTTTTAAAAGTTTTTAATTAGCTTTGTATTTTTCTTATGACTTAGAAAGTATTATTGGACATGGTTGGCATCTTAAGATTCTTAACATGGTATTTGTGAAATGTGATAAAATTACCTCTCTTTTGAATTTTTCGTTTTTCAATGGGTACAAATTATATTTCATTTCTTTGTCCTATTGATGACATTTTTTCATCAAGGATCCCCTTTCTATTTGGGATTGACATTGTGATTGAAATAGTTTATAAATATAAAATATGTTTTAGTAAGATACAAATGAAAAATAAATTAATATTTGCAGTTTCTAATTAGATTAAAATTTTAAAAATAGAAACAATAAAAAATAATAAGACATTTTAGTTTTTAACCTTTTTTTAAATTATTAAGAAAACAAATATTTTAACAAATGTAGAACACCATAGAAATTTAATAATCTAGAATTTAAAACAAATCAAATTACAAAATTACATGTTCAATCTTGCTCAAGATCAATGGTAGGATGCTTCAAGTACTTGGGTCGTGAGTCCTTGAAACTTGTTTAGTGCCAACCACCCTCAGACTTGTCGACTTTTGACAAGTTAAGACAAGGCTTGTAATTATGCTCATGACTTTTGACAAGTTAAGACAAGGCTTGTAATTATGCTCATGACTATCTTACAAGAACTATGCAGTCATATATTTAGCAAGTTATATAAGGGCCACATCTCCCAATGCCCTTTTCTTCCTTATATAACTAGCTAAATATATGGCTGGATAGCCACAACTGAATTAGCACTCAAATGCCTGCAAACTCTTCCCTCGTCATTGTAAGAAAAAAAAGAAAAGAAATGGTCAAAGTCAAACATGATGAAAAATTTTGAACTTTTTCAGGTTAGATGATAATATGGAAGTATGGCCATTTTTTTCCAATAGAATTGTAAGCTTTTGCCAACTAATTGTCAAGTTATCCACAAGTCATAGGCAATTTTTCTCACAAAAAACCTAGGTTGAGTTATCTTGTGTGAATAACGGGTACTTAGTTTTTCATCTATAGTTTTGAAAGTTTTGATATTTCAAAGGTTTCTACTTTTTAATTTTACATATTTTAAATTTTATTATTTTAATTTTTAACTTTTTAACTTTTTAAATAAAAATTTAATTTTTTTATTATTAAATTTTCAATACTTAATTTTTTATTTTTAAATTTTTAATATTTATTTTTAAATTTTAATCTTTTAAAAATTTAAAATTTAAAATTTTAACAAATTATATAGCTTTTTTCCTATTACCCTGAGTTTTTGGGATGAGGATGGCAGAGGATGGCAGGGCGAGTTTCTGGGACGACAATTTTTTTAACCAATTTTGAGGACAGCAAAGGGGACGGCTATTTAAAATATATAGGGAAATTTTAAATGTTCATATGGAAAATAGATAAAGCATTTATATAGACATTATATTCATATGAAAACATGGATAAAGCATGTATATGTACATTTTAGAACCTTAACATACCACATTTGTGTTCAGAATTCATTGTCACTACTCAATATGCATTCATAATTCAGAATTCATTGTAAATACTCTCAAATTCTCAATATCCATTCATAATTCAGAATTCATTGTCAATACTCAATACGCATTTATAATTGAGAATTCATTGTCAATATGCCAGCACTTGTTTGCATGTAGTTCATTGTTTCTTTCTGGTTGGAGGTTATTTTGATAGTTCCATTACCATTATGACCCACAATCGCTTCTTTATGCACTACCAAGTTTTGGGTGTGTGAAATTCATTACCAAGCTGTTATTCATATTTCTGAGTGCTTTTGGCTATGATTCAAACCTATTTACCTTTCATATTAGTGAAAAGTCCAATATTGCAGACCTGCAACCACTGTATTACGTACTACCGAGTTCTAAGTGTTTGTGAAATTTATTACCAAGTTGCTGCTCATTATTTCTAAGTGCTTTTGGAAGTGATTCAAACATGTTTAGCCATCATATTAGTGAAAATCCAATTTTACAGACCTATAATAGAATTAAAAAATGTTTTTTTAGAGCATTTGAGTCTTTTTTTTAATGTGTTGGGAAAAGGGGGATGGCTGGCCGTCCCTGGGATGGTTAGGGGACGTCACAGACGTCCCCAACCATATTGGGGCTGGTGGGACATCCCCTTTGAGAATCACTGCCATCCCCAAGTTTCTGGGATGTTTCCTTGAATTTTTGCAATTTTTGGGGACGGCGGGGGGACGTCCCTTGGCTGTCCCCGAAACATCCCCGGGATGGGGATGGGGATGGGGGAGTTAGGCCTGGGAACGTTCCCCGAGTAACATATTTTTTTTCATCTCCACGTTCCCATCTCTTTCTTTTCTGGGTGAGTACCCATCTCTTTCTTTTCTGGGTGAGGGTTATTGCTACCAGTACCAGTCTCTTGGCAACACTGATTTTTCCCCATCCTAGGGTTTTCCAGGCCAAACATCTTGTGTTTTGTGTTGAATGTCTTCTTGTTTCCCATTTTTTATTTCTGCTGCACAACATTCTATCCTCTTGATTGTCATTTGAATAATTCAAGTTGAACAGTAGTTAGCTTTAGTAGTTTGACAGTTTCTACCTGTAAATTGAGGAAATTATGGATCCACGAGCAACTGTTATATTGAGTTTCCCTCTTTCTATATATCAACCCATTACAAGTATTTTCCAGTGGTTGCAAATGAAATCTCTAATTTGTTTAAGGCTCTACAAAACAAAAATGACATCGGCAACTTGTTACTTTCCTTGGAAATTGCTCTACAGAATGAAATGTCTCATGAAATTGTTAATTTAAACTGAGCAGAGAAAAGATATAACCAACACAAAATAGTAGAAAGAAAATAACGCAAACAAAGGAAACGAGACACAAGATTTGTAGTGGTTCACCGTAAAGGCTACGCCCACTCTTAAGCAGGGATAATTCCTATTAATTGTTATCAGATACATCATCATACATGACTGCACACAATCACGTTCAGATATGAAACCAGAAGTTTAGAGAATGCGAACGATCATGTGACCATTGGGCTTCACATTCCCAACAATCTCCCTCGTGAAGTCCAACTGGCACAGCCATGCATGGTGACATCCCTACTTTCACTTCAATTCTCATATTACAACTAGGCCCATTGAAGATTTTAATTTCGCCAAACTCTGTTCACAGATAGCGCGAATTAGTCTTCTCCAAGTCAGACTGAAGTCAAAAATATCTTCTTTTACTAATTTCTTAGGGACAAACTCGCCCACCAAATCACAAACAAAAACAATACTTTATGCAGGTTCAAAAAACACTCCTCTATCACGGTCCCCTGCTCCTATGCTCCCCTTCTCGCAAAACATCCCTACTAGCAAATACCTTCCAAAAAACATTGCACCAACACTGTGGTACCCAATGAGAGACAAGTGTTGAGTGAGCATGCCTCAGCAAAAGCAGTAGCTGTATGCGAAAAAACCCTTCTCACAGCTTTGTCAACTTTTGAAGGATAGTGAATAACTTTGACAATGAGGTTAGGTAATGTGTCACAAACAAACTGGGCAGCATCTTTCCCTCCATGTCCATCGAACACTGTAGATTGCTCTTGCTTGAGTTGTTCTCCCCATGCGGTAGCTACTTCGTATTCCCCAACATCCTTGTCAGCAAAAATGAAGACATTCCTAATCGCAGGGTCCGTGTCCACCAAATCAAGACAGATGGTAGCAAAGTCATTTACAGGCCAGTGATCATGCCACTGAAAAGGGGTGTTTTCCCTCCAATTAATAACACCATGCTGGTCAATCTCCGGTTTTTGAACACACTCATTAAGCTGAGCCAAATCCTTACCGGCACTCCACTGCCACTCGTTCCCCTTTTGCACAACAAAGGCTTCCCCAAGATTTGAACCGTGGGCAATTTGAACAAAACCATGGCAGCGAGAATTGAACCGGTCCAAAGAAAATACTTCACCAAAGGGAACTGGCTGGAGCAGGTCTGTTTCCTTCCTGTTAAAGAAAACTTGTGGCACTTTGATGATGAGAGTCGAACCCCTTACCAGCACAACCTCATGGACACTTCCCTGGTCCATTTTGGCATCCCTCAAGCACTTCTCCACAGGCTCCATACACTTTCCTAAACAACTCCATGTTGTCACTCAGAGCCTATGCCTCTATATTCACAGCCCATCCCGCAACAGGAACCTTCGACCTGCAGTCCCTTGTTTTCCCAGCAAGATCTTTTTCTTTGTCACCATCATTGACGCTCTTCGCAAAGCAATCCTTTTCATAAAATTTCTCATTTACATTAGAAGGGTCTGTTTCTTCGCAAATTCTGGAAAATGCCCTTCCATACCCCCATGATGTCGTCGACGTTTGATGGCCAACCTTGCTACTGACTGCGTGTGCAAAGTTAAGTTTTTGCTTGAGCTTGTGTGGATCAACAGGACAGGCTTTGCCTATCCCTAACTCCTCCCCTTTTTCAGATACATGTGCTGCATGCTCTACGAGGACTTTTTCGAGGGATTTTAATTTCTGCTCCACCCCTATATATTTGGTAGATAATTCTTTTGAGACATTCTCCTTATCCAACAATTGTTTCTCTACAATTTCCAACTTGACTTGAAGCTCAGATTCTCTCAAGAGTGTTTTGCAGATCTTCCTAAAGAGAAAATAATGTGACCTTTGAACTGTTATAATTATTTTCTATAGTTGTTACAAGATTTTCAAGCTCAAGATGCTTGTCAATCGATATATCATCAAGGCTACCGATATTTACCTTTGGTCCATTTAAGCTTTCCATCATTTTTTTTTCTTAGACTTCTCGTAGTCTCAACCTCCAAAGTTCTTGCCAAGGAATCCTCCATAAAATACGATAGATGCGTGAGTAACAAATTCTCCTCCTTCAGCCTCACAATTTTCTCCTCTCGATAGTTTTTGGCATCATATGTTTCATCTTCTTCAAGCTCCTCTTCACTCGCCTCAACGTCCTCTTCTTCAACCAAATCCTCCTCATTTTTCCAGCCATCCCACCAATGTATGTGGTGTTTCATTTCAGCTTTCACTTGCACAACACCACTCTTCGCGAATTCTAAATTATCAAGAAATTCTTCCATGATGGAATCAATTTCATCGTCTTCCATCTCTGCTCAATCCAACCACGGCTCTGATACCAATTGTTAATTTAAACCGAGCAGAGAAAAGATATAAGCAACACAAAATAGTAGAAAGAAAATAACGCAAACGAAGAACATGAGACACAAGATTTATAGTGGTTTACCATAAAGGCTACGTCCACTCTCAAGCAGGGATAATTTCTATTAATCGTTATCAAATACATCATCATACATGACTGCATACAGTCATTTATACAATCACATTCAGATATGAAACCAAGAGTTCAGAGAATGCGAATGGTCATGTGACTGTTGGACTTCACATTCCCAACAGAAATCCCATCCTCCACTACACTGCATGATCAAGATCCATGATATAATTCACTATTTGAAGGCAATTTTGTCTTGTTTTAGTATTTCATTTGTTCTCTATGGTGGTTCGTTTCTTCATTTTTTAAATTCCAATCAAGTTCCACAATAGGCATAATACATGCTCTCAGATGTCTTCTATCTTAGTTTCTAATAGGAACTCATCCTTGTGGTCAAAATTCTCAAGTGAATAAGAACATGGGTATGAGTAATTTTCTTGTCCATGAGATAATTCAAGATCGCTTCATTATAAGCAATCTCAAATTTCTTTATATATATAATTTCATCGTAAAATACTAAATTTGCTTTTGATTTTTCCTAACCAGAAGAATCTATCAATTGAAAAATCTATTATTTTCTTTACGATGTATCCTATCTATATTCAGGATTTTAACGGTGATACTTTTATTCAGGTTTCACCTCTCGTTCAGGGAAATGTTCGTGAGTGGCTTTGGAAGAACACACGACCAGTTTCTATACATTCAACAGCTTAAGGAGCTCCCCTAGATGCATATCATGTTGGATATTGTGAAAGATTACGTCTCACTTTGTGAACCACGAAATGTAATACATTGCTAGGTGAAAACTCTCTTCTATATTTTTTATAGGTTGTATGCGCTTTTCTTTTACTTACTGATTCTCTTCAAGAATAAAAAAGTTATAATTCTTTAACAATTTTATTTGGAAGATGTAAAATCTCCCATAGGGACTACTGAATTCCAAGGAAATTAGTATGAGAGCAGGATTCGAGAATTTTATAAGATATAATTTTATTCAATGTGAATACATCTTGCTGATTACAATCGTTGTAATATTAATCAATGATAGTGTTTGTTAATTTGTATTGGGGGATAATATCTTGGAGTTTAAATTAAAAACTTTTGTATGAAAGTCCTGGTTCTTCTCCATCTCAATGAGTCGCAAGTTTTATAGAATCTAAATCTCTTTCATATTGCCTTTGGCTTCATTGTGATAGGCGTCAACAAGGAAAATCCAGAATGTCTGCGAGGCATCAAATGCTACATTAATTGCTCCTCTTATTCTGTACGTATTGATGAAATAGGAAAAAGTGAACAGGATGATTGTCAAAAATATCATTTAATTGTTTGGATACGTTAAGCCTTCTCCTAACATGATTACGGTTTTGAATCACCTGTACAAGATTTAGAATACGCAGAACTGGAAAAGCAGTAGGTCTAACAGTGGTTGCAAAATGATATCTATTAGGCATTTTCTATGCAATGGATCAAACCACTGTAATTCATGGACAAATGTAAAAAAAGAGGTGCTCTAGGTTGAACTTAGAAGTAGAATGTAGAACATAGGACATTGTGTTTGATATATTGTTTTCTATTTGAGTTAGCAGTGAAATAATTTGTACAAGAGAAGAATATAATTGAAAACATACTGCAACTATTCAAGAATAATAAGTCATTTAGAGGGGATAGATCCTTAGATTTTACAATCTGATGTTAATAAATTAATCACTACTTTCTATATATATCATACTTAAGCCATGGATGCAACTTAGAAGACACTTAGCCTACCTATTTAAGATTAAATAAATGAATATATGACTTGTTTTAGCCACAAGCCAACTATACATATGCTCATGCACATAATAGGTTAAGGGTGTAGCAGGCCCCTCATTCGCACAAGCATTGTATTGGATGTTAAACAATTGTGGATGTTTTTGCAAAAACACATTATTTTCCCATACGACATTTCAATAGATAATTCTTCCATTGAACGAGGTATTTGTAATCATCCTAGTCCTAACTACTTTCAGTGTGTTTGGAGAATTAACTTTGAATCCAATATTATTCTTTCCTCTTCATCTGACTTTAATAATAGTTATAATGATATAACTTACACAATAGAAAAGTATAGTTGAAAATATGTTGGAAGCACTTGATAATTTTTCTTTTTGGTTGATAATAGTAATATTTCATTAACAATAAAACAATCAAATACATTCTTTGCTGAACTCCAAGTATCGAAAGGAAAAACCCTTACAACCCAAAAACCACCACCAATTGTTATCATCAAAATGTAGCCTTGCCAAAATACTTCCACTATACTGCTAAAAATATTGCAACACCACCATTACAATGCAATCATTGAAAATTTGCTCAAACACAACAAAACCCTATCAACTACAAAGGGACTACCACAATAGACCAATCCCATACATATAAATATTTACAAATATATAATTGCAATTGCAAAACAAACTACTTCTTCACACCGGGTGACAAAGGGCCATTGGCCCAATAGTCCAATAAGTCAAAAGCCTATTTATCCTTGGCTCGCCTTTCTTTCTTTGTCATTGCTCCACCTTGCTTAACCTCCTCGCACAAGAGTGCTATCAATTCATCCCATCCAATCAAGGCTTTTGTGTGACGTTGTTCACGACATATAGAATTAGTCCATCGAATAAACATTTGGACTAGACAACGGGAGTCTGTGTCTTGATCTGCATCGTCACCGTCAAGTAGAAAAACCGCACTGAACTAAGCCCTCGCCAAAATAGAGGGCATATTGTACAACTAGTCTACATTGACACATCGCTCCATCACCCATGACACCTCCTCCTTCATGCCCAACTCAAGTCCCCATGCCATGACCATTGACACAATGTCAATGTTCATTCAATACTGATGCTTTGTTTACAAGAATTCTTCCCCAAGCAATATTTCAATGACCTGTAGGAAGATGGGATCCTCAAATTTAAACAAACCTCTCAACTGTTTCTCAGATACCGTCCCCAAAAAGGCAAGTTGTTGCCTTGGCATGATGAGAGTAAATGTTGCCTCCATCAGGCATTGCTAAAACCACCCAACATGACACAAAACTCTACACTGGACTCATGCCATCCATGTCATAAATAGCTGCTTGCCATGCCAACCCATTATTACTACCCTGTGTGCCACCATACATGCCCTTCCCCAAAAATTATTGAATTTGGCTTTGGTGTCGTATAGTAAAGCTCACTTCCCTAGGTTCAACTCACGATAGTCCTCCCATATGTCGTGTAACCCGTCCTCGTCAAGAGACAATGCCACCTTGAAAAGTTTGTTAGCCACTGTATTGCCATCTCTCAATATATGAGAAGTACAAAAATCAGTGAACGTTGAAAGCATATTCCTCACGATTTGAATATATTTGTTAAGCCACCAAGCCACCAATTCCCCTTTAATCAAAGCATTGATAATAACCTAAGAGTTTCCCTTGAGGTGAAGCTGAGAGACATTCAATTTTTTAGCTATCACCATAGCCAATAATGTCACATGAACTTCTATTGCATTATTTGTTCCTTCTCCCAATCTTGACGCCCGGAAAGCTATAATACTTCCCATGCAAGCTTTGGCCACATATTCCACACTCGAAGGGCTAGGGTTTCACTTGGATGTCCCATCAAAATTCATCTTGATCCACCCTTTCTCTAGAGCAAACCATTCTATTTTATACTCTTTTTGGAGCCTGGATTAACCCCAGTAGGCCTATTAACAGGTCGAAATTTAACCTTCCACCAATTGAATTGGATCACATTGTCTTCTTTGCTAAGAAGCTAACCAATTCAAAAAAAGGCCACCTCAATTCTTTCGCACAGTCTTGAGAAGTTCTTTTTCTCTTGAAAGATTCTCCTATTTCGTTCCTTCCAAATTTCCCAGATAACCATGAAGGGACAAATTTGGCAAATGCTAAAAAAAACCGACTTTGGATGATACAAGGACCCACCTTGAAAAAGTTGTTTCAAAGTGATAGGGAAGGGAAAGGACCATTCCAACTTAGTAGTTAGAAATCTCCAGTAGAAAGGCACCATTTCACAATTCAAAAAGAGGTGGTCCAAGGTTTCTTCTTTATCGCCGCACGCCATACACTTGAAGGCACCATTATAACCAATTTTTTGCAATCTGTTGTCCTCATTTTTGTTTTAAAAAATGAAGGACCATTACATGAATTTTTTGTGAAAAAATGAAAAATTTAGTCTATGGCATGCTTCTTGAGGCAGAATTTCGACTAATCCTTGGACTGACTTAATCTTCAGTCCATCCTCGAATTGTGTTTCAAATTTCGTCGCATTTTGGATTCGTTTGCTATGTCTTTCTTTCAATTTCAGGTTTTTTCTCCCTGACTGCAGGTGGGAAATTTCTCTTGAATTGCAAGTTTTAATGATTTCCATTGTTTTGGCCTTTGCAAGGAAATTTTTGACTAATTACAAGTGCACTTTATTGAAAAATAAAAACTTGTAATTTGTTTTTTATTTCCCCCTTGATGCTTTTTGGCTTTTTCAGTTAAAATAGAGATTTTTTTGGTTAAGTTACAAGTAAACTTGTAATTCTCTTCTAAAACCCCTACTTTAATGGTTTTTGCATGTAATAGGGTTTTTAAACCCCTATTACATATGTGCAAGTTATTAAAACTTGTTGTAGGGATTTTATTTTCCCTTTACAAGTTAAATGTAACTTGCACATCTCTCTCGAAAACCCGATTTTGCCTAGAATTGAAATAAAGTGACATTTAAAACTTGTTATATTGCCCAAAAAACTCGATTTTCTCTTTAAAGTGCATTTTGGTGAATTTTAAACTTGTAATTTCATTTTGAAAACCCAATTTTGCTTTATTGATGAAAAAGTGCAATTTTAAACTTGCTATTTCATCCAAAAAACCTGATTTTCTCCAATACATGCAAAATCGAACTTGTTCATCTTTTTCAAAAACCCGACCAACAAGAAAAACAGATTTATTGAAAATTTCAAAGCAATTTTTGTGGAGATTTGTTGGAGATGCAAGGTGTTTAGGATTCTTCCCCTATTCTCATGCATTTGCCCACACATATCACGTCATTCTAGGGTTTTGGATTGTTGGGTTCTTGGTGTCAAATATGCAAACACGTTTTTCCCAAAACCACGTTTGTCTCTCCTAAGTCGCCATGAATCTCCAACCTCCTAAGTTGTTTTTACTTGCTGAGGTAAGGCGTTGAAGTTTAAAGTAGATTCACCCCCTTCTTGGGCCTTTTTATTTGCATTTGGTGCCACGACTTGTTGCAAATAACGTTTTTTTCTAAACGTGGCTAGGGTTTGGGATTGTGGTTTGTCTCTATTTAAGAGATATTCTTCTTTCTTCCAAAGATTGATCATCTTTTGGAGAGGCATTTTCAGATTGAAACAAGGTATGATTTATTTTCTTTTCTTCTTTCATTTTCTTGTTTTCTTATTTTCCTTTCTAGTTGTAAATTTGAAAATATGTTGTTCTTGCCCCAAAAATCATTTTTGTGAGAGAGATTTCCCCCCTTCATAATTAATTTTTGAATTGCATTGATCTTCCCCATTTTTCCTCTTTACTTGTATTCGGGATTTTAAATCCCGATTACAAGTTGGATGAAAATCTTTGTCCTTCCCTTACGGTTAAAAGAATTTAACCATTTTTGGTTAAAATTCCAAGTTGCAAAAATGAGAAATACCCATCCTTTCAAAATCGGGTTTTAAGAACCGGATTACATGTTGAAAGTTCTTCCCATTTTCATGAAAATGACATTCCTAAATCTTCGCATTTTTATCCATTCATGTCACCCATATCCGTACTTTCCATTTTCGTCATTTTCCGCAAGTCTAATCCTCATTTTCCACCCATTTCTCCATTTGCAAATTTACAAGTGTACTTGCATTTGGGTTTTAAAAATCTGATTGCATGTATGCTCCTTCCAACTTGTATACTTGCAAAAAATTTCCCAAGATCCGAAATTGGTCAAAGTCAAAATTCCCCCATTCCCATTTATTTCTCATTTTTCTCTCACAAAAGTCGTGAAGTGCAAGAGTTGAAGTTCTTCCCATTTGAAGAAGGAAAAATGTTAGTTGCAGCTGATTATGATGTTGCCTTAACACTTTTAAGTCTTTATCATAGTATTCCAGGTTGTCCTTCAATGTCAAATTTGTCGTCATCTCCAATTCCAAAAAAGATGAAGTATAAATATGACAAGTACCAAAATGAGGTTTCACCTTCTCAGGTCTCTTCTCCTTTGGATCGCATAAGAGATACAGAGATAGGGCATGTGCACATGTCAGAATTTGTCAAGAGTGTAGAGGATCTGCAAGATAACAATATGCAGCGGTTGTTGGACAGTCATATCTATCACGCATCTTCTTTCCTAGCGGTTGTCCTAGAACCTGAATTTGTTCTCGCTTGCGCCCATCACTTTGACAAGGAGTCAAGAACCATTAAAAATGATAGATGGTGAAGCAATAATCCGCCTTGACGCAGACACAATTGAGAAAGTCTTCAGAATACCTCCTGCACCTGTTTACATGGAAATCTCCAAAGATAGTGCAACTGAGTACTATGTGAAAAGGGAGAAGGACTACAAACATCATATCAACAAGTGGATCCATGAGCCACAAGCCGCCTTCTCAAGGTGGGCTAAGTTGTACCGTTGTGACTTCAAGTGGGAGATTGGGGACATCATAACTCTCCTCAACAGGATAATGGGCCTTGAACATTCTAATGTTTTTGAGCCATGGATATACCAGTTTATCATGTTCATAAGGCAATCTCATCACATTTCATGGGGAGAAGTCATTAGTGATGCCTTGTGTGAACAACTTGCAGCAATCCCTTCTACCATGACTTTCTACATGAACTCGTATTTGGTGTATTTGGCAGCATAATTCAGACATTTCCCTGGTCTTTCTACCAAGGGTGATCGTTCACTTATACCGGTATGGGAATATTATGATCAGCTGCCTTTGAGACCCAGTAGATTGCATTTCAGAAGGATTCAAGATGCATTCTTCGGTTATTTTATGTGTCAGTTTGACAAGAATCTGAAGAACAAAAGAGCATCTGATGAGGCATGGAAAAGAGTGAATGAGTATGGATGCCTGTTACTTCAATTCCCGACCTTTACTTATATGAGATTCAGATGCTATAGTGGGCAGCCATACATGCTCCCTAGATACCCAACTGATAAGATCATTCTTATGGAGTTGGGAAGACAGATCATGGCTGTCCACACTCATCAGTCTTTCAGACATAAGGTTGGAATGGGGATCTCTACAACAAACGCATTGAAAATTGGTCGGTATTCTCTTGTCACATCCGTTAAAGCCAGGGCCATGGAGACCAAGATGCGGGAAATTAAGCTCAAAAGGTTTAAGTCCATAGCTGATTTTGATTACTAGGGTATAAAGGAGAAGATCAAAAAAATCCTTCGTGCACGTGCATCGTATTGAGGATATCTGGATAGATCTTCGTACAGAGGTCGAAATTCTGAAGATGGATTACTGCAGGCTCACAGTTGAGCAAGTTGTTGATTTGAACTTAGTGGATTCCACAAGGGATGATTGATGATAGGCATGTACTTGATCTTGAATACATTTCACGAAGGGTTGAGGAAGCTCAACTTCCTTTAATCCAATGGTCACACAAGGAGTGCACATCCATCCGTGAGAGATTTCAACCTATCTTGGCTAACACCAATGCTTGGCTGAAAAGTAATGGTGTTAGACTCATTAAAATCAAGGCTGGAAAGGAAGATGATTCTATTGGGCCTCTTGGACGTAAGTCTGAGATTCAGGTTGATAACAAGGAAGGTGCATCATCTTCTGGCACCAGGATCAAATTGTGAGTTAGTCGGGTAGTATTGCTTCCTCTTGAGGAGGCAACAGTTAGTGGGAAGGAAAAGTCACGTTTCCATTGAGAACGCCCCTTTCTCCTCTTGACTTAATGGTGGAGGAGTCTCCTCATAATGCCATTCCTATTTCAGCATACGAGTCGCCTCCTAATCATCAACAAGAAAGTGTGGTGGAAGTTCCTAAAGATACTCCTGCTTGTATCCATTTGTCAAAGATTGATACCTCCACTTCTGGTTTTGAAGAATTTATGAAGCAATCTTCATGCCCATTGGTTATTGAGAAAACCGTGGTTGCCATCCAAACAGATACTCCTCCCAAGATGACCACGGTTATTCAAACAAAAACTGCTTCTCCTTTGCCTAGAGCTGCTACTGAAGGAGAGTTGATGGCTTTACCTCCTTGGCTTAGTTCTTTTACTCCAAAAAGAAAGAAGCTAGAAATCTCGCCTGATGCCTTTGATTATCAACAACTTAAACAGTCTAGACCCAAGCTTGCTAAAAAGGCCAAGACTATCTCTAGAGTAACTGTTGACAACAACAAGATGAAGGTAGCTGAAATTGTTGAACCCATTGCAGATAAGCCACTTGAAGAAATGTCAGCTGCTGATTACAAAGTTACAAGGATAGAATTGGGTAAGAAAACACATGAGGCGATTAAACATGATGCTCAGTGTTCTATAGCTTCATTGGTAGAACGGCGTGATGAACTTCTAGCAAAGAAAGACAAGCTAGAAGAGGAAAACCCACAACTTGTGACAGTTGTTCATAAAATTACAAAACTTGTTGCTGAAGAGAGTAATCCCACAAGTTCTTCTAGTTCCCAAGAGTCAATTCGTGGAGTTGAAAGCGCTGCTCAGAAGGTACAAGCATTGGATTCATGCGTTGATCAGCTTCATGATCTATGTGCACAAGTGATGAAATACATTTTTCATATGATGTCTAAGTTGGAAACCACTGAAGAGAAAGTGGATCAGACTTTTGATACTTTAAAAAAGAATCAGCAAAGTGTTGAAGATAGTTTGACAATCTGATGTACCATGCCCCAACAATAGTTGAGTGTTCTACATGAGCATACCATCATCTCTTCCAGAGTCATGTACTTGGAATTTGAAGAGCTTCTTCAAAATAAGGCCCTTGTTTTTAAATCCCTCATTGAGGAGATTGGTGATGCAATGAGATTACGGGGTGAAGTTTTCCAAGATATTGTCTCTCATTGTGAAAAGGCCTCTTGTAACATAATAAGTCAGGATGGAGAGCTGATACCAGAAGAAGTTCTTGCAGATTTACAAATGAGGATTCATAATGAATGGGGGAGCGAACAATTCTCAGCTGCTTCAACTCAAATATTCATGAAACACCAAATCTTTTTGCATGAAATTCAGTCCATCTTGGAGAAGAACAACTTCACGCTCCTTCGATGCCATGATACAATTGTGAAGACCATGGTTGTTACCAAGATCACCCATTAACCAAATCCTGATGAACTACAAATGATCTTCCAGAAGTTTGAAGGATTCATTTCTTCACATGCAACAGCTTAAGCGTTTTTCAACACTTAGTTGTATTTTTCCACATTTGTAATATTTAGTTGTAGTTTTTCTTTTGACAAGTTACATGTAAAAAAAAATTTGTGTAAAGACGTAAATTAATCTATAAGACATAATCTACTCTTTATTCATACATAAACTCATAGGTCAATTAAGAAGTCTATTTCATAGATAATATAAAGAAATATCAATAAGTTGATAAAACAACCATAGATATCAAAGAGTTAAATACAATTTTCATGTAAAATGAAAGGTACAAATTTCTCAATATATATATCCTTAATCCCTACTTAGGCTTTCATATCGCCTTAAGTAACATACAAATAGAAAGAAGGTGAGATACATCCGTCGATCTCCATTCTGAGTCACTTCCTTTTAGTCCATCGAATGAAGACGAGAACAAGGTTCAGGCGCTTTTTCCGCCCAACCTTGAAGCTTATGCTTCCCCGGAATTCTTGGTCAATCAAGAATACCCAACCCTGGATGAATTGTTTTAACCAATTAGAAAGACAAGAGGGAATCCAGTGCGTGCTTAGATGATACAAGCATTTTCATTTTTCTAATTCTTTTAAGAAACAAGCATTTATTATCAATCAAGGATATGGTAGAGAGCATAAAATAAAGAATTCCATCTATTTCTATGGATAATTCAAATCATTACTCGACCAAGTATAATGCCATCTATAGCAAAAATAAATAGTTGGAAAAAGCAACTATTCTCTCTAAGATTCCATACTCGGCACCCATCTCGGAAGGTAACTTTCTATACACAAGCCTATCCATAGCTTGGTTCCCTCAAACAAGAATACATTTTAAGAATACAATCTTTGGACTAATTGAAATAACATCTTCCCTATTACTTTCGTAAATTAAACACTATTTCATTTTTTCACCTAAATGAATACAATCTTTCGTAATTTGAAAAGCAAGTATAATTTCATCAACATTATTCGAATAAATACAAAGTAAAAGGAAGGTGTAACACATGTATGTATCTTACATATAAATTGAATAAAATGAGTACACATTCTTTTATTCAATTATCAAAATATTTAAATAGTGTAATTATTAACATGTATTCCATTTCTTATGGTTTAGAAATCTAAGTTTTATATCGTGTAAGCTCTCTATCTTTCTATGTGTCTTGGTTCATTTACCTCTTTTCTCGAACAACATATTTAGTTTAATATTAATATGTGACTTTTCATGATTTAAATACTCGACTCACTAATTTTACTAATTACCATAATAACAATCTAACATAATGAAAATTCATAAAGTGCCTATCTATATGGCCTTTTTTTAATGAGACACCTCATAACCCTCTTTTCTCTTCGTGCAAGGATCTAATTTGAAAGTGTAAGTCTTTTCTTATGACATCAAAATAAACTTCACTATTTAATAAGTCATAATCCTAATATTTCATCTTCTTTGCAGTTCAATTTTAGAGTTTCTCTCTCTCTATCCTCTTACTCTGTTTCTAGAGGATTGGGTGATCTAACTCTTCTAAGAGTTTCACAAATCTAAATCTAGATCATTCTTTACCTCTTAAATCTCTTCAACAAAACATACTAGATTTGAGCCTACCTCAAGAAGCGTGATCCATGGCTATTACGATCCTTGATAACTTCAAATTGTCTAAATTATGTCTGGATTCCAATGCTTTCCTCCTCGGCGCTCTTCTATCTCACGAGCTCTCTATTCCTATTCCTTATCCTTTCTATATTCTAAGAATTCCTTTGATAATAATAAAGTAATTAACACTCATTCATGAGCGTAACCTCTAAGTTCGACACTAAATCAGAGATGATCATCATTGATTTTTTACGACTCGGTCATAAACACATCAAAATCTCCTTTATTCTATTCTCTCTAATCTCTTTGTTGCTCTTCTACATTCTTGCTCTCCTCTATCTTGCTTCCCACTAACTTCCTATCTTCTTCTATATTCCATTTTCCAATCCTTTCCTAATCTTTTCTCTCTATTCTTTCTAATCTTTTCCTGTCGTTCTTCCTTCCTATCGTCCTCTCTCCGTGTGTCTCGATCTATCTATCCTATGCTTCTATTTATTCTAAATTCCCCTATGATCTCTCCCAAATTTAAGGCTCGGTTAGGGTTATTAAATTGAAGTATTCTCCTACATTACGATAGGTCTTCAATTTTAACTATCTCAAGTCTTCACTGTGCTATCAGTTTATCTTTATCTCCAGTCTACACGTCTTGGAGAGATGGCAGTTTTAATTACATCTTCTGTAGTTTGGAGTAGATGAGTCGACCATGCATCGAGGAGTTTGCAGCTTCCTATCGTTGGCATCTCTAACTCTATGGCACCACGTGCTTGCTAATTCTTCCCTCTACGGTTATATACCAAAGATCATGGACTACTTCCAAGTTATCATTGTGGAAAACTATCAATTGACTATAGTCACTAGCTAAGAGTGAGGAGTGTTTGTTGTTACGTGGTTGATCGCTTGCTTGGTGGGGAGGTCGGTAACGTTAAATCCAATTACAAACACTTAAGTGTTATGTGCAAGATTACCGCCTTTGTTGCCAAGTCTACGCTTTGATTATCCACGTCGATGGATATTGAAACTCTAAGTGTGCATTTAGTTGAGGTCTACGTGCCTAGTTGGTCACCTAAATCGACTTCCTAACTAACCTACGACACAATCATTGACTTATGTCTAGTTCAAAACCCGCCACCTTTGCATATATATATATATATATATATATATATATATATATATATATATTATAGTTTGTTCATGATTAAAGAAAGTCTGTACTTAAAAATATTTTAGATATAAAATATATAATCCTAATTTTGTATACGTATATTCATAAATACATTATTATGAATAGTCATGTTTATATAATAAGATAATAATCACATAACCATAATTCAAATATTCACGCATAATTCATACTCTCCTCTCTCTCTCTCTCTCTCTCTCTCTCTCTCTCTCTCTCTCTCTCTCTATATATATATATATATATGTATGTACAATTGAATCGTAGTTATTTAACTACCATGCATATAAAATTTGTATCATTGAAAACAAAACAATTATTAATAAAATTATATTTTCTTATACAAAAGACAATAAATCATTCTATATAAGGAACGTCAAATCGTTAAATGACTAACTCTTTTCCAAATTATTTAATTTATAAATAATTATCGAATTTATATGCATTTGAAATTTATATAATTCCCTAATCGATGAGACCATAAAACTTATTTCTCAACGAACAAAATATACCATTGAAATCATGTCGACTTAAAGTTTGCATTCCAAATCAGATTTAACTCGCTAATTAATTAACCTTAATTTTCAACTATTGAACATTTTCAAATATGCAATTTAACGTAGTAACTGGTTTTTACTCAAATCATTTCAATTTAAAATAAGCATCGACAAAGTCACAATTCAAACAATAATGCTTTAACAAAGTCTCATTTGCACAAACAATTTCCTATTGTGGTGTGTGAGATTCCCCTAGTCTACCGAAGTCATTAGTTAAAAACAACTCTACCTGAGTCATGTTCTCGCCTTCAACTTCGTTCACCTGTCCCTGCATCACTTGCACTCAATAATTCATCAGCAATGACGAACCCAATAAAAATTATTACTGATCATTCAATTGTATATAAATCATTTCAGTACATTCGATCTCCTATCTTATTTCATTAATAGTTCTATTTTCATTTCATTTCAATTTCCTTTGTAGAATAAACATTATTTTCCTAATTAAATAATTATGAAAAAATAGGGTTCGTGACATCCTTCCCCTCTTAAAAAGAGACATCATCTTGATGTCTTATTATTCTATCAATAAGCACATACTTTCTCAACATCACAAATATTAACCATACATTGTGGTCTCAATCAAATATAACAATAATAGTATCATCTATACAATCCAAATTTACAACATGTAAAATCAAAATCAGAGTATTCAAGTATTTCATGCAACAAGCAAATACTACTCTAAGAAAACAAAAGATGAATATGATAGTCGATTGTCGCATCATCCTTCCAAATAGCACTATCATCATAATATTGGTCCCACTAGATCCAATACTGAGTGAAATATCTGCTATGTAGCTTAACGCTACTCCGATCAAGAATTTGGATGTGCTCCACTAGCACCATTCCTGGATCCTATATCCATAAGTAACTGTATTCATACTTCCAGCACATCAAAGGGTCTCACATATCTTAGTACCAACTTTGATGATTTTCTCTATAAAATAAAGCTCTTATGAGGCTTCTCCCTCAAAAGAATTTCTTCTTCAATAACAATTATCTGAGAGTCTTGTTTCTATTATCATAGCTTTTTCTTGTCTGTCAACTATCTCTTCCAATATATTCTTGATCAATTTCATTTGCTCATTTGTTTCTTTTAAGCATATTAGAACCAATGATGATCCTATTTTTATTCTTTCCCAACTGACAAATGTTTGTCATTTATGTCATAAGTATCATAATGGGTATCATTCCTTAAAACGTATGAAAAGATTTTGTTGTATGCCAACTGTGTCCAAAGGCAAATATTTCTTCCATTCGTATTTCTTATTCATGTGATACATCAAAAAGAATTTTCCACAAGCTGATTAACTCTTTCTTTTTTTTCTTTTTTTTCTGTTCGATCGTCTACGTAAAGATGTCATGCCGATTTAATTTAGTTCCCAAAGATATTCAATATTGTCCAATTCCAAAATGTCATCCAAACATTCCTATTTGATATTTTTATTTTTGAAACTTCATGCATTTGATAAGTTGAATGAGTAAATGTCTTCACAAGATTTAATGATTCATCTTTATATATATATCCATGTACGAAATATATAATCTCTTTCAATCTGTTGACACTATCCAACTATAATATCATGCTTGTTCTTACTCAAAAGCAATTCTTGAATAAAATTCATATTGATTTCCTGCCACCTATACTCGAGTTTGATACAAATGTCCTATTATACGATCATGCTGAACTTTCAATTGCTAAACATTGTGCCACATACTCAACTATCTTTTCCAAAGTTCTTAGGTTCGTCACATCTTTATCAACAATCTCTAGGTTAACTAGATATTTCCAAATGTTTTTAATGTGGTGCAATATTTACTTCCTCAAGTTTCTGCCTCTAAGTGAGTACATCCTTCATTGACGTTCTTAATTACCCTCAAGTTCTTTTCTCAAATCTATCAAATCTATGATCCAAAATATCTGCTTTCAAAACCTCAATAATGTTTTTCTTCCAAGTGATTCTGCATCTATTGCTATCTCAAGTTTGACTTTATAGTAAACATGGTAGATAAAATTTCCTTGATCTATGAGAACCCATCATTTGACTTCCTTTTTATTTTCAACTATTCCAACCAACTCAATCTGCTTCATACCTTAAACTTCTATCAATCCATAAGATTTCCAAATTAATATGTATGCTCTTAATCAACAAATAACAAGGCAACCACGATGACATAAAATTTCCTAACATCATAACATATGCTATACAACTACTAGAACAACCTTATACTCAATTATCTCAAATGTGTTTTTATGCCAAAGATCAGATATTCTTGGATGTTCAAGACTTCAAACCTACTTTTAACAAAAGACATCTTGCATGGTCACATGATCTCGAAGGTAAAAACTAAGGAAGTAAGATCTCATATAATTGATAAACTAATTTGAATTTGTCTATCTACTAAATATGTATAAATATATTTACCTCTGCAAGGCCTATCCTCTAGTTATTCCACACATTGAATTTACTCAACTAAAAAATTACATAAACACATAGTATTTTGCCCTAACTGACACAACACCTATGCTTGATACACTCTTTGCTCTTACTCTCTTGGACATACGATCAGGGGTTCACTATGATCATAATAAGGACGAAATGCAATATGCAACCAAAAGACAATAAAAATTTTAAACATTAGATCAGCCACCATAAAGGTTAAGAGAACAAGTGATCATTTTCAACAGTAAATTATAAAATGCGCATAATGAAACATTAAGTCAAGTGTGACCAAGGGTCACAAACTAGAAAATTGGTAGCTTGTCCATTTAGAAAATGAAAAAAGAAAATATAATCAAGTCAACAAGTCAAAACTAATCCAAAAATCAATGATCAAATAAATCATCAATAAACCAAATAAATCATCAAACTGAATACATATCAAATGTACTGAGTGACTAGGACTAATCACATATGAAAGAGTGTTACAACACCTAAGGGTATCTTTTCCAGAGTGTACAAGAGAGAGTATAAAACATAGTACCTACAATTTCATGTTTGAAGATAAGGACACATACTAGAATACAAAGCCCTATGTAGATTTCATCATCTCATCCATAATTCCTATCCATATAGTACCTACCTTGTACACTATAGATATAGAATAATATCTTTCGCAAGAGATAAGTTAGAATAATGATCAGTCTAATTAATCAAGCATCTCAAGCATCTAGGTTCTAATAACAACCATCATTTTTATATCAATAAAGTCTCAACTACAACTTTACTATATAAGTACCCAACTCTTACTCAATAAACTATCATCTGACGGATGTGTCCATTAAGTATGTCATTCTAGGAGATACTCTTTCTCCATCTATCTGGACACCATGTTGATTTGCAAAAAACAACTTTACTTATCGATTGTTCATAAATGATATCACCCAAATTTATATCTCTTCTCATGCAATCAAATGGGTGCATCCTTACGACTTATCTGAACTAAATATAGTTAACTTAGTAGGGAGATGTTCATTCTTCGTGTATCTCCTCAATAGGATAGTCCAACTATTATTGTCTCCCAAGGGAATGGTAGATGGGATTTTCGTTACCCTACCCAGCTTGGTTAGCTATTTCTTCTCTCTTGCTTTAGGAGTTGATTCCTTTCTTCTTTCATCCTAGAAGTAAACAACTTCTTTCCTCGACCTTATCATTCTCATCTTAAATATCCTGAATTCATTTCATAGTAGGAGGGAAATATTTCTTCCTTAATCAACCATCCTCCTTCTTCTAGGTTGTTGTCATCAATTCACCTTGTAAAAGGCTTTGTGCTCATTTATTTGCAAGTATCATGCGTTAGATATCCAATAGCAAGTTTGTCAAGCACATGACTTCATTCATGAAGTGGACTCATAGGCCCTAGAGTTATAAACTGCGCTTTGATACAAAAATATAAAGACGTCAATTAATCTTTAAGATATAATCTACTCTTTATTCATAAATAAACTCATAGGTCAATTAAGAAGTCCATTTCATAGATAATATAAATAAATATCAATAAGTTGATAAAACAACCATAGATATTAAAGAGTTAAATTTATATATATATATATATATATATATATATATATATATATATATATATATATATCCTTATTCCCTACTTAGGCTTTCATATCGCCTTAAGTAATATACAAATAGAAAGAAGGTGAGATACATCCGTCAATCTCCATTCTGAGTCGCTTCCTTTCAGTCCATTGAATGAAGATGAGAACAAGATTCGAGCGCTTTTTCCGCCCAACCTTGAAGCTTACGCTTCCTCGGAATTCTTGGTCAATCAAGAATACGCGACCCTGCACGAATTGTTTTAACCAAAGAATTCGAAATACAAGAGGGAATCTGGTGCATGCCTACATGATACAAGCATTTTCATTTTTCTAATTCTTTTAAGAAACAAGCATTCATTATCAATCAAGGATATGGTAGAGAGCATAAAATAAAGAATTCCATCTATTTCTATGGATAATTCAAATCATTACTCGGTTGAGTATAATGTCATGCATAACAAAACTAAATAGTTGGAAAAGACAACTATTCTCTCTAAGATTCCATAATCGGCACCTATCCTAGAAGGTAACTTTCTATACACAAGCCTATCCATAGCTTGGTTCCCTCAAACAAGAATACATTTTAAGAATACAATCTTTTGACTAATTGAAATAACATCTTCCCTATTACTTTCGTAAATTAAACACTATTTCATTTCTTTCACCTAAATGATTACAATCTTTCATAATTTGAAAAGCAAGTATAATATCATCAACATTATTCGAATAAATACAAAGTAAAAAGAAGGTGTAACACATGTATGTATCTTACATATAAATTGAATAAAATGAGTACACATTCTTTTATTCAATTATCAAAACATTTAAATAGCGTAATCATTAACATGCATTCCATTTCTTATGGTTTAGAAATCTAAGTTTTATATCGTCTAAGCTCTCTATCTTTCCATGTGTCTTGGTTCATTTGCCTCTTTTCTCGAACAACATATTTAGTTTAATATTAATATGTGACTTTTCATGATTTAAATACTCAACTCACTAATTTTACTAATTACTATAATAACAATCTAACATGATGAAAATTCATAAAGCACCTATCTATATGGCCTTATTTAATGAGACACCTGATAACCCTCTTTTCTCTTCGTGCAAGGATCTAATTTGAAAGTGTAAGTCTTTTCTTATGATATCAAAATAAACTTCACTATTTAATAAGTCATAATCCTAATATGTCATCTTCTTCGCAGTTCAATTTTAGAGTTTCTCTCTCTCTATCCTCTTACTCTGTTTCTAGAGGATTGGATGATCTAATTTCTAAGAGTTTCACTAAGTTTTATCAACAAACTTTCATAAAATATATCATTATTGCATCTATATTTGCATGATCATAATTTAAACAATTATAAATTGATTCATATTGTGACTCTAACTCTTCCATTAGAATATTTCATAAATCTAAATCTAGATCATTCTTTATCTCTTAAATCTCTTCAACAAAACATACTAGATTTGAGCCTACCTCAAGAAGCACGATCCATGGCTATTACGATCCTTGATAACTTCAAATTGTCTACAATATGTCCAGATTCCAATGCTTTCCTCCTCGACGCTCTTCTATCTCACGAGCTCTCTATTCCTAGTCCTTATCCTTTCTATATTCTGAGAATTCCTCTGATAATAATAAAGTAATTAACACTCATTCACGAACGTAACCTCTAAGTTCGACACTAAATCGGAGATGATCATCATTGATCTTTTACGACTCGGTCGTAAACACATCAAAATCTCCATTATTCTATTCTCTCTAAGCTCTTTTGTCGCTCTTCTACGTTCTTGATCTCCTCTATCTTGCTTCCCACTAACTTCCTATCGTCTTCTATATTCCATTCTCCAATCCTTTCCTAATCTTTTCTCTCTATTCTTTCTAATCTTTTCTTGTCATTCTTCCTTCCTATCTTCCTCTCTCTGTGTGTCTCCATCTATCTATCCTATGCCTCTATTTATTCTAAATTCCCCTATGATCTCTCCCAAATTTAAGACTCGGTTAGGGTTATTAAATTGAAGTCTTTTCCTGCATTACGATAGGTCTTCAATTTTAACTATCTCAAGTCTTCATTGTGCTATCAGTTTATCGTTATCTCCATTCTACACATCTTGGAGTGATAGCAGTTTTAATTACATCTTCTGCAGTTTGGAGTAGATGAGTCGACCATACATCGAGGAGTTTGCAGCTTCCTATCGTTGGCATCTCTAACTCTATGGCACCACATGCCTAGTAATTCTTCCCTCTACGATTGTATGCCAAAAATCGTGGACTACTTCCAAGTTATCACCATGGAAAACCATCAATCCTACAGTCACTAGCTAAGAGTGAGGAGCGTTTGTTGTTACGTGGTTGATCGCTTGCTTGGTGGGGAGGTCGACAACGTTAAATCTAACTACAAACACTTAAGTGTTTGTTATGTGCAATATTATCGCCTTTGTTGCCAATTCTACGCTTTGATTATCCACGTCGATGGATATCCAAACTCTAAGTCTGCGTTTAGTTGAGGTCTACGTGCCTAGTCGGTCACCTACATCGACTTCCTAACTAACTTGCAACATAGTCGCTGACTTATGTCTAGTTCAAAACTTGCCACCTTTGCATATATATATATATATATATATATATATATATATATATATATATATAAAATAAATGACTATATTATATTTTGTTCATGATTAAAGAAAGTCTATACTTAAAAAGGTTTTAGATATAAAATATATAATCCTAATTTTGTATACGTATATTCATAAATACATTATTATGGATAGTCATGTTTATATAATAAGATAATAATCGCATAAGCATAATTCAAATATTCACGCATAATTCATATTCACACACACACACACACACACACACACACACACACACACACACACACATATATATCTGTGTGTGTGTGTGTGTGTGTGTGTGTGTGTGTGTGTGTGTGAATCGTTGTTATCTAACTACCATGCATATAAAATTTGTATCATTGAAAACAAAACAATTATTAATAAAATTATATTTTCTTATACAAAAGACAATAAATCATTCTATATAAGGAACGTTAAGTCGTTAAATGACTAACTCTTTTCTAAAATATTTAACTTATAAATAATCATCGAATTTATATGCATATGAAATTTATATAATTACCTAATTGATGAGACCATAAAAATTATTTCTCAACGAACAAAATATACCATTGAAATCATGTCGACATAAAGTTCGCATTCCAAATCAGATTTAACTCGCTAATTAATTAACCCTAATTTTCAACTATTGAACATTTTCAAATATGCAATTTAACGTAGTGACTAATTTTTACTCAAATCATTTCAATTTAAAATAAGCATCGACAAAGTCACAGTTCAAACAATAATGCTTTAACAAAGTCTCATTTGCACAAACAATTTCCTATTGTGGTGTGTGAAATTCCCCTAATCTACCGAAGTCATTAGTTAAAAAAAACTCTAATTGTCATGTTGTCGCCTTCAACTTCGTTCACCTTTCCCTTCATCACTTGCACTCAATAATTCATCAGCAATGATGATCCCAATAAAAATTATTACTGATCATTCAATTGTATATACATCATTTTAGTAGATTCGATCTCCTATCTTATTTCATTAACAGTTCTATTTTCATTTCATTTCAATTTCATTTGTAAAATAAACATTATTTTCCTAATTAAATAATTATGGAAAAATAGGGTTCGTGACATTTTGTAAAATACAAGATAAGTCATTACTTGCACTTTTGTAATTACATGTAAGGCAACTACAAGTTGTGTTCAGTTAGGACTGTAGTTGGAATAAGTCTTAGTTAGTTATTGCATAAGTCTTGGTGGTTGAGAGAATTTCTCAAGTTAGTTGGGATCCTCCCACCTTTTTCTCATGACTCCTCTCCTATAAATACTTGAGGGGTCTATTGTAATTTTTATTTTTTGGAAAGTAAGCAAAAACTCTGCCAAATTTACAGCAAAGAAGTCTTTGAGCTTTCATGTGTAAATTCAAGAATTGAAAGGAATATAAGGAAATTGCTCAAGCTTTGAGTCTTTGTGCTACATACTTGAGTTTGTGTTCTATATTATCTTTCTTGCAAGTGTTTCTTAAAGAGCTTAATCACATTTGATTTATAGTCTTTGTGCTGCCAGTATTTGAGGTTAATATAGATTAAAATAAATAGTTTGTTGAGAGAAGTTGTAAGTCTCTGTGCTTTCACTTGTTCTTAAGAGAATTTAGGAGCAGATTTTGTGAGAAATGGTTGCGAGTCTTTGAGCTTATACTACTTCCCATTGTTTTAATTAGAAATAATAAGATATTCCAGTCTTTGAGATGCTATAATTTGTTCTTGATAAAATTAGTATAGAAAAGGGTAGATAGGACTTCATATAATCAAGTCTTTGAGCTTGATATTGTTGTCTTGTCCCAAAGGAAGTGACAGAAGTCTTTGAGCTTTAAGGAAACTTCATTTCATTTCGAAAGTTGTTACTGTTGTTTTATATCAAATCGCTATCACTTTTCTGAGAAGAGAAAAGGATATTGTCCTTCTTGAAAGAAGAAGAAAGATTGTTGTCCCATCCTATTTTATTTTCAAAGTTGTAGTTAGATGGGGGGATCCTTCCCTTAATTAGGAGAGTTTTACTCACGCTATGGTTGAAACGACAATTTTGTATATTTCCCCAAGTGTACAAAATTTTCAACCAACACAATCGATCCCCTATAAGAATTCTTTCTCTTAGCACCAACCGGGCAAAGGAGCCTACCTTTGGTAAACATTTATTTCTCCAACATAGCTTACGAGGGCACTCTTCTTCAATCCCTACCCTTTCTAATAGGTTATACCCAATTTGACTGAATATCGACATCCCTTTGAACCACACCATATCACCTCATCTTTGGCCTTAGAGATCAAAACCTCCCTATCATTAAAAATACTTTGAAGCAATCTCTCATCCCTATCGACAAGATTGAGCTCCAAGATAGGTTTCCATTCCAATCTTCCCTACCATCGACAACCACCTTCTCCATATAATACACAACTTGGGGACCTCAATGCTAACAAGAAATGTGTCTGATAGGAATTAATCTAACATTATCGTCTAATCGGGGAAAACCTTCCCAAGAATTAGTCCAAAACTATGAACACTTGAAATTAATAAGACAATAAGGGGGCAACCTCCAAATTTTTTTAATAAAATATAATATGATACTAAAAAACTAACCACTCTCTCTTATAAAAACTATACTTGTGTCATGGAAAAATTTATGTAAATGAGATCAAACAAATGATCATATGACTTAATTAAGGGTTTTGGTAGCCATAAGTTGACTACACATACCTCACATTAAATCTCTCTTTGTTTCTCATGCAATAACAAATGCCAATTATATCTTTTAGGTTATAAGAAATTTTTTTTTAAAATACAAAATGATGTTTATAGAAAAAATTGTTACATAAGATAAGAAAAGCATGTTTTTAATCATAAATTAATTTTCTAATCTAGTGCAATGCAACATATAATAATTATTGTTTAACAATTAGATTAAGCCTTTATCTATTCGATGGATTTATAGTTTATTAGTATTGTCTTGGATACATGTGCTTGGAACTTGCATATTGAGAATCTATTTGTCATACTCAACTAACAATAATAGTCATAATAAAATGCTCATCAAATGAAATATATCTAATATACCTCAAAAATTAAGATGAATATATTTGAAACATAGGATAGAAGATGTAGGAAACTTGTCTTCCATACTTTCTAGTTTTCCTTTAGAGGAGCAAGAGTGTTGACCTCATTGAAGTATTACATGGGTCTACTTACATAAGCATAAATTTGAGATCCTTAGTTCAAAGAATTGAAGACTCTTGTGGAGAACCAAATGGAAAGGAAGATCAAGGTGTTGAGAACAAATAATTGTGATAAATATTGCTTAGCATAGTTTGATAAATTTTATATCATGTTATACATCATACGACTCCATGTACTCAATAGAATAGAATTGTAGAGAGAACAAATAGGATGTTGATGGATAGGGTTAAGAGTCCACTCAACCAAGTTGGTTTGGATTAGAAATTTTGGTAAAGTGGTTATTATAACTTATTATATAATTAATGAATATCTTAGATTAACCCTTGTTCAAAAAAATTTAAAAGAGGTTTGGAAGAGAAAGAAGCCCTCACTCTAACATATTTTAGATCTGGCAAAAAATATAAAAATATATGCTTTTTGATGTGGATTGCTTTATTCTCCAATTTGATCCTACACCATACACCAAGGGTAAGCAAGAGTGTAATCTATTCACATTGTAGTTTTTAATATCTTAAGCCCCATTCCTTCATCTCTTCTTGCTTCTGGCTAGGCCATGTCCCAGCCTCCTTTCCAAAGTTCCATTCTCCAGTTCTCTTGTATAGCTTTGTCCAATATAATCTAACCTCCTCTATTTGCTTCTCCTTTGATTATGCTCACTATAAAATTCCACATACCTAAATTTATAGACCTCTATCTATGGATTGCCTCAACAATGCTTCTAAATGACATGAACTCATGTTTCTATAACACATGCTAACTCTCTATCCACTCTATGAAACATGGTATGATAATCAAATCTATTCAATATTATATTAGCGATTCATCCTCATGTGAAGAATGTTCTAGTCTCAACTCAAGTTTCATGTTGGAATCAAACAAGTCATCCATCAACTCTTCCATACTTTCTATTCAACCTCAAACAAGAATGTTTCTCTCTCATCTATAGCCATCAAAAGTATTATATCTACAACTTCTCCCTCCACACCTGGTACCTTCTAAGGGATCCAAATCATTTTCATTTGCATGCACTACATTCACTTCCTCATAATCATCCATCTCTAGCATCTCCATTATCACCTTCATGTACTCAAAAGGGATACCTCTATTTCAAGAACAAATACTAATACCTCAATACCCTCAATCGTGAGGACTTCTTCCATTGTATTTTTGCCTCTTAGGTACCAAATTTTCCTTTCCTAAGCCCATGAAGAGTATTCAATGTGTTTCCTAAACTTTTCATCTTATTGTAAATTAAAATTGCCTACTTTATAACTTTCACCTTATGTTTCTACACTCACTTTAGATTTCACATTCCTAGTAATATTTTAAAACCATTTGATGAGCTTTGCTTTCTCTGACTTAATCACAAACGATCAATCATGGGGACTCAACCTTAAAAACCCCTCTGATGTCATTCCTAAAAAAATGGAGCACTTGACTCTTCAAGAACAACTCTTGAATCCTCTGATGTCGTTGGATTATGAGGGCCTCTACTTTCGATGTCATTGTTGCTTCTCTATCGGTCACTTGTTCATGGATTGTTCTCTCTTAAGGTGTAAAGTCGCTACCTATAATGCTTGCCAGGAACCCTAAAGGAAAACAACACTACAAGGAAACTAAAGGGTGAAATAATTTTTTTTTAAAGATTAAGTGCATTAATTATCACATTGCACGTTTAATAACAAAGTGGAAGTCTAACAAATTAAATCCTAAAGGGTTACCAACGAAGATTACTTCATAACTAAAACAACATCATAAGGTTAACCCAATTATCCATCTAATTAGGGAACTCAATTGCATTTAATTAAATCATATTCATAAACTGAATTTCTCATTGAAAGATTTAAAGTGATACAATATATTTATTATCAATGAAACATTTACACATAAGAATAAAGATAACTGAAATAACATACATTCAACTGAATTAAGATTATAATATTCAATAATTACATGGCTTCCAATAGTACAAATGAAATACATAAATTACAATGCCAAGGTTACATAGTTTACTGATACAATGACCACATGGGTCTCAAATGTACAATAATCACGAACCAAAGGTACACCAACGAAGCCAATCCTCGCATGAAGGTATGAACAAAGATATCGGATGGGAAGTGGCACTACCACCCGACCATGTGATCCCAAAATGGAACCACCCCACCGTGCTAGGAGATAGCAGAAGACCCTCAAGCAAGCATAAACAAGACAAGAATGATAGTACAACATGGCTCCACTATACTCATGTGGCTCGACTCACAATACACTAGTGACCCTAAGAGAGAGTGTCATCGCATGGCTTAAGATGGTTACCCTAGGTAGGCCTCCATAGGTCTCGGGCCCCATCCTAGGTTATCTTGGTAACCTTTCCTAAACCCCCAGCTCCATCTAAGCATCATGCGGACCCTACCAACCTTTCATGAAGACAAGGTGGTAGGTTTTCCATTCCAGATCTTCCCACTACACCTTGAGCCTATACAAGCACTCAACCGTGTGCGGGTTGCAATATCTTAATAAACATTATAACTACCCACCCCCTAATCAATTTTTAGATTATCACTTATTAACTGACTTTTGAGGGGTTATCCTGCCAACCACTTCGGGTGCGGCCTCCACTCGAAAGCCACTCTCTCATAGGACACTAACAAGTATGGTCTCTCTATGAGAACCCTATGGCGAAACTGACAACAATATCTAATCCTGAATAAATACAGGTGAAGGATACACAAATCAATAACCCAGGATTGACCATTGGAACATAACACACAACGATTCACATCGACAGGGTTACACAACTACACCTGGCCAATAGGGTATAGCAACTATTACGACATGACGACAACTCAACACCAAAATTGCAATGTAAATAAGCTTTTACCAAAAGTACCATTTACACTAAAGATCCTAATACAAACAATCTTTTTAAAACAATCAAAAGCATTAAACATTTGCAAGTATCGATATTCAAGAAATATAGAAAATGCGACATGGTAGTAAAAGAGATTCAAAGTCGTCATTTGTCCAGTAAGGCTAAAATTAACCACATTTAAGGAAATAAAAATAAACCTCCCCAACATATATTCATGATTTATATAAAGAACCCAAATATATGTTTTCATTAAAATAAAATAAATTCCGAATTAAATATGTATATAATAATATAACATAAGTACATGAATATATATATTCATCGAATATATACCATATAAATATATCACATTAAAATATATATATATATATTAAAACAAAAATTTAATTTCCATAAATATATTTACTACCCCTACCCAAATAATCTAAAACAAATAAATACTTATAACTCTAATTGTTATTATTTTTCATTAAAAAATAATAATAATAATAATAAACTTAAAACAAAAATATTAATTAAATTAATATAAATAAAAAAAAATTTAAAAAAATTTAAAAAAAAGACTGAGTGGTGGAGCACATGGCCCACCGTTGCAGCAGTAGCGTGCTACCACACATATGGGGTAGCAACGCAACAAGCCTGCTACCCCGTATATGAGGTAGCAGCGATGCTACTAACCCCACATATGGGGAGCAACAAGCTGCTTGGGGGGGCGTGGTTGGGCCGAGCCTAGCGCCCTGCCACGCAACCCCATGCATCAATAAAAAAACATTTATAATACATTTATTTATTTCTTATTAAAAAGACTTAATACAACTATAATCAAATAATAAAATAATCACTGGTAAAAATAAAAATAAAAACAAACAAAACTCTGTGACAAAACAGAGAGGACATACACACATTTCTTTTACAAATTTTTTCTCCATAAGCCCAATTGGCTGAAAACCCAAGAGATTGACAAGTCTTAATAAAAATTTTGGGCCAAAACAAGAATGGAGGAAGAGAAATTTTAACTCATAATTTCCTCCAAATTTTGAAACTTCCAGGAAGAAAATAATTAATTGGAAGCACAAGGGGGTAATTTTGGCAAAAGTTTGCTAGCATGATTTCCCCAATTTCACAATTTAAAAACTACAACATATACAAAAAATCAATTCCATCCATAAATAAAAATGGAGGAATTGATTTCAAACAAAAATATAACATGAAATAACCACAGAAAGAGATTGGAGGTACATTTTTAATCAATAATAGACTGTGATGCTCTGCAAAATGGACAAGGTTAGCAAATGACAAACAACACAAGACACCAGAAATCGTTAGTGTTAGTCAATCAAAAACTAATCTAAACAGACATATCAAAAGAGATGCCAAAAACATGAGAGAATATTTAACAACAAAAGTAAATATGATGAGGCATCTCCAAATGCCTCCTAACATGCTCTTGGCTCCTTATCCTTTGTTCCTCTCCTCTCCAAGTTCCTAAATAGTGTAGCTCTCAGCAGCTTTTTGCACTATGGATGCTTATGGAGGATTGAGATTTTAGTATTTTACTCCAAATGTAAAATGAAAAACTAAAATACTAGATGCTATTAAAAATGATTGATTTTAGCCAAAATAACAAGATATTAGTTTGCTATGCTAAATGCATACAAGTTTTCAGGATCTGGATTATGAAGAAATGGGCTCTATTTATAAGAAAAGTGGAGCAATGGATGGTTGAGATTGAGCAATCTCAACAAGGGTCAGGATTGAATGATTTTCAATCCATGTGAGGGCTTTCAACCCAATCTCAGGATGACAAGTGTCAATGTGAGATAGGTTGAGAGGAGAGGGAATGAGCATTAAATGCTTGACATGACCTTGGGAGTTAAGGTCAAGGTTAGTTTGAATGAATAAACTCTTTATTCAAAGAATAAAGTTTTTATCCAATGGATAAACTCTTGTGCAAAAGGCAAGAGGGATAAACATGGTCAAAGCAATAAATGTTTGGGGAGACAAGTTTGAAATAACCATAAATGGTTATGTAAGAGCCATTAATGGTCATGTAAGAGCCATTAATGGTCATGTAAGAGCCATTAGTGGTTTTGGAAGACTTTGGAGGTTAAATTGTTGAACACACAAAGCATTAAATGTTTTTCAAAGACTTTTGAAGTCTTTGAGAAGTGACTCCATTTTGCTTAGGAATGTGACAATAATTAGGGGATGGATTAGGCTAATTAGGAAGGGGTTAGAAGAATCTAGAAGGGGATTAGATTTTGCAAGTGGATTTGGTGGGTGAGGGAAAATAGGATTTTATTAAAATAAAAATTCATTTATTTCAATAAATGTGTGCAAGTTGCATTTGTAGGAAAATGCAAGTGGAGGGGATAAATGATTTAAATAAATGTTAATTTATTTAAAAGAGGAAAAGGGGGATTTAATTAAATAAATAGATTTTATTCATTTAATTGATTGTGAATTTGGTTTAATGAATTAATTAAAATAAATTGAATAATTTATTTAATTAATAGGAGAATGTTTGAAGATGAATTAATTAAATGTTAATTTAATTAACTGATGGCTAGTGGATTTTTAATCAAATAAATAACAATTATTTATTTAATTAAGCTGGATAGATTTGTGTGACTACATTTGCCCCTCTTTGAGACGGTGCGGTTTATCGCGTCGTTTCAAAGAAAGAAAAACAGGTGTGAAGAAATATGCCCCATAAAATATTAATTTAATGGGTGGTATGCCCCCTCGAGAGATGGGCTGAAAAATTTCGAAAAATCTAGCGATGTCTCGAAAAAGAATGAAAATTGGAGGGGAGGTAGAATAGAAGAAATTAGCAATAACGGTGAAAAAATGGAAGAAAACAGAGTGAATATGGAGAAACAACAAGCCAGTGAGTACCTTTAGGTCATGCAAGAGATATAGAGCAGATGTAGTATGTGGTTTGGATTGATGCTATACAATTGATGAAAATTGGTTGGACAATCTGGTGCAATCGGTTTTAATTGCCCCGGTCGAGTCAAAGTATGCCAGTTGATGCCAGTTGTTTGCTTGAACAAGATAAAGTCTGAGTAAGTGAATCAAAGTGACCTGATGGTGACTTAGACAATTGATGTAATTGTCCGATGAAGTCAAGGTATATGAAGCAAAATACTCGTTGAGACTAGGTCATTATGATAAATGTCTGATGTAGTCTAGGATGACCATGATTGATTACCTGTTGAGACCCGAAGATACTTGATTAGAGTATCTATTGATAGTCTAGGTATGTGTGAGTCGATGTGCCTATGCAGACAGAGTAACTGGCTTGATTGTGTGGATGAATGAGGATGGGAAACGCAGTCCCTCCTATTAGAGATGGATGGTGATGAACGTGACTTGATTGGTTTGATTGGGAAACGATGAAGGGATTATGATGATGATTAAGATAGGGAGGGTGAGGGGGGCTTCGATGTTAGATAGAAGAAATGAAGGACCTATGGCTCATTCCTATGGAAGAAGAGGAAAAAAAAGAGTATGCATTGTTATGACTATGTATGCATGATATGCATCTATTATGAATGTATGGATGGGTGGAATGCAATGGAATGCAACATATAAACAGATGAGATGAAATGGTGATCCATAGTGCTCTATTTTCATCATTGAGCTTTAAAATCTTGTAAGAAAATATAAGCAACTTGACATAATGGTTCAAGATGACCTGAGTATTCCTTTCATGGATTTGATATAGCAAGTTAATACAAGCAACTTGATATAATGGATCAAGTTGACCTGAGTATTGCTTGCGGAATAGACAAGGATTATCTTCATTCATGCATGACTCGGATCGTCCTCCTTGATCTTAGGCTGATCATATCCTAAGACAAGTGCATACCGTAATAAGAGATAAAAACCTTTATCCAATTTGGATGAGGTAGGAGGAACCAAAGAAGGAGCATTGCGCTTGCAAACAAATAGTATATACATAAAGAATAAAGAATATGGATCCTTGGTAATGGTTCATGCTCATATAGTCGAGGTATACATTGTAGTCAGCAAGACGTAGTGATCTATGATTGTATTTTTCCTATGATCATGTAGCTTAGTGAACTTCCCACGTAGACACCATTAGTACATGCCCTAGAACTTCATCGAAATAATGCACCAAAGATACACAAACAATGTTGTAGGAACCTGATACATATAAACGAATGAATTACTCACAAATCAACCAAGTATTTGATAGCTTAACATAATTTACTTGTCAAAGAAAATGTCATTTTTGTCTTTGTTCTGGTAAGGAAGGGTGCATCCTTGTTGAAGACAGTTTGATTGTTGATGTTGATTGCTTTGGTCAATTTTTTTTTATAAGTGATCATTGTGTGAGGATTTGTTCAATGTGTGCTTGGTATCTACATGGATGAGTATGTACAAGGTGTTGCCATGTTTTTTGTGTGATTTCCGATGTTTTCCATTGTTTTTTGGATTTTGTGAGACATTTTTGAATGTTTTTGGAGTTTGTAAGACATTTTTGAATGTTTTGGATTTTGTGAGACATTTTTGAATGTTTTGGATTTTGCGAGACATTTTTGAATGTTTCACCCAATGAATCACCAGTAATGTAGAATCCACTTCCATCAACTAGATTTAAGGGCATTGCCCCCAAGTTTAGACATGATTATGAAAAAGCGGGATGCAAGATGCATGAAGTACTTTCTTTGATTACAGATCAAATAACAAGCCATGGTTTGGATGGATGGATGTGTGTATGCATGAATGTGATCGCAACGAGCCTGAAAGATAATTGGAGCCATAGTCTTTACGAGTGGTGCCTGTTTGCCAGGTTTTCACCATTGCACTTACCCAAGGTGCCACCAGAGTGTTTGTTCATCATTTGGATGAATGATTTTACTTTATTCTTTTGATGTTTTTGTATTTTCTTCAAGACATTTATCTGGATGTTTTTGGTATTTTCGTCGGTATGCAGGGGAGCCTGATGTACAGCTTAGGTATAAAATCATTTGAGGTGCATGTTGTTGATTGGATCTGCAAGCGGTTCTGCTTCTGATGTATCCAACTGATATGCCCCAGACCCAAATACAGCAGTGACAACATATGGGCCCAACCAGTTTGATTCAAACTTGCCCTGATGTTCTCTGTTTGGTTGGTTGCAAGGATTCTCTTGGAGAACAAGATCACCTACCTCAAATGTACGAGGTCAAACTATGTGATTGTAGCTTCTGCTCATGCGCTGCTGATAAGCTTTGAGATGGTTGTATGCAGCTTGTCGCTTCTCATCAAGTAACTCTAAGTCCTGAAGACGGGATACTCTATAGGCTTCGTCATCAATGAGATTATGCAAGGAAACTCGTAGTGATTGTATCTCGACCTCAATAGGCAAGATAGCTTCTGCATCATAGACCAATGAATAAGGAGTTGCACCTGTAGGGGTTCGAATGCTAGTTCAATATGCCCATAGCGCTGGATTCAGTTGAACATGCCAATCACGATCGACATCATTGACTGTCTTCTTGAGGATTCTTAATATGTTTTTATTCAATGCTTCGGCCTAACCATTGCCTTGTAGGTAATAGGGAGTGGAAAAGCAGTGTTGGATATGAAATTTCTCTCAAAGTTCATGGACATCCTAATTTTTGAAAGGAAGCCCGTTATCTGTGATGATGGACATGGGTACACCAAACAAGCAGATGATGTAATTGAGGATGAATGAGGCGATCTGCTTGCCGGTGACTTGGGTAAGTGGAACAACTTTGATCCATTTTGTGAAATATTCGGTGGCGGTAATAATGAATTTGTGGCCGTTGGATGAAGATGGATGGATTTTACCCACAAGGTCAAGGCCCCATTGACAAAAAGGCCATGGTGTTGTGATTGGTTGTAGTTCTTGTGCTGGTGCATGTATCAGGTTGCCATGAACTTGACATTTCTTGCATTTTCTGACAAAGTAGTAGGAATCTTTTTCCATAGATGGCCAATAGTATCCATTGCACAGGAGTTTCTTGGCTAATGACGGACCACTTGAGTGAGTCCCACAAATTCCTTCATGTACCTCTTCCAAGGCCTTTGTTATCTCATCTTGTTCCAGACATCGAAGGAGAGTACCATCAAGATTGCGTCGGTATAGGGTTTCAGCAATAATGGTATATCGAGCGGTTTGGCGAATGAAAGTTTTATGTTGGTTATTCGATTGGTTGGGAGGAAGGGTATGATCATGGAGATAGGTGTAGAATTCACCGTACCATGGGGATTTAGAACCAACAAGGCGACATATCATTTCGGATTCGGGGATATCATAAGAGGGAATCCAAAGTTGTTCTACCAAGAACTCGTAGCGTGTTGAGTTATGTGGAAGATCTAGGAGAGATTCGATGGTAGCCATAGCGTCAGCAGCTCGATTCTAATCTCTTGGTATCTGCTCAAAGGTTATTGTGGTAAATGATGCTTTTAGTTTGTCCACCATTTGCTTATATGGCATGAGTTTATCATCCTTGGTCTGATATTCATCTGTTGCTTGTCGAATGACCAGTTAGGAGTCGCCATATACTTGTAGTTCCTGTAATTTCCATTGTACAGCTAACCTGAGTCCTGTGATCAAGGCCTCATATTCTGCTATGTTGTTGGTGCATGGAAATGTGAGCCTGTAAGACTTTGGGATGCTATCACCTTGAGGTGTGATAAACAGAATGCCTGCCCCCGAGCCATGCCTAGTGTATGAACCATCAAAGTATAGTTTCCATGGTTGTGTTGTTGTGATCATGAATATCTCTTCATCTAGAAAATTGGAAATGAGAGGATGATCGCCTATGAGTGGTTCATCAGCCAACTGATCTGTAATAACTTGACCTTTGATAGCTTTACGGTCTACGTACTCGATATCAAATTCACTTAGAATCATCACCCATTTGGCCAAGCGGCCTATTAATGTTGCTTTGCTAAGTAAATACTTGAGTGGATCAATCTTTGCAATGAGTTGTACCTTGTGTGTTAACAGATAGTGCCTCAATTTAGTGGCTGTTAAGATTATAGCTAGGCAAGCTCGCTCAATAGGTGTGTAATTGAGTTCATAGCCCACCAGTGTGCGAGAGATGTAGTAAACAACACACTCTTTTCCTTCTGCATTATGTTGTGCCGGTAGTACACCCAATGCTGTACTTGTTGCTGAGATATAGAGTAACAGAGGTCTGCTTGGATCTGGTGGTATTAGCAATGGTGTATTCATGAGATAGTCTTTGAGCATCTGGAATGCTTGCTGGCATCTGGCATCCCATTGAAAGCGGATGTTCTTGTGTAGCAGGTGTGTGAATGGGTGACACTTATCAGCCAATTGTGCAATGAATCTTCGAATGGATTGAAGCCGCCCTTGTAATGTCCTTAGCTGACTGATATTCTTTGGTGGTGGCATGTCCATGATTGCTTTTACCTTTGCTGGGTTGACCTCAATACCTTTTCTTGAGACAATGTATCTTAGAAGCTTCTCGGAGGTTACTCCAGAGACACATTTCTTTGGGTTGAGTCGAATATGGTATTGTTCCAGTCTATCAAAGATTTAATCTAATATGTTGAGATGCCCTTCTTTGGTGAGTGATTTTGGTAGTAAGTCATCAACATAATCTTCCATCATAGTATGCATCATGTCATGGAAGATGGTGGTCATTGCTCGTTGATAGGTCGCTCCTGCATTCTTGAGACCGAAAGGCATTACATTCCAGCAATATGTGCCCCATGGACATGTGAAGGCTGTCTTATGTTGATCTTCTGGTGCGATCTTTATCTGATTGTATCCTGAAAAGCCATCCATGAGTGAAAGCATTGCATGTCCCGCTGTCAGATCCACTATGATGTCGATATTTGGTAGGGGAAAGTCATCCTTAGGACAGGCCTTATTCAGATCTCTGAAGTTAGTACAAATGCAGATGCCCCCTTTTGGTTTGTCGACAGGCACAATGTTGGAGATCCATTCTGCATAATCAATTGGTCTAATGAAACCAACATCTAGGAGTTTCTTGAGTTCTGTTTTGACTAGCACTGCAATTTGAGGATGCATCTTACAAAGCTTCTACTTGACAGTTTTGGCTCCTTCTGCTATGGTGAGGTGATGCATGACTAAATCAGGGTCAAGCCCAGGCATGTCTGCATATGACCATGCAAAGTTGATCTGACGCTGTTGAAAGAACTTTATAAATTTAGGGTGTTCTTCTGGAGTGAGAAGAGATGCCAGATGTATGAGATGAGGATTTTTAGGAGTCCCCACATTGTATTCTTTGGTTTCCTCGATGAGAATCGTTGATCGTTCCTGTTGTGTACTAGCAGGGAGGATGTCAAACCCTTCATCCTCAGGCGCCTCGGAGAGGTTTTCACTTTTGGATACCCTCTTTCTTTTTACTTTTGTTGGATCGAACAGTACCACAGTGTGGTTTTCACTGGAAGATCCATGTTTTATTGTGATATTTTTGAAGCTGAAGGGTTTGGCATCCACCCCAAAGTACGTTGCGCTATTAAGCTCAATGGCGAATCCAGCTTTGTGATCCCTGCTTGGTAGGTTATCCGTTAATTCCAAAAAGTCAATGATGGTCTCATCGTTTTGGAAGAGGTCAAGACATGGGGGATTAGGTTGGTTCCATTCGATGATTTCAGGGTGAATAATGGGCATTACTTTATCAATTAGGTTAAGTGTGTTAGATGTATCGGAGAGGGTTAAGACGTTGTGGTGAAGGTTGTTGATGGTACTCTCCTTGTCAGAATCAGGCGTAGGATGAGACATAGGGTCTGTGGAAGATGTTTCTAGTTCAGGAACCCAAGTGGTCTTTATCTGTGCTTCTTCGTAAACAGGGATGTCTTTGTGTGGTGGAGGTAGTGATGTGTCTTCCTCATCTGAAGTGTTAAGTTGTACAGAATCAAATTCCCACTCATGTGAGTTAGTCTCTGAGTCACTTTCCAGCATCCGATTACTATACCATACTGGGATGTCCTTTGAGTTAAATATTGCAGGTGTGATTGGTTGATGTACCTTTGTAGTGATCGGTGCTGCAGGAAGGTCGATGGGGATTAAGGAATCCAATACTCAGAATATCGGTAGTGTTGACTCAGTTGCTTCTGTTGGTACTACTGATGCCATAGATGTTGTTGCGGGTTCCAATACAATTGCTGCTGCTAATGGTACTATTGATGTGATGGTTGTTGCTGATGGGATTACTGGTTTGATTGGTGGGAGGATTGGCATTGGTGATGGTTGTGTTGGGATTCTGAGCCTTGGTGGGGCAGTTGTGATGGTGTTTGATGCTGCTTTGATAATGAAAGGTGTCCTCTTTGCAATAGGCTGACATAATGGTTTGTTGGGTTTTTCTTTGAATTTGAGTTTAGGAAAGACCTCTTTTTCAAAGCCTAGGCCTGTATTACCTTTGGGCTTGAATTCCGATAGTAGAGGTTCATGTCGTCCTTGTTTGCAATATCCCAAAGCACTCTGACCATCATACCCCATTCTTTGCATAATGAGGAGACCTTTGCCATACTGATCTGTAGGAAGCTTAACTTGCGGTATATCAGTGGTGATGGGATCTTTATAGATCCTGTAGTCACATAAATCTGTCCACTTAATTAAATGAATACTTAGTATTTATTTGATTATTTAACCATCAATTAATAATTAATTAAATTAATATTTAATTAATTCATCTTAACCCTCTTCTCCTATTAATTAAATAAATTATTCAATTTATTTGATTTAATTCACTTAACCAAATTCAAACCATTAATTAAATAAATAAATCATATTTATTTAATTAAATCTTCTCTCACATTTAAATAAATTAATATTTATTTAAATTCCCCCAAAATCCCACCTCTCACATTTAAATAAATTAACATTTATTAAAATCACCTTTGTCCTCCACCCACTTGTATTTTCCTACAAATGCAAGTTGCACAATTATCAGTTGGCTACATCAGAAGGAGAACCACTCGCAGATCCAATTAATAGCATGCACCTCAAACGGTTTTATACCTAAGCTGTACAGAGCATCAGGCTCCCCTGCATACTAGAAAATACCAAAAACATTCAGAAAAATGTCCTGAAGAAAATACAAAAACATTCAAAAAAAGTAAAGAAAAATCATGCATCCAAACGGTGAACAACCACTCCGGTGGCACCTTAGGTAAGTACGGTGGTGAAAACCTGGCAAACAGGCACCACTCGTAAAGGCTATGGCTCCATTGTCTTTCAGACTTGTTGCGATCACATCTACTTCATACATACATCCATCCATCCGAAAACCATGGCTTGTTATTTCTCTGCAATTATGATAAATACTTCATGCGTCTAAGCATCCCGCTTTTTCATAGTCATGTCTAAAACTGGGGGCAATGCCCTTAACCTATTGATGAAAGTGGATTCTACATTCTATTATGATTCATTAAAGTTCTTCATTTAAAACTATCTCACAAAATCCAAAAAACATTCAAAACACTTCAAAAAACCAAAAAATTTAAAAACAATACAAAATCCAAAAAACATCAAAAAACATCAAAAATAAAACAAAAACATGGCAACACATTGTACATACTCATCCGCACAGATACCAAACAAACATTGTGATATACTCCACAAAATGACCACTTATCAATCGACCACACAATCAACATCAACACTCAAAACTGTCTTCAACAAGGATGCATCCTTCCTTACCAAAACAAAGACAAGATAACATTTTCTTTGACAAGAAAATTCTATTTATGCTATCAAATACTTGGTTGATTTATGGTCTAGTAATTTATATCAGGTTCCTACAGCATTGTTTGTGTATCTTCGACACATTATTCCGATGAAGTTTTGGGGCATGTACTAATGGTGTCTACGTGGGAAGTTCACTAAGTTACGTGATCATAGGCAAAAATACAGTCATAGATCACTACGGCTTGCTGACTACAGCGTATACCTCGACCATATGAGCATGAACCATTACCAAGGATCCTTATTCTTTATTCTTTATGTATATATTGTTTGTTTGCAGGTACAATGCTTTTTCTTTGGTTCCTCCTACCTCATCCAAACTGGATAAAGGTTTTATCTCTTATTACGGTATGCACTTGTCTCAGGATATGATCAGCCTAAGATCAAGGAGGACAATCCAAGTCATGCATGAAAGGAGATAATCCGTGTCTGTTCCGCAAGCAATACTCAGGTCAACTTGATCCATTATATCAAGTTGCTTGTATTAACTTGCTATATCAAAATCCATGTAAGAAATACTCTGGTCATCTTGAATCTTTATGTCAAGTTGCTTGCATTTTCTTACAACATTTTAAAGCTCAATGATGAAAAATAAAGCACTATGGATCGTCATTCCATCTCATCTATATATATTGCATTTCGTTGCATTCCATCCATCCATACATTCATAAATAGCTGCATATCATTCATACATAGTAATGACAATGGATACTCTATTTTCCTATTCTTCCATAGGAATGTAATAGGTCCTCCATTTCTTCTATCTAACATTGAACCCCCCCCCCCCCCACCCTCCCCATCTCGACAATCAGCATCACATACCCTACATCATGTCCCAATCAACCTAATCAAGCCACGTTCATCACCATCCATCTCTAAATAGGAGGGATTGTGTTTCCTATCCTAAGTCATCCAATAAGTCAAGAAAGTTACTCTATCTGCACAGATACATCGACTCACACACACCTAGACTATCAACAGATACTCTGATCAAGTATCTTCGGGTCTCAACAGGTAATCGATTATGGTAATCCTAGACTACATCAGGCATTTATCATAATGACCTAGTCTCAACGGGGCTGCCATGATTCCCGACAACCATCCATCACACGCACACACTATCAATTGATCAACCAATCAAACACAATCCAACAGACAATTACATCAATTGTCTACGTCTCAACGAGTATTTTGCTTCATATACCTTGACTTCATCAGACAATTATATCAATTGTCTAAGTCATATCAGGTCACTTTGATTCACTTACTCAGACTTTATCATGTCCAAGCGACCAACTGACATCAACTGTCACGCTTTGACTTGACTAGGGCAATTAAACCGATTGCACTAGATTGACCAACCAATTTTGATCAATTGTATAGCATCAATCCAAACCCCACACTACATCTGCTATGTATCTCTTGCATGACCTCAGGGTACTCGCTGGCTTGTTGTTTCTTCATATTCACTCCATTTTCTCTCATTCTTTCATCATTAGTTCTAATTTCTTCTATTCTACATCCCCTCCACTTTTCGTTCTTTTTCGAGAGACCGCCCGATTTTTCAAAAAATAAAATAAAATTCGGCCCATCTCTCGAGGGGGCATACCACCCATTAAATTTACATTTTATGGGGCATTTCTTTACACCTATTTTTCTTTCTTTGAAACGATGCGATAAACCACACCGTCTCAAAGAGGGGCAAATGTAGTCACATAAATTTGTCCACTTAATTAAATGAATACTTAGTATTTATTTGATTATTTAACCATCAATTAATAATTAATTAAATTAATATTTAATTAATTCATCTTAACCCTCTTCTCCTATTAATTAAATAAATTATTCAATTTATTTGATTTAATTCACTTAACCAAATTCAGACCATTAATTAAATAAATAAATCATATTTATTTAATTAAATCTTCTCTCACATTTAAATAAATTAATATTTATTTAAATTCCCCCAAAATCCCACCTCTCACATTTAAATAAATTAACATTTATTTAAATCACTTTTATCCTCCACCCACTTGTATTTTCCTACAAATGCAAGTTGCACAATTATTTTAAATAAATAATTTATTTAAATCACCTTTATCCTCCACCCACTAGTATTTTCCTACAAATGCAAGTTGCACAATTATTTTAAATAAATAATTTATTTAAATCACCTTTATCCTCCACCCACTTGTATTTTCCTACAAATGCAAGTTACACAATTATTTTAAATAAATAATTTATTTAAATCACCTTTATCCTCCACCCACTTGTATTTTCCTACAAAAGCAAGTTGCACAACTATTTTAAATAAATTATTTATTTAAAATCCTATTTATCCTCACCCACTTGAAACCTTTAATGGTTTCCCTTAAAGTCTTCAAACTTGATGGCTTTAAAGTCTTCAAACTTGATGGCTTCCTTCTATAGTCTTCTTAAGCCTTTAATGGTTTCCCTTAAAGTCTTCAAACATGATGGCTTTAAAGTCTTCAAACTTAATGGCTTCCCTTAAAGTCTTCTTAAGACTTTAATGGTTTTTCCTTAAAGTCTTCAAGCCTTTAATGGTTTCCCTCAAAGTCTTCAAGCATTTTAATGCTTTATATTCTTTTTTCTCATTTAAATAAATTAATATTTATTTAAATATTTATCCAAATGCAAATTACACCATTTAATTGAAATAAATGATTTTATTTTAATTGAAAATACCAAAATTCCTCCCACTTGCATTTTCCTACAAAATCCACTTGCATGCCTAAACCCCTTCTAGATTCTTCTAAACCCTTCCTAATTAACCTAATCCATCCCCTAAATATTATCACATTCCTAAACAAATTGGAGTCACTTCTCAAAGACTCCAAAGTCTTTGAAAATCAATTAATGCTTTGTGTGTTCAACAAATTAACCTCTAAAGTCTTCCAAACCACTTATGGCTCTTACATGACCATTAATGGTTAATTCCACTTGCACCCATGGTTAAGGACTTTGACCCCTAACTTAACCCTCATGTAACCCATGTGTCTCTTCAAAGCATTTATTTCTTTGACTAGGGTAACCATCATGTCCCCTCGAGCATTTAATTCTCCTTATCACTCCTCTCAAGCCTCCTCATGGTGACACTTGTCAACATGGGATTGGGTTGAAAGTCTCACATGGATTGAATATCTTTCAATCATAACCCTTGTTAAGATTACTCAATCTTAACCCTTCATTTCCCCATTTCTTCTATAAATAGAACCCTTCTCCTCAAGCAAAAGGAGAAAGCATTAGAGTATTGTTGTTATACTGGCATTAGCATAGAGCTTTCTCATAGCATCACTATCTACACTTGCATAGCATTTTCTTATCATATTCAACTATCTTGAATCTCGATATGGCATCAATGGCTAGTGCTAAAAGCTGAGAGCTACACTCATTTGGGACTTGGAGAGGAGAGGAACAAGGGAGGAGCAACTATGAGCATCTTGATTAGCTATTTTATTCTATGTTTATATGCTTTCTATTTCATGCTTAATATCTCTCTTGATATGCCTGTTTAGGATAATCTTTTGTTGCTAACACTAACGTTTGTTTCTTGTGCTCTTGTGTGTGTTGCCATCAAACAGATTTTCTAATCCTTTTTGCAGAGCATCAGATCCATTCCGCTAAGTCCTCATCTTGGGTTTCTTCTTCTTGACTTTTTCCATGGATGAAAGGCGTTAAATCACATGCTGGCGTGATTAGTGGTTGCTGGAGTAACTATTGCGGTTTACCATGTGTTCTAGGAGCAGTGGGCATTTGTCCCACACAAAAGAGTTGACTTAAGTTGTATTCCCCAAGACCTTCCTCTACTATTTTAATCTTAAGCTTTTCTTGCTTGGGTATAGTGGTGTTTGAACTGGCAAAAGAGGCTGGACTTATGTATGATGTGGAGGAAATGGCTTCTCTATTATTAGGAACGGTAATCTCTGGTTGATGGCTGATATTATGGCAATATGCAAAGGGATTTGCATCGCCCAGGATTGTGATCTCTACACCGTTATGTGGGAACTTGATACATTGATGGTAGGTAGATGGAACGACTTGCATGGTATGTATCCAAAGTCTTCCTAACAATAGATTGTATGGCAGAGGAAGGTCCAGAACCTGATAGATGATGTGTTTTACCACAGGGCCCACTTGGATTGGTAGTACCATAGCTCCTTTGGATGAACACTTCGCATCGTCATAGGCTTTGATTGTGATCTTCTTGCAAGGATCTACTGATTCTATGGCATATCCCAATGCTGTGACCAACTGTAGGGTACAAATATTCAGGCCTGCTCCATTATTGATCAAGACTCGCTTGATCCTATGTTGGTTGATAAATCCTTCAATGTGTAGCGAAGCGTTATGAGGTTGTTGGAAGGAAGAGTTGTCACTTTCGAAAAAAGTGAGACAAGGTGATGACTTTAGACTTCCAACCATGGCTTGAAATTGGTCTGTATTTAGGTTTGCAGGGATTGACGCCTCTTGGAGAGCTTGATCCAAGATTGTTTTATGAGATGGAGATAAGCGCAATAGCTCTAAAATGGATATAAGCACGGGCGTTTTATCTAATTGTTCCACAAGATTGTACTGCTTTGGTATGGAGGTGGTGCCTTGTGGAGCTGCCTTTATGGTAACCTTGCTACGATGTGTAACAACATTGCAATTGGAGTTGGGATTTTTGATGGTTATAGTTGCAACTTGTTCACTGGCATCATATAGGTGATTTATAGTATAATTATTCGTAGCCTGCGTATAATCCGTGGTATCAGTGCCTCGCCTGGAAGTGGAAGGACCCCTTTGATCTTGTGATGGAAGTGGATTTTTGAACATCTGATTATCATTGTTTGTTGTTTTTGGGTCATGTCCTTTGATTTCAATTTCACCTCGGTCAATAAGATCTTGAATAAGATCTTTTAATCTGAGATAATTACTGGTCTTATGTCCTCTTCCTTGATGGAAATCATAGTGCTCAGTATCTCGCCACCAGGCGGGTTTGACCTGAGGCTCATAGTTTGATGTTTTAGGTAAAGTGACCAAATTTTGAGAAATGAGTTGTCGCAATACTATTTCAATGGGTTCCCCTAAGGGAGTGTGTGTTCGTTTTTGTTTTTGCTGATGAGGTCTTGGTTCATCATGAGATGTGATGCGACCTTGATTGGAAGGAACATTTGTGTTATTCTGAGGTGAAGGATTCTGTCCTGCAAACCGAACCACAGGTTGTGCACTTTTTATAGTCCTGGCATCCACAACCCCATCATTGACAATATTCTTATTTTTGTTCCAAAAGCTTGGTTTATCACTATTGAAGCGTGGGAAAGGACTATCCTTTGGTTCATTATAGATTTTGATGAGTCCTTTCTTGATGAGTGCCCATTCACATTTCAAACCCTTGGTGATCATATCGTTAAAAGAGTCTGTGTCTTTGACATCTAGGTGAAATTCCATTTCTTCGTTTAAGTTGGAAATGAATATTTCCACTAGTTCTTGTTCAGGTAACTGAAGAGAACGTCTGCTAGACATTTGATGCCATCGTTGCAAGAATACTGAGAATAGCTCACCTGGTTTTTGTTTAGTGTTGCACAGATCAGCCATGGTGATGTCGCGTTCAATGTTATGAGAGTAATGAGCGAGGAATTTCTGGATGAGTTCCTCAAATGTTCTAATGCCACCTAATAGTCGGGAAAACCATGATGTGGTTGTTCCTCCTAAGCTTTGGGGAAAAAGGCGCATTAGGTATGTGTCTTCATATGCCACTTCGAGGCAAGCGGAATGAAATTCTCTGACATGATCGCGAGGATCTCCCTTTCCTCTATATTTTTTGAATTTGGGTGTTTTGAATCATCATAGAAAGGGTGGTATATAAAGGTTCCTATCAAAAGGATAGGGACAGATGTCATTGAGTGAGGATTAGTTAGTTTTGACACCACTATGAAGTTGTTGGGCGAGATTCTCGACTTGTTACTGCAACATCTCCATTTCATTTGGAGGAGGAGGTGGTGGGTTACCTCGAGGAATGTTATATCTGATGGGATCTCTACCTCTTTCCTCTTCATGGCGACTTTGTCGTTCTGATGCTTGTCTTAATTAGGAAAGATCAAAGTCAGAGGGGAGTTTTGCTCCTTCTTGAACGAGCTTTAAAAAGTGAGCATCCGCATTGCTCCTGAGTATTTCATCAAAAAGTCTGTTAAAGAGAGGGTTATGCTGGGCCCTTTCTATTGTTGCATGAGTAGGAGTACTTGGGTTTTCGTCATTTGCATTTCCTCCAAGTGCTTCTTGAAATTCATTGAGATTTTCCTCTTCTTCTTCTTCCATTTCTATTTCTCGTTGCCTTGACTGTGATCGGGTTTGGGCCATTTTGTTTACAAGCTTTTGTGGAAGTTGTGTGAAAATGATGATGAGTTTTTGATGAAATGAGAGATTGATGGTTGGTGAATTGTGTTGCATGTAGATCTCTAGCACTTTAAAGGTAGATGTAACCGAAATTCCTTCTTTGATTTGCTTGTTTGTTTGATAAGGTTTAATGTGATAAGGTGTAGAGAAATCTGAGATGTGTTACAGATTTAACTACCTAGTAATGAGAGGATTCACTCATGAACTAGTTTTAACCTGCGTAGATGTGTTTCTTAGGATGAGCTTATCCTAGATGTAGAAACAATCTAAAAAGTGATGGGATGTGTTTGATTCAAGCAATATCTAAAAGAGAACTTAGGACAAGAACCTCTTAATGTTTTGAGAGTTGGAATGGATTGATGATGAAGTGATGATGTATGAGTGAGATGATGGATGAAATGTTTTAACTTCAATAAAAGCTTTGTGTTCCAAATGGAACAAATTCTACCTCTTCCCTTTCAGGCGATGGTGGCATTTCTCGAGTTATGTTGTATGTAATACAAATGTTTGGGAAAAAGTTGGGATTAATCTTTCCTCCTTGGTTTTTGTGATAACTTAGAGCTCTATATTGCATAAAAGCTCTGTGGTTCAATGACTCTGAATCAAATTCATTTATTTTGCCTTGAAGGTAGAGACGCATGTGACGCAAAAAAACTCTATAGGAGACAAAGATTTGTCTATTTAGATAGAAGAATTTCCTCCTTTTGATCAAAGCCTTTGAGCTCAATGGTCTTCTTTTCAAGTTGATATTCTGATGACGCTTCTTCTTTTGCAAGATGTGAAGAATGGTCATAAAGTTTTGATTCTTTGTTGTTTGCACTTTGTTTTTGATATTTTTGGTTTGTTTTTGAAAAAAGGTTGGTTGGATGAGTACTTTGTTTTTGGAATTGATTTTTCTGATTTTTCTTTGACAAGAAAACAAAGCAAGCACACAAACACAAGAATGTTACCTCAAAGGCACAAATGAGTATGGGTTTAGATCAACCCAATCCTTGGACTTTTATATGACCCTTTCTTTACATGTATTTTAAGGTGTATTTCCAAAGCCTGAAGTCGGCTCAATTTGCACTTGGTCTTGACTAAAACGAAAACACTTCAAAACACTTTTTATCCCTAAGGTCAAATGGCCAGTTGTGATAAATTTAGCCCACATCTTGATATTTCTTCGACTTTGGTACTACATACCTTATGAATCCCGCCGTGGCAGGTAAGGATGTGATATACTAAGTCTTGCACGAGCATAACAAATAGATGATCCCTATGATGGGGGAGTCACCACTTTTATCAAGCCACAAGTGACTTTTCAAAAAGCTATGTTTCTACTCAAGGAAATATGTATGGTGAGTATCTTGGGAGCAAAACCATCTATGCTCTTGCACTAAATTATATCACAAATATCCTCAATCAATAGAATGGGTGGGCTACTACTTAAAGGTATTTAGTCATGTTCGATGTTTTTGGACATAAGTTCATTCTGCAGTGACTCACTTAAGAGCCTTGTAACTAGTGGTGGGGCCCATTTGTCCTTTCGGCCAGTTACACTGTAGGAATAACTATACCCAAGGCTACAGCTTTCGCTCTCATATGATTTTTATAGCGGCTCGAAGGATTTACCGTGCGAGGTTGTTCCCAAGAGTGATGTGTCTCTTGGCAGGGCTCTCTTAAAAAGATAAAAAAAAATTGAGTGTTACTAACACTTTTCTTTTGCACCTAGGACCACGAAAGCCAAGGGAGAGGATAGTGTGTGTGAGAAGTGGGACCACTCGACCAACTTTTTGCACAAGTGTGCCAAGCATGAAAAACACTTGTTCTTTTTAACTTGTCATTGAAATGTGATCTAACTATTTGGAGATGTTGCTTCAGCATTCATGGTGTTCTTTTTAACTTCAAATCCAAAGGTTTGAGTAAACTAGAATTTTGAAAATCCTGGTCAACTAAACTTGAAGCACATATGCATGAAAAAAAATCGCTTTGCAAAAAGTTTTAAACAAGTTGATTGTATTTTTTATGTGCACCAAAAATTGAAGTGTGGATTGTAAATTCTTTAGTTTGATGCAAAAAAATGGAATTGTTGATTTTAAGCACCAAATAAAGTGTTTTTCCTAAATTGCAAGAAAACAAATGTTGTTTTGTTCAGTTTTAATGCACCAAAGAAACAAGTGATCCTAACTGGAAAGCAAGGGAAAGTTTGTTTGTTCAAGTTTTAAAACACCGAAAATAAAGTTTTTGATTATTTTAAAAGGTGAGTTTTTAAACCTGCACAAACAACAACCGGTTAGTAAAATCCATATCCAAGGGGGGCTTCCACAAGCCTAAATTTTTTCACTTTTTTGGTTACAAGGTCTTTTTAACAACGTTCTATTATAATAGCGCTAGTCTGTGTTGGAACAGAAGCGCTATTTAACACAAATGCGCTAAAAGAAAAAGAAAAACAGAGAAGGCAAAAGCGCTTAAATAGGGTCAAAAGAGCTCAAACCATGTCAATAGCGCTAATCTTGATACAATAGGGCTATTGTAAGAACAATAGCGCTATTGTAAGAACAATAGCGCTAGAACAACAAGTATCAATAGCGCTATAACGTGATTAATAGCGCTAAAGCGCAACCTGTGTGACAATTTCAACATTCAAACATGTTATTGGTTAAAAAAAAAATGATCTCTTGGGTGTTTGGATTCACGTCGGGTTCACCAAATGATGCTCTGCAAAATGGACAAGGTTAGCAAATGACAAACAACACAAGACACCAGAAATCGTTAGTGTTAGTCAATCAAAAACTAATCTAAACAGGCATATCAAAAGAGATGCCAAAAACATGAGAGAATATTTAACTACAAAAGTAAATATGATGAGACATCTCCAAATGCCTCTTAACATGCTCTTGGCTCCTTCTCCTTTGTTCCTTTCCTCTCCAAGTTCCAAAATAATGTAGCTCTCAGCAGCTTTTTGCACTATGAATGCTTATGGAGGATTGAGATTTTAGTATTTTGCTCCAAATGTAAAATGAAAAGATAAAATACTAGATGCTATTAAAAATGATTGATTTTAGCCAAAATAACAAGATATTGGTTTGCTATGTTAAATGCTCTCTAAAATGCCTATAGGTTAAATGCATACAAGTTTTCAGGATCTGGATTATGAAGAAATGGGCTCTATTTATAGGGAAAATGGAGCAATGGATGGTTGAGACTGAGCAATCTCAACAAGGGTCAGGATTGAATGATTTTCAATCCATGTGAGGGCTTTCAACCCAATCTCAGGATGACAAGTGTCAATTTGAGATAGGTTGAGAGGAGAGGGAATAAGCATTAAATGTTTGACATGACCTTGGGAGTTAAGGTCAAGGTTAGTTTGAATGAATAAACTCTTTATTCAAAGAATAAAGCTTTTATCCAATGGATAAAATCTTGTGCAAAAGGCAAGAGGGATAAACATGGTCAAAGCAATAAATGTTTGGGGAGACAAGTTTGAAATAACCATAAATGGTTATGTAAGAGCCATTAATGGTCATGTAAGAGCCATTAGTGGTTTTGGAAGACTTTGGAGGTTAAATTGTTGAACACACAAAGCATTAAATGCTTTTCAAAGACTTTTGAAGTCTTTGAGAAGTGACTCCATTTTGCTTAGGAATGTGACAATAATTAGGGGATGGATTAGGCTAATTAGGAAGGGGTTAGAAGAATCTAGAAGGGGATTAGATTTTGCAAGTGGATTTGGTGGGTGAGGGAAAATAGGATTTTATTAAAATAAAAATTCATTTATTTCAATAAATGTGTGCAAGTTGCATTTGTAGGAAAATGCAAGTGGAGGGGATAAACGATTTAAATAAATGTTAATTTATTTAAAAGAGGAAAAGGGGGATTTAATTAAATAAATAGATTTTATTCATTTAATTGACTGTGAATTTGGTTTAATGAATTAATTAAAATAAATTGAATAATTTATTTAATTAATAGGAGAATGTTTGAAGATGAATTAATTAAATGTTAATTTAATTAACTGATGGCTAGTGGATTTTTAATCAAATAAATAGCAATTATTTATTTAATTAAGCTGGACAAATTTGTGTGACTACAGACTGAGATTCCCATTAAATCTCATAAAAACTATTTCAAAACAACTGCAATCATTTTACCATTTTTTTCACACAACATATAGGAAGAAGGGGAAGAAATATAATTTTTTTGTAAACAAAAGAAAGTAGAGGCTATCCAACCTGTGAAGAGTTTCAGGAAGCAATTTGTTGAAGAGCTTCAACCCTGCAACCAGATTCCCAAACTAGATCCTTCTTCCAAACAAATTTTTAAACTTTGTCTTCCAAAAATATGCATCCCTCTTCCTGTCAACTCACAGGCATAAATAGAAAAATATTTCAACCTAAACTTTTAGGTTGAAAATGTTTTTTTCATCCAAACACGATTTTCAATTTAAAAAATTACTTTTCTAATTTCTTTCAAAAAGGTAAATGGAAATTTCATTTTCTTTTAAAACTCATTTCTTTTCTCAATTAAATAAATCAACTTTTCCTAAAAAGTGATAAAGGCAATAATTTAACTCTATTTTTATTTTTTTTATTTTTTTAAAATCTAAAAAGCAATAGCATGCAATTAACTTTATTTATTCTTCTACTTGATTTAAATGTAATCACTTTTCCAAAGTAATGCAATTATCAATTTAAATTTAATAACTTCATTCAATTAACTAAGTCCATAACACAAAGGCATAATAATACATAAATTAAATACACCAACTATGAAATGATGTCATAGACTTAAATAAATAATCTAATCCACTAGGGCATGCAAATCGAGAAAAACCACATGAAGCCTCTAAAAAAGTCAAACTATCAAAACTTGAAGGCCGAACAAACGGAAAGAATGACCAACTGATGACACTCACATGAGTAAACTGAGGGTAATAATTAGGGTCAACAACTATATCCTCCACTCCCATCGGACAAAATAAGGCATGCTCAGACCTGTGATGAAGCTAGGTGGAGACGATACCCCGTACCCCGGTACATGTACCTGCAATGTCCTGCATCATCGAACCACACATGCATATAGACAAATATATATAATCAGACATGGTACGTACACTGATGAAGGAGAATCATGGTGTTCCCTATCTCACCGGAGTGAGTGAAGGAAAATCATCCCCTCGCATCCCATACACTTGCAAACACGCAACATATAAATAACACATTGCATATGTAAGGTAAAAGTGTCAGTCCATGACAATAATCCATAAAAATAGCATTAATCATAAGTACTAAAATACTGTAATAAAGCATACATCACATATCCAATTAAGGCATGAAATAACATCGAATAAGTCTGAATAAAGTATAGCAATAATGTAACAATTGAAAAGTCAACTGCAGTAAAATATAAGTCTAACAAGTTCGATCGAGAAGGGGTACTACACTACCACTTGGTGGAAGGATGCTAATGGTTATCACCTGACTATCCTAGCTTTTGATTCTTCCTTTGATGACTCTTCACATGTTGTTGATGATTCCTCCTAGGATGATGGTTTGCCTCTTGCTATTGGAGTGGCCTCCTTAGACCCCATGGATCCTCCTCCACCTCTTACTACAAGTGTGACCTCTGAACTCATGGAACCTTCCCCATTTGTTTCTCTTGTTCTATTCCCTCCTTCGGTGGATATTTAGTTACTTGCTCAGCTTTCTACTCTTGGTACTGACAGACTCACTATGGGGTTCTCCACTCTTGGTCCCCCTTGTGATAGTGTTCCGATTGATAGAATTACTTGGATTGTTGTTTGTCAATGGAGGAAAGATAATTATCCCCCCTCTCCCAAACTCTTCCCTGGGTTGTGGATGATTTTTCTACCCACCCTTGATGTGGGCTACTAGTTGTTCTACTATTGTGTTGTAAGTGGTCTCCTTTAATGTCAAAAGTTTGTTCTTGACCAATTGTCTACAGTCTTTTTGGCATGTCTTTATATAGGGTCAACACCCTTGTTTTGTTGCTTTTAATATAAAATACAACATTAGTTGATTTCTTGCATCTAGACATCATGATGGGTGGGTGTTTGTGAGTTACATGATCCCATCTTTTATGAATTATCATGCCCCTCCCTGAGAAAATAATTAGTAATAATAATTTAATGATTACTTAGCCCCTCTTACCAAAAAGAGAAATAATAATTAAGCCATCTAAATAATTAATTTAAATGAAATTCATTTTTCTAGCAACTTCTCCTCAGTGGGAAATATTAGAATGGAATTTATTCCACAAATATTAATTCATTGAAAAAAGAACATTACAAGTCCATCCTTCCCAAAATTTCTTGCCCTCAAACAATACAAATTTAGATATATTAGAATCCTCATATCTTCCCAACTGACATCCTCTATAGCTAGGTTCTTTCAATGAACTAGCTATTTTTTTATGCATCTATTTCATGACTTCTTTAGTCTTGTGTTAATGATGGAATTAAATACCCATATAAGTGAGACCTACTATCTATGAACAATGAACCAAATGCAAGTTAGTATTGAACATACTAGGATATTAAGAGGGGGGTGGATCAATATCTTTAAAAATTAAACTCTTTAGCACAATTCAAATTCAAAAACCCTTAAACATATTAGCAACAATGAAAGATAAAGCAATGAAAACCAATACACAAGTGAACACCAGATTTACGTTGAAAACCCTAACAAGGGAAAAACCAAGGTAACATATCTCACAATATATGAATAACTATTACAAATTTTTTTTAAGCTCATTAACTAAGGAAGCACATTGCTCTTGGAAAGACTTGCTGAAGAGATTCACTACCTTAGAGAAATATACAAAGACTTGTTGAAGACATTTACGATCTCAGAGCAGGATTCATGAAAATTTGAATTACAATGAGTAAGTCTTCAACTCACAACCTCCAACAATCTCCTTAGAATGTAGCTTCCCTTAGATCTCTACCTCAACCAACCATTTAGCAATTCATCTCCAAAATATTCCACTATACACTTTTATTGCTTCATGCTTCACATCTCACAATCCCACCATATATACAACTGATTTGGTCTTCTATATATATCCTCTACAAGCAAAGAAAACATCAAACTAGGCTAACCAGAATAGGAGACAAGTATTAACCCTAACAAGTTAGCTTCAAAACACATTTGCAGTGAAAGTGATCCAAAATAGGAGATAGAGAATACCTAAAACAACTTAATATGTCTTTCTATGTAGCCCCAAACAACAAATATGTTGGTCCACATTCTCCCAAGTTAGAAATAGGGTAACATGTAGCACTTTACCAGTCAACTCAAAAATTTATCTTCTAAAAGAGTTTACACAATGCATATCACGTCAAGACATAACAAGGCCCAAAGAACTCATAACAACCTCTAATGTTAGCATAGGCCCCCAAATGCATAGTGCAAGAAAGAGAATAGACCTTGTTGGCTAGACAATCATAAATCACCTTAAAAAACAACACCAAACAATATGTGGCACCCAAAAGATCAACCACTATCATCTGGACCCCATAGAGACATTCTTTGAACATTTAACAATATTTTCATACACTTCTTCCATATTATCTTGTCAAAACAAGTTGGCACAACCAAACATATACATAGTTCTTTATACCTAGAAGGCCAAAAAATGCAATCATAAGATAGAACATTGTCAAGCATACTTGTACATTTCATCAACTAAAATTTAAACTAAGACACTGCATATTTGATATAAACACATCCACCAATTTGCAACAACAGAAACAACAATGCAGAAATATGTGAAGCATTTTCTGGACTAGCCTCGACAAGCAACCAAGTTGCCAACACACTACATTTACCAAAAACATTTGTACCAACACTAGAGACATAAAAAGATTAAAGTGCAATGTCTAGAAGAGATACAATAAACACAAAGGAATGCAAAGCATTATCCCAAATAGTCCTCAAAATACTTTCCTATATTTCCATACATCATCAACTTGCAAAGACCAAGACATCATTATAGCACCTTTTTCTCACTCTGGAGCAATAAGAGAGATAGAACAACTACTTGTAGCATGCACAAGACCATCAACAACATATCCACTTCATCACCATGCTTGTAATCCTCATCTTAATACTTCCAATCCTCATCTTAATGCTTCTAATCATCATCTTGATATGATATCATTGTGATAATATTTCTTGTTGATACCAAGCAAGGCATCACATCCAATCACAAACTTCAACACAATCATTGTTCTTCAATACAACACATTATCATTACCATAAGCATCATCATACAAGTGCAAGCATAACTGACACCACAATACACTAAATATAGACATCAACACCAAACTAAGGTTTGACATCCAACCATGGACTTCATCATAAGCTATCCATGAGACATTAATGAGAACACAACACTGATGGTTGACATCAATGAGAGCACAACATGAGATATTAATGATAACAGCATCCCTCTTTGTCATTGATGGCAACACTCACCTGATAGAACAATCATCTGCACTCTTTACTTAGCACCCATCTAGACTTTTTCTCCCCCTTTGACATCAAGGACAAAGGGTAGAGGTCTTCACTACACTCTTTCCTTAATACTCATCTACACTCTCTCTCTCTCCCTTGCACATGCTCCCCCTATTAGCAGCAACCAACAAACTACCTACTCCCCTTGAGGGGTAGTCCACATCAATCTAGGAGAAAAAGGATCTTATACCTTGAATTTATACCCCTATATAGATGCATTATCTTATGCATCTAGTGAAAATGTTTGCAATTTGATCATATGTGGGAAGATATTCTAATTTGACTTCTTGGTTTGTGACCTTCTCTCTTAAAAACTGATACTTGATAGAAATATGCTTGGTCCTTGAATGCATCATTGAATTCTTTGAAATGATTATAGCACTTGTATTATCTAACAAGATAGGAATAGGTTCATATACCACCTTGATATCCTTCAATGTTTCTTTCATCCATAGTACTTGAGTGCAACAAGATATTGTTGCAATGTATACAATTTCTGCTATTGATAAATACTCTAAGTCCTACTTCTTACTGAACCAAGGGACCAATCTATCTCCCAAGAAAAATGCACTACCACTAGTACTTCTCTTACCATCCACACAACCATCCCAATCAACATCAGTATAAGTAGTCAAATATAAGTCATCATCCTTTTTATACCACAAACCATAGTCTAGAGTGTCCTTCAAGTATCTGATTATCGTTTTGATAGCCTTCTCATGAATTTGTTTAGGATTGGCTTGATATCTTGCAACCAAATACACCACATGCATAATGTCATGTCTAGAAGTAGTCAAATATAATAGTTATCATAGACTTATAAAAATTCTGATCAACTTGAGGTGACTCAACGTCCTTGCTCACATCACAACCAATAGCCATGGGAGTACTCACTGGTTTAGAATACTCCATGCTAAAAAAATTCAACATTTCCTTAACATACTTAGTTTGAGAAATAAATACACCATTTTATAGCTAAGCAATTTGAAGTCCAAGTAAGAAAGACAACTCACCAATCATAGATATTTCAAATTCTTTCTGCATCCCTTATGCAAACTTCTTACACATACCATCATCTCCACCAAAGATGATATCATCAACATATACAAAAACTATCAAGAACTTTTCTCCCTCAACTTTGATATAAATATTTATATCTGAAGTACCTTAAAATTTTATTGAAATTTTTATCCAACGTTGCATACCAAGCCCTAGGAGCTTTCTTGAGACCATTCAAACATTTTTTGAGTGTGCAAACCATGTCTGGATCCTCTGATAAATAAAATCCATCAAGTTTCTCTATGTAGACTTCTTCCTCTAGATCACCATTCAAGAAAGTTGATTTGACATCCATTTGATAAACCACAAAGTTCTTGTGAGCAACAAAAGTAAGAAACATTTTGATTGCCTCCATCCTAGCCACCAAAGCAAGTCTCCTCAAAATCAATTCCTTCTTGTAAATAGCCTTTTCAAACTAATCTTTCTTTCTTTCTTGTTACTTCTTCTCCATTCAGTTTGTTTTGGAACACCCACTTTGTGTCTATGGCATTCTTATCTATAGGTTTAGGGAGTAATTCTCATTTTTTATTCTTCTCAATCTGATTTAGCTCTTCTTCCATTGCTTGCAACCATCCTTCGTCCTTTCTAGCATCAACAAAGGTTTTGAGCTCTATCTTTGATAGGAGACAAATATTCACTGGCTCACTTTCTTTTGTAGGTCTTCTCCTAGTTTACAAACCTTCATTCTTGTCACTAATGATCTGATCTTCTAAATGATTCTTTTGGACATACTTAGTTATAGTCTTAGGGGCCTTCTCTATTATTTGTTTCTCTTCTTATTTCTTCTTCTTCTTCTTCTCCTCCTTCTATGTGGGAAAGTTCTTCTAATTCGTAGTCCTCAAGTTCTTGTGTGATTTGACTAAAATCTTCATCTACCTTAACATTTGTGCTTTTAACCATTCTCCTTAGTTTCTTGTTGTAGCATCTATAGGCATTTCTTTTGGTTGAGTAACCAATGAAGATGTCATCATCACATCTTGATTCAGACTTTCCCAAGTCTTCTTCATCGTTCTTGAAATAACATCTGCTACCAAAAATTCTAAAATTTGTGATAATAGCAGGTTTTCAATGCCAAATCTCATGAGGAGGCTTAGAGTTATTGACCCTCAATTACACTCTATTAAGAATATATACAATATTATATACTTTTTTTTTCTAATATACATTTGGTAGATCAACTTTGTTTAGCATTATCTTAGCCATCTTTTGGGCATTTCTAATTTTTCTTTCTACTACCCCATTCCACTAAGGGCTTATAGGAGCATACAAAATTCCTTTAATTCCATGGTCTTCACAAAAAATTTCACACTCATTTGAAGTAAATTTGCCTCCTCTATCAGATATTAGACATTTGATCCTAATATCTACTTCATTCTCAACATAAGATTTGAAAGATTTAAATTTATCTAGAGCTTCTAAGTTTTCTCTAAAAAATGTAACCCATGTCATTCTAGTGTAATTATAAATAAGCAATATAAAGTACCTTTCACCATTTTGTCCACTTGCTCTATTTGGTCCGCATAAGTCAATGTGTAGAGATGATCTTCACCATTTTCTAGTTAAGCTTGTCCTTTTTTGCTTCCCCATTTGACATCCCTTGCATAAAATTTTAATAGGCTCAATGATCATTGGCATCTCTCTTCTCACATGTGTAGAGATGATCTTCACCATGTTGTCAAAGTTGATGTGACCCATCCTCTTTTTCCATAGCCAACATGCACTAGTATGTGTCATCAGACAACTTCTTCCCTTAGCCTCTTTTAGGTGGTAAACATTCTCATGAGTCCTAGTTCCTTCTGCAATTAGTCTTCCAGAGTTACCCTTTTCTAATTCACAACCTTTGTCATGAAATATAAGATTATATCCTTTGTTGCACATCTAACAAACATTGAGGAGATTGTTTTTTGACCTTTAACATAAATAACATCCTTTGTCTTGTTCTTTCCATCAATCCTTATAGTACCCTTTCCACAAATTTGTGCAGAGCCTTCGTTATCAACCTTGATTGATTGGCCATTCCACTTCTTAAGGTTGATGAACTTCACTTTATCACTAGTCATGTGATGACAACAACCACTGTCAATTACCCAAGCATTTCCCTCTTCTTTTGCATGGAATGTGGTCAATACAATCATTGACTTTTTAATATCTTTGTCAACTTGCAAGGCATCAAAATTCTTACATTTTTATATATCACCCTTTTTGTCGCCAACTTTCATAGCCATGAATAGTTTTTCATCATTTGATTCATCATGATCTTCATCTTTTGAAGAACAATTTCTCTCCTTGGAATAAAAACTTCTTTTTAAACTCTCTTTTATTGCTACCTTGTAATTCTCTAAAACTACACTTAGAGGGAAAATGATCAATTCTACTATAATTAAAATATTTAAAGGTAACTTACCTTTGTACTTGTCGGTGCCATTCTTTAGGTTTCTCACAAAGTCATCACACTGATCATCATCATCTTCTACCTTCTTGTTGACTTTGAATACAACTTTCTTCTTAGGGGCATCTTTGTCAAACTCTCCCATCTCAAAGGTAATGAGAGCACCATATAGTTGATCCGTTGAATATTTATCTAGATCCTTACGTTCTTCAATAGAAGACATCTATGGCTATAAGATTTAGGAAGAGATATGAGTGCCTATTTCGCAACTGCATCTTCTTTCAGTTCTCCACCAATACCTCTGATGTCATTTACCACTTCATTCACCTAAAGCATATAAGTATAAAAGTCTTCATCCTCAAATTCTTAAGTTTTCACTTGAAGTTTTACATCTTGATTTACTCTACTTTATCATCTCCATATATTTTTTCAAGTTGCTCCCAAATCTCTTTAGCAATAGCGTAGTGCATTACCTTCACAAGTTCTAAATTTTCTAACTCACTCAAGATTTCAATCGTTGCTTTGTAATTGTTTTCATATAACCTAATATTAGTCAAATCTGTTAGAGGAGTAGGAGGAGTATTATAACCATCCTTGATTGAGTTCCAAACTTTAAACCCTAAAGGCATCATATATGCTTCCATTATTACATTTCAAAAAGTTTAGTTTGTTCCATCAAACCTAGGGGCCTTGTGAGATCCATCTTGTGCCTCAAGTGATTAAGCTCTTTCAGAGGAACTTGGCTCTAATACCAATTGTTGAACATATCACAATACTAAGGGAGGTGAATTAGTCTCCTAAAAAATTAAACCCTTTATCACAATTCAAATTCAAAAACCCTCAAAATAGATCATCAACAATGAAAAATAAAGCAGTGAACACCAATGCATAAGAGAACACTAGATTTACATGGAAAATCCTAACAGTGGAAAAACCACAGTAAGATATCTAACAATATATGAATAAGTATTACAATTTGAATTAAGGCTCACTACATAAGGAAGCACACTACCCTCAAAAGGAATTTCTAAAGAGATTCACTACCTCAAAGAAAGATACAAAGAAAGAAATTCACTATCTCAAAGAAGGATGCATGAAAATTTGGATTACAATGAATAAGCCTTTACTCACATCCTCCAAAATGTTTCACCACACACTTTTACTACTTCATGCTTCACATCGCACAATCCCACTATATTCACAAATTATTTGATATTTTTTATATATAACCTCTACAAGCAAAGATAGCATCAAGTTAGGTCGAGCAGAACAAGAGACGAGTATTAACCCCAACAAGTCAGCCTCAAAACATATTTACAATGAAAGCGGTCCAAAGCAGGAGATAGAGTGGACCTAAAATAACTTATTATACATTTCTATGAAGACCCAAACAACAAACATGCTGGCACACATCCTCCCAAGCCAATAATAGGGTAATAGGTAGATGAAACATGTAGCACTTTATTAGTTTGCCCATAAACTAAAATTCCAAAATAATTTACACATTGTTGATCTATTCAAGACATAGCAAGGCTCAAAGACAACTCATCACAACTTCCAATGTTAACGCAAACTCCCAAATGCATGGCACAAGAAAGAGAATAGGCCCTATTGGCCTAACAACCATAAATCACCCTGAAAACCAACACTAGATAATATGTAATACCAAAAAGAGAAACCATTGTTATGTGGAACACATAGAGACATTCCTTGAACATTCAACAATATTTCCATACAATTATTTCATACTATCATGCCTAATCAAGATGGCACAACGAAACAAATACATAGTCCTTTATACTCAAAAGGCTAGAAAATACAATCATGAGATAGAACATTATCAAGCATACTTGTGGTAAATTTCATCACCTAAAATCTAAACTGAGATACTACATAGTCAATATAAGAACATCCACCAAGCCATAGCAACATAAATAACAATTTACAGAATTGTGAAGGATTTTCTAGACTAGCCCTAACAAGCAACCGAGCTGCCAACATACTACATTTACCAAAAACATATGCTGCAAGACCAAAGACCTAAAAATATAGAAGTTCAACATCCACAACGCTTACAATCTAACTCCCAAATTGCAAGAGAATACCATTAAGCATGGAGGAATGCAGATCATTCTCCTAAACAATCTTCAAAACACTTTCCTACATTTCCATACTTCACCAACTTGTAGAGACTAGAACATCCTAGTAGCACCTTTTCCTCACTCGAGAAAAAAGAGATAGAAAAATACTTGTAGCATGCAAAAGACCATCATCAACCTATAAATTTCATCACAATGCTTCTAATTTTCATCTTAATTCTTCTAATCCTCATCTTAATATGATATCATCGTGATAACATTTCCTATTGATAATAAACAAGGCATGACATCCAATCATGAACTTTAGTACCATCATTGTTTTTCAACACAACACATTATCATTACCATAAGCATCATCATACAAGTGCAAGAATAATTGACACCACAATACACTGAGTATAGATATCAACACCAAATTGAGGGTTGTCATCCAACTATGGACTTCATCATAGGTTTTAGCCACATCTCAACACACAACTACTCATTAGACATCAATGACACCACAACACTCTTGGTTGACATCAATGACAACACCACATGATATATCAATGACAAGAGTTAGTAAATCATAAAAACACAATTCCATCAATGAAAACATACCAAGGGACATGATGTGTGTTTTTGTAGCAATATTCTTCCTGGTATAACCACTTACCCCATGCTAGTTTTTTATCTTAAGAATATTATTCTAAGTATTCTTCCACCCAATTATTCATTATTTTTATTTGTGGAATTATTTTTTGGTGATAGCTTCTACTAGAAGTGAGTTTTGCACCTATTAAATGAAATTTATTTGTCAAAAAAAAGTAAAGAAATTTTCTCTTTATCATCAATAATATATTTTGGGTGACCCGTGTCATCGAAACACCTCTCTAAAAAATAAATATGCCACATAATGTACTTTGAATTTGATATAAATGGAAAAGAAGTATACATAATCATTCAACCTATTCAAAATAATATAAATATCATCTTTAGCATATACCTTGGAAAGATTCGTGATGGACTCCATGAACACACTTTTCCCAATCTTGATGGTGAATATGCAATAGTTGTAATAAAGATACAAGAAATATATACTCTAATTAATTTTAATAGTAGGTGATGTACTATGTGATGTGTTTGAGATCTCTTCTCAAAGATCTTCCTTGATAATCAATCTCTTAAATGTCTATATTACTTGTAAGATCTAGAATGTGTCATCATGAGTATCTCATGCAAGTCATTCAAAATATTTTGTTTCATCTTACAATTCGACACTAGAAAGATTCTACCCTTATATAAAATTAAACCATTCACTAGCACATACTTGTCTTCCTTTTTATTCCGATCTAATATATTAACAATAAATATATTATCTTTGTTTAATCGGTTGCTACCTACAATGGTTTTGAAATTGGCTTACAAACAAGGTTGTGGGAAGTTTTGGATCGAAGGAGATTCTCTAAATATTATCAATTGTTTGAAGGGGATTCAAAACCCAAGTTGGACTATTGAAAATATTATAAGGGATTCTATACATCTTCTCAAGTTCTTTTAATATCGTTATATCTCTCACATTTATGGGGAGGCAATAAACCTATTGATATGTTTGCGAACCTAGGAGTTTCTAATCCTATGTTGCAAAGGTGGTACTCCCATAACCCCCTCCCATTTGATGTCAAGGTCACCATTAATCATAATATTCAACAATATAAGGTGGCTTCATTATTTATTTCAATGATTAATAGATATTGTAGACACTTAAAAGTCGCACAACAAATTAAGTGAATTTTATTCATTTAATTGTCCCTATTTCTTTCAATTAATTAAATTAAGATTTAATTAATATCCATATTTCTCTAAATTAGCCTATTAATCAAATTAAAGATTTGATTAATATTTCCCTTCTTCTATCCTAGCCATTTAATTAAAATCTCCCTCGTAGCCATTTAACTAAAATTCCCCCTCTAGCCATTTTAATTAAATCTACATTTAATTGAAACCTCTTTTACATTTAAATAAATCTAAATTTAGTTAAAAATCCCCTGGTGCAGGAGCACCCAAGACAAGATTGGCCACCATGAGGCCATAATGAAGATTTATGAGATAATTAAGTCTATGAGGTTAAAGTGACCATTTTATATTTTAATCTTGGATAATAATGTCATTTCGAGTCATCAAACTCATGTAATGAGTCATTTTGTAATAAGTTGCCAAAATCGCCATGTTGGGCAAATAATGTCAAAATGAGTAATGTAATGGGGTTCAATGGGTAGAATAGGTTTTAATGAGCATTTTAAGTTTCATAAGGTCTTGTGTGACCATATTAATATAATAAAGTTGATTAGAAAGTGTCAAGATGTAAAAAGGTTAAAAACTTGTCAATTGACAACTAAAAGTGTCAATTTGACAATAAATTAAAGTTATAAACACCCAAAAGTGGTTGTATGGGTGGTTAAGAGTTGGTTTTCGGTTTCCATGAAGGGAAGAGGTTTAAATATGTTTGCAATGATCCAAAATGTAAGAGGTTAAGGGTTGGATTTGCTTGGCCTTGTAAGAGTCTGGGGTTTGGCAATAAAATACAAGGCTTTCCTTGCAATTTTGGTCTAAAATCTGCACTTTATTGGTATGAAATTCTTCTTGTTTGCTTCATTTTTTGTTGGAAATGGATTTTAAAATGTAGAGGAGTGTTTGTACTATCATTTGATACTATTATTGAAGGTTTTACATTCAAATCTGATATACTTTCATTGGTTGTCCTAAAATCTGTTGTAGGTGATTGTTTTAGGGGAGTTTTGAGAGTCACAATGCAAATGTGACCCGTTCTACTTTATGTGGTTGTTGTTTCTTGTGGAATGGGTCATTAATGATGCATATTATTGTCTTATAACAGGTTTGAGTTCAGGGAATAACGTGGAGATGAAGTGTTGATACCTTAGGGTAAGAGATTGAGTGAGGAAAAGCATGAAAATGGAGGCATGAGTATAGCAGTAGAAGAAGTAGCTTAACAAGATGTTGTTTTTATGTTTTACTATGTCTTTTGTGGTTTATTATAAGGTTAAATGACCCTTGTTTGATTCTGGAAGTGAATGGAGGAGTGCTTTTGAGAAAGCCCTAGGTTAGAAGGCCTAAAAAGGAGGGTTTAGTATCTAACCTATCAAATGAGTGATTTTTGCCTTGAAACCTAGAAAATATATTGTTTTGAAACATTTTTCAAGAATTTTTTTTGGTTTTGTGTTGTGGTTGTACCATTTGCGGGTACTTACTTTGGAAAAGAGGGCTAATTGGGCTTAGTTGGTGAGTAGCAGGGTGTTGGTCTAAGTATTTCGTCGAAAAGAACCATAGTTTATTTTCACATATGTTATGTAACTTCCAAAAGGGTATCTAGATATGAAATTTATTTTCCAAGTGTAATTAAAGTTTTTTGAGTAAAAGTCATATTACCCGCTAAACAGGGCTCCTAGGGAATTGGCCTATTTAGGGACCTGGGTAAGGGTTTGTGAGAGAACCAATTGATAGGGTGAGTGGATCCTATTGGGTAAAGTGGAATAGGGTATGTATATTCCCTAGGAAGTGTTGGAACAAGTTGGTGAGGTTGAGAGTTCTATTTGGGCATCTTGGTGAAGCCTAGTGAAGGAAGGTGAAACAAGAAGAGTTGAGTTTTCAAGAAGAAAGAATGATGAGTTGCAATGTGATTGTGGGAGGGTCCATTATGATCTACATCATAACCCCACTTTCAAAATCCTACCAATGCAAGTTGCAGCCAACAATAGAAATAAATTAATTTTATTTTAATTAAATTCTATTTTTCCCCACCCACTTGCAAAATCCTACATCTCCCACTTGCCTCTTAAACCTATTCCAAATCCTTCTAGATTATTCTAAACCCTTTTAATTAACCTAATCAAATCCTAATCATGTCCTTTCCCTAAATTTGAGAAAGTCACTTCTCAAATTTGGAATAAAGTCTTCTAAATGCATTTAAGACTTTATTTCTTTCAACAAGCTAACTTGTTGAGTTCCCCAAATTTGGAAGGACTCTTACAAATTTGTCCCAAAATTATTCCTAACCATTAATGGTTAACTCAACCTTCCCACATGGTTAGAAACTTTCTCTCTAACTTAACCCTTAGCTAACCCAAGGGTCTCATCAAGCACTAATGGCTTTGACCCTAGTTATCCTATTAACCCTTACAAAAGAGTTTACCCCTTGGGTAAAGGCTTTATCCATTGGTTATCCACTAACCTAACCATAAACTTACCTCATAAGGTAACCTTCATGTCTCCTCTGGCATTTAATGCCTCTTACATCTCCTCTCAAGCCCTCTCAAGGTGACATTTGTCAACTTGAGATTGGATTGAATCCCTCACATGGATTGATAACTTTCAATCCTAGCCCTTGTTGAGATTATTCAATCTCAACCCTCCATTGCCCTATTTTCACTATAAATAGAGCTCTCATTCTTCATTCTCCATATCAAGTTTTTATGCATCTACATTATAGTCTCATAACATTAAGCATAGTATCTCTCTTTGATAGAATAGAATTTAGATCATTTTGATAGCAATATAATCTTAGATATATCATGTTAATCTCATATCATGTTAGCTTCATCTTAGTATCATTTTCATATTAGTTTTATCTTCATATCAATATCTTGCACCATATCATTATCTAGTTTCATATCTCTAGATCATTCACTAGGATCATAGTTGCATCTATTTTGATCCTAGAATCATTTAAATCTCGTTCTCTAGGTTGTCATCTTGAGGATCAAGTCCTCTTCCAAGTGAGCGCCACCTTGAATCTTAGAGATCTTTAGAAATAGAGGAGCATGGAAAGATTTTAAAGAGTTTTGATTCATTAACTTGCTTTGTTTTGTTTTGATTTCTAACTCTAACGCAATGTTTCATGTGTATGTTTGAAGTGTTCTTCTTTATTGCAGGTTAATCCCACATTTCCAGCATATAGATATCATTTCAAAAGGTTTAAAAGTTTTTTTAATTGTTGGATATCTTTTGGCACATTTGGCTGTTCTTTTAGCGCATATGATCTTTGTTCTGGCGCATTTGAAAGAAAGTGCAAAATTTGCAATCAAGTCTAGTTCTTGGAGTATCAACCTGCAAAAGTAATGAATCAAATCGAGTTTGAGTTTCTAGCGCATTTGAAACAGAGTGCAAAATTTGTAATCGAATCAAGTATAAGTGACATATCATCTTCTCTTTGCTCTTTCTTATACTTTAAGTCATATTCCATTTATATTGTCAAGATGTTTGAGAGGCGTTTCAGATCTCCACGACTTATAATGAAAAATCTAGTTTTTGGAGGATCCTCCAAATTTCAGACAGTCAAATTTTAGGGCATCTCAGGATCAGGAGTGAAAATATTGTAACCGAGATTTGAAATTAGGCTTGTGTAAGCCCACAAAGAGTTTTGATATTTCACTAACTTTTTCTTCTTTCAGGTTTCTAACAATTTCTTGCAGGTTAGAGGAGTTAGATTAGGATTTTTGAATTTCTTTCAAGCTTTTTTTCAAATTGGGTAAAAAGAATTCATTTTTCCTTTGGTTTAAAAAAAGAATCTCATCTTTATTCTGGGCTTAACAAATCAACCTCATTTTCATTTGGGCTCTAAAAAGAATCACATTTGCAAGGTAAAAAGAACAACAAATCAAACATTTACTTTCTTGCAAGTTAGGATTCACACCTCAAATTTGGGCTCTAAAAAGAGCAACGATTTTTCATTTTCTTGCAAGGGTAAAAAAAAAACAATCAATCTTTCCATTTCTTTTGCCAAGCGATTTCCATTTCAAGTAAACGCTCTTTACTTTATGTTGACCAAGATTTCAATTTCCTAGTTAGACAACAAATTGCTTTGTGGGATAAAAAGAACACCATGCTTGTTGGAGCAACATCTCCAAATAGGACTTAGCCAACAATTGCTTTTAAAAGGTTAAAATGAACTTTGATTGCTTTGTCTTAAGTGGTAGGTATATGCTCTCCCCTTAATTGGGTGATCAAAAAGTCAAACCCACTTTTTAATTGCTTTATTTACTTTCAAGCATTAAATCCTTTGGATGGTTTGCCTTCTCGAAGCCTCGAAAGGGCTAGTGTGAAGGGTACAACCCAAGTGGGAAACAACTTTATCGCCAAGTATTCCAACCCATTATAATCAAATGTGGAGGCTAATGAAAATCCCCTCCAATGGTTTTTCTCAGCGATTAGCCTTCCCCCAGTATCTTTAAGATACGTAAAGCCTTTGTTCTAAAGGTTGGGAAGCCTCCCGAGGGATTTTATCACTGGAGACCAAACAAAAGTCTGATTGCGAACCTTAGCATTAGAAACTTTGAGCTAAGCTAGTTTCTGAATATTGGTAATATCATAGTGCAAGGGTGGGGAAGAATCAGCCCCCAAGATTACTCACCATATATCTCCCAAGATAACTACCCAATTGTGAAGCAATTCACTTTGAGTTAATTTCTGGCAAAAGGCAAAAAAAACATGCACCCTCTAGGGAGTGACAAGGTTGTTTGAGCTGACGGAGTATCGAGACTAGTGGGCTATGATATTGTTGATGACCTTTGAATAAAGTGTATATCTGATGTGTCCTTTATTGTAAATCAAATTAGTGAAAACATTGGGGATTTGAAAATATCCTCACAAAAACATACACCCAATGTTTAGCATAAGGATGATCATTGTTTTCATGTGTGCTATGTCTTCTTGTTATGAACACTGAAATATCTTGCAAATCAACCAATACAACAATCAATTCAAAACAAAGAGCAAAGAGCAACCTTAGAGAGAAAAGAATTTCCAAATCCAACAAAGCACTTTTTTGAGGTGGTTATCAACTTTTCAACTATCTTTAGGCAATATTTTCATCCAACAAGATTAGGGGAGTATCAAACCAAGTGATCAAGAGTTTATCATCCAACTATCTCAACGACAATAATACCTAGCTAGGTATTCAAGTTATACAAATCAAGTTTCCATATCAGGAGACTTTATCCATATCATTTGGTGTACTTTGTCATAGGTGCCTATCGAACAAACCCTCTATTTGACTTAGTAAGCTTGAGTATCCGAAATGAAGTATCCATCAAGTCAACAACATCAACCTATCCAAACTGAAACTTTGATCACTCATGTGACCGTCCCTTGTCACTTGAAAAGAAGAAGCTTATTCAAAGGAAATGAGTCCTAGCCTAAATCAAGATCAAGATATCATGACTCTCCAATATAATCCCATTTTTTTATCAAGATACCACCTATCAAGAATCTTATGATGATCCCCCTAAGATTTTTGTATTCCATCCATGATGAACCCCTTTTATCTCAAGAGCAGAGTCCCATTCAACATCCACCTCCTAAGAAAGAGCATGATATCCCTTCCATCTCCTTCACTAATTTAATTCAAAATCAAGAGAAAAGCACAAACTCAAATCAAGATCAAGGAATCCTGTCATCATCCAGATCCATTTTAGGTTCTTTCATTCCAAAGTCAAACTTTTCATCATCCAAATCCATTTTAGGTCCTTTCATTCCAAAGTCAAACTCTCCATCTTGGGTCCTTACCTCCATCAATCCACCAATCCATCACCTCAAATGATCCATACGAAAGATCAACAAAGGCACCATCTTTGAACTTCTTTCAACCATCTATGTAAACATCTTTCCAAAACTATTCTTCCATCATTTCCTTTATCTATTTTGGGTCCTTATGTCCCAAAATTCAATTTTCCTCCATCTCTTCATCACTTCTCGAGTTGTGTACCAATACTCATCTTGAATACATTTCCATCTATCCTCACACAAATATTCAAACATTCTATCTATTATCCAACACCTCTTTTCGATTCCTGCAATCCCTATCATTCAGTCCTTTACATAAATCCTTCATCTATGAAATAGGCGTTTGTGTCATTTTGTCACATGCTTGCCCATGCTCGAATCTCATGTTCAGTCCTTTTCCTAGATATGTATTCATGAAATGATTCATAATTCAAGGTTGTTCCTCTTTAACATTTTCTTTTGGTTGGGATACACACTCAATCCAGAAAAGAACCACTTATCATATCTTGGTACTGACATCTTTTGATTACTATATCTCATACACTTAATCAATTTCTCTAAATCATTGTGATCTCTTAGTCGAAGACATGGCTAGTGAAAAATCTAAAATCTTGCTTCAGCACCACTGTAATTATCAAACCCATGTAAGTTTCATCACTTACAATCCAATGCAAGAAAAATAAAGAGCAAAAAGACAATATCAAAATATCAAAAGCATGAGAAAGAAAATAAATATCAAGAAAAGAAAAATGTAATGAAATACAATATCAAAATACTTGGCTATGAGTACATGCAAATAACTCCATCGAGGCTATGGATGTCTGGCTGGCAATGGAGCAATATTTGTGAGATTACAGTGATAACCCCGTCGGGGCTATGGACGCTCGCTGGCAGTGAGACTCTATCCAGGATGCTTTTGAAGTCAGGGTAACTCATGTAGTTAGCCACGTTGGATTCTAAAGATTATAATGATCATATGTGTTAGAGTAATTGGGTCTTTACTTGATTAATTAAACATTATTTGTTTAACTCTTTAAGTTCTCAATTATGTTTTTACACGTAAGCTAACATTAGGTGCATATAATTAATTATTTTAATTAATTATTATTTGCAAGCCTAGGGTTTTCCCTTTTTAGGGTTTCTTGACCTATTAGAGGTTATTTTTTCTTTTCATTGTATTATCTTTTTACAATACATTTTTTGGTGAATTGGAGCTCTGATATTTTGAGAATATTTTTCCTGTGTTTTGTATGTTCTTCAGATTTTGCTTCATTGCTTCTCCTTGTAACAGGTTATTTGGCTTGCAAAAGATCTTCAGGCTACTATGGGGTTGTATTTCTCAACTTCTATATGGTATCAGAGCATAGATCTGCAGCTACCTGTTCCTGTTTTTGAGAATTTTTTGCATTGGAAGCAGATCTAGGGTTTCAAGATTTTTTTATGTACCTAGGGTTTGACCTTTTTTTATAAGCCCTTTGGGCCTAAACGGGCCTCACCATCATGCTCAAAAGGCGCAAAAACCCCTATGGTCATATAAAATTTGACCTATTTTGGTTCCTGAGCCTCTGAGAGCATTTTTTTTCTCAGATCCAGGTCGTACGGCTCTAGCACGCAAATCGAGAAATTTTTTTGAAGAAAAGTTTTTTGCCTTTTTACGGCATGTAGGCCGAATTTTGGATTTCTTGATTTTTTTTTTAAATTGCAAAGCAAAAATATCAAAAAACCCAACACAATTGGAAAAAGGAAAAAAAAATTCACAGAGGGCAAAATTTTTTTTTTTTTTTTGGGCACCGGACCTGACAGTCCGGCGCTGTACGGCACCTGCGGACCTGTCAGACCGGCCCCACGGGTTCCACCAGCCCTCCGACCACCCTAGCCCCGCTGGCTACTCCTTCCAGTGATCTTTGGCTTCAACAGCCCCCGCCTCCGGTTCCAGGTCTGACAGCCCCCGCCGCCGGCTACAATCTCCGATGCCCACCCCTCCAGCCCAGTGCCGCCGCCCCGCGCTGCTGCCACCTCTGCTCTACCCAGGTCAACTCTCCCTCCACTCTACTGCCCCCTCCGCCCGGCCAGCGCTCCGCTCAGCCTGGGCCGCACCACCTCTGCCCGGCCCGAGCCCCACCTCCGCGTGGACCTCCACCAACTCCTCCTCTCTAGTCTTTTTGAGAGGGGGTTGGTTTTTTGGGCCTAGATTGTGCATCTGGAGTTGTTTTTTGGCAAACAAATAGGCATCAAAAAGGTGACTCCGAGATGGACCTTGTGGTGGTGGATTTGTTTCCTGAATCTACTGTTTGACTGTATTTTTTACTAGTCAAATTCGGGCTTCTTTTTTGCACTTTTGGGGCCGTAGAATGGGCAAACGGAATCCATTTTCCGAAAATGAATAGGCATTGGAAAGCTCTCAGCATGCTCTATTCAGATTTATGATATTTTTCACAGAATTTTCACCAAGTGTATGAGATATCAGTTTGAATTTGTTTTGCTTATGCACTACTTCTTTCTCATTGCTATGTATTAGGGTTTGGGTTTCTCTATTGTGGGGGGGGGGTTTTTCTCGCTTTCTGTCATTTATATCAGAAATCAAGAAAACCTAAATTCTCAAAACAAACAAACCCTTCTGCATCTTCTGTTTATTCTAAAAGATCACATAATAAAAACAACCAACAAGCAGGTGCAGGTGCAGAGTTTTCTTTGTTCTCATGGCAGATCCTTCAGTTGAGTTGTTGACTTCACACAACTATCACACCTGGAAGCCCCACATCACGTGGCTTCTTAGGGAACGAGGGTTGTGGGCTTCTTTGGATGAGGTTCATCCAGTCCTGCAGCGTCCTTATGAGATTCTTATGCACTGGAACAAGATGGATGAGGCCATGGGTTTGATCTCTTTGCATGTCTTTGACAGTCTTCTATTTCACCTTGATGAGTTGCTTACTCCTCGGGATATGTGGTTGAAGTTTGATTCCTTCTTCGAGAGGGTCAATGAGATTTGGGCATTACAGATTGAGCAGAGTTTACTTCTTTGTTACCTGATTTCTTTCCCACTATTGAGGATTTTTTGAACAAATTCAAGACCACTAGATTTGTTCTTCAGGGATGTGGAAAGAACTGGACTGATACAGAGTGCATTCATTTGATTCTTTCGAAGCTTCGGGGTCACTTTCAGTTTTTTGCCTCTGCTTTCTACTCCACCATGGATGGCTTGGGTACTCATTTCAACATGCCTACCTTTGATGTCTTTTGTGAGTGATTGTCTCGTGAGCAGTCTCATCTTTCTCAGCTGGATACGCTCTCAGGCTCCAAGAACAAAGCATTGGTTGCTCAGTCCTCTAAGGAGAAGGAGAAACAGAAGAAGAAATTGAAGCCGAAGAAGCCTTCTACAGGTAGTGAGAATTCCTCCAAGCCTGCTCCTAAGTCTAATTCAAAACCATTTCTCCCAAACAAGGGAAATCTTCATAGTCTGGTGAGTCTTCCTCCAAGACTAAGAAGAAATCATCAGACATTTGTAGTTTTTATGGCAAGGAAGGACATCCAGTTTCCAGGTGTTGGAAATGATTAGAGGCTTTAGAGGAAGCCATGTAGTAGCATCACATTTCCTCACCTCAGGCATCTTCTCCTTCCATAGGGAAAGGTCAAGCTCTCACTGCTAGAGCTTCGACCTATGGGTCCACCTGGATTCTAGATTCTGGTGCTTCTCACCATATGACACACACTCAGCAGTTGGTTACTTCTCTTGCCTCTTGTGCTATTTCACAGATTGTAGTGGGTGACTCAGTTCAGCTTTCCGTCTTGGGTTCAGGTTCTTTCTCTTTGGATGGGGGTACTCTACAGGTTGTTCTGGTTGTCCCTGACATCTCGACGAACTTGCTGTCCATTTATCAGATTTGCTACTCTGGCTCTGGTAAGACAGTTGAGTTCTCACCACATGATGTGGCTATTCGGGACCTCCATGACCCTAATTTGGTTGTGGCTACTGGTAGTGTGGATTCTGCATCTCGTCTCTACAGATTTGATGAATTTGAGCCCTCTTCGGGTACAGGTTCATCTCTCATAGCACATGCAGATTCAGTGAGTAAGCTTTGGCATGAGCGATTGGGCCATGTCAATTACAGATATCTTCAACAGATGAGTACATAGGCACTTGTTCTTGGGCTCCCACAGATTTCTTGCACTGATGGTGTTTGTCATGGTTGTGTGCTTGGCAAGCATCACATAGATCCCTTTCTAAAGGGAAGAGCCTCTCGTGCTTTGGCTCCCTTGGAGTTGATTCACAGTGACCTCATGTCATTTCCCACTCTTTCTTTTTCAGGGGCCAAGTATGTACTCACATTTATTGATGACTTCTCCAGATGCACATGGGTGTACTTTCTTAAGTACAAGTCTGATGTCTTTGATTCATTTCGAATCTTCAAGACATATGTAGAGAAGCAGTCTGGCTGTTCTATCTGGTGGATACATACAGATAATGGGGGGGAGTATGTGAATCAGGCTTTCAAATATTTTTGCACTGAGCATGGTTTGTAGCATCAGTTTACTGTTCCCTACACCCCTCAGCAGAATGGTGTCGCTAAACGCAAGAATAGAACTTTACGGGAGATGGCGAATTGTATGATTTAGTCCAGGTCCATGGATTCATCTTTTTGGGCTGAGGCAATCAATTGTGCCAACTATGTTCAGAATCTAATGACTCACAAGGCCATTTGACATATGACTCCTGAGGAAGCTTGGTCTCATGACAAGCCAGATGTTTCCTTTTTTCGAGTGTTTGGTAGTGAGGCATGGGCCTTTATTCCTGATGCTAAGAGGAAAGCCATGGAGTGGAAGAGCCGACCACTCATTTTTGTTGGCTACTATGAGGATGCTAAGGCGTACAGGTTATTTGATCCTGATTCCAGAGAGGTCATGTTTCGACGGGATGTTCAGTTTGATGAGCGTCTTCCCACAATGGATACCCCAACTCCAGTGTCTACTCCTTTGCCTCCTCCGGCCTCTGCACCCCTTCAAGATCTTTTTGAGGATGATTCTGATGATGGTGCTGATGATCCACAATCCCCACCTCCCCCTGCTCCACCTCAGATGCCCAAGTGGGCTCACCTTACTATTGAGGCAGCAGGTCCTATGGTTGGTGATCCTTCAGATACTCGTCACACTCATTCTCATACTGTGGGTTCTAGTCTTTTGAGTCATGCTATTTCAGATGATCCTCAGAAGTTTTCAGAGGTGACAGGTCACCCTGAGTGGGATTATGCTATAGAGAAGGAGTATTCTTCTTTGATGAGGAATCATACTTGGGATCTCTATCCTCTTCCTAAGGGCAAAAAGATGGTTAGGTGTCGCTGGTTGTTTCGCACTAAATATGCTAATGATGGTTCCATTGATAAGTACAAAGCCCATCTTGTTGCGAAGGGGTTTTCACAGGTTGAGGGTATTGATTACTCTGAGACATTTGCCCTTGTTGCCAAGATGAATTTCATTCGCTTTGTACTATCTCTTGCAGCTTCTCGGCGTTGGCCTGTTTTTCAGATGGATGTGAAGAGTGCCTTCTTGCATGAGGATCTACAGGAGGAAATCTACATGGAACAACCTTAGGGATTTGTGCAGGATAGTTCTTTGGTTTGCAGACTTCGACATTCATTTTATGGTCTCAAACAGGCCCCTCGGGCTTGGTATGAGAAGATGGACTCTTTCTTGCTCTCCATTGGGTTCTCTCGTAGTCATTCTGATTACACCTTCTACATTCAGCTTCTTGAGGGTGACATCTTGATTCTTGTGCTATATGTTGATGATCTTCTTGTCACGAGTAGCTCATCCTCTATGATTCAACATATTTAGCGTGCCTTGATGGATCAGTTTGAGATGACAGATCTCGGTCTTTTGCACTATTTCCTTGGTCTACAGGTGATTCAGTCTTCTGATGGGATCTCTCTCTACCAGCAGAAGTATTCTTAAGTGATTTGACATGCTTGATTGCAAGCCTTCTCCCACTCCATTTTAGTCAGGGGTTGTTTTGACCACCGCTTGCCCCACTCCTTCGGTAGACTCTACAATTTACAGGCAGTTGGTTGGTAGTTTGTTGTACCTGACTCACACACGTCCTGATATTTCCTTTGCGGTTGGTCTTGTCTCTCGATTCTCCCATGATCCTCATGAGAGTCATTGGCAAGCTGCCAAATGTATTTTGAGGTACATTCAGGGCACTAGTTCTCATGACATCCACTATACATCAGGGGAACCTCACATTGTTGGCTTCACTGACTCAGATTGGGCTAGTGATGTCTCTGATCGGAAGTCTACTTCTGGCTTTGTTTTCTGTCTTGGCTCTGGTCCTATCACATGGTCTTGCAAGAAGCAAACTGCTCATGCATTATCATCTACAGAGGCTGAGTACCAAGCTGTTATGCTTGCTAGTTAGGAGATCTTATGGCTTCGACAGTTGATGACTGAGTTTGGTTTTCCTCCTGATAGTCCCACTGTTCTTTGGTGTGACAATCAGAGTGCTATTCATATTTCCCGCAACCTGATAGAGCATCAGCGGATGAAGCACATTGATCTTCACATGCATTTCATCTGTCAGTTGATTCAGGATGGTGTTCTCATTCTAGAGTACATTCCCACTTCCGAGCAGGTTGCAGACATCTTCATGAAACCTTTTGCATCACCACGCTATCTTCAGTTATGCCCTACGCTTGGGGTGAAGGAAGTTGTCCTTGGGGGGTCTTTATGAGGCCTTCCTTCCTTCTTCTTCTTCTTTCAACATGTTCTTTTATCTCTTTTTGGAGAGTATTTTTTTTCCCACAAGGTTTTCTCCTTTCTCTCCATTTCATAGAGATTTCATTGTATTTGGGTACCTAATCAGGCCTTGTCGCCGGGACCCATCTTTCATGCTTTCAGTAGTTGCTCTAGGATTTAGCTTCTCCCTAAGGGGGTGTTAGAGTAATTGGGTCTTTACTTGATTAATTAGACATTATTTGTTTAATTCTTTAAGTTCCCAATTATCTTTTTACACTTAAGCTAACATTAGGTCCATATAATTAATTATTTTAATTAATTATTATGTGCAAGCCTAGGGTTTTCCCTTTTTAGGGTTTCTTGACCTACTAGAGGTTATTTTTTCTTTTCATTGTATTATCTTTTTACAATACATTTTTTGGTGAATTGGAGCTCTGATATTTTGAGAATATTTTTCCTATGTTTTGTATGTTCTTCACATTTTGCTTCATTGCTTCTCCTTGTAACAGGTTATTCGGCTTGCAGAAGATCTTCAGGCTACTGTGGGGTTGTATTTCTCAACTCCTATAATATGGGCTGAAATGAACCCACTTGCACACACATGGGTAATCAAAGACTAAATACCTTGATCCAGTTTGGGATTCTTCTTCCCTTTTGAGTATGCTTCCAAGTTGCTAGATATGTTCGGTTGAATTTTTCCAGAGGTTCTAAGTGTGGGTTGGGTCTCTATCTTTGAAAAGTTTAGGAATACTTATTCAAGTGGTGCTAAATACTGTGACAATCATACATATCACCTCTTTGCAAATGGAGAACTCTATGTGTGGGGTCAAAGTTTTATCCACTCTATTCTTCATACCACATCTCTCGCTATCCTTCCTCCGATATCCATTACCCTATCCAAATTCATCCAGTGTTATCTACGATCTTGCTTCATTCTAATCATCTATCCTAATTGTTTATTTATTCCACCATCTATCACTATCTATGATCTTGTTTCTCCTATCCATATCCTATCTCTATCCATATCCCCTTTTCCATCCTTGATCTTGATCAGAACTAAGGACAAAAACATGATTTCACAAAACTCTTGATGCATCTCCTCATAAGATACCTTCGTCTTTCTCCTATCCATTTCCACCTCAATGGTTCAATCATCCATTCATAATATTCCTTGTCTTGTTATACATTGGGGCAACCAAATACATCTTTCTTCTAATCCAAAAACTCCAAAAATCAGAAATGTCTAAAAAACCTAAAAATAAAAAAAATCAAAAGAACAAAATTGAAAATCAAAGCATTCACCCATGGTCCATCCATAAAATCAATAACATGAACCATATTGAAACCAAGCATCATATCGAAAATCAATCAACAACATCATATCAAGACTCATATCAACAATCAACTACCATATCAATCAACCAGAGTCCCATATCACAATCAATGACCCCATAATGAAATTACGTTTCATATCAATCACACAAGTATCATATCAAAAACCATTCAATCAATCGAGAATCATATCGAAATCAAGCATCATAATGCAATCAGGACCCATATCGAATCAAGAACCATATCGAATCAGGACTCAGATCGAATCAAGACCCATATCGACCTATTGACCCATATCGACAATTAGTTTGACCCATATAAACCTTTGAAACATATCGACACTTGAACCATATCAACAATCAGGATTCATACCAACGCGACCTCGGTGGACATGTGGGGAATGTACGCGTTATGCCCACATTAGTCTTCCTCACTTCTTTGATATTTATTTTTAATGAAAAATCTTGAAGTATGCAATCAAACTAATCACCTGTATTGTTAATCAATTCATCGCTCGAAATCTATTAAAATCAACATGTCTTATACAGGGATAGGTACACTCGAAACTAGATAGATCGGTCTTATACGTGGTACTCACTCTTTGAAACCAGACATTCTTATCAATCATCAAATAAATCAAAATAATGACATAGATCAATATGACTGCTGGATTTTGTTCTAGTTAGCCTTATATTTATCAATTGATGGTAGTACATGTTTCATGTTTCAAAAATCATAAAAATCAAAAAGTGCAATAAAAGCGAGTGGTGAAAACCTAGAAATAAGCTCTCTATTTGTGATAGAGTGATTCCTCCATCTATTTGTAAATATCATATCCACCCATCTGAGCCATCACCATAAATTCACAAATGCTTATCAATCCTGGACATACTTAGCGTAGTCATTGTTCTTGATTTATCTGAATCAGTTATCCAAATCATATCCCACCATGTCTTGGTGATTAGTGTAAATATCCATATTGAAGTAGTATCAACAGAAAGGGGCAAAATATTGACCTCGTTGGGGGCAGTTCACCTTGAGGGTTTTAGACATCAGACCAAACATGTAGCAAGACAAAAAGGATCAGAACAACCAACAAATGACAAAAACAATGCAAGATGACTAGATATCATGGAATTGAACTGATTGGAATTGAACAAAAGATCTATTTGCAAGATGTTTTACTTGACAAGAATACATTTCTAGTAGCATGCATTCTTACTTATGGTTGTTAATTATTTCTTATCATATCTCCTAAGTGACTCAAGGATGTCTCAACTACTAGAGAAGCAAGGAAGGAATGTGATATTTTCTTTGTCTTTTGTTTGGTAGTGAAGCCTTCTATTATGCAAATTTGTCTTATGACGTGATCGGGTAACATATCACTAAAGACATTTCAGATTTGTATAGGACAAAGGTTAAATCTTGTCTATTTTACGCAAGAAACGCTCGGGTCATCTTGGTTCAATTATACCTCGACACTTGTGTCATCTTGTAATATCAAAATCCATGTAAGTTATACTCAGGTCGTTATGGTTCAATTATACCATGATGCTTGTATCAACTTTGAACAAATCAAGGGCCGATGATGAAAACAAAGGAACCACTGGCACTTTTATCAAAATAGATAGAACATTGAGAACGAGAATGCATATTAAGCTTTGCATTAGTTGTACATCATTATCATCTTAATCTTTCATTAGGTTGCATATTATTTTAACCTTGCATTAGTATCATTTCATTATCATTATCATTGTCATGTCATTCTTACATCTCATATCATGCATCTCATTTTCAAAATACATCTCATTTTCAAGATACATCTCATCATCATCATCTAGTCACATTCATCATTGCATCCATCACATGCATATCTATCACATCATCATGGAATCTTTTTGACTTTCATATCTTCATCATTCATCTATCAACATCAACTTCAACATGTCTTATACATGATGTATCTTCCCTGAAACCAGATGTTTTGATTAGGTCTTATACGGGATATATCGTTCCTGAAACCAAATGTTTTGATCATCTTTGTCTTATACAGGAAGTTTTATTCCTGAAACCAGACTTGATCCCAATATTATCAATTCTATTAATTCATTTCATCTGATACATTATATCATGTCTTATACAAGATGTATCTTTCCTGAAACCAGATGTTTTGATCATGTCTTATATAGGATATATCTTTCCTAAAACCAGACATTTTGATCATCTTTGTCTTATAACAAGAGGTGTCATTCCTGAAACCAGACTTAATCTCAATCTTATCAATCTTATCAAACCCAAGAATGTCATCAACTATCCACTCTTCTATCTTTCAAATAGCATTCCTCTTCTTTTGAGAGATCATTCATGCCTTTAGTGCACGAACGATTTCCCGAGGGGGCATTATCATATCAAATCTCCATATCAATTTCATATCAGTTTCATATCGGCACCAGTTTCATATCGACTTTTCATATCAAATCAATTCTTCATATCTAGGGCATCATATCGAATCTCAACATCAATTTCATATCAGTCTCATATCGACATCAACTTCATATCGAATTTTCATATCAAATCAATTCTTCATATCTGAGGCATCATATCGAATCTTGACATCAATTTCATATCAGTCACATATCGACACCATCTTCATATCGACTTTTCATATCAAATCAATTCTTCATATACGGGGCATCATATTGAATCTCGACATTATCATCAGTCTCATATCAACTGATCAGTTTCATATCAGTGTCATATCAAAATCAATTTTTCATATCCAGGGAATCATATCGACAACTTTGGCAACAACATCATATCAAAAAAAGTTGATGACAAATTGAGCGTTTTTCTTTGAATCAACATGTGGTCACACGTTAACTCAAAGAGGGGAAAAATGTAGACACCTAAAAGTTGCACAACAAATTAAGTGAATTTTATTCATTTAATTATCCCCATTTCCTCCAATTAATTAAATTAAGATTTAATTAATATCCCTATTTCTCTAAATTAGCCTATTAATCAAATTAAAGATTTGATTAATATTTCCCTTCTTCTATCCTAGCCATTTAATTAAACTCGCATTTAATTAAAATATCCCTTATAGTCATTTAATTAAATTTACATTTAATTAAAATCCCCCCTCTAGCCATTTTAATTAAATCTACACTTAATTAAAACCCCTTTTACATATAAATAAATCTAAATTTATTTAAAAATCTCCCCACTTGCAAAATCCTACAAAAAATGCAAGTTGCAACCAACAATTGAAATAAATTAATTTTATTTTAATTAAATTTTATTTTTCCCCACCCACTTGCAAAATCCTAATCTCCCACTTGCCTCCTAAACCTCTTCTAAAGCCTTCTAGATTCTTTTAAACCCTTTTAATTAACCTAATCAACTCCTAATCATGTCCTTTCCCTAAATTTGAGCAAGTCACTTCTCAAATTTGGAAGAAAGTCTTCTAAATGCATGTAAGACTTTATTTCCTTCAAAAAGCTAACTTGTTGAGTTCCCCAAATTTGGAAGGACTCTTACAATTTTGTCCCCAAAGTCTTCCTAACCATTAATGGTTAACTCAACCTTCCCACATGCTTAGAGACTTTCTCTCTAACTTAACCCTCAGCTAACCCAAGGGTCTCATCAAGCACTAATGGCTTTGACCCTAGTTATCCTATTAACCCTTGCACAAGAGTTCACCCCTTGGGTAAAGGCTTTATCCATTGTTTATTCACTAACCTAACCATAACCTTACCTCCTAAGGTAACCTTCATGTCTCCTCAGGCATTTTATGCCTCATATATCTCCTCTCAAGCCCTCTCAAGGTGACATTTGTCAACTTGAGATTGGACTGAATCCCTCACATGGATTGACAACTTTCAATCCTAGCCCTTGTTGAGATTATTCAATCTCAACCCTCCATTGCCCTATTCTCCCTATAAATAGATCTCTCATTCTTCATTCTCCATATCAAGTTTTTATCCATCTACATTACAGTCTCATAACATTAAGCATATTATCTCTCTTTGATAGAATAATATTTTAGATCATTTTGATAGCATTATAATCTTAGATATATCATGTTAGCTTCATCTTAGTATCATTTTCATATTTGTTTTAGCTTCATATCAATATCTTGCACCATATCATTATCTAGTTTCATATCTAGATCATTCACTAGGATCATAGTTGCACCCATTTTGATCTCAGAATTATTTAAATCTCGTTCTCTAGGTTGTCATCTTGAGGATCAAGTGCTCTTCCAAGTGAGGGCCACCTTGAATCTTAGAGATCTTTAAAGATAGAGGAGCATGGAATGATTTTAAAAAGTTTTGATTCATTAACTTGCTTTGTTTTGTTTTGATTTCTAACTCTAATGAAATGTTTCATGTGTATGTTTGAAGTGTTCTTCTCTATTGGAGGTTGATCCCATGTTTCCGGCATATAGATATCATTTCAAAATAGGTTTAAAAGTATTTTTAATTGCTGGATCACATAGATTTTGGGTGATTTTTTGGGTACCCTTCTTCTACTTCTGAGTTGAGGTCTGCTCTTATTTTTTCCAACTCTCACTTTGTTCTATTACTTTCTTCAGTATGGGTGGTGATAGGAGTCATGTTGAGCCTCTTTCTTGTGAGGGGAAGAGGGGTTATGGATGGGTTTGGAAAATCATGGAGGAATGTAGGGTTACTCCTTACCTAGAGAAACTTCATAGCTTTGATCCACAAGAGACCTTGGTCTTCATTAATGGATAAAAGAATCATATTTTGTTTGACCATGGTAAGAAATTAGATATCTCAAACGACATTATTGGTCAAATCATTGGTTTGTCAACTAAAGGTAGAAAGGTCTTCCAAGATAGAAATGCATTGGAGGCAACCATTAACAATTTCTTTAAGGATGATGAGGAGGAGAAATTGGTCAAGGTCTCTTCAAGTGGATATGATTAGCTCTTTATCAAGCCTGTTGAAATGTGGCAACTGATCAGCAAAGTATTGTACACTCAGCACGTATCCTCGTCGGGGTCCGGGGCCGGGCTGGGCCCTGGATAGGGGTTCGGGGGTGGCAACCCTTGAGAAAAGTGGGGGTTCGGGGGCGGTAGCCCCCAAGAAAAAAAATTTTTGCCGTTTTTCGTTGATGAAAACCAACATTGTAATAAAACCCTAAAAAGGCCGACTTTGTTTGTTGCCCTAAAAAACGCATGTTATAAGCAGCTGGGATGCTTAAGGCATTGTAAGGTTGATGTACTATTTTTGCTGGATAATAACAAAGATTGGATGGCTGTGTATGGTGGACATAACCCATTGTGGGTGAACCACGTTAAATCTCTGTGTTATCTATGTCCTATTTTATTTCTTTATCTTTTGTATTTAAATCTGCATATAATTGTTAGTTCATATTTGCTTCAGACTTGATTGAAACCCTAACAAAGCCAACCTAGACCGATAATGCAGAGGTAGTTATGTGTTACTTCACTTTAGATGGTAGGTTCACTAACAATTTTTATTATCATTATATCATGTCGAAGCACCTTTGCCATAAACAATTGGTTTCATTTCCTTTTTACCTATTCGCTTCTCTTGAGTATAGCATCAAAAAGTATAGGAATAATGTAAAGCTTCCAATTCTTCATGAAGGTCCTATTTTCTTAATTATGGAGTAGGTGAAACCATTCACTATTTCTATTGAGTCTAAAATATCCTATAAAAATGGAAGAAATAGACGCCTTTTATTGTGCACCACTCAAATGTGAGCATAGATTTTGAAGGCAAAGAGGATGGCAAAGATTGGGTTTCAAAGGAGGAGCATAGGGCTTCCCTTGAAATGTATTCTAACCAACCTTCTAAGGAAGATATATACTAAGAATAGGAATCCCTCTAAAATGAGAGTTACACCCCAGATTTCCTAGATGGGAGGATCCTTTAGAAGTGAATTGGACGGGGAGGAGGAAATGGTTTCTACTGCTAAGAAGGGGAAGAAGAAAATTAGGCTTGGTGAGGAGGTTAAAAAATATAAATGTATGGAGAATGTGCATGCTTCTATTAAGAAGGAGAAGAAGAAAATCAAACTCCATGATAAGGTTGAGAAGGAAAAATCTAAAGGTAAAGAGAAAATTGGGGATTCTTGGAAAAACCTACAATGTTGAAAACACCCATGTTGATCAAGGTCCCTCCTCACAAGATCTTTGACAAGGCTTTAATTTCATAAATTCCAACATGCACAACATTTACAGTGTTCTGAGTCTATCTAAGGAGGGGGTTGTGGGTTATTTTAAGCTAACTAAATGGTTATTTCTCAAAATTAATCAAATCAATGCTTTTGATTAAAGATAAAATAGGTTTTTAAGGGACCCAAAACCCTATATACAAAATGTTGTCATAAGGATGTTGGCATTATGTTTTCATTGATGTCAACCAGTATGGAATGGTCACCGGTGAGTAAGTAGTTGTGACTGATATGGATGAAGTAAGTAATGATGTCAACTGGTATGAAGGATGGAGTGTGTAAGTAGACAGAAAAGGTATGTTACCGGTACACATGAAGTGCAACATCTACTGGTAAAGAAAGACCATCGACAAGAAAGCAAAGAAGAAAAGAAGAACAGAGGGAATGTGATCACCGATAGACAAAGAGAAGTATAATGCAATTGGTAAATGGATTTAGTGGATGGACCAACATGTTTGATGGAAGGTCAAGTTGATCCACCGGCAGAGAAGAGGTCCGTAGGTATGAAGGTCCACTGGTGAAGTTAGGTTATACTAGTAAGGTGAGTTGAACCGGTAGTATGTCTTGATTAGTGAAGGATGTCAAACCAACTTTGTAGTCTGAGCATAGGTGGATGTCGACAAGCATGACAGGTGGAAACTAGGTGGCGAGCATGCAGAGGTCGGTGAAGTGCTCATCGACGTAATAGTTGACAAGCAAGTCGACATTAATGAAGAACCCACAAATCATGGGACAATAGCAGAATGTGGTGGCTCAAAGGAGACAGAGTGGCATGGTGATTGAAGTGACGTTGCAAGATGATCCCATCCTTGTACTTGTTGGCTGAAGGAAACAACCAAGCCATTTAAGGTGATTGACAAAACAATACCGAAGAGCATGTTGCAGACATCTAAAAATAGAAAACATGCATTGGAAGGAAAGGATATGGCGGTTTTATTAGATATGATGCAAATCAGATACGGATTGAGTTGGTAGAGGAAAACCCTATCACGCCATCATTTGAATGTTGCTTTTGGCGGGAACCCTCAAATATAAATACGTGAACTAGAGACTAAAGATGAGGATATTGGATGCGAGTTGAGAGTAAGAAGAGAGATTATCTGTTTGAGAGTTCCTTCACAAAGAGTCAGAGTGTGGAGTTAGCAAGTTGAACCAATGTGAGGCTCTAACCGATAGAGACAAAGCAACCGATAAGCTGTTATAGTCTTAATAGTCAAGCGTGCTGGTAAGGAGTGAATGGTTAGGAAAGCATCCAAGTGTGACATTGTGAAGTGTGAGGTTTAGAGAAAGAGAAGAAAGGTTGGGAGTAACTGGTAAGAGATCAAAGAGAGCAATCTAATAACTGGCAGTAGAAGGACTGGTGAAACAAAGGAAGGTGATAACCGACATACATCGATTGATCAGGTGTTGTAGAACTTATTTGCAACTAGGTGCTATCATTGCATTAAAATTATATTTCATTGTATTACACTGAGTTGGTGCTTGGTGCCCTAAAATCAATAGGGGTTGGTGCTTCTTGGGTTGGTGCCCTAAATCATTTGTAACCTGTTGTTTCATTGTGAGGCTAGATTCGAGCACTAGACTCCATAAGCATTTTCCTCATACATCTTGTTTTGTGGGTTATACATTTGTGTGTTTGTCTCTTTTGATATCCTCTCATAACTTACCAGTTTGATTGCTTAGTGTTTAGGTTGTTAACCGATACTCAAAGCTTGGTTTAAAGAGAAAAGATTTTTTAGGAACCGTTGATTCACCCCCCCTCTCATTGGTACATTGTGTTCAACAATTGGTATCAGAGCATATGTTCCCAGTTGATCAAAGCTTTCTCTAGCTTGGGTAGATTCTGGTCAAAGAACACAATGGAAAGAAATGTGTCCGCCTCCTCAAAGCCCCCATGTTTGATGGATCTAACTATGCCTTCTGGAGCAGAAGAATGGAGACCTATCTTTCCTCTCTTGGTTTTGATTTGTGGATGTCTGTCAAGAATGGGTATACTATCCCTAGTGTTCCTCTCACTGATCTAGATGATAAGAAGGAATATAAGAACACCACAAAGGCTAAACATGCTATTCTAAGAGAGAGCCTAATCTGGAGCTCAGCATAGAACGATCCAGTTGGGTGTTTCCATTTGTGTTATAGAAGCAATTCATCGACAGGCTTAACACTGGGAATGATAATTCTGGTAAGGAAAGGTATTGATTCTCGTACTAAAGGCAGTAGAGCACCCCCCCATACTCTACTCAATCAACAAGCAGTGGCATTAAATGTCCTCACGCTTGACACTCGTTAAATAGCCTTAGTGCATGATTTAGACACCTTGTGACTAAGCTACATTATGTCATCGCACAAACATGGATTAGGCACCAAAAGCAAGGGGAAGGGTGAAACAAGGACAACAACCCCAGATACAGAGCCAATTGACCGAGTCTCAGAAGCATCACCTCCAAAATTTAAGCAGATTTAGTTGCTCGAGTGGGAGAATTTGAACTTGAGTCAGTCAATCCTTCGACAACACCCATAGTTTAATCACCCCGAGACCAATGGCCTTCGGTCAAATGGGATCAAGAAGAACCACCGTGCACCCTCGGACATGGAAGGAAAACAATGGTAAGCTTGTTGTTGCTTCTATCATGGATTTGGGGACCTAAAGGATGCTTTGATAGTAAAATACAAAAGGTCGACTTCAGTCCATATGCCAAGTTGAATGAAGAGTGTTAGATAATGAGTTTGTCAAACTCATACACTGTGCATCCACTAAGGAGACTTGGTATAAATTGCAGAGATTATTTGAAGGAGATGCCAAAGTCAAAGAGGCCAAGCTGCAATCACTAAGAGGTTAGCTTGAAGGCTTGAGGATGAAAGATGAAGAAAAGATTGCAGATTACCTTCACAAAGTAGATGAAACTGTGAACACCATCAGAGGACTTGGAGAGGAAATTGTTAATGAAATTATTCTCAAAAAGGTACTTAGATCTCTCACATCTAAGTATGATACTAAAATCCAAGGATCTGGAAACCTTCACAATGGATGAGTTATTTGGCTCCTTAACTGCCTATGCAATGAGGACAACTGGTGAAGCATCTTAAAGGAAAGAGGCAACCTTCAACTCCATCAAAAAGGTCAAGGAATAGGTTGCTCTTAAAGGATCTAGTGAAGAAAAAATTTGTCAAAAATCTCAAGAGAGGATCCAGTAAGTATTATGGTAAAGTTGGACACTTTACTGCAAAATGTCCCTATAATGAAATTGATGGAGATGAAGAAAGAAGTTTTGGCAGACCTTTCAGTAAAAACAAAGAGAAGAAAGTTTACCGGCAATAAAGAAGAAGCTACCAGAAGCAAAAAACCTATATACCATTGCAGATGATGCCACAGATGAAGAGAGTGCATCAGAAGATGACTGCCATGAAAATGAAAGAGAAGTTAATCTCTTTATAGCACTAGATGAACCAGTTGTGGAAGAAGAGGAAGATGAAGACATTAAAGTTGAAGTGGATCTAGAAGGTGAGCTCATAAGTGTTCTTGAGGAGTTAAGTAAGACAAGAAGAGAACTCAAGAAAGTCAAGATTTTTGGAGTAGAAGAGCAAGATCACTTGAAGCAATCCCTGGATGAGTCTAATCAAGTTATCTTTGACTTGAAACTCCAGCTGGAAGAAGCCAAGATGATATGTGAAGTTACATCTCTGAAGCTCATAAAGGATCTTGAAAAGAGTAAGGATGAATTGAAAATGAGGAGCAAATATGAGGGTAGCACAGAAGCCTTGGACAAGATGTTGAGCAAATAGAAGTAATCTAAAGATACCAGTGGCTTAGGATTTGAAGAAAGACAAAGTTAAAATAGCAAAGATACATCCAGTTAGGAGATACAATTGACTTCTTCAAATGAAGGTGAAGAGAAGAAAACCTTTACAGTAAGAAAGGATACCTGTAAGAAGACTTATGTAGAAGCTGTTAGAAACCACTATACAAACTGGTATACACAATCAATGAATTTAAGACCACACTCAATGTACCAGAATACAGATCTTAGGAGAAATGCAAAGGTTGATCATGAAAGGTTCACTAGAGTTAGCAACATGAAAGGAAGACCCCCAGTGAGACAGGCGTTTGCAGGACCAAGGCAACCTAACCGGTGTGTTCCAAACTTTCATGGTTATTGTTACCGGTGTAACAAATTTGGACATAGGTTAGCTAACTCTAGATTAATGAACAAGTCCACTTTAAGTTATGAAAATAGAAACTCTTTTGTTTCACTTCGGGAGATGAATGTCATCTGATATCAATGTAATGAATCGGTTCATGGAAGTTATGAGTGTAGGAGAAATCAACCAGTTTCCTACAATAATTTTTAAAACTCATCATTTAATATGAATGTAAAGTGTTATAGTTGTCACGAGTTTGGACATACTGCAAAGCATTGTAAAAATAGGAAAATCAAGTAGAAGAGTACAACTCCTGAATAGGAACCAGTAGTGATACTGGAGCATAAATTGCAGTTGTCAAGAAGAAGGAAACTTAACCGGTTTGGGTTGAGAAATAAAAGGACAAAGCATAATCAAGTCTGATTATGTAGAGTACCCTACATGTAGAAAGAAGAAACTTATGGGTTGTAGACAGTGGTTGTTCCAACCACATGACCGGTGATAAAAATAAATTTATCAAGCTTGAAGATTGGAATGGAGGCTCAGTAATATTTGGAGATAATTCCTCCATCAAGATAAAAGGCAAAGGTACTCTGAATATAGATAGCAAATTGAAGGCACATGATGTATATTATGTGGAAGGGCTAAAAAACAATTTGCTAAGTGTGAGTCAGATGTGTGACAAAGGTTATAAATTCACTTTGACTCTACCAGTTGCCAGATAAGGAAGGAGAGTACCAGTCAGGTCGTAGTAGAAGGTAAGAGGACATAAGGATATGTATACAATCTAAAATAATGTTTTGAATCCCAATGCATGTTGGGACAAGTGGATGAAAGATGGTTGTGGCACAGAATATTAGGCCACATAAATTTTGATAATCTAGTTACAGTACGCAAAAAGGGTTGTTTGAGAAATAGTCCACCAATCATCAAACCAGTAAGCACATTTTGTGATGAATGTGTGAAAGGAAAGCAGACTAAAGTGAGCTTCAAGACAAAAGAACACAACACCTTAAGACCACTTGAACTTGTACATACAGATCTATGTGGTCTGACTAGGACAAGAGCTCTTGCCAGTGAGAGATACTTTATGCTCTTCATTGATGACTATTCAATAATTACATGGGTCACCTTCCTACAGGATAAATCACAAGCATTTGATAGATTCAAGATCTTCCGGAAGATGGTAGAGAAGGAAAGTGGATGCAAGTTGAAATGCCTAAGATCGGACCGAGGTGGAGAGTTCACATCAAATGAGTTTGATGGTTATTGTGAAAGACATGGAATCAGAAGGCAATACTCAACCCTAGGACACCACAATGAAATAGTGTGGTAGAAAGGAAGAACAAGACAGTCAAGGAAATGGCCAAAACCATGTTGAATGAGGCACGTTTTCCAGATATGTATTGGAAGGAAGCGGTCCATACTGCAACATATACTTTGAACTGGGTTCAATTGAGAACAAACATTAATATGACACCTTATCTATTGTGGTATGACCAGAAACCCTCATTCAAGTACTTCAAGGTGTTTGGGAGTAAATGCTTCATTAAAAGAGATTAGGATGGCTTGGACATCTTTGACTCCAGGATTGATGAAGGGATCTTCCTTGGTTACTCAACTCACAATACAGCCTACAAATGCTACAAAAAAATACTAAGAAGAGTCATTGAGAGTGTGCATGTAAGGGTTGATGAGGATATGCATAAAGGAAGACAAGCACAAGTGAACCGGTATGATGATTTTGGTGAAGAAGGTGAAGAAACTCAGTCAGACAATGAAACAAAAGAAGCATCCAAAAAGGTCCCTAGCTGGTATGTGCAGAAAAACCACCCGAAAGAGCATATTTTAGGTAATAAGAGTGAAGGTGTTCAAACTAGAAGAAGGCTTGCCCAGAATGATGAACAAGTCAATTTCTGCCTCATGACTGAAATGGAACCTAAGACATTCAATGATGCCAACAAAATTCAAAAATGGATGGATGCAATGGAAGAAGAGTTGCAGAAGATTGAGAATAACAAAACTTGGGAATTAGTCCCTAGGCTGAGAGACAAGAACATCATGTTGGCATATGTGCAGAATATGTTGACATGATGATATTGTGTTGTCATTAATGTCAATATGCTGAAAGAGAACCGATAATATGTTGAAGAGTGAACTGGTAACATGATGAAGAGTGAATAGGATTATTGAAGTTAAGCAACTGATAAAGTGAACTGGTATGATGTTGTGAACCAGAACCGGTATGTCAGAATGAGAACCGGTATATGGAATGTTTTGTATCAAGGGTTCATAAGGCATGACTACTGGTTTGTAGTCTCAGCTTCAGGGTTTTCGGTTGAAGTGTTTCGAGCCTGTGTGTTTCAACTGATGGCATTGTGTGATGAGTTAGCATTTTAATGGAGATCAGATCATGTTGCCACATCAGCCTTGTGCACGTGAAGGATCTTGCATGAAGGAGATTGATCCTATCTACCTCGGGAATGCACGAAGTCTCTGTAAATGGTGTAGAATGCGTGATGGGTTATCACCTCCAAGAAACGGCAAAGAACGAATGATGGAGAATATCTTGAGATCTATTCAAGACCATTGTATTCAAATCCAAAGTGTTCAATGGTTAGTATTGAACCGACCAAATTTCTCAACCTAAGTGTTTAGGGTTTAGGGTTTATGCTACCGACCTATCTGCTTCCTATAAGGTCGATGTGGTGTTTCATACTGAGGTTGTTGGCAAATGTTGTGTGTGTATCTATGTGCAGAGATACATGATTCTTGCCAGACCAGTTGAGAGGATTGATACCTGCAAAATGTGTGTGCAGAAGGAAGGAACTAAAGTGGATCTGCATTGGCATTGAGTGCTATTACCAGATCATTGTGATACCTATTGATCTCTAACCACTTCAACAGTTGGAAAATCCCTTAACAGAGTAGCTTTAACCAACTTGCTGTAAATCCTTTAACAAGGTGACTCAAAGCCATTGAGTTCATAAAATCCTCTAACAAGGTAACCTCTAATAGGGTTTAACCCTTAACCGGGTGATCCCTAATAGGATCGGTTCCTAACAAAACCTGATGTAACAGTCTTTAACAGGACTAGGCTCCTAATAGAGCGGACTTCTAAAGAGTTCAAAACAACTTGTGGGTATTCATCCCCACCATGGTTTTTCCTAGTTGGGTTTCCACGTGAAAAACATGTGTGTCATATGTGATGTCTTTTTCATGTGATGCTTTGTTGTTTTCTGTCAAGCAGTGAATCATGTTGATCTAGCAAGTTATTATATTTCTAATGATAGATTGTCTGTTTATGCATAAGGACAAAGTGGAAATGAGGGAGTAGGTTGTATGGAAAGCTAAGAAGATTGATCGGTTCATGTCTTTCACAATTGCACTGTGTTTAACCGGTAGTAATCTGGTTTGGATCGGTGTTAGGGATTGCAAGTAGTTTATTGTCTGCAATCAAACCGGTTCAGGAGAAGATTTTGTGCCTGTACTGATTCACCCCCCCCCTCTCAGTATCGGTTTGGTACTCACTATTCATCATTGAGTTATCACATCATTGGCACCAAATCAGTCTACCGGAACAAGATGAATGAAAAAGGTAAAAAAACTAAGCATAAAGCTAGACTTGTGTGCAAGGGTTACTCTCAAGTAGAAGGCATTGATTTTGAAGAAACATTTGCACCGGTAGCTAGACTAGAAGCAATTAGGATGTTTCTAGCTTTTTCCTCCTACAAGGGTTGTAAGGTATATCAAATAGATGTAAAATTTGTCTTCCAAAATGGAAATTTGGAAGAAGTGTACATGGAGCAACCATAAGGGTTTCTGTTACATGATGATGAAAGCTTTGTATGTCAGTTGAAGAAAGCCTTGTATGGTTTAAAGCAGGCTCCTAGAGCATGGTATCCAAGGCTAGATAAGTACCTGAAAGAGCAAGGATTCAAAAAGGGGAGTGCTGAAAACAATCTATACATCAAGGCAGATGGAAACCACATGATCATTGTGGTTGTGTATGTAGATGATATCATTTTTGGAGGCAACAAGGACACTCTTTGCAAAGATTTTGTTGATCAGATGCAGTCAGAGTTTGAGATGTCAATGCTTGGAGAGTTGACATACTTTCTTGGTTTGCAGATATCTCATCTAGATAAGGGAATCTTCATCTCACAAACCAAGTATGTAAAGGACATGCTAAAGAAGTTTCAAATGGAGGATTGCAAACTGGTGAGTACCCTCATGGTGACCGGAAGAAAATTGAGGAAGGATGATGAATCACCGGTATCGAATCAGACATTGTATAGATCCATGATTTGCAGTTTGTTTTATCTTACTGCTTCTCGACTAGATATAGTGCAGGCAGTATGCATGGTGGCTATATTTCAAGTTGCACCCAAACAGTCACATTTAAATGCAGTAAGGAGGATATTCTGGTATATACAAGGGACACTTGATTATGGACTATGGTATCCCAAGAAAGGGGATTGTATCTTGCATTCCTACATTGATGTTGATTGGGCAGGCTGCATTGATGATTGGAAGAGCACAAGTGGTGGTGCATTCTTCCTAGGTAACCGATTGGTCTCATGGCACAACAAGAAGCAGAATTATGTTTCTCTATCTACTGTTGAGGCAGAATATATTGTTGTTTCCACAAGTTGTTCTCAGGTGATATGGATGAATCAGACCCTCAAGGATATTCAGGTAGAGATGTCTGACCCCATTTCCATCCAGTGTGACAATTCCAGTGCAATTAACATATCAAAGAATTCGGTTATGAACTAAAGGACAAAACATATTTCCATCAAATATCATTTTCTCAGGGGGAAGGTGACAGATCAGGAAGTCAAGGTAGAGTATGTCCCTACAGGTGAACAAGTGGTTGATATCTTCACCAAGCCTCTATCGGTAAACACTTTTGAGTGTCTAAGACATAAGTTAGGAGTCATGTCACCTGCTTCATGCACTTAAGTATGTATGAATATCTATGGTTCAGGGGGAGTTCATTGTAAAATCTTCTATCTCTTGGACCATATGCTAGACACAGGGGGAGATCAAGTGTTTATGATGCAGTATCAACATGCTTGAACTTTTGGGTGTACTAGAAGAACAAACTACAGAAGAAGGAAATTGTTGTAGGAATACCCAAGAGAATTTCATGATTATTGGAATCTACTTTCCCAATTGGTAGAACTCATAGCACAATCACATTTGATTCTTATATGTTGTTGGTTGAGTGGATTGTGGTTAAAGGGGGAGAATAAACTATATAACCGGTGGAGAATGAATTAGATGGAAGGATGCCCCAACCCTTTGTTATTGTTGTCAAAGGGGGAGGATGGTCAAATGGGCTGGATGAAGGAATAGAGTGTGTTCACATCAATGCCAAAGGGGGAGATTGTTGGCATTATGTTGTCATTTATGTCAACCGGTATGAAGGATGGTGTGTGTAAGTAGACAAAAAAGGTATGTTACTGGTACACATGAAGTGTAGCATCTACTGGTAAAGCAGGACCACTGGCAAGCAAGCAAAGAAGCAAAGATGAACAGAGGGATGTGATCACTGGTAGACAAAGAGAAGTATAATGCAATTAGTAAATGGATTCAATGGATGGACCAACATGTTTGATGGAAGGCCGAGTTGATCCACTGGTAGAGCAGAGGTCCGCAGGTATGAAGGTCCACCGGTGAAGTTAGGTTATACTGGTAAGGTGAATTGAACCTGTTGGGGCTTCAAATTTCCAAATAATTTCAAGCACCCTACTATTAAAAATGGTGGTCACTTCATGGAAATGACACATAATGGATGATTAATGATTTGAACAACTAGAGTAAAGGAGGATATGAATAAATTAATTCCAATGGACCCCATGAAAGACTAGTGTTTTTGATATGTAGAAAAGATGATATGAACAGAGAATTAAAATGAATGAAAAATGAAAATATAAGAAATACACATTTTAGAAAATAAAGTTTCCAAGCTCCAGTAAAAATATTAGACCTGTACAATGTGTTTTTGGTTGTAGACAATATAAAAGACCATAAGGAGGCTGAAAAGACTATTATTTAGACTTGCATGAAAGAATATGTCGACTTGGAATGAAAATGTATGCAAATTTAAAATGTGATGAAGACCCATTTTAGAAGTGGATGTTTTCTACCACCACAAAAAAATTTAGATTCGTATCTAAAGTTTAAGACTGCCGACGAAACAAAAACTAGAAAGATAGCTTAAAGCAAGGTTATTGACTAACTAGTTTGCATATTAATTTCAAAGGGTTTTGTTAATTTTAATGTAAAATGGCGACTTTTCACCCCAAAAGGGGTATGGTGCCCATTCAACCACATATATAAGTGGCTAAAAAAATGTAAATTAGGGGAGGAAAAAAGAAGAAGACAGAGTACTGGATAAATACTATAGCCTCTGGCAAACTATTGTACTATTTTGAAAACTCTAATAGAATCAGTTGTTTTCTCTGCATATGTGTTGTGGATCATCTTATCTTCTATAGGTAGTTGTTTGTGATATTATATAAAGTAGATAAGTTTATTCATATTCTTACAATGAAGTTTATGTTTCTATGTTATAAATTTGGATTAAAAAGATCTACTCGTGGATTGTAATTGTTCCTTGTAGTTCCTCCTTGAGTGGTCCCTTAAGGTTAGGGTTAAATTGATTCAGGCGGTTTATGATATAAACATTTAGTAGATCTCATAAGAAATAGTAACCGATAGATTTACCAAAGGGGGTAAGTTTAAAAACTATCTCACAAATCATACATTAAGTCCTAGAGAAATATAAGACTTTGTAGCCCAAATAACAGGAAAGACATTGGTCATTCACAAATCATAAAGTTTACCATATCAATTACCTTTACATTAAATCAATAGGACTAGTTGAGTAGGACATATAAAATCAGTTAGCAGTAGTGTAAACACATAAGTTTTAAGTACAAAGATCAAATAGCTATAACAACAACAATCTTGGAGTTATCTAAAAGCCACCTATCCTAGGAACCTATGCCATTCTGAGGTACGGAAGAATTTAGATCAAGATACTCAATCTTCTATAAAAAAAACATTAGTCATCGAAAGACACTAGTGAATAGGTATACCCGCCTAGGTCTTGCAGAGCCTAAAGTGAGGGAGTTAGTAACCAAATAGGTTCACTCTATAAGTTGGCCAAGTCAAATTGGAGGGTTTGATCATAGGAGTTGGCATTTCCTTAGAACCTATCCAATCTGTTTATTTGAGATCCAACAGATTGGCCACTCTGCTGGGGAAGAATTATTAAGACTTTGTTGTGGGAGAGAACTCAAAAGAAAGAAATAACTTATGTCCTCTATGAAAGAGGTGGCGACTCTGTAAAAAGGAAAATTAAATGAAAAAGATCAGTAGCATTCAATATGTTTCAATAGCCATATTTTTTATGTAGAAGCATCTTCAGAAAAATATGCACGATGGCAACTACAGCCACAAAGAGGCAGGAATATTCCAAGAAGTTTTAAGCCATTGGATTTCGGTAACATCACTGAGTATCCATATGCATTTCCCTGTGAGTTGAATATCTGTATGCCGAGGTTCCATGGAGATGAAAGGGAATCACCAATTGGGCATCTAAAATCATTTTATTGGTTTATTGAGACCTTCAGAATCTACTTAGAAGAAACGATCATGAAATGGTTTGTGCTAACATTGGAGGATGTTGCGGAGTAGTCATTCATCTTATTACCCCCACAAAGTATCTCATCGTGGGAAGAACTTGAGTGGTTGTTCATGGAAGAATTCTACGGTTTAATCAAGGACAACACTTCAGTTGCTAGCCCTTCAATTGGTTCTCCATACCAAAGTCAGATTCAATCAGATTATGATTGTGGCAATGCAATCTACAACATAAGAAGAAAGGAAGGTGAATCTATAGAAAAATTGATTGGCAGAATTATGGTGACTTATTTCCAAATGCCTGATAATATACAACTTAATTTAGCTATACTGGAGGAATTGATCGTGAGAGAATGTGGGTCTAATAGTTTGGAATCAACATGTTCAATTTTTCAAGAATTGAATAAAAAACTACATGTTATGTATGAGAAGAGTAACATCAAAACAAGAGATGAACATGAAGATGATTGTATAGAAGAACTACTTGTCCCTTTTGAATGCCCATCTGATGAAGAAGCAATGGATGATATTTTTTCCTATGATTCAAAACTTGAGGAGATTATTGCTCATGGTGATGATACAAAATTATCTCCATGTGAAGAAATATACTTGTCTAACAAGGAACAAATGGTTGATTCATCCATACCTGAAAAACATGAGGATATTTTGACACGAACAAAAACTTGTATCAGTAACAAAGAGGAAGAAGAATGTTTTCTCAAGAGTGAGCAGATTTCATATCTTTTGGATAGAGAGTATTAGAGAAGGGAAACAAAGACGGAAGAGGTGCATCATGGACAATAGATAGAAGGTACATGTGCACCTGGAAATAGGCTCAAATTTTTTTTAGATGAGTGGTGTGAAGACATGACAGAAGAAGGTTGCAATTCGGAAAAGGCTTCACATGATGAGTTCCCCTACAAGGAGAACATATATGATGATGTACAGGTTAAAGGGACTTATAGATGTGAAGATAATTTTAAAATTTATACAAATCCTCTCTATGATGATACAAATAGCGATGATGAGATGATATACTACCATAGTGTACCTGATAGAGACTTCTATATATTCCCAAATCCACTATATGAAGAAGAAGGATGTTCTGACAGCATGGACAATACCACAGAGGAAAAGGAATTTCAAGAAGAAGGTAAATCAGATAAAGGTGTTCTACGTGATCATCACATAGAAATAACCCCACTCAAGGGTAATTCCCAAAATGTTCATGGTGACAACAAAGCACATTATGGATCAGGACTGAAGGAGGAAAGTAGTTGTTTTTTGAGGCCTGATGGTGATACTATTAAGACAATTTCACTTGAGAATAAAAAAAAGGGGGAAGAACAATGCCAGCTAGATAGTATGAGAGAACCCTATAAAATAGGGATGGAACATAAATACTATAATTATTATTCAAGAAGAGCCCTTGAGTCTATAGTGAAATATGAGGCAAGCAACAAGGGAAGTCACAAAATCACACCAAATGCACGTAGAGACAGTATATCACCTTATAACAAAAACTTTCAGCATAGACTTAATTTCAAAATATGGAGTGTTGATAGTGTAATGAACATGAATAATGCACTACATACAAGTGTTTTCAGAATTGATATATTGTCACATGATGAAAATCGAGTGTTTGATCTAGGAGTAAATTAGTACTCATTTATGGGGGCCTTGGGGCCACCGGATTCTGTTTTAACATAATCTACAGAAGGGAGGTGATTGGCAATGGTCTAGTCTACCAGAAAAAACTGGATTCTTTCTATGCCCACAGAGGGCATACATCCCTAGACAGAGCCACTATTGGGGATTCAAATTTCCAAATAATTTCAAGAACCCTACTATTAAAAATGGTGGCCACTTCATGGAAATGAGACATAATGGATGATTAATGATTTTAACAACTAGAGTAAAGGAGGATATGAATAAATATATTCCAATGGATCCCGTGAAAGACTAGTGCTTTTAATCTATAGAAAAGATTATATGAACAAATAATTAAAATAAATGAAAAATGAAAATATAAGAAATACCCATTTCAGGAAATCAAGTTTCCATGGTCCAGTAAAAAAATATTAGATCTGTACAATGTGGCTTTGGCTTTAGACCATACAAAAGACCGTAAGAAGGATGAAAAGCCTGTTATTTCGACCTGCATGAAAGAAGATGTCGACTTGGAATGAAAATGTATGCAAATGTCAAATCTAATGAAGACCCATTTTAGAAGTAGATGTTTACTACCACCACAAAACATTTCAGATTTGTATCTAAAGTTTAAGGTGTCGACCAAACAAAAACACGAAAGATAGCTTAAAGCAAGGTTATTGACTAACTAGTTTGCATATTAATTTCAAAGGGTTTTGTTAATTTTAATGTAAAATGGTGACTTTTCACCCCAAAAGGGGTATGGTGCCCATTCAACCACATATATAAGTGGCTAAAAAAATGTAAATTAGGGGAGAAAAAAAAAGAAGAGAGAATACCAGATAAATACCATAGCCTCTGGCAAACTATTGTACTATTTTGAAAACTCTAATAGAATCATTTGTTTTCTCTGCATATGTGTTGTGGATCATCTTATCTTCTATAGGCAGTTGTTTGTGATATTATCTAAAGTAGATAAGGTTATTTGTATTCTTATAGTGAAGTTTATGTTTCTATGTTATAAATTTGGATTCAAAAGATCTACTCATGGATTGTAATTGTTCCTTGTAGTTCTTCCTTGAATGGTCCCTTAAGGTTAGGGCTAAATTCATTCAGGCGGTTTATGATATAAACATTTAGCAGATCTCATAAGAAACAGTAACTGATAGATTTACAAAAGGGGCTAAGTGTAAAAATTGTCTCACAAATCATACATTAAGTCCTAGAGAAATATAATACTATGTAGCCCAAATAAGAGGAAAGACACTAGCCATTCACAAATCATAAATTTTTACCATATCAGTTACCCTAACATTAAAGAAATAGGACTAGTTGAGTAGGACATATAAAATCAGTTAGTAGTAGTGTAAACATATAAATTTTAAGTACAAAGATCAAATAGCTTTCACAACAAGAATCTTGGAGCTATCTAAAAGCCACCTATCCTAGGAACCTATGTCATTCTGAGGTAGGGAAGAATTTAGATCAAGATACTCAATCTTCTATAAAAAGCATTAGTCATCAAAAGACACTAGTGAATAGGTATACCCACCTAGGTCTTGCAGAGCCTAGAGTGAGGGAGTTAGTAACCAAATAGGTTCACTCTATAAGTTGGCCAATTCAAATTGGAGGGTTTGATCATAGGAGTTGGACTTTCCTTAGAACCTATCCAATCTGTTGATTTGAGATCCAACAGAACCAATAGTATGTCTTGATTGGTGAAGGATGTCAAACCGACTTTGCAATCTAAGCATAGGTGGATGTCGACAAGGATGACAGGTGGAAACTAGGTGGTGAGCACGCAGAGGTCAGTGAAGTGCTCATCAATGTAATAGTTGACAAGTAGGTCGACATTAATGAAGAACCCACAAATCATGGGACGATGGTAGAATGTTGTGGCTCAAGGGAGAAAGAGTGGCATGGTGATTGAACTGACCTTGCAGGACGATCTGATCCTTGTACTCGTTGGCTGAAGGAAACAATCAATCCATTTAAGGTGATTGACAGAGCAAAGCCTAAAATCATGTTGTGGATATCTAAAAATAGTAAACGTGCTTTGGAAGGCAAGGATGTCTTGGTGTTGTTTGATATGATGCAGATCATCTTTCCAGAAAAGGAGATCTGATCAAATCGGATATGGATTGAATTGGTAGAGGAAAACCGTAGCACACCACCATTTGAATGTCATTTTTGGTGGGAACCCTCAAATATAATTATGTGAACTCAAGACTAAAGATGAGGATGATGGATATGAGTTGAGAGTAAGAAGAGAGCTTGAGAAAGAAGAGAGACTATCTGTCTGAGAGTTCCTTCACAAAGAGTCAGAGTGTGGAGTTAGCAAGCTGAACCGGTGTGAGGCTCTAACCGAAAGAGACCAAGAAACCGGTAAACTGTTATATTCTTAACAGTCAAGCGTATCGATAAGGAGTGAATGGTTAGGAAAGCATCCAAGTGTGACACTATGAAGTGTGAGGTTTAGAGAAAGAGAAGAAAGGTTGGGAGTAACTAGTAAGATATTAGAGAGAAAAATCTAATAACCGACAGTAGAAGGATTGGTGAAACAAAGGAAGGTGATAACCAGTAGACATCAGTTGATCAGGTGTTGCAGAACCCATTTGCAACTAGGTTCTATCATTGCATTAAAATTGTATTTCATTGTATTACACTGAGTTGGTGCTTGGTGCAAGGGTTGGTGCTCATTGGGTTTGTGCCCTAAAATCAGTAGGGGCTGGTTCTTCTTGGATTGGTGCCCTAAATCATTTGTAACCCATTGTTTCATTGTGAGGTTGGATTGCAGTAGTAGACTCCAGCAACATTTCTCACCTAGATTTTTCCCATATAGGAATTTCCTCGTACATCTAGTGTTGTGGCTTATGCATTTGTGTGTTTGACTCTTTTGGTATCCTCTCATATCTTACCAATTTGATTGCATAGTGTTTAGGTTGTTAACAGGTACTCAAAGCTTGGTTTAAAGAGAAAATATTTTTAGGAACCATTGATTCACCCCCCCCCCCCCCCCCCTCTTAGTGGTACATTGTGTTCAACAAAGGATACTCCTAGCCAACTAGCAAAAACTCAAAAACACACTAGCAAGACAGACACCAACAAGAAACAAAAAAAATCAAGATGCATACTAACATGACAATAATGAAGGTTCTTGAGGGCCTCGGTAACCTCAACCTCTAGCTAATCAAGATTCTAAGGTAGATTCTTCATATCATGCAAATCATTTTTCGCCTGCTCTGCAAACTTTTTTAAGTTGACGTGAGTTTGAGAATACGAGCCCTTCTAATCAATACCCTAATTTCCCTTATCAATATTATGGATATCAATACAAGTGCTATCAGAAGACTTGGAAGCCTAAAGTTTTTGTCATTTATCAATGAAAACCTTAATGCTCTTGACACTATTGTGGATGGTCTTATAATATATATTGTCTAAATTAATTAGGTTGTCAATGACATTTTTCATCTTACCCTCAAGCACACCAATTTTCCCTTCATAGTCATTTTTTAAGATGTTAATATCCTTCGCAACATTTTCTAGAATCACCAGCATTTTCTTCTCATCCTCCTTAGACTTGGAACTGCCGCCTCTTTTTTCAAGGACCTCGATTTTTCTCTTAATGGAGAAAATGTTAATATTTTGATTTGATTAATTTCTAGAAACACCCACTTAGACATTATAAACTGGTCAAAGTTTAGAAGTGGGGAGTCCTACAAGTATCTAGGAAAAGGAGGACGAACTGCACTATCCTCACCAACCCTAAGAGAAGAGGGAGGCCAAGAGAGATCCCCTAGAACACCTTTACTAGTATTGTCATATCACTCCTCACTAGGGTTGAAATATTCATTATACCCTGAGTTTTGTTTCCCCATGGAGACACCTTTGCTTGTATTGTCATGGCACTCCTCACTAGGGTTGTAATATTCATCATCCCATGAGTTATGTTTTATAGCTAAAACATCATCCCTTAAAACTAGACCTTTAGAACCTAGCAAAGCCACATTATCCCTCTTCCTTTTCTTGCTCATTACCTTCACTTCTCCTAGAGCTAGATTCACAGGATTCCTTCTTCTGGGAAGAACAATCACTTTCCTTTAGTTCTTCATCTTTCGTATCCTTGTCAATTTCATCCCCAATATCAGGCCCAAACCCTTCATAATTAGCCAGAGGAGGAGAAACACTCTTTTGACCTTTCCCTTTAGAGGAAGAGAGAGGACCTTAAAATGCTCAAGGATAAGAAGGATTAAACCCTTATGCGAAATATGGTTTATTTCATTCTTTCTATGTTCTTTAATCCCTATCTTGAGAGATACTAAAAGATAAAAAGGAAAAGACACTTTTTGCTTGTGTCTGAAATGATTTAACAAAGTGAAATGAAATTGAAACCAGACGTGTATCTCCCATCAAGAGTAAAGTATTACATAATTACACGTTTACTAGAGAATCCCAAAGAGGTTTGATCAATTTGACCTAGTAACCACCATTCACCTTCTTCACCTACTTGTTACCCTCCTTTCCTTTGAGAAAATTTTGAACAACCACTTTTGAGGAATTTTTATCTCTAAAATTTTGTCTACACTCCATAGGGAGCCCATAACTCTTTATAATAATCTCCACCATAATCTCAACACTATTTCCATATATTAAAAGACTATAGTTCTTCCAACCATTGAAGAAGATTTTAGTTTTGGATCTCATCCATACAGATGCTCTAAATATGTAGTCACCCCACCCTTCCTCGGAATTTTCCACACCTTTTCATTTATTCTAACATCATCACAAGTTATAGGCTCATGCCTATTCCTCTCACCAACCATACTAAGAAAAAGCCAAAAAATCACAATTGGGAACCTACCCCACACAATCATCATTGACCGCACTCTAAAAATCAGCTTCGAACTCCCCCTTTACGAAAACCAAGCAAAATTAACACCTACAATTTGTGTGATCATCATGAAATGGTAGGGATAATCAGTATAATCATAATTTAGACTCATCATCCAAACTCTAATAAGGATCCTGAAAAATGCAAGATAAATAAAAGACAACACTTTACTAACCATGAAGCAAATCATAATAAATAATGTCTTCCACATTAGGTAGAAGGGGATCATTCCTTTTCCATATGAACTCATCCCTCCTAAACTTCCAATATTGGCAAAAGAATTTGCCAAGGCATTCCCCTTCCCTAAATATATGGGAAATAAAAACATTTTCAAAGGAGTGAATCATTAATCAAGGTCTCAATAGACCAACTAGGATTTTGAGTTCTCTTCAAACACTGGATTATGTTGAGGGAATCACCTTCAATCCAAAATTTCTTAAACCCTTGAGAATGAGAAATTTTAAGCACATGATAAGCAGTAGCCGCTCCAACATGGTGACTTAAATCCTTAAGAATGAGCAAGTTTCAACACATGATAACCAAAACAATGTTAAGTTGCATTCCCTCCAAAATAAAATTGATGTGAATGAAGGAATTGAGGAATATTCTAGGAATGAAATAGAGAAAAAGAAGATGATTTTTATTTTGGAAGAAGTGGCTAAATATGTCATCATAATGAATAATGACTAGGAGGTTCATATCAAGGGGCTTGAAGACAAAATGCAACAACTTCATCAAAATCTAGAAAAAGTGGTTTATGTGAGCCAGACCACTATTAAAAATAATATTGAAGGATTTTTATCCTCACTAATATACTAAATAATTTGAGAGAAGAGGATTTGGTGGGGAAGCCTAAGTCAGATGACAAAGTTGGCAAGGTTTTGGTTAAAGGTAAACAAGGTCTTTCTTCGATTGCGCAGCGTTCAAGTTCTAGCACTCGTAGTCATGCAAAGAAACCTTTTGATGTTGAAAAGGAGGAAAAGTTAGACATGGTCAACCTTCATAATCGTTTCTATCAAAAGGAACTCAAAGAAGCAAAGACTATCAAGGAACTCCAGTAGATTGCTTTTCTAGGTCTCTCTTGGTTTTGTAGTCATTTTTTTGTCCTTTTTGTGATTTTTTTTTTTGTTGGTTTGATAATGGTTGGTTGCTCAGTGGTTGTAATCTTCTCTTATGTAGCATTTCTTTGCAATGAGTTTTGAGTCCCTTCACAACTTTTTTTACTTTTAATAAAAGATAAATATATTCTCATCATATTCTTCCATAGTGGAAATATCACAATCACCATAAATGACGTAATAGAGAAATGAGTAGTCATTCTAGAGAAGTCATCAACACACATTGCTTTTTCCCTTCGTATACTTTATATCAAAATAATAGGATTAGAATTTCCTCAACAATTTTTGTTATAGATATTTGAAATCATGATGACCTAAGAAGATCTTCAATATATTATAATCTATTCTAACCACACATCTACCACAAACCACATATTTTGTCAACTTTTCAAAAATATGCATGATGAAAAGCATCTTCTTGTCATACATAGAGAAACATTTTTTTTAATCTTTCACCTTTCTTCTTTCAATTTTTATAAGGTATGCCCTTTGAATTTTAACCAATTCAACTCCCTTTCCTAAAGCATCACATTTTTGTAGCAAATAGTTCAGAGAAATCTTAAATAGTAAGTACATGACATGATTTGATTACCTTCTTAAGATTACAAAATTATTCGTTTGATGTGCACATTAATTTTTCACAATGGTATTGACTAAGTATAAAAGATTGATGGCATTGATTTCACTTATATATTATTTTGCAATCAGATCTGATTGCTCTAAAGTTATTAAGATCAAATAAAGATACCTCCTATTCTTCACTACAAATTAAAAATCATCCAAAAATATCAAAATGGTTTTTTTTAAAAATTTACCACTAAATAGCATAATTCATCATGGATTAGAAAGTGGATAATACATTAGTCGAGCCACATAGAATGACCTAAAACTTAGAAGTGTCCAAAATGGCATCTAAAAAATATCTTGTAAACACCCATCTTGTGTACACATATATGATGGTAGCTTTATCTTAAATCAATATATGTGAGTCCAATAAAAAACTTCATGCGACTCATCAATGAGATAATTGACTCCTAGAATGGAGTATCTAACTATCTTCTTATACATTTATCTCTAATTGATGCAAATTCTTGTGTAGGAATCCTCATCCTTCTCAAGGACCAACAATGTAGAAAATGAGCTAGAGTTTATGTTGCCCTTTCAATCAAATCCTTAAGATATTTCTCCTCTATATATACTTAGTTGGTGGTAAGGATTTATTGCAACATGCTTTGATATTAAAGTTCCAATTTTATGATATTTTGGAATCTTCTATATGGTAGAAATCTAGAAAGAAAATTATTAAACACTACACTATGTTGATTTGAAATAATTTGAATATCAAAATGATTATGAGTATATTGCAGATAAAATAACGAATAATATGCATTCTCTCCATCACAACAATTTGTTACCTAAAAAAATTGTCCTTTGCAATAATTCCTCTTGCTTATCACTACTCTTAGAGATCCATTAGAGATATCTTCAAGCATCATGTCTTCTCCTTTAAATATAAACTTGAGATCATTATTTTGATGATTATGTAGAAACTTACTCATAGAACACAACCATTGTACATCTCTAACCATTTCAATTCTCCCAAGATAGAATTGTTTATGGTAAAAATGGAATAACAATATTGAAAGAATGAAATAGATTCAACCACGAAACCCTATCCTAACAACAACAAAGATCCACCATAACATGTGAAGATTACCTAAGACAATGTAAATCAACAAAATCACAAAGATTATACCATCACATGTCCAATAGGGTTTGGATCTCCATTGATCTTGCTTGATATATTTGCTCTCAGATTTTATGTGTGCACAAGAGCTCAACAAAGAACGAAAATGTGGTTGATAGCTAGATCACATATGAAAGTTCGAATGCTAGAATGCTTGAAGGATCGATTAGCTTATTAGGGTTGATAATAAAGGAAGTATCCTCTTATATAGAAGACACTTTAAGAAATGGAGGGATAAGATTGAGAAGTGTAAAAGATAAATGGTCGGCTAGGATTAGAAGGTAGGTAAAAGAAATAAGAAAATAATGAGAGGGTAGGTAGTGTAGGAATTAAGAGATGAATGACATGTGTCATGGGTAGAAAAGGCTAATGAATTAATTAAATGAATTAAGATTTATTTAATTAATAGAGGAAGTGGAATCAATTAAATAAATAAAAGTATTTATTTAATTTAGGAAAAGGGTAATTTAAATAAATAAAAGTATATATTTAAATGAGAAATAAGGCTAGAAGAGGATAAATGAATTAATTAAATAAATAAAGATTTATTTAATTAATAGAAGGATTAGGCTAAAAATAATTAAATAAATAAATATATTTATTTAATTAGACTAGACAATTTTAAGTGTCTACAAGAATAATTTCATACCTTATACTCACCCATGGTTACTTTGAGGTGTTTAGTTATCTAGTGCATTGAATGGTGAATTTATTAGCAACCATAAAAAAATAAACCCATAAAAAAACTTCAACCCTTTTATGCCTCACAATTTTATTTGTTTGGTGTTTTATATTTATAACACTTGGACCCCACACCATCATGTATGAACAATCTTGGATTGGAAAGAAAGGATCTCTATGGTATTTTATACAAATGTACCCTTAACCTTTTCATCACTATTAGAATACTTCTCATGATGAATATTTTCTTTAATCATATGGTATGAAATAGGTGAAGTAAATCCTTACTACTACTATCCTCTTTATAACTTGAGTTGTAATCAAAGTGTTCACCTCCTTTCACCAATTTGGAAATTTTGAGAGATTTGTAGCAACACCACTATTCTCAAAATGAACACTATTGATGGAAAAAAAAAAAACCAATTATATCATCCTTCAAAAGTTTATACTTTAATATGGCTATCTTCTAGACCATTCTCATTCTCATATGTAATTGATTCCATCTTTTCAATGCTTTAAATCTTAAGAGGTGTTTCTTGAACATTATTTAAAACCATTGGAATATCTTCTTCAATCAGTAAATCTCCATCTATATCATGCAACACAAATTTCTTATTGAATTCAACCTCTATATCATGTTGTGGCTCTAGTTCTAAACTCTTCTATTTTTGCAATAACATTTTCACTAGCACATGCTTAATGATTTGTTCCTTAACAATATCATGTGCCTTTGGTTATGATTTTCCACTTTTTATATAAATATCTAATGTATTCATGAGACCTCTTTTATTCTTGGTGTCACCTTTTACAGTCCTCTAGGTACTTTTCAAAAGGTAGTGCTATTTTGAAAGTTACAAATTGACCTTGGCAATCGTCAATGATTTTGGTAGACTAAAGTTTGTTCTTCCACTATTCTAAAAAAATATTTTACTCCCAATTTCATCCTTCTACAATTTTGTTAGTGCCTCTTCAAAATAATATATACTTTTCCTCTTATAATATGCTCCATGATACCAAATCTCTCTTTCACTAGAAATCATCAACAACTTGATTTACTCCATAAACTAACAAGTTCAATGATATGATACCACTATAACATCCCAAAATAAATTATTTTATAAATATTTTTAGATAAAAAAAATATATTGAATAAATATAGTATAAAATATACTAGAATAACGGACATCTAATTTGCATGCTAAATATTCTAACGTAAAATATTAACTTTTCATAAGATTACACCATTTAAAAACTCATTATTTGTGCACATTAAGAAAACTTCACGAAAATAGTGGAGTTGATTCGTATTGACTAAATTTGAAGAATTTTTTTAATATATATCATAAATTATAGCAATTAATTTGATATTAAAATGTGAAAATATATAGCGCTAATAATTATTGAAACTATGCTAAAATCCACACAATCTCTAAAGTGTGAATACAATATATGCAAAAGATTTTTCTCAACAAGCCAAAGGGTTTTCATCCTCTAGTCTTCAAGAACCCAAAGGATTTGATCCTCAAACCTTGTATTTGAACACAAGTGCTTAAACTATGAATAATTGAAAGGTTGGCATAAGATTTCAACTAAAGGAGCTATATGGATTACAAAGAAGTGGACAAGAAAGTTAAAACGTCTCATTGGGATAAAATAAATATTAATTAAAAATATTTTTAGATATACCCTCTTAAAATAGGCCCCATAATGAGTTGGCATATCCTTCTCTTACATCTAGCTATATTTAGCTAGTAAAAGATGTTCTTATTACAACCACTTAACATATCATTAAAAAATGCCATATGATAAGGTTGATGTGTTGGCAGTGGGTCAGCGTCCCTCGTGGGGATTCATGACATGGTTTAACAATCTCCTGTGGATTCTATAAGTCTTGTGGTTGTATCGGGCATTGACAGGTCGATCTTTTGGTGCAACGACAACCCTAGCTTGTAACAAGTGGTATCCGAGCTTGGTCACAGGTCGCAGTGAGTGACGCTGGGAGGGGGATTGTTGGTAGTGGGCCAATGTCACTTGTGGGGATTCGCAACATGGTTTAACAGCCTCCTGTGGATTCTATAAGTCTAGTGGTTATATCGAGCATTGTCAAGTCGATCTTTTGGTGCAACGACAACCCTAGCTTGTAACACGATGGTCATTATCTTATAAATTTAACTTATTTTAACTCCACCATTAATTTCCAAATGATTGATTCCTCTTATTTGCCAAAATTACCAATTGGAACTCTTCATTTATAAGTCGTCATACAATTAGTCATGACCTTGTAAAAGAAATTGTCATAAAATAAGATACCAAATGATTTGGGAGTTGCATTATCCCATCTCCATGAATTTGCATTCCTTGCCTTGAGAAAATGTTCAATAATAATAAGACACGTCAATGAGGAAAAATTGTAAATAACTCCAACAAGAATTTAATTTTAAATATGATGATCAAATGCTACTCACTACCTCCTATATACCATACTTATTCCTATGATACCATATAAACAACCTAAATACCTATATAATTCTATATAAATGACTATGTAACTTAATTAATATTTGTGCCAATCACAATTTGGCTACACATATACCAGTATTATAAATAGGTTAAGTGAATAACATGCTTTGCTCTTCTAAGAAGTATTGTGTTTAGTGTAGACAACTATAAATTCTTAACACAAAATTTTCATTTTCCCATGTTGCAAATTTGACTAGAGAAAACTTTGTGATTTCCCTCTTTCATAGCCTATTAGTGTGTATAAAGGACTCCTTTAGATTTTAAAATTTTTTTACCCCCTCAATAAATTTTGGTAACTCAATGTGGGATCATTTATTCTTTTTTTTATAACCTTCTTCAAATAGGAAACATGAAAGACCGGATGGTTTTTTTTTACTTAGGTCACTCCAATTATATGCTACACTACTAATCCTTTACAAAACCTCATAAATGCCATAATATTTAGGTGGAATATTTTTGTCATTTCATTATCTTAGTGGCATATACTTATGACACTCTAATCACACAAGAACCAACCTCCTACTTCAATCATCTTTTCACTACAATGTTGATCAGGTTGTTTCTTTATTTTGTTCTATCTTAGTTCCAAGTTCTCTTAGTTCCAAGTTCTCCTTGAGAGTAGAGAGTAGAGAGTACCTCTTGTTTGTTTTTAATGTATTATTCAACTACTCTAATATTTGGGTGTGTCTATAATGAATACGTGGTTGATGCTGGATGGTATGCATATAATGTCAAAAGTGAAGAATTTTGGATGAAGTTTGGAAAGAAGTACTAGTGACAATAATTACACCCATATCTCTTGTTTATTTGAAATAAAACATAAAAATATATTCCCAATCACTTGTTGACTACCTTAGTTTGGCCCATTTAATTGAGGATGATATGATAAGCTACAAGAAAGTTAAGTACCCAAACATGAGAGTAAATTTGTTTAAAAGTTACTTATAAAAAAAAGGTCCATAATCACTTACTATGATTATTGGTATCTCGTAAATCTTATGAATCGTCCATAAAAAGGTTGTTATAATACTTGATAAAAATTGGTATGACAAAGTACAAAATATGTTTAATCCACAACAATAGTGATGATGATTTTTTTTACTTTAAACTTGATGCAAGCTAGAATCCTAGGTGAATGTGCAATCAACATCAACGAAAAAGATTTACTTTATATGCATTATTGTATTTTTGGTATTTAATAAGTCAAGTATTTTGGCAAGGGTTGAAATTGACCTATGGTTGTAATTTCATGTATTTTGGTGTCATTTCACATTGACATATTTCAAAAATTATCAAGGTGGGTGTTGGGAGCTTCTAGACACCACCCACACATCAAATGGAGCCTAAATGTAATTCAAATTAAAATTCTTGAAGTATACATTGTGTGACAAACATCTAATTCAAATTTGAGCTTACCAAAGGAGTAATTTTGGGTTTCTAAGTGTAGACGGCTAAAATTGTCCTTTAATTAAATAAATATTTATTATTTATTTAATTATTTAATCCTAATGTCTTCTATTAATTAATTTTTTTTATGTATTTAATTAATTCATTAGCCTTTTCTATTATTAATTAAATATATATTTTTAATTTATCTAATTAATTCACCAAGCCTCTTTTTTCTATTTTAAATAAATGTGTATTATTTATTTATTCCCATCCCTCTCCCATAAATTAAATAAATATTTTATTTATTTAATTTATGTACTCTTTCCTCTATTAACTAAATAAATATTTGTATTTATTTAATTAATTAATTTAAATTTTTCATCTTATCCACATGACAATACATATCTCTAAATTACCTATTCATTAATCTCATCCCTTCATTTCAAATTTAGCCTCTTAATCTTATTCATCTTTATCTTTTACCTTTCGCCTCTTAATCTCCTCCATCTTTATCTACCCTAAAATCCCATTAGTCCTCTTTTAACTATGATATCCTTGCCATTCATCTTTTAACCTATTAACCTAAGCCCTTAATTCTCTTGGAGATTTCTATAAAAGAGGCTTTCTCCTCTCATTCTACATCACATCTACAAGAAATCATATTAACATTATGTCAAAATCTATCTACATCATACATCATCACATCATATTTGTACCATAGCCTTACATAATCAAGCAACCACATCTATTCTTCCTTGAGCTATTATGCAAGTGCAACACAAATATGAGAGCAACAACATCAAATACAAATTCATAGAGGATAGAAGAACAATGGAGACAAGCCTCTCTTGCACATGAAGGTATAATCTTGTTTCTTTCATTTTGTTTACATTGCATGATAGTTCTCTATTCATTTTGTGTTAAATTAATTTGTAGATCTAGGATTAGTGGTTGGATCTTGTTAGGGTTTACATATAGGTTGAAAATGTTGGATATTGTTATCAGCATGACCTAATTGTATGGTTATTATTTATGTCAAACCTGGTTATCTGGATGGATATTGGTCCAGATATGTTTTTTCAGACCTTGGTTATTTGGATGCATGTTGGTTTAGATACTCTTTTGGTGTCGGTTGCGTCATCCTATATTCAAGGTGGTCTAGAATGTTTTTGGTGCCCTCTAGATATGTTGTTAGCTGCATTTTAGTTTAGTAGATCATGTTTTTGTGGTTTGGATATGTATTGGAAGATGCGTTGAGATGTTTATTTGGGTCTCACGTTAGCATGTGGAGATTCACATGGAGTATTTTGGCATTGGAGGTGGTTATGTGGCAGACTGGTTAATTATGTCTACACATTATGCTTTGTAATATCCTTTGGAGTATGTGTTAGCATGTGCGGATTGTCGAACCATTCATGAAATGATGTATTATTATTTCATGAATGGACCAATCTAAGTATTTTAGGTCCAGGTGGCTTATTTTGTGTAATATTTCCTATTCTATTTTGGCTAACCCTTAATTAAGATTTCAATGTTATATCTAATAACTAAGATGTGTAGATGGATGAATTGAGTGTGGATGAGAAGTGAATTGTGTGAGAAGTGTATGTGAATTATCTACAAACAAATTTGAGTTTGTGGTAATGAGAAAGTTAGTTTGAGAAGAGATTTGAAGCTGATATATTCGACAAGACAGTGTACTATGATAGTGAATAGTATCAAAGATGTTTTCCATATTATTGGTTGCTTGATTATTGTTCAAGGACAATTTCATGATTAGGAAAATCCTTCTCAATTTTAGTTAATTTATTTCATTTGTTGTTGATTGACAATGAGTCTTCTTGCAATAGTTTGTTTCTTGTCTTGAAGAAGTGTTTTTCATCTATACAAGTCCTTCTTGTATCTTTCCTAAGGTAGTGCATCTTAGTTTTGAAAGTCCTTCAGGTATTATTTCTCCTTGGTTGCAAGCCTAAAATGTTGTAAACATTGTTATTCATATTGTGAGTTAGATTCTCACCAAGTTTTTTCCTTGTTTGGGTTTTTTGCATAAATTTGGTGTTCATGTGTTTATGCTTGATGTGTCGATGGTTAACGTGTTGTTAAATAAGTTGAGTAATAATTTATTTTGAAGTTCCAGACTGATTCACCCCCCTCTTAGTCCTATTGGGTGTTCAACAATTGGTATTAGAGCAAGATTCCTCTTTGGAAAGCTTAACTACTTGAGGTAGATCTAGAAATGGTACAAGAAGTTCATGTTAAAGCTTTGACGTTTGATGGAACAAACTTTAATTATTGAAAGGAAAGAATGGAGTCTTATTTGGAAGCATTACAAAATGGAATCTGGGAGATTATTTAGATAGGTTATCAACAACCTCATAATGGACCATCAACTTTGGATGAGATTAAGCCTCGAGAGACAAATGCAAAGGCTAGAACAATTCTTATCAGTTGTCTAAGAATGATGAATTATTTGGCAAGGTTAAAGGAATGAAAGAATCTAAGGAAATGTGGAACAAGTTGTGTTATGCATATGAAGGTATTCTAAAGGCTCACCAAACAAGACTTTTGAATGTGAAGCGAAAATTTGAAGGTTTCAGAATGGCTAATGATGAAATTGTTGAAAGTTACACACATAGAGTGAATGATATAGAGGAAGCTATCCGAGCTATTAGAGGAGTGCTTGAAGAAAGTGATGTTATTAGGAAGATATTTTTTACACTGACAAAACACTACAAATCGATGAAGTGTGTAACTGAAGAATGTCATGATTTGAACAACTACACAATTTATCAGCTTACTAGTGCACTATTTGTCTATGAACTTAGAGAGGGAAGATATAAAGTCCTATTGAAGATAAGTTGAATCCAATATTTCAAGGATATTAGGAGATGAACCAGAAACAAGTAAGAAACTGGATGAGATTGAAGAAAACTTTGTAAGAAGACTAAAGCAAGGAACTGGAAAGTACAAAGGTAAGTTTCCCTTGAAATGTTTTAATTGTGGAAAAATTGATCATTATGCTTCTAAATATATATACAAACAAGATTAGAGAATGCTTGAGGATGATAAAAATAAAAGTAAATATAGAAGAAATGATTTTAAGAAAAGAACAAATGATAGAGATAAAGGGAAAAGGAGTTTTTTCTCTATAGAGACACATTCATCTTAAGAAGAAGATGATGAAGACTCGAATGAAGAATCCTTATTTTTGGCTATAGAGGAGAAGCATCAAGAAAGAACTAGAAGGTCGAAAGAGAAGACTGCATTGCATGCCAAAGTTGAACTTAGACCATGGATCATTGAATTTGGATGCTTGAATCACATGACCGAAGACAAAGACAAATTTATCACTCTAAAGAAGTATGATGGTAGATCTGTAAAATTTCCAAGCAAGGAAGCTTCTTTGATCTATGGAATAGGAAGCATCTTGATTGATGGTAAACATAAAACTGATGGTGTTTATTATGTAGAAGGATTGAAACATAGTCTATTGAGCATTAGTTAGATGTGCAATAAAGGTTATTAAGTTGTGTTTACAACATTTGGATGTATGATAAAAAAGGTAGAACCAGAAAGTTGTTACTAGAACAAATCAAGAGAAGTGGAAATGTTTATTACATAAAGAACAGAAGTGGAAATAGATGTTATCTAAGTCAGAGTAATGAATGTTGGTTATGGCATAAGAGACTTCCCAAGGATTATCAAGCCTATTGACATCATGTGTAGGGAATGTCAGTTAGGAAATCAAACAAGGAGAAGTTTCAAGAACAAGAAGTATTCTACATCACATCCATTGGAGATAATTAATATAGACTTGTTTAGTCCTACAAGGACAAGCGGTCTTAATGGTGAAAGGCATTTTATGTTGCTCATTGATTATTATTGTAGAATGACATGGGTTATATTTTTCAGGGAAAAGTCTAAATCTTTTGAAAGATTTAAAGTTTTCAGGTCAATGGTAAAGAATTGGGTTGATGCTAGAATCAAATGTTTGAGATATGATAGAGGTGGAGAGTTTACATCAAATGAATTTGACAATTTTTATGATAAATATGGCATTAGGACACATCTTTTTGCTTCAAGAACTCTTTAGCAGAATAGTTGGGTAGATAGGAAGAATAGAACTGTTATTGAGATAGCTAGAACTATGATGAAAGATGCTAACTTGGCTAATGTTTATTGGAATCAAGTTGTGCATACTGCTATTTACATTCTTAACAAGGTTCGGATAAGGATAAATCATACAAAGACACCTTATGGGTTGTGGTATGGAAGTTCACCTACTGTGAAATATATTATAATCTTTGGGAGTAAGTTCTATATCAGAAGAGATGAGAATGACCTCAAAAAGTTTGATACCAGAGCTAATGAAGGAATATTCTTGGGATATGCTACAAATAGCAAGTCTTATTGATGTTACAATAAAAGATTAAACAAGATAGTGGAGAGTACAAATGTGAAAGTATGCGAGGCATGGGATCAGACTACCCCTGAACCTATTCAAGAGACTAAATTTTAGATCATACTTGTTGTTGTAGAAGAAAAGACAAATTTGGAAGTAAGAAATGATGAGAAACCAGATGAAGTAGAAGAAGAGGACAAAGATGAACTAGAGGAAAAAATAAGACCTCGAAATATATGCAAAGGAATTTTTCAAAAGATCAGATAATTAGAGAAAGAATAAAGGAGTCCAGATAAGAAGAAGTGTTACAGAGGTAAATGAGAAAACTAATTGTTGTTTTATTTCACTCATTGAACCTAAATCATATGATGAAGAAAGAAAAGAAGAAAGTTGGGTTAAATACATGGAAGAAGAATTGAATCGGATACAAAAGATTTAGAATTAGGAGTTGATACCTAGACTGGTGGATAAGAATGTGATAGTAATGAAATGGGTGTTCCAAAACAAACTGAGTGAATAAGGACAAGTCATAAGAAACAAGGCAAGATTGGTATGTAAATTTTGAAGAAACTTTTGCCCCAGTTGCTAGGATCAAAGCTATTAGAATGTTTCTTGCATTTTTTTCCTATAAGAACTTTAGAGTATATCAAATGGATGTTAAGTCAAAAATTTTGAATGGATAATTGGAAGAAGTATACATTGAACAATCAGATGGATTTAGACTATCAGATGATCCAAACATGGTTTGCATATTAAAGAAGGCATTGTATAGACTTAAACAAGCACCTAGAGTGTAGTATGCAAGATTGGACAAATATTTGTTACAACAAAATTTCAAGAAAGGTACTACATACAACAATCTTTATTTTAATGTGTTGATTTTTGTTGTTTATGTTGATGATATTATCTTTGGAGGAAGTGATGGCTTGTGTAAAGAATTTGTAGAAGAGATGCAAAAAGAATTTCAGATGTGTATGTTTGGATAAATGTTAGTTTTTCTTGGTCTTCAAGTTACTGAGCTGGATGGTGGAATTTTTATTTCTCTAGCTAAGTATGTTAATGAGATGTTGAATAAGTTTGATATTGAGAATTATAAACTTGTTAATACTGATTTAACTGTTGGATGCAAGTTAGGCAAAGATGATGCATCTTTAGACGTTGATCAAAAGAAGTAAAAATCTATGATTGGAGTACTATGGTATCTTATCGTTTCTAGACTAGATATTATGCAGGTTGTGTGTTTGGTTCCAAGATTTCAAGCTAGTTTGAAGTAGACTAATGATAAAGTAGTAAAGAGGATCTTCAGATATTTGAAAGGAACTCAAGATTTTAGCTTATGGTACAAGAAAGATCGAGATTTCCTATTGAAGACATATAGATGTTGATTGGCCCAAAAGTGTTGATGATAGGAAGAGTATCAATGTTGGAGCATTATTTTTGGGAGATATATTGGTTTCATGGATGAGTAAGAAACAAGAATATGTATCATTATCAACTGCTGAAATTGAATATATTGCAGCAGCAACTTGTTGTACTCAAGTTTTGTGGATGAAGCAGACTCTTAAGGATATCATAGTAGTATATGATGAATCTATTCCTATCATGTTTGATAATACTAGTGCTATAAACAATTCGAAGAATCTAGTTATGAATTTAACAACTTAACATAGTTCAATCCATTATCATTTCTTGAGGGGAAAATTTGTAGAAAAGGAAGTCAAACTGGAATACATTTCTACATTAAAGCAGATAGTAGACATTTTTACTAAGGCATTGGTGAATGATACTTTTGAGTATCTCAGGTAGAAGTTGGGGTTTATTGCCCCTCCTTTTTCTAGATCGATGCATTTTCAATGGTGTATCTTTCCAGGGGGACACTTAGTGCTTATCCATGTCTCCTATATTGATGTTGATGCTACTATCAAGACGAGTAGTTGTGTGAGTTGGTTAGTATGTTTCTTTTTCTTTCAACGCTCTTTGTCATTGTTGTCAAAGAGGGAGAGAGTTGTGTGGAAGAGATATGTTGTTAGATTGTTGGATATAATTGTGTAGAAGAGAGTTGTGAGATTATTGTGGGGAAAGAGAGTTGTTGTGAGATTATTAGTTTTTCATTGGTGTTGTTGTTTATTGGTGTTGCCATCAATGACAAAGGGGGGGATCATTGGAGATTGTTGTTAGCATGAGATTGTATGATTGTTAGTGATGTCAAATCTAGTTATCCAGAAGGATATTGGTCTAGATATGTTTTGATAGATCTTGGTTATCTGGATGGATGTTGGTTTGGATACTCTTTTGGTGTAAGTTGTGTCATCTTGTATTCAGGGTGGTCCGGAATGCTTTTGGTGCCCTCGAGACATGTTGTTAATTGCATTGCGGTTTAGTGGAGCATGCTCTTTTGGTCTAGATATGTGTTGGAAGATGTGTTGAGATGTTTATTTGAGTCTCACTTTGGCATGTGGAGATTCATATAGAGTATTTTGGCATTGCAAGTGGTTATGTGGCCGACTAGTTGATTATGTTTAAATGTTATATTTTGTAATGTCTTTTGTAGTATGTGTTAGCATGTGTAAATTGTCAAATCATTCATGCAATTATGTATTATGATTTGTTTTGGTTCCCTCTTTCTCCTGGAGTGGACCAATCTAAAGTATTTTAGGTCCAGGTGGCTTATTTTGTGAAATGTTTCTTATTCTATTTGGCTGACCCGTAATTACAGTTTTAGTGTTGTATCTCATATTTAATATGTGAAAATGGATGAATTGAGTGTGGATGAGAAGTGAATTGTGTGAGAAGTGTATGCAAATGATTTGCAAATAGATTTGAGTTTGTGGTGATGAGAAAGTTAGTTTGAGAAGAGCTTTGAAGCTAATATATTCTCCAAGATAGTGTGTTGTGATAGTGAAGATTATCAGAGATTTTTGTCATGTTATTAGTATCTTGATTATTGTTCAAGGAAAATTTCATGTTCAAGAGAATCCTTCTCAATTTTAGTTTAGTTATTTCATTCATTATTGATTGACAATGAGTCCTTCAGCAACAATTTGTATCTTTTCCTGAAGAAGTGTTCTTCAGCTATACAAGTCCCTCTTATATCTTGCCTAAGGTAGTGCACCTTAGTTCTGCAAGTTATTCAAGTGTTGGAACTCCTTGGCTACAAGCCTAAAGTGTTGTATACATTTTTATTCATATTGTGAGTTAGATTCTCACCGCAATTTTTTCCCATTTGGGTTTTCCACATAAATATAGTGTTCATGTGTTTATGTGTTTTGGATAAAGGAAAAAACAAGTTTTGAAGGGACCCTGAAACCCTTTACAAAATGATTCTAAGAGGAATAGAATTAGAGATTAACATCCAAGACAAAATGGGTTGCATGGAAAAGCATTAGAAATAGCAACCAAAGAGACAACAAAAGCCTAGTCGGGCACAAAAAGACAACAAGGATACCGAGCCTAGACACAGACATAACCAACAACTAGAAACAACACCGACCCAGTTACATAAGACTTTTGGGGGTCTCAGTGACCTCAGCCTCAAGGACATTCATTGTATCAGTAGCAGTCTTCATAGCTTTGTAATCCACATTCTGAATAGCTAGTTTTTTCTTCATATTCCCACGGGTTCTATTGTAGGGTGCTTCTCCACCCTGATGTACCTCAACATCATCCCCAATAATGACAACAAACCTATCCTATTGCTTCGGAATATTCATCATAGTGTTCATAACAACTGCAATCTATTTGGCAATCTTGTGACTGCTTGCCATTATAGTTTTGAGGGTGTCACGGATCTTGTTGTAGCCTTCCTCAACACGGGTAATGTGATCCTCCAACCTTTTCTTCAACTAATCAACCCCTTCACTTATCTTCTTGATGCAGTCCATAACCGACTTCTTCTCATCCTCTGTCCAATCCCCACATTATTCTAATTACCTTGAGTAGAACCAGGAGGAATCGCTTCTATTTTGCTTCCCAAAGCTCTTTGGTTGATCCTTATCTCCTTTAGTTCATGGAACAACCATTTGAACATGCTGAAAGTGTCAATAGCATGTTCACAAGCCATACCCAACACATTATCAAAATCCTTCATGTTATCATTAAGCTTGACACTCTTGAGATGAAGGTCTTCAATACCAACCACACCCACATTACCATCCTCCTTATTGGATGAAGGAGAGGTCGTGACATTGTGGCACTCAAGGTCCTTACCATCTTCTGCCTTCTCGCTAGAAGAGGGGGAGCCATTCTCAGCATAAGTAGAGGAGGAGGAAATAACAATATTCTTTTTCCCTTTTATACCCTTCCTCACCTTAGGTTTTGAACACGAGGGTTTTTCTATTTTAGCTTTTTTCAAGGGGGGGGGGGCGAATTCCCTTCAGGCCCAGACCCATAAGCTTCATTGTCAGACTCACCCACACTAGTATCTTCATTCTCAAAAGCAATGTGGATATAAACATCAAGGGGAGGAAGAGCATGGAAATGGGCATCAATAAGGACCACCAGGCCTTTGTGCAAGATAGGAAACTTGGAAGGGTTCTTGCAGTGGTCACTAAAATTAACCCTAAGAGTAGACATAAGATAGAAAGGGAAAGACATCTTCACACCATGGCGGAAATGATTCAATATAACAAAGTGATGACTATACACCCTAGTATAGCAACCATCCAAAGTAAGGTAATTCATGATTACCTTAAGGAGCTTCTTCCAAAAAGACTTAATGACCATAATGTCATAGTAATTGGTCGTCTTTTAATCATTTTGGCCCACTCCGCCTCCTTCTTGGGGAAATTCTGCACATCTTGCTCAATATACACTCTGTCTCTATAATACTTCATACCCTCCATGGATAACCCTGTGACCTGTGCTATAAGGGATTCATCAACTAGGACCTTTCGACCATGAAGAACAATTGTTCCATCTTTCTAGTTCTAAGCAAAATAGTTCGTGACATCCTGATTACGCCCTTATAGCCTCTCAATGTAGGGAGTAAACCCCCCTTTCTCCAAAACCCGTCATAGCTTCTTTTCATTCTTCAACTTCACATAGTTAGGTGACTCTGTTCTTTTTCTCCCACCACCCATACTTTCTCTTTGTAAAACTCGCTACAAAGAATTTTCAAAGTGAAATTTAGACTCCAAAAAATGTTTTAAATCCCCCACAAAGCATGCGAAATAAGTTCGCATCGATTTTTATGTCCTCTCTGGCCACCTGTCTCAATTAGGAAAGTATCAATAACTGTAGAAACACTCGGAGTCATTATGGCATGAGTTATCATTAAATTTACTCCCTTGACTTCACTCGTGGAAAAAATGCATAGAAAATTTCGAGTCCAGCCTATCACCTCGGGTCCAACTAAGCTGATCCTTACATGTCACTCCTCTATTGGCAAGGAAGTCAACCGCCACATTGGCTTGTCTGTATACATGAACAATAATATATTTATCAAAGGTTTTCATAATATCTTTTTCCTTCTTCATCCATATATCAACATTCAAAGTCGTTGTAGATTTTCCCTTTAGGTAGTGATAATATTCTTTGAGTCCCCCTCGACCCAAACAAGCTTAAAGTTGTATTGTTTAGCAAGTTTTAAGTTGTGATAGGCTCCTATAGCTTCAGTGACATTATTAGTATGTTTTCCAAGAGGGAGAGCAATAGAAGAAATGAAGTTGCCATAGTGATCCCGTAGTACCCCCCACCCCACAACCGACTTGACCAGGGTTCCCTCTAGCTGCACCATCAAAATTGATTTTCACCCATCCTTGGGGTGGAAAATTCTAGCTAATGTTGTCCCTAGGACTGACCTTAGCTTCGACCATTTGAAGAAGGTGACCAAAATCCCATTCCTTTACAACATTGGCTTCATACTCATTTAGGATGCTACTTTGAAAATGAACATTGGAGCTAACAGTCGAGAGATTATCAGAGATGGCTCTAGATATTTTCTTGAAAACAATATCAGTAGGGAGATGGGTATTCCTAAAGATACGATTATTACGTTGTTTCCATAAACCCCTCGCCATGTGAGCAAACACAAAGGACCATAGCTTCTTCAAGAGAAGATTTCTTGAGGGCGGGTTCCATTGGTGAACAAAATCCTTTATGACCCTCAGGAGAGTCCAGCAAAGACCTCATGTGTTTATGTGTTTATGTGTTGATGGTTAAAGTGTTGTTGTTAAATAAGTCGATTAATAATTTCTTTTGAATTTCTCGACTGATTCACCCCCCTCTCAGTCCTACTGGATGTTCAACACAAAATTCAACATAAACATTTTGGCATTCCCAATGGGGCTTTGATCTCTATTGGATTTCTATTTTTGTAGGTTTTCTTAACCTTGTATTGCTATGTTGTGGAAAAATTTGGACACTAACATTTTATAGCTATGGTTGGAGACACAAGCTTGGGGTTTTGCTAAATTTTGATCATATCTCTCAAATGGCTACGAATTTTCGCACAAAATTTTTATTGTAGGTTGGGATGGTATACATAGCTTTCATTCCAAATGTTAGATTTTCCTAATTAGTTTTGAGTGATTTAGAATTTTTTTATGATTTTTCATGAAAAATATTTTTTTGGTGTAAATTAGTGAATTTTTCAAAAAAAATTACATTTTTGAAAATCATTTGGAATTCTAAGGAAGGTATGTTCTTTGTGTCTTTAATTTTGAAAAAAGTAATTAGAAAAAAATCAAATATTTGAAAATTAGGTTTTTTTCCTTAAATATGCTCTCTAGCGCTCAAATCAAGGATTTTTTCTAAAAATTTATATTTTCAGAAAGCTCTCAAAATTTTATTAGGGGTATATTCTTTTCATTTTAAATTTGGAGACAAAATCATTGCAAAAAAAATAGATCTTGTTGACAATGTCAAGCAAAAAAGAAATTGTAATCTTGTGATGAGCTTATATTTTATTTGCATATATTTTATTGCATCATAATATTACTTTATAATGTTGATATGGTTTTATTACCATTTCTAATATCATAATGAATCAACTCATGCATAAAATTTATTTTTTTGGTCAGTCATTTTTGGCATATTTTCACACATATGGATTTGAGGATGACATGGAGCTATTGAGACATGCTCCTTCACATATCAAAACTTGCTTGTTCTTAACTTTATGTATGAAAAATTCAATATTTAGAGGTGCATTGTGATGTTTTTGCATGGATGAATCATCGTTCTTTTTGAAAGTGAGAGTGTGAGGGGAGATGATATGTCTCACCGTAGCTTAGAATTAATCTACAAGCACGTCAGTAAGTACTATAGCATTAGCAAGCACTTTGTCAAGGATAGATTTATGCTCAGGAGATAGGTGTAAAATCTCAAGTATAGAAATATGTGTGGGCGTCTTCTCTAAATGTTCTATAAGATTATATCATACAGGTTGTGTAGCGGGTTGGAATTAGGACCTCTAAGGGTAACTGTGTTACAAGTGCGGTTGTCATTACACCAAAAGATCAACCTGTTAATGCCCAATACAACTACTAGACTTATCCACAAGAGGTGGTTAAGCCATGTCACAAACCTGAGCATTTTATTGCACAACACAAGGAGACCAAGGGCGCACACCTTGCAACAATCCCCCAGCATAAGAAAGGGGTTTGAACCTGTGATTAAACTCTGATACCACTTGTTACAAGTGTGGTTACCATTGCACCAAAAGTTGACCTGTTAATGCTTGATACAACCACTAGACCCATAGAATCCATAGGAGATGGTTAAGCCATGTCACAAACCCAAGCGTTGCACTACACAACACGAGGAGACCAAGGGTGCACACCTTGCAACAAATTGTTCCTCTACATGTGATGACATTGTATTAAGGTTCTTTACCTTTTATTATGAAAGTATTTCCATGGTTATCTACTTTATTGATGTGATTTGTGCAATAGTCATATTAAGCATTAGTATAATTGACACCATCACCAAATTTAGGGGCTTTTCCTTTATCCTTTTCATGCTTAGTGAAGGGATTTTTAAATATCTTATGGTCAGAGTTACTAGAAGGAGTATGTTCATCAGCTACAATCTTGCATTATCAATAAGATCTTGGATTAAATGTCAAAGTCAATTGCATTTTTTAGTCTTATGTCCTCTGTGTCAATGATATTCACAAAATTGATCATCATTCCACCATGAAGGTTTTACTTGTGGATTATATTATCTTACTTTTGGCAATGTTATAAGATCATTTTCAAGAAGCTCCTTCAATGTAGACCCTAGTGATTGTCCTAGTGGTGTAAAATTTTATTTTTTCTTCTCTTTTCCCTTATTTGAAGATGAACCTTTAGGGTTATAAATTGGTTGTGTTCCCTTAGAAACTTTTCCATCAACAACTCTATCATTAACCACATTCTTGTACTTATCCCAAAAGGGTGTTTTATTGTTGTTTGAACTAGAGCCTCCTTTATGATCTTTGTCACTATATATCTTAATAGTGCCATCATCTATAAGAGATTTTCCAATTTGAACTCCCATTTCTATTACTTCATCAAAGGAGTATAAACATTTGAGATGAAGTTCCTTTCCAATTTCTCTATTCAAATGTCGACAAAAGAGATCAACCAATTGCTTATCACAAATATTGTAAGGTTCTCTTTTAGTCAAATGCCTCCATCTTTGTAAAAATGAGACAAAATATTCTCCTTGCCTTTTTTTGGTATTAAAAATATCTGACATGGTCACTTCATGTTCACAATTGTATGCATAGTGTGAGATAAAGTTGTCAGTCAATTCTTGAAAAGACTTGATATAAGTTGGAGGTAATCTTGAAAACCATTCCATGGCACTTTCCCCAAGACTTCAAGGAAATAATCTCATATGATATGTCTCATCAACAAAAAATTCCAAAGTTACAGCATAAAACTATCTCAAGTGATCTTTATGATCCCCTTTTCATCTATATTTATCAAGTTTGGTATCTCCCAATGACTAGGAAAAGGTGGCATTGAAATGCTTGAATCAAAAGGATAAGAACATATACCTCAATAGAAAAGTTGTGAGATGAAGTCTTAACATTTTTTATAGCATCCAATTCATGTCTTAATGCTTTAAGTTCATCCAAAATAGGATCATTCGTAGGTGTTAGTTTTAATGTCTTTGTAGAGCTCTTATAATCTGATCTTAAGTAAACCAGTCTATGATCCTTCACTTTGTCCTTATTGTGTGTTTTAGAGATTTTAGACTTATTAGATCCATCTTTACCCTCTGGGAGAAAGGATGCCTCAAAATTAAGAGGTATTTTTATTCCCTCATCAGCAATAACTTTGAAATGATGTTTTGGATCACTTTTTACCACTCTTTTGAATAATTTGAGAAACCTTTTATCATTGAGTGCTTGTTCCACATGCTCTTGGTCTAATTCCTCACCACCACTACTACTACTACTTTCATTTCCTTGATCCTCTAGAATTTCAAAATGTTGTTCTTCTTCATCAAGTGGCTTATAATGTTTTTCTTCTTCTCTTTCTTGTTCCATTCTTGATTTACTCCTATTCTTAGGTGGCATGAGTGATAATGTTGATCTTTGACCTATATGACAATATATGGGAACCTATATAACAATATATGGGACACAAAGTTTGGATGAAATGCAAGTTCTAGAATGAAAGGATAACCTAAAGAGTGCAATGTAACTAGAGTTTTAATGAATTATAAAGACCAATATGAGGTTTTAGACTAATTGAAATGTTGACAACTCTAAAGTATGTTGAAGGTAACTCTAGGCGTGAAAATGATTAGGTAGGAAAGATTAACTCGTGCTATGGTGGATAGACACAAGGACAATGATCAAAGGAGGGCATACTAAGGTAGGAGGTGATGAGCTCCAAGAAATTTACCCTACTCAAAGATATTGAGATGATTCCCAACTCAAGTATGATAGACCCGAAGTAGTAAACGTGGTATGATAGCCAATGTTTGATTTAAGACTAAAGAGAGTAACCTAGATGCAAACTAAGAGTTTTATTTTTATCACTGATATATATGCAAAAGGTATATGACTGAATGGAATGATCTAAATATGCAAGGACTGGGTATATAACTAGATAGAATGATCTAAATATGCAAGGATTGGTTATATGACTAAATGGAGTGATCTAAATATGCAAGGACTAAAAGTTGGAACCTAAAATATCAAAATTGGAAAATTGATGCCAAGAAAGAAGGATATGTTGATATTCCCAATTCTCTACTATAGAAGCAAAAGAACAGGGATCAAGTGTGCAAGAATTAATATCAAGTGTGCAGGAACTCTAAAAATAGTGATAATTTTTCTTGATTCTGAACGACTTTGGTTGAATTTTTCTTGTTTGATTTACCAATTGTGACAAGAAGGCACTCAAGCACAAGAACACAATGTTTGAATGTTTAACTCTAAAATAAAATCAAACTAAAAGTTTGAATAGGAGCCTAGATTAGCCTAAATGTTTCACTAGTTTCAACAATCTGAAAACACTCATAAGCATGTACACCCAAGGCTTGCAAAATGGATACTATACTGAGTCCCCACTACACATAAATTAAATGTACTGAGACAAAGTGGAAATATAGAAATTGGGTGGTGTTCGATCCCCTCCATGGCACCAACACACCCTTTCACTTACCCCAAAGGTCTAGAGACCTTATGGACCGGGGAATTTCTTGTCTCGACAATGTATAGTACATATGAGGTGGCTTCAAAGGTCCAACCTCTTGCACCAACAAGTAAAAGTTTTTGGGCTTTCTACAACAATGGTTTCTAGTAAGAAATTGGTGACTCAATGTCCATTCGATAATCAAGTCTCCCCACCCTTAAAGGGAGCTTTCCCCCTTGTTGTAAGGTCTGATATATCACACACAAGTATGGATATGTAAGGAGTAGACATAATGGCTAAACACCAAGAAGCAGAAGGCTTTCACCCTCTAGCCAATTTATATAGTAAACCAAATTAAAAATATTGCTTGAGGTCGTTCCCTTGGGTGAGTACTTTTTCCCACAAGGCAAGCCTCTCAAAATTATAATAACACTGAATGTGCAAATGCACAAAACACATCAAACACTTGTTCTTTTAAAGAACCAAATGAAATGTGGAGTAATCTAAAATAGTCAAGCTTCATTAACCATTAAATGTGATTTAGTTTATGAAAACCAAGCCAAATCTACATCCACAAAGAGTTAGTAGTTTTATTTTCAAGTCTTGGACATGGGAGGATAAACTGCACAAATTGTTAGTTCGGATTAGTCCCAAAATCAAAACAAATTGAAACATTACCACACCAAAAATGAACATACTAACTGAACTAACAAAGACACAGGCAAGGAACCAGAAGAGGACGAGCAAACAAGAACCTTGGAAGCTGAACAAAGCTTGGAGATGGAGACTATGGAGGAGACCCTCAGGGCCGCTGATACTATTTCGGCCCTCCATATCGCTAAAGATGAATAGATAACCCCTGGTAAAGTTCCTCCTCCTGGTCCTCACCCCGAGCCTTTGAAGGGTTTTATGAAAACCATCAAATGGCTTATTGATGGGAATAAGAATACTGTGAACGATTACAAAAAACTTTGCAACAGAGTCATGATCCTGGAGACCATTAACATTGGAGAGGGGAACACTATGGCCAATTATATTGAAGATCTGAAGAATACAATTGCCAAAGTAGAAGACATCAGAGATGCCTTCAATCCTCGGTTTGAGAAAATTGAAAAGCAGATACAGGATAGAAAAACCATGGAGGAAACTAACAAAAAAACGCTCTCGGATACAGCTGCCAAAGTGGACAAGATAGAGGAGTGCCTCAAGAACATTGCGGAGCAGAGTCTCAGCATTTTGAAAATCTCAGCCAACAACACCCATACCCTCATCAGCAAGCTCGATGATGAAAAGGAAACCTAAGAAATTGACCTGGATGCAGAAGGAACCAGGGAAGCCCAAGGCCCAAGAACTCGCACCCGTGGAAAGAAGAAGGAAAAGAAAGTGAATAAGGACCTGGAGGAGCTAAAAGCAGTTGGGGTGACCTATGATGAGCTGGTGACCAAGGCAGAGGAGTTGTTGAAGAAAATTACTAGTTAGCGTCTCCTTGGGTTCTTTACTGTTTCTTGTTGTTTTGCTGTTTTTTCTGTTCGTTGGTTTTTTGGACCAGTCGCTTTGTATTTGGACTCTTTTTTATCATTTTTTTTTTATAACTATGGTGTAAAGGTTTCAGGTCCTTAAAACCTATTTTTCAATCAATCAGAACAAAGACACAAATACATAACTAACAAATAACAAAGACACAAACTAATAAAACACAGTAACAAACTAACAAGCAAACATTAACAAGGACACTAACCAACACACTAACCAAGACACCAACTCAAACAAACAATAACAAAGATGCTAATACACACTAACAAAGACACTAATGCACACAAATAAAACACTAAAAATGACATTAACAAAATAAACTAAAACACATACTAAATAAACACACACAACTAACACAAAACAAAGAAAATAACTAACAAAGTATGTTGACGTTTTGCAATAGCAAAATGTGGGAGCATTAACAAGGCTATGAAATTTTTTCAACCTGCCCAAACATGGTGCATAGACAATATTTATTAACTTTTTTACAAAGGAAAATGTGGAACATAAACAAGGCATCAAATTGTTTTAAATCTACAAACACAGGACATAGACCAACACATAAACTATTTGAAATATATCAAAAACTTGGGCATAGAAAAACACATAAACAATTTGAAATTTGTCAAAAATGTGGGCATAGAACAACACATGAATTGTATGAAAGAATTCTCAATGTAAGTGCATAAACATGGCACATTACCTGTTTGATAGAATGTTGAATGTGAGTGCATAAACAAGGCACATTACCTATTTGACAGTATGCCTCAAAACATATTGTAAAGAAAGGCACATAAACTTATTTAATAAACTCCAAGAAATGCCTTCTTATTTCAAAAACAAATGCAATCAACAAAAATTAAAACTGCAAATTCCTTGACAAAAGGACAAAGGTTGTCCCATCGGGCATGCCAGATGTTGATGAAGGATATGGAAATTTGTTTCTTGAGTCTCAAAAGCTCAACCATAAGCCAAAGACTCAAGAGTTAGAATCCAACATCATAACAATGAAGGTCATTCTAATGAACACAAATGCTAATGAAATAATAACTAGCAAGAAAACAAATGTATTCAAATAAAATCTCACTCCATTTACCTCCTATCTACCAAGATCTTGCATTTAAAACTTTGGTGCTCTCAGATTTGCACCATGCACAAGAAGCTATGGAGAATGGAGATGGTTGATAGAAATGGTTTAAAAATTTCTACAATTTCTCAAAAACTAAGTATGGAAAAGAAATCAAAATGACATTAAGACACTTGAATTTCAAGAAGTGAGAGAGAGTGAAAGTGAAGAGGAGAAATACATTTATAGTCATGTCCATGGGTGAGTCAAGCTCCGGGAAGGATGTGGGATAAAGGAGGTGGTTAAAGAGATAAGTTATTCATCCCACATTGGTTAGGTGGGTATGGAAGGAGATAAATAGGATAGTTTATGAAATAGGGATTAAGGACAAATAAGTGAATTTATGAAATGGTAGAGATTAATAGATTAAAATAAATTTATGAAAAAGAGATGAATGAATTAATAAAATGAAATAATTAAATAAATTAAATAGAGGAAAATGTTAATGAATTGATATCCATTTAATCACTAGAAGAATTATGATCATGTATAAAGACATTTTGATGGAAAATTTTATGTGTCTACATCCACAACAATGGGAGTGTCCTCTATCTAAACCTTTGGTTTAGGTGTAGCATGAATCTATTCTTCACTCACTTTGACATTCATACTTTCCACAATATTCTTCAAACTTTTGTTGTAACACTAGTATAGTTTGCTCTTTGTAGAGTATCCCAAGAATATTCCTTCATCTAATCTTGCATCAAAATTTCCCAAGACTTCTTCATCTCTTCTTATGTAACATTTTCTTCCAAATATCCTGAAACACCTGAGAGTAGGTGATCTTCCATGACACATATCATAAGGTATCTTTATGTGATTCACTCTTACTTGTACCATATTAAGAATGTATACAATAGTGCACAAATTCTTTCCAATACACATTACGCGAGTTAACATCTTTTAAGATAGTTCTTGGCATATGAACAATAGTCCTATTCTTCCTTTGAATAACTCCATTTTGTTGATGATCCCAAGGTGTATATAATTTCCCTCTAATACAATGTTCTTCATAAAATTGATCAAACTCATTTCATGTAAATTCTCCTCCTCTATCAGACCCCAGACAATTGATTTGAGCATCTATTTGATTCTCAACCATAGATTTGAATATCTTGAATCTATTAAATGCTTCAGACTTTTCTTTTCAAAAAGTAACCCATGTCACTCTAGAATAATCATCAATAAGCAACATAGAATACCTTTCACCATTCAATCCTCGTGTCCTTGTAGGTTCACATAGATCTGTATGAATAAAACTCTAAAGTTCTTGTGGTAGAATAATCCTTGTTCTTGAATTTGTTCCTTGTTTGCTTTCCCATCTAATATTCTTTGCACATTATATTAGCAAGTTAGATAATCCTTGGTAAATCTCTCACAACATGATTCAAATTGATCTTCACCATGTTTTCAAAGTTGACATGTCCCAATCTTTTGTTTCATAACCAACATTCACTGCTCTATGCCAATAAACAACTACTTCCTCTATTTTCCTTCACACAATAGACATTTGTTATTATGCCTTTTGCAACTAACATTTCAAACCCTCCTTTTCTAATCTTGCAACTGAACCCATGAAATATAAGTTTGTAACCGTTGTGCCCTTGCACACATGCCTCATACTTTACATCAACAAAATGGGGACCCCCCTCATGATTTAATTGGCACCCCTCTTCCAAGTTGGTTTTGGTGCTTGGATGCATTCATTTGATGTTACTAAATCAATTCATTGCTTACTTATTCATGGATGGTTTTGGGCTCTTTTGGAAATCAATCTTTGGTTTTTGATTAGCAACATTATGCAAATTTTGGTAGATTCGAGGGAAAGGTATTTTAATTTTTTTTAAGAGGGGGGGAAATTTTGGGGATCTCACATCCCCCATCCTTGAAAATTTTGGGGATCCAACATCCCCCATCCTTGAAAATTTTGGGGATCTAACATCCGACATCCTCAAAAATTTTGGGGATCCAACATCCCCCATTATCAAAAATTTTGGGGATCCAACATCCCCCATCCTCGAAAATTTTGGGGATCCAATATCCCCCATCTTCAAGAATTTTGGGGATCCAACATCCACCATCCTTGAAAATTTTGGGGATCCAACATCCCCCATCCTTAATAATTTTGAGGATACAATATTCCTCATCGTTAAAAATTTTGGGGATCTAACATCCCCCATCCTCGAAAATTTCGGCTATCCAGCATCCTCCCATCCTTGAAATCTTTTAGGGATATTCACTCCCCTGACCCCCCAAGACCGTAGGAGAGCATTTTCTTTGGTTATTTTAGATGTTTGGGAGTGTTAATTATATTAGGATTTGATTTCCAATAAGGTATTTCATCAGTTTGAGTATGGTTGTTTTCAATGCTAATTTAGTTCATATTATGCAAAGGTGACAATGTCTAAAGGAAGGATGGTCTCAACAAAGTACGAGTTCAATATTCACCTTCCTTGGACCAAATTGGTTTTAGCAAATAGAAATATGACTAATACAAGCCTGGGGAGCATAGATCTCCAAATTCATAGGAAACCTCTTGGATAAGTTTTGGGAGTTGTATCTTCAGTTTTAGAGTAGTTTTGGGGTGTTAATTCTCAGTTTTCAATTAATTACGACTCAAAATTTTGCCTAGAAACCCTAGTTTTGGGTTTACCAAATTGGTTGTCGTAAAATCTATATAAACCCCTCTTTTTCTTGTAATATGGGGGTTGGATACTTTGCATAAAAATTCTGATGAAATATTAATATAATTTGGGTGTGAAATTTCTGCTAAATCTTGTGAAGTATGGATGAATTTTATTCATATTTCAGTATTTTAGTTTTTGTTAATTGTCCAAACAACTTAGTAGATGGTATTGTTAGTTATTGAATGATTCACAAGCAAATGGTAACTTAGTCACTGCAATTTTTTTTAGATTATATTAGGAATTTCCTCCTGCATGTGTGCATGGGTAATGGTTGTGTAGTTTGATGAATTTTGAAAATTATTTTGATATTTTATTCCTTAGATGATGGCATCATGTTTCCATGGACTGCGTTGATCTATTTTATGCAAATGTGATTTTTATCATTGTGGTTTAATTGTCCATGTTTTGAATAATTTATTGATTAACATTGTCTAACTATTTTTCGTTTTAAATTCTTTCTCTAACCTTCATCTTTTGTGATTTAGTTAAAACCTCAGATAGTGTTGCATACGATAGGATAGCATAGATTATTATTTTTTAGAATTGCATTTCATTTACATATTCTCCAAAAACTATAAAAAGATTGCATCCCTGAAGGAGATCATTGTATTCCCAGTAATCCAACCAGTAGGCCCCCTTGTTACAACACATTTTCTCTTACTTATCTACCTTATGTGTCTAAGACCTAGTCTTCCAAAACATTGGATCATAATTTGTGTTCTTTTCAAGAGACGAATTTCATTGTGGATCTCTTGTCATTGGCCATGATAACACCACCATTAACAGTAACCTTTACTACACATCTAACTCGCACTCAAAAGATTATGTCTCAAACCTTTAACATAATAAAAATCGTCTATCTTATAGTTATGGGTCCTTTACCACAGATAGGTCCAACCTCCTCAATAGAAAACTCCATTGATCCACCACCATAATTTCAAAGTCTATGAACTTCTTTCTATCACCTATCATATGATTTGAGAATCCAAAATCAATTATACAAGATTTAGGTTTCACTTTTGCATGTAGTGCATTCTTTATAGTCATTGATCCTTCATTTTTATTCTCGTCATGCAAAGTATCAAACCTTTCAATGGCTTTTTCTTCTATGGATAGAAACATGGATTCTTCATTTGAGTCATTTTCATCTTCATCTAGAGAAATAGGGCTCTATTTAACAAAAATTCCTTTTAGACTTATCTTTTTCATCTACTCTTTTGTTTTTGTCATCTCTCCTATAATTATCTTTTATCTTGTTATCATCATCTGGTCTTTTATAGTTATCCTCCTTGAAAGGAAATCTAGAATCATAGTGACCAATTCATCCACAATTAAAACATTTAAAAGGCAACTTACCATTGTATTTCTTGGATCCTTTTTTCAGTCTTCTCACAAAGTTTACTTCTATTTCATCAATGTGTCATTACTTTTTTCAAGTTCATCTTCAACATTCTTGGTAACTATGAATGTTGCTTCCTTCTTCTCATTTTGCTACTCATAAAGTTCTAAAATATCAAAGGCAAAGAGAAATCGATAGAGTTGATCCAAGGTATATTTATCCATATCATGACTTTCTTCAATGAAATACTTCTTATGCTTATAGTCGTTAGGCAATGTTCTCATCAATTTTATCATAACTTCACTTCCTTCCATTTTTTCACCAATACTTTTGATTGCATTTTCTATCCCATTCACTCGATGCAAGTATCCTTCAATGTTGTCATCTTCAAAAATTCTTAGTGTCTCAAACATGTACTTTAGATTCTACATTTTGACTTTCTTGGTCTTATGATCTCCTTCATAAATGCTTCTCAACTTATCCCAAAGTTGCTTTGCACTTGTGCCTCCATTGATCTTCAAAACCTCTGAATCACTCAAACTACTAATAAGTATATTTCTTTCTTTGGCTTTATTTTCATCATTCTTGATATCATCTAGAGTAGTAGGACCACCATTTGGTGTAGTATGACCAGTTTTGATAATGTCCAATATTCCAAGTGGCAAAAAGTTCAAATGATATTACATCCACAACTTCCAAGTAGAGTAATTTGTGCCATCAACCCTTGGTGCCTTTAAATAGATGTCTTGTGCCCTCTTAAACCTCCCTCAAGCAATTAAACTTCTCTCAAAGGAATCTGCTTTGATACCAATTGTTGAACACACCATAGGACTAATAGGGGTGAATCAATCTAGACCTTATAAGAAATTTCTTATAATCCTTTAAACTTAAAACCACAATTAGATTATCTTTGCAATTATGAAACATGATATCACAAAGCACAACATACACAAGAATGCCATATTTGTGTGGAAAACCCAACAGAAAAACATAGTGAGAATCAGACTCACAATATGAGTAATTCATTACAATTTTTTAGGCTCAAGGCTAAGTAAGTTCACAACACCTAATTGGACTTGCAATACTAAGTTGCACAACCTTAGGGAAAGATACAAGGGAGTTTCATTACGGAGACACACAATCTTAGGGCAAGATACATAGATTACACAAGCTTCCACAGGACTCACTATTTTCTGGTAGGTACAAGGATATGATGAATTGAAATGAACAAGATCTCTTGGTCATGAAACTATCCTTGAACCACTGTGTCAAGTGGACAACATCATGGAAAACATATCTCATCTCATTTGTTGTCTTTGAACATTGTTGCACTGAAGATATAATCATCAAAGCTTGTCATAAATTAAAATTTGCACTTCTACTTCTTCACTTGCAATTTTGCATGTCATTCACATACCATTCACACCAATCCACACTCCAATACACACATCCACACTATTATTTATACAAGGTTATACATTGAAACCCTTAACTAGGTTGGACATAGACAAAATATACTTGAATTACATAAAGTCAGTCACCCAAACCAAAATCACACAATACGGTCCATTCTAGGAGATAAAGAGGACCAAATACATCACAACACATCTTCCTAAGTCAGTTATAATGAACCACACAATGGAACATCCTCCAAAATCAACATCAAATGTAACTTGTAGACAAACAATGAAGCATGTTAACGAGTTGGCCCCAAAATATTAAAAAATACAAATAACTCAATATGGATCTATACAAGCCATGGTTAGACCCATATCAAAATTCTAACTCAACCTCCAAAATATATCTAAACCAAAAGAGTATGATCCAAATAAGATAAAATAGTTGAGTTAACTAAATACCAACACAACTAATAGTGCTAAGCACAAAACAACGTGACTTCATTTTTTGATCAAAACAACACTAGAAATATGAACTAGAATACGCAAACCATATGAACATGTTGTCCAAATCCACAACACTTGAACCAACATAGTAGAGAAATGTAGAATATTCTTCGAACATAGACAACCTCATTATCAATGAGCTGCCAAAACTAACTTCATCATCTGAGCAACTGAAGACTTGAAAACATGATAGTGCAACATCCACATAACATAGACATTATATCAAAAACCACATGTCATCATCATCAAGAACTGGAGGAATGCAAAGCATTCTTACATAAGGACATTAAATACTCTTTCCTGCATATTGTCAATTCCATTATTGTAGCCATTTGGAAACACCTCATACACACTCAACATCTTCACTAGACAACAAAACAACATCTAAACACTTATTTTTGGATCATATACAACATTTGCACAACAACTTGATCTTCACTTATGTTCCTTTAGCACACAATCACAAACAACAAAAACTCAATGATAGCACTAGACAAGTTTTTCATCAACACCAAACAAGTTTGGCATCAATGACAACACACCTCAAGTTTCCAAAAATTCCATAGTAAAATGATGAGGAAGGTCTTCACACCACCAAGTAGAAAACTTCAAACTTTTTTGATGAGGATGAAGACACTCAGAAGTCAGGTGACCAATGGAAAAGTACCATTAACATAAAAAAGAAAGGCTCTCATAGTCAATTAGTTGAACCCACTTATTGTCTTACACCATTAAAATGATCTCTCTACGAAGATGCATTAATATTTATAAGTCCATTAATATATGAGCATAGGTTGAATGACCAAAATTTAACAACATAGCATCCACCATCAAAAAATTCCCAATAGAATTGCTAATATCTTCAAAGCAAAAAATGTCCCAAAATTGGAGGGGATATGGAAATCTAACCCAAATGAGGAAAATATTGAGGAATTCAGTTCATTGGAAAAAGAGAAAACCATAGTTTGAGAGAGAGGGAGTTCTCCCCACAAAACCATAGTCAATATTCTATCACAATCTTCATCTCCTCAATAGAGGGAAAAATCACAATAAACAAACCCCTTGTGTAGGGGTAAATATCAATAGCCACCTTGGTAAGAAACCTCTGGGATTTTGAAGCTCACTAATGTAAATTAAGGAGAAAAGGATGAGGCCCACTGAATCTACAAATAAGACTGTGGTGAGAAAAAAAATCATTTTCAACCACCTCCTTACCATAAGCCACTACTAGAGGATAAAGTGAACATGGAAATGATAAATCATTCCTATGCAAAGGAGAAGATAGTACGAACAAGCCCACCACATTTGCAAAAGAGATACCACCATTCATCACCACAAGAGGACAATCTCATATATAGAATGTTGTAATAGCTCAAATCCATAGTTCCAAATATTAAATACCCATAATCAAAATCAAATATCTTTCTTGTATTATCATAAGATGTAGAAAAAATTTCATCGGGCCTCCCCTACCCACTCCTAAGGTAAATAAAATTTCTTCAAGAAACTATGTAAGGCTCCAACACAAATATCAATCACGAAGCTTCTAAAAATATCCAATGTCCATAAAGATGTATTATTATAATAGCCTCCAAGAGTTAAGAGTCTGAAATGATATCCATCATGGTTCTTAGATATTGTGGTACGCTTAACATCAAATCATCACCTTGCATTTAGCCAAAGTGATATTATTTTTAGTGTTCCATACCACAACCTTCTTCTATATGCTAAAATGGTTGTCGTCAAACATAAAGTAAAAAGGTTGTTGGTGGATAAGGGATTTGGTATAGATATTTATACTTTAAAGTTATTTTGATACCTTGGATATTAAAAATATTTTTTGAATCCTAAAATAATCACCATTAAAACTTATGACAATGCACAATGACTATCTATTAGAACAATACATCTAGCACTTGAAGTGGGACCTATCAATCAACAAACCTTATTGAATTTCATCAATATTAATATTCCTTACAATATCATTTTGGTAAATCCATGGATACATAGACTACATGTCATACCCTCTATATTCCATCAATGCATGAAATTCCCACAATTAGTTATAAATTTTTTTGAAGATTGCCATAACAAAATTAATTTGTTTCTTGATTACTAGTTTTTCCTCAAATCTTAAACCCAAACAATCCTCTTCATACATAGAATCAACAAATCATACATCTATATCTACCCCATTGCATCCTAAATCCCAGATCAAGATCATTAACAAATTTTGTGGTGGATATGAGATCTCAAATGCCTTTCATGAAGGAAAACATCCCCTCTCCATAATCAATATAAATCAACCAAATATCTTAATTCAATATGTATCAACTAAATTCAAACATGGAATCCTAATAAAGGAAAATATAGAATATATAGAAGGATATTTGTCATGTGAAGACAATAAAATTCTATTATATTTTATAAATAATGAATATCATTTTCCTTAAAATATGTAAAATTATGAACCATAAAGGAAAATTCCTTAGAACTAATCAAAAATGCATTCCAGAACTTATCCATATACATGAGAATTACAAAATTTAGACGTTGGATATGTGCTCTATGATGAAAAATCTAACAAGGCTAATGATACATCTAAGATTAAGAATGCTTCCTGCAATATCAAATACATTCAAACAAAGTTGATCCTTGACCCTTATGAAGACCTTTTTACAACTAATCATTTTGATGACACTATCATTTGTACCATTTATTTAGATCTTAAATATACCTATCTTATTGATTGGAACAAGAGGGATCCATATGATTAGGTCCATATTTGAAAATAATGAAGTCATTGTATAATTCATGGGATTCTATATTAAAATTCAATCAAGAAATCACTAGAAAAACTGTGTTTATTTGCACACATACACATAGTTTATAAAATAGGATGATCTCTTTGGTCCAATCATGTTAAAACTTCAAAATAATTTAAGTAATCAAGAGAAAGAAAAAATGAAGAAAAAGGTGAAATTCAAGAAAATGAGGAGATGTCCATTGGTGAAAGCCCATTTGGGGCACTAATAGATAAGGAGATTAACCTTCTCTTTGTACCTATGCATTTACAAGATAGGTTAGCATGAGTAGTTGAAGAAACCTTAGAAATTAATCTTGGAATAAAATAATATTAGATCACCAAAAGTTCCACAACTTTCGATCTTGCAAAAAATAAAACATTGGTTCTATACTAAAAAAACCAAATAAACATATTTTCTTATTCCTATTCCAACATGCATGGAATAGATCCATAACTAGTAATGCATGATAAAATTTTGTACATCTAAATCCTGAACATGTGAAATATAAGTTGAGAAAAATGCATCACATTTTACTCTTTTGGTCAAATAAAATTTACAAAAACTTTTTGATGTTTTTGATTAAAAAAGAAGGAATTTTGAAAGGGCCCTAACCCTTGTACAAGATAGATCAAAAGGATAGATCAAATAGCACTAAAAGACAACAAGATACAACCAAGACAAATAGAAAACCAACAACAAAAGTAAACAATTTTTACAAGCACCCAACCCAAAGTTAAGGTGGTTTAAAGCCAAATTGCTCCAAAGATTTTTGTTTCATGGTGCATGAGTTAACGACCTCTAAGCTTTTTCTCTTCACCCAAGGAGGAGAACAAGAATTTAAACTTGAAACCAAAGAAGAGGTGTCCATCTTCTCACAATCAATAGGGGTTTTCCCTCTATTTTCAACCCTTTGAGAAGCATTGTCGTAACCACAATCTTCAACAACATGATTTCTCCCAACAGGCTGCCATTTCACATTCTTGGGGCAACTGGCACTAGAGTGACCCACTTTACAACAACAATGACAAATAATAGAATAATCCTCAAAAACAACAAGCTGCACCCACACTCCGAACTTGGAGCAATGAGAAACCTAAGAATGGAGCTCCTTGTTTTTCTAGATAAGCACACAAAATCGAGAACAGATTGAACGCTTCTTAAATTTTGTGACAGAATCAACATCAAAAATACTATCCAAAACTGTTTGCAATGAGTTGAAAAACTTCCTCATCCCAGAATTCCAAAGGAAGCTCTGGCAGTTGAACCCACACTAGAAACTTACTAGTATCATCCTTCATAGGATTAAACCCAGGGGCCCAATGTTTAAGGACAAGTCCATTGTTCCCCATAAACCAAGGACCATCTAAAAGGGTTTGGGAGTAATCAACTAGATTTGAAAAGGAGAATAAGAAGAAATTGTTAAGCATAGCAACAACCTCAACCTTACCTCCAAGGTTCTACCTCTGACCCATCCATCTTCTCACAACATCTATGTTGGGACAATTCCCGCATAATTTCCCAACAAGAGAGCTACTGAACCAAGCCTCTATCCTGCAAGTAATCAAGTTTGGAATATCAATTTCCCTTTTGTCCTCCTCAGTCTGTGTACGAACAAAAGACTCAGGGAAAGTAAACATCCCTTCAATCTCAACATCCACACCCGACTGAGGGGTAACAAGATCCAACCCTTCAAAAATATCATGTGTAGCAGCAATAGTCTCCAAGTACATCATAGCAGGGGCAACAGTCACACAACCAACTTTTTGATGTTGGTATCATTCGCCCCATTGATTATTCTATCGAAGTATCAAACATTATCCCTATTAACAAAAAGTTTAGAGGAATTATTGAATGAAAAAAAATTAGATAACTTAACAAATCAATTCTAACAGATTATTTTCCCTTGCCTAATATTGGCATGATAATTGATCTCATTGCAAGATATTAATTGTTGTTACTCATAGATGGATTTTCTAGGTATAATCAAATTTATATTGTAGCTAAATATCAACACAAAAGTATCTTTTATCACTCCTTGGGGTAAATTCTACTATTGAGTCATGTCTTTTAGTTTAAATAATATTGAGAAAACCTATAAGTGAGCCATGAGACTAATCTTTCATAAAATAATTCATAATTATATGGAATACAATGTTGATGATTTATTAGGCACATTGAAAACTAGCCTTGGGTATTTTAAATCCTAAAAAATATTTTTAGATAGTAAAGGGAATATAAAGTCTACACAATCCTAAGAAGTATGTATAGGCAATCTACTAGGCTTCATCATTTATAGAAGAGGCATAGAAGTGGATCCCACCAAAGTACAAGAAATTATATAAACGCATTCACCATAGAATTTTAAAAACCTTCATAATCTTCAAGATATAAATCAATCCATTTCTCAAATTGTAAGTTAATGCTACCATGGAACCAGTCCCAAATAAGACATATTTTTTATATATATTTTAGCTCATAGATTAGTTTGTGATACCTTCTACAAAATTATGATCAAAGGAGAGAAAGAGATATTTATTATGTGGGTATAACTTTAACTGGCTATGAATCTAACTAAATATTTGTGTAAAGTATGTTTAGTGTTGGTCTTTTATTCATTAAAATTAAGGCACTACGTGCTTAGTAATCAAACTAATCTTGTTTCCAAAATTGAGCCTCTCAAATGCCTTTTAATAAAAGTATTTATAACAAGGAGAAAGGCTAATTGAATTATGTTTCTTAGTGATTTTAGTATTGAGTGTGTTGATAAAAAGGAAATCAAAGGATAAGTAGAAAGGGTTAATTGGAAGAAGCACCAATCATAGATTATAAACCTTTGAATCTCAACCTCCTCGATGAATCTATTATTTCCTTTGAATAGTTACCTAAGTGGACACTCTACTTTGATGGTTCCTTCACTACCCATGGCTTGGGGAAAAGCATATTGTTGCTCATATCACAAGGTGACCTCATACCAAAGGAATTAAAAATTTGGTTTCCCTACACCAATAATATTGGTGAATATGAATATTTTATATTGAGTCTCAAGCTCCAAATTCAATTAAACATCACACACAGGTAAATGATGCTAAAATCATCTGATATATGGGGAGACATAGTGTCGGTATGAACTAATCAGCACACATTATTCATAGTTTTCACCATGAATACAGTTATTTATAGTGGTTTGGAAGAAGATGGCTTTTCTTTTGCTACCACTTGGGTTGTTCTCTTCTCACTAGTAGTCCTAATGACCACATGGGAAGACATGCCCTCTAAAGATTAAACAAAAAGAGCCTATTGCTCAAGACACAAAAGACAATGATTCAATTTTAGTGCACCAATTGAAGTGTTTGCTAGTCTATGAAAACAAGGCACATAATAAAAATCCAAAAACCCTTGCCAAGAACCTGCAACAAAGATTTATTAGTAGTTTGGATTGTTTGAAATAATCACCCCTTCCTACAAGCACACAAGTTAGGTAAATTTTAGATCCAAAAGACTTTGTGAAATAGGGGCCTTCAACAATGCATTTTGTTGACCAATTCAAAGATCTGATTCATCATAAAAAAAAACCACATGTAAAATTTCAAGAGATTTCCAGAAATGTAAGAAAATCCAAAAAATTTGCTAATTTGCTCCAAAAATTAATTTTTTATGAAAAATCATAAAAATCTCATATGAAATGCAAAATCAATCCAAAAAATCTGAAATTTTTACTGGAGAGTCCTGAAGGTCTTCCAAACTTGCATAAAAAAATTTCTACAACAAATCCAAGCAGTTTGTGAGATATGAGTAAAATAATGCAAAACCCTAATTTTCAAAGATCTAATTTTTGAGGAATAATTTTGCATCAAATTTAAAATCACAAAGAATAGATCCTATGTATAATTCTGATATATTTCCAAAAATGTAAGAAAATCCAAAAAATTCGCTAATTTTCTCTCAAAATTAATTTTTTATGAAAAATCATAAAAAATTCATATAAATTGACAAAATGATCCAAAAAATTTGAAATTTTTATTGAATTCTTCTAATACTTTTCCTAATCTACACAAAAAATTTTATGTCAAAATTTTAAGCCGTTTGTGAGATCTGATCAAAATAAGGAAAAACCCTAATTTTTAAAGATCCAATTTTTAGGGAAATATTTTGCATCAAAATTAAAATGACAAAGAATAGATCCTGTGTATAATTCTGAGTGATTTCCAAAAATGTAAGCAAATTCAAAAAATTCTCTCATTTGCTCTCAAAATTAATTTTTTATGAAAAATCATAAAAAATTCATAAAAAATGAAAATGTGCTCAAAAAATTTTTAATTTTGGATTGAGAGCTCTTGATACTTTCTTCAACTTGAAAAAAAAAATTGGTGCAAAAATTTCCAATCCGTTTGTGAGATATGATCAAATCTCTCCAAGATCTTGATTTTGTGTCCAAAACCCTAGCTGCACAAGGTTATTCTCCAAATTGTTTTACAAAACAGCAATATAAGGTTAGAAAAATCTGCAAAAAACATAGATCTAACAAAAATCCATGTCCCACAGGGCATGCCAAAATGTTTATGGTGAAAATGGATAACAATAATAATGATATTGAAAGGCTAAATAAATTCAACCACAAAACCCTAGCCTAACAACAACAAAGATCCACCATAAAATATGAAGATTACCTAAGACAATGCAAATCAAATAAAATCACAAAGATTATACCATCACATGTACAATAGGGTTTGGATCTCCATTCTTCCTATCTCTATTGATCTTGCTTGATGTATTTGCTCTCAGATTTTATGTGCACAAGAGCTCAACAAAGAACGGAATGTGGTTGCAAGTAGGATCGCATATGCCAAGTAACCAATTGATCAAATAGTTAGGGTTTGATAATGAAGGAAGCATCTCCTTATATAGAAGACACAATATGAAATGGAGGGATAAGATTGAGAGGTGTAAAAAGAGGTCGGCTATGATTAGAGGGTAGGTAAAAAAATAATAATAATAATGAAAGGGGTAGGTAGTGTATGAATTAAGAGATGAATGACATGTGTCATGGGTAGAAAAGATTAATGAATTAATTAAATAAATAAAGATTTATTTAATTAATAGAAGAAGTGGGATCAATTAAATAAATAAGATATTTATTTAATTTAGGAAAAGGATAATTTAAATAAATAAATGTATTTACTTAAATGAGAAATAAGGCTAGAAGAGGATAAATGAATTAATTAAATAAATAAAGATTTATTTAATTAATAGAAGAATTAAGCTTAGATAATTAAATAAATAAAATATTTATTTAATTAGACTAGACAATTTTGGGTGTCTACAGTCATGATTTTCAGTAACTCATTAATTCCTAATTTCCTTTCCATATCTTATTAAATATTAAGGTTCCTTCATCAAATGGTGACAAGAACATGGACAAGAACAAGGGTAAAGGTGTAAAATGTAAAGCAAACTAATGACACGTCCTCTACTCATCAAGAGAGAGATAGGGGGGTTATAAAACCTTATATATTATATACTTTATCCCATTTGAAATAATCATAATCTAATAGCTATTATATTATTAATTATTTATGAATGGGGGCTATAAAAAAAGGTGTGACTAATGTTTCCACCCTTCCGCCTATATAAATAAGGAGTTTGTCTCTCATTTGAGAGTGTGTAAATTTGGAGCTTTACAATGAGTTATATCACTATGCATAGAAAGTATTATGATCCATTTGGAAGTAAAGAGAAGTATCCCTAGGTTCAGTCTATTTATGATAGATTATATTTTGTAAGTGTTTTCATAAAATGATGATTTATGGCATTTTTTACCTAAAAGGGTTTTCCACATGTATAACTTGTGTAATGTGTAAATTTATGTAACTTCCATGATTCTCATATTTTATATTTTATATCTTGTTTGTAAATGATTATTATCCTAATATCCTAATTTCTAACATGTATCAGAGCCAATTAGGTTGTGCTAATGATTTATTATTTATAAATTCAATTGATTTACTTATTTTTAAAACTTATGCATATATCATCATATGTGAATTAACTTAGCAACAATATTTTTTAAGAGTTGTGAAATATGCAAATTCATTTGAGAAATCTTGACACATTTTAACCTTTTAAGATGGTTGTATGGTATTATCTAAGCCTTATTCATACCAAAAAGGTTAGATTTCATTTGAGAGAGTTTCAAGTCTATGTACACGATCTGATAATGTGTGATGCTTGTTTTTAATATAATATTTCATAATCTAACCATAATTTTCATATAACATGAGAAAATATTAAAGAAAAAGAACATAATCTTTTGAAAGTTATTTTTATAGAATTAAATCTTATGTGTTTTATTTCTCCGAAAGGATATAATTTGTCTAGTGTTATAGACTATAATTTAATTCCTAAAATAACTTAGAAAAGTATGTGCAAGACCATTTGCACAATACATTTAATATGCCTTTTTACAATTTTCAATCCATCAAAATCATTTAGATAATACTAATAATTTATTTTATGAATTCAATTTCATATTTGTGATATGAAATCTATCTATGATCAAATTTAATTGAAAGCCATAATTTTTAAATATTTGTCTTCCATTCAATTCCTTAAAATGAACTTTAAAAAATAGACTACAATCCTCTTCTCTAAATCCTCTTCTCTAAAGTAACACATGCCCCATTTCTAAGTGATGATGCCTTTTCATATAATGAGTTATGTCTCTAAACTCTGACATTGCAATGTTTGCTAGTGTGTCATTACAAGCACAAAGAACTATGGTACAAGTTATGGATGTATTTACATCCACCATTTGATGTAATTTACAAACTTCTGCAATCACTATCAATCATGGCACTCCTATCTCTAACAATCATGGCAATCTTGAAATCATTATGGAGGACATATCTTAGCAAGTGTTATTTGAATGAAGTGGTCAAAAATTCTTTTTTGGTGCTCGAGTTGATATATTGTGTTCCCTGTGGCCACCAAATATTCTCAACCCCTTAGTGCATATATTTTTCACTTTTTAATGAAAATTCATTAAATAGATTAGTCAAGAATTAAAAAAATTGAGGTTTTTGATGTTCAAATGGGATATTTTTATTATTATGGGCATAAGGGAGGGAACTCACATTTGATGTAAAGACTAGATGTCAATGTAGGAGGAGGAACCATTAGAAAAAAAGGGGTGCAAGGCCTTCATAATAAGTCACTTCAAAGTTTACAATAAGGAAATGTGTTTATAGCGTTTATATTGACATAAAATAAAATTAGATCTTTTCTCTTTAAGAAACTATGGATTATTTGTTAAGGATAGAAAATTATAAGATATAATAAGTTTTTGGTTAAATATTTATTGTAATGCTTATATTAATCTAAAAAATCAAAACAATTAACAATAAGTGTTAAATACTAAGAAGTAATTATTTTGTTTTCATTTAAAAAATATTATTAACTATATTATTAACGAATTGAAGAAAAAATTGATTACATTTCCTTAAAAACTTTCAATGAATAAAACCTCTCATGTTAATTTCATTAATACATAATTTATAATTTTATTAACATATTTAATTTGTTTGTTTTATATTAAGATTATTATTATTAATTTTATAAGTATTCAATATTTAAATTTAATAACTTTAAAACTTTAGCATTTCTTATGAACCAAATTACAATATTTAAGTATAAAATTAAATTATATATATATTTTTTAAAATGGGTAAAAATTAATTATTCAAAATAAATCAGCAATACAACAAAGAAGCTCCACAACCACTAAGGAACATGTACAACCAACCAATAAAATCATCACAAAGCCAACACCTAGCAAAACCAAAACCACACAAACTACCCATGAAAATCCTTTGAAATTAACCTCTGCAACTTTTAGGAGTACTCCACAAGAAGGTGCTCCCAACAATGAACATTTCAATTTCTCATATTTTCAAAGGGCCATTTGGCCAAACAATCAACAACCTTGTTCCACTCCCTTGGGATGTGAATGAAGAAAATGAAATCCATAGAACTACACAACTGGCAAATTTGCTTAACCATCACCCCTAACTACCAACTCTCATCCCTTCTATCTTGCTTACTCAATATATTGACTAGAATTTGTGAATCTGTCTCACAAATAACTTTATGTTATCCAAGCTCGTAGCACCTTTCCAAGGCAATAAGAATAATCGGTTCTTTCATAAGGTTATGTTACAAATGTGATGTTGATAGTTGTCATTAATGATTGTCATTGATGTCAACATATTGTTTTGGGATCGATTCCTTAAGATTGGTAATCTGGACGATGTGCTCTCAAAATGTTTGGTGCTCTGGAAGATGTGCTACAGTATATGTTCAATGTTGTTTTCTTGTGTTGATGGTGATCCGGATTTCTTTTATTGGATATGGTATTGATTGGTTGTATTCATGAGTATTTTGGTTCCATTTTATATTTTTGCTAAGTTGGGTAGTGTTATTTTGGGTCTGGTTCGATCCAAAATTGGAGAATAAGTAAAGATATTTGTGTAGCATATGAGTCATGATTTGGGTTCAGTATTTCTAATATAAATAATGTGTTGATTTGACAAATGAAATGAGTTGTGGTGTGGTCTACTTCTCATTCCTTCCCACCACTGAAATGTTTAGTGTTGACATATTTCAAATCTCTGTCTGGCCGACTTAGAAGATTATGTGGTTTGAAGATAGTATATATAAGAAGATGATCTAATTGTGTGGATGTATGTAAGATGTGCAAGACTGAAAGGAAAAAATTTATTAATGTTAATATGTGAAGTGTGTTGTTGTTGAGAGGCATCAGAAGCACTTCCGGTATTGCAGATTATGTCTCAATGGTGGATTCTCTTTTCTTTCTTCTTCCTTCGGCAATGAGCCTTTCTAAGCAGTGAGCCCTACTACAGTGAGCATTCTAGCAGTGAGCCACCCATTTGTAAAAATCACCTTAACTAGTGTCACCTTAACCGGTGCTATATATTGAGAGCTAACATTCTTCATGGTTTTTCTCTTCTTGGCTTTTCCATGTCATATGTAGTGTTCATTTTGTGATTTGTTTTATCTATGTGTTTTCATGTTATATCTACTATAATTAATTTTGTTGGTTATTCTAGATTTGTGAAAGAATTAATGAAAAAATTTAGTTGTCAATTGATTCACCCCCCCTATCAGTTGCTCGGATATTTAACAATTGGTATCAGAGCTTTGGTTCCTTGAAAAAGAGGTTAACCGCTTAAGGTAGATCTCGATTCGATGGCATACAAATTAACTATTCCTATCTTTGAAGGATCTAACTATAGCTTTTGGAAAGTGAAGATGAGAGGCTACTTGATCTCCTTGGGCTAGAACGCTTGGAAAGAAGTGAAAAAACAAAGTATGTACAACCGGCAAATGGTCTTACCACTCTGGATGAGATTCAAGCCTATGAAGAAAATGAAAAGGTGAGGTATGGTATCTTTAGTGCTTTATCAAAGACTAAATTAATAAAGGTTATTTCATTAAATGCTGCTCATGAGGTGTGGGAAAAGTTGAGGGATATCTATGAAGGAAATGAAAGAGTTAAATTACCAAAGAACCTAATAGCTAGGCACAGATATGAGAACTTGAAAATAGAAGAATGGGAAGATATAACAAGATAATTTCAGAAGGTTGACAATGCAGTAAATGAAATCAGAGAACGTGGTGACACTTTGATAGATGAAGACATAATTGAGAAGATTTTGATGTCTCTATCAGAAAGATACAATGATAAGATCTCTGCTATTGAAGAAACCTATCATTCGAAGAAGTTTACTAGGGACAACTATATGGCACTTTATTTGCATTTGAGATAAGGAAGTTTGGAAAAAACAAATCTAAATCTGAGACTACCTTTAAATCCTCTGAGAAGATCTAGAAGATGAAATCTTGGATGAGATAGAAGTGAACTTTGTAAGGAGATTGAAGAAAGGCACCGACAAATATAAAGGTACGTTACCTCTTAAATGTTTTAGATGTGGAAAGATTGTTCATATAGCTACTAGATGTTCAGAAAGAGGATCAAGACAAGAATTCAGGGAGAATAAAGGGAAGTTTAATAAGAAAGATTATTATGTTAAAGATGATGTTGGTATTTCAGATGATGAATCAGACTATGAAGATGGTGACTATTTATTTTTGGTAGAACAAGATGTATCGAATATTAATGTTTCTAAAAGTGTTGCTACTACTTTACATACTAGAAGATAGAAATGAATGGTTGATTGATAGTGGATGCTCAAATCATATGAGTGGTGATAAGAGTAAGTTCATTAAACTTGAAAAGTATGATGGAGGTTCTATTAGGTTTGGAGATGATTAGGAAACACAAATTGTAGGGATTGGCTCTATTACGTTTGATAGAAAAAATAATACTGACAATGTTTACTATGTTTACTATGTGAAGAGTTTGCATAATTATCTCTTGAGTGTTGGGTAAATATGCAAAAATGGTTACAATGTTGTTTTTTAGGATGATGGTTATGAGATTCGGAAGGGATCTGAAACTGTTATTGCAGCAAAGAAAAATACTAGTGGAAACATGTATCAACTAAAAGGAGCTACAAGATATTGTTTGTTATCTCAGTTCAATGATAGTTGGCTCTAGTATCAAAGGATGTGTTATATCAACTTTGATAATTTGGTCAAGATCAATTCATCAAGTGCGGTGAGAGATTTTCCAAGGTTGACCAAACGAATAACGATATTTGCAAAGAATGTCAAGCAGGAAAGTAGACAAGAGGAACATTTAAAGGAAAGGAACAACTGTCCACCGGATTGTTGGACTTGGTGCACACATATTTATGTGGTCCTACCAAAATGAGGAGTATATAAGGTGAGAGGTATTTCATGTTGTTAATTGATGATTATTCTAGAATGTCATGGGTTGCATTTTGGTGCAGGAGCACCTAGTTGGTCATGTGTTTCTATTTGGCCACCATGGGATATTTCAAGTTCCATGACATATTTAAATGGAATAAGGTCTTGAAATATAATTATTTATGTAATAAGTTCCATGATACCATTATGTCATGTTTGAGTTTAATTTGTAGTTATGATTGTCCCAATGTTGACAAGAAATTATCAAAATTGTTAATATTGGGTAAATAGGTGCCAAGGTGTCAAGTGAAGGGTTTCATCATGTAGGAGGGTCTATTGGACCTCCTTGATCCTATTTTTAATAGTCTAGATTCATTGTGATCTTATTTTTGGTCTGTGACTAGTTTTGATCAAAGTTGTCATTATTGATAAAAAGTTGTCAATGCATTATTATTGCAAAAAGTGTATGAAAGGTGGTTTAATGGTAGTTAACTTTCAAAAGTCAGTTATGAATGTTGCAGGGAAGTTAAAATATATATATATACCTCTATTTCATCGACCAAAGGGTCAGTTGGATGACATAATGAAGCACAATCAATAAATTTGGGACTTTTACCTTGTATTTTCATAGTTTTCAGACGTAACAGTCTGTTCTGTTGCATTTTTCATTAAAGAATTTTTTTAATTTTCTCTATAAACCTATTGAAAATGTTAGAGGGATTAATCCTCTATAATTCCCTTTTGTTTTCATTAATTTTCACTTTGTTTTGAGCAAGTTATTAAAATAAAGTAATTTTTGGTCATACCATCATCAAAAACCCATACCAATGGATCGGATGACCCTTGTAAATTTATATTTTTTCTTTCCTTTTGATGCAGGGTTCCACGCACAAGTTGGCACATGCTAACAATGACACAAAATCTGATTTTTGTGTCTCAGACTGAAAATGACAGCAAGTTGGTGGTGTGTGGGTTGATCTAAGTGCAAGATTGGGCTCTAGAAGGTAGGTTGAAGGCTTGGAGAGGTGTGAGGGGTTATTTCAGACCCCAATCAAGTGTTTTTGTCCCATTATTGGTCAAAATATTCACCATTTTGATGATTGTCCTAAAATTGGGTATGTTGTTGTCCTAATAAACTAGTGGACTGAGATTTTGAGAATATGATGCAATGGATGGGTTTGGTGAGTGGATGACACTTGGGGAAGTTGTGTGGGACTCCTTAGTGACCTTCAAAGTTTTTATGAAGCTTTGGAGAGAAGAAATGACTCAAATTATTACGATTGTCCTAATTTCTTGTGACTGTCATAATTAGACAGTGTTGCTACAGTAGCTTTTCTTCATGACCTTTGGGGTGGATGGGAGGGTGAAGAACATTAGTTTATTCATGAAGAGGAGTCTCAATAGAGTTGTATTTAATTCCCTTGTGTTGGTGCATATCTACTTGGCATTGTGAGTTGTACTTATGGACAAGTTGGAGCCCTAGTTGGAGATAAGCTTGTGCGAGTAGGTGTTTGAGGGTTTGGTGTGGTCTAGTTGTGGGAGATTTATAAACTAACCTTGATCAAGTTAAATGAACCTATTCTAATGTATTCCAATGGTTCTATAAGGGTTGGGAGGCATGACTTCTCTTTTGGGGTGTTGAAGCCATATGAGCACCTAGTAACCTTGTGAGGCTCTTGTAGCTTTGTGAAGAGTAATCACCTATTTGAATAAGCGAGTTGGGTGAAAGATATCCCCTAGGTTGTGTGTGTTGGATGCTCTACATCAAATTTTTAAGAGAGAATTCAGAAGAATTAGAAAAAATAAGATCTTCAAGGAAAGAGTTGAAAATAAAGTTGATAGAAAGATTAAGTGTTTGAGGTCTGACAAAGGAGGAAAATTTATTTTAGATGGGTTGAATAAATTTTGTGAGAAACATGGTATTAGAAGATGGTTATCTACCGTAAGGACACTACAACAAAATGGTGTAGTGGAAAGAATAAATATAACTATACAAGAGGCATCTAGAACAATGATCAAATGAGCAAAATTACGGGAAGTCTATTGGAGAGAAGTAATTCACACAACAATCTACACTCTTAACAAAATTCTATATTAGAAAAGATATGGAAAGACGTCATATAAACTATGGCATGGTAGAACTCTGACAGTGAAGTATTTCAAGGTATTTGGAAGCAAATATTATATCCGAAGAGATGAGGATAATCTTTGAAAATTTGATAGCAGAGTAGATGAAGGCATATTCCTAGGATATTCTACAAGAAGCAAGGCATACCGATGTTACAACAAAAGACTAAACAAGATTGTTTAAAGTGCAAATGTGAAGGTTGATGAAGACATTTCTAAAGACTCTGACAAATTGACCGGATATGAATCTGATGAGTCCACTGACTGTACTACCCCTGCCCTAATCAGATTTTAAAACCTAGTTTGACCTTGGTTGACTTTTTAAGTAGCTTTCTTGGATGGTTGATTTACCATGTTGTAATGTTATAGTCAGGTATTATGCTTATTGTGTGTACTTGTAAATGTTGATTTTGCATCAATTATTATGTATGATTAGTCGTTCTTTTAATTCGTGTTATTAACCTTGGGCTAACACTTTCATGGAATATTTATGTATGCATGTGTCATTCATTGTTGCAGGAGATTGCAGGTACAGTACCCCATAGGTACGAGGTTTGTCTCCACCCGGCTTAACAGGTTTGAGTGTACCTTATTCGTCCAAAGGAATTGGATTAGGTAGTCATAAGACCCTATGTTTTACCCTAGTTGTGCTCTAGTGAGCATCGTCAGTCGTCCATCAAGTTTCCCCTTTGGTTGGGTATCTGGATCGTGTATTGGTTTGGTTTCTTGAGTTGTGTTGTATGTTTGATAAAAAAAATTGATTATTAAATCCTAAGTATTCAATTAGATTAAATGTGTTTTTACACATTCATAAATTAAAGGGACTAAATTAAATAGGACCCCTTTGTGTGATTAATCAATAATTAGATTGCTAAATTCATATTTGTAGCAAGTTGGTGAAATGGTTATTTTTAAATGATGAATTAATTAAGTATATGTATTTTGAAAGAAAGGTTAATAAAAAATTGGAAAATAGAAATACCTTACCTCTTTGGCATTTTGAAATAGAAATGTTAGTTTAAATTTAATTGAGAAAATCAATTTTGGAAGAAAAACAATTTTTTTGATATTAAATTATTTGGAAATGATTTTATTTGGGGAAAAATAATTTCAACCAAAAAAAAAAAAGAATTTTTGGTCAAACATTTTCCTTTTAACCTATGTTTTCAAAAGATTTTTGGAGAGTTGTTTTTGGAATGGAAAATTTTGGGCATTTGTGGGAGAAGAAATTCTTGAGCTTGTAGGTTGGGCTCTTCATCAAATCACTTCCAGGATTGCATATGGAGGTAGGATTATTGTTAATCTCCTTTGTTGTAAAGAAATTATTGATTTGTTTTTTTGAAAAAATCTATGTTTGTTTGTTGGAAAACCTTTTAGATTTGTGGAATAAGGAAGAGTAGTAGTTAAATCTCAAATTTGAATCCTCCTTGCTTTCATTTTCAACCTCTAGATCAATTCTTGTTTGTTCAAATTGATTTTTATATTGAAAATGGGTGTGGTTGTTCTCAGTAGTTTTTTTTAAGAAATTTCATTTTGAATCTCTTATTTTGGTTCATAAATTGTGAAATTAGTTAGTGTTTTTATTGAGAGATTTGGCTTTGCAATGTCGTCTGTATCTAAGTCTCGCCTTCAAGGTTGGCATGAGGTTCTAGGGGTCGTAGCCGCTGAGGTGGGGGAGTGCAGACGACCTCCTCCACATACATAAGTTTCTTCTTGTTTTTTTTTTAATCTCCCTTTTTTCATTTTTTTGTGTCTACATTATTGTTGCCTGTCCTTCCCCGCCGTTGACCGTGCTCCTCTCTGCGGGGGTGGTTAATGTGCATTTATGAAAAGCTCGTCCAGAGGAGTCTTCAAACCAAGCAACAGATCAGGAGCTGAAGAGGTGAAGAAGAAAACATTCAAGGAAGTCATCTATCAGCCATTCATCACCATCACAGAGGGTGCTAGGTTTGTGTCAATAGATAATGGTGGCCCCCGTGGAGAAGGTAAGGACCCTAACTCTACCTTGGGCTCCATCTCCATTTCTCCTAATGAATTAATGTGCAACGAAATTACTATGGAAAAGAATAGGTTAAAAGATATTGTTATTTTCTTTGTTGTTGTTGATGTTGATAAATGTTCGACCGGAAAATTTATTGATGACTGGTTCAGAAATGTTCTGAGTGTTAAATTAGTTTATCATGTTTTATTTTGTACATTAATTCAAAAAGGTTTATTCATAATTTTTTTCAAAGATCATAAGGCTCAAATGGATGTCGTTAGCAAACAATACTAGACAGCGGGCAAATGCACCTTATGTGCCCTAGGGTGGTCTCCTGAAGTGGTCAATGAAGAAATTTTGGCACTTTCATGCCCTAGATGGCTTCTGGTAAAAAATGTTCCTCCATTGTTATGGAGATTCATACCACAAATACTTGAACCAATTGGCAAGACTATCTGGTTGGATAACTCGACCTCTCTTATACCTCACTTGGATGCTAGGGTTCTAGTTTCGATCAACCTTGGTTGTGACCTTCCCAATTCGGTTAACATTAATTTAGGAAATGAAACTGTGTCTTGCCCTATTGAAATCCTCAGAGGGATTAATGTGTGCTTCCTCTGCAGAAAAGAGGGACATATTCAGAAGAGCCACCCCATTGTTAATTGGCATAAAGGAATGGAGAAGACTCACAATGATGCTAGCGACCCTCCTCCAGTCCACATAAATCATGTTCCGCTCATGGACAATCTTGACTCCCTTAGTAAAAAAATCAATAGAGCTATGAATGGAGAGAGTAATAGAACCCTTGATACTGACAAAAATGCTAATAATGGAATCTCCAATAATGTCCCCACCTCCCATTCTACAATTTTAGAAGCACTGAAACAAATGGGTGAAGATCAACAGGATGGTTTTCAAATGGTTGGAAAATACCCTAGGAAAAGGAGAAGGAAAAACGCCCAACAATTGGCTCTGGAGAAAATTAGAGTGAATAACCCTAATAATTTTAAGAATAGAAAGGATAAAACATATGTGGTGAACAACCTGGCCTCGCCTATGGATAACGATGTGCAGGATATCCCCCTAGAAATGAGATTCTTGATCTCGAATGCAACCTCTACCCATGATAGATCTTGTAGATCAGAATTTCAAAGAGAGGGACGGTGTCAATAGTGAGTTAGGTAAGGGAGGGAGCCCTAGTGGGACAGTGAGCTTAAAGGCTACTCATAAGAACTCTGCAAATATGGATGTGTCCTATGAGCTTGCCTTAACATGTGTCACTGATAATGCAAAATAAACCCCCTCTCTTACAGAATCCACTCCTGAAACGATCGTCTCCTTCCCCCCCAAGAAGTTTGTTGAAATTGAGGATAACTATGTGATTGAGGTCATTTTTGCTAACCCTAATAGTTGTGATGTCAGGTCTAGTAAACCCTTATCTCTTGAGGATGAAATCCTATACTGTTTTAATAGCTTGAAGGCACTTGGACCTTGTTCTGAGAGTGTTGAGGCCCCCAATCAGCCTGATCCAATAAGGATCCTGATTTTGAGGATGAATCTCAAAATGATGAATACATCGGTGAAGATGGGGGATGGATGACGGATGGTGAGAACCCTGAGGCTATACCCAGAAGAAGAAGAGGTAGACCACTGGGTTCAAATAACAAGGGCTCAACTAATAGAAGGAAAACTGAAGAAAAGAAAGATCTCCCCAGGTGTTTTAACAATTTCAAGGCCACTAAAGAGTAAATAAATCACATATAGTTATGATGAAGTGCATCTCATGGAATATTAGAGGTCTAGAGTCACCAGACAGGAAGTAGAAAGTTTGTTATTCATCACAAGGATGCGGATATTGTCATGTTACAAGAACTAAAAGCAGTTAAATTTACCTTGGAGGGCAGTTTAGAATTCATCTGGAACGACTCTATTAAGATATGTTCAGACCATGATAAAGGTAGAGGGGGAGTTGGGCTTCTCATCAACTCCAAATGGAAAGATCACATTGTTTACCAAGGGTGCTCACCGTGTAATAGAGTAGTGTGGGCCTCACTGGACATTAATAAAACTGTCATTGGAGTGTGTTCAATTTATGGTGCTAATGATTGTAGGGAAAGGACCAAATTATGGGATTGGATTGCCTTCCTCTCTGATATTCCATGGATTATTGGGGGAGATTTCAATATGATTGAAAGTCATGAGGATAAATGTGGTGGTGTACCTATGGAATGGAAAGGAACGGAGCAATTACATTGGGAAAGAATGAAGAATTGTAGGAAACTATTTGACCCCCTAGTTGGTAACAAGAAGGATGCAAAAGGAATTTGGTTCACTTGGTGCAATTACCAGAGAGGAAAACATAGAGTTTATTGTAGAATGGATAGTTTTTATGTTGATAGAGAACAATTCTCCTTTGCACCAGATACTCAGGGTAATATTGTGATAGTGTGGCCGGTTTCACTCTCGGCCGGTGATTTCCCTAATTAGACTTAGAGACACTCCAACAAAGCAAGGGGAAGAAGGAGATAAGTACATCCTCAATACCCATCTCCTCAAGGATCCGGATGAGTTGGTCGCCTTAAAAATTATTAGACTTCTCAACAAAGGAAATAAGGAAATGAAATCTCATGCAACCAGATGGAACCAAAATGTTAAGAGTTGGCGGGCACTACTCCAGACTATTGGGCAGAAGAAAGCTAAAGATTATAGGTCGATGGAGAAAACACTTTATGATGAATTGTACCAATGCGAAGTAGATCTCCAGAATAGCCCAAGCAAAGTAAAATTATCAAACAAAGTGGCTTAGGTGAGGGATGCTCTGAGGAAGCACCAACAATTTAAGATTAGAGGTGCAATGATCAAGGCCCAAAGTTAGTGGATGCAATTCAGTGACAAAGGCTCTAAATTTTCCTTCAATATGCTCAAGTAGAAACAATCTAGAGAAAATATTTATAGGATATGGATAGACAACAAAGAGGTATTGGAATTGGAAGAAATTAAAGAGGCTTTTTGCCAGTTTTACAGAGGACTCTTCTCCTCAGAAGATTCCATTAAATCTCAGGAAGCCAGAGAGAAGTGCAAAGCTATTATTCCTAGTAAGATTACATTGGAGGACGCACAAGCGTTGAGGGAAACTATCTCTGTGGGTGAGCTAAAAATTGTCATTAGGAACATGAGCAATGACAAAACTTTGGGCCTGGACGGACTGTCTGTCGAATTTTATAAAAGCTAACGAGGAGTAGATTTTCCAAGACCTCCATAAACTATATTTAGAGGCTTATGAGAGTGGTTCTCTAGGAGAACTTGTCAATAAAGGGACTATTAAGCTATTACCCAAAGAAGGGGACAAGTCACTTATCAAAAATTGGAGACCCATTACTCTCCTCAATGTGTCCTATAAAATTATGGCCAAAGCTCTTGCACTCAGATTAGAGAATGTGCTGCCCAAATTCAAATGTCCCACTCAAACAGGGTTCATAAAGTGAAGATTCATACTGGAAAACCTAATCACCAGCTGGGAGGCAATGAATTGGGCAAATATATCAAGACAAAATGTGACCATGTTTCTTTTGGATTTTGAGAAGGCCCATGATAGGGTTGAATGGGAGTTTATCTTGATGATGCTAGAAGCCTTTGGATTTCTTGTGGAATTCTGCAAATGGGTGAAGATTCTCCTTAAAGATGTGTCTACTCAGGTAGAGATTAATGGATCTTTCTCGCAGCTTATTAAGCTCAGTAGGTCTATTAGATAAGATTTCCCTCTTGCCCCTGCACTTTTTGTTATAGCTTATGATGCCTTGTACTATATCTTAAGAGATTACACCATATCCCCTAAAGTAGGAGGTGTTAAACTTCCCGATGGGTCTAAACTGATTAATACCTAATTTGTTGATGACACTACACTTTTCATAGAACTCACCAAACAAAATATGGAAGCCCTGGAGTGCAAAATTAAGTTCTTAGGTGAGATTTTAGGGGCAAAAATCTCTCAGGTTAAATCTGCCCTGCTTGGGTGGAAGGAGGAGCCTCCGGATTGGTTACACCAGCTTGGAATCCAATGGGGGGGGCTAATAAGGTTTTCAGGTACTTGGGAATACCCTTTGCCATCTCCCCCTCTCTCAAGGAGATGTGGTTATGGGTTAGAGGCAAATTGACAAGAAGCTCAATAAATGGAATATTAGGTATCTTTCACTTGCTGGAAGAGTGAAAGTTTGTCAAAAAATTATACCCTCATACAACATTTACTACTCCTCGGTGTGGATGCTCTCCAACTATCAAATCTTGGAAATACAAAAATTTATTAGGAACTTCCTATGGTCTGACGGGAAAGGAAATAAAAAGATACACTCTATTAAGTGGGGGTGGTGCCACATAGAGAAGAGTCTGGGAGGGCTCGGGTTAAAATACTTGAGAATACAAAGGGTTGCCCTTGCTACAAAATGGATCTTCCAGGATTTTGATGGCAATGAGCCATGGAAAATTCTAGTAAGAAACAACATCCTGAGAGTTGTTCCTAAGAAGGCTAAATCCTAGAAATCTCTACCCTTTTGTGTCCTAGTGGTTGGAGGTTTTGTAGTCTCGGTGCAAGGTTCGAGTGTCTTTAAGTCTATTTGGAAATCTTGGGAAACTATTAGACCTTTCATCACAAATAATAGGGCCAGAAACAATGACCACATCCATGGGGAAAGGTCTATCTGGTGGAACCTTCTCCATTCGTCTAAACCTCTTGCACTTACGCATTGGTGCTCTACTAAATCCTGGGCCATTAAAGACATTCACTGCTTTAAAGAAATTATTGAGAATAATAGGCTTCTTAGCTAGGAGTCCCTTAGAGATAGATTTGATCTACCAAATTCCCAAAAGAGAACTTATAACATGATGAAACATGCTTGTTCAGACCTGCAGTAGCCCAATAAATGCAAGATTATTAATGAAAGATGTACTGATCTTATGTGGAACAATAATATTTTTGTGTCTAATATCAAAGCTATTAATGTTTATAATACCCTAACATATGATGAATCTATTATAATGTATGCTAACAATATGTGGTTTGCAAAACTCTCAGTGAAACAATGGCAGAAGATATTCTCACGACTATGGAGTAGTCCTATTACATCCAAGAAAAAAATGCTTTAAATGGCTGATGATAATTAACAGGCTGTCATTCAGAAAAGATCATAGTAATAGTGATATATGCAACGTGTTTAGAGTACCTGAGTCTGTTAGGCACATTTTATTTGAGTGTAATATTGCTAGATAAATTTGGTTGTTGTTTGGTATATCTATTCCTAAGCAGATTCTTGATCTAGATGTTCTCACTAGGTATATTAAGGGATTGAAAAAGGATACTAACTTGTTTTGGCATATTCTTTCTACTGAAATTTTATGGTATATATGGAAAATTAGAAATGAAGGTAAGTTCCAAGGTATAGCTAGGGCCCTTACTGACTCATTTTGTGGACTCACCCTTCATCGCATTTTTTTGCAGGTATCTGTTATGATGATCATTGAGAAGCGCAAACTCCTTAGATTCATTAAGGATGGAAATGCCAAGATTTACTTATATGAGATGGAGAATGGATACAAGTGGAGGCAGGCCGCAGGAGAAAAACAATCTGTTGATTTAGCAATGGAGAGCCTTGGATTAGAGATTGGGAAAATCAGAGACCCGGTGAAGGATCACATTCAGATGCTTACTCAACTACTTAAGGGTAAACAAACCGTTTGGATGGAAGGCCCTCTGGGGTGGACGACCTAGATGGAGGCCTTTCAATAACATGAGCAGACATGATCCGGTTTCGACACTCCATTACCTCACCCATGATCTGGCTTCGACAATACATACTACAAATATATGCATAATTTTGTGTAAATTTTGGGTATAGTCCTATATAGTTTTTTGGATCTGTGATCCATATGTACACTCAATTGTAGTTAGTTGGACATTAGAAATGATAGTTTTTTGTACCGGTTTTCTCCCTATATGCAATATAAAAAAAAAATAGTTTGTGTTTGACAAAATTGGTTGGATGAATGTGTGTAAATTGATTCCATTTGCCCAAATATGAAATTTTGTTGGAGAAATTTTCCTAGTTTTAGCTTTCTGGGACCGGTTATTCAAAAAAATAATAATATTTGGAAATCATTGTTATTCTGGAAATTTATTTCTTTTTTGTCTGAGTTTGAGACTGTGCAGTAAATTGGGGGTTTTCTATTTTTAAACAATTAAAAAAATATATAAAAAATTTATATATTTTAACCCCCACATGGCAAGGTATACCCCACCACGTGGGATGGTAGCTTCTGCTATCATAGGGTAGCAGCGCTACCGCTTGGTAGCGGCTGCTACCATAGGGTAGCAGTGCTACAATTTGGTGGTGACTGCTACCATTTGGTAGCAGCGCTGCCAAAGGTAGCAACCACTGCTAAAAACCTTCTATTCTTTGCTATATAATTTGGACCACCGTGTGTGCTTTATTTTTTTATTAAAAAAAAAATGAAAGAGAAAAGTTAATTTAATATATATTTTAATATTAATTTAAAATATATTTAAATTGATATTAAATTTGTATATTATTTAAATATAGCTCGTTAAAAGTAAAATAATATATATTTTTGGTAAATTCTAGATAGTGAAATTAATATATGTTATTTAGCAAATTTCAGAGAAATGAAATAATATATATATTATTTGGAAAATCATAGGAAATGAAATGATATATATTATCTGGGAATTTTTAGAAAGGAAATAACGCAGTATTTGAATATTGGAAAAAAAATATTATATTATTTGTTAATTCTTGGAAATTAAATAATATATTAGTTAGAAATTTTTGAAATTAAATATTATGTTAATTGGGGAGTTGGAAGATGGATAGATATAGTTAGAAAATTGATGACAATTTCTTTTAATGAAATATGGATATTAGATGAGAAAATGCATTATTAATGTTTTGTTTTTTATGTATTGGAATATAGGCACGATCATATAATTGCAATTTTAGTATTGAAATTACTATGTAATGGTAAATTTGTTCAAATACTATATTTGGAAATTTAGATCAATTAGAAAAATTGATCGATTTGCATTTTAAACGATATGGAAAAAGATTGTCATTTCAGATTTATGTCATTGCGTGTTTAATTTTCTGTATTCGCATTTGATTAAAAAAAATGGCAAGATCTTGATCTCGAGTATTGATTGATTTCAGGTGATTGTTTTGCACATGGTCATGTCCTTGATTGCAAGTGTTGGATGTTGTTATGTGGTTGATTGTAGTTGGTCATGTCTCTAGTTAGAGAACCGTCAGTCAGTGCACCTCGTTTGAGGACTTGTTTGGCCAAGTGGTTATTCCTACCATATTGAACTTCGTATGCTATTCCTTGTGTATACCTTGGTTTTAGGAGTTTCATTTGATTATGGTCTTGTGTTATATGGGAGAGTGGCTTTCGAGTGGGGGGCACACCCAAAGTGGTAGCAGGGTAACCCATCGAAAGTGTGTCTAAATAAGTGATAACCTAATAGCATATTAGAGAGTTAGTAGATGAAAACACTAAGTAAGATAATTGTGCCTCATGCATGGGATGAGTGCTAGTACAAAGTGAAATGCAGTGAGAAGGCCTAGAATGGAAAACCAACAACCTTGTTTTCACGAAAGGATGTGTTGGGTCCACGTGAGACTTGGATGGGCCGAAGGTTCGGTAAAGGTTGCCAGGGTAACCCAATGGATGGAGTCGAGACCTATAGAGTCTTGCCAAGGTAACCATACCAATTTATGTGATGACACTTGTCCATTATGTTCACTAGTGTACAATTTGTGTTGTCTTTGGCTAGAAGTACTATTGTGGAGTCATATCTGTTGTTTATGCCCTTGAGAGTACTTGATATTCATGTTAGACCATGGGTTGCTTATTATGGGTTGTGAGGACTTAGTTTTGCGGGTGCTCCAGTTGTTCTTTTGTTTTTGCTTCTTATCATGTTTCAGATGGACGCTTTTCCTTCTTCTAGGATCATTCATGTATCTTTTGACTGGTGTGATCATATGTATTATTTGTTTATGTACGCCTTATTGGCAGGTTGTAATGGATGTGAACCTTATGTATTCTTCACCCTATTATCTATTAGAGGAGTCTTGCAGTTGAGCGGACCTGGAGATGTAGCCCATTAGGGGTGAGCTCCGATATCAACTTGGTGTTATGTGGTGTTTGTGTTCATCTGGTTCCTTTTTATTTTGTATGCATGAATGGCATTATGGTTAAAATGTATAATTTAGATTAGATGATATTAAACTTAAATGCATGCATGAAGTTATTAAATGCAATATTATGGATCATGAAGAATGTAGGCTAGCATAATGGAAAGTAGTCATTAGCTTTTAATGCAATTAGTATGTATGGAAATTAGATGCATGGCATATGTTTTAATTTAAGGTTGGATGCAATGTATAGTTAAATTGCAATGCATGAACTTAATCATGTTATCTATATTTTTAACCTATTGAATAAATTTAACCATTGTTTGAGTATAATCATGTCATTAAGTTAATCAACTTAATTGGATTAATTAACATGAGTTGAGTTAAGTGTTGAATCAAGTAATCACATTGGGAAACCCTTTAGGTGTTAGTTAAGTCTTATGTTGTGTAATCTGAACTTAATGTTAACTCAATGTATCATTATTTTGTTTTAACTTTAAAAAAAAAAATTGCAGATTATGATTTATGTCATATTAATTCAGAGTAGTAAGTGTTCACAAGAGTTTTTACATTAACAAAAAGATTGTCTATCTTGATTTCATTTTTTGTGGAAAATTAGGACATTCAGTTGCTACCATAGTATTTGGAAATGTCATCTTAGGCCAATTGGCATTCTTCTTAGATGGTAGTGAAATGAAAACTGTACAATTAAGATGATAGGCATATATAGTGAGAAATTTAAACATGTTTGTGTGATCTTGTTTATTTTGTGTGTATGTATGAAATGGGTTGACTATCAAACTCTCTTCCCCTTCTCTCTACCTAGTTATAAGATCTTTTAGAAATGCTACTAAAGAATGCATTGATTTAAATAGAATGTATATAAAGCAAATGAAATTGTATTTTTGCATTTTGGCTTCATATTGAAAGATGGAAGTCTTAGGCTTTGGAAGGAAAATTTTGCATGTTTAGTAATGTGAATATGAATCTAGAGTGGAATTAGTGAAAGATATAGGAATGACGTTACTTTCCTATTTAATTTGAATTGTAAACAATTTCAGTACTTGTATCTAGAATAAATTATATTCAGTTATTCATGTGGGAAGCTTAATAAAGACCTTCCCTGAGTAGATGATAGTGTTACTGAAAATTTCTCCCCATAAATGTGAATAAACCAGTACTGGTGCTTTCGTCAAGTGTATTGTGAGAAACTAGTGCTTGCTAAATGTGCCCATGGGATGGTGAAGTAATCAACTATGGAGGGTATGCTTACTTATGTTTATGGGGAAACCATACCATTTGTGTGATGTTGCTTATTTGTTACCCTACTAAGTGCCAACCCACGGGTTGTTGGTAATTCAGTATGTGGAGGGGTAGTATCAGAAGTCACCGTTCCTTGAATAGTATGGATTGGCGTAAGAGTAATGTCGGTGTGAAGTGACTTTAGCTTCTCTATTTTGAGGAAAAATATAGTTATATAATGAAACTATATTAAAGATGTACTCAATACTTTCCCTTTTTGATGAACCAATTTATAAGGTTTGGTGTGCCAGCCTTTTCCCCTCTTTTATTTGAGCATATTGATGGCAGTTCTTGAGCATAGTGATGGTGTATCTTGGAGGATCTTCTTCCTTGTCTTCATGAAAGGTGTGTTATTTCCACATAAGCTACCAATTGGCAGGCATTGGTAGACATGTGGGTGGACCCTAGCCATGTATACCTCTAGCTTACTGCGAGTATCCTAAGAGGTACACCGCTATGTGGGGTGTGACCAGCGCATGCCTTTTTCCATGAGGTACATTGCCATGTGGGATACGTCCATTGCGTGCCTTCTCTACTCGGAGTATTGCCATGTCGTGCTGAGACACGATGCAGGATGTAGTAGGCATTACCATGCGGTCTACTAGCTTGTTTAGGGTAGAGCCATGTCGCGTGACGACGTGATGCGTGGTGATGTCGAGGTGCACACTGCCATGCCATGTGGATGTGTGACTAGCCACACCATATGATGAGCTACTACGATGGCTAGATATTTGTTCTCTCCTTCCTCGTTGGTGGCTAGATTCTAGTCGCATAGTGGTGCTATGTGCAATTATGATATTCTTATTTATTTCTTATGTGGACCAACAATTTATGCTATTTTGACTTTGAAGGTTTAGCCACGATCTTGCGATCTTTTTCTTACTTGATTTGGTGTTGCAATTCTGGATTTTTCTTGCCTTACTATTGGAATTGATGATTTATTATCTTTATTCATCTGTATTTTGGTGGCTAAACTGGTTTATCCTTATTGTTTTTGTATGTTGGTGTTGTGTTGAAATGTGAATTCCTCTCCAAGAACGTATGAGATGGTCTTGGTTGAGTGTATATGAGGAAGTAGACATAGGGAACCTTGAGGATGGGGGTATGTGAGGTTGTGATGCAGCTAGGATCCACTACCTACCTATGTGGGGTGACTATCTCTTGGAGACTAACCACCTTACTCAACAAGGGATGGTCATGAGGGTTTTGTATGGAAGGTATCACTGCTATGTGTGTGCCTTAGCACCATCAAACCCTTGAGTGAGAGGTTGGATAGTTATGATCATGTTATTTTGTTCTGAGATCAGACATAGAGATGTTGATCGTGCATGTTATCTATGACCGAGCATTAGACATGCTCACATGTGGCTTTTGAGTTGTACATTCCAGTTATGTGGATGGATATTTATGTGTAAACATAGAGTAAAATGTGTTATTTTGTCACTATGTTATGGGACATAGTCATTAGAAAGGTTCTTATATACCTGGCAAGTGTAAGCAGTTGTGTTATATATGTTGCTCTTATTTCATGAAAGTTAACTTGGTTATAGAATTTAAAATTTGAAGCTATCTCTATGCGATAATATATTAGTAAGAGAATGGAATGGTAAAAGAAATTGATCATGATGGCATATTTCTTGTCGTATTTGGTAGATGAGTGTTGAAATTGTTGTTTACCTCAATTAATGCATTAATTTGGTGTGATTAAAGGAAGAAAAATCTTGCTTCACTGCTATGATTATAGATAGTTCCTAGAATGTTATAAAAAATGTATGAATATGGAGGTATCTCACCAATGGATGATGGCATTTGTAAAGGATTTAGCAGTAATATTTCATTTATTTGTGAAAACATTCATATGTTCAATTTGATATTGTTAAATAAGTTTCAGGGCTAATGTGTGTTGCATGTTTTCCTTCTAGCCTTATGACTTCCAGGAGTAAGTCAGAACCTAGGGGGTGAGGATGTACTACCCCTACCCTAATCAAATTTTAAAACCTGGTTTGACCTTGGTTTACTTTTTAAGTGGCTTTCTTGGATAGTTGATTTACCATGTTGTAATGTTATAGTCAGGTATTATGCTTATTGTGTGTACTTGTAAATCTTGATTTCGCATCGATTATCATGTATGATTAGTCGTTCTTTTGATTCATGTTATTAACCCCAAGCTAACACTTTCATGGAATATACATATGTATGCATGTGTGGTTAATTGTTGCAAGAGATTGCAAGTATAGTACCGCATAGGTACGACGTTCGTCTCCACCTAGCTTTGCAGGTTCGGGTGTACCTTATTGGTCCAAAGGAATTGGATTAGGTAGTCATAAGACCCTACGTTTTACCCTAGTCGTCCTCTAGTGAGTGTTGTCAATCGTCCGTCAAGTTTTCCCTTTGGTTGGGTATGCAGGTCATGTATTGGTTTGGTTTCTTGAGTTGCATGTTGTGCGTTTGGTAAAAAAAATTGATTATTAAATCCTAAGTATTCAATTAGATTAAATGTGTTTTTACGCATTTATAAATTAAAGGGACTAAATTAAATAGGACCCCTTTGTGTGATTAATCAATAATTAGATTGCTAAATTCGTATTTGTAGCAAGTTTGGTGAAATGGTTATTTTTAAATGACGAGTTAATTAAGTATATGTATTTTGAAAGAAAGGTTAATTAGAAATTGGAAAATAGAAATATCTTACCTCTTTGGCATTTTGAAATAGAAATGTTAGTTTTAATTTAATTGAGAAAATCAATTTTGGAAGAAAAGCAATTTTTTTGATATTAAATTGTTTGGAAATGATTTTATTTGGGGAAAAATAATTTCAACAAAAAAAAAAGGATTTTTGGTCAAATATTTTCCTTTTAACCTAGGTTTTCAAAAGATTTTTGGTCAAACATTTTCCTTTTAACCTATGTTTTCAAAAGATTTTTGGAGAGTTGTTTTTGGAATGGAAAATTTTGGGCATTTGTGGAAGAAGAAATTCTTGAGCTTGTAGGTTGGGCTCTTCATCAAATCACTTCTAGGATTGCATATGGAGGTAGGATTATTGTTAATCTTCTTTGTTGTAAAGAAATTACTAATTTGTTTTTTTAAAGAAATATGTGTTTGTTTGTTGGAAAATATTTCAGATTTGTGGAATAAGGAAGAGTAGTACTTAAATCTCGAATTTGAATCCTCCTTGCTTTCATTTTCAACCTCCAGATCAATTCTTGTTTGTTCAAATTGATTTTTATACTGAAAATGGGTGTGGCTGTTCTCAGTAGGTTTTGTTAAGAAATTTCATTTTGAATCTATTATTTTGGTTCATAAATTGTGAAATTAGTTTGTGTTTGGCAAAATTGGTTGGATGAATGTGTAAATTGATTCCATTTGCCCAAATATAAAATTTTGTTGGAGAAATTTTCCCAGTTTGAGCTTTCTGGGACTCGTTATTCAAAAAAATAATAATATTTGGAAATCATTGTTATTCTGGAAATTTATTTCTTTTTTGTCTCAGTCTGAGACTGTGGAGTAAATGGGGGGTTTTCTATTTGTTATATATATATATATACATACATACATATATACATATATATATATATATATATATATATCTATGTGTGTGTGTATGTATATATCTATATATATGTATATATATGTGTATATGTATATATCTGTTATATGTATATATATGTATATATACATATATATACATATATACAGATATATACATATACACACACACATAGATATATATATATATATGTATATATACATATACATATACATATATATGTATATGTATATATGTATATATACATATATATACAGATATACATATATATGTATATACATATACATATATATATATATGTGTATATGTATATGTATATGTATATGTATATGTATATATATATATGTGTATATGTATATGTATATGTATATGTATATATATATATATATATATATATATATATATATCATTTATGGGGATGCTCCCTATATTGCTTGAAATCATGGAAATTACATACGATTGTAGATACATAAACATATCAATCCCTCTATGCACATATATCCAACATTACATAAAAGAACCAAAAAGTTATCAGCCCACTTTTACCCATATATACCCCACACCTATACCGACACTATCCATAGATTACACCTGCCCCTCGATGGCTTGATAGATTATTGCAGCAAATTCACCAATACTAATAGCATTGCAGGTGGAATTCTCCGGGAGCCACCAATCGTTCGACTCGGTTACCCTTCGGAAGGGTTCCAAGTTTCCATTAAAAACCGCGCACCTAAAAATCTCCCGCGCCTCATACCCAAAAGTCTTCAATCTCGCCCGTTCCTCCTTCCATACTTCTCTACGGGCCATCTCCCGAATGGTGTCACTGTCCACAGAATCCTCCTCATCTGCATATTCCGCGCAGTCTTCCCCATCCTCATTGCCATCTTCATCTCCCTCTCCATCATCCTCTGAGTCCGAGGGTAAGTAGTTGTCAAATTGGAAGTATATCTTCAGAATGCTCACTTTTACTTCTTCCTCCATACTCTGAATAGCCTCAACAACTGTGTCAGCGATGAATGGTTTTATAAATCCTGCTAACAGTTCAAACACACGTTCCTTCGTTTCAATGATATCCACCAATGGCAAGAGAACAACTTCCAATACCATAGCATCACACTAGTGTCTGTCATAGTTTAAAGTGATTCCCACGAGCCTATATATATATATATTAACCCCCATGTGACAGAGTATACCCCACCACATGGGATGGTAGCTTCTACTACCATAGGGTAGCAGCGCTACCGCTTGGTAGCAGTGCTACCATTTGGTAGTGACTACTCCCTATGGTAGCAGCACTACCAAAGGGTAGCGACTGCTACCATTTGGTAGTAGCGCTACCAAAGGTAGCAACCACTGCTAAAAAACTTCCCTTCTTTGTTGTATAACTTGGACCACCGTGTGTGGTTTTTTTTTTTATTAAAAAAAAAAAAAAAATGAAAGAGAAAAGTTAATTTAATATATATTTTTATTTTAATTTAATATATATTTTAATTTTAATTTAAAATATATTTAAATTGATATTAAATTTGTATATTTTTAAATATAGGTCGTTAAAAGTAAAATAACATATGTTTTTGGTAAATTCTAGATAGTGAAATTAATATATGTTATTTAGTAAATTTCGGAGAAATGAAATAATATATATATTATTTGGAAAATCATAGGAAATGAAATGATAGATATTATGTGGGAATTTTTAGAAAGGAAATAACATAGTATTTGAATATTGGAAAAATAAATATTATATTATTTGTTAATTCTTGGAAATTAAACAATATATTAGTTGGAAATTTTTGAAATTAAATATTATGTTAATTGGGGAGTTAGAAGATGGATAGATATAGTTAGAAATTTGATGACAGTTTCCCTTAATGAAATGTGGATATTAGATGAGAAAATACATTTATTAATGTTTTGTTTTTTTATGTATTGGAATATAGGCACAATCATATAATTGCAGTTTTAGTATCGAAATTATTATGTAATGGTGATTTTGTTCAAATAGTGTATTTGGAAATTTAGATCAATTAGAAAACTTGACCGATTTGCATTTTAAACGATATGGAAAAATATTGTCATTTCAGATTTATGTTATTGTGTGTTTGATTTTTTGTATTTGCATTTGATTTTTAAAAAATGGCAAGATATTGATCTTGAGTATCGACTGCTTTCATGTGATTCTTTTGCACCTGGTCATGTCCTTGATTGCAAGTGTTGGATGTTGTTATGTGGTTGACTATAGCTGGTCATGTCTCTAGTCAGAGAACCGTCAATCAATGCACCTCGTCTGAGGACTTGTTTGGCCAAGTGGGTATTCCTATCGTATTGAACTTTGTATGCTAGTCCTTGTGTATACCTTGGTTTTAGGAGTTTCATTTGATTATGGTCTTTTGTCATATGGGAGAGTGGCTTTGGAGTGGGGGTCGCACCCAAAGTGGTAGCAGGGTAACCCATCGAAAGTGTGTCTAAATAAGTGATAACCTAATAGCATATTAGAGAGTTAGTAGATGAAAACACTAAGGAAGATAATTGTGCGTGATAATTGTGCCTCGCACATGGGATGAGTGCTAGTACAGACTCGGAATGCAGTGAAAAGGCCTGAAATGGCAAACCAACAGCCTTGTCTTCACGAAAGGATGTGTTGGGTCCACATGAGACTTGGATGGGTCAGAGGTTCGCGAAAGGTTGCTAGGGTAACCCAGTGGATGGGGTCGGGACCTATAGAGGCCTGCCAGGGTAACCATACCAAGTTATGTGATAACACTTGTCCCTTATGTTCACTAGTGTGCAGTTTGTGTTGTCTTTGCTAGAAGTACTATTGTGGAGTCATATCTGTCGTTTATGCCCTTGAGAGTACCTAATATTCATGTTAGACCATGGGTTTCTTATGATGGGTTGTGAGGACTTAGTTTCGTAGGTGCTCCAGTTGTTCTTTTGTTTTTGCTTTTTATCATGTTTCAGATGGATATTTTTCCTTCTTCTGGGATCATTCATGTAAATTTTGACCGGTGTGGTCATATGTATTATTTGTTTATGTACGCCTTATTGGCAGGTTGTAATGGATACGAACCTTATGTTTCTTCACCCTATTATCTATTAAAGGGGTCTTGTAGTTAAGCAGACCCAGAGATGTAGCCCATTAGGGGTGAACTCTGATATCAACTTGGTGTTATGTGGTGTTTGTGTTCATCTGGTTCCTTTTTATTTTGCATGTATGAATGGCATTATGGTTAAAATGTATAATGTATATTAGATGATATTAATCTTAAATGCATGCATGAAGTTATTAAATGCAATATTATGGATCATGAAGAATGTAGGTTAGCATAATGGAAAGTATTCATTAGCTTTTAATGCAATTAAAGTATGTATGGAAATTAGATGCATGGCATATGTTTTAATTTAAGGTTGGATGTAATGTATGGTTAAATTGTAATGGATGAACTTAATCATGTTATCTATATTTTTAACCTATCGAATAAATTTAACCATTGTTTGAGTATAATCATGTCATTAAGTTAATCAACTTAATTCTGTTAACAATATATATAAGAAGATGATCTAATCATGTCCAAAAACAATATAGATAAAAAGATGATCTAATTGTGTGGATGTATGGAAGATGTGCGAGACTGAAAATACTCCAAGCTACCTGAAGAAAGAATGCTTAGAAAGAAGGCATCCCATACTCATCCAAAATTCAAGAAGTGAGGAAGCATGAATACAATCCTTCTTCCAGATACCACACCAAAGATGTTAAATGTCTCTAGAAAAGGAGCACTAAAGAAACAAATGGGAAGAAGTTTTCTCATCAATCCCATAGAGGGTACAAATAGAAGGCCCTTGGAATCCCCACTTCCTCAAATTCTCCAAAGTAAGACATTTATTGCAAGTGGAAATCCAAAGGAAAAAATTGCACTTCAACCAAGTGAACTTGTTTCACATCTACTTCTACTAAGAGACTTCATCCAACCCATGCATTTGTCTATCCAAAACTTGATACCCATTAGCCACAAAATACACTCCACTAGCTTGGGGAGTCCAAGCCAAGATATATATACCCTTTAGGGAATTGCAAGTACATCCGATGATAATTCTATAAATCTCTTCATTATCCTCCTCAGACCCCCCAATCAACCATACAGAGAGATCCTTCCACTTAAACACCTCAACCTACCCCACTCTCTAAGTGGTTTTGAAATATTTAACCTTTGTCCAGCTAGCCTCTAAGAATTAATCACATAATGTATGTGAATGTGGGTACATATAAACATGATGGGAGGTAAGTGATCCCAAGAGTCAAACCAGAATAAGGCCTTTGAACCCTTATTGCAAATCCAAAACAAGCCATGCTTGATTAAGTTAGCTACTCTTCTAAGAGTATCCTAAATCATATCCCCTTCCCCACCAGGCTAATCCTAGGCACATCAAAAGATTGCACTCCTCTCGAGTATTTAAAAGTTAGGATCTTTGCCCAAACCTAATCTTAATCAATGCACCAGCAGTAGTACAACTTGGTAGCCAAAGTTTGGCCAACAAGAGAAGCTTGTCACAAGTTGACACCATCCTCTTGCTTTAGTCTACAAATAGAATCCCATTTAACCAAAATCCACTTAGATGAATCCAAGTTAATAGCCCATAATAATTACTGAGAAAGTGAATCCAAATACTGAATGAAACTTGAGGGAGCAATTTAGAAAAATAATGTATAAATGTGCACAACATGGACCATCAATTTCAATAACAAAAATATTATAGAATAAGAGAACCACCTAAAGGTCCAATGGTTAAATTTCCTCTAAAACTTATAAAGAACAATTTGCTAAGTCCCCCTTGACAAAGGCCTGGAAGAAAGAGGGATTCCCAAGTACACAAAAGGGAGATCCCTAATCTAGAAACTGAGAATTTAAGCTATTTGAATCTAGATAAGAGGGGGGTGTTGAATAAAAAGATGGAAGACTTTCCTTCATTATTATGTTGACCTGATGCTGCAAGGTAGATATCTAGAACCTATCTGAATTTAGTTGCCTCTCTAATTCTTTCCACTCACATGAGTATTGGATCATCCAAAAACTATAAATGTGAAAGAGCGGGGAGACAATCCCCCCATATCCATCTTGAAATAAACCCATGATTTATATGAGATTTGAGAAAATGACCCAAGCCTTCAACCAATAAAATAAATAAATAAGGGTAGAGTGGGTCTCCCTACCTAAGACCCCCTGAAGCGCTAAACAAAGTAGTGGACTCACTATTAATTATCACAAAAATATGAAGTGGAGGAAACATAAGGCATCACCTAACTAATCCAGTCATCTCCAAATCCAAAGGCCCTAATAAGTCTCTGAAAAAAGACCATTTGACTTGGTCATGTAGGCTTTCACCATATCAAGCTTAATAAACATTGCCCTTTCCTTAGAGGACTGCATGGAGTGAATGGTTTTATTAGCAATAACCATCCCATCAACTATTTGTCTACCTAACACAAAAGCACCTTTCTCCTATGAGATAATTATATTAAGCCGCCTCTTGAGCCTCTCAACTATTAGCTTTGAGAAGATCTTGTAGACCACATTGCATAGAGTAATTGGCCTAAATAAGTGAAGTGAATTAGCTCTTTCTCTCTTAGGAATAAGCACCAAAAAGGTAGAATACGTAGCCTTCAACATCTACTTATTTCTTTGCACTTATTGCACCACTGCTAATAAGTCAACTTTGATAATCTCCTATAATTATTGGAAGAATTCAATTGGGAACCCATTTGGCCCTAGGGCTTTCCCTTTCTTCATCTGAAATATAATATCCTCTAATTCATCCAAAGAGATGGGGAAGATGAGCATCTCATTAGTGACTAGAGAAGGAATACATTCCAAAAGAATATTCTCATCCTCATTTGTTGGTGTAACAAAGAAGAGAAATATTGTATAGCCTCCATTGAGATATCATAAAAGGATGATAATTGAACTCCTTGAGAAGAAACAATAGAAGAGATTGAATTCCCATGTCTTATGTCCTTAACAGGGTTGAAGAAAAAGGATTTACTTTTGTCCCCTTCTTGGAGCCAATCAATGTAAGACTTTTGTTTCCAGAAGATCTCCTCCCTCAACTCCCACTCTTCTACCTCCCTCAAAGCTACAACTTCTTCACTAAGAGATACTTCAATAATCTCATGTTCTCTATCCTGTCTAGTGATGCTATCCAATGAACTATGAGCTACATCCTTGGCTGAAAAGATATTCTCGTAATAGTACCTATTCTTTTTCTTAAGCTGAAACTTAAAAAATTGTAACCGTTTGACGAAAGAGTACATAGTTGTGTCATGATCAAGTTTTCCCTTTCTCCGCCAAACATCTATAATGTCCTGTAATGAAGATTCGCACATCCACGTGAGTTTAAACTTGAAAGTAGGATTATTAGTTGTACCATACTCTATCATGGTGAACCTAATAGATTAGTGGTCAGAGCCTCCCCACAACAGAATTTCAAAGCCAATCATCCAAGTGATACTGAGCAAAAATATTGAAACTAGACACCTATCTATTCTCTCCTAGATAGAATCCTTACGCCATTTGGCCCATATCCTATTGCTCCAAGTGAACATCCCATTGCCTGGCTTTATGTCAACCAAGTTTAGAAACAAAATATTTTCTTGAAACAAAAAGGCAAAAGGCTCAAGCCTAGAAACTCCACCTCTTTTATCCTCCAAGTTGGTGATAGCATTAAATTCTCTAGCTAGGATCTATTGAAATAGAGGAGTTGAAGATCTTACATATTGGATGTGATTCCAAAGATGAAGTTTTATAGAAAATTAAGAAGGGTCATAGACATTGGTAAATAGGATGAGCTCGACTATATCAAAATAAGAAGAAATCATGGAAATGAAACATCTACTAGGAAACCACCAAAGGGGGAAGAGATTGCATGGATCCCATAAACATGCAACACCTCCCATTGTACCTTGTGCACCTACACCTTGACATTGAATCCTCCACCAAAGCCTAGGGAAAATCTAATCATGTCATCCGCTGACAACTTGGTTTCCTGGATAAATATAGCATCGGGAGAATGCATCCTAATAAAATCTCAAAAAAAAATTTGCCTAGGGATTTTGTTCAAGCCCCTTGCATTGCAAGATAAAACAATCATTTCTGAAAGTTAGAGAAGTGAGAATCAATGGTCTTCACAGACCCTAACTCCACTAAAATTTCCCCCATAAGACTAATTTTATCCAGGTCTTTTTTTTGTAACCCACCTTGGACACCATTTTTGGCCCACTCTGTTTGATATTCTTATGTTGTAATCCTGAAGAAGGTAAAACTTTACTGCTTATCATTGTCTCTGGAACCCCTTCTTCTAGAATAGAAGACAAAATGGCCAAATCCAAAGTCTCTAACACTCCACTTTTCCCTAGATTAGCTAGATCACAAGGATTCCCTATAATTTTATATGTATCCATTTGATATGTTGATACTTGATGGAAATGTCTTGTCCTATTTAAACTCAAGATAATTTACAAGTCCAAAACTTTAGTCTAGATAATTGTTCAAATATTAAATAGATGCTAGATCTTTGATTGCCACGAACATAATTATTTAATAAGACATATTAATATTGAAAGAGGAATTGAAATCAAAGATTCAACCTTACTAAAATGCAAATAGTTGCATATCTTTGAGAGAATGTCGTTGCATGTTGCTCTGGTTGTTAGGGCTCCCAGAAGAGTGAATCCTTTTGTAGGGAGCTTCCAGACTTCTATGCATCCAAGTGGGAACTCTGTGGAAAGGAATGGTGTTGCCCATGGAAATTTTCTTGGCATTCACAACCGAGATAGGACGGGAGGGGTTGGATTTGGGAGCAAAGGATCAGTAAATGGTGCGGACAAAGGTTTCATTGCAAAGTGACCAAGTCAGGGGAAACATTTTGTGTATGTATCTGTATCAAGATAAATATGGGGTAAAAGACCTATGCATGAGTTTGAATAGGATTGGCGGGTTTGTCAGGTTGAACGACAAGAGAATACGTCGTCTCATGGGGCTGAAAAAGGTGAGACCTCTCAATGACAATGCCCTTAAAGGATAAGTCAATCATAGTTAACATGGAAACGAAGATGGAAAAAGAAATAGAGCATAATGAAATGGTTTTTTTAGGGTTAGGGCTCATTGGACGATTTAGAGGGTTATGGCCAAGTTTAGGAGATCTCCACCAGTGGATTTACAATCATTGGAAACATGTTGTGGATGGGTGTGTGCACATTTATCCACATGCTCATGGATACTTTGTGGTTGTTTTTGAAAATGTGAAGGACAAGAATAGGATTCTTGGGGAATGTCAATGGTGTTGGGAAGACACTCACCCGTTGATGTTGAAACCATGGCATCTGGATTTTAACCCTATGTGGGAATCCTTTGAGTAGATTCCTCTATGGTTTAGGCTTACAGAATCTTCCCATGCAGTTTTGGTTTGGTTCTTGCTTTGAATCTATTAGGAACTCCTTAGGTAAATTTCTATTGACTGATGCAGGGTCATTAAATCTATTGCACACAACTTTTCCTCAGACTTCGGTGGAGATGGACGTGTCTAAGGATATTCCACCAGAGATTTCTATTCAAACCTCGAAAGGTTGTTGGGTTCAGTCTGTGGACTTTGAAGGGGTTCCTTTTCAATGTAGGAGATATTTTAAAACTGATCATAATGTTGCCTCATGTGACAAACACCAATTGTTGAAGCTTTCATCCTGGTGGAAAGAGGTGTCTCCTCAACATTACATGGTGGAAAAGGTGGAAGTGAATCAAAATACAACTCAAGCTTTGGGTGGTGGGCACAATGAAGGCACATTGGGAGTAATAGGGGTTTTTGAAGTCATGATGGAAGGCAATGCTAAGGCAGCTAGATGTTGCACTAATGTGAAGAGTAGTGTTGTTCAAGAAGGGAGAAAGGTAATGCAGGAATCTAGGGTTAGTCTTGGCTCAATATCGAGGCCTTCCAAAGGGGTATGTAATGAATGTCCCACCGGTCCACATAATCTAGAGGTAGGAGGGAAGGAGGTGTTAGGAGCTTCTATTTTGAAATCATTGGAAATGGCTAGAGAGAATATTGGCATTTTTGATGATTGATGTTGTGATTGTCATTGATGGACACACACTTGATTTGAGATCACTTTTTGTATGTATGAGTTAAAGCTCAACCAGTATTTATTCCAACCGGTATGATGTATTATAGTCTTTTAGACTATCGGTGTTTTGTAGAAAGTGTTTATCGATCTGAAGCAGTATGAAGACCCCAAGCGGTTCGAGGATCTCAAGCGGTACGAAGGAACGAAGTGACACAACTCATATTTCCTAGTCTTCATTTTGTCAAACTGGCAACTGGTATTTTGCTTAAACTAGTATTTTGTATGAATCGGTAATACTCTATGATGAGTTACCAACCGACATTTTGTGATGAGTTACCATCCACCGATTGTTTGGCAGTGCCGACACTTTGGCGGCACTTTTGTGTCATGTTACCAAATATGTCTAGATGCATTGAACCTAGGAAATTGTATTGTAATCCTATTGGACCGACATGAAATAAGATTCCTTGATAAGGACATCATGTCTAGGGTTTTAGGTGGTTGAAGAGTTTTTGTAAGTGTGAACATAGAAGAGAAGTTCAGGTCTGTGAGAGAAAGTAGAGTGTGAATGTGTTGAAGACTGAAGTAATGTTGAAATGCATTAGGAACAAGCTATCAAGGATCTAACCAAGCAATATATGCTATTTGCTAGATCACTCACTTGTTGATTACTCACATCTTCGACAAGTCTAAAGCCCTTAACCGGGTAGGCCCAAAAAGACTTTTGTAAATCCTCTAACAAGGTGGTTCACATCTATGGATCTAAAATCCTCTAGCAAGGTAGTCTTTAATCGGACTTATCTCCTAACAGAGATTGAGATTCCTAACAGGATCTATTCTGGTAAAGAACATTGTATGACCATAACCGGTCTGACCTTAACTGGTCCGGTTCCTATTCTGCAGATAGTTACTTTTGAGTTTCATCTCACCGTGGTTTTTCCAATTTGGGTTTCTACATCAAAATCTCTTGTGTTATGGTGTTTGTGCTTCTATGGGTGAATGCATTAATTTCTATTTGGTTTGCATGTGTGCTAACCAATTTGTTTGCTAAATTGTTTTACTGGTTTACTGGTAGAGTAGTAAAGTGCTTAAGTACAGTAATTTTTGGCATACTAATTCACCCCCCCTCTTAGTATTCATCAATTGGTATCAGAGCCAACCTTTCTATAAGTCTAACCACTTGGAAAGAGATATGGGGGAATACACTATGAGGGAACTTACTCATCAGCTCACTCGGTCTAAGCAAGCCTATGATTATCTTATGGTCAAATATAAGGCCTCTCAGGAAAAAAGGAGAACATGCTGAAAAACTGATGGAGCTATCTGAAAATAGTTCTTCTGATGAAGTGGACATGGAAGCCCTAATTCAAGAAGTAGAAAAGCTGATTGAATCCAATTCCAACCTGAGAAAAGAGTTGGAAGGACTGACTATTCAAATGTGCCAAGAGCTTGAGAACCGAAGGAAAGCTAAAGATCTGGTAAAAGACAAAGATCATGAAATCTCCAAGTTGAAGCAAGAGATCAGTGTCCTAACTGCTCAACTCCATGCGAGCAAAGTGGAAAAGGAAGATATGCCAGGAGAATTGAACATAGCCATCTCCGAGAATGCAAACTTGATGGAAACAAATGTTGCTATTTCCAAAGAACTCTCTGAGTCAAAGGAAATACTTGCTAAGTTCAATAAGAGTACTGTTAAGCTAGAGCAAAAGCTTGAATCGGCCAAACTTGTCAAGAATATTGATGGACTTGGTTACTACGATCATGAGCAAGGTGAGACCTCTGGTGCAAATGTTGAAGCATCAAAGAAGCAACCGACATTCAAAGGTAAAGGTAAGCAAAAGTTCAAACCTGTTTTCTTTAACTGTCTTAAAGAAGGACATACTGCCAATGTGTGTAGGAGCAAAGCCTACAATAATTTTCCTTACTTTATAAACAATGTACCTAGATCCAATAAGTTCAATGGTAATTGTTATGCATGCAACAAGTTTGGGCATAGAGCATCTGAATGCAGGTCTGTTATGAACAACACTAGAAGATATCCTCAAAGGACTCAAGGAGTTGGTCTAGAACCTTTTGTGAACCAGAATCACAACTGGTTTAATACCTTTAATCATCAGTCAGGAAGCGGTGGCTATCAAGCGACAACCATATGGAGAGCAAACTGTTTGATCTGTCATTGTCATGGTCACATTGCTGCAACATGCAGGAAGAAGAATGGTAACATGAATAATGGACCTTGGAGAGAACCTGGAATGGTCTGCTATCATTGCAACAAACTGGGTCACATTGCCAGATTCTTCAGAACAAGAAAGAACATATCGGATGACATACCGGTCACTCCGTAAGGAAAGATTGATATTGAAATGGTTCAAGTGGATATGAACAAAACTTGGAAAAAGAAACCAGCAGTGTTGCAAGAAGAACTGGTTTCTGCACCTAGTGTGGAAATCACGGAACCAGCAAATTAAGCATCAGAAAAGCTTAGGGGGAGCAAACGGTGAAATACTTCAAACCCCTGGTTTACATTGGTAAAAGACCTTAACCGGTATGAGATACCTGTCAGTCGACAGAAGACCAGAAACAGTAAAAGGCAAATTAGGGTTTACGCCCTAATATTGGAGCATTTATTATGGTAGGTGGAGAACCTGTTTAAAAGGAACTTTGAAATCATTTCTCACTTATCATTTTTCAAGTGCAGAGCGAAGGAAAGAGATTTACACTGCGAATCAAAGAATTTATCAAATTCCCGAAGAAGAATCTGAAGCAAACATCTGTTGGAGGAGTGTAGATCGCAAAGCAGTATCTCTACAATCGAAGGAGTGTGAAGCGAAGCCCTAAATTTCAATCTACGAAGGTATTTCTCAAAATTCTTTGTTTATCATGGCTTCCGCATCTCATGATAGCTCTAGCGCAACTGTTGATTATATGGACTTTATACAACGAAAGTCGAAATACAATGCCCTGTCTCAAGTACCTACCAGTGTAATAGTAGAAGAAGGCATTTCCAACTACATAGACTGCAAAATCGAAGACCTAGGGTGTCTTGTGATCCATTCCCAACTGAGCCTGTTCTGCGGAAAGGATAAGAAGATTAAACCAGAATTCAGCATTTTGGAAAAGAAGAAACTTCAAAATGCAATTTACTTTCTTGAAGAATTTTTGGATGATCACATTCACATTATTCTAAGCAAGGTACATGGTGATAAGATGTACCTCGAGCGGATGCATGATATCACACCAGAAGCGATTCATGTCGTCACCGGTTTCTGTAACACAGGGGAAGTGCCAGCCCTAAGGAAGGTCAACAAGACTGTAATATCCAAGCTCATCGGTTCAGTGAGCGACTCACATGGTATGACTGTCAACTCAATCATGGATGATCTGGTTAAGTATGCCTGCATAGTGATAGGTTATCGGACGTTCTCTGCTAGCAGAATTAATTCTGTCTTTGCTGCAGCGGTAAATGCCGCTTACCAGATGATCAAAGAAGATGCATCATTTGATCTGTGCACTTGTATACAAAGACAACTTATGTTGAATCTTAAGTTGATAAAACAGGACAATGCACTGAGATTCAAGTTCGGACAACTACTGGTTGGGTTGTTCTTTTACTTCCAAGACTACTTTCTAGGAGTAGGTGACATTCAGTGGTCTACCGACCAACTGGTGACAAAACAAATCAAGGAGAGCCTACAAGCAGTTGGAACTGGCTATCCAAAAGTACTGAACAAATACTTTGATGAGTTCAGACGCAAGATGAGCCAAAGGATAAGAATATCCGGTGATTTAGTCAAAAAGTATGAGGAAGACATCTACTTCACCATCAAAGTGGATGAATGCATAATGGAGGCTGTTGAGCCTAGGTAGGAAGAAGTAGAGCCTATGGGCTATGAGGTAATGAATGATATGCTGGACGGGTATGCTTCTACCCTAATTGCCTCACCCCTTTATCCTAAGGCGAAGAGAACCGGCACCTATTTGGAAAGGGTCACACCGGTTGTAGAACCCTCAGAAAAGAAAGGAAATGCAGTGCCTTTAGCATCGGCACTGATTACTGCAGCCAGACCCAAAGTGACCAAGCGATCACTAGCTAAGAAGAAACTAGAAGCGGCACCTGCAAAAGTCTTTGAGAGGAAGCGGAAGACAAAAAGCAATACACCTGACTCAGAAGAAACTGTGCTAGAAGAACCACCTAAGAAGATTGGGCAAACAAAGAAAAAGATAAAGAATGAACCGGCATCATCTGCACCGGTAAATATTGATATTTCTTCTTACAAACATTTGACACATTGTCAAAGGACTATAAAGAATATTAGATGAAAAGTGTTGAATGATTTAATTGATTGTTTTGATGACTTCAATGATGATGAAAAGGAAGAAGTTGAACATGAAATCATTAAATATTTGTGTGTTAATGACCGGTCGCCTTTAGAAATTAGATATGAGACACCAAATTCTTTGTATAATTCTTTAGACATTAAATGGCACATTGCCATAGAAAAGGAATAGGAAATGAGGGAGGAAATATTTGCTCAACATTTTCTTGATGTATCAAATTCAGAACTTTTTGAAGTTATGAATAAATACAAAGGCCTCTTCTTCATGAGATGAAGAAGACTCCTATTACTGGAAGGGAAGGTTCATGAAGTGATCAAAGATACACATACTCATGCTCAAGAAGCTCATAAGATGCATCAAGTGGCTGAAGCCAATAGAAAAGCTGAGCAAGAACCAGAAACTGGCAAACCTGGATGAGGTGTATAACAGTGAAGAAGAACCAGTCACAGAACAAATGGACCCCATTGTTGTTGACGCCTTAGATGGTGAAAATGTTACTCAGGATACACCATCAGAAGGAATAGGACAGGAAAAGAAGGCAGAAGAAGAAAAGAAGCAACAGGAAGCTGAAAAGAAGAAACAGGTAGATGAAGAGGATAAGAGAAAAGAAGAGGATAAGAGAAAAGAGGAGAAAAAGAAGAAAGATGAAGAGGATAAAAGAAAAGAAGAGGAGAAGAAGAGAAAAGAAGAGGAAAATAAGAAACAAGAGGAAGAGAGGAAGAAGAAGGAAGAGGAAAAGAAAGAAGAGGAGAAGTAGAAAGATGAAGAGAAGAAATAGGAAGAGAAAAAGAGGAAGAAGGAAGAGGAGAAGAAGAAGGATGAAGAAGAGAAGAAGCGAAAAGATGAAGAGAAGAGACAAGAAGAAGAGAAAAGAAAGAAAGAAGAAGAGGAGTAGAGGAAGGCTCAAGAAGGCCAACAAAAAGCCAAGGACAAGGAAGCAGCGGAAAAGAGCACACAGGTGGAGACCCTAAAGGCAACCGGTAGTCAGGCTAAACCGGCTGACATTACCAGTCCTATTGACCTCCAATCTACAAATGAATCGGAGTTGTTGCAGAGCATTAAGCTTTCTCAAGAGCGATTGGATGCTCTAAGGAGGAAAAAGGAGGAAGATGTTATCCAAACTACAGTGGAAACACTTACCAGTTTGATACCCGGTACGAACCTTCCCAGTACCGATTCCTCACTTGCACAATTGAAGCTCCTATGCATAGTTGTAGAAGACCAGGTACAAAGCCTGGAAGAGGTTGCAGAAGCAAATGCCAAGAAGGAACATCAAAAGGCTCTGGACACTACCCTGGTGAGAAAGTTAACAGAGCTCCGGTCTGATCTTCAGAAGGCACAAAAAGACATTAGAGATGCAATAAATGAGAGCAATCTACTACTCAACAAGATTTGTCAACCTCATTTATTCTGTGATGATGTGCTCACTCAGAGGGACAAACTGCAATCTGATATGCAGTCATTTATTAGCACCTTCAAGATGCCATATGATTGCTTTTCCACATATGGAAAAACTGTTCACCGGCTTCAACTTCAGTCTGCAAGACTAGAGGCAGAGATAAGCAACCGGACACAAAATTTGCAGGAACTTCAACTGGTCCTACTGCCAAGACTGCAAATTCTTTAGAAATGCTATCTAAATCTTGATGCCCTAATGATCACTCAAGAGATGAGCACGATAGATGCCATGGAAGAACAGGTCTCCCAGATGCAGACAGAGAAAGAGGTGGCTACATCCCTACTTGACTCATGGTCCTTATCCATGAAGCAATTTTTGCAAGACTTTAAATCAGTTTTTGACAAGTTTTACTCTTTACTATCATAAACACTTATTATTTTAATACTAATGAAACAGGGGTTAGTCTGCAATACTTTTGTCATTGTTGGCAAAGGGGGAGAAGTATAAATTTTGAATGTTTTGATGTATACTTTCATGTTATTTATGTTAAGGAGTAGTATACATTGTGTTTTCTGCAAAAGGGATAGTGTATATGCTTAGGGTGAGTAATTTTGATTATGGCATATTTTTGTTGTAAAACACTTAAATGTCAAAATTTTCCTAAGTGTTGCCATCAACGCCAAAGGGGGAGATCGTTGGCATTTTTAATGATTGATGTTGTGATTGTCATTGATGGACACACACTTGATTTGAGATCACTTTTTGTATGTATGAGTTAAAGCTCAATCGGTATTTGTTCCAACCGATATGATGTATTATAGTCTTTTAGACTATCAGTGTTTTGCAGAAAGTTTTTACCGATCTGAAGCGATATGAAGACCCCAAGCGGTTTGAGGATCTCAAGTGGTACGAAGGAACGAAGCGGCACAACTCATATTTCCCAGTCTTCATTTTGTCAAACCGGCAACCGGTATTTTGCTTAAACCGGTATTTTGTATGAACTGGTAATACTCTGTGATGAGTTACCAACCGGCATTTTGTGATGAGTTACCATCCACCGATTGTTTGGCGGTGCCGACACTTTGGCAGCGCTTTTGTGTCATGTTACCAAATATGTCTAGATGCATTGAACCTAGGAAATTGTATTGTAATCCTATTTTGCCGACATGAAATCAGATTCCTTGATAAGGACACCATGTCTAGGGTTTTAGGTGGTTGCTAGGGTTTAAGGTGGTTGAAGAGTTTTTGTAAGTGTGAACATAGAAGAGAAGTTCAGGTCTATGAGAGAAAGTAGAGTGTGAATGTGTAGAAGACTGAAGTAATGCTAAAATGCATTAGGAATGAGCTATCAAGGATCTAACCAAGCAATCTGTGCTATTTGCTAGATCACTCACTTGTTGATTACTCACATCTTCGACAAGTCTGAAGCCCTTAACCGGGTAGGCCCAAAAAGCCTTTTGTAAATCCTCTAATAAGGTGGTTCACATCTGTGGATCTAAAATCCTCTAGCAAGGTAGTCTTTAATCGGACTTATCTCCTAACAGAGATTGAGATTCCTAAGAGGATCTGTTCTAGTAAAGAACATTGTATGACCTTAACCGGTCTGACCTTAACCAGTCTGGTTCCTATTCTGTAGATAGTTACTTGTGAGTTTCATCTCACTGTGGTTTTTCCCATTTGGGTTTCCACATCAAAATCTCTTGTGTTATGGTGTTTGTGCTTCTGTGGGTGAATGCATTATTTTCTATTTGGTTTGCATGTGTGCTAACCGGTTTGTTTGCTAAACTGTTTTACCAGTTTACTGGTAGTCTAGTAAAGTGCTTAAGTACAGTAATTTTTGGCATACTAATTCACCCCCCCTCTTAGTATTCATCAGAGGAAGGATGGATAGAGGTAAAACTGAAGAAAGATAGGAGAGCTAAAGAAGGTGGTTCCAACATGAGCATTGGAGCTCAAGGGTGTGGGGAGATTTTTCACTGATCTTATGGGGTCAGTTTGAATTGGGGGAGGTGGCTCCCTATTTGTAGCCCCAATTGGTTCAGGCTAGTTCAAAACCTGGTATATTAATAAAATCGTAGCTATTACCAACCAAAAAAAATTATTGAAAGAGGAATTATTATTTAAAAATTTCATCCAACTATCAAGTGCTAGCTTTTTAATCATTCGCTAGCCCTTTTAAATTTTGGAAATAAGAAGGCACTTCATCATAGTGGTTCCTATCGTTCAATTTTGATATTATATAAGGAAAGGATATATTGACAGTGAAGAGGTGATAAGGAAAGGTTATTATTTTAAAAATAGTTAACCCTTTGAATTTTCAACTTATATTTTTAATTCTATTTTCTTTGTTGACCCATATTTCACCTATTCATGGCCCTTTTAAAATTTAGGAAAAGATTAAATCATAGTGGTTTCTACCATATGGATATTATATAGAGAAATGAAATTTTGATAGTTGAGGGGAGTTAAGTAAATGTTATTATTTAAAAAATAGTTTACCCTCAGAATTTTCAACTCATTTTTTCCTTGTAGAAGTGTTGTTGAGTTATGTTTTCTCCTAGAGTCTCTACGTTTCAAAATAAAAACAATCATTCTCTAAATAAGTATCAAACAAAAATTATGCTATATAAACCTCAATAACTAAATTAGTGAATATCATAATTGACAATTATATCTTACAAATATTTGCATGGAAGCTAAAGAAACAAAGCCTTGGTTTCAAACTCTTCAGGGTATGTAGAATCAAACAACTAAAATGGTAAACATCTAAGACTACAAAACTAAAAAAATATCCCCCAAGATTTTTTTCAAAGACAAAACCTCACTAGGATCCATATGTTCACTCACATTTACAATCAATAACAAAGAAAAGATAGACCCTTATTCAAGTAACTAAAGTCACTCATGGCTAGAAAATAATACCAAAATTTTGGTTCTTTTCTATACTTTCCTTATCTCATAGCACAATCTAAGGGGATTTTACATTACCTTTTCTCTTAACAAGTTATGGTACTTTCTATATAAATTTCTTCACACTCATTACGTGGAATGACCTCCAAAGGAAAAAGTGTTATCCACATATAAATCCATCTTTTTAGGCAATCTAGGATTGTAAAAAGGTGTAAAAAGAAAGAATAATAACCAACTTATATACTCGTTTCCTAACATAAATACCTCTCACTATATCCATCTAAAGTCTATTTTTGTAGATCAAGGGCATGCAAGACAAACAATTAAATAACATTGGCATGGATCTCAAATGGTCAACCATGTTGTCATTATAAAAGGATAGATTGACTAATATTTATGCTTAGAGGTTAGATTTTCTTATCAATACTTGAAATTGAATTATGTTTATATTAAATTTATACTTATAAAAAATATTTAATGACTTAGGGTTCAGTTGAATTTAAAACACTTTATATAGAAGTCTTAGGACTTTAAAAGTAACGATGGTTTCATTGAATTTAGGATTCTTTACCTAAAAATATTAGAATTTTATAGATAATTTATGTATCTCAATCATTGTACATCCTAGCTAGGGTAACAACATGACCTTGTTTTATGACAATGAATCTATGAATGATGTTAGAAGCATGCATCCAAGAACAAACCCAAATTAATGATTACCTAAAAATTATAGCATGTGTAGTGTCATAAAATTGCACCTCCTGCAATTTTAACCACATTTGAGGTCCTCACCTTGGCAATGGCATCCTCCTTCCTAGCCAAGACCTATTTTTGCATTTTCACTCCTTGTCCCCTTCATGTTTGACCCCTAAGATAGCCTCAGGAGCCTATCTGTGCCCCAAGATAGGGCAAGACAGGGGTGTGGTGCCCCTATCCCACCCTCTTAGGGTGGCCCCAAGGTAGGTCCCCCCGACCCTATTTGCTCTTCAGGATCCTAAATCTCCCCGATGTTGGCCTTTTATGAGATGAATTAATCTTCAAGAGGCATGTATAAAACATAGTTGGTTTTCTCATTTGCATAAGGAGGAATGGGAGGCAAGATTCAAGCAGGAATCAGATAAGCAAGCATATGCGAAGATATACATCATCAAGCATTCAAGCATTCAAGTCTTCTTCATTCATCCATTAGAGAAATATTTCAACATTCATTTACAAGCATGTGTATGTGTTAGGGTTTTGTCATGTTACATGCCATTTCATGCAATACTTGTGATTACATTCAAGAAGCAAAGCAATCATCATCAACAAATTGCAGATCTACAAGGTGTACATTTCCATTGTTTACATTCAAGCATTTGCAATTACTTTCTTTCAAGGTTGATTCCTCAACCGGGGTTTGACTGAGGCAAACCCCTATTCACAACTCCTTTTCCTCTCTTTTTTGTGTGTACGTTGCAGGTGCGCAACTGTAATTGTAGGTCTGGGCTTCATTTGCAGAGACGGAAGAACCCTTTTCGTTTCACGGATTTTGTGGAGGACCATGTACATTCCCGCCACGGTCCTGATAACTTTTCTCCAAATTTGTAGGATAGATCTATATCATTCTAATTAGCTCAGATCCATAGTTACAGCGTGATCCTGAACTGGTAGCTCTTCATTTCACTCATTTTCTCTCTCTTTTCCACATAGTCAACAAGTCAACTTTCTCATTTACAAAAGAGGGTAAATCACACTCCAACCCTTGCAATACACTTGGAATTCACATCCTTGTCTCCCTTGGATTTGGATCTAGTGGATTCAAGCCCCTCTTTTGAATGTAAATTATCTCCAAGTGAAAATCATCCTAGTGGCTTCCTTTCTCTCTCCTAGGTGGAGAATCACTAGGATCCAATTTTCCACTTTAAATTTTGGTGAACCCGAAGTCTTACACATTAATTCTAATTTCTTATTATTAGATCTGATTAATTGTAATTTGGATTTCAAAATTTCATTTCAAGGTTTGATCCTTTTGCAAATTTTAGAGGTTAATTGCATAAAAACCCTAATTTTTCATTTTGAGGAAATTAAGCTTGTGAAGTGCAGCATTTTAATTGCTTGTTTCAGATCTGATTTCTATTTCAAAATTGTAATTCAAATCTATCTCTTTATTCTGAAAAATTCAGTGGTTAAATCATAAAACCCTAATTTTTAAGATTCTTTTATTTTTGACCTTTGACTACAAGTTTGATTGATCTTGACATCTCCAAATAATCTATTTTTGGGGATTCTGCAATAATATCATAATACCTCTCACCCTTGAAAATTTTGAAAAAAGTTGGTCGAATCGTGTGCACTTTCGCCACGGTCCTCCGCTCTTTCCCTAAAATTTTAGGAGACAGAATTGACTGTGTTTTTCTGCGTAAATCCAGAAAATTGACGTACTTTATCAATTTTAACACCCTCTAAGGTCGAACACAAATTCAAATTTGCAGTTCAAATTCCATTTTCCCTCCTTTATTAAATTTTCTATGCATATATGGGGTGAACGTTATTCTTGTTTGATCATCAATGAATATGGAGTTCTTATCTTATATTGCTAATTCAATTTTGAGTTACATTAAAGATGTTCATGATGTTCCCTTTCATGCATATGATGATAGTTTAGTTCTCACTTTCATTCATAGCTATGATTTACCTTCTCCCAAAATTGATCTCATTAATGAGGGCACATTGGTGCAAAAAGGGAATATGGACACTTCTTTCAAAGATCTCCCTCCTAAAGATGAATCTTTGGAGAATTGTGTTCCTTCTTATCCTACAAGGTATCTCCCTCATAAGTATTATTTGGTGCAAGAGGATTATATTATGGCTACTTATCCTAGTGATACCATACATTATTTTCATGATCTTCCCTCTAAAGATGAAGCATTAATTACATATGATAGTCCTTTTTCTAATGAGTGTCTTGAACATAAAGATACCTTAGAACAAGAGGATGATATTATTTCTCATCATAATGCTCTCTCTCTCCCAAAAGTCAAGAGCCTAACAAAAATCAAATCAATTCCATTCATGTTCCTAGGAAACCAAAAATTCTTCTTGATTATCATGTTGTGCCTTACACATATACTAATGAGATAATTGATGAGAACATAAGTGAAACATCATATTCTTTCTTAGTTCCTACAATCCTCTCTTCAATTCACTCAAATACCCCATCTCCTACCAAAGAAGTTCCTCAAGAAGGACTCTTAGAGGATGATTGGGGGTCTTTAAATTTCACTCCTACCTTTTCTAGCAAGTCTAAGATGCCTGAATTTCAAATTCCAAAATTTTCTCTTAAAACAAATCTTGAAATTGATTGGGCCTCTTTAAACTTCAATCCAATTCCTCCTAAGAGTGAACTTTCTTTTGAACATACACATGGATGCAATGGACAAATGTTTGAATGTGAGCGACAAAGTCAGGAGAAATTACACTTTCCTTGGTCTCCATTGTCTAGTAAATCCACACCTTCTCATTCTAATTTTGAATTACAACAACAACATGTGTTTCCCAATCTTCTAAATTCCAACTTAATATTTTCTCTTTGTCCTAAACGAAGAAGAAAACATAAACAACATTCTCAGATTTCTTCTTTTTGTAAATATCATCAAACCCATGGCCATTCTACTAATGAGTGTCAAGCTTTGAAAACACAAATACAACATTTCATTGTTTCAGACATGTTAAAAATAACATCTGACAATAAATGGCATCTTCATCATGATCATTTAAAATAACATTCAAGTTCCTATTATGTTGCTCCTCACTATGTGACATAGTTAGCCTACTTATTGGGGGCTCTTTGCCATTCATGGTAGTACAATTTCAGGTGCAATCATAGCATAAATATACGCATTTCCAACATCATAAATCAGAACTTCTATAATCACCAGTTGGCCAACATTATTCCTATTTTATATAGAGAAAGTAAAAACTACAAGGAGTCATGACAATTATATAATCCAACAATTATTAATAATCTAATATTTGACAATATGTATATAAAATCTTAAATGCTCAATTTGAAATATTTTGACAGACAAGCTAACAACAACTAAATCATAATCAGATTAAAAATAAATAGGAAAAGTATGAGATTTACATTTTTTTTTTCTTTTAAAAGGGAAGTTGTGCATTGTTCAATCCAAGTGATAGGACTGCATGCATGACACAATCTGAAATCTAGCAAGTCTCTTGAAAGATTTAGACTAAACTTGTGTATGACAAAAAACATTATTTAGTGATAGGTGTTGAGTTGGGGCTCATATAATAGGACCACATGGAGAACATAATCTAAAAATGTGGGTATCTTGAAAGATTTAGACTAAACTTATATGACAAAAAAATATTATGTAAAGTGATGGCTGTAGAGCTAGGGTTGGTATGATAGGACTACATGAATGAGATAATCCAAAAGAGCATCTGAAAGATTTAAAGTGAACTTATATATGACAAATAATATTTTTAAAGTGATAGGTGTAGAGCTGGGTTCTTATGATAGGACTACATGAATGACATAATCTAAAAGAGCAAATGCTCAGAAAGATTTAGACTGAACGAATGTACAACAAAAAATAATATTATTTAGAGTGATAGGTGTAGAGAAAAGATTGGTTAATATGAAAGGCCTGCATGGATGATATAATTTAAAAGAGCGGGTATTCTAAAATATTTAAACAAAACTTATGTGAGACAAAACTAATAATATTGTTTAGAGTGATAAGTGTACTAAAATAGTAGGTGTGATAAAAAATAATATTGTTTAGAGCAATAAGTATAGAACTGGGGTCTAATCATATGATAGGATTGCATTCTAAAAGACCGGGTATTCTAAACCCAACTTATATGACAAAAATAAAATTAAAAAAAATTGTTTAGAGTGATAAGTGTAGAGCTTTAGTTGATTGATTCCATAAGACTGAATGCATGGCACAATCTAAAAGAGTGATTATTCTGAAAGATCCCAATTTATATGTGACAAAAAAAAAAGTTTAAGGGTAGAGCTGGGATAAGACTGTATGCATGACACAATTTAAAAGAGTAGGGATCCTGAAAGATTTAGACCCAACATAAATGACAAAAATAAGATTGCTTGGAGCGATAGGTGTAGAACTTGGATTGATTTGTACCATAAGACTACATGCATGATACAGTCTAAATGATCAGGTATCCTGAAAGATTTAGACCCAACTTATATATGACAAAAATAATATTGTTTGGCACGATAAGTGTAGAGCAAAGATTGATTCGTACAATAAGACTGCAGGCATGACACAATCTAAAAGATCAAGTATCCTGAAAAATTTAGACTCGACTTATTTATGACAAAAATAATATTACTTGGAGAAATAAATGTAGAGCAGGAGTACAATAAGACTGCATGCATGACACTGTCAAAAAAAACAGATATTCTGAAAGATTTAATCCCCATTAAATACGATGAAGTTAAAAAATATTATTGTTTAAGTAATAGGTGTACAGGCGGGGTCGATTTATAGGCCAAATTGCACTGCAACAATGCATTGTCGACAGTAAGCAAAATAGCAGTGCATGAATTTTTGTCCCTTACAGAATGATAGTCAAAACATGTGTACGTACATTTTCAAACTTAACCATGAAATTTTAAATGAAAGAAAAAAAATCCAACCCTGATTTAAAATGATGAAGTGGGCACTGGGGCAGATCCAGTGTAAAGGAGGATGTGCCCGAGTGGGAGACCAGCATGAATTAAATAATAGAGTGAGCTCTCTATTCATGGCTTCCTCTATGAACATTCCCAAGGTGTAATCCAGTCCGTCTGAAATATTTGTCTTTTGTGTTTATTCTAATTCTCTTTATCTTTTTTGGTTGACTCTTGAGGAGGCTTTGTCTTATTGCCTCAATTCACTGCTTTCATCTCTGTTCTTCTTCTTTATAACTTTCGTCTGGAGCTGTTGGTCGTATCAGGCTTCTGGAGATTCATTTTTTTGTCTTTCTTCTGCAGAATTGTACTGATAATGATATCTACCAAATTACCAGTTGTAAGTTGTAATAAATTAGAGTAAGCAGGAGATTGACAGTAACCTCGTTCTCTGTATATTAAAAATATTTGGGCTTCCAATTGAAATTATTATATTAAAGAATGGGCTTCCAATTGAACTCCATAGTCAGACTGCACAACTCAGCACCTGCATGCAACAATTTGATGCCCAACAACCAGAAGCAGACAGGACACCAGAAAGTTGACTCAGAGGATTTTAAATACACACTTTCACACTAGGGAATAGGGAATAATGATCTTGGCTTCTGGAGAAGTCGCTATCTAATCTTTTATCTTTTATTGAATCAAAGTAAGAAAATTACATAGAATAAGATAATCAGAAGGTTGTCACGGTCTTACGAAATAATTGGAATTATATCAGTCCCCTACACTCCATGAAAAACTTGGGTAAGAAGGAAAAAACTTCAAAATCAACTCCAAACCAGAGATCTGTTTAATTGAAACAAATCTGATATCACAAACTAAATTAATCACTCTCAATGTAAGGCAAATAATGTTCAGGGGATTAATTTAGGCTTTTAGATTAAATTTATGATATTGGGTAGGGGAAGAGCACCAGTAGCCATGCTAGTTCCAGTAACCGTTCACTTCTTGTGCACCCAATCCCCCAATAAATGTGTACTTTTTGACCCTCATGTGCACAACGGACTCCACAGCGTGTGTCGTTACTACCCATAAGCCAGAACAATATATATATAAGCAGGTAAGTCGCATTCGGAGACAACCAAAAACAAATTGACAAAATCTGATGTACCGTTTAGAATCTGTGAGTGAGCGAAGTTAGCTATAATGACTACTGGTACGCTTCCCCTATAGTATAGTGTGCAGATTGAAGTTAATTTAGAAAATTAATTGCATATAGATAAGGGTATATTGAAATAATGATGAAGATAAAATTTGATATAACTTATATTCTATTTGTTTGTGTATTAAAAAGAAGCAATCTAAATATATTCAGTATTTGAGATTTTGTGTAAAACAACAACAAATCCCAACTAATTAGATGTCATTCAAATATAGCCTCTAATGCATGTAGATAAGGATATTTAGTGATTGAAACAATGATGAAAATAAATTTCGATTTACTACATACCCTACTTGCTTGTGTATAAAAAATATGCAATCTAGATATGCTCGGAACATTTGAGATTTTTTGTAAAACAACAACAAATTGTGGTTGATTATGTGTCAAGCAAATCCAACATCTAATGTATAGTCTTCATCATGTGCAATTCAAACTTCTACTCTCTTATTTGATAGATTCTCAGCTCCTTGGTAACTATAAAGGCCAGCAGTATTTTAAAAACAAAGTGGGGAAATCGTCAAATTAAGTTGACCCCTTGATTAGATTAGATTTACAATCATGACAAAGACCAACAAGCAAAAGACAAGCATGCAAGTAATCTGGATGTTCTTTTTGATACTATATTTTTATTCCTATTGGTGTTCCAAGCAAAGTATTACTATAGTGAACACTCCTTAGAGTGCTAGGATTTTGAATGATTGTCAAATGATGCTTGCATATCAATGATTGCACAAATGAATGTCTTCAAATGCCAATACTTAACAACCCAAATATGTACCAATTCAGCTCCCATAGTTATGAGGTAAGGACGGGAGTTGGCAATTTTATTTATTTATTAATTTTGGGTTGGATTCACATCATGTGAGATTAATCTCACACACCAAAAAAATAACCTAGGACAAAGGATGAAGAATTTGGAGTTCAAGGGTGAATATATGAAAATGAGGGATAGTAAAAACATGGATACATAAAAATAAGTGGATTTAGGGTAGGGATACAAACATATGTATGTGAATGTGTTTAAGTCGAGATAGATAGGGATTAACTTAACACAAATTAGCATTTAATGTCATTATGTAGCCATATTAAGGCATTCTCTCAAAATGGACCCAAGAATGGAAATTGGCAAGAATATGCTAATTTACCACATTGAGGCACAAGTAAAAACTAGCATGAATGAGTGTTTCAAAGTAAATGAACACTAACAAACATGGATGAAAGAAAATGATTAGTCATAAAAAAGATACTAAAGGTCCATATAAAGCAATGGACCCCACTAGATCTCATAATGTGTGTTCATCATCAACATGCATGGTTCATGGGAATGAAAAGCGATGCAACATATTAGGATTTTTCAAGATAATGTGATCAAAATATGACATATTAGGCATTGTCCTATCATGTAATTTTGAGATTTGTTTATAATGGTAATGATTCTCTATATTAGTACATATAACTATTTACAAGATTTTCAAAGGAGTGTTAATTACAAATGTTGAATGCAATAAATTGGAGATAGATAATAGTACATGAAAATTAAATGTGAACTAACCATGTAAGACATAAATCATGTAAAGTAATGAGTGTCGTGAATACATCATGTAACAATAAAGTAAAGCATCACATATAATAGGCTTGGTAAGCACATGTGCTAGAGATAAACACCAAGATATAAGGTTGTCCCTATTATGGGACATGAAGTGGCTAGAAACACATGTTTTAGTGCATAGAAACTAGGCTAGGAATATGCCTCATATTTGTTGGATGATATGATAGATTTAAAAAATAAAAACATTAACAAATCTAGTGTTTTATTGGATTATACACGTGATTAAACCATATGAAATAAAATAAGATGGAGAAAAGAGGAAGGTAACATGAAATATTTTCCAAATACTTGATAAAAACTAATAGTAACAAGCCAATTTGAGGTAAGTAAACCTCTAAATATATGCAATGAGAACACAATTCATAATCATGTGATCAAATAAGACTCACTAACTCTTATATATATCCTACTTGATCCTAGGATAACACCTAGACCGACTTACATAAAACATATTAAGCCTTTGGCTATCCTAAGTAATTAAATAAGAATATAATATTGATCTAATATGACTTACTTAATAGTTAAGTTAGCCACAAGACAACTACTCGTAATCCTATGCACACTCTAAGATTAAGGGTGTAGCAGCATCAAAATAAAATAAAAAACATGAAGAAGAAATATATAGATGAACAAATCATATGAACACCACATATATATGAAGGAATCCTTATTGAAAAAATTCTACCACCAAAGAGACCTGAGCTTGTATTACTCTCAAACAATGGGGTACAATAATGCAATATACTTCTATTTGACTGATGACAATCTGATAGCATAATACCTACAAAAGAACATATAAATATAATATCATATGCCTCTGGTATATAGGAAATCATAAATTGGAAACCAAGAATGGATTACAAAATACAAGTCAAAATCATGGCTCTAAAACTAGGCACCTATATTCCTCATACAAAAGTTCAACACCCCATTGTCATAGTCAAGCAACCTAGAATAGAATGTAACTCTTCTTACATGTCTTGTGTATCATAGATTCTACCATCAGCATCATTGTGACTATTATTCCAATTCTAGACACTCCATGATGAAAATTAATGCCTTGTCCTAACATCTATCTTGAAAGATCCTCTATAACCATGATTACATTTTTTCCAACCTCCTTATTTGATACCTTGTTAAACATTATTCTAATTATTCCACGAAAAATAACAAATAAGGGTAAGTGTATGAAAATGAGGCACCAAAAAGGGGTCTTAAGTGGCCACTTTATTTGGAAATTAGAAAAGATTGATCTTGGATGATAAATTGAATATAGTTATACTCAAAATTTGAAGACACGACAAGAATAAGAAAGTGGTATAAAAGGGGCAACACACAAGCTGCTCACAAAATACTCTTGTTTTTGTCAAAAAAAAGCATAACATAATGTTTAGTGTGTGACTCCTAAAATGTTAACTTAGTTTTAGTATTTCAATAATTACATCGATGAGAAATTAGCTAACACCATGTAGTTTATGCTTGATTTTTCAAATTTTGATGAAAAAGTAAAAAACGAGACAAAAAATATCATTCATACGTTTTTGATGAAAATGGAGACACTAGCAAAAGAAATTAAAGATCAAAACCTTAATATAATTGAAATGTAGAAAAAAATTCTTCGATAGAAAGATAAAAGAGAGATCAATATTATTATGTTATTTTTTTTACTTGACATTAAAACATGTGCAAACCTGATGGAGAGCACACTCAGATTGTGTTAATTTTTTAACAATTTGAGAAAACGTGTCTTTAAGTATTGAAATCTTCATCCAACCCTTTGGATTGGATGCCCAAGTCAAATCAAACCCTAAGGGTTGGAAATGCCCAAGGAAAACAATAATGCAAGTGTGTTATTGTCTTCCTAAGGTATTCACATAACATGAGCAATTTATAATGTGCTCACATTTTTGTGAAGGGAAATAATCTCTCTCTCTCTCTCTCTCTCTCTCTCTCTCTCTCTCTCTCCTCTCTCTCTCTCTCTCTTCTCTCTCCTCTCTCTCTCTCTCTCTCTCTCTTCTCTCTCTCTCTCTCTCTCTCTCTCTTCTCTCTCTCTCTCTCTCTCTCTCTCTCTCTCTCTCTCTCTCTCTCTCTTCTCTCTCTCTCTCTCTCTCTCTCTCTCTCTCTCTCTCTCTCTCTCTCTCTCTCTCTCTCTCTCTCTCTCTCTCTCTCTCTCTCTCTCTCTCACACACACACACACACACACACACACCTCTCCACCTCCCTCCTCAATCTCTAGTATTATTAATTTTTTATGGGCAAAAAGACCATATTGTGACCATGTTGTAATGCAGTCATGTTATGATTTGAATTGAGCATAAGGTGTTATAAAATTCTCATTTTATGGCTTGAGTTTACCATAATGTGAGCATGTTATAATGTGCCCGCTTTATGGTCTCTATGGGGTCAAAAAGTGGGGTGGTCACTTTTTGGTTGCCCATATTTGTGTACTTACTCATAAATAATGTCTCCACCCTCATATGGGTATCCTATTTAGACCACTCCATGATGTTTGGAGACCAAATATTATTTATCATATGCATAAATAATTACAATTCATCAAGGCTTAGGATTTGTAAAGTGAATGAGACACATAATCCTTAAATTTTCTTGCTTCAAATTTACATTATGAATAAATATTATGAAACAAAAATGAATGAATTAGATACTAGAAGAGGCAAGGCCCATAGCATATTTGCACCAATTATAAAACTTACCTATGCTCATTAGCATAGTAAGATTATCTACAACAATATCCAAAAGATCATCCTTCTATTCATGACTACATCCTCAACCATCGAATGGAAAAAGTGATACTTAACATAAATATTTTTAGTATTATCATGGTACATAGATTATTTTCCGAAATAATAGCATTCTAATTATCACATCATATCTTGACACATCTGCACTCAAAGGAAATAACTAAACACAAACTATGTGACCACTTTGCCCTTTTGCAAGCATGTGTAGAAGTCATGTACTCTACTTTTATAGTGGACAATAAAACCATGGGTTGAATTTTACTCATATAACTAAGTAGATATTTTAATGCAATGAACACATAGGCACTTGTTGACCTCATTCTATTTGAAATCTCTAGCCTATTTTAGATCAACAAACTCTAATATTTCCAAAACATCTCCATCATTATAACTATGATTAAAAAATAGTTATTAGAATTCCCACACAAACATCTAAAATCCTTTTTTATATAATTCAAATGATCTATATCAAGATTAGAAATAAACTTGTTAAAAACTCACATTACTTGAATAATATTTGGTCTAATATAAACAAACTTATACATTAATGTACCTAAACAAAAGCATAAGGAATATTATACATATTCTTAAAATTATTATCTAAATCAAAAAACTAATCTAAAATATAAATTATAATCAACAAGTAAAGGAATTATAACTAGCTTATGTTTTTTAAAAGAAAACTACTACAAAATAGTGTCAACACACTTCCTCTAGCTCTAGTTAAGGTAGAGAATTTTTCTACCTCAATATTTATTAATATACATACCCAAGATAAATTTTGTATCTCCTAAATCAATCATGTCAATGGCACCAAAATGTTAAGTTTTGAGCTTCCAAAGCATGCCCAAGTTGTTAGTTCCAATGAATAACATGTCATCTTAGCATACAAGATCATGGCATTTAAAATAAACACAATGATTAGATTCATGTTTTAAAAACCCAAATTCCAATAAAAAAACATCAAATTTTAAATACCACATTTAAAATGACCACTTCAAACCATGCACAAATCAAGTTTTTCTTTCCTTTCACAACAAAACCATCAAATTGTTTCATATAAATTTCTTCCTTGAGATTCTCATTTCAATGGTATTTTTTATATTTATTTTCTCTACTTCAAAATCATAACCAATAGCAGAGAAACTAAGATGTTAATAGAATTAATATAGCAACATGATGAAGTATTTTATGGAAATCAACCCTTTCAACTTGAGAGTAACTTTTCACCACCATTCTAGCCTTGTACATTCTAAGTGACCATCTACTCTAAATTTATTTTTATTAATGCCTAATTTTATCCAATGGGCTTCCTTCTCTTAAATAAATCCACTAATCCCAAGCCTCACATTTCTAAGGTTGTCATCTCATCCCTATTTTTTTTATCAAAGGCCAATAGGTCTTTTAAATCCACTAGATCCCAAGTCTCACATGTCTAAGGTTGTCATCTCATCCCATATCTCTTTTATCAAAGGCCAATAGTTCTTTAAAGAAAGCAATTCCTTCGTAGATCTAGGTTCATCATTAATATAATATAAATCAAATACACAACAAAAATATGGTGTGATGTACCTTTCAATTGGTTTCTATTATTTTGTGGACCTTCATAACACTATAGTAAGAGGATCTTGTTCTTATTCTTAACTCTTTTAATATAAATTTTCTTGTTCTTCCACATCCTTATGTCAAACTCATTGTTCTTCCACTTGTCTGTCCTCTTATTTATCTATTTTGGTTTCAAAATTCATAGTTGTCTTCTCTTTCTCTTTCAATTTTCAAAGATCAAACTTAATTATAAATTTCGTAGAAACCATATCGCTAAAATAAGACCATTTTTTAGGTTAGAGGATCCAAATATTTTAACTATACCTAATGAAAATACATTTGTCAAATTTAAAATAAGTTAGAGGCTATAAGTTTAGGCACCTAAACAAAATCCTCACAACCAAAAACTCTAATGTGGGAAGCAAAGGGTTTCTTACTCATCCACACTTCATATGGTGTCTTATGAACCAAGGTAGAATAAGGAGATTTGTCAATTAAATAACAAATAAAAATTATATTTGCAACCAAAAAGACTAATTCAATTGACCACTAATCACACATTTTTCTAGCTTTATCCATTAATGTTACGTCCATCTTCTCTATAATGTCATTTTTTGTGGTGTATATAGAGTTGTCTTTTATCTCATAATACTTTCATTTCATAAATATTATCAAATTCTCTGAAGTAACAGCCACTTCAATTATCTAGCCTCCATGCTTTTATTTTTTCATCCATTTGGTTTTCTATAATAACCTTAAATTCCTTGAACTTGTATAAAACCTCAACCTCATGTTGCAAAAACTAAATCTAAAGATAATGAGAGTAGTCATCAATAAAGAAAAATTAATAAAAAAATCCAAATCCATAGGACCAAACACATTAATATAAATAACTTTTGATATCCTCTTTTCCCTAGTGTTGTCAAAATTAAACTTAACTCTACATTATTTTCTTAACATGCAATATTCACAAAATTAAAAATTTGTAGAATTACTAAATATACAATCCCCCATATTTTATTAACTAGGGTTTGGAGCCCTTTTTCTCCAATATGGTCTAGCATATAGCTCCATAACATACATGAACGAAAATTTCTAGTCACATATGTAAAGTTATAATGCATAGATGTGTCCACCTTAAAGAATGTACCACAATGAGATCCCTTAGCTAGTACCAAGTTTCCTCTAGCCAATCTACAACCATTCTTGTCAAATGTGACATACAATCCAAGATCATTAATCTTATAAATTAAAAGTAAATTTCATGTAAGAAGGAATGGGTAACAGGTCTATGAGAGATTTTATTCTCCCTTTATTGAACATAAGTATTTTCATCCCTTTACTAATAATCAGTGTGAATTGTTGTCACTAAGAAACACCTTCCCATCATTGTATGCTCTATAATTAGAAAACCATTCCTTGTGAAGAGTCTTGTGATATGAGGTAGATAGATCAATGAGTCATGAGCCATCACCAACAATCTTAGCAAAAATAAATAAAGCATCATTTTCATTGTTAGAATATTTTTTGTTATCGGAATCATCAAAAATATGTTTCTTGTTTATTCATTTCTTCTTTGAAGGGCCTCATTTCCCACAATTCCAACATTTAAGCCTACCCTTAGCAAGGGCTTTAGACCTTCCTTCGTATTCATGTCTATCCTTATCCCCATTTTTCTTAGCACCCTTTTCTTTGGGTCTACCTCAAACATGCAATAAAATGCATCCTTGGAAACCTCTTCCATGTATATCCTCCCCATTTATCTAGTAGTAAAAGTAGCAATAAAATAATGCATCTAAGGCTACAACACCATCACTAATTATCATATTGAATTTTCTCATGATTCAAGTAAAGAGAATAGTGAAAAAATTCAATTCATCTTAATCAAACTCAACATCTATATATTATAGGTAACTCAAAATTAGATTAAGAAAAATAAGAAGCTTTGCAATCAAGTCTCCTTCCTTCATTGTTAATTAATATAATTTTATTTTAAAATATAATTTATTTACAAGACTCTTCATTTCATAGAGTTCACCTATCCTTCTCCACGAGTTTTATGTGGTAAATTTTCAAAAGACATTTAGAAGGATGAAATTAGAGAGATACAACCATATGATTCTTTGAGCCTTTTGTTAAGTTTATTTCAATCCTCTTACAATACACTATTAGGCTTTGTGTGTGTGAAAAAGTGAAAAGAAGGTCTGATAGCTGTAGGCACAACACTTCAATTAAGTCATTACATGTATGGATAGTAAATCAATAATCAATAAATAATAAACTATAACAAAGCGACTAATTGCCTTCTAAAAGATGCGAGTATAAGATTGCTCTCATATTTTTATAAGCAATATCAATGACTAGACTACACCAAGATGAAGGATTTAATCTATATGAGCGTGATATTAAACTATATGGATGCAAGATGGATGAATAATTCAAGCAATATAGATTCAAGCAATATGGAATAAACTAAATATGGAAAAAGCTAAACTAAGATGCAATAATCTCAAAAAAGCAAGCATAATATCTTCAGTGACTCCAGAGCAAAATCAGCATAATAATAATCTCCAAGGTGTTTCTCAAGTATCTCTGGGGTGATTTGAATGAGAGCTGAAGGCTGAAATTATAGAAATTCACAAGAGATATCAAGAAAAAACACAATTTAGAATTAATTGAAATAATTGAGAAATCAGGTTCAGTTAACCTTGAGATAGATTCCAATTATAGTTTGATTGAAATGCATTCAAATAAGAAGTTCAAGTTGCATTAGAAATAAGAATTAATTAATTCCATGCATTTGTGATAAAAATAGATAATTCTTTGATTTATTCAAGAAAAGAGTCTTTTCAATGCAACTGAACTTCTTTTTCTCAAAAGCTTGGAATTCCAATTTTAGAGAATGATTAATAATTCAATTAATTGTTTTTCTGATTTCAAGTTCTCAATTTAGAAGAAAGAAATAATATCTCAAGTTTGATTTCTCTCTCAATTTAATTCTTTTATTTTATTTTCAATTTAACTCTTGCTTTGTGATTAATTTCTCTTTTGTAATAAATTAATTCCTTTTTTTGCATGATTAAATGACAAATTTATTAATTAATGAAATATGCTAGGATATTTAATAAATTAAATAGGATAATTGATCAAAATGATATTCTTGGAATGATGTAATTAATTAAATAAATTAATATTGAGTAATTCACTTGCCATGTGACATTTGATGATTAATGAATTAATAATGTGCTCAAGATTGATTTAATTGCCTTTGGTTAGGACCTTGGTGATGTTGTCAAGATTAGGGGCCCATGGTTTAAATGATCAATTTTAGGGTATTACATTTGTCCCTCTTTGAATTAATGTGCGAGCAGTGCATTGGTTCAAAGAATAGTTGATGTCTAGGAGATACCGGTTTTGAACTTCATTGATCACGAACTAGATGAAGAGCAAGGTGTTTAGCTTGATTTGAAGCGATGAAGTTGAACAAAGTTAATTAAAGCGATACCGATCCCGAACTTGATTGAACTAGGAGCGATAGAGAGCAAAGATACCAAACTTGAACTTGATTGATCAAGAAGCGGATCTTATTGATCGAGAACTTGATTGATCTAGACAGGGCGAGTGAAGATAAAATCGATCTTGAACTTGATGGATCAAGATATGATGAGCGAAGATAAACTGTCCAACTTGATTTGATGCGATGAAACTAAACACCTGTTTAGATTGAGTGTGTGATCGAAGATACTCTTTAAACCCTTGATTAAGTTTAAACGAATAATCAGCTTGATGAAAAGCGATGAAACTAATTAACGTTAAGAGACCAATTCAAATGAAGACAATATCGGCTTGATTTGAAGTGATGAAACTGATATGCCCCTAGCGATTGATTTGATTCGGATGATCGAGAGATCTCAACTTGATGTGCAGAGATGAAGCTGAGATGCCCCTTAGCAATAAGAAAATGATTTTCTTTAGTTGAAAAGATTTTTTGCTCGACCTTCATGAAGATTTGAAAAATTTCTCGACTTTAAAGATGTGAGGTCATGAGGTCATGAGTATGCCCCCTCGGGAGCGAAATCGAAAGATAGCGAGGGTACATGATGATTAGGCAATTGTTTATCGATGATAATTATTTGATCACAAATTGATTCAGAGGAATTTTTGAAAATTTGGCATTGATTGATGAGAAATTGAGCACAAAGTTTATATGTAGAATTGAATTGATATTCAGCGTTGATTGATGAGCGCAAATTGAAGCGAGAATGAGCATCTGATGAAAAAGCACTAAGTGGTCCAAATTGTGAAATTGCCTAGGAAAATGATCTCATATTTTGATTTCGATCCCAAAAATGGAATCAGAATAGGCAAATTAGCTAAGGGTACAATTTTCATGTCCATCGAAGCAAGTTGAAAAATTAGGGTTTTGACTAAATAAGGGGTAAAAGTGTCATTTTCGAATCATTTTAACCCTCCCAAGTTTGAAATTCAAAAAGACTTCTATGAAGAACAATGGTGGTTCCTACTCATGAGAATCGATTCGAGCGCCAAAGATGACATAATCAACCGTGAAACTATGAGCCAGCGGTAAGTGATCGATCTTAAGCCTGTTAATCATTTCAATTTTGAATTTTTTTGTTGAATTTTTTAATTTTTGGCATGTTGAAGTCGGCCGAGCTTTCTTGTTTTGTCGTGCAAGACAGGATCCTTTCTCGTACGACAAACTAATTAAGTTTGTTTTATCGTTTAAGTTCACTAGTTTTGTCATACTGAAACTACCCTTGTGTTGTACAATAACATTCAAAATAGCCCATTTTGTTGTCCTAGAGCTAATCTTGTGTCGTATCAAAGTGTTTGTCATATTAGGCCTATTCTTGACTCCTACGAGTTGCTACCTCTACTGTGTTATGTCGTTTGAAAAACAGTGAGCATTTTTAAAGGTGCAAACTTGAAATTTTTATTTTGCAGTTGATGTTTTGCTTCTCTTATAGGCTAATTTGAAATGTTTCTTGATGATCTATTGCTTGATTTTTTTGCAAGTTCAATTGCCCCGTGTGTTATTCCGATGTGTATATCCACTGACCATGACATTAGTTCGCGAGTTATCTGATATTGATCGGGCACATATTGATTTGTGTGGATTGACTCACCTTTTATAGTTGCCTAATATCCGTGTGAATCACGGTATGCTCACGATATTAGTTGAGAGGTTTTATTTAGAGCATAACACGTTCCATTTTCCAATTAGGGAGATGACGATCACTCTCAAGGACGTATACATGATTCTCTGTATCCCTTTTGTTGGAGGGAAGGTTGATTATGATGTAGCGCATCTTCTTGGGTTACTAGCTATTAGACAAGTTTTCAGGGATCCTAATATTCTGACACGTTCTATCTGTTGGGACGTGATGATGACCAGGTAGAGCGAGGACTTTCCACTAGCTTGCATCTTGGCAGGTTTTATCGACTGCTTTCTGATTCCGGACAGGGGACAGCAGGGGTTTTTGTGTGGATGGGGCAGGATGTTGGACAGACTTATTGAGCACCCCCAGAGATTAAGATGGGGTTCGTGTATTCTGGCACACATGTATCACGAGATGCATGAGATCGTCTACCGGGAGGGGAAGAGTATAGCTGCAGGAGTTTTGATTTTATAGGTATGGGCTTGGGAGCATCTCCCAGTTTGCAAGTTGATTGTCGATGAGGGCAGGGATCCTGGTCAGCCCATTATTTATAGATATTCAGGTTATGTTACTCAGCCTCTTCTGGGCAAGACAGATTATTGGAGACAGCAACTAGATGACTTGATAGTCGTGATATGGAGACCGTATAGGGGTCTGGAGCCTTGGGATGATTGGAGAGTTGTACGCAGAGACCTCTTCATTACATGACCTCTCATAGGCAGATCACAGACAGTTGTCAAGCAGTTTGTTGTTACTCAAGTGATGAGGCAGTATGGTAGACCTTAGGGGATCTCATAGGAGTTTACTGCATATGTGTGTTATGCAGATGAGGAGAGGATGGGGGCATAGGCTATCATATGCCTTAGGCATGCAGGAGATGACTAGGTTACAACGACTCAGATGGGACTATATGGATGATGTTGCAGATGCAAGGGTATTGCCCCAGTACAAGGATTGGTTTCAGCAGCATCCATTCCTGAGATTTACAGATCCAACGGAGCAGGCACCTTGCATAGAGGAGGTTGAGGATGATTCCCCTATGCAGGGACAAGGACAAAGAGCCAAGGCTCTGAGGCGGGCAGGTGGTGATCCTGATGCTAGCAACAACAAGGTGCCAACTGGTGTTAGGCAACATCAGATTGGAGAGGGTGGATCCCTAGGGGTTGTTGGCGTTAGACTAAGTGGATCTAGGGTACCTGAGGGTGGAGGTGAGGAGGAGTGAGTACCTCTAAGATAGGTCAGGCAGAGGCGGGAGGAGCAGGGTGGAGCTGGAGGTGGAGATGGAGGCGAAGATCCTACAAGAGATGAGGGGGCTGACAAAGCGTGGTCAATGAGAGCACGCCTAGCGAGTTTATAGTCACAGCTGACAGTGGCACAGACACAGCTAGCAGAGTGAGACCGACAACTAGCAGATCTTAGAGCAGAGAGAGATCATTAGGTCTCAGAGATGAGAGCAGAGAGGAGGGCAGAGACAGACGCTTTGCAGTAGGAGGTACTTCATCAAACTAGTCGGGCAGCCTATTACGTTGCGGCTTACAGCTTAGCAGTTCTAGTAGTGCAGCAAGTTGTACCTTATTCTTAGTATATTGATCGATTTGAGGGAGCTCGGACACCTCGTCAGGATCCGGGCCATTAGGCTCCACCTCCTCCACCAGGCGATGAGGGAGAGGCCGAGAGCTAGATATTCTTTTTGTAGCTCTGAGATTTTTTGTAGACACACCCATTTTTTGTAGCCCTTCTGATTCGTGCTCTGATGGGAGTTTGTACATGTCAGTTGACATTATTTGTACCTCGAGATACTGATGATTATATATATATATATATATGAGATCTGATTGGACTTCATAGTACTTGTGTCGATCGATTATGAGATGTCTTCTATATGTTTTATTTTATATGTATGCATATATTTTTTTAGTATGGATGTATGTAAATGCAAGTGAATATGAATGTTTGTTTTTGTTGCTTTTCATATGCAAATAAATGATGAAAATGAGTAATGAGTAATGCATTTTTTTATATTTTATTTTTTTTCTATGCAATAAGATGAATGTGAATGAGTGATAATGAAATGTATGAATCTATATAAGATGCTTATGTATGCAGCTAACATCTCAATACACAAGTACTCGATCGAAGAAATGATGAAAAAGAGACCACTTAGCTAAGAAATGATGATGGATCCAACTCTCATTCAAAAGATAAAGAGATTATTACCATACCAAAATCACTCTAAATTCACAAAATACAGAATGAAATACAAAATGAGATGCAAAATGAGATGCAACCTAAACCTAGTCACTAGATTTAAAATGCTTAAGTTTCATCACTGAGCATAACAAACATAGCAGGAAAATTAGAGTTCCTTTCTTTTCATGTGCAATATTAATTATCTTGTCCGCAATGACCCTTTTTTCGTTCATATCCTTGGACAGTTTTCGCAGGGACCCGGATTGCATGATATAGAAATTCCCTCAAAACAGACAAAGAAATGATGGGAACCTCCTTGTAGCATACAAATAAGCGGAGTCGAGGTATGTGTGGTGATTTCACCTTGATGTGAAGGCTCTTATCATAGACACCCAGCTTATCAGATGTTTCCAGATCATCAAAATCATTCCTACAAGCAGAAAACAAAGAAAATATTATGCCCCCAATCCTTGCTCCTCTTAGTCAAGATAGACTTCCTTGAGTTACTCAGAGGGATAATAATCGAAAACCAATATAAAAGACAACACACAAAGAAAAATTTTCATTCATAGTTCAAACTGTTTAGTGATTGTTTTTCGTTATGTTGTTTTGCTTGTGTACTCAGTGATAAAACTCTTCAGTAGTTAGGAGACAGGTGATTGACTTAGAGCGGATGACCAGGTTTCACTGACGGAAAGATGACTTGGTTAATATTGCTTAGGACACGTAAATTGCTCAGACAATTACCCTAAGACTAGGACATTAATTAGTTTCAAGCCATGGGGGTTCTAAAAGAACCATGATGTCACAAAAGTGACTGAAATATATGTACAAGCGATAATAAAGATGCATGAAAGCGGAAAATGCCAACGTTGCGTTGATAGATGGAGCGTTGAGTACAAGAGGCGCCTATTTGCCAGGTTTTCATCTACTTGGCAGAGATTCTTTTTTTTTAACCAAGGTGCCTGTTTACTAGGTTTTCACCAAGGCATTTTTCTTTTTCCCTTTTTTTTTAAAAAAAAAATTTCAGGACTTTTTATGATTTTTATGATTTTTTTCAGGACTTTTTCAGCTATACAGGTTGCTGGAGTAGAGAATGCTAAGTGAAGAATTTCTTCAAATGGATGGTGTTAATCGGTTCATGGAGTTGTTCTCCTTCCAATGTTGAGAGCTGATAGGCACCAGAGCCAAATACTGCAGTAACGATGTAGGGACCTAGCCAATTGGGTTCAAACTTCCCTTTGTTGTCTCGAAACTGTTGATTTTTAGGATTTTCTCTCAGAACTAGGTCACCAACCTAAAATTCTCTTTATCAAACCTTCTTGTTATATCCTCTGGACATTATCTTTTGATACACTCTGAGATGATCAAACACCACTTGCCGACATTCATCCAGCAATTCGAGTTCTTGCAATCTAGATATCCTATAGTCTTCATCAATAACAAGACCTTGCAAAGAAACTCTTTAAAGAGATGGTATTTCTACTTCAATAGGTAATACTACTTCTGACCCATACACCAAAGAGAAAGGTGTAGCCCCAGTAGATGTTCTGATACTTGTTCTGTAAGCCCATAATGCAGGATTGAGCTGCAGATGCCAATCCTTCCCAGATTTGTTTATTGTTATGTGTAAGATAGTCAACAGGTTTTTGTTAGATGCCTTATCTTGTCCATTACCTTGATGGTAATATACAGATGACCAGTTTTGTTCAATTTTGAATTTCTCACAGAGCTCATCCAGATCTTTATTCTTGAATTGTTCTCCATTGTCAGTCACGATGGAGGAAGGTATCCCATACCTGCAAATGATATGGTTTAGAATGAACAAAGCTACTTGTTTACCGGTTACTTTGATGAGCGGAACCGCTTCTACCCACTTAGTGAAGTACTCAGTGGTAGTTATGATAAACTTGTGTCTGTTGGATAATGCAGGATAGATCTAGCCAATGAGATCAAAGGCCCATTGTTGAAAAGGCCAATGTGTGATGAAGGGTATGAGATCCTTTGTTGGAGCATGTATGAGATTTCCATGTAGCTGACACTTCTCACAAGTTTTAGAAAACTTTATAGCATCCTTCTCCATGTCTAGCCAAGAGTAGCCATCCCTTAGTAGTTTCCGAGCTACACTAAGACCATTCGAATGAGATCCACAAATACCTTCATGGACTTCCGATAATGCACGTTTAGACTCTTTAGTTTCTATACACCTAAGCAATGTACCGTCCAAACCTCACCTAAACAAATCGCTAGCAATGATGACGTACCGTGAAGCATTTCGGGTTAGGTTCCTTTTCTCATTACGGGTATGATTTTCTGGGATAATTTGGTCACGCAGATAAGAGTAAATGTGGTTATATTGAGATGAGTCATGTCCAATAATAGAATAGATTATCTATGACTTGGGAGAATCATAGGCAGGTAATGTAACTCTTCCACCAAGAATTCAAAGCAAAAATTGGATTCCTATAACTCAGGTATAGACGCCAAGGTGGCCATAGCATCTGCTGCTCTGTTTGCTGATCTGGGAATCTGCTGGAATGATACAAAAGTAAAATACTTCTTGAGATCATCAACCATTCTCTTATAAGGCATCAGTTTCTCATCTCAAGTCCGATATGTATCATTGATTTGATTGATAATTAGTTGAAAAACTCCATAGATATGTAACTCCAGAACCTTCCATTCAATAGCTAGCTTGATCCCATTTACCAAAGCTTCATACTCTGCAATATTGTTTGTGCAAGGGAAAGGAATCTTGTAAGCCTTCAGGATTGAATATTTCTAAGGAGTAATAAATAGTATTCCAGCACCGGAACCATTTTGGGTGAAAGATCCATCAAAGAACACCTTCCAGGATTGTTGAGTAAGGTACATTATTGATTCGTCTGAAAATTTTATATACAGTGGTTGAGTGTCTTCAAGTGGAGCTTCAGCGAGTTGATCTGCAATTACCTGTCCTTTGATGGCTTTTTGTTCCACATATTCAATATCAAACTCTGTAAGTACCATGACTCATTTTGCCAATCTTCCGGTGAGTGTTGCTTTGTTGAGAAGATACTTGAGCGGATCAATCTTAGCTACTAGCTTGATGGAATGTGCCAACATGTAGTGTCTCAATTTTTGTGATGCAAAGACTAATGCCAAGCATGTTTTTTCTATTATAGTGTAGTTCATTTCATAAGACACTAATGTTCTGTTGATGTAATATATAGCTCTCTCTTTTTTATTTTCATCCTGTTGTGCTAGAAGTGCCCACAATGATGAATCAGTAGCTGATATGTATAAGATCAATAGTTTTCCCTGAATTGGTGGCATTAGTATTGGTGGATTGGACAAGTACTCATTGATCTGCTAAAGGTGTTGTTCACATTCTCGATCCCAAATGTATATTACTCATTTCCTCAATACTTTTGTGAAAGGTTGAGCTTTGTCTGCCAGCTAAGAAATGAAGCATCTGATTGATTGGAGACATCCTTGTAAACTTCTCATTTGATCGATGTTCTTTGGAGGTGGCATTTCCATTATAGCTTGGACCTTCTTAGGATCAACCTCAATTCCCTTCTTTGAAATGATGTAGCCAAGTAGTTTACCAGATGTCACTCTGAATGCACACTTTTTTGGATTTAGCCGAAGTTTGAATTTTTCCATTCTATCTAGTATAGGGCCTAGCTCTTGAATATGTGTGGATCTCTTCATAGTCTTTACTAAAGTGTCATCAACATAATCTTTCATATTCTTATGCATCATGTCATGAAAGATAGTAGTTACCGCTCTTTGCTAAGTTGCTCCTGCGTTCTTCAACCCAAATGGCATGACATTCCAGCAAAAGGTTCCCCATGCATAGGTGAAAGTTGTCTTTTCTTGATCTCCAAGAGCTATTTTGATTTGATTATAGCTAGAGAATCCATCCATTAGTGAGTACATCTCATACCCAGTAGTCATATCGATTATCATATCAATGTTTGGCAATGGAAAGTCATCCTTCGAACAAGCTTTGTTGAGATCTCTGAAGTTTGTGCAAACCCTAATAGATTTGTCTTCCTTTGACACAGGTACTATGTTTGAAATCCATTCTGCATAGTCTATAGCTCTGATAAATCTAGCTTTTAGCAGTTTTTCTAGCTCATCTTTGACTAGTAGTGCCACGTGAGGGTGCATCTTACGAATTTTTTGCTTGACTGGTTTAACTCCTGGTGTGATAGAAAGATGATGCATGATAAGATCAAGATCCAGGCCTGGCATATCAGAGTATGTCCATGTAAAATTGATCTTCTTTTCTGAAAAGAGATGAGTGAAATCTTTCAATTCTTCTACTGACAATGATTGAGCTACATGAATGATGTGTGGTGTCTCTTGACTCCCAATGTTCACTGGCTAAGTTGGCTCAATCAATATAGAAGATCTCTCCTGAAAGTGACTTGGCAGTATATCAAGTATCTCACCTTCAAGCGCCTCAGAGAGGTTTTCACCTTTAGGTACGTCCTTTATTTTCTCTTTTTTAGATTCTGACACTGCCACAATGTGGTTTTCGCCATCAGATCTTTTATTTTTATTTTTCTGATTTTTGCGACTAAGATACTTGATATTTGTTTTAGTCATGTTTTCACTTTGTTCGTTGGCATAAGAGTACATGGGTTCAACTGCGTTTAGGTAATAGGCTAGTGTATAGTCATTGGCAAAAGTAGGTACATTCATGGGTTGGTCTTGTAGACTACAGTCAATTAATTCAGGATGTACCAAGGATAGAGTGTGGACATGTTCGAGGGAGTTCACGGTATTGTCATCACAACTGCGAATCAAAAAGTCGAGTTCCAGAAGGATACCTTGCGTAAATGTCTCGAGACAAGGAAAAGTCAGAACATGATTATTAAAGTGCACGTTAATATTTAGTTGACCTACTCCAATAGACCTACTTGTGGCATCGTTCTCTACGCTAGGCTGAATTCATATCGAGGTCGACAGTAACAAGATCAGTAGACAGATTCTCACCATTTATATCAGAGGATTCAGAGTCTGATGTTGAGTAGATATTGTCATAAACAAGACTATTGTCAGAGTCCTTAGATTCATTGGATGAGGTTTCCGAGTCTTCTTCAAGTGGTTGAGTGAATGTATGTATGGTATCAACACCAACATCTTTAATGTTGCAAGTTCCTTCAAGATTTGGCTCATTTAGCATTTGTATCTGACACACCTGTTGACATGATCTTGATGGTTCTGTGACTCCCTGTCCTCTACTCCATTCAGCTTCCTTTGGACTGATGACCGATTCTGCTTCTGTAGCTTCCAATTCTTCTTGTGTAATCCCATACCTGATTTGTTTTGTCTTTTTAGAGGGGTATATAATAGATGAAAAAATTTCTGGTATTATTCCTTCCTTCAATCCTTGTTCATAGTCTACTTGTCTTTTTAGTCTGATTTCATGTATCTCCTTTTCTAGCTTTAAGTGCATCATCTCTTGAGTATCATCTGTGATACCGCTAGACTCTTATGGAGTTTCTAGACTGGATGTATCTAAGAGGTGGTCTGGACCCCATTCATACTCGTTTGAGTCAGTCTCTAAATTGTCTACTTGCTTCCTACCAGTGTATGTGACTGGAACTTTCAATGGTGCAAACAATTCTCTTATTCTTTCTACTTCATCTCTTAAATCCTCTAGGACTTCAACTCCTTGTATTATTGTAGTTGACACCATCGGAACTTGAGTGTTGACTGTTTCTTCTTTCTTGATTGTTGGTTCCTCTTTTTCTTTTACACACTCTGCTTGAGTTTGTTGAGTGTTTGTTTTGTGTAATGTTGAAGGTGATATCCTTTTCTGCCACTTAGACTTAGAAGTGTTTTTTTTGGTCTGATGTCTTTTTTGGATTGTACCCCAGTCCAGCCTTATCATTTGTTGATTTTGTTTCCAGCTGAATCGGTTCAATAATACCCTCTTGATGTTTGCCCAAGGGACCAATACCTGAATATCCCATGCATTGAATCATTTTGTAGCCTGGACCATATTGTGTTGAGGAAATCTCACAATGTCGTAATTCTTTGTTTTCACTATCTTCCTTAAAAAGCCATTTTAGAACAACATCCTCTTCTATTTCATCTACCAAGGAAGTAGAAGATTGTACAAAAAGACCATCATATATGATGTTCGAAGTTGAAGTATGTGCTTTCATAGCCTCTGATGGTTTTCCCAATTGTTTCAACGATGGAGGAAGAGAGACTAATGAAAGTACTGGTTCTATCTTGTATCCATCCATGCTAGTATTGGTAATTTTCAATTTCTTTTCCAAGTCTTTCATCAAGCTTCTGAACTTTCATTTGTAGAGGCTACTCTATTATGAGGCACAAAGGTATCAGCACCTTTTGTCAATGCATTATAGGGGACATTTGTATCAGCAGGAATACTGACCTCAACTCTGTTATAAGGAAATTTTAAGCATTGATGGTATGTAGATGGAACTGCCTTCATTTCATGAATCCATGATCTACCTAGTAAGATATTGTATGACAGAGGAAGATCAAGTACCTAGAAAATGACATCTCTTTCTACAAGTCCCACCATGATTGGTAATGATACCAGACCTTTAGAGGTCCTTTCCTCTTCATCATAGGCTTTAATTGTTATTTTCTTGATCGGATCAATGACATTTTCAGAAAATCTTAGTTGTGTAAGCAGATTATAAGTACAAATATTCAACCCCGCGCCTCCATCTATCAAAATATGTTTGACTCTGTGTTTATGGATCATGGCTTCAATTTGCAATGGTTGGTTATGTGGATGATTTAGGGAGTTGTCATCTTCTTCAGAGAAGGTCAAATAGTGAGGTGAAGTTAGATGACCCACCATAGACTGAAACTGATCGATATCTAAATCTTTTGGAACATTAGTGGTGAGCAAGGCGTTGTCCAAGATTTCTTTGTGAGCAGAAGAGATTTTTAGTAATTCAAAGATGGAAATTTGAGCATTTGTCTTTTCAATTGTTCAACAATGCTATATCCAGAGGATAATGAAGAAGTTAGCCTTATAAATTTATCAAATGTTGATTCTTTTTGTTTGTTTGACGAGGCTAGTAAGTTTGATGTTGTTTGAGCAGAAGTTGAAGAACTAGCTCCTTGGAGAGTTACTTTCTTTTGAGAATGGGTCATAGCCTTTGCATATCATGATTCATTTTGTTTATCTTGGATTATGATCACATTGCAATATTCAGATTGGGAAGGGTTAATCATGTTGATGACGTTGTCATTGCTGGTATAAGTATAATTTACTTTGGCACCTCCTTTGGTCTTTGAGGAATCACCTTGTTAGTAAATAGGTAAGGGGTCCTTAAAAGCTTTATGATCAACATTTGTCGAGTGATTCCCGACAATAATTTTACCAGCGTCTATGAGATCTTGGATCTCATGCTTGAGCTTCATGCAGTTGTTTGTGTTGTGACCTTTATGTTGCCCTTTTTTTGCTTGTCCTTGATGACAAAAGTGTTCATTGTTTTTTGCACGCACTTTTTGTCTTGGCATGTGACTTTGACAATAGTCAAGCACTTTATTCATTTTGATGACATGGTAATCCACTCAAGCACTTAATGATGAGTCAGTGGCAATCCACGTGGGCAGTGACACTTGAAAACGTATCTTATTATTATGTTTTTTCACAGACTTCAAATATCATTCATTATGTCTTGGGGTTCGAATGAAAGCTTTTAGGGTAAACAAAAGACTCTTTTTGTTGAACGATGGAAATCTTTATGCAGCACCGCCATGGGAGTTTGTTTTTGTGGTAGTTATAGGCGGATTTATTGGAAGTTTTTCCTTGTGGGTTTGGAGTATGTCAGGTTATTTGCTATGCAGATTCAAATGGAGACATTTTTTGTCGCATTTCATGGAGGTATTTGCAGATTTTCAGGGATATTTTTCCAAGTTTTACGATTCACCATTTTTCAGGTATTATCATTCACGTTTCTCTTTCTTAGCTTACAGTTCTGCATGAAAGATAAAAGAAAAATGAAATGAAAAGGTTGTTTAATTTTAGTTTGAAGGAAAATGGTTTATAGTTTTTGAGAAAGGGAAAATGTTTACTACAGATTGGTTACGGTTACTTTCAGTTAAAAAAAATGAAAGAAACTGGTTTTATTTTGGGATTCAAAAACAAAATATTTCTGCAAATTATGTGTATGATTGAAACCCTAACTAGGGTTTAGGTACCCTAGTTCGAGGGTATCCTCTGAAGTTTACAGCTGGCTTCGTTATTTAAACAAAAATATGAGACATTACCTAAGTGGGAAGATATAGCAGAAAAACATTTCATGAAATATATTGTTTTTATTTGGGATACATTACTCTGGTTTTTTATAACAGAGGTATAACACTGTTTCATATAGTGAGTATTGAAATGGGTATTATTGTAAAAAAAACTTATACTTGTTTGGTATTCAACTGTGGTCGTGGAACTGCAGGTAAATATGCAATTTTAAAATGATTGGTGAATACAAATATAGACTTGGCTATTGGTTTGAGGTGTTGAGTTGATCTCCACCATTGTAATTAGTTGATGATTGAGTTGAAATATAGCAAGCAAGTTCGAGTGGTTTTTTATACCCCATGAGGGTTTTTCCACTCAGGAAAATCGTGTGTTATGTGATGCCAATTTATACTCAGATTGTGTTATTAAAAGTTCAATATTTTCATTCTATTGTAAGTTAAATCTGGTTCATGCATTGCTCTGATACTTTGTCATTGTTCCTATTTGTTCAAATAGTCAAAGAGTCCATATGTTTAAAACTTTCATTCAAAGTATGATGTTTGAATGTTAAAGACAAGTTAAATCTGCATTTTGAGAGTTTGAAGGTTTTGTTTCAAAAAGCATTATAAGATTGTTCACTCAAAATTAATTGAACAATATGAATTCATGCTTTTAATAAGTTAAGTTGCATATCATTCTGTTAAATGTTCACTCTGCTTCATCATTTCATTCATTTAGTCCAAGGTCAATTTGTTATAATCTTGCAGTCAAGCCGTAAAAGTTTAAAATTTATATCACTCTGATTCACATCCCCCCCCCCCCCCCCCCTCAGAGTGTTTCCACTTCCAACAAGTGGTATCAAAGCATAGGGTCCTGCATGGTTAGGTCTTTCCTAGGATAGATCTTGGTTTTTTGGAAGTCTTTTTTATCATGTCTCATATTCAAGTGGGGTCTTCTGTTACTAGAGCTCCATTATTTGATGGAACTGATTATGTATTCTGGAAAATCAGAATGGAAACATATCTAATTTCATTAGACCTTGATGTATGGAATATTGTTTGTAGTAAGTACTCAGTACCTGCTACTATACCTACAGATCCTGATGAAAAAAAACAATATGAAATGAATGCTAGAGCCAAACATGCTATTTTGTGTGGGCTGACCAAAGATGTCTTTGTTAAAATCATGCATTGCAAATCTGCACATGAGATTTGGGAAAAACTTGAAAACATTTATCAAGGTAATGAAAAAGTCAAACAGTCTAAAATACTCACCCTCAAAACTCAGTTTGAGGAAATGAGAATGAAGGATGATGAAAAAGTTGCAGAATACTTTCTATGGATTGATGAAGTTGTAAATGGGATGAGAGGATTAGGTGAAGAGGTTGATGAATTCACAGTGGTTAAGAAAGAGATTAGAACCCTATTGCCTAAATATGAAACTAAAGTCTCTTCTCTTGAAGAAAAGAAAAATTTCAATAAACTTACTCTAGATGATCTTCAAGGAACCTTGACTGCATTTGAAATGAGAACAAATAAAGTTGACAATGCTAGTTCATTGTTAAAAGAGACTGCCTTCAAAACAGAGAAGAAAGAGGATGTGATTAGTGAATCTGACTTATCTGATTCCTTAGAGGCTCTCTTAGTAAGAAAACTCAAAAAGAAATACAGAAGCAAGTTGCCTCTGAAATGCTTTGCTTGTGGCAAAGTTGGTCACTTTGCAGCCTAATGTCCTCATGCTAAACAAAACAATGATGATGATCAAAATGAAAAACATTATAAGAAAAAGGCTTTCAGTCCTAAGAAGAAATTCAACTTTAACAATTTTAAAAAGAAAAAGAGTCTATTCAGCAAAGAAGACTCTGATGATGAGTCAGATGACTCTCTAAGTGATGAAGGTGAAACCTTATTCATGGCTGAAATTGATTCATCTAAGACTGCAAGTAGTAAAATATTCAGTAAATTGAATAGTCAATCAGATTCAGAGAATTGTGAGATAAATCTTGAAGGTGAATTACTTTGTGCCCTTCAAGAAATTAAAAAACTCAAGAAACTCATCTCCTCTCAGGAGAAAAGTTCAGATAATTTGACTATCTCTCTTCAAACTGAATTAGATGACTCAAAAAGAGCTATAGGGAATCTCAGATCAGTACTCTCTGATAAAGAAAAGGAGATTCAAGCACTCAAACAGCAGGTTAAATCTCTCAAAAACCAAGTTGAAGAACGTGAAAGAACCATTGACTTGCATAATATGCTAGGGAAACAAAAACAACCTACTGACACGGGTGAATGTTCAAAATCTGCAAATCAGAATGTAAAAACTAATAGCAAGAAAAATCTATTTGAAAGAAAGTGGAACAATTTCAGGTTTAATTCCTTCTTCAATGGATATTGTTTTTTTTGTAACAGATTTGGTCACAAAATTAGCACCTGCAAATTCATGATGCCTAAACCACCAAGGTTTGGCCACAATCAATATTTTGGCTTTCCTAAAACTATCAGATGTTTCAAGTTTAATGATATTGATCATATTTCTAGACAGTCCAGACAAAATAAATCAACTACAGAAAAGGTTTGGAGACCCAAACAAATTCAAAACATAGAACAATTCTTGCTTGTTCAAACTACTTTTCTATCTAATAAGAAATCTTTATGGGTTGTTGATAGTGGTTGTTCTAACCACATGACAGGGGATAAAGACAAGTTCTTGGAACTTGAAGACTATGTTGGTGGTTGTGTAAAGTTTGGTGACAATTCTGGAATTCAAATAAAAGGTAGAGGGTCTTTACTTCTTAATGATGATACACCTCTTCATGATGTGTATTATGTAGAAGGCCTTAAACACAACTTGTTGAGTGTCAGTCAAATCTGTGATAGTGGATACAATATCTCATTCAACTCACAAGGTTGTGCAATCAAGTCTGGTAAAACAGTTGCAACAGGATTAAGGACACATGGCAATATATATAATCTTCTTGACTCATCAAATAATGAAAGAAATGAAGGTATGTGTCTTATGGGTCAAATTGAAGACAATTGGCTGTGGCATAAACGTTTAGGTCACATAAATTTTGATAATCTGGTTAGAATCAGTAAATATCAGAATGTAAGAGGACTACCAATGCTCAGTAAACCAGAAAATGTTGTTTGTTCTGGGTGTATCAAAGGCAAAAACAAAGGTAAGCTTCAAGTCAAAGGAACATTCCTCTACTAAACCTTTGCAACTAGTTCACACTAATCTATGTGGTCCTACTAGGACTAAGTCCATCGATGGTGAAAAATACTTCATGTTGTTTGTTGATGACTACACAAGAATGGTTTGGGTAACTTTTCTCAAACACAAATCAGAAGCCTTTGAAGGTTCAAAATCTTTCGTAAAATGGTAGAAAGAGAATCAAAGTTCAAACTTAAATGTTTGCGTTCAGATAAAGGAGGAGAGTTTACCTCTCAAGAATTCATTGAGTATTGTAAAAATCATGGCATAAAAAGACAGTATGCAACCACTAGAACACCCCAACAAAATGGGGTAGTTGAACGGAAAAATAGAACTGTCAAGGAAATGGCTAGAACTATGTTAGATGAAGCCAAGTTACCTGATAGATTTTGGAAAGAAGTTGTTCATACAGCTGTCTATATCTTAAACAGGGTACAAATCATAGTGAAATCTAATTTCACTCCTTATGAACTGTGGTATGGCCATTCTGCAACTATCAAGTACTTTAAAAATTTTGGTTACAAATGTTTTATTAAAAAGGATGATGAAAATCTGGGTAGTTTTCAATCTAAATTAGATGAGGGTATCTTTTTAGGTTACTCTACACATAGTAAAGCATATAAATGCTTCAATTTAAGGTTGCATAAGATTGTTGAAACTATAAATGTTACATTTGATGAGAAGGCATTTCTAGATGATAATCATGTGCAGGATGTTGAAGAGGAGCATACAATAGCACTTGACAGATCTCCTGAATCTGCTAGAGCAAATATTTGTTAGCAGGAGAATGCATCAAGTTCCAAAGTAGTGATTCCTCAAAATACACCCTCCAGGATTATTACCAAGAGACATCCTCAAAATTTGATTATTAGGGATAAAGATGCAGGAATACTAACTAGAAGAAAAGCCAAGTTTGAGGAACAATCTCAAATTGCTAAGCATTTCTGTTTGATAACTAAATTTGAGCCTAAAACTGTTAATGATGCATTAAATGATAATTGTTGGTTGAAGGCAATGCAGGATGAAATCAATCAGATTGAGAAAAATAAGACTTGGGAGTTAGTCCCAAGACTAGATAATAAAAATGTAATTGGTGGCAAATGGATTTTCCGAAACAAGTTAGATGAAAGTGGCAAAGTGGTTCGAAATAAAGCACGCTTTGTGTGCAAAGGATATGCTCAACAAGAAGGTATAGACTTTGGAGAAACTTATGCTCCTGTTGCTCGTATGGAATCAATTAGAATTTTCTTGGCTTATTCATGTTTTAAAATTTTCAAAGTTTATCAAATGAACGTTAAAACTGCTATCTTGAATGGCTACTTAGATGAAAAGGTTTATATGGAACAACCTGAAGGTTTTGTGTCAAAGGACAATCCTGACTTTGTCTACAGGTTGAAAAAGGCCTTATATGGTCTTAAACAAGCTCCCAGAGCTTGGTATTCCCAGTTGGATGCACATTTAACAGCCAATGGCTGCACTAGAGGTGGTGTTGACAACAATCTGTATGTCAAGGTTGAAGGTGATGATATCCTTGTGGTTGAGGTTTATGTAGATGATATTATCTTTGGTTGCAATAATGATGCATTATCCAAGAAATTTTCTACTATCATGGAATCTTAATTTGAGATGTCAATGTCAGGAGAATTAACATTTTTTCTTGGGCTTCAAGTTTCACAGCTGGAACAAGGCATATTTTTGTCACAAACCAAGTATGCCAAAGAGATGTTAAAAAGGTTTCAAATGGATGACTGTCGTCCAGTTAGCACCCCCATGATGACAGGTTGGAAGTTATCTAAAACTAATGATTCTCCTGATGTTAATCAATCAGAATATAGATCAATGATAGGTAGCTTACTGTATTTAACAGCCTCTAGGCCAGATTTAATGCAATCCGTTTGCATGGTGTCAAGATTTCAATCTGCCCCCAAACAGTCACATTTAACTACGGTTAAATGAATTTTCAAGTATATACAAGGCACACTTGACTTTGGCCTATGGTATCCTCGCAATACTGATTTTACATTGATGGCTTTTACTGATGCGGATTGGGCTGGTTGTTTAGATGATAGATGAAGCACCAGCGGTGCTACATTTTACCTTGGTGATCGTCTTGTTGCTTGGCACAGCAAAAAACAAGACTCGGTCTCCTTATCAACTACAGAGGCTGAATATATTGCCGCCACTTCTTGTTGCACTCAACTTTTGTGGATGGCACAACAGTTACTTGATATGGGTATCAAAGTTCCTAAGCCCATTTCTATTTTCTGTGACAATACTAGTGCCATCAATTTGTCCAAGAACCATGTACTGCACTCCAGGACCAAACATATTGCCATTAAGTTTCACTTTCTGTGAGAAAAAGTGCTTGCTAATGAAGTTCAGATTCTGCATGTGCCTACACAAGCACAAGTAGCTGACATTTTCACTAAAGCATTGCCTAAGGAGGTGTTTGAAAGATTCAGAGAATGATTGGGAGTTATCTCTTAATCTCTTGTTGCTTAAATTTTGTGCATAGGTTAAGGGGGAGCTTGGAACTTCCACAGTAGCATTTGTTTTGCTTCCCTTGGATATGTGATGCTGCGCATTTTCTTCTTGTTCCCCTTTGTCCTTGAGACAAAAAGGGGGAGTATTCATCATTGGTCTGGTCTTATTGATTCATCTTTGTGGTTATACCTGGTTATCTATGTGGTTACAGCTGGTTATATTGATTCCCGGCTGGTTATATTGATTCATTTATGTGGTTACAGAATACTGACTTCATCTCTGTGGTTACAACTGGTTATATTGATTCCTTTATGTGGTTACAGTGATTCATTTACGTCATTGGATAATGATTTGTGGTTACAATGATTCATTTCTTCACAAACAGTCGTTACAGTGATTACATCTTTTACAGTGGTATTGACAATTTTGTTGACTTCCTTTTCAGCGGTACCGTGGTCACAATGATGGCTTGTTTTGCCATCAATGACAAAGGGGGAGTTTGTTGCCCTTTTTTTTCTTGTCCTTGATGACAAAAGTGTTCATTGTTTTTTGCACGCACTTTTTGTCTTGGCATTTGACTTTGACAGCAGTCAAACACTTTATTCATTTTGATGACATGGTAATCCACTCAAGCACTTAATGATGAGTCAGTGGCAATCCACGTGGGCAGTGACACTTGAAAATGTATCTTATTATTATGTTTTTTCACGGACTTCAAATATCATTCATTATGTCTTGGGGTTCGAATGAAAGCCTTTAGGGTAAACAAAAGAGTCTTTTTGTTGAACGATGGAAACCTTTATGCAGCACCGCCATGGGAGTTTGTTTTTGTGGTAGTTACAGGCAGATTTATTGGAAGTTTCTCCTTGTGGGTTTGGAGTATGTCAGGTTATTTGCTATGCAGATTTGAATGGAGACACTTTTGGTTGCATTTCATGGAGGTATTTGCAGATTTCAGGGATATTTTTCCAGGTTTTACGATTCACCATTTTTCAGGTATTATCATTCACGTTTCTCTTTCTTAGCTTACAGTTCTGTATGAAAGATAAAAGAAAAATGAAATGAAAAGGTTGTTTGATTTTAGTTTGAAGGAAAATGGTTTATAGTTTTTGAGAAAGGGAAAATGTTTACTACAGATTGGTTACAGTTACTTTCAGTTAAAAAAAATGAAAGAAGTTGGTTTTATTTTTGGATTCAAAAACAAAATATTTCTGCAAATTATGTGTATGATTGAAACCCTAACTAGGGTTTAGGTACCCCAGTTCGAGGGTATCCTCTGAAGTTTACAGTTGGCTTCGTTATTTAAACAAAAATATGAGACATTACCTGAGTGGGAAGATATAGCAAAAAAACATTTCATGAAATATATTGTTTTTATTTGGGATACATTACTCTGGTTTTTTATAACAGAGGTATAACACTGTTTCATACAGTGAGTATTGAAATCGGTATTATTGTAAAAAAAACTTATACTTGTTTGGTATTCAACTGTGGTCGTGGAACTGCAAGTAAATATGCAGTTTTAAAATCATTGGTGAATACAAATATAGACTTGGCTATTGGTTTGAGGTGTTGAGTTGATCTCCACCATTGTAATCAGTTGATGATTGAGTTGAAATAAAGCAAGCAGGTTCGAGTTGTTTTTTCTACCCCATGAAAATCGTGTGTTATGTGATGCCAATTTATACTCAGATTGTGTTGTTAAAAGTTCAATATTTTCATTCTATTGTAAGTTAAATTTGGTTCATGCATTGCTCTGATACTTTGTCATTGTTCCTATTTGTTCAAATAGTCAAAGAGTCCATCTGTTTAAAACTTTCATTCAAAGTATGATGTTTGAATGTTAAAGACAAGTTAAATCTGCATTTTGAGAGTTTGAAGGTTTTGTTTCAAAAAGCATTATAAGATTGTTCACTCAGATTTAATTGAACATTATGAATTCATGCTTTTAATAAGTTAAACTGTATATCATTCTGTTAAATGTTCACTCTGCTTCATCATTTCATTCATTTAGTCCAAGGTCAATTTGTTATAATCTTGCAGTCAAGCCATAAAAGTTTAAAAGTTATATCACTCTGATTCACCCCCCACGCCCCCCCCTCCCCCCCCTCAGAGTGTTTCCACTTCCAACACTTTATTCCCATGGTAGTCGCAGTATTCATTTTCTCTCCACCATTTTGGTTTGACTTCCAGATCATATGTCCTATAATTATCTGGTAACGTTATCAGGTTGTTTGCCAATAGAGTTTGAAATAGGATTTGTATGATTCTTCTAGAGGAGTGAATTCACGTCTAGGTTTTGAAAGCCAAGGTTTCTCTTTGAACCACTATTTTGCTTTCTTTGGAGGATTTTTCATTGTGGTTTCAGCTGCTTTGAGTTCTTGTGTGCCACTAGCCAAGTTGAATATCGTGGGCTTTAAGTTGGTTTTAACAGTGTCTACTACTCCATCATTAACAATGTTCTTATTGTTGTATTTATCATACTTCCAATACTTGTTCTTCTCTTTAGAGCTAGATCTTGGTTGTGTTTCTTTCCAAGGCGTGATATCTCCTTTCTTTATAAGCACATCTTCCATTCGGATAGCATTATCTAACATTTTGTTAAATGATGGGTGCACTTGCATTTGGATACTATATTTCAATTCAAGGATCAGATTGTTGACGAATATATCCATTTTCTCAGCATCTGGGATAGGTCGTGAATACCTAGAGAACATCTTTCTCCAACATTGGAGGAAAGTGAGAAAAGGGTCCCCTGTTTTCTGTTTGGTATTGCAAAGTTCGATCATAGTAACAGGATGTTGAATGTTGTAGGAGTATTGTTTTAAAAACAGTTGGATTAGTTCTTCAAAAGTTTTTATCCCCTTAGGTAGACTTGAGAACCATTCCATAGCTTGTCCTCCCAAACTCCTCAGAAAAAGGGGCATGAGATACGTTTGATCGTGCATGAACTCCATGCAGGCAGCACAAAATTCTCTGACATGATCTTGAGGATCTGAGGTACTATCATATTTGTCAAATTTTGGAATCTCGACTCGTTAAGGGAATGGAGACATGTATAGGTTTTTGTCAAATGGAAATAGGCATATTGTCTCCATAGAATATTATTTTAGGGACTTATCCTTGTTTTTTAGTTCTGTGATCTCAATCTGCAAGGCTTGTAATTGTCTGTGTACCATTATTATAGGTGATTCTTCCTTTTTAGTAATGAGAGTCTGAACATCATATCCAATAGGAAGTTTGGCGCTTTGTTTTGCTAGTTCTAGAAAATAATCTTCTTTTTATCTAGCCATGATAGCCTTCATCATTTTTTGGAAATCTTTATCCTTTTGACATTTATGAATATCTTTTTCTGGATGTTCAGAATCTTCAACTTCACTTGATGAGGAATCATTATTAGTTTCATGAATATTGAGGTTGTCTTCGTCATTTTGTTCTGTTCTAGGTATAGTGGGAGATAAAGGTTCATCATAAATTAGTATCTCTGATGATGAAGGTTTATCAATTAGGGGATCCTCTTCATAAAATGGATTCTCTTTATATGAAAAGGGCTTCCCTTTGCCTTTGGCATCTTTCTTATGATAACTCCTGGTTTGAATAGGCATTTTTATTGATAGGTGTGACCTAAAGCTGTTTGTGATGCAGAAGTCAAGATCAAATTCAAAGCTAGTTGTTCAGTTAACGTATTGTTTGAGAGAAGCAACTAAGATTTAGTCTGGTTTTAGGAACAATCTATCCTGTATAAGATGTTTATCTAAGTTGATCCGAGAGAAGTGACTAAGACTCAGTCTGGTTTCAAGAAATATATATCCTGTATAAGACATTTATCTAAGTGACTTAGGTTTGATATGCAGTTTTTTGAACTAGCTGAAAGATGATCGACAAAATCGTGCAACACAAATGGCAGAGGTACACTGTTTTGATTTGTTTATGCTCAGGATGATGATAATTAGTTTTATGCTCGTTGTAGAATTTTTTAGGCAAGTTTGACTATTCTAGATTGACAAAATCAGAGATTTGTACGACAGGTTTCTCAAGATCGGATGACAATTCAATAGTTTCAGGACGACAACAACAGTGTTTCGTACGAGTTGCTGCCTAGTACCATAAGACAGATGGGTATGTCTAGAACGATAGACTATTCAATGTAATGTTTTATCGTACAACATAGGAGTAAAGCTCAAATGATAGACTGTTAGGACTAATGGAATTTTGTATGACACATAATATGAAACAAAACGATAAATCAGAAGACTTGTACGACTATTTGCTGGACAGAGGTAAAATTCTGAGTTTTCAATGACTGAGTATGACCAGATTTGAGATGGACTGATTTTTTTATTGCTAACTAATGATGAGCAGTTTAGAGGTGGATTGAGTTTTTGACAGCTAAGGTATACTAGTTTGTGACACAAACAAAGTTTTGACTAGGATAGACTAGTTTTGGACAAAGTTTCTACTGGGATAGACTAGTTTTGGATAGAATTTTGACTAGGATAGACTAGTTTTGGACAGAGTTTCGACTGGGATAGACTAGTTTTGGATAGAGTTTTGACTGGGGTAGACTAGTTTTGGACAGAGTTTCGACTGGGATAGACTAGTTTTGGACAAAGTTTTTGATCACTGAGTTGTTTCTTGTTTTCTCCAGTTTTGGTATTTCAGTTTTAGTTTCAAGGATGAAAACACAGAAAACACGTAATATGAATAATAACTCTAATCACAGCATGTAAACCCTATGGAAATTGGTGAGAGAAGAAAACCTTTGCTTGTAGACTCAGGTACACACCCAATAGCTAATCAAAATACATTTGTTGAGTCTCACGCAATGGATTCTCAACACCGTATTAGCCAACTCCAAACGCTAATGGGGGCACAAAATGACAAGTATCTTGGGAGAGTTACTATCTCTCTTGCACAAAGATTATCCCCCCTTTCAGAGGTGAACCGGGTAGCTTCTCATTTGAATTGGAACTAGTAAGGGGTCCATTCGGCATGTCGAGGTATAAACTCAATTAAGAGGTCTCCCAGCCTTGAAAACCAAGGTTTAATATACCCAAAGGTACTGAGGAGAGCTATTCCCGAGCACTGTCATTGACTTGATTTTCATCAAATCACGTTTATTTTATAGTGGGTTGGAGTACTTGGCGTTTAGCCATTCCCACTTGGGTCGTTCCCCTCTCACCGGTCATAATGGCTTTAAGAGTTATTAGCTCCTCAGGAGGGCAGGCCCGCTAAAGATGTACAAATCTCAAACTTAAAGAAAACACCTCAAGGGTCTGGATTTCTGATTGTCTATATAGACAAGAGCATACTCTCCTACCTCTCAAAATTTACTTAAAACACGAAATACAGATTTGTTCTTTAACCAGAGAGCAAGTTAGGTGTCTAAAAATGAATTTAAAGAATACACGATGTTTGGTCGATTCTTCTCAGGCAACCTGCAAAGACAACAAATCAATATTCATATTGTCTTTGTGTGACACGCATATTCTTCGACAAGTGTTCTACAAAAATTGATTAGGTTGTGAAAATTTCTCAGATAAACAAATAACCAACTAGGGTCAGCGTTAGTATAATCAATAGAAAACCGGAAGAATGAAATTTTCTTTTTAACCAGGAAAATACATAATCGTACGACAATTTTTACTAGATCGTACGATAAAACCATACCAGATCATACGACACCTGCAGTTTGTCGTTCGGGCTTATGAGAAATGTTGTACGACAATTCGTAGAAATTGTACGGACGAAAATCCAAAAAGTCAAAAATCCGAAAAAAAATAAATAAATAAACAATTAGTCTTAGAGGCTAAAAAAAAAGTACTCTTCTGCCCCATGGTGGGCGCCAGAAATGTGTGTGTGAAAAAGTGAAAAGAAGGTCTGATAGCTGCAGGCACAACACTTCAATTAAGTCATTACATGTATGGTTAGTAAATCAATAATCAATAAATAATAAACCATAACAAAGCGACTAATTGCCTTCTAAAAGATGTGAGTATAAGATTGCTCTCAGATTTTTATAAGCAATACCAGTGACTAGACTACACTAAGACGAAGGATTTAATCTATATGAGCATGATATTAAACTATATAGATGCAAGATGGATATGAATAATTCAAGCAATATGGAATAAACTAAATATGGAAAAAGCTAAACTAAGATGCAATAATCTAAAAAAAGCAAGCACAATATCTTCTGTAGTACCCTTACTCGTTTGAACTGATACTTTGTTCTTATTATTCTCAGTGGATACATTATCATTGGTTATTTAGAATTGTATAACATTGTTTCATGTTTTATCTGATTATGAGACATATGTTTTATTTGCAGTATTTATGTATTTATGTTTTATGGCATTATATGGTTCATTGCTATGTACTGACGCTTTACTTCGTCTATGCACTGTGTGTTGTGTATCTGCGAGTGTATGGGATGCATGGGGACAATTTTCCTTCACTCATCTCGGTGAGACAGGGAACGTCGCGATTCTCCTTCATCGGTGTGTATGTTGAAATTTCTATATATGTATATATGCATGTGTGGTTGGTGATGCAGGATGTTGCAAGTACAAGTACCGGGTAGGTACGGGGTATCGTCTCCACCTGGCTACACAGGTCTGAGCGTGCCTTATATTTTCTAATGGAAGTGAAGGAGATAGTAGTTGACCCTATTTTTAGTCAGTAACACTCGGGTGAGTGCCTTCAGTTAGTCATTCTGTCAATTGGTTTGGTCTTCATATTTTATTGTTTGATCTTTATAAAAGTCGCTTGATGCTTGCTCAATCTGCGTATCCAGTGTTCTAATTTTTGTATGTCATTGGTAAATGTTACGTTTATTACGTCCATAAGAGTAGTCTTGTTAATTGGAGGAAAAAGAATCAAGTGATCTAGTGACTTAATATTGTTTATAAAGGACGAGTTAATATCTTAGTATGAGTCGATATGAATTTTATCAACTTGTTAGCTCGATAGTTGCAATTCGATCATTTGAATAAATGTAAGGACATAATATACTCGGAAGGCAATAGTCACTGATAAGTAGTTATTTGAGTTGAGATAAGGTGATCGGATTATCAGTAGTTTATATCGCCATCGGTTTACTGTGATATTGGATTATGCGTGTATATAATTAGAATTATAAATATGTCATGTTTTATAAACTTTTCGAACGTATAATATATACATAATTCAATTATTTGAAAATATATATATAAGAAACGCCACTCGTTATAAATATTGGAAAACCAAAATACACATTTACAAATATGATTGCTAAAGAAGGATTAATATTTAAATAATTATATTAACAAAAGTCATTAATTAATTATTAAAATATAATAAAGAAATGATATTAAAACGTAATAACAAAAGTATATTAAAGAAAACAAATAAAAATTAGTTTCGACCTTATAAAAGGTGGCGGAGGTTAAGTTTTGTTGTTTGGTCTATGGTGGTCGATGGTAATATCGACCACCCCCCTTAATATAGGGAGGGGTCGGTATTACCACCGACTACCCTCCTCCTTCGCACACCACGTCTCCTTCTTCCGCCATAAACTCAGCAGACAGCATGCGAGGTGAGGGTTCCTGCGTGTATACTTCAGTCAGCAAGTAATGGAGGACACCTCTCGCAGTCTAAAACGATAAACTATCACCTCTCCACGTCCAGTTTCTCCACGAGCTCTAGTTCGTTGGCAACTAACAGCTGATTGACCGTTTTGAAAGGAGAATGAACTGGCGCACAAGGTGGAAACTAAACCATAATCCTTAATGGACTCTAGACCTGGCAGATTGAACGCACAAGTCGCTGTTTGCAAACGCATCAGTGAATGAAGTAATGAATTAACCTCTCCACCCAGCCGATAGTTGTCACAATCATTATCAAGGAGCGCTAAAGACTGAAGCTAACTAGAGATGGACTCCCTGCGTGGAGGAAGTAGAAGAGATAGTAGAAAAAAGAGTCTCAGTTGATAGCTATGACTAAGCCAGATTTAGGGGAGCGATGGATGTTTTCTTTTAGTATAAAAAGGGGTGTGGGTAGAGAGGAAAAGGGGAGGCTTTTGGTGACATCCAAGGAAGGACGAAGGATCGTAGAGAGGAGAGTAGAGTTAGAGAGGATAGTGTATGTTTTTATAGTATGAAGTGAGAGATGTTTTAGAAAGGATAGTGGTCGATAGAATCAAGAGAGAGTAGTTTGCCTGTTTCTTTGATAGAGCTGGAAGCATTGGTGAAAAGGATCGCAAGCAAGGTATATTTATCAGCAAGCGGGCGTCAAGGTCTTGCATATTGATCATCGCTTCAAGTAGGTCAGGAATTTCTTAGTTTATAATCATTATTATTTACAATCTCAGTTATATATCATGCTTATGAAATAGTTATGGTTATGTTTTAGTTATTCGTTAGGGTTTGTTAAATAAAATCGTATAGTAGAAGTTGTGATTACATTAGGACTAAAGAAGTGGAATAGTTTTAAGATCAAATTTTCTTAATGGAAGAAAGGTATGATTACGTTCAACACCTAGATATTAAGATTTATTTGACATAGCTCTAGGAGAGTTCTGGGAAGTAATAGTTTACTATTGATACATTACAGAGATGGTACGAGCCAAACAGACAGCTCGCAAATCAGTAGCGGGTTATGCTCACTACCTAAAAGTCAAGAAAGATTCTTTGATTCCTGTCAAGCCCGTTGTGGATGACAACCCTGCTGAAGAGAACCCAGCTCCAGAAGGGAGCAAAGAAATAGAAAAAAGTCCTATTCAAAGCCCAACCAAAGAAGCTACCACTGAAAAAGGAAAAGAACCCAAGTCAGAGTGCTCGCCTGAAAAACCAATAGTTATAAGTTCTGACTCGTCGGAGGGGTATACCCCCTTGAGTGATAATGAGTCTGTGGGGTACTTTCCCCGAAGTGAAAGCAAATCTGAAGGATATACTCCTTTAGATCATGTTGAGTTTGACGAGTGTACTTCTCCGTATTTTTCGGAAGAATGATGTAACACTCTTGTGTTAAAAAGATAAATAAATAAAAATAAAGGCATTCTTCTATGAAGAAATGTATTACGTTGTATTGTAAGATTTTCCTGATGAAATGAATATTTCTATTTTAATCTTCGTTTATTTGTAAAAATGGAATTTATTAAGGTAACATACCTATAGTTGTTAACAAGAGTAATAGAACTCTTAAACTTGTCATTAAGTGTAAAATTATGTGTTTTACCGACCATATTGTTCTCTGTGTCTTGACAATCATGTTTACGTTTTGCAAGTTAATTTTGTGATAGGTATTGGTACATAGGATTATCTTGTTTTATATGGTGGTCGCAACTAAGTACCTTATGTCATGTTGTCAATTTGTCTTGTGTTGTGACTTGGCCAGTATATTTAGATGTATAACCTTAAGGGAGTGAGCCACTATGAGTTGTTCGTGATGGCCAAACCTTAGGTTAGTAATTTTGTATCTTTCATTTGAGGTAGGTCAAGTTTGGGAATGGCTATCTGTGTCGCCATAGAGTTCTGTAGATAGAACTAACCCATAGTGTCCTAAGAGAGAGAGTGGATTTCGAGCGGGAACCATGCCGAAGAGGTGACAGGATAACCCGTCGGAAGTTGGTTAAGAAAGTGAAAACCTAATAAATGACTAAGGAAGGGTAGAATAAAAGTTAAATGAAATAATGTGCCTCGCACATAGGTGAGTGCTAGTATAGGGCTCATAATGTAGCGAGAAGGCCTGGAATGGCAAACTTACCACCTTGTCTTCATGAGAGGATTGGTAAGGTCCGCATGAGTCTTAGTTGGAATCGGAGGTTCGGGAGAGGTCACCAGGATAACCCAGGATGGGGGCCGGGACCTATGGAGGCTGTACCATGGTATCCACCGTAAGACATGCGATGATACTTTCTCCTTAGAGTCACTAGTGTCTGTGAGTTGGGTCACATGAATGTAAGTGGAGTCTTGTAGTCCTTTTGTTCTTGTATCATTTTGCTTGCTTGAGGGTTATCTACTATCTCCATCACGGTGGGGTGGTTCCTTTTCGGAATCACATGGTCGGGTGGTAGTGTCACTTCCCATCGGATGTTCTGGTACGTATCTTCGGGCGAGGAAGGACTTCGCTGATGATCTTGGATCATGATTCATGTACCGACTCTTCTTCCTATCCATCTTTCAGTTAAATACTAGAGGTTTTGAAAAGAAACTATATGTAACTATCATTTTGTATCATTTTAGCTCATGATGTAATTTCTTTTTGAAAACATGTATTTTTGAATATTGAAAGCAAAGAAATATTGTAATATATGCTACTTCAATTACTGATTTCTGATGTATATAATATATGATTGCTTGAAGAAATTTAGATTCTTTCATTGCGGAAATTTTATCTTAAATATTTAATTTATGAAGTAATATTCATTGGCAACCCTTAGGAAATTCAGGTGTAAAACTTCCGCTATGTTTTTAGATGTACTAAGGTTTAATTCATGCATTTTAAAAAATAAAAATTTATTTCACCCTTAGTTGCATAGATTATGATGTTTTCCTTTAGGGTTCCTGACGGGGCATTACATCTTCAGTGACTCCAGAGCAAAATCAGCATAATAATAATCTCCAAGGTGTTTCTCAAGTATCTCTGGGGTGATTTGAATGAGAGTTGAAGGCTGAAATTATAGAAATTCACAAGAGAGATCAAGAAAAAGTACAATTTAGAATTAATTGAAATAATTGAGAAATCAGGTTCAATTAACCTTGAGATAGATTACAATTATAGTTTAATTGAAATGCATTCAAATAAGAAGTTCAAGTTGCATTAGAAATAAGAATTAATTAATTCCATGCATTTGTGATAAAAATAGATAATTCTTTGATTTATTCAAGAAAAGAGTCTTTTCAATGCAACTGAACTTCTTTGTAGTACCCCTACCGTAATCGATCTCTAACCTTGGTTTAATCTTAATTAGTTAATCGTAATATGATGTTACAGTCAGGTGCTTGTTTTAACGCATAGCTATTGATGTGGTTTTCTCACTAGTTTTATGCTAGTTGTTTAGTGTTCTTATTCCATGGTATTCATCGAGCTAACGCATTCATTAAGTTATTATATATGTATGCATGTATGATCGTTGGTTGCAGGAGATTTCAGGTACGAAGTCGCATGAGTGCGAGGTTCGTCGTCACCTAGTTTTGCAGGTTTGAGCATACCCTTTTAATCCTTAGAGTTGGATTAGGTGGTCGTAAGACCCTAGTCGACCTTAGTCGTGCTCAAGTGAGCATCGTCAGTCGTCTGTTTGGTTGACCTTCTCGGTTTGCGTGCCTGGTGTGTTTGGTTAATTGATTAATTAGTCCTTAATAATTATCTTGATTATATATGCATTTGTGCATTGATGATTAATGGATTAGATTAATCTAGTTTCCGTTAGGCGATTTTCGTTGATATTGTATTGCTTATTTTAATTTGGGAGTGAGTTCGATTTAAATGACTGTTTTGAATATTTAATGCATTTATATATATGCTGTTGAAAAAGGAAAGCTTTGTATTTTATCGCAATGGATTAATTGTATTCTGTGGCTTCTGAATTTCGAAAGGTTAAATTTAATTGATTGAAGAAATCGATTTTTGAATTAAAGAGTAAGCTAAATTGTTGTTATAGTTGAAAAAAGTATTAAATTTGGAGAATTATTTTGTAAATAAAATTTTTATTCCAAAAATAGAAGATTTTGGGTCAACTCTTCCATATAACCCAATTTGGGAAATTTGGAGAGGAGGGACATTTTGGAAGGAATTTGGGGATTTTGGATGGAAAAAGATGGATTTGGGCAGCTAGAGTTTGGGATCCTTCAGCCGATCTTGCCAGGATTGCGTGTTAAGGTAGGATCCAACTCTCTCAATTTTGGTTTTGGTTTGGAATGATAATGGGGATTTTATCTTGGTTTTTGACTCTCCTTCGAATGCCATGTTTATGTTTTGTTTTGGTAATTTAACCAGCTTGGCTGGAAGTGTTTGAGGTGTGATAATTCCTCTTTTTCCTTTGGGTGTTTGAAACCCTTGAGTGTTTGTTTGGATGAGCAAAACCATCAAAAAAATAAAAATAAAAAAAAATCCTAATGCAGTTCGTTTAAACCAAGATCATGGCAAATCGAAATTTATTAAATGTATTTGGGAATGGCGTTTTTAGCCAAGTTCGAACTGTTATTAAACCGAAATTTTTTTTATCTTTTATGCTGGGCGTTTGTGTTGTTTTCGCACTGTGTGTGTGTGTTAATTAGCAAATTTATTTAAATGGACCAAACCTGGGCGTTTAATTGTTGAGCGATTTGGGCATTCTTTTTTTTATTGAAAACGTTGGATTCGGGGTTCGGGAGAGCGGGGAGCGGAGCTCCACCCGCTCCCCTCCCCTCCCCCACTCTTCCCTTATCCTCCGCTCGCTTCCCTTACGCCTCCCCGTTGCCTTTCTGTGCGCTCGCAGCCGCGGTGGCCGCGGCACTGCGGTGGCCGCAGGTCCGCGGTGGCCGCAGGGCGCCGCGGAGCCTGCGGGCACCGCAGTGGCGCCGCCCACGAGCTCCCCTGCGCGAAGCCCTAACCCTAGCCCGCACTTTAGGTGCATTCTTTCGTTGTTTAAAAAAAAATAGGGATCATAGTTTGTATAATGCATTTTCTTATGCGTTTTTAAACGCGTTTCCCTTGTGGTAAATCGTAGTTATAAATGGGTTTTTTTTTCGTCTTATATATCTTTTTCCCATTCAAAAAAAAAGGGGGTTTATAATATGTTGAATACTATTTTAATGTTAGTGTTAATTCATTCTTAGTTAGGATTAAAGGTGGAATATCATGCTAAATGCTAAATTGGTATTGACTAATTTTATAATGGGGTTATAGGTTAATCATTAACCAATTTCATTTCACGACTTGATACCCTTTCTAATTAAGTTCTACAACTGTGAAGTTTTGCAATTGAAAAGTAAGCGAAATAATTATCGTTAGAAATTGAAACGATATGCTTGGAAATGATTATCTCCATTTAGATTCTCTTTCTATATTTGTATATTCCGTAATCTGTATTATGTAATTGGAATTGAAATCATGAATCTGTAGAGATTGATTGTAGACCAGTATGTTAATGACGTTTGGAATTGGAGATTAAATATCTTATTTTAATTGATTAATGATTGTTTGAATCTTAATAATATGAATTGGTTAAAACTCATTATGGCTTAGTTTGCCTGTTCGTTGTTTGAATTTTAACGAGTTAGAAAATCAAGAACGACTTATCCCTTGATAAGGTAGATGACTGTAACCTGTTTTTAGATCTTGTAGAAAACTTGATCGATTTTAATGTTTATATCAATTTGAGAAAATATTGTCTTTTTTGATTATTGCCTTGCGAGTTTAATTACTGTATTCGCTTTAATTATGAAATGGCATGTTTTGCTTGGTGTAAAAGGACCCTGTCGTATGGATGATTTGGTGTTCCTGTTTCAGTCCTCGAATTTTGATTTGACTATGGTATTGTGATGTTGTCTTAGTTGGTTATATCCTCTTTGAGTGAGTCGAATAACGATTCGTGGTTAACCTCAGTTGTCAGGTCTCTAGTTAGAGTACCGTCAGTAAGTGATTACCCTTGAGTCGTGTTTGACCAGATGATTGCTCTTCTTCTTGAACTCCGTTCGTCTGACCATGTGTATTCCTTGGTTTGAGTTCGTCTGAGTTGGTCTAGTGTCGTATGGGAAAGTGGCTTTCGATTGGGGGCTGCGCCCAAAGTGGCTGCTGGATAACCCGTCGAAAGTGAGTCTAATAAGTGATAACCTAAATAGATTAGAATATAATTTATAAATAAGATAATGTGCCTCACACATGGGACGAATGCTATCATAGATTCGGCATGCTGTGAGAAGGCCTGAAATGGCAAACCATCTTCCTTGTCTTCACGAGAGGATGTGTGGGTCCACATGAGGCTTGGATGGGCCGGAAGTTCGGATTAGGTTGCCAGGGTTACCAGTGTATGGGTCGGGACCTATGAAGACTTGCCATGGTATCCATACCAGGTTGTGTGATGACACTTGTCCCTACGTTCGCTAGTGCGTTGTCGTTTTGTCCCTTGTGAGTCGTCCTTTTTGTCTCTGCCCTTGTGAGTGTCGATTTCATGTTAGTCCTTGGGTGGTGATGGCTCAGTCTTATGGATGCTCTCTTGGACTCTTATTTTAGCTTTGATCATGTTCAGCTGGATCCTGTTCCTTGTAAGGATCGTTTATGTTTTATTGACCGATGTGGTCGCTTGTATAATGTTTATGTATCGCCTTGATGGCTGGATTGTATGGTGTAACCTCTTGTACTCTTGACCTTATTATTTATCAGAGGGGGTCTTGCAGTTGAGCAGACCCGGAGATGTAGCCCTTTAGGGGTGAACTCTGAGATCATTATGGTGTTATGTGATGCGTTCTCTTATGTCTCTTTATTTAGCTTTATCATGTATGATTAATTTATGTTGAATGGTTAAGTGGATAATTGGAATTAACTTTAAATGCTTATATTCAATTCTATCTTGAATGCCATGTTGTTCGAATGCATAATTGGTTGAGATGCGATTTATCGTAATGCATGTGTGAAATCGTCTTTTAAATGTAATAAGTTGGAATATGGAATAATGTATCTTAGAGTAATAATTATACTCAGTGGTTGTTAAGGAATTTAAATATGCTTGGAAAGATCTCTTATGTTATGATGAAATCCTAGTGTATTAGAATGTTATATGTATGGGTTGTAATTTTAAATGAAAAGATTGAATGAAGTTTATGAATGGATCTTAAATGATGAATCTTGCTTGTGATTTATATTTCCATCCTTTGAAAGAAATTATCCTGATTGTGAATTATCTCGTTATTAAGATATTCAGCTTTTGGATTAATTGTGTGAGTAAAGTGTATTGTGAAAATTTAAGTAATCTCGTTGGGAAACTCTTTAGGAGTTAGTTGAAGTCTTCCGCTATGTAATCTGAATCCTTGTTATCATGTTGCATCTTATGTGTTGTAACTTTAAAAAAAAAATTGCACTCTATTCTTGTAATTTTGGCTTATCCCTTCGGGGTTTCCTGGCGGGGCATTACATTCTTTTTCTCAAAAGCTTGGAGTTCCAATTTTAGAGAATGATTAATAATTCAATTAATTGTTTTTCTGATTTCAAGTTCTCAATTTAGAAGAAAGAAATAATATCTCAAGATTGATTTCTCTCTCAATTTAATTCTTTTATTTTATTTTCAATTTAACTCTTGCTTTGTGATTAATTCCTCTTTTGTAATAAACTAATTCCTTTTTTTGCATGATTAAATGGCAAATTTATTAATTAATTAAATATCCTAGGATATTTAATAAATTAAGTAGGATAATTGATCAAAATGATATTCTTGGAATGATTTAATTAATTAAATAAATATTTAATTAATATTGAGTAATTCACTTGCCATGTGACATTTGATGATTAATGAATTAATAATGTGCTCAAGATTGATTTAATTGCCTTTGGTTAGGACCTTGGTGATGTTGTCGAGATTAGGGGCCCATGGTTTAAATGACCAATTTTAGGGTATTACAGGCTTCACTTTACCTATTATAGCTCTTTATTGATCCTTTTCCTCCAAAAAAAAAAATTAACTTCCACAATTTATAACTAGAGCCATTGAAATTCTTAATCCATTTAAACATGATGTTCTTACCATCATCTTAACCACACATAGATGAACAAAACCTCTAAATCAAAATGAATCCTTTGCAACCATAAAAAACAACATCACTCCATGAAAGGCATCCCTCTTTCTAATCAAGTCATATATATAATACCAAATGTTGAATGATATGGTAGACAACACAATATAAACATTAACAAATGTATTTCTTATTTAATTTTAAGCATGCAATTAAATTATAAAAATAAAATAAAACATGAATAAATAATATATAAATAAAAAACATATGAACACCAAATATATGTAGAAACCCTTGTGGGAAAAACTCCTTCCAAAGAGGCCTAATATTATATTATTCTCAAATAATAGAATATAATAATACAATTTTCTTACCTCTCTAATAGATAGTAATTTGGCACAAAAGAATTCTTATAAAGTAACATATAAATACTATATTCCATGCCTTTATATGTAGGAAATTAGTAACTACAAACCAAGAATGGTGTTTAAAACAATATTCAAAACCATAGGCTTAAAATGGGGAGCCTATATTCCTCATGCATTTAAACCTAATGCCCATAGGCATGGTCAAGTAACCTAAAATAGAATATAGCTCTATTTACATGTCTTATGCATTATAGATTCTATCATAAGCATAATTTTGAGTAATCTTCTAATACTAGGCACTCCATGAGTGCAATCAATACCTTGTCATAACACTAATCTTGGAAGATCCTCTATAACTCCAAATTTGCCATTTTTTAAGTAACTTCCCTATTCAATGCCTTCTTACATAAAATTCCAAGTATCCATAATAATAGATAATGTCCCAACCCTCACATGGGTATCCCAATTATCCCACTATATGATGTTTAGAGATCATAAATTATTGATCATTTACATTAATAGTTATAATTAATCAAGAGTTGAGATTTACAATGTGAATGCAATGCCTAATCTTTACACTATTGTGACATCTAAGAGAGTGAGTGCAATATGGTCAAAGGAATTCCATTGATACCTAATAATGATATGATTCTAGATGCAGGGTATAGTAGCCATATCATACGACCAATAGTATGGAGAATATTATTGTGTCCCCAATATGACACCCGCATGAGCACACAATAAAATATGGAGGAGAGATGCAATGCCATCAATTCAATAGGATAAATTATGTTATCACAATAGGAGAAGAAAGAAAAGACCAATATAAAAAGATAGCTTGGAAAGTATACAATATAAGTGTAGTATAGCATGGTGGAAGCATGATGCTATCAATATAATAGGATGATATGACAATGTAGGAATAATGTAGCCATGTAATATATAAGTAATTAGCAAAAGCAATTAAGATTGATCAAGGAATTAGGTAATCATAAGTCTCATAAATACTTGGATGACATAAATATTAAATCTAAGTGTGGTCAATTGACATAAATATAGACATCAAGTTACAAAAGTAGCATATAAGAATCATAAGACAGGAGATAATAGACATATAGGCATGAAAAAAATTATTGTCATAGTAAAAAGAAAGCATAAGGATTCATAAGAACTATAAAAGTAGGTGACAAGGAAACTACAAAAACTAATGTGTTACAATGAATAAACATAAGGATGAAGTGTACATGAACAATAGGTAAGGAAGTTGTAAGCAAGTCGAGTAAAGGAAATTATCTGTCTTTTCCAATACATAGGATTTTCCTTTGATTGTTTCTCATTTATTTTGAAAGGCAATAATATGTACTATTTTTTTTTAGCAACATCTAATGCTTTTAGTTATTAAAAGTTCAAAATTACTTGAGATCGCAATTGCCTTTTTCCTTTTGAACACCTCATTGATTCCATTTTCTTGTTCCTTTCCACCCACGTAGAATTGCAAAATATTTTATTAAAATTTATATTTTTTTTGTTGCATGTTTTATTTTTCTCTTAGTCATAGGTATCCTTAGCCTAAGAAAATGCATGCACATGTGTGAACACATACACACATATGATAAATTTATTTAACTTCTCATGCAAGTTAAAATACCAAGATAGAGGTTTGACCATCTTGGCAAGATACTAAATAGCCACCCTTTTTCCCTTGGCTTAGACGTAGGTATAACATGTTCTTTGCTCCAAAAAAAATTGAGAATCTCTCTTGGCACCAAATAGTTTAGTTTATTTAATATTAGTCAATTCTTTATGGTTAACTCATTTCTAGCAAAAATTATTTCTATATTATTAATACTATGCTCATCCTTGTAGCAGGATGCTATTCATTTTATTATTTTCTTTTTTTTATATGGTGGACAACAACATGACCATACTTTAATATCCCTATAGGTGTGTTGGCATATTGGTATTAGAATTCATCCCTACAACCCTTAACAACAATCTAAATCTGTCAGCCCTTGCACCTCAATATCTAGGTTCCATATTTATATTTTCCCAACTTCTTAGTGTAATTATTTTTTATCTAATTTTTTATCTCTTTAATACATTTATCACTTCTCATTTTTCATTAGTATTGTGTAAGATAATCTAGTTGATGCAAGAGCATCCATGCTGTAAGGAAAATCCTACTTCACTAAAAATATTTTAATTTAATATTTCTAAGTTTTTTACTGAATAATTTTGTAGGATGAATATTGTGGTAAGAGGTTAATATTTAGTAAATATTGATGATCAAAGTTTGATAGGCAGGTTTGAATAGGATAACTTCAAATTGGAAATTGGCATATTCTTCCTCAAACTTGGAATGTTCTTTTTTGGGTGGGAAATCGGAGATACAACTTGTCTTGACCCAAATTTGCCTTACTTAATGCTACATATTTAAAAATGGGTGCCCAAGAATAAGTTGTGAAATATTTTCTATTTTGAGGTCCTATTGAGTGGAGTTGATGGCATAGTGGACTTATGTTATTGGCAAGTTTGGAGGTGGAGTTGACAAGGCATCTAATGGTATTAAATACAATTTCCAAAGTGAGAAAATGATTCCCTCTTAGTTTTGGTGTATCCTTTTGGGAGGTTGCCAAACCATGGGTCAAGGTAACTTATGTTGAGTTTGGCAAACAAAACTTTCATTGTTTCATTTCTAGACTAATTGAAGAGCAAAAGACCAAGTTGAAGGAGACAATTTTTGCTTGTAGTTTCTCTTTCTTATTTGTTGATTTTATATCAGATATTGTGACTGATTTATATCATATTTTGAAATATTATTCATACCTACAAGGCTATAATTCGATTTAATTTCATATTTTCTTTGAAACTGGATCATTCTAGTAGAATTTGAATAGGAATCAAGTGACTTTTCTTGTTGATTTCCTAACATTTTCTTTGCATTTCTAAGTTATTTCAAATTTAATTCAAGTCATTGTAAGTGATTTGAATTTATGGTTTTGAGAGGGAGAGCCTCCCTACATCACTAGTCTAAGTAGGAAACCTTTTATATTTAAGTAAAGAAACAAATAACTTAAATTTAGTTGGTAAAAAGTGATTTATGATTATTTGTTTAAAAAAACCAAAGTGGGCTCTTTTACATTAGAATGCTATTGGAAATTAAGGTAGGTAATTGAAAAAAAAATTATTATAACTTAATAAGTTATTCTATATCCATAACTTGAAAAAAATTGTCATTTAACCTCAAATTTATCCATTCACTTGTGAAACTTTGAGAGAGACCCTTTGATGATCTCACTCTCATGATTTCTATATCATGGTCATATAAAAAAGAGTTATCCAAACCTTATTAGATAATCACAACCTTGTAAAATATAATATTGTTGAAACATATATACAAATCCCTAATTCATAAGTAAACTTTATTTGTTGACATAGTCTCATTTGTAGTATTATTGTGAGTTTATCATTGATTCTCTCGAATGGATTTCTCTAGCCCATTTGCAACAAGTTGTGTGTTGTTATTTTCTATATACAGAAGGTCATAGGTGTGACCTTAACCTCGTTCAAGGTTGTAAGTACAACTTTGACCCATTTTAAGATTTTAAATTTAATTATGGCCAACCTAGTATAATTCAATACCAGTCAATCATAATTTGTCAACTCTTGCACCAAAAATTTCAAAAATTTTGTGTCTAAAACATGCATAAAAATATGTCAAGTCTTAGTTTTTGGCCAAAGTGGTCCGACATTGATATCAATATTTTTAACAAAATCTTCACTTTTTTACACTTATAGTAGTTAAACATTTAATAATTTGAAGATGATGTGAACTAGTGATTTGTGATATTTTATGTATAGATTCTAAATATTTTTATTTTTTTTTAAATTGTAAATTTTTACGTAATATTTAATAACTTATTTTTTATCGTAAACAACATTTTATAAAAGTGATTTTTATGTCATAAAGCATAATTTTTTAATAGAAAGGATAAAATTCTAATTTTTAAAACATAGATTTGTGACACTAATATCTAGTGCAAGGAATTTTTCATAATTTTTTGTCATTTTTTTAAAATGATTTTTTTAAGTCAAAGTAATTATAATTCAAATATAGGTGTATTTCATAACACATAATTTGTTTTGTATGTATAAAAAAAAATTGGTTAAAAAGAGGACTTTAATACCTAACACAAAAATATTTTTTAGATTGTTTTCACTATTACTTTTTTTTCACTTACAAAATAGAGAATTTGATGTTTGATGAAAAACCTATGTTTAATAAAACATAGAAAATAAATATAAATAAAATCAAAATATATTAAAAATCATACTTGTTGGAAAGCTCATTTCAAGGGCTACAATCTTGCAAATAATCTTGTCAAGTTAATTCTATTTCAAGGTCCAACCCAAGGTTTGAAACTTAAATTTCTAGGAAAATTTTGAGGCAAAGAGTGAAAGTTGTCAGCCAAAACCTTCATTTGAAATACCTTTGAACAAAAGATGTGTGAATGAATTAATCCAAAGGAATGTCAAGCCCACAAAAAAAATCATTTTTTTTGTATGAAGGTAATTTCCAAAAATGGAAAAAAAGGGACCTTTGTTTGAAGGCCCCTTTTTACCCCTTTTATTCCATTTTTGTAAAAGGAATAAAAAAGGTCCTTCAAATGAAAGTCCATTTTTTCCATTTTTAGTAGTTTCCGTAAAAGGAATAAAAAAGGGACCTTTTTTCTTTTTTTGGAATTTACCTTCATTCAAAGGTTTTTTACCTTCAAACGAAGGTACTTTTTAATGTACCTTTGAATGAAGATATCTTTGTTTAAATAAATACCTTCGAATGAAGACTTTCACCTCCATCTGAATTCAAAAATATGATGTCCCAAGTTTGTGTTGAACACACCACAAGACTGAGAGGGGGGTGAATAGTCTAGAGAAAATCCTTAAACTTTTTCAATCACAAACCCTTATCAATTAGCTTTAACCAACTAAACACCAATGAACAATAAAAAAACAAACGCCAAACACATGAACACTAGATTTTTACATGGAAAAACCATTGTGAGAATCAAACTCACTATATGAATAACTAAGTACAATGTCCTAGGTATAAGGCCAAGGAAGCTCCTACTCTTGATTTGGACTTGTAGGCTAAGGCACACAACCTTAGGGAAATATACAATGGACTTGCAAGTTAAGATGCACAATCTCAAGGCAAGATACAAATCTACACAAGCTACCAAAAGGACTTACTGTCTTCTGCCTGGTACAAAGTAATGATGAATTAAAATGAATAATATCTCTTGATCATGAAACTATCAATGAACCTCTTATTCAAACGACCAATATCATGGCAAACACAACTCACACATTTGTTGCCTCAAAATTATGTCACACTGGAAGATATGATCATCAAAACTCATCACAAACTGATATTCACACTTTTGCTTTCCACATATGCTTCCACAACACTTAATCAATCCACACATCTAGACATCTATTTATATCACCTTATTAACCAAAGCTCTCAACTAGGTTGGCCACAAACATAATAGACATAATTTACACAAAGTCACACACAAAGAGAAACTATGCTAAATGTAGTCCACTCCAAGAGATAAAGAAAACCCAAATACATCACATCGTGTCTTCTTAAGTCTATTCCAATGAACCACATAGGACAACACATCCTCCAAAGTTGATATTAGATGAAACATGTAGATAAACAATAAAGCATGTTAAACAGTTGGCCCAAAAATGTTATCCAATGTAAATTTCTTAATGTGGATCTTCACATGTCATGGTAAGACCCCCAAAAAACACCTTAACTCAACCTCTAAGGTATATTCGAACTAAAAGAGTACAATCTGAATAAGATGAACCAACGGAGTTGGCCAAAGACCAATATAAATGATAACATCGAACGACATAGCAACATAACTTCACTTGTGGAGCAAACCAACACTTGAATTCTAAATTGGAACACTACACAAACAATATGAGCATGTCCTCCAAGCTGAAACACTTGAATCAACACAATAGAGCAATGTGGAGCATTCTTTGAATTAGTCTTGACAAACAACCTCACTATTAGCAAACTGCAACAACTAACTAAACAATACCTAAATTGATAAGACCCTAAAAAAATAATGGTGCAACATCCACTAAACATAGGCATTAAATCTAGAACTACAAGCCACCATCTTCAAAAGTGGAGGAATACAGAGCATTCTCCCATAAAGACTTTAAATACTCTTTCCTACATATTTCAACTCCCACTACTGTCACTTTCCAAAAACACCACATACTCACTCAATATCATCACTAGACATCATAACAATATATGAACACTTATTTCTGGACCCTTACATGTCAGGCATCAATCCACACACATCAGGTTAACATCAATGACAACACTAAACACACATTGCTAATAGTTTGGGATTCATTATTATGAGATCACCCTCATGCATCATCATCAATCATTATCTAACACTACCATTTTTAATTCTTAGCATCACTCATATCTCTATGATAGTGACATTTTTCATCAACCATTCTAATTGCATCAATACTTACATCAAAAAATATAAAAAAATCTAGTTCTTGCACTATGTTAGTTTGTTCATCCATTCAACTTTGTTCAATTTTGAAGTTATCATTATCAAAACTAAATAATTGCTATTTGTTTAAGCATGTATTGTAAATGTTTCATGGCATGCCTTACAATATTTATCAAATAATTAAGTCAATCAAAAGGGTTTAACCAAGGTGAAAGGAGAAAGTTAGTACACTTCCACACCTTGGCTTAGTAAGGTTCGTCAAACTATTTTAATGTCACCAAGTCTTTCATTCACAAGTACAAGAACAAGTAAAACTTTGTTATAGTTATGAAAGTTTTAAAAAACTTAGATTTTCGATAGCACAAGAAGTTTAAGGTCACGGCCATTTGGTTCAAAGACTTAGATGTAAGGGTTATTGCCACAAATATAAGTTTGATCTAGTTTCAAACATGATTTTAAATTTCATTGGGCATAGTTTTCTCAATCTATTCGTTCTAGATGTAGTTTTAGACTTTAGGTATTGATCATCATCAATACTCAAATTAGCCACCTCTTCTTCAACACTAAGGTAAACTTTTATTTTAGTTATTTTATTTCAATTTCAAATTTGAATAGGTATTTATAACTAAAACAAACACTTTTATCTAAGTTAGTTAACATGTATTAATTGTATAATTAATTGACTAGCCTAGATAAATTTTGAAAAGGGGTACTTTATTTTTCTTCACAATCAAAAACTGAATATCATAATTTATTTTTTATTTTCTATTTCAATATCATATTATTTTAAGTCAAACTCATAGATCTTAAACTTTTATCATTATTTAATAACTTGTCCTAAATAAAAATCCATGCAATGAGAGCGTTTGTTTGAATTCAAGTGGTAAATCATCAAAGGGTTTTCCAAGGACTTTCCATAAAGCATTTATGAGAGCATCATAACATATTATCTTCAAGTATTACAACAACATGCACCATCCTAGCTCTATTGCATACTTGCTTAGTATCTTAAATCTTCCACTCATATCATAGATCTAGTTTGTCAAGGGGTTTAACTAAGGAGAGCATGGCCCTACCAATTCAACAAATCTCTATAATCAATCCTAAATACCAATATACCCTAAGCACATTTAGATACTAGCAAACTAAGGTGAACAAATTCCAACAATCAACGATCTACCAAATCATTTCTACAAGCTCGAGATGACAAAAAATTAGTTCTACAAATACATAACTAAACTAGTACAATGCACTTAAAATTTATAATTTGAAGGTGACCACCTACGTTCTATAAATCCAATAATATTGTAAATCCATTCCGAACATCCTCAACATCTCTTTCTTGCCTTTCATATTAAACTAAATATTTTAGAATGTATTTTATTTTCTAATGCAATATTTGTAAAGACCCACCATAATTAATTCAACAAAATTCAGTATTCTTTTTTTTTGTGTGTTTAATTTAATCATTATGTTTTATTCAATTGCATACTCTAGGCATCCATCCATTAGGATTAGGCATTCATCCATCTGGGATGAGCATCTAACCATACGGGTTAGGCAATTGTCCATACGGGACATAAGATTTTATCTATCCAATACGGGATAGGCATCTACCCATACAGGGTAGGCATCTATCCAAACGGGATAGGAGATTCTTTGGCCAGAGACTTAGACTCATCGGGACCATTCGGGTCCTGAGTCACTCACTAAGTACTACACTCTTCTAACAGAAGTGCACCGAGGTCGCCATCCTTAGGAGTAATTAATAACATAATACAAGCTTGAATTCCACCTCAGAATTTGGCTTAAAGCCTCGGGAAATCAAGCGAATCCATATGGGATTCCTTCCGAGTATGCATTGAATTACTTTTTCCAATTTAATTATCTTACCTTTCAAAATGGGATTCTTACTCAACCTTTCTTTACCAAGCCTAGACCCCACCCACGAACGCTTGAGTACGAGGGACAACTCCGTCCCAAGACTGCCTACATACCCGCTTCGGCATGGGATCAAGGCGTAAAGTATGTAGTTCTATTTTCTACTCTATGGTTTGATGTAAACTGATTAGTGGGTACGCAACCCTTTCTAGAGTCAATGTCCCATGTAGTTTCTCTACGGTTGCTACCCACGATGGTAGTGCTTAAGCAAAGGCTCAAGATGGCCTATTGCTTGTGGCCTAAAACAACTAGATCCTAGCACCTATCATGAGCGTCACCCTTGACCAAATTGTCAATCACCAATATCTCTTCAAGATAAAAAAAAAATCAATTTCATAAAAGCATTTAACTTAACCATCCCTAAAGAGGGGGTTTACTATGGTTTATCTCAACGGATGTGAAATCATTTAAAAGTTATCTTATTAGATTATCGATCCAAGGGGGATTACCCGCCCCTTGGATTTTAACTTCCAAGTGTCCCTTATTACTCCCCGAGGATTTATAGGGACGATGCCACAAACGTCATTGATGTAGCTTTATTAGGCGTTAAGTGTAGTAGTTCAACACGACGGCATTACCCGTAAGCATGACCCAGAGGCACTGTATATACCGAACACTACTTGGTTTTGGTTTTCCAACTTCCTTTATTTAGTTTTCTAACTGTGAAAAAATCATGCTTGAAAACAATTACAAATTGAACGCGTAAAATTTAAATATTGCAAAGCTCAATTAATTGAAATAACTACTTGATGAATTACATGGAATAAAAACCATAATTAACTTTATTTATTATTCAAAACCTTGGAGTATAACTTTGCATAATAACAATTAGGAATACTTGCATAATAATAGTTAATGTGAAACTTGCATGGAGATGGAAACACCAATAAATGTAATCAATGTGAAGCAGTTTGCATGAGGTGGAGGCAGTGTAAGTTACATGTGAGAATGTCGCTTATAAAGCCACTAATCCCAAAATAAAATTTTAGCTTCAAATCATTTAATGGGGATTAATTGCTAAGTGGATCAAAAGGTTCTAATACAAAATTTGATATAATTAATTACAATTATAATTTGCTAAAACTAAAATCTAAATAAAAAATTCATCTAAGTTCAAAATTTTAATAACTGAAACTATACATAAAAAAAAAAAGGAATTTAATTATTTAAAACTTTATACAAGAAAATGTAACGAAAACTTTAATCAAGTTTGTTTTGGCATTAAAAAGGAATGAGTGGGAGGGGGACCCCACGGTCCCCTCCACTACCCTACGGCCACTGCCGCAACAGTGACCACAGGCTAGTGGAGGGTACTGTAACGGTACCACTCCCACTGCAGAGTATTAACTCCACCTACGGCCCACTACCTCATATAGAGTGTTGGGTACCGTACACCCAACAATAAACACTTTTTACATTAAATGAAAGAAGTTTATAATATATGATCTCCCATTTTAATTTAAACAGAAATTTATAATTACTATATATATATATATATATATATATATATATATATATATATCCAGTTCTAATTTATTTAAACAAGAGAGTAGAGTTAATCAGCATACAAAAATGAAATAAGGATTTATATATAAGAGGAATTTACACAAAGAGTTGATTTTTAACAATAAGGATAAAATATTAAAGTAAACAATAAGGGTTCATTCACAGGAGTGAATAACCCAGAGAGTTATTCACAGAGATAAAACAATCCAGGGAGATTAAATCGTTCCCAGCAATGTACAGATGATTGAAAGATAGATTATACCAAGAAATGCAAGCTCATACAGGTGAATTTATTATCTATTTTTAAATCTAAAATTTGCAGAGACAGACTTATATTTCGCTTCCTCAGAGAATAATGAGTATACTGAGATTTACAAAGAAATTAACGTATTCCTACAGGAATATTTGATTCATTCATAGCAAGAGAAAAAAAAATGAGATTGTATTCCTTGAATTTAATTCACAGTGTATATATAAAATAAGATTAATCCAATATACAACAAGGAGTTGAAAAACAAGATTTTTAATTCTTCAAAACTAATTCACAACAAAATCCAAATTACAGCAAAGAGTTGAAAACAAGATTTTAATTTTTCAAAACTAATTCACAACAAGATTTTATTAATTCAAATTACAGCAAGGAGTTGAAAACAAGATTTTAATTCTTCAAAACTAATTTCAGCAATGCATTAAACCAAGATTGATCTAATCTAATTCGTAGCAAAATTAAGATGCATGATTCAAAATGAAATAAAACTAAATAAGAAGAAAAACCTGGATACTTGCAATTGATGAAGAATCTCCTATGAATCCTTCAATCAGCCTCCCTTGATCTTCAAACTTGAAAGAAATCCTCCAAAGAAATCTTAGCTATTTTCAAAAGAATGAAATATGACTACAAAAAAATTTACTTGAGAGAAGAATTTCTTTATGGAATAACCAACTCCCATTTTTGAAAACTTGCATATCATTTATAAGAAAAATCTCTCTATTCCACTACCTAAAATTTTAATTAAAAAAAGAGATTCTTTCCCAATTTTGGACTTCATGCAAATTGATTAGACTTAGTGGGAGGAGTTACATGCAAGGTGGTGGAGAATCCTCTAGAAGCTTCTTATTCTTCCTGCAACATGTGCCATAATTGGATGAGGAAAACTAAATAAATAATTAAGAAAAATGTATATTTTCCATATGTGTGTGTGAGTTTTATTATTTTATCCTTTTATAATATTCATTCAATCATTTAAATAGCTTAACCAAAGAATATAATAGAGTTTGTTTTTTTAAATCCAAAAGTGATAAAGGAGGGTTGTGACATCCTTCCCCCCTTAATTTGTGCATCGTCCCGATGCACTTATTGAATGCATTCAAAAGAGTCTATAGTTTATGTTTAAAACAAAAAAGGAAACAACTGTTGCATCTCCTTAGTATCTTCCCACGTGGCATTCTTTTCATCATACTGGTCCCATTGCATTTTGCACTGATCAACCTCTCTGTTGTGCAACTAGCACTGGCGCCTCTCCAAGATTCTGAATGGCTCTATCATTATTCCTCCCATTTCCTGGACCTGTAAAGCATCCCAATTCAAAATGTATTTCTCATCAGGTACATACTTTTTAAGAAGAGATACATGGAAGACATCATGGATTCGGCTCAATTGGGGAGGTAAGGCCAACCGGTATGCAACTGGATTAATCCTTCTCAATACTTCAAAGGGTCCAACATAACGAGGTGCAAGCTTAGTCTTCTTCCCAAATCTTATAGAACTCTTGTGTGGCCTAACCCTTAGGAAGACTTTCTCTCCTACCTCAAACTCCCTTGGTGTCCTGTTTTTGTCTGCATAACTTTTCTGCCTATCTGAGGCTTCCTTCAATCTTTGCCTAATTTCCTTAGTTTTCTTTTCCATCTCCTTCAACATATCTGGTCCAACAATTACTCTATCTTCAAGACTATCCCAACTCAAAGGTGTTCGACATGGTCTACCATGCAAAGCTTTGAAAGGTGTCATTCCCAAAGAGGTTTGATATGTATTATTGTAAGCAAACTCTACCAAAGGTAGGTACTCTTCCCATTTCCTTTGTTGGTCCATGCAATACATGCGAAGTAGGTCTTCCATAATCTGATTTGTCCTTTCTGTCTGACCGCCGGTTTCAGGATGGTATGCGGTGCTAAAATTTAGTTGAGTTCCTAGAGCTGATTGAAGAGTGGTCCAAAACCTTGAAGTGAATCTAACATCTCTATCTGATATGATTTTCTCTAGTATTCCATGTAACCTAAATATTTCCTTAACAAAGTGCCTAGCCAAGGTAGGTGCATCATCCGTCAAATTCCCTAGTATAAAGTGTGCCACCTTAGTGAGTTTGTCAATTACCACCATTATTGCATCATGCCTAGAAGGTGACATGGGTAACCCTTGTACAAAATCCATGCTAATAACTTGCCACTTGTGTTGAGGTACATCGTGCAATTGTAACAATCCAGCTGGATGTCTATGTTCTGCTTTTACTCTTTGACACTCCAAACATTAGCCACATACTTGACGATGTCATTCTTCATCCCTTGCCAAAAGTATAACTTCTTTAGATCTGCATAAAGTATGTTAACTCCTGGGTGCCCTGAATAAGGGGCATTGTGAGTCTCCGACAAGACTACTTCCCTTAAGTTCCCTGAATTAGGAATATAGATCCTGTTATTGTATCTGAGCAAACCATCTTCATCTAGAGTATACCCTTCGATCTTAGGATTGGTTGGATCGTATTCTAAAGTCAATTTGACTTGCTCATACCAGGGGTCATGTCCTTGTTCATCCATTACTTGCCTTTTGAAAGAAGTTTTGAATGTCGCTATAGTCATCAAGTGTCTCCTCCTACTTAAGGCATCTGCCACCCTATTTTCCTTCCCCTTAATATATTCAATTTCAAAATCATATTCACTTAGAAACTCTAACCACCTTCTTTGTCTGGCATTTAAGTGGGGTTGGGTAAAGATGTACTTTAGTCCTTGGTTGTCTGACTTCAATTCAAAGGGCTTCCCTAGCAAGAAGTATCTCCATTTTTGTAGGGCATGCACAATCGCTGCCAACTCTAAGTCGTGGGGTGCATAATTGACTTCATGAGTCTTTAGCTTTCTGGATTCGTAAGATACTACCCCTTCATCTTGGACAAGTACTCCTCCTAACCCTTCAATAGAAGCATCAGTTACGACTGTGAAGTGTCCATTCGAATCTGGTACCTTTAGAATGGGTGCTGAAGTTAGTTTCCCTTTCAAAATTTGGAATGCCTTATCACTTTGTTCCATCCACACAAACCTTTTACCCTTCCTTTGCAATGAGGTGATGGGGTTTGTTATCTTAGAGAATCCTTCTACAAACCTCCTATAGTAACCTGCTAGCCCCATAAAGCTTCTTACCTCTGAAACATTTTTAGGGATCAACCATTCTACTATTGCCTTTATCTTATCTGGGTCAACTGCTATTCCTTCCTTAGATATTATATGCCCAAGGTAGTGGATCTTTTCCTTGAAGAAGGCACATTTTGACAATTTCCCATATAATTTATGTTCTCTCAACCTTTGCAAAACAATTTGTAGGTGCACTAAATGTTCCTCTTCATTTCTAGAGTAAATCAATATGTCATCCAGAAATACTAAAACAAATTTATCCAAGTATTCATGGAGTACACTATTCATTGGGTTCATAAATGCAGCTGGGGCGTTGGTTACACCAAAAGGAACTACTGTGAATTCATAATGCCCATATCTAGTCCTGAAAGTTGTTTTTGGAATGTCTTCCTCCTTAATTCTAAGTTGATGGTACCCTGACCGAAGGTCTATCTTCGAGAAAAGTGTTGCTCCTTTCATTTGGTCAAAAAGATCCTCTATGCAAGGTAAGGGATACCTATTCTTTATTGTGACCTTGTTCAACATCCTATAGTCGATGCATAGCCTTAAGGTTCCATCCTTCTTCTTAACAAATAAGACTGGTGCTCCCCATGGTGATACACTTGGCCTTATTAATCCCTTAGCTAAGAGTTCCTCTAATTGCATTTTGAGCTCTTGTAATTCAGTTGTGTTCATTCGGTAAGGTGCCCTTGATACAGGTTCAGCTCCTGGGAGTACTTCAATAGAAAAGTCAAACTTCCTCTTAGGGGGTAAGCCAGGTAATTCTTCTGGAAAAACATCCTTGAATTCCTTTAAGAAGGGGGTATTTTCAAAGGTGGGTGTATTTTCCTCTTTTCCTTCATCAATTTCAACCATATAGATTAAGCCTCTGCTTCTCCTTTCCTTCTTTAATTGCATGGCTGAGATGGTTTCTATATTAATGGGTTTAAACTTTCCTTGGATTTTGACCTTTTTCCCCCCATCTTCCAAACATTCAACAACTTTGTTATAGCAATCTACATTAGCTTGATGGTCTGTTAACCAACTCATTCCAATAATTATATCATATAATCCTAAGGGTGCCACATAGAGATCTACCCTTGTTTCAAACTCAGGAAATTGTACCCTTGCCCTCAGCAAACACTTAGTTACTTCCCTAGTTGCCTTATCCCCATATTGAACCATCCATGATGACTCCATTTGATTAACCTTTAATGCATATTTGCTTACTAATTCAGGCAAGATGAAACATTTAGATGATCCAGTGTCAATTAGAATTGAAATTGGTTGTTCAAATAGTGTACCTGTAGTTTCCACGGGAACATTTTGGTATCTTCCTCTTTGGTTCCTAACTGCTGCATGAATCCTTTGTTGGGGCCCTTGTTGGGGTTGATTGTCCCTAATTTGTCCTTGCATCCTGGGGCACTCTCTAGCAAAATGGTTTCCCCTACACATGAAGCATCCACCTGGAGGACCCCTCCTACCTTGATTTCTAGGGAGATCATTCCTTGTTTCATTGGCCCTGGGTGGATAAGTTATCATGTTCTGCTGGTCATTCCTGTTATAGTTGCCTCTGTTATTATTGCCCCTGTTATTATTATTATTATTTCCATTCCTCTGATATTGATTAGGAGGTGGTCTTCTTTCAGAAGAATTATTCCTCTGACCCTTGTTGAAATTAGTGTTTCCATTGAATTCCTGCTTCCTTTTAAATGAGTGGTTCCCATTATAGTTCTGCCCTGCTAGTGTTTAAATCTTCCTCTCTTGCCTTAGGGACTTTTCAAGTACTTCATTCATGTTTCTGGGTCCATGCATGTCAACCTCTGCCCCTATGTTGGTATTTAGCCCCAAAATGAACTTCCTTGCTTGGCCTTCTTCATCTTTCTGGTACATTGGTACATATTTAAGCAACTTGGTGAACTTATCCCAATATTGTTGAACGGATAGGGGCCCTTGATGTAGATTATGGAATTCTATCACCTTCTCATTAAAGAACAATTGAGGGAGCCACCTATCTCGGAAGTGGTGAACAAATTGATCCCATGTGACCGTATCCCTGCTATACCCATTTTGTTCCTTGGTGTTGGTCCACCAACTGGCTGCCTCCCCTGTGAGTTGATAGGAACCCCATAAGGCCTTGGTTGTTTCGCTAAAATCCCTTAGCTCAAAATACTTTTCCATTTCATTTAGCCAATTCTCAGCCCCTTCACCAATTTGCCTCCCATCGAACTTCGGAGGGGTGATTTTCTTTAAGTCCTTGGAGAGTTCCAATATGTTATTTTCCTTTCTATTATCCACCATATTCCCTTGATTGCTACCAGGGTTTCCATTTTCGATACCACTTCTATTTTCATAGTCATTCTGCCTTTCCCTAAGGTCTTGCATTGATTGTTCCAGGAAGTTGATTTTATCTCTTTGTTCGGTTAGAAGGTCGATTATAGCTTGGACCCCATCTTCGTTATTTCTTGGATTGTGTCGATCCTCTTGATGGTCTTCCTCATGGCTTTCCTCATGGTTTTCTTCCCTTTGACTCCTAGTATGTCTTCCATTACCCCTTCCTCTTCCTCTTCCTCTTCCTCTTCCTCTTGCCATTCTAGGTTTTTACCTGAAAGTTAAATTATGTAGTTAGTTTAGGATTTTAAAATTTAATTTCTACCATTGCAAAACATTCCCTTAGTTGAATAATTTGAAGTGAGCGCAAGGCCTAGATTTGAACCTTTGCTCTGATACCACATGTAAAGACCCACCATAATTAATTCAACAAAATTCAGTATTCTTTTTTGTGTGTGTGTTTAATTTAATCATTATGTTTTATTCAATTGCATACTCTAGGCATCCATCCATTAGGATTAGGCATTCATCCATCCGGGATGAGCATCTAACCATACGGGTTAGGCAATTGTCCATACGGGACATAAGATTTCATCTATCCAATACAGGATAGGCATCTACCCATATGGGGTAGGCATCTATCCAAACGGGATAGGAGATGCTCTGGCCAAAGACTTAGACTCATCGGGACCATTCGGGTCCTGAGTCACTCACTAAGTACTACACTCTTCTAACAGAAGTGCACCGAGATCGCCATCCTTAGGAGTAATTAATAACATAATACAAGCTTGAATTTTGCCTCGGAATTTGGCTTAAAGCCTCAGGAAATCAAGCGAATCCATACGAGATTCCTTCCGAGTATGCATTGAATTACTTTTTCCAATTTAATTATCTTACCTTTCAAAATGGGATTCTTACTCAACCTTTCTTTACCAAGCCTAGACCCCACCCACGAACGCTTGATTACGAGGGACAACTCCGTCCCAAGACTGCCTACATACCCGCTTCAGCACGGGATCAAGGCGTAAAGTATGTAGTTCTATTTTCTACTCTATGGTTTGATGTAAACTGATTAGTGTGTATGCAACCCTTTCTAGGGTCAATGTCCCAGACAGTTTCTCTGCGGTTGCTACCCACGATGGTAGTGCTTAAGCAAAGGCTCAAGATGGCCTATTGCTTGTGGCCTAAAACAACTAGATCCTAGCACCTATCATGAGCGTCACCCTTGACCAAATTGTCAATCACCAATATCTCTTCAAGATTAAAAAAAATCAATTTCATAAAAGCATTTAACTTAACCATCCCTAAAGGGGGGTTTACTATGGTTTATCTCAACGGATGTGAAATCATTTAAAAGTTATCTTATTAGATTATCGATCCAAGGGGGATTACCCGCCCCTTGGATTTTAACTTCCAAGTGTCCCTTATTACTCCCCGATGATTTATAGGGACGATGCCACAGACGTCGTTGATGTAACTTTATTAGGCATTAAGTGAAGTAGTTCAACACGACGGCATTACCCGTAAGCATGACCCAGAGGCACTGTATATACCGAATGCTACTTGGTTTTGGTTTTCCAACTTCCTTTATTTAGTTTTCTAACTACGAAAACATCATGCTTGAAAAGAATTACAAATTGAATGCGTAAAATTTAAATATTGCAAAGCTCAATTAATTGAAATAACTACTTGATGAATTACATGGAATAAAAACCATAATTAATGTTATTTATTATTCAAAACCTTGGAGTATAACTTTGCATAATAACAATTAGGAATACTTGCATAATAATAATTAACGTGAAACTTGCATGGAGATGGAAACACCAATAAATGTAATCAATGTGAAGCAATTTGCATGAGGCGGAGGCAGTGTAAGTTACATGCGAGAATGTCGCTTATAAAGCCACTAATCCCAAAATAAAATTTTAGCTTCAAATCATTTAATGGGGATTAATTGCTAAGTGGATCAAAAGGTTCTAATACAAAATTTGATATAATTAATTACAATTATAATTTGCTAAAACTAAAATCTAAATAAAAAATTCATCTAAGTTCAAAATTTTAATAACTGAAACTATACATTAAAGAAAAGGAATTTAATTATTTAAAACTTTATACAAGAAAATGTAACGAAAACTTTAATCAAGTTTGTTTTGGCATTAAAAAGGAATGAGTGGGAGGGGGACCCCATGGTCCCCTCCACTACCCTGCGGCCACTGTCGCAGTAGTGACCGCAGGCTAGTGGAGGGTACCGTAACGACACCACTCCCACTGCGAAGTATTAACTCCGCCTGCAACCCACTACCTCGTACAGAGTGCTGGGTACCACACACCCAACAATAAACATTTTTACATTAAATGAAAGAAGTTTATAATATATGATTTCCCGTTTTAATTTAAACATAAATTTATAATTACTGTATATATATATATATATATATATATATATATATATATATATATATATATATATATATATATATCCAGTTCTAATTTATTTAAACAAGAGAGTAGAGTTAATCAGCATACAAAAATGAAATAAGGATTTATATATAAGAGTAATTTACACAGAGAGTTGATTTTTAACAATAAGGATAAAATATTAAAGTAAACAATAAGGGTTCATTCACAGGAGTGAATAACCCAGAGAGTTATCATAGAGATAAAACAATCCAGGGAGATTAAATCGTTCCCAGCAATGTACAGATGATTGAAAGATAGATTATACCAAGAAATGCAAGCTCATACAGGTGAATTTATTATCTATTTTTAAATCTAAAATTTGCAGAGACAGACTTATATTTCGCTTCCTCAGAGAATAATGAGTATACTGAGATTTACAAAGAAATTAACTTATTCCTACAGGAAGATTTGATTCATTCATAGCAAGAGAAAAAAAAAAGAGATTTTATTCCTTGAATTTAATTCACAGTGTATATATAAAATAAGATTAATCCAATATACAACAAGGAGTTGAAAAACAAGATTTTTAATTTTTCAAAACTAATTCACAACAAAATCCAAATTACAGCAAAGAGTTGAAAACAAGATTTTAATTTTTCAAAACTAATTCACAACAAAATTTTATTAATTCAAATTACAGCAAGGAGTTGAAAACAAGATTTTAATTCTTCAAAACTAATTTCAGCAATGCATTAAACCAAGATTGATCTAATCTAATTCGTAGCAAAATTAAGATGCATGATTCAAAATGAAATAAAACTAAATAAGAAGAAAAACCTGGATACTTGCAATTGATGAAGAATCTCTTATGAATCCTTCAATCAACCTCCCTTGATCTTCAAACTTGAAAGAAATCCTCCAAAAAAATCTTAGCTATTTTCAAAAGAATGAAATATGACTACAAAAAAATTTACTTGAGAGAAGAATTTCTTTATGGAATAACCAACTCCCATTTTTGAAAACTTGCATATCATTTATAAGAAAAATCTCTCTATTCCACTACCTAAAATTTTAATTAAAAAAAGAGAACCTTTCCCAATTTTGGACTTCATGCAAATTGAATCTCTCTATTCCACTACCTAAAATTTTAATTAAAAAAAGAGAATCTTTCCCAATTTTGGACTTCATGCAAATTGATTAGACTTAGTGGGAGGAGTTACATGCAAGGTGGTGGAGAATCCTCTAGAAGCTTATTATTCTTCCTACAACATGTGCCATAATTGGATGAGGAAAACTAAATAAATAATTAAGAAAAATGTATATTTTCCATGTGTGTGTGTGAGTTTTATTATTTTATCCTTTTATAATATTCAATCAATCATTTAAATAGCTTAACCAAAGAATATAATAGAGTTTGTTTTTTTTAAATCCAAAAGTGATAAAGGAGGGTTGTGACAATATTAAATGAATTTTGAATCAAACTCCTAAATCTTAAACTTTTTATCATTATTTAATAAGTTAACCTAAATAAATCCTATGCCCCACGGGCATTCTTTTTTTCTTTTTTTGAGCACACCAGTTCAGTGAAGACCGGATACAAGGGCATGAGCCTATAGGCTGAAACCTCTTCAGCTAAGAGCCAAGGATTGAGAGGTATCCATTCTGCCAAATTCACTCGATGCGTGACCTCAGCTTCATCTCTTATGATATCAGAGTCGTTGCACTCAACAAGACTCAATCTCTGATGGGCTGATTTACAACCATTCAACATTACTAGTACACCAAAAACCCACTCTTCATTAATAAACCATAAAAAAACACCAATAAAAAACACACACAAACTCCCAACCAGAACATTCATTTTCATTGCAGACCTTCCCCCTCCATTAATAAACCATAAAAAACACCAGTCAAAAACACACACAAACTCCCAACCCTTACGCTCTCATTGAAGACCCCTCTCTCTCTCTTTCATCAGGACACCTATAAAAGCCTAATGATTCCCTTTCAATTGCAATGATTGAAATGAAATTATCTGTCATTTCCTCTTCCCCAGACTCGAACCCGAATGTCAATCTGGTGCGGGGCCCCATTAATAAAGATGTGTAAGAGAGATGGCCCCATTAATAATAAAGATGTTTCTGGTACAGGTAACGTGCCTGTCATCTTCCACAGAAATGCGGCCCCACGCTTACAAGGAACCAGGAGCACCGTACCGTAACAGGCACGCGCCAATTCTTCTTTGCCGTCAAATCTAAGATGCTCACTGTTTAACATACCCAAAATGTGCAGAATATCGGGAAAATTGACTGTCTTGTACCCTGTACTGAGAAGGAATCATTTTTTCTTAACAATTATTTTTCATTTTGAAAATTTCATGTCGGTAAGTACCTATCTTGCATTTATTTTCGAAAAGTTTTGTACTTCAACTAGGCAAGGGTTTCGATGGCGGTGATGCCGAGCCAGGTAATTACTTGGGCCGTCTGTCTGTGTCAAAACCCTAGGGCACTGAGACACAAGCAATTCGTGTTTAATTGTTTATTGTTTCAGAGACGCTGTTTAATTATTGCCGCTGCCGTTACACGAACAAACCCTAATAAATTACAGTCCAGACTCCAATGGCGTAATACCTACTGTTTCTTGTCTGGTGAAACAGGACCGACTGCTTCTCATGAAGTTGCAATTTGTCATTTTCTGCGCGAATATTTGTCTTTCCCAGTTTTGGACTCGTTTCATTTAATTTTTTTTGTCACTACCGATTGCTGACAGCTGTTTTAAATCAAACACTCTTTATGTATCTTTAGCCTTGTTTTAACCCTTCTGACCCTATGTGTTCACGTAGGGTTAAACAGTGAATATACTTATTCTTAATAGTGGGAAATGATAATTTGAATCTTTTCTATTTTAATGGAGGTGTTGGAAATAAGTCAATTTCATCCTTTTTTTGACATTTACTTTCATTTTTTTTCAAATATTTGGCTAAACTGTTCCATTGGGCCCTATCTTATGATTAAGTATAAGTTGGGGCATGAATTTTTTATTTGTTTATTAAAAGTGTGATTTTGGTTTAAATTTAAGAGTGGAATATTCTCATATTTAGTTTTAATAATAGAAAAATGATAATTTAAATTTTTTTTAATGAAGACATTGAAAAAAATAAGCAGCAATATATGTTTTTGATTAGGAAAGAGCATAAACCAGGGGCTAACTCTTAACATAGTCGAGTCCAAAAAAACGAAACCTAACAACAACCAACAAACATATTAATCTAAATTCAATATAATTGCTAAAAAAGAAGCTAAACAGTAATATGGGGTCCTACCTTAAGTTTAAGTTTAAGGTGGGACATGAATTTTTTATTTGTTTATTAAGAGTGCAACTTGACTTCTTATGAGTCTTCATAGTTAAGGACTAGTTCACATAGGTTCATATGTGAGACAAGTAGATAGATAACAAGGGAAGAATAAGAAGAAAGTGTTTGTAATTTTACACTAAGAGATTAGTAGAAATAAATGAACATTTCATCTTTGAATGTCTAATGTACAATGATATATAAGTCAAATATGAGGGAATATTAAGAGTTGGCCCTATAGAAGAATTGTTAATCAAAATGAGCAAGAAGATGAGCAGCGTAACTCGTGAATTGGTGGTCCCATGGACCATTTTGGTCTCATGAGTGTAATTAAAATCATTTTATTTAACATAGAGATATTAGGGATGAGATTTATAATGCGTATTTAATGTTAACTTGAATACAATAACATAATGATTATCAACAAAAATATATCATTATTTTAAGCATAAAGATGGCTATATTTTTCTTTTCAAGTACATTAGGCTTGTTTTTTGTTTGGATTTTTTTCTTCAATTGTGGCTATGCTATCTTCAATGTTACACAAAGTAGTATTTGTTCATTCCAAGATATCAACACTTATGTAGGCTTTGCAATAATGAAATGGAATCAAAAGCATCATTACATATTTAGGTGTCTAGTGTTATTAGATTTGTGGTGGGTTTTACTTCCTCTGTCTAGAAGAAATCATAGCTCTCAGAGATATTATTCATTATGGGCATCAACAATGTTTACCTTTATCATTAGAGAGATGATCTAACATATAGTTTGCATTCTTAAGATTCATTCACAAACTCTCTTTCTTAATGTTAAATTTCAAATTCTTTTCTTCAACTTCAATTTTAGAAGCACAAGAAAGTTCATTGTGATTTATGATTTATCTTTCTTTTTTCTTATATATTTTTTTTTATAAAATGTGTTTCTTTTAACTTGTTAACCTAATTTGATCAATTGAGGACAATCATTTAAAAATTGAAATTTGAATTTTTTAATTAAGAAATATATGCAAATTATACTTAATTCATTTTTTATACCTGTTAAATAGATATAAGTACATAATTGCTTATGTATTGATCATAATTAACAAGGTCACAATGTTCACATCTCTTTAGGAAATCAAACATCAAATATAAAGTACACTTTACAATTTATTATTACATCAAGAATCATGTAAAAATATAATACTACTTCCAACAATGTAAAACCACCACAAATAATGCTTTACTAATATAAATGTTCATTCAGATTTAAAGATATCTTTTAATTTACAACCTTCTCAATATCCTAACATATATACTTGAAAATATTGTATTGACAATATTTTATTTTTAAAATTAAAATATAGAATTAGAATTTAAAATATGACTTGAATTAAATATTTATAAATTTACCCACAAACTCACGTTATAAACAGTCTTAATATTCTGAATTATATTATATGTTTACAACAATTACAATCAACATTATATTCCATTTCTCCTTAGATTTACATAATAAATACGTTTGAAGTTAGTACCCAAAAGCACCCTGAAAAAGCGACAAATGAGTACATGATAGAAAAGTTTCTTTAATACCTATTACTATTAAAAAACAAAACTATCAATGCTTCACAATTATTTTATGCTTATCTTTTTAAAAGGCAAAAGACTAGACTTTGCAATCTTTGACTTTACCCTTGAGTTGTTACCTCATGATAGCATGCTTGCTTACCTCACCTCTCCCTTAATCCCATTGCCACTTTTGTCATATGGTGCGTGTAAATGCTAATCTTGTTTGTCCATATTTATTTTGATTATCTTTCTTTCATTGTGTCATCCCCTCATAAATTTGAGGTCAGAAGATAAAAGACAAATAGGAGCTTATGAATTTAATGACATACTTCCATTCATATTTGCCTCAACAAGAAAAAAAGGGAAAAATGTGTAGGTCACTCCTTGCCCCCAAATGCTTTTGTTAAAGAAAAATAACTAGAAACAACAATTTAGCTTTATTAAGTTGAAGTCACCGCATTTAATGGGTGATGCAGAAATATTAAATAGTCACCTTTTCCCATTCATAGGGTAAGCCTTGATGGTACAACTATGTATTTCTTCCCCTCTATGCAAAATTCTATTTTTGGATAAAATCATATGATATAGAAAGTAGATTCACTTCCCAAAGGCCCCACTACTATTGTTTTTTTAATCTTATGGCATCTTTTATGGAACATAAAGGGTCCACTTGTGTATGACAATGTATTGTCATATTTAAAGGTCATGAATTACATAAGTACATTTTGATATTTTATTGGTTATTTGGGTTCTATAAGAAACTCTTTCAAAAATTCCTACATCATCTCTCTTTTTAGATGCACTTCATGTTCTTTTAAATAATATAAATGAAATTCTTAAAAGAGAAATTATGTAAGTTATATAATAAAAATCAAAAGCATAACAACTACTAGTATAATGTCTATTTTGAAATTAAAAAATAATAATAACAAAAATAACATACTTTAAGAGCAATAACTACTTTGGATATGTCGTGCTCTACTTCTATAAGGGCAATGGAGGCTTTGGAGGAGGGAGAGATTGTTGGCAGGTCCTCAACCCCATGATGTATTTAGGGGGCAGCCTCAACCCCCTCTAAGACTCCTTTCTTGAAGGACTCCCCTATTGGAGTGTCTGGTGTGGAGGACCCCCTTGCAACTGTTAGAAAGTTCTCTTCGCCTGGAGCTTCCTCCAGTGGCTGCCCTCTCCCTGGTGATGAGGGTTGGATCACACAGAGGCAAAAAAAAATAATATGAAGATTCATGTTGGGACTGACCCAAGGATGGGTCGCCCATCACAGAGGCTCTCTTAACAAAAGGAAGCAACAAGGGAAGTCGCCAATAGAAGACATAGGACCTTGGATACATCTATTAAAGGTAAGAAATGAAGGTCCTTTCATGGAACATGAGGAGCCTCAACAACCCACATAAGCAATACTCCCTAAAGAATTGTATTTTAGAAAATAAGATTGAGATTCTCTTACTCTAGGAGGTCAAAATGATTGACTCCTTCGCTAACATTGTTGGTAAAATATGGATGGGTTCTCAATTCTTCATTAGCAATGCCACTAGAGCCTCTGGTGGTCTGGTTACTATGTGGGACACCTTGCGGTTTTCAAAGAGTCTGGTTTTCGTCTCCCCCAACTTTCTTGTTTGTAAGTTATCTTCTAGTAATGGTTCTTGGTTTCTCACTAATGTTTATGCCCCTAATTCTGGAATGGGATGGCTCTCCCTTTGGAAAGATGTCTCATGTCTTGTCCAAAATGACACTAATGCTCACTGGATGATTGCGGGGGATTTCAATTCCCCTCTCTTTCCTTCTGAAAAACTTAGGGGACTTCAAGAGTACTCTGACAACATGACTGATTTAGTGGATTTTATAAATAAGAATGGGTTGCTTGACATGGATTTGGTTGGCCAAAGATTCAATTGGTCTAACCATAGGAAGGGCAAGAATATCATACAAGTTAGATTGGATCGATTTCTCATCTCTTGCAACTAGGGAATTGGCTTCAATGCTAAGCTTTCTGTTCTTCCCAAAACTGTGTCTGACCACAATCCCCTTCTTTTGGTGTGTCCTCCTCAACGTGCTAGGGGAGTTTACCCCTTCCAGTATGAAATTATGTGGACTACTCATCGTGAGTTTAAGGAGTGTATCAAAAGATGGTGGAACTCTCATGTCTCTGGTACACCCATGTTTCAGGTGGCTCAAAAACTGGATATAATTAGAAGAAATGTGAGAGGATGGAACAAAAATACATTTGGTGATATTTTTTTTCAAAAAAAGGATTTAAATTCCAAATTGTCTACCATCCAGGAGCAAATTGATAAAGGGGATCTCCTCAAAACCACCCACAAAGAAGAGAAAATTTTAAGGAGGAAATGGAAGGAAAACTCAATTAAGGAGGAATTATTTTGGAAGCAGAAATCTAGAGTTCAATGGCTGAAAGAGGGTGACAAAAATACTACTTTTTCCACATATCAGCTAGTATTCACGAGAGAAGAAACCACACTTCATGTCTAAGGGATAATCAGAACCAGGAAATAAAAGATGATGAGGGCCTCGGGAATATGGCCTCTGATTACTTCACTAATTTATTTATGGAAGACAATAGGTTGAGGGATCTATTCATGGATGAGACTCTCCTTCAATGCCTTCCCTCCCCCCTCACTAGGGAAGATAATGATCTCATATTGGCCTCGGTCTCTAAAGAAGAGGTGAAAATTGTTGTGTTCTCCATGGGGGCTTTTAAGGCCCCAGGCTCAGATGGATTCCCTCTGGCCTTTTTTTAGGACTTTTGGGAAGTGGTTGGCGTAGACATGATTTTTTCAGATCTAGCAACCTTCTTAAAAAGTTGAATAGCACCTTTATTACTTTAGTCCCAAAAATTTAGGAACCTACGCTTCTCAAGGATTTCAAACCCATCAACCTTTGCAACACAATCTACAAGATCTTCTCCAAAGTCCTGGTCAATAGAATCAAGCCCTTTTCTTGATAATCTCATAAGTCCTAGCCAAAAAGGTTTTATCACTGGTAGACAAATCCTGGATGCAACCATCTCCACTCATGAAGTCATCCACTCTATGGATAGAAGGTGCAAGCCTGGCATGGTCCTGAAACTTGATATCTCAAAGGTCTATGATAGAGTGAATTGGAACTTTGTAAGTCAAGTCCTCCAAAAGTTTGGTGTTGGGGCCAAGCTGCTAAATCTCATCAAGGAATGTATTACCACTACTAAGTATTTTGTTTTGGTCAACGATGTTCTATGGGAACCTTTCAAGGCCTCTAGAGGGCTTCGCCAGGGGGACCCTTTGTCCCCGTATCTCTTTATTATTTTGGCAGAGGTCTTGGCTAGGAATTTTAGTGCTCTCATTAGTAGGGGATCCTTAATGGGCATCAAACCGGCCTCCGTTGTCCCTCCTACTATCTTACAACAAGTTGTCAATGACAACATCCTTTTTGGGTCATCTTCGATTGTTGAGGCTAAGGGATGGAATTCCTTCCTCAATCTCTATGTGACTGCCTCTAGTCAACATATCAATTATGACAAAAGTAACATCTATTTTTTCCATACTGCTGACAAACTGTAAGCTAAAATAATGGGCATTCTGGGTTGTCATGTTGCCTCCTTCCCTGACACCTACCTCGGGCTACCACTTACTATCAAGGAAGTCACCAACTTCTTTTGGTTTTCCATTCTTGAGAGAATGCAAAAAAAGTTAGTTGGGTGGAAGGGAATATTTCTCAGTAGTGCTAAGAAACTTCAACTACTGGCCTCCTCCCTGTAGGGGATCCTGGTGTACTTCATTTCCCTATTCAAATATCAGCCTCCATGGCCGAAAAATTGATAAAAATTCAAAGATCCTTCCTTTGGATGGGCATGGAAGAGAAAAATTGGCTTGCACTTGTTAGTTGGGACAAATTGTGCTACCCAAAATTCAATGGCGGGCTAGCGATCCGCAAAATTTCCCACTTTAACAAAGCTCTTATGGCCAAAACGACGTGGAAGTAAACCTGTCAGGATACTGATTGGGGCCGAATTATGCATGCTAAATACCTTGGCCAAGGCAGCTTCCACAAGATCTTGTTGGAGGAAGGGATCCCCAATGGATCCAAAATCTAGAACAACATTCTTAAATGTAGAGATACCATTTCTCAGGGTAAAAGGTGGCTCATTGGCAATGGTAGAAACATTCATTTCTGGGAGGACTATTCGTTGGGGGATAGACCTCTGATTTCGTTCCCTTCCCTCAGAAGGATTTATGGGATTACCATAATTTTTTTTGGCCAATGGGTTTGTAATTACTTCTCTAACAACACTTGGAAGGATATGTCTTCTTGCTGCCACAATCATCCCCATTTGTTTCCTAATGCTCGGGAGTTGCAGGATAAGCTTGGTTTGATTAAACTACAACTCTCCTTGAGAGATGACAAGTTTATTTAGAAATGGAATCCCACTTGGGATTTCTCTATTAAAATTGCTTACCACGGTCTTCTTAAGGACCCCAACTCTCAGGTTTGGTGGAAAAAGGTTTGGAACCCCCACCTTCTCCCCAAGCTCAACTTCTTCTAGTGGACAACTCTGCACAACAAAATTCTCACCCAAGATAACCTCCTTAAGAGAGAATTTTAGTTCCCTAACATATGTGTTTTATGCAAGTTGGAAGAGGAAAACTCCCCCATCTCTTTCTTCATTGTGCTTTTTCCAAAGCCCTCTAGGGTATGGTTTGTGGAAAATTGAACCTATGTTGGACTATGAATGAAAATTTAACACATTTGTTGCTGGAGTGGGGGGGGCGCACTTCCAACACTAGTTCAAAAACTCTGGACATAGATTCCTTCCCACCTCAGCTGGAGTATTTGGAAGGAAAGGAACAACAAGATTTTTAGGGATAAGGAAGCTTTGTGGAAACTGTTTTCTATGGTTTTCTTAGACTCATTCAGGAAAATTCTCCTTGGTTAAGAAGTTGTCTGATCTTCCCTCTAGTAGGGACTAGGAAGTCACTCTCTTCTGGAACCTCCCTCGCTTCTTTGATGCCTCCAACAACTCCAATCGGCTTCTCAGGTAGAACACCAAGTGGTCCCCCCCTGAATCTTGGTTGCTTGAAACTCGATTTTGATGGCGCTGCAAGATGTGGGCTAGCTGCGGGAGGAGGAATTATAAGAACTAACAAAGGGGAATTAATTGCTATATATGCTAGGAATCTGAATGGTTGCTCCAGCAACCAAGCTGAAGCTATGGCCTTAGCCTGGGGTATTCATATTGCCCTCTCCATTGGCATCAGGTCCATTGCCATTGATGGAGATTCTAAACTTATCATTGATGTTGTCAAAGGGATCAACTGGTCTATTGATGGTACTATTTGGGATATTCTCAAGCTCATCTTTGGGTTTGACTCTTCAACGTTAACCATTTCTATGGAGAGGGTAATAGGGTTGTCGATGCTCTTGCGACACTCAGGCTTCAGGATCAACTCCTGAGGTGTTGGAGGAATTCTTATTCCTTGCCTCTCAGTGTTACCTCACTTTTGCATGGAGAGTGTCAGTGTACTAAAATTATCCCCCATGGATAAGCGGTTGGCCTTTCCTACCCACCCTTCCCTTTGGGCTTGCAAGGGCCACTAGAGGAGGGAATTTTCAAATTTGAAAAGTTCTAATTTTTTGTTGACTGACCCTAATGGTCAAATGAGGTGGACTGCAAATGAGGCCACAAAGCATGTTGCTCACATTTTCATCATTTGTTGGCATAGTTTATTTTTGTATCTACTAATTATGAAGTTGGATAATCTTATTTCTCATGTGAATTATACAAGAAGGACTGTGTTTTTTGGACGATCTAAGCAAATTGGGACACATGGATGTTGCATTTATGATTTTTACCCTCACCCCAACTTCGAGATGGCTCTCTTCATGTCTAAAGTCATGTCGAAAGGTTTGAGTAACCTTTCACACATTTTTTCTTGTCTGAGGATTAATTATAGTAATTATTTCGTGGAAGTTGTGCATGATCACCAAATCTCCACCAAAATCTCCAAATTTCATGATAAGTGCAATCACATTTTGATTAAGCTCTATCTTTTGGCTAGAAACTCCTCTTCTACGCATTTGTCTCATATGTGTGAAAAAGATCTTGATGTTAATGTTTTTTATTCAATCATGGGAGGGGATAGAGTTCACTATGAGCCTGATAAACTTGATGACTTAAAAAATGATGATGTGGTCTAGAACAACTGTGTGGAAGGAGGGGTGGTAGAATTCATGGAAAATCTATGGGCCATGATGAGCAGTTATCTATTTAGTTTGTGGTTTCTTGGAACAACACAAGGGTCATTGTTGGAGGGATATCCTTTGAAGTGACCAAGGAAACCATTGCTCATGTGACTGGCTTGTCTCTCGACGACAGAAGGTAGAAAAGGACCAGCCATGTCGCCAACAACGAGGGCTTGAACAGATTCTTCAGGGGGAAGGAAGAACCGGTCAAATTGCAAGGTGGGTTTGCTAGAGAGGAGCTCAAATACGCGTGTGACTTGATTTGCCTGATGATCATGAAGTATTTCACTCTCGAGGGCCACCACAAAGGTATTCTACTACTACCATTTTCCCTTGTTGAACCATTTTCGCAACAATGATTTGCTTTGCTTTCCCTTTTATCTTTTGCACTCTATGGAAATTCCATCAAAGAGGCTCTGGACCTAAAGAATGTTGATAAGCCTCATGTCCTCCTTCATCGGGGCCTTATGTACAGTCTTTACCGCTACCACCTATCTCTTTACCCTCCTAGTAATATCATGCTCATCCAACCCACGTTGACTTTCTCATCATCTGGCAGCCTATGCTAGTGGTTTGGCCCCCTTCAGGCTTTTTCAGCTCTCTAACGAAGCTTTTGTTTCCTCTCATTTCCATCGTCGTTTATTTCTATTACTGAGCTGAGCCCACCCACCTTCCCCTCCCCTGCTACTGGGAAGGACAAGAAACATATGTCCTACAAGGGAAAAGGAAACTCATGAGGTAAGCATAAGAGAATTATCATTGATAATTCTTCCTTTGAGGACTTGGATGAGGAAAACCCTGTTCCTAATACAAAGGGTAGGAGAAGATATTGCAGACTTGCCTCTAAGGGTTCCACGAAAATGAAGGTTAAACCTTAACATGCTATGGACACTGGGGAGGATATTGAGGAAGGCAAGGGTGGTGGTAATTTGAATGAGTTGGAGGGTGAAGTTGTTGCAAAGGCTTCTCTGGATTTGGTCGATATGGAGGTCTTTGGACCCCCTCTGGGTCCGGAGAACTTGACCCCAAACAATGAGGAACCTATTGATAAAATTGACCTTGTGGACTCGGACCAAATTATGGAAATGGCGAACCTTATTGTTAGTAGGGCTTCTGAGTTGGATCATGGTGCTCGGGCTATTGTGAGGGTTATTGGGAGTACTGACAATAAGACTGGCAGGGATGGTGATGGCAAGGATGGTGGGATTGGATTGCCTAATCAGGAGTAGCACAAGGATATGCATAAGGAAGAGGAAGCAGTGCCCAAAGGCAAACCTAGTATTGAAGAGTTGCAAGCCTTTAATAGGGAGGTTTATGAGTTGCTGAACTGCATTGACAACTTGGGGCTGACTCTGGGAGGAAATCAATGAAATTAAAGGAAGGTTGGATACCAGGGACAAACAGATTGTCAGCATTAACAAATTATGCCTCTAGTTGCTCCACAACTCTGCACTAACACTCTCCCTCCTATGTGAAAGGACTATTGAGGATGAAGCTGACAAATAGGTGGCTGGGGAACTCTATAGGTTCCTTTCTGATGATTGGGAAAAGGTCATAGACATGACTAGGGTCTATAAATTGGCCCCTAAGTCTTAGGCTATTAGTCTTTGTTTTTTCTCTTGTCTTTTCATTTGGTTTTTGTTGTTGAAACTCTTGTCAATCTTAAGTTTTTGATATTTTGAAATTTTTATAGTGTTGTGGATGTGTTGTTGATAGCCTATGGCTATGTAAAGGGTCAACGCCCTAGTTAACGTTGATTTTTTAATAAAAAACACACTTTAATTATATTTTAGAAATAATGAAATACTGCATAACAATAGAGTTTAATAGTTTTATCAAGAAAATTTTCAATTTTTTCTTTTAGATTTAATTGACATGTATTTGTAATGAAATCATGATTAAACTCCTTCCCAATCATTTAATACATAGTTAAGGACACCTAAAATAATAGGTTCAAAACCATGAGCCAAATCATAGTCAGATTGGTCCATCTTGAACTAATGTGCCCATCTCCATGAATACATGCACCTATAATATAATGTAACCATCTTTGAAGAATATTGACCTCTACAACCAAGGGGGTCAAATGGTTAATCCAAACACTTCAACTTTTAAAACATTTCAGCCTCTTACAAGATGCACTCACGATTAATTAAAAATAGTAATCAAATTTCTTAAAACCAATCTATGAATAACCTCCTCTATCAATGTTCTCTTAACCCATCATATCGTACATGCTAGTAATGGAATGTGTCCTAAAATGAATTCCATTAATTCCTCTAAGGGTGAATTCTCATTCTAATAGGGTCTAATTCATAACACATGAAAGAATTAAAATGTTATACTACCTCCAATTTTCTACTTTCCCTCATCTATTATAAACATTTGTATCAAGGATTCACCAACCATTTGCATTTCACTTGTTCTAGAGTGACAACATATAGACATGCCTTACTTTTTGGTCTAACTGGTTACACAAATCATATTTTTAAAATGTCATTTTTTTCAATCATAAGTAATATTTCTCCATAATGCATAACATGAATTAGAATATATAATACTTTGTTATATATTAAAAAGAGGTCATTAACATTGATATGTAATGTACACATATTTTTAATTTTTTGTTTCATATTTTATTTATTATTAATTTTTTAAATGAGAATAATTATAATTTGGACACGTATTTTTTCATAATACATTTTTTTCTTCATATTAGCTAAATTATTAATATTATGTTGACAAAAGGGTACCAATGTAAAGGATGGTCTTCTTTTTCTATTTTTTAGTTTGTTATTTTTCTACATGTGTCAAATTAAGGTCTTTATTTTTTAATAAATCTATGTTAATTAGAAAATAAAAAATAAATATAGTGATAAAATAAAATATAAAAAATCTATATTTTCACAAATCTTGTTGTGAGGATCACATTTGTACAATTTTGTTTTGTTAGAATGACTTCATAAATGTGATATGAATTAGAAATTTATGTCCAATGAAATCTTTCCATGTGTCCGAAGGAAAAAAGTACCATACATCATGGTAAGGGATATATATATATATATATATATATCAAGATTGTCATATATAATGAACTTTAACCATTTTTTCTTATGCCCCAAGATTTGAGCATATTATTGTATATAAATTGTTGAATCAACATGTAGCTTGCAATTAAGGAAGATCTTTATTTTTCCACTCTATATGACATGTAGTGCAGGGAAAGAATTTTTTTTAAGATTAATGAGAGATTATGAAAAAAAAAACAAAAAAACTACTAAAATTAATTTTTACTTCTAATGGAATTCATTGATATGAAGGGACAATCTCACATTCCACTATCATTGTCATAACCCTCTTTCTCCAGTTTTGATAAAAACTTGCTACTACTATTATTATTATTATTATTATTATCATTTTGTGGTTTTGTTAGAAATGATTTATTGAATAAGATTGAAAAACCTATTATAATAAAAGAGGATTAAATAGTGGGCACACACATACACACTTGAAAATATAATTTAAATGGAAAATTATTTAATTACTCAAATTCAATTGAGCACATGTCATAGGAGAAATTGGAAGCTTCTAGAGGGAATCTTCAATTTCCATTTTCTTGCATGTAACTCTTCCATTAAGTGATCAATCAATTTTACATGAGGATAATTTAGGAAAAAGAATCTTATTTTCAATTAACTCTCTTGACAGTGAAATTGAAGACTCTTTTCTATATAATGTATGCAAGCTTTCAAAAAGGGGAGGTTGATTGTTTTTTGATGGGAAGAAAATTTTCTCAAGTTCTTGCTAATAGTAATGGGATCTTTCTAGTAGTCACATTTATTTTGTAGATTTGTTAAGTTACCCTTGAAGGATTCTCACCAAGTTGCAAAGAAGGATCTAACAAGGATAGCTAGAAAATTTGGAGAGGATTCTACATCAAGCTTCCATAATCCAGGTTCTCCTCTCTTCGCATTCTTTTATTTACATATGTAAAACTTTGTATTTTGCAAAAGGAAATAGTTTTATTCCTCTCTCAGATTTTATTTCATATAAAAGATCTATGCTTGAGAAACCATCATCTTAGTTTTTTAGAAAAGGTTAATCAAAGGAAATTCTATTGTTTTTAATATATATATATATATATATATATATATATATATATATATATATATATATATATATATATATATATATATATATATATATATATCGTTCAAATATGAATATGCATATTTCCTTTTTTATTTACTAAATCTGTTTAGAAGGAAAGAAAGAAAATCTGATTTTTACTTTTTGCTTTATTGGATTTTAATCTTAAATAATATGTGAATAAAAACCTTTTCTTTTGAATAAAATTTCTCCCTTTGATGAATCCTCTTGTACTATTTATAATAATCTCCTGAGAAATTTAATTATTATGTATACTTATTTCTCTGTGATTGAATATATTATACTTATTTATTATTCCTATGTGAATAAATTTATCTCTTATTTATTATTCCTCTGTAAATGAATCTCTAATACTTATTTATTAATTCTCTATGAATAAATTTCTCTCTCTATGTGAACATATATTTGTTCATCTGTGTATAATTTATTTTATACTTATTTATTGTTTCTCTGTGAAATAAATTCATCTCTCTGCAAACATATATTTGTTCATCTGTGTAAAAAAAATAAAATTTAATTATTTCTCTGTAAATGAATCTTTTATACTTATTTAGTATATCTCTGTGAATAAATTTATCTCCCCGTGAGCATAAATTTGTTCCTCTATGTATAAATCTTTTTATACTTATTTATTTTTCTCTGTGAATAAATTTATCTCTTCGAACATATATTTGTTCATCTATGTATAAATCTTATTTTACTTATTTATCATTTCTCTGAATATTATATCTCTCTGTGTGCATAAACATGTTCATTTGTGTATGCATCTGTGATAAATTTTATTCTTTATTCATCTTTCTTTTCTTTTTTTTCTCTGCAGCAAATTTTTAACTCTTATCATCTACGTTGCACTTGTTAGTAAAATTCTATCTCTGTGAAAATTTACAATTATCTCTTCAGATTTATTAAACCCCTCTCTGAAGTTTTATTTAAACTTACATATCTCTGTGTGTGTGTGAATATATGAATATGTACATATAAAAATAAATATATTAATATCATTCAACTTTATTCGAAAAGGGAATAAATCTTTTTTTGGCATCTAACTCCTTGCATGTAGGTAGTGGGGAGGGGCCCACGGAACCCCACTCCCCACCTCCCTTAATCCTTATCAAGAAAAGAAATAATAAATATGTTTTAGTTTATTTCTTTTATTTATTTATTTATTATTTGCTATTTTTTTTTCTCTTAAAGAAAAAATTCTTTAATGTAAATTTTGCTTTTTTATTTATTTGTGGAATGATAGATTTATTAAGATGAAATCTTTCTTTTAATACTAATATGAAAATTTTTATTTGTATTAATTAAAACAATTTATTTGTATGGGATGGTTTATAATTAAAGTCTATTTTACAAATGGAGTTGATTAGTTTATGAACTAAATTTTAAAAATTTTAATTAAAGGGAACAAAATTGGGAATTTACTTTGCCAAGTGATTGGGGCAAACTTTAGATGGAATAATTAATTGTGCTAAGGATATCTCAACCTTGCCGAGACAAATCGAGAGGATCTAAATTGTAGAATGGACTTGCAAATAAACTCATGGTTTAGATTCACCTAAATGGTTTCCTTTAGTTAATTAGTTGGTTCATTTTATTTCAATTATTAATTTAATTGGATATAATCAGCAAATTAAGTTAATTCATTTGTTCAAGTTGTCCAAGGAACTTTTCTCTTCCAAATAATCATGTTTACAAAACTAACTTTAATTTCCTATTCTTTATTTTTCATGCAAGTTATATTTAATATTACCATGCAAGTTACTTTATTATTATTATGCAAGTTACTCATTACTATTATCATGCAAGTTGTACCTTTTACATATTTATTATCTCACTAGTTGCATAAATGATGTTGCATGTCAAAAAAACTAGATGATAGTTCTCTCCTTTGAACTTTGATCACTTAGCATTAGTAGGTTGATACTTTCAAGTGATTCTCTTTCTTGATATATAGAATTAATTTCATGGGTTAATTTTCAATTATTTAATTCTTGCAATAATGGTCTCGACTTCAACTACATTAGAGTAATGTTATTTTAATCTTTTCAAGAGTATAGTAGTTGAATTTCTTGATAGAAAACTAAGCAAGAGGAGTTGTAAACAAAAACCTTAGTGGCATTTGGTATCTATGGTGCCTCTGGGTCACGCTTACGAGCAATGCCGCCATGTTGAACTACTGCACTTAACGCCTAAGAAAGCTACAACAACGACGTCTATGGCATCATCCCTATAAATCGTCGGGGAGTAATAAGGGTCATATGGAAGTTAAAGTCCAAGGGGCGGGTAATTCCCCTTGGATCGATAATCTAAAAAGATAATTTTTAAATGAATTTTACATTCGCTTAGTTTAACCTTAGGAAATCCCATTAGGGATTGGTTGCGTATGATTCGGATTTTATTTATCTTAATGTTTTTCAACAAATGATAAATGGGTCAAGGGTGACACTTATGATAGGAAATAAGATGTAGTTGTTTTAGGCTACACGCAATAGGCCACCTTGAGCCTTTGTCTAGAGCTACCATCATGGGTAGCAACTGCAAAGAAACTGTCTAGGACATTGATCCAAGAAAGGGTTGCGTACCCACCAAAACAGTTTACATTAAACCATAGATTAGAAAATAGAACTACATACTTTACGCCTTGATCCCATGCCCAAATGGGTATGTAGGCAGTCTAGGGACGAAGTTGTCCCTAGTACTCAGGCGTTCAAGGATGGGGTCTAGGATTTAGTAAAGTATATGGATTGCGAAGTCTCCTAATTGAAAGATAAGTGCAATAAAAGAAAAACTAATTCAACGCATACTCGGAAGGAATCCTGTATGGATTTGCTTGACTTCCTGAGGCTTTAGGCCAAATTCCGAGGTGGAATTCAAGCTTGCAATATATTATCTTACTTGCTCCTAAGGACAACGACCTCGGTGCACACCTATTAAAGGAGTGTAGTTCCTAGTGAGTGACTCAGGACCCAAATGGTCCCGATGAGTCTAAGTCTCTGGCCAGAGCACCTCCTATCCCAAGTTGGATAGATGTCTACCCCGTTTGGGTAGATGCCTATCCCGTATTGGAAAGATGAAACCTCATGTCCCGTATGGATAGATGCCTAACCCGTATGGTTAGATGCTCATCCCGGATGGATGAATGCCTAATCCAAATGGATAGATGCCCAGAGTATGTGATTGAATCAAACACAAATGAATAAATAAGTAAATAAAATTAAAAAATAGTCAAAAATTCTTGGGTTATGTAGAGTGGGTTATTACAATCATTTAAATGATGAGATACTAAGAGAAAATGAGAAGATAAATGATAAATGCAAAGATTTGTGAATTTGATTTAAAAAATAATATTCCATTTATTTTGAGTAAACTATGTATATTTCTTCTTTTTTTCATTTTTCTCTTTTCTAAAGATCTAGATTAATACTCAATCAAAAGAGATTTCAAATTTTATTTTGATAATTCAAGGATCTTATATCTTCTCTTGACCTCTTGTAGACCACAATCTCTAAAACTAAGTTTGTACCCATACTCACAATTAAATATATTTGTCATATTTATTATGAAAAAATGATATCTCATACAACTCTTCAACAACATGAGGATCTCCTTCCACTAAATATATTTGTAATATGACCTTTCTTGAATCCATGAAATTGATTAAAACATAGGGATCTCCTTCCACTATCAATCTTTTTCAATTCTTCTTACAACAATTTTGATTGAATGGAAAAAGATCAAATCCTTCTCTTAATATTAGTTTCTAATGTGAATTTTCATTAGAATTATTCATACTCTTAGTTAATATTGAATTTCCCCTTGCAACTCAATCATAATTCATCTTTATTACACCTTAAGAAAGTATTGAAATTTCAATTTTATGAAGATCTCTAAATATTTTGTGATGCCCATAAATAATCATAAAGACAAATAAATAAATAAATATGGCTAGATTTTTTTTTTAAACAAATGCATTCTACAAGGAGGAAAAGAACAACACACATGTGTTATCACTATATGTGAATCCGTCCAATACATGAAAGGTACATCCAAATTGTCATGAAGAAAGAGTAGTAGGATGAATGAGGAGAGGATGGGTGGCACACCCAATGCCAGAAATGGAGTAAAGTGCCAATAAGAGTGGTTCAACCAAAGAAAACTAATGGATGGTAAAGGGACATGACTTGAAGAAGACACTACTTTGAATACAATGCATCTACATTAAACAACTATGTAAAATAAGATGATTTCTTTTTAACTAACAATTCGAGAGAAAAAAGTATAAGAGGGGGAAATACAATGTATAGCAATTAAAGTCTTATTGTCCAATACAACACAAGATGTAATAAAATGACACCACCATGTAGACAAGAATAGAGAGGAGTGTGTTTTTTTCTTATGCAATACAATGAACAAGCTATAAAAATTTCAAAAAGGAAATTATTTCTAAATTAAGAAAAAAAATGTCTACTCTACTTTTTTTTTATAATTTATTTGTTAGATTATAATAAACATGACATGCAATGTGAAGGCAATGGATTCTTAAAGTTCAATATTTACTAAAACTAAGTCAAGCCACATTTTTTGAGAAAAATATATGATCCTTATAACCATTTGGATATATATATATATATATATATATATATATATATATATATATATATATATATATATATATATATATATATATATATATATATATATATATATATATTACTGTCTTTTACACTAAGGGTATATAAGTCATTTAAAATTGTGCAGTTTGGAATGTTGTGTTTTCAAATTTTGTTTCTCCTACTTTCTCATTTTCAAATTTAACTTGCAACCAAAATTATCACAAGAATGTTTCCAATGGCTAAAATTAAATGATTTAAATGTGATTGATCACAATGAGAAGAAATCATGAAACATAGCCAATTTAGAAATAAAAACCACTTTTAATTTTCTATATGATTAAATATTTTTTGACAAAACTAAATAAATATAAAAGATGCAAAAAATATTAGGTTTCCCATACTTAACCAATTATTTCTTCCACATAATTTAAACATTTCAAAGTTTGATCATCTTAAACTATAGCTTAAACTATAAGCAAATCAAGAGACAAAATATCACTTCTTTCTTAGACATAGGATCATTAATACATATTATTAATCCTTTCCCTTTCCTCAAGAGAGTAGAAAATAATAAACATATACACAATCTTCCTTTTTATTCACAAAATGTGAGTCAAATAATTTCTCAAAAGTAGAAAGAGTTTCAAGAGCCTTCATGACCAATGAGAGATATAGCTACCTCCCAACCATATGTTAGCCTTAATTAGTGTTCCATTAGCTCAAAGGATTGCTAAATAACTAGGTGCACACATGTAGCATCCACATTTTTAATAACATTAAGTTTCACCAAATAAACATAATTGACAAATTACAAAGGATTGAGGAATCAATATTTTCAATGTATAATTAAAAACCAATAGATCTCAGTATCCAAGGCCAAGATAAATTATCAACATAAATCTCTACTCATATGAAGAGAAAATCACAAGAATCCACATGTAATCACTTCCATAACCACTCAAATTTTAAATATCACTTCTCTACAAAATCATCCTCCAAAACATATGATCCACCTGTCACAACATTTCTTTTTCCATACAAAACAAATTCAACTTATTCTTCCACAAAATAATTTAACCACACTTATTTTTCTATTTTTTCTAAAAAATTGAATAAGGAAGAAATAATGGCCTAAGGTTTATTATGAAACCTTCTACATTCTTCTACTGATAGTTAGCTAATGGACGCTTACCTCAAACCAATCCTACTCTTTTTACACATATCAAATCTCACAAACTATAGGGAAGGTACACATTTAACCAAATTTGAACTATTTAAACCACAAGATTTAAGCTCAAACAAAACACAAGTATTTCATATATCACAACCCAAATCCATAATAATTGTATGCACCAATAGCATACACAAAAAAAAAACAAGATGTGTTATTGGAAACAATATGAATAAGAAAAGGAAATCATGGATTTTACCTCCCACACTAAGTTTCCCAAAATTTGAGGAGGTTTCTCATTCTTCCTCCAACAAGCTCCAAAATATTAAATCCCAATCAAGCCAAATGGAAGGGTATAAAAAGGAGAACACCCAACATCATACAAACATTAAAGAGCCTTTTATAAAAACAATGAAAACCCATACTCAATCCATATGAAAATGCATGGGTTCACCTTCCCAAATTAAGGTTGATTGATTGTGATCCACTTGCTCAAGTGCAAATTTAAATGGATTCTTTGTTATTTTTTCGTAGGCATTGAATACAGGTCTTTATTTAATAAATTTATGCTGATTAAAAAATAGAAAATAAACATAATGATACAATTAAATATAGTAAACCTATATCTTTCAAAAATTTGTTGTGAGGGACTCTTTTATCTAATTATTTTTGTTATGATTTCATTTATTTATAAAAATATGATATGAATAATAAATTTATACCCAGTGAAATCATTTGTAATGTCTTGGGCTAAAAGACTTATGCAATCTGATTGTTATCCTCCTACAAATACTTAATTGGGGCAATGATATTGGTTTATAATATTTAAATCAAAACTTAAATAACTAAGATATAATTTAAATTACATATACAACTCACATTCTTTCTCTTACTACATATAATGACGATTTAGAAAAATAATAAATTACATATACAACTCACATTCTTTCTCTTACTACATTTAATGAATGAATTACATTTAAATAATTTACAACATTAACAATTACAATATCATTAAATTTATTTTCAGACACACAACAACAATAATTGAACTTTACAACCATATTGATAAGAATAGTTTAGAAAATTTAGTTCAGATACAAAAGATAGAGTTGGGGAAGGATGGAAGGCATGAAATTGTGGAGAAGTTTAAAACCCTAACAGAAAGAAGAGAATACTAAAGTTGGAAGTAAAGACATACTCATAAGGGGAACATTACAACTAACACAAACTTAAAAGAATAGACCTAAAAATGACTCATAAAAAATAGAAGGCGAAGAACACAAAGTAAAATAAGAGTAGGTGAAACAAGAAACCAAAATAAGACTAATATTTGTACACTTAAATTAATTGAAAACAAGACATGACAAGTCTATCCTTGCTCAAAATTTCTTGTTATGAAATAAATTATAGATTACGATGCTCCAATATCTAAGGGTCTTCTCATGTTGCATCTTATATAGGGAGATCTTTCCATCAAGCCAAATATTCCTTGGTGCTTCTTTTTCTCAACTTCCCCACCTTCACATCCACCTTCACATCCATGACTATTTTAGGAATTAAAATTATCTCACATTCTTCATCTAATAGATATGTGTAGGGACATCATGAAATTTGAATGTTTCCTTGTATTTATATATTTTGTTGCCAAATGTTCTTTTGATTTTCATAAAGCACATTGTGTAAAATTTTAAAATTTTAATTTTAAATTGTTTGGGATAGCAACCAATGAACGAGCTACAACAAGGGAGAAATGGAGGTTATCATATTACATTGGGATTTTGATAAAAAAAGATGAGACCTTATGAGCATTTATTATGGGTGTTTTTGAATGCTATAACAATTTAGGAAATATTTCTTGGTAAAGTTTCTAGAGCTCATGAAGTTATTGATAGTGAAGATGAGGAAGGAGTAGTAGATATGGTAGGAAATGAATGTGAAAATGTAGATGCATAATGAATGTAGCAGAAAGATGGTCAATAAGGGTTATCTCTAACATTGGAAAGGGGACCATGATGGATTTTCTAAGCTTATTTGGAAGTTTAGAACTAGATCAGATAATATTTTGGATAATACAAATGGAGGAATACATTGAATTTGATGAAGTATGACCATTCCCCATTATGTTCAATTCGTTGGAACAATATACCATGTACTCAACTTGGTTGAAGTGCTCAAAGAGTAACCAATTGATTTAAATGGAGGCTCATTTAAATTATTAATTAGGGACGTATCTCAAATATGGCACTGACACTATATGTGTAGTGAAGGGTTCTAGAAAGTACATTACCTATAAAAGAGCATTAAAGCAACCAAAACTAACTAACCAACAGTGGTTGTGGGTGGCTTCTGTAGCAACACAATAGTGGCTGCGGGTGCAAAAATCTTCCTAAGACTAAATAAATGAACAATTATGCAGCTAAAGAAGGTTTCAACTGGACTAACTAACTACACTAGCTTCATTATCAACACAATTAAAGTAATAACAACTACATATTAACATGAATTAATCTTCCCATGCATGAGAACAAAACAACTACAAATAGAAAGGAATGTTCCATGTTACCTCAAGTGGCCTGCTTGAGTAATGTGGTCCTTCGATGAGATAAAAGTACTGCTTATGAAACATTTGTCAATTATTCATCATCACATATGTAGAGTAACACCAAAAGTAGTTGCAAATACTCTAGATCAAGATATTTTATTCATTCTCACAATTTTGGTAATAACTGAGTACAAAATAAACTAAAGACTGACAAATTAACTCTCCTTTCTTTCTTATTGACCAACTATTTACATAGGACAACAAATCTCTATTTAAACACTAAGAAGGAATTTAAACATTAACTATCCTTTATTCATTTCTAACTAGCTTTCACTCATGTTAAAGACTCAAGCAACGTATTCAAAAAGAAAGAACAAAACTAACTACAGGATTTCAATACAAAGGAAACTCCTTTATTGAATGGTTAGAACATAGCATAAATGAATCCTTCCCATCACTCTGGAAGTGATGGCACACAATGGTGGACCGATTCATATAGCAAATGCATATAGATAGCGACAGAGTTCAAAAAGACTCTTCTTATTCTGCTTTAATCATTTTTGTTCTTGGCTATCCCATGTGCATGTACATTCAATTCCTTTCCTTGGATTGAGGATGATTGGCATAATATAACTTGGATTCCTTCATTCGGGTTCACGTGTTTGTGCCACATTAGTACCAAATAGTAATAAAACACACAAAAAACCATTATTTGCAATCATTTAGTCTCAAGCATTCATCAAACACATAATATATGTATATCATTATGCCACATGTATATATATTATAATTAACAATAATTGCAATCTTTTAAATGCATAAAGTATAAAGAATCATTAACTATAGTTTGAAAGTGGTATAAACTAGAGACATCAAATATGAAACCTTGGACATTAGATAGACTCATCAAAGTGGAGGACCCCAAAAGAGTGATAATTTTCCAAAAAAAAATTGAAAGTTCATGCAACACTTTGGTGGAAAGAGGTGCAAGCTAAGAGAAGGAGAAATGGTAGAGATGAGATCACTCAATGAGATTGAATGGTGAGAAACATGAATGCTAAGTTTCTACTTGGTGATTACGAACTTGAGCTTCTTAAGTAACTAAAAAATTTAAACAAAAGTGAGTTAAGTGTGAAGACTTATATAGGATATTTTTATAAAATTTCAATAAGATTAGGGAATAATGAATTAAACCATGTGAGGTTGCTAGCTATGTTTGAACCAAGGGAAACTTTCATGCAAGGTTATCAGGTTAGTTAAATCCAAATATACATAAAAGTTAAATGAAAACAACAAGCTAACTAGATTATACCTTGCAAGAGAGGAGTCTCTCTTGTTCCTCCGATTTGGACCGTAGTTGAAGTCAAGAATGTGCCCCTTCTTGACTTATTTGGAGTGGTCCAATGATGTGATGTGGATGGCTCTCCAAGTTGCACAACAATAGATGGATATGAGGATGAACAATTGCTCAAAGAAGGATTATGGGCAAATATGGCTATGATGTGGATGCTCTTGATGGATGGCTAGACTCAAATTAGTAGCATAAGATTACTTGAATTGTGGATTATCAAGAGAAGGGATGGAGACCCCAATTTATTGAATTGGATAGAGGAAAATGGACAGTCAAGATTGAAGAGGAATGGAGGGATAGGGTTTGAGGAGAGGATATTACATGGATCAAGGGACAATGACATGACAAGGGGGGTGGAGACCAAGAGATTTACCATAAAGACATTTCTTGTCTCCACCCTCCTCAAGGTACATGGGGAAGAGTTCCCAATGCACCTAGGAGGAATAAAATGAATTAAAAAATTCTTGGTGGACGCACATGGAATTAAAAATTCCTTAGATATTGTGTGCTTGAGGATTGGAAAAGGAAAAGGAATTTAAAATTCCTTGGGAAGTTGAGAAGCATGGGATAATGTGAGATTTTGAAAATATCACATTCACCCAAAAGGGGAGTATTTAAGGTGGAAGGTGAGAGGGTGACAAAGAGGATTTAACCATAAATGGCTATAGTTGACTTTTGCGCCTAATCATGGGGATTAGGCATTAGCAAGGGATTAGGGGGGACCATTTAGAAGAATTAGGTGAGGATTAGGAGCAAGTGGGATTTGTAGGAGGATTTGACTAGGAGAGAGAATGAGTGGAGGTAACTAAAAATTGAATAACAATGCTAAGTAGGATTAAGAGAGTTTCTAGAAGAATTAATTAGACTAATGATGGATTAGGAAAAGGTGATTTGTAGGAATCACACAAATTAATTAATTAATTGAGATTAATTAATTAAAAGGGAGGATTAAGAAGAATTAATTTTGAATGCCTTAGAAGAAGAAAGGAAAATTGATTTATGAAATAAATCAATCATTGGACTATAGTAACAATATTAATTAGATTAAATTTAATTAAGATTGAGAAGAATAAGGATTAACATAATTAAATTAATTATGTAGGGGAGTTAAATTAATTAAAGTAATTAATTTAAGTGTCTACATTTTTCCCCTCTTTTATGCAGCGACAAAATTTGGCGATGGGTAAAAGATAGAAGAAAGAGGATGCCTCGACATAAAGCGTGGGTGGTGTATGCCCCCTCAAGAATTTTTTGGATATTTTTTGAAAAAATTAGCAGAAAATTCTCCAAAATAAGGAGGGAAAATAACGAACGAATGAGAAAGAAAGGAAGAAATGATTGAGGAAAAAAAATGTGAAGAGATAGAAGAAGGGGAGAGACAAAGGGGCGGGCCAGAGAGGGGGGGCATATAAGCCACACAGGGCCCAATGAAAGGTCATTTTCACACATAAGCATTGGAGCAAATCGGAGCTTAGAAAGAAGAAGGAGAGATGGACTGCATTCCCACACACAAGCATCACGCAGAGAGGGTTCGCTGGCACAAGAGGCCTGCCTAGTATGGTCCCCCGGTATGTACCCTAAGCTCGTCTTGTGATTTGATAGGTTTAGGGTAGAATTAGGAGCTAGAACTAGGCTAAAGTTTTAGCGGGGCGGATGTGTTGATTGTCTTTTCAGCGTGCACCCCCTAAGTTAGCATCAGTGCACGTGGGGATTAGAGGTCAGAGGAGGTTTTGAGGTTGAGCATACACGTGTAGCGCGAGTGCCCGCGCTGGTCTAAGTTAGGGTTTAAATCTAGGGGTGGGAACAAGGAGCGCTAGCACAAGCATCCACGTCGATCGAGGTTAGGTCCCAGGTTTGGGTTTTTTAGCGCGTGCGACTGTGGCATAGCACGAGTGCTAGGGAGTTTGAAAAAATGAAGAATTTGATGAGTATAGGTGTAGGAAGTGGTTTAGGGGGGTATCGTGCATGCCTCGGGGATAGGATAAGGGGAAGGTTAGGAAGAATGACAAGGGATAATGAAGTGGTTTACATGATTGCAGGTAGATTTAGGGTTGTTGGCATCGAGAGAGCACTATCCGGTGACGATGAGGTTGTACAGGATGTTAGGGGTAGACGAGCTCAATATATTGAGCGTCGTAGGATTACATTTGTTGGTTGATGGCCAAGGATCAGAGCACACAATGCCATGATGACTACACTAGTAGAGAGGTGGGATAGCAGGACTTGTACCTTCCATTTGCCTACAGGAGAGGCGATAGTGACACTATTATATATATGGAGGATCTTGAAGATCCTCATTCGCGACGTGATTCCTGAGTACAGGCTGGATGCGGTAGACTTCTATCTTCGGGAGGTTTGCGAGTGGGATGCACTACCTATGATGGATAGGACACAAATGCATTTAGGGAGAGCGATGGAGATATGACACATTCCTCGCTTGGTACTTATGATCTGTGGATTCCTCAGTGGACGGGGGATGCCTGATCTGGGAGGGCATGGATTTCCTATTGGGTGGAGTAGGTGTGTATATTATATGGTACATGATTACGTGGAGTATTCCTGGGGAGCAACAATGCTTGCTTAGTTATATAATGATACACATCTCCTTGTGTACAGAGATTATGCAAGTCTATCAACAAGGATTACCTTACTTCCTGTATGGGCATGGGAGCACATTGTAGTGACTCGGTTGCTCGGGATATAGGACAGATGACCTCAACGACTTTACATTGACCAATATAGGGGCTATATGGTTTTGGTACCGCATTTTTTATGAGCTCATGCAGTTTACATGACGGTCATTTTTGGTCAGCGAGCGATGGAGGGGAAATTGGCAACTGCATTGGGCAGGCATTGAGATGTTGCTTTTTGGGAGGTTGGTATATGTTATGGAGTACTATGCACCATAAAGGGTGGCTCGACAGTTCAAAGAGGTACATGATATAGTGGGAGATATACCATTATATCTACGGATTACACGAGAGGTAGGTTTGTGGGGGCAGACAATGAGTCTGCTGGAGGGGAGGACCAGTTTTTAGACTACAACCTGCTTGGTCTGGGACAAGTGGAGGGTTGCGGGGGAGGATCCAGGCACCTCTGGGGGATACAGGAGCTGGTGGGAGGTCACCTACCAGTGTGGTTGACCATCCCAGGTGTGTTGGAGGATGATGAGTTGTAGCTGGTTGTGGATGAGATAGTCAAAGGGGAGGAGGATGCTCTTGGGGATAGCACTTTGGCAGGAGGAGGTGGGGGTGCTGCTAGGCAAAGGAGGGGGGTGGTATGAGGGAGAGGGCCATAGATGGCTATTCTAGTACAGGTGCAGGTGGCTAAAGCAATGATAGGGCAAGCAACAGTGGAGGGGTAGGGTGGAGGAGATGATGCAGTGTTGATGGATATTCCTAATGTACAGGCACAGGATACTGGAGTGGAGGGCAGTGGTAGAGTTTCTCAGGCTGATTTTGATAGTTTGATGCAGGAGAGGGATACTGCTAGAGAGAGTACACTCGTTGGAGGATGAGCTACAGGTGGAGAGGGTGAGAGGGGATATTCTACAAGTAGAGGTGGGGAGGTTACAACGGGAGATTGATGATTTGACAAAGAGCCTGCAGACGGCTAGGGCTGAGGTGGATGATTTGTTGAGGGAGGGAGAGGAGGCAGAGAGGATGTTGGATGAGGTGAGGACAAGGACCACCATTGGGGAGCTTTAGAGCACATTACAATAGCAGGATCAGGAGCTAGAGAGTCTGCAGGTGAGGGTACAGAGAGCAAAGTTAGATGTTACTCGCTTGCGAGAGGAGAGGGACTCAGCAAGACAAATGTTAGTCCCCATAGGGCTAGGACAGATGTACTCTGATATGATGTAGCAGTGGGAGAGGGCAGGTTGAGAGGCGACATAATATAGAGGATTATACATGGGGTGGTCCCAGCAAAGCAGAGAGAAGCATCATACACACAGAGTGCATGTTCTCACAAGACCCACAACCAGCAACCGATAAAGAGCTAGCAGATAGGTGGATTGGTGGCTATGAGACCAACTAGGACAGGGGGAGTGGAGAAATTTGGAGGAGGAGTAGATGAGGAGGGGGTTGGAGAGATAAGAGGGGAGAGTTAGCTCCATATGACCTTATGTATTATTTTTTACCCTTCGGGGTGACCATTGTACTATGACTGTTATATTCATTTTTGAGAGACATATATATGCAATATATGATTTTTGGTAGTGCTTATTCATGCATGTACTTTATTATGGACATTATGATTTATTTATTGTTTTATGATGTGATACATTGATGATGATTATGGATGTTTTGTTTTGACATGTTTGTGATGCAGGATGGATGCTTACATATGCCTACACTTATGATATGTTACTGACACTTTGGTGGATGCAGCATGGTTGTTTATTGGATGCATATGTTTTGGGATTTATTTTTGAATGATATATTATGTTTTGGATTTTTTGATGATTTTGATAATACATAGTGATTAATCTATAATGAAATGAACATGTACACTATAATGGATAACCTAGGAAATGCAACAAAATTTGGAATGCAAACTAAGTGATAGGCATACCATACAAAATAAAAATGAATAATGCAACCAAATTTGAAATGCAACCTAAATGATGGATATAAAAATGAATAATACAACAGATAAAAATGAGTAATGTCCCTATATGAATAATGCAGAATTTGTTTGGGAATATGCCAATCATAATACAATGACCTAGGGAGGGGAGAAGAAGAATAGGGGGGAAATTGAGGACTCCACAAGAATGCCAGATGGGGAAAATTGAGGACTCAATGGAAATGCAAGATGGGAATGATGGGGGGGGGTGGTTGTGCACAAAGGATGTGGAGAGACAACCTAGTTTAATATTGCCCTAGGTAACCCACACAATTGATTATAGGTGTAGACACCTAAAATTGTCCAGTCTAATTAAATAAATATTTTATTTATTTAATTATCTAAGCCTAATTCTTCTATTAATTAAATAAATCTTTATTTATTTAATTAATTCATTTATCCTCTTCTAGCCTTATTTCTCATTTAAATAAATACATTTATTTATTTAAATTATCCTTTTCCTAAATTAAATAAATATTTTATTTATTTAATTGTCCTACTTCTTCTATTAATTAAATAAATCTTTATTTATTTAATTAATTCATTATCTTTTTCTACACATGACACATGTCATTTATCTCTTAATTCATACACTACCTACCCCTTTCATTATTCTACTATTTCTTATACCTACCCTCTAATCCTAGCCGACCTCTCTTTTTACACCTCTCAATCTTAACCCTTCATTTCTTATTGTGTCTTCTATTTAAGAAGATGCTCTCTTCATTGTCAAACCCTAATGACTAATCGACAATTTGGGAGTACTTGGCTACACTACGATCCTACTTGCAACCACATTCCGTTCTTTGTTGAGCTCTTGTGCATATAAAAATCTGAGAGCAAATATATCAAGCAAGATCAATGGAGATAGGAAGAATGGAGATCAAAACCCTATTGGACATGTGATGGTATAATCTTTGTGATTTTGAGTTATTTACATTGTCTTAGGTAATCTTCATATGTTATGGTGGATCTTTGTTCATTGTTAGGCTAGGGTTTGGTGGTTGAATTCATTTAGCCTTTCAATATTGTTATTATTGTTATCCATTTTCACCATATACAATAGGAACCAGGATGCCATGAGAAACCCAAGGCGTGGACTGGCTTGCACACAAGTGGGAATTCCTTGCACACAACTATGCAAGTGTTGAGAAACATCGATACAAAGTTGTGGGTACGTGCAAGGAAACCCACAAACACATAGACATCCCTTGTACATGACAAGGTATGTGTTGACAAACACTAGTACCAGGTTGTAAGTTCATACAAGAGAGATCCCAAACATGCCATACCATGAAAACATGCCCCAGTATACACCCATTGCAAATATACTAGGATATGGAGGATCCAAGCAGTTGTAGATAGGAGCAGTCCTAGGAAAAAAGATGCAAGTCAAGATGAAAACCCAAAAATCAGACAAGTCACTCACACATGACCAACTGATGCCTCTTGCCAAGAGTAGGATCAAGATAAAAGATTAAACTACTAGGCGAGGGAAGGATTTATCCCAAGGGCAGAGGATAAGATGGATAAGATTGACTAGGCAATTGACCAGATGAGCATGAGGGCTGACACCAAGACTTGATGAAGCTCATATGGAGGCACAAGCTCAGGATGTGGGGAAAAGCTCAGTGTGAGGGGATAGAGCTCAATTTGATGGGTTAAACGCTTAGTTTAATGGGCTGATCCTTATTCATGATTCGAGCACAGACTCTTCATCATGCAAGTGATCATTCTATCAAGTGAAAGGGAGAACCGACGATAGATAGGATGATGGATGTGGTGGCAAATATGGATATATGATGGGTGAGTGGTGGAGGCAGAGTCTGACTTGATAGACGATGGATCCAAATTATTCACCTTGACGCCTGCGCACAGGTTTTCACCAAGGTACTTTCCCATAGCACCACAAAGTAGTTTTCACTAATGGACGAATTGATTTCTTTTCTTTCCTTTTTTCATTTTTGTATTTTTCTTGATTTTTTATTTTTTTTGAATTTCTTTTTGAATTTTTGAGATTTTAAGACAATTCGCGACCTTCTAAGGACTAGGAATAGAATTTCTTCAGGTGCATGATTTTCATAGGCTCATCCAAGGGATCTCCTTTAGGAGTAACCAAATGATATGCCCCTAATCCATACTCTATTGTGATTACATAAGTTCGAAGCCAGTTGGGCTCGAACTTACCTTTTTTTTCTCTTTCTTGGAGGTTTCTCTGATTTTCAATAAGGACAAGATCACCAACTTAAAATTATCAAGTTCTAACTTTCTTGTTGTAACTCAAGCATAAGCGATATTGATATACCCAAAGATGGTTTAAGGCCTTGAGGCGCCTTTCATCCAACAATTCTAGCTATTGCAGTCTCACAACTCTATATTCCTCATTTGGGAGGATATTCTGCAGCGACATCCTTAGGGAGGGGATCTCAATCTCAAGAGGGAGGATATATTTATAGCCAAAGATGAGGGAATATGGAGTGGCACCTGTGGGTGTGCAGATGGAGGTATAGTAGGCCCACATAGTAGGATGGAGTTGGAGGTGCCAATCACTACTAGCTTCATTGACTGTCTTTTTAAGAATTTTGATTAAGGTTTTATTAGAGGCCTCAGCTTGACCATTACCTTGTGGGTAATAGGGAGTCGAGAAGCGGTGCTGGATATGAAACTTCTGACAGATCTCTTTAACATCCTTATTTTTGAAAGGTCTACCATTATCTGTGATAATAACCTTGGGGATTCCATATCGATAGATTAAATAGTTCAGAATGAATTTAGAGATTTTTTTACCAATTGTGAAGGTAAGAGGGATGGCCTCCACCCACTTGGTGAAGTATTCAGTGGCAGTATTGATGAATTTATGACCATTGGAGGATGCAGGGTGGATTTTCCCAATGAGATCGAGCCCCCACTGTGAGAATGGTCAGGGTGTGATAAAAGGCTGCAAATATTGTGATGGAGTGTGGATCTTGTCGCCATGCTACTGGAAAGGGATACATTTCTTCACATAATTATGTGCATCTACTTCCATCGCAAGCCAATAGTATCATGTTCGCAAGAGTTTTTTAGCCAAAGTGAGACCACTTGAGTGTGCCCCACAAATACCTTCATGCACTTCAAGTAGTGCCCATTCACCCTCTTGTTTGTTTATATACCTTAGGAGGGAACCATCAAAATACCTTCTGAATAGGGTGTCTCCAAGGATAGTATAATAGGCACATTGACTGATAAAGGTTTGTTGTTGGGTTTTGGTGAGGTGTGGGGGAATGATGTTCTCTTAAGTAAGTGAAAGTCTCCTGATACCAAGGAGATTCGGGACCAATGAGTACACACACCATTTCAGACTCCGGTAGGTCATATGCTGGTATGAAGAGTTTCTCGACCAAAAAATCACACTTCTCACTATGTGTCAACATTTGAAAGAGGGAACCAGTAGTGGCCATTACATCCGTAGCTTTGTTGTTGGTACGTGGATGATCAAACTTAATTGACGTGAAATACTGCTTGAGGTCCTCAACCATACTGCAATAAGGAAGAAGCTTGTCATCTTTTGTTTGATACTCATCATTGACTTGTTTAATGACAAGTTGGGAATCACCATAGACATGTAATTCCAATATCTTACATTGGATAGCCAGATGAAATCCAGTGATTAGTGCTTCATATTCTACAATGTTGTTAGTCCATGCAAAGGCTATCTTGTATGATTTAGGGATACAATCTCCTTGGGTGTGATTAACAATATGCCTACCCCCGATCCATTCTGCATGCAATAACCATCAAAGTATAACTACCACATAGAAGATATATTGACAATCATTATGAATTCATTTGGAAATTCTGTGAGGATAGGGTGATCACCTGGAAGTGGAGAATCAGCTAGCTAGTTTGCTATCACTTGTCCTTTGCTTGCTTTTCTCTCTACATACTCAATGTCGAACTCACTTAGTAACATGACCCATTTAGCAGTTTTGCCAATGAGAGAAGTCTTTGATAAAAGATACTTGAGAGGGTCGATCTTAGAAATCAATTTTGTTTTATTGTTAAGCATGTAGTGCCTGAGATTTTGTGTGTTGAAGACAAGTGCTAAGCATTCTCTTTCAATAGGGGTATAATTGAGCTCATACCCTACTAATGTGCGACTGGTATAGTATATAGCATGCTCTTTTCCCTGATAATCTATTTGTGCCAACAATGCCCCCAATTCCACTATAGTAGTTGATATGTACAAAATAAGTTGTTGTCCTGCAATGGGAGGCATAAGAACCAGAGGCGATGCAAGATATTCCTTGAGTTTCTCAAAAGCCTTCTGACACAGGAAGACCCATTTTAATTTGGTATCTTTGCATAGTAGGTGTGCAAATGGGTGTCATTTGTCTGCAAGTTGTGAGATGAAGCATCTGATGGATTGGAGCTTTCTTTGGAGGTTGCACAACTGTCTAAGGGTCTTTCGAGGAGGAATTTCCATGATAGCTTTCACCTTTGCAGGATCAACCTCTATGCCTCTACGAGAAACAATAAAACCTAACAATTTCCCAGATGTGATGCCAAAGATGCATTTCTTGGGATTTAGATGCAGTTTATATTTTTCCAATCTCTCGAATGCCTTAGGATAGGGATGTGCTCATGTCTTGTCTTGGATTTTCCTAGAACATCATCTACGTAATCCTCCATGATTTTGTGCAAAAGGTCATGGAAAATTATTGTCATTGCTCGTTGGTATGTAGCTCCCACGTTCTTGAGACCAAAAGGCATGACATGATAACAAAAAGTACCCCATGGTGTTGTGAATGTTGTTTTGTGTTGGTCTTCCTCTGCGATCGTGATCTGATTGTATCTAGAAAATCCATCCATAAGTGATAACATTTCATGTCTTGCTATGAGGTCTACAATCATGTTTATGTTGGGGAGCGGGAAATCATCCTTAGGGCAAGATTTATTCAAATCTCAAAAATCAGTGCAAATACAGATGCCCCCAATAGGTTTTTCGACATGTAAAACATTGGATACCCATTCATAATAGTCTATTGGTTTTATGAATCCAGTATCCAACATCTTTTGAAGCTCTGCTTTGACAAGGAGTGCAATATGTGAATGCATCTTGCGTAATTTTTTCTTCATTGGTTTTACATTCAGACAAACAACAAGATTGTGAACTACCAAGTTGGGATCTAGGCCTAGCATGTCAGCATATGACCAGGTGAAATGTTGAACACAATGTACCACTGAAAGGGGGGTGAATCAGTAGTTCCTAAAATCTTCTCTTTTTAAACTAAGATTTGAGTATCGGTCAACAACCTAAACACTAAGTAATCAAACCAGTAAGATATGAGAGGATATCAAAAGAGGCAAACACACATAGACATAACCCACAAGACCAGATGTATGAGGAAAACCCAATATGGGAAAAAACTCGGTGAGAAATGTTGTTGGAGTCTACTGCTCCAATTCAGCCTCATAATGAAACAACATATTACAATGATTTAGGGCACCAACCCTAGGAGCACCAACCCGTACTAATTTAGGGCACCAACCCAAGGAGCACCAACCCCTACACCAAGCACCAACTTGGTGTAATATAATGAAATACAATTTTAATGCAATGATAGCACCTAGTTGTAAATGAGTTCTGCAACACCTAATCAATGGATGTCTGTCAATTATCAACTTCCTCTGTTTCACCGGTCCTTCTTCTACCAGTTATCAGATTGCTCTCTTTGATCTCTTACCAGTTGCTCTTTGTCTCTCTTCTCTTTCTTAGAACCTCACCCTACACAGTATCGCACTTGGATGCCTTGCTAACCTTTCAATACCTACTGGTATGCTTGACTGTTAAGACTATAATAGTTCACCAGTTACTCTGTCTCTATCGGTTAGAACCTCTCACCACTTCAACCTGCTAACACACACTCTAACTCTCTGTGAAAGAACTCTTAGGTAGATAGTCTTTTTTCTTTCCCAGGCTCTCTTTTCTCTCACAACTCACGTCAAGCATCAATCTATCTCAGTCTCGAGTTCACATATTTATGTATGAGGGTTCCCGCCAAAAGCAACATTCAAACAGTGGCATGTTAGGGTTTTCCTTCACCAACTCAATCTATATCAGATCCGATCTGATTTGCTTTTTTGGAATGGTGATATGTATCCCATCAAACAAGACTACTATCTCTCCACCTTTCAATTTGTGTTTTCTATTTTTGGATGTTTGCAACATGCTTTTCAACGTTGCTTTGTCAATCACCTTTAATGGCTCAGTTGTTTCCTTCAACCAACAAGTACAAGGATCAAATCATCCTACAAGGTTAGTTCAATCACCTTGCCACTTTGTCTTCCTCAAGCCACAACATCCTGCCATCGTCCCATGATTTGTGGGTTCTTCATTAATGTCGACCTACGCGTCAGACTACTATGTCGATGAATACTTCACCAACCTCTGCGTTCTCGCCACCTAGTGCCCACCTGTCATCCTTGTCAACATCCACCTATGCTCAGACTGCAAAGTCGGTTTGACATCCTTTACTGACCAAGGCATACTACCAGTTCAACTCACTTTACTAGTATAACCTATCCTCACCAGTGGAACTTCACACCAGCTAATCTCTTCTTTATTGATGGATCAACTTGGCCTTCCATCAAACATGTTGGTCCATCCACTAAGTCCATTTTCCAATAGTATTATTCTTCTCTTTGTCTATCGGTGGTCACATCCCTCTGTTCTTCTTTGCTTCATTGCTTGCTTGTCAGTGGTCCTGCTTTACTGATAGATGATTCACTTGATGTTTACCGGTAACATACCTTTTCTGTCTACTTACACACTCCATCCTTCGTACCAATTAACATCATTACTTATTTCAACCATACCAGTCATCACTACTTACTCACTAGTGACCATTCTATACCGGTTGACATCAATGACAACCTAATGCCAACAATCTCCCCCTTTGGAATTGATGTCAACTCACTGCAAGTATTCACAACGGTAGATTTCTCCCCCTTTGACACAATGACAAAGGGTTAGGGTACTTCATTCTCCCGCTTTGATTCATACTTATCTCCCCCTTTGTCAAATCTTCTCTTAGTGATTACAATCGGTAGTGAGACATAAAATCCTGAACTCTCCCTATGATCAACATGTGGTTCAAGAGATATAGATACTGCTATGAATTCTCCCTAAACCATATTTCTCCTTACAAACTTAAGTGCATGAGGTAGGTGACACAACTCCCAACTTGTGTCTTAAGTACTCAAAAGTTCTTACCAGTAATGGTTTGGTGAAGATGTCTGCCACTTGTTCTCCTATACGGACATATTCCATTTTTACTTCATGTCCTTCAACCTTCTCTCTAAGAAAATGATACTTGATGGCTATATGCTTTGTCCCTGAATGCATCATCGAGTTCTTTGATATGTTGATGGCACTTGAATTGTCACACTGGATGGGAATGGGATCAGAGATGTCCACCTGTATGTCCTTGAGGGTCTTCTTTCCTTTCACGCATTCATCACAAAATGTTCTTACCAGTTTGATAATGGGTGGTATATTTCTCACACAACCCTTTTTGCTTACTGCAACTAGATTATCAAAATTTATGTGGCCTAATCTTTTGTGCCACAACTAGCTTTCATCCACCTTTCCCAACATGCATTGGGATTCAAAACATTCTTTCAAATTGTATAGATTACCATATGTCATCTTACCTTCAGCTACAATTTGATCGGTACTCTCCTTCTTTATCTGACAACCAGTAGAATCAAAGGTGAATTTATAACCTTTGTCACGCATCTGACTCACACTCAGCAAATTGTGCTTCAACCTTCCACATAATATACATCATGTGCTTTCAGTTTGCCATCAAATATTTAGAGTTTCTTTTCCCTTTATTTTGATTGATGAGTTGTCTCCAAATCTCATTGAGCCACCATTCCAATCTTCAATCTTGATAAACTTCTTTTTATCACCAGTCACGTGTTTGGAACAACCACTGTCTACAACCCACAAGTTTCTTCTTTTAGCATGTAGGGCAGTCTGCACTATCAGACTTGATTATGCTTTGTCCTTTTCTTTCTCAACCCAAATTGGTTGAGTTTCTTTCTTCTTGTCAGCTGCAATTTTGTGCTTTGGTTTGGCTACCGATTCTTGGTCAGGAGCTGTCCTTTTCTGTTTGATTTTCCTATTCTTACAAAGATTTGCAATATGTCCAAACTCTTGACAGTTATATCATTTCACATTTATATTGAAAAATGAATCTTTAAAACTATTGTAGGACATCGATTCACTCTTCCTACATTCAAAACTCCTATGACCAAATCCATTGCACTGATAACAGACAACATTCATATCCCAAAGTGTATTAAATGGATTTCTACTTTCATAACTCACAGTGGGCTTATTTTTTAATCTACAATAAGCTAACCTATATCCAATTTTTTTACACCAGTAACAATAACCATGAAAGTTTGGAACATACTGGTTAGGTTGCCTTGGTCCTGCAAATGTCTATCTCACTAGGGGTCTTCCTTTCATGCTAATAACTCTAGTGAATCCTTCATGATCAACCCTTGCATTTCTCCTAAGATCTGAATTCTGATACATTGAGTGTGGCCTCTGGTTCATTGATTATGTAACCGGTTTGTGTGGCGGTTTCTAACAGCTTCTACATAAGTCTTCTTACTGGTATCCTTTCTTACTGCTAATGTTTTATTCTCTTCATCTTCACTTGAAGAAGTGAAGTGTATCTCCTTACCGGATGTATCTTTATTGTTTGAACTTTTTCCTTCTTCAAATCCTAAGCCACCGGTATCTTTAAATTGCTTCTGTTTGCTCAACATCTTGTCCAAGGCTTTTGTGCTACCCTCATACGTGCTCCTCTTTTTCAGTTCATCCTCACTCTTTTCAAGATCCTTTATGGACTTCACTATTTCTGCTTCCATAACTTGATGCTCATTTTCCTTCTTCATCAGATCAGAGGATGTAACTTCACATATCATCTTGGCTTCTTCCAAATGGAGTTATAAGTCAGAGATAACTTGATTAGACTCATCCAGGGATTGGTTCAAGAGACCTTGTTCTTCTGCTGCAGCAAGCTTGACCTTCTTGAGTTCTCTTCTTGTCTTACTTAACTCCTCAAGAGCACTTATGAGCTTGCCTTCTAGATCCACTTCAGCTTCAATGTCTTCATCTTCCTCATCTTCTACAATCGGTTCATCTAGTGTCATAAAGAGATTAACTTCTCTTTCATCTTCATGGCAGTCATCTTCTGATGCACTTTCTTCATCTATGGCATCATCCTCGATGCTATATAATCTATTATGCTTTCAGTAGCTTCTTCTTCCTTTCCGGTAGACCTTCGTTTCTTTGTCTTTACAAGTAGATCTGCCAAAATTTCTTTGCTCATCTCCATCGGTTTCATTATAAGGACATTTTGCAGAAAAGTGTCCAACTTTACCACAGTTGAAGCATTTGAGTAGTAACTTTCCTTTATACTTATCGGATCCTCTCTTGAGCTTTCTAAAAAAATTTGCTACCTCTACATCCGAGTCTTCACTTGACCCTTTGTGAGCAACCTCTTCCTTGCCCTTTTTGATTGAGTTGAAAGCTGCCTCTTTCCTTGAAGATGCTTCACCGATTGTCCTCATTTCATAGGCAATTAGAGAGCCAAATAGCTCATCCATTGTGAAGGTTTTTTAGATCCTTGGCTTCCCCAATGGCAGAAACCTTAGTATCATACTAAGATGTGAGAGATCTAAGTACCTTCTCTTAGATATGATACCAATTGTTGAACACAATGTACCACTGAGAGGGGGGTGAATCAGTGGTTCCTAAAATCCTCTCTTTTTAAACCAAGCTTTGAGTACCGGTTGACAACCTAAACACTAAGAAATCAAACTGGTAAGATATGGGAGGATATCAAAATAGGCAAACACACAAATGCATAACCCACAACACCACATGTACGAGGAAAACCCAATATGGGAAAAACCTTGGTGAGAAATGTTGTTGGAGTCTACTGCTCCAATCCAGCCTCATAATGAAACAACAGATTACAATGATTTAGGGCACCAACCCCTACTGATTTAGGGAACCAACCCAAGGAGAACCAACCCCTGCACCAAGCACCAACTCGGTGTAATATAATGAAATACAATTTTAATGCAGTGATAGCACCTAGTTGAAAATGTGTTCTATAACACGTGATCAATGGATGTCTGTCAGTTATCAACTTCCTTTATTTCACTAGTCCTTCTTTTGTCGGTTGTCATATCGCTCTCTCTGATCTCTTACCGGTTGCTCTTTTTCTCTCTTCGCTTTCTTAGAGCCTCACCCTACACAGTATCACACTAGGATTCCTTCCTAACCTTTCAATACCTATCGGTATGCTTAAATGTTAAGACTATAAAAATTCACTGGTTACTCTGTCTCTACCAGTTAGAACCTCTCACCGGTTCAACCTGCTAACACACACTCTAACTCTTCTTGAAATAATTCTTAGGCAAATAGTCTTTTTTCTTACTCAGGCTCTCTTTTCTCTCACAACTGACATCAAGCATCAATCTATCTTAGTCTCAAGTTCACATATTTATGTATGAGGGTTCCTGCTAAAAACAACATTCAAATGGTGGCGTGTTAGGGTTTTCCTTCACCAACTCAATCCGTATTAGATATGATTTGATCTAATTTTCTGCAATGGTGATTTGCATCACATCAAACAACACCACCATCTCTTCACCTTTCAATATGCATTTTCTATTTTTGGATGTCTGCAACATGCTTTTCGGCATTTCTCTGTCAATTGCCTTTAATGGCTCAGATGTTTCCTTCAGCCAACGATTACAAGGATTAGATTGTCCTACAAGGCTAGTTCAATCACCTTGCCACTTTGTCTTCCTCAAGCCGCAACATCCTACCATCGTCCCATGATTTGCGGGTTCTTCATTAATCTTGACCTGTTCATTAGACTACTACATTGATGAATACTTCACCGACCTCTACGTGCTCACCACCTGGTGTCCACCTGTCATCCTTGTCAACATCCACTTATGCTCAGACTGCAAAGTCGGTTTGACATCCTTCACCGACCAAGGCATACTACCGATTCAACTCACTTTACCGATATAACCTATCCTCACCGGTGGACCTTCACATCAACAAATTTCTTCTTTACCAATGGATCAACTTGGCCTTCCATCAAACATGTTGGTCCATCCACTAAGTCCATTTTTTGATTGCATTATTCTTCTCTTTGTCTGTCGGTGGTCACATCCCTCTGTTCTTCTTTGCTTCATTACTTGCTTGTCGGTGGTCCTGCTTTACCTGTAGATGCTTCACTTCATGTGTACCAGTAACATACCTTTTCTCTCTACTTACACACTCCATCCTTCATACTGATTAACATCATTACTTACTTCACCCATACCGGTCACCACTACTTACTCACTGGTGACCATGCCATACTGGTTGACATCAATGACAACCTAATGCCAACACAAACTTGATCTTTGTTTCTATGAGAAAATTGATAAAGTTTTGTCTCTCTTGATCCGTTAAGGACTTAGCAATGAGCACGTTCCTTGGGTTGTCTTCATTGACGACATTGACAGTGTACTTTTCTTCTATCAGTAAAGTTGACCTGTCTTGTTGTGGAGGCACAATGGTAGGGAGGTCAAGTCCCTCATCCTCAAGTGCTTGATCCAGGTTTTCACTTTTGGATACGCCCTTTGTTTTTACTTTTTCCTCATCTAAAGGTACCTCAAAGAGGTTTTCACCTAGGGAATCATGATTTTTATTTTTATTCTTTTTTGCGACTAAGGGCATTGACCTAACTACCAAAGTATCCTTTCTCATATAATTGAATCCCATGAACTCTATTGCAGTCTTCTAATTTGCACATAGTCAAGAGAGTCATGAGAGCATTGTCATCGTCACATATGTCTAAAGCGGGCTGTCTCATTGGTCCCAGTCGATAAGCTCGAGGTGAACAAGTTGCAACTCATGCAGGGTGCAAGGGGTTACGGGGGTGATGGTGTTGACATGGGTGTCAAAGAAGATGTCATCTTCGTATTCAAAAGGCATCTCATGGAATTCCTCTTCATCACAGTCTTTGACATCCAAGGAGGGACTTGAAGGGGTACCAGTGATAGTGATCTTAGGTACTAGAGTATAACCCAAGCCCTTGTTATACTTATATGACATGGGATATATTGGTGCTTTGATTCCTTTCTCATCTGGCCCCAGGTTGTGTCCTTTATAACCCATCTTATCCACTATGGCTAATTCTTTTGGATACATCTTCTTGGGAATCTGTGTTGGTTCTTCATCTTCTTCATGGTACAAACATGAACAAACATTTGTCTCAAGGCTTTCCTTATCAAGTGGGCCCCATTTCTTGAAGGTGGTATCCTTACATTGTATAACGAGTTTGTGATATTTTTTTATTTCTTTGGGCTTACCAAATGACTTAGGAGACAAGGGGAGATTCCCTATTAATAAGACATCCTCAAGTTTGTATTCTCTGCAGCCATTGTCTAGGATCTTGACCTTGGGCTCCATTTGAGATGAGGTGGAGGTGACTTTAGATGCGTCAGATGGAAGAGATGGAGTGGGTCTGTTTAATGGGAAATGATATGGATGTTTTCCCTCTAAGAGTTGCAATACTAGAAAGGTTGTGGATCATCTCTGATAGTGATCTCTCTACCATTAAAAGGAAATTTAACGCATTGATGGTAAGTGGAAGGAACGACTTGAAGGGATTGAATCCACGGGCAACCAAGGAGAATGTTATAGGGGAGATCAAGATCGAGAACTTGGCAAGGGGTCTCAATTGTAACAGGGCCCACTTGAAGAGGTAAAGTTATCATTCCTTTGGAAACCCTTTCTGCATCATTATAGGCTTTGATTATGATTTGTCTTGACATATCAACCAGGTCCTCAGAAAGCCCCAATTCCCTTATTAACTTGTATGTACAGAGGTTGAGTCTGGATCCACCGTCTACCAAGATGTGTTTAACCTTGTGTTTCTAGATAAGGGATTTATATGCAATGGTTTATTATGATCATCATCTACAGGAGCATCATTGGAGGTGAAAACAAGGTGTTGCTAGGTAACGAGGTTTCTAATGAGGGCTTGGAATTGGGCAACATTGATGTTGTCAGGGACATGTGACTCAAGGAGGGCTTGTTCCAAAATTTCCTTGTGGACAGGGAAGGTCTTGAGGATCTCTAAGATGGACATTTGTGTGGAAGTATTCCCAAGATGGTCAAGAAGGTCATATTGAAGGGTGGATGACATGAGAGGAGGGTTTGGTGGAGTAGGGGCTCCTTGGATAGTTACCCTCCCACGATGGGTAGTTACATTGCAGTCATTTTGAGAGTGGGAAGCAGAAGGTGTGACACCTTGAATGACTATCTTATCAGGGTTAGGTTTGCTTTCCAGTTGAAGAAGGGCGAGATCACCTTGAACAGTGATCCTAGGTCTTCTTTGGGAAGGGGGGGGGATTAGTTCCCTGGACAGTGATGACGTTGACATGGTTATCTGCAGGCTCAATGCGACCTACCAAAAAGTTAAAGATGGTTATATGATTGGTATAATCGTAGTTCATGACATTAGATGATGAGCCATTGCCTTTGTCATGCTTCGGGAAAGGTTCCTGGTACATCTTGAGTTTGTCATTATTGTTACCATATTTTTTTACTATTACCTCGATATCACCCTTATCAATGAGATCTTGTATGTAGTTCTTCAGTTTCATACACTTTCACGTATCATGCCCATTGATACGATGATAGTCACAATACTCATTCTCGTTATACCACCTAGGTTTAGGTTGATTGGGATAAAATGAGTGATTTATTGGAAAGATGACTGCACTCGCCTAGACAAGCTTTTGGAACACAACCTCAATGGGCTCAAATGCGGGAGTATACTCTCTTGGAGCTTAATTGTTAGATCGGGATGGTCACCCCTAGACTGCGACATTGTTGGGAGGCCTCTGAGATTGATTTTGGTTGTTTTGATGAGTATTGAATTGAATATTAGTGGTGGTTGAATTTGGAGGGGCAGCCATGGTCTGAACCCGCTTTGCATCAGTGACACCATCGTTGACTATGTTCTTATTTTTGGACCAAAAATTTGGTTTTTCATTGTGATAAGAGGAAGTATTCTGACTTGATTTTTGATAATGCTTTAGGGTACCTTCCTCTAAAAATACATGTTCAAGGGCTAGGCCCTTATCAGTCAACTTCTAGAAATATTTTATGCACTAAGATGTCAAGGGTTTTGATAGTTCAGGCACCATATTTTTCTGAAATAATTCAATTTGGTGTTGTTCTGGCATATCCCACTGGAATTTCTTGATAAGGTGTTGCCATCTCTGTAAGAAGTTAACAAAAGTTTCCTGAGGCCTCTCTTTCGTGTTACCAAGGTCCATCATGGAAACATCATTGACAATTTTTTAAGCATAGTGAGCCACAAACTTTTCTGCTAAGTCCAAGAAGGAGGTGATAGAACCTTTGGACAAGGATGAGAACCATGCAAGAGCATCTCCCATGAGACTCTTAGGGAAAATCCTTTGAAGGTATCAATCACTATAGGATACCTCTTGGCATAAGATATGAAACTCATGGACATGGTCTCGGGGGTCCCCTTGGCCCTCATACTTCATGAACTTAGGCATCTCAAACCCTGGTGGGTAAGGTGCAACTGATATTGAAGGATCATAAGGACAAGGGAAAAATTCTTCAAATAAATAAGGTTTTCTATTGTTAGTCCCTTCATGTTTTTGATGATGTTCTTCATGTCCTGGATTTCCTTGATTATATCGTGTTGCGGGTCTTGGACATGATGGACCATATTTGCACTTAGCGACATTGTTGAGAGGAATGGAGGATTATGGAATAGAGACATGTGGTCGGGTAGAAGAAGATGGCATAGAAGCGTGTTGGAGAATAGATGTGATCGGATTGGATAATGGTATAGATTTCAAGAAGGAAGAAGGTTGGATGGAAGCCACGGGGATGGATACTGTGGGCACTATTGATTGGGGTTGAGTGATAGGCCTAACAATGTGGGTAGGAGAAAATTCTCCTTGTGGTTCTTGATCAAGAATGGATCTATCGAAATCAGGGGGAAGGTGAGCTCCATTTTCAATAAGAGTCTTTAGAAGACCACTAGGATTATGTCGGATGAATTTATCCATCATTTCTTGATTGTAAGAATCCTCTAGGAATGTTCGCACTTTCGGGGAGAGGTCATCTTGATCAACCATGTTAGGGTCCCCTTGTGGTTGTGGATATTGGATATTGGGTTGCACACTTTTCCCTTGTGTAGGATCTTGTGTAGGATCTTGATATAGGACACTAATGTCCAGCATGCCATATTCTTGTTCGACCATCTTCTTCTTTTGAGATCAAGTTGTGACCATACAAGAATAATCTTAGGAAAATTTGTTGGAAGAAAAGTTGATGAAAAGACTTAGCTAGGATTTTTTGATTTTGATGTGATTTGGATTTTGATAAAGTCAGATAGAATGATTGGTGAGGTCCTTGGATTAGGACAAAAGTTTGATTAATATTGCACCTGAGTCCTTGGATGAGGATTTTAGGTGGGAGATGTTGATGAAACCACAAACAAGGTGACAACCAAGTTGGGTAAAATTTAGATGTTAGGATAATGATCAAAGTCTCTCTTCTACTAAGGATTGACTAATGATCCTAAGCAAAATAAAGAAATAGGATAGGAGTCTTGATCGACTCAAAAGATGAGGCAAAGGTACTTGGGGGAGATTCTTTCCCAAGCACAAAAGCCAAATGATTAATTGATTAAAGATGAGGTCTAAATAAAACTTCACAAGGTATAAAACCTTAGGGTGAGGTTGATTTGATTGAAGGATGATTGATTAAGGATTGATTGATGCGCTAAGTCTTTAGAACGTGTTAGTGATGAAAGATCAAAGGAGGGTGATAATGATGACTAGAAGAACTTGATGAATAGATTATCGTTGGAATGGAAATGACTCAATAAGTGATAGGTTTGGATGGCAAATTGTATGAAGCTATGCAACCACCTTGATTTTGGAGATAGTTGGTACTGAAAGACAAGCTTGATCCTTGGTGTAGGGTGTGGACTTTTAGTTCATCACTAGCATCAAAATCATTGCTATGACCATGGGTGTAATCATGATATCGATGTAAAAAGGTCCTATGTTTGAGCAAGAGTTTGTGATTGGTATACCAAAACTTTCGAAGTCTAATGAGTTGGGCTTGGGTGAGATTCTTTTTCTTGATTGGATGAGAAAGTGACTTATTAGGATGTTTATACAACTTAGGCATGTGATACATAAGACAGATGGAGTTTCGACATTTTTTTGACTTGTTGGAAAATTTGGACTTGAGTGTGACTTGGACTTGACTAAGGTTGACTCAAAATTTGACAATGATATGAATAAGACAAAACTAGGACATGACTAGGATGACAACTTGTGCATGACTCAGGTATGACTAGGACATGACTTAAGGATGACTAAGGACTATGACTTTGACTATGCTTGACTTGGAGTATAATGTGACAAAGGTTGACTTAAGCTTGGACTATAATGATGACTAGGACATTGTTTTGACTTCGATTTTTTTTTTTGACAAAGTTTTTGTGCAAAATGAAGGGGTAGTGTTTTATACTAATTCTACTCTTGGAAAGAAGACATAGAAAACACATTAGTCATTGACGCAAATAGAGACTTAGAGCACAACATGCTATCCTAGGAAGTCGGCTGAGGAGGAAAACCTTTTGCTTGTTGACTTAGGTACACACCCAATAGCTAATCAAAATACGATCGTTGAGTCTCATGCAATGGATCCTTAGCATTGTATTAGCCAACCCCAAACGCTAATGGGGGTACGATATGGCAAGTCTCTTGGGGGAGTTACTATCTACCTTGCACAAAGATTATCCACCTTTTGGAGGTGAACTAGGTAGCTTCTATTCCTAGAGTTCTTAGTAAGGGTTTCCATTTGAAGACTATCCTTTGTAGTTGCACAAGCGCGATTGAGGCCTATAGCCCAACAAAGTACCAAGCACAATAGTAGTCACACAAGCATGATTTAGATCTCAACAACCCTACAAAGTGCTCGATATGAGAGTAAACCCAAATAGCTCCGTCCTTCGATATTTTCATCTGAAAAAGGTGATTCGATTAGAGTGAGTTGGAATGCTTAGGTTTAGCCATATTCACTTGGGTCGTTCCCCTCTCACCAATGCCTGTGTGAAGTGCTAGGAAAATTGGGAAGGCAAGCCCTCTAAAGGTAAAAACATGCAATCAAAATAAAATAGCACATGGAATACATGATGTTCTTTAACCTTTAGAAAATTAAAATGTGCAACTATTCTAAAAGAGACAAACACTTGTAACATTTTAAGCCCAAAAGTAAGTGTTTGCTAATCTAAAAATACATGAAAACCCTCTAAACTAGTGGAAAGAACATGTCTTCATCAAAAGTTATGTAGAAAAATTGAGTTAGGAGTCTTAGTTTCTGATCTTGGGCAGACGGTGTAGACCTGCAAAACTAAAACATTGATCAGTAACTAAATCCCTAAGGGATATAGCGTAGGCATTGTTCTACTTGCAGACATGCCACAACGTCTACGAGGCGCTGATCCGCCTGCGCACACGCCGAAGTAAGTCTGCCACCTACAAAAAAAATTAGAAAGCAGGAAAAAGAACTTAACTTCAATTCAAAAATTTGAACTGCAGTTAAACCTAATCAGACGCGCTAAGGCAGAAGTAGACGCACTGAAGCGCGTGCGTACCCGTTAAAACAAGAAAATATAAAAATAGCTAGTGGGAAAAGCAAAATTTAAAATTTCAAAACGAGTCTGTTAACAGGGTTCTGCAATCATGTTGGAACGAGGGCGCAGGCGTCGAACCACCTGCACACGTGCTGATTGTGCAATTAACCAAAAATTCCAAGTATCAATCTAAGCAAAATTACAAGCTACAACTTTTTTTTAATTTTAGTTGATTTTTTATTTTTTTTATTTTAACTAATTAGGAGCAAAAAATGAAAAGAAGGAAAGCTAAAATATTTAATGGGGTAAATCATGAACAGTGGACACGCTGAAGCCGTGATGCTCACGTTGATTGATAGATCTGCAAAAATGGCGGGTTAGTAAAATTTAAATTTGAAACAGACGCGCTAAAGCGCCTGTGCACATGCCGAAGTAGAAGCACATGCACGAAAGCTGAGGCGCATGCATTGGTTTGCTAACTCTCGCGCTGATCCAAACCCTGCGACTAAAAATGGTTAAAAACTTGCAAAAAGCATTAAATTTTTGGGACGTGGGTCCCACCAGGCATGCCAAAATGAACCAAGGGAAATTTTCATGCAAGGTTAGCAGGTTAGTTAAATCCAAATAAGCATAAAAGCTAAATGAACACAACGTGATAACTAGATTATACCTTACAATAGAGGAGTCTCTCTTGTTCCTCTGATTTGGACCCTAGTTGAAGCCAAGAATGCACCCCTTCTTGACTTGTTTGGAGTGGTCCAATGATGTGATGTGGATGGCTCTCCAAGTTGCACAACAATAAATGGATATGAGGATGGATAATTGTTCAAGGATGGATTATGGGCAAATATGGTAATGATGTGGATGCTCTTAATGGATGGCTAGACTCAAATGAGCAGCATAAGATTACTTGGATTGTGGATGATCAAGAGAAGGGATGGAGACCACAATTTATAGAATTGGATGGAGGAAAATGGACGGTCAAGATTGAAGAGGAATGGAGGGCTAGGATTTGAGGAGAGGAGATCACATGGATCAAGGGACAATGACATAACAAGGGGGGTGGAGACCAAGAGATTTGCCATAAAGGCATTTCTTGTCTTCGCTCTCCTCAAGGTACATGGGGAAGAGTTCCCAATGCACTTAGGAGGAATAAAAGGAATTAAAAATTCCTTGGGGGATGCACATAGAATTAAAAATTCCTTAGATATTATGTGTATGGGGATTGGAAAAGGAAAAGGAATTTAAAATTCTTTGGGAAGGTGAGAAGCATGGGAGAATGTGAGACTTTGAAAATCTCACATTCACCCAAAAGGGGAGCCTTTAAGGTGGAAGGTGAGAGGGGGACAAAGAAGATTTAGCCATAAATGGCTATAGTTGACTTTTGTGCCTAATCATGGGGATTAGCCATTAACAAGAGATTATGGGGACTATTTAGAAGAATTAGGTGAGGATTAGGAGCAAGTGGGATTTGTAGGAGGATTTGACTAGGAGAGAGAATGAGTGGAGGTAATTAAAAATTGAAGAATAATGCTAAGTAGGATTAAGAGAGTTTCTAGAAGAATTAATTAGACTAATGATGGATTAGGAAAAGGTGATTTGTAGGAATCACAAAGATTAATTAATTAATTGAGATTAATTAATTAAAAGGGAGGATTAAGAAGAATTAATTTTGAATGCCTTAGAAGAAGAAAGGAAAATTGATCTATTGAATAAATCAATCATTGGAGTATAGTGACAATATTAATTAGATTAAATTTAATTAATATTGAGAAGAATAAGGACTAACATAATTAAATTAATTGTGTAGGGGAGTTAAATTAATTAAAGTAGTTAATTTAAGTGTCTACAATGTTTATGAATTGATATTAAATGTTCAAGGTGAATTGAGCATGGTGAGGTGATGACCTATGAAAGAAGCATATCAATATGCTCTAGAGGTAAAGGAGAATTTGGTAAGAAAGCAAGGAGCAACCAAAGGGAAAAGTGGATTTAGTAGAGATAGAGGACAATAATAGAAAAAATATAACAATGAAAATAGGACAACCCTCTTAAAACTCAAAAGGAGAAAGATGAAACAAGAACAAGACCTACCTATGAGAGGTAGAGGTGTATATGGAAGAGTCAAAGGTAGGGCTTTCCAAGGTAGATGTTTCACATGTGGACATTCAAGCCATGGATTTTTTGAATTCCCACAATACAAGCAAAAAGGATTAAGGAGGAATAAGGCTACAAGTGCACATATAGTCAAAGCAGATGCAAAATATAAGAGGTATATTAGTCAATTAGATGAAGTTGATAGAGGCCAATCCATTTTTTTTATCTTCTCCTTAACCACTTATATCCTTTTTGCACTAATGACATACCAAAAATATCCATATCCATATCCTATCTCTCCCCATCAATGTCCTTTTCATACATATATATTCCACCTATACCCTATTTCCACTAATCTCTCTCTCTCTCTCTCTCTCTCTCTCTCTCTCTCTCTCTCTCTCTCTCTCTCTCTCTCTCTCTCTCTCTCTCTCTCTCTCTCTCTCTCTCTCTCTCTCTCTCTCTCTCTCTCTCTCTCTCTCTCTCTCTCACACACACACACACACACACACACATATACATACATACATACATACATACATACATACATACATACATACATACTTCCTAAAACTTTACAAGAGATTTGCAATATTTGATTCTTAAGAAGACCTTAAATTTGTTCTTGAGTTATAACACCCATATTTTCTTAGATAAATCATCAATAAAATAGATATAATATACTTCTTTTCCTAGTGAAGTTATATACACAGGACAAAAGCATCACTATGAATCAAATCCAAAATCCTTATAGATGTAGCAAAGGTTGATTAAAAATGAATATGATCATGTTTCCATTCACCAAATATATACAAAAATAAAATTCATAAAATAATTAGTTAGTTCATCACACAAGTTCTTATATTTGAAGACCCTAAATAATTTCTCACCAATTTGGCCCCTAAGCTAATTCCAGAAATAGTCTTCTTACAAGGAAGTTTTTAGTTCTCAAACATAGGAACCTCAAAATTGTTGCACTAAATGGTTCTCACGTCCAAATGGAATAAGTTTCTAGAGAAAAATCTTTTAGCCAAAAGCATGGCTCCATGAATGGGATATTTCTACCTTCTTTAGTAAAAAACTACACGCACACCAAAAATTGCTCATCTTACTCATAAATCTTAGGTTTTTTACTAAATAGGGATGCACAAAACAATCAAGAGGAATTCAACCCTCCCAATTCTAAAATATAGAAATAGTTTTTGATAACCATTAATATTGAGGTAAGGTTCATCCACTAAGTAGAAATTTCTACCATCATAGCTTCTACATTGAACAAATCATTCCCTATGGGAATCATGTGCATATATACTCCAAGGTCAACCATCCATCCATTATCACATAAATATATGACCAATGTATTTATTTCAGATTTTTTAGTATGAACCATATTTTCTTAGTGCTACAAAAATATATTACCAATGTCACGTATAATAATATTATACAATTGTATTGATTTCAATCTTATATTTATTTTTAATTTGTCCCTCTATTTTTCTAAGCCATTGTCATTTTTTGGTGTCTCATCCATCTTCTCATTCCACGTGCTTCTTTCCCTCTCTCCTCTCATTATTTAAATCACCTCAAGTCTAACTAAGTTTGCAACGTACAATTATACATCTCCTGGCACTCTCTATAATCCTAATGATTGATCATGGAGTGTGATCCAAAATGATGATGCAAAAAAAATCACATAATCACATCCAAAAGTAGCTAAATGATATAATAAGACTATCTCATGAATTATGAATTTAATACAGGAGGGTTATAAATTAATCCTTCTCATCCACTTAATATCTATGGATGATAAATATCTTACCATTATTTTGAATGCATTCAAAGATTTTTTCATAAATTCTCAATCACTCATCCTCAAATAATATAATTTTTTCTTCAACAAATATTTATTGCAAGGTATTTTATTTGGTACAAGTTCCACAATCTATTCCATAGGTTATTTGTGATAGTCTTTTTGTCATGTGGGACCCTCAACCCTTCTCGACACCCCAACCTCTTCAATGGTGCTCTCACTATCAGTTCAAGATTTTGGTGTAGTGGCAGTAGATTTGTGTTAACAAAATTGGAAACTCTATTGGAGAGGGTTACTAGTCTCATGGTCAAATATGTCTAGTATGGACCTCTCGACTTGGGGAGCTAAACTATTGTTGCATGCGACCCTCAACCCTTCTTAACACCCTAACCTCTCTAGTGGGTCTCTTACTAACAATTCAAGCTTTTGGTGTAGTGACAACTGGTTTGTGTTAAGAAAACTAGCGACTCTACTAAGGAGGGTTCAACTCCTGCCAATGACAACTTACTCACCTCATGGTCAACTGTGTCCAATATGGACCTCTCAGATCGAGGGGCTAAACTGTTGTTGTGTGGGACCCTCAAACCCTCTCAACACCCTAACCTCTATGGTGGTGCTCTCACTAATAGTTTGATCTTTTGGTGTAGTGGCAACCGGTTTGTGTTAACAAGTCTCTTTAAAAATATATAGGAGAATTGGATCTATAAGAAAAATCTAAACAAGTATCATTTTCTTTATCAAAAATTAATCATTCTTCATCTTACATGTCTTTTGGCTTATTGATAGAAACAATAACCTCTTAATTTTTGTCAATGAGAATATAATATACCTTGAGATACAAAAGCTTGGATTTGGTGATGATGGACTTCTTAATTTCTATCCTTCTATTTTCCATATCCATTTGCCAAGTTTAATTTTTTTTGCAAGGATCCCATTAAACAAGGATTAGTAACATGAAATATGATTCCTACATATACATGAATCTGTCCAAGGTTTAATAGAAAATGAAATAAAAGTATGATAATTTTCCTAACTAATATACTAAGGTGAGTAATGTAGATAAATTAAATCTAAACAAATTAAGGGAGAAATACCACAAGAGAAAGATATGGAGACATAACATAATATATATCTAGGAAAAAATTTGTAAGAGAAACAAACCAACGTCCAAAGCACAAACCCAATGTATTATTTGACAAGTTTTACAATACTATATCAAAGCCTTATTATTTCACAAGAGATCTATACTCTAAATCTATACTCTAAATCTAGAGGAAGTCATTTTATCCCAATCATTCTTCAATGATTGACTAAACCATTGATTCTCACCCATGATCAACTTAATCCATGTGCATAAAACCATGGGCCAACCAATCACCTTAAAAGGACTCAATTTTTTCTTGGGTGTCGTCACCCTTAAAGCTCCATATTAGGGTATGTTAGCATCCAACCCCTAATTAGGGAATTTACTTAGGCTCCACAAAAAATGTGGACAAGTGTACAATCCATTTGGGGTATAAAGTGTGAAAATATACAATGAATTATTGATAGTCATAATTACTTTTCTTATCACATAATTTTAATTGATCTGACACTCCTTTTTAACCAAGATTCAAATTGACCATCATTAAAAAGTTATCTCATGGTTGTTTCTTAGCATCAAATCATATAATCCTCTGTTGGGATCAAATCCAAACCATGTCCATTAACAACATTAAGTTTCTAAAACTTAGGTTTATGTATAGATGATCATTTTTTTGCAAGTATTGAAGATTTATAAATCATAGAACCACATTTGCATAGAAAGGTCATATCCATAAAGTAAGATCATTTCCATACAAAAATGGTTAAACAAATAGTCACATAATTAATCTCAAAAAAAAAAGAGAATACCCTTGATCTTATTTTATTGTTATGCTTTCAATGGATACAATAATACGTGATTATATGCTTCTATTCAAAAGTTTTGATCAAAATAATAGACATAAATTGATCAATTGTAAAAATTAGCTATATCTTTTCACTCTTAATTTATAGGTTTTAAATCTTTATCACATAATCTATCACAAATGTTAATTATATTAATTGAAATTTATTGCTTGATACATTAAATAAGACTAATTCTAATAAAATATTTTTTATTTATTTTTTACAATAGAATGTGAGAGTTGAATGTTTAAATAATATTATATTATGCTAAACAAAATTGACATATAATGACTAATTTAATACAACTCTTAATATTATCATCTAACAATTGATATAAAATAATAATTTAATGTCTAACTACTCATTGATTTGATTAAAAATGATTACTAAATTTTAATTTAGATAATTATAAATAATTATTTATTTACCTACTATATTGTCATATCCCAAAAACCTAATACTGTGTGACACTTTTGTAACCCCATAATAATTTGAATTGAGCAATGGAAAACTTCAATATTTAATTGAATATACTAAATTAATAATTGATACATGATCCCATAATAATTTGAATTGAGCAATGGAAAAAACTCAATATTTAATTGAATATACTAAATTAATAATTGATACATGATCTCATAATAATTTGAATTGAGCAATGGAAAAAACTCAATATTTAATTGAATATACTAAATTAATAATTGATACATGATTTATCATAATGAAATGCTGATCTTATCATTAATGTTTTTCTTAATTGATGAATAGCTATTATTATTATTATTTATTTTGACATGATGCACTAATAATTGCTTATTTTTTTGACTGTGAGGTACAAGGTACAACATTAAATTATATAATATATTTATTGAAACGGATTGATGATGTGATAACATTATTACACTTTCAATAACACTTATGTTTATATTTGGTGATTTGAATATTATTTTATTTTATTTAAAGGGAAGTTTTATTTGAATGATACAGTTTGGTTGATTACGTCAATTTAATATTGTTTTGACTTAGACCCATGTGGGTGACTAAGTGTTTGTTATAATTATGATTTATTTATTTAAATGAAGTCAGCCTTGAGATCTTATGTATAATTATTGGTCAAATGTTTATTTATTCTCATAGGAAAAGGTAATAATCAAGTTGTGTTGAGCCATATGTATGCTTAGAGATCATACATATTATAACAATAAAAGTGAATCTGTACATTTGATTTGATAGAAGAGGAAGGGTTATTGTTGGTCATTGAAATAGTATTTATGTTGGTTATTTCATTATGTATGTTAAATCTATTATTAATAAAAGTTATCGTAATGATGTTTGAGTGTTGGCTTAAAGGTCCAATCTGTTTGGTCGTCATGGTCGGCTTGAGGTCATGGGTCACCCCATGGTCTCGAGCTCGAGTCCGGGCTAGGTTTGAATGGTGCGTGTGTGTTGTGAGCGTGTGTGAGCGCCCCAAGGGGGACTAGTTTCGTCCCACTCGCCTCAGGTACCCACGTGTTTGGGCTGTTGGGTGTTGGGCGGGTAGCGGAGACACCCCCTTGGTAAAAATAAAAAAAAATAAAAAAAATGATGTTTGAGTGTTTGATTTTTAGTTGAAGATATAATATTTTTTTGGTTTGATATATAATTGGTGTATGTGTCATTTTAATTGAGTTGTGGTTATACATTATCTTAGTGAATTTTAGTGCTTAATAACCAATCTTATCATTAAAAATATTGTTATGGATTTGCAAACTAGCTTAGTTATACATGGTTCTTTGTTTCACAATCAAGTATTGCTATTGAACTTTGTTGTAGTATGATAATGATCTTGTGCCCATGATTTATTATTAGAAGATATTGGTGTAGTTATAGAACAAGTATAGACTTGAAATCTTATTCAAGATCCCTAGCAACAAGAATTTATCAATGGGATTCACTACCATATGAAGTTGATGAAATTATATGCTTGCCTTTTAGTTAAGATTAGTATATAACATTACTAATGTATTTACAACCAAGCTTATTCAGATACTAGGTTGTTATGATTGTTTCATGACCATCTTATGATTACAACTCTTCAAATAAAATCATAATGGCTATGGATAGTATCTAACCTCAATGGTCATTTTAAAACACTAATCTAGCTGGTGTTCCTCCATGAAATTATGTTAATATGAAGTTGTCGTGTCTTTCATTAATAGGTAGTCTAATAAATGTTAATATTGAAGTATTTTGGCCTTGAGATTTCGACTAAAGAGGTATATTGAAGCCTTGCATCCATACTTATCATATAATATAGTTGTTTCAAATACCAAATGAACAAAAAATTAAATTTACAAGACATTATGAAGAATTTGTCTATCAAATCAAGTTAGATGAGTTCATGAGCATTATTGAGCTCCAAGTATTTGGTAAAAACATTCTTCAATTAATGGATAAAAGACAATTGCTAAATGATCAACAAACGTAATTTACAAGGTATTATGAACAATTTGTCTATTAAAAAAGTTAGATGAGATCATAGGAATTATTCACCTCCATGTATCTAATAAATTATAATTTCATCTTGTTAATTGTACAAATTTTGAATAAATGTGACATAATTTTAATAATTTATTTAGTACAGTTTGATGAATTAATTGTTTTTCCATTGGATGCTAAACTTATCACTTGATGCCTTTTTCTCTATTAAATTTTTGCTAGTAAAATTCATCTTTGCTTTCTTGTTTACAAGGTTGTGGAAAAAAGTAGATAAAGAGTGTGTCTTCTTGGCCTTGGCAAAGTTAAAAGGCTCCTAATTGGTTTGTCCACATACTTTTTACTCTACCATGGACTCTCTTGGAACAAAACTTAAGATTCCAACTTTTGAACAATTTTGTGAAAAACTTGTTAGATAATAATCTAAGATACTATCATGGATTCAATTAACTCCTAAAAATTCAAGCATTAATGACCCAAACATCTAAGGAAAAATGTAAGAACTGATAGTTCTGATACTTAATGTTAAGTACAGATGCGAAGCTAATAAGATGAGAGAGGGGGGGGTGAATCATACAAACTTATTCCTCCATAAAAACAATAGATTCAACCTCGGTAACATATACTTCAGTAATATAACCAAAACTACTAAACATGCAAACTCAAAAGCATATAAACATCATAACACTCATAACACCAGATTTAATGTGGAAACCCAAATAGGGAAAAACCACTATGGGATTCCAGACCCACTAAGAAATATACTCTTCTAGAGTATGCTCGGTTAAAAGCAAATTCTGTTAAAGATTACAAACACATTGCTAGATGTGACCCAGTTAAGGGATTTCCCTCAAATCTGTTAGGATCTTCACCTTGTTAGAAGTGACCTTGTTAAAGGATTTCAAACACTCAATCAGAATGTCACCTTGCTAGAGGGTTTTACAAATAAGACTGTTAAGTCCACTCGGTTAAGAGATTTTCTATCACTTCACAAAATAACAGTAATAAAAATCTATCTGCAACTTCACATCTAAAATGCTAAAGCAGATTCTTATTTGCTCAATACAATCTAGGACTTATCTTGTCCATCTACTGGGCTCTATACTCTATTATTCAAACAGGTCTTCAAGCTTCTGTGCTCGGTAATCACTATGTAGCATCCATGTGCATACACTTGCCCACATACATTGTTTATCAACAGTTCCTTATTTATAAACAATTCGCCAACCGCTTAATCTCCTTGATCACATTTCCCATGATCAATCATAGCCATCAGATCTTCAAACTTTGACTAGGTTCAATGTATCCTTCAATCTAAAAACGTTTTACCCTGCCTTGGAACTTGCATACATTTCTTGGAACTTGTGCTAGGGTATTGCGGTTCAATCTAAGTTGTAGATCTTCCTGTCGATTTTCCTTTACCATAGATTCTTTAACAAACTTCATGCACGACATACCAATCATTTAATCATAGCCAGCTCATCAGCTTCCTTTATTAAATAATGCTTTTATTCATTCAATGCATTCTGTTACTACTCGGTTGCAACTCGGTAAATACTAAACTTCACTCAGTAGACATTCTGCCTTCATTAATCAATAGCGATAACTTTAGGGTTTACCGACTAGGTTCCTTGCTCAGTAACATAGTATAGTATTAACCTTACAATCAATCAACATATGTAGGATATCAAAACAATATAAACATCATGATCTCATCATTGTCTAACTCGGTAATAGTTGTCCATTGAATAACTTATTCCTCCCCTTATTCATCATATTCTTTCTGTGTCTTTTACCGACATCTTTATACTCATCAAATCATACTTCTTAAGATATGGCAACATCATACTGAATTAGAAAATCAATTTCTTGACATCAATGACAAAATAATAATATTAAGATAGTAAACATCCCTAATCAGTTATATCCATAATCATCAACAACCTTCTCAATATCTTTATTGAAATGCCAACAATCTCTCCTTGTCTGTTATAATGCCAACAATCTCCCCCTTTGGCATTGATGGCAAAACCAATTGATTTGACCTAACTGATTCAGATTGTTGTGAGATTCTGAAATGCTGAAATGCTCTCCTCCTATTATCAGTCTTCTCCCCCATACATTAGTCTTCTCCCCTTTTCTTCAGTCTTCTCCCCCTTTGACAACAATGCCAAAAAGTAAAGAACTAAAACATAATTTCTTCCTGTATGAAGTGATTTCCTATTGTTATGTATCAACTTAGTCTCGATCAGAGCATTTATGTCTTCAATTCCTATTTCCTATATATGTTTCCTGTACACCTTTAGAAAACATCCTAAAGTGTGTAAATCAACATCAACTCCTAAAAGATATTCTGTAGAGTCATCGAATTGATGTGTTCACCGAACTCGGTTAGTGAATGAAAGATAGGGGTAGGACCCCTAACTTACTTCTGAGATACTCAAAAGTGTCCCTGGCAGTGGCTTGGTAAAGATATCTGCTATTTGTTCCTTTGTGCTAACATACTCCAACACCACTTTCTTCTCTTGAGCTTCTTCTCTAAGATAATGATATTTGATAGAGATGTGCTTTGTCTTAGAGTGCATAACATGATTCTTTGAAATGTTAATGGCACTAGTATCGTCACAAAATATAGTTACTAGCTCAATAACTTTCTCATTTATACCTTCCAATAGTTGTTTGATCCATGCTATGTTGGTACAATTCAATGTTGCAGCAATGTATTTAGCTTCTGTTGTTGACTATGAAACACATCTTTGTTTCTTGCTAAGCCAACTCACTAGTCTTTCTCCTAAAAAGAAAGCTCCTCCACTTGTGCTTTTTCTGTCATCAATGTTGCTTGCCCAATCAGCATCAGTATAAACTTTTAAATCAAAGTCATTTCCTTTCTGATATACTAAGCCATAATCCTCAATGCCTTTCAAGTATCTGAAAATTCTCTTGATTGTTGTCATGTGTGTTTCCTTAGGATCTGCAGAGAATCTTGCAACTATACCTACTGCATGTGCTATGTCTGGCCTGCTGTGAACAACATATTGTAGCTTTCCAATCATGGATTGGTAAAGTGTCTCATCAACAGATGCAAATTCATCATTCTTTGATAGTTTACAGTTGGTAGTCATAGGAGTACTTACTGGTTTTGAATCCTCCATTCCAAATTTCTTCAGGATTTCCTTTATGTACTTGGATTGAGTAATGAAAATCTCATTTTTCATTTGCAGTATTTGTAAACCTATAAAATACTTTATCTCACCGATTAATGACATCTCAAATTCTTTGCTCATTTCATTTCCAAAGTTCTTGCATAGAGAGTCATTACCACAAAAGATAATATCATCAACAAATATGGCTGAGATCAGTATTCCATTTTCATCATTCTTCATGTACATAAGACTGTTTTCACTTGTTCTTATAAAACCAATCTTGATTGAATAAGAGTACAATCTTTCATACCATGCTCTAGGTGCTTGTTTCAGACCATATAAAGCTTTGTTCAATTTACATACCTGATCTTTATTCTTGTTTTCAACAAATCCTTCAGGTTGTTCAATAAAAACTTCTTCTAATATACCATTTAGAAATGCATATTTGACATCCATTTGATATACCTTGAAATTTTTGAAAGCAACATATGCCAACAATGTTCTTACTCCTTCAAGTCTAGCCACAGGTGCAAAAGTCTCACCATAATCAATTCCTTCTTCTTGGGCATAACCTTTGCAAACTAGTCTTGCTTTATTTCGAATGACCTCACCTTTTTCATTCAGCTTGTTTCTGAAAATCCACTTTGTACCGATTACATTTTTGTCCTTCGGTCTTGGGACCAGTGTCCATGTGTCATTCTTCTTGATTTGATCAATCTCTTATGTCATAGCATTTATCCAATCTTCATTGTTAAATGCCTCTTTCACTATTCTTGGTTCAAATTCAGATATCAGACATGTGTTCTATCTCAGTTTGTGCCTTGTCATCACTGGATCATCTTTATCTCCTATAATCTGACTTGATGCATGATGTCTTCTAACATACTTGGCTAATACAGGCTCGGTAGACTCTATATGATCTTCTTCATCACTCAGTAACTGGACATTCTCTTTATTTTCTTCAACAGTTCTCTCGGTAAGACTTGTCGGTTGAACATAGACAAATTCATCATAATCTTCTAGTTCTTTGGGTTTCCTTCATCATTTCTTTTTGCAAATTTAACAATTTTCACGTTTGCACTTTCTACTATTTTGTTAGATGATTTGATCAGACATTTAAATGCTTTACTTCTAGAAGAATAACCAAGAAATGTTCCTTCACTTTTCTAATCAAACTTTCCATTTCTATCATCTTTGTGAACATAGCATCTACTTCCAAATATTTTGAAGTAACTTACATTAGGTTTCTTGTCATACTAGATTTCATATGGTGTCTTCAAGGTTCCTTTCTTCAGTTGTACTCGGTTCAGGGTATAAACTATTGTGCTTATTGCTTCTCTCCAAAATGTTTGTGGCACTTTCTTTTCAATCATCAGGGTTCTAGCACAATCCACAATAGATCTATTTCTCCTCTCAGCTATTCCATTTTGTTGTGGAGTTCTCAATGCAGAGACTTGTCTTTTTATACCATGATCATTGCAGAATAAGTTAAACTCATCAGATGTGAACTCTCCTCCTCTATCTGATCTAAGACATTTTAGTTGTCTTCCTGTTTCATTTTCAACTCTTGCCTTGTACCATTTAAACATTTGAAAATCTTCTGATTTTTCTTTTAAAAACATAACTGACATCATCCTTGAATAATCATCCACAAATAATATGAAATATTTATCACCATAATAACTTTGAACTTTCATAGGACCACAAAGATCAGTGTGCACAAGATCTAAAATTCCCTTAGAAGTGTAGGACTTACTTGTAAAGCTTGATCTTGTCATTTTACTCATCTGGCATCCTCGGCACATAGCATTCTCAGGTTTTTCAAGACTCGGTAGACCTCTTACTCGATGCTTCTTACTTATTTTGATCAGATTATCAAAATTTACATGACAAAACCTTTTATGCCATAACCAGGTATCATCTATCTTTGCATACAGACACTTATTTCGAGTTGAGTCAAGATGAAATGTATTATCTTTTGTTTGTGTCCCGATAGCAGCTAACTTTCCATGCTTGTCATGAACTTTGACAATTCCTTTCTGAAATTCTATTCGGTAACCTATATTGTTTAGCTGTGCTACACTCAACAAATTATATTTCAATCCTTCAACCCAATAAACATCATTGCATCTGGCATTGTCAAGAAGTGTTATGGATCCTTTACCTTTTACTGGACATGGTGCATCATGACCAAATCTTACATAACCACCATCATAATCTTCTAACATAACAAACTTGTGTTTATCACCTGTCATGTGATGTGAGCATCCACTATCTATGATCCAAGAATCATTAGTATTTATGTGAAATATTAGGGCTTTTTCTTCATACCTTTCTTCATCCGATCCATCTTTGATAGCCACATAAACTACTTCCTCTGTATCAGTTTCATCTGATTTATCATCATTGGATTCCTCATCAGTTATTAAGCATGACTTTCTATCTCTTCTTCTGAAGTCTCGGTGTCCTCTATAATGATTATCTTTCTGTCTATCATCTCGGTAATCTCTCTTTTCAGTAGAATCTTTGTCAGGACAGTTAGAAGCCATATGTCCTATCTTATCACAATTGAAACATTTCAAAGGTAGTTTTCCTTTATACTTACCTTTGCCTCTCGGTAACCTTCTGGCTAATAGTGCTTCAAACTCTTCTTGCTTTCTGATTTCCTCATACAGTTTGTGTACTTCTTCCATGTTCTTGCAAAATCTTTCACTTGCTCCACTATGATCCCCTTTAGTGTACTTACTCATTCTATCATTGTAATCATCAGATTCACCAATATGAAAAGAACTAAATGCAGATTCAACTTTATTTACCGATGACCCACTGTTATCAAAATTACTTAACTCAAATGCATGTAGCTTACCAATAGTAGCATCTAAAGAAACTAGCATATTGGATACAAACCTTAATTCCTTGATTGCAGAGACTCGGATTGCATATGCTGGTAGAAGGGTTCTTAACAACTTACTTGTTATATCCTTTTCTTCAATAGTTCCACTTGCTCCTTTGATTTGATTGACAATCTCCTTTAGTCTTGTACTGTACTGGATTATGTTCTCACCTTCATTCATCCTTATAGATTCAAGTTGTCCTCTTAGACTATCCACTTTTGCTCTTTGAACATGTTCATCTCCACCATACACAGATATGAGCTTGTCCCACATTGCCTTTGCATCATTGCAGCCTTCTAGATCATTAAACTTTGAATTAGTCAATGCAGATGTTATTTCAATCATTGCTTGAATATGTTCTTGCTTTGCTTTTATCTCTTCCATTGTCAATGGATAGGTGCTCAGTGTGATGAAATCATTCTCCAGATAATATACAACATATTCTCCAACTCCTGATAGGTCCAGCTTCATCCTTTTCTGCCATGTAGAGAAACTTGACTTGTTCAGCTTCAGTGCATCCCTCTTATACATCTTTGGATCTTTGCCTCAAGTACCTTTAAACTTGTCCTTCCGGAGTCCAAAGCTCTGATACCAATTGATAGTTCTGATACTTAATGTTAAGTACAGATGCCAAGCTAATAAGATGAGAGGGGGGGGGGTGAATCATACAAACTTATTCCTCCATAAAAACAACAGATTCAACCTCGGTAACATATACTTCAGTAATATAACCAAAACTGCTAAACATGCAAACGCAAAAGCATATAAACATCATAACACTCATAACACCAGATTTAACGTGGAAACCCAAATACGGAAAAACCACTGTGGGAATTCGGACCCACTAAGAAATATACTCTTCTAGAGTATGCTCGGTTAAAAGCAATTCCTGTTAAAGATTACAAACACATTGCTAGATGTGACTCGGTTAAGGGATTTCCCTTAGATCTGTTAGGATCTTCACCTTGTTAGAAGTGACCTTGTTAAAGGATTTCAAACACTCAATCAGAATGTCACCTTGCTAGAGGGTTTTACAAATAAGACTGTTAAGTCCACTTGGTTAAGAGATTTTCTATCACTTCACAAAATAACAGTAATAAAAATCTATCTGCAACTTCACATCTAAAATGCTAAAGCAGATTCTTATTTGCTCAATACAATCTAGGACTTATCTTGTCCATTTGCTAGGCTCTATACTCTGTTATTCAAACAGGTCTTCAAGCTTCTGTGCTCGGCAATCACTATGTAGCATCCCTGTGCATACACTTGACCGCATACATTAGTTATCAGTAGTTCCTTATTTATAAACAATTTGCCAACCGCTTAATCTCCTTGATCACATTTCCCATGATCAATCATAGCCATCAGATCTTCAAACTTTGACTAGGTTCAATGTATCCTTCGATCTGAAAATGTTTTACCCCACCTTGGAACTTGCATACATTTCTTGGAACTTGTGCTAGGGTATTGCAGTTCAATCTGAGCTGTAGATCTTCGTGTCGATTTTCCTTTACCATAGATTCTTTAACAAACTTCATGCATGACATACTAATCATTTAAGCATAGCTAGCTCATCAGCTTCCTTTATTAAATAATGCTTTTATTCATTCAATGCATTCTATTACTACTCGGTTGCAACTCAGTAAATACTAAACTTCACTCAGTAGACATTCTGCCTTCATTAACCGATAGCGATAACCTTAGGGTTTACCGACTAGGTTCCTTGCTCGGTAACATAGTATAGTATTAACCTTACAATCAATCAACATATGTAGGATATCAAAACAATCTAAACATCATGATCTCATCATTGTCTAACTTGGTAATAGTTGCCCAATGAATAACTTATTCCTCCCCTTATTCATCATATTCTTTCTGTGTCTTTTACCGACATCTTTATACTCATCAAATCATACTTCTTAAGATATGGCAACATCATACTGAATTAGAAAATCAATTTCTTGACATCAATGACAAAATAATAATATTAAGACAGTAAACATCCTTAATCAGTTATATCCATAATCATCAACAACCTTCTCAATATCTTTATTGAAATGCCAACAATCTCTCCTTGTCTGTTATAATGCCTACAATAATCTAAGATACTATCATGGATTCAATTAACTCCTAAAAATTCAAGCATTAATGACCCAAACATCTAAGGAAAAATGTAAGAACTCTTCAAAACACACTAAGAAAAAATAAACCATAGGAAACGATAATTAATCTATGTAAAAGAACAAAAATGATACACAAGATACATCATCTTCGAAGTCAAGCAAGAATTCTTCCATGAAAAAGAATTAAAGTAGAGGACAATATGATTTTTGTGGATTACAAAATCATAACATTAAATTTTATCATTGAAGATTGTAACATTGTAAGAGGTCATAAAGAAACACAACATTTATATTCCTAAACATAGTAGGGTCAAGAACTAATAGCTAAAAGTTTGGATTCATTCATAAATAATTGGATATTTGTCTTGGGAACCTCACATCAAATGACTTATTCACATGATCTTCTTGAGACTCTTTCTAACATCACTACTTAGATTATAGTGGGTAGCTACATATATTATTGTTATACAATTGAAAAATGGTTGCATGGAGGATGTTCTCCTTATTCCTAATTTTTCTCATAATATTATTTTTGTATACCAATTTTTCTATATTGGAGATGGGAAGATAGTTGAGTTCTTTTCACATGATGGACTAGTTATGCAATAGTTGTAACATCCAAAAAAATGTTTCTATAGGTTGTGTTGATCATTGGTCTAGATTGTATAAGTTTTATGGTTTTGAGTAATCGTGTGGTTCATCACACGCCCCATGTAGATTATTTAAGGAGACTTAGACATGATAGGTTTGGACACCTCAATTATAGGTATCTCAAGTAGTTTAATACATAGGATATGATGCTTTTTATTCCTAACGTTTCATGCACAAGGGATTTTTTTAAGGTTGTGTCCTTAGTAAACATCATTAATATCCCTTTCCCAAGAGTGATGATCATCATGCTACTATTGTCAATCACACAGACATATTGAGAGGGGGGAGGGTGAATCATTATATCCTAAATCTCAACTTCAAATCCAATACATCATTAGAACCATTCTGTATTTTATTTTAACATTCAAGTAACATTTATCAATCTTTCCTTAACCAATAATCAACTTATCAAATGAAGAGAATAAACACACATCTACAAAAGTGAACACCAAATGTATGTGGAAACTTGAAAGGGAAAATTCATGGTGAGAATAGCTTCTTTAGTTTCACAATAGATATGAAACCTGCAAATGTTTATGGGCACAAGCCCACTGGAGACACCAATCCCTTTTCAGTGTACACACCAACTCAAATTATGAAGCACCAACCTCGAATACAATAAGATATGAATCATCTAAACCTTCCAAACTTAGAATGTAGTGTCAACTAGATCTAGTCTACTATAAAAAGCTTTCACTTTCAGAGGCATTTTGTTCATATTCATTAGATGAGTAACCATCTTCCTTACCGTACAAGACATTCTTCTTCTTATGGTGTGACATCTTGTTGCTACTTATTCTCAAGTTGTGTTTGGACTCAATGTGACCAATTTTAACACAATTAAAATTTTGAATGGTAACTTACCATTATATTTTCTAGAACCTCTCTTTAATTTTCTCTCAAATTTTTCTTCTTTTGTATTTGAATATTCATTGCAATCTAAGTCCTCATTCTCCATGGATGCTTTGAAGGTTGCCTATTTTTTTAAAGATTTGTCTTTCATAATTCTCATCTCATAAGTGATTAGTGCTCCATGTAACTCATCCATAATTAAGACAATTTAGATCTTTGGCTTACTCTGTTACAAAAAAAATTGAATCAAACTAAGTACCATTTTAACAATTATCAGTTCTTACACTTCTTCACCAAGACCTCTAATAGTATTGCCAACTTCATCAACCCAGAGTACGTATGTAGCAATATTTTCTTCCCCTTCATATTTAGACATTCAAATAGCCCTCAATAGGTTTGAAGCTTTGCCTCCTTGAGTTTATCATCACCTTCATAGATATTGTAAAGTTCTTTTTCCAAAATTATTTTGCAGTCTTACAGTGCATTATCTTTACAAACTCAAAGATAGAAAAGCAACATAAAAGAGCATTCCTAGATTTTTCATTTTTCCCACAAGCTCTCCTCCCTACTTGATCTCTTTGAGGATTTTATGGAGTATCATAACCATCAACAATAGATTTCCAAACATCAAACCTTGAAGCCATCGAATAAACCTCCATCCTTACTCTCTAAAATGCATAGTTAGATCTATCAAAATGAGGAGCCTTGTTTGAAGAAATTCCTTCTTGAGCAACTGAGTGCACCATCCTAGATCTACGTCAATATGTTAAGATTCTTCCAGAGAATTTGGCTCTGATACCAATTGTCAAGCACATAAGTATACTAAGAGGGGGGTTGAATCAGTATATACTAAATCTCAACTTCAAATCAAATTCACCAATAGAATCATTCTAGATCTTATTATAAAATTAAAGTAGCATTTACTAATATTTCCTTAACCAATAATCAAATTATAACTTGAAGAGCATAAACACACATCTACACAAATGAACTCTCAAATTACATGGAAACTTGAAAGAGAAAAGTCATGGTGAGAATAGCTAATTTAGCCTCAAGAAATATGGAACTTACAAATGCTTATGGATGCCAACCCACCAAAGACACCAATCCCCTTACAATCTATTTGCAAGAACCAACCCACAAGAGACACCAATCCCCTAATACCATAATTGAGCACCATCTTAGATTGTGAGGTACCGACCTCAAATATAACAAGATATGAATTATGTGGATCTTCCAAATTTAGATTGCACTATCAACCAAACATGATCTACTATAGAAAACTCTCTTAGTGTGTATAGGATTTGCAAGTTGATTCACACACCTTAATTCATCTATGCTAATTAAATAAGAAGCTTGCACAACTCTTTTGCCACCAAATACTTAACATACACACTAGGTGTGAACTTAGATCAACAATATATGCTTTGTAATGATAGTTACTTTCACAAGTCAACCTAGAACATAATTACAATATTTGTAGGTTAGCAAAAACATAAATTCCTTAACCAAACATGTAGTCAACTTGGTCTTAAAGCCCATGTGTTACACTAGGAGTAGGGACATTCTATGTGTCACCCAACATAGACTAAACTAGTCCAATATATCCTTAACATGCTTCCTCTAGCTGGCACACATTATCTTCCTCTGACACATTCATTCAAAACATTAGTGCATTCAACCAGCTAACACTGTGAACACTTTGTCATCTCTAACTCTCTTTCCTCTTGATAAAATTTGTTGAAACTTAGGAATATGGTACTTTATATGTGGTTTCACTTTACTTCCAAATAGTAACCCATAACTCTCAACTGAGGTAGAATGTGAAACCAAACACCATGACAACACCCCTAAGTGAACATACTAATTCTAAGAAACAAAGCTAAAACAATATAGCACATACTTTCAAACAATATCACATGTGCTAAATAATCAAGAACTACTAAAATCAGAGCATAATGATAATAGTAAGAGAGATATATATGTACTTGACTTTGTCTTCTCAGTATTCCGATATGACATGAAAATAATTGTAATGTTTGCCAAGTAACCCCAGAGGACAACACTAACTAACTAACTAAATAAACATTTGAGAGATTATTTTTTTTTAAAGTTACAACACCACATTAAACTTAAAGGAAATTCATATAGTTAAATTAACATAATTACATAACACTAATGCACAAGTGAAAATAAACTCATAACATCTAACCAATGTCCTCTAAGGTTCTTAACATCATTTCTGATAATGTATCAACTATAAATATACATTAAACATCATGTACTTAAACTAATGTCTTAACATTAAACACAACATAAGAAAGTACTCATTTAAGCCATAGAAAGATATCCATGAAGTATAACATATTTAACACTTCTAAGATATTGCATTCATTTTAAACACCAATACCAAATGTTTCTATACAATTATATCTTGCAATCATAATGGATCTATCCATCCTTAAAATATAGTTGGTACCAACACTGCATTCATTAAACATATGATAACATCATTACATTATATTTTACATCCTATTCATAATTTACATCATAGTTTACACCAATATTTCCAATGAGAGTGTCAAGATACATTATTCATATAAATGATATCCAATTAAAAAGTACATAGATGAATCTTTTATATACATCAGACAATACATATGCATCTTAAACCATAGCACTGGAACTAAAGAGAAGAAGAACCATCCATCACTCTCACGAACAAACCATCGGATTTCCCAATGGAAGAAGTCATCAACCACCCAGCCATGTGGAACCAAAAAGGTCCACCCCCTCATGCTCCAGAGAATGACATAAGGTCCCACACACATCATGTGACCTAGGCCAACACCTATACATCCAAGGGAATACAAATATTCACAAGGAATAGACATACATTAGATCTAAAACACCACATGACATAGGATCTCCAGAGGCTTCCACAACACCACATAGGATAGGGTACCAAGCTACAACTAGGGAAGAGTGTCATCACATGGCATCAACATGAGTTTCACTAGTAATATGACCCTCTCCAAACTTCAGACCTTGATGCCCATTTTACTTCACATGCGGAACTAAACAATCCTTCCATGGAGGCAAGGAAGTTCGATCTGCCATACAGGCCTTCCCAATCTCATCTTGAGTCTAAACGAGCACTCTAGGCCATGAGTGGAGCACCAAAAAATGTAGTATTAATGGGTGTTTAACCCATCCCTTAATTCATTTAATTTAATGTTATCACTTGATTAATCCAACTCTCAATGAGATTCCCTGGAAACCACTTTAGGGTCCTGACACCCACCTAAGAGCCACTCCCACCTAACTTACACCTAAACATCACTAACCTATGGGTACAACAAAGAGGATCACAACAACCTCATAACATCCATGGTAAACATAATGTTTCATCACAACCTCATCTCATAAGTAAAGATCTCGTAAATTGAAATAGGACTTTCATAAGACCCCAATCAACAACATATGCACAACCACTAATTCATTATCATCAAATCATGGGATTCAGCCTATGATCACCAATCCAAATATTCAATCATAAACTAGATAAAAAAAAATTGAATCAGACACAAACTTAAAACCTTCTTATTCTCTCTAATTGAGAACACCAATGAAGACACCTTCAAGACAATGCAATTGAAAAAGCAACCAAAAAGCATAAGAAAACATAATAAATCATGAAACCAACACAAATAATACCTTAAAAACCCCCCAAAAACTGAAACAACTAAGAACAAATCTCGGACAAGCCTCTGGAAGACAACTAGAATCAAATAGGGTCTAAAACCCAACCCAAAAAACCAAAAATTGTAAAATTGCACATATGCTCCATGAAACTGCACTTCTAGAACATCTTTTAGCACTTAGAATCATAAAATGGCACATATGTAACATAAAATAGTGCATTTACACTCTATTTTTGTGCTTTTGTGACAGAAGCATGATTGGGACCCAGGGTCAATTGTGGCCTCAAATCCCGACAAACATACAACTAAAATTGAAAAAAACTGCTCAAACCCATTTGATATGGGTGAGTTTCCTACTCATAAATGTAATTAGATCAAAACCATGATGATAAACAAGACTCCAAGATTACAAACACAAAAAACAACCCCTTAAAAGGGTAGAATGGAAGCACCCAAAATATCCAATTTGTATAATATCAAAACATGATCATTTCGAGAACATTTAAACACCATATAAACATGAAGAAAACACATCCTTTCAATTTACAAAGATAAAAAGTACATAAAACAAGAGAAAGCCATTAAATATTCAACCTGGAAGAAGAAGGATAGGACTATGAAGATGAAGACGAACAAACTCCATATGAACAACAACCCCACTCGAGCAAAAAATCAACACGAAGCAGAAAGCCTCCAAAATGCAATTTAAAATACAATCCAAGCATCATAAGCAATTTCCTCAAAAACCCCCTACAAATCTCCACGAATTCTCCTTTCAAATCAAATTCACCCCAAAACACATGCAAATTGAAAACCCTTCTCAAAATCTATATTTTCCAAAATCCATCCCCAAAACAACCTCTAGAATTACCCAAAACCACTCTGCATTCATTCCAAATCACACTCAAATGTAAAACAAGATTTTCCTCTTGCACTGAGGACCAAATTAGCAACCCACAATTCGAACAAGAGATCACTCAAATGAAAATAAATAAATTAGCAATTTAAAATCAATTATTAAGTAACATCTCCCACAAATAAATATAAATTAATAATTCCCACAAATAATTATAAATGTTAAATAATAACTCCTACATTATAATCCTTAAAATAATATAATATGAGACCCACTTAATAAACCCCCACATAATTAATCATTCATACTTAGGGTACATATTATAATTATATATTATTTACCATAACTACATATAACATCAAAACCATTATGACATAACAATTACCCTTCAATAACAAAAAAGAGGTTTTGAAAATGGAGTGGAGCAGAGGAGTAGGAAACTCAGGTTTTGAAACTAAGGACGATGGTGATGAGGCTGATGTTGAGGATGATGGAGTTCATCCAGTTTTGGTGTTGGGTATTTTCTACCCTGTACATGTTCCTGGCCTCTTCTTGGTAGCTACTTGCTCGAGGGTGCACCCTAGTGAAACTATGCTCTGTTTGCCTTTGGTGCGGGCTCTTTGCCCCCTCAAGGAGTTGCATGCTACCTTGACTGAGGATGTTGGTTTTTTTCGTATGCCTCGGGTGCTTAATCTTTTCTCCCCTAAGGCATTGCAGGCTTCGATGACCCTCCCCTCTTTTGGCAGTTGTGGCTGTAGGGGAGGTGTTGATGCTTTCTTTGACTGGATCTTCTATTTTCGGAGGGTGTGGGTTCCTTTTTCCCTCAGTGTGTTGCACGATGGGACTGGCTCCCTTTTCTGCAATGGTGTTTTCTACACGTCGTCTGCCCCAAGAGGGTTGTGGGTGAGTCTGTGGAGGTTTTTCTCTCCCTACGGTGGTTGTGGGGTGTTGATCCTGCTCGGTACTCACGCTGGGACTTGGATTAGTGTTCCCATGTTCATGTTGATGCATTCTTTGTGGACCATTGTGGGTGTCGCTTTGTCTCAGTTCTTATGGGACTATGTTTTCTTCATGGGACTACTAAGGAAACTAATGTTGGCCTTGTTTGTGGAAACTATTACTAAGGATGCCTTGGCTCCCCCTTGGTTTGGTTCTTGTGACCTATGATGTCATATGGTGGTTCCTTGTTTTATTCTTGTTTGAGGAATGGGCCTTGCTTCTGAGCTCTTCTCTGAAGGTCTTCATGACAGATTTGTTTTTTGATAAATTTGGCATATGGGTTGGTAGCTGTGGTTTGGTTGCTGCTAAGAATGCGTTTTTACAACTTGGGTGCCTCATGACTGTAATGGAGGTTGAGTTTTATTAATGGAATAACCTGTTCTGGTGTGGGGTGTTGTTGGCCTTTCTTTGGTGCATGGAGCACGATCTCTCCAGCTTGGGTGAGTTCCTGTGGTGTTTGTCACATTATGTTTGGGACCTAGTTGTGGTTTTTTGGACTACATCGAGGGTATGTCTTGCTTTGAACTTTTTGGGCTCCGCGAGGGGCTCTTGGTGCTTTTGGACTGGGGTTTTATTCCCCAAGTGTTATTTTTGTTGTGATTCCTTTGATGGTGCATGTTCAGGATTATGGTGATATGGGTTATGCCTATTGGTTTTGGTCGGTGGCGATCTCTGATTTTACCATTGGGTTGCATTTTGTTTCCTTGATGAGACTATCCATTTTTGTTTCTATGGATAGTTATCATGTTGTTCTTGTTGTCCAGGGGCTTGTTGTTAGTCTTCAAGGGCTCGTCCTTGGTTTTGTTAGTTTTTGGTTATGGATTGATGTATTTTTTAGGGTCGTGCTCACCTTGGAGGCTACCTTGGAGTTTGATTTTGCCCCTAATGAGGTGGGGACTGTTCTGTTTCCCATGACGAGAGTTTGGCTTCATCGTTTCTCTTATTCTTCCCTTGTTGATCCTATCGAGGTGGATGTGTCTCCTTTAGAGGTGGTGATTGGCTGTGGGTTTGAGGCCATTGGTGATTCTTGGTGGTTTTCTCTTCTTTATGGTAGGTTCACTGTTAAATGGACTCTTGGCTTTCTTACTGGTCTGTTGTTCTTTTCCCTTTTCAGCTCCTATTGAGGTGGGCTCCCTTTCTATTGAGGTGAAAAGGGGTGTTGTTGATGGGGGTTGGACTTCCTACTAGTGGGTGGTTGCTTTGATCTTTTGGTTGACTTGGGGAGCCTCTTACCCCCCTTGTTTGGTTTCCCCACTATGTGGTTTGTCTTCTTTCGGTTTTTCACAAGGAGCCTCCTGATTCTAGTTGGCCTTGTTGGCCTTGGGGTTGCTTGTCGTTCAGTAGCCTCCTTCCTTCTACAACTGTTGGGTTGTTGTTTACGGGTTTTGTCCCATGTTTTTGAGTGCTTGTGGTGGCCTCTTTTGTTCTTTGGGGTGAGCAGCCTTGTTCGTTGTAAAGGGTCAAGGCCCTTCATTCCTGCTTTTCTAATAAAAAACATCAAAATTGTTAAAGAGATTAAATAAAATACAACATACATAAGACCACTCAAATTATAACCAGACGACTCTAGATCAAGAAAACTGGAACTCACATAAGACACTGACTAGGGTTAAGATGTAGTAGGGCCTTAGTGTCACCTCCGATCAACTACCATTGGGATTAAAGGAACACTCAAACTTGTGAGACCACCAGGTGAAGTTGATGCCTAGTACCTTCCATAACACCAAACATCTATACACAATGTGTGTGTGTGTGTACATATACATACATACATATGTATATATATGTATACATATGTATATATATACATATGTATACATATGTATATATATACATATGTATACATATGTATACATATGTATAGATGTATACATATGTATACATATATATATATATATATGTATACATATATGTCTACATATATACATATGTATACATATGTATACATATATATATGTATGTATATACATACATACATATATATGTATATACATACATATATATGTATATATATGTATATACATACATATATATGTATATATATGTATATATATATGAATATATGTATACATATATGTATGTATGTATGTATGTATGTATGTATGTATGTATGTATACATATATTTGTGTATGTGTGTATGTATGTATATATACATACATACATACTGATGTAGGAGCATCCCCGGTTCTTGGCAATCTTGCATCAACCAAAAACATTTCCCTTCAATTTGTTTTCTGTTTTGCAATTTCAGCATTCCTTTCTGCATTTTCTCACCGGATCTTGTGGAGCTGGATTTTTCTTGTGAACATGATCATCTTCCTTATAACTGAACCGTGGGACGTTTGGATTTTTTTCCAGCAAGTTATCACTTCCAAATTCCAAGACAGTTTTCTAGCTTAGAACACTAGAACCGCTTGGACCTATTTTCTATTGGCAAATCTTGTGGATCTTTTATGTAGCTTGTGGAGCTTCAGATTGTTGATTCCAATGTTCCTTGGCATGTGGCCAACCTTCCCTCTGATCCGCACTTCTTCCTTTGGATTTTCTAAAGGATTCTCTTTGGCGGAGGCCGACCTAGTGGTTTTAAACATTTGATCTTGTTCTTCTATATTTGATCCCTTTTGGGCTGACCCAGATCACTCTAGTCCATATAAATCAATGTAATTAAGCATCATAATTCAATCAGGAAGAACATAGAATATATATACTAGATTAGAGGTTCAGAGTTGACCAATTTTGTAATTGAGCATGTATGTAGCAGGCCAGTGAGTCGAATCTTGTATCCTGGAAGTTACCGATTATTTGTAATCAGTTTTCATGATCTAATTCAATTAGTTTTGCATTTCCTCCATCATCTTGCCTTGCTTTCATTGTGTTTACTCTTGTTGCACGGTCCCGATAGATCTCTTTGAGGTCCCTCCTAGCCATGACTGCACCAAGTGGTATCAGAGTGAGATTTCATTCCAGAGATTGCGTTGTCCTGAAGATTTTGTTGTGGGGTGGCAGATTGTGAATACGTTGCAGAGGAAATAGGAATGGTGGAGCATGTGGGAATGCAGACCCTACTGTGATGGAAATGTTGAGAGGAATTTCAGCTTGGTTAGAAGCAGTTGAGATAGCCCAGAGAAGAGGCCGACCTATTGAAGATGTGAGTGAAGACGAAGAAGAAGAAGCACCGACAGAACAAGTAGAAAACCCGTCGATGATCGACCCAGATGAAGAGAGGTTCTTGAAGGTTTTGAGTAGGGAGAACACTAAAGCACATTTTACCCCACCAGAGTATGATGGTAAGTTGGATTTAGATGAATTAATGGATTGGATATCAAAGATGAAGAAGTATTTTGATTTTGAGAACACCACAGAAGACAAAAAGGTGAAGTATGCCTGTACCTGATCGAAAGGTCATGCATCTCTTTGGTGGGAACATTTGCAGGTTGATAGACAAAGAAGAGGCAAATAAAAGATCCAATCATGGGAGCGGATGGTTACCAAGTTAAAATTGAAGTTTATGCCAACTGATTACCAAGTAAACTTGTTCTGGAAGTTACAGAACTTGAAGCTGAAAGAATCTAGTGTGAAGGAGTATACCGAAGCATTTTATAAGTTGAATATTAGATCTTGATCAATGATAAAATTGAACAAGTTGTGAGATATTTGAATGGATTGAGGATGTCTATAAAAGATGAACTCGGTTTGATCAATTTGCAGAGTGTTGAAGAAGTTTACCAATATGCCTTGAAAGTAGAAGAGAAGTTGAACAAAAGACATGAGCAAAGATAGAGAGGTAGAGGTAGAAGGTTTTCCAGATGAAGATTTCAAGGAGGCAGAGGATATTCCAAAGGAAGAGGAATATGTATAGATCAGAACAAGGATAAGGAAGTTAGAAAAGAAGGTAACTCATACTAGAAGGATGACAAAAAATTCTACCAAAGGAGAGACCCTGATGGCTACCAGAATGAAATTTTTGGAAAAGATGACACAAGACAACATAAAAGAGTGTTTAGAGGAACTTTCTTTAAGTGTGGATGAGAAGGACATCGTTCTTTTGAATGTAAGAAGACAAAGAACATTGGAAGAACAAAATTGGTAAAAGAAAGCCCCACCGGATCAGCTAACAAACCCAAAGATGGAGAACTATTGATGATGAGGAGAGCTTTGTGTCACACTGGAGAAGATGAAGAGCCCTTGCAGAGGAGAAATATGTTCAAGACCAGATGTAAGGTATCCAATAAGTGTTGTAAAGTAGTTATTGATAGTGGTAGTTCAGATAATCTTATTTCAGAAGAAATGGTGAATAAATTAAAGTTGGAAAGATTGAAACACCCTAACCCTTATCCGATAGCATGGATTCGGGATGATCATAAGTTGTTAGTGAGTGAGAAATGCATGGTAAAATTAAAAATTGGAATTTATCATGATGAAGTTTTGTGTGATATTATGCCTATGGATATTTGTCACCTTTTGTTGGGTAGACCTTGCAATTTTATAGGCATGCAATACATGATGGGAGAAAGAACATATACACTATTATGGCGAATGGGATGAAACAAATCTTGCTACCCTTGGAGGATCCCTTGAAGAATTATGTCTGTATGAATACTAGAATCTGTTTGGTAGATGGAATGAGACATGAGAATGTGTGTTTTGCCTTAGTTCCTAAGAAGACTGAGGATCCAGAGCATGAAGAAGAAGAACCAGTGGAGATAAAGGAGTTCATGACAGAATATGAGGACATCTTTTCAGATAATATGCCTGATGGATTACCACTTGTGAGGAGTATCAATCACTGTATGGACTTGATTCCCTGAGCTAGTTTGCCTAACAAAGCTGCACATCGAATGACACTGGAAGAGAATGAAGAGTTGAATAGACAGGTGCAGGAACTATTGAGGAAAGGTTTGATCATAGAAATTTTGAGCCCTTGTGCAGTACCAACAATGTTAGCACCTAAGAAGAATGGAGAATGGAGGATGTGTACCGATTCTAGAGCAATAAACAAGATCACAGTGAAGTACCATTTTCCCTTGCCTAGGATGGATGACATGATCGATTGCTTGAGTGGAGCTAAATACTACACAAAGATAGACTTGAAGAGTGGATATCATCATATCAGAATAAGAGAAGGAGATGAATTGAAGACAACATTCAAGACAAATGAAGGATTGTATGAATGGTTGGTGATGCCTTTTGGGTTGACTAATGCACTGAGTACTTTCATGAGGTTGATGAATGAGGTATTGAAGAAATTCTTGGGTAATTTTTTTATTGTATATTTGGATGACATTATGATTTTGAAGACAAAAGAGGAGCATTTATCGCATTTAAGACAAGTTTTGCAGAGGTTGAAAGAAGAGAAGTTGCTGATAAATCTTAAGAAGTGTACTTTCATGAAGGAAGAGTTAGTCTATTTGGGATTTGTGATATTTGTGGATGGATTGAAGATGGACCTTGAGAAGGTAACAATAATTGTTGAATGGCATACACTAGAAAGCATTGGAGAGGTAAGATCATTTCATGGATTGGCTAGTTTCTACTGGAAGTTTATCAGAAATTTTAGTTTAGTTTGTAGCCCTATGACCGAGACAATGAGAGGGGATAGAAAGGAATTAAAGTGGACAACATGAGCAGATAAGAGTTTTAAATTGTTGAAGTAGAAGGTGACTGAGTAGCCTGTGTTAGCTTTACTGGATTTCAAAAAAGTATTTCAAGTGGACTATGATGCAAGTGGGAACACGATTGGAGCAATATTGAGTCAAGAAGGGAGAGAAGTGGCTCATTTCAGTGAGAAGTTGAATGATGCAAGAAAGATATATTCAGTGTATGATCAGGAATTTTATGCTATAGTTCAAGCCTTGAAGAAGTGGAGACATTACCTATTGCCTAAGGAATTTGTGTTGTATACTGACCATCAAGCCTTATAGTATTTGAATAGTTAGAGTAAGTTGAATCAAAGACATATGAGATGGGTAGAATTGTTGTAGAGTTACACCTTTGTGTTGAAGAATAGAAGTGGAAAATCAAACAAAGTTGTTGATGCATTTAGTGGAAGAAGGAATTTGCTGACAGAGATGAGAGTGACAGTATTAGGATTTGAGGAATTTAAGACCTTGTATGATGATGACCTGGATTTTGCAGAACCTTGGAGAGCATGTAGAGAACTGGTTATGGAGGACATAAGTCAGTGGTTGGATTATTTCATTTAGGATGGGATGTTATTCAGACAAGTTTAGTTATGTATACCTATAAGTTCTATGAGGGAGAATCTGATAAAGGAGAAGCATAGTGGAGGATTAGCCGAACACTTTGGTGTTGATAAAACAGTAGCATTGGTGAGTGAACATTACTTTTGGTCTCAAATTCATAAGGATGTCAAGAAATTTGTGCAGAGTTGTAGAGTTTGTCAAGTTACAAAAGGTAGTAGTCAGAATGTGGGATTGTATATAGCTTTGACAATACCAAAGAGACCTTGGGAAGACATAAGCATGGATTTCATACTTGGATTACCTAAGACACAAAGAGGAAATGATTCTATTTTTGTGGTGGTGGATAGATTCTTGAAGATGTCTCATTTCATACCTTCTAAAAAGACATCAGATGCGGTGCATGTAGTGGACTTATTTTTCAAGGATGTAGTGAGATTAAATGGATTACCTAAGAGCATAGTTTCAGACAAAGACACTAAGTTTGTTGGTTATTTTTGGAAGACACTCTGGAAGAAGATGAAGATAGATTTGAAATTCAAATCTACTTTTCACCCAAAAACTGATGGATAGATAGAGGTAGTAAACCAGAGTTTGGGAAATTTGTTGAGATGCTTAGTTGGAGAGAAAACTGGAAGTTGGGATTTGATTCTTGCACAAGCAGAGTTTGCCTACAATAATTCAGTAAATAGGAGTACCAAAAGAACACCTTTTGAGATTGTTACTGGAGCACACCCTAGAAGTATATTAGAATTGAGAGATATCAGTAATGAAGACAAGCGGAGTGTAGAAGCAGAAGAATTTGCAGATCACATGAAGGCCTTGCATATTCAGGTTAAACAATAATTGGAGGATATGAACAACAAGTATAAGGAGAAAGCAGATGAGAAGAGAAGACATAAGGAATTTGAAGTTGGCGATGAAGTGATGGTGTATCTCAGAAAAGAAAGATTTCCAGTTGGAACCTATAACAAGTTGCAGATGAATAAGTTTGGACCTTGCAAGATCTTGAGGAAGCTCAATTTTGGAAATGCATATGAAGTGGAGCTACCAGATAGTTTGAGTATTTCTTCTATATTCAACATTGCAGATCTACATTAGTATCATGAATCAGAATTCAGAGAAGGCAGTATTACAAACTTGGAGAAGAAGTTTCCCCAGAAGGAACCAGATCAGATTGAAGACATTTTGGATAGTAGGATTGGGCGTAGCACTTAGAGCAGTCAGTACAAGGAGTATCTTGTGAAATGGAAGGACATACCAGTTGAAGATTCATCTTGGATTTCTCAGGCAGAGGTGGACCGCCTTGGTTTTTCTTTGACCCCAGCAAAGTGAGGGACTCACTTTTTCAACAACCATAGATGTCTGATGTAGGAGCATCCTCGGTTCTTGGCAATCTTGCATCAACCAAAAATATTTCCCTTCAATTTGTTTTTTGTTTTTTGTTTTAGCATTCCTTTTTGCATTTTCTTGCATTTTCTCACTGGATCTTGTGGAGCTGGATTTTTATTGTGAATATGATCATCTTCCTTTTTCTTGAACCATGGGACATTTGGATCTTTTTCTGACAAGTTATCACTTCCGGATTCCAAGACAACTTTTTGGCTTAGAACACCAAAATCGCTTGGACCTTTTTGTTATTGGTGAATCTTGCAGATCTTTTTTGTAGCTTGTGGAGCTTCAATTCATTGATTCTAATGTTCCTTGGTGTGTGGCCGACCTTCCCTTTGATCCACACTTCTTCCTTTGGATTTTTCGGAGGATTCTCTTTAGCGGAGGCCGACCTGGTAGTTTTACATGTTTGATCTTGTTCTTCGACATTTGATCCCTCTTGGGACAACCCATATCGCTCTAGTCCATATAAAGCAATTTAATTAAGCATCATAATTCAATCATGAAGAACATAGAAGATATATCCTAGATTTAGAGGTCTGGAGTTGACCGATTCTGTAATTGAGCATGTATGTAGCAGGCCATTGAGCCGAATATTGTATCCTGGAAGTTACTAGTTACTTGTAATCATTTTTCATGATCTAATTCACTCAGTTATGCATTTCCTCCATCATCTTGCCTTGCTTTCATTGTGTTCACTCTTGTTGCACGGTCTAGACATATCTCATTGAGGTCCCTCCTAATTGTGACTGCACCACATGCATACATGCATGTATACACACATACATATGTATACATGTATATATGTATAATATATACATATATGCATGTATATATGTACATATATACCTATATATATGTATACATACATACATATATGCAAATATGCGTGTATATTATATATATGTATGTGTGTATGCATGTATGTATGTATGTATACACACACACATATATATGTATACATATACATATACATATACATATAATATACACAAGCAGGTGAAAGAGAATTGCAACATCACACCCCACTCATAAACATAAGATACACAAGAAAGTGAAAGAGAATTGCAACATCACACCCCGCTCATATATGAGTGATGTGACATTGTCCCTTTCACATCCACAATAGTAAGACATCATAGCAAAGATATACATAATTCCAGCTAAGAGAAAGGGTTTTATTGGTCTTTGTAAGGTGGAGTTTAAATTATAAGAAACATTATAAGGAATTTTATATGATACTTATGTTATTTTATTCTTTACTCCAAATTTATCGAAATGCATTACAAGAAAGTCTAAATGTTTTATTTTTAAATTAAAAAATTTCAAATTTCTTACTTGATCCGTGATTTATACCCCATTTGACTTGTGACATTATGGCCATGCCTTATCATTATAATGGTATTCAAGGTGTGATGAGTATTATTGTCATTTAACTATTTTTTATGGTCTTATATAATGACTTGGGTATAGACGATTGACTTTATGTGACTAAGTATTGTCTAATTTGGACCACTAGTTTCATGGTAGTTTAGATTTAAATTTTAGGCCTTGGACTCTTTTATCTATCACAAAAATATAAGTATGTTTAATAAATTCCCATTTAGGTGTTGATGAATAGGATTCTTATGGAACTGTAGAGCTCATAGGTTTTGAGGCATATTGCAAGTTTAGTTAGGTCCTTGTTGGAGAGTACTATATAATGTTAGGAGTGAAATAAATCACACATGATTTTATGTGAAAAATAGTTATTTAAATTATCTAACCCACTCCCTTATTCTTTATTCATTTATGGTTTCTTGTGTTTAAATGATTGACTATGATAGTATATTCTTAATATTATTCAAATATAAAGAGATTCACAAAGTTATTTTGTTTGTCTTCAAGATCACGTGCATATAAATTGTTGAACTACTTATAAAAGTGATGAATGCATCTAATAAGAATTCAGTTTTAAGAAACTAACAAAACAATCTTTGATCTTCAAGCAATGCAAATAAAAGTGATCTAGAAAATAAGGGAGCTAGGGAATTCATGTGATCTTTGTGTAAATCAATTAAATGTTAGGAGTCTGCATAAATTACTTTAACGAATTTTACTCATCAAAATTAAAATTAAATTTTGAGAGAAATATTTCTTGAATCTCATGGAAGATTTTTATTCTTTAATCTCTAACCTCTCAACTTATTGAAATCAAACTAGATCTCATTCAAGAGATCTTAGAAAACTAAATTGGAAAGGATTTAGAAGAAGGTGTTGGAATCTCTCTCTCCCTCTCTCTCAATTCTTAACTTTAAAAGAATTTAATAGATTGTTTCTTTAGATAAAATTTTATGTTTATAATTGACAAAGTGTATTTTTATAAAATGTATTAATTTTTCATAATCTATGATAACTTTAAATAGTTGTTTTTGGTTTAGATTGTGTGTAATTTTTTTGCATCAACGTTTAAAATCACACTCTGTGATCCATCATCAAGATAAAAGAATGCTCAAGTAGTTATAAAGATGTATTGTTGTAGATCTATAGAGACTATAAAGAGAAGGCATAAGGAGGTGGGAAGGAGTTGCACAATTGGCAAGGAAGAAAATGCAAGGAAATATACAACAACAAAGTAGCAAAAAAAAATAAAAGGAGAAGACACCTAAGTAAAAAAGCAAAAAGAGATACCAAAAAAAGGAAACAACAATAAATGAAAGAAAAAGCTAATGAACTAGAAATTAAAAAGGTTAATAAGATGGAACAACATGAAATAGCAAAAGAAAACAAAAAATAGTAAAAAAAAAAAACAAAAGAAAATAAAGACAATAAAACAAATATGAAAACTTCACTTTGAAGGAATGTAAAAAATTAAGAATAAACCACAATAGATCATGAAGACAAAAAACAAACGAAAAAGAAAAGAGAAAGAAATAATAGAATAAAAAATCAACAATAAAAGAGAAGAAAAACAAAAAAGATGAGAGAAATAAATTAGAATGAAAAACATAAAAAAAATGTGATAATTAAAAAATGTGTATTTTAGTTTCCTTGAGATGCTTTTTGACTTTGGAATTTCTATTTTACTAACATCTTCACATGTTTTTTTAATATGGGAGTTTTTATTATGGAAGTAGGATGATAACTACTAAACTTAATAGGGTTCTATTATTGGCCTATCTTTCTTAAATTGGTAACTCTTGGACACCCCATTGGGAGGTCATCCTCTCAAACCCTGCAAAGGGGGTGACCTTCTTGCAACCATTGGTACTCAAGTGTAAACTTAATATAAATATTAATCATTTGTAATTGCAAGGTTGAGACATTATTTTTTTAATATTTTATATCTTTTTATCATTCTTAAATTTTATTTATTTTATTCTAAGTTAATTTACATCTAATACAAATTTATTTATTTAACTTATATGAAACTTTAGAAAAAGGTAATTTTCCTTTACATTTTAGTTAAAACATATAGTTTTTAGTTTTTTAAATCTACTTTTTTTTTTCAATAAAAGTGGATTATTCCACTAAATTTTTTTATTAATATTTTTTAATTTTTACATAGGATTCAAAGAGCATACTGGAGGAAAGAACCCTGGGAAGAAAACCTCTGGTCACAGCTCATAAAATAAACCTATAGTATCTAACAGATCGGTTTATACACCCCGCCCAAAACCACATACAAAATGCAGTCACAACACATATAATATCAGTTTTACATAGAGGCCATATGGTAATTTACAAAAAAAAAAACCCATCGGATAATTTTCAAATGTAGACTCCACATCTGCTCTCAATGGAAGAAGACAGAATTTTCCAAAGCCCTGTGCCAAATCCCATGAGCCAAAAACCTTCCTGCCAAAAAATAAAGTATCAAAAAACCTTTGGAAAAACACTATTGTATCAAATACCATGAGCTTGAACTCTCCTCCAGACAACAAACATGAATACTTGAAATGAAATGGGAAAGTGGGAATAATTATCATCATAAAATTTTACATCAACATTACTCAAGAAAATCACATAACTATTGCTGCAAACCTTCCCATACACTAGAAGGAATTTCCTCAAAACCCACCTCTCGCTGATTAGCATTGCTATCAAGGGCTAAATTTGCCAAATAATCTGCAATCTTATTAACTTCTCTGTAACAATGGGATAACAAGAAAGATTCAAACAATTCTAATTTTTGTAAAATGAGATCAAGTATATACTGCAAATTCCAACAATTCGATTTCTTTTTCATAACACATTGAATAATCACCATAGAATTACCTTCAATTATTAAGTCCTTAATTCCCAAAGAGATTGCCATATCCAATCCAAAAGATAAAGCATGAAATTCCGCATAATTGTTAGTTTTAAAACCAATAGCATGACACTTAGCTCGAATAAAATTTGCATTGTGATCATAAATTACCATGCCTACCCCAGCCGGCCCAAGGTTACCACGAGAGGCCCCATCAAAATTCAGTTTAAAGTGTCGAGGAAGTTTCCATCTAGCACAACATCTCTTATATCATTATAGCATCTACTTTAAAAAAGGAAGTTAAATTTATTAAAAAGATACTAGATGAAAAAATATAAGAGAAATCTAAGATTAAATCTAGTTGATGAATAAAGATAGAAGAAAATTACAATCTTTAGTGAAAGTCTAGAGCTATGCCAAACCTTGAACCAACAAAATAATTTTAAGTTCAAAGTATGTTTTATATGCATGCAAAGTTTTAATTAAAATATTTTTTATAAAATTGTTTTTCTTATAACTATCTATGTAGTAGCCTAATCATTGTTTTGGGATAAATCAAACAAAAAAATCATTTCAATTCTAGATTTCTCAAATCAAGGATATTTTCATGAAAATTTAAAAGCACTCTTTTGTATATCTATTTAAAATCTATCTATTTAATAAAAAAATAATTTTTTTAGGGTAAACGTTTTTTGACTAGAGCTATGAATTTGTAAGGTCACAAAGGGAGACCTCATCTCCAATAAAATCAACAATAACATCCCAAAAGGGGTTTGAATCTTGGTGGCAAGAACCACAACACACTATTTAACCATAACAATATGTCACTATCTATAAAAGCTATTTTGATTATATTTTTCTAAAAATTATTGTAAGTTAATATATTAAAACACAAGGTTAGAAATTAAAAAATTAAATATTTTTTAAAAGTTTAAAAAATATATGGTACACTAGAAAAGAGAATCATGTCCTAGAGGGTATAATTTATTTATTTCTAATTATAAAATAAAGTTAATGCCCCCAAAAAAATCGGCTCCCCTTATTCTAGCGTCTAGGAATTTTAAAAAATATTAAAAAGCATTCAATTTTTTCATTCAACTGATTTTCAAGTTATCTAAGTGAAAAAATTCAAAGAATTTTTTAATATACTTTTTTGTGATATTTTAGCAGCAGCCAAGAAGGAAGACTAAGAGGGGGGTTGAATCAGTATTCACCAGAATATGAAACTTTAAGCACAACAACAAATCTAACAAATTGTAGTAATAAACAAATAAGCAAATTAACAGCACACCACACAACACCAAGATTTTTGATGTGGAAAACCCGGTTAAGGGAAAACCACGGTGGGAACATACCCACAGCAAGATGATACTGTGCAGTAGTATGTGAAAATATTACAGTGGGGAATGCACATGCATTCAAGCACACTGCCTAGAGCTCACTGCTCAAAAGATATTTTCCCAGAAGGCTACAACCCTCAGGGAAGTCTCACTGACTTACAATAAGATTCGGATTACACTGAAAGAATAACATCTCTAAATGACTGATTACAGTTTTAGTTAAGCACAAATGTCTTCCCTGCAACACCAATCTCACCTCTAATTCAACACCAAATGATAAATCACTTGTTTGCACACAAATATCTCTCTGATAATGCAAACACAACATTGACACCCAAACTACATGAATAACCCACCTATATATACAATTCACCAACTTGATAACAAGGTCGGCTAAACCCTCAACCCTCAATTATAAAATTACATCACATGATACAAAGATCAACCACAAGGCCAATATAATGATTTACATAGCATAGCATGGTCCTAATTCAAATTCTCAAATGCACAACTCCACCGGAAATCATGCCAAGATCAACCGCAACACGCTACACCACTAGAAATACTGCATAACATGCAAATCATCACCGATTAATAGAAACCACCAAAAACTTGCACAATGATCAATGCAGATCGTCAAAGCAAATAGGACATGACTAGGAAACACCAACAAGCACATTAGAATCATCCAGAACAACTGCACCAATACCACTTTTCAAATTTTCATTTGTCAACGTCTAGAAGCTCAAGAACACAACCAATCAACAATTGTCATGAAGAAAGATAACTTGTGGAGCACCAAATCATGAACCATTTGAAATGAAGATACACAAGACCAACTAAAATAATATCCTAAAGTCTCAGCACCAGATATGATCACACCGGAATATACCAGAGGAAATATCAACCTCTGCACAACAGTGATCAACAAAACCAAACTACAAAACCGAATCAGAAAATATTCCCAATCACACCAAAATAAATTACAAGAATATGTTGACATCAATGACAACAACATATCCTAGCAACAAAAATGACCAACCATATCCAATATGATATCACATCAATTTCACCTTGAAAAAAAAGCAATTAAAATAATTCTCTTAAATTTATAAAAAAAATCCTTTATTTTAAAAAATAAACTAATTATAAACAATATAATACATCAAGAGTTCTACATTTCATTATATTATATCATTATAGATTGCAAAACATAAAGATTATTTTTGAGCAATCCAAATTAAAAAATTATATTTGTGTTGATCTTTTCTTAAAAGTGTGTCGTGGTTTTAAACTTCGAATAATAAAGGTTGTGTAGTGACCATTTCTTACAATTGCAAAATGTTGCTAGTAGTCATTAATTGTTGCAATATATTTTTAAAAATGATTTATAATACATTATAAGTCCTATAAAGTTCATAGAATAATACACCACAACCATCAATTTAATTAATAATAATATGGATTATAAAATAATTTATATTACATTATAAGTCCTTTGCTTGGGATATTGACTCCGAAGAGGAGGCTTACATGGATGACCAAGAATGATGGTTAGCACAAGACAACACAAGTTACAATTTGTATGTAATTGGGTAGTAAATCTATTTCTAATGTTTCTTTATGTAACATGTCAATAGTTTTGCTTATTTCTTATTGTTAATATTCATTTGTCATTCAAATGTTTATCTAATGTTATTCTTATATTTTATTTGGTTCATGTAGTTGGATAGATTTTTGTTTTTTTATAACCTTCATCCTAGTCTCTTATATCCTAATTGTGTTTATCTTTGTTATCCCTCTCTCATTTATCCACCCTCATTTTCCTTCATTTTCCTTCATTTTAGTCCTTTTCTTGCTTTTAAATTTTTATTGTTTTCTAATCATTTCCCTCATGCCAACTCTCCTCTCTTTTATGCTACCTCAACAATTTGATTTCACATTTTCCTCTTTTTTTATGATAGACCACTAAGTGTGATCCAAAATATTGAACAAAAAAGCATACATAGTTTAAACTAGAAGCTTACACATTTTAATATAAAAATTTAGTTATTTAATCTTTTTAAATGTTAAAAAAATTTATAAAATAAATATATTTGTTTTTTTTTCATAGAGTTTTGTCTCACAAAGAGCTTATAACTTGTCTCTTTACCGATCAAAAAAAAAATTAGTGCTTATGTCATTAGAATCTAAATTTAAGGAGTTGGAGTGTTTTCATGCCAATGAATCTTAAAGTTAATTTTTTCAAGACAAAAATTTATTTTCATATTGGCTTACTGTGTCACATAGAAAATATTTAATATTTTTTCTAGTTTTTGAATAAAAATAATGTCATTTAATAATAAGATGATAATTAAAATAAAAAAATTGAGCACTATTAATCATTTTTATAGTCAAAATGAAAAAAGTTGTCAATGGGCCCTTCATTTGCTGGTGACATCATAAGAGATGAGGCTAGGATTAGGTCTAAACCTCCAAAAAAAAAAGAAAGAAATAAAGAAATTAAAAATTCCATAGCCTACATCACACTAATAAGATTGTTAGCAAATTTCATCCAAAAAATCAAACCTAATGTAATCATATCTCAACAAAAATTGAGTCTTAATTTTAAAAAGAGTATGTTTTTAACAATAGTGTTTAACAAGAGTATGTCTTAATGTCAGAGCCCTTAGACTTGATTGAAGCTCTACAATTTGCTGATATTTATTTAAAGGAAGTGTAGTTTTGACTTTTGGGTAGCAATGATGCGTTGTGGAATCCACTATGCATGTAAGGATCAAAAAGTACACAAAGTGTTGCCCTTTACTTGCTTAAAGATGCCCCCAATAATTGTGCACTTAAAATTTGTCAATATTTATGCACAAATGGCTATGAGTGTCAATGATGGTACACAAATGAACCAATTATGATCTAAAAAAACTAAAAGATAGACAACTTTTGATACATGTGAAATTTATTAATAAATTTTATTATTATTATTTTTCTTTAATTAAAACTAATAATTGAAAAGTTATATATAAAAAAATTGAAGGCTAATTGAAACATGGGTGTGCTCTTCCCCTGCTGAATTTTCAGAGCGAAACCAATCCACGTGTCCAATTATAACTTAGAAGATGAACGGTCACCGTTCCAAAAACCGTGGGCGTTAATTAACTGCGAGAGGACGTACATGCGCTGTAACTATATCCTGCCTACTGCTACAATCTGACTATGTCTTTAAGCAAATCAAACTTTTCAATTTTTTATGCCTTTCATTCTCTCTTGATTTGAATAAGGATGTTGTTGTGATCTTTCTGCAGCTTTTGCTTTCCAGCAATTATATCTCTTTTTTATTAATTTTTTTTGTCAACCCGCCTTCCCATGCAGAATTTGAAGTGATTTGAAATCTTAACGGCATAGAAGACTTGAGCAATTTATAAAAGAAAAAAAAAAAAAGTCTTGAGAAATTGCAAGTTGATTTTCAAAAAATCTCACCTAACTCGAGAAGAAAAATGGCATAAACATGCGTGTGCTTTATAGGGATTTGTTAACAATCAACAAATCTCGAATAGACTCGACGATAAAAATGATAAACAAATTAGTACAAATCATGATTTTGTTTTTCCAATACGGCCGGGGGACCATCTGTTCACACCTCAACGGATGCCATTGCCTCCATTCACATCTTTGAATAAAGACATCATGGGACACTGTACAAAGATATTTGGGTCAAGTACACAAGTAATTTGATGCTAGCCTAGTTTCTTTCAAGTTTCTTTCAAGATTCATTGAATGAGGAGAAGGTTGAGAGAGTATGAACATACATTATAATTTGTAAAATAGAAATAGCAAGGTCTGATATGTCCTAGAATATAAGTTGAGAGAATAGAAAAATTTATAATAATTCATAAAACAGAAATAGCAATCTTTAATCTTGCCGTTTCAAAGAGTATCTTTAAGAGAGAGAAAGGTAAGTGACGTTGTGGTCACAGAAAAAATAATGCTATGTCAAGCATTTCAATCTCACATGTGAACATCAACAAAAGCAATACATAGAGGCAAGATAAAATGGAAAGCAAAAATGCTAGTTGTCTTGTTAAAAACTAGCTCACACCATCTTAGGTGTGAAATAGGGAGGTGGAAAACACCCAAGGAGGGATTGGATCTTTTTTGAAAGTTTGGGTCAATGGAAACAAAATGGCATTACATCATGGATTGTGCAACTTTTGAGGATATGCAGAGCAAATATACAAATATTCTAAAAGTTGAGTTTTTAAATACTTTGTTTAAGGAGGAACAAATTGTAAGGATGACATATTACTTTACGAATAATCTAAAAGTTGAGCCTCTAAATACTTTATTTAAGGAAGAACAAATTGTAAGCATGGCAAAATAATTCACAAGAGAAGAAACTTGATCAGCAAGGATTAGTGCTCGCTTTTGAGTTGTTCTTAGATTTGGGTCCCATAAACTGTCCAATCTCATGTACATCATTAAAAATCTTTATTCATTCATTCAAACTCATAAATGGTAAGGTATGTTGTTGTGTAGATTATCTTTCCCCTCACTATCTGTGGACCATGTAGATTATCTTTCACCTTATTGTCCAATAGACTATTTTTAAGCTCCTAAATGATGAAGTATAGTCTTTAACCTCACAAATGATAAAGTTTGCTATTCCATAGAATTATCTTTCACCTTGTTGTCTCATAGACCATCTTTAACCTTCTAAATGATGACGTCTGATCTTTTAATCTCACAAATAACAAAATCTTCTCTTTAATCTCACAAATAACAAGGTCTACTATTCCATAGAATTATATTTCACCTCATTATTTGATAGATTATTTTTAACCTCCTAAATGACTAAGTCTAATGGTCCATTGATTATCTTTTACCTCACTGTTAGATAAACTATTTATCTTTTGCCAAATTTATCTTTTGCCAAACTATCAGATAAACTATCTTTAACCTCCTAACTCACAAATGACAAAAATCTGCTTATCCATTAAATCATTTTTCACCTCACTATTTCATAGACTATATTTAACCACAAATGATAGAAATCTACTTTTCCATAAAATTATTTTTCACCTCACTATTCCATAGACTATATTTAACCTCCTAAAACTATCTTTAACCTCCTAACTCACTAATGATAGAAATCTGCTTTCACCTCACTATTCCATAACTATATTTAAACTCCCAAATTTCGAAGTCCACTGTTGTAGATATTATCTTTTACCTTACTGTCCTGGACTATCTTTACCTTCATGAATTGATGCTGTACTCGAAGATGCCTCAAGTAAGTAGCACTGTAGTTCAAAAGAAATCCTTTTGGTTTTGCGGGCTGTTTTCCAGGTAAACGTTAGATTGTATTACTTCTAAAAAGAGGAAATTTGTTTTCATCTCCATATTTTGGATACCGAGAAGCATAACCCTAAGGGCAAGCACACTGTTATTCGATTTCCAAGGCCTTCTGGTTTGAGCATCCGGTCAAATGGGTCATGCAATTTGCCATGAAAACTAGGTAGTTTAGCTTGCCATTTGAATAAGCTTTGAGAAGGAGGAGTTTGGAGGTGGGGTCAAGCTAGATTTGAAATGGCAAAGGCCGTAACTGGGCCCTCAAGCCGAGAAACAGTCACTACTGACTGCACACGTTCATAAATTCCTTCTCCTGCGCAGGAGTGCCTTCTGATTGCACCTGAAATTCTGATAATGGCATTATGACGGGCCTTCTGTTCCGCCTCCGATCAGTAGCGCAATAGAGTTTGTTGATGGCACGTCCCTGTCAACCTAGTCTTGGCTGACAGTTTGCTTTAAAGGAAAACAATTGAATCAAATTTTAAGGTCTTAAGAATGGATGCAAGTTGGAACCGACATAAGGTGTAAATGCAGGTGTGGGGTGTGAATGAGAAATGTTGGGCATTCCTGCGAGACGATCAATAGACGAAGCTTCCGTTAATAAGTATAATAAATCCTCCACCATTAGCAGAAGATGGCAGACGCCTGCTCCGCCATCTATTTTGCACCTTCCCAGGCCTCCCAGACGCACCCGCAAGCCTAAAAAATGCAACCCTTGTGTGGACAAAGGTGGTGACAGAGGAGAAGCAGAAGCAGAAGAAGAGGCACATAGAGGCAAACTGGAGGCCCTATTTGGGCAGGAAAGGGAATTTGCGCGGTCTGTTCCCATTGTTCTTCTGCACCCTAACGCTCTTCATTCGCCCAGGCGGGGGAAAGTTCTTTCGCGTCACTCTGCTTCCAGTCGCGACAGCGAAGATGCGAGACTCATCTTGGAATTGGAAAGCAGTGAGAGAGAACAGGCGAGGGGTAGAGAAGCGTGGGGTCCTCAGGACTGGAAGTTTCAGGCGGAAGTTCTGAGGGCCGAGTGTAATCTTCTGAGAATGGAAAAGGAGGTGGCTGTGAGGAGATGGGAGCAGGGCTGTGCTGAGATGCACCACGCTCTTACCATGGCTCATTCACTTCATTCCGCTGTGCAGACTATTATTACGGTTATTCTCACTGCCTTCCTTTTCCCAGTTGAAATCGAATGTGGGGTTGGTGTTCAGAATCATAAATTTTTTAAATTTTTTGGAAAAGTGAAAAAATCCTGATTTGAGTTTGTGCTGTGTTTTGCTGCGCAGGGAAGGAAGAAGATTGTGGACGAGAAGAATGCCCAAGTTGTGCTGCAGACCACCCTGCAGAACCAGATAGAAGCCTTGCAGGGCAAGCTAGAAAAGCTTCAGAAGAACTCGGAATTTAGAGAAAGTGAGTTGAAAAAATGCAGCAACTTTGATCGACAGGCGATGTTTCTGCAGAGGAGATTGGATAAATTGCGCAAAAGGTCAAAGGAGCGGTCATACAGTGAAGATACTGCCAAAGCTCTGCAACAGCGATTGGAGACGCTTGTCCGGGCTGTTTGCACCACCGCACAATGGGTACGTTAGTAGGTTGTGAGTCTTCACATGGTTTCTCTGTGGACCCATCTCTCTCTTTCAAAATTCACCTCAGTCACCACCGAGTTTGTCTGTATTGATCAGTCTATAACACGAGTGTTCCATTTGCTTATTTGCAGTTTTTCATCTGTTTGAACTGTTCTCTGCTCATACTACTTTTGATGAATCCCACATTTTTCTTTTCAACTCAACTGGGGCCTTCCCCTTTTTTCAAAAGATATGTAGCCCCATTTAACAGAAAGATGATTCAATACAAAGTTTGTATTCTTAAGAGTTGTCAACATAACTCTTTGTCTCATTATGCATCTTCAGATTTCTTTCATCAACCTTCATTCCAAAAGGACAAGGGAGCTTATTTTTCATACCTTCTTTTACAAAATTTAAAAAAAAAGATAATCTGCTTGCAGTAGTAACATAATATGGTTACTAGTGGGGAATAATATATAAATTTCAAATTTGCTTGATTTTCCTGATTATGTGCTATGCTGGTTTGTAGGAGATTGATAAGGAGAATACTAAGGCGGATTATGTAGAAATTGCTCTTGAAGAAGAAGATGAACATGAAGTCCTTATAGAACCAAGATTGAGAATCCAGAGACCTTCCAGCATAAAATGTTGTTTGGATGACAACCAGAATCGACTACTGGATGTATGTGGGCTAAGACAATACATAGAGTCAGTTTTTTTAATTCAAACTTACAATCAGTCTGGTTACCAGTGTTACTATAAAGCTCTGTCTAGTTTCTCAGGTTTATTTCAGTCCCCGATTTTGTGTTCAAAACATTTGAATCTGCCTCAGTTTTGTGTATTTTATTTTGGCCCTGATCCCTTGGTACCTCATCTTTCTGATTATTATATGTTTTAATCTCATTCTTAGTTCATATCAGGTTGGCTCTAGATTGTTCATAACTTTTGATTAACCCATATCAGTTCATTGTAAAAGAATATACTCAATAAACTGAAGGTGGTCCTGCCCAACTGACAGGCTACTCTGCTCAAGGAAAAGCTTGATTCTCTTTCTATGAATATGAATGAGAGAAAGGAAGCTGCAGCACAGATACAGAAGGAATACAGATCTATGCTTAGTAGTTCTGGAAATTGCAGTTCTAGGAGGGTAGATGCACCTGAAAGAGCAGAACAGGCATGTGAATCGCCTAATTCATACCCACTTTCTTTTAAATTATTATTATTTTTTAAATTTGTATTTCTTTTTATAATTTCTAGTTTCTGAATTGGGGTTCGCTTGACTGATTATGCTGGTTGGAGATTTGAGCAGGAAGGTAATCAAGAAAACAAGCTTTGCTCTGAACGTTGCAAGGCTACAATTAGGAAAATTGCTGAACAAGTTCAAGCAGAGACAGAGCAGTGGTTTCAAGTCCAAGAAATCTTACATCATGTACGTGAAGAAATGGAAGACCTACAAAAGTCAAGGGACTTCTGGGAAGATCATGCCCTCCATTCTGATGCAAAGATTGCAACCTTACAGACAGCGGTATGCATAATCTATTCAAATTCTCTGTCCTAGTAATCGGTTTTAATACTTCTGATAGCCAACGCCTGCATTTTTGGTTATCATAAAAGAATTTGTCCTTCTGGGCATCCTCTAGACTTGTACAACCTTATTTTAAATTGTTGATATTTGTTCTCTATTCCTTCACTTTTGAATAAAATCAGTTGACAATAAGGGATCTGTGGTATTTGTTGTCATTTGCAAACCAGATGCATGAATGGAGAGAAAAGGCACACAAATACGAGAACAAGATCTCAGAGTTGCAGTCAGAAATTACTCGAGTGAGAAATGAGAAGGAGCAAGTCAGACATAGGCATGCCCTTGAGCAGAGTAGATGGCTTGATGGAAGTAGCAGACTCACACATGGATTGGTATTGTCAAATTCAGCAAAAAGCTCAATGACTAGTGCTACTGATTGTGACAGTGATAATCATGAGGCCGCTATTAATGTTTCACATAGGGGCAACAGTTCTGAAAGCAGAGAAATAGAAGTAGTCCATCATACCGAGGATGAAAATTGGAATGAGAAAGAGAATCTGAAGACCAAATTTGTGCACATTGCTAAGCCAAGAATACCCAAAGCCATGCAAAAGTCTCACACCAGTAGTAACAAGAACTCTCTGAACACGGCTTCAAAACTCAGACAATCAGACACTAACCAAAAGTCGTTCACTATGCATCCTCAGCAAAGTGATTGTGTTGCAGGGCAACTTTCAGGCAAAAGGTCTAACAGAAAGGTTCGGGATCTTCATTCCAAAGAGAATTCGCTGCTTCTTAACAGACACCCTCAGAGAGGAACTCCTGTAAAAAGGGGTCAAGTGAATAAGAATCTGGAGGTAATGGGATCAGGAAAATCATCTTCTAGTTCTACACGTTCACCACTGGTAGATATTGGGAATGCTTCTCCATTTAGAATCAGAAGAACAATTTTTCCAGTATCTACAGAGGAATCATCTGACCCCTGAGTTGCAGAAAGCATCGGTAGGTTATTTTCTATTGGTTTTAAATTTGACCCCAATTTCTTCAGGAAGAACCTCTAAAAGAGATTGTGGGCAATGAATGCAAGTTCTGCTTTCTTTGAACAGAATAACTATGTCAACAAAGCAGGCTGCAATTTTAAAAAATTACATATTACTAACTGTTGTGAGAGTTTATCATAAAGTGAGAGCTGTAGCGAAGTTCATTGTGTAATATAAAAGGTTTTGACTGAGATTATCCAGAATAAAATTGACAAACCTACTTGTTTGTGATACAAAGTTTCTGGTCTTGTGATGTGCAAACTAGTTTGTGAAAGGTCAGTTGAGAAGTGATACTAGCAGTAAACCATTGAGTTATACGTGTGAGTATATATACTTTGTATATATAAATATGTGCTTTCTATTGGGTAATTTGGATTTGTATTTTAGTGGATAAATGTATTTGTGCGAATGAAAATAAACAACCTTCTTGATTATAATGGAGAGGGAGATTATTTTTAAATAAATAAATAATATTAATATTTTGAATTTATTTCAGAGAAGAGTTGTTAGAATGATAATAATAAGTTTTCAAATAAATGTTTTCAGAAATTAAATAAAATAATAAATGTATTTAGCTTGAAAATTCTGAAAGATGTTAGAATGATAATAATAAGTTTTCAAATAAATGTTTTTAGAAATTAAATAAAATAATAAATGTATTTAGTTTGAAAATTCTGAAAGATGATAGATTGTGATTGTTAATAATGTAAAAGTATTATTAAAGATTAGATGAATATTTTTATGATTGCATAATTGATCACACAAGTGTGGAATTGATCTTTGTCTCACATATAGGATCTCGGCTTGTGGATCCAATCTTTATAAACTTCTAAAGTGATACTTTTAGCTCACCTTGATGTACTCTATTTGTTTTGGTGTGGTGTTGGTTTGCACATGGTAGGGATAATTTTTTCCCTTGTGTCAAATCATATAAGGCTAATTCAATAGATGAAAGATCAAAGATAAAACTCTCAAACATGCAAGATATCTTAGATGATTGTGGAATATATCTATTGATAAATATTTTGAATCATGTATACAAGTAGTAATGATAGCTCTAGGAAAGAGATCTAGATACCACTAAGAGATGCGTAAAATGAACTAGGGTGACTCCTTTGAATGCAACACCAAGGATCACAAATGAAAATTTCCATACTCTAGGTTAGTGGAAACGGTCACAAGGACAATTAAAAGTCAATGTCATATTTTAATTTCAATTTTAAAAGTTAAGGGGTCATTTCAATGAGTTCATCAATCACTTTTATAATTGTGAATTTGACTTGGAGCAAGGACGTGGTAAACCAAGGGTCAAAATTGGCCCATATGAATAAGTGTATATAGGAATGGATAAAGATCAAGTTGTGTGCCCACTCTCAATTGGAAACATGGCATTTGTATGCTTGTTATTGCATAATGAAGAAGGGCATGAATATGCAAATTTCACCATTACAAGTGGGCTTGCTTCAATTAGAGTGACCTTTATACAATAACAAGCATGTAAATAGTGTGGTTCCAATAATTTGTGTGACCATGTCATTTTCCCTAATCTTTTGGGCCCATGGTGACTAAATTGACCTTATGTATTGACTAATGTGCAAGATGGCATATTTTACATTAAAGTTGGTAAATACCTTTATCCTATCTTGACCCCATCATTACTCATCCCCATAATTCAAATTTGACTCCAAAGTTGTGCATCGACCATGTTTGTTTATATTTGTGCATACAGATGTGAACCCTAAAATTTTAAATTTACTAGTCGATATGAATTGAGTAAAGTATAACTTATCTTAAAATTGTATGCTAGGTTGGTGTATTTAAGAACTTACTCTAATTCATTCTAATCAAATAGGATTGTCTTGGAAGCATTCATATGAGATCATAGTACCATTATGTATCATATTAATTGTGTTATCCTAGGCATATTGTGTGATATCTTTGATCTTAGTTTATTATTGTTAAGTCAGTTTTCTTAAGAGTTTGATTGAGGAGAAAATAATCTTTCTTATCAAGTTTCCACACAATGTTTGCAGACACCACTACACATTACATATAGGTGCAATGAGGTGAGAAAAGCATATTATAGTTATCATGTTTGGTCAATTCGCTTATGTGGGTCTAGGTTTGATTCCATGTGCCAATTTTCTTTCATATGCATAAATAGTTCTACAACCATAGATCTAAACCAAAATAAAGTACAATTAATTAGTAAATTTTGGCATGTTAGCCTCATCAAGTTCAAAAAATTATAACAAAGTGGCAAATTAATTCCTAACATCATTTGTAGTGTACTCCATTTACATTTTGAGCTAAATATCACATTTGATTTATTTAAACTTTATAATTTATTATGCATTTAGTATTTTATCCCCAACTTTTAAATATAGGTTAATTTGTTTATTTAATTTATTCAATTAGCCTAGATAAATTTATGTGAGGTGTTATTTATTGAAAAATGCTAGTGCTGCTTATAAAAGGACTATGGCCTGGATTTGTCATTATTTGATGTATAATATTTAGAAGATTATGTGAATGATATTTTGGGTAATCTAAGAATTGAAGCTATCATCTTTAGAACCTAAGGGTTATATTTGAAAGGTTGTGACAATACCAAGTTTGATTGAAATAAATTCATATTTTGTGGAGATAACTGACATTGTTGGGGTTCATTTTATCTAGACAAGGCACAAAGGTTGATATGAAGAAGATAGATGTTTTTACATATATACCTTTGTCTTATAAACTTACACAATTTCACAGTCTTCAAGATAAAATATAAGCTCTACGTGATACTTTGTTTCACAATCAATGAGCCACCCTTTACCTTTCTCTAAGATATTGAAGATACCAAGTTTCAATAGAATCGGGAATTCCAAAAAGCTTTTGATGGTATAAAATAATATTTAATAAATCCACTACTTTTCATGCCTAATAATTCATGGTGAGCCTTTATCACTATATGTTTTGACTATTGATTTTTCTATTCATGGTTTAGTAGCATGTAATGGTGAAGAGCATGTTGTTTGTTAAATACCATTCATAATTTATTATATTATGAGTCACAATAGACTCTTATGGAAAAATTATTCTTGGCATTCTTTTCTTCATAGAAGTTGATCCACTATTGTTTCTGTAATTAGGAATATGGGAACACGCATCAAAGCATATGATTAGGCAACCACAAACCTAATAAGCTATGATAAGAACTCCTAATTCAATCAATAAAGGAATGAAAGTGAGCTTCAAAAACAAATGCAAACCTATTACAAGTGTGGTTGTCATTGCACCAAAAGATCAACCTGTTAATGCTCGATACAATCACTAGACTTATAGAATCCACAGGAGGCGGTTAAGCCATGTCACAAACCCGAGTGCTACGCTGCACAACACAAGGAGACCAAGGGCACACACCTTGCAATAATCCCCCCAGTGCAAGCGAGGGGTTTGAACATGTGACCAAGCTCTAATACCACTTGTTACAAGTGTGGTTGTCATTGCACCAAAAGATCGACCTGTTAATGCTCGATACAACCACTACACTTATAGAATCCATAGGAGGCAGTTAAGCCATGTCACAAACCTAAGCATTGCGCTGCACAACACAAGGAGACCAAGGGCACACACCTCGCAACAAAACCAAAGTGTTGAAATCTCCCTCATTGCTCCTCCATTGTTCTTCTTTCACCTTCAAATAGGACTTTGTGGATTTCACATACAAGTGCAAATGCAAGTGGGAAAGCAAGTTGACAATGAGAGATGAAAACCGCAACATAAGATTACTCAAAGCGTGGTTGTTGAAAATGAGTAGTGAGAGCTCAATTTATAGAAAAATTGAGGATAGTGAGAGCTCAATTTATAGAAAAATTGAGGATTGATTGAATGGCTAAGATTGAATAAAATCAACAGACAAGATTGAGTGCACAACAGAGCTGCCATTCGGGGAAGGATGAAGATAGAAGAAAAGAAATGAGAAGATATTATGAGAATAAATAATAAAATCCTTAATTATCTTCTCATAAATACCAAATTAGCAAGTTGAAGAGATAAGGGAGATAGAAATTAGAAAGTGGAAGTGATAATGGGAAATATTAATTAGAAAGTGGAAGAGCTAAGTGGGGTCATATTTATTTCACCCACACATGGTAATTAAATAAATTAAAAATTTATTTAATTAGAATAATTTAGAGAAAGGGATTAAATAATTAAAATAATTATTTAATCATGGAAGAATAATTAGCTTGGAATAAAGATATTAAATAATTAAATGAATTATTTAATCAAAGAGGAATAATTAGGATTAGTTGACTAAGATCAAGATTAATTGATTCGAAAGAGATAATGATGAATATTAATTAAATAATGAAGATTATTTAATTAATAGTTTAAAAGAACAATAATTAAATAATTAAGAATTCTTTAATTATAGGAAATTAGAAGAACCATATTAGTACTAATTAAATAATTAAAATTATTTAATCAATTTAGACGAAAAAGGTTAGTGAAAAATATCGTCGAAGACTTAGGACAATTTTTAGTGTCTACAGTTTCATATGGAGACATTCCATGTAAAGGGTGGTCCTTTGAAATATATGTACTCTAAAAGGATAATCTTTCTAGTTGTGCAATTAGTGGGTCATATTACTCATGAAGTTTGATATTAAGTTTTATCTATCAAAAATATATTAAAGGATAAGTAGTAGTTGATCAATTAGTAGCAATATGTCTTGCTAATGTGCTTACTAATACATCATTTTTTATGAGCATATACTACATGTTGTTTGGTTCATGCGTACTATGATATTTGAAAAGAAAAGTATGACAATTCTTAGCTAACATGATTAGGAGAGTAATGCAATTACATAATTTATAATCTCATATAAATAGACTAATAATGATAGATAAAGAATAATAAAGACAAGATGAGCAAGAGGAACACATTATACAAAATATATACTAGGAAAACCTTGCAAAAAAAAAAACCTAGTCTCCAAAGTACATATAATAAAAAAGTGTTATATTATAATAAAACAAGTCTATGTACTTATGTTATAATATAATAAAATAAGAACATAAAATTGCATAAACTCTCTCTCTCTCTCTCTCTCTCTCTCTCTCTCTCTCTATATATATATATATATATATATATATATATATATATATATATATATATAGAAAACCAATGATGGTTTCTAGACCCACCTAGTAACCTCCTATAGCGTCCTAAAATTGCGACACTTGCAATTTCGACTGCATTTGGGTCTTCACGATGGCGGCGCAACGTTGAACCTGAATGGAGACCCTGAAACCTGCTTGTAACACCAAAAACTGCATTTTTCTGCACCCTGGCCGGATCCCTCCTTGCACCATGTTGTCCCGGGAGGTGGGACCATGGCGCCCAGCGCCCTGGTCCCCCAGGACCATGGCGCCCAACGCCCTGGTCCCTGGCCCTATTTTGGGCCCGGTCTCTTTTGGGCATCGGGTCTTTAAGTTTGCAATTCGGGAAATAATGTTTCCTGGTCGGCCTAATGTCAGAAAAATCAGTCTATCAACCCTAATTGACAAGTATATAAACTACATTTCCTCTTCCAAAAAAGGGAGAAGGAGGAAGACATATGTGAGCAAGACGCGGAAGCGATATTCAAACATTCAAACATTTAAGCATTCAAGCATTCCTTCAAGCAATTGAGCATTCTAAGTCTCCATTCAAGGCTAAGTGTTGCATTCAAGACAAGGATTCAACCATTGAAGAGGAGATCACTTACAACATACAACATACTACATACATTACACCTTCGCATGTAAGAATACAAACATTCTTACAACAAGGTATCAGTACTTGTTTACATTACAAACATTTATGTTTACAACATTCTCATTTCTTGGTTAATTCCAAAACCGGGGTTTGACCTAAAGGCAAACCCCTCATCCCTAACCCCCCAATCATCCTCTCTTTTCTGTGTGTAGGTTGCAGGTACGCGGCTGTAATTGAATATTTGGAATCCTTGTGCAGAGACGAACAGATCCCCCTTTGTTTCGCGGATTTTTCGGAGGACCGTGTGCACGCCGGGCGCCATCGTCTCGTCAACTTTCGCTCAAATTTGCAGAACAGCACCGTCTCGACATTTTACTACTAATTCCAAGTCCGCAGCTTCATCCCATATCCCTATCTCTGTTTATAAGCGAATCTTTCCTACTTTACATGCATTCCTAGTTCAATCTTTCTATCTACATTCTTTACAAAAGAGGGTATCCTTGCTATCACAACCCTTGAAACTCATTTAGAATCCAATCTTGCATTGCATGGGATTGGATCTTGTGGGTTTCAACCCCTCTTTTGAATGTAAAGTCTCTCCTAAGTGAAAACCATCAACCCTAGTGACTCCCCCTTCTCTCTCCTTGGAGTTGGGGAGGGGAGAACAACTAGGGTTCGATTTTTCCGCTTTACACCTCCTATTCAATGATTTACTACAATAGTCATATGACCAATGGCATGCGCTAAAGAGTAACAACAATGAAATCTAAGGATTTCATCTAAGTGGGGAGCCGTTTTGTATAACACATAATTATATAACATTATAAATATTAAATAATTCATGAATTATACCTAAGACTTGGAAGATGTGCAACACTTAGTCCCTTAGTCTTAACACTATTAATACCACTCTTAAGTGATTTGATTCCTTTATCGTTTTGCTTAGATTTTCCATGTACTAATAATATAACCAAGTATGAGGCAATAATTGTTGGTATGTGGTGACTGATCATGTTGCTAGGCTTAAAATTTGGTGACTTGTTTAGTCATGTTTTCCCCCTATATCAATTAATGTTGATACATGAGTGTAGATGGCCCCCTCGATGGGGCGTCCAGGGGCCACATGCCTTAGTGAGGGATTTTAGGGGTAGCACACCCGAAGCCACATTTTATGTATAATTTTTCATTGCAAATCTTGATCATTTATCATTAGGTCGTAGATCTAACTATGGATATTATGTGCATTTTGTTTGCCCTAGAAGGCAACCCTATTTTATGAGGCCATTGTATTATAGATGGATATCATATATTTGTATTTTTCTCTTTGCTAGATAATACAAAATAAGTGGACAACCATTTCTCTAATGGATGTAGCCCACATTGGGTTAACCACGTTAAATCTTTGTGTTATTGTGTTTTGCTATTTTTGCCTCTCTTATTCAACATTATATTTAATATTGTTTATTTCTCCACTCTAACTTAAACCCTAACAATAATTACTAGCTTAAAGTAGCCATTTCTTTGAAAGAAACCTATTCATGTACATGGTGATTCATAGTTAGTGACTAGACATATTAAAAATGATTGTAAGACCACAAATGCTAGACTTGTCTACTACCATGATTTTCTTCATAGTTAGTTGATTCTTTTTACTCATTTTCCAATTAATGTGATTCCTCACAAAGATAGTAGACATGCAAATGTTATGCCTAGTGCCACCTCAAATTTTTGTTTGTCCTAACTTTAAATCACTTATTTACAGATATACCAACTAGCTTTGACACTTATTTATTAGTCCAAGTGCTATATTAACTAGTGAGTAGTTGTTTCTTGGAATTTATAATTATCTTTATTCAAGGATATTTCCCCCTATATTACATCCCTTGATCAAGTGAAATATAACCAAATTAAACCAAGAGAACTTTACATAAACTTTAAAATAAGGTAGAAATCGATAAAATTGAAACCCATTGAGGGGATCCCAACATAGTAACCACTACTAAAATTGCCAAGAAACTCTATAATAGGATCAACAATCATTTTATTATTCTCATAATTCAATTGAAACTTATAACCAATAAACCTCACATCTATTTCTTCCCAATATGCTCCCAATATAAGTACAATAGGAAAATTAATGGCTATATATTCACCTCACTTGGAGGCTAGTCAAAATATTCCTACGAGTCTTATATTAGACTAAGATGATTTACCCTATTTAGGAGGTGGTTCTTTATGTTGGTGAAACAACCAAACCTAGGAGCACAAACTACAAACACACCTTCACATACATGAGAGAAGCATGAGGCTATCTATTTTATAATGAGATAGATGAATTAAGAATGAGATAAAAATAATGTACAAATGCCTTGCTTATAAAGGCAATTGGAAAGAGTAGGTAGATAACTGACATCCAACTACCAACAAAAAATATTAAATGCACCCTAAACATTATTAAATAATGTGCAACTAATATCTAATAAAGTGTTATGTCAGCCCTAAGTAAAACTTAGGCCTAATTAAATGAGATCAATCTACATTTATTCCAACAGCCCCCGTAAGTGCAACTTAAGGAGAAGAGTATTATGCAAGATGGGTACTGATGACTAGACCATGATAGGTACCCATTTACAATGCAAATGCAATGAAATGGAAAATCTCACAAACTGGAGAAAAGGAGAAGACCCTATGGGAACAAAACTCCTCTCCAAAAAAGATAGAATGAAAATTAGATCAAGTAATAGAATGATGATGTATGGAGGTCTCAACATCAATACCCCCAAAAATTACATCCATCACAAAGATACAAATGATGTCCCCCCATAGGACGGAAAGAGAGAGACTATTTAGTCCCCCCATAATGCATAATCTCATGCAAATGGTAAGTGTCTAAGAACATGATGCCATGCATACAAATAACTTGTCTCCCATAGGAAGAAACAAAACTAAGGATAAATGCAGGAATGCCCCCCAATCAGGATAGAAATGAAGATGATGATGTCTCAAAACAATGCTCATGTCTCCTTGTCCATGTTAATGATGTCACAATTAAATCAAGTACATGCCCTATCAATGAAGAAGGTGACAACCTGGAATTGATGCAGAAATGGGTGTAGAACAAGCTCCAAAGATGAATAGAAAAACTAGATTGGTCACCAATGAATGTCCTCCATCACATTTGAAAGACAAATAGATCCATCTCAAGTTCAATCTATCTCCCTCCATACAAAGAATCAATTCAAGATATCGCCTCTCATAATGAGATAACCTGTTGTAAAGAACATTGGAAGGACTCTGTGGAGTAAACTCTAGAACTGTAAAATCATAGCAATCAAATGACTAGATACATCTATAATGGTGAAAATTAGGGTTTTCACCATTAAGTGTAGTAAAACCATTATTTTTGCTTAGGGACCATCACATTAGGGAAAGATAGGAATTAGATGGATCTAAAACTAATAGATCTAGATTCTTATCTAATTCCAAGGGATATTTATGTGCCCCTCTTCTTTCTCTTGAGTTGAACTAAATTATTGAATTTTCTGAAGTTAAGGTAAATGTGCTAAAATGAAGGTAAAAATACGAAAACGGTGAGATACAATCGTCAGATTGAGCCACGCACTTGGATCTGGGAAATATAAGAAAATTCATACCTAATCCTTGAAAGAGCTCCTAAAATTTCAAGACTGTGGCACCCCATCACCATGATCCTCTGAACTTTCTGCACACTGAAGGAGGATTGATTTGTCACTATAAATAATACTTATCCTGATATCGCAACTTTGTACCTGTTTCCTACACACAAAAAGAAGGGGAAATAGGTTGGGAATAGGGGTTTGCCTAAGTCAAACCCCGGTTTGGAATCAACCTTGAATGAAATATTACAAATACTGAATAAAAATGATGGAAGGATATACCTCATATCTGCAATGACCGATAATGATGCTTTGCTTCTTGAATGTAATCACACATGTTGCATGAAATGGCATGAACATGATATAACCCTAATCACACACACATGCTTGCATAGGAATGATGTAAAGTTGCTCCACAATGGATAGATGAAGAATATGAAGCCTTGAAGACCACTAGAAATGCTTGATGATGAATGCTTCAATGCTTGAATGCTCAAATACTTAATGGCTTTCTTTCTTGTGATCCCAATTTTTCCATATATCAAATTGAGAGGGGAAGACCTCCTTATATATTTGCCCATTAAGAAAACATGTTAATTTTCTGACATAGGCCGACACAGAGAAAGGTTTCCCACTCGAATTTGAGATGGGGTAAAGGGTAATAGGGCCCAATTAGGGAGGACCATGGCATGGCGTCATGGTCCTAGTGAGGACCAAGGTGCCACGCCCTTGTCCTACCCTAATAAGGGGCTAGGATAAAGGGGCAATGCAAGGTAAAATGTGTTATGAATGTCATATTTGCATGATGCAAGCATAAATGGGTCATAGTCAAGCATAGGGATGTGAACACTAAGGTGAGGGCTCGAAACGTGGTCTAAATTGTAAGGGAGTACAATTTAGGATGCTACAACATCTATGCAAAAACACTAAAGAACTCTTGATCAAGGAGTTTCATAGGAATCATTATAAGAAAAAAAAGTTAGTCCCATTAAGGATTAAATTGAAAATCATAATTTGGCACAACCCTAAAATCTATGATGCAACATGTGATACCATTGAACTCATAAAACAAAGAAAGACTTGTGAGCCTTGAAAGAAAACTAATATTCCTATAGATATAAATAGAACTTGTCATGCCAAAAAGGAAATGCACCCATTACAAATATTAAACACATGCCAATATAAAAGTCATGAGCCTGTAGACTAGATGAAATTGCCAAAATAATAACCAGATTTGTAGAGAGGTATGAGGGAGCTTTGTGCACCAAATGAGATGATGCAATACAAAGAAAAATATCAAATATATTTTTGTAGAAAACTCCTAGGACCTAAAAAAACCAACTAATAAAAAATATCAAAACTAGAAGGTGATGCAAAGTGTAGGCTCTAATATCATGTTGGTGAAACCATCAAAACTAGGAGCACAAACTGCAAACACACCTTCACATATAGGAGAGAAGCATGAGGCAATTTCACTAATGATATAGATGAATTAATAATGAGATACAAATAATATACAAATGTTTTTCTTATAAAGGCAAGGAGAGAGCGGGTAGAGATAATTGACATCCAACTACCAAAACATTATTAAATAATGTGCAACTAATATATAATAAAATGTTATGTCGGCCCTAAGTAGAATTTAAACTTGAGTAAAATGGATAAATCCATATTTACTCCAAAAATTTAAGTATTTGGCCTAAGTTGGATTAATCATAGAATCAATTGGTCACACTCTTATATTCCTAATAGTTGTTTTAAATGGTGTTGATCTTTTCCTTATGCACATTAGGAAAGATGAGATTGCACACTACACACTAGTTGCATGTCATATATATGGATTATCATTTAAAAATACACTTCTTGTTTGATATATAGTTTCCTCTTCCAAATTATTCAAGTATATATAAACATTCCACTTACTTTGTGTTAGGTAAATGATTTACTTTAGTCAGTTCTTACATTATTTAAAGTTAAATCTCCCCAAATTATGTATTCAAGTCTACAACATATCTTAGAAGCTACTTATTATATCTTCTATTGTTTACCTTAACATAAGTAGAGTCTCAAAGTGTTATCCCTACTATCAAGTCATGTTGACAAAAGGAACACCATAGTCATTAAAGTCAAATGAATGTTCCTTGATCTAAGCTTCTTCGTCTTTCAATAATGATCCCTCACAATTTACTAGTTACATAAGGTGGGATAGGGATTTCAAGTGCTAAAAGTGAAAAATAAAGATACACTGTTCAAAAGAAAAAACTAAATTCAAAACTCAAATAATGAAAAAAAAAAAGAAAAAGAAATTAATGGAATAGAAATGCATTCCTTATTGATCAAACTCATCATGTTAGAATCCTCTTATTGAGTTTTACTTGTCCACTTTGATTTGATTAGATGGTTATCTTCTAATATAAGTCTATTTTTTGGTTTAAAATTCTAAATATGTACAATTTCCTACTCTCTAGAGTGAAGTTTTGAAATGTCAATCCTTTTCCCATTGACATGCATACACTTGATTGTTCTCACTTCTTGCATATTACCTTTTCATTAAGTACAAAAACTTGATATACATGTCAAGCATGAAATTTCATGCTAGCATCCTTACATAGCATCACATATCATATCAAAATAAGAAAAAAAATCTATACATCTAAATAAATCCATGCCATCATAGCATTATAATTTTCATACTATATAGACCATCACAAAAATAGGAAACTACATTTACATAAATAAAAATATAAGCTATCACATTAACAATATAAGAATCAATAAGAGCTATATATATCATAAATGTTTTGAACAATGGAGTGCTTTGGGTCCAAAATTGAGGGCATATAGATGCAAAGAGCACAAGATATCAAATGAGACATGAGTGATATGGCTAAAATATCTCCCATAATATAAAGGACTTTGGATAAATAATTAATGTGCACTTCCATACCCAAGATGGGTAAATAATTATATTTCTAGTTATATACAATATACCCTACACATAGTATAAGGTTAAAAATAAATACTTTACAATCGTCATATTACATTTCCATGTATTTTTGTGTCCACTCTTTTTGATGTCATGGAAATGGGGACAAGACAACAACAAAGTTCAATGTTAATAAGTTAGTTTCAACCATAAAAACAAAACAAAGAACTAAAAACCATTCCAAACATATCAAAAGAGATTTCAAAAAAGCATGAAAGAAGTTTAACAAAATAAAAGAAAGGAGAAGAGCCTCCCTAAGATGCTTCCATGATGCCTTTTGATGCTTCTCCCTTGTTTCTCCCCTCTCCAAGTCCCAAATGAGTGTAGCTCTCAACTTTTAGCACTATCCATGGATGCCATATGGAGATTCAAGATGGTTGAATATGATAAACAAATGCTATGCAAGTGTAGATAGTGATGCTATGAAAAAGCTCTATGCTAATGCCAGTATAACAACAATACTCTAATGCTTCTTTTTTTGCTTGAGGAGAAGGGTTCTATTTATAGAAGAAATGGGGAAATGAAGGGTTAAGATTTAGTAATCTTAACAAGGGTTAGGATTGAAAGATATTCAATCCATGTGAGACTTTCAACCCAATCCCATGTTGACAAGTGTCACCATGAGGAGGCTTGAGAGGAGAGATAAGGAGCATTAAATGCTTGAGGGGACATGATGGTTACCCTAGTCAAAGAAATAAATGCTTTGAAGAGACACATGGGTTACATGAGGGTTAAGTTAGGGGTCAAAGTCCTTAACTATGGGTGCAAGTGGAATTAACCATTAACGGTCATGTAAGAGCCATAAGTGGTTTGGAAGACTTTAGAGGTTAATTTGTTGAACACACAAAGCATTAATTGCTTTTCAAACACTTTGGAGTCTTTGAGAAGTGACTCCAATTTGCTTAGGAATGTGACAATATTTAGGGGATGGATTAGGTTAATTAGGAAGGGTTTAGAAGAATCTAGAAGGGGTTTAGGCATGCAAGTGGATTTTGTAGGAAAATGCAAGTGGGAGGAATTTTGGTATTTTCAATTAAAATAAAATCATTTATTTCAATTAAATGGTGTAATTTGCATTTGGGTAAATATTCAAATAAATATTAATTTATTTAAATGAGAAAAAGGAAGATAAAACATTAAATGCTTGAAGACTTTAAGGGAAACCATTAAAGGTTTGAGAAGACTCTAGAAGGAAGCCATTAAATTTGAAGACTTTAAGGGAAACCATTAAAGTCTTAAGAAGACTTTAAGGGATTAAGTTTGAAGACTTTAAAGGAAACCATTAAAGTCTTAAGAAGACTTTAAGGGAAGCCATTAAGTTTGAAGACTTTAAGGGAAACCATTAAAGGTTTGAGAAGACTCTAGAAGGAAGCCATTAAGTTTGAAGACTTTAAAGGAAACTATTAAAGGTTTGAAGTGGGTGAGGATAAATAGGATTTTAAATAAATAATTTATTTAAAATAGTTGTGCAACTTGCATTTGTAGGAAAATGCAAGTGGGTGGAGGATAAAGGTGATTTAAATAAATAATTTATTTAAAATAGTTGTGCAACTTGTATTTGTAGGAAAATACAAGTGGGTAGAGCATAAAGGTGATTTAAATAAATGTTAATTTATTTAAATGTGAGAGGTGAGATTTTGGGGGAATTTAAATAAATATTAATTTATTTAAATGTGAGAGAAAATTTAATTAAATAAATATGATTTATTTATTTAATTAATGGTCTGAATTTGGTTAAGTGAATTAAATCAAATAAATTGAATAATTTATTTAATTAATAAGAGAAGAGGGTTAAGATGAATTAATTAAATATATTAATTTAATTAATTATTGATTGATGGTTAAATAATCAAATAAATACTAAATATTCATTTAATTAAGTGGACAGATTTATGTGACTACACTTTTAATATACTTTTAGGGCTATTTAATTTGATTTTGGGATTTCCCTTGATGAGGAAAGGATATTGAAAGTAATATTAGAATTACAAACATATCATCTAATAGTCCAAAAATTTGAACTCTTGATCAACTATTTAAGTACACCAACACAATTTTACACTAATATATAGACACTTGTGCTACTTGATGCTAGTTTCGATGTTAAAATTAAAAAAATTAAATTTATCCACCTCTTCATTCCCCAATCCTTACTATTTTTTAAATGAAAAACTTATTGAAAACTTGATATGGACTTATTTTTAAACTCTATTAAATCAATTCACTGATAATGTAGTAGTTTGGTTAACTTTCTACAACGTATCTCCTCCATCACGTAAGTTAATTATAGGGACTCCATCAAAGACTGTGGCATGAGTTATAAAGTGTAAATTTCTAAAGATTTTATAGACCCTTATTCCAATAAATCTATGCATTCCTTGTGATCTCATTTCCCTCTTTCCATTTCTCCCATCTAATTCAGGTCATTCATTATAGGAAAATATTAGAAACCAATCCCCTTCACCCTACCCAAGCCACAAATATAATACCCATGATATTTTCTCCCAAGAAAAATATAAATAGTTTCCTGGATACTTATTCACTCACTTTCATCCCTCTTTGTGATTACCACCCTCATGTCTCTCTCCCACAACTACACATAACTTGTTCTTAGTTTTCCCTACATTTTTTCCTTGTAATCACCATATGTTGCATACACTAATTGACTTTATCATGATGTCTTCACAAACCCCAATTTACCTCTTCTTCTATATTGGGGTAAAAAGACACTAAATATTCCTAGACCAACTAAGGTAGTCTCCTTTACAACACACTCTTTTCCCCTTGTCCCACATTCAACACATGCTTGTTCATTATCAAGAGTAAATGTGCACATTATGAAAGTGGGAGAAGGATTACATAGTGGAGGTAACCAAACATTTAAATTCTGTGAACTATTTAAATATAGGACACTAATGCTATGATAAATAAATTTACTCTTGACACTGTTGTAGGAACCCTTGGTACTACTGTAGCCTCTTCTAACACAGATATAGATCCCAAATTGGATAACTTACTTGTTTTAGTTAGAAATTTCATGAAAGAGATTTCCAATCCTTTCTAGTCTATCTTTGGCATCATATTTTTCATGTTCTAGGTGTGATTGTGTCAATTACGTATTTCTTTTCTATAATATTTTAGTTGTAGTTCACATTTCCTAGCTCTTGTACTTCCTATTATAGATCCAATCAACATAGCTTAAAGTCTATATTTTCTATTATTGATTTCATTTATTTAAAAGTAAAGCGCAAAAGAATGAATTTGATATATTTTTTACTACTACACATGACACTTAGGAACAACTTCATATTGTTCTTTTGCATAGGCATTAATTTATTTTCTTGTTCAAAAAGTAATGAGCCCTTATTCATATGAACATCTTCCCCCATTTTGTTTGTTAAATTAGGGGTTTTCCTAGATTATCCCATGTTATTAAATGCCACAAATTGGGAACCTCCTACTTTGCATTTTTTTAATATGTCAAAAACCCATGAGTGTTAGGGCTTAATAGGCATGAAACCCACAATCTCATTGAAATTGTAGGTACTTGAATCTTGGCAGTGACAACAATATTATACTTCAAATATCACACCATGTACCTAATGGTAACTTTCCCCTTATTTCTAAAATTTTAATTTCATTAGCAATCAACATAAAAATTAGCATATATGAATAATTATAAAAAAACATTATTACTTCTTAAGTAAATTCATTCAACATTATTGTTCGGATTCAACATAATTACAGTGGAAATGCAATGATCAATAGAACATGTAATGTGTATAAATACATAAGAATATATAAATGTTATGCAAAATGGATACCTAGGATATATCATAAAATTAGGGGCTCTTTTAATGAGAATTTATGTATTTATTAGATCTAAAAATTTAATACTAGGACATAGAAATAAAAATTGTCGGTACTATTTGAAATTCCATTAATGCAGGCACCATGAAAAAGTCTACTATGTGAATACCATAATGCTTGAATTACATGTTAGGCCTTCTACCTTTGAACTCTTCCTTATGAATTGGTCTTGCGATCTCATCATGTGTTGGTGCACAGTTTTCCTTCATAATTTGTAATTTTTTATTCTTTTAGAAGAAAGAGAACCATACATTGTTGTTCTCACTTGATTTCTCATTAATACTAGTGTTAGTTGAGAATACGATAGTTTTTCTTTGATTTGAGGATGTGGCTAATCATGAGTGAAGGGTCATCTTTGTTTTCTTTGAGGATTATTCTATGGTTGAATCTTATTCTATTTTGCACATTGTTTTCTTTATAGAATAGAGATCATTTAACATCCTATCTTTGATCATATCATATTCAATGCTTATTGTTTGGTACCATCTAGATCTTTCGGTCATGCTCTTGTGAGATTGTACTTCATCTCTAGATTATTAACATTTATAGAGAAGAAGAGATTTTTTTGTAACATGTATATCAACCATATGGATCCTATTTAAATATTGTTGAGCCTCACAATAAACTCACACATATTCTTAATTTTTTCTTGTTATTTGAGAGCTCTGTGAAAAAAGATTATGCTCATCTTCTACAAGTTTGAATTGAGAAATAAATTGTTTTATAAAATTATTTGAATTTTAATGCATTCATTTTGGTAGGTGTTGAAGCTAGTTCATAACTATGTTTGACGCTTTAAACAAATAATATTATTTCTACATCTTTATGAGCTACACTAAGGATTCCACAAGTGGTGGTGAAGGTGGATAAATGCTCATCTAGGTGGAGGGAATTATTGCCAAAGAAATTTAAAAAAACTATGGTAAGATCCACTTCATAAATCATGAAGTTAATCAAATTTTATTGAAACAATATGTTTTCCCCGGGATAATAGTGCAACCATTAAATGTGCTATTTATATCATACAAATTTGAAACCTTGCTACCTTTTCAAAATTGTATGGGTCTATTAGAACTAATAACTTTGAAATTGAATCTTTATTGAAAATTTAAGGAAGTGCTATAGACTCCACATGCATCATTGACCTTATGAATCTTTTCTATACTAGTTTGGTGGAAGATTCCTTTATTATCAAGTGGGAGTTGGTAGAGTTAGGGTTTACACCTTATTTCATTGTTTTATGGATGACTCTTCTTGCTAGTGGAGGAAGAAGTCAAAGTCATATGTCGATATAGATTTTATGCTTACTAGTCAAGCATGAACATTATGGATGACTCTCTATTGCTCTTCACTTATTTTATATTCAAGGATGAACATTCTCAAACTACCTGTGATATCTTTATGATCAACCTCAAGCTAGTTGAGGTTCAATTGAATCATGAGAGTTTTCTCTTATATTCATGTGCTCTAACTTCTATGCATATGTGGTTTCGTATACAATTTTACTTTGGTCCCCATGGTGGACCCCAAAATCTTTTTTACCCATAAAATTTGTTTGCACAAGTTGATTAGGGGTAGCTCATGGGACAAAGTCCTTTCTCTATTATTAGGGAATATTTTCCTTTATTTAACAATTTAATAAATATTGAAGATGATGAAATATATAAATATATTTGCATACGCACTAAGATTATTCATAAAATATATTACTAGTTTTATGTGTAATCATAAAATTTACACTACTTAGAGAAATAAGAAAAAAGTTCTTCCTACAAGTGCTAGGATGTAGAATATCAAGTACCCACTTAAACAAAGAAACTTATTGATTGAGAATGGTCATTTATATCAAATAATAGGCAAGTAAATCTTATAGAAATACATTTAAAGAATCCACAAGGTTATGTATCTTCTCACCAAAATAGATGTCTGCAAGACATAAAAAGTTGCAAAATCTCTTTTCTATTATTATAAAAGAAGTCATGTCTTTATAAATATTATTTGTCTCAAATTTTATCCTTGATAATTCCTAGAAAAGGAGTCATGTAAATGATAATAGATTCCTATCTCTAAGGCTTTTAGGTAGTTACAAACCATTACTAACTTGTAACTATCTCATAACCAAATTATAATTACTTCAAAACAATAAAATGATTGTACGAACACATTAAAATGACCGTACTTAAATATATAAGATTTAATGGTCAAACAAACAATAATAATTATGTTACATGTTGATATTCCTCATATTATGAAATCTAGAAAATATGTAAAATAAAACTTGAGATGTCACACCCAATAAATATTACAAATAGAAAAATACTCAATAAGTGTTACAAATAGAAAAATAATTCTATAACTGAATTAGTACAAACAAGTAATAATTTCCAATAAGAATTTATCTCACTACACAACCAAGATCTAACAGGTCGTGCAATGCACTACACAATCAAATAAATATTTTGATCCCTCGTATTCTTGGGACTTTTGATTTTATTCATCACATAAGTTCTTAGGCCTATCACAAGACTTACACCTCTACACTAATGAATTCAACATCATATAAATGTAACCCTTAAAGATGATTAAAAACTAATCTTCAAAATAGCCATGCATGCTATTTACAAGTTGGTATGAGGTGTGCGTACATTATAGTTTCTTTTGAATCTAGAAGAAAATTCCAACCTTCCATTTGTGGTATTGGGACCTTGTAATTTTGGAGAACATTTTAGTTGAATATTTTCTTGCAATATCAGTATATTAGTTCCAATATTTTATCACATGTACTAGGACTTAAGTATTTTTTTTTTTAAGTTTTTAGGAAAAAAAATATTTGTAAGGGTGTTATTCTTTTTTAAAAGTCTAGATTCATAGTATTTAAGTGATTTTCAAGGTCTTGGGATTTAGAGATTTTCTAATTGAATATTTCCTTGCAATCTCAACATTCTTGAAATTTCAATCTCAATATTCTTGAAATCTCATATTCTTAATTTTTTCTTGATATTTGAGAGCTATGTGAAAAAAGATTATGCTCATCTTCTACAAGTTTGAATTGAGAAATACATTGTTTTATAAAATTATTTGAATTTTAATGCATTCATTTTGGTAGGTGGTGAAGCTAGTTCATTACTATGTTTGATGCTTTAAACAAATAATACTATTTCTACATCTTTATGGGCTACACTAAGGATTCCACAAGTGGTGGTGAAGGTGGATAAATGCTCATCTAGGTGGAGGGAATTGTTTCCAAAGAAATTAAAAAAAACTATTGTAAGATCCTCTTCATAAATCATGAAGTTAATCAAATTTTATTGAAACAATATGTTATCCCCGGGATAATAGTGCAACAATTAAATGCACTATTTATATCATACAAATTTGAAACCTTGCTACCTTTTCAAAATTGTATGGGTCTATTAGAACTAATAACTTTGAAATTGAATCTTTATTGAAAATTTAAGGAAGTGCTAGAGACTCCACATGCATCGTTGTCCTTATGAATATTTTCTATACTAGTTTGGTGGAAGATTCCTTTATTATCAAGCGGGAGTTGGTAGAGTTAGGGTTTACACCTTATTTCATTGTTTTATGGATGACTCTTCTTGCTAGTGGAGGAAGAAGTCAAAGTCATATGTCAATATAAATTTTATGCTTACTAGTCAAGCATGAAAACAACCACTCTCTATTGTTATTCACTTATTTTATATTCAAGGATGAACGTTCTCAAACTACTTGTGATATCTTTATGATCAACCTCAAGCTAGTTGAGGTTCAATTGAAGCATGAGAGTTTTCTCTTATATTCATGTGCTCTAACTTTTATGCATATGTGGTTCATATACAATTTTACTTTGGTCCCCATGGTGGGCACAAAATCTTTGTTACCCATAAAATTTGTTTGCACAAGTTAATTAGGGGTAGCTCATGGGACAAAGTCCTTTCTCTATTATTAGGGAATATTTTCCTTTATTTAACAATTTAATAAATATTGAAGATGATGAAACATATAAATATATTTGCATACACACAAAGATTATTCATAAAATATATTAGTAGTTTTATGTGTAATCATAAAATTTACACTACTTAGAGAAATAAAATAAAAGTTCTTCCTACAAGTGCTAGGATGTAGAATATCAAGTACCCACTTAAACAAAGAAACTTATTGATTGAGAATGATCATTTATATCAAATAGAAGGCAAGGAAATCTTATAGAAATGCAATCAAAGAATCCACAAGGTTATGTATCTTCTCACAAAAACAGATGGAAACCTTATAGAAATGCATTCAAAGAATCCACAAAGTTATGTATCTTCTCACAAAAAGAGATGTCTGCAAGACATAAAAAGTTGCAAAATGTCTTTTCTATTATTATAAAAGAAGTCATGTCTTTATAAATATAAAAGTTGTCTCAAATTTTATCCTTGATTATTCCTAGAAAAGGATTCATATAAATGATAATAGATTCTTATCTCTAAAGCTTTTAGGTATTTACAAATCACTACTAAGTTGTAACTATCTCATAACCAAATTATAACTACTTCAAAACAATAAAATGATTGTACGAACACATTAAAATGACCGTACTTAAATATATAAGCTTTAATGGTCAAACAAGCAATAATAATTATGTTACATATTGATATTCCTCATATTATGAACTCTAGAAAATATGTAAAATAAAACCTGAGATGTCAGACCCAATAAATGTTACAAATAGAAAAATACCCAATAAATGTTACAAATAGAAAATTAATTATATAACTAAACTAGTACAAACAAATAATAATTCCTAATAAGAATGTATCTCACTACACAACCAAGATCTAGCAGATCGTGCAATGCACTACACAATCAAATAAATATTTTGATCCCTTGTATTCTTGAAACTTTTGATTCTATTTATCACATAAGTTCTCAGGCCCATCACAAGACTTACACCTCTACATTAATGGAGTCAAAATAATATAAATGTAACCCTTAAAGATGATTAAAAACTAATCTTCAAAATAGCCATGCATACTATTTACAAATTGGTATGAGGTGTGCATACATTATAGTTTCTTTTGAATCTAGAAGAAAATTCTAGACCTTCCATTTGTGGTATTGGGACCTTGTAATTTTGGAGAACATTTTAGTTGAATATTTGCTTGCAATAGCAATATATTAGTTCCAATATTTTATCACATGTAGTAGGACTTAAGTATTTTTTTTAAAGTTTTTAGGAAAAAAATATTTGTAAGGGTTTTATTCTTTTTTAAAAGTCTAGATTCATAGTATTTGAAGTTGGGATTTAGAGATTTTCTAATTGATAATTTCCTTGCAATCTCAACATTCTTGAAATTTCAATTCAAAAGTGGTTTGACTATAGTTTAAGTAAAATAATGAAACATAGGGTCATATATATAAATAATTAGGTGATAATACAACCTCCAAATCAATTAACATAATCTGTATTATAATAGTTTCTAAATCAATTAACATTAAGTCACTTCTTTGATTTTGTCTACAAAATCATTGTAAATTAGCTTAAATCCTTAGTGTGTATGTATTTCCTTTCATCTCACCATGTTTAAATTCATAGATTTAACTACTTACAAGGTGTTGAATTCTTTTGTATTAATGGGACTATAGTTAAAATAAATCAATGAAATAGAGGGTAAGATATATTACAATGTGATAATTTAGTTATCACATCAATTAACATAGAAAGTAAATGTAATTTATATTATGGTACTTGTGAAATCAATTAATGTTAAGTAATTGATTTGGCTTTGCCTAAAAAACTTTTATGTATGTTTTTTCTAACCTTGTAAAGTTTCTTGTTGGCATTAGTTTTGTATGTATGTTTTTTCTAACCTTGTAAAGTTTCTTGTTGGCATTGCACTATGGTTAACTATTTATTGTTGGAAATTAAAGTGTCTCAACCTTGACAATTTTTAAATTATTTATTTATTATTATTTTAATTTTTGTGTAGATATTTGACATTTATATTATTAAATGTTTGTGTTCCATAAAAAGAAGCATGAGATTTTGAGTTGACAATTTTGCCACATGTTAGTACCTTGAAAAATAAGTTTTTAGTTATCAAAAGATACCCATTTAGTGTGTTAGCTTAAATCCTTTGTTGTGTGCATTTTTTTCTATCTTGTCACCATGCTAGAGTATCTATTTAACATTACAATAGGGTTTGACTACTTGCAAGGTAATAAAAGACTTGCAATGGTACATAGCTATAGTTTAAGTAAATAATGAAATAGAGGGTCAAATATATTATAACATGATAATGCATCTACCAAATCAATTAACATACTAAGTAAATAATGAAATAGAGGGTCAAATATATTATAACTTGTGAGTATGTGGCATGGTTAGTTGATTATTTAGCTATTTTATTTAAGTTCTTTGAGAAAAGAGATTGATTTGTTTTTTATTAAGTAAAAACAGGTTTTAAGGGACCCTAAACCCGATTACATTACGAAAGATGAGCATGAAAGAGACGAAACAAAACAATTGCAAAAGACCAGCACAAAAACCAACGGCTAAGAAAAAGACAACAAGAAGCCAACAAGAAGTTGGCCCCAAACCCAACATTACAAATTAATTGAAAACTTTAATAGATTCCTCAACATTCTGAACCAAGAGCATCATTGTCTTGGCCGCTTCCCTCAGGTCGTTGCTTTCCTGTCTCCACTGGCTATCTTTTGTTTTGGTCTCCATTCTAGTAGTGTTCTGCCTTGTTTTACGCCTGGGAATCTGGTGGGTGGAGCTGGAAGTTGGTACATCTTCAATGATTACCAGATTCTTATCTTGATTTTTCCTAAAAGAGATTGATTTGTTATTTGATTCATTTAAATTACAATAGTTGATTGACTTCATTTGAGTGATTACTTAATACTAGTTTATGACCCTATTAATAATTTTGCTATTTTAAAGTTATTAAGATTTAACGATTTTTAATTATATACTATTTCCGCATTTAAATTTAGTTAATGCTCATATTGAGATTTTGAGATTATATTTGGCCATTTACGTTTTAAGCCAGTTTAATTTATTGAATATTTATTGATTTCGCGTTATTGACCTTATTGTTATTTAATGATTTTAATATTTAATTATTTACTTACCTTTATTTTTTTAACTACATTATTTATTTAATGTCGGATTTGATTTCTATTCGGTTAATATTGAGAAGTCGATTATTTAATGAAATTTGTTTCTATGATTTTTAAATCACGTATATATATAAACGTAATTTGGATGATTAAAAAGAGATAAGTTATAATATTTTAATTATTATGTTTCACTACATTTTAATATTCAATCTTTTAGTTTGAAAGTTGTTTTAAAAGCCTATTGAGGAAATGGATTTTAAAATCCCATAAAAGAATGTGATATGACAATTTCAATATTCTATTATTCCATTTTCTTTTTGTCAAAAGGGAGCTAGGGTTTTCATTTTGAGGGATTCTCTCTTTCCATGTGTTTTTTGGATTCTTGGTTGCTGGGAAGAAGAATGGTTGGAGAATTTTGAAGGATTGGAGAGTTGGAGAAATTGTTGTTGAAGATTGAGTTGTTGCCCCAAATTCCTTCCATCATTCTCCTTCAGGAAAAGGTAAGGTTTACTTTCCTTATTTTCCCTATTTCCTTCCATGATTTGAAATTAAAAAAATTGAAATAAACCTCTATTTTCTTTCCCTCATGGGTTTGAATCTGATTTATTTTCCATTGGATTGGCTTGTAAAGGAAATGTTGTTGTTATTTCAAGTTTTTTGGGTAAATACTTCCATTTTAACTCCACAGTTGATAAATTGATTTCTTGTTGGAATGTGAAAGAAAACCAATAAAAAACTCTGATTCAAGTTTAGATTGATTAAAATCCTTGCTGTTAAACCGTTGTTAAAAAAAAAAAAAAAACTCTAGACTGTATTTTGTTTTTTGGGTTGTTGTTCAAAACCTCATTCTTCCACATCTTAGTTGTTGTTGTTCATGCACATAGAGATTTGGCTTTGAAAACAAAACACACACACACACACACACAGAGTAAAAAAAATTATTGTCCACATAGTGGACTGGTGCTACCAGCACCACCCACCATGTAGTGGGTGTGTTGGATAGTACCACCCACCACATGTGGTGCTGGTGCTGAGCCACCACCACCACATACGTGGTGGAGAGGTGCAACCAACACAATAACAGTATTATTATTTTTTAATTTAAAGCAAACAACATTATTATTATATATATAATAATAATAAACAATAAGATACTTAATATTAAAAAAAGATAGAAGATATAATATATATATATATATATATATATATATATATATGAATGAATAATAAATATTATGCTTCGGTGGTTAGTAATGAATTTAAATAATAAAATAATAAAATAATGATATAATAGCAATAAACCGAAACAATGTTAAATAATAATAATAATAATATTAGAATTATAATGCGATGTTGTATTTAATGGTATTTACATTATTATTGCTACTATGTCATTTGGTAATATTAAATGTTACTGGACATATATATGTGTGTGTGTGTGTGTGTGTGTGTGTGTGTGTGTGTGTGTGAGTATACAATCGTACTATCGTGTTATGGAATGTCCATTAAGTCAAGCCTTCCCTAATTAAGAGTCTTTTTAGTTTATGCTTTGCATCTGGAGGTCGTTTGTGTCATTGATTTAAAACCAATGGTTAATGTGAGTTTTTGTTTTTACTTGTGTATCATGAGATTTATTTGCCCATTTTGGCAATGCCCTCATGATGATTTTTCCATGAGGAGGAAATAACCATACTGCTGATTTTGTGGTAGTGAGTGTGAAGACCTCGTGATGTTGATATGTTTTAGTGTAGTGGTATCATGTGTTGGTCATATTCCTTTGGTTAAGAGGCTCGTTCTTTCACATGTGTTGTTGTTCAGTTTTGGGTACATGTATGTTATGGTTTGACATTGTTGGCGTTGTGTCCAATTTTTTCTTGTGTAAGAGCCTCATGTTTTATTGTTTTTGGATCCATGTAGAGGGAGTGGGCTCCTTTACGACGCCCAGGGGTCATGATAGATGGACTTTCACGAGGTTCCTTGTAAGGATGCATAAATTCTAGACCTTTTGGGCATAAGGGAGTTTACCATATTTTAATCAAGTGATAACTAATTAATGAATGGGTATGGGTAGTTAGTTAATTTAAAAAGATAATAACTTTGTTAGGCCCAATATAGAAAGCTAATGTACTGAGAGGGGAGGGGTGAATCAGTACTCCAAAAATTTTCCTTGATAATAACCTTACTGTTATGCATAAACAGAATATTGCAGTAACATAAAATAAAACTATAATCAACAAATAACAATCATACATGATTCACTCCATAACACATATATTTTGGTCACGCAGAAACTCTTGGTTAGAGAGAAAAACTGCGGTGGGGATGACACCCACAACTTCACTACTGTAATAATAAAGAATGCTCGGTTAGAGCTACATTTAGCTATTTCTGATAGCTTACCCTGTTATGAGTATTAAGATCAGTTAGATCTACCTTACTAAAGGATTTTTACAACACTATATAAGTGTAGCACCTAGTTAAAGGATTTACAATTTATAGACTTGGTTAGAGTCTTTTACCCTGTTAAAGGTTTCTCTTACAACTTCAAAATATTACAATATAATCATTACAAATATCTGCAACTTTACATCTGAAATGCTAAAGCAGATTCTATGTGCTCTGAATAAGATTACCTAGCTTGTAGCATACCTCGGTAACCCATAATGAAACTCTGTAAACCCTTATGTTTACTCTGTTCTTCGACTGTTCACTGATAACCTTCTCGGTGACCTCTTTGTGTCTCTGTAACAGTTTTCCTTCATGCATACACACTGATATCTCATTGCATCTCATATCATATCATGTCTAACGCTAGAAACATGTTGTATATATAGATCTCTTACAACGGTGATCTGATTCATTGCTTCAATCTTACAAAAAGATTCTTCGAATGAATAACTAAACAAAATATCTCATAGGTTAGATTGGTCTTGTAATCATACACAATCTCCTAATGCAATTCCCAATGCAAAAATGGTTAGCTGTGCCTCGATCTTGTAACACATTTTCATGTGCATGTCCAGGTTCAATGTATCTCGTAAAATGTTTCACTCAATGAATATCAACTCGGTGAGTTAACTTTACCACTCGGTAGCCATGAAACTTTACTCGGTAAACAGCTCGGTGAATACTGTGTTCTGTGACTGCTTTCTTCAGTAACCGATTAGACTGTTCATACCGACTTCTCTGTGTGTACCGACTGCATGATTCAGTAATACTAACCGACTAGAATATAGTATGACTTTGGATATGAAACTAATGGCAATTTGATAAGTAGTAACAATCTCCCATTTTGACATTAGTTGAGATGTTTGACAAAAACTACTTACAAAGCCATAACTCAAAAAACTATATACTTGACAAAATGACTATACTTGACAATATGTACAATAGTCAATAGCATATGCAGATATACTCCCCTTATCATTATCTTGTACATAACTCTGAATTTTGCATGTTCGGTTATGTTCTGTACTTGTGTGCTCTAAATGCTCTGTATATTCTGCTCGGTATACTCCCCTTGTATACAATACTCAAAATTGTGTTATGAAAACTGTACTACTCTCCAAGTGTAGAATTACTCCCCCTTTGCTGGGCTTTCCTCTATGTAGTAACATAATATTACTCCCCCTTTTTGACAAACATTAAAAACTTAATTTGCATCTGGAGGTGGTAACTGATCAAAGATAGTCTTATACTTGGTCTGGGCGTCAGTGAGGGCGACTGAGAGTGAGTCCTTGAGACTTTCCATTAATGAGTTATGTGCTTGAATATCAGATAAGAGTGATATCAAGCCATCAAGAGTGCTTCCCTCTTGTGTAGTTGATAAGCTTGAAGCTCGATTGAGTTGCTCTTGGACTGATGAGAGATGAGGAAGGAATAATGTTTGAAGGGTCATTATATCCATCCTAATTTTATGCTCTTCATTCCTCAGTTCTAACTGTTGAGCCATGAGCAGTTGTAGCTTTTTGTAAAAATTCTAAACTGAATTAGGCTCAGTGGTCAACTTGGATGAGAGATTGGTGATCTCTTTCTCAATTGCATCAGTTTTATTTTTGATGTCTTTAATAAATAAAGAAAATGTACACAATTTCTAGAATAAATAAAGAATGTGCTTGAGTTGAGGGGACAACTCAGTAATGAATTTGACAAGTTTTACCTTGCCAACAATAATTGATTTTTGGACTTCCTCTATCATTTTTGCTGTGAGCTCTTTAGCCTTGAGCCTGCTTAGGTACTCGGATGCATCAACTCCAGATGTTTCAATCTAATTAAGGAGTTCATCCAACTGAATATGGATGGCTGCATCGATTGACACTGTTGCTGATGGTAGCATTTCTGTGAGCAGTGTCCTAACCTTTTGAAGTACCTTGTTGTTTTTCTGTATGGCTAGTTGCTTCTCCTGTTCGGCCTTTGCTTTGCATAGTTCACCGAATTCAATGAGTGCTTGCCCTTTTAATTTGGAAATGTCGACATTGGGCAACACGATCGGTTTAGATAAGTCAAATTTAAAACCATGCTTTCTCACCTTCTTCTCTTTTCCTTCGGTCTGTGGCACTAAGACAAGTGCTTGTGAGGTTTGCTATCCCTCGGTAGGTTGCTCGGTAGATACAACACTTTGGACTATTCCTGTAACAGTTGCAGTGTCTTTGGATGGCTCGGTGCTAGGGGTCTCAGCTGTAATATTTGTTGTGCTTGTCTGTGCTTGAGACATTTGATCTTTGGTTGTGTCTGCTGCAGCTTCAGATTTGTTACCTTTGGTAACTTGTTCAGTGTCCTTGGGAGCTTCGGTTGGGACTGGTGGCTTCACCAGTGGATAAGACTGAACTTGTTCTAAGACCGATTCACTAGACACAAGTTTTGCATAAGTGGTGCCTTCAATCATTTCCTACTCCGGTGCAGCTTCATCCATTACATCTTCATCAATTTATATAGTGTCAACCGGGTCTGGACCTTGCTCAGTGACATCTGGATCTTGCTCGGTGACATCAACAATTTCAATTTGAGATTGTTCACCGACATCCTTTTGTTTGAAGATCTCCTGCCACTTGGCCTTAGTCTCATTCTCCACATCAATATATAGCCCATTCATCAATTTTAAGGCTCTTTGTTTCACAAGAAATTTTGAATTTTATGTGATTAGATGCTCCTTAATTTCAGCTATGGACATGTCAGGAAATAAATGGACAAGACTTCTCTCTCTTATTTGTCTCTCCGAATCCATTGTATATTTCCACCTGTTATCAATATGTGAGTAGAGTTCACTCGGAAGTGACTTTGCTAGTTCTAATGGTGCTAACCAAAACTTCAGAAGTGTACATATGACAACTTCTTCAATCTGTCATTTTTCATTATTATTCCTAGTCTCATACTTAACATATCTAAATCCTACAAATCCTCCGTATTCTTTAAAATTGGCACAAAATTTTTCAACACTGTGAATGTTTACCTTTTTGCTCTTCACAATCTGGAATTTGTTTGCATCATCAGACTCTGTATCACTTGACTCTTTTCCCAAATTGAGTCTCCGAGTAGATTTCTTGTAAGTCTTAGTTACCTTAGGAGCGGCAACAGTCTTTTGCATCTTGCTCGGTGATGCAGCTGATGCTCTGGTGTTGGGTCTCTTTGTTGGTGGAGTCAACGGGGCCTTTGTGATGTCTTGTTTCTTTCTTTTTAGAACTTTTCCCTTTGGCAACTTTGTGCTCAATGTTATTGCAGCCTCCTATGCTTCTGATTCTTCCTCGGTAATGGCAAGATTGCCTTTGACAGGTGTAGATAAGGATTCTTCTCCGAATTTCTCAGATAAAACTTTTATCATCTTTGTAGCTTTTCTTGTAGCCTTAGGAACTACAATGCTCATTTTTACTTTCTCCTTCACCTCTTCATAGGTTCCATACCTTAGTTCAACTGCATGCCTTGGAAATCAAAGATAGGCATCAATTTGTTGCTGTGTGATATCATAATCAATTTCATAACCCATTGGTTGCAATGATTGAATCCTCGGTTCAACAGCATTTACATAGCAATAATCAGTGTCGACTTCAAAACATATATTGTCCTTGTATTTTTCGACCAGCTGTGGTGGGATCCTATACCTGTTGTGCATTTTCTCTTGGAATTTGCTAAAATAACCATCCATGATATCATTAAAGTTATCTCCTAACTTCTTGATGTAATCATTGATTTGATGGGTGATAGGTCGATGTAGCTCCCATACTACTTTACCGACTGAGGGAAAGAACTTCTCAAAATAGAAAAACATACATACAAGTAGTGAACCGAACTTTAGTGTGTTTGCCAAGTTGTTCTTCTTCGGCTTCCTTATTGTGTTCAGGTTCTCAAATAAGTTCTTTAGTAGCACTTCACATAAGTCTACTTTCATTCCCTTCTTAACTATTTTGTAGACCAAGTCCACTGCAACACATGGTACACTGTTTTCTCTTGCAGATTGGAAGAAATAGTAACCAATAACTCTGATTGCAAATTTTAGTTCAGCATCAGTGACATTATTTAATTTTAGTCCTCGGTAATCAGATTCTACTCCGATTAGACTGATTAGCTCCTTTTGTGATATCATTTTCTGTGCACGAGCATGATCGTAGATGGGATATTTGGTGATCAGGTGAATGACTTCCTTCGTGATCTTGAACGGTTGCTCTTGTAGCCACATGAAATCATCATGTACTCTACTCAATACAAACTTAACCCATTGGGGCTTGAACACACGAGGATAGACTAGGGCTTCAGTTAATCCCTTGATTCTGATATGTTCAAATTTACTATCCAGTTTGCCGTCAGTGCATAGTTCATCATATGTGTCACTAATCTCTACATGACCAAGTTCCTCAACACGACACTTGGTAAAGAATCTGACATCTTCTACCAATAAGACTCGATCTAGGATGAGTGAAAATGCAGTTTTATCATTCGGTTCTAAGGTGACTTTAGGAGTTAGGGAATACTTCAGAGATGGCTTCTCCACATTTTGGACAACTACAGGGTCTTGGATCTTGGGCACCATGGTAGATCTCGAGTAAAATTTGACAGGTTATCCTTAGGGTTTACAAGTGACTTACTCTTCACACTCGGTAGACACTAGCAATTTGACTAGATCGGAAACCAACTAAACAGTGTGAATAGATTGATGTAAATACCTCATAATTCGCTCTGAATGAAGTTTGATCGCTTTGATTCACTCTGCTCTGCTTCTCAAAAACTTGGGTGAATGATAATGACCGCGAAAACACTTTTAAGTACTCAAAAATACCTTATCGGGCTCTGTGCAAGTTAGGTCAAGATATTAAATGCACTCGGTTCACCTTTTACAGATTTACTCCATTTTCTGTTTTCACCGAGTACCCAACTTTTCTTTATTAACCGACTTGACAGGTTTCCTGTATAGTATGCAAACTAACTAATTGCATCTTAACTATGCAAATTTTGAATTATGTTCATAATAAAATAGGAACTGTTATGATTTAACTTTTAAAGAATACAGTCCCTTCATACCTTTTCTTGACTAATCTGAAATAGGTGCACCTAACTCGATAGGTAAGGTGCTTTCTTCATCAGACATAATTTCTTTCTTTTTCCAAATCATCTTGAATTTTTCTTTTATCTCCTCGGTCTCTCTTCTCGGTTGATCTTTGCAATCTCCAAGTAAATTTTCAGCTTTGTGACAATGAAAATATGCCATACCGGGATTTCTCCATGATCTCTGGTTGTTCATTCCAAACCTTATAAAACAGTTGGCACTTATATGTCCATATCTTCCACAACATTTGCACCATATCCTTGTATTGTAATCCCATGGTACTGTTGCATATTGTCGGTAAGGATCTGTGTGAGTTTGGTAACCTCCAGTGTTTGCTCGGGGTGCATACTTCATGTAGTTCTTTTGCTTAAACCATCACTTCTCGGTACTATGTCCATATCTATTGTAGTTTTTACAAAACCCTTTGAATTTTGCCTTTTGGTGGTTGTTAACAGACTTTGTCCTACATTGATTAGGTATGTGACCATATTTATTGCAATTATAACAATATCCATTGGACTTAGAGATATTCGGTTGCTTACCTTTTCTGATATGGCATATGTTGGCAGTATGACCTTGATTTCCACAGTAGCAGCAAATAGGCTTCTTCCTTTTGATATTATTCCTTTTTTCAGTTTGTTTTGATGATTCTCCTCTCTCGGTAGTATGAATTCCTTTCTCGATAGAGTCTTTTCCTTTGTAACCGAGTCCTCCATCTTTGTAGAGTCTTCTTGTATTCAGTTTCTTGTCCAACATCTTTGATGCTTCATAACTTTTCTCCAATAATTCTTTGGATTTCTTTTTTGTTAAAAGTTCACCAGTCAACCTTGATACTTCAAGTTTCAATGATTGATTTTCATCATTCTTCAGAATTGCTTCATGATGTGCATAACCTAGTTGATCTGTCATATTTTGTTGAATACCAGTTAACCTTATGATTTCATCATCCTTATCAGATACTAGAGATTCAAGTTGTTGTTTCTCTCTTTGTAGATCTCTTGCTTTATCCTCAGCTATCCTTAATGCATCTAGATTTTCAATCATTTGTGTACTGAAATGTTCATGTTCTCTTTTCATTACTTTTAGTTGTTCAGCAAATGCTTTGTTCTTTTCTTTCAACATTCCAATCATTTCTTCAGTCTCTTCAGATATACTATTCTCAGATGATGTCTCGATTTGTTCCACTAGCTCTTGAGAATCCTGCAAGTCATCAGATAATCTTCTCCTTACTTTTAGAGATTTTTGCATTTGCCTCTGCATGTCTGCAATCACTTGATTTGCATTATCCAGCTCTTCTTGAAGATGCACAATCCTCCGAGATTGTTTGTAGCCTTCCATTGCTAAGATCTTTCTCTTTAGGTAGTTAAACCCTTTTCCAAGATTTGAGCTTTGATACCAATTGTTAGGCCCAATATAGAAAGCTAATGTACTGAGAGGGGAGGGGTGAATCAGTACTCCAAAACTTTTCCTTGATAATAACCTTACTATTATGCACTCCATAACACATATATTTTGGTCACGCAGAAACTCTTGGTTAGAGAGAAAAACTGCGGTGGGGATGGCACCCACAACTTCACTATTGCAATAATAAAGAATGCTCGGTTAGAGCTACATTTAGCTATTTCTAATAGCTTACCCTGTTAGGAGTATTAAGATCAATTAGATCTACCTTACTAAAGGATTTTTACAAAACTATATAAGTGTAGCACCTGGTTAAAGGATTTACAATTTATAGACTTGGTTAGAGCCTTTTACCTTGTTAAAGGTTTCTCTTACAACTTCAAAATATTACAATATAATCATTACAAATATCTACAACTTTACATCTGAAATGCTAAAGCAGATTCTATGTGCTCTGAATAAGATTACCTAGCTTGTAGCATACCTCGGTAACCCATAATGAAACTAGGTAAACCCTTTTGTTTACTCTGTTCTTCGACTGTTCACTAATAACCTTCTTGGTGACCTCTTTGTGTCTCTGTAATAGTCTTCCTTCATGCATACACACTGCTATCTCAATGCATCTCATATCATATCATGTCTAACCCTAGAATCATGTTGTATATATAGATCTCTTACAGCGGTGATCTGATTCATTGCTTCGATCTTACAAAAAGATTCTTTGAATGAATAACTAAACAAAATATTTCATAGGTTAGATTGGCCTTGTAATCATACATAATCTCCTAATGCAATTCCCAATGCAAAAACGGTTAGATGTGCCTCGATCTTGTAACACGTTTTCATGTGCATGTCCAGGTTCAATGTATCTGGTAAAACGTTTCACTCAGTGAATATCAACTCGGTGAGTTAACTTTACCACTCGATAGCCATGAAACTTTACTCAGTAAACAGCTCAATGAATACTATGTTCTGTGACTGCTTTCTTCAGTAACCAACTAGACTTTTCATACCGACTTCTTTGTGTGTACTGACTGCATGATTCGGTAATACTAACCGACTAGAATATAGTATGACTTTGGATATGAAACTAATGGCAATTTGATAAGTAGTAACAAACTTATCAGTGTCTCATGACTCAGTCCTAGGGAGGATGTTTTAGGCTAAGCATGGGAAGACCATGGAGATGGTAAACTAATCTCCCTTGGTCTCTCTCTCAAGGTCGAGATGGCTCTGCATGCCCATAGGTTGTTGCCTTGTTCTTGGTTTGGCATGTAATGACACTCCCTCATACATGTGAGTCTTTTGTTTACTTTTGCATTCTTGTTATGATGTGTTATCGACCTCTAGAACCTCTTGTTCTCTCTTATTTGCTTGGTGCATGGTTGTGTGTATGGAGGTTGTTTGGTGTTAGTTCCCTTGGTAAAGCGTCAAGCTTCGTTTAGTGTGCAAATTGGGACCTAACAATATCTCCTAGCTTGGGGGGTGGTTCCTTGTAGGTTCGACATTGGTCAGGTGGTTTTGAGCTTTTTGCCATTGTGGTTTTTCCTGTTGAAATGTGGTGACTGATCAACAAAGTACTGTACACTCAGCATGTATCCTCACCAAGGTCTAGGGCTAGGCCAGGCCCCGGGTAGGGGTTTGGGGTAGCAACCCCCAAGAAAAGCAGGGGTTCGGGGGCTCCCGCCCCCGAGAAATTTTTTTTTCTTACAGTGGTGATCTGATTCATTGCTTTGATCTTACAAAAAGATTCTTCGAATGAATAACTAAACAAAATATCTCATAGGTTAGATTGGCCTTGTAATCATACACAATCTCCTAATGCAATTCCCAATGCAAAAACGGTTAGATGTGCCTCGATCTTGTAACATGTTTTCATGTGCATGTCTAGGTTCAATGTATCTGGTAAAACGTTTCACTCAGTGAATATCAACTCGGTGAGTTAACTTTACCACTCGGTAGCCATGAAACTTTACTCGATAAACAGCTCAATGAATACTGTGTTCTGTGACTGCTTTCTTCAGTAACCGACTAGACTATTCATGCTGACTTCTCTGTGTGTACCGACTGCATGATTCGATAATACTAACCGATTAGAATATAGTATGACTTTGGATATGAAACTAATAGCAATTTGATAAGTAGTAACAAACTTATCAGTGTCTCATGACTCAGTCCTAGGGAGGATGTTTTAGGCTGAGCATGGGAAGACCGTGGAGACGGTAAGCTAATCTCCCTTGGTCTCTCTCTCAAGGTCAAGATGGCTCTACATGCCCATAGGTTGTTGCCTTGTTCTTGGTTTGGCATGTAATGACACTCCCTCATACATGTGAGTCTTTTGTTTACTTTTGCATTCTTGTTATGATGTGTTATCGGCCTCTAGAACCTCTTGTTCTCTCTTATTTGCTTGGTGCATGGTTGTGTGTATGGAGGTTGTTTGGTGTTAGTTCCCTTGGTAAAGCGTCAAGCTTCGTTTAGTGTGCGAATTGGGACCTAACAATATCTCCTAGCTCGGGGGGTGGTTCCTTGTAGGTTCCACATTGGTCGGGTGGTTTTGAGCTTTTTGCCATTGTGGTTTTTCCTGTTGAAATGTGGTGACTGATCAGCAAAGTACTGTACACTCAGCACGTATCCTCACCAGGGTCTAGGGCCGGGCCAAGCCCTGGGTAGGGGTTCAGGGGCGGCAGCCCCCGAGAAAAGTGGGGGTTTGGGGGTGGGAGCCCCCGAGAAAAAAAAAATTTGGCTATTTTTTTGATGAAAACCGACATTGTAATAAAACCCTAAAAAGGTCGACTTTGTTTGTTGCCCTAAAAATGCATGTTATAGGCGGCTGGGATGCTTAAGGCATTGTAAGGTTGATGTACTATTTTTGCTGGATAATAAGAAAGATTGGACGGTTGTGTATGGTGGACGTAACCCATTCTGGGTGAACCACGTTAAATCTCTGTGTTATCTGTGTCCTGTTTTATTTCTTTATCTTTTGTATTTAAATCTGCATATAATTGTTAGTTCATATTTGCTTCGGATCTACTTGAAACCCTAACAATTGGTATCAGAGCGAGGTTTTCTATAAATTGGCAGGACTTTCAGATTTGAGTGGGAGCAATGGAGGATTCCAAATTCAAGGTCGAAAAGTTTAACAGCCAGAATTATCAGTTATGGAAAATGTAGATGGAGGATTACCTGTATCAAAAGGATTTGTGGTGGCCATTGGAAGGAAAGGGAAAAAAAATCGACCATAATGTCAAATGAAGAGTGGGACATTTTAGATAGAAAGACACTGAGATCCATTTGATTGTACCTTGCGCTGTCTGTAGCATTCAATATAACAGAAGCAAAAAAGGTTGTAGATTTGATGGCAACATTGGCTAAGCTGTATGAGAAACCCTCGGCTTTGAATAAGGTATTTCTTATGAAGTGTTTGTTTAATTTGAAAATGAGTGAGGGAGGATCTATAGCGGAGCACTTAAATGAATTTAATACAATTACCAGTCAATTGTCTTCGGTAAAAATTAAATTTGCAGGAGAGGTTAGGGCTCTCTTGATTTTATGTTCTTTGCCAGAAAGCTGGAATAGCTTGGTTATGGCTGTAAGTAACTCTATCTCTAGTAAAAATACTTTGGTATATGATGATATTGTTGGTGTTATCCTAAGCGAGGAAATGCGAAGGAAAAGCATAGGTGAGACTCCAACATCATCGGGTAGTGTTTTGAATGTGGAGAACAGAGGAAGATCAAAGTAAAGAGGAAAAGGCCTTGGGAATGAGAAGTCACGAGGGAAGTCAAAGAAAGGACACTCTCAATCTAGAGGAAAGAAAGATTGCTAGTACTGCGGAAAGCTTGGTCATCTAAAGAAAGACTGTTGGTCTCAGAAAAACAAAGGAGACAAAAATGAAAATGACAGTAAGGAAGCTAATATTGCAAGTAATACTTTACAAGATGCTTTAATCTTATGTTTGGATAATGTTAATGATTCCTGGGTAGTAGATTCTGGGGCTTCATTTCATGCTACACCCCATAGAAAATATTTTCTAGATTATGTTCAAGGTGATTTTGGACAGGTATATTTGGGTGATGATGAGCCCTGTCAAATTGTTGGAAAAGGAAAGATAAAGATCAAGTTGCAAAATGGTAATGACTGGTTTTTGCAGGAGGTAAGACATGTTCCTAATTTAAGAAGAAATTTAATTTCTACAGGGCAACTAGGTAGTGAAGGTTGCATAGTTACCTTCTCAGACAGTATGTGGAAGGTCACTAAAGGATCATTAGTAGTGGCTAAAGGTGTGAAACTAGGCACATTATATCTGTGTACTGGTAACACTTACTCTACCTTAGCTGCTACAGATAAAGTTACTGCAAGGACAACAACATTAAATGTTGCAAGAACAGATTTGATAATGTGGCACCATAGGCTTGGGCACATGAGTGAGAAAGGGATGAAAACCCTTCACTCCTAAAATCTATTTCCAGGACTAAAGAAGATTGATTTAGAGTTCTTGGAAAACTGTGTTTATGGTAAACAGAAAAGAGTTAGATTTCTCAAGGTTGGGAAAGAGAAGAAGAGTGAGAAGTTAGAGCTTGTACATTTAGATGTATGGGGACTGGCTCAGGTATCATCTCTTGGTGGCTCTTGTTATTATGTTATTTTTATTGATGACTCAACCAGAAAAACATGGGTATATTTCCTAAAACAAAAATCAAATGTTTTTGAAACTTTTAAGAAATGGAAAGTTTTGGTTGAGAATGAGACAGGAAAAAAGTTGAAGTGTCTCAGATTGGATAATGGAGGTGAGTATTGCAGCAAAGCATTTGAAGATTACTATTCCTTAAATGGGATTCGAAAGCAAAAGACAGTTCCAAGAACTCCACAAGAAAATGGTGTGTCAGAGAGAATGAATAGGACTATCATGGAACGCACGAGGAGCATGAGATTGCATGCTGGATTGCCCTTACATTTTTGGGTAGATGCTGTACATACTGTTGTCTATTTGATAAATAGAGGACCTTCAACCCCTTTAGATGGTGGTATTCCAGAGGAGGCATGGACTGGTAAAAAGGTAAATTATTCTTTTCTAAAAACTTTTGGTTGCGAAGCTTTTGTCCATGTTGATAAAGAAAACAAAACCAAGCTTGATGCTAAATCTCAGAAATGTACCTTCATTGGATATGGGATAGATGAATATGGCTATCGGTTATGGGATTTTGAAAATAAGAAAATAATTAGAAGTAGAGATGTTATATTCAATGAGAAGGTTATGTATAAAGAATAGATGTAGGAAAAGAAGCATGAACAGGACAAACAAGAATATGTGGTGTTGGATGAGATTCTTGAAAATGAAATGCCATAGGTACCTGATGCTCAGCAATAACAGATTGTCCCACAAACTCCTGCAAGTGTTAGACATTCTACGAGGACAAGTAGACCCCCTGAAAGATTTTCTCCTTCTTTGTATTCTATTTTATTAACAGATTCTGGTGAACCAAAAGAATATGAAGAAGCAATGCAGGTAGACGCCAAACAACAGTGGGAGCTAGGCATGAAAGAGGAGATGGACTCCTTGATGAAAAATAAGACTTGGGACTTAGTCCCTTTACTTGCAGAAAAAAGAGCCTTACCTAACAAATGGGTTTATTGGCTAAAGGAGGAGGAAGGAGGTCAGAAAAGATATAAGGCCAGACTTGTGGTAAAAGGTTTTGCACAAAAAAAGGGTATAGATTATGATGAAATATTTTCTCCAGTCGTAAAAATGACTTCAATTAGAACTGTACTTAGTCTTGTGGCTGCAGATGATTTACATCTTGAACAATTAGATGTCAAAACAACTTTTCTCCATGGAGATTTGGAGGAGGAAATTTACATGTTGCAACCACAGGGATATGAGGTCAAAGGTAAGGAGAACTTGGTGTGCAGGTTGAAGAAAAGTCTGTATGGCCTAAAGCAAGCACCCCGACAATGGTATTTAAAATTTGATAGTTTCATGGCTGAACACGGTTATCATAGATGTCATTCTGATCATTGTGTATATTTTAAGAGATTTGATAATGGCAGTTATATTATCCTATTGCTTTATGTTGATGACATGCTTGTTGTTGGGTCTAACATGCAACATATAAATGATCTTAAATAGAAATTAGCTAGGTCATTTGCTATGAAGGATTTGGGTGCAGCTAAGCAAATTCTCGGTATGAGGATTACATGGGACAGGAAAAATAGAACCTTGAATTTGTCCCAAAGTGAGTATATAAAGAAGGTGTTGAAAAGATTTAACATGCAGGATGCAAAAGCAGTTAGTACACCTTTGGCTAGTCATTTCAAATTGACTAAGGAGATGTGCCCAAAGGCACAGGAAGAGGTTAATAAAATGTCTAACATCCCGTATTCATCAGCTATTGGTAGTCTGATGTATGCAATGGTATGCACAAGGCCAGATATTGCACATGTAGTGGGAGTTGTGAGCAGGTTTATGAGTAATCCGGGTATGGAACATTGGAATGTTGTGAAATGGATTCTTTGGTATTTGAAAGGAACTACTACGAAGGCATTATGTTTCAAAGGATCTAATGCTGCTCTAAGTGGATTTGTTGACTCTAATCTGGTGGGTGATATTGATTCATGGAGGAGTACTACAGGGTATGTTTTTACTATAGGGGGAACTGCAGCCAGTTGGATTTCTAGGCTGCAAAAGGTTGTTGCACTTTCAACCACTGAAGCTGAGTATGTTGTTGCTACAGAAGCCAGCAAGGAGATGATTTGGTTGCAATGTTTTCTGGAGGAATTAGGTCAGATACAAGAGGATAGCCCATTGTATACTGATAGCCAAAGTGTCATTCATCTTGCGAAGAACTCTGCTTTTCATTCAAGGACAAAGCACATTCAGCTCAGGTACCACTTCATCCGGATTGTTTTGGAGGAGGGTCAGTTACAGCTTGAGAAGATTCACACAAGTGAGAATCCTGCCGATATGTTCACAAAGGCAGTTCCACATGAGAAGCCGATTTCTTCATCAGTTTTTGTTGGTCTTCTTGATTGATAATTGTGGAATTTATACCAGTTGAGTCCTAGTATTTTATCCTGCAGATGTTGCATGTACAGTTGTGTCGTGTAGTATCAGTCTCCAAGTGGGAGATTGTTTGGTGTGGAGCCTGATCAGTCTCCAATTGGGAGATTGTTGAAATGTGGTGACTGATCAGCAAAGTACTGTACACTCAGCACATATCCTCACTGGGGTCCGGGGCTGGGCCAGGCCCCGAGCAAGGGTTCGAGGGTGGTAGCCCCCAAGAAAAGTGGGGGTTTGGGGGTGGGAGCCCCCGAGAAAAAAAAAAATTGGGTATTTTTTTGATGAAAACCGACATTGTAATAAAACCCTAAAAAGGCTGACTTTGTTTGTTGCCCTAAAAAGCATGTTATAAGCAGCTGGGATGCTTAAGGCATTGTAAGGTTGATGTACTATTTTTGCTGGATAATAAGAAAGATTGGACAGCTATGTATGGTGGACGTAACCCATTCTAGGTGAACCACGTTAAATCTCTGTGTTATCTGTGTCCTGTTTTATTTCTTTATCTTTTGTATTTAAATTTGCATATAATTGTTAGTTCATATTTGCTTCGGATCTGCTTGATACCCTAACATTTCCCTCTTCTTTGGTGTTGTCTTCGTACGTGGACTTGGAGTTTTCTTTATGTTGACCTCGAACCCTTGGAGTAGATTCATGTATTGATCACCTCAAGATAGAGAAACTTTAATCATGTATTAATTTAAGAATGTTGTATAAGAAGTCACTTAAGCTCACGATTGTATTACTATGTAAAAACAACCAACAATGTGTTCAAGAATTTACTTTAAATTGTACATTCAAAAGAAAATAATATAATTGAATCAAAATATAAGTAGAAAGAAGAAGAAAAAGGGTATACTCATGTTGGGAGTGTATTATCATTTGTTAGTCTTGTATTTCCTTAAATTGGATTCATAGAACATGAATTATCCGTCATGCTTAGTATATGAGATGGATTAGTCAATTGTAATTAAATTGTATTTGGTCAATGAGATAAATCAGAAATACAATTACTCATGTGGTAATTAAATGTTAGATAGTAGATGTGTAGATGTGATGGAAATGGATGTTCTTACTTTCTTCATGTTATATCTTTAGTAGTGGAAATGAATTAATGCTTGTACCTTCAATATCTTCATGTGAATATGGATGTAAATTAAGTAGATGATAGCATGTAGTTATGAGATCAATGATATGAGCAATGGCATTAATGGAAAACTTAAACTATCAATGATAAAGCATGTGAAACACAAGATCATTAAATATATAGTTGGATTCTTGAAACTAGAATAACACTAAGGCTGAAAACTAAAATGAAACTTAGTACATAGACATCATTAAGAAATAAATGAGAATACATATTATTGTGTTATGGCTGTCATAAAACTAACATTGCATAATTAGCAATATGAATATGTAAGTTGCATACGCAGGTTAATGAGCATGCTTGTGGGTCGATGCATTGAGTAGTGGACAGCAATAGTAGCACATCATGTGAAGTGTATGATATAGGTTAATATGCATACATGCAATTGCAGTTGTGTTCCTTGGTAAGGATAAATCATTAGGATCATTGAAGTGAACTAATATGAAAATGGTAAATTAAAAGTATCGATCATAGATCATATGGTGTAGGTCCAATAGTGACGTCAATACCCTAGGGAAACGATGGAACCATGTAAGGCATTAAACCTTGTAAATATTTCACTTGTGTTAGTAACGTAATGTATGAAGCAACAGATAAACACTTAACATTAGATTTTAAACTATTGAACTAAATCATAAACTTAATGGCTAGATTGAATTAGATGTAACCTTGTTGGTAAAAAAAATAAAATTATTCGACTCTTTTCAGATCTAGTTGTAGTAAGTTTCCCTGGGGTTTGTTGGTGGGCACTACACATTGGTATCAGAGCATAACTCATGAGTTCCGGGTACAACACTGGGATCTCTGGTTGATGTTGTGAGTTTCAATCACACTGAAAAATTGGTATTAGGAGTTGTATTGTAGAAAGCTAGCATTGTTCCATCCCATTCCGAAAATGAACCTATGCTAGTCCATGAGATTCAAGGGTCACATAAACCCTTAGCAATGTATCTAGTTGCTCAAGTTGTGTATTTGAGTCCTAATTAGGTCGAGGAGGTCAAAATGTATGAACATGCCCAAGGAAGGGTGGATTGGATGTGAAATATCTATTTGGGTTCCATATTAAGATTTTTTGAGTGTCCATACAAATTTTTAGTAAGTTTGGAGTTAAGGTACAAAAGTTGTCAATCTCAGCATAAAAATTGTCAAGCACAAAATGCATTGTAAAGTTGTCACAAAGGGGGTTGTAATTGGACATGGGCAGATGTAAATGTCAAAGGGATTTGTAAAGGCTATAAAAGATTTGTTTGGCTAAGTAAGAGAGAGTGGTGGTTGAGTCGGAGGAAGTTTGTAAAGGCAGATCCATAATGCCTTTGATTATCACTATGGTTCCTACAGGGTTGGTGGACAGTCAAGCATTCTTTCATTAGTTGGAATGTATGAGATGATGGTATAAGGATTAAGGAAGGAATAATATGAGTATAGACCATTTTAGATTTTTTTTTAATTCTATACAATGAATAAGGAAACTGTTTATTGCAATCTTATAACCGTTCACATGTTGACAGTCACGTTTACTTGTTGTTTCAATGGAAGTTTCATGTGTTATTGGGTTAGGTGGAGCTCAAAGCCTATTTGGAATGATAAATGTAGTGAATTAACATATTTTGGGATGTGATATTTAAGTAGGATGAATAAAATTCATTTCAGTTCAATTCTCATCGAACTTGGTGCAATATTGAGGAAGATATGAGTGTTTCAAGGATTGTACCTTCCAGATTCTCCCTGCAACAGTCATGTTGTAGCATTTGGTATGACCACATGAGGAACCATAATGAAGAAAGTATATATTCATTGGAAAGGTCTATGAATCCTATTTCTAGTGCTTTTTGTTTGACTTAATTTGGTTAGGAATTGAAGAAGATATGGCAAGTTTTCTAAAATTGTTTGAAACCTATTGTGACAGGGTTAGTGAGAAGGTTTTGACCATAACTTTATTTTTAACCATTCCAAATTCATGATCTTTTGGATTTTGATAGTGTATTATATTTTATTTAATATGGAATTGATTTTGCAGCAAATGGTTTTGTATTGGGAGAGTTATTTGATGCACTAGGCAGACTGTAACATAGTTTCTTCTTGTTCTAGGATAGTCAAAAACAGTCCCGGAACAAAGGGAATAAATTTTTATTGCATCGTTGGATCTTTGTGAAAATTGGATATAATGTTAATAATTAGGTTTTCTACATTCCCACTAGAGAGATTGGCCTAATAAGTTTTGGTGTGAAAGTTATGAATGACATAATTCTATACTATCAAATTATTGTCTAAATCTGAACAATTGTTATCCAAAACATAGTTTACATCTTTGGCCATGATGGAATGTTTTGTTGGGAAGCTCATAAGAGATTGTTTTTTCGAGACTAATTAATTTGATTGTGAATCAAGGAAAGTGAGAAAGATGTGAATTTTGTTGTCTTATGGTTGATTTTATTGCTTTGATTAAGGGGACTAATGTTGTTATCGGTGCACAACAAAACCTTTTGGGTTTATGATTAAGAAGGAAGGACACAGTGATGGGATAAAGTGAAGGTAATGGAAGAGGTAAATGGCTGATTTGATTGGTATGGATAATATTGACGTTGTAGCATAATTTTTTGAGTGGAGATTTAGAGTAGTGAATTTAATGTGTAATGGACTTGAGTAAGGAAAGATTGGATATTGAGAATTTGGATTGGTTGAATGATTTTGATCATAGAGAACTAGAGCATAGCCTAGCCATTGGAGATCATGCCAAGTTATGATAAGAAGGATTTGAAAGAGGATGTTTATGTTCTAGGAGGAAGGTTTGGTTATTGCTCATTTATTGGTGAAGTTAAGCCCTAGAGGGACGGATAAATGTGAGTACAAAGGTGAATGATATGTTAACATTGATTATGGTTATGAAGGATATAATGAGTGGTGTTGCACTAAATTTTCCCTAACTTGAGATATAGGAGTAAATCAAATTCCTTATGACATCTTGATAAGAGGAGGCTACTAAAAAAGAGATCATTGTGATTGGTTCTAAGTGTATAGATGCAATTGATGGATACCCCACACTTGGATGAAGTAGGTTAATTAACGATAGATGCTTAGCCTAGAGGAGTGCAAATCAATTAGCAATATTTTGAGTATGTAAGAAGACTATTGAGTGTTCTATTTGAGTATAAATCCACCAAAAACTAATGACTTTATGAAGGAACTCAATCGCCCTTGTGTTGCTAGTTGTATATAGAGCGCAATGGTGTAAGAGTGTTATCTCTTAAAGTATTTATGAAGGAATTAAACATTTATATTTATATTATGACATAAAGAATCTGATCTCAAGGTATAAAGGACATGTGGATACAAAAACATTGACGTGAGTGTGTGTCTCTTGTGTAGATCCAGATGTACCAAATCACCCCAACCTTTTTGCTTGCAATTGTATTTCTTTTATAAAGACATTCATGTGGATCTCATGAGAAGGGATACATTACATTAAAGGAAATTAGGAGAATACAAAAGCTAAGAAAAGGTCATTGTCGCAAGGTGCGCACTCTCTACCCATTCAAGGGCATTGGACTCTTGAGTGTTGGGTACTCCCTTTGGCATGACTGATATTAGTCACCTCGTGATGTGGATTGAATGATTTGTTTATTTGGCTTTTAATTTCTCGTTATTGTGAGTAATGTGGTTTCAGATTTTCTTTACTTGGGACTGCTCACCAATTTCTAGCTTTTCTAATTCAATTTACTTTCAAGTGGCACTTGCCGTATTCATTTTCGATTGGATTTCGCGAGAAATTTTTCTTCTTTTCGTGATTTTGAATTAAGGATTTTTCCTTTTTGGTTTCTCTCTTTCTATATATGGTGACCATTCCAAATGTGATTGTGTTGTGATCCTGTTATGTGCTAAGTGTTGTTTCTATCATGTCCCCTTTAGACCTCTGATTGTATGTGCAAGGGAGAATACCGTAGAGAGTTACACTGGATTCGCAGAGTTGTTGAGTAGTGATGATATTTAGTAAATGGATAAAATATATGCCAGTGAAGTAATATATTGATAAATCCTTGAATCTAATAAGGATAGAAATGCTTGGGATTGGATAGACCTACGATGCTTTAAATAGTCAAGTAAATCAGAGTAGTGTAGCGGAAGCATGGAGGAGGAGACTATGTGGTCTATATGTCAAAATTCTATGAATTTTAAGAAATAGGTCACCCAACTTAAATTGGAATTGACTAAAATTATCCTAAAGAGGTGCACTTTTGAGAAATTTTCCTCTCACTTAGACTTAAGACATGGACTCTTTAGCAATTTGGAGCGGCCTAGGAAGGAAGTATTGTGCAAAAGGGCTTAATTGCCTTTTTATGTGTACACAAATAGTTGCTAGAGGAGAGAGTCAATGTGCCTATATAGAGTAAACTATCTCACCTTTAGTTAAGAAATAACTAAATAATACATGGTTATTGAAGCCCAATATTAGGTGGTATAGTTAATCTATTGATAAGTATGTTGAAGTAGAACTAGTTATCGTGTAAGTTTCAAGTAGCATTAGGACCACGTAACGCTTGATGTATCTTAAACACTGCGACTTCCAGGAGTAAGTCGCACCCAAGGGGGGGAGGATGTAATGCCCCTCCTCAGACTAGATTGATGCAACACCAATGTTAGGTCGATGAGGCCATTTAAGGCCAACGTTCAAGATTATGATTAGGAGGCTAGGTGTTTTAGTTTCTTATTGTAGTGTTATGCATTATGGGGGATCCACGTTATCTAATGCTCGTACAAATGATGGAGTAGTGTCCACTTCAAGAAGATTCCCTTTTCACCTTGGTAGACTTGATTGGACCCTTGTTTTGTACGATGGATATGAAAGACTTGATTGGATTTACATATTGCATGAATGATATTCTTGCTTCCGTATATGCTTAACTAATGATCCTTGATAGACAATACATGATTTGATGATTACTGATAGATATATGATTCCATGATTCCTGACATTTATGCTTATGTTATGAGTGATTTCGACTTAATGTGATTTAGATGCATATATGATGATGATTGATTTCCTTATGCTCATACATCATAATTTGATGCATAGATAATGTTAGTATTTTGGATTATCATGTATTTTGATAGAGGTACTGATCTTATTTATCATGCGATGGAAATAATAACCCCTAGATGATTTACTCATTATGTGATGATTGTATGTATTACTAACTGCCTATTGTGTGACTGTTTGCAGGTAGAATCGAAAGCACATCACTCATTGCGAGCGCCCTATGTCGTTGTGATATTCTACCCCTTGTTATTGTGTATGTATATATGTTGTATGCACATGCATCTCATGTTGTTGCAGGTTGCAGGTACACAGGCATTCATTCCTCTTGGACAACCGGGTGTGAGCTCCCCTGGCTTGACAGGTGTGAGTGTGCCTCTTCCCAATGGCAATATGTGGTTTTGAGATGTCGTCGGTTCCCTTCCCGCACTCTAGGTCTAGGTTTGACATCGAGTTCTTGTTATCAGTCTTGGAAAAGTTTGCCATGTCATCATCGTCATCACGACTTGTGAGTATGTGGCATGGTTAGTTGATTATTCAGTTATTTTATTTAAGTTCTTTGAGAAAAGAGATTGATTTGTTATTTGATTCATTTAAATTATGATAGTTGATTGACTGCATTTGAGTGATTACTTAATACTAGTTTATGACCCTATTAGTAATTTTGTTATTTTAAAGTTATTAAGATTTAATGATTTTAATTAATTACTATTTTTGCGTTTAAATTTGGTTAATGCTCATATTCAGATTTCGAGATTATATTTGGCCATTTACATTTTAAGCCAGTTTAATTTATTGAATATTTATTGATTTCACGTTATTGACCTTATTGTTATTTAATGATTTTAATCTTTAATTATTTACTTACCCTGATTATTTTAACTACACTATTTATTTAATGTCGGATTTGATTTATATTCAGTTAATATTGAGAATTCGATTATTTAATGAAATTAGTTTGTGATTTTTAAATCACGTATATATATAAATGTAATTAGGATGAGTAAAAAGAGATAAGTTATAATATTTTACTTACTATATTTCACTACATTTTAATATTCAATCTTTTATTTTGAAAGTTGTTTTAAAAGCCTATTGAAGAAATGGATTTTTAAAATCCCATAAAAGAATGTGATATCGCAATTTCAATATTTTATTATTCCATTTTCTTTTTGTCAAAAAGGGAGCTAGGGTTTTCATTTTGGGGGATTCTCTCTTTCCATGTGTTTTTTGGATTCTTGGTTGTTGGGAAGAACAATGGCTGGAGAATTTTGAAGGATTGGAGAGTTGGGGAAATTGTTGTTGAAGATTGAGTTGTTGTCCCAAATTCCTTCCATCATTTTCCTTCAGGAAGAGGTAGGGTTTACTTTCTTTATTTTCCCTCTTTCCTTCCATGATTTGAAATCAAAAATTTGAAATATACCTTTGTTTTCTTTCCCTCATGGGCTTGAACCTGATTTATTTTCCATGGGATTGGCTTGCAAAAGAAATATTGTTGTTATTTCAAGTTTTTTGGGCAAATACTTCCATTTTAACTCCACGGTTGAGAAATTGATTTCTTGTTGGAATTTGAAAGAAAACCAATAAAAACCTCTGATTTCAAGTTTAATTGATCAAAACCCTTTCTATTAAATCCTTGTTAAAAAAAAGGATTGAAAATTTGGACTGTATTTTGGTTTTGGGGTGGTTGTTCAAAACCCCATTTTTCCACTTCTTGGTTGCTGTTGTTCATGCACACGGGAATTTGGTTTTGAAAAATATGTATATAAATATATATATATATATATATATATATATATATATATATATATCACCCACCACGTAGGGCGGGGTCGCGGTGCTAGGTAGCATCACTCACCATGTAGTGGAGGGGGGGAGTGCTGGGCAACACCACCCACCACGTAGTGGGTGTGCTGGACAACACCACCCACCACGTGTGGTGGGGGTGCTGAGCCACCACCACCACATACAAGGTGGAGGGGTGCAGCCAGCACAATAAAAGTATTTTTGTTTTAAATTTAAAACAAACAACATTATTATTATATATATAATAATAATAAACAATAAGATACTTAATATTAAAAAAAGATAGAAGATATATATGAATGAATAATAAATAATGTGTTTCAGTGGTTAGTAATGAATTTAAATAATTAAATAATAAAATAATGATATAATTGCAATAAACTGAAATGACATAAAAATAATAATAATATTAGAATTATAATGCAATGCTGTATTTAATGGTATTATCATTATTATTGCTATTATGTCATGTTATGGAATGTACTATCATGTTATGGAATGTCCATTTAGTCAAGCCTTCCCTAATTAAGAGTCTTTTTAATTTATGCTTTGCATGTGGAGGCAGTTTGTGTCATTGATTTAAAACCAATGGTTAATGTGGGTTTTTGTTTTTACTTGTGTATCATGAGATTTACTTGGCCATTTTGATATGCCCTCATGATGATTTTGCCATGAGGAGGAAATAACCATACTACTGATTTTGTGGTAGTGAGTGTGAAGACCTCGCGATGTTGATATGTTTTAGTGCAGTGGTATCATGAGTTGGCCATATTCCTTTCGTTAAGAGGCTCGTTCTTTCACATGTGTTGTTGTTCAGTTTTGGGTACATGTATGTTATGGTTTGGCATTGTTGGCGTTGTGTCTGATTTTTGCTTGTGTAAGAGCCTCATGTTTTATTGTTTCCAGATCCATGTAGAGGGAGTGGGCTCCTTTATGACACCCAGGGATCATGAGAGATGGACTTTCACGAGGTTCCTTGTAAGGATGCGTGAAGTCTAGACCTTTTGGGCATAAGGGAGTTTACCATATTTTAGTCAAGTGATAACTAATTAATGAATGGGTATGGGTAGTTAGTTAATTTAAAAAGATAATAACTTATCAGTGCCTCATGACTCAGTCCTAGGGAGGATGTTTTAGGCTAAGCATCGGAAGACCATGGAGATGGTAAGCTAATTTCCCTTGGTCTCTCTCTCAAGGTTGAGATGGCTCTGCATGCCCATAGGTTGGTGCCTTGTTCTTGGTTTGGCATGTGATGACACTCCCTCGTACATGTGAGTCTTTTGTTTACTTTTGCATTCTTGTTATGATGTGTTATCAGCCTCTCGAACCTCTTGTTCTCTCTTGTTTTCTTGGTGCATGGTTGTGTGTATGGAGGTTGTTTGGTGATAGTTCCCTTGGTAAAGCGTCAACCTTGGTTTAGTGTGCGAGTTGGGACCTAGTGATATTTCCTAGCTTGAGGAGTGGTTCCTTGTAGGTTCCACATTGGTCGGGTGGTTGGAGTGTTTTGCCATTTGGGTTTTTCCCTCTTCTTTGGTGTTGTCTTCGTATGTGGACTTGGAATTTTCTTCATGTTGACCTTGAACCCTTGGAGCAGATTCATGTATTGATCACCTCAAGATAGAGAAACTATAATCATCTATTAATTTAGGAATGTTGTATAAGAAGTGAGTTAAGCTCACGATTGTATTACTATGTAAAAACAACCAACAATTTATTCATGATTTACTTTAAATTGTACATTCAAAAGGAAATAATATAAGTTAATCAAAATGTATGTAGAAAGAAGAAGAAAAAGGGTATACTCATGTTGGTAGTGTATTATCATTTGTTAGTCATGTATTTCCTTAAATTGGATTCATAGAACATGAATGATTTGTTATGCTTAGTATATGAGATGAATTAGTTAGTTGTAATTAAAATGTATTTGGTCAATGAGATAAATCAGAAATACAATTATTCATGTGGTAATTAAATGTTAGATAGTAGATGTGTAGATGTGATGGAAATGGATGTTCTTACTTTCTTCATGTTATATCTTTAGAAATAGAAATGAATTAATGCTCGTACCTTCAATATCTTCATGTGAATATGGATGTAAATTAAGTAGATGATAGCATGTAGTTATGAGATCAATGATATGAACAATGGCATTAACGAAAAACTTAAACTATCAATGATAAAGCATGTGAAACACAAGATCATTGAAGACGTAGTTAGATTCTTGAAACTAGAATAACACTAAGGCTGAAAACTAAAATGAAACTTAGTACATAGATGCCATTAAGAGCTAAACGAGAATACATATTATTGTGTTATGGCTGCCATAAAACTAACGTTTCATAATTAACAGTATGAACATGTAAGTTGCATACGTAGGTTAATGAGCATGCTTGTGGGTTGATGCATTGAGTAGTGAACAACAATAGTAGCACATCATGTGAAGTGTATGATATAGGTTAATGTACATACATGCAATTGTAGTTGTGTTCCTTGGTGAGGATAAATCGTTAGGATCATAGAAGTGAACTAATATGAAAATGGTAAATTAAAAGTATCGATCATAGATCATATGGTGTAGGTCCAATAGTGACGTCAATACCCTAGGGAAATGATGGAACCATGTAAGGCATTAAACCTTGTAAATATTTCACTTGTGTTAGTAACGTAATTTATGAAGCAACAGATAAACACTTAACATTAGATTTTAAACTATTGAACTAAATCATAAACTTAATGTCTAGATTGAATTAGATGTAACCTTGTTAGTAAACAAAAAAAAATTATTCCTCTTTTCAGATCTAGTTGTAGTAAGTTTCCCTAGGGTTTGTTGGCAGGTGCTACACTATCAATTCAATTAATGTAGATGAGTAGAATTAATTCATAATATCAAGTATCAAATTCATTAATTTTAAGTAATTTCTTTGACTTTGCCTCCAAAATCTTCACACATTAGGTCAAATCTTTTGTTTCACGTATATTTTTCCATTTCTATCACTTTGCTAGAGTTTCTTGTTGATATTACATGGTTTTGATATTTTCAGTGCATTTATATTGGTGCTACAATTCCCTAAAATTGCATTCTTGATATTGAAGTGATTCTTGAAGTTTCAAGATTTTCAAATAGTTTTATAATAATTAAAAGCTACATGAAACCCCCATGTTTTGAATCCATAACCTATGTTCATAAAGAGTGATATGTAAAATTTAATTAAGCTCATTGTACGGCTAAACATTTTTATGTAAATAAAATTATTTTCATAAAGAGTGATATGTAAGCTCGTTATACAGCTAAACACTTTTATGTAAATAAAATTAAAAATAACTTTATCAATTGTCCTATAAATTTTGGAAACAAAAGCATTTTTATGGATGTTACTATTCTCTAAAATTTAAGACTCTTAACATTAAAATGATGCTTTAGATTTTTTAAGTTTACAAGTTGTGTTGTAATAACTACAAACTTAGGTCTTGATGTAACCCTTCTCTAATTTATCATAGAAAACTTTCAAGCTTTTGATATAATTATATAACAACTATAAAACTATATGAATACTTTGTTTTTTCTTTCACATAATATGATAGATTTTTGGACTTTAGATGTACTTTAAAAAAAAAAAAACCAACAACAACAACAACCTTGTTTTCTAGAATTTTGAAAATTGAAAGTAGAATTTTTGAACTTGAAAACGAAACTCTAAGTTCTTGATTTGCATTCATTTTGGTATTTATCTTAAGGACTCACATTTAATTTATCTAATGTGTCTTGAACTTATCATAATGTTTTCCAAAACATTAAATAACATATTGCATTCCACTCATTTCTATTGCTTTTCTTGTAATATTGCCTTACTTTAGTTTGTATAATATTTTTAATGGAATACCTATTTTTTGGTTGAGGCTCATAATGATGATACTTTTAACAATAATCTAATAAGGCACCACATTTGCATGGGATTTGATATTTGTTCACAATTTTTTTTTTTTATGTATAAACATAATAAGTGCATTATTCACAACATGCACAATGAAACACAAGCAGAAGACTAACACCAGAATTCCTTAAGGGTCACCAATGAATAATTAAACCAAAAGATAAATTCTACAATTACGATTAGTCCAATAATCCACCAAAACTCAATGACCACGAGAAGCCATATGCTATAACAGATTACACCATTGATAGGTTGAAACGATACAATATAATTTCTCTTCAATAAGCATTTACACATATCATAAAGGAAACTGATAAATACCTCCCAAACTTAGGATTACATTGCTCTTCCAATACATGGCTTCTCAATATACATATAAAGATACAACTTAACCAAATACAAGGTTACATAAGATCATGATACAATGACCACATAGGTCTCCAAATAACAATAATCTTCAAACATGAGATAAGCATGAGCCACGAACCACAAGAACACCCGCAAAGCCAATCCTTGCATGAAGGTACAAACAAGAACATCCGATGGGAAGTGGCACTACCACCTGACCATGTAATTCCCAAAATGGAATCACCCTACCATGCTAGGAGATAGTAGAGGACCCTCAAGCAAGCAAAAGCATGACATGGCTGACAGGATAATACGACTCCATGACAGCACAAAATGACTCCATAGTATCCAGGTGACTCAACATCACAAATACACAAGTGAATCGACATCACAATACACAAGTGAACCTAAACAAAGAGTGTCATCACATATCTTATGATGGTTACCATGGTCGGCCTCCATAGGTCCTGACCCCCATCCTAGGTTACTCTGGTAACCTTTCCCTAACCTCCGGCTCCAGCTAGGTCTCATGCAGACCCTACCAGGCTTTCGTGAAGACAAGGTGGTCGATTTTCCATTCCATGCCTTCTCACTACATTATGAGCCCTGTACAAGCACTCACCTATGCGTGAGGTATAATATATTATTTAATGTTATGAACTACCCACCTAATCAATTAATTAGATTATCACTTTATTATCTAACTTTCATTGGGTTATCCTGCCAACCACTTTGGGGGCGGCCCCCACTCAAAAGCCACTCTCTCAAAGGACACTAAACAAACATGGTCACTCCACGAGGACCCTATGATGAAGCAGACATCCATAACAGCACTATCCAAAACAAGAGGTCAAAACAAGGACATACTAACTCTTGGTTAACCATAGGGCAAAGACACTACATGGTTAAGACAATGAAGTCATCATTTATCACTTGGTCAAAGGTACTAAATATGCCACCATAGGACGACTGAACCACAAACAAGAAATAACACAATATAACTCTTTGCAAGGAAAGCTAAATTCACTAAGTCTGCACTCAGACGATCTTTGAGAAAATCAGCATCATAAGCACTTGCAACATCATTGATTCAAAATTAAATTAAACAATCTTCTATGATATTCACATCTAATCAATTTCCAAATCAATATTCCATCAAGAATGAAATCCATATTTATTTTTCAACCAAATAACAATATGAATTATACAAATGTATAATCGATTTCCATAAAACATCCAAAATTTACCAATTTGAGTTACTAATTTATTCCTTGATTTCAATAAATAAATTTATTAAATCCACATAATTAAAATCACTTTGAAAATTACCATTTGTATTCAACACTAAAAAACAAATTTAAAATATTCCATTTTTATAACAAATTAAGTTCACGACACATAAAAAGTTGTATCGCGGAGGTACAAGGTAATGCTACTACCACGTAGCAGTACTACCGACCGATAGTATTGCTACCTGCAGGTAGCAGACAATACCGACCGCGTGGTGGGACTAACTCGCCACAAGGTAAGGTAAGGTCCACATAACAAATTAAATACATTCCTCCATAGCATATAAAACCAATTAACAAGAAAATGATTCATTCCCTGATCATTTCATGGCACGCACACACACACAGTGCCAAAATCCAAATGAAAAAAGGATATTTACCAATAAGGCAAATGGTGAAATAAAATCACCCAAGCACCCAATAAATAAATATTTAGGCAACAATAGAAGATTTCAACAAGTAGAAGAAGGGATAAGATAAATTTCATCACTGCCATACACAGGAAGAATTCCTTGCAACTAGCAAAAGGCAATAACCAATTTTTGCCAACATAAACCCCAAATCTTGGGCAATTAGATACTAGAAAGCACACAACAAACTAAATCTAATGCATTCTATTCCCAATAGAAGAGGTAATTCAAGAAGTTGATTTTCAAGAACAAAAACATACAACAAATAGAGAAATGAGCCATTTCTTTCCTATAAGCAATCATATGATATAAGCTTCACAAAATCAACAATAACAGGCACTCTTTCTTCCATTCCAATCATTCCACAAGAATCTACAAAGAGATTTCCATTTTTTTAACACACAGGAAGCAACTGAAATAATTAAATTTAAATTTCAACAAGAAGAGATTATCCAACCTTGAAGAAAACTAGCAAGCAAAATGATGGAAGAATCCCAATCCTTGCAAACCAAATCAAATTCCAGCTCCTCCTTTAGAATGGTTTTCCAAATTTCTCTCCCAAATTTTTTGCCCTCCCCTTCCTATGAATTTCTAGGAATATATGCGAAAAATCTTTTCAACCTATACTTTATAGGTTAAAAGTTTCCTCCACCAATCAGATTAAATTATTTAAAAAGTAAAAAGCAATCAGATTTACCTTTATCCAAAAACAATTCTTTTCCAATAAATAAAATACAAAAGACAAATGGATAGGTAAAAAGAAAAGCTTTTATTAATTTTCTATTTCCAAAATACTTTCTTTCAACATAAGCATTTAACATTTAAATGGCTATGCAATTACTTATTTCCTTTTCACAATATAATGATACAACTATTCACAATGAAATAAGCCAATTTAGCCATTTAATACTTAGCAACTCATTAGTTAAATTAAATCAATAATCTCAGAGTATAATAATTAACTAATTACACCAACATAAGATAGCATCATCCATTTAATTAAATAACCATTCAGATGAACGAAAGCATGCAAAATGAAGAATGATCAAATGACGACTCACAAATTACCAAACCTAAGCACTATGACTCGCATATTGGCCAAACGGGAAAGACAACCGACTGACTATACTCACACGAGTGTAACTGCGGGTCAAGTTAGGTTCCAACAACTATCTCCTCCACTCCCATCTAACATATAAGGCACGTGCAAACTTGTGAAGTCAGGTGGAGTCGATATCCCGTACCTAACTGGTACTAGTACCTGCAATGTCCTGCACCAAAGAATCCACACGTGCATATAGACAAATATATATATATATATATATACACGATACACACACCGATGAAGGAGAATCGTGACGTTCCCTATCTCACCAGAGTGAGTTAAGGAAAATCATCCCCTCGCATCCCAATACACTTGCAAACATGCAACATATAAATAACACATCGCACATATAAGGTAAGAGTATCAGTCCATGATAATGATCCATAAAATAACATTACTCGTAAGCACTAAGATACTACATACAATCTTACACCTCAAATCCAAATAAAGCATGAAATAACATCGCATAAAATCTGAATCAATATACAATAATGTTCCACGGAAGTCAATCAAAAACATACAAAAAGAGTTTGATCAAGGAGGGGTACTACATCCTCCCCCCAAGCCTAGGCTTACTCTTGGAAGCCTAAAAGAGAAATAATAAAGCTCTCTCATCTTCGCTGCATCTTCCCATGTCACTGAGGTCTCATCACTTGGGTCCCATAGGACCCTTACCTGGTTCATGGTACGACCCCTGAGGGTCAAATCCCGACACTGAAGAATGTGCACGGGCTCCATGGAAAGTTTCCCATCCTCAACTTGCAAAGCATTCCAATCGAGAACATGGGTCACATCAGGATGATAAAGTTGAAGAACAGAAACATGAAAGACATCGTGGATGTAGGTTAGACTCAGTGACAAGGCAAGACGGTAGGCAATAGGTCCTATCCTCTCAAGGATCTCAAAAGGGCCTACAAAACGAGGTGCCAACTTAGAACCCTTTTCATAACGGATCAGACTCTTCCGTGGATGCACTCTCAAGAACACACGATCGCCAACAGAAAACTGTCGATCTACTCTATGGGCATTGGCATACTTCTTCTACCTATCCTGAGCAGCAACCAAATATCCACAAATCTGCTCAACCTGCTGCTCCATCTCACAAAGCATATCCGGGCCTAAACGCACCCTATCCTCCAACCAATCCCAACTCAAAGGAGTACGACAAGGATGACCATACAAGGCCTAGAAGGGAGACATGCCTCTAGAGCTATGATATTCATTGTTATAAGCAAACTCCATAAGGCAAAGATATTCCTCCCAGTGCGACTGCTGATCCATAACATATATGCGAAGCATGTCCTCCAAAACCTAATTCACACACTTAGTCTGACCGTCGATCTCTGGGTGATAAGCTGAATTGAAGTTCAACTAGGTTCCCAAAGCATGCTGAAGTGAGGTCCACAAGGCTGAAGTAAAGATAGGGTCTCTATCAGAAATAATCCACCTTGGGATCCCATGCAACCTTGCCACATCTTCCAAGAAGACTCGTTCCACCACTGTTGTTGTATAAGAAGATCGTATAGGAACAAAATGAGCAACTTTGGTCAATCTATCAACAATGATCATGATGGCATCATGACGACGCAAAGAAACAGGCAACCCCACAATGAAATCCATGGAAATGATATCCCATTTCCAATCTGGTATCAAATTCGGTTGTAAAAGCCCTGCAGGGTGTTGATGTTCCACCTTCACCCACTGACATTCTAAGCACTTCGATACAAAATCAATGATGTCACATTTCATACCAGCCCAATGATATATTTGTCTAAGATCTCTGTGCATTTTCTTGACACTAGGGTGTGCCGAATAAGGTGCACGATGGGCCTCAGTCATGATCAAAATGTGAAGACCCTCCAAAGGAGGTACACATATCTGTCCAAGATGTTGAAGAAGACCATCTGACTCAAGAGTATAACTAGAATATCTACCCTCCAATGGTCGTTCGGACTCTGCCACAACTCTAACATCCAGATACCAGGTGTCCTAAGGAAGAACTCCAAGAATTCTCTCACTCAAGTCCACACCAAGGGACAATGTTGCAACCTCATGCCGCCTATGGCTCAAAGCATCTGCCACTACATTCTCTTTCCCCTGAATATAACGAACTCAAAATCATACTCACAGAGGAATTCCATTAATCTTCATTGTCGAGCATTCAAGTTTGACTGTGTGAAAATATACTGCAAATTGCGGTGATCACTATGCAGCTCAAACCGACGCCCCAACAGAAAATGTCTCCATCTAACCAACGCATGCACTATAGCTGCCAACTCCAAGTCATGAACTAGATAGTTCAACTCATGATCCTTGAGTTTGCGAGACTCATAAGCAACCACACATCCATCCTACATAAGCGTTGCACCTATACCTTCTAAAGGGGCATCTATGCATACCATGAAATCTCTAGATGGATCAGGAACTGCCAAAATCAGAGCACTAACAAGGAGTTCCTTCAAGGTATGAAAAGGAAATTCACACTGCTCTGACCAAACAAACTTCTTTCCTTTCCTCTAAAGAGAAGTAATTGAGTGGCCTATTCGAGAAAAGCTATGCACAAAGCGACGGTAATATCCGGCCAAACCCATGAAACTCCGAACTTCAGAAACATTGGTCAGCGCTGGCCAATCCACAATGGCTTGGATCTTAGAAGGGTCCATAGATACACCTTCTCCTGAAACTTTATGACCAAGATATCTCACCTCTGACTAGAAAAAATCACACTTCGCCAAATTCACAAAAAGTTGATTCTCCCTCAAGCACTGCAATACCTGATGCATGTGACCCTCATGCTCTTCCATAGATCTAGAATAAATCAATATGTCATCCAAGAACACAAGGACAAAGTGGTCAAGGTAGGTGCAAAAAATCCCCTTCATAAGACTCATGAACACTGAAGGTGCGTTCGTCAACCCAAATGGCACCACTATGAACTCATAGTGACCATAATGAGTACAAAATGTCATCTAATGAATGTCTGCATCATGAATGCGCAACTGATGATACCCAGATTTTAGATCTATCTTAGAGAACACCTTGGCTCCCTTCACATGATCAAAAAGATCATCTATCCGAGGCAATCGATATCGATTCCGGATGGTTACCTTATTCAACTATCGATAATCAATGCATAACCGAAGAGAACCATCCTTCTTCTTAACGAAGATAACCGACACACCCCAAGGAGAAACACTAGGACGAATGAACCCCTTGGCCAACAATTCCTCAACCTGCAACTTCAACTCACTCAACTTTTGAGTAGTCATCTGATATGGTGCTCTCAAAATAGGTTCCACACCAGGAACCAAGTCAATGCAAAAATTTATGTCTCACTTCGGAGGCATACCGGGAATATCCAAAGGAAACACATCAGCATACTCTCAAAGAATAGGGTGACCATCAAGAGCGATTTCTCGACTCTCTCCCTCATCCACATCCTCAAGAGCAACTGCAAAGAGATGACACCCTTGACGCATGCACCACCTAAGTTGCATAGCGGAAATCATATGTAAGGATATCGATTGCTGAACTCCAACAATCCCCACTCTCCTATCATGGTCATCTAAACACTCTACTATCTTCAAATGACAGTCTACACAAGTGTTGTGATATGATAACCAATTCATCCCCAACACAACTCCATAAGACCCCAAAGGAATGACTCAAAGGTCAACTGAAGTGACAAAGGGTCCTAGGTCCAACTCACAACTGGGAACAAAGGTATCTACAAACACACGCACACCGGTAGCCAACTCTACTTGCCACCTATCTGCCTACTTAGCAGACACGACCCTGCACCGCTCCACAATGGATGAAGAAATAAAAGAATCTGAAGCACTAGAATCAAAAAGTATAGAGATAGGGATACCACACAACACACCTGTATTCTCAATCACGGTACTTTGATTCTCAGCCTGGCGTTCATCCACCACTGCAAATACTCTATGGGATCTACCTGCATCCCCCACTGTCGACTCTAATGCGGCTGGCCTCTAGCTACCCATCTGGTGAGGACATTGAGGGCACTGAGTGGCTTTGTGGCCAAACTAACCATAGGATATGAAAGCTCCTCTAACAAGTCCTCCACTCCCAGATGGCCCACTAGACTGCTAAAAGCTTTCCCCACTAGGGGCCTGAGATGCACCCTGAGAGGTCTACTTTGGAAAGGTCTGCCTATTCCTCTGCCAGTTCCTACTCTTCTGAAACTGGGAGTTGCCACCCTACTGGCCCTGAGATTGCTTCGGTCTCAATGGTTGTTGTTGCTGACCACCCTTAGCGGGTGCCTCAGAACCCCTAAGAGGTGTAGCAGCCAGGGACTGATTCTCTCTCCCTCTAGACCCAGTGAAAGAATCACTCCCAAGTTGAACTCTAGACTAGCCACCATGAGCATGGCTAAGGTTCTACTCTACCAACCTGGCTTTCGCCATGGCTACCTCTACTGAAGCAAGCTCAAAAACTCTCACTCCTCCACTAATGCGGTCGTTAAGACCCCTCAAGAAGTGTTGAATGAGCATAGCCTCATCATTGTCAATCCCGACATACTGTTTGAGCTCATAGAACCTGTGCTCAAACTAATCTACTAACAACCCAAATTGGAGCAAAGCATAGAACTCTTACGCTCATGAGTGCCTCCACTAGGGTGAGAGAAATCATGCCTTGAATCTCTCCAAAAAGATCTCACATGACACGGTGTTAATGCTCACACTAATCCTCTTCTCCTCTAACAGCCACCAGATATATGCAAAACTCTTGAGATGCATGATAGTGCATCTCATCTTGGTGTTTCTACCATATGGATACATGGCGAAAACTGATCTAAACTGATAAGCCAGGTCTCTGCCTCGAGACCCGTACCTTTACCATCAAAGAAAGGAGGATTGGACCCCATCAAGTCCCTCATGTGCCCCATGTTTGTTGGATCTTGGTACACTGGGACCTCTCTCCCTCTAGGAGATCTCTCTCTCTCTCTCTCTCTCTCTCTCTCTCTCTCTCTCTCTCTCTCTCTCTCTCTCTCTCTCTCTCTCTCTCTCTCTCTCTCTCTCTCTCTCTCTCTCTCTCTCTCTCTCCAGAATCTACTACCTGGGCATGGATGGGCTAATCCACCTCAGGTCTGGGGCCTAGTCTAGCTAACACCTCCTAAAACATCTGTCCCAGCTCTTCCCTTTCGGGAACCTGCTCTCTTGAATGTGGTCCCTCTTGATGAATAGACTAATCCCAATCCACACTCGCATGAGTGGGTGGTGGCGAAGGACTATGGCAATCGGAACCTTGACCCTGTCCTCCTCCTCTGCCTTTGGTGCATCTACCAACACAACTACCTCCCTTGGCTTTCTTAGCCATGACCTAACACTACACAAGAGAGAATGGTTCAAATCAAAGGCAAGGAAAGAAGAAAGGAAGTCACACCACAAGACCTACACAAAAGGTCAAGGCGAATGGGCTCACTACAAACCCAGAGTACCCAGTGTTGAAACATGGGCTTTGATACCAAATGTAACACCCCGCCAAGAACCCCAAAGGAAAACCCACAACAAGGGTGAAACAATTTTTTTTAAAGTATAAACATAATAAGTGCATTAATTACAACATGCGCAATGAAACACAAGCGGAAGACTAACACCAAAATTCCTTAAGGGTCACCAACGAAGAATTAAACCAAAATATACATTCTACAATTATGATTAATCCAATAATCCACCAAAACTCAATGATCATAAGAAGCCATATGCTATAATAGATTACACCATTGAAAGGATACAATGTAATTTCTCTTCAATAAGCATTTACACATATCATAAAGGAAACTGATAAATAACCTCCCAAACTTAGGATTACATTGCTCTTCCAATACATGGCTTCTCAATATACATATAAAGATACAACTTAACCAAATACAAGGTTACATAAGATCATGATACAATGACCACATAGGTCTCTAAATATCAATAATCTTCAAACATGAGATAAGCATGAGCCACGAACCACAAGAACACCTACGAAGCCAATCTTTGCATGAAGGTACAAACAAGAACATCTGATGGGAAGTGGTACTACCACCCGACCATGTAATTCCCAAAATGGAATCACCCCACCCTACTAGGAGATAGCAGAGGACCCTCAAGTAAGCAAAAGCATGACATGTTCGACAAAACAATACGACTCCATGACAGCACAAAATGACTCCACAGTATCCAGGTGACTCAACATCACAAATACATAAGTGAATTGACATCATAAAACACAAGTGAACCTAAAGAGAGAGTCTCATCGCATAGCTTATGATGGTTACCATGGTCGGCCTCCATAGGTCCCAGCCCCCAGCTTGGGTTACCCTATTAACCTTTCTTGAACCTTCGGCTCCAACTAAGTCTCATGCGAACCCTACCAGCCTTTCGTGAAGACAAGGTGGTTGGTTTGCCATTCCAGGCCTTCTCACTACATTATGAGCCTTGTACAAGCACTCACCTATGCGTGAGGTACAATATCTTATTTAATGTTATGAACTACCCACCTAATCAATTAATTAGATTATCACTTTATTATCTGAATTTTGATGGGTTATCCTGCCAACCACTTTGGGCGCTACCCCCACTCAAAATCCACTCTCTCAATTGACATTAAACGAACATGGTCACTCCACAAGGACCCTATGGCGAAGCAGATAACCATAACACCACTATCCAAAATAAGTAGTCAAAACAAGGACATACTAACTCTTGCTTAACCATAGGGCAAAGACACTACATAGTTAAAAAAATGAAGTCATCATATATCACTTGGTCAAAGGTACCAAATATGCCACCATAGGATGACTGAACCACTGACCAGAAATAACACAATATAACTCTTTACAAGGAAAGCTAATTTCACTAAGTCCGCACTCAGACGATCTTTGAGAAAATCAGCATCATAAGCACTTGCAACATCATTGATTCAAAATTAAATTAAACACTCTTCTATGATATTCACATCTAATCAATTTCCAAATCAATATTCCATCAAGAATGAAATCCATATTTATTTTTCAACCAAATAACAATATGAATTATACAAACGTATCATCGATTTCCATAAAACATCCAAAATTTACCAATTTGAGTTACTAATTTATGCCTTGATTTCAATAAATAAATTTATTAAATCCACATAATTAAAATCGCTTTGAAAATTACCATTTGTATTCAACACTAAAAACCAAATTTAAAATATTCCATTTTTATAACAAATTAAGTTCACGGCACATAAAAATTTGTACCGTGAAGGTACAAGGTCACGCGAGGCCAAGGCCAACCCGCGGTGGTGCTGTTGCTGAGGCAACAAACACTACCTATCGGTAGTATTGCTATTGATCAGTAGTGTTGCTACCATCAGTAGCAGGCGCTACGGTCCGGTAGTGCTACTACCATCCAGTAGCAGTCCTACCGACCGGTAGTGCTTCTATTGCATAGTAGTACTGCCGACTAATAGTATTGCTACCTGTGGGTAGCAGACACTACCAACCCGCGTGGTGGGACTATCCCACCATGATGTAAGGTAAGGTCCACATAACAAATTAAATACATGCCTCCATAGCATATAAAACTGATTAACAAGAAAATGATTCATTCCCTGATCATTTCATGACATGCACACACATAGTGCCAAAATCTAAATAACAAAGGGATATTTACCAATAAGGTAAATGGTGAAATAAAATCACCCAAGCACCCAATAAATAAAGATTTAGGCAACAATAGAAGATTTGAACAAGTAGAAGAAGGGATAAGATAAATTTCATCACTTCCATACACAGGAAGAATTCCTTGCATCTAGCAAAAGGCAATAACCAATTTTTGCCAACATAAACCCCAAATCTTGGGAAATTAGATACTAGAAAGCACACAACAAACTAAATCTACTTCATTCTATTCCCAATAGAAGAGGTAATTCAAGAAGTTGATTTTCAAGAACAAAAACATACAACCAATAGAGAAATGAGCCATTTCTTTCCTATAAGCAATCATATGATATAAGCTTCACAAAATCAATAATAATAGGCACTCTTTCTTCCATTCCAATCATTCCACAAGAATCTACAAAGGGATTTGCATTTTTTTAACATATAGGAAGCAACTGAAATAATTAAATTTAAACTTCAACAAGAAGAGATTATCTAACCTTGAAGCAAACTAGCAAGCAAAATGATGGAAGAATCCCAATCCTTGCAAACCAAATCAAATTCTAACTCCTCCTTTAGAATGGTTTTCCAAATTTCTCTCCCAAATTTTCTACCCTCCCCTTCCCATGAATTTCTAGGAATATATGGGAAAAATCTTTTCAACCTAAACTTTCTAGGTTAAAAGTTTCCTCCACCAATCAGATTAAATTATTTAAAAAGTATAAAGCAATCAGATTTACCTTTATCCAAAAACAATTCTTTTCCAATAAATAAAATACAAAAGTCAAATGGATAGGTAAAAAGAAAATCTTTTATTAATTTTCTATTTCCAAAATACTTTCTTTCAACAGAAGCATTTAACATTTAAATGGCTAGGCAATTACTTATTTCCTTTTCACAATATAATGATACAACTATTCGTAATGAAATAAGCCAATTTAACCATTTAATGCTTAGCAACTCAGTTAAATTAAATCAATAATCTCGGAGCATAATAATTAACTATTTACGCCAACATAAGATATCATCATCCATTCAATTAAATAACCATTCAAATGAACAAAAGCATGCAAAACAAAGAATGATCAAATGATGACTCACAAATGAACAAACCAAAACACTATGACTCGCATATCGGCCAGACAGGAAAGACAATCGACTGACAACACTCACACGAGTGTAACTGTAGGTCAAGTTAGGGTCCAACAACTATCTCCTCCAAACCCATTGGACATATAAGGCACGCTCAGACCTGTGAAGTCAGGTGGATTCAATACCCTGTACCTACAATGTCCTGCACCAAAGAATCCACACGTGCATATAGACAAATATATATATAGACACAACACACACCCATGAAGGAGAATCATGGTGTTCCTTGTCTCACCAGAGTGAGTGAAGGAAAACCATCCCCTCACATCCCAATACACTTGCAAACACGCAACATATAAATAACGCATTGTACATATAAGGTAAGAGTGTCAGTCCATGATAATGATCCATAAAATAACATTAGTCATAAGCACTGAGATACTATATACAATCATACACCTCAAATCTCGATAAAACATGAAATAACATCGCATAAAATATGAATCAATATACAATAATGTTCAATGGAAATCAGTCAAAAACATACAAAAAGAGTTTGATCGAGGAGGGGTACTACACAAATGATGACTGCAATCCATGCATCTAATATGTGTGATGCTTAACTATCTTGTACATGGTAAATAATACTATTTTGAAGATTATTTTTTAGGGATTTTTGTGACTTTCAACTTGTGGGAATTGTATTAAAATTATCATTTTTGGGAAGAGAAAATGGACTATTAGACAAATAAAAAATAAATTAATGCTTGAGTTTCCTATAATATTATTTAAAATGTTGAATTTTTACTTTGTTAACCTATAGATATCACTTATTTAAATAATTTAATCTAATTGGTGGAGGAAACTTTTAACCTAGAATGTTTAGGTTGAAAATATTTTTCCCATAAATTCCTAGAAATTCACAAGAAGGGAAGGGCGGAAAATTTGGGAGAGAAATTTGGAAAACCATTATGAAGGAGGAGTTGGAATTTGATTTGGTTTGCAAGGATTGGGATTCTTCCATCATTTTGCTTGCTAGTTTGCTTCAAGGTTGGATAATCTCTTCTTGTTGAAATTTAAATTTAATTATTTCAGTTGCTTCCTGTGTGTTAAAAAAATGCAAATCTCTTTGTAGATTCTTGTGGAATGATTGGAATGGAAGAAAGAGTGTCTGTTATTGTTGATTTTGTGAAGCTTATATCATGTGATTGCTTATAGGAAATAAATGGCTCATTTCTCTATTTGTTGTATGTTTTTGTTCTTGAAAATCAACTTCTTGAATTACCTCTTCTATTGGGAATAGAATGAATTAGATTTAGTTTGTTGTGTGCTTTCTAGTATCTAACTGCCCAAGATTTGGGGTTTATGTTGGCAAAAATTGGTTATTGCCTTTTGCTAGATGCAAGGAACTCTTCATGTGTATGGAAGTGAGGAAATTTATCTTAACCCTTCTTCTACCTATTGAAATCTTCTATTGTTCCCTAATTCTTTATTTATTGGGTGCTTGGGTGATTTTATTTCACCATTTACCTTATTGGTAAATATCACTTTGTTATTTGGATTTTGGCACTCTGTGTGTGTGTTTGTCGTGAAATGATTAGGAAATGAATCATTTTCTTGTTAATCAGTTTTATATGCTATGGAGGCATGTATTTAATTTGTTATGTGGACCTTACCGTACCCCATGGCGGGCTTCTCCCACCATGCAGGTCGATAGTGTCTACTATCAAATGGTAGCAGTACTACCGGATGGTAGTACTACTACAAATAGTAGTAGCACTACCTGTCGGTAGGCCTGCTATCGGTCGGCAGCAATACTACCGACAGGTAGTGTCTGCTGCCTCAGTAGCAACAATACCACAAGTTGGCCTTGGCCCCCACATGACCTTGTACCTTTGCGGTACAACTTTTTATGCGTCGTGAACTTAATTTGTTATAAAATAAAATATTTAAATTTGGTTTTTAGTGTTGAATACAAATGGTAATTTTCAAAGTAATTTTAATCATGTGGATTTAATAAATTTATTTATTGAAATCAAGGCATAAATTAGTAATTCACATTGGTAAATTTTGGATGTTTTATGGAAATCGATTATACGTTTGTATAATTCATATTGTTATTTGGTTGAAAAATAAATATGGATTTCATTCTTGATGGAATATTGATTTGGAAATTGATTAGATGTGAATATCATAGAAGAGTGTTTAATTTATTTTTGAATCAATGATGTGCAAGTGCTTATGATGTTGATTTTCTCAAAGATCGTCTGTGTGCGAACTTAGTGAAATTATCTTTCCTTGCAAAGAGTTATATTGTGTTATTTCTAGTCTGTGGTTTAGTTGTCCTGTGGTGGTGTATTTGGTACCTTTGACCAAGTGATATATGATGACTTCATTGTCTTAACCGTGGAGTGTCTTTGCCTTATGGTTAACCAAGAGTTAGTATGTCCTTTTTTTGATCACTTGTTTTGGATAGTGGTGGTATGGTTGTTTGCTTCGCCATAAGGTCCTCATGGAGCGACCATGTTTGTTTAGTGTCCTTTGAGAGAGTGTCTTTTGAGTGGGGGCCACGCCCAAAGTGGTTGGCAGGGTAACCCATCGAAAGTTAGATAATAAAGTGATAATCTAATTAATTGATTAGGTGGGTAGTTCATAACATTAAATAAGATATTGTACCTCGTGCATAGGTGAGTGCTTGTACAGGGCTCATAATGTAGTGAGAAGGCCTAGAATGGCAAACTGACCATCTTGTCTTCACAAAAGGCAGGTAGGGTCCACATGAAACTTAGTTGGAGCCAGAGGTTTGAGAAAGGTTACCAGGGTAACCCAGGATGGGGGTCAGGACCTATGGAGGCCGACCATGGTAACCATCATAAGCTATGTGATGACACTCTCTCTTTAGGTTCACTTGTGTATTTTTTATGTTGAGTCACCTGGATACTATGGAGTCATTTTGTGCTAACATGGAGCCGTATTGTTCTGTCGATCATGTCATGATTCTGCTTGCTTGAGGGTCCTCTGTTATCTCCTAGCACGGTGGGGTGTTTCCATTTTGGGAATTACATGGTCGAGTGGTAGTGCCACTTCCCATCGGATGTTCTTGTTTGTACCTTCATGCAAAGATTGGCTTCGCGAGTGTTATTGTGGTTCATGGCTCATGCTTATCTCATGTTTGAAGATTATTGTTGTTTGGAGACCTATGTGGTCATTGTATCATGATCTTATGTAACCTTGTATTTGGTTAAGTTGTATCTTTATATGTATATTGAGAAGCCATGTATTGGAAGAGCAATGTAATCCTAAGTTTGGGATGTTATTTATCAGTTTCCTTTATGATATGTGTAAATGCTTATTGAATAGAAATTATATTGTATCCTTTCAACCTTTCAATGGTGTAATCTATTATAGCATATGGCTCATTGTGATCATTGAGTTTTGGTGGATTATTGGATTAATCGTAATTGTAGAATTTATCTTTTGGTTTAATTCTTCGTTGGTGACCCTTAAGGAATTTTGGTGTTAGTCTTCTGCTTGTGTTTCATCGTGCATGTTGTGATTAATGCACTTATTATGTTTATACTTTTTTTTTTAAATGTTTCACCCTTGTTGTGGGTTTTCCTTTGGGGTTCCTGACGGGGCATTACACTTAGGCCATTCATGTGCTTTCTAGGTCCTTTCCAAAGTATCTCATGTTATTTTCAATTTGTATATTGGTGTCTCTATTGGCCACAAAGTTGAGGTTCATGCTTGTGAGTTGTAGAATTAACCAACACATGTCAAACTCTTAAATGGTTTGGGTTTTCTTTTAAAGGATCATTCATCAATATGACCCTCAATGATTCCATCAAAGATACTATAGTCTTGATTGTTTTTTATGTTCTACTTTGGCTCCCAATGAACATCTTTAGAGTCAATATCTTCAAAGTCATAATTATTTGTTCCAAAAGCTAGAGGATCTAGTGGTATGTAACCATAAAATGAAGTGATGATTGGATCAATAGAAGGCAATTTAACTTAGGTTGTTGTATATCCTAACATATTTGAGGGCATTGTATGTCCCATAATAAAAATATATAAAGGCAAAATAAGATAGATGAAATTAAATATAATAGAGAGAAAATGGATATAGCTCATCCCCAAAAGGATTTGATCTTAATGTAAGGTTTTGTAAAAATATGTACTCTTCAAATATAACTCACAAGCACCATGAGTAAATAACAATTGGTATCCACAATGCATCACACACTTGTGGCTTAGGTATAAACAAATCACCCTTACTCATGTAACAAAAGTAAGTGAAGTGAGAGAGCATCTAAAGGACAACCTTGTTCACAAGGGATAAGTGCCCCATGGGTTAAAATAATTATTGGCCTTTGTAGAGGTATGATTGTGATAATTATAATAATGAGATGTCTGAAATTGAATTCTTTACAATTTTTCTCTGGGAAGAGATCAATATGATGATTTTCTACTTTAAGTAATATATCAATGTTTGCTAGCTTGATAACCAATTATTATTCATTCTCTTATTGAGATTATTTTATGGCTTGGTCTTATTTCTCTTCAATGAGGATAAGTTTTATCTTAGTTCTCATAGAGTTGTTTTAAACCAATCTTCCCTAACACTCGTACACAAGCATAATATGTTGGATATGATGAAAAAAAAAAAAGATGTGGAAATAAAACACATTTATGGTCACTAATAAGATATATTTTTTTACTTTGACTTGTAGATAGATATTGAATTATTTATGCTTGTTTTTGTTTTTAGATTGATGTTTTTGTTGTTGGACATTTACTTTCTTACTGAATGCATAGGTGTTGAAACTAAGTTTTGGAGCACTTAGCTTGAATTCATAAGGACCTAAGTTTTGTGATTATTATTTTTTACTTGTTTACATTGAATTCTCATAAAATAAAATTGTAAACTAAATCAAATAATAAAATAAATAATGAAAAGTGAAATAAATTGGGACTAACCAATTTTTTTTATTCTTCAATATGAAAATGATTAACAAATTATAACCCCTTATAATTTTACACCACTTTTTGTGCCCATGCCTTACTGTGATTTCTCCTAGCTCTAATCCAAGCATATTTCTAGCATTTGTACTACAAAATACCATCATATGACACATGGTAATTTGGGCCTTTGTCTTGAGCTCACACCAAAACCGTCCTTGGTTCCCCCCATTTTATGCAGACAAGGGTGCTATGTAACGCCCTGCTAAGGAATCCCAGAGGACAACAACAAACCAATCAAAACATAGTAATATTTTAAAAATAAATAAATCACATAACATTACTAACTAATCATGAAATTAAATACAACTTTAGCACATGCGAAAGATAATAATTCTCCAAACTATGTCCTTTTGCAGGTTCCCTAATGTTGCTACCTAAGAAATACTCTAAACCACTTCTAAGTATTTAGACCCATAATGACATATCATAACATTACGAAATAAATGAACATAAATAGCTATCTCAAGGATCATTTAAAAACCATCCTAAGTGTTCCTATAATAACCTTTACCTAAGACATAATGATTCATTCCATCACATTAGGGTGGTCGATACCAACATCGCGCCACTAAATACCAATCTAGAATTACATTCTTTCGATTACTACACATTACATTATATTACATCAAATTACGTCAATCTCCCTAAGGGAGTGTCCAAATTACAATGATACAACAAAAAGGATAATAGAATACATAACATCCTCTAATACATCATGGAATCATCTACATCAATAAATGGAAGATACTGGAGAGAAAAAGCAAGAATCATCCATCGCACATGAACATGTCCATCAGTCCCTAATAGAGGTAGGCAACAACCTCCCAACTATGTGGAATCCTTAGGTCCACCCCACCATGCTCTAGAGATAGACATGAGGCCCCACACAACATAAAAAAACAAGGCCAAGAACCAACCTCCAAAGAGACTCAAGTATAAACATGAACAATCAGGACTTAACACAAGCTTTCGTCAGAGGCTTCTAACATGACCACATAGGATAGGGTTCTAAGATGCAATTAGGGAAGAGTGTCATCACATAGTCCTAATATGGGTTATCTTGGTAAGCCTCTCTAGAAATTGACCCCAATTTCATGACATGTGAAACCAAACAATCCTTTCATGAGGATAAGGAGGTTCGATCATGCTAGATCAACATCCCCCAAATGAATAGGCCTTCTCACTTCCACCCTTAGCTTGTACAAGCACTAAGGCCATGGGTGAGGCAATACAATTATCTTCATTAATTTGTATTTTCCACCTAGTTCATTTAATTTACTTATCATTTTATTAAGAAACTCACAATGGGTTATCCTAGCTAGCCACTCCCCCTATCTTTCACCTAGAAACCTCTAACCTAGGGTTCCTTTCAAAGATAATATAAATACATATTGCATAAATAACTCATATGAGTCATATATAAGTCCATAATCAAGAATCTTGAATCATATACATACATCAGGCCTCTCTAGGGCTTATCCATCAAGATACATCAATGTATCCACTTTGAAATGCAATAACAACTGAACATACATGCAACCAAACATAGGGAAAACATATCCAAGTATAAATGAACTCATATCAGGTCTTATTAACCCCCAAAGATAGATGCAATAGAGAACAACCTCATAACATGTCTCTAGGATCCTCTCATACATCCAAATTGTGAAACCAAGACCAAACAAGCCCCAAACCTAACCCCTACGCAATTCATGGGGGCTTTGATAACTCAATAATGAATAATAAGTACCAAACTGGTATTGAGAGGGGGGGTGAATCAGTACAATCATAAATTCTTTTCACAAATCGGTTTGACTGTAAACACTGCAAATGTCTAATAGACAGTAACCCCGATCTGAAACAGAGTGCAACCGGTCAAGCTAAGAATGACTGTGACAAGCATTAACCGGTTAATCACTTAACTTTCCACTCAACTTATACTACACTTCCATTTCACCCTTATGCATGAATAGGTAATCTATCATCAGAAATATAATAACAGCTTGTTCGACATGATTTACCTTCAGACACAAATCACTTAAATCATCACATGAAAAATACTACACATGACACACAAATTTTTCACATGGAAACCCAACTGGGAAAAACCATGGTAGGGATGAATACCCAAAAGTTGCTTTTGAACTCTTTAGAAGTCTGCTCTTTTAGGAGCCTGGTCTAGTTAAAGACTGTTACAACAAGTTCTGATAGGAACTGATCCTGTTAGGGATCACCCAGTTAAGGGATGGCTAAATACCCGGTTAAGGGTTAAACCCTGTTAGAGGTTACCTTGTTAGAGGATTTCAAGAACTCAATTAGTTTGAGTCACCCTGTTAAAGGATTTACAACAAGTTGATTAAAGCTACCTGGTTAAGGGATTTTCTAACTGTTGAAGTGGTTAAAGATCAATAGGTATTACAATGATCTGATAATAGCACTCAATGCCTAATGCAGATCCGCTTAAGTTCCTTCCTTTTGCACACACACAATGCAGGAATCAATCCTCTTATCTCATCTGGTCTAGCAAGAATCATGTATCTCTGCACTTAGATACACACACACCATTTGCCAACAACCTCAGAAAGAAACACAACATCAACCTTATAGGAAACAGATAGGTCGGTAACATAAACCCTAAACCATAAAACATTTAGATTAAGTAATTCAAACGATTCAATCCTGACCATAGAACACATTGCATTGGATCTCAAGACATTCTCCATCATTCATTCTTCACCGCTTTCATGGTAGCTTGTAACCCATCACACATTCTCCATCATTTACAGAGACTTCACATATTCCCAAGGTAGATAGGATCAATCTTCTTCATGCAAGATCCTTCACGCGCTCAAGCTGATCTTCATTACAATTCTAACTCATCATACGATGTCATCGGTTGAATTACACAGGCTTGGAACACTTCAACCGGAAACCCTTAAGCTAAGACTACCAACCGGTTAGTCATATCATGTTAAGTCTTCATAGAGAACATTCCATATGTCGGTTCACATTTCATTATACCAGTTCTCTTGGACAAACATACCACTTCACCTATTTCTCAATATACCAGTTTATACCACTATACTGATTCACTTTGCCAACTGTTTAGCTTCAATATACCTATTCACTTCTTTGCACATATACTGGTTCATCACATTGTACCGGTTCACTTTTCAGCATATTGTCGGTTCACTCTCCAACATACAATGTCATCATCTCTTCATGCTGGTTCACATATGCCAACAGGCTTCACTAGCTAGGCAATATTATATCATGTGCATTCATATTGTGGGGTTTAATATCCTAAAAAATGAGCTCAATATATTGCCAATCTATTAAAAATAGGGGGGTTTTTAATTCAGGATATCAAAAAATACAATATCTAGTGAAAATAGGAGGGTTTTTAATTCATGTTGTGTATTGGGAGGGGGTGAGAAAAAGGGGTTTTAGGGATTTTTTTAAATAGGGGGATTCTTTAGTATGTCGTGAACGCATGTGATATAACTCAGGTTCACTAAGTGAAGCCCCCGTGACACAATTGTCCTGGCAACTGCATAGTTGAGGCTTAGAGCTATGCATTTGGGGCTTCTTTTTTCACAATCGAGGCCTTTTTATATGCAATTAAGGCCTCTTGTTGCATAGTTGAGCCTGATCATGAAGAGTTGGGAAGGGTCCAGTTGGAGAGAAAAATTGACCAAACTACAGGCCCTAAAATTGAAAACAAGAAAAGACCCATTTGAGAGGGGCATGTTTCCATTATATTAAGCCAATCAATTGGTCTCCAAGACTCATAAAAATGGTTGCAAGACACTAAAATCTAAAATTAGTCCCTTAAAAACACCATTTGGAGAGGGCTTATGAACCCAAACCCTAACATACACAACTAGAATGCAAAATATAATATGGACATCATAAAAAGACATCAAATACATCATTCTACAATTAAAAAACCAAGATAATTGTTTACTAACAAGAAAGACACAAAATCCTAATCCATTTTCCAAAAGAATACAAAGGAGAGAGAGAAAAACATTTAAATCCAAAACTAATAATGAAGGTATAGGAATTGAATCACATTACATATAGAAAGAAAAACATAGAATACATTCCTTTCCATTTCCAAGCATGAGAAAAACAATAATCAACAATTGGGCTTTAAAAACCCTTTCTTGGGTCCTGCGGAGAAACCAAGAAATGAAGAAGGAAGAGGAAGACCGAATCACGAAAATAGTCCACATACAACCAACACTCCACCAAATTAGTAAAAAAGAAAAAGTAGCTATAAATAAACCAGGAATCCTTCACCAACAATCTCAAGAAATATCCAATAAGAATCTCTCACTAATTGCACAAAAATAATTCCAACAAAATCCTCTCCTCACACACCAAAATCAAAAGACTCTCAAACAACAACAAAAACCACCATTAATGAGTATCCCCTTGTCTCCAAGAATAACATAAGTAATAAAGGAAATTCCCTCACAAAAACCAACTCCCACAAAATAAACTTATAAATCAAAGAATAAACCAAGATTAAACTCATAAACGAAAACCAAATCCCCATTAATCTTTAATTATAGTCAACCGACTTAAATAAAGCTTTATATCATTTAATAATCCCCACCAAAAGAACTAAATTAATTATAGTCTCATAAATAAATAATCTCTGGATTAGATAGTGGGAATAAATAATTTAATTTTAATTCAAGTAAATCATATCTTATAATTAAATAATAATATTATAATTAATACTAATAATCATAAATGATTAAATTTAAAGTAACATTATCAACTCATTAAAATTTTACACATGATTACTTACATCATGACCAAGATAGAAACAACATTCACCACATACTCAAGCAATTGACTCGAGGTTACGAACATTGCCTTTAAGGAAAATTCAAATAGGAAGACTCATGACTAAGGATGATTGTCCTAATACAAGACAAAGGCTAGGGCTAAGTCAGCTTGAGCCTCTATGCTATCTTGGTTACCACCATCGGGGATTGTTAGGCATGCTCATACCTATAAAGCTAGGTGAAATCAATGCCTAGTACTTGAAACCAAAACAAAACACAAAACACCTGCATAAATAAATATATATATATATATATATATATATATATATATATATATATATATATATATATATATATATATATATATATATATATATATATATATATATATATATATATATATATATATATATATATATATATATATATATATATATATCGAGAGAGAGAGAGAATCAATCCCTAAATTGAATTATTAGTACATCATAAATATAATACCTCATTATCTAATATATAGTCATCAAGAGATTATAAACATAAAATCCTAACACCATCATAAGTCCTCATGAGCATAAAACATCATAACCATAATACTTCATCTCACATCTAATCATCAAGTAACCCTAAGCATTAAACCCTTATATTTCATTGTTATACCCTCATCAAATCAACACCACTATAACATCATAGATGTAATCATAAACCCTAACACCACCAAAAATTCCTTAAAATATAGATCATCATAACATGCCATGTTAGATTTGTGTGAATGTTGGCATTGATGTCAAACCCGGTAATCCAGTTAGGACCAGATGTGGAATATGGTAGGTTGAAAAACAATGTAAGATAGGTATGTATGTAATATGAAGCAATAAGGCATATGTGATCTATTGGAGTCATTTCCAAAAGATCCTCTTCTCCAGATTCTTGTGTTTTGCTTATCATGGTTTATATCCAGTTCTGATATTAGCTGTGTGAGTTCCGGTATCAGTCATATCACTGGTATCAGTTATATTGGTTGTATCAGTTTGTATTGATTATATTGCATCGTGTTATGTTTTAGAATCTATGCCATATGTATCTCAAAGTTAGGAGTTGTTATGCTTGGAGTTTGTGCTTATGGGTCCATATCCTTGGGTCTGGTAGACCCCTATATTTGTTTTGGTAATTGAGGCATGCGTTTGGTAAATGAATTATGTGAAGAAAGCATGTAGAATATTGGTGAAGGCCAACTTGGTTATCCTATTTTTGGTCAAGGCATGTTTTGGATAACGTGTTGATCCAAGCAATGCATTATGTTATAAATCACTTGTGCTTGGCCGACATAGTATCTTGGTGCATGTGCTTACTGGTATATATACATATATAGAAGACGTGAAGATGTGAATAAAGTAGCATAAAGTGGCAATTGAAAAAGAGCAGAGTGTGTGTGTGGAATGATGTGAATAGTGTGTAGCAGAGTATGAAGTGTGTGAATGACAAAGTTGTGGACAGAAGAATAATTGTAGTAAGAAAGTATTATATAGCATGAGCAATGGAAGGCAATATATGAGTGAAGGTGTGTCAGAGTTTTGTAGTAATCCTTTACCAGATCTACTACGAGCAGTTGGTTTGACAAAGTGCAATCACAGTGGTGCAGTAATCCTTTACTGGATCTGTTGCAGGTAGTTTAGGACAGTGTTGCAGTAATCCTTTAATAGATTTGCTGCAAGTTTATGTAAGTTGGTATCTGAGCTTATATTGTAACTGACTTCATGCATTTGAAGATGTAAATTTCTTTAGTTCAATTATATCTATTACAGTGAGATTTTTGGCAGTGAGTCACTTTGTAATCTAGCGGTGAGCCACCTATTTTGTAAACACCATATAACTAGCTATATTATCTTGAGAGTTGACCCTCTCTGTGGTTCTTCCCATTTGGGTTTTTCATGTATAAAATCCGGTGTTCAATTTATGGTTGTGTTATTTTTTTGTTCTACATTTGTGGTTTCATGTTCATGAGATTGATATAACAATAAAAGTTTTGAAGGTGTGAGAATATTGATTCACCCCCCTCTCAGTATTTTGGTCCAATCAACCAATTCAACAATTGGTATCGAAAAGCTATTCAAACAACTACGCAAGTGGCAAGAGGTTACAAAAATTATTGGAGGAGGTCCGAACATTCTCGGGTTTCATAACAGGGTTCCATGGAATGGAAGATGGCGACAAGATGACAATGCAGGATGACAGGGCATGGCAAGGCTTCGAAGTAGGACTACAAGGAACGATAGATGGTGGAAAGGTTCCAATGTCCCCCATTAGGCTCGCCAAGGACAATCAAAGGATGCCCCTTGTTTCGGCCAATATTCAAAATTTGACATCAACCCCTTCGTCAAAATCTTCAAGGATAAACCTTTCATCAAACTAGTTTCAGACTTACCCTCAGGGAATCGATGGTTGAATCATTTTACATGTTTACAAGACTAGCCAGATATCCCCGACACTTTTTTCAATAGTCCTCTTGCTCATTCGGCCCGCTCATTTCATTCCCATCCTCACAAAGCATACGGTAACCTGCAAAATCATTTGAACTCCAACACCTCCGCTCAGGGAGTTTCTCTTAACCATGGGGCTTTTAAGGTCCCTAGTGATCACCTAGGCCACCATCCACCTTTTCAAAAATCATTCGGGCGGGAAAAAAAAATTCAAAATTCATTTGGGCGGGAAAAAAATTCAAAATCCTGTCAAAAAGATTCCACTTTTGAATCCTTTTCGATCAAAACACCAACAGAAACAACTGATTTTTGACATCTGCGAAGCATCTCCATCCTTCCCTCGTGAGCCCTCTCTCAAGGTTTGCCTTGCCGAAGGGAAAACTAGAGCAGACCAACAAGGAGATCATGGAGATCCCCTCAAGTCGAAACCAGCGCACTTGGTGTGGAAAAGAAAACTGGTGGAGCGTAAAGAGACAGAATCCTCTTTCCCCATTCCGACTCGGGCTCCGGTTGAGAACACCTCTAATATCAAGATATCCTTTCCTGACCATGTTCTCTCCCAGTCGGTCTCTTTTCTTCAGAAATCGTCTCCCATCGGTAAGTTTAATTCTTCAATCCCTCTTCAAACCCTGCGTTCATGGGCAAATAGTCACTAGTTGGGTCTTCGTGATATTTTCTTCATCGATAGCCACTCAGAGTTTTTTATAGCTCTGTTTTCTTCACCAAAAGATAGAGATGCAGTTCATAAAAATAAAGGCTGGTTTTGTCAAGGGACTAGTCTTTTTACCTTATCCTCAATTCCAAATTTTAAACCAGATGCTAATCTTTGTATATTTTATCCTTACTATATCTCTTTTCCAGGTTTGCCTTTGGAATACAGAGATCGGGATATTATGGAGACCATGGCCAATCAAATAGGCATTTTTGTCACTCATGATCTTATACCCTTTGAAACAATCCAGAGAGATGTTAGGGTCTACCTTCTCCTTGCCTCAAATAAGATCCTACCAAAGCACCTAACCATCTCATCAAAATGTGGTTTGTGGCATCAAGACATTGTATTGGATAATGCAGAGGTGATCAGCAAATATCAACAACAGTTAGCCCATTTCACGAATTCCTGTAGTGGTCATGAGCGCTCAGAGCTTTTAGTCTATAAAAATCACTTCTCAGACCCTCTTTTATGTACTGCCCATCAACATGAGGTAATTTTGTCTTCTGATCCTATACTATCATGTAATGATCCCTCTGAACCCTAGGATGCCTTAAATTTTGAACCATCCTATGTTCAGTGGATTAATCAGTTGACCCACTTTTTTATCATGTATAGTTGGATTCTTTATAGCTATAAATCTGCCCCCACACCCACACTGATTCTCCAATTATGTGACAAAACATCTAATGATAGAGAAACTATAGTTCGGGACCTAATGTTCAATGAATCCTCGATTGATATCCAGAATTTAATGCAGAATTTATCAGTTTCAAGGATAACTACCTCAAATAAGGAGGGTCATATCAAGAAAGTAGCAGATGATATCCTGTCCACTCTAGCTACCACTATGATTTAGGAAATTGCAGAGGAGGAAGGCATTAGTATGACAAATGTAATGTGTCCCTTACGAAAAACAAAGGTGTTGTTGTTCAACTACTGACATCTCAGATAAAGGGAATCCCCCCTTGGAAATGAGTTAGGAAGAAATGGAAACCCTTTCACAAGATGGTGACGAAAAAAATTATTTTTGACCATGCATAATCCCTATCGGTTGAGGAGAGCCCCAGTTTGAAATTAGATGGCTTTACAATCCCAAAAAAGAGAGGTATAAAACCAAACTCTGTGAAGATCCAAGAAGAAATAGAGGCAAGTGTGCAGAGTACTCTAGATGGAAAATTTGAAGTATCAAAAAGAATTACAAGGAGTGCAAAAGGCACTCCCTATTACAATGAAAATGATTTCTTGGAATATCAGGGGCATTAATGCCCCTGACAAAAGAGGGAGAATCAAATATCACCTTGATTCTTCAAAGGCTGACATTTTTTTACTCCAAGAAATGAAGCTATCATAGGAAATGTATCACAAAACAGTGGCTAAATGGACACAATTTGGATCGGCCCACATGCAAGGTGTTGGGGCCTTGAGGGGATTGCTTACATTATGGAGTCCTAAAAAAGTTCAAGTTCACTTATTTGAACAAGATCATAACTGGAAAATGTTGAAAGCAGTATGTTATGACATGACCTTTACGATATTCAATGTTTATGGCCCCATCCCCACTTAGGAAAAGAAAGACCTATGGGACAAACTGGCTTTGTTACTCCAACAAGAAGAAGCACAAAATTTCATCATTGGAGGAGACTTTAATGCAATCTTGTCTCATAAGGAGAAACAAGGAGGAATCTGCCCACCCCCACAATCTATGCAGGATTTTCTAAGTTTCACCATAGAAAATAACTTATTGGATGTGATCCCCAATAATGGTCTCTTCACTTGGACTAATAGGAGATCAGGGTTCCTTCAGATTGCAGCGAGACTCGATAGGTTTTTCATCCCCTTGGAATGGCGCCTTAATCAGGTCAGTTATTATTCAGACATTCTCCCTATTGCTGAATTAGATCACTTCCCAATCCAAATCGTCCTTGAATGGCAAAAATAGAACCCCATGCCGGTTTTTGGCTCCTCCTTCAAGTTTGAGCGTATGTGGTTTAGACATCCACATTTTCAGGCTTTATTAAGACAATGGTGGGTATTCGCCCCCGCATGTAGTGGAATAAAGATGTTCCATTTTTTTAAGAAACTTCAGTTTATTAAGGTTCAGGCTAAGGAATAGAATAGAAAGATCTTTAAGAATATTTTTGCTCAAAAAAAAATCATTGCTCAAAAATTGGAAGAAGTTAACCAAAACATAATTTCCAAGGGCTTGGATCAGCTCCTGCACTCTACATAGAAGGGTCTTAAAAGTGAGTGGGAAGAAGTCTGTAAGAGAGAAGAAGAATATTGGAGACAAAAATCAAGAGAGCTCTGGCTGAAGCAGGGAGATAAGAACACAAAATTCTTTCATGCTTCCACACAACAAAGAAAAGCATATAATGTTATATTCTCAATCAAGCATGAGGACTCAGGGGTATTGATTAAAAATTTAGCAGACATTCAAGAACATGGAGTAAAGTTTTTTAAGAATCTTCTAGCCCCCCCACCCTCTAATTTAGATCCTTTTTGGAAGGATAATGTTGAGCTTCTACTACAATCTATCCCACCTCTGATCTCCGACCAAGATAACAGAGCCCTACTGGCCCCCTTCACTATGGAGGAATTCCACAAAGGGGTATTTTCCCTTTCCTCAAATAAAGCCCCAGGTTCGGATGGGTTCACCGCTCTCTTTTTTCAAAAGTGTTGGGATGTGATTGGTTTTGACCTCTTAGAGGTAATGGAAGAATCCAGGAAAAGGGGAGCAATGCTAAAAAGTTTTAATACAACAAATATTGTTCTCATCCCAAAATCCCCTTCCCCCTCAACATTCGCAGAGTTCAGACCTATTTGTCTTTGTAACACAATATATAAGATTGTAACTAAGGCCATTTACCTCAGAATGCACTACCTTATACCTAAGATCATCTCGCAAGAACAAGGGGGTTTTGTCCCTGGTAGGGAGACTATGGAAGGAGCCCTAGTAGTGCATGAGGTTTTACACTCTGTCCATGAAAACCAAAAAGAATTTTTTTTATCAAACTTGATATGATGAAGGCATATGACCGGGTTAAGTGGGATTTTCTTTTTAAAGTATTATCAAAATTTGGCTTCTCAGACAAATGGTGCAAATGGATCAAAACTTGCATCTCGGGTGCGCATTTTTCTATTCTAATAAATGGTCATCCCTCAGGGTTTTTTAGGGTACACAAGGAATAAGACAAGGTGACCCTTTATCACCTTTTCTCTTCATTCTCATGGCAGATGTCTTGAGCAGATACATCAATTTTCAATCTTCAAAGGGGCTTTGGCTTGGTGTCACTCTTCCAGGTACTTCAATAACAGTAACTCACTCTCTTTTTGCTGATGATACATTATTATTTGGTAGTCTTCTCTAAAAGAAGCCAATCTCATCAAGCAAACACTAGATATATATTCTTCTGCTTTGGGTCAGAAAATTAATGCTGCCAAGTCTAAGATTTTCATTTTCAACAAACCTTCAATCTTGTCACAAAGAATATGTAAGACCTTGGGCTTCTCAATGGACCAATTGCCATCCTCCTACCTTGGCATCCCCTTTTTTATGGGATCAAACAAACCATATTATTGGTCTGTTGTCATTGGTAGAATCCAGGCGTGAATCTCAGCTTGGAAAGTAAGGTGGCTTTCACTATTAGGAAGAATCCTTCTTATCAAGTCAGTGCTAATAGCAATATCGAGCTATTACATGTCTGTCCTCAAAGCTCCCTCATCCGTCATCCAACAATTACAGAAACTCGTTAGAGATTTTCTATGGAATAGTAATATGACAAATGAAAGGAAAATCCCCTTAACCTCTCTGGAAAATATGTCATGCCAAAAATCCAAAGGGGGAGTGGGACTTCACAATTTGAAGCATCACAACAAGGCCTTTGGAGGGAAACTGATTTGGAAAATGTATACTAACCTTGTCTCCTAATGGTGCCAGATTATGCAAGCTAAATATTTGGACAACACTCAACCATCAAGAGTGTTGACAATTTTAGACCCTCCAAAGGGGTCTGCTATTTGGAACTTCATGATGGATTCAAGGAAATCAATAATGGTCTCAGTGCTAACTTCTGGATAGACTCATGGTGTGGGCATCCTCCTATTGCTCATTTGGATAACATGGAAGAAATTATGAACACAACTATAACTCATTGGGGTACAAAATTGAGTGACTATGTGTCTGTTGTAGAAATATGTTTAGGGAAAATAATCTAGAAAGAACCCACTCTTCTCCCAATATCCATCCAGCAATCTTCCTCATTGGCCAATATTTTATTGAATAGGACAGTTATCATGTCTAACAGAGATGATGTGTTATTTTGGGTAGCTTCAAAATCAAGGCAATATCCAATTAAAGAAGGTTAAAATGCCCTACAGCAGGGTTGCAGTAGTAAGGTAAGCAGCCAGGCATACTCTTTCTATTGGAGTAACATTGTTTTACCAAAAATAGGGTGTTTTGTGTGGCTAACGTTGAACAAAAGAATCCTAACAGCAGAGAGATTAGTAAAACTAAGCATTACACAAGCTTTTAATTATGTATTTTGTGACTTACAGGAAGAATCAGTTGATCATTTATTTCTACACTACTCCTTTGCCTCCCAATGTTGGTCCTTCATCATGAATAAACTCCAAGTTATGTTGCCCTTTTCGAAATCATTGTGGGATATGTTTAACTCTTGGCCTCTTTTATTTTCTACATCAACCTTCTCAGGCTTTTGGAAATGTGCTCCTACTCACATTATTTGGGCCATTTGGTGGGAGAGGAATACAAGAATTTTCATAAAAACACCCTCATCTCTAGATCAAGTTTTGATTAAATTGGAAAATTCAATTACAGAAATAATAAATTCTTCTCTCACTAATTCCAAGGACATCCAGTCATTTACCCGGTGGGATAAGGAAATTGCAAAACTATGGCATGGTATTATTTTGCCAATAGGGATTCCACCAAACTGGTCCTCAATTCATGTGAGAGATAGGTCGTCCATAAAATGGGTAGCCCCAACACCTAATTTCTTTAAGATCAACTTTGACGGTTCTTCCCGTGGAAACCCAGGGAAGTCGGGAATTAAAGTTTGCATTTGAGATCAATTTGGCAAAATGTGTGCTTTCTAAGCTTCACCCATCCCTCTGGGTACGAATAACTTGGCGGAGGCAAATGCCTTACTAGTCGGTCTAGTGTTAGCAAGGAAGTGTGGCTTCTCTAATATACACATAGAAGGTGATTCATTAGTTATTATCAACTCCATTACCTCGAAAAGATCCAAGACCTGGCAACTAACTTATGCTCTGAAGCACACCTTGGATCTTCTCAACACTTTCTTGAACTACATTGTCAGTCACACACTAAGAGAGGGAAACTTCGTTGTTGACATGTTAGCAAATATGGGTTGCGATGGCATTTCAGTAGAGTCGGTCGCAACTCCTACTAAATTGTCTTCTTTTCCTAAATTGCTTGTTTTAGTACAAAAGGAAAGTACAACACTCTTATCACAAGCTACTTCCTATTAAATACTCACATGTAAGCATTTAACTGGTGCTTGTGAACAAGAAGGCTGACATGACACTTGCATTTATGCTTTTAAATGCATTTTGTAGATGGCATGTATGGAACTTTAGTGCGAAGTACCCGAGGATTTCCATAACATCACTTCACATGGGGCAAAATAGATTTAGGCCTCTCACACATCCCCTCGACTACATTATGGTCACAAAATTAATGCAATAATCACAAACATGATCCTAAAGTCCGATCATTTATTGAATTTTGAGATGGTAATTTTTGTTTATAAATGGAACCAGCCTGCTCTTATACACATAGCTCTCTGCGGAAATTTTTGAAAATTTAAATTTTTGAAGTACCTCAGTGCTCTGCAATATGGAGAATGACTCTTGCAGAGGATGCAGGCAAATACATTGGGAGTATATGCCATGGAACAATCGGGTTTCAGTGCAAATTTCAAAACCTTCGGCGGCTTTTCATGGACACATCAATGACAGGGACCTCGACCAACTTTTTCTTCTACTAAATCCACAATTGAGAAGAGTTGTCAAAGACTTCATTGGTGAGGAGATGTTATCCCCTCAAGCCAAAAGGATTCGGTATCCCTATCAAATTCTCAATTCCTTTCTATCAAATGCTCTAGATCTCTTGCAATCTATCCCTCTTCTTGAATTAGTGTTCTTCAAGTTGGTAAGACAAGATGTGCTTTCTCTGTCCTTGTTCCATGAAGCCCTAGAAAAATATAATCTATGGCAGGGGTTGGCTCTCCTTGGGGGCCTCTTTCCATGCCACTTTATTCAATCTAGCCATGCTTACATGGTACTTTATGACCAAATAAAACATGCCCTCAAACGGAAAAACTTCCTCCATGTGAAGAATGACCTGCGTCAATTTGACAGACAGTTGGATGACCACATTATGCATAGAGTCAAAATTAAAGTTGGGGCTCTAATGGAGATCCTGGAAATAGACAATGTTGACCCCTGTGTGCCAATTTCTCAATCTATGGAAAGGGGACGGGCTACAGATAGGGTTCCAGACCTCAACATACCAGTGTAGGATGAAGCCATGGGATGGACTACCCCATCTCTGCCCGCCTTTAATGCCCATGTAATTCAGACCCAGGCAGACGCCGCCATGGTCAAGTAAAATTATTTTGGCTTTGTTTTTTTGCTAATCAGAATATGCTCTTTTTTTACAGGTGGAAAATCTTACGGCAACCAGTATGACTCAAAATTTTGTGACTGCCCATTGCTTTCTGGTGTTGGCTCTTGCAGTTATTTCCACTGGTATACTAGAACCGATAGAGGAGTCATCCTCTTAGCTTGTCGGCTAGCACCGGTATTAGAGGCTTTTCTTTTTTATGAACCGGTCATGAAGACAACAAACTAGTATCAAAGTACTAGTACAACATAACCAGAAACCGATCGTGGCAGCTCTTCAGTGTTTCGACAACCAAATTCTTGCTTCTCAGTCTCCACAGCAACTGGTTGTGGGGATCGGTTTTTTATGGTTTTCTCCAGTCCCGTCTCGACCTGTTACTCCAATTTTGGCCCCTAAGAGGTTCACTCTACGGGCAGACCCTATCTATCTCTCTGGATTCGGGGGGCTTCTTCTCATAGTCCCTTTTCCTTTTTTCATTGTATCTGAGCAAGGATATGGCTTTTCTTCCTAATGCTTTCCCTATTGAGCTCTTGAATCAGTTTTCTTATCTATATATATATCAGTGGCTTGCCACTTTTTCCTTAAAAAAAAAACAATTGGTATCAGAGCTTGCTCCCTTGTTTGATATCTTAACCTCTTGAGGGATATCCTTGTTGGTTGAATCATGGCACTGATGTGTATGATCGAAGAATATCGTCTAGATGAAGAATTGTAAACAGCCCTTGAATATTTGGAAAGTGTGGAATCAAAGAATGAAGAATTGAAAGAAATTATCAAAGAAGCTAATGAGTGTGTAACGACGTTGTAAGGACAGATCCAGAAGTTCAAGTTGAGACATAAGGAAGTTAACAATCAATTGAAGCAAGTGAATGGAACCGTTAAAGACTTGATGATGAAGATTGAGGAGAAGAACATGATAGAAGAAATCCTGAAAGAATCAATTAACTTGAAGATAGAAGAATGTGAAAATATGGAACAAGAAGTGAAGAAGTTGAAGGTAGAAAGTAAAGCACTTGAAAGTAGAAAACTTTTGGAAGATTTGACTAATATGCATGTAGAGTCCTAAAATTGTACCCCTTTACAATTTTGACCGCATTTGGGTCCCTACCTTAGCATTTGCACCCCTAGGCCTGATTAGGACCTAATTCTTCTTCTACCATGCAAATAAGACCTCATTTTAACCTCACACATCAACTTATCCCCTTCTCCTAGCCCCAAATATGGGTAGGACAAGGGCGTGGTGCTTTGATCCTCAATAGGACCAAGGTGCCATGCTTTGGTCCTCCCTATCCCCCCCCCCTCTTTAAACCCTCTTGCCATTTCAAAAAATGGGCACGAAACCTAGCCCCGTGTCGGCTCATGTCATAAAATTAATATGTTTTTTGACTGGTAAGTATAAAAGGAGGCTTTCCCCTCTCATTTGGACACAGGCATAAAATACACATACGTGAAATTCAATTCGACATAAAGTAATTGAGCAAGTAATTATTCTTCCTTCAAGCCTTGGAGTAATAATAGAGTCAATATCCAAGTGTTGAAGTGATCATTCACATCCTATTTTGTCAAAGACTTCATGAAACCCTAATCTCATGTGGAGACAAACAAGAATTCACAAGGAGGTATATCATTTGGTTTTCAGTCATTATTCAACATCTTCCTCAAAAGGAGAATCTTTAATTACAACAATTCAATTATCTTATATCTGTATTTCATGGTTAATTCCAAATCCAGGGTTTGACTTAGGCAAACCCCTATTCCCAACCTATTTCCATGTCTTTCTGTGTGCGAGACATAGGTACGGAGCTATGATCTTCAGAATAAGCATTATTTATAGTGGTGAATCAATCCCCCTTTGGTGTGCAAAAATTTTGGAGGACCAGGGCGAGGTCACCATCATGATCCTGACAAATCAAGAGCCTCTTTGGGGATCAAATCCGAATTTACTTTTATTTATTAAATCCAGATGTGTGGCTAAATCTGAAGACTGTAGCTTACCATTTTTGTGTTTTTACTTTCATTTTCAACACTTTACCCTAATTTCAACAATTCGACTTACAAAAGAGGGCAAACAAATACGCACCTTGAATCTAATCAATATTTTCAGTCCTTATCCTTGTTGGTTTGTGACTAAATCTATTGGATTCAACCCCTCTTTTGAATATAATTGGTCCCTAAGCAATAATTAGTGGTTCACATCCTTCTTATGGTGGAAACCCTAATTTTTCACCCATTACATTTTGGTGAACCTGACTCCTTACACCTTTAAATTTGATTTATGTTCTCAGATCTAATTATTTATGCAATTTAAAATTTATATTTTCATTTACAAGTTTGATTTGAGTGTTTCCCCCTTTCACAATTAAAAAATTCATTTACAAGTTTAATATTAAAATAAATTTAAAAAATTTAGAGGTTAATTTCAAATACCCTACTTTTTAAATTTAAAATTGAGCTTGTCAGTTGTCTAATTTTGGATTATTTATTTCAAATTTGATTGTTAATGTTAATTCAAATTCAAATTTGCAATCCTAGATTCAATTTCAAATTATTTTTTAAAAAATTAAGAGTTTATTTTCACAAAGCCCTAATTTTTTAAATTTAAATGTACTAGTGGATTGCATTTATCTTTTCAAAATCACAAATCAATTTTCTTAATTAATTAAACAATCATTTTTACAAGGAGATTAGTCCAACCTATAATCTCCTTGTGAGAAAATGTAGAATTAAGGCTTCCCAAGGTTTAATTACCAAGGAGATGGAGCCTAATTTGGATAACTTGTTGTAGTCACATAAATCTGTCCATTTTAATTAAATGAATATTTTCTATTTATTTGATTAAAAACCCACTAGCCATCAGTTAATTAAATTAATATTTAATTAATTCATCTTCAAACATTCTCCTATTAATTAAATAAATTATTCAATTTATTTTTAATTAATTCATTATACCAATTTCACAATCAATTAAATGAATAAATATTATTTATTTAATTTAATCCCCTTTCTTCTTTTAAATAAATAATTAAAAACGTTTATTTAAATCATTTATCCCCCCCACTAGCATTTTCCTACAAATGCAAGTTGCAACCACAAGTTGAAATAAATTAATTTTATTTTCATTAAAATCCTATTTTCCCTCACCCACCAAACCCACTTGCAATCTTAACCCCCTTCTAGATTCTTCTAAAACCTTCCTAATTAGCCTAATCCATCCCCTAATTATTGTCACATTCCTAAGCAACTTGGAGTCACTTCTCAAAGACTTCAAAGTCTTTGAAAAGCATTAAATGCTTTGTGTGTTCAACAAATTAACCTCTAAAGTCTTCCAAACCACTTATGGCTCTTACTTGACCATTTATGGTTAACCCCTAACTCAACCCTCTTGTGACTCATGTGTCTCCTCAAGCATTTATTGCTTTGACCATGGTTATCCCTTTAACCTTTGCACAAGATTTTATCCATTGGATAAAAGCATTATTCTTTGAATAATAAATTTATTCACTCAACCCAACCTTGACCTTAGCTCCCAAGTTAACTCTCAGGTCATGTCAAGCATTTAATGCTTCTTCCCTCTCCTCTCAACCCCTCTCATATTGACACTTGTCATGCTGGGATTGGGATGAAAGCCCTCACATGGATTGAATATCATTCAATATTGGCCCTTTGAGATTACTCAATCTCAACCATCCATTGCTCCATGTTTCCTATAAATAAGGGTCATTTCTTCACACCAGATCCTGAAAAACTTGTATGCATCTAAGTTATAGAGAATTTTAGAGAGCATTTTAGCATATTTTAGTCATATTCACTTTTTTGGTTAAAATTAACAAATAGCATTTAGATAACTCATATTTCTTTGGTTATTAAGCTTGCATTTGCATACTTTTCATAATCATCTACAATCTTGAACCTCCATAAGGCATCCATAGTGCAAAAAGTTGTTGAGAGCTACACTAATTTGGAACTTGGAGAGGAGAGGAACAAGGGAGAAGGAACTATGAGCATCTTGATTAGCATTTGGAGGAGTATAGTTTATCTATTCCATTTTTGTATGCTTTCTATTTCATGCTTAATATCTCTCTTGATATGCCTGTTTAGGATAATCTTTTGTTGCTAACACTAACGTTTGTTTCTTGTACTCTTGTGTGTGTTGTCATCGAATAGATTTTCTAATCCTTTTTGCAGAGCATCACTTGTTATATGAGGATGTTGGTGGTTCTTCCAATCCTACAAATGATCCCATTTATCCTCATTCTTTCCCTAATACTCATGATGTGGATGAATCACTAACTAGGGTTTTCGTTGACCAATTGGTGAAGATTGAAAATCAATTTGAAAATCTTCAACAATGGATGAGTTAACAATACCAAGAAAGTGAGGCTCTACCATTGATTGAAGGATTAAAAATAATGGTTCAAAGTGATAGACTTGGTGTTGACTTGTGTGTGGTATTGCTCATATGTTGATATTAATATTATGTCCATGGAGAGTTATACTAAAGTTGTTGGTTATACACAACATCCTAGTCAAGTTAATCATTCCATTCTTATGACTACTCATATGGCTAGTGTTCCCACCTTTACATATAACATCATGGCTACCTCTACACAAAATGTCATACCCATGCATGTTAGTCAAGGGGGAAACTCCTTTAGTCGTAATTCATTCATCCCTCCTCCTATGAGTCTTCCATTTGTTGCACAATCATCTCCCATACCTACCTACCATAGTGTCCCACCTCCTTATTCTCAAGCTCTTCCTTCATTTAACAATGTTACTCCCCCCTCTCAATCCAACATGTCCAACTTCAATCCATCCACCAAAGCTACTATCAATAATATAGCCCAAACATTGTCTTCCTTACAACAACAAATAGTTTCCATGAATCAATCTAAGTATAATGTGCCCACATTTGATGTAGTGAGCCCATTATCCAATCGCATTGTCCATGTTGTCCCTCCTAAAGATGTGGAAGTCCCTCAATTGGATCTTCATAATGGAAAAGTTGATCCTTTAACTCATGTTAAAACATTTCAAATTTTGTGTAGTGACTTTGCTCATGACCAAAGACTTTTGGCTAAATTATTTACTAGAACACTTGGGGATAAAGCTTTGCAATGGTATTGTTCTTTGCCTCCTTATTATATTACTTCATTTCAACAATTGGGTAATGCTTTCATTCAACAATTTCACAATAATATTGGTCCTAAGATTATTTTGACTAATTTGATGCAATGTAAGAAAGGTGTTAAAGAAAAAGTTATTGATTTCATTGGTAGATATAAACATCTAAATTCGCAAATTGCTTTTCCTGTGCCTAATCAAGATATTCAAAGAATTTTTATTTCTAATTTGCAAAAATACATTAGATACAGACTTCTCTTTTCTGAGTTTATTTCCTTTATGTAGTAGTGTGCAATACTTCACAATTATCACCTTACCGTGAGTCAATTGGAACAATCTCCTTCAATGGCTCCGACTGATAAAAGTGAAAGTGCTAAACAACCTTTTGTGAAGTTTAAACTGAACAAGGGATTCATCAAGTTCAATGAAAACAACAACACTCTAAGTAGCAACTGCAACAACAGGTGTGCCTCCTTTGTCCAAATATTTTAGAAAAGAATTAACTCCTCTTAATGAATCTTTGCATAGTATTATGATGTAATTTTTCTAAAGGAATATGTTGAAGCTCCCTCCTATTATACCACTTCATACATCAAAGCCTTTGTCATCTTACTTTGATTCCAAATCTTTTTTCCAATATCATCGTCAACCCAGTCAAGATGCTAGAAAGATTTATTCGTTAAGAAGTAAGATTCAAGACTCGATTGATAACAATACCATATATGGAGCTAGTGTGAATAATAAAGGAAACAAATTTGTAGCTCCTCCAAATTAAATTCTTCAAATCTTTACTAATCATTTACCTTCCCATTCCACTAATGTGATGGAGACTAATCGTCTTGCCTTCTCTCCTATTGATCTTGGCCTTGAGTCTAATAATGTGGTGAACCTTATAGATAAAACTAGATTCCCTAAAGACTTACACATTACATTTGATCCTAATGAAACTATTGAGGTATCTGATGGCCCATTATACATCACTACGAGAATCAAAGATGTACCCTAACAAGGAGCTCTCATTGATCTGGCTTGTATGGTTAATGTTATAACTAAATAATACCTTTTTACTTTACAATTGCATCAAGTAACATATGATAAATATGATGTGATAGTTAGAGTCTTTGATGGCTTCTCTTATCTTTCCATTGGTTCTATTATACTTCCTATTGAGTTTGGCACTAAGTGCTTAGATGTTGTCTTTTCTATCATTCCCACATCCGATCACTTTTGTGTGTGTGAGATTTTGCCAAGATTAAGAGCTCAATGAAAAGTAAAAAATAGAGAGATAAAATATAGGACAAGAATAAATTGTATTCTCATCAATAGATAAATGATCAATTGTTACATACAATGAATATGAGCCTACTTATATAGGCAAGGCTATATGGATATATAAGAACACAAACATGACATGTGGCTCAATAAGAAACAAGGGTAGGTAGGAGAAACAATATAATATTCCACATGAGGTGGATCACCCACCCACTGAATGTGGAATGTAACAAGAAGACCACAAAAGGTGGAAATTCTCCTACACACACTATCCCAATGTGGCACAAACACCCAAGTGTCTCATACCCAAACTACTCTAAAATGCATTATCCTAAGTAAACTTAAGTAAGGTGTAATAATATCCAACATGAATAATTAATTACACCAACACCCCCCCTTAAGTGAAACTTAGGGGGATGCACTTAAGTCTACAATGCAACTAAGCAATGCAAGATGGGTCCCAGCTACGAGGCCATATTAGGTACCCATGTACAAATGAAAATGCAAAGCAAACCAATGCAATCTCTCATAAAGTGGGGAAAGAGAGAAAAACCCAATGGGAAAAAACCCTCCCCCAAAAAGAGAGATGAAAACTATACAAGAGAATTATCATAGATGTGTGTGAGGAACAAAACCCCATGTGAGGAAAAAGTCCCCCCCATATGAGAGAAGAAGAGAAGCTACGTAGTCCCCCCTCAATGTAGAATTTGCACCAATGGTAGAAGCTCGAAGATGAATGAAGAAACTTCTCCATGAACGTCGAACAACATTCCTCCCCTTGGGAAGAAACAAAACCACAGGTGTATCCATGAATTCTCCCCAATCATGAAGAGAAGATGTAGGAAAAAAACCTCATGATGAATGAAGTCTCTGAAAACTGCTCAAGTATCCCCATGTTGATGTTGAAGGTTACCCCCTCCAAAGGTGGTGAACTACTCCACACTACTGAAAAAGGCACTCCAATATCTAGTGGAGATGAATGTACAACAAGTCCCAAAGACTCACATGTCTCCTCTAAGGATAAAGAGAACTCCTCCAACTGTTGTACATAAGAATCCACAATCATGTCAACCTCAAAAGAATGATCATGTAGAGAATGAACAAGAGGGTCAGAGTGTTCCCTCACAACAATCGAAGAAGGATCATCTCCATCAAAGAGAAGATGAATGTCATCAATGATGTCTCCCAAATCTGGAATGTAGGACTCCACAAACAAACCTGCAATGTCTATCAAGTAATCATCCCATGAAACTGAAGCTGGAAAACAAGATATATCTTATTGCACTGAATCACAAGAAGGCAAAATTGTCGCACTATTTGACTCGCCGGGTGCAATAGGTGATGTGATATCAATAGGAGGAGATTAAATGCAAGGCTCAATAATGGGGTCACATGTGAGAATCCCCAAGTTTAAGTAGCCAAAGTTCTCCTCAAAATCTGAATCATCACAAGAAGTGTGATCATCATATGTAGAATCATCATGTGAAGAATCATCATATGTAAAATCATCCTCATCAACAAAATCTGAAAAGGAGTATAACCAAGATACATGATCAACCACCCCAGTCGCAATGATAGCTCTAGTCTCCAAGTCTCTAATGAAAATTGACTCGGGTGTGAACTCCACAATTCTCTTAGTTGCCCCATGTGTGATTTGATAGATGGAAAGGAGATTGTTGTCAAATGGGATACACACAACACATCATTGAACGAGTTATCCCCAATGGCAATAGTTACTTTCCCAATCACATCCATGTATGTATGATTTCCCATCAAAATCTGTGGCATAGTGTAAGGCTCAAATGTAGAAAACATAGACTACGAAGATGTCATATGATGAAAAGCCCCTAAATCTAGAAGCCACCTCCCTGAATCATAACTTGTAGTAGCACAAAGAGCTTGTCCTTTTCTTTTCCAAAAAGAGCAATTCTTCCCACTTGTTGAGGCCATGAATGCTTTCCCTTTCCCTTTTGAATGTGAGGAAGTGGAAGTTGATGAATCCTCCTTCTTGTAGGAATTAGGAAAATCAATGTTGTGCTTTTTGAGGATCTGTGTGAGCTCATCAATCTTCTTATAATGCCAACGATGCTCCTCATGACCAACCTTTTTACAATAGGCACAAGTAGGTCTCTCCTTCTTTGGTGAATTGTCCTTCTTGGAAGAGGATGAATCTCATTGGTGTGGAGAAGCTAGGGCTTTGTCATTAGGCTTTGATTTCCATTTCTTCTTGTTTGAGTTGTCATTTCCTTGATTTCATTTGTTCCCTTGATTTGCCACTAAATCTTGAGACTTGGAAGTCTTAAGAATGCCCATGCTTATCAACTTAGTTTGTTCCATCATCAACATTTCGATGAAAGCATCAAATGTAGGCATTGTGTAGCTTGAACCCATTTCCATCCTATGGGTTTGGAAACTAGAAACAAATGCTGCATATTCTTGTGGAAGCTTGCCCATCAAATTGAAGATCAATTGAGTATCCTTCTTATCAATGCCACAATCCTTGAGTTGTGCCCTCAACTCTTTTGCCTTCGTGACATAATCTTGTATAGTATCAAAGTTCTTGGGATCTAACATGGTGAAATCACTATCAATTTGATATCCCCTAATTTCATCAACTTGACCATACAAGTCTTCAAACTTTTGCCAAGCATCCTTAATTAAGGTACATTTCTCAATATGAAAGATGAGATCCTTTGATACATACTTTCTTAAGGTACCAATTGCCATGATATTTTTAGTGAGCCAATCCAAGTGAGAAATACGATCAGCCTTAGGATCAGTGGGAACAACAATAGTTCCATCAATATAATGAGTTAGTCATTTTTTCATAAGTTTACTCCATGCATCAATTTTCCAAGTAGCATAATTATAAGGAGTTAAGAGAGGAAACTTAGGAGAACCCATAGCAGAAAAATGGAAATAAAACAAGAGAACAAAAGCACAAGAGACACCCCCCCCCCCCCCCCAATTCATTCAATCAAAGTACCCACACACCCCCCCCCCAAAAAAAAAATGATGATTTTGGCACTTTATATGTAGTGAGTGTACAATAGACCACTTGTAAACAATGGCAAGGTGGACATCTAACTTTGTTTTGCAACTGCCCCAATAGGCTAAGAACTACAATGCAAAAGACCAAAAAGATAGATCTATGCAATACAAGTCCCAAATTGGCCAAAAAAGACCATATATTGAAAGTAAAATTTATACTCAAAATCATTGCAAACTGATAGCAAATTATGAAATTAGACAAACAATTATACACTTTCAAAAAAAACAACACCTGAAAAGAAGTTTGTATGAGCCCAAATGGAGTCCGTGAAGTTGTAGAAATGGGGATTGGAAGAATACAGTCACCAAAAACTGAGATTGTTGAAATATCTGTCCACAAAAGTCAGAAAATAATGCCACCAAGAGAAATTACATGAAAATTTAGCCCATTTCAAAAAAAATTGCACCAAAAAAGGAGCAAAAAATGAGCAAGATATGGCCATTTGAAGTTGAACTGCAAAATAAAAAAACTCAACGAGAGGGGCCTGCCAAATTTTCAAAAAAAATGATGACGTCAAAAAAACACATGATTAAATTTGAGGGCCATATGACCGACACCAAAACTTTGCCTCCCTGCCTGTGTGGTGTCCATACAATTTGGACTGATGACGTGGCCCAATCACAGAATGACACGTGTCGTACGAAAGATAGTGTGGCAGTGTACGAAGTTGATGTGGTTACTGACGTGTTGGATGATTTGGCACCAATTGGGTGCTAACATGGTGAATGTGATAGTGCCACATGTTTGTTGTGTCTAACTAACTCAGCATCCCGCGTGTCTCCTAGCTGGCAAGTGAGATGGCATCGCGTGGGGTAATGATCTCTCATCGTTTAGCTCTGTCGTGGCCCTATGATAGTTCACCATGTGGCGGGATCCTACAGTTGTGGGTGGCTGCCAATCACTAGTTGGCGAGGAGGAGATCACGGCAGCAGTGGTGATGGAGATCACTGCAGTGGTAGGAGTGGGCCCCAGGAGGAGCGTGGGCACGATGGAGAGTGCAAGGGTCAATGGCGTAAGACAGGCAATCAGGGTGGAGATGAAGCAGGCACCACATGCAAGGAACTGAAGGTAGAGGTGGCGGGGCCATGACAAGTAAAGGTGGTCAGACGGTGGGTGGCTTGTTGAGACAGAGTGGTGGGGGTTGATGGATAGTTGGCCACAGAAAATGGGTCGTCAGGAAGTCGCTGCCACCGGAAGAAGGGGATGATCGAGCACAGAGTTGTCGCAGGATTCATGTCTACTGGTGGTAGTAGACAAGCAGCCAGAGGGCATGTACAGATTGTCGACGGGTTCAATACGGAGCCTGCAATGTCTGCGCACTGCCAGTACGCGGGAGGGTCAAAGTAACCCCCCCAAAAAAAAAACTATATATATATATATATATATGTAAAGCAGAAAATCGCGATCGAACCCTAGTTGCTCTCCCCTCTTCCAACTCCAAGGAGAGAGAAGGGAGATTCACTAGGGTTGATGGTTTTCACTTAGGGGAGAGACTTTACATTCAAAAGAGGGGTTGAAACCCACAAGATCCAATCCCACACAATGCAAGATTGGATGCTAAATGTGTTTCAAGGGTTAAGAAAGCAAGGCTACCCTCTTTTGTAAAGAATGTTGATAGAAGAATTAAGCTAGGAGTGCATAGAAAGTGAGAAAGATTCGCTTATAAACTGAGATAGGGATATGATATGAAGCTGCGGACCTAGAATTAGCAGTAAAATGTCGATACGGCGCTGTCCTGCAAATTTGAGCAAAAGTTGTCAGGACGATGGCGCCCGGCGTGCACACGGTCCTCCGAAAAATCCGCGAAACGAAGGGGGATCTGTTCGTCTCTGCACAAGGATTCCAGATCTTCAATTTCAGCCGCATACCTGCAACCTACACACAGACAAGCGAAGACGATTGGGGGGTTAGGGATTAGGGGTTTGCCCTTAGGTCAAACCCCGGTTTTGGAATTAACCAAGAAATGAGAAATGTTGTAAATGTAATGTAAAACAAGTACTAATACCTTGTTGTAAGGATGTTTGTATCCTTATGTGCGAAGGTATATATGTTGTTGTTTGTTGTATTGTTGTATGTTGTATGTTGTATGTAGCATGTAGTATGTGATCTCCTTTTCAATGGTTGAATCCTTGTCTTGAATGCAACACTTAGCCTTGAATGGAGACTTAGAATGATCAATTGCTTGAAAGAATGCTTGAATGCTTGAATGCTTGAGTATAGTTTCCACGTTTTTTCCATCATATCGAATGAAAGAGGAAAATGTAGTTTATATACTTGTCAATTAGGGTTAATAGACTGATTTTCCTGACCTTAGGCCGACCAGGAAAGATAATTTTCCAATTTGCAAACATAAAGACCCGAAGTCCAAAAGAGACCGGGCCCAAAATAGGACCCAGGGACCAGGGCGCTGGGCGCTCTGGTCCCACCTCTCGGGATAGCAGGGTGCAAAGGAGGTTCAGGCCAGGATGCAAGAAAATGCAGTTTTCAGTGTCATAATCAGGTTTCGGGGTCTCCATTCAGGTTGCATGTTGCATCGCCATCATGAAGACCGAAATGCGGTCGAAATTGCAAGTGTCACAATTTTAGGACGCTACAATATATATATATATATATATATATATATATATATATATATATATATATATATATATATATATATATATATATATATATATATATATATATATATATAACTTTTACAAATAAAAAACTACGATTTAGATAATATAAAAATTAAAATAAAATCGCAGAAATAATTATTTTTTTCAAAATTCATACCGTACTACCCAAATTGGGTAAATTTTTCCTCCAAAATTGACTTTCTCCAAAATAGGTGAATTTATAGTCAAAATTAATGAAAACGTCCACCTGGACTCAATGGCGAGGTCGGATCTGGTCTAGGACACCTCCAAAAGATGTTGCTCCTCAGATCTACCTCTTGACATCCTTCAAAATCTCTTCCAAAGACAAATCAATGACGCTCTAATGGCTCTGATACCATGTGAGATTTTGCCAAGATCAAGAGCTCAATTAAAAATATACAAAATAAAGAGATAAAATATAGGACAAGAATAAATTGTATTCTCATCAATAGATAAATGATCAATTGTTACATACAATGAATATGAGCCTACTTATATAGGCAAGGCTATATGGATATGTGAGCACACAAACATGACATGTGGCTCAATAAGAAACAAGGGTAGGTAGGTATAAGTAGGGGTAGGTAGGAGAAACAATATAATATTCCACATGAGGTGGATCACCCACTGAATGTGGAATGTAACAACAAGACCACAAAAGGTGGAAATTCTCCTACACACACTATCCCAATGTGGCACAAACACCCAAGTGTTTCATACCTAAACTACTATGAAATGCATTATCCTAAGTAAACTTAAGTAAGGTGTAATAATATCCAACATGAATAATTAATTACACCAACAGTGTGAAGTTGGGACATCCTTGGCTCTCTTCCATGAAAGCAATTGCTTCTATTGTTCATAAGTGTTTGAAATTTCCTCATGATGATAAAATCATAACTGTTTATCATAGCATGTATCAACCTATGGTAAGATATGAAGATGTTTGTCTTGATTATTTTTGGTCTGAACAATTCCAACCTCTTCAGCCTAGAAGTGATGCTCTTTTTAAATCTTATCAAAATTGGAAAAATGACATGATTTTATCCTTGAGTAAATCTAGAAATCCAACACTTAGTCTTCCTCCTAGTGATGACCATATTCCTTCCCCTAAGGATAATCTCCTTCTTCCTCCTAAGGATAAACATATTATTCCCCCTCCTCATGATGGACTTGGTATCCTTCCCACACCTTCTATTCGTCCTTTATATGTCGTGGTTCCACCTCCTACATCTTACAAAGGGAAGCGCCTAACATCTCCCATTGACCTACCTAAAAGACCTTCTCATAAGCATTTCCCCTTAAAAGAAGAAAAGAAGCGTACATCTATTGATCTTAAACCTTCACAACCTTTGGCTAAAACTAAACAAAACCATTGTGTGATAGAATGTTGACGGAGATGTCGTGCTAGTGCTCATGAACTTGCTTCTCAAACCATATCTTCTCTGAAGACGCCAAATGTTGGTATGATCCCATTTTCTCAACCTTCTCCTAACCAAGAGGTTCAACCTAAATCTCCAAGACATAAAATGATTAAGACAAATGATAGTTCAAGTTCTATTCCTATTAGAGCTCCTATTTTTGTTAATCTTGATGATGAAATAGATGAGAATGGTGTTCATGATGAAAATGTTGATGCTAATAATTCATATGATGAATATGAATATGTTGATGTTGACAATGATTTATCTAAACAATTTTCAAAAGCATTAATCCTAGATCCTAGTAATAGATAAAGTGACTCATCATTAGAGTCTTATCCTTGTTTGGAAATTATGATATCTCCAATACTGTGCTTGAAGTGGCTCCTCTTGCATGTTGTCCATCTTCTCAAAACAATGATGAGAAAGATTGGGAGGTGGATGATTTGCATGATTAGCTTCATTGGTGTCATAGACTCTCTCTCTCTCTCTCTCTCTCTCTCTCTCTCTCTCTCTCTCTTGTTTGTGACTTCCCTCTATTTGTTGTCCTTAGTCTTATCTACTTGAGGACAATGCAAAGCATTGAGATCTCTTTTGGTCTCTCCCATGTTGACTCAAAAGACACATGTGCCCTTCTTCCATGGTGGTTTTGTTTTCTTTGGGGGATGAGGATTTCTATGCAAATATATATACATGATATACATTATTTATCATTAAAAGCATACTGACCTCAGAGTTAAGTGAAACCACTCCATGTTTTATGTCTTGTGGTCATTATCCTTTGATTTGTCCTTTCTTGATAATGTGCTTGTCTTTTTGGGTGTATCCTACCTTAAAGATATTTCTCTCGATGAGGCATACACACTCACTTTAATGTGGGGTAATACACTTCAATTAATGATCTCTCTTTTGCATATTTTGATAGTTAGATTACTTAGAAAATTTAGTCTTTTGCTTAGTAATTTTGGTATTTTTCTTTTCATGACTCATAGTAAGAGAACCTTACTAGGTCTGTAGTCATGGTTCTCTCTTTCTCTTTCCTTCGTGATGTCCATTTTATCTTGTTATCAAATTTGTAAGATCCTAAAGTCCACTAGGGACTTAGTGTATCTTGTCTCCTTGATGACTTGGTGAAATTCTTTCAATATGAACCCTTGTACTTTACCGAGAGTATGATTTACTTCATACTCGCGCTAAAATGGGGGCTAAATGTAGTGTCCTAAAATTGTACCCCTTTACAATTTTGACCTCATTTGGGTCCCTACCTTAGTGTTTGTGCCCCAATGCCTCACTGGCACCTGATTCTACTCGCACCATGCAAATATGACCTTTTTTGACCTCACACATCAACTTAACCCCTTATCCTAGCCCCAAATATGGGTAGGACTAGGGTGCAGCCTTTGTTCCTCAATAGGACCAGGGCACCATGCTTTGTTCCTCCCTATTTGGGCCCCCTTTAAACAATCTTGCTATTTCAAAAAATGGTTGGGAAACCTAGCCCCGTGTCAACTCATGTCGAAAACTTAATGTTTTTCGACTGGCAAGTATAAAAGGAGGCTTTCCCCTCTCATTTGGACATACATGCATAACATACACCCACATGAAATTCAATTTGACATCAAGTAATCAAGCATTCAAGCAATTGAGAAAGTAATCAATCTTCCTTATAGCCTTGGAGCAGAAATAAAGCCAAGATTCAAGTGTTGAAGTGAACATTCACATCCTATTTTGTCAAAGACTTCATGAAACCCTAATCCTATGTGGAGACAAACAAAACTTGACAAGGAGGTATATCATTTGGTTTTTAGTCATTATTCATCATCTCCCTCAAAAGGAGAACCACCAATTACAACAATTCAATTATCTTGTATCTCTCTTTCATAGTTAATTCCAAAACTAAGGTTTGACTTAGGCAAACCCCTATTCCCAACCTATTTCCCCTTCATTCTATGTGCATGAAATAGGTACAGAGTTGTGATCTTTAGAATAAGCATTATTTATACTGATGAATCAATCCCCCTTTGGTGTGCAAAAATTTTAGAGGAATAGGGCGACCACCACCACAATCCCAACAAATCAGGATCCTCTTTAGGGATCAAATCCAAATCTGCTTTTATTTATCAGATCCAGGTGTTTGGTTAAAACTGATGATTGTAGCTCACAATTTCTATGTTTTTACCTTCATTTCTAGCACTTTACCCTAATTTCAGCAATTCAAATTACAAAAGAGGGTAAACAAATGCACACCTTGAATCTAATCAGTATTTATAGTCCTTATCCTTGTTGATTTGAGACTAAATCTATTGGATTCGACCCCTCTCTTGAATGTAATTGGTCCCTAAGCAAAAATTAGTGATTTTCATCCTTGTTGTGGTGGAAACCCTAATTTTTCACCCATTACAATACAAAAAGCTCAATTAGACAAGATTGAACTATGATTTCAGACCGGTGAATGTTTAGATCAAAATGATAAAGACAAAGGCAAGGAATTCAAAGTTGAAGCAGGAAAGAAACTTGAAGTTGCAAGCAAAACTCAAAATCAGAGATCTATTGCAAGAAAACTACTAATTCATCAACAGATTGCACAAAGGTACCCATCATTTCATGGTTATTTATTTCAATGAAATAAATTTGGTCATAGGGTTGTAGACTATATAAGTATTCTATGTTACAATTGCAAGAGGTTTGGTCACAAAGAAAATTACTGTAGAAATCATGTTATGAGTCAGAATCATAATCCGGTTGGAATGAATAAGGTAAATAGTAACTTTCATGGATATTGTCATCTATGAAATGGTTGTCACAAAGCTAATCAGTGTAGATCTAGAACACATTCAACAAATTTAGTACAGAGGAACATCAATTTTTACAAATGCAAGCAATCCATACATTATGCTAATCAATGCAAAAATGAAGTTGGTATGGATAATTCTACAGAGAAGAATGTGATGAAGTCTAGTGAATCAAAGAAAAAAGATGCCATGGTTTGGAGAAAGAAGTAGGTGAATAATGAGACCAAGCTCAATGTACTGGAATCTGGTGCATGCAACTCTTCGTCTGATAACTAAGCTTATTGCTTTGGCTCAGGGGAAGTTTCTCAAGGAAAATATTTTGGTCCCCTCTTCTGAGTTAGTTCATGTCATTGATCCAGCGGATTGTGTTAGAGATGCAATACGGTAATTAAATGTGTGTGACGATGTTATTGACAAGACACTTTTTGGTGGCAAAACCCTAAAATAAATTAGTAAGATAAATTTGCAAACTTGAGATCATTTTCATCATTATGCAAAAAGGAATTATTTGAAGAGAAGGAGCATGTGAAAAGGAATTGTTTGAAGAGTGAAGAACAGAGAAGAAGAGAAAGCATGGAATCAAAAATGATTGTCAGAGAATCAAGCAGCATAATTTTTAAAACTTTGGGAAAGGTATGATTAGATGACTTTGACACATAGAAGATTAGAAAAATGGAAAGGAGTCTAAGTGAAGTAGATCTATAAAAGGTAAAGGAGTTAAGTCATAAAGGAATGAATTTGTGGACTGAATTCTCATAGTTCGACAATGAGGATGTGATCAGGTTAATCATGAGTCATATGCAAAATGATTGCATCATGTTGCATAAACCCTATCTGATCATGAAGGACATTATTTTGACTATTACTAGATCGTGTGATAGTGGAAGTGTATCGGTTAAGAAGACAGTAAAGAACAAGGAGTTTGAAATCCTAACCAGTGTGATGGGAGATTATAGAGCATTATTGATCGAAAAAATCATTAATCATGTTGTGAGGTATGTTGCATATGGTATATCCTATAAGATTTATTTATAAAATAGGGAACATTCTACTTCGGCCATTATTGTGTGTGTTGCGCACATGATTGCTATGGAAGATGTTGTGTTCGATTTGTGTGAATTGTTAAAGAATCAGTTGTTAGAGAATATCAAACTGACAAAAGATCAAGGTTACCCCTTCTGGTTTGGATCATTGCTTGTATTTTTGGCCTTGTATTATTTGGGATCTTTACCAATGAAGAAGAATGTGTTATGGGAATCTTGTGTCCCAGTTGCTAGACAGATCTTTCGATATCTTAATAGTTTGGATAAGAGAGAAGATGCATGTGATGTTTATTTCAAATCATTTCTGGATATATGGAATATTGGTTCGATATCCACTACTACCGGTTCGGCTAAGGAGAGTCCAACCTCCAAAAAGAGAAAGATAGAAGAGATTAAGTCTTTTGATTCTCTGTAACCTGGGAAGAAGCAGAAAGAGTAGAAATAGGAAGAAGTAATTGAGCTAGATGATTTGGAATCCCCTGTGGTTAGAGAAGAATTGGAAATTGCAGAGCAAGAGAAAGTAAAATCAGAAGATAAAGTAAAAGAGATGCGGAATATGTTAGAAGAATGTGATGATGCCAAAAGGACTTTATCAAAATGCATAAAAGAGGAGAGAGTGTATCAATAGTGCCAACAAAGTTTACAAGTATTGTCTTTCATGGTCAACCACTATGGTGAAGCACAAAGCAAAAATTGAAACCGTTGAAGAAGAATTGAGTTCTATCAGTAAGTCATTTGATTTTATAAGAAACAAAGATGGAGAGAAAAGGAAAAAGGTAAATTCCCTACAGACTGAGTTGTTATTCTTGCAAAGGCAGAGTGAAGATTATGTTATTAATTTTTGTAAATTCAAGGAGATTGTTGAAGCTAAACTAGAACATTTTTTAGTATTGCTTGGTGATGTGGTTGAGTATGAGAAGAATCTGACTATTCCAGACAGTTTTTCTCATGTTATTGATTTATTGGTGGAATGTAGAAGTTTATCTCTTAGCATTAAATTGGTTGTTTATTTATGGAAGGTTCTCCTTCTAGAGCTTAAGGATAAATACAAGCAAATATTTCAAAAAGAAAGAAATTGAGAATTTTTTTGGGTTGGTATACAATTTTGATATTCTTTTTGTTATTGAATGCATTTATTTTTCTTTCTTTCTTTTTCATCAAAGGCACCCTTTGTCCTTTATGTCAAAGGGGGACAAAGGTAAATGAAAAATGGATAAAGGTAGAGTAATGGAGATATATGAGTAAGGGGGAGCTATATGCAGATATGTTTATGAGTTTATTCTTTTTGAGATGTTTTTTTATCAATAACAAAGGTGGGGATTGTTAGATTTGTGTGAATGTTTTCATTGATGTAAAACCCAGTAATCTGGTTAGGACTGGATGTGGCATATGGTAGGTTGAGCAATAGTGGAAGATAGGTGTGTATGTGATATGAAGTCATAAGGCATATATGATCTAATGGAGTCATTTTTGGAAGATCCTCTTCTCCAGAATCTTGTGTTTTTATTATCATGGTTTATATCCAATTCCGGTATTAGTTGTGCAAGTTTTGGTATCAATTATATCAATCATATTAGTGGTATTAATTATATCGGTTGTATCAGTCTGTATTGATTATATCACATCATGTTATGTTCTGGAATCTGTGTCATCTATATCTCGAAGTTAGGAGGAGTTGTGCTTGGAGTTTGTGCTTATGGGTCTGTATCCTTGGGTCAAGTAGACCCCTGATTTGTTCTAGTAATTGAGGCATACATTTGGTAAATGAAGTATGTGAAGGAAGCATGTAGAAGATTGGTGAAGACTGACTTGGTTATCCTATTTTTTTTCAAGGCATTTTTTGGATAACGTGTTGATCCGAGCAATGCGTTATTGTATAAATCACTTGTGCTTGGTCGACATAGTATCTTGGTGTATGTCTTTACTGATATATATATACAAATGTAGAATATGTGAGGAGGTGAAGAATGTAGCATGAAGTAGCAATTAAATAAGAACATAGTGTGTGTGTTGAATGATGTGAATAGTGTGTAGCAAAGTATGAAGTATGCAAATGACAAAGTTGTGGATAGAAGAACAATTGCAATAAGAGAGCAGTATATAGCATGAGCAGTGGAAGGTGATATATGAGCGAAGGTGTGTCAAAGTGCACTCCTAGTGTTATAGTAATCCTTTACCAAATTTGCTGCAAGTAGTTGGTTTGGCAGAGTGTAGTCACAGTGGTGCAGTAATCCTTTACCAAATATATTGCAAGCAATTGTGGATAGTGTTGCAGTAATCCTTTACTAGATCTGTTGCAAGTTTATGTAAGTTGATATTTGAGCTTATTGGAACTGACTTCATGCATTTGGAGATGCAACTTTCCTTAGTTCATTTATGTCTATTGTAGTGAGCATTCCGATAATGAGTCACTTTGTAATCTGGTAGTGAGCCACCTATTTTATAAACACCATATAACTAGTTATATTATCTTGATATTTAACCCTCTCTGTGGTTTTTCCCATTTGGGTTTTCCATGTATAAAATTTGGTGTTCAATTTGTGGTTGTGTTATTTGTTTGTTCTGCATTTGTGGTTTCATGTTGATGAGACTGATATAATAGTAAAAGTTTTGAAAGTGTGGGAATATCGATTCACCCCCCCCCCCTCTCAGTTTTCTGGTCCATTCAATCAATTCAATAGGTCATACCTTAACACATAGATCCACTATACATAAATAATCTTCAATTAAATCAACTGATTATGTATACTTTTAACCATCAACAAACCACCGAAGCCAACATAAACCAAAAGATATATAATTAGGATACAAACATAGAAGGCATTATCCTAGATCATAATACATTTCCCAAAGGAGATCATATAATAAACATGGTTAGAACAATCCACTTGATAATAACAAATTCCATCAATATTAAATACCCACCTCCCAATTAGTACCATCCGAAATTTCCATATTATAACTAGTCATCCCCATATACATGTAAGCAATTTAAATATTAAATTCACTAGAAGGGGATTCTAACATCACATGAATTGTCATCTAGTCAGATAATGTGATGTCATCCCTTTCCCTCCACACTGACTATTACTACATTATATGGAGTAAGGAGTAGGTTTAGTATCATGATACTTGCCTTATCATGTGATGTTTAGAGGGGTATTACATGCTAGGCACCCTTGTCCCTCCAAAAAGGGACCAATAAATATGTTGGTGCTTGGTCCCGGCTAGTCAATCCCTAATCTCGATACTTTAATATGGTTGTTGGAGGCTGACATAATTTATGAAATACCTTGAGAACCCTATATAAGAGCATCCATTCAATTCATTTTCATCCTCAAGCATTCCAATCACTAGCATATCATAGTATTTTAAGGAAACATCATTTCATCTCACCATATCCTTGAAGCATTTCTCAGATCTAAGTGTAGACACCTAAAATTGTCTTGTGCCTATGAATGCTATTTTACTAATTATTCCTCTTTACTAAATAAATATTTTTAAATATTTAATTAAATTGACATTATTCTTCCATTTCAAATTGAAAATTCAAATTTTCCTCCATCTCCATAATTAAATAGTTTTTAATTATTTAACTAGGAAATTTTCATCTAACATTAATTAAATAATTTATTATTTAATTAATCTTCTTTATTTAATTTAATTAAATAATATTTATTATTTAATTTAATTAAATAATATTTATTATTTAATTAAATAAATTTTTATTATCTTCTCTTAATCAAATAATTATTTCAAACTATTTAATTAGCTAATAATGTCCTCTCAATTAAATAAATTTCTTAATTAATTTAATTTAATTTCTCTCACATTTTGAAAACCGAATTTCTCCAAATTAGTTATAATGCTAATTTCATCCATTCTCATACAACACGTATAAAAAATGGCTAACTGCCACTAACTCTCAGTTCCACTATTGGCTCATTAATCACTTTTTCTAACTAGTCGGTTAGTCCACCTTTTTTTTAAATCACTTTTTTAGGCTAACTCATCTATCTACTAATTAAGTCAATCAAATCAATTAACTTGCCAATCAATTCAATCACGTTGAGTGATCATATCCCAACTACCTTGTCTCAATGATTCTCCACCATTTATCTTTTTGCTATCAAATCAATGTTGATCATTGATTTGAATTCCAAAAATCTATAAATTTAACATCATTATCAATCATGATCAACCACAGTATTTGAATTCTCATTTTATCATATTACAAGAATTGTGCTATGATATTGAGAGTCATCCCACACAACACAGAGAAGGAGAAGAGAAATAGAGGCACTAGCATTATGTTCAACATATGGTTTTCCTAATTGATTTATGTTTGGTTTGTTATGCTTTGTTGAATTTTATATTGCTTCCTTCATTGTGCTTACGATTGGAGTTTGATTTGTGATTGATTTAGAGTTAGTGGTTGCTCGTAGGATCTCTAACTATTTCCCCTCTTTTCTAGTTGTCACACTCAACATTTTGGAGCAACAAGTTGCAACAATTTTCATGTAAGTATATTTTCATGATTTATTCCTTTATGTCTTGTCTTATTGTATCAATAGTTGTGACCACGTTCACAAAGCATTGCATCATCAACATTATTGATTACAACAAGCTTGAGGTATAACATTTAGCATTTTACTTCAGAGCTTTCCATTTTAAGTTATCTATTTCATTCAAGGGTTAATTCCAATCTGGGGTTTGACCTAGGTAAACCCCTATCAACCCAACAATATTTTTTCCTCTTATATGTGCAAGTGATAAGATCTAGAGACAACAAATATAGATCTAAAAAGAGGAGACTGAGACACACAAGAGCTAATTTTGAAGAAGCAGAAAACCCTAGACACTAGTAATTGACAAACAATGTATGACACTTTTCTGAAAAATTTTGAGGGATATATAGAGTGATGTCCCGATTCTAAAAATATATTGAATTTGTCTACATTTGATAGTTTTAAATAAGGATTCCTAGCATCACTATCCTATATTTTTAAGTCTAGATTTTAGCCACATGCTCTTCTTTGCTTCCCATTTTTAGATCTATGTTTTATGTCTATATATATGTTTTGAAGTTGTATGTGCATGCTGATCATTGTCAATTTCACATCATCAACCCTAATTTACATTATCAAATTCAGTTTCAATTCAAACAAAAGTGAGAGTGAAATCCAATTTGTGTTCAATCCTTTCATTTGTTGGTTTGAGGTTGAACCTATTGATATTATTCTCCTCTTTAATGTATCTTGGTTGGAAATAAGCTTGATTCCTTGTTTACATATGTAAACTAGTGAGCCCTCTTATTTCCACATCATACATTTTGGTGAACCTGAAGCTTCTAACATTTTGCATATTTCTGATTGGGTATTCGCAAATCTGATTTTTAATAATGAAATTTACAAAATCTGATTGGTTTGCTATTTCACATGTGATTACATCGCTTAATAGCTATATTCACCAAAATCGTGTGTTGGATAATAGCTTCTTTCACTTCATGTTTTTTGTATTCATTCATACCACTTTAATGCATTGCATTATTGAGGGTTTCAAATATTTTTCCTACATTTAGTTCATTTCTCAAAGCTTTCATACATATTTTATGTTGCTATATGATGGTATTTTTAAAGAAGTTAATAGAATTTTTAAATTTCATAAAAGATTTAATAGATGTTTCAAATAGTACCCTTGCTAATCTTACAAATGATATTGAAATGAATCATACTTGTACCACTCCTAGAGTATCTTTTATAGATGAGGAAATATTAATGTTTCTATCAATGATCTATCCAATGTAGATGCAACATTGAAGAGTAATGATGAATCCTCTTCTCATAAAGATACGTTGGTGTAAGAGGGACAAGGTAGGCATGCTAATCTTAGTAAATCTATCGCTCTAGATCTCTCGTATTCTCTAAGAGCTTACATTGATCATCAACATATTTTGAGACAAGATGATGTTATTCATTTTATTCATGATATATCTCATAATATAACATTGAGTAAAGATGAATATTTAGATGATGATAATACTTCTCCCAACCAAATGAATTGGACATGAATAATGATGATAGAAATAACAACCCCCCTAAAAAGATCTTCCCCCTCATCTATTCATTCGATTGGACCTTCAATGTGTAATTACACAACAAATTTCAATGAGGTATACAATGAAATTCCTTCCCCTTCACAATTTAAAACACATCATGAGGTTGGAAATGACATGATTTCTAAATAAGTCTATAGTGGACAAGGTCTTGTATAGGTGGAACAAGGAATCAAAATCCATGTATATCCTCCTTCATAATGCACTAGAGAAGGTGTAGGAATTTCTCCCCCTTTCTTATTAGTTCTTTTACCAAATCCTAACCCCCTTACCCAACAAGAAATAAAGCATATCTCTAATGAGCGTTCAAAGATAGCAATAAAAATATTTTGGAGACTCAAACATGATAAATGCATTGCTTATCCTTTCGTAAGATATATATCAATAATTATAAAAAATAAAGATGACAATATATTTGTTGCAAGGCATCACCTTTGGTCTCCTTATGTTGTGTAGTGCAACACTTAGGTTTGTGATAGGGCTTAACCACCTCCTATGGATTCTCTAAGTCTAGTGGTTGTATGAGGCATTAAAAAGTCAATCTTTTGGTGCAATGGAAACCATATTTCTAACAAGTGGTATCGGAGCTTGGGTCACAAGTTCAAACCCCCTCACTTGTGCTAGCAGGTGGATTGTTTCAAGGTGTTCTCCCTTGGTCTCCTTGTGCTATGCAGAGTAATGCTTGTGTTTGTGACATGGCTTAACCGCCTCCTATGGATTCTATAAGTCTAGTGGTTGTACCGGGCATTAATTGATTGATCTTTTGGTGAAATGACAACTGTACTTCTAACATATTTTTCCTCTTTCATAGTGTATATGGTGAAAATGGATAACAATAATAACGATATTGAAAGGCTAAATGAATTCAACCACAAAACCCTAGCCTAACAACAACAAAGATCCACCATAACATATGAAGATTACCTAAGACAATGCAAATCAAATGAAATCACAAAGATTATACCATCACATGTCCAATAGGGTTTGGATCTCCATTCTTCCTATCTCCATTGATCTTGCTTGATATATTTGCTCTCAGATTTCATATGCACAAGAGCTCAACAAAGAACGAAATGTGGTTGCTAGTAGGATCGTAGTGTAGTCAAGTGCATAAAAGATGATTAGAATGCATAGAACGATTAGGGTTTGATAATGAAGGAAGCATCTCCTTATATAGAAGACACTATATGAAATGGAGGGATAAGATTGAGAGGTGTAAAAGGAGGTCGGCTATGATTAGAGGGTAGGTAAAAGAAATAATGAAATAATGAAAGGGGTAGGTAGTGTATGAATTAAGAGATGAATGACATGTGTCATGGGTAGAAAAAGCTAATGAATTAATTAAATAAATAAAGATTTATTTAATTAATAGAAGAAGTGGGATCAATTAAATAAATAAAAATATTTATTTAATTTAGGAAAAAGGATAATTTAAATAAATAAATGTATTTATTTAAATGAGAAATAAGGCTAAAAGAGGATAAATGAATTAATTAAATAAATAAAGATTTATTTAATTAATAGAAGAATTAAGCTTAGATAATTAAATAAATAATATTTATTTAATTAGACATGACAATTTTGGGTGTCTACATTTTGCCCCTCTTTGAGACAATGCGGCTTGTCGCGTTGTTTCAAAGAAGATAATATGAACTGATACAAAGTTGCCCTAAGATGGAAATGATATGCCCCCTTGAGAGATTGGATGAAAATGTATGGAAAGATCGTAGACAATCTCTCGATAAGAAAGAAAGGCTAGAATGGACTGACTGGATAAAGTGACAAAGTCATGGGATAAGGAAGACTGACTTGGGAAACGAGGGCAAGGGCTAGGGTAGTCTATAAGATAGACCACGGGGGAAAATAAATCCTCATTGTCATCTACACATCCACGAGAGTAGAGTGCAGAGCAAAAATAGAGCAGTAGCAGTCAGTAGCGATGGCCTTTATTCATAGATTCGACCGCGTTCGCCGATTTCAGAGGCCAACAGGGGCAGGAGAGCCGGTAAGTACCACCAAACCTCCTCGTACTTTGACGCATTTAATTTTGTCATTAATGCATGGTAGGTAGAGCAATAAATGCGCTTAGAGTAGGGTCCACAAAATGTCAAAAAATGTTTAAGTGCATCTGCATTGGTGCAAGGTGCATCTGTGCTCGCGAGGCGCGTCTATGACAAATGCGGCCGCATTTGTGATGGTCAGTCGCGTCTGTGCCAAGAAGGCATGTCTGTGTCACCCAGGCGCGTCTATGCAGAGCATAGGCACGTCTGTGTTTTTCAGGCACATCTGTGTTTTTCAGGCGCGTCCGTGGAGAGCATAGGCACGTCTGTGTTTTTCAGGCGCATCTGTGTTTTTTAGGCACGTCTGTGCAGTCTTTAAGCGAGTTTATGTCAGGAAAGTGCGTTTGCATTTTAAAAAGTATGAAATTGTGTCTTCTAGGTCAAATCGGCAGTTCTATGATGAACATACATTGTCAATTGGATAAGCTGCTGAGAGGACACACTCAAGCAAGTCCTCAAGGGAAGACTAGAATAGATCAAGGCACTTTGTGATGAACAGTGAGTACCAAGATATAGTACTTTGTGATGAACAGGGAGTACTAGAATATGAGCAGCACTTTGTGATGAAAAGGGAGTGCAAATGTGAGTAACACTTTGTGATGAACAGTGAGTGTCACACACGTAGTACTTTGTGATGAACAGGGAGTACCACTAGGATAGAAGCAACACTTTGTGATGAACAGTGAGTGTCACTAGGATAGATAGCCATATGCATGTAGATAAAAAGTAGCATTTTGTGATAAACAGAGAATGTCATTATGACTGACATGAGTGATTTGCTTGACTGCAGGAGTATTTGCCGATGCTGGAGTCATTGGAGAGATTCCTATCTACGCAGAGGTTGCGACCTAAGCTGACAACCGAGGAGTGAGCTACTATTGAGGAGATGGGACTGAGACATGTTCTATATGTGCCTGAGTTTTGGGCGAACATGGGACTATTGACTGCGCTGGTAGAGAGATGGCACTCCGAGAACTGTACTTTTCATTTGTCGATGGGTGAGATGACAGTCACCCTTAAGGATGTATATAGGATACTGAGGATACCGATCGATGGGGAGTTGATCCCATATGATCGAGATGGAGATAGGGAGGCCCTGAGACGAGTATTCCAGGACCCAGGATTGGAGATGAGAGCAGGACATGTGGCGTGGGACACTATGACAGCCACAGGGCTAGCACTACCAACAGTGGTAGGAGGAGCGATCAGTGGGTTCCTATGTCTGGATAGGGTGACATGGGGGTTGGCTATGGGTTGGGGAGGAGCACTGGAGACATTGGTGACGTAGCACAACAGATATGCTTGGGGACCGTGTGTGCTAGCACACCTCTACTATGAGCTGCATCAGTTCGTATATCATGGATCAGTGGGATTGGGCTGCGGGGTGACATTGTTGCAGGTGTGGGCTTATGAGCATCTGCCAGTGACGAGGCCGATACACTTCAAAGGCAGGGGACATGGGTGCAGCTTTGTGCACTTGTATGATATGATCACGTCGCAACCACGGATTGGCAGGTTGGAGCACTGGCGGTGAGTGATAGATGATATTGATGTGATCATATGGAGGCCATATCTGGGATGTGAGTAGTGGGAGGATGATGCAATTGAGCTTCCTTACACCTTCCAGAGCAGGTATCTCATTGGGCGGACACCCTATGTGCTAGAGAGGCAGCTAGAGGACAGGTTTGGCCAGTAGTTTGGGAGGATCCAGAGGATGCCACGGGGCTCCGGCATGTATGCACGGACTATTAGAGATCAGGCACAGTTTGGGCCCTTGCTGTCATATGATCAGGCAGTTACACAGCTGGTAGAGATGATGCCCCTACCCTGGGACATGTGGCCAGAGATTGAGGATGTCGGCATGGATGCTGAGTACACAGCATATTGGGTAGAGCATCCCTTCCCACACTTGATAGATCCAGGAGAGCCATTGGATGAAGATGGGGGTGGGGATGATGATGATGGTGGAGGTGATGGGGGCAGAGGCCAACGGAGGAGGAGGCGAGCAGTTGGAGAGCGGAGGGTTGCACCTCAGAGGGAGGGTGGAGAGGAGAGATAGGCTCGGATGGTGAGGGGTCGCGGTGGATTGCCGCTACAGGTGCCAGTAGCACAGGGTCCCAGACAGGTACAGGTACAGGGACAGGGACAGATACAGGGACAGGTACCAGTACAAGTATAGGCATAGGGGTAGGCACCCATATAGGGGGAGCCACAGGCAGAGGCGGAGGGGGCTGACGCAGAGGAGGATGAGCTGATAGAGCTGAGGGAGATCTGCCAGGGCCAGGTAGATGAGATCTAGGAGTTGGAGAGGGAGAGGGATCGGCTTAGGAGGAGGCTCAGAGATACTGAGCGGGAGCAGGATCAAGCTATTCAGCGTTATACAGAGGTTGAGACAGCACTGAGGGCGAGGAGAGAGGCAGCAGAGGACATAGGGGTAGGATATGCTTATGTCCTGCGGGCAGGGGAGGAGATTGCCTACTGGTGGGATCTCTATTATGGTGTAGTGCCAGCGGATCAGCGGACTAGGAGCTTCCATAGACCATCGCGTACAGCGACAGCTATGGGAGGGAGTCAGAGGAGACAGGCATTAAGTGGTGGGGTTATGGGTCCTCCACCACCACCAAATAGAGGAGACAAGAGGGATTGTCCTAGAGGGGGTCCTTTAGGGGCTCAGATTCCGTCGAGGCTAGGCGGCTCCGAGGGAGGGAGTTCATCATAGCCGTAGAGGGCTCCCTATGTATCAGTATTGTACCATTTTTGTATGATGATGTAGACACCTGCGAGTGCTTTTGTAGCCATATGATTTTGACATCATTGTATCATGACACTTTATGATTATATATATATGAGATGATTCATCTTTGCGGCAGATATATGCATGTGTACCTATGAGATGTTCTTATGATGTATGCTTATGATATGTATGCAAATATGTATACGATGCAATGCAATATTTTTGTTCTTTTATGTTTTATATGTGTATGCATGATGCAAATGTGAATGTATGAAATGTGGATGAATATGATAATGCAAGATGTAAATTGTGCTAACATGTGTTGTGTGCAGGATGTGATGTAGTTGTGATATCTATATGTATGTATGAAATGCTTATATGTGGTAATGTAGGTGCAACTACATGAAATGCAAATGTTTTTGGTGTGTCATTATACTCAGTCATGTGATAGCAGGCTACGCGGACTCGAGAAGGATGATGGAAGTCAATCAAGAAAGGGGGATGGAAGACAGAAGATATGAAAGTGAAAGAGCTTCTTGTGCGTTATCATCATTGAGCTTTATTATGGCAAGTAGGTTATGACAATCGAGGCATATGTTTGACCTAGAAAGTCATTGTACCTGTTTGCATGGAGATAAGACAGTCACAAACAAGGAATGCCCCAGTTCATACTAGACTCACAATGTCCTCATATCCTTGGACAAGTTATAGCATTACTAAGAGACAATCCACAGACAGCAAATACAAATAGGTGACGATACCCCATCCTCGCCTTTCTAGTCAAAGACATCCTAGAGATAGAATCTCTAGTCAAAGACATCTTGGAAAAGCTAAAAGACATGTCACCAAAAGATAAAATCAAAAGAAAACCAAGACTCGACACCAACATCCATTGTAGTCCTCAAGTTTAGTGTCTCTTGTCACTTGTATAAGTCTTATTTGATTGTGGTCACAATGTTTACTTTCACAGAAAGGATAGATAGCATTGAACCATATGTTGTCTGAGTCTGTTGAAAGATTTGATTTGTTGAAGCCCATTGTTGCTGTTGTGTCTCATCTGAAACTGACTGAATCCATGAAACTAATACTTTATTGCGGAGAAGACAAAACTTTATTGCAGATCTGTGATGCAAATGTTGCTTTATTGCGGATTGTGCGTGGATAGACTGAAGGAAGCTAGAAGAAACTGTACTCCTCGAAACATGTGATGTTCTCAGTTCCACACCCATCACTAGACGTAGGATTTGCCTTAGCCACAGATAGGATCTAATTTATTATGGATGGAAAGGGAGGTGAAAAGGGAGGTTTATTATGAATGGCTAACCAATCTTGGGTAGATCAATAACAAGCCATGATGGGAATGTGTAAGTTTATTATGGATGAATTGGTCGTGAGTGTGTGCAAAGTGAAGTGATGAAAGAGAATCCTGAAGGAGGGAGGAGCAATGTCTCTACGCATGGCGTTGGTGACCCAGTTTTCACCATGGTACTTGCCCAAGGCGCCACCAAAGTGATTTTCACTATTGGACGAAATTATTTCTCTTTACTTTTTTTATTTTTCAATGTTTTTTGTGTCACAAGGTGCCTGTTTGCCAGGTTTTCACCAAGTAACGATTTCTTTTGTTTTATAATTTTTTTTGTATTTTTGAATTGGGATATTCCAAAGAGCTATGTGTAGAACCTGCGAAGGTGCATGTTGTTGATAGGATCCTCCAAAGGTTCACCTTCTATAGTTGAGAGATAATATGCCCCAAATCCATATGCTGTTGTAATGACGTAAGGACCAAGCCAATTTGGTTCGAACTTGCCCTTCTTCTCTCTGTCTTGCTGATTTTTGGGGTTTTCTCTGAGAACTAAGTCACCTACCTCAAATGTGTGAGGCTTTACCTTGTGATTGTAGTTGCATTGTTCCTTGACTGAATGATGTGTAGCTTGATTGAATGTCTTCCTCGATGAAGGAACTAAGATAGAATTACTAGTGTGTGGACTACACGGGCCCGTATGCGTGTCACCTGAAGAAGTTTGGGCATCCCTGATAACAAAGTCCTTCAAGGAAGCTCCCTTAAAGGTCCATGATGTATCACCAGAAGGGAAAGGATGTGTGGAACAAGTAGATGAGTGATGAAGGCTTATGATTGCGAAAAGAAGTGAAAGTAGGATAGCATGATGGAGACTTAGGATCAACAAGTAATCTTTTTGACTTGCAATTGTAGAATTTTTGCCCCCAGTTATTTTGATATTGGGGGAGAACAACTCTTGCTCTTTTTCTTTCATTGGATTTTTATCCTTGACCTTGATTTTTGCAGAGTTCAATAGCTTTTTATTTTGATTTGCACTAAAGGACTTTCCTTTATTTTTTACTTTTAAATTTTTCTTTTCAAAGCTTGATTTGTGATCCTCAATGAGTAAGGGCTTTTCTGATTCTTGTTGATCCAAGTTTGGAAGTGGAGTGGAAATGGAATGAGTGGATGAAATGGTAAAGCTATGTGAGTTCTCAAGAGGGATGCCAATACGCTCAATAGATTCTTCGCTGGAACCACTCTTAGGACTATTGATATCAAGAGATGCTTGCACCACTAGAGGAGATTTGCATTCAGACTTAGTAGCCACAACACTAGGTGGTTCACACCCAATTCCTTGGCATTGCAAATTGTTTGTAGGTTGTTCCTGTCGATTGAATACCTTAGGAGATAGTGGGATTTGATCAACATGAAAGATATACTCACCACATCCCATGTCTTTAATCTTGAACCTTTCTTTTAGCTCTGCTTGTTTGGATGTAGAAGCTTTTAAGGATTCAGGTCCACATATGTCGATGAAGGAACAGCTTCGTGATTGACTGGGATTGTTATTTTTGATCGAGGTTGCAGATTGTTGCAATATATGAATGGATTTGGATCCGCTTTGATAGTCACTTCAACTCCATTGTGTGGAAACTTGATACATCGATGATATGTAGATGGGGCTGCGCTCATTTCATGAATCCAAGGACGTCCTAGCAATATGTTGTATGTGAGATCCAGATCAAGTACTTGACAAACCACATCCTTTGTAACTGGCCCAACTCTGAGAGGTAAGGTGACTGTGCCCTTGGATGAATGCTCTTCATCGTCATATGTCTTGATGGTGATTTTGTTTGTAGAATTCACAGCTTTATCAGAATATCCCAATTGTTTAATTGTGCTCAATGTACAAATGTTTAGACCTGCTCCTCCATCTATCAGGACTCATTTGATTCTATGTTTGTGTATGCTTCAATGTGTAATGGTGCATTATGTGGCTGACTTACGAAGGCGTCATCGGCTTCTGTGAATGTAAGGGAGTGTGGAATGGAAAGGTATCCCACCATGGCTTGAAACTGGTCCACGTTCAGATCAGTAGGAATGGCAGTGTCTCTCAAGATTTTGTCAAGAATGGCTTTATGTGCGGGGGATATGTGTAAGAGCTCAAGGATGGAGATGAGCATGGGTGTCTTCCCTAACTGTTCTAAAAGGTCATACTCAAGTTTGGTTGATGAGGAAGCGGTGTTTTTAGCTAGAACACCTTACAAAGTGAATTTACCTTGATGAGTTGTAACATGACATTCAGAGGTAGGTTCGGAAGAAGATCCAACACCTTTTAGGACAATCTTGGGTCTCCGGGTAGAATTCTCAGGGTTTTTGTCCTTGATGATAATGGTAGAGACATAATTGTCCATCAAGATGTGATTGATGGTTGAATCATAGTTATAAGATGCTCTGGTATAGTTGGTTTGGTCATCTGTGGCTTTAGCTTTTCCCTTGTCATGCTTTGGGAATGGTTCCTTAAACATCTCATGTTCTTGATTGGATGAATGTCCCTCAATCTCAATGTCACCTCTATCAATGAGATCTTGTATGATGTTCTTCAGTCGATGACAATTTCATGTCTTATGACCCTTGCTCTTATGAAATTCACAATACCCATCATCGTTCCACCAATTTGGTTTAACCTTTGGTTCATATGGAGGAAAATCTGGAACTGTGATTACCTTGTTTGCCACTAGCTTCTTGAAGACTGACTCAAGTGGTTCTCCCAATGGAGTGTACTTCCTTTGTGATTTTGAAGTTGTTTGAGTATTCACTTGATTGTTTGTAGAACTTGATCCCGAAAAGATGAATTTGGGTCGCACTGTATTGGCATCAACAACACCATCATTGACTGTGTTCTTGTTTTTGTTCCAAAATCTCGGCTTGTCTTTTCCCTTAAAGTCATCTTTGTTTTCCTTGAATATCCTAATGACTCCTTGTTCAATTAGGACCTTTTCTGTCGCTAAGCCTTTTTCAATGACGTCCTTGAAGGTGGACAAACAAGCTTTCCTTAGGTCATAGCCAATGTCTTTGTTAACATTTTGGGTGAACATTTCTACCATTTGTTTTTGTGGAATTTCACAAGAGCATCTGCTGGCTAGATTCCTCCATCTTTGTAAAAATGATGCAAAAGACTCTCCCTCTTTTTGCTTAGTATTGCACAAAGTAGTGACTGATATGTCTGTCTCTATGTTGTAGGAGAAATGTTGGATAAATGCCTCTACTAGATCACCCCATGACTTAATACCAGGTGGGAGTTGGGAGAACCATTCCATAGCTTGATCACCTAAGCTTTGTGGGAATAATCTCATCAAATATGTCTCTTCTGCTGCTACCTCAATGCAAGCTGTGAAAAATTGTCTTATGTGTGCCTTAGGATCCCCTTTTCCTCTATACTTATCAAATTTAGGCGTCACAAAGTGTGTAGGAAAAGGAGGCATTGAAATGCTCTTGTCAAATGGATAAGGACATATGTCTCTCATTGTGTATGTTGGCTTCGGTGTATTTATGTCCTCCATTTTCTTTTGTAAGTCCCTGATTTGTTGCTCCAAATTGCTTTTAGGTGGAGATCGACTTCTTGGACCATACCCTATGCTTGAGGCACCAATTGGAGGAGGAGCATGTTGCATTTATGGATGATATTGATCATACACATGTTCATATGGAGGAGGTCTATAGTGATGTTGCGTATATGGACCACTTGGTATAGATTCATATTGAGGAACACCATATCTATTTTGTGCATGTATACCATACTCTACAGGCATGTCATGGTCTAATGTGTTGCCCCCAAATTTGACACGGGGTTTCCTTGTGTCCAAATTTTGAGCATGCCTTTGAATATCCAATTGCTTTGGTGGTTGATCCTTAGCATTGGTATGTGATTGAGCATATCTGTCTGCATAAGACCTCCATAATGGTCTGCGAAGGTGAGTATCATATGTTTGACCATGTGTATGTGGGACCTCTGGTTTTTGAAGCAAAGTTGATGGTGATTCAGGTACCATATGTGGTCCTCTATTTCCTCCACTATTAGGCCTTCTTTGATCCATGTTGGAGTGAGGTTGTTGCAAAGGTCGATTTTCCATTATTTGAGACATGTCAAAATCATGAGGTATCTTGGCTCCACTTTGTGCCATCATTTGTAAAAAGTATTGTCTATCCCTCCTCATTATTTCCTCGACCAATCTATTGAAATGGGGATTCATAATGGATTCTTCCACATCTGCTGAATGTACTGAAAAGTTGTCCATATCATCATTGTGTGTATCATTGTTGTTTTTAGTGTCCATGTTCTCAACATTTGGAATGTTTCTATAGGCATCCATGTCAGGTAATGTAGTATGATCAGAATTGAAAAAGATATCATTGTCATACTCATAGGAACTCATGTTTGCGGACTCTTGAGCCTCTTTAGTTTCTCTCCTAGATTTTTGAAGGCAGGTTTCAACCATGAACTAGGTATTGACCAAGATGTGTGAGACTAGATGAAAATGGAAAGAGGTATGGAAGACCAAGAGTCGGATGGAATGTAAATGAATCTGAAGTGTACTTGCAATGTCCAAAGTGTAAGACCAAGTATGTATGTAGTAGAGTAGGTGTGACTTCCAGAGAGAGGATAGTTTCTTTTGATGAGGTAAGTTGACCTTGACTCTAAGTACGACCAAATGAGACCCAAAGGTAAGAAACCTTGATGAGGGACCACTTAGCAAAATGTTGTTGTATGTAGTGTGTTGACAAAGTATGATAAGGACAAGCAAGTGACCTTTTGACTCAAGTTTAGACAAGTGTGAATGTAATGTAAGGTGTGAAGCAATGATGAACTTTGTGAGACCCAAAGACAAGTTGAATGCTAGGTGAAAACCTAGAGAAACAACTTAGGAAGCTCAAGAATTCTGTAACTGACTGTGTTTGTTTGCTAGACTGTAACAGTTTTTCAATTCTGAACATAGACGCGCCTGTATACTTCACAGACGCGGTTTCCTGATGCAAATGCGGCTCTGTTTAACACAGACGCGTTTCTAAGATTTTTTTGCAAAGTGTAATGTTGATTCTGTAAACACAGACGTGTTTCTGCCCTTCACAGACGCAGTTATACAACACAGATGCTATTATGTCCGACACAGACGCGTTTCTGTAAAATTTGTGCAATTTTTTCCAATCTGTGAAGTCCATTTGTTGTGACCAAATCTGAATGTTTGACTATTTTTCGTGACAAGAGGACACAATGTTGATGAGGACTCAATGTTTGCAAGTGTTTAGACTCAAAATGACTCCAAAAAAAGTGTGTTGTTTGATGTAAAAATGTTTTGCATACACTTGAAGACACAAAAGACACAATGTTTTGTTGTTTGGTCTTGAATGTTTTAAATGTTTAAAATAAGTCAAGCACAATTCTTATGGTTGGCCAAGACAATAGTTGTTGATCCCACATGAGGTTTTACCCCCGAGGCTACGCTATTCAGAGCAGATACTTAGATGTTTGACCTCACTGGATCCACCCTCGGCACTCACTTCTTGGGTCAGCCAAGCATCAGTCCCCATGAAAACTCCTCGTGGCAAATTTTGTATCTCTACTAAGAACCGTATGTGTTTGGGCCGCTACCAAAGGTCCGACCTCCTGCCTCAACAACTAGAAGGATTTTGGCTTCTAAAACAAAAAGGTGCTAGTAAGGGCATCAGCTCGTGTGGCCATACATGTGGCACTTTCAGCTCTGTAAATACAGAAGACTCCCAGTCGGTAGGGGTTACGCCCTACAACTGATCAAATAAATTTGATCAAACAGGTTTATGGCGAGACATAGTGTCGGTATGAACTAATCAGCACACGTTATTCATAGTTTTCACCATGAATACAGTTGTTTATAGTGGTTCGGAAAAGGTGGGTTTTCCTCGCTACCACTTGGGTCATTCTCTTCTCACTAGTAGTCCTAATGACCACACGGGAAGACAGACCCTCTAAAGATTAAACAAAAAGAGCCTATTGTTCAAGACACAAAAGACAATGATTCAATTTTAGTACACCAATTGAAGTGTTTGCTAGTCTATGAAAACAAGGCACACAATAAAAATCCAAAAACCCTTGCCACGGACTTGCAACAAAGATTTATTAGTAGTTTGAATTGTTTGAAATAATCACCCTTTCCTGCAAGCACACAAGTTAGGTAAATTTTAGATCCAAAAGACTTTGTGAAATAGGGGCCTTCAACAATGTGTTTTGTTAACCAATTCAAATATATGATTCATCATAAAAAAATGCCACTTGTAAAATTTCAAGAGATTTCCAGAAATGTAAGAAAATCCAAAAAATTTGCTAATTTGCTACAAAAATTAATTTTTTATGAAAAATAAAAAAAAATCATATAAAATGCAAAATCGATCCAAAAAATCTGAAATTTTTATTGGAGAGTTTTGATAGTCTTCCAAACCTGTACAAAAAATTTTCTACAACAAATCCAAGCATTTTGTGAGATATGAGTAAAATAATGCAAAACCCTAATTTTCAAAGATCTAATTTTTGAGGAATTATTTTACATCAAATTTAAAATCACAAAGAATAGATCCTATGTATAATTCTGAGATATTTCCAAAAATGTAAGAAAATCCAAAAAATTCACTAATTTGCTCTTAAAATTAATTTTTTATGAAAATTCATAAAAAATTCATATAAATTGACAAAACAATCCAAAAAATCTAAAATTTTTATTTAATTCTTCTAATATGTTTCCTAACCTGTAAAAAAAAATTGATATCAAAATTCAAAGCCGTTTGTGAGATCTGATCAAAATAAGGAAAAACCCTAATTTTTAAAGATCTGATTTTTAGGGAAATATTTTGCATCAAAATTAAAATCACAAAGAATAGATCCTATGTATAATTATGAGAGATTTCCAAAAATATAAGAAAATCTGAAAAATTCTCTCATTTGCTCTCAAAATTAATTTTTTATGAAAAATCATAAAAAATTCATAGAAAATGAAAATATACTCCAAACATTCTGAATTTTGGATTGAGAGCTCTTGATACTTTCTTCAACCTAAAAAAACAATTTGGTGCTAAATTTCCAAGTCATTTGTGAGATATGATCAAATATCTCCAAGATCTTGATTTTGTGTCCAAAACCCTAGCTGCACAAGGTTATTCTCCAAATTGTTTTACAAAACAACAATATAGGGTTATAAAAATCTGCAAAAAACATAGATCTAACAAAAATCCATGTCTCACGGGGCGTGCCAAAATGTATATGGTGAAAATGGATAACAATAATAACGATATTGAAAGGCTAAATGAATTCAACCACAAAACCCTAGCCTAACAACAACAAAGATCCACCATAACATATGAAGATTACCTAAGACAATGCAAATCAAATGAAATCACAAAGATTATATCATCACATGTCCAATATGGTTTGGATCTCCATTCTTCCTATCTCCATTGATCTTGCTTGATATATTTGCTCTCAGATTTCATATGCACAAGAGCTCAACAAAGAACGAAATGTGGTTGCTAGTAGGATCGTAGTGTAGTCAAGTGCATAAAAGATGATTAGAATGCATAGAATGATTAGGGTTTGATAATGAAGGAAGCATCTCCTTATATAGAAGACACTATATGAAATGGAGGGATAAGATTGAGAGGTGTAAAAGGAGGTCGGCTATGATTAGAGGGTAGGTAAAAGAAATAATAAAATAATGAAAGGGGTGGGTAGTGTATGAATTAAGAGATGAATGACATGTGTCATGGGTAGAAAAAGCTAACGAATTAATTAAATAAATAAAGATTTATTTAATTAATAGAAGAAGTGGGATCAATTAAATAAATAAAAATATTTATTTAATTTAGGAAAAAGGATAATTTAAATAAATAAATGTATTTATTTAAATGAGAAATAAGGCTAGAAAACGATAAATGAATTAATTAAATAAATAAAGATTTATTTAATTAATAGAAGAATTAAGCTTAGATAATTAAATAAATAATATTTATTTAATTAGACATGACAATTTTGGGTGTCTACACATAGCAATTATTCTCATTCTATTTCTAATTGTAGATATTTTTAAAGAATTTGTTCAAGATTTATATAATAGGGCTCTTATTCATATTGCATTAGTTCTCATTCTTTTTCTCAATCCAAATTTACAAGTAACACCTTAGAACTTCTTTTGGCTATTATGTTGCTCCTCACTATGTGACATTAGTAGCTTGCCTTTTGGGGGCTCTTTGTCATTCATGGTTGTACAATTTCATGTGCAATCATACTTGGCTAGCAACATAATATCCCAATTATCCTCGTCTCCTTGCTTGGGGAGCAAGGATAGTGTTTCAATCTTATCTCTTTCCAAGGATTCACTTTTCCTTTGCTGAGAAACAAATTTTATATGAATTTCCTTTCTTGCATAGAATTATTTGTCCTATATATGGATTTTACCCTTTCTTGGTGGTGTGTATCCTTGGTTTAGGACTTCTTCCTTGCTTGAAAGTTTTTTTCTAAATTATCTCTCCTTGGTGTTTGGTGGGTGAAAATTTTGTAAACTCGATGAGGTTTTAAAAATGTGGGTTTCACCACAGTACATGAGATAGTATCTCTCAGAAGGCAAGACATGATTCTTCTTATTTATAAGGGAAGGTTCCCCCTTTCTACTATAAACTATATTTAATACTAATCTACCTACTAACTTTACACTAATCTATGATGAGACAATTACTTCATTCTCAACTCTCTATCTAGAGTGGATTTCTTTCTTAAAAAATTGAAAACAATTCTCACTTGCAGTAATTCAAAGAATCTAAACTAATTGGAAGAAAAGTGTCCACAATAGTACAAAGCCTCTCATTGCTTCCTTTTCTGAAAAGTGATTTATGGGATGGGAAAATAGTAACGAAGCGCAAACTATTTTTTTTACCACTATCCTATCAACCTTTTACAAATAACTCTTTTAACCAATATCTCACAAATAACAAATAAAGCACAAAGTCTTTATGTTGCTACTTGCATGCAGTTTATAATTTTCTCCAAGAATAACAAAGCAAAGCACAAAGTCTTTGAATTATTATTCACACACATTACCTACTTTCAAATTCGTAAAGTAACACAAAGTCTACTAAGTAATTTTGAATTACTCTTTAATGTATCACAACTCACAATACCCAACTCAATTAAGAATATATTGCATAAATAACATAAGAATATCTATTTCATGAACAAATATGATCTCAACACAAAGTTTGAGAGCCATAATTTCCTTCTCCTTTAATTAAGCTTGCAAAATCAAAATTTGAACACAAAGTCTTACTTTGCCTTTCACTTTGGTAGAGTTTTGTTGCATAAAATAAAAAATATGCTAATTACAATGAGCAACCTCATATATATAGATGAGTGCAATGAGAAAAAATAGGAAAGTTACAACTAACTCATGGCTAAGTCAAAGAAGGAGTTAGATTTGGCTTAGGAAATATGCACTCCTAAATGCAAAATTATTATCCAAAATGACAACTGAAATTACAAAATGAAACTATTTATATGAATTTAAAAAATAACTAATAAATTGGGGCTCCATTTTGTATCTTGTCATCTCCATATTTCTTCACAAATTCTTCATACATTTGCAGAGAAACTTGGATTTCCGCATCGTCTGGTCCATCTTCATATCAAGAGATAGCATGTATTTTGGTGAGTTAATTTTCCAAGAAGGTGCATTCCTTCTTATATCTATTTAAAAGAGATTCTAGATCATCCAGAACAATTTGAATTGCTACCAACTTGTCAAGTGAGACTATTGAGAAATCTTATCACTCAACTTCAACTTGAATGAACAAACTGAAAGCTTGAAGGCATGAATCAAGAGGTAGTAGATTTTTCTCTTCGTCAAACATTTTAAAAGGAAATTTTGTGACCTTAGCTAGGATTTCTTTGATAGTACTTTCACTCATTTTCCCAGTCTTCTTGATATCTTCAACTATTTCCTTTAAAACCTCAATTCTATGTGTATTGTTGAAAAATGATGAATGATGGAGATCAAGAGGAAAGCTTTTCTTCCCTCTGAGGAGAGATGAAAGTTTCACTTCGGATTTCCCTTTAAAATTATTTTCCACATTACATTGGAAGAGGGGGGAAATACACTAGATTCAACCTCTAGAAAAGGAGATTGAATTCTAAGTGATATAAGAATGGTAAGTTAATCCCCTCTTTTGATATTGAGATTGAATGAATTGTGTACTTAGAACCAAGTGAAAATTTGACAAAGATCTGATTATAACTTGAGATAGAAGCATAGGATGAAGTTGTGTACCTAGATCTAGCAATAATCTGTCGAGACAAAGCTGCCCTATGAATTTGAGAAAAAGTTGTCGAGAACATGGCGGGAATGTACACGGTCCTCCGAAAAATCCGTGAAACGAAAAGGGTTTTTCTGCCTTTGCAAATGGAGTCCAAATCTAAAAGTACATTTGCGCACCAGTAACCTACACAGAGAAAAAAGAGTTAAAAGTGTTGGGATTGGGAGTTTGCCTTCAGGTCAAACACCAATTTTGGAATTAACTAAATGATGAAAGAAAGTACTTGCAAGTAAATGTAAATGAAAGACTGGACTGTAAATCACCTCAAGGGAGGTCCTAATAGAAATGTTGATAGAATTGCTTATATGAAGTTGAATGTCAATTGAATCTCCTCTTCAATGGTTGAATCCTTGACTTGAATGCAAAACCTAGCCTTGAAAGGAGACTTGAGAATGCTCAATGCTGGAAAAGAATGCTTGAATGCTCTTGAATGTGTGAATGCATGATCTCATGTTTATGTGTTATGCCAAAATGGAAGGGGAAATGTGACTTATATACTTGTCAATTAGGGCTAATTGACTGATTTTCCATGGCAGGTCGACACTAGGGGATTTTTCCCGCTCAATGCACAACCTCCAATGCAAAATTGGAAAGGGTCATGCCCCAAAATTGGGCAGGGACATAGGCACCATGCCCCTATCCTAGGGGGAACAGGGGTGCCACACCCTTATCCTGTCCTTTTTTCTAGGACAGGATGCAGTTTAGGCAGTGCAGAGGGCAAGCAAGATGCAGTTCTCAGGTGTCGAGCAAGTCTCCAGTCTTTGATCAGGCTTACAGATTTGAATCACGTGCGTGAGGACCCTAATGTGGTTGAAAATTAAAAGGGTCACAATTTCATGACACTACATTTAGCCCCCACTTTAGCGGGAGTATAAGCGTACACCAATATTGTTGGTAAAGTACAAGGAAACAAGATTGAAAGACTTATACCACGTCAAGGAGGCAAGATGCACCAATCCCCTAGTGGACTTAGGATCTTACAACATCGATTGACAAAGTAAAAGGGAAGATCAAGAAGGGAAAACCATGACTGCAAGTAGCAAGGTTCCCCTCACTATGAGTCACGAAAAAGATACCAAAATTATGAACCAAAGCCAAGTTCACTAAATAATTCTAAGTATCAAAAAGGAAAATATGAGCGAAGTGTATGCCCCCACATTAAAGTGATCGCACACGCCTTTTCGGGAGGGATTTATTTAAGGTAGGATACACCCAAGAGAGAGAAGAGAGGGAGAACATTATCACAAGGATTTATCCCTTAAGTGAGCAATAAACCCAAGAATAATGAACAAAAAACATGAAGCATGAGGTAGTTTCACTTTCCTCGGGGTCAATATGTTGTATGATAACTCATGCATATCATATATGTATATGCATATAATAATCGTCATTACCCAAAGAAAGGAAACTACCTTAGAAGAAAGGGAAGAGAGGATGTCTTTCGAGTCAACATGAAAGAGACCAAGAAAAGATCACAATTCTTTGCATCATCCTCAAATAGACATTAAGGGAACAATAGAAGAATAGGTATACACATAGAAGAATGGTCACAAAAGAGCAAGAAAGAAGAGGGAGAAGAGATCTACGGTGCTAATATTGCTAATCTATCATGACATCCGCCTCCTGATCTTGCTGATCACTATTTCAGGAAGGTGATCAACATGCCAGAGGAGCGACATCGAGCACAATAGATGGGGCTATCACATGATCCAAACAAGGACTATGCTCATGTGGTAAGTCACTTTTTTCGATTCTAGGAGCTAGGATTAGGGTTTGTGAAAATTCAGTTGATAAATGCTTGTCCACATCAACATATTCATAGTCACTATTAGAAGCATTAGGAGTTATATTTCCATCATGAATACCATTTTCACTCATTTCTTCATCAAAATTTATAGAAAGAGGAATACGAACATGAATAGGAGGAAAACCATCACATGTTTTGTGCAACTTATGATTTGGAGATGTAGGTTGAACATCTTATTTAGGAGAAAGTGGAATCATATCAATTGTTGGAGTTCAAGGAGATGGAATGGTTTGAGGCACAACTTCATGAGCTCAAGCACGACGCCTTCGTCTGGTCTCTTGCATAATGATTCCGTCGAGTCTTTGCGGAAGACTGAGAAGGAGGATGAATATTTTAAAAAGTAGGAATGCTTTCCTCTTTCATAGTTGAAAGTTTGGGTTGAGGTCTTTTAGGTTAGACAAGAGGAGAAGTAGGTCTCTTCTCTCGATAAGAGGAAGGAGGTGGAACTGCGCTATATAAAGGAGGAATGTTAGGTGTAGGAAGAAGACCAGGTCCATCATGAGGATGAGGTACAAGTCTAACCTTAGGAGGAATATTGTTATTCTTCTTAAGAGAAGGCATAGTCACTTCCATAGGAATAGATTGATGATCTTCCTAGGGAGGGAGATTAGTTCCATCCGTGAGGGGAAGAACTTCATCTTCAAGTATGATAGGAATGTCAATTGTTGGGGATCTAGGTTGACTTAAGGATATGATCATATCTTTCTTCCATTTTTTATAAGATTTAAAAAGAGCATCGCTCCTTGATAGAAGAGATTGAAATTGCTTAGGCCAAAAGAAATCAATAGGAACACTAGGGCTTCTTTCGGATGGACGAAATAAGTTATGGTTCACGATTACGATTTCTCCATTGTGAGGAAATTTCAAACACTTGTGGATTGGAGAAGCAATATCCTTCATGGAAGATAGCCAAGGATATCCCAACTTCACACAGAATTTCTCGGAAGAGGGTATGATAACAAAATCAAAATCCATGGATTTAGTATGAACTTCAATAGGAAGGGTGATAGAGCCAATGGTAGGACAAGAGAATCCATCAAATAACTTCACCACTACATTGGAGGCCTCATATTTTGGTTTATGTAATCGTAAAGTGAAAAGATACTCCTCAATGATGATGTTAACCATGCAAGAGGGATCGACAAGAGCTCCACGGCAAGGGATATCCTTAACCTTCGCAACTATGTATAAAGGGCCATCGGGTGCTCTAATGGTCTCACTAGGGTCAAATGTAATACAAGAATCCTTAGGCGTATCTTGTTTTTCTACCATATTTACCAAGTTCGGAGCCATATAAGTGAATTCCTTAGAGGAGAAACAAATATACTTAGTCTTAATCACGTTAGAGGTATGAGAAGGCAAAGGATTAGTAAAAATTTTAAGATTTTGATTAGGAGGAGCTACTAATTTATTTCCCTTACCATTCACACCTGCCATAAATATAGTATTGTTATCAATCAAATCTTGAATCTTACTTTTCAATGAGAAACATTTCTTAGTATCATGACCAGGTTGACGATGAAATTTGTAAAAGGAATTGTTATCAAAATAAGGGGATGCAAGTTTAGAAGGATCAACTTGTTTTATAGGAGGAAGTTTGATAACATTTCTTTGCAACAACTGAGACATAATACTATGTAAAGATTCATTCAAAGGAGTAAATTGTCTTTCTCTTTTGAAAACATTAAAAGTAGAAGGCACACTTGTTGTACCATTCACATTGTTGTTATTGATTGTATCATTGAACTTTATGAAGCTTTTTGTTGGTTTGAACTTCGCAAACGGTTGTTGAACACTCTCTTCTTTATCAGTCGGAGCCATAAGAGTGGATTGCTCCATTTGACTCACAACCAGTTGATAATTATGGAGTGTTGCACACAACTACGAAAAGGAAGTAAACTCAGACAAAAGAAGCTTTTCCTTGATATCTTTTTGCAAATTAGAAATGAAAATTCTTTGAATATCATTATCAAGTACATGGAAAAAAAACAATACATTAAATCAATCAAAGTGATTTTAGGAACAATGTTATTTTGAAATTGTTGGACGAAAGCGTTTGCTACTTATTGAAAAGAAGTGATGGAATAAGAAGGCAAAGAGAAATACCATTGTAACGCTTTATCTCTTAATGTTCTTGTAAACAGTTTCACAAGCAATCTTTGATCATAAACAAAATTAGTACACAAGGTTTGAAATGTTTTAACATGTGTAAGAGGATCACCTTTTCCATTATAGAGTTCCAACTGAGGGACCTCAACATGCTTAGGTGGCACGACTTAAAGAATATCAAGAGAAAGTGGGCTCGCAACATCAAAGGTGGGCACCCTAAACTTGGATTGACTCATAGAAGCAATTTTTTGTTGTAAGGAAGACACAGTTTGAGCAAGATTGTTAATGGTTGCTTCGATGGAAGAATTGATGTTAGACATGGTTGATTGAGAAGGTGGTGTGATGTTATTGAAGGAAGTGTTGGTGTAAATAATTATTCATCATGGATATTATTACACCTTACTTAAGTTTACTTAGGAAATGCATTTCATAGTAGTTTGGGTATGAGACACTTGGGTGTTTGTGCCACATTGGGATAGTGTGTGTAGGAGAATTTCTACCTTTTGTGGTGTGATCTTGTTACTACTCTATCATATCCACTTATTGTGGAGTGATAATTCCACCCTCAGTGGGTGATCCACCTCAAGTGGTATATTTTATTGTTTCTCATACCTACCACAACTATTTCCTACCTACCCTTGTTTCTTACATGTCATGTTTGTGTGCTCACATATCCATATAGCCTTGCCTATATAAGCAGGCTCATCTACATTGTAAACAATGCTTGATGATCCAGTTGATCAGTATTTTCATCTTGATAGAATACAGTTTATTCCTATCATACATTTTGTTCTCTCTTATTTGTTCTTTCCATTGCCTCTAGATCTTGGCAAAATCTCACATGGTATCAGAGCCATTAGAGTGTCATTGATTTGCCAACTGAGAGAAATTTGGGGTTTTGCATTTTGGATCTTTCTATTGCAGGTTATTATTGGAGCTTGTTGGGTCAAATCTAAGGTCACCATTGGATTGAGGAGGTTAGAGAAAGTCAGAATCACCTTTTGTTCATCCAAATCCGACATCTGAGACCAAATCTAGAGCCGTTTGAAGGTGGAGGGTGGTGACTTGTCCCAGCAACAATCTGCAATTTTGGAGCATTTTTGGCCAAATTTGTCATCGTCATTGCACTCAGAAGGCCCAAAAACTCCAAGATTGATTATCAATTCATCAAAATCGACCTTTGTTACTCTGAGTTGAAAAAATTTTCCCTCCTGGCCTGTCGTACGAACCTGCATGTATAGGTCTGAAATTTTTTTTTGTTTTTTGTTTTTTTAGTTTTTTTAAGAATTTTTTTTAAAAAAATTAAAATTAAAAATCGTAATTTAATTTGGGTGGGCAGATTTATTTGTTTCATTTTTTAAATTTTAAAAAGGCGAAAAGATTATTTTTTTGCGTTAGTACACCACAGTGTACCTACGGGTAACCGTAGGCACTGCAGCCCCGTAGTGTACCTACGAGCGTCCGCAGGGCTCTGTGGGCCCCTTCCCATGGGGGGGGGATTAAAAACTTGTTTTTTTATGGGCTATAATAAATTGTTTTTATTTAAATTTTTAAAATCTTTTAAAAACAAAAATATCATGGAATAAGTCACATTGGGAACACAATTTTTTCTTGTCATTTCATACCTATCTTGTAGTGCTTCCAACCGGCAGTCAAGGGGGGGGTCAATTTGCTCCTTTATATCTCTTGGCCACATCCCAATCAGAGGCATCTTTTTTTGTAGTATTCTATAGGGCTTCTTAGTGGCAACATTTTCATGTTTCCAAATTTGCACTATCATGTTGTATGCTCTTGCATGAGCAATGTTGTACTCACACTATCATAAAGTGCCACACCTCTTTGTATCTTGTCATTGTTGACATATTTAATGTAATCCTCTTGTACACGTAGAATAGGAATATCTTGTGAGACTTGGTGCATGGCTCCAGTTGAGACTTAGATTGTAAACATTTGTGTATGGCTCTCGTGAGACTTAGATTGTACCAATATTTATGCCATTTACGAGTATCCAGATGATGCTCAAAGCAGGTTGTCTCCATGCCTGATCTTTATTTTGTTGCAGCGATTGATTCATCGTCATCAACTTGGTACCTAATTTTGTCACACTTTGACATTATTGGTGCAGCATTGGCTCTCTTTCTTCCTTATGGGGAGGTATTTTGGTCAACATAATTAGACCATCTTTGCAGGAGATTCGACATTGAGGGGGGGATTCATGGTCTCCTCTTCTCTCTTATGGGGGGGACATATTTTGTTCTTCTCATTCATCATTGAGAGAATTGTGTGATTTCTTCATCTCTCTTTTGGGGGGGAGTTTTTTTCCCATGTGGTTTTTCTCTCTTTCCCTGCTTTATGGGATATTGCAATTGCATTTGTACATGGGTATCTAACATGGCCACGTAGTCGGGACCCATCTTGCATTGCTTAGTTGCATTGTAGACTTATGTGCATTCCCCTAAGTTGCACTTAAGGAAGGGGGGGGGGGGGGGGGGTGGGTGTTGGTGTAAATAATTATTCATCATGGATATTATTACACCTTAAGTTTACTTAGGAAATGCATTTCATATTAGTTTGGGTATTAGACACTTGGGTGTTTGTGCCACATTGGGATAGTGTGTGTAAGAGAATTTCCACCTTTTATGGTGTGATCTTGTTACTACTCTAACATATCCACTTATTGTGGAGTGATAATTTCACCTTCGGTGGGTGATCCACCTCATGTGGAATATTTTATTGTTACTCCTACCTACCACACCTATTTCCTACCTACCCTTGTTTCTTATTGAGCCACATGTCATGTTTGTGTGCTCACATATCCATATAGCCTTGCCTATATAAGCAGGCTCATCTACATTGTAAACAATGCTTGATGATCCAATTGATCAGTATTTTCATCTTGATACAATATAATTTATTCCTATCATATATTTTGTTCTCTCTTATTTGTGCTTTCCATTGCCTCTAGATCTTGACAAAATCTCACAAGAAGGCATGGATTGAGAATAAGGTGGTAGGACATCATGATAAGTAGGCATAGGTGATGATTGAGTAGGAAATGGGACACTTAAAGGAGGAATAAAATTGTTGAATGAATTTCCCCCTTGTGTCACATTGATTGGTTGAGGGATAATAGGAATACTTATGGAAGACATAGGTAAAGATGGAGGATTAAATGAAGAAGAGGGATTTCCCCCATGACCAATGGTTGTAGGAATGACATTTGAGTTGATGTAGCCATGATGTTTGAAGTGAAAGTAGGAACACTAGCCATTGAAGTGGTCAAAGGAATAGAAGAATTGATTTGATTTGAAGTTTGTGAATAACCTAAGTTCTTAGCACTAGTCGTGATAGGCATGACATTAGAATCAACAATATGAGCAATGCCATGCAATATATCAATTCCATTCTTATCACTTTGAATCATGCATTTAAGGCCTTCAATTAATGGAAGAGCTTCACTATTAGGGTATTCTTGGGACATCCATTGTTGAAATTTAACAAATTGGTTGTCCAATTTTGAAATTTGATCAATGGAAACTCTAGTCAAATCTTCTTCTTCATCATGGGATTCATCAATGGGATAGATAGGGACATGATTAGGATGGGAAGAATTAGCATTATCCTCATTAAAGAAGTCACCCAAATTAGGCTCCATGTCCTTGGTAATTAAACCTTTAGAGGCCTTAATTCTAATGCTTCGTCTAACACGGATATTGTAGGTAGGACTAATAGTGGTGAAACTCATGCACTAGAGGAAAAATTGAAATTTTGAATTTTGAACAAAGCTTACGAAATTGAATAATGCAAAATTTAAGAAAATAATTATTAAACAATTTGAACTTTGCTGAAGGAAGAAAATGACACAATTTCCAATATAATAAATCAAAGGAAATTGGAATTTTAAAATTAGGGTCAAGGGGATACCACTTAATTTTAAATAATTTCTTAAAATTTAAAATGTTAAATTTTGGAGGTATTTTCGATGTTAGAGGGATAAAAATTTGACAAAATCAACCAATCTTGAGGATTTAGGTTATTAAATATAGTCATAACAGTCTCCCGAAATTTCGGGAAAAAAGTTGAATACCGTGGCAGGAATGCACATGGTCTGACCAACTTTTTAAAAAAAATTCAGGGATGAATATTACGATGATTTTAAAGCTAACCCCAAAAAATTGGCAAATTTTACAATTTTGAGATAGGCAAAATTAAGGTTCCAATGTGAGAATAGGACCCTATTAGGGTTTTGAAGAAAAAAGAGATGTGGACTACAAATTTGAAAAGGTCAAACCTAAGGATAGGGACACTTGGAAAATGTTTAGAAATCTGAATTTGATTGAAATTTGCACAAAATCCAATTAAATTTGAAAATTAGGGTTTCATGGCCTAACCACTTAATTTTTGAAATTTTGAATTTTGAAAAAGGAGGGAAATTGAAAATTTGAATTGAAGGACAGAAGATAAGTTTGAAAACAGTCACAAATCTGAAAATTAAATGGAAATTCAATTTTTGCACAATTTCAAGATGATTTTTAAAAATTAGGGTTTTGACAATTAACCTCTTAATTTTGTGAAATTGATTTGCAAATTGAACAAGGCAATGAAGAAATTGAATTTGACAAACAAAGCAATTTTTAGATCTAAGACAATAACAAGCAATTTTTACAAAACACAACTTCAACTTCAATTTTAAAAACTAGGGTTTTGAATGAATTAACCACTAAGTTTGTAGAAAAATTAAACTTGTAAATGAAAAATATGCAATGATTTTTAGAATAAATCATGTAAGACGTTGGGTTCACCAAAATATAATGTTGAAAAATGGTGAATGATGGAGATCAAGAGGAAAGCTTGTCTTCCCTCTGAGGAGAGATGAAAGTTTCACTTCCGATTTCCCTTCAAACACATTTTCCACATTACATTGGAGGAGCCTGGAAAATACACTAGATTCAACCTCTAGAAAAGGAGATTGAATTCTGAGTGATATAAGAATGGTAAGTTAATCCCCTCTTCTGAGATTGAGATTGAATGAATTGTGTACTTAGGACCAAGTGAAAAAGTGGCAAAGATCTGATTATAACTTGAGATAGAAGCATAGGATGAAGTTGTGCACCTGGATCTAGCAATAATCTGTCGAGACGAAGCCGTCGCTGAATTTGATAAAAAGTTACCCAGACCGTGGAGGGAATGTACATGATCCTCTGAAAAATCTGTGAAATGAAAAGGGTTTTTTCGCCTCTGCAAATGGAGTCCAAATCTGAAAGTATAGTTGCACACCTACAACCTACACACAGAAAAGAGAGGGAAAAGTGTTGAGATTGGGGGTTTGCCTTCAGGTTAAACCCCAGTTTTGGAATTAACCAAATGATGAAGGAAAGTACTTGAAAGTAAATGTAAATGAAAGAATGAACTGTAAATCACCTCAAGGGAGGTTGTGATAGAAATTTTGATAGAATTGCTTGTATGAAGTTGAATGTTGGAATAAATCTCCTCTTAAATGGTTGAATCCTTGACTTGAATGCAACACCTAGCCCTGAAAGGAGACTTGAGAATGCTCAATGCTGGAAAGGAATGCTTGAATGCTCTTGAATGCTTGAATGTGTGATCTCATGTATCTGTGTTATGCCAAAAAGGAAGGGGAAATGCGACTTATATACTTGTCAATTAGGGCTAATTGACTGATTTTTCGTCGCAGGCCACTGGGGGAGTTTTCTCGCTCAATGTGCAACCTCCAATGAAAAATTGGAAAAGGTCCTGCCCCAAAATGAGATAGGGACAGGGGTGCCATGCCCCTATCCTAGGGGAGATGCCTTTGTCCTACCCTTTTTCCAGGACAGGATGTAGTTTAGGTAGTGCAGAGGGCAAGCAAGATGCAATTCTCAGGTGTCGAGCAAGTCTTCATTCTCTGATCAGGCTTAGGGATTTGAATCACGTGCGTGAGGACCCTAATATGGTCAAAAATTGCAAGGGTCGCAATTTCATGACACTACACTATGTTCTAGAAGTTCTTTATGCTACACATAGAATTTCCTTGAAGGAATGATATTATTGTCAACAAGAACATCCAAAGGGAAATCTCTCAATTTGAGCCAAGCTTCAAAATTATTCTCATCTATTTCATTTCCCTGTGTTAATGTTTCCAACTATGCATCAAATTTAGATTCAACATTTTGAATGTTGTCAAGCAACTTGGTTGTGGAAGTCAAAAGATGTGCTCCTTGACTCAACATCATATCCATCTATTCCCCCATTACAATACTCCTTGAGGTGAGTCTTTCAGCTTGCTTGATGGTTGTTTCATAAATTGATGAAGTCACTAGCTCAAATATCTTAGTGGAATTAGTGATTTTGACTAAAACACTGGTAAGCAACTCCACTTGATCCTTGAGCTTATCTTTCTTAAGCTTTTCCTCATCATATCTAATAATGAGGGATTGGAAATCCTCTTGTGCATCTTGCTTGGTAACATCATGAGTTTTTTTGCTAAGATCTATTTTTTTCACAATATAATCCTTTGCTTATACTTCATTCACATTTGTGTTCAAAGGAGATTCCACCATCTCAACATACTTGTTCCTAGCCTGGTCAATTCTCACCCTTGAGATCATAGGGGGCTTCATTGTCTGGGCAATATTATATCACATGCATTCATATTTGAGTATTTAATATCCCAAATAATAAGCTCAATATATTGCCTATCTTGTGAAAATAAGGGTTTTTTAATTTGAGCTAAGAAAAAATGCAATATTTGGTGAAAATAGGGGGGTTTTAATTCGGGCAGTATGGAGGGAGTGACAAAAAAGGATCTTAGGGAAATGTTTTTTGAAAATAGGGGGATTCTTTAGTATGCCATGAATGCATATGCTATAACCCAAGTTCACTAAGTGAATCCCCTATGCTTGAGATGGTTTTGGCCTTCTTGGTAATCTTTGTCTTCACAGGAACTAATTGGCCAAAAATAAATTCATTAGGATATATTGCTTATTTATTTATTTTGGGGGTATTTGAAAGTAACCATGGAGGAAGTACAAAAACATTTTTAGAACTAAAGATTAATATTTGAGATGCAACCCCTTGGCTTTGAGAAACGGTAGCCACTATGGGTGAAGTAGAGGTAGTAACAACCACAACTAAAGGATTTTCGATGGGTGAACTAGGCTTGGTACTAGTTTCTATCAGGAACTTATCAAAAACATCCAGCATAATAGATGTTACTTTAGGTAGAGATGAGAAAAAATTAACAATTTTGTCTTGAGGATTTTCTAATGCAAACTCATTGGTAGATACATGAATAACATTACTGGGAGTGGCTCTAGTTGGAATTGACTCAGCAGTAGAAGTTGTGAGTGCATATGAAACTGTTGACCCAAAAGGTACATAGGTAGGAATAGAAACTTGTGAAGATGAAATGATAGTTACCAGACCAAGTGTTTAGGAGAAACTTGTTTTGAAATCTTCTCTGACACTCCATCCTTTGAAGTTTTTGGTAAAATTTCATCGAATTCTTCATCTTGTTCTTCAACATGATCTCCCTCTATAGATTGCTCTTTAATCAAATCTTCATTATCCAAATCAGGAGGTTCATAGTCTAAGTCATCACCTAAAACCTCCAACTCCTTTCCTTCTTGATTACTTGAAGCAAATTTTTCAACTTTCTCCTTACTTTTACCTTTCCCTATTGTAAACTTGAATCAAGGAGTAGCAGTAGGGACATTGGGATCTTGTTTGTTCTTTGTCCTCAATTTTGACTTCTTCTCATTTGGCCTGACAATATCTTTTCTAAACTTGTAGTTAAATATTTAAGTTGTATGCACTTTGAGGTGAGCCACACATTTGTGTTTGCAACAATCTTTTGAAAACGAGCTTGTATAGATACAACGTCCTTTTGTGACCATTGGATCAAAGGAAGAGGAGAATTTTCAATTTTCTTAACATTATATTTAGGCTCAAGATCATTGCCATCATCATTAAGGTCTTCTGGTACATTGGCCAAATTGAAATTGATTATTTGATCTTTGGTAAGACAACAATAATCAAGTTTCCTAATTACTTTCTTTGTTCTATGATCTACCCATACATCTTCTACCCTATGAACATGAGTATAAGACCTTTTTAATTTGTTCTTCATACTCCTATAATACAAATCTTTTTGAGCTTTGAAGAACCTCATTGTAACTCTTCTTGTTTCCTCATCCATGGCTCTAGCCTTGAAAAATGAATTGATTGAATACCCGCCAATGGTCAAAGAGAATTTGAAACCTGGCCTGTGTGATCTTGACTGCCTCTCATGAACATAAACCATTTGTTGTGCCAATTCCATTAAAACAATTTTGTTGGATGGGTACCTAGGAAGCATGAATGGTTGGTCATCAAAATAACCAATTTTCAGGTAAGTGAGGGTATGAAATTGGATGAACATTCATCCATACTTGTTCACCATTTCCTAGGTCTGATCTGAAACAATTTTGTCTTCAAGATTTTTGTCAAACAAGCAGAGAAATGACCAAAAAATGCATTGTTGATTCTTCTAAAATGATATTATTTTCTTCAAATTCAATTGTGGGTAGTACTTTCAAATAGGGACAAATCTTTGTGAGATTTTTCCAAGATCAAGGGCACAATGAAAAGTATAAAAATAGAGACAAAAGAATGACAAGAACAAACTGTATTCTCATCAATATGAAAATGATCAACTGGATTCCTCAATACAATGAATATAAGCCTTCTTATATAGGCAAGGCCATATTGATGTACGAGCACACAATCATTAAATGTGGCTCAATGAGAAACAAGGGTAGGTAAGAAATACTAGGGGTAGGTAGAAGAAATAATATAATATTCCACAAGAGGTGGATGACCCACCGAATGTGGAGTGTAATAGCAAAATAAGACCACAAAAGGTGGAATTTCTCCTACAAGCTCTATCCCTATGTGCACACTTCCCTAAGTGTCTCAAATCCAAACTACAAAGAGATGCATTATCCTAAGTTAACTTAAGTAAAGTGTAATAATATCCATAATGAATATTTATTTACACCAACACCCCCCCTTAAGTGCAACTTAGGGGAATGAAGACTCAAGTCAACAATGGAAGATGGGTCCCGGCTACTAGGCCATAATAGGTACCCATGTACAATATGCAAATGCAAGCAAAACCATGCAATGCAATCTCTCACAAACGGAGAAAAGGAGAAAACCCAATGGGAAAAAACTCCCCCCCAAAAGAGAGATGAAAGTACAAAAGACTCTCAAAGAAGAAGGACAAAACCTCAAAGAGAAAAAAGTCCCACCATAAGAGAGGAAGGAGAAGTCAGTTGACCCCCCTAATGACACATCTCGCACCCCCAAGAGAGCTTGCAACTATTGGAACTTACTCTCAGTGAAAGGTTTGGTGAATATGTCTGCAACCTACTCCGCTGTAGGACAATACTACAAATCAATGACCTACTCCTGAATGAGCTCTCGGATATAGTGCATACGAATCTCTATGTGTTTGGTCCGCTAGTGCTGGACCAGGTTCTTTGAGATTGCAATAGCACTCTGATTGTCGCAATGTAGAACTGTCAGTCGTGGAGTGGTGAACCCAAACTCTGTGAGAATCTGCTGAAGCCAAATGGTCTCAGTCGCTACATTAACAACGCCTCGATACTCAACCTTGGTAGAAGAAAGAGCAATAGCATGCTGCTTCTTTCTCTGTCAACAAATGGGGCCTAAACCAAGATGAAAACTGTAACCAGAAGTAGACTTACGATCATCAAGATTGCCAGCCCAAATGGAGTCTATGTAGCCAACCAAGCAAAGTCCCATGCCTACTGCATAGTGAATCCCATAGTGATGTGTACCTTGGATGTAATGAAGGATGTGTTTGGTGGCTTTATAATGAAGCTCATGTGGTTCTTGCATGAAGCGGGAAACCATGCCAACTGCAAATGAAATATCATGGCATGTATGAGTCAAGTAGATGAGACTACCCACAAGCTGATGATACAAAGTGGCATCAACTAGTGGAGAAGAACAATGAGCCTCAAGCTTGATTCCTGAAAGAAAGGGAGTCGGTGCAGGCTTACAATCAATCATATGAAAGCGCGCAAGTAGATCAAGAGCATACTTGGGCTGTGATAGTGTAATCCCACAAGGTGACTATGAAATCTCTATCCCGAGAAAGTAGTGCAAAAGACCCAAGTCAATCATAGCAAATCTGTCATGCAAAGCATATTTGACCCTGCTAATAATGGATGTGGTACTCCCTTTAATGATCAAATCATCAACATAGAGCACAAGTATCAAGTGAGAGTCATCCTGTCGCAAAATGTAGACATTCGGATCGGAAAGACACCTGAGGAACCCTGCAGAGAGAAGAAAGGAATCCATCTTGGCATACCAAGCCCTGGGGGCCTACTTAAGGCCATAGAGAGATTTCCTTAGTCTGCAAACCAAGGAAGTATCCTGGATGAAACCCTGTGGCTGCTCCATATAAATCTCCTCATCAAGATCACCATGAAGAAAAACACTCTTCACATCCATCTAATGTACAGCCCAACCATGAGCTGCAGCAATAGGAAGTGTCAAGCGAATGGAGTTCATCTTGGCTATGGGTGCAAAGGTCTCAGTATAGTCAACACCTGCAACTTGAGAGAAACCTTTCGCAACAAGTTGAGCTTTATACTTATCCACACTACCATCCACTGCAAACTTGGTCTGATAGATCCACTTACATCGAACCATCTTTCTCCCCTTAGGGAGATGGACTAAATCCCATGTGTTGTTCCTCATCAATGAACTATACTCTTCCTCCATAGCTTGGTCCCACTCAAGAACCCCTGATGCTTCCCGAAATGTCTGTGGATCGAAAGCAATAGCAATGAATGCATGTGGAAGATCTTGATATTGTGATCGAGTTCTCCATGTATCTGAAGGATCCCCAACAAGAGAACCCTCAGACTCAAGTGTCTATCAAGCCCAATGAGGTCTAGGTGGAGGTGGAGAATGAGGCTCCTCAACTGCAAGTGGACCCTGTGGAGGTGTAACCCTGCGAGTCGGAGTTGAAGGAGTCTCATCATCTGAATCACTAGCATCACTATCCACAATGGAGGAAGGTGGAGGAGGTAGAGAGTCTAAGCTAGGAGAGCTTTCCTCAAAGTGAACACTCCTCTCAATGAACACCTCATGTGTCTCAGGATCCATCAATCTATATGCCTTAACACCCTTAGGATATCCAACAAATATGCAAGGTTGACTCTGTGGTTCCAATGCCTTGCGTTTTTGCGGAGGTATGCGAGCCCATGCTGGACACCCAAAGACTCTGAAATGTCTCACAGTCGGTTTCCTACTAGCCCAAGCTTCAAAAGGAGTAATACCTTGCAAAGCTTTGTGAGGAACCCGATTTTGGATGTGTGTGGCACAACTGATAGCCTCTGCCCAAAAGGCGGGATCAAGAGAACATGCATGAATCATACAGCTAGCCATTTCTTTGAGAGTTCTATTCTTGCGTTCTGCTATGGAGTGTATGTGACAGAATGTTGAAGATAAATTCCCTCAAATGTACAAAAATCCTCAAGTCTTTTGTTCACATATTCCCTTCCATTATCTATTCAAAGAATCTTCACCACTTTCCCGGATTGCTTCTCCACACGAATCTTGAAGTATCAAAATCTGTCAAATACTTCACTCTTATGAATGAGAAAGTAGACCCAAGTGAAGCGAGAGTAGTCATCAATGAAGGTGAGGACATAGCGGGCCTTACTAAATGAAGGTGTTGGAAATGGACCTGCTACATCGCTGTGAACAAATTGAAGAACTTCCAAAGCTCTCCAAGCTTTCCCTTTATCAAACTTTTCCTCGGGATGCTTGCCCATGGAACAACCTGAACATACACCCTCTGAAAAACTGATTCGAGGTAGACCTGCGACCATGTCTTTAGTGTTGAGCTACTGAAGATAGCAATAGTTGAGGTGACCAAACCGCTCATGCCATAGCTTACTTTCTGAATTTGAATGAGTAAGCAAGGCCCTAGAAGGTGAACTTAGCACAAAGTGGGAGAATGAATAAAGCCTTGAGTTGTCATTGACTTGTCCCACTGCTACCAAGGTATCATCATCAAGTTCCTTTACCACAATTGAATCTGGTGTAAACTCAACCTTTTTCCCATTCTCATAGTGAGTGATTTGGTAGATAGAGAGAAGGTTGGTAGACAAGTTAGGAACATAGAGAACATTCTCAAATGTTCCATCATCCATGTCAACTGAACCTTTCTCTTCAACCTCTACGTGTGTATCATCACCAATGTAAATGTGAGGTACCTTAGATGGCTCCAATGAAGAAAACTTCTCCTTTGTAGAACCCATGTGATATGAGGCACCTAAGTCAAGTATCCACTACTGTGAAGAACTTGTTGTAGCCACAAATGCTTGCCCTTTTCAATTAGACTGTGAGGAAGAGGAAGGAGATGAATCCTTCTTTGTGTAGGCGGATGGCAAGTTGATGTTGTTTTCTTAAGAAGATTAGTTAACTCATCAACTTGCTTTGTGTGGCATCAATGCTCATCATGACCATACTTCTTGCAATATGCACAAGTTGGCTTATCCTTCTTAGGTGGTGTCCCCTTCTTGGAAGAGGATGAAAAATCACCTTGTGATGGAGAGGATGATTGTCCTTTTTCCTATTGTGGCTGTGACTTAGATTGCTTCTTCTTGTTGTTGGAATCTTTGCCTTGACTTCCTTGATTCCCTTGATTAGCCACCAAAGCCTTGGACTTTGAAGACTTGAGAAGCCCCATGTTCAACAACTTAGAATGTTCCAATATCAACATTTCTGTGAAAGCATCAAATGAAGGTGTAACATAGGAACTCCCCACTGTCAAATGATGAGTTTGGAAGCTAGACACAAATGCTGCATATTCTGGTGCAAGCTTGTCCAACAAGTTGAATATCAACTGAGCATCCTTTTTGTCAATTCCACAATCCTTAAGCTTTGCTCTTAGCTCATTTGCTTTGGTGACATAATCTTGGATTGTATCAAAACTCTTGGGATCCAAGTTGGTGAGCTCATTGTCAATCTTATAACCTATGATTTCATCAACTTGACCATACAATTTCTGAAACATATCCCAAGCATCTTTGATTGTAGTACACTTTTCAATATTAAAGATGAGGTCATCTGATACATACTTGTGCAAAGTTCCAAGAGCCATGCAATTCTTAGTGAGCCATTCTAATTGAGCATTAGGATCAGCCTTAGGATCAGGTGGTGTTGCTATTGTTCCATCTATGTAATGCGTGAGACCTTTTTCCATTAATTTGCTCCATACTTTAATTTTCCATGATGCATAATTATGTGGAGTTAAAGGTGGAAATTTATGAGGACTCATTGCAACAAAAATGAAAGAGCACAAGGAAAGAGAGGTACAATCACAGAAGACACCCCCCCAAATTCACTCAATCAAAGAACCCCCCCAAAAGTGATGATTTGACACTTTATACTTAGTGCATGTACAATGGGCCACTTGCAAAAAATGGAAAAGTGGACTTCTGATTTAAATTTTACAACTACCTCAATAAGGCCAAAAGAGACTCAAACTAATAATGCAAGAGATCTAAACTAAGATCCAAGCAATTTACAAGTACCAAATAGGCCAAATAAGACCAATATCTGAAAGTACAATTTCTACTTAAAATCTCTAAAATCTGATCATAGATTATGAAAGTAGATGAAAAAACATGCAATTTCAAAAAAAACAGCACCTGAAAAGGAGGTTGTATGAGCTCAAACGAGGCCTTTGAAGTTACAGAATTGAGGATTAGACAGATACAGCTGAGAGAATCTGAAAATTCCGAAAACCTTGTGCACCAAAACCAGAAAATAACCACACCACTACGAAGAGCACAAAAAATTAGCCCAAATAAAAAAAAATTGCACCCAAAAAGGAGCAAAATTGAGCAAGTTATGGGCCTCTAAAGTTGACCCAAAAATCCAAACAGCTCAATGGAGAGAGGTTTAAAAATTTCCAAAGAAAATGCTGACTGGGCGCTAACGGTGTGTTGCTGACTAGGCAGAAGGTACGGATCCCAAAAATAATTTTCATTTTTTTTTTTTTTTTGGGAAAAAATCCAAAAATTCCGTACCGCACCGCTCGAATTGGGCAGAAAATTTCCTCCACACCCAAAAATCAATTTTCGCCAAAATAGGTCGAATTTATACTCGATTTTTATGGAAACGGCCTCCCAGATGCAATGGTGAGGTTGAAAATGCTCTAAGATGCCTCCAAAAAAACACAGTTCCTTAGATCTGAAAATAGTAGCCTTCCATGATGTCTCCAAAAACCAATCAATGAAGCCCCAATGGCTCTGATACCATGTGAGATTTTGCCAAGATCAAGGGCACAATGAAAAGTATAAAAATAGAGACAAAAGAATGACAAGAACAAACTGTATTCTCATCAATATGAAAATGATCAACTGGATTCCCCAGTACAATGAATATAAGCCTTCTTATATGAGCAAGGCCATATGGATGTACGAGCACACAATCATGACATGTGGCTCAATGAGAAACAAGGGTAGGTAAGAAATAATAGGGGTAGGTAGGAGAAATAATATAATATTCCACAAGAGGTGGATGACCCACCGAATGTGGAGTGTAATAGCAAAATAAGACCACAAAAGGTGGAATTTCTCCTACAAGCTCTATCCCTATGTGCACACTTCCCTAAGTGTCTCAAATCCAAACTACGAAGAGATGCATTATCCTAAGTTAACTTAAGTAAAGTGTAATAATATCCATAATGACTATTTATTTACACCAACAATCTTCTATCACCTTTTGTGGACAAAATTGGAAAATTTCTCATGGCAGTTACAACATACTCCAAGTAGGAGGTCATGTAGAATTTCAAAGTAGTAGGGACCTTGGTGAGTTGATCGTAGAGTGCATCACTAATTTGCTTTCCCCTAAAGATCCTTTTATTGTTCTATCTTATGACATGAATGTATTGATACATCTATGTACATAATATTTATTTGAAGTGGGTAAACCTTTAACATTTCTTAGGAGAATGACCAGATCATTCACTTCATCTATGAAATCACTCCTATGAATAGTATTGGGCCACCTTGCAATGGTTGATCGGGAAGTTTTCAACTACTTGTCATTAATATTCTTCCTATGCCTATCTGAATTCTTCTCCTAATATACTTCAGCTGATTTTATATCTAGATTGGCAAAAGAGTCTATATTTGGACACTTGAACAATGAATCAAAGAAATCTTCATCTAGGACCAACACTTTATTTCCATTAGCATCCTTAACACTTCTGCTAACATGATCAAAGTGATTTGCCACTGCAAGGATGAACTCAGGATTCTACACTAACATAGGAAAAGTTGCAACCTAGTATATACCACTATTGATAGTAGGTTCCATCAAATAGTAATTCAGAGGAATCTCCACTCTTTTGAGAAACTCTTCTAGGTCAACATAACCTCTCTCTATATCTCTAATATGTTCAATATTAGAGGTAATTAAAGACTGTGGAAAGTTAGGATGTGGATCTTGCTTTTTAAACTTCATCTTCTTCTAACTTAGAGAAGGCGAAGTCATTTGATATCTGTGACTACAATATGTTTGAGAAAATATTCCCGAGTTAGCCCAAACATGTCATAAAAATACTGAGAAAATCTTGTCTTCAAAAGTCCTTCATAAATAATGTAGACACCTAAATTTGGCTAATTAATTTAATCAAATTTAAATCCTATTCTTCCAATTAATTAATCTAATTAATTAGTTTCCCTATCCCTTTCTTCTAATTAATTAATTCCTAATTAATTAATCTCCCAATCCTATTCTTCTAATTAATTAATTCCCCAACCTATTTCTTCCCAATTAATTAATTATCCTTTTTGTCCATCCCTTTTGATTAATTAATTTAATTAAATAAATATCCCCTTTCCAAGCCCATGGATTAATTAATTTAATTAATTAATTTGGTTCAAATTCCTATTTGAGCACATGGCTCCTAACTTTTCTCCCTAACCTCCTTCCAATCCTATCATAACCAACCCTATCCTTCCAACCCATTTCCCTAGCCTAGTCATCCCTCCAACTAACCTTATCCTATCCCTTCTAACCTCCCACACATGTGTGCACATCCTAAACCAATTCCTAATTTTGGGGAAAATATCCTATTTTGGGTGGCCTTTTCCAAAATGGATGGGACACATGTCACTCTTCCTATTTTTGGGTGGCTTTTCCCAAAATAGACATGTGTCCTCATGGACACATGTCATTCTTTTTCCATCTAGTTGAGCCACTTGTCCTTTTTTGGAGGACAAGTGTCTCCTCTTCACCTCCCCTTTCCTTCCTCATCTTGCCTATTTAATCCCTCCATTTTTAGACCAAATCCTCTCGGATCCACTTTTCATACATCATATCGTTATTCAGTTGGAATTATCACTCAACCCATCCTTTATCATTTTCATCCATCAATTCATTATCATTTGCATCAACATCATGGAGAAATATTGAACATCCGAAACTATGTCATGAGCACACACCCAATTGTGAAATAATCAAATTAAAGAGGGAATTATGGTTTGCATTTGTTTATCATTTTGTTCTCCGTTTTAGTTTTACCATTCTAATCTTGAGGTGTATGATGTATTGTGTTTGTTTGTTTAATTATATTTATATTTAGCATGCACATTTTTCATCATGCCATTTTATGGCACGCTCGGTGGGACTCACTTCACAATTCATTCTAACATTTTTTGTTGTTTGAGTGCATTTTTTGACATATTTTGAGCACTTCCAGGCAAAAAAGCGGATCTACAAGATGATTTCCGCCTAGGTGGAAGTCTATTTCCTAAATCCCATGATTTCACAAAACAGCGGGTTTGCATCATGAAACCACAGATTCGTTATTATCATTTTCATATGATAGCAGGATCGCCATTATCATTTTCATACGGAAGGTAAAATTTCCATTTTAAGTTTCTGTTTTTTATAAATGATAATTGGCTTTTGCCTGTGAAACAGCGGGGTGTCGCACCCTTGCAACAACGGGGTCGCATCCTTGCAATAGCAGGGTCACATCCTTGCAACAACAGGGTCACATCCTTACAATAACAGGTTTGCATCCTTGAAACAATGGGTTTGTGCCATACAATAGCGAGATCACTAATTATCGTTTACATGATTTTCCATAATGTTATTTTCGGACTAATCTACAAACTTGTGTGTTTTTAGATTATTTAAATTTTGTAGGTTTACACCTTGAAACAACGGGAACGCACCCTGAAACAGTAGGAACGCATCCTGAAACAATGGGAATGCAACCTGAAACAACGGGTTAGCACTATGTTCGCTCATTATCATTTGTATAATTTTTCATAATGCTATTTTGTACTAATCAACTAACTAGTGTATTTTTGGATGATATTTTGCTAATGTTTGTGCAGCAAATCGAGCGATAAGAAGACCCCACACTTTGAAAACATTAATAATTGGTTGTAGGGCCGCTAAAGAGGGGTTTCGCTAAAACCATATTTCATTTATTGCATTTCAATCTTCGCATCTTGTGTCTTATGGGTAATTAGGCACACTTCAATTCAACTAAGGAAATTGACATGTTGTGTCTTTTAAGTAATTAGACACACTTCAGTTTGATTAAAGGAAATGAACCCCATGTCTTTCATGATTGGCACACTTGTGCACATGAAGAGTGGTCCTACTACTAACACACACTATCCCCTCCCTCTAGCTCTCTTGGTCACAGGTGCAAGAGAAAAGTGTTAGTGACACTCATTTTTATTTTTAGTAGTGAATCACATCTTGGGGGCCTCATCACCTCAAGGGAGTGTTTCAAAATAGGGGCACATTGGAAGTAGCATCTCTCCCAACGCGACCTCGTGCGGTGTTTTTTGAGCCGCTATATAAAAAAAACTCAGACAAATGACTAAAGTGTTGAGTGAATTCGGCATATATGGAGGCCTTCTCTGCACCGATAAGCTCAATTAGAGTCTTAAGTGGCTTGCTTTGATAATCTGTTGTTGGACTGGACTCATAAAATTACTACAAACCATTGTTATAGTGGCCCCAATCCTTCTACTTGTTGACTTAGGCATTGTGATACGTGCATGTCGAAGACACCCCTCATGTACCCCCTAATTTGAGATAGAAAATTTCTTGAGATCTTCGAGTCTTTAGAAATTCGAAGCTTGGCATGCCCAAGAAGTGTGTGCTAAGGGTGGAGCCAATGTTGCCAAGCTTCTATCTATCTTGTTGGATGTGGCATTCTGGGATAGGGGATTCAACAAGTATTGTCCTTTGACTATCCTAGGAAGTACATGACCGTTTTATTGCATTCTATCATTCATATGTGCTTGTTGTGTTTGTGTCATAACAATCTTTTACCAAAATCAGTATTAGTCATCAAACACATCACATTTCACACAGTCCTAGTTGTTGTTGTCTTGTAATGGGTTTGCTTCATGCTATAGTGGGAATGCCTCTATCTTGAGCTAGATTGACATACTTAGCGTAGTCACTATCATTTGAAATCTCATGGGTTTTCTTTGAAAACTCACGGGTTTTCTCTTTACTCTGGCGGGTTTGTTGTCAATCTCACCTATCTTTCATGATCTTGTTCTTAGACGTCATTACATTGTCGTTATCCTATCCACATTGTCTTAGAAACTGCTTGATGTAACAACTTTCAATATTTATCTTTTATGACCTTGGTCTTTTGATGTTGTTGCATTGTTGTTATGTTGTCCACATTGTGGTAGTAATCTTTGGATTATCAGCTATTGATATCTTTATCTGTACGTTTCTCTGGTCCTAGATGTTTCTGGTCTAGATGTTATGTTGTTCATGAGTCTCTATATTCTTGTTTGATTAGTATCCTTTGGTTCTTGGCTTCGCATGATGTTCGGTCATTGTGTCCCATTTGCGTCTAGATGTTGCCGATTTTTTGTTAGATCATTGTTTGTCTCATATCTCTCAACATCCGGGTTATTGTCCTCGTCATCGCTAGTTTCATAGCTCTTTGGTCATCTTTTTGCGATTTCAATTGGTCCAGTCATTGAAGTAGTTGCCTTTTACCAGGATTGATCTTTCATCATCTTATGTCATCACTATCATCCATCATCATCTCTCATCTCCTAATTTGCATCATCATTGCCTTCTTCCTAGGTCATCAATCTGAACATGAACCATGCAAAATTGAACATCAAACTTAATCCTCTTTCCAACTTCTTTAAAGTCAATCCCCATCTCATTTCGAGTTTGGTCTATTGTCCATTCTCATCTTTCATCTCTCAAAATCACCAACTAATCACCATGTTACAATTTTATTATGATGAGTTTGGTCATCCTTCATTTTCTTCCACTTCACCCTATGTCAATGACGACGAGGATATGGTTGATCAACTTGATGAGACAGATGTCCAAGTCATGTCTCAATCCTACTATGATGAGTATGGTTGAATCTCTCATTTTCTTCTACTTCACCCTATGTCGATGATGACGAGGGTATGGTTGATCAGCCCGATGAGACAGATCTCCAAGTCACGTCGCAATCTTATCTCACTTCTCCATCCAATTCTAATCTTCCATCCTATCTCAATTCTCCATCCAGTTCTAATCTCCCATCTTATCTCACTTCTCCATCCAGTTCTAATCTCCCATCTTATCTCACTTCTCCATCTAGTTCTAATCTCCCATCTTATCTCAATTCTCCATACGGTTCTAATCTCCCATCTTATCTCACTTCTCCATCTAGTTCTAATCTCCCATCTTATCTCACTTCTCCATCCAATTCTAATCTCCCAACTTATCCAAATTCTCCATCCAATTCTAATGTCTCATCTCATCTCACTTCTCCATCCATTTCTAATCTCCCATCTTATCTAAATTCTCCATCCAATTCTAATCTCCCATCTTATCTCACTTCTCCATCCAATTCTAATCTTCCATCCTATCTCAATCCTTCATCTAATCCTAATTCACCATCATTTGACACACAAGCTATGACTAGGGGTATGAATCACACAATGCCATTATCATTTGTGCCCCCACCCATCCAATCAGTGCCACAAGTGGTTAGTGCTCCACAATATCAATCTCAAGTAACATCACAAACTATTGTTTCAAAACCATGATTCAGTTATCTCTAGGAACCCCCTTCACACATTGTTGTGATGAACATTCATGAACAAGCACATGGCACTAGTCACAATCCTTCATCTCACCTCAATCCTCCACTATCCACTTCCTCCTATCTCATCCCACTATCTTCCACTTCCTTCTATCTCACTCCACCATCCATTGCATCTTATCTCAATCCGCTAGCTTTCCTTCCAACTCCCACATCTATCATTCCTCTCCTACTTTCTACCACCATCAAAAACCTTTATCCATTGAGATTATTCCATCACAATCCCCATCACCTAATCCTACAGTCATTCAAACTCAATCCAAGGAACCTCTCGTCCTTCCATCCACTCCATCTCTCCTAGTTGAAGAATCTCCCATCCTTACATCCACTCCATCTCTCCCAGTTGATGAATCTCCCATCCTTCCATCCAATCCATCTATCCTTGTCGATGAATCTCCCATCCTTCCATCCACTCCATCTATCCCAATTGAGGAACTCCCCATCCTTCCATCCACTCTATCTCTCCCAGTTGAAGAACCTCTCCTCCTTCTATCCACTCCATCTACCCAATTCACTGAATCTCCCATCCTTCCATCTGTTCCATCTGAAGATTCTACCCAATCACCTCTTCTCACACCATCCACACCAATCCGCTCATGTCAAGATCTTATTCCAGAGCATGTTCAAAGCATTATTGTTCCAAGTCAAGATCCTACCATTCCATCTCCTCCATATCAAGACCCCTTATCATCCCCTCTTCCAATTCAATATCCTACCATTCCATCTCCTCCATATCACAATCCCTTATCATTTCCTACACCAATTCAAGATCCTCTCATCCCATATGCTCCACCTCTTGATCCTTCATTTCCTCCTATTCAAACCATCCCACCACCATCACTCTATCCCATTGGTTCACTAACATTCATCCATGGCAGCTCATTCGCAAAAGAAGAACATCTCATATGCACCACCCATTCTCCTCCATCTAATAAAGGACTCGCATCTTGTTACCCAGAGAAAGTATCCTACTTTAAATAAAATTATGAAAAAAGTGAAATATAAAGGAAAAGGCTTAGGCCTACATGATCAAAGCACTTTGGAGCCCATCCATGTCAAAGCACATCTAGGATCTCATAGTATTGGTTACATATCCAAAGACACTTCATCCAAAAATGTTGGTACAACTAATGCAAAATCCAAGAATGCTTCTAAACACCCCACTACATCTCCCCATCATTCCTCCAAATCATTTATCGCCATCCCCCCCCTCCATCATATAAAGCTAAAACAACCATCCACATTCTTCATTCATCCTCAAAATCCATTTTGGGTCCCTATATCCCAAAATCTACCTTCACATATTCCCCACATGCAAAATCCATTTTGGGCCATTATATCCCAAAATCCCATCCTCCATCTTTTCCTACTCATCCATCCATACACAAATCCACTATCTCCATCACCCATCATAAACATCCTATTCCTTTCATTCCTAGTTAGGATCAACAAAGGCATGTGTCCTCACATTCCATCCAACATCCTACCTCCATCACCTACATCTTCATACACTCCTTCCAAGGCTACTAGCATAAATTTGGATCCCAAATAAAAAATGCATAAAGCTAAACATCCACATCAATATAAAGATGATCATGTCCACTCAAAAAGACATGTTCCAACAGTGCAAAAATTGACACAAAAATACAATGAATCCTAAAGGCCGCAAAGGCCCACTAAAGCAAAAGCAAAAACAATGTGGATTCCAAAGCAAAAAGAAGCAGTGCATCCAAAAGAAAAACTTGCAATGGCATCCAAAATTGCTAGTGCATCAGCCAGACATTCTCTACCTCCATCTCCTAAATCTATTTTGGGTCCCTATGTCCCAAAGCTACCTATCATAATTCCTCCATCATATCCACATGCTACATCCACCTCCCCTCCTCTCATCCCACATCCTCTGCAACATGTGCCCATGTTGGTCCTGAGTATATCCCCCCATCACATTCACTTTCCTTCACTCCATCCAAACACTTGCAACTACCTTATCCCTTACATTCGCCATCAAAACCATCTAATCCAATCCTTTTCATAATCCACTCAGTCCTAATATAGTTGTACCAACACACGGTGATCACTCCAAATGGGCTCCTAATACCTTGATATGGAACTTGATGCTTGAGTGCTCCATCCATCTCCCTTATCACCTATCCTCCAATTCCATTTATCCTCATCCATCTCCCTTATTACCTATCCTCCAAATCCATTTATCCTCATCTATCTCCATCCATTAATTTCCTCCCAAAAATCAGAAAATACAAAAAAAAAAAAAATTAAAAGGAGAAGAGAAAAATTCATCCATTGGTGAAAACTTGACAAACAAGAGCCTTGGACAAGTACCATGATGAAAACCTATAAAATAGGTGTCATGCGTAATTTCCCTCATCTTTTTTCTCTCCACGCTTGGGGGCAAGTTCTTTTAGCCATCCAATCATTTCCCCCTCCATTCCATCTGCCTACCATATCCATCATATCCAATCCATTTCACTTCTTCCATCCTCTCTTGGATCTTGATAAAAAGAAAAGGTCACTACATATACATGCTTTGGACACCTCTTGGCCTCCATGTCCCTATTAGGTTGGTCATTCATTCATCCTTCCTATTCACTCATCATTCCTACCATCTATATAATCCTTCCTCATACCTTCATGGTCCTTATTCATTTATCACCATATCTTTCATTTTCTCCCCCCAGCTTCCTATCCTCCTGCCAGTCATCTTATCTTATCCATCCATCCACCAATATCTTATCTCCCTATTCCTTCATCCCTTCATCTATAACTTGATCCATCCACCTATCCTTATCTCCTCGTTCCTCCATCTTTTCATCCATCACTTGATCCTCCACCAATCATTATCTCCCAGTTCCTCCATCCCTTTATCCATAAATTGGTTCCTTCTCTAGATCCTTTTTATCTTATCCTACATCCCTTCATCCCTCATCCATTCATCTCCTAGCCATGTCCACAATGATTCCTTCTCCAAATCCTCTTCATCGTATCCTCCATCCTTTCATTCCTCCCATCATATCATTCCATTGCCTCTTGCACCCCTTGTCATTGGTATCTAGCTCTAGGCTATCCCCATGTAATACAATGTCATCCATCCAATCAATCCATCTACTTCTCATAATCCATCATCTCATGAAAATCCTATCCATCTTCCTTAGTTATCTAATACCATCCATCTGATCATCCAATCGCATCCTTGATCTTGTTCTCAATCCTTGATTGCAGTCTTCTCATCATCATCAAAATGTATCCTTCCCAATCATCATCATCAATCTATCATCACTTTTCCTCTTGATCGAGGCAAAATCATGCATGTCCCGATGTATTTTTCCTTCATCCATATCTCTTGTACATCTTGTATATAAGTGTTGCTATACATAGGCATCCATTGGTCCTATCCTTCGAGATCATATCCTATCAGTTGGTACTTCAACAATCATCTTTGAGCATATTTGTCATCGTGATTGTATCAGATACCTTTTGTCGTCCCATCTGTAAAGCAGAAAATTGAACCCTAGGTGTTCCCTCCACTCCAAGGAGAGAGAAAGGAGGTCACTAGGATTGACGGTTTTCACTTAGGAGGGACTTTACATTCAAAAGAGGGGTTGAAACTCACAAGATCCAATCCCACACAATGCAAGATTGAATTCTAGATGAGTTTCAAGGGTTGAGACATCAAGGATACCCTCTTTTGTAAAGAATGTAGATAGAAAGATCAAACTAGGAATATATGTAGAAGTAAGAAAGATTCGCTTATAAATGGAGATAAGGATGCGGGATGAAGCTGCGGACCTGAAATTAGCAGTAAAATGTCAAGACGATGTTGTCCTACAAATTTGAGCAAAAGTTGACGAGACGATGGCGCCCGGAGTGCACACGGTCCTCCCAAAAATCCGCGAAACGAAGGGGGATCTGTTCATCTCTGCACAAGGATTCCAGATCTTCAATTACAGCCGCGTACCTGCAACCTACACACAGCAAAGAGAGGATGATTGGGGGGTTAGGGATTAGGGGTTTGCCTTTAGGTCAAACCCCGGTTTTGGAATTAACCAAGAAATGAGAATACTGTAAATGTAAGTGTTTGTAATGTAATCAAGTACTGATACCTTGTTGTAAGAATGTTTGTATTCTCACATGTGAAGGTGTAATGATGTTGTATGTTGTATGTTGTAAGTGATCTCCTCTTCAATGGTTGAATCCTTGTCTTGAATGCAACACCTAGCCTTGAATGGAGACTTAGAATACTCAATTGCTTGAAGGAATGCTTGAATGTTTGAATGTTTGAATATCACTTCTGTGTCTTTCTCTTGCTTACTTCCTTCCTCCCTTTCTAGGAGAGGAAAAGTAGTTTATATACTTGTCAATTAGGGTTAGGAGACTGATTTTTCCGACCTTAGGCCGACCTAAGAGAATTCTTTTCCAATTTGCAAACTTAAAGACCCGATGCCCAACAAGAGACCGGGCCCAAAATAGGGCCAGGGACCAGGGCGCTGGGCGCCATGGTCCTGGGGGACCAGGGCACTAGGCGCCATGGTCCTGAAGGACCAGGGCGTTGGGCGCCATGGTCCCACCTCCCGGGACAGCAGGGTGCAAGGAAGGATTAGGCCAAGGTGCAGAAATATGTAGTTTTTGGTGTCGTAAGCAGGTTTCGAGGTCTCCATTCAGGTTCAACATTGCGCCGCCATCCTGAAGACCCAAATGCAGTCAAAATTGCAAGTGTCACAATTTTAGGATGCTACATTTAGCCCCCACTTTAGCGGGAGTATAAGCGTATGCCAATACTTTCGATAAAGTACAAGGAAACAACATTGAAAGACTTTCACCACGTCAAGGAGGCAAGATACACTAAGCCCCCAGTGGACTAAGGATCTTACGACTTCGATTGACAAAGTAAAAGGGAAGATCATGAGGGAGAACCATGACTGTCAGTAGTAAGGTTCCCTCACTATGAGTCATGTAAGAAAAATATCAAAAATTTTCAAGGCAAAGCTAATTTTGCCAAGAAATTTTCAAGTATCTTGAAGAGATATGAACGGGGTGTATGCCCCCTACGTTAAAGTGATTGCACACGCCTCATCGGGGGTGATTTCTTTAAGGTAGTGATACACATAAGAAATGAGAAGGGAAAGGAGCACATTATCACAAGGATTTAGCCCCCAAGTGTGAGATAAGCCCAAGGATAATAGACACAAAACACAAAGCACGAGGTGACTTCGCTTTCCTTGGGGTCAGTATGTTGTATGATAATTCATGTATATCATATGTATGTATGCATAATTGTTCTTCATTCCCCAATCAAGGAAGGTCACCTAGAAGAAGGGAACACATGTGTCTTTTGAGTCAACATGAGAGAGACCAAGAGAGATCTCAATGCTTTGCATCGTCCTCAAGTAGACAACACTAAGGAAAACAAATAGAAGAATGGGAATAACACATAGCAGAAGTAACAAGAGAGATCAAGAGAGGAGGAGAGAGTCTGCTATGCTAATGAAACTAGTCTAGCACGTCATCCACCCCCCGATCTTGCTGATCAATATTTCGGGAAGGCAGGGAACACGCTAGAGGAGGAACATCCAACACAGCAGATGGAGCTATCACAAGATCCAAACAAGGGCTATGCTCATGTTCCAAGCCACGTTGTTCTTGTCTAGGAGCTAGGATAAGTGCTTTAGAAAATTCGTTAGATAAATGGTTATCAACATCAACATATTCATATTCACTATCAGAATGAAGAGAAGTAACATTTTCATCATGAATAACATTTTCATCTATATCATCATCAAGATTTATAAAAATAGGATCTTTAACTCGCACAGGATCAAGACCATTATGCATCTTATGTTTAGGAGATTTTGGCTCAATTTTCGGCTGAGGAGAAAATGGAATAATACTAGCTGAAGGTGTTTTTGGGGATTGCAAAGTTTGAGAAGCAGCTGCCTGAGCTCTAAGATGACGCTTTCATCGGCGTTCACGTGCAGAACGATTTCGTCTAGTCTTAGTAGGAAGTTGAGAAGATTGAGGAGGAGGAATGTTCTCATCCTTATCACTTGGGTGTTTAGGTTGTGGTCTCTTAGGTTGAATAATAGGAGAAGAGGAAGGTCTCTTCTCTCTATAAGAGGAAGGAGGAGGAACTGCTCCATATAAAGGAGGAATATTTGGTTTAGGAAGGAGACCAAGTCCATCATGACGAGGAGGTGTAGGTCTACTTTTAGAAAGTTAATTAGATATAGACATAGTCACATTCATAGGGATGGGTTGGGAATCTTCTTGAGGAAAGACATTAGTTTTATCTTTCAAAGGAAGAACTTCCTTCTCAAGAATGATAGGAATATCAAGTTTGGGTGTTCTAGGTTCACTTAGAGATAGGATCATATCTTTTTTCCACTTTTGATAAGATTTGAAAAGATGATCACTTCGCAGTGGAAGAGATTGAAACTGTTTAGGCCAAAAATAATCAATAGGAACACTAGAAGTTCTTTCAGCTGGTTTGAAGAGACTATGATTGATAGTAACAACTTCACCATTATGGGGAAATTTCAAACACTTGTGAATAGGAGAAGCAATAGCTTTCATGGAAGATAGCCAAGGATAGCCTAGCTTCACATGAAATTGTTCGGATGATGGAATAATAGCAAAGCTCACATCAAGGGCTTTGTTATGGACCTCAATAGGTAATGTAATAGAACCAATTGCAGGAGAAGAAAATGCATCGAATAGTTTCACAACCACATTTGTTTTGTCATAGATCACTTGATTCAATTGCAAAGTAAAAAGAAATTCTTCAGTAATGATATTAACCATGCAAGAAGGATCAATAAGCACTCCACGGCAAGGTGTATTCTTGACTTTTGCAACTATATATAAAGGACCATCAGGTGCCCTGATAGTTTCACTGGAATCAAATGTGATGGAAGGTTCTCTAGGGATTTTCTGCTGCTCTACAAAGTTAATCACATTCGGAGTCATAGACACAAGACTATCAGGTGAGAAAGAGGAATCATCAGTGTCAATCACATTAGAGGTATGAGAAGGTAATGGATCAGTAAAAATCTTAAGATTTTGGTTAGGAGGAGCTACAGATGTGTTGCCTTTATCATTCACACCTGAAACATAGATAGTATTATTATCAATCAAATCTTGAATTCTACCCTTTAAAGCAAAACATTTTTCAATATCATGCCCAGGTTGACGATGAAATTGACAAAAAGATTTGTTATCAAAATCGGGTGAATTAATCTTTGCAAGATCTATTTGCTTTATAGGAGGGAGAGTAAGCACATTTTGTTCCAATAATTTATTCATAATACTATGCAATGATTCATTCAAAGGAGTAAACTTTCTTTCTTTCTTGAAAAACTTAGAAATAGGAGGCACACCTGACGCTGCATTCACATTGTTGTTGATGATGTTTTCATTGAACTTAATGGACTCTCTGTTCGGTTTAAACTTCCCAAATGGTTGTTGAATACTATCACCCTTATCACTCGGAGCCATAGGATTTGCTTGTTCCATTTGACTCATAGTCAGTTGATAATTGTGAAGAGTTGCACACAACTGTTGGAAAGAAGTAAACTCAAAAAACAGAAGTTTTTCACTAATATCTTTTTGTAAATTAGAAATAAACATTCTTTGAAAATCATTGTCAGGTACTGGAAAAGAAATTTGAGCACACAAATGCTTATATCTACCAATGAAATCAGTCACTTTTTCTTTAACACCTTGTTTACAACGCATTAAATCAATCAAAGTAACTTTAGGACTTATATTGTTTTGAAATTGTTGAATAAAAGCATTTGCAAGTTGTTGGAAAGAAGTAATAGAATAGGAAGGCAATGAGCAATACCATTGCAGAGCCTTATCTCTTAATGTTCTAGTAAACAGTTTTGCAAGCAACCTTTGGTCATGAGCAAAATCAGTACATATTGTTTGAAAGGTCTTAACATGTGTTAGAGGATCACCCTTACCATTATAAAGCTCTAATTGCGGGATTTCAACATGCTTAGGGGGGATAGCTCGAACAATGTCAAGAGAAAGTGGGCTCGCAACATCAAATGTGAGCACGCTAAACTTAGATTGATTCATAGAGGCAATTTGTTGCTGTAAAGAAGAGACAATTTGTGCAAGATTGTTAATGGTCGCTTCAGTCGAAGAGTTCATGTTAGACGTGTTAGATTGTGATGGAGGTATTATGTTATTGAAAGAAGGTATTGATTGAGAGTAAGGTGGCGGGACATTATGATAGTTAGTCATAGGAGATGATTGGAAAGGAGGAACACTACAAGGAGGAATGGAATGATTAAACGAATTGCCCCCTTGCGTCATGTTCATTTGTGGAGATGAAATAGGGACACTCATTGAAGGAATGAATGAAGAAGTCAGATTGAATGAAGGAAGAGGGTTGATTGAAGAAGAAGGATTGCCCCCATGACTGGTGATCATAGGTGGAATGTTTTGTATTGAAGTAGTCATTATGTTTGATGTAAAAGTAGGTATACTAGCAATAGAAGTTGTCAAAGGAATAGAATGATTGATTTGAGTAGGAGGTTGTGTATAACCTAAAGTTTCGGCACAACTCTTCATAGGCATCACATTCGAATCCACAATGTGTGCAATACCACGCAAAATATCAATTCCATTCTTATCACTTTGAACCATACGTTTTAGACCCTCAATTAAGGAAAGAGCTTGACTACCGGGGTATTCTTGAGACATCCATTGCTGAAAATCATCAAATTGGTTATCCAATTTCGAAAGTTGTTCTACAGAAACCTCATGGAGAGCTTCTTCATCATTAAGAGGATTAGAGGAATTACCCATGTCCTCGTTAAAAAGGCCATTCAAATTAGGTTCCATCTCCTCAGTAATTAAACCTTGGAAAGACTTAATTCTAAGGCTTCATCTAATGGGAATAGTGTAAGTAGGGCTTATTGTTGTAAAACTCATGCACTAAAGAGAGAGAGAAGATTTTGAATTTTAGAGGTAGCAAATTTCAATAAAATCAGCCAATCTCCTAGATTTAAGCTGTTAAATGCGATCAGGACAATCTCCCGAAATTTCAGAAAAAATGTCAGGGACCGTGGCGAACAGAGTGCACATGGTCCTCGCAACTTTTTTTGAAATTTTTAGGGATGAAAGATATGATGATTTTAAAGCTTAATCTGAAAAAATTGAGTGATTTTAAGATCTATAGGTAGGCCAAATTAAAGTTGCAATCTCAAAATTGAACCCTACCAATATTGTTGAAAAATGCAAAATTTGAATTTTGAAAAAGAGAGGGAAACTGAAATTTTGAATTTTATGATTTTAGAGGGAATACTAAAAGCAATGCAAGCTTTGAAATTTAAAAGTTGACTCAATTTCATGCAAAATTCAATTCTGAAAGTGGAAATCAAGGTTGTTGCAATTAAACACTTAATTTCAAAAGTCACAAACTGCAAAAATTTGAATAAAGCACTGAAATTTCGAATGAATGCCAACACACTTTTCAGATTTAGGACTGTAAGAAACACAATTTTAACACAAATTTCAATTTCAACAATTTTTAAATGATTATAAGCCTTAACCCAAGCAATCACTAGACCAACTTTGACTTTAATTTTGAAAGTGTTAGAATTGATGAAATCAGCCAAAATTCTGGATTTTAGCAGAAAAATACAGTAAGATCTAGGTCCCGAAATTTCGGAAAAAATGTCGGGGACAATGGCGCTCGGGGTGCACACGGTCCTCGCAACTTTTTTTGAAATTTTCAGGGATTAGAGATATTGTGATTTTGTTGCGGAATCCAAAGTTACAACCGATTTGGAGGTGTTTTGATCAGTGAAATCATCGGTCAAAGGTTGAATCAAGAGGGTTTTAAAAATTAGGGTTTTGACACTTAACCACTTAATTTTTAGAATTAAAGCACAAATATGAATTGACAATTTGTAATAGAAGGATAGATCTAGAACAAGCATTAACAATTAAACATTTCACAAGCTCAATTACTAAACAAAAAAAGAAAATTTAGGGTTTTTTATGCAATTAACCTCTAAAATTTGCAAAAGATCAAACATGGAAATGTAATTAAAGAAGCAAATTTTTTAGATCTAACCATGAATAATCAGAATTAGGATGTTCACGTTGGGTTCACCAAAATGTAAAGCGGAAAATTGAACCCTAGGTGTTCCCCCCACTCCAAGGAGAGAGAAAGGAGGTCACTAGGATTGATGGTTTTCACTTAGGAGGGACTTTACATTCAAAAGAGGGGTTGAAACTCACAAGATCCAATCCCACACAATGCAAGATTGAATTCTAGATGAGTTTCAAGGGTTGAGACATCAAGGATACCCTCTTTTGTAAAGAATGTAGATAGAAAGATCAAACTAGGAATGTATGTAAAAGTAAGAAAGATTCGCTTATAAACGGAGATAGGGATGTGGGATGAAGCTGCGGACCTGAAATTAGCAGTAAAATGTCAAGACGATGCTGTCCTGCAAATTTGAGCAAAATTTGACGGGACGATGGCGCCCGGAGTGCACACGGTCCTCCGAAAAATCTGCGAAATGAAGGGGGATCTGTTCATCTCTGCACAAGGATTCCAGATCTTCAATTACAGCCGCGTACCTGCAACCCACACACAGCAAAGAGAGGACGATTGGGGGGTTAGGGATTAGGGGTTTGCCTTTAGGTCAAACCCCAGTTTTGGAATTAACCAAGAAATGAGAATACTGTAAATGTAAGTGTTTGTAATGTAATCAAGTACTGATACCTTGTTGTAAGAATGTTTGTATTCTTACATGCGAAGGTGTAATGATGTTGTATGTTGTATGTTGTAAGTGATCTCCTCTTCAATGGTTGAATCCTTGTCTTGAATGCAACACCTAGCCTTGAATGGAGACTTAGAATACTCAATTGCTTGAAAGAATGCTTGAATGCTTGAATGTTTGAATGTTTGAATATCGCTTCCGCATCTTGCTCTTGCTTACTTCCTTCCTCCCTTTCTAGGAGAGGAAAAGTAGTTTATATACTTGTCAATTAGGGTTAGGAGACTGATTTTTCCGACCTTAGGCCGACCTAAGAGAATTATTTTCCAATTTGCAAACTTAAAGACCCGATGCCCAACAAGAGACCGGGCCCAAAATAGGGCCAGGGACCAGGGCGCTGGGTGCCATTGTCCTGGGGGACCAGGGCGCTAGGCACCATGGTCCTGAAGGACCAGGGCACTAGGTGCCATGGTCCCACCTCCCGGGACAGTAGGGTGCAAGGAAGGATCAGGCCAAGGTGCAGAAATATGCAGTTTTTGGTGTCGTAAGTAGGTTTCGGGGTCTCCATTCAGGTTCAATGTTGCGCCGCCATCGTGAAGACCCAAATGTAGTCAAAATTGCAAGTGTCACAATTTTAGGACACTACACCATCATCAATCTTTTATCCTGGTGTTGTTCCAAGATGTATCCTTCTCACCAACACCCATCATCATTCTATGCAGGATGTATCCTTCTTCATGTCAGACATTATCCAATCCTCATCCAATCAGTTATCCTTTTGGAAAAAGACATCTGAGACACTTGTGTTGGCTTGGATTATTTTTTATCTTTGTTTATCTTTTTAAGCTCCCAAGGTCTTTGTTTCCTCTTAGTTTCCATGATCTTTTATATCATGGTGCACTAAGAATAACAAGGCTTGGGATGTGATCTTGTTGCTTTTGGTTTTTCTTAGCGTGTCTTTTGGATGTGTCCCTTGTTGTACCCTCGTGAGGTCTTCGCTATCTCATGTTACATTAGGGCATATCTTCTACTTGGGATTCTTCTAACACCGTTGCCTGTAGTGTCTCTGTAACTCTGTGTGGTGCTAGATTAGCCTATGTGTCTGTTTATATGTGTCAATCTATGCATTGGTTATAAAATTCCACCCTAGTTCCTTATACCTTGGTGACTCACATACAATGCTAAATGACAATAAGTGTTCAGTATATGGCATCCCTTTTTGCGGGTGCTTGTGCTCCATGATCATTTCATCCATTGCATTTGCATTCTCTCCTCTTCTCGTTCTACTTCTTTCCTTCTATCATGTCCGTTGGGACAATGTTTCTTTCGAGATGCCACTCGGTTCCTTTTTTCCCATGCACCCTCTCGAGGGGGCATCCCTAACCGTTCCTTCGTCCGCCTGGGCCATTTTCTCGCTCCCCTTTTTATGCTCTCGCAAGTGTCTTTTTGTCTTCGCACCGATGCTATTCTAGCGCCACCACGAAGAGGGGTAAAATGTAGACACCTGAATTTGGCTAATTAAGTTAATCAAATTTAAATCCTATTCTTCCAATTAATTAATCTAATTAATTAATTTCCATATCCCTTTCTTCTAATAAATTAATTCCTAATTAATTAATCTCCCAATCTTACTCTTCTAATTAATTAATGTAATTAATTAATTCCCCAACCCGTTTCCTCCTAATTAATTAATTATCCTTTGTCGATTCCTTTTGATTAATTACTTTAATTAATTAAATATCCCCTTTCCAAGCCCATGGATTAATTAATTTAATTAATTAATTTGGTCCAAATTCCTATTTGAGCACATGGCTCCTAACTTTTCTCCCTAACCTCCTTCCAATCCTATCATAACCAACCCTAGCCTAGTCATCCCTCCAACTAACCTTATCCTATCCCTTCTAACCTCCCACACGTGTGTGCACATCCTAACCAATTCCTAATTTGGGGGAAAATATCTACTTTGGGTGGCCTTTTCCAAAATGGACATGTGTCCTTAGGGATACATGTCACTGTTCCTATTTTTTGGTGGCTTTGCCCAAAATAGACACGTGTCCTCATGGACACATGTCATTTCTTTTCCATCTAGTTGAGCCACTTGTCCTTTTTTGGAGGGAAAGTGTCTCCTCTTCACCTCCCCTTTCCTTCCTCATCTTGCCTATTTAATCCCTCCATTTTTAGACCAAATCCTCTCGAATCCACTTTTCATACATCATACCATTACTATGATGGAATTATCACTCAACCTACCCTTTATTATTTTCATCCATCAATCCATTATCATTATCATCAACATCATGGAGCAATATCAAACATCCAAAACTATGTCATGAGCACACACCCAATCGCAGAATAATCAAATTAAAGCGAGAATTATGGTTTGCATTTGTTTATCATTTTTTTCTCCATTTTAGTTTTACCATTCTAATCTTGAGGTGTATGATGTATTGTGTTTGTTCAATTAATTGTCTTTCTTTTTATCCCTTAGTTTAGCATTCACATTTTTCATCGCACAGATAAAACTTTCAATTTTCATACTTAAATTTATTCTAACTAATTCAATTAAGTTACATATTTGCACTTAGAAAAAATTTTGTTGGTGTCAATTGGGTCTACAAACTCGATTTACACTTGGGGAGGAACATGGCTTTGGTGTGAATCGGGTCTACAGACCCTATTGACACCAATACATGGAGAATTGAATGGAAATACTTGGGCATGTTTTGGGTTTATAGGCCCAACATACACTAAGGTAGATAACAAATTGGAGGTTTTGTTTGGGTTCATAGGCCCGAGCAACACCAATCCCTTGGTGTTGTTCGGGTCTATGAATCCACACGACACCAAGCTGAAACAATGAAGGGGCTATGATGTTGTTTGGGTCTATGAATCCGCACAACACCAAGCTAAAACAATGAAGGGGCTATGATGTTGTTCGGGTTCAAGGGATAAACAACACCAATTTCTTGGTGTTGTTCAGGTCTTTGAACCCGCATGACACCAAGAAAGGCGATAAGGTTTAAGAAGAGGTTCCAAACATTTCAGCGGTATTCAGGTTGCTTGGCTTGATCATCACCAAAATACTACAAGAACGGTGATGTTCGGGTCAAACAACCTGAACAACACCATGGAAAAGGAAATGCATAAAAATGCAAGACATTAATAGAAGCTAACAATGTCATTCAAACCCAAAGACTCGAATGATACCAATAGTCACTATTAATCAAATGACTATCAAAGCCAAAAATGAAAGAGAAAAACTAAGATCATGCATGAAAAAATGGTGCCAATGAAATGACCAATTTGAAAGATAACTGCTCAACTAGGGCACACAAGAAGATAAAAAGAAATGAGAGAAAACCCAAACAAATAAGTAAAAAACTGATTGAAAGAGTTTGATTTTTAAAAGAACGCAAACTCAATAAATGAGGCTTGTGGGAAATAAATGATGGCCAATTAATCAAATGGTATGATTTATCATCTTGGAATCTTAATTTGAAGTTTCTTGGTCTTTTGTGTGTCTTGTAAATTCTAAGTGACCATTTTTGAGCTTTACATTGCATTTTTCAAGAGTTAGAGTAGCAATCCATACCTAATGGATCGATTGCATTGTTGTTCTTTATTTATTGTTTTGTATATGTTCTTGTAGTGCTCAAGAATAAATTTGGTTAGTTTTATTGCAGGTTTGAATTGAGTTTTCAATTTTGCAAGCTCTCGGCCTAAGTAAGGGTTTGAGAGGCCCAAACATGGTTCCAGCTTGAAGTCCTTTGATTTCTTCTCAATAATCCCTGGGACTTGAGCCATGGAACCTTTGTACAGTGTAAATAGATTTTATTTTCCTTTGGTGGTCATTGAAAGGCCAATGAGCATCATTTCCTAGGCGAGCTCAGTCATAGCCCGGTTAGGAAATGAATGAGATTATGCAAGTGTATAGAGGAATGAGTAGGGTTGGAGTTGTAGAGTGATCAAAATGAACAAGTGAGGTGTGATAGAGCATATGCATGAGTTTGGAGGTGTGGCAGATCAAGGAAGATACCTAGCCCCTGGAAAAAGACCAAAACAAGCCTAAAACCACCTAAAACAAGCATTTCTCAGGTTCCGTACCTGTACAATCAAACTGAAATTTATCACTTCATAAAATGGAAATTACTTCCAAAAGGGTATCCTTATCATCAAATATTTTGTGTGGTCTTTGGGGAAATTGTGAGCAAATCCACAAAAACCGGTTAGGTAGGGCTAATTGGGGCTCTAGGGCTACTAGGCCTAGAAAATAGGGAAAGGAAGGAGCGATGGGAAAATGAATCAAACCCCCACTCAAAACTAGGTGATTACCCTTGGAAAACATCATGAACACTTACTACAACCTCTGCAAACATTTGTTAGGAGTTTGAGAGTGTAAGGTTGGATTTACCCTTGTGAATATCAACCATGCCTAAGCAACTAGTGAGCACATCTTGATTGGGAGCACTCTTAGAGAGTTGAGGTGTCTAAATTGATTAGTAGAATAGATGAACAATGAATTAAGCCCACTAATACAACACTCTACTTCCCTTAAAAAAGGAATTAACTCTCTTTGAGTATACCTCCCCATCATAGTGGTATTAGAGCAACCAAGATTTTGAAAGAAGCCAGCATATGACATACACTGAATCAATAGGAGAGAATAGTCTAAGGATGGTAACCAATGTATAGCTAGCAAAGAAGGTAGAAGACCAAGAAGAATAAAATAGGCTCCTCAGAGGAAGATTACTACAACCAGAGAGCAAACTAGACGCAGTTGAAGATAAAATTGAGAAAATGACAATCAAGGTCAATGAGGGGAAGGGAAAAGAAGTTGTAGAAGAGGATAGGACTCCTGAAATAGACCCTATTCTACCTAAATAACCCTTCCTTAAAGAAATTAAAGCCTTAGGAGGAAAATCCCTAGAGGGAGTGCCACTTTTTTGTGGGAAAATGGAGCCTGAGGTAGTCCTGGAATGGATAGGGGGATTGGAGAATCACTTTGAATGTGATGGAATCGGTGAGGCACAAAATGTGAAGGTGGCCAAGTCTAGGTTGAGAGGGGCAGAATTTACTTGGTGGAAATTTATTCAAGAAGAGAGGCAAAAGGAGGGCAATAACCCCATAGCTACTTGGAAGGGCATATTAGCCAAGGTGAAAGAGGCATACATCCCTGAAGATTATGAGATCCAGTTGCATAAGAGGAGACAAAATTTGATGCAAAGAGACTTGGATGTGAGCAGCTACACTGAGGAATTTTAGAAGTTGTGTTTGAGATCCAAGGTGGTAGAGGATGAGAGCATCAAGGTAGCCAAATACTTGAATGGCTTGAGATGGAATATTCAGGAGGAATTAAGCTTGTTATGCCCCAACACCGTGCACAAGTGCTATCAGTTGGCACTAAAAGTGGAGGAAAAGAGCAAGAAGAAACAAGAACAAAGCAATAGAGGTAGAGGTAGGGGAAGAGATGGTAGAGGTTAGAGAGGTGGTTTTGGTGGAAGATGTGTAGACCAAAGATCCCAAGGGGAATCCAAGTTGATTGAGAAAAGTGGGGATTTCAATAGCAAGAGAAGCTATAGAGGAAGGGGATCTAACAACTCTAGTAGAGGAAGGTCTAGTGGATTAGGAAGAGGGTCCTATTTTGCCACCATGAAGTGCTATAATTGCCATCAACTTGGACACCCAACCTATAGATGCCTTGAGAAGTTCTCTTCATCCCAAGGAGATGAGAGGAGAGTAAATTATGCTCAAGAAGATGCAGCAACCATGAAAGCACCAGAAGTAAGTTTGGATTCAGAGGTTGGAGAGAACCTCATGATAAGGAGAGTCTTGATCAAAGAACTGGTTAAGGAGGAACCTAGCCAAAGGAGATCCTTGTTTAGAATAAAATGTAAGATGATGGGAAAGGTATGTAGAGTGGTAGTGGATTCAGGATCCACAGATAACATAGTGTTTGAGGACGCGGTGAGTAAGCTCAATTGGCCAAGAATACCACATAGTGATCCCTATAGAGTTACATGGATCAACAAGGGGTAGCATGTTCTTGTAAATGAACAAACTTGGGTGGAGTTTACTATAGGAGGCTACAAAGACAAAATACTATGTGATATCTTACCCATGGATGCTTGCCATCTACTCCTAGGTAGGCCATGGCAGTTTGACAGAAAGGCAATACATCATGGAGAGAAGAGTGCTTATACCTTCCAAAAGGATGGAACGACCTACAAAATCCAGACTATAGGAGACCAAGTAGAGGGTAGATCCAAAGGTCCTAATGTGTTGCTGATTGGTGAGAAAGAGTTCATCAACACACTCAAGGAGGGAGAAGGAATGGGGCTTGCCATTGTTGTGAAGCCAAAAGAGGACAGCAAGGAGAAGAAGGTGAGCATTTGTAAAGAAGTGCAACAGGTTCTAAATTAGTTTGAGGACATCATTAGTGATGGAACACTAGCTACATTGCCTCCTCAACATGCCATAAGTCATCAAATTGACTTTATACCCAAAGCTTCTTTACCTAATAAGGCAGCTTATAAAATGACCCCGAACCAGAACAAGGAGATAGCCAAGAAAATACAAGAACTCCTAGATAATGGACTAATCAGGAAGAGCATCAGCCCATGTGCAACACCCACCATTTTGGATCCAAATAAGGGAGGTACTTGGAGACTTTGCACTGACTCCAGAGCCATAAACTGGATTACTATCAGAGATAGGTTTCCCATCCCAAGAATTAAAGACTTGGTGGATTATGTGGGAGGTGCTGGATACTTCACCAAGATAGATCTCAAGAGTGGTTACCACCAAATCAGAATAAAGGAGGGTGATGAATGGAATACAACCTTCAAGACTACAGCAGGACTATATGAATGGCTTGTTATGCCATTTGGACCCACAAATGCTCCTAGCACATTCATGAGGCTCGTGAATGAATTACTCAAGGACTACATTGGTAAATTTATTGTTGTTTACTTAGATGACATCTTAATTTTTAGAAAGTTTAAAGATGAGCATCTTAAGCATATATAAATTGTCTTGAGTAAACTATGTGATGAACAACTAACCATCAATTTGGAGAAAAGTGAGTTTATGAAATAGGAATTTGTGTATCTTGGGTTTGTAGTCTCAAGAGTTGATTTGAAGATGAATACCTCTAAGGTGGAAGCCATAATCAGTTGGTCCACAACTAGGACAGCAAGTGAAGTGATAAGTTTCCATGGATTGGTTTAGTTTTATAGAAAGTTCATCAGAGGGTTCAGTGAAATATGTGCACCAATGCTTGAGACAATCAAGGGAGGTATGAGAACCAAGTTTGTATGGAATAAGGAAGCATAAAGAGGTTTTTATCTCTTGAAGACAAAGGTGGCTACTCAATCAGTACTTATCCTACCAAGCTTTGACAAACTCTTCATAATTGAATGTGATGCAAGCAACATAGCGGTTGGAGCAGTTTTGAGTCAAGACAATAGACCGGTTGCCTTCTTCAATGAGAAACTCAATGATGCAGAGAAAAAGTATTCCTCATATGATTTGGAATTGTATACACTTGTCCAATCTCTTAGCAAATGGAGGCATTATTTGCTACCTAAGGAATTTGTGGTTTACACTGATAATAAAGCTCTTAGCTTTATTAATTCTCAAGAAAAGTTAAACCATAGGCATATTAAATGGGTAGACTATTTACAGGCATATACCTCTACCATCAAACACAAGAAAGGACAATGTATTAAGGTAGCTGATGCATTGAGTAGGAGGTTACTAACAGTGCAAGAAGTGTAGCTACAAAGCATTGGAGTGGATAGCTTCAAGAATTTGTATGAAGAAGATGAAGATTTTGCTGCTACCTACAAGGTTTGCCAAGGGTTTGGGAACCATTTTCACAATGAATATGCATATTACACCTTGCAAGATGGAATTTTGTTCAAAGGAGGACAACTATGTGTGCCTAGAAGGGTCTATGAGAGAAAACTTGATGCAAGAGAAGCATAATGGATGCTTGAGTGGACATTTTGGTTTGAACAAGACTTTGGAACTTGTCCAAAGGTTCTACTTTTGGTAGAAGATGCAAAGAGATATCAAAAGATATGTGGAGCAATGTGTGGTTTGCCAAAGATCTAAGGGTACATCTTCCAATGTTGGTCTTTATCAGCCTTTACCTATTCCTAACCGGCCATGGGAGTGTGTAAGTATGGACTTTGTTGTTGGTTTGCCTAAAACCAAATTAGGTTTTGATAGTATCTATGTTGTGGTAGATAGGTTTAGTAAGATGGCTCATTTTATTCCATGCAAGGTCACCATGATGCTATCCACATTTCTCACTTATTTTTCAAAGAGGTTATTAGGATTCATGGTTTACCTATCAGCATTGCGTCAGATAGGGATGCAAAGTTTATTGGTCATTTTTTGGAAGACTTTGTGGCAAAGATTAGGTACTAATTTGTCTTTCAGTTCAACCTATCATCCCCAAACAGATGGCCAAACTGAGGTGGTCAATAGAACACTTGGGAATCTACTTAGATGCCTAACAAAAGAGTATGGTCAAGCTTGGGATCATATAATCCATCAAGCTGAGTTTGTCTACAATGATAGTGTGAATAAGACAACAGGTAAAATTCCTTTTGAAGTGGTGTATGGAATTCATCCTAGAGGAGTTTTGGAGATCGGAGATGTGGGAAAGATGGGACAACAGAGTGGACATGCCTTGGACATGGCCCAATCAATGTAAGATGTTCATGAGCAGGTTAGGGCAACCCTATTGGACACTACTCAAAAGATCAAAGACAAAGTGGATGAGAAAAGGAAAGATATCCAATTTGTTGTTGGTGACATGGTGATGGTATATTTGAACAAGGCAAGACTTCAGAAAGGTGTCCCTAGCAAGCTTTAGATGAGGAGGATAGGTCCTTGCAAAGTTTTGGCCAAGTATGGCAATAATGCATACAAGATAGACTTACCCGGTGATATGGCTTTGTCACCCATTTTTCAATGTGGAAGATTTGGTGCAGTATAAGGGCACACTTCTAGAAAAAGATAACAGAGTTTCAGAGGTCTCTAAAGCACTTTCAGACTTGCCCAAACCAGTTGCACCCATTCCCCAAGCTGAGAAGGTGTTAGATTCTAGAATTTTGAAGAAAATAAGGCATACCACCTACATGGAGCACTTAGTCAAGTGGCAGAACCTTCCAACATCAGAGGCTACTTGGATACCTAAGGAAAACTTCTCTAAGCATGGAGTTCCATTTTCTTTGTTGCCTCAAGGAGTCACTTGACTTCTTTTCTTTGGGGGAGTATGGTGCAGGAGCACCTATTTTTTAGTCCAGTGTCTTTTTTTTAGTGTGTTTGTTCATAGGTTGGTTTGGAGTGGTGAATAAGAGTCTTATCTTAGGTCCTCATGTGTTTTTGAAATGCTTTGGTAGGTTGAATGTCCTTAGGACAATGCATTTGCTCAATTTTGGCTTGTAAGCCCTTGTAAGCCTAAAATGGCATAATCTTGCATTTTGATGAAAAATGCCTTGAATAGCCTTGTTTGGTATTGGGACATGTTAATGTAATGGTTTTTAGTCTTCCTAAATGGTTTGGAGGAGAAAACAAAGCATGTAAGGCAAAAATGCACCTTTTGGCAAAAGTTGCCAAAGTTGCTTGACAACTTTTTGCAACGTTGAGCAACTTTTTGCATTTTTTTGCAAAGGGTTGGTTAGGAAACTGATGGAGAGTTAGTTAGGCCAAAAATTTCATATAAATTCCTTGAGAATGAATGTAATGAGGTTGTTGAACGCCTAGACTAGATTGGAATACAAATTGGAGACCATTTTTGAGTTTTAAATTGCATTTTTTCAAGAGTTAGGGTAGCAATCCGTACCTAATGGATTGATTGCATTGTTGTTCTTTGTTTGTTGTTTTGTATATGTTCATTTAGTGCTCAGGAAGCAATTTGGTTAGTTTTATTGCAGGTTTGAATTGAGTTTTCAGTTTTGCAAGCTCTCGGCCTGAGTAAGGGTTTGAGAGGCCCAAACATGGTTCCAACTTGAAGTCCTTCGAGTTATTCTCAATAACCCTTGGGAATCGAGCCATGTAACCTTTGTATAGTGCAAATAGATTTTATTTTCCTTTGGTGGTCATTGAAAGGCCAATGAGCATCATTTCCTAGGCGAGCTCGGTCATAGCCCGGTTAGGAAATGAATGAGATTATGCAAGTGTTTGCAGGAATGAGCAAGGTTGGAGTTGCAGAGTGATTGAAATGAACAAGTGAGGTGTGATAGAGAATATGTGTGAGTTTGGAGGTGTGACAGATCAAGGAAGACACCTAACCCTTGGAAAAAGACCAAAACAAGCATTTCTCAGGTTCCGTACCTGTACGATCAGACTAAAATTCCTCACTTCATAAATTGTCCTGATCATCAAATATTTTGTGTGGGTCTTTGGGGAAATTGTGAGAAAATCCACAAAAACCGGTTAGGTAGGGCTAATTGGGGCTCTAGGGCTACTAGGCCTAGAAAATAAGGAAAGGAAGGAGCGATGGGAAAATGAATCAAGCCCCCACTCAAAACTAGGTGATTACTCTTGGAAAACGTCATGAACACTTACTACAACCTCTGAAAGCATTTGTTAGGAGTTTGAGAGTGTCAGGTTGGATTTACCTTGTGAATCTCAACCATGCCTGAGCAACCAGTGAGCACATCTTGATTGGGAGCACTCTTAGAGAGTTGAGGTGTCTAAATTGATTAGTAGACTAGATGAACAATGAATGAAGCCCACTAAGACAACACTTGACTTCCCTTAAACAAGTAATTAAATCTCTTTGAGTATACATCCCCATCACGTTGTTTGGGTCCATAGACCCAAACCACACCTAATGTTTGGTGTGGTTCGAGCCTGTGAGTGCAAACAACACCAAACGTCTTTGTCATTGCTTATTGCATTTTTTGGTGTTGGTCGGGCCTATGGACCTAACTTACACCATAGTCTTATCAATTTTTGTATATATTGGGTTTGTGGATCTGACCTACACCCATATAAATATAATTTGTTATGGTGTAGATCAGACCTATGGATCCAATCTACATTGATGCTTAGTTTTACCCAGGTGTAGTTTGGGTCTGTAGGTCTAAACTACACCTACTTTTGTCCTCCCCATTTTCAATGTGTAGTTCAGACATATAGACCCAATTTACACTTTCTCTACCATGATACAATGGGGGTTTTGGAAACCCTAATGATACCAAATTTGACATATGTAATGCATGATCCTCTTTAGTACAAATGATAAAGATGTATAATAAAATAATCCTTACAACTGTTGATGTTTTCTCAATGCTACAGTACTATTCTCATGTTAGAATTGTCTCCAAAGAAAAGACAATGAAGTTCAAGAAGCAAGACAGCTATCTGGTCTTCCCACCATCCTCAGTGGTGTCAAACATTGTGAGCACCAATTGATTCTGAAATACAAGCTACCTGGCAACAGTATGAATATTTTTTGAAGAAGGATGATCATAATAAAGATGTATCTCTAGACACTTAGTCATTTTTATGCATTCTTAGTCTAATGTCATTTTGTAATCTCAATCTACACCTCTAGTGTCATTTTGCATATATAGTTTTTCATTTAGAAGTGCATGAGTCGTAAGTCAAATCAAACTCTTTCTTTGACTTAGTCTTATATTAGTTGCAACATTCATATTTTTGGCCATTTCACCTCACTTATATATATGAGGGTGCTCATTGTAATTATGGATCATTTAGGCTAATATGTCGAAACTCTACAAAATTGAAAAGCTATCTAATACTTTGAGCTTGTAGTGTATTCAAGAAGTTTAATCAAACAAGAAAAGATGTTGCATCTAATCTTTGTCTTGGGACTACTTTATTGTGTGAGGAAATGTTATGTCATTTGGTCTATATTCTTTGAGATTAAATCTTACTTTGTGAAAAGTATTTGAGTTGAAAGAGATAAAGTAAAATATTGTAGACTTTGTGTTATGATATCTTACTGAAAAAATTACATTAAGTGTATAATAAGGCGAAGACTTTGTGCTTTGTTAAGTTATCTTGTTAGAGTAGAACGTTTTGTGATATATTTGGAAGACTTTGTACTTGAAATATACTGTGAACCTTATTTTAGCATTGATAATAGTCATTATTTGGATTACAGTGGTTGATGGGATTTGAGTATTTAAAGGAGACTTTGAGTTCCTTAAATACAAAAAACTTGTCCCTTAAGTCATTTTTAGAAAAGGAAGCAACATAAGGCTTTGTACTTTTATGGATACTTTGCTTCCAATTAGAATGAGTTTTAAGTTACTACAAGGTAGAGTTGTTTTGTTGTGAAAATCCATTCTAGATAGAGAATTGGATAGATACTTGTTCTGAAAAAAGACAACTGAGTTATTGTACCATCCTAAAATTAGTGTAAAGTTAGCAGGAAGATTAAGAGTAGATATAGATTGTAGTAAAAATGGGGAACCTTCCCTTATAAATAGGAGAGACCATATCTTACCTTCTAAGAGTTATTGTCTCACACGCTATGGTGGAAATCCACATTTTGTAAGCTTCCCCAAATTTACAAAATTTTCACCCAACAGTTGTTTGTGACTCTGCTAGGGATACGATATGCATCCAAAGGCATCATGCTTTTGGTTGAAGTATACCAATATCCTATTCATTGTAATTTTTGAATATTTCACCAAAAACATGTAAAATGGTTGCCCAAGGTCTTTGGGGGAATGCTTTTGATCCATTGAATTTGACTCCACCTCTACATGCTCTTCTTGATGGCTCGTGGAAAAACTTCCCCAAGTTCTATGGGGATGGAAAACAACATCCATCTGTACACATTGCTACCTTCTACATTGCATGTGGTATTCTTGGTGTTTAACATGAAGATGTTTCAGTAAGATTGTTAATTGAAACACTCCAAGGTGCTACTATTGACTGGTTCTATCATCTTGCACCACAAATAATCACCAATTGGCAAACACTCAAAACAGAGTTTAAAGAGAGGTTCGAGCCTATAGAAGATGCTCATGCATTGTTAGCATAGTTGACTCAAATAAAAAAAGAGCCACAAGAACCCATGAGGGAGTTTGTGGCTACCTTTAATAAGTTTTCTAACAAAATTCCAATGGTGGCTTAGCCCACTGTTGAAAATTTGAAGTGCTTCTTCATCAATGCCTAGTCACTTGAGGTGAGTTTCTTGTTGAGAAGGGTAGTTCTGAGAGACCTTGTAGCTACACAAACCTTAGCTTATCCTCGTGGGTAAGATAAAGATAGAGCCAAATGGATCTAGAGAAAATTCTCCCTTGGAATCATTGTCTACCAAGAGAATAGATCCCATGGTGCAGAGATTGGATAATGAGATGCTTGCCCTGAAAAAACAAATAGCTCAAGGTGTATTCTCTTCCCCATACAAATACATTCCAAGGAGGCTGTATCCAAATGATATCTATGATTATGTCGTAGGAAATTAGAACAAGATTCCTTCACCACTAGAAAGGCCTACACTTGAAGCACCACTAGGGAATGTGGCAGTGGGAAGCTTTGAACTTGAACAAACTATTCTTGCTAATCTCTTTCAGGAGAAGGAAGTAGACATAGCTTGTGATTCTCACATTTGGTCAGTGTGTTATGAAGGAGCTATTGAGAAAGCTACCATGGGGAATACACAACAAGAGGTTGAAGGCCACTTTTCAAATGTGTTGGTGAAGGAGGATCATCACATCATGAGATGTGGAAAGATAGACATGCATGAAGGTACTAGTCAAGTTGAACAAAATGAGAAGAATGCATCTATATTTCAAGGTCATGAATTTGGACATATTATGCATGAGAGAACTACCAAAGAACCTGGTGAAGACCTTTTCACAAACATAATAGAGGAGTTTTTCTTAAGTCTTTATGGCAATTCTCCCAAATCTGAAGTTGGTGAACAACATGATGAAGCAAGTAGTGCATCCATATTTTCATTTGGATCGCAAGAAGAAACTCATTCCACTCAACATGAGGTTGAGGTTGAGGAATAAGTTGAAAAGGCACAACGGGCAAGAAGAGGTCAGAGTTTGTCGTATCAAGGGGATGTCCTATAAGACATATAGCTTGGTTGGAAGCTAACAAGACATCAAAGGCCACACTTGTTCCTAAACATGAAGATACAATTGAAAGTGAGCTAAAACATTCATTTGTAGTTGATCAAAAGCAATCCTGGTTCATTGATTCACTTTAGAGCATCAGAACATAGAACCTATTAGAGGTTGCAAGTGCATTTGTTCATTTCTTCCAAGAAGCAATGCATCATCTCATTATACTATTGTTTGTGCTTCATCTACACCTGACAATCTATGATTATGACAAACATGATACCTTACTAAAGAAAGACAACTACTCTGGAGAACCAATCAATGGTTTCATTTGAAGAATTTTCCATTGTTGGTTAGTCTAGATTAGGTTAGTTTCCCTTTCCAATAATTGTAGTTGCACGAGGTTGAGTCGTGTTTTGTTTTAGTCAGTTGCATCATCCTTTTTGTTTTCAATATGTTTTGTTACTTGACTCTATAGCCCAATGGATGGATAAAGGCACTTAGAGTTCTGGATTCTACCCCCTTCAATCATTCCAATGATAGAAGGAAGTTCCCTAGTCAGAGCCAAATGTTATCCCCAATTTTTGCTTTAGGGAAAATTGGGGTAACCTTACAAATTTTTGTCTAGTTTGTTGCTTATATGCTCTGTGCATGATTTTCAAGGTAATTTGTGTCACTTCCCATGTGTGATTTTCTCATCTTGAAATCTTCATTTGAAGTTTCTTGGTCTTTTATGTGTCTTTTAAATTCTAAGTGTCCAAGTGTAAATTAGGTTTAGATACTCGAATTACACCATTTAGTCTTCCCAGTTCAAATCACATTTACAAACCCAAATTGCACCTCCTCCTAACACTTCACTCATTGTCATGCACATAAGTGCATTTCAAGTTTATAAACCCAAAATGCACCTATTAATTACCCTTGTCCATTAACCATTGTTGCCTTACACCTTTTGATGTCACTCAAGTTGGTAGACTCAAACTACACCATGTTATTAGTGTTGTTCAGGCCTATGAACCCAAACATCACCCATACATTGCCATGCATTCATACCTTTTGCCATTGCTTGGGTCGATAGACCTGAACCACACCTAATGTTTGGTGTAGCTCAGGCCTATGGATTTGAATAACACCAAACATCTTTGTCATTGCTTAATACATTTTTTGGTGTTGGTCGGGCCTATGGACCCTACCTACACCATAGTCTTGTCAATTTTTTTATATATTGGGTTTGTGGACCCAACCTACACCCATATAAATATACTTTGTCATGGTGTAGATCAGACCTATGGATCTAATCTACATTGATGCTTCATTTTACCCAAGTGTAGTTCAAGTCTGTAGATCCAAACTACACCTAGTTTTGTCCTTCCCATTTTCAATGTATAGTTCAAACTTATAGACCTGATTTACACTTGTTCTACCATGATAAAATGGGGGTTTTGGAAACCCCAATAATAGAAAATTTATCATATGCAATGCATGGTATTCTTTAGTACAAATGATAAAGATGTTTGATGAATTGCTCCTTACAAGCATTGATGTTTTCTTAATGCTACAATACTATTCTCATGTCAGAATTGTCTCTAGAGTAAAGACAATGAACTTCAAGAAGCAAGACTCCTATCTAGTCTTCCCACCATCCTCAGTGGCATAAAACATTGCTAACACCAGTTGATTCTGAAATACAGGCTACCTGGCAACAATATGAAGATTTTTTGAAGAAGGATGATCATAATAAAGATGTGTCTCTAGACACAATCATTTTTATGCATTCTTAGTCTAACATCAATTTGCAATCTCAATTGACACCTCCAGTGTCATTTTGCATATATAGTTTTGCATTTAGGAGTGTATGAGTCCTAAGTTAAATTGAACTCTTTCTTTGAATTAGTCTTATATTAGTTGCAACATTCTTATTTTTGGCCATTGTACCTCACTTATATATATGAGGGTTCTCATTGTAATTATATATCTTTTGGGCTAATACGTTGAAACTCTAAAAAATTGAAAAACTATCTAAGACTTTGAGCTTGTAGTGTATTCGAGAAGTCTAATCAAAGAAGAAAAGAAGTTGCATCCAATCTTTGTCTTGGGACTACTCTATTGTGTGAGGGAGTGTTCTTATGTCATTCTTGTCTACTTTCTTTGAGATTAAATCTTGCTTTGTGAAAAGTATTTGAGTTGAAAGAGATAAAGTAAAATATTGTAGACTTTGTGTTATGATATCTTACTGAAACATTTGTATTAAGTGGATAATAAGGCGAAGACTTTCTGATTTGTTGAGTTATCTTGTTAGAGTAGAAAGTTTTGTGATATATTTGGAAGACTTTGTGCGCAATATTTTGTGAACCTTATTTCAATGTTGATAATAGTCATTATTTGGGTTACAGTAGTTGATATGATTTGAGTATTTGAAGGAGTCTTTGAGTTCCTTATATACAAAAAAATCATCCCTTAAGTCATTTTCAAAAAAGGAAGCAATGAAAGGCTTTGTACTTTCATAGACACTTTTCTTCCAATTAGAATAAGTTTTAAGTTACTGCAAGGTAGAGTTGTTTTGTTGTGAAAATCCATTCTAGATAAAGAATTGGATAGATACTTGTTCTAAAAAAAGAGAACTAAGTTATTGTACCATCTTGAAATTAGTGTAAAGTTAGTAAGTAGATTACAAGTAGATATATATTGTAGTAAAAAGGAGAGCCTTCCCTTATAAATATGAGAGATCATATCTTACCTTCCGAGAGGTATTCTCTCACACACTGTGGTAAAAATCCACATTTTGTAAGCCTCCCCGTGTTTACAAAATTTTCACCCAACAGGTCCATAGATCCAATTTGCATCAGATGGGTTCATTTTGGGTCCATGGACCCAATTTACACCTGTTACTAGATGGAAAGACAAAATCGGGTGTAGAACACGATTTGACACCAAGAGGAACATAAGAGAAATAAAACTAAGGCAAAAAAATACTAAAGACATAAATGGAAAAAGACAGAGATTGAAGATAAATAGGGAAATTTTGGACAAAAATAGCCCCTATTAAATACTTAAAGTGTAGAAGCCACAATTGGCCAAAAATTGTCAGGGTTATCATAATTTTCTAGATTTGAGGGCCAAATCTAAAAATATGATAACAATGTTGAAAGTGCATCCTTGTTTCCCCTTCCTCTCCTTGGTCAAAGATGATCTTTTTGTTAAAGATCTCCTCTCAGGAGGTAGATATCTTTGGATAAACATCTCTTCCTCTTTCCATCATGCATCCCTTAAAAGGATCCCTTTACACTTGTTGCAAGATATCTCTTTGACAACTATCTCTCCCTTGTTTCAAAAGAGCTATGCCCTCTTTTTATCTTGGAATGTATGTACATATTTTTTTAAAGTATATCTCCTTGGTGATGAAGGTGTTTATCCTTGTTATATTTTCTTTCTACCCTAAGACATCAATGTAGGCATATGTTGACATCTTAAGGGTGAGGGGGAGGGAGGCATATATGTGGCCTCCTTGTTGCTTATTTACAATTGCATTTTATAGAATTTCCTTACAAACATTAGGCTTTGTTTGGTTATCCTTATTCCATGTTGCAATATTTCCTTACAAGCATTGAGAATTTTTTGGTCCTTGTTCAATTTTGCAAATTTACTTATAGACAATGCTTTGTTTGGTTATCCTTGTTGTTATGTCTAGTAACACCTTTTTCATAGTTTTTTGCCTTGTAAAAAGAGAGATGTGTTTGGCAACCTTTTTCAAGATGAGTTAACTAGCATAACACAACTATCTAGACCGTTTGACTCTTCCTTTTATTTTTTAGGATGAATTCACTAGCATAAAACAACTTGCTAGACCTTTTGAATATTCATTTCCTTTTTTAGGACGAGTTGACTAGCATAACATTGCTTTCTAGACTTTTGACTCTTCCTTTCTTTTTTCAAGATGAGTTGGTTAGCATAACAAAACTTGCTAGACCTTTGGAGTCTCATTTCCTTTCCACACAAATCACACAACATAACATAACTTATTGTCCCATAGAATTTGTACTTTCATGGATCACCTAGCATAACACAACTTTCTATCTCATAAAATACATGTTTTTTCCCTCTCTCTTTCATGGATGATCTAGCATAATAAAACTTGCTAGCCCATGGAAGCCATGTTTCCTTTATCCCATGAACCCATAGCATAACACATCTTTCTAGTTGTTGGATCATGGCTTCTTGTCTCATCAATTGATGCATTCTCTTTATCTTTCCATGTGACCACTTGTGCTCTTGCAATAGCATTTCGAGAATGATATTAGTAGTTGAGACATTTTATTTTTCGGTGTCTCTTCAACTAGTTGATTTGGAGCCTCTATTTTTAGTACTAACCTCTTTTCGTGTGTCTTTTGCCTTTGTTTGTCTTTTCTTTATTTTTGGCTTTTTTTTTTGTGTCCTTGTATGTGATTGTTTGAGTTAAGATCCTAAGCTTGGATCTTGTTCCCCTGAATTTAGTGATGTCTTATCTCTTTGTAATCTTGCTCCTAGTTGCTCATGTCTCTTTATCCCTTTCTTCTCATTTACCATAAGTATGAGTGTAGAATCATACTCCCACTAAAGTGGGGGATAAATATGGTCTCATAAATTGTAACCTCTTATACTTTTACACTCTTTTTTATGCCCTTGACTTAGTGTGCCTTCTCCTAGCTCTTATCCAAGCATATTTATGACCTTTGTACTATAAAATTGTCATCATATAGTGATTTGGGTTTCTATCCTGAGCTTCAGTGAACCAAAGCCATCCTTGATTCCCTCCTTTTTGGGTGTACAAGTGCACCATGTGCCCTTGTTCCTCCAAAAAGGGCCCATTTTTAAATATGTCAATGCCTAGTTCCTACCAGTTGATCCACAACCCTGATACTTTAATATGACCATTAGAGGTCGGCATAATTTACAAAATACCTTGAGAACCTATCTAAGAGGATTATTTCAATTTATTTTCATCCTCAAGTGTTCCAATCACAAGCATATCATAGCATATCAAGGAGATGTCATTTCATCCCACCATATCCTTTGAGCATTCTTCAGATCTAAACATTATAGAGTAGCAACTTGTAACGATCTTCATGCAAGCATGTTTTCATGATTGATTCCTTTATGTCTTGTCATGTCATGTTATTGTATTGACACTTGTGATCACATTCAAAGAGAAATGCATCATCAAAATTATCAACCAAAACAAGCCCAAGGTATAACATTCAACATTTTACTTTAAAGCTTTCCATTTGAATTTATCTATTTCATTCAAGGGTTAATTCCAACCCGAGGTTTGACCTAGGAAAACCCCCATCAACCCAACAACATTTTCCCCTCTTGTGTGTGCAAGTGATAGAATTTGGAGACAATAAATATAGATTTGAAAGTAGGAGACTGAGATGCACAAGACTTGATTTTGAAGAACCAGAAAACCCTTGACACTAGCAATCAACAAGTAGTTTCTAATTCTTTTCTAAAGAATTGTTAGGGAGATATTCAGAGTGACATCCTGATTCCAAAAATATATCATTTTTTTTGCATTTGATAGTTTAGGAAAAGGATGCCTAGCCTCATTGTCCTAGATTTTTTAGTCCAGATTCCAACCATAGTTCCCTCTATGCTTCATGTCTGCATATTTGTTTTGAAGATATTTGTGCATGCTAATCATGGTCAATTTTGCATCATCAACCCTAATTCACATTATCAAATTTAGTTTCAACTCAAACAAAAGGGAGAGTGAAATCTAATTTGTGTTCAATCCTTTCATTCATATATTTGAGGTTGAACCTATCGATATTTTTCTCCCCTTTAATGTATTTTGGCTGGGAATAAGCTTGATTCCTTGTTTACATAGGTAAACTAGTGAGCCCTCTTATTTCCACATCATACACAAATTATATACTAATTAAAACTAAGATTTGTATGAGTGTAAATATTTTTAATTTTTCCCTAGTTTTGAATGATCTATATGAAACCTAATATGATTTTTAAAAATACTGAAATGAACTAACATGTTGCATATCAAATTTTATTTCTTTGTTCTATTTAAAACACCCTTTGAATAATTCTTTTAAGATTCAATGTATAAAATAAACCAATTTAAACATTCCTTTCATTTCCCTTCTTATCAAGAGTGCCTTTTACAACATAAAAACAAAAAATGATGTTAGAAAATGAATGCTTGTTTCTTCTTATTTCATGAGTGCTTGTTTTTCAATTGATTTGACAATTCTATACTTGAAGATAAATATTTTCTTGTTAGATATTTGTGCTTGGGCTTGTCAATCTTTTGAATTATGCCACTGTTATAGAATAAGAACTTGCTAGGCAAATGAAACTAATATAATAAAGCTAACTATTTTCAATTTTTACACTGGATCTAGAAATTGTAGTAGGATTCTACAAATCTAAATAAAAGTAAGAGCCTATCTATTTTATCCAATCTATGAAATTAAACTATTCTAATGAAAATAAATGTAACGAAGGAATCCCCACACCTTAGAATTGAAGATTTTGTAGATTGTAGATTTTGCGATAACATTATGTAGGTGTAGCGTCGTAAATTGTACGCACTTGATAGGATGGTACAATTTCACACTTGGTTTAGCACCCGCCTTGGCGCATTTTGCATTGCATTTCCCCTTTAGCACTTAATTAGGTCTAAGGTTCTATTTTTATCATCTCCCATATCATAAAGTTGGGCCCTTTTCATTAAAGTGTGCCCCTTTTATTTTATTCCTCCAATACATCATTTAATCAAAAACCCTAATTAGGTCCTATTTTGAACTTGGGGGCTTGATTTCGGGGGTCAAAACATCTTGAAATCAGCTGCAACTTTAGGATTTTCTCTAAACTCATCATATCCGACAGCCCTGAAAATTTGGTGAAAAGTTGTCGGGACCATGGCGCCCGGAGTGCACACAGTCCCGAACATTTTTCCCAAAATTTTAGGAGTGCAATCCAATCATAAAATAAAGCTTAACCCCAAGAAATTGGCAGGAGATTCAATCTCTAGGTCGGCCAAAAGTTGAAATTAAGACCTAAGGTTTCATATATAAGAGCTCTCTTTCTTCATTTGAAAGGATCGAAATTTTGGTTTCAGGGGCCTTCTACACAGCGAAAGAGCAGATCTTTGAAGACTTCAACAACATTCAACATCCATCCATCAAGCATTCATCAATTTCATTCATCCATTTAGGGCTTTGAAGACATTGAAGAGCAATAGGGGATCACCGACTGAAGATTGGCTTGTACCCCTCCCTTGGGGTTGGGTATGATTTCATGTTGTTTTCATGTCTTTGCATAAGCCTCATTATATCATTTGTATTCATGCTTTAGATCACTTTGCATCTTGATTTGGAGCATTTACATTATCATTTACAAGCGATTAGGGTTTACTTTCTAGGTTGCTCTAGTTTGCTTACTTGCATTTTAGGATCTTGCACACACACAAGGTCTGCACACACACTACTTTTACAATACAACTTGGCTATTCATGGAGGTGGAAATCACCAAAGCGGGGGTTTGACTAAGGCAAAACCCTATATAGCTGCCCACCGTACCTTTTCAGATATAAGTGCAGATTTCAGGATTCGGACGACGCCGCAAATTGTAGATCCGGCAGAAGCAGACAAAAACTGAGCTACACACCAAATTTCAGAGCAAAAGACTAGGATAGGGGCGTGGGGCGCCCTGGTCCTGCCAGGACAGGGGTGCTGGGTGCCCTGGTCCCTGGGATAGGGGCACTGGGCGCCCTGGTCCCTCTGTCAAACAACAAGTTTCAGCATTTCTGACAGCTTTTCAGGTTGCAAAACAACAGTTTCAGGAGTAGAATCAGGACAGTGGCACCTGCACCCTCATCCCGAACATTTTCACTCAGATTTTAACCTCGGGTACGCATCTGCATTCTTGCCTTGTCCTTGTGTTTACAACTTTCCATTGTTTAATCTCAATTCTGCAATCTTGTTATTAGTTCATACTTGCACTTTAGGGTTAGGAATTGAACTTGCATCATTTTATCTTTCAATTACAACAAAGGAATAGAAACCCTAATAGGTAGCCCATGCCTCTCTCTTCCACAAAAAGAAGTAGCCAATTGTGTGATACCTCTAGGCTCTTTCGTATTCCGCAATGTGTGTCAAAAGGTAGGATTAGGGCATGTTGGCCTAGTCTCGCTTTTTCCCCTACACATTTTGGTGAACCCGACGTGAAATCTTATTATTGCTTTCTCTTGCATTGCATTTGTTAGATCTAGATCTAGATTTAGTGTGTTTCATTTAAGTTTCATTTTCAAAAAAAAAAAAAAAGAGAGTGCGTTTTGTTTCTTTGCATTGTGTGTTTAAGTTTTATGCAATTTTTTATTTCAAAATGTCAGATTTTTATTTGCAAGATGTTCATATTTATGATGATGTATGCAATTATGTTGATTATGAGTATAGCCAAGATGAATTTGATGAAGCTTTAGATGAGTTTTTGAACCCTAAAGATACCAAACCTTCATTTTACCAAAAACTCATAAACATTGTTACTATGCCATTTCGTTGTGATGAGAAAGATAAGTCAAATGATTCCTCTCAACGGTACATTCCTATCAACTCCTCCACTAAATCTAGTAACAGGGTTGTTTTCAATGATCCCCTCTACGAAGAGATGTCTCCTTTTGAATCAAAAGATAAACCTTTTAATCGATATGATCATACTTTGTTGGATGATGCTCTTGATGACTTTGTGGCTTTATCGAAATCTTTAGACAAGAACAAAACTTCTAAATTAGTTAACATGATAAACCTGAATGAGCATAATAAGCCTCTCTTTGAAGTCCAAGGTGCTTATCCTTCTCCCACCTTTCAAGTTCCTAAATCACCTCTCCTTACTGTCCAAGGAGGGTATGGTCATGATTCCTTTCTTACTCCGAATAAACCTATCATCACTGTGCGAGGAAGAAAACCTATAAGTCCTTATAGTTATACCAAGCAGTTAACTAGAGAGAGTTATAATGCGGTTGCCCATACTTATAATACTAGAAATAATAGGCAGCCTAATCCTCCTCCTGTTACTCCAGTTTCTCTTCCTAATCCTCAACCAATTCTTCCGCAAGCTCCACGTATTTCACAAATGCTTAGTAAGGACTATGATCTCATAGAACAACTTAAAGCTACCCCTGCCAAGATATCCCTTTGGGATTTGATCCAAACTTCTTCCGCTCATCATGGAATGTTACAAGATGCCTTGAAAGATTTGAATGTTCCTCCACCTAATACATCTAGTAATATAGTGTCTTTGGTTAACTCTGTGATGAATCCTAAAGCTCAAATTGTGTTTACTCAAGATGAGTTACCTTCTCATGAAATTCAAAATCAATATGATCCTCTTATGATTGTAGTTATTATCAATGAAAGTGCTATAAGACGAACCCTTGTGGACAATGGATTTGACCTTAATGTTTGTAGTATTGATTTATTGGACAAGCTTAATGTGGATCATTCTCTCATTAAACATTCTTCTATTTCTATTCGAGGCTTTGATAATGTTGGTAAAGAATGTTTGGGTATCATAATCTTACCTATTATAGTAGGTCTTGTTACTCTACCTACACCTATTCATGTCATCTCTGGTAATTTGACTTACAATCTTCTATTAGGGAGACCTTGGCTTCATAGTATGCAAGTTGTCCCCTCAACTTTGCATGGGCGAGTCAAATTCATTTATGACAATATAACATACACCTTGCTAGCTGATACTAATCTTCAAGAACCATTATGAACTGGATCTTCTTGTTCAACTACTTCCAATCCTTCTACCACTTCAAATGCATCTACTTCCTTTAAGGATTTTGTCCCCTCTAGTACTCTTGATCCTTCTACTCAATCAGAATCTTCTCCCAAAGATATCTTTTCTCCCAAAAAGGCTCTCTTGGATGATGATTGGGGATCTTTAGACTTTAACCCTACTTTTGTAGGAGGATATAGAGTGCCTAAGATTGAGAAGGGAAAATCTAAGGAAGAAACTAAAGAGAAGCCCACTTTGTCTAAGCAATTCAGTAACAACTTTGTGGCTACCTCTGATTCAAATAACTCTTCAACATCTTCCTCTAATACAAATAGCACTGAGACCTATGGGGCATCACCATCCCTCTCTGATTTAGCATCCCTTCATGGTCGTGGTTTTCACATTTTGGCTAAGAGTGGCACAAGTGGAAATGGTTGTGGCACAAATGAACAAGGAATTGAAGTTCCTTTAGAACATAACATGCATGAATATTCATTTGGACTTGGATATAAACTTTCTAAGCCCACCAAAGCATCTAAAAGACCATCTCTCAATGTGAACGCTATATTTAGTAGTGATGATGATCTCACTTCAACTAAATCATCTTCTACTCATAAGGAAATCTTGGCGATGAACAAATCTCTTTATGACTCCCCTCAAATTTCTAAATCCACTTATGAATCTTTATCTCCTATTCATCATAAAGTCCTTTCCTCCAGGGATAAGGCTCTAATAAATTACACTCATCCCTCTTCTAAGATTTCTTGTGACTTTGCTTCTTCAATTTTTATCATTTTATACATGTTTTTGATCTCACTTATAGTTGAGCATTTAGCATGTCATATTCAAATACCTCATTTAGTCTATCATGTCTTTAAATAACATTAATGGCTATTATGTTGCTCATCATTATGTGACATTGGTAGCTCATTTACTGGGGGCTCATTGTCATTCATGATGGTACAATTTCAAGTGCAATCATATTTTTGAAGCAACATAATAGCCTAATTTTCTATGTTATCTCTTGTTCCTATGGGGACAAGAGTGATTTCATACATCTCTTCTTTTTATGGTTAAAATTTCCCTTTGGGGTAGTAGTGTGGAAATATTGATCATCTTTTCTTTAGAATCCTCTTTTCCTAGATATGGGAGAAGATGTGTATTCTCTTTCTTATCCTACCCACTTCTTGTGAGGAGCATTTTACATACACTAATGTCTTGCTTGCATGAACTCATGTGAGTATGTAGTACATTTTGCTTATGTCTAAATCTCTCCCTAGAAGATTGTGTAAGTCCTTCTCATTGTCCTTATCCTTGGGAGGCAATGATCTTTCCTTATTTTTATCTAAGGATCCACTTTTTCCTATTTCGTGGATGGTGTGAACTTTATTACTTGATGTTATTCCTTGTATGCATTTGTTGTTGTTTGTTCAAGGATTCTCTCTTACAAGAGGTGTAAGTCCTTGACTACAACCTCTTTTGCACTTGGTAAAATACATCCATAATGAATTCACTCTCCCAATTGGGTTAAAAAGAGCGTCATCCTTCATTAAGAATCACTTTCACCTCGCAAAAGAAGGAAGTGTTGCATTCTTGTTCTCTTTTGTCTTATTCTAGAAGATGTTGTATTTGTCTAAGACAATTCCTCTCAGGGATAGGTGTCTTTTGTACAAAGATCTCTTCTCCTCTAAGGATCTCCTTTACACATACTACAAGATATCCCTTTTTCAATTATCTTATCCATGCTTAAAGAGTGCAAAACTCTCTTGCTTGGATCTATGACATTGTTGCATTTTTGGGGTATCTTCTTTTGTGATGAAGGTATGTATCCTTGTTCTACTTTACTTATGACGTAAACATTACACTTTTTGAGCAATGGGTCATTCTCGGAACTAGAGCACAGACTCTTAGAGCGAGATGTCTCCATTTTTCTTTTATGCAAGGTGATTATTCTCAGAACCAGAGCACAGACTCTTAGAGCGAGATGTCACGCTTTTGTACTATACATATACAGGTTGTAGCATACTCAGGCATAGACTCCTATGAGGTGCTTCTAACCTCCCTTACACACACATGCACGAGGTTGAGTGGAACTAGCGGCATAAGGCTAGACTTTCTTACTCTCCTCCCTTACATGGATCACCTAGACAAACTCTAGGGGCTAGTTTTCCATGTCCTTTTCCCATGGATCACCTAGACAAGATCTAGGGGCGAGAAGTCCATGTTTTCTCTCTCACTATTCTTCTCATGGATCACCAATGTGTGTATTCATGCTTTTTCCTTTCTTTTCTTCTCTTTGCATTTTGTTTCCATTTACATCCTTCATCTTGTGTTAGAGAACTCTCAAATCCTCACACTCTTTGTTGTGTTGGAATTGAGATTTAGTCCTCTTTCTTACCAAATGATTCTCCATTAGTTTTTGATCTCATATCAAATCTTCTTGTGAGCATTTGTCATCAATATTCTTTAACAATTCGAAGTGGTAAACATGATACCCTATTTCAACTCACTAAAATTAGCAAGCCGAAACAGGGGGGGCATATAGCTACCCTCGAATTTTCATCACCTTCCTTAGTAAGCATTAGGTGATTTTGTGATCTAACGTGTGTTTTGTAGGGTGCGGTTCCTAACTGTGTACTGTAGATACCGCTGGGGGCTTCGTTTGACAGACTTATGGGTATATCCTTTTTCAAATTATGTTTACTTTTCTGTACTTTAGCTTGCCTAGGCCAACATGCCCTAATCCTACCTTTTGACACACATTGCGGAATACGAAAGAGCCTAGAGGTATCACACAATTGGCTACTTCTTTTTGTAGGGGAAAAAGCGAGACTAGGCCAACATGCCCTAATCCTACCTTTTGACACACATTGCGGAATACGAAAGAGCCTAGAGGTATCACACAATTGGCTACTTCTTTTTGTGGAAGAGAGAGCCACAAGCTACCTATTAGGGTTTCTATTCCTTTGTTGTAATTGAAAGATAAAATGATGCAAGTTCAATTCCTAACCCTAAAGTGCAAGTATGAACTAATAACAAGATTGCAGAATTGAGATTAAACAATGGAAAGCTGTAAACACAAGGACAAGGCAAGAATGCAGATGCGTACCCGGGGTTAAAATCTCAGTGAAAATGTTCGGGACGGGGGCACAGGCGCCACTGTCCTGATTCTGCTCCTGAAACTACTGTTTTGCGACCTGAAAAGCTGTCAAAAATGCTGAAACTTGCTGTCTGACAGAGGGACCAAGGCGCCAGCGCCCCTGTCTTAGTCTTTTGCCCTGAAATTTGGTGTGTAGCTCAGTTTCTGTCTGCTTCTGCTAGATCTGCAATTTCTTGCATCATCCGAATCCCGAAATCTGCACTTATATCTGAAAAGGTATGGTGGGTGGCTATATAGGGTTTTGCCTTAGTCAAACCCCCGCTTTGGTGATTTCCACCTCCACGAATAGCCAAGTTGTATTGTAAAAGTAGTGTGTGTGCAGACCTTGTGTGTGTGCAAGATCCTAAAATGCAAGTAAGCAAACTAGAGCAACCTAGAAAGTAAACCCTAATTGCTTGTAAATGATAATGTAAATGCTCCAAATCAAGATGCAAAGTGATCTAAAGCATGAATACAAATGATATAATGAGGCTTATGCAAAGACATGAAAACAACATGAAATCATACCCAACCCCAAGGGAGGGGTACAAGCCAATCTTCATTCGATGATCCCCTATTGCTCTTCAATGTCTTCAAAGCCCTAAATGGATGAATGAAATTGATGAATGCTTGATGGATGGATGTTGAATGTTGTTGAAGTCTTCAAAGATCTGCTCTTTCGCTACGTAGAAGGCCCCTGAAACCAAAATTTTGATCCTTTCAAATGAAGAAAGAGAGCTCTTATATATGAAACCTTAGGTCTTAATTTCAACTTTTGGCCGACCTAGAGATTGAATCTCCTGCCAATTTCTTGGGGTTAAGCTTTATTTTATGATTGGATTGGGCTCCTAAAATTTCGAGAAAAATGTCGAGGACCGTGTGCACTCCGGGCGCCATGGTCCCGACAACTTTTCACCAAATTTTTAGGGTCGTTGGATATGATGATTTTAGAGAAAATCCCGAAGTTGCAGCTGATTTCAAGATGTTTTGACCCCCGAAATCAAGCCCCCAAGTTCAAAATAGGACCTAATTAGGGTTTTTGATTAAATGATGTATTGGAGGAATAAAATAAAAGGGGCACACTTTAATGAAAAGGGCCCAACTTTATGATATGGGAGATGATAAAAATAGAACCTTAGACCTAATTAAGTGCTAAAGGGGAAATGCAATGCAAAATGCAAAATGCGCCAAGGCGGGTGCTAAACCAAGTGTGAAATTGTACCACCCTAGCAAGTGCGTACAATTTACGATGCTACAGTAGGTTGTAGATTCTTTTTCCTTCCTTCTCTACTAAAGGGTTTTACTTTGATAGGAGGGAGAGAGAAAAAAAAAGGAAAGCAATGTAAAGGGATGACAACTAAGGCTAAAAGAGTCAACTATGAGGTGATCTTTGAAGTTGTTGGTAGTTGGATATATAGCCTAGTGACTATATAGAAATAATGCATAACAATGCTATTGCAAAAATTATTAAAATTTTGAAACGACATTTGTACTTCTCTCCCTAACAATGGCTAAAATAAAGAGTTTGAAGTTGGTGCTTTGATATGGTGCCTATGCTGAAAAATAAAAAACTAACAAGGGGAAAAGGACCTTTGCAACAATAAAAAAGTATGTATTTTAAACTTAAATCTATAACTAGTGAGTGGGAAGTGGAGTTAAGCTTGGCATAGTAGTCTAAGGTTGCACGATCACAAGTTTAAATCCCAAAACTACTACCAAGATAGATGCATGCAAAGAAACAAGTGCATAAATTTAAATGGTAGAATTATTAGTTTTTCTAGTATGAAATCACCTACTATGATTGTAGGATCAACATCAATTCAACTTAGCTTAAAAGGAAAATGGGGTCATTTCCCAAGCCATTGAGCCATCATTGAACTTTCTATGTATGCTTATCCTTTTTTAGAAACTGACATAATTGTTCCAAGTGAATATATTGTTAGCATGGTCCTAGTCTAGATCCTCAAATTCTTAGGTCCTAGTTATCTCAAGTCTTCAAAACTAGATCTAGTCTCAAATTTGAGTCTTTGTCTCTCTATTATAGTGTCACAACACTCAAAATTTGTATTGTGTCAATTTCAAGTCAAGACCTAATCCATTTTTATTAATTCAATCTATTTGTGTCTTGGGTTATTTAGTTATCATTCTCAATTTCAAATTTATCTAGGATTTGAATTGTATGATCTATAAGCTTAGACATCTTTGTAGGGTGTATTTTATTCCCTATAATAATACAACTTATGTAGACACACTTAACCGACATATCATAATGATAAGACTACTTGGTCACTTGAAGGTATACAAAAGGTTGACTAGAGAAGTAAAATGCTAAACTAGTGCCTCATTTGTTAGCTAATAGAGTCTAAAAATTGTGTACAATGAGTTCTTTCTATGTTAATTTGAATGTATGAGCCATAATTGATATCATATATTATATTAGAAAGAATCCCCATAAGGAATGACTTTGACAAACCAATACAAGCCACATATGGAAGACTAAGAGTCACAACTTAGAAATTCACTTATTCAGAAACCACCACTACTAGAAGCCAATTATGGAAGACCAAGAGTCGCCACTTAGAATTCAATATTGGACGTCCTCTTAGGATTTGAACTTGGGTCTCCACAATGAGACCTCAATGCCTTAACCAATTAAGCTCAACCCCTTGGATAATGAAAGGTGATTTTGTTTGTAAAACTTATACATAATGAAGCCACATATCCAAGAGTTCTTAGGCACCTAACTTGAAACATATAGATTCTAAATTTATAAAAGGATTCTAATTACCTCAAAATGGATTAGTCAAAGGTATGACCTAATTAAAAAGTACGCTTAGAGGGTTTTATAGTCATGGAAACAATTTCAAGACACACAATTTTCAACTATTTTTTATTTGAGAGAAAAATATTTTTTTTTAAACTCTTAGGAATTGATTTTTTTTATCTTGTTAGTTTTTGGATTTGATTGTGTGATCAATTTTTTCATCAATGTTTTGAACCATGCTCCAAGATCCATCTTCTCTTTTCAGGTTTACTCATCTTGATGATAGATCATGGAGCATGATCCAAAATGTTGATGAAAAATTGATCACAATCAAATCCAAAAACTATCAAGACAATTTATCATAGTGTGAAAATTTCATGCATTTAATTGAATTTTTAAATTTCTTTTAACTACAATAGAAAAAATAGACAAAACAAACATATTCATATAACCAATTAATCATTAGAAATGACACTTTATTGTTACACTGAAAGGCGTATTAATACTCACATAATAGATTGATAGATATGCGAAGTTAAAAACCTCTAGAGATTAAAATTGACACCCGTCATATTGTATGACACCTGTCATAATTACAATTAGTTTTACTATTTAAGTAAAATAACTTTAAATAACCTAAATTAAAATAAATTCATGAAAAACTAAAAAAATATTTTATTTATTTTCTCCTCTCAACTAGCACTCACTCTAAGTTTAACTATTAATCAATTCTATTTATCTCCATCATACTAATAGTTAACTTCGCCAAAATAATATTATAATAATAATATAACAATAATAATTAGTCTTAATATATATTTTTTGCTTTGGTGAAGAGTTTAATAGAAATATAAAAAATATAGTGTTACCTTAATAATGATATAATATTGATTACAATATCATAATATAATAATAAATTAATATTTTTTTTGAATAAAAGGGGTTAAAACTTTATTGAAAATCATACACAAAAATTACAAGGAGGACTACAGCCCCGAGGCCCCAAAAAAGAGCCCTAGGCCCAGTCCAAGATCAACCAACATCATAACTGGAGGAGCCGTCAGTGTTAATCTTGATAATCTCATCCTGAGGGGGTCTCCACTTTCCCACCCTTTGGACCTTCTTCATAGCATGTCTACCTCTTCTTACACAAGCGGAGGCAGGAGACAACTCCTGCCAGCCAAACCTACTCACAATATCCACCTCATCTCTGTCCAGAGGAAAATTCACCTCACATTTAGCTTCCACCGTCTCCCGAATCATAACCATGGTTCTATTCCACACTTGTTGCACTAACAATCTAGCCTCATGAAAGATCCTTTTGTTCCCCTTAAGACAGATCTGCCAGAGTATGAAAATGGGCCCAATATACCAGACCGTCTGGAGGAAGGAGGACAAGATAGGAGGTCTGCCCAAACTACTCCAAAACTCCACCAAAGAATCAACATGAACACAAGAACACTTCCACACCCCCCACCAGTAATGCCAAATAAGCATAGAGAAGGGGCATCTGAAGAACAGATGTGAGGAACCTTCCTCCCCATTACCACACAAAGCACAAATAGAAGGCCCCAAGAATCCCCACTTGCAAATATTATCCCAAGTTAGGCATCTATTCAAGGCCAGAGTCCAAGCAAAGCAGTTGCACTTCGGCCAAGAAAAATTGTTCCAAACCTATTTCCACTAGTGCACTTCTCTTCCCTCCAATCTTCGGTTCAAAAGTTCCCGGTATCCACTAGCTACAGTAAAGACGCCCTTAGGATTCAGAGACCAAGAAAGTCCATCCCTACCCTTGAGGGCACTACAATGTCTACTCGCCATAATGCCATGCAACTTAGCGCACTCTTCCTCCATCCCAACAACTGGCCAATCACTAGGAGCCTTCCACTGCTCCAACTCCAGTCGCCTACACTTGTAAACCACCTTGAAATCACTCACCCTTGACCACCCTGCCTCCAAAAATCTCTGGTTGAGGTTCCCAAGATTAGGAAACTGATCAAGGATGTGGGGGTACCCATCCCAAGAGTCGTTCCAGAAAAGGACCTCTTCGCCCCTCCTACAGATCCAAAAGAGTCCCTCCTTAATGAGAGATGCCCCCTTCTTGAGAGTATACCAAATCGTTGAGCCTTTCCCCTCAAGTGGATATCTTGGAACCTCCTGCATTGGGATCCTCGGCATATATTTGTAGGCCAAAAGCTTAGCCCAGCCATGATCCTACTCGACACACTACCTCCAGTACAATTTAGCTGCCAGAGCCTCCCTGAATAAAATAGCCTGCCTTAAACCAAGCCCCCTTGACTGCTTCAGGCTACACACCAGGTCCCAATTGACAAGACTCCATTTGGAAGAGGATAGATTGTCTGCCCATAAGAATTGCCTTGCCAAAGAGTCCAAACCCTTCAAGAGCCACTTAGGAGCCACTTGAAGCATACAACGATAAATCGAAAGAGCCTAAACCATCAACTGAATCAATTGAACCCTCCCAGCGAATGATAACTATTTGTGAGTCCAATATTCAACCTTCGAGCGAAATTTATCCAAGATAGCCTACCAAGACTTCCGAGGAGGGTTACAGGAGAAATAGGAATACCCAAATCAGTCAAGGGCAAAGTGCCCACTTGGAATCTCAAGATAAGAGCAATCCCCCTTTGAATAGTTCCAGGAGTGTTGAAGAAAAGGATAGAAGATTTATCTTCATTGATCAACTGACCCAAGGCCACTAGATAGACATCCAAAACCTTACACATATTAGTACCTTCTCTGATCTGAGCAAGTCCCATCAAGACTGTGTCATCAACAAACTGCAAATGAGACTGCGATTGCAATTCATTACCCTCACTCCACCCCTGAATACTGCCCAGACCCACATTATGCTTGATCATCCTCCCCACGCCCTCAGCTAGGAGAATGAATAAGTAAGGGGAGAGGGGGTCCCCCTAGAGGAGGGCCCTAGATGCATCAAACAACTTAGTATGATCACCATTGATTAGCACTAAGAAATAGGTGGACGAAACACAACTCATAACCCATTGGATCCATTCCTCAGCAAAGCCAAAAGACCTGAGGATCTTCTGGAGGAAGGACTAACGAACTATATCGTAAGCCTTAGCCATATCCAACTTGATAAACATAGCTTTTTCCTTGGAGGTTGCCATAGAATGAATGGTTTCTGTAGCAATGACCACACCATCCAGAATTTGATGCCCTTCCACAAACATGCTCTGTTCCTCTGAGATAACATCCCCCAAACACTTCTTAAACCTCTCTGTTATTAGCTTAGAGATGATCTTGTAAATCACATTGTAGAGAGATATAGGCCAGAACTGGCCTAGCTTGTCGGCCCCATCACACTTAGGAATTAGCGCAATGAAAATCACATTCAAGGCCCAAAGCATCTGTTTGTTCCTCTGGGACTCTTGGACTACTTCCAGTAAGTCTAGTTTGATGATATCCTATAACTCTTGAAAGAATTCAACCGGGAACCCATCTGGTCCAGGAGCTTTTCCTTTCCTCATGTGAAAAACAATCCTCTCAAGTTCTTCTAGCAAAATAGGGCCCATAAGCTGCTCATTCATCTCCCTAGTAACAAGAGGAGAAATGCAAGCGAGAACCTAGTTCTCCTCCACCAATTCCCCTTGAGAATCCTCACTGAAGAGGGATAAGAAATACTGTAAAGCCTCCTTAGATATCTCCTGCAAGAATAATAACACCTCACCTCTATCATTGACCAGAGCAGGAATGGATTTTCCATGACGTCTTGCTTTCACAGAGTTGAAAAAGAAAGTAGTGTTCTTATTGCCTGCTTGAAGCCAATCAATACGGGCTCTCTGTTTCTAGTAAATTTCTTCCTTGAGCTCGCATTCCTCTAAAACCTTGACAACCCTTTCCTCCTCCCTAAGCAAGGCTTTAGACAAACCATGCTCTCTGATTTCACTAGTGATGCCATTTAACACTGTTTGGGCAGCTTTCTTAGCATGAAAAATGTTTCTGAAACCCTACCTATTCCACTGTTTAAGCTGAAACTTAACAAACTGCAACTGCTTGGCAAAAGTATACATAGCGGTGCCAAAGGCCAACCTCCCCTTCCTCCACCATTGCTCAACAAGAGCCTGCAAAGCAGGATCTCGAAGCCACATAAATTGGAATTTGAAGGAAGGAGAGCGAGCAACCCGGGCAGAAGAAGAAACCAGCTTGATAGGCCAGTGGTCTGACCCTCTCCAGTCAAGAATCTCAAAACTTGTGGACAACCCCCCACCAACCCAAGAATTGGAACTAGAAATCGATCCAACCTCTTTGCAATCCAATACTCCCCCACTCTCCTATTGTTCCAAGTGAACAAACCATTACCCGACTTAATGTCAACCAGATGCAGCGAAGATATACTATCCCGAAAGAGAAAAGAAGAAGGATCCAACTGCATGACACCCCCCTTCTTCTCACTCAACTCAATGATAGCATTGAAATCTCCCGCCATAATCCAAGGATGAAAAGGGACCAGCCTTCGCATACAAGAAATGTGAAACCATAAGTTCTATTTGCCCTGAAAATCGGTGGGGGCATAGATATTAGTAAACAAGATAAGATCTCTGGTCTCCAGACTAGAGGCAACCCCAGATAATGAAGATCTAGAAGCCACCCACCAGACAGGGCGAATCCTTGAAGGATTCCAAAGACAAGCCACCCCTCAAGAGGAGCCAGCTACCCCAATACACTGACACTCACCTCGCCCCCAGAGCTTCGACACCAGACCCATCATACTCTCCACCGAGAGTTTAGTTTCTTGCAAGAATAGGACATTAGGTGAATGATTCCTAATCAATTCCCGAACAACTTTTTATCTAGGGCCATTGTTCAAGCCCCTCACATTCCATGAAAGCACAATCATTTAGGAGGATTGGAAAAGTGAGAATCCAAAGTCTTTACTGACCTTGACTCAACCAAATTCTCTCCCATCAATTTGATTTTATCCAAATCCTTCTTTCCGCCAACCTTTGAGTTCTTCTCCATAGCACTTTTCTTAATATCTTTCTGATGTAGACCCAGGTGAATAGAAGACTTATTACTTTTAGCTCCAACCGGTTCCAATTTCAGAGCTATCGGAGAACCCTCCCTCCCAACCAAATTCACCTCCGAACTAGGAGTGAGTCCCAACTGGACCCCTACTATCTGATCCATCTCCATTTGCTGGCTTCAAATCACTTGCAAGGCCTAGGTAAAATCCTCCATAACTCTTTCTAGACCCCCCCTGAAGCACCTTGGTCGAAAGGGGTTAACCCCAGATTCACTTCCTAGTGACTAAGGTCATCCAAGGCCTCAAATCTGTTAAATGTATCCTCCTCTTGTCTCTCCTATAGGGATCTCTTTTGTTCTTGATTCTTGTTCCTTGTCTTAACTGAGACAAAACCATTAGCACCCACTACCTCGACTGACATAGCATCTTTTCCTTTATCAGCCCTATCTTGACTCTGGGCCAGCTGTTAAGGTTGGCGCACCACCGATTTATATCTAGGGCACTTATGCTGTAAATGACCATACTCATGACACAACCGACACCGAAAAGGTAAAGTCTCATAATCTAACTGTTGAACCCATGAGTAAGAGCCCTCACACATATCTATAGCATCTGACAAAGGTTTACGAAGATCAATTTCAACACAGATACGTGCAAAGGTCATTACCTTTCTCCCTAGGGTTTGCGTTGAAGATCCCACTGGCTTCCCAAGCAGTGCGGCCAGCATCCGTAGCACATCCTCTCGACAACACTCCACTGGAAAATGTGGTAAACAAACCCACACTGGAACCCTATTTGGGAGCTCCTCCAAAGGGTTAAACCCTGCATGCCAAGGTTTGATGAACAATCCCACTTGGTTGTAAAAATATGGGCCTCCTTCAAAGACCTTATTGCGATCCTCCATGCAGTTGAAAGTAACCATGAAATAGTTGTTTGCTAGGAGCATAATCTCCATTTCCCCTTCTGGTGCCCAAGTCCTCTACGCCCAGTTTTCCAAAAACTGCAAGGAAACCCTCATTCCCAAAAAATTGCAATATAGCGAGTGTTTTGAAAAGTACTCGACGTCTTCAGCTATCATCTCAGGAGGAATAACTAGCTTCGGCCTTTCACTGCACCTCTCCAGACAACCATTAATCTTCATAATGCGAGAACTACCAGGACTCCCAGACCCCGATTCTGATGAGAAAAGGTTATTGTTAAAAGTCTTCATACTTTGAAAAGGGGGTTTTGAGCCCACCGCAGCATGAAAGTCCATGGTAGGAGCAACCTGCAAGGCCTCACCACCAATACTCGACATCAGAACGCAAAAATAATTAAAAGGTTACAAAAGAATGCCAAGGACCCCCAACCCAAAGGGCCCCTCAAGAAGGCTTGACACTCAAATTGCCACCCCTCCCAAGCTCCACCAAAGGAAGAGGCCAGACGAATCCCCCAGACCCATGGGAGATCCACGGGCTGCAGCAATCCGGAACCCCACCCCCGCGCAGCCCAAACCCCACCTGACGACCACCATTGCTTCCCTCACACCCACGGTCGAACTTTGCCCACTGCTCTCCCCCGACGCCCTGCACTTCCCTCCCAATAATAAATTAATATTAATTATAATATAATAATACAATTATTTTTTAAATGGAATAATAAACAAATATGATATATTTCGACGTACTTTATCTATATTTCTCAAAAGATAGATATACTAATTATATCACCTGCATTAATATTATTATCATAATATATATAAAAAAATAATAATCCTATAAACAATTCCAATATGTTTTAAAGGGATCTTAACAGAGGATAATGATATTAAAAAGGAAGCTATGGAGTATTTTGGCACCCTGTTGGGAGATGTGGATAACCTGGATATCAGTAATCAAAACATCCTCTTGCAAGCTATTCCTTCTACCCTGACTATTGATCATAATAAATTTTTATCCCATATTCCCTCTAATCAGGAAATCAAAAAGGCGGTGTTTTCTTTTCAGGGAGATAAATCCCCTAGACCGGACGGTTTTCCAATGTTTTTCTTCCAAAATTTTTGGCACATTGTGGAGGCTGACATCTGCAATGGTGTTAAATAATTCTTTGGCTCTAGAAGGCTCCTGAAGGAACTGAATGCTACCTTCATTGTCCTTATTCTGAAGATCCCAGGTGCTGACTCTCTCAATAAGTTTAGACCCATTAATCTGTGCAACTCTGTGTACAAGATTTTATCCAAGGTTCTGACTTCCAGGTTGCTAGAAATTCTTCCAAGAATTATCTCCGTCTAGTAGAATGGCTTTGTCCCCAGTAGACAGATTCTAGATTCCATCATATCTGTTCATGAAAATATCCACTCCCTAAAAGTGGCGAATAATCAGGGTTTCTTCCCGAAGTTAGACATGGCTAAAGCTTTTGATAGAATGAATTGGTAGTTTCTCCTAAGAATCATGAAAGCGTTTGGTTTTGGTGAAAAAGTAATTCAGCTTTGCTCTCAACTTATGGAAATTTCCTCTTCTACTATTATTGTCAATGGTTCCCCGTCTAGTTTCTTCAAAAGCTCTAGAGGCCTTAGACAGGGGGACCCCATATCCCCTATCTTGTTTACTATTTTAGCTGAATGCCTGGGTAGATTTATTCTTAAAAATGTGGAAGATGGCAATCTTAAGGGTCTGAAACCATCTTCATCCAATGTCACTTGTTCTCATGAATAGTTTGTTGATGATTCTATTACTATGGGGGAAGCTTCCATCCTGGAAGCTAAAAACATGAAGAAGGTGTTGAATACTTATGAATCTACCTCTGGTCAAAAAATTAATTGGGATAAAAGTTCTTTGTTCTTCATCAACACCCTTGTTCAAAGGCAACTAAGGATTGAAAGAATTCTTGGTTGCAAAATTTCTGAGCTTCCCTCTTCTTATTTGGGGCTTCCTCTATGTATTAAGCTTGAGGATTCTTTCTAGAATAAGCTGGTGGATAGATTTAACTCAAAAATTGCTGGTTGGAAAGGGGTTGTCCTTAGTCAAGCAGACAAAGTTACTTTGCTTAAAGCCACTCTCCAAAACCTACCTATTTATGCTCTCAGTTTGTTCAAAATCCCCAGAAAATTTGTGGAAGCTATTGCAAGAATCCAAAAAAAGTTTCTTTGGTCGGGGGTGGAAGTCAAAAACAAAATTCCTCTTATTGCCTGGAATAAAATATGTTCTCCTAAGGCCTCAGGTGGGTTGGGTTTAAGGAATATTAGTTCCATGAATAAGGCTTTATTAGCCAAACAAATTTGGAGAATGAAAGGGGAGGAAAGAGAATGGAACTCTATCTAGAAAAATAAATATCTTTATATGCAACCTTCTGAGGAAGAATTCTTAGATGATTCTTTTATTGTTGAAGGTTCGGCTATATGGAATGTTGTTCAATCAGCTAAAAGCTGGGCTGTTGCTGGACGAATTTGGAACCTTGGGGATGGTAGGAGAATAAGATTTTGGGAAGATAGGTGGATATTGGACAAACCTCTGGAGGAAGTTCCAATCCTTAATGAATGGAAAGATTGGTTCAAAAGCAGGTTTGGGGAGCTGGTCAGAGACTATTGGAGAAATGGGAATTGGATTGATTTTAGCTAGCAATGCCCGAGGCTTAAGTTCCTTTAGATTGCTCTCTCTGCTAAAGTTCCCAAAGACAACAAAGATGACAGATTGATATGGAGGAAAACCCCATATGGGAAATACTCTGTTTCCTCAGCTGTGGCTATCCATAATGAATCTGTGGAAGAAATTCCTTTTTGGGCTAAAGTCTGGAACAAGAAGTTAGTTCCTAAGGTTAATATCTTTTTTTGGATTTTCATCCAAAACAAGGTTTTAACCCTGGACAACCTTCAAAAGAGAGGTTTTTTTTTTCCTAACAGGTGTTCTCTTTGTTGTAGGGAAGAAGAGACTGCTTGCCATATTCTTAATCAGTGTACTTTTAGTCAGGAAATCTGGAAAATCATCTTAAGCAGGTGGAACTTGAGCTGGGTTTTTTTGAACTCCCTAGGGGAATCCTAACAGCAATGGCACTGCCCCAATTCTAATCCTAAGATTGTGGAGACTTGGAGACTTACTCTTCTGAATGTTATCTGGAATATTTGGAAAGAGCACAACAATAGGATTTTTAGGGATAAAAGTGCTACTCCTGAAGTGGTGGCGGATAAAATTTACAAGAGTATATTTGAATGTATCTATGGTACTAATTATGGACCAGCTGTTAGAGAAGACTTCAAAGACAGGTGGAACTTCTCTACTACTACTACTAGCAGGGAGAAGGGAAGAGAAGGTCTCGTTTGGTGTTTTCCTCCTCAAGGGTGGATTAAGGCTAACTTTGATGGGGCCTCTAAGGGGAATCTGGATAAAACTGGATATGGGGGCATTGTCAGGAATTTTGCTGGAAGTTGCTTAGTAGCGGTGACTGGTCCTTTGGGGAGTCAAACAAGTCATTTTGCTGAAGCCTTAGCTGCTCTGAACACCTTAATTATAGCCAAGAATCTTAATGATGATAAATTATGGCTCAAGGGAGACTCACTTAATATTATTAAGTGTTTGAAGGGGGAGTCGGAGCCATCATGGTCAATTGAAAACATTATCATGAAAGCTAGGGAAATTATTGCTAGTTTTAAAGATATTATAATTCAACATGCCTTTAGAGAAAAAAATATGGTGGCGGACTATTTGGCAAACCTAGGTGTTAATTCTGATTCCCAAATGATTTGGCATGGGGAAGATGTCAACATAAACATTAAAGAGCTCCTTAGAAAGGATAGATATATGGGGAGGGAAGGACCGCATAATCATGACAGAGAATATGAATAATTTATGCCTTGATGGAAAGGTAATTATTACCTGGCAAAGCGGCAGATCCCCAACCATTTCTTATAATACGTCGCACGCTTTGTGGGTCACCCAGTTCAAAACCTCAAGTAACTACAGGAAAGAAGTGCTGAGTTTGCAGAGGAACAGAGCTGATAATCCGAATTCGAAGATGGGAGGAGATTTAAGGAGGGAGGAACCAGATAATACGTCAACATGGAAAGCGATGCCAAAAGTGTGGGCGAAGCTTGAAAAAGGGTCCCTCACAAGCTTTATGGAGAAGCTAGTGGATTATGACAAAGGTAGGGTAAATCTCGCCGTTTCCAAAATTTCTGAAAATTGGTGTAATGGATCATTTAAAATCTATGGGGTTAAATTCAAGTTGGACGCGGGCCTCATAGCTACTATGACTGGCATGCCCCATATTGGGCTTAACTTTTTTAAAGACGTTAAAGTCTCCAACAACGCGGTTAATTTGTTCCTGCGAAAGGAAAAAGAGAGGGATAGAATTGGCAAAACCACAGGGGATTACTATGAAGCTGCTAATATCAAGAAAATCTAGGGCTGGGTTTTGAATGCTATAATGGAATATATCACGGTTGAGGGCTGATTCTCCAGGGCCCACACCTACCACTTTGTTCTTCTAAACCATTTCAGACACGACAAAAAGGTATCCCTACCCTACTACCTTTTTAGGTCCCTCAATAAACACAGTAAGAATCCCTCTAGTCCAGTTCTCCATTGCGGGCTTTTGCTGCTCATTTATGAGCACTGTAAAACCCTCGCCCTGCTGGAAAACAAGAGGTTATCTACCTCTCTAGGGAAGAGAAAGATGGAGGGAGGCGATTCCGGCAAGGAGAAGGTGTCTTCTAGCAAAAAAAGAAAGAGTGCCCCTGAGATGGAAACAGAGGAAATTGAAAAAGAAGGCAGTGAAATGGAGACGGATGATTCCGATGGTGAAGACAGCTGGAAAGATGAGGAGGTGGGTATTGAGGAAGAAAGTGGTGATAATGAGTCTGACAATGAAAGCCCTATCCACAGTGACTGCCCTGGCAAGGACAACAACCATCCTATGGAGGATGTGGATTACAAGGATAATGAGGAAATAGATGCGAATTCTGAGAGGAAAAGGAACAAGGAACCTGAGAAGAATATGACTAAGGACAGTTTAAGCGAGGACAAGGAAAGTGCGGATAAAGGGTTATTCCTGGATAACCTTAAAAAACTCACTGAGGCGAGACTGGATTTTGATAGATGGACCTATGAACTCTTGAAGAACTTGGAAAAAAATGGGAAAAACACAAATGAGAAGAGGGAGAATGACGACAGGGAGCAGATAAAATGGAAGCAGGATATGGAAGAGAAGGTTAAATCGCTGGAAGAAGGGAGAGAGGCCATGGAAAATTTGTTGGGCATTATCCCGAATATCCTAACAGCTGTCACTAAAAACTTGGAGGATATTGCTAAGGTCTTTGATCATACCAGCTCTCCTAAACCGGTGGTGGAACTTGACATGGATGATGAGACTATCCAGATTGACAGTGGTGAAGCTACTCCGGTTGGTGGTGCTGCAAAGAGGACCAGGGCGAGTGTCAAGAAAGCTATGTCTGCTTCTGCTAAGGATCTCCCAAATCTCAGGGATAACATCAAAGATCTGCATGGCATTAGCAACACCCTGGCTAATGCCCTGAAAAAAATCAATTAGTTTCTCTTCTTGGGTCTAACTGGTTTTGCTGGCTTTGTGGGGCTTTAGTCGGTTTTCTATGGTTTTTTGCTGGCTTTTCGTTGGCCTGTTCCTTTTTGTCTCTTGTTGCTTTTTCTGTTAAGCTCTGTTTGTAAAGGGTTTCGGGGCCCCTTCAAAACATGTTTTTACCTTAATAAAAAACAAATTGAAACTTAAGTTAAGAACACATTTGTAGAAACTTTGTAGCTGTAGAACCAATTTCGACACATCCAATATAGGGGAAGAGCACTGGTAGTTGAGCATGTACCAATTGTTGTGAGGGTTGTTGATACCTTTTGTTCTAAAAATTGAACAAATAAAACCTATTGTTTGAAACATAAAATATCATTTTTTGTTAGAAAATGTACCAATAGTTGTTAGGAAATGTACTAATATTGTAAAAAGTAAGCAATTAGGTGATGCCATATCAGCTGCACAACTATTGGGGCCTCTTTTGCACACCTATTGGTCTCACTTTTTTTTTGGGTTGTTTTGGACACCTTGGCAAAAAGCATGCTGATGTGACACCATACTTGATGATGTGGTGCTGAAAACTTAGTTATAAGCAGGGGACTTGCCAAATAAGCTACTGTAAAAAATTAGGAGTGATTTGAAATGTCCACGTAAAATTTTGAAAAACGTGAAGTTAGGGTGCTCAACTAATGGTACTCTTCCCCTATTTGTGTTTTAAGAAGTAGAAAAAATGGGATTTTTGCTAATGTAACAAGAAAGACATATCACCTTCCTTTCCCCTCTCTCTCTAGTTTGTGTGGGTATTTTGACTCGGCAATTTTCTCTGTTTTCATGTCTTTTCTTGCTCTTTCATCGCAGGGAAGGCAAAGAGCCCCTGTGCAAATAGATCCTGTAGAAGCCACCAGCAAGGAGCCCGTCTGTAATTAAGTCCTGTAGAAGCCACAAGCAAGGAGCCTGTCTGCAAATAAATCCTGTAGAAGCCACAAGGACATGGGAACGCCTGAATTTCCTGACCTGGGGAAGCATTGCACTGTTGATGATTGCAAGCTCGTCGATTTCCTTCCATTTGCGTGTGATCGATGCCATCAGGTTTCTATTCTACTATCAAAATCCGTTAGTTTATGTTTTCCAAGCTCATGGATATTGGCTGAAGGAAATGAAAGTCTAATATGTAATTGTGCTGAATTTGTATCAAAGAGTACATCAAATTTTCCAATGTTATTTAATCCAAGATCCTACTAAACAATTGCATAGACACAGTTTGCAATTGCTAATTTATTAATCAATTTCACATGTTCATAAACAACTAAATGAACAGAACCCAGGCTTTTGCTTTACAATTAGATCCGAACTCAGTGTATTATTTTTGAAAGTAAAAAGGGCCATATCTTTCTTGTCCAGCCCTTGACCATTTACTTCCGCGCGAATCTGCTAACCTGGGTGATGTCATGATCTCCTTTAGTTATCACTTTTTTGTACATACGCTAGCCCTGATTTATGAGCTCCTTCATTTGTTGCTTATTATCCTCATATGGATTTTAGATTTTTATGTAGTCGCCAGGAACCTCCTCTGTAGAAATGAGGACCGTTCCCGTCTCCCTGCCCGAATAATCTGCTATCAATATACTATTTATATATAATATAGTCATAGATTCATATACTCGCATACAATGGTTTGAAATGGCTACCTGTATCCCCATATATCCAGTTGACCATGGATTTTTGTATTGAAATGCAATGGGAAGATGGAAAAGTACGAATGATTAACTATGGACAGAGCAATTACCCTTTCACACATTTTGTCTCAAGATTGATGTTTCATATTTCTGGATGTAGGGCAGCTGGTTCAATCAGGGAGATGTTAATACAGTTCTAACAGACTGTTTTCCTACTTAATTCTATTTATTGATTATTTTGGAAAAATAGGGCTCTGAACTAGCTTACAGAGACATTATTGTATTTGAGATACTTTTATGGGCCTTGCGTCTATAATGTTGAGTCCGTCCGATTCAACCAAGACAAATTGGGATTATTATTTCAAGTAGGACTGCTGCATTTCTGTCCATTCAATCTTTCTAGGGTTAGGTTGTGTTGTTAATTTCTTTATCCTAAGCATTATTTGGATTATTCAATTTGAGGACTTATCGCTACTGTCAACTATGCTTATTGTTTTTGACCTCCTATGCTTTAATTGGGATACTTTATTCGTCCTTCTAACTTTCTGTCTGTTACAACCATTAAAGTTCTTGGTAGTGTATTTCCATCATTCTTCTATTTTGACATAAATCACTATATATATGGGGTACTTTTTGGGAACACTCTCATTGCTGTGCAGTTGCTACTTGTTGCATATCTGAATTTAAGCATTTTGGCTTTTGAGAAATTGTTTGTGAGCCAAAAACCTGTTAAGTGCATTTATTATGCCTGCATGGTGTTCAATCTATTGAAATATCAGTATACAATTCTTTTCAATCTATATTCAAAGGTTGTGCACAGTTTCAGAAAGACTGGGAATGCCAATTCTGAACTAATTAAACATTGCATTTGCAAAAATATTCTGTAGTTTGTATGTAACACTAATTCATCATTCTGTCAAATGAAATTTTGCAACTTTTGAAGTAATTTTTCTGCAGTGGCAGTTGATCCGTGATTTCATTTTTGTTATATCTTGCTTTTTTCACTTTCATTTTTTCGACTTAATTCATTGAAATGTAAGATAGACTTGAGACCTTTCCATAACATTTCCTTCAGTGCTACTATGCTCTCCTGTATCACCTTGTGTTACTGTACCATTTTCCTTTCATGTACTACGAGTATATTGGAAGGTTTAGAATATTGAGAGGTTTGTTCTTTTGTGCCACTGCTATTCCGTGTATTGACAGGTATACTGTTGGTGGAGCATATTGTTTAAGTTTAATTCACTTAAGATATCAATAACATCGGAAGGCAGGAGTTATAAGGCTGGAGCAATAAGGGTAAATTCATCACACTTGGACATTAGCACTGTAGGTCGGTTGGCTCTCATTGGTAGTGAGAAACATTTCGAATTGAAACATGATATGATTGCTTTTCTGTTGGAAAATGTGTTTTGGAACATTGTCATACAAGATCTAGCTACACCTTATTGCCTAATGATAGGTTGGTGCAGTATTGGCATGCGTTGAATTGTTAGAAAGCTTTCCTTGGTAGATGTACACCAGAAAGTTTTTGGACACATGTTGAATCTGACCATGGTACTAGGTAGTCTTAAAATTGAGGATGAGTACAATATCCTCATTTATTTGAACAAGCCAGGATAGTATAGGGCCAAGCTTGTGGCTCTAAGTGAAGACACTTGGAAGGATGACAAGTGAATGGACACCTTGAAATTGAAGAATCTTTTGATGCCATACAACAATTTCTTAACTCTCATGATGAATGACAACAAACTACAGAGCACATCATGTGAGGAGCCAAAGAAACAGGTGTTGGTGGAAGAATAGAAGTTGAAACAGTTGAATTTGTTTGGTTCATCATCCCTGCAAGCCCTTGTGTCTGCATTGAAGAGCACAACATATCAAAAGAAGAAAAAATTTCAAAAGAAGAATGACAAGAACAAGTAGCAAGAGAAAAGACATAAGAAACTAGATCAAGACAACAAATGGGTCTATTTCAGCTACAGGTTATATATAAATAATTGGAAATCAGAATTTCCAGCTTGGCTTGTAAAATAGAAAGAATAGGCAAATGAGTGGATGGGTTTCATGTGCAATTTGCAGCAACATATACTTCGACTGATGGTGATGTGGGTGGCACACAATGTTGGTTAGTGCTGTTGAGAAGGCATCATATTGAGTTCTTGATAGGGGTACCCACAAGTACATTGGCCATAGCAAGGAACAATTTGTGTCTTGGAAACAAGGAGGCAATTGTTATGATGGTTTGGTTGCCAATGATTGTTCAGTACTAGTGCTTGGTATAGGGACAAGAAAGATCAAGATCGACTTCTTTGACAATGCTTTTTATGCTTATAGAATGACAAAAATTCTATTGTTGGTGCAGCAATTTGCATAAGGATATCAGATTGAGTGTCTTGGTAACAGATGTTAGGTTAAGGATCAAAAGAACAAATTCTTTGTTGCTTAAAGTGATACTTTGTAGGGTAATTGGTGGAACTTTGATAGGTTTCAGGAGAATCAAACACCATTTGCCTTAATGGAGATTTTAGTCATTTGTCACATGAGAGGTTGAGGTACCTCAACTATTAAAGTGTTACTTTCTTTAAGAGGCATAATATGGTGCATGGCATACCTTCTGTCACTACACCCAAGGTTCTTTGTGAAGGGTCTAAGATACCGGTTCTTAGCAAAATGGGCTGGGTCCGGGTCCTGGTTCTTGGTTCTCCCAGGTTCTCCCTGGGTTCCACCTGGGTGGAACCCAGGGAGAACCTGGGAGAACTAAGGCCCGTGGGTTCCCAAAAACGGGGCCCACGGGTCATAAAAACACAAAAAACAATTAAAAAACACCTTTTTAAATATTTTCTTAACATCTAAATTCCTAATTTCGCCCCTTATGATGCATGAAATGCATCAAAACATCTATATAATTTTGATGTTTGAACATATATATGTATATATGTGTGAGTGTGTGTGGACGTACCCGTACCCGTATCCATATCCAAGAATTTTTTATTTATTTTTGCCGAATCTGCGAATCCGTACCTTTACCCGTACCCGAATCGGTAACTTAGTGAAGGGTGTGTGTATATGAAGAATCATAGGGAAGGAACCCCTTGTTAAGGATATTGGAGTGTCAAAGAAATTTTAGTTGGTGTATGGTGTTTGTTGGATCCACAACCAATAAATTCACATACTGCTTTGAAGTATGTTTTGGTCTTGGTTGATGACTTTACTAGAAAGACGCAGGTTTACTTTTGAAGAAGGATGAGTGGTTTCAACCTTGAAGGCCTTAAAGGTGAAAGTTGAACCAGTATGGTAAAAGGATCAAGAAGTTACAAACAATATGTAAACAAGTCGTCCACCAACTTCCTTGAGCAACATGGCATTATGAGATGATTGACAGTTCCTCATACCCCACGATAAAACAGGGCAGCTAAGAGAAGAATCATACACTCACGGGGATGGTCAGTTGTACACTGCAAGCTCAGAAGTTGCCTAAGACTTATTGGAAGAACCAATAAATTGTGTTTGTTAAATTGGTAACTGGGTGCTAAAAAAGGCTCTGAAAGATGTGATTCCTAAGGATAAATGAAGTCATAGGAAACCTTGCTTGTTTCACTTAAAAGTTTTTGGGCGTGCTGAGTATGCAAATGTTTTTGATGAGAACAAGAAGAAACTTGATGTGACGAATCACAAAGGCATCTTTGTTGGTTATGGTGCAGAATCCAAAGTTTGGAGACTATGGGATTCGATGCTGAAAAAGGTACTCATTCATAGAGATGTATTTGTTGAAGGGAAGAGTGGACTAGATGATAACTGCATTATGGTTCCTAACCTACCAGCTCATAATGCATGTTCTCTCACCCAAGATTCCTTGATGCTGATTTTGTGGAAAATAGATGAAGGGGGATGGAATCTCAATCACTGAACGAGTTGAAGAAGGGGAATATAGAGTACATGGGAGAGGCCGAAAACCTTTAGTAGTGACAACAGAATGCCTCTTTGGGCTAAGTAGACCCTTTGTGATTAGATGCTACAAAGAGAAGAAGTTAGTTTGAAAATCATGCATTGATGGCTAGGGTTCATCATTTGCATGATCCAAAGATGTACAAGGAAGCTGAGGACAATTCATGTTTGGAGACAGCATTACAAGATGAAAATGGTTCTCTCATGTAGAATAAGACTTGGGGGTTGTTTTAACTATTGAAAGGTCAGAAAGTTGTTGGTTGCAAGTGGGTCTATAGGACCAAGTTTACATTTGAAGTGGAACTTGAGAAGCACAAAGCTTGACTTGTAGCCAAGGGGTACTCATAGATTAAAGGCATTGACTGCAAGAAGATGTTTGCTCTATTGCAAGGTTCACTATGGTAAGGACAATTCTTATACTTGCAACAGAGTATAAGTGGCAAGTGTGTCAATTGGATATAAAGAATGCATTTCTTCATGCTGATTTGGTGGAAGAGATCTTCTTACAACAAATTCCTGGATTAGTGGACATTTCATTTGTCAATGGAAGAAGTCATTAGATGGCTTGAAGTAGGCAGCTTTTGTGTGGAATGAGAAGATTGGTCAATTTCTCAATCATATAGGTTGCAAAACAAATTCCAAGAAGCCAATTTTATATGTTAAGAAAATTTATTGGGACATTCTCATTATTGTTCTCACTATGGATGTTTTGGTTTTGACAGGGAACAATGTTGATTTGATTATTGAAATGAAGAAGCAGTTGAATTCACGATTTGAGATGACAGATTTGGCGTTTCTTCACTATTTTTGGCTTTTCAAGTTTGGCAAGAGCCAGACAGGTTTGTTGTCTCTTAGTTAAAATATGCCAAACAATTATGGACAAGATTCAAGATGCAGGATGTGAATGTTGATCTTGTTATTAACCTGACAAAGGATACTAGGATAGAAGAGTTAGATGCTAAAAGGACTATGGAAGTGATATGGAAAGTTTGTTGTATCTTACCCACACTTGGCTTGCTATCTCTTTTGCTTTTGGATTGGTGGCTAAGTTTATATAGGAACCATAGAGTTGTCACATGAAAGCTGAAAGGCATATCTTGAGATATGTGAAGGGAACTCTAGATTTTGGCGTTGAGTTAAACAGAGGAGATCAATGCAATCTCCATGGCTACATAGATTCAGATTAGGCAGGAGGCCTTGATGACATGAAGTTTACTTTGGCTATGTTGTTGTGCTGGGAGATTCATTAATTTTGTGGTCTTCCAAGAAGCATGGTAACATTTTAGAAACAATAGTTGAGGCATAATACATTGGACTAGCTCAAGCATTGAATGAAATATGTGGTTACATGAGCTATTGGATCACTGGCATGCATTGAAAGACGTGTAAACAATTCACTGTGACAATTAGAGTGCTCTTCAAATTGCCAATAACCCAATCTTTCATGCAAGGACTAAGCATATTGAGATCAAGTACCACTAAGTTTGTGAACTGTTGGAGCTTTAGAAGATTTCAATTGGCTATGTTGGGACAGGGGATGTGCATATCATCACCAAGCCATCGATGGAGAGTGCTCATTAAGGTTTGGGAGTAATTGTGTCTCAAAGAACTTCTCATGAAAGAGGCATTATCATCATGACATTCTCTTACTTGTCAGTGTACTATCTTTGTTATGCTAAATGTGTTGCAAATCCCCCAATTTCACATCAAGGAGATAGTATCCCACATGCAATTGTTTAATAATGTAATAGTGCAATATGCCTATATTTAGGATGTGGGTTTATCTCACATCTTGAACCTCATAAGCCAATTGTACAATGTATGCTATTAAAGAGATCAATTGTACAATCTAATTAAACTGATTGAAACTATGAACGAGTGAAGTAAAGGATACCTAATGTATCCATTTAAATTTGGTTGTTTGTATTTCACCCTTTTTCTTCAATTATTTAGGACCTATGTGTAATACTATTTCTGTTATAGCTCCGAATTGATACCCCAGATTTGCAACCTCTACTCCATGATCAGCAGAGAAACTGTCTGTCTTAATTAATGCTATTAGATTTCCACAATCCATGCCAATATTGTATGCAAGCTTCTGGTTTTTGATGATTAAAAATCTTGCACACAATCGAATCCAGAAGCTTGCATACAAATTGTCTTACTACCGTAAGACTTCACAATTTCTGACACAGAAAATCATGAATATCATGAATCGTGTATGCTATAAATAAATTGCCTCATAACAGCATTCGATCAGGATTGGTTAGACTTAACAAGGGGATTAAGGAGAATGATTTAGATTTGGAGAGATGCGATTGAGGGGGCACATTAAATGGTTAAAGGTTGAAGAGGCACGATTGAGGAGACACTCCCTCCCAATCGGTCACATCCTTGGGAAGAGTTGCTACCCTCCAAATCCAGTGGAGAGGTAAAAAAGGAAAATGCCAAACATCCAAGAGGGGAATTATCAAAGGTTTCTGATTTATTATAGTCATTAACATTTCCCTCAGCAGTCCAACTTTTCACTACAGTTGGTATGAACTATGAAATCCCGTGCATAGCATATAGTGCTGTATCTATATACATATTTGCTGCATACTCATGATTTATGATGCAATGCTTTGTGATTACTTATTCATATATAAATCAGTAAATAGAAATCTGACTAATTATATTCTGCAGTTGGTTTATTAGATGTCAAATATTTTTCTGCATATGTTCTCACTGTCTACCAGTATATTTGCATATATTCTGAGTATTTCCAGCCATGATAAAGGGAGAGAGGATTACAAGTAGGGAAACGGTGTTGGGGTTATCTTCTAGGTACACCACCTCATGTTTTAAGACCAGGGAGTCCCATGAGGCCAAAGGGGTACAAAGGGTACTGCCTTTGGGCCTATGAAGGATAGACTTTCAGGGCACCCTATTGTGATGGCCCTCATGTTCTCTATCATGGTGAATGGATGCATTAATCATGAGACATAGAATAGGGGTGACAAGATTAGGGGGAACAGTTATAGGATACCTCACTAGGTATTCCACCTCATATGGTTGGCGTGGGCCATGAGGCCAAGGGAGGATAAGGTCCACCCTTGGACCTAGGGTAGAGGGTTTCTAGGGTACCCTATCTTGTCACCCTATTCTATGCCCTTCTATGATTGAACTCTCTCGAGCATAATTTAATCTTGTAATTAGGACTATGCTTTATATATGTATGATTGGTGTTTCCTATTTAATAGATCTAGTTAATGAATAATGATTATGTGTATTTCCTAACCTACTTGTGGGGGTTCAATCAAAGTGACAAGTATCTCTAATCCCTCCCTTTTATGGCGTTTTCACACATCACCCCATTGCAAATGGGGACCCCCTAGTTTTCACTTTTTAGGGTTTGTGTCTCTGGTCTCTAGCCTCTGCAAATGAGTTAAGTTTGTCAAAATTTGGAGGAGTCTTCAAAATCAATGAGGAAGAAAAGTGGTCAAATGGACATTTTGATGTTTCAGATGGGCTTAGATAGGTCAAAAGAGTAAAATCGCAATTTCTCAAGGTCAATTCTGACAACTTGCTTTTTTTAGGAATTTTGCTTTTTCACTTTTTTCTAAATTTAGAAAGTTTTGTTTTTTGCATTTTGGGCCAATCCAAGAACTTGCTTTTTTGGCCTGCTTTTTTCTAAAATAGAAAGTTGTTTTTTTTTTTCGAGGTTTTGGATGGTTTTAGGTTCAAAAAATTTGTCAAGTCAGGGGAATTCATCCAGAACAAACCAAGTATGAAATAACTTTCGAATCCAGAGGATAATTTCTAAAAAGCTGATTGAAGATCACAAGAAATTGACTAAGTGTGGAACCTTGATTGAAATTGTTTTTTCTAAAATTCCTTGGAAAAATTCCTAAATTCCTTGGAAGAATTCCAAGTTTCCATGGAAAACTTCCTTGGGTGCAAGCAAAGTTCGCCCAAGGCAAGTGGAAAACTTCCCAATCCTATCATGAAGTCCACCCTAGGTGGTTGGAAAAGTTCCTTGGCCATGTGCAAAGTCCACCCTTGGTGGACAAGGATGAAGTTTGAACAAAGCAATTTGCTCCACACGGAAAGATGAAAGTGAAAAATAAAGCATAATTTATTAATTTGTCTTTGTGTTGGATCAGATAAAAAAAGGGAAATAAAGCAAAAAAGGTTACTAGAAAAAAGCAAAGAGGGAAAATTGCAATAAGTTTTAAAACACAAAAACAATAAAACACAAGGAAGGTTCGATTTGGAAGCCAAAACTTGATTACATACATTGCTATTAAAATTCATTAAAACAAAAAAACAATGCAAGGTAGGGTTTGAGTTTCCTATAAAACATTTCCTATAAGACATTAGTCTTGGCCATTCACTGTTCACACTTTTCTCTCATCCTTGTGAAGTTCGAACTTTCCAAGACATCTTTTCAAATTTTTTAGGCAAGATTAGGAGTGTAATTGCATGTTCTAAAGGAGAATTTGGGGCATTCAAAGACTTATCAGCAATATTCTCTGAGATTTTTCTTCATTTCTTGCAGGTCTAAAGCACTTACATGGCAAAATTCTGAGATTTTGGGCTCCAAAACTCCTCCTTTCTTTCTAAATTCTCATTATCAGACCAATGCAGGGTTTTCTTGCATCAAATTTTCAAGTTTCATCCATGGAGCAGGGCTGCTTTTTGTGTCTCAGAGGCAGAAATCCTTAAAATCAGACTTTGTTTCACAATTTTTAGGGCTTTCAAAGTCTAATTTCAAGTTCTGAAATCTTTCTTAAAGTCTGATCAGACTAAATTCCATGTTTTTCTGAGGCTGACTTTGATTTCTAGAATGTTCATAGGGTCTGATTTTGATCTGATTTTCACTTCTAAAAGTTGAAATCAGACTAAATTTCATAATTGCAAAATTTTTCTGAGTTTGATATTAAGTTTCCAGAATACTTCTAGGTCTGAGTTGCAATTCTAAATTCATTAGCAGGCATGAATTTCATAAATTCCTAGTTATTCTAACTCTGATTTTTTTGTTTCTCAGACCATACTTAGTCTGATTTTCAAAGTTTAATCAGAAAATCAGAGTTATTGTTTGAAATTTGTCATATAGTTGAAGTCAACTCAAGAAGGGATTTCAAAAAAAATGTGAAGATGAAACAAGGGTACCAGTTGGAAAGATGATGGAAGGACATTATTCACGCTTCAAGATGGAATCCAAGGATGAGTGGAACAAAGAAGGAGGACTTACGCTTCATCAAGACATTAAAAAAGATTAAGTCATCCAAAGATGAAAGGTTCTACAACTACCTTAGATTTCTTTTGGAAATCCAAAATCAAAAGATTCCACACCAAGGAGTGATAAGTTCAAAACGCAATGAAGATGAAGAAAATATTCTAACCATTTGGAAATCCAAGAGTAGCATATCAACACTTCTTCATGGTGAGAAATCAAATCTGCAAGGCAAGCTGAGTCTGGTTCATTGCACCCAGACATGTCTGACTTAGAACCCTTGGATTGGTTGATTGATGGCTGGGATGCCACCTCAACTTGCCTTGCGGATTTGATTTCTCATCACGAAGAAGTGTTGATGCCTTAGGCAATATCTTTTGATCCGAAGGAAATTCAAGATGATTAGAACATCTTCATTCTCATTTTGTCTTGAACTTATCGCTCCTTGGTATGGAATCTTTTGGTTTTGGATTTCCAAAAGAAATCCAAGGTCGATGTAGAGCCCTTCGTCCTTGTATGACTTAATCTTCTTGAATGTCTTGATGGAGTGTAAGTCCTTCTTTGTTCCTTTTAACCTTGGATTCCACCTTGAAGTGTGAATGTTGTCCTTCCATCATTTTTCCAACTGGTTCCTTTGTTTCATCTTCATCGTTTGGAAATCTCTTCCTGAGCTGACATCGATCTCTTAAAAATCATGAAAAAATCTTAAATTAGGGAAATAGACAAGATGTTATATGACAATTTTCGAAAGATAATTCTGATTAAATTCTCAAAATCAGACCCAAAATCAGACTGTCTGAAAAACAAAAATCAAAGTTAGAAAAACTTGGAAATTATGGAATTAAATGTTTCATTATGGATTTAGGAGTGAAAATCAGGCTCAGAAACATTCTGAAAATTTAAAATCAGACTTGGAAAAACTATTGAAATTATGAAATTGAGTCTGATTTTGAACTTTAGGAATGAAAATCAGACTTTGAAAGGATTTTGGAAATCAAAATCAGACTTAGAAAGAACTCTTGAAATCATGAAATTAAGTCTGATCAGACTTGGAAAAAGATTCTTGGAGCTAAAATCAGACTTGGGAAAGATTAAAAATCAGACCTGAAAACTCTGGAATTTGTGAAACCAAGTCTGATTTTTGAGAATTTTTGCCTCCCAAGACTAAAAAACAAAACAAAAAAAACCCTATTCTTCTGATAAAACTTGAAAAAATTGGGAAGGAAAATCTGTGCAGGGGTCTGATAATCAAAATTTCAGACTGAGAAAAGAGTTTTGAAGTTCAAAATTTGAGAATTCTGCCTTGACAATGTTGTAGACCTGCAAGAATTGAAGAAATTCTCAATGAAAAGCTTCTGATTTGTCTTTGAAAGCCTGAATCCTTCCCTAGAATTCATTGTGAACCTGCAAGTATACTTGAAATCCACCTAGAAGTTTTGGAAAAGGTGCTTGGAAAAGTTCGAATTCCTTGAGCATGATAAGAAAGTTGTGAATAGCAAATTTGCCAACCTATACTTATAGGGAATTTGAACTTGCTCTTGCCCTGTTTTTTTGTTTTAAAAAGTTTTAATGGCAATGTATGTAGTCAAGTTTTGGCTTCCAAAATGAACATTCTTTGTGTTTTCTTGTTTTTGTGTTTTAAAACTTATTGCAATTTTCCCTCATTGCTTCCTTCTAGAAACCTTTTTTCCTTTTTTCCCTTTTTTAATTTAGCCAAGTTCAAACTTTTTCCTTTCATGAGTTGGGCGAATTTCTCCTTGTACTCGGCTTTTTTTTATTGAAATATTTTTTTTTTGAAATTCTTGCCTAGGCGGACTTTGATGCTAGTCAAGGAACTTTTGACCATGGCATGGGCGGACTTTGCAAGTGTGCAAGGAAGATTCATCTTGAGGTAGAGGAGACTTGAGATTGGATTAGGAATTTTGGCATCCTTGGATAGAGTCTCGCTGCCAGCGAGCATCCATAGCCCCAACGAGGTTGTCTCTGTAATCTCACGGAGATTGCTCTACCTCGGCGATTTATTTTCTTTCTTTTCTTTTACACCTGTAGAGATTTCCGCACACCCAAAGCCAAGTATCTTGATATTTCAATTCAATTTTCTTTTCTTCCTTTTCGGATATTTCTTTTCGTTTCACATATTTCCACACTTTGGCTCGCGAGCAATGAAGCTCACATGGGCTTGAGTATTACATGGCATTGAAGTAAGATTTTAATTTTTTTATTAGTCACGACTTCACTTGAGAAACCACAATGACTCGAAGAATTTGATTAAATGTGTAAGATATAATGATTGCAAAATTTGGTGTCAAGACACAATAGATGATTCCCTTCCTAGTCAAGTACTAATCTTAACTTTAAGATACTTTAGAGATAATTAATCCATGACGTGAAATTTCTTCATAAATATTTATCAAAGGAATACCCCGGACATAACTTAGTAGGGTACACCAGAGTGTGCGTGGAAGCAACATCACTTTTCTCACAAGTGGGAATCCCTTTATTGAAAACTCAAACTAAGGAACTAAACCTAAAGGAAAACCACATCAAAGCAAACGAAACTAAAGAAAACCAAACGAACTACCTGGGCCACTTAAGAATCATGAGTCAATTGACTTAAGGCAAATTAACAACCGGGCTTGACAAAACCACTAAACGAAAACACACAAAAAGAAAACCTATTCTAAAACTAAACTATGTACAAGACTTCTAAGATGGACATGACTCAAAAGACTTAAATATATACATGATCTAACATGATTTCCCAAATTGTGCAAGAGTAACAAGGCATTGGTCACAGTTTGAAGTCTTGCAAACTTGTCTTTAAATTCAGAGAGACAATCTCTCACTTCACAACTCACATATTCAATCAAGACCTCATGCAAGATTATCAATTGGGGCAATTCATCTGGACCATGATCAATCCAAATGCAAGTTGTTCTTCCTAAATCTCCATAATCAAATTTCATAATAACTTTAAAAATTAGAAGGAAAGAGACGACTTGGGGATCTCTATGCTCCAGTGGACATTGTTTACCGTTCATTGTTGCGCTGTAGTGTTGGTGTCTGTTTTATCATCTACCAAACATTAGAATAGGATACCTGAAGGTATTCTATCCTCTCCTGAAAAATCACTACTGATTCCAAGGTCTATATGTGCGAACAAGCGACTTTAGTGAAATAGCTTCTTGGGTAGTGTATGCTGAAAATCTCAAGGGGGACTTACGTTAACAAATGTCTTTGAACTGTTGGACTTAGATGCATTTAGCAATTTTAGGCTCTCTTTTTTTTAGATTTTTTGGGATTTAGACCTTCAAAAAAAGGAAAAAGGGATAGGGTTTAGGAAAGCTAATCTAATCCTACGAACTCCAGAGACTGTATCAATTGGGTGCTCTCGGGAAACCAAACTTTGCTTCGCCACACTAGGGACAACTACACAAAGCCAGTGCAATCTTCAAGGGATTGTGCTTATGATTAAGATTTTGGGATGCACAAAGGATGGGCTCAGACGAACTTTGCACGGTGAAATGGAAATCATCCATTCACCAAAAGTATGAGCAGAGATACACCATCGATTGACACTTATCAAATCCTTCATTCAAATTGACAACAATGAAAGCAAATCTAAATTAACTTTAACTAAGTGTTGAGAAAATTGAAACCATGCAAATCATTCAAACAATAGGGATTACAAAGCCTTAAGAGAAAGCGCACATGCAATATATTATCTGGAAATGACCTTACGTAGCAATACATCAAAAACCTCCAACTCTCCAAATGAGAGGAGGTAGCCTTAAATAGTTTTTTGAAAATAAATGAACGACCGAGATCAAACAGTGATCAAGGGCCAAGATTGAAAGCTATAAACCCTAATTAGGGTTTCCCAAAACACTATCAGCTTGAATGAATAAGAAAGTGACATGTGGCACAACTGCTAATTTCATTGAGGTGAGCGTCCACTTTCCTCTTTCGCAGATTCAGTGTACCTGGACACAATAAGCTTGACCTCCTCCATAGTGACACTTGGCAAGCTGCTAATTTGGAAGTCGATGATGTCCACATCATCAGTACATGTGGCAAGGATGCTTTCCCACTCAACTGCTTGGGCAAGAAAGTTTTCATTGATGAAGATAAAGTTTGGAATCTTCGAAAGATTGCCTTTGTCAATCATCCCTGAGTCCTTGAAGAAGCTTGATTGAATCCTGGCTCTCAGGTTCTCTGCCTGCAAATGCTTCTCCCTTATACTCTCTTTCCTCCAGATCTTAGACGCTACATGAAACACCTTGCTCAAGATCTCCTTGACACTCTCCTTTGTCTCAAAGCACTTGGTCTCAAATTTCTTCAAAACTTCAATCCAGGTGACCAAGGCATAATACCAGGTGTTGAAGTCATACCTATCTCCGGCCTGTATGACACTTGCATCCACTAGACTTCTCTTCGACAAGCCTCGGATAACCTTCAGATGCAGAAGTATTTCATCTTGGATTTCCTCCACGTCCTCCCAATTGGTAGCTAGGTCCTGGATATGGCTAACCAACGAAGAGGCTAACTCATGTGTTGATACTAAATTTTCTAGCAATATATCAACACGTGTTGAAGCATCTGAAATCCATTCCTTGGCCTGTGTGAACGTGCCCTTCATATCCTCATAATCCTTCATCGATTCCTGTTGAAGAGGCTGTGGAGGGTTAACCGGGATCTCATGGTTAAGTGGCTTGGTAAGATGGAGAACATACTTTCTCCATTGCGGGTTTTCTTCTTCAACCTTCTTTCTCTTCTCTCTTTCCTGAGCCAAACTTGCCTTCAGAGCGTTACAAGAGTCATCAAAGTACTGGACCTCTTGGTCTTGGGTGGGTTTACCTAGCTCTATAGTGGTGATCTTGTAGTCCTCTGGGGCAACACTGTCCCGAGTTTTCCCTTCCTTCGGCACAGCTATTTGAACTGTCCTGAATCCCGCACTATCTCTCTGAATCAACGAGAACTTTTTGGCCGGCTTGGGCGGTTTGGCTATGACTGGCTCATTCACCTCTCCAGAAATGCTGTTGTGATCTCTTTAGAACAGGCTTCCTTGGGGACCTTAGCCTTTATCCTCTCCCTTAGCCAATTAGGGATAGTTGATTGCTCTACGGTATTCTGATCAAACCCATCATCTGCCCCTCCTGGGTTCGTAGCTATACCATCCAAGAAGATTACCGGAGATGTAGGGGTTTCAATTTGCTCTCTGTGTGGGCTTTGGACGACTGCTTTCATTATTTCCTCGATCGAAGAAGGCACTCTTACTTGATTATTAATCATACATACGTCCATCTCCTGTTCCTCATCGGCATTCTGATTAGGTATGACAGATGCGACACTCAAGATGGAATGACCTTCGTTGGGCTCCCGTCTCTCCCCTATAATCTTCTTTCCTGTGACCTTTACGGAGCTTCCAACTAACTCCTGCCTCTTCCAAGATCCAACACACTCTAGATTCCGGGCATTACCTGCAGAGATACAAGGGTTGGAGGACAAAGAGTCATCTACTCCCATCAATTCATAGGTCAAGGCCACACCTTTAGACTTTAATTGCTTTGTCCTTTCAGATGTCCACCACCTAGAATACTCAACCACCGACCTCATGAGGTCTGTTAGATCTGATTTCTCTCCCTCTGCCCAATCTATCAAGGCTAGTGGTTCGTTCTTCATCTTTTCAAAGCCTGGCTGCTGAAGCTCAAGGCTGTCCTCTACTTGGTCAACAACTCTAAACACCTCTGTTGCTCTCACCATGCTTAAGGGAATCCTCGATCAAAATCTCTTCCTGATCTCGAAACTATCGGCTGCGTTAGCCCAATAATCTTCTAGATCAGCTCTGTGTTCAAATGTCATCCCTTTGACCCTTTTTATTTTGCGGAACGGGTCAAAATTCTTCCTCGCCTTGTATTGATAAAAGGGATACCAAGCCAGCTCCTTCTCAGCAGTCGCAATAGCTTGTGACAATGGACATGTTTCCAGCTCATTCCCAATCGTGAGAGGAGGTTACTGCATTCTTCTGTTTATCTCTTTGAATTGCCATATACCCCTCCAATTGCCTCACAACCTCGAGTAACACAACTCGGTTGGTAGGGTAAGCTGGAAGCTTGTAGGGAGATCCAGTAAACCCCTGAATTCTGAGCTAGGTGAACTTCGGGTATTGGATATACCAATATCCAAATCTACTAATGAAGTCCATAGACTCTTGAGAGAGTCTCTGGTGCAGTCCACCTTGCAATGTCCGTGTGATGTACATGAGGAGGGTATCATTCACTCTTTTAAAATGGAATTTTTCTTCCATGTGGAGCTGGGGATAACAATCATAGACTGGAAACTGGTTTTCTTTGTTTCCCACTTCCCCTCTGCAAGTGAGACCTCTGTATCTGTAGGTTCTGACCAAGGAATAAAACAGGTACGAGCTCATGAAGAAGGTCCTATTTGCTTCTAGGTTTCTCAGCTGGCTGTCCAAGTTGTCACTTATCATCCGGGCCCAGTCTATCATCTTTACTCCATTCATTATTTCATTAATTAAATAATACATCCAGGGCTCGAATGGAGCACCTTGAGGATTTCCCATTATCCTGTTCAGTAGAACGATCATGTCTCCAATGTCTTCCTTGAAGTATGCTCTCACCAAGCTCTTCCTTTGAAGTTTGGAGACGCTTTTCCTTGGCTTATCCAGCTAGGAATGACTAATGATAGCGTCATACTCCTCCAAGTGGTCCTGATACATGCTATTAGCTTCGTCCTTGGTCACGTACACAGTGTTGTGATACTCTGGGATCCTGGAGGCTTCTCTGATGGCCTCATCACTGATGTCCGCCATCACTCTTCCATCAGGTGCAACAATGTCCTTACTGGTGGGGTTGTAATGCTTAGCACATTCAACTACTAATTCGGTGCATTGCATGGTGGGGAGAAAACCAGTAGCATGCACGATGCCACTCTTCATCATCTTTCGTGCAGTTGTGGTAGGCACAAGGCTGTCCAAACCAAACATCCACTTCTTAAATTCCCTCAGATTGATGTGCCTGAGGTTGCTATCACTAGCATTCTTCCACTTCGAAGTCATCCTTGACTCGGGAGGAGCGTCTTTATCCACTTGAAATTTCTTAGTGCCTAGAATCTGCAATCAGACAATGAAACTTAAGTTAGAAATTAATTCGTAAATCGAAGAAAATAGGGGCTGCGAATGGCTAAGTGTTTGAAGATTTCATTGTATTATTATACTTGGCCACAAAAACTGGATTTCATCTGTCAACTCTTCAATCCTAAGGATGATTGTGATCATAAATCAACACTACGTGCTATAACTCAAAAACTCTCTTATACTTAGTCAAAAAATGATTTTCCTTCACTAAGAATTCGAATAAATCCACTAAAAATCATTTTCCATAACTCTGAAAAAAACTCAGAAAATGCACAAATCTGCATCATAAATTCAACTTCACCTTCGAATAGATTGAAATAAGGCTGGAAATTTCTCAGAAAACTCAAAAAAGAATTAGCAATTCTTCCTTATACCAGCTGGCTTCACTAAAAAATCCGTCAATCCTTTGTCAAGAAGCTTGCCCAACTGCAAGCAATACCAAATTTTCTCCAGTAACACTTTACTATGCTCTCCTCAAGAACCTCGAACTTCTTAGTGTAAAAATGAAGTTACAAATGAAGTATTTGTAAATGAAGTTGAATTCCTAATTAGAAACATGCAAAAAATCATCCCACTCATGTTTCTAATTCTAACTCAAATCTTGGGAAAGTGTTGTCATTTTCTTTAGTTCGAAAAACCTTTACTTGTGCAAGTTTCTAAATAGTTTTTAGTTTATTAATTCGAACTAGGCTCATAAAATAGCATATTCCAAAAAGTTTCTAATCTGGAACTCAGTCTGAAAGTCCTCTTGATTTGCAAATATCTTCTTTCCAATTTTAATTTTGACTTTCCATTTTGACTTTCCAACTTGATGATCTTTGAAAATCTCTTTTTCCAACTTTCTAATTTGATTAGGAGTTCGATTTTTGGGAAGATTTGATGACATCACTTGGCTTCTTGTTGACTTTGCTTGACTTCCAAGAGTAGGGCGGAGTTTTAAGCGTTCAACTTCATGCTTGGGCGGACTCTAGGAAGGACTCCAACATTTTTGTTTGTCTTTAATTCCAAGTTTGGGCGGACTTTTAGAGGCTCTCTTCATAGGCGGCCTTTCTCCTTCTTACCTTGCATGGTGGACTTTTATGGCTCCACCATCTTCGTTATCAAAACTTGGGTGGACTTTCAGTACCTCTTCAAGGCATAGGGCGGAGTTTTAAGAGGGTCTTCAATCATAATTAGCACCTTGGGCGGACTTTTAATGCATCTCCTAGGGCGGACTTTTGAAGGTCTCCTTAGGGGGAGTTTAGGAAGGATACCAAGGAGGGCGGAGTTTTAAGTTCCCTCTTCTTGGCCTCTTTAACATATTTGGTGAACTTTTGGAAGGTCTCCTTGAGTGGACCTTAAGCACCTCTCCAACATGGCGGACTTTGGGAAGGTCTCCTTGAGTGGACCTTAAGCACCTCTCCAACATGGCGGACTTTGTGTGACCTCAACGAGGCAAACCTCTCTATTGCTAGCATCTTGGGCGGACTTTGATGCCCTTCCTTTGCATGCCGCAGTTTAAGTGTTGGTCATCAACATAGGGTGGAGTTTGGAAGGTTGGCTACTTGCTTGGAGGGCGGAGTTTTGAAGGCACCTCCTTCATCATGTATAGTGGACTTTAGAAGGCCTCCATCATTCCCTCTTCAAGGCGGACTTTGATGCCTCTCCTAGCCAAGGCAGACTTTAGGTCTATCACCAAGGGGGCGGAATTTTGAAGTGACCCCACTCAAGGCATAGGGCGGAGTTTTGAAACATCACCAAGGTGGACTTTGGAGGCTTCCCAAGGCATGGTGGAGTCTAGAGTGTTCCCCTAGGGCAGACTTTTGATTCCCTTCATCATGGCGGACTTTGAGCATCCCTTCAACAGGGTGGACCTTGATCATCTCTCCAACATGGCGGACCTTTTGAACACCTCCAACATGGCGGACTTTGCTTGGGCAGACTTTTTGAACACCTATCATGACACTCAACCTTATCCATTAGCCAGACAGAAAATTTTTGGAAAATTTCAAAATTTCACATTTTAACCAAATTTAACCAGATTAACTTGAAATTTGAAATCCATACTTAGGCAAATCATCTGAAGCATTATGACCCCTAAAATGTAGGGAACGGGCTTTTTAGGTCAAAACTTGGAAATTTTGGATCTCGGTCGAAGCAAGTCAGTGGTATCAGTGTAGACACTAGGTCCCCATTCCGGAAAAGCAAAAAGCAGACATCCCTAAAAAATAGGGAAAACTTTCTAAAAATAGCCATACTGGGGATTGGGCTAAAAATGCCAAAAACGAAACTTCCTAAAAAATAGGAAAAAGCAAAAAAGCAAACTTTCTAAAAATAGAAAGTTGTCCAAATTCGTCCAAATCAATTGCGATCTTTGTCCTTTGGCCTTTCCAGGCACTTTGGCAGTGTCCTGACTCTGGAATCACATGGTTTGCAAAAACTAATTTTCAATCTCTAGGACTTGAACTGTTCAAAATTGGGCAAGGCTTGGCAAAACTGAAGTAGAAGGCCACGGGACACTAACAAAAACCCTAGAAAGCAAGAAAAGAGAGGGTCCCCATTTGCAATGGGGTGATGTGTGAAAAAGGTCACAACATGTAGGAAGAGAGGTTGTTGATCACTTCAGAAGGTCTCTACTGGTGGTGTATCGTTCCACTTACATCTTTAACATGCAAATTTTCATTTACTGGTTCTTCAATTCTTGGAAATGGACTTAGCACCACCTCGAATTTCTCTTCACTTTGCATAAACCACACATCCTTATGAAACTTTGTGAGCATATCTTAAAAGATGAAAGTGTCCTCGATAAGTTGAGCTCCAAAAATTTCCTCTAATTGATCCTTAAATACAATATTTGGTGGAATTTCATCCTCAAGCAATGCATCGGGAGGTTGAAGTTGATGATGAATCATACCACTCGCCTCAACTTGATTGTCTTGAAATTTTTTTGGCAATGATTCCATTTGCACTTCCTCCACAATATCATTCAGCGCCCCCTCGAATTGTTCTTCACATTTGGATTCGCTAGGGACAACTTGTAAATCTTCATTCAATACATCCATTTGTTTGTCTTCTTCTCCAAGGATGCTTGAATTTTCTTGCAATTCTTTTTCAACGATCTCCTTCTGTAGCATGTATGAGTATTCATCAAGGGCTTCCTCCTCTTGCTTGATTGTTGCATTTGTTTGAACATCTTCCATCGCTTTCTCAACCTCCACTTCAGTGGGTGTTTCTTTCCTTGGCATAAGGTATGCAAATTTGCTCTTGACTGATCTGAGTTGATTGTCCTGCTCAATTGTGCTTTCTTCACTACAAGATGTTGTAGTAATACCTTCTTCTTTTGATGCTAAGTTGATTGGTTGAAGATGAGCATTCCACAACTTTTCTATAGTGTACATCTTTGACGATTCCTCCAACCTCACTTGCACCTTAGCTTGGTGAATAGCTTCCCTACATGATGGACATGTGACTTCGGAATGGGTGGTATTATGGTTCATACACCAACACGGGAGCAAGATGTCTTCTACGCACAAGTCTTTCTCAATACTTAATCCTTTCTTGACCATCTCCTTGAACCTCGTGAAAAATTCACTTTCACCAATTGAAGCTCTGGGTTCCACCTTTAGCAATACAACGGGCTCATGTACTTTTGAAAAGTAAATTTTCCTTTGCAAGGCTAATTCCATCCTTGACAGAAATGTTAAACAATGCGTCTCAATGTGTCCACTTGTATTATGGATTCTACAACTATTCCTTGATGCGAATTTGGACAAATTTCGTGGATGTAGTTGTGCATTCAAAGTCCACCAATGACTGAGAGTGTCAATCGAGGCACAATCGTGCTGCTCGTCCGTTGAAAAATCTTTGTTTTTTTTTTGTATTTTTTGATTTTTTTTTTGATTTTTCATTTTTGATATATGAGAGATCTAGCATATCTCGAATGTAACTTGAAAGCTCAATTGGCTTCAACTTCTTTTGCAAATCCACTTGATAATCCTGATTTCACTTCAGGCCCTCCTTCTAGTGCCAATTCTGTTGGTGTGTTTTTTATGCACGCACAACTCAAAATAAAATACCCTAAGATATCCTACTCTCTTGATCAAAATCCTCAAAGTGCTGATCAGATGGCCTATGTGATCACAAAGACGACTCCAAGGTTCTAGATTCAATGTGGATAGTCTTAGTTGGTTCGTTGTGAAAATGCTGGTAATCTCAAGGGGGACTTACGTAATTGTTCGAGGAGTGAATCAATCAAAGGATTTTACTATTTGCCGACACTTGTAATTTTCTTCTTTCTTGGATTGATTTTTCAATAAGTTCCTTTTCAATCCTACTTCTACTAAGACTTGGAAAAAAAAGGCAAAAGGATGAGGGTTTAGGAAGCTAATTCTAACCCTAATCTAGTCCTACAAACTCGGGAAACGGAAATGCAAGAGTGGAATCAAAAACCAATTCTTTCTTCGCTGAATTCAACAACTACACAAGAACGGTGCATTTTTGTTAATGAATTATGATTATGTGTATTTCCTAACCTACTTGTGGGGGTTCAATCAAAGTGACAGGTATATCTAATCCCTACCCAACTTCAATTAGGGAAAATTTGAGTATTTATAATTTGGGGACATTACAATTTCTAACTTATTGCAACCCCATTTGGACATGATTCTCACTCTAGCACAAGCAAGTTGTGTCAATAAACAACAAATCTTTGACAATATCATTGTGGCTTGAGAATATTTTTTGTTGGGGTTCTTGACCATAAAAACAAATAACAAAAAAAATATAGGGAAGACAGCGAAACTAAAAACTTTTCAACCCCAAAGAACTTGAAGAAAACTTATTCAACTAGAAGTTTATAAACTTGTCCTTCAAAACTGAGGATGCAACAACTTGAAGAAAATAGTTCCAAATAGTCTCAAAGAATTAAGTGTGCACTGCAAGCAATCTAAAAGAATAGCTTCCACAGTCTACTATGAACCTTCTCCAATTGAATCCTTGGCCTCTAAATGCAGCTGGTGAGCTTCTAATTTTCTCCCTCTATGTTTTGGAGCTCCACAATTAGCTTTGGATTTCTTTCATTTAGAGTAGGATAGAATTAGGACTTTGTAGAAGCAAGATTTTCTTCATTTCCTTCACACTCTTCAAATCCTGCAATTCCTTCCATGAGTGTGACTTGACATTATCATCTCCTTCCAGAATATTACCTTCTTTAGTCATAGGAGGTAGTGTTTTGCTTGAAACAAAGCTGCTAATATCTACAAAATCCCTATCATTTTGACTACCCACTTTCTTGTTGCCAATCAGAGATAATGCAGAATGCTCAAAACATTGCGCATGATTTCTTCAAATAAAATATGCATTTGGGCTTACTAGATTTCAAAACCCATATTCCGATTTAAAAGGAGTGTGAGCCCGAATGAATCGAAGAGCATTCTGCAATCATATGGTCCCACTTGTTACATAGAAACATCTAAAAAGCAATCCCTCAAAATTGATGAATTGGGTCCAGGAACTATAGGAGGACAAAATTTTGATGGAGTGAAAAATAGGCTTGGAAAAATCAAACAGCACACATACCCTCATAAACCTGTTTGGAAAGTAGCATTGATTTTGATGAAGTCACCCACCGTTTCCACCACAAGTTTTGAATTAGCGTAGGATTTCAAATCACCAATGCAAGATTGTATAAGCAAATCCACAAAGGAAAATTTGTAATGATTATAGTTGCAGGATCAAAGAAAGGTGTCCACAGGGTCATGAAAGCGCCATGTCTGCTGAAAAATTAAGGACCTTGGTTCCAAACAAATTCATGTTCCTCCACATTTTGGAATTGGATGAGGAAAAATCTTGCTCCAACAAAGACAAGGTGGGCTTTCTGATTTCATTCTACATTGAAATGACTAACTACAAAACTCCTTGACTAAGAGTCTTTCCCCCATTTATTTGCAAACAAATGATCTATAACTGATATCATCTGTTATTGAGTTTAATAAATATTCAGCAATTTTGACATCGGAAATCTCTTGCATGCAAGAAAGTGGAATGTCTCCCTAGGTGAAAGATAAGGGAGAAACCAACACAGAATCTTTAGACACAAGTAGGCTCGTTTCGCTAGAATTAGGAGGGTGGATAACCCTAGGGATTTCATCAATTGGGAAGTCCATAATAACCCCAGCAAGAGAAGCTGGTGGCTGTGCTACCATAATGAGGGATACATTAAGCTTGTTGAGAACAATTTGTTGTTTGCAATAAATGGAAAAGATTTCCAGCATTCTTGCATTCTTGGTAGATGAGGGACAATAACTTTAGATGAATTCAAGGATCTGCTTTTGAGTGAAGACTTAATCACTTAGTTTTTAATAGTGAATGCCTCCAAAGACTTCACTACCCTTCCTTTTATCATTGCAGATTTGCAACAATAGAGGTGTCTACATGCCTGTTGAAAATACTTGTGATGATGTGTTCTGCTATACATGAAAGAGTTCTCAAACCATAAAAAATATCTACTTATTCTGCACATGGTTGATTCTTTTGAAAGCAAAATGACATGACATGCTCATAAAATCACTTCATGTACACTGTTTTTATGCTATGTGGTCACAGAGAAGTTAAGATTGACGGCACTGTTGTAATAATTTGGCCAATTTTGATTTCACTTGGTTTTATTAAGATACTTTGTTTTTCCATCTAGTTTAACACCTTTTCTTCCCAATCAAGAATTCAAATTCATTTTTTTTCATGTTGTATGACAGGTTTTCTGCTTAGAGCACAGGACATACAGTAAGCATCATTGTCCAAATGCAAATGAACACGACATCACAGTTCTGGTGTGTCCTATGTGTGCTAAGGGGGTTAGACTTGTTCCAAATGAGGATCCAAACGTAACTTGGGAGACCCATATGCGTACAGATTGTGATCCAGCCAACTATGACAAGGCTATGAAGAAGCCACGTTGTCCTGTTCGTGGTTGCAAGGAAAATCTTACATTCTCAAACAAATTTAAGTGCCGAGACTGTGGACAAGAAGTATGTTTGAAGCATAGGTTTGGACCTGATCATAAATGTCCAGGACCAAAGAAAGTGGATGCAAATTTTTCTTTTTATGGAATGTTCGGAAAAAATTCAAAAGAGAAAGCAATGGCTAATGGAAGAAGAGCAAACCATGTGGAAAGCTCTAGTGCATCACAATCCTTGAGCTCTGGTCTTTTTGCTGCAGCTTCAAATTTGAGAGCATCTGCAGAAGCAGGAATGGCAAAGTTGAGCATTGCAACAAATGATGTCTTGAGCAAGGTAAAGGCTAGTTCCTTCTCAACGCAACAACCAGGACATCAGAACACGCAACCTGTATTAGTGGAGCAATGCCCGAGGTGTGGAGTGCAATTCAACTCTGTTTCTGCTCTTATTCAGCATGTGGAAAGCATCCATGAAGGTAGTCGGAATGTTGGCCCCCAAGAGTTGCCCGATATTTGCCCAAAATGTAGCAGGGGTTTCCATGATCCAGTTTCTCTTGTTAAACATGTTGAAAAAGACCATCGGGGAACATCAAATGCATGAATTTAACACAGAAAAATGTGAAAGAACATGAGGGAACATGCTGAAGTTTCAGCTATAGAATATATGAGGACACCTTTCCCAGTGCTCCTGTGCGTCATTAGCAGGCCTTTCATGGCACAAGAAAAGTCTCTATTATCCCATGTAAAAGACCTTTTGAGTAGATTCTGAGTCAATTTGATTTTATTCTTTCGTGGTTTATGATTGACATTTTGGAGTTAATGATATTGAAAGAACACACTATGGTACACAAATTCAGTATGGTGTATGTAGGAGAAATGTAGAGCTTTGCTCTCTGGTTTATTAATCACAGACTAGAGTGAAGCCTATCAGTTAATTGAACACAAGAAATGTTTATTCTCATTCGAGGTGAGATTCCATTTTTGTTACAATTCTGAGTTTGTTTTGTGTGTTTTCAGCAATTATCTTCTCTGTATGTTATCACTTAAACCTGCTACAGGTAGCTCACCATGACAATTGGTTTCAGTCAACTAGCAATTAACAGGATTGACCAATTTTAATTATAGTTTAAAATTGGCAAATCCATATGCCTAGTCACTGATATATTAATTTTTTTTTAAATATGCTGAGGACAATATGTGTAAGGTGATTAATCCTTTATGATTAACTTAATACTAAATTAGATTATTAGCTACTCAGCTTGACACAAATAGCTTTCAAACGATCTTTCAATATGACATGCTCAAACAATTAAAATAATATTAATACTACCCAGATTTTGCAGATTGGAGGCTCTCCACCAAACCATGTTGCCAAAAATCAGTCATGACACTCTTCTGTGAGAACTTTTTAAAATTGTAGAATATTCTTACCGAACTAAGATTTGTTGCAAGGGTGATCCATATATAATTAATTCTATGGCATATGCCATTTACCATGCCACGTAGTAAAGACGTAAAGCACATAGTGCAACTCTCACACTACAACACACTCCAAATTCCCTAGCTTGAACTCCATAATATCAAATTGCCCTCCATGCTACTACAATTTTCTCGTCATGATGCTTATATTCGATTGTGCTCTATGCGACTACCCTTTATGTCAGTATTATTTGCAACATTCTCAAAAGCATTTTATCCTTGCATCAAACTTAAAGTTGCTTCAAATAAGGTTAACACAGCTTACCGTTATCGAACATATTGGATACAATCTAAAATTCCATTCCAACAAATTAGTTTTCTGGCGAATTGCTACACATTTCTCCATGCTAATGTTGATTGTCTCTTTTGGTGCATGAAGCCATGGCTCCTTTCAAAACAAAAAAGTTAGTTCAATGTCAATTTATGCTCTTTAAAATCAAAAGCAAAATTTTATAGCAATTTACCTTTCTAATCTTTCACTATAGTTTTGATTCTGAAACATATTGTGGTGAATATTTCAGTATACTTGGATTTTAATAAAATCCCTCTTTTATTAAAATTCCATAGAGCACATAGCATGTTAAGCGGGAATAGTTTGTAGTGATCTCTTCTAAATAAATGTAATACTTTCCCCCAAAATGAGGAATGTCGGGCAAGTAATTTAATGCGACTACCTTTTTTGTTAGTATTCTCATGGCATCTCACTTGTCACATTTCCTCATTAAATCAACAGCTACGGTTTGCCCTGTTTTCTGGGTGAACCATAAATGTAATAGGAAACAGGAGATAGGGGTTGGAGTCTATGCAGAAATATGACCTGTATTTTAGCATTTTTCCTGCGAATTTTGGTCCTAATTTTGTTGGGATTCTACATATTATAGTATGTGTGTGTGTGTGAGTGAGTGATAGGTTGATTTTAATAATTGTTGTCAGGAGGTTAATATTGAATAGGTTTAAATGATAGTATTTTTTAAACCTATTCTAAGTTAATGCTAGTATGTTATTAGATTGTTATAATGATTGTGGTTCTAACAGTTGTATATAATAGCATATAATTAAGGGAAATGAGGGATATATGGCTTAAATATAGGAGCTACATCCTAGAAAATAGGATGGAAAACAAGCTATATCATTGTATAAATACCTTTCTACATGATTAATAAAAACATCCTATGCATTTGGTTTGCTTTGAAAAACTATCTGGGTATCAGAGTTGGTGAGAGCAGAGGAAATATTAAAAAGTATTGAAGAAGCAAGTAGTTGCAAGAAGGTTGCTAAAGCAATTGCTAAGTGTGGGTGTTTGAAATAAAAGATCTGTTTTGTTTTATTAGTGAAGCTGGCTGTTAAAAAATAGAAGAATAGATGAAATGTGATGTAAAAGTGTTTTGCAGCAGTTTAGATGTGACCATGGTGAGAGCAATTATGTTGGAGAAATGAAGCAGCTGGGAGGAGTAATCATTCAAGGTCTGAGCAGGGCAACAGTGGCAATGCAATGCAACACTAAGAGCACAACCTTTTGCATTTAAAGAAAGACATTTTTGAAGAAATGTAGTGTAACAGCAACCTGAAAACTACATGTATTTCTTCTGAAATTTGTATACATTATTACATCGTCTATCTTTTAGTGGAGAGGAAGAAACAATCCACTAGAGTTAGGGAGTAGCCTGCAGAACTTTGATCAACTGGAATTTGCGTCTGGTTGTTGTGAGGTATAAGAAGATGAAGGAATGAATTGTTGTTGTTTGAAACCTCTTTCCTATAGAATATGATAAGTTGCCTAATGTGATCTAGGAGTATCGGGTTAACTTAGTTTGTTTTTGATGTTATTTCAATTTTGATTGGAAGGATTTGGTTTGGGCAGATATAGTTTGTCGCCAAATGGACAGGAAGTTGGACAGTTCGAAAGGGACAAATACGTGCCTACGGCAAGGGAAGGCAAATAGTTGAAGACAATTAGAAACGAATGGTTGGAAGATTAATGATTAGAGTAAGTCAAACAGCTATGGAGGTAAACGAGATGGATAAAAAAATCAGTTGTGAATAACGGAAAGGGGTGAAGGCCAATCGGCAAAATAGAGTGACTAGGCCGATAGGAGATAGGTCGAATCAGGAGGCCAAACAGAAGAAAGGCCGGAAAAAGATCATAAAAAGAATTGGGAGAAGACCGATAGAAGATGGAAAGGAAATTAATTCTTGAGGGGATCATGATGGCCAACATTGGAGGAGGTGGCCATTGACGGAAGGAAGGAAAGAAGGCAGCCAAGTCTAAGTGAGCGGAGAAACAAAGGTTGTGCAATTAAGGATGAAGAACCATAAGGAAAGAGAGTTAAGCGGTTGAGGTTTGAGTAGGGAGAGATCGAGAGTAGACAAAAGCGATAAGTAGTAGAAAGGTTGAACAAGTTTAAGGCCTCCAGGGTGAAGACTAAATGTTATATCATTTTGATTGTAATCATCTTGACATGTTGCAGAAATAAAGTATTCATTGTGTTGTTTGTCTCAGAGTTGGTGATAAAATGATCTTTGTGTTGCTCTGTTTATTTACTGGTTTATGTGTAGTTCCTGTCACCTAGAATATGCTGCCACAAAAATATTTATTTGCTATTAAGTTCTTGTCACTGTGTCGACAGTAAGTTTGTGTGAGAGTGTCTTTGCTAATAGTTTGGTTTTAGGTAGTCCATATGTGTGTGGGTGTGCGAGGTTGTTGCCATCAAGTGGTGTCGGAGCCTAAAAGGTTTGGGAAGAGGAAATTGAGAGCCTAAAAAAGGTTTCGGTAAGAAGTTAGTTATGTTAAAAGATTTTTGTTTATAGATTTGTGTGTTGCAGATTAATAGGTTAAAGAGAAGAATCTAGGTACGAAGACTGGGTAGAGGAAAAGAGAAGAGAAGCCCTAGGTGACGTATCAAGAAATCAAGAAGAGAAATGATTGAAAGATGCAACAAAATGTTCAAAAAGGAAGTTCCGAGAAGAAAGACAATGAACACAAATAAGAGCAAGCAAGATGCAAAGTTTGATAGAGAGATGACATATTTGAAAATGGATTTAGAGAGGTGTAAGATTGTGGTAAAATAGGGGCATGAAGAAAAAAATCAGAAATATGTTTGGTGTTGGCCAATAAGAAAGAAGGTGAAGTGGCCTATAAAGCTGATTGTGAAGAAGAGAAGGCGGCAAAAGATGGTTCCCTTGAAAGGAGAAGATGAAAGTATGAGGAAAACCCTGAGGGGTTTGGACAACAGGAAATTGCCAAGAGAGCAATGTACACCGGAAGAGGTGAAGAAAGTTCTCATCGTAGAGGACTTAAACAAAAATAATGAAGAATGGAGAAAAGAAGAAGTGTAAAAATAAGCACTCAAAGGAAGAAGTAAAAAAGAAAGTGTCGAGGCAGTAAGCACTCATGGAGACATTTTGGTCTCTTATTTTATTATCTAATGTTTTGTGTGAGTATGTGTATGCAAGAATGAGGAGTTTTATAAGGAAAGTCAAGAACGGGACCTTGGATTTGATAAGAGAAAGGACAGGTAGAAGACCCGTAGACAATGATGAAGGTAAAAGAGAGAGGAGACTTGTTGCAGTAGTGTGTCAAGAAGAGTTTGTAGCAGAGAAATATGACAAAGATATTGAGAATAAATATGAGAATGGTGCTGAAGATTTCTGGTATGATAATGAAGGTAAGGAAGAAACCCCAGAGTTTCATGATGCCTTGGAAGATGTTGTAGATGCAGGACAAGATGTCTACAAAGATGAAAAGTTCGAAAACAAAGAAGCCAATGGTGGGAGCAAATTAGGACAAGAAGTAAAAGGATGTCACAATGCTGATTTTGGTTATGTAAGTAGAAGTGAAAATGTTAGTTTGGATCATATAAGTAAGAATATGGATAAGCAAGTTGGTAAGGAGAGAAGGAAATTGTTGAATCATGGGTATATAGTTCCAAGTTGGCAGAATAAATCAGTTGTTAAGGGACATCAGAGAAAGTATAAAGAAGAGGATATTCATGACGGAGTTTCAAGCAACAATCAAGTACAAAATATGAGAGATATGAAAAGGTTAAAGTGGAAACAAGAATACAAGGCGAGTAATAAAGAGTGGCAGCTTAGAGGTGGTGTTTGTAGGTAGGAAAAATATCATGCATTGAGGAGAATGAGTGCAACAATAAATAGACATCCGCACAAGGCTAAGGAAAACAGGGCGTGGTTGGTTAAGTGCAAGATAACGGTAGCTAAAAGTGATATTGCCGGACATGGTTAAGAGGGAACACTTCAAGCGAATGGAAGATGTGAAGACAAGAATGAGTTTGTGGGTGAAGAAGAGAAAGAATTTGCAGAAGGCGCAGGTCTTATGGAGGGCATGAAAAAAGCAAATGAAGATGAAAAGATAAGGGTATTAGTGGCTGAAAAAGAGGATGCAAAGAATGAGATTGCAATAGTTGCAGAGGTTGAAGAAATTAGAGGTGTGTGTGTGAAAAAGTGAACCTGTAGCTACAAGCACAACACTTCAATTAAGTCATTATATGCATGGTTAGTAATCAATAAGCAATAAGAAATAAACAATAGCAAAGCGACTAATTGCCTTCTAAAAGATGCGAGTATAAGATTGCTCTCAGATTTTTATAAGCAATACCAGTGACTAGACTACACCAAGACGAAGGATTTGATCTATATGATATTAAGCTATATGGATGCAAGATGGATGAGTAATTCAAGCAAATTCAAGCAACAATGAATGCAAGCAATAATGAATGTAAAATGGATGCAAGCAATCTAAAAAAGCACAATGATTTCAATGACTCCAGAGCGAAATTAGCGCGATAATAATTTCCAAGCGTGTTCTCAAAAATCTCTGGGGTGAATTGGAATGAGAGCTGAAGACTGAATTTATAGAGAATTACAAAAAGCTCAATTTAGGATTAATTGAAAAATAATTGAGAAATCAGGTTGAGTTAACCTTGAGATAGATTCCAATTATAAGTTTAATTGAAATGCATTCAAATTAGAAGTCCAAGTTGCATTGGAAAATAATAATAAATTAATTCCATGCACATCTGATAAAAATAGATAATTCTTCAATTTAATCAAGAAAAGAGTTTTCTTAATGCAACTAAACTTCTTTTTCTGAAAAGCTTTGAGTTCCAATTTTAGAGAATAATTCAACAATTCAATTAAATTGCTTTTCTGATTTCAAGTTCTAAATTTAGAAAAAGAAATAATATCTCAAGTTTGATTTCTCTCTCTCTTCAATTCTTTTTTGTTTTGACTTTTGTTTTGTTTCAATTCAACTCTTTGTAATAAATTAATCCTTTCACATGATTGAATGACAAATTTATTAATTAATTAAATATGCAAAGATATTTAATAAATTAAAATGGGATAATTGATCAAAATGATTATTCTTGAAATAATTCAATTAATTAAACAAATATTTAATTAATATTGAGTGGTTGATTTGCCATGTGATTTTTGATAATTAAGGAATTAATAATGTGCTCAAGATTGATTTAATTGCCTTTGGATAGGACCTTGTTGATGTTGTCGAGATTAGGGGCCCATGGTTTAGATGACCAATTTTAGGCTATTACAAGAGGAACTTGTGGAGGTCTTGTGGTTAGCAAAGATCCTAGAGGAGAGAATTGAAATGATAGTACAAACTTGATAGAGAAGATTGTAGCAAAGGCTGAGGTTATTGAAAGTGTTGAAGATAAAGAGGTAATATTTCAGTTTTTAAACAATGATGATGTTTTTGAATCTTTGGATGAAATTGTTGAAGGGAAGAGTTTCAAGGACGAAGATGAAAAGGATGCATAAACAAGTAGTGCTAATGACAAGTATGAGCATGAGAGGGAGCTATGGAGGATTGTAGATGAGAAAGAAATGAGGAGGAGAAGATAGAAGGAAAAAAAGGAAAACAAACAAAGGCAGATTGGCCAACTCAGAATGTATAAATGCAAGTATGGAGTGGAACCAAGGAATGGAGGGGATAAGATTAATGAAAGGAAAAAGACGACAGTAGAAGCAAGATGTGACAAAGGCATGGCAAATGACGAGTACAAAGAAGGTACAACAAAACATGGAGAAGTTGAAATATAAGTAGCAATGATTAAAGAAGATGAAGGCAATCAAATGCAAGATAAAGAAATTGTAGAGATGGAATTGGAAAGAAGTGCATAAAATGAAAACACTGATGTGGATTTGTGGACATAATTTGCAGCATTAGAGCAAGAGTGGATGGAAAAGCTGGAAGATATGAAGACAAAGAGGACAATGCAAGATGTAGAAAAAAAGGATTGCAACCTATGTCAAAGGGGTTGATTTAGAGCTATGGGTAAAGATAAATTCCTTGTATCTTTATGAGGAAATTGTTGTGTATTATGTTGATGTGTTGAATAGTGCGAAGTTTGGAAAGACATACGAAGTGGGTATACTGATTTTTGTAAGGATATTGTAAGTTATAATATGTATGGTGTAATCCAAGATGAGTTGTCATGGAAGGATGGTTATGATGAAATTGATAGACAAGTGGACAAGTTTGTAGACATGAGAATCTTAAATTTCCATCGAATCATTTCTACTGATTTGTATGTAGCTGAGTGAACAAGTAGATTTTGGAGAAGCAATGTATATGATGGGACTAAATCTAGGATGGAAGCAAAAGAATTGGCACAACAATGTCAAAGGAATTTGATGATTGTTCCTGAGTGATGTTGGAAAAAGCGGAAGAAAAGAATGAAGGGGAAAATTGCTAATTAAGACTCCCATGTGCAAGAGCACATTCTTTCTTTTGTCTCTTGGGGAATCTGATGCAGGAGCATCGGGTTAACTTAGTTTTTTTTTTTTTTATGTTATTTCAATTTTTATTGGAAGGATTTGGTTTGGGAAGATAAAGTTTCTATTGCCACATGGATAGGAAGTGGGGTAGTTTGAAAGGGATGATTAGTTGCCTCCAACAAGGGAAGGTGAATAGTTGAAGATGATTAGAAATGAACAGTTAGAAGATTAACAGTTAGAGTAAGTCGAACAGTTGGAAGATTAACAGTTAGAGTAAGTCGACCAGTTATGGAGGTAAACATGATGTATAAAAGAATTAGTTGTGAATGATGGAAAGGGGTGAAGGCCAATCGATAGAATAGAGTGGGTAGGCCGATAGGAGATAGGCCGAACTAGGAGGCCAAATAGAAGAAAGGGCAGAAAAGGATCAAAAAAAGAACTAGGAGAAGATCGATAGAAGATGGAAAGGAAATTGATTCTTGAGGGGATCATGACAGTCAGCATTGGAGGAGGTGGCTAAGTTTGAGCCGCAAAAGAACGTAAGAAGAAAGATTGAGTAGAGAAGTGAGTGAAGAAACAAGGGAACAACATAGGGGAAGAGGGTAGCCATAACAAAGGTCGTGCAATTAAGGATGAAGAACCGTGAGAAAGGAAAGAGAGTCAAGTGGTTGAAGTCTGAGCAAGGAGAGATCGAGAGTAGACAAAAGCGACAGGGAGTAGAAAGGTTGAATAAGTTTAAAGTATGTAGGGTGAAGAATAAATGTTATATCATTTTGATTGTAATCATCTTGATAGGTTGTAGAAATAAAGTATTCATAGTGTTCTAATTGATTGAAAAACAGGTTTTAAGGACCCGAAACCAGGTTATAAAGTATTCATAGTGTTGTTTGTCTCATAATTAGTAATAAAATGATCTATGTGTTGCTTTGTTTATTTATTGGTTTACTTGAAGTTCCCATCACCCAAAATATGTTGTTACAGAAATATTTATTTGCTGTTAAGTTCATGTCATCAATGTTTTAGAACCATTGTGCATAGACCTAGAAGAAATTCAATTTCCCCGTATGCCTCATATTTTCCAGTAATGTATTCATTTGATGTATATCTATTTGATACTTTGAAAAATCGCTAACATTGACATTTGAAACATCAACTATGGGAAACGTTTCCAACATTAAAAGATTAGGCATTCATCTTAAGTAATATCGGATGCTGGTCATTTCTTCTTGCCAAAATGATTCAACATAACCTACACAAACATTGGGGAAGAAAACACTTTCATGCTCGGAGAAGTCTACAACACACAAGGAAACCCTAAATTTGCCCCTTCGCATGCGTTAATTTTTTCTTTGAACCTTACACATCCCATGACACCACATTGCACTTTATGTGCCCTAATATTTTGTGCGGGATGGAGGGGAAAACACTTCCCTCCCCTGCGGGCCTGCACTACATTTTGAACTCTTTGACATGTCATGCGGGGTGAGGAAATTACTTTCTTTTCCCCACATTACTTTTTTGATTGCATTCAAGAGCTTGCGAGGTGAAAAATCTATAAGACTTTAAAAAGTCTTCCCCCAATTTAATTTTATTTCTTCAATTGCTTTTACGAGACTTTATAAAAATTTCATTTTATTCATTTCCTATGCTTTCCAGGGGACCACCTCAATATGAGTATCAAAATGATTTAATTAATTTTTTACTCTCAAATTATCAAAATGATTTTAATGCCTTTTACTCTCAAATTATCAAAATGATTTTAATGCCTTTTACTCTTGGCCACTTTTATTAAATCATTGTAAAATGATTTAATTAACCCCTTTTTGGCATTACCAGACATTTAAATCAATTAAATGATTTAAATAGTTTCATTTGTAATTTACCTTCATTTCACCATAATAATTTTATATGTAATATTATTTAAATAAAAACAATTTAAATAATATACATCTCTTCAAATAAGCATTCATTGGTCTCACTTGGCCACAACCTTAGCCGGGTCCTTGGTGGGCCTGGCTAAAAAAAACTAATCGTTTCTGCACAACTGACCTCTGGAGATGCCTTGAAATTCCATTTGGACATATTCTGGATTTCAAAATTTGAGCGGGTCATTATTTAATTTGATGTTTGCCACCTCTAAGTTCTGATCAAAACCACTCAGGTTACCTCTGGAACTAACTTCAAAAACTGGTCAAATCACCTCCCCAAGTCTTGAAAACTGGCACACCTACAGAATGTCATACCAAGAATCTAGAATGCCAAACGGTTGCTCATGATGTTGCCTGAAGTGAAAGATTTTAATGTCCGAAGTTGCTTGCTCATGCATATTCTGAAAGTGAACCTTTCAAAAATATCTAAAACCTTTCCAAACCCTGATTTGAAAAAAATACCAAACTCTTGTTTCAGAGACCACCACTTGGCAAAATGACACATCTAGATACGTTTTTTTTCAATTCCATCATATGTGCAAAATATTAAAACCCAAACTTGCCTTCTCTAAAAACTTCTGGAAACGCTGATTTTCAACCTCTACAATGTCCATCTGGAATTGGCTTTGAAAAAATGTTAGATGATGTGCTAGGGTGTTGCAAACTGGAAAAGTGGTAGATAAACATGTAGAGAATCACGGGGAACATTCATTTTGGCATGTAGGTCTGTAAGAATTTGTCAAATATAGCCAAGATCTAGAGCACGATGAAGCACAAAATAGACAAATAGATTTGATAAGAATAGACTATATTCTAATCAAGATGTAAATACTATCAATTGGATCATTACATAGAATGTAGATGAGCCTTCTTATAAAGGCAAGGCCATATGGATATGTGAGCATACAAACATGACATATGGCTCAATGAGAAACAAGGGTAGGTAGGGGTAGGTAGGAGAAATAATAAAATATTCCACAAGAGGTGGATCACCCACCGAAAGTGGAATGCAACAACAAGATAAGACAACAAAATGTGGAATTTCTCCTACATACATCATCCCTATGTGCACACTTCCCTAAGTGTCTCATATCCAAACTACTATGAAACGCATTACCCTAAGTCAACTAAAGTAAGGTGTAATTATGAGACATAATTTACACCAACACCCCCCCTTAAGTGCAACTTAGGGGAATGTAGACTCAAGTCAACAATGCAAAATGGGTCCCGGCTACTAGGCCATGTTAGGTACCCATGTACAAATGCAATGCAAACCAATGCAATCTCTCACAAACAGAGAAAGAGAGAAAAACCCAATGGGAAAAAATTACCCCCAAAAGAGAGATGAATATACAAGAGAACTCTCAAAGAAGTGTGAGAAGGACAAAACCCCATGTGAGGAAAAAGTCCCCCCATAAGAGAGAAGAAGAGAGACCAAGTAGCCCCCCCTCAAAGTAGAATCTACACCAATGGTAGAAGCTCTCAACTGAATGGAGAAATTGCTCCATGATTGTCAAACAACGTTCCTCCCCTTAAGAGAAATAAAACCAAAGGTGTGTCTATGAAGTCTCCCCAATCATGAAGGGAAGATGTAGGAAAGAAACTCAAGATGTATGGAGTCTCTGAAAACTGCTCGAGTGCCCCCATGTCGATGTTGAAAGTTACCCCCTCCAAATTAGGTGTATTGGTCCACACTGCTGAAAAAGGCACTCCGAGATCTAGTGGAGATGAATGTAGAACAAGATCCAAAGACTCACATGTCTCCTCTAAGGATAAAGAGACCTCCAAATGTTGTACATAAGAATCCACAATCATGTCAACCTTGAAAGAATGATCATGTACAAAATGAACAAGAGGGTCAAAGTGTTCCCTCGCAACAATTGATGAAGGATCATCTTCATCAAAGAGAAGATGAATATCATCAATGATGTCTCCCAAATTTGCAATGTAGGACTCCACAAACAAACCTGCAATGTCTGTCAAGTAGTCATCCCAAGGAACTGAAGCTGGAAGACAAGGAATATCCTGATGTACTGAATCAAAAGAAGGCAAAATTGTTGCAATATCCATATCATTAGGTGCAAGAGGTGATGTGATATCAATAGGAGGAGATGAAATGCAAGGCTCAAGAACGGGGTCACATGTGAGAATACCCAAGTTCAAGACCCAAAATTCTCCTCGATATCTAAATCATCACAAGAAGTGTGATCAACACATGAAGAATTAACCTCATCAATAGGACCAAAATGTGAAAAGGAGTACAACCGAGATGCATGATCCACCACCCTAGTTGCAATGATAGCTCTACTCTCCAACTCTCGAATGATAACCGAATCAGGTGTGAACTCCACAATTTTCCTTGTTGCCCCATGAGTGATCTGATAGATGCAAAGAAGATTGTTTGTCAAATGGGGTACATACAACACATCATTGAAGGAGTTATCCCCAATGGCAATAGATCCTTTCCCAATCACATCGCTATATGTATGATTACCCATCAAAATTTGTGGCATGTGGCAAGGCTCAAATGAAGAGAACATAGACTGGGAATATGTCATATGATGAGAAGCTCCTGAATCTAGAAGTCATCTCCCTGAATCATGACTTGTAGTAGCACAAAGAGCTTGTCCTTTACTTGTCCCAAAAGTGTGATCCTTTCCTTTATCCTTTCCTTTGGAAGAAGAAGCCGAAGTAGACATTCTAGAAGGAAAATTGACTCTATTCTTCTCAAGAAGATGTTTCAATTCATCAATATCCCTCTTGTAACAATGTTGTTCATCATGTCTCGACTTCTTGCAATATGCACAAAAAATATTGTCCTTATATGATTTCCTCTTAGGTGAGGATGTAGAATCACCTTGTTGTGGAGACGATGATTGTGCTCCATCTTGTTGTGGTTTTGGCTTAGACTACTTTTGGTTCTTGCATTTTCCTTGATTGCTTTGATTCCTTTTATTAGCCACCAAATCTTGTGACTTTGAAGATTTGAGAATCACCATCTTGGTCAACTTAGATTGCTCAAGTATCAACATATCCATGAATGCATCAAATGGTGGTGGAGTGTATGAGGCACCTTGAGCCAACCAATGGGTGTGAAAGCTAGAAACAAAGGCTGCATAATTTGATGGAAGCTTGTCCAACAAGTAGTAAACCAATTGAGCATCCTTCTTGTCAATGCCACAATCCTTAAGCTTCGCTCTTAGCTCATTTTATTTCGTGACATAATCTTGGATTGTATCAAAATCCTTGGGATCCAATGTTGTGAGTTCACCATCAAGCTTGTAGCCCCTAATCTCATCAACTTGACCATACAATTTGGCATAAATATCACGAGCCTCTTTAACTGTAGTACAATTTTCAATGTGGAAAATGAGGTCATTTGATACATACTTTCTCAAAGTTCCAAGTGCCATAGAATTTTTAGTGATCCATTCAACTTGAGCATTAGGATCAGCCTTAGGATTAAGTGGTGTTGTTATTGTTCCATTTACATAATGAATGAGTCCTTTTTCCATAAACTTACTCCATGCTTTAATTTTCCATGATGCATAATTGTGTGGAGTTTAAAGTGGAAATTTAGGAGAACCCATAGCACCAAAATGAAAAAAACACAAGATAGAGAGAGACACAATCACACAAGACACCCCCCAAATCAGTCAATCAAAGAAACCCCCTCCAAAATGATGATTTGGCACTTTATATTTAGTGCGTGTTCAATGGGCCACTTGCATAAAATGAAAAAGTGGACTTCTGATTTCAATTTTACAACTACCTTAAATAGGCTATAAGAGATACCAACAAATACTGCAAGAGATCTAAGCTGAGATCCAAGCAAAATACAAGTACCAAATAGGCCAAAAATGACCAAATACTGAAAGTATAATTTCTACTCAAAATGGTGAAAATTTGATGGCACCACGTGAAAGTAGATGAAAAATTATGCACTTTCAAAAAAATGACACTTGAAAAGGAGGTTGTATGAGCCCGAAAAAAGCCTCTGAAGTTGCAAAATTGAGGATTGGATAGGTACACTTGTGAAAAAATGAAAATTCTGAAAAAATTGTCCACCAAAATCAAAAAAATCCACCACTGCTACGAAGAGCACGAAAAATTAGCCCAAATAAAAAAAAAAAATTGCACCAAAAAAGGAGCTAAAATGAGCAAGTTATGGGCCTCCAAAGTTGGCATGCAAAACCAAAAGGCTCATTAGAGAGAGGGTCCAAAAATTTCAAAAAAATGTTGACGCAGTACTGATGTTAGCAATCCATGACGTTCAATTTGACAGTCCTTTGGTTGTCACCAAACCGTCACCTCCCTGCCTTCCCTATCGTTCGTACTATACAGAAAATGCTATATCATTTTGATTCTAATCATCTTAATAGGTTGCAGAAATAAAGTATTCATTGTGTTGTTTGTCTTAGAATTAGTAATAAAATGATCTTTGTGTTGCTTTGTTTATTTACTGGTTTACTTGAAGTTCCTGTCGCCCAAAATATGTTTACAAAAATATTTATTTGTTGTTAAGTTCCTATCACTGTGTTGAGAGTAAGTCTGTGTGAGAGTGTTTGTGCTAATAGTTTGGTTTTAGGTTTGCATATGTGTGTGGATGTGAGCCATCATGTGGTATCAAAGTGTGGGTGTGTGAGGTTGTTGCCATCATAATGGATAGTGCCATAAGTTAAATTATCCAAAGCAAAAGATATTATTTGTAGGAGTGAATGAAAAAAAAAACTTTCTTGATGTTCAAGTGTAGAGGTGTGAATGAGAGTGAAAAGTGTGGTGATAGGCAACTTAAAATAGTAGGAGCAATTGGCATTTAATTTTTTAATTAAATTTAGGATTTATTATATGTTTATTTCTTATAACATTTAGTAAATTGAAATATTTGAATCTCAAGAAGCTGATATTAATTAAATATATAAAATTTGGTTAAAAAGTCAATTTTTGTTGAAACTCTTCCCACTTGACCAAAATACTGTTGTAAAATATCTCCCAAAAGCATTTTTCTCTAGCTCTCACAATTTTGAATATTTAATTGTCTTGGTAACTTGTTCAAAGGAATTTTGTTAAAATCTTGAACATTGTAAAACATCTCTCAAAAGGATGCTAATCCAACTCTCACAATTTGTTAGAAATGGAAATAGATCCTTTTATAGTCCATAATACTAGGCTTATGGTAATTTGGGACTACCTTGTACTCCTTGCAGGAGGCACCTAACTGTACTACAACTGAGGTGTACATACCTTACCCTTGGTTTATGGGTTTATGGGTCTATAGATGGTTTATAGTAATATGGGACTACCCCGTAATCCTTGTAGGAGGCACCTAACTGCACTACAATCGAGGAATACATACCTTACCCCTTATAGGATTTAAACTTGTGGCCTCTTTTTGAAGAGTACAAGTTCTCCACCACTATGCCAACTCATGTGTACATTTAAACAATTTTTCCTTTTAAGTTTTATTAAAGGTCATTCTTGTAAGCTTGAAGAATCAACATTTTGTAACAAAGTGCATTATTTTTGACACCTTTATAATCTTTCTTTGATTAAGGGGGAATCCATTATCATAGAAAACATTGGTACCTTTTTGTAACAAATGCTCTTGGTTGCTACTTTTAAAAAAAAATAATTCAAAAGTACCAACTTAATCAACCAAGCTTCTTGTTCTATCTTAGAAGTGTTTTCATAATTTCTTCAATTACCATAGTGGTGACAACTCTACGCCATCACTTATGCTTGCACTCTAAGGTGGTAAGCTCTTGAGGTCAGGATCCCCATTAAACCTAGACCTATGCATCGAGGGTTTAATCTTGATGACCTTGCCTACGTATCCCTTCAAGGGAAGTCAGAGGCTTCATAGTTCACCCTTGAAGGTTAGAAGGAGTTCCTTCTCTCCTCTCGTATGAGATTTTTTTCTCTCTTTAAATGAGGACTATTTATTAAAACTAGTCCAATCATAATATAGCAATAACTAATTGCCATCAAGCAATATACAAACATATATGCAATTACTCATGAGTCATTTCTTTTCACAATTTCCCCAATTCCATAAAGAGTGACTCAAGCACACATCACAAAGATGGCTGGCCCATACATGTCACATATACATAGTGACTAGCTCTAGCATACATCTCATATAAATAGGGAATAGCTCCAACACACCTCACATATACATAGTGGTTAGCTCCAACATACTTTACATATACTTGGTGACTATCTCTATTGTGCATCATTTGCATTTGCATAGTGAGAGATTGACATATCCACAATGGCTAACTTTCACTTGCCCATAGTGCATCCCAGTTAAGGGAAATGTCAATGCATTGCACACTACATCATGGGTTACATTCCTTTCCTCGATCTTATGCTCCAACAAGCAAGTAGGAACAAGATTTGACGTATCTCATACTACATTGAGTGTCCATCCTCCTCCTAGCAAGGTCAAGTATACCATTTTGATAGATAATTATACTATGAGGTTGGTCCAATTATTACCTACCTAACCCATTCTTCATTAGAAATTCTTTTCCCTGTAGTCCATCGAACGACTAAGCAACAAGGACATCCATCGTTGACATGTAACTGGCCCCCGGGCACACATGTTGATGACGGAATCCATTCCATACCCTAAATCAATGCGGGGTATCTCTCACCTGCATGCAACTAGTGACAACAATCTGCTAACTAGATGGTATGGTTGATGGTCTATCGACATATACAATCCTTGACTACTGTCAATCTCAAGTGGACAAGATTATATTAAGCAGGTCATATGATTTATCCTTTTGTGATCACATCAGATAGAGAGGACTGGGATACATGTTAGAGGAATACAATTCTCTACCTATGCCCTCATAGGGTCCAAACTCCATCTGTTGCTATAAAATATAGTGCTTGCACTTGGTTTAGTACTTTAATTGGAAGATAGGTTCCTAATTCAGAATATGAAGATCACAATTGATGGATCTAGGAGTATATACACAAAGTCTTAAAGGTCTGGGATAGAATTTTACAAGCGCATAAGATCACTTGGATCCAACATAAGATGACTTCTACTCGATAAAAAAGATGACTATAGGGTAGTTGACCTCTTCACTTCATTCAGTTTGCTATTAAAACACATTATGTACTAAATACTAGTGATCAAGTTTTCATAACCATCTAATATCCACTTCGACCTTAGTTGAATCCTAGTGAAGATGAGAAGATCAAACCAATTAGTAACAACCCCATAACTTGGGAGTTATTCCCCCCTAGACCCTCTCCCTACAGACTTGAGGTCATAGTGGCATCCTTCACCCAAGGACCGCCTATATTTGCGCTTCCAAATGGGTCAAAGTCTCTTAGGGACACCTACACTCTAGTTCCCATAACCAAGATTTGGTTAAACTTCCTCTCAATCAATAATACTTAACATTAGTTAGGAAACCATTACTAAACTTATGATTTAGTAACCTATTCTATAACACTTTTAAGGATACAACAGTCTTTAATCAACTCTAACACATTTATTATTCAAAGTCAACCTGAACGTCCCAAGGTTTGTTTTATCAACCTAGGGGCTAACCTTATTACCCAACCTGAAACTACCTTAGTTCACACAAACCCACAATAAAACACCACCATTCAAAGTTTGCCTAATAGATTTAATGTGGAGGTTCCTCTACCAAAGGGGTCAATATATATCTTATAGTCTTATAACATCATTTACCCCATTACATAAATACCATTTTAAAGTTACATAGCATATATTGTTACTGCACTAGCCAAGAAGGATAAATGTCACTAAGGAACTTAATTCACCTAATGCCACTACAATAGAATTTTCCAAATGATTCATAATTTTAGGCAGTTTGATATCTTCTCCATGTAACACCACCTCTAATATTTTCAACATCACAATTATCTAAAATCTCTTGGGTCTTACAACATAGGTTTACCCTTGCCTTAACCAAGATTACATCACAAGCATGCCATTATCCAACACAACCATCATACCCTTCCTTAGTTCCCATGGTATGTCTCCTATCGGGGTTTGTTGAATATCCGAGCAACTGAGAGGGGGGGGGGGGTTAATCAATTGACAACTTAAACAATTTCTTCAATGCTTTCACACATCTAGATTAACCAATAAAATTAATTAAAGTGGATATAACATGAAAATGCATACACACAACATATCACACAATCAACACCAGACATGTCGTGGAAAACCCAAGAAAGGAAAAACCATGAAGAATGTTAGTTCTGAATATATAAAACTGGTTAAGGTAATTTTTACAAAGAGTGGCTCATTGCCAGAATGCTCATTGCCCAAAAAAAGGCTCACTGCCAAAGAAAGAAAGAAAGAAAAGAAAGAATCCACCACTGTAACACAATCTGCAATACCAGACTAGTTCCGGTGCCTCAATACCATCCACACACTTCACACATCAACATCAATCGGATTTTTCTTTATCAGTCTTGCATATCTTCCACAGAATGCCATACTACCTTATTCAGATGATCCTCATATATATATTGTCTCCGAGAAGCATAATCTTCTAAGTTGGCCAAGGCAAAGATCTAAAATAGGTCAACACTAAACATTTTGGTGGTGGGAAGGAATGGGAAGTAGACCATACCACAACACACATCATCGATCAGATAAATACATTACATACTTCACAAATTTCGGACCCAAATCATGACTCACACGGTACACAAATGTCGTTACTTATCCTCGAATTCCAGAATTAATCCAGACCCAAAACAACAGTACCCAAAGTAACAAAAATCAAAATGGAACCAAGATACACATGAATACAATCCATCAACACCATATCCAAAAAAAAGAGAAATCTGGATCACCATCAACTCAACCAATCCGTGTTGAATACCAACTAGAACACATCTTCCTAATCACCAACACAAAAACCATGTGTTGACATCAATGACAACCAACACAATCATCAACATCACATTTGCAACAAGGTTATGGTACATAAGAGGTAAAAAAAAAAATCATGTATTCATAATATTAAAATGATGCCAAAATAATGCTAGTGTCTCAACAATTTTCATGGTGTCTCCTACTTCAATATGGTGCATCCACATCAAATATCATAATGGATTCATCCTAATAAAGCTGCATAAAATCCTTTTTGAACCTTAAAAGACATATGCCAATGCTTACAACTAGTATGAAGTATGATCAAAGTTGGCGTTAAACTTGAGATAATTGTCAACATTATGCTTATCCTATCTTCATATAGAGAGATATACACTCCTAATGTCAATAGAAATAATATTCTAAACATTCCAGTTTCATTTCCTTATTATGTGACCCATTATTCTTGTAGTAGCTTGGTTCTTAGACTAGGTAATTTTACACTTAACACTCATCTAAATTCTTCTTGTAATTAAAGTACCTGCTTTATAATAATGTGTTCTTTGGTATAATTACAAAAGATAGGGAAAACGAATGTGTGAAACTTATCCACTAATCTTATATTTGGACGTTTTAAATAAAAATTCATATCATATACCATTATCATAGTCCTTAAGACTATTATCTTTGATTTAAATACATTGCAAATTATAGTACTTTATCCAGCTATAAGAAGAAATACAAACATAAGTATTAACTTGCTCAAGCCCAATCTACACCTGAGTTATGCTCAAGATAGTGGGAACAATGTATTTGTTAGATATTCATATGCTTGATTCTCACAATAACTTTAATTTAATTCAATGTTAATAGTTACAAGGTCCCATACCAGTTCTAAAAAATAGAGGTTAACATACTTTCCTTAAGATAAGGCCTTCCCATGCCAATCTACTTATTATACTATCAATTATACCCTAAGATGTTTAGGGTGTTATAAATTTTATAATTAGATAATCTATATGTTTTAAGACATGATAATGGCATTCTTATTACCATCTCGAATAAACACAGAATGAACAATGTATATGCATACATGCCTTACTAAATAAGATAACTTTAAATCACACATTTCAAGATTAGTGATTCGATAAGCTACAGATTTCAGCTAACACTCAATGCTCAAAGATGTCTTAGGAACAATATCTTTACTTAGACAAGGGATTTAGACAATCGACAAAATGTCATAAGGAATGTAATTTATACGTGAAGAATGGGAGATATTATATAATGCATCATTTAGACAAACCCAATTCAAATAAATCCATTCCTCTTTGTTACAAGAGTGAGTTATTTAAAATTAAATACTCTCTTAGGAAAGCAAGGGAAAACAAGGGTACCCATCTCTAGAAGAAAGCACTTTTGAAGCGGCACAGAAATCTACCTAGTCAGTTCCACGCTAGAATCTTCAAGTATATATAATCTACATTTGCTTGGAAATTTTGAAGTTCCTTTACCTAAATCCACATTTAAACTCTCATCTTACACCTCTCTAATTCCCTCTTATGTGTCATTCTTTCCCCTCTGCATTTTACTTTGTTTTTCTTCTAATATCTACCTCCATCATCCTGCATCTGCAATCTCTTTACCCCATTTAATGACTTAATGGATATTCATACTTTCTTCTACTATGTTCCCTCTCCTTTGTATTTGCGATGAGGTGTTTCCAAGTTTGGAGATCCAATTTTGAGGCAATTTCCTTAACAAAAATGTGGTATCAAAGCTGCAAGATTTGCATTATATGCACAAAATGGATTTGTTGATAAGGAATTAGACAAATTTTCAAGAAAAAACAATTGGCAGTTGTAAAGCCTAACTCCACAATCTTTATCTTGTATCCTCCTTACCTGCGCCAAATTGGACTTTGGGCTCATTGTTGTTGCAACAACCCTGGTAGACATGTACACAAAATGTGGAAGCATAGACCAGGCATGCGATGTACATAATAGAATGCCTAAGAGAAATATGGTCTCATAGCTACCACAATTGCAAGATGCACACAAAATGGTTTTGTTGAAAGGCTATAAATTTTCAAGCAAATGCAAGTGGTAGGCATTAGGTTTGCTTCCCACACCCTTTCCAACCTCTATGCTGACTATCCATCCCCTCCAGGCTGCCCTCTCCACCCCCCCCCCCCCCAATAGAGAATGATTTATTTCTTTTCACAAATAGATAGCAACAAAAAGGAAGTGGGCTTTTCAAAGAAATTTTTGCACAGGTTCTTGGCTGCCAGTTGAAGTGGGTCCTATGGAAAAGGCTTTGTGGGATCATGACAGTGCTTGCGTAAAGAGGTAAGCCAATATTGTTGCTTCCTTCAGTGATAGGTTAGCCTTGTCTTTTCTTTTTGGAGTTGTCCTTTTGTTGTTCTCTTTCTATCTTTTGCTTGGAAATAAAAAAAAATTTTAACATCACCCTTAGAAAATGGAACCGAGATCTCTAAGCACATTGAGACAAACCATTTGGGGTAAGTAAAAATTGCATCAACTATAAAAATAGGAAAATAGATCCGGGTCAATGCCAAACCATTTGGGGCAAGTAAAAATTGCATCATCTGTAAAAATGGGAAAATAGATCTGGGTCAATGCCAAGCAATTTAGGGGTATACTAAAATGTAGAGTTGCTTGTTTAAAGTGTGCACATGAAAGAAAAAAGCACTATTAGAGGGCGAATAGTCAGAGCCTCTGTCACAAGGCAAAAATTAAGAAGTCCCCTTGGCATGTGGGAGCCAACAACATATCCAAAGGTAGCAGAGACTCTGAGGATTTTGCCATTTATAGTCCTAATTCCACTCTTCTCACTTGGTCCTCTGACTTATATGTGCATGAATTGTTGAATGCCAAGAGGAGGCTAGAGGTTTTAGAGGTTAAAGAGCAAGAAAGCGAGCTTAAAATGCACATGTTAGTAACAATAAATAAATCCCTAGCAGACAACAATAAAGTCTTAAAATAATAAGTTCCAATACTACAAGAAGCACTTGTAGTTGGGAAGTTTGAGTGGAAAAGCATGAAGTGTGAATGGAAATTTTTGAAAACTTCAACAACAACAAATAAAGATGCGTTAAATGCTAAAGCATATCATGCCAAGCAGGAATCACTACACCAAGCATAAAAGTTTCTCAAAAGTTACCAAGACTTGGGGCAACATTAGCAAGGCGTCTATGAGCATGGGGGAGGAAGCTAATGCTCAAGTTGATGAAACTCTAGCTAGAGAGTTTAAGGAAAGGCAAGGTAAAGTAGCAGATATAATTATCAAAGGAGAAAGAGATTATGGAAAAAATGAACACACTCTTGATCTTGCAAGAGACTTCCTAAGGGAAATGTTGCTTTGGCAAGGTCAAATCTACCAAGTGTGGGGGGTTGGTAAGTTATCTAATGAGAAAAATAGGCCTATAAAAAGTTGTCTTATCAAGTGTTCATGATAAGAAAAAATTGTTAAGCAAGAAGCAACTCTTGAGGGGTTCTTTTTTTTTGTAGATGAAGATTTAACTTTTAGGTAGGAAGAGGAGAGAACGGCTAAAGCAACAAAGGTTAGAGCATCTAGAGATGAGGGTAAAAGAGCATGGTTGTTTAACGGCAAAGATGTTATTGCTTGTTTTGGTCTCCATTCTATGAGAAAGAAACAAGTGAGCAACAAAGAAGTGGTAGCAAACGTAGTTGGAAACAATGTTGCAAGGTCCATACAGTCACATAGGGATGAAGACTCAACTTTGATTCTTGCATGCCAAGATAAATATCAATCAAGTTCTACCCAGGCTTCCTTAAGTTTAGTTTGTTGGAATTGTAGAGGTTATCCTTGGAGATGTGGGCTTGGGTTATGGCCTAATGCAGAAGGTAGAGACATTATTTGTCTCATAGAGACTCATGAACACGAAGGATGTAAGAATCCCTCGTTTGAAGCATATTTGAAAATGGTAGTGTGGAACAAAGCCCCATGAAATGGAAAAGGTTAGGGGGGTATAACAGTGTTAGTGAAAGAAAAAGAAGGTCAATTCATTCAACTTGAAAAAGAGGACTCTAATAAGTAGTTTCTATGGTTTAAAATATCATAAAATAGTAGTCTTATTAGGATTGCAACATGTTATTTCACTCCACAAGCCTCCAAAACCTATAAGAAGTGTGGCCTAGACCACAAAGATCCCTTTGCAGCCTTAAAAAAGGATATTGATGTGTTCTCTCAGCGCGGGCATGTCCTCCTTGTGGGGGATTTCAATGCTAGAACAACAAGTGAATAAGATAGCATACTTAGTTGTAAGGTCGATTGCAATCCTATTTGGCTCACAAAAGATGGAAAGCATCAATGGGAAAGATTTTTAGAAGACATCAAAGGGTGCAACTAGTTTGGGAAATAATTGCTTACTCTTGGTGGCACTTTTGATTTAATCATTTTCAAAGGTTTGATTAGATGGGAAAAGTTAGGCAGTTTTATTTGCAACACTTACAATGGGACAAATGTTGTTGACTACACAATTTTCTCATATAACTTATGGGGGGAAATTGAGGAAGTTGTGATTGGTGAGAACCTATGGGATCTAAAATGAGATCACAGACTAATTTATTTAAGTCTTTTGTGGGCAGAAAAGTAGTATGAGGAAAAACTCAATGCTCTCAGCAACCACATTCAAAGGACATAATTCTTTTGACTCGAGAAAATGGTAGCATCTTCAAGGCTATGGTTGATAATCTTTTTAATAGGGAGAAAATCCCATTTCATGGTCTCAATAGTCATGACTTAACAAATCCGATCCATGAGGCTCTTACAAAGTGCAAAAGAACAAAAAATTAAAAATCTGAGACAAATTGTTTTCCAAGAAATGCATGGTTTGATGAGGAATTCAAAACGGCTAGGATAATTTTAAGAAAGTCAAATAAAGAAGAGATTGCCATCAAAGCTTACAAGCATATTTTAAAGAAAAAAAAAAGTTGTTTTATGATCACAAGGAGAGAAGAGATAATTTTTCTTGCCAAAAATAACCCCAATCTATTTTGGAAAGAACTTCTATCAAGAAAGAAACAAATTGAAAAATAATATCATAGCTTCTCAATGGTTTGATTATGCAAGACAACTCTACGAGCAAGATTTTGAGGTGGATCCCCACCCTTGGTCAACATTACTACAATTATTTTCACTGTGCAAAAGATCACGATGGGTATTAAGAAGTTGAGTGTTGGTAAAGCTAAGGACTTGGTTGAGATTCAAGCAAAGTATCTCAAGTGGGGCATGAAAACTTTTTCACCTCACACTATGAAAATCTTCAACAACTTCATCCTTTAAGGGTTCCCTAAATATTGGACAACTAGTCTAGCTATACCTCTTTTTAAAAGTGGTGATGTCAAGAACACCTCCAATTATAGGATGATAGTGATTAATCCTTTGTTTGCAAAATTATTTGGTAGCATGATAGAAACTAGAATCAATAAATGGGTGGAAGAAAATCATAAACATGAAAAAGGTCAAGATGGTTTTAAACCTAAACATTCCACAGTTGACCATGATATTACTTTGAGACACATCATTGAATTTTTTTGGGAGAAAAAGGAAGAAGTATTTTATTGCTTTGTCGATTTCAAAAAGGCCTTTGACACGGTCCCTAGAGATAAGCTTTGGCACATAATGGAAGAACTTTGGATTCCTAGGCATCTTAGGATAGTTGTTCATAGGCTATATGAGGACGTTAAAGTCAAAATCAGAACTTCAATGTGTGTTTCAAATAGCTTTAGGAGTGATATTGGGGTCAAACAAGGGTGTCCTCTATCTCCTTCCTTGTTTGGCTTATATATTGACAAGCTTGAAGAGTGGTTAAACATGCAAAATGGCGAGGGTATTTAGCTAGGTAAATTTGTGATAAGGTTTCTCTTTTATGCAGATGATCTCATTTTGATTTCTAAATACACCATGTAGCCTTAGATTTTTGAGGCAATAAAAGGTTCACCATGCCTCACTAAATGCATAGAAATCCCCCATAATACTTGTGCTTTACCTCATAAATGAGGACTGACTCCTCGATCATCCTTCCTCTGCCCTTTTCTCATTGCTTCAACATACATCTTAAGTTCATTTATTATATTCTATTTGCTTCTTTGACCATAAACATCCACATGAAATGACCCTTTTGACAGGGATGTGACACTTTTAAAAACTTGTTAGAGCCACATGTGGTCAACATGACCATCTGGATCAACTTGCTTGAGTGAGTCATGTGTGTGGGAGCCTAGAGAACTATAGAAGGTTCAAGGATGATTTCCAATCTTGAACTTTCTACTAGCTCCAAGATCATATCATGGTTTAGTGACAAAGTATGTTCATAAGGTTTTTAGTAAGGCCCATATCGACTAAAGATCAATGTAGTTTGGTAAGTTTCACATCAAGATCGTTCCTTTAATAGGGCCTAGATTGACTTGGGACTAATGGCATTTTTTTGTGAGGTAAGTTCCACTTAAGGAGACGTTGAGATGAGATCTAGTTCCAACTAGAATAACAATTGAGTGAGGTTGTATCTTGTTGTGGAGGTCTAGTGAGCTCATTCCCTCTTAAAATACATAGTGAAGTTATTATCACTATTATTTAGGAAAAAACTACATTGATTGTGTCCTTGTTTACCCAATTGTATGTGAGAATTGTAGAGTGTATTTCAATTCATCCCTTATGGATGTTTCTTGATGAATTGTGGATGTGTCCATCATCAATTTCTTGTAGGTATATTTTGAGTTGCGAGGTGTGTCCCAAGTCACGTTCAATGTAGTAAGGGGTAGAAGGTGAGGATTTTAGGTATTACGCATAAATGTGTGTATGTGTGTGTGTGTGTTAGGGTAGTGTATAATAGGTTGATTAAGTAATTATTCTTAAGAAGTTAATAATGAAAAATTTGAAATGATAGTATTATATAAACCTATTCTAAGTTTGCATAGAATAGATTGTAGTTTAGGAAAACAAGGGATATGGGGCTTCTAGATAGTAGATACATCCTCAAAATTGGGATAGAAAATAAAATATCTTGTTGTATAAATGAATTTTTATGTGATAAATAAAAACATCTAGATACATTTGGTTTGCATAAAAAACTACCAAGTTCCCTTTGTGGAGGTTGAGTGTAATTTGTGGTCATTTGATGTGCATATTTAGGTCCTTGCACCTCCTCACCCTCGACCATAAAGAAGAATTCCTTTTAGTGAGTTTTTGATTGAGTGTAATCTCTAGGCATTTGGTGTGTGTGTTAGGATTCCTAAAAACTCTTCACCCTTTGCAATGAGACAACCTCACAATTTTACACATTCTAGTTTTCTTCAAAAAGTTTATTACTTTTTATTTTGGTGCATCATCTTTTCTTAATGAATCTCTCTAACCCTTTTCCCAATAATGTTAACTTAGACTAGTGCTAGGATAGAGTAGACATTGTTCAAACTTCTTTGGAGGTTGCTTGGGTGTTAAATATCTACTTGAGCTTCTCATCTATTGTGTTCATGACAATTGTAGACGTCTAATAATTTTTAGCACACTTGATGGGTCTTTTGAAGCTCTCATGTAAATTTTTGTTGGGGCTTTATCTTTGAAGTAACCCATCAAAACAACTATGCAACTCTTCAAGATTTTTGGGTGGAAATCTAATTTTTGAAGCAAAGGATTCACATTCATCATGCTCATAATATTTTTTGTGTGAAGAAATCACAATTATTTTCTTTGTTGGAGCATCTAATAATTGTCCTATATGCTATTAAACCTAGAATCTTTTAGGAGGCATTTCCTTTTCTTTAATTTTGTAAGTTTGTGTCTTGCAACAATTACTAGTCTTAATCTAAATGTTTCTTGCTACTTTACCCACATACACCAAGCCCATACACATCCCTACTGCTATTATTTTTCTTTTTACTCTTAACATTCTCAAAGGAAGTCAAAAACATATCTCTTCTCTCCCATCCATATTTAGCACAATCTCTCAACTAGAGTGGATGATCCAAAAGTTCTTGTTACTTTTAATGGGATAATAGAAGGCCTTCATCTTGAGAGAAAGGGATAAGCTTAACATTTTAGTAGTTTTAGGTTTCAATGTCAAACCAAATATTTGATTTTAGCCAATCATGTTCCAACATGGTATATATATACCACTTTGGTAGGACCCATCATCATGCAAGACTTACCATCCCACACACATCCAACAAAGTGCCTTTCAAATTGTGTGGAAAATCTAAGCAAGAAGATATAGAATCCTTCTCAATAAAGTTTGCAACCTTTATATTATTTCTTAAAATCCATAATGACACTTGCATATGTGAATTAACCTTTCTTATAGATAGGAAGCACTTAAAACTTGTGAGGATGAGTGCAAATACATGTAAGTTCCATTAAGGATTTCAAGCAATAATCTAAAGGTTTTAAACTCGATTGAGAAGGCCCTTGCAATCAATTACTATATTGTGTAACACGGTTATCATTACTAAACACTATTTACTCGCTCATTCAACAATTTGCATTCATTGGATTTCTTGGTCCATCTCAAAAACTTATCTGATTCCCCACTAGCTCACACCAATCCATCATAGAAGAGTGTGATGCACTTGACCATCCCAATTCTCATATAGGCATATATATCTGATCAATTAGGTAGGTCATCCTCTTTGATTGACATTTGTCCTTGGTTGCCTTTAACCCACACAGTCATCTATAAGTTGAGGACAAGAACATGTCCCAGATGTTTTTTTGCCTAACTACAAAGCAATTATTCTTCCCCGAAGTTATTCATGACACAAAGAATCATTAACCCTACATGAAAAGCCCAGCTACCTGGAAATAATGACCGAATGAAAAACTTGGTGCAACCTGATACATCTATATGCATATCCAAATATATGATGATACAATACCTTAATATCAAGATAGGGTAGAGAAACATATTAATAAATTTTTCTAGGCTAATTCATCTATTTCAATGAACATGGCTTTGGCCAAAGCACTTGAAAATAAATGGATTTTCTTGAAAGAGAATCACCCTTCTCTGTTTACCCATATTCAACACCCCTTCCCAGAAACATAGGTTAAACATACACAATATAATGGAGGCATTCACACATATGCTAATGAGATTATCTATTATTTCTTTACATGCAAGCAATAAGCTTAAGAATTAATTTTTCTTTTTCTTTCTTCATGCTAATGCATCATTTTCCTTTGATGAGATCATGTTATGAATATGCAAGAAAATGTCATTTTTCGATGCAGTGATACTACATGGCAATTTATGCATAATGATCATGAGTACATTTGTATTAAAACAAACAAGTAGATTTTTATTTCAGGAAAAAGAATGATAATGTATAATCATTTTAAAAAGGTATGTCAGATGTGTGTGTGTGTGTGTGTGTGTGTGTGTGGGTAAAAGTACAATATTGTGTCATGTTTCAGGCCAACTTATTAGCAAAAGTGAATTTAAGTTTTTCTAACTAAAAATTAATTTTAGTCAAACATATGGTCTATATAGATTCATTATAGATAAGTTATATATGGACCACAACTTTTCTAATTGGAAGTGTCTACTAAATGTATATTTTATCACTTGGACTCTTATTACCAAATTTTTTATTTTTTTGAAAAACTCAATGTTTAAACAACTCCTACTCTTATAAATAATTTTTTTTTTGAAATGTAAAAATACCCTTTTTATAGATCTACAAGTGAATATTCCAAAATATATCTCTTTTAATATTTTCATTGTTTTTTATATTTTACATTTTATTTTTATTGAAAGTAGGTCATCAACACTTAAAAATAAGATTAATTATGTTGACAAGATAAAATACTAAAATTTATTTAAAATTTTTGAAAAAATATGATACACTACAGAAAAAAATTTATGTCAAGATGACATAATTCTTTTCTAATTTGGATAAATAATGAATTAAAAATGTGGCGGCAAATGGAAAGAGTTATATTTTAGTACACACAAATTTTCAAATTTATTGAAAAATATATATTTATAAAAAATAGTAAAAAATATATCCATGCACTAAAGTTTCAAGTTATCAATATACACAAAAAAATTGAAGCAAAAAAGGTAAAATTTATTAAATAAAGTGTGGTGGCTTGTGTAACTTCAATTTCAACATTTTATCAGTAGTTAAATTATAGTGTTTACTTTATACAAAACTATATTCAAATAATTTTTTAAATTATTATTATTTATTTTTTAATTTTTTTTTATATTTAAATAGTTCAAAACATATACATCATACTATCAGGTGCCCTATTTTTCACATATATTTTGCTTTGTTCTTCTTCTATTTCCTTCTTTGTACAATATATTTTTCACATGTATATCAAAAGAGGTCGTAGCCCTATGTCAGATGACTATGTATTACAATATGAACAACATATAAAGAGGATTCATACAAAATGCCTCATAGGCCAGTATATAGGTAGCCACCATGTTATAATTTTTTAAATTTTTATAAAGATTACAAACATAAAATACACAAAAGAATATACATTTTATTAGTTTACATCATTCCAAAATTCAAAACATATGTTTCACTTTATATTGATTCATTGAAAAAGTTGAATCAACATTTATCATTTCCTTTATAAAAGTGTGTGTGTGTGTGTGTGTGTGTGTGTGTGTGTGTGTGTGTGTGTGTGTGTGTGTGTGTGTGTGTGTGTGTGTGTGTGTGTGTGTATGTATGTATTGTATATGTGTAGACACCTAAAATTGTCTTGTCATAATTAAATAAATATTTTATTTATTTAATTATTTTATCCTAAGCCTTCCATTAATTAAATAGACTTTTATTTATTTACTTATTTCAAATTATCTAGCCTGCTAATGGGCTTTTGAGGGTTAATCCTCAAAGGATGGGTGAAGGAAGACAGGTGTGGGACCCGCCAGGTAAGGGTTGGACTAAGATAAATTTTGATGGCGCTTTGAGGGGAAATCTAGGGGTTTCTGGAGCTGGGGTAATAGCCTAGGATGATTATGGCAAGATAATAGCCATAGGAGCTAAAAGATTAGTGGATGGATCGAACAACGAGGCTGAATGCCAAGCAGCTTTAGAGGCCATTCTCATGGCCAAGAAAATGGGAGTGAAGACACTCCATATGGAGGGAGACTCTTAGATTGTGGTGAACAAGATAGTTAGAGGCCGAATGGAGGCATGGCAATTAGACAAACACGTTTGAAGAATGAAACTTCTTCTATGTGGGTTTGAAGACTATAAGGTGACTCACGTTCTCAGGGAAGCAAATGTGGAGGCTGACAAGCTTTCAAATGTGGGAGCGAATGGCTCATTGGAAAACAATTTTAGATTATTCGAGGACTTTTGATATGTTAGTGCTCATGATCTTGGTTGAATTGCTTAATCTTAGGGAAGTGAACCCAAATTGATTTTGAAGTGGTTGATTTTGATATTGGCCTTGTGGGAAGTAATGACCTTCGTGGATTGTGATCCACGATGTTGGTGCAAGTGGCCTAAGCGGCGATGGAGTGATGATGGCGACAATCGGTGAGTTGGCCTGGTGATTATGTGTGGTTTGATGCGATTCATGTGGAGAAATCGTGGCACGTGATGGAGGCGGCTTTTTTAAGGCCTTGGATTTTGGCTCCCTGGCATCTCGTTGTTTTTGGTTTTGGTGTTGGTTGATTGTGTAAGTATTGGTGAAGAGGCGAGGCAACATGGAGGCAAATTTTTCATTTACAACTGACGATCAAATGCCAGCATTTCGTGGCCTAATTTCAAGCAACAAGATGATGAATGTCTTCAGGGTGGATGGGGAGGAATTTTGGAGGGCTGTGCAGTTGATTTTTGGGGAGGAATTTCTAGTATCTGACTGCCAACCTCAAACTAACCTCGACATTTTGTCGATGTTCGTTGCTCTGGCCTTGTCGGTGGGAAAGTCGACGGAGGAGGTGCAACGGGATGCTTCTTTGGTGTTGCGGCCTAAATGGGTGGGAGGACTGAATGATGTGGTGGCTCGAGCTATTGTTGGCAAAGGGATAAAGATGGTGGAAGAGCCGTGGTGGAGGATTGGCGGAGAATTGGGGGAGCTGCAGCCTTTTGTAATTTGGTCGGCATCTCGACCTGTTGAAACTCAGCTGGAGAACACAAGGGATGGTTGGAGGGAGATTGTGCAGTTTGTGCGTGGGTTGGGGCCGATTGAGAGGGTGAAGATTCATGGGAAGACGACCCCAATTTGGTCCGAAGCACCTCTAGACGAGGATGGGAGGCCTATGATCCGCCATCAAATTCCACAGAAGCATGTGAAGGTGGTGGAGCGTGGTTCACTGCGTGGTGGCAAGCCGAGAACATTGCTAGATGGAGGGAGAGAGATGCATGAAGCAGGGCCCAGCCGAGGTATTCCAAACTTCTTAAGGGAAGAGGCCTTGGGTTGGTTTAGGTAGGCAGGTCTTTTGGGACTGTCGGTTTTTTTTTGGGCTTGAGTATGTAGGGTGAAATTTTGTTGCAAAGAATGGTCTTGTAGGTCCTGTGTCATATTCGGGTTCTAATGGTTTTGTAGGGGCGAGATCCCATTTTGTGTAGACTGTTTATCAACATTTTGGATGTAAATCTTTCCTATTTTAAGTAATATATTATCCTGGTTATCGATAAAAAAAAAATTATTTCAAATTATCTTCTTGTGGCCTTTCCTATTTAAATAAATATGTTTATTTATTTAAATTATCCTTTTCCTAAATTAAATAAATATTTTTATTTATTTAATTGGTCCCACCTTCTTATATTAATTAAATAAACCTTTATTTATTTAATTAATTCATTAGTCTTTTCCTCCATGACACGTGTCATTTATCTTACCTACCCCCTTCATATTTTATTATTTTCTCTACCTACCCTTTAATCCTAGCTGACCATTTATTCTTTCACCTCTTAATCTTATCCCTCCATTTTCTAATGTGTCTTCTATATAAAAGGATTCTCTCATCTTTTCAATCCTAATCAACTAATCAATCAAGTCTTCAAGCAATCAAGCGACTTCACAACCATAATCTGTTCTTTGTTGAGCTCTTGTGCACATACAAAATATGTGAACAAACATATCAAACAAGATCAATGGAGATAGGAGACAATGGAGATCAAACCCTACTTGGCATGTGAATGGTATTATTGTCTTATTTGTTGATTTACATGTTCTTAGGTTTCTTCATTGGTGTATGGTGAATGATTTAGTGTAGAACTAGGGTTTTTTTGTGGTTGGATCATCATCATTTTTCACCGTATACATTTTGGCACACCTGGTGGGACCCATGTCCCTTAGTTTCTAACATCTTTTTGCATTTTTAGTCTTTTTTGTCTAGTTGCAGGTCGGATCAATGATGATTATAGGCGAAGTTGTGTTTACGGATTATATTTTCGCATCTGTGTTCTGTTCTAATTCTTTGTTTCACAGGTTCACCAGAATCACATCTATGCTAGTTCAAACCACATCTGTGTTCAAAAAACGCATCTGCACGGGGTAGAATCACATATGTGTTTCAGAAACTCAACAATTTATCAAAACACTAGAAAACATGTCTGTGTCACTTTAAACTATGTCTGTGTTGATAAAATGCATCTATGCAGGGCAACATTGCGTCTGTGTTTCACAAATTGAAAAATGTCTTTATCAATTTAAAGTGCATCCGTGCATTCAGAAACTGCATTTGTGTGGGTTAAAACTATGTCTGTGAAATCACGACGCGTCTGTGTTCTGAGATCAAAATAACTTTTAAAAAAGCTTCTCCTAGGGCTTAATTTTTAGTCAACCAGTCTTTATCATGGCTTTGTCACATATTTCAGGAATTTTTAGTCTCCATTTGCAACCCCTCATACACACTTTTCAAACTAGAGTCAAAAGGTTGCTTTGTGGTCCTAATCATATCTTACAAACATACTACAATATATCACTAAGTGGTTCCCACATCAGATATATCATCTTAGTGTCCCATTTGGTTCTCTTTAGTCAAGGTCAACTTACCTCATCAAGAGATCTATCATCTCTTTGGAAGCCACACCTTACTTCAGAACACTTATCTTGGACTTACACTTTTTGGACATCACAAGACAACACTAGATTCTTGTTTTCCACCTCATATTCCTTCTTGGTCTTCCATAGTCTTCACATTATATTTTATCTTCTGTTTTAGCCAAGGTTTTGTTCATGGTTGAAACCCGTTCACAAAAGTCTAGAAGGGAAGCCAAAGAATCTCTAAGATCTCTCAACATGAGTACCTATGAGTTTGAAGGAGATGAATTTTACAACCCATTTGAAAATCACAGTAGTATACCCAGACAATTAAAATGAGAACAACAATGACAATGACAATGCATCTATTACCTCCGTAGACATTGAAGAGACTATCTTAGATCCAAGGCTTAATAGATTGGTTGAAGAAATCATGAGAAGAGACCGTCAATATTTCTTTCAAGTGATGGCACAAATCAGAACAAGATTACCTCATGATTTTGATGTGTAACAAATCTTAGAGGAGGATCCAAATCAAGTGAATCAATCTAATGCAAATCCTAGAGGACATAATGGTGGTAATAGGAGAGAACGTCTTATGCCAGAGTCACCTTCATCCTTATTTCAAAAACCATAGGTGACCAACACTCATGCCCATACCAATTTTTCTAGAAACTCTCATGAACAACCCCATGGTCGTCCTTTTCCATGGAGAAGAAATGCTACTACACATGCTCATACACATGATAACACCCAAGATCAGATCAATGCATACAATTATACCCAAGGGAACATTCAAAATCATGACATGAGGATACCTTGTGTCAGATTTGGGGGCAATATTCAAGATCATTCTTACAATACCTCATATCCTCATGGTCATGACATGTAAAATCAACCTAGGCCTAGTGCTCCTCATTATAATACCATACGAAGTGGTCCATCTGTTAGCTACAACTATGTTCCTCCTCCATATGAGCATATCTATGATCAGTACCATCCATACATGCATTATATCCCTCCTCCTCCTCTGTCCGATGGCTCAGGCATGGGACTAACTCAAAGAGACAAGACACCACCTAAGAATGACTTGCAACAACAAATCAAAGATTTGCAAAAATAGATAGAAAATATGAATGCACCAAAACAAGATTACACAATGAAGGACATATGTCCTTATCCATTTGACAAGATTATACCAATGCCTCCTTTTCCTCCACATTTTGTGACACCAAAATTTGACAAGTATAGAGGCAAAGGAGATCCTAAGGCACATATAAGATAATTTTTCATAGCATGTATTGAGGTAGCAAGAGAGGAAATATATTTGATGCGACTATTTCCACAAAGTTTATGTGGACAAGCTATGGAATGGTTTTCTCAACTCTTGCCTGGAATCAAGTCATGGAGTGATTTGGCAGAAGCTTTCATACAATATTGAAACAAATGTATCAGTGACCACTTTGTGTAATACCAAACAGAAAAATGGAGTCATTTGCATCATTCTTACAGTGGTGGAGAAGTTTGGCTATTCAATGCACTTGTGACATCCCACAAAAACAAATGGTTGAAATGTTAACTCAAAACGTTAATAAGGACATTGGATATGAATTAAGAAAGCTTGTTTGTCTACTTTTAAAGAAGTCATTGAAAAAGGATTGGCAACTGAGAAAGTACTTCTTGAACAAGGTACCATTAAGCTATTCAAACACAACAAATATGAATCAAATGGGAAGGATAAACCTCACTTTTGGAATAAAAACAAGAGCACCATTAACGATGGGGTAGTAGATGCAAACATTGTAAAACTAAAGATGACTTTATCGGGTACAAGTTCATCTGATTCTAATAATCAAGTGAATGCTCAAAGGCCATCAAAGCCTCCAAGAAAATATACTTGTTGGGAGAGCCAATTGAGACAACATTTAATAAATTGGTTGCAAACAAGCTTATAACAATACCAAACAATCCATTGTATGAACCAAAAGTAAAATCAGCATGGTGGAATGATCATGAGTTTTGTGAGTATCACAAGAGAAAAGGGCATAAGACTAGCATTTGTCATAGATTGAATAAAATCATACAAGATCTTATTGACAAAGGTGACATAGAAGTTTATGGTCACACTTCCAATGAAGAACATGCAATGTTTAAGGAACCATTCCCAAAACATGACAAAGGAAAAGCCAAAGAAGATAACCAAGATAATTATGCCAAGATGTCCTACGATTATAATTCCATTGTTAACCACATTTCAATTGGCAATCATGTTTCTACCATTATCATAAAGGACAAAACTCTCGAAGGTCCTACCTGAAGGAATAAAGTTGTTTTGAAAGGCATTGGACCATCATCTTCTTCATCATCCAATATCCCTGAATGCAATGTTACAACTAGATAGGGTAAAGTTACCTTGCAAGGTGTTCCATCAAAAACCACAACTTCATCATCTACCAAAAATGATTATGACCTTGTAGAATAGTTAGGGAAGACACTCACCCTCATCTCTATCCTTGAGCTTTTGTGTATCTCTCCTTCACATAAGGCTATTCTTTACAAAGCATTGAGAGACCTTTGTTCCCATTGATCTAGACATGGACTAGTTTTAATCCATGGTGGGATACCTTTCCACTCCACATTGCCTTACATTTACAAAAGTTGATGATGCACCTTTATGTCAACTACACAATGCACCCCTCCATATTGAAGCCTCTCTCCACAAAAACCACATTAAACGAGTCTTGATAAATGGAGGAGAAGGTCTAAACATTTGCACATTGAAAAAAATCTTACAATTGGGATACTCTGAACAAACTGTAAATTCAAAAAATAAGATAACCATCAAAGCATACGATGACAAAGAATTCTCTTCCAAGGGAACAATCGCCCTACGTTTGAGATTTGGGCCAGTGACAAGGGATGTGGTATGTTGAGTCATTGATTTAGATCTCACATACAACATATGTTTGGGACGTCCATGGATACATGAAATAAGAGCAGTACCATCAACATATCATCAATGCATCAAATTCACTCACAACAGAACTGAATCAACAATCAAAGGCAATCCAAACCCCTTTATATATTGCAACAACCTACAATCGAGACCAGAGACAATAGTCCTAGTCAATTGAGAGGCTATTTTTTCATCAGCATATATTGACCTAGAATCATTAAAAGCTTCTACATCAAAACAAGAAGAGCTCAAAGAAAAATTCAAGGTTAAAGACATGGGATGTGGTGAGTATATATTTCATGTTGATCAACTCCCACTATCTCCTAAGACATTTAGTCGACAAGAACAACCTACAAAAAATTTGCAATATCAAGGAATTGGGTGTGAACTACCTCATGTTGTGGCTACTGAGTTTGAATGCAAATCTCCTCTAGTGGTGCAAGCAACCCTTGATATCAACAACCCTAAGAATGGTTCTAACAAAGAATCTATTGCATATATTGCCAACCCTTTTGAGAACTCGTATAGCCTTACCATTTCATCCACTCCTTCCATTTCCACTCCTCCCCTAAACATGGATCAACAAGAATAAAAAAAGCCCTTACTCATGCGAGATCAAAAATCAAGTTATGAAAAGAAAAATCTAAAAGTAAAAAATAAAGAGAAGTCCTTTAGTCCAAATCAAAATCAAAAGCTATTGGACTCTACAAAAATCAAAGTCAAGGACAAAAATCCTATGAAGAAAAAAGAAGAAGAGTTGATCTCCCCTAATACCAAAATAATTGGGGGCAAAAGCTCTAAAATTTCAAGTCAAAAGATATACTCATTGATCCTAAGGCTTCATAATGCCATGCCACTTTCACTCCTTTTCACAATCATAAGCCTTCATCACTCATCCACTTTTTCTACACATCCATTCCCTTTTGGTGATACATATCATCGATGGACCTTTGAATGGAACTTCCTTGATGGACTTTATTATTAGGGATGCCCAAACTTCTTTAGGTGACACGCATATGGGCCAACGTAGTCCACACATTAGTAATTCTACCTTAGTTCCTTCATCAAGGAAGAGAATAAATGGAGCAACACATAATTTTGTCAAGGAATGATGTAGTTATAATCACAAGGTAAAGCCTCACACATTTGAGGTGGGTGACTTAGTCCTAGGAGAAAATCCTAAAAATCAACAACACAGAGAGAAAAAGGGTAAGTTTGAACCAAATTGGCTTGGCCCTTACACCATTAGAGCAGTATATCGATTAGCTGCATATCAGTTCTCAACACTAGATGGAGAACCTTTCGAGGATCCTATCAACAACATGCACCTTTGCAGGTTTTATACATAGTTTTTCAGAGTATCCTAATAAAAAATATTAAAAAATTAGTAAAAATAAAAAAAATCATCACTATGGTGAAAACTTGGCAAACAAGCGCCTTGTGACACAAAAAAGAAAAAAGAAAAAAAGAAAAGTAAAGATAAATAAATTCGTCCAAAGGTGAAAACCACTTTGATGGCACCCTAGGCAAGTACCATGGTGAAAACTGGGTTACCGGTGCCATGTGTAGAGACTTTTGCTCCTCCTTCCTTCAGGATTCAATTTCACCCTTTCACTTTGCACACACTCATGGCCTATCATTCCATAATAAATCTACCCCTTCCCATCATGGCTTGTTATTGATCTACCTAATATTGGTTCGCCATCCATAATAAATCTCCCATCCATACCTTTCACCCTTCCCTTTCCTCCCATAATAAATCAGGTCCAATCTGTAACTGGGGGCAAAAATCCTAAATCTAGTGATGGAAGTGGAACCCTAAGCATCACATGTTTTGAGGAGCATCGTCTTTTCATACCTCCTTTTCACACACACTCCACAATAAAATATCACTTGCATTACAATCCACAATAAAGTTTTGTTCTTCTCCGCAATTAGGTGTCAGTTTCATGGATTCAATTAGTTTCAGATGAGGCGCAAGCAATAGTGAGATTTCAATAAATCAAATCTTTTGGCAGACTTTGACAACAATATGGTTTTTCACCATAATCTGTCCTTTATCAGGATAACAACATCAGGACCAGATCGAACATGATAACATGTGTCAAGAAACACTAATAACTTGAGGACTTTATTGTATGTTGGTGTCAAGTCTTTGTTTTTGTTTTGATTTTATATTTTGTGGTGACATGTCCTTTAGCTTTTCGAGGGTGTCTCTGATTATAGATTCTATCTCCAAGATGTTTTTGACTAGAAGGGCGAGGATGGGGTATGTTCACCTATTTTGTTGTTTGTAGATTGTCTCTTAGTAATGCTATGGCTCGTCCAAGGATATGCAGACATTGTGAGTCTAGTGTGAACTAAGGCATTCCTTGTCTGTGATTGTCTGATCTCCATGCAAAGGGTACAATGACCTTCTAGGTCAAACCTATACCTGGATGGTTATAACCTATTTTTCCATAATAAATCTCAATGATGATAATAGCACAAGAAGTTCTTTCACCTCCATATCTTCTACCTTCCATCCCCTTTTTTATGCTTGTCCTTCATTGTCCCATCCCGAGTCTTGTGTAGTTCAGTATTACAAGATTGAGTATAATGACACACCAAAAATATATACATCTAATATAGTGTTCATCTGCATCACCACATGTTAGCATATCTCATTACATGCATATAGAAATCATAATAGCATCACATCCTACACACACCACTCATTAGTACATCACATAAGCATTATTCTCATACATGCATTTGCATATATACATTTGCATGATGCATAACACAAACATAAAAAGTACAAAAATATAATGCACTACATCATGTACATATCTTGCATCTAATAATTATTGCATAAGCATCACATAGAACATAAATATCATAAAATCATATGCATGTATCCATAGAAGAGATTATCGCATAAGCATATTGCATTGCATGTACATATTTCATAAGCATCATAGAATCATAATAGAACATGCATACATACATTGCATCGTCACATCTCATAAATCATATCAAAACATCATCATTAATACATCACATACGTACAAATGCATATAGCTGCCGCAAGGAATTAGTCATCTCATATATATATCAAAAAATATAAGTGTCATGATACAATGATGTCAAAACAATCACATGGCTACAAAATCACTTGAAGGTGTCTATACCATCATATAACAAAAACTGATACAAAATGGGATCCAAGAGTGCTATGATGAAGACCCTCCCTCGGAGCCGACGGGCCTCGATGGAATCTGAGCACTCGAAGGCCTACACCTTGGATCATCTCTACTGCCTCCACTTATAGACCCTAGTGGTGGTGGTGGTGGTGGATCCATAACCCCACTGTTGGATGCCCTTTGTCTCCCATGTTCTTTGCCAGTGGATTAGGAGGCTCATATGTAGTTGCTTGCTTTGAGATGAGGAGGAACCATTGCCATGTACAGGTTCCTCCAATATTCTATATCCTCACCTACCCGAATGCAATATGAAAAGTTAGAAGATGTGTCACCTCCTATAGTAGCCCAGGTTGTCCTAAGAGACTCCTTTGCGGCTATGTATTGTTGGATGGCCTAGTCTCTCTCATTTGTCACCTCTCAGATATGTTGCCTTAATTGAGTCACCTCTCTCTCGAGATTGTCAATCTCATCGACCTAACCCTGTGTGATCTCCGTGAGCATGTGCAGCTCATCCTTCTCCTCATCCCCTCCAACACCTCCCTCCTCCTATCTACCCTGCTCTAGGGCATCCTGTATGGGTACATCTTGTCCCTGTCCCCTCTGTCCCGATCCATCCTGAACCTATGATTGTACCTAAGGTGCAACCTGTAGTGGTTGTCCCCCTCTCCCCTTGTGTGGTGGTCTGCCTCCCTCTCCATCTCCTCCTCGGGCTCCCTCTCCCTGCCCTCCATCTCTCTATCCTCCTCTTCCTCTAACAATCCTTCTATCCCCTCCTCTCCTTTGTCACCTCCTTTGTCCATGTCCATTCTCATCTTCATCATCATCATCATCGTCCAATTCGGGAGTTGACTCTCCTAGACTTGCCAATCATGGGAAAGGATGTGCCACAAAATAGGTTGCATACTCATCAGTCATACCTACATTAGCCACATTCAGTAATATATCCCATGACATAGGAACCATCTACTGAAACTATGTGAGAGTTGCATCATAAGACAAAATCAATCCCCAATGGACCTGCTCTCTAATTGTGTGAATGAACTCTCCTAATCCTCGGGGCATCTGCTACACCTTGCCAAACCATCGAGTCACCCTGTCAATCAAGTGTTTGTCCAAACTATAGGGAGTCCGCCCAATGAGATACTTGTTATAGAAACAAAATGGTAGCTCTCTTGCATCCTCCTCCTAGGCCTCATAATCTAGATATAACCTCCATGTAACACTATCTATGTCATCAAATAGTCGTCGCCAATGCTCTAGCTTCCCAATCCATGGCTAGGAAGTGATCATACTATACAAATGCACATAGGCCTTCCCATGATCTATGAACCTAAAATGAAAAGGTCTTGTCACTGTAATATTCTCATAGGCCCAAACTTGTAGTAATGTAACCTCGCATCCCAAACCACAACCACCGAGGTACACAAACTGATGGAGCTCATGATATAAGTGCGCCAAAACGTATGGGCTCCCTGTGAACCTAGTTGTCTCTAAAATCAGGATCTCTAGTGCCCTGCCCCACCCTATCACCATCTCACATATCATAGTGCATCTGCATCTCCCTCCCTATCATATACCACTAGATCCCCATGGATTGGTATCCTCAATATTTTGCAAACATCCTCAAAAGTGTCTGACATCTTACCAGTTGGTATATGAAACATACATGTCTTGGAGTGCCATCTCTCTACAAGAGCAGTCAATTGTCCTGTGTTTGCCTGAATCTTAGGCATATACATGATGTATCTCAATCCCATTGCCTCGATCACGGGGTGCTCATCAGCAGTCAAATCTGTCCATAGTCTCTAGGTCATGGGAAATCTCTCTCTAGACTCAATCTGGGGTAAGTACTCCCGCATTCAATCAAGCCAATCATGTCAATCCTAGTAGTACTCATGTTCATCACATAGTGTTGCTTATCTTATCCTATCCTAGCCTAGTGGTACCTATGTCTATCACAAGGTGGTGCTCATCAAGCTCTATCCTAGTGCTTATGTTTATCGCGTGAAGTTGTATCCTAGTGTATATCTTTATCACATTGTACTTGATCTTATCTTGATAGAGCACTCGCCAGATTTTATCAATTCGATGACTTATCCTATGTTCATCTTAGCAAATCTATCCACTTAAGGGAACCTTTTGAGTGAATCCTCTCAGCAGCTTATCCAATTGGCGATGCATGTCTATCACATGGTTGTCAATTCTAGCCTAGGTTTTAATTTGTCTTTCCTAGGGAACTTGTTGAGTGAGTCCTGTCGACAACTTATCCAATTGACAGTGTATGTTCATCCCAAAACTATCAATTTTGGCCTCTTAAGACATAAACACATTTTTGCAACATAGATGTGGTTTTCCCCCAACCTAGACACACCTTTACCACATAGACGTGCTTTCTTAGCACAAACACGACGTTATTCTATGGATACATGATCCCTAAACACATGCATGCATGTATGACACATACATGCTCATACAACACATAGACATGATTATAATCATAAAAGTGTGCAAACCCTACCTATACACGCCTACTCATCACAAACGTGCCCTAAACCTACATAGATGTGTTGAAACAAATTTTCTTCGCTTCCGCATTTTTGTTAAATCTACCTATAAAGTGCATTAAATGCTTAATAAATGTAAAACGTACTAAGCAAGGTTGATGCACTTACTGACTCACCCATGTTCTCTAGCCGATCGAACCATCAGACACGATCAAAGTGATGAATCCTCTTTGCCATCTCCCCTAGACTGTTGACTGCTCTCTCCAAGTGCTCTGCTCTAATCTCCTAAGTGTTGTGGATGCAAATGAGGATGTTTTCCCCTATGGCCTATATAGCTAGGTTGTGTAACCCTATTCCATCGTGTCAGTCTCTCGCTTCCCGTCGATTCTTGTGTAACCCTATTCCATCGTGTCAGTCTCTCGCTTCCCGTCGATTCTTCTTGAGTTAGTTTTTCACCCGTGTGACCTTGCCACTCTTTCCTTAGCCTTTCTAACCTTTCTTTCTTATTGAGAAATTGTCTGTGATCTTTTCAAAATTTCATCCAATCTCTCGAGGGAGCATATCATTCTCATTGTGGGGCAACTTTGTATCAATTCATCTCATCTTCTTTAAGCCAACGCGACAAGCTGCATTGTCTCAAAGAGGGGCAAAATGTAGACACCTAAAATTGTCCGGTCATAATTAAATAAATATTTTATTTATTTAATTATTTTATCCTAAGCCTTCTATTATTCAAATAGATTTTTATTTATTTAGTTAATTCATTATCTTCTTCTGGCCTTTCCTATTTAAATAAATATTTTTATTTAGTTAAATTACCCATTCCCTAAATTAAATAAATCTTTATTTATTTAATTAATTCATTAGCCTTTTCCTCCATGACACATGTCATTTATCTTACCTACCCCTTTCATATTTTATTATTTTCTCTGCCTACCCTTTAATCCTAGCTGACCATTTATTATTTCATGTCTTAATCTTATCTCTCTATTTTCTAAAGTGTCTTCTATATAAGAGGATTCACTCATCCTTTCAATCCTAATCAACTATTCAATCAAGCCTTCAAGCAATCAAGTGACTTCACAACCATAATCTGTTCTTTGTTGAGCTCTTATGCACATACGAAATCTGTGAGCAAACATATCAAACAAGATCAATGGAGCTAGGAGACAATGGAGATCAAAACCTACTTGGCATGTGAATGGTATTATTTTTTTATTTGTTGATTTACATGATCTTAGGTTTCTTAATTGGTGTATGGTGAATGCTTTATTGTAGAACCAGGGTTTTTTTGTGGTTGGATCTTTTGTGGTTTTGCAATAGTTTATCATCATCATTTTTCACTGTACACACACACACACACACACACACACACACACACACACACACACACACACACACACACACATTTATATACATACATACACATGTACGTATGTGTGTGTGTACATACGTGCACGTGCACACACCCATACACACATATGTTCTTAAAAAAACATGTAGATTCAATAACAATTTCAATCATAGAAGTAAATTAGATTTCATTTACAATAATGAGTTTTGTATGATAATTATCTTATTTTCTAATGTATCCTCTATTTCATCATTAGTTTTCAGTTTTGTTAACATAAATACAATTTTTTTTTCTATTTATGATAATGTATAATCATTTCAAAAAGGTATGTCATGTGTGTGTGTGTGCGCGCGCGTGCATATGTTCTTGAAAAAACATGTAGATTCAATAACGATTTCAACCATAGAAGTAAATCAGATTTTATTTGCAATCATGAGTTTTGAATGATAATTGTCTATATTTTTAATGTATCCTTCATTTAGTCATTAGTTTTCAATTTTGTTTAACATAAATAATGAATTTCTTTTCCTTTCCAAGGTTAATCCAACTAATATTCATAGTTTCATATTTACAGAGAAAATATGAATGGGGTTCAATTTCAAATTTGATCTACCTAATCTTTTTGGTTTTTGTTTTACAAATAATAAATAAAGAATTTTGTTCATGATTGTCTATCATTTACTATTTTAGTATTTCTCTAGATATTGATTCAACATATATAATCCTATACATACAAACAAAGATATAATTCAAAAAAATTCACCATAAAACCAAATTTTGATTTTAACATTCCAAATGACAAGCAGGGGATATAAAATTGTAAGGTATGAAATCCAATTTCATCACATAAATCCAAATAAATATCATAAATAACATATTGACAAAATTTATTTTCGATTACACCAACTAATGAGCAATATCTCAATACATGCCACATCATCACATGTCATAATATCCAAATCAAGAATCATAAGTACATGATTAAACATGGTACAATAATTGACTTAGGCAGTCCATTGCCAACAAGCCAAATAATACAATAAAGAGTACAAGTAATATGTGCAAACACTAGAATCTTCAATAGTCCAATCCAATAATATTTCTCAATCAAAGACGAAAACATGGTCAAAGTGCTTTTTCCACCCAGCCACGAAGCTTACGCTTCCTCGAAGAGTTCTTCCTAACATGAAGAACCACCAACCCTACACAAGATGCTTAACAAAAAGGAATCTGTGAACAAGAGGGAATCAGGTGTGTGCTTGATATTATCTACATGTATAATCCTATCATATGAGAACATGCTATGATCGAATATTAGGATATGGCATTGAGCAATATATATAAATAAATCCATCTATTTTAGTGGTCTAAAATAGCTTGGCCAAGCATATACCGTATATGGTAAAATAAAAGTGGAACTAGAAAAAGAAGATTCTATGATCCCGTAACCCAATGATCCAGCGAAGATACAAGGCCTGCGAGCACAATGGCCCAGGAGGGGTTTGAACCTTGGTGGCCACTTCACCAACAAAGTGTTTTAACTGCGATACTACATGTCCGAAGACAGATTAACTCTTTTTAATATAGCTTTCTATTATTTTATTTTATTATTAAAGTAAATATATACTTCTAACAAAAATCAAACGACTATCTTATGACTTGGGAAGTTTTTCTTATATAAACATAAAGAACTATTTTTATTATTTTAAATTTTAAATAAACTAAAATATATTTTATTTAAAAGTACATATAATGATTTAAATAAAGAACAAGAATATATTAAAAAATATTTTTATATAAAGAACTAAATTTATTTTTTATAAATATTTTTATATTCACTATCGTGGAATTTGGAGGTGTCCTCACCGAAGCGAGACTAATCCCCCAGTGTGTACAACCCGCTCACAAGGTAGCAACACACACAGAGTTAACACAGTCGGGGACTCGAACTCAAGACCATGGGGATCATACCCACGCCTTAAGTTGTGATCCATGATCGGGCGAGCTAGGGCCGAAGCCCTTTTTTTATAAATATTAGATATAAAATAGTTAAATAATTATTTGTCTAAATTTTATTTTGAAGAAATAATTAAATAAACTATTTAATTAGAAATCTATATTTAAATAAACATTAATATTTTTATATGAACAAAAAAAGAAATAAATTTCTTTATTATTATTTTTTCTTATTTGATTAAATTAAAAGCATTAGTTAAACCAAACAAGAATCCATTTTTATTTATTTTATATCTCTAGGAAACATTAATTATCATAATAATTACTTTATTTTTTATTTTATTTTTTAATTTATCAAAGAAAATATATGAAAGCAATTTTTATCAAATAAGAAAATATTTAACCTTTTTTAATTTTCAAAATAAATCCATTTTTCAAAATCAAATTAACATATTTAAATGCATATGGACTATTTATTTTTCCAATTTTCAATCAAGCACAAAGCATACACTCACAAACATGCTTGGCCAACTATATGCAATGCAAAGCAATTAAGAGTACATGGTGTGTGCAGGATTCCTTCATATTCAATTATGCTAATCGGCTAAATACCCCTACCTTGGCCATGTTTCTATCTTTGACATTGTACTTGCATTAATTCACACTCAATTTTTCATCAATAAGATTAGTCCATAAACGAAACAATATATAGATATTATATTGTCATATAATTTAACATATGTGTCAAAATCAAATACATCTAACTATCATCCATAACATCACACATAGATCAACACAAGATACCATCAAAATATCAAAGGAAGAATAGCTCTGATGCAAGATTTTAGTAATGCAAACTCGGTAAGAATATGCTTTTTTTTATATTGTAGGTTTGTTTTACCAGTCAACCCCTCTTTGTATATATCATGGGTATGCTAAGTCTTTTTCTTTTAAAATAATGAATCAGTTAACAAGAATACCTAGTGCACTACAATTTTATAATGGGAACCGCCTCAAGGTTGGCGTTACTTTTTGTTTGTAAAGAACATTGCTATTTGTATCATAGTCTTTACTAATTCATATTCGATCTATAAGAAAGTCCAAATAAAGCACCCAAACTTAATATAGTTTGTTGGGAATACATTGCAATCGAAATAACCAATAAGAAGGTGAAAAGAGCTCTCACACTTCTCCTTACAAAGACTGCATCTATTAGGCATCATAAAACCCCACTTACATTTTGAACCAATAGCCAAAAAAATATATTGGTCTTAGGAACAAGCTTCAAGCTCTATATTGAAGCCCAGAAGGGAGAAGGGATCTACAAGTCAAGTTGCAGGAAGAAAGCAAAAATCATAGAGAATCTACCACTCAAGGAGAAGTTCCAAACCACATGATCTAGCATAAAAGAAGATGGAATATGCACCAAAGAGAGAAGCTTTTGTAAGTCTACAAGAGCAGGATCAAGATGGACAAAATCATTCATTTATAATCAGGAAAATAATCAAAAACATAGTAGCCAAACGTCTTACAAAAAATCTCTTTGAAAAGAGAGGCCCACAAGAAATTCTTAAGGGGACAGTTCTCATTCCACCAATCATCCCAAAAGAGAATATTACAGTCGTTCCCCATAGACCATCTCAAACCCTTTGAAACAATAGATATAGCCTTCTTTATATAATTCCAAGGAGTCAAACTAGTGAGAATACCTTGATGAGCATCTAAGAGATCCCTAAAAATAATCATAACTTCTAGGGTATTTATTCGTTAAAAATCCGAATCCACTCATTGCACTCAACAAGAACCCTTGAAATCTATTTAGCAAGAAGAGAAAAAATTGAATTCCTTGATTCTTTTGATTCCCAGGCCACTAAACTTCTTGGATTTGCAAACTTGATCCCAAGCAACAAGATGCAATCTTTTTCTCTATTCAATACCAATCCATAAAAATTTATGTTGGATGAGCTCAATTATTTCCACAAACTTTCTAGGAATACTAAAAAGGCTCATGGCATAAACTAGAAGATTTTGAAGAGCGGCTTTGATTAATTGGAGCTTTACTAGTTCGATTGAGTAAAGACCCCTTCCAACTAGCTAGCTTACATTGGAATCTATCCAGAAGTCCCAACTAAAATTATTCTAGAACCTTATCAGAATGCAAAGGTAGACCAAGATAAGTGGACGAAAGATCACCCATAGAGCACTCAAGAATGCTAGCAATTATTCTTTTTCTAGGTTCAAAAGTGTTCAAAAAATAAATGGTGCTTTTAGGAATATCGATTTTTGTCCAGAAGCAACCTCATTTCTTAGCAAAATAGATTTTATCTTTTTGGCTTCCTGAATTGAAACATCACCAAGAATGATCATATTATCAACAAATTGTTGATGAGAGAACACCTCGCCACTAAAAGAAGACCATAACCCCTTCAGATCACCATCATTAACCGCCTTTTGGATGAGCCTACCAAGAGCCTCCACCATAATAACAAAAAGGAAAGGAGAGATAGGATCACCTTGCCTTAATCCCCTCGAACTTCAAAACAAAACTAGAGTGGGAACCATTAATTATGTGACTAAGAACTGCAACGTAGAAATTATCTACCAAATAATCTATAACATCTTTTTGCCAAAATCAAAAGCTTTAAGAACTCTAAACAGGTAATGACAACTAACTCTATCATTAGCCTTCATGAGGTCTAATTTAATAAAAAATCTAGCTTTTTCTTCACTAAAAGAGAATCAATATTCTAGAATACACCACAACAATAGAATCAAGGATATGATGCCCAAGATCAAATCCATTTTTTAAGTAAAAAATAGTCTTAGGAAGAACAAATTGCAATCTAAGGGCCAACACCTTAGAGAAAATCTTATTTATAGAGTCTCAAAGACTAATAGGATGAAAATCACTAAAAGATTGAGCTCCCACATTTTTGGGAATGAAAACAATAAAAGTGATATTAAGCTCCTTGAGAAAGTTTCTACTTCCAAAAAACTCTTTAATAGTATCAAACACATCTTTAGACACAATATGACAAAATATTTAAAATAAGAACATGGGGAAAGCATCTAGGCCGAGAGCTTTATTACCTTAAAATGAAAACACAACTCTTCTGACTTCTTTTGTGCTTCTTCCTTTGAAGGATTACGACCAATTTCCTTGTTCAACTGCTCCAAAATAATAGTAGGAATGACATTAAGGAACTGATCTTGGCATTCGAGATCTAGATCCTAATCAATAGCAAGAAGATTAGAGAAAAAATATGAAGCAACAAACATGATATCCTCCTCCTTATATAGAAAAGCACCATCATGCAAAATAGATTTGATGCAATTTATTTTACAATGCTTAGGAGTAGAAAGGTGGAAAAAAAATGTATTTTGGTCTCCACATTATAACCATAAAGCCCTTAATCTATGTTTCTAGGACTCCTCTTCTTTGAAAATGATATCACGGAGATAAGAGAGAAGAGACATCACCTGCTCAATAATAAGCGTATCAGAACCATTAGTTTGAATCAAATCTTGAACTCCATCTAGCTCATCCTTAATCCATACCTTTTCTTGAAATATTTGACCAATAGAGGATTCATTCCACCTCTTAATATTAACCTTCATATAAGCATTTTTTTAGCCACTCTGAACATAATTGAACAGTTAACATTAATATTTCACTAGTCCCTAATATTCATTTTGAGCTCAAGGTGTTTAATCCACATCTTTTCAAATCTAAAAGGGAACTTCTTCCCAACGTATCGACAAAAAGCACAATATGGAAATGATAAGATCCCAATCAAGTAATATTTGAAAGGGAACAAGACTAGGACTATAGCCAATCCAAAGAAATAAAGGCATGATCAAACTTAATGTGAATAAGAGCTTCCCCCATGCATCAATTAGACCAGGTAAAAGAGACCCCTTGAAGATCCAAATCCATCAAGGCCTGATCATTAATAAAATTCATCTAATCAAATCTGATATCTTTGGGAATTTGAGAACCACCTTGTTTCTCATCATCTCTCAAGGGAGTGTTAAAATCCCCCATCACCAACCATCTATCATTCTGAAAATGACATTTAAATAGACTCAAATAGTCCCAATGTCTCTTTCTAGAAGACTTATTATTAGGGGCATAGATGTTAGAGATAATCCAAGAAGTATCATCTCTCAAATGAGTAAAATGGGTAGCAATATGGTTAGAATTTGCATGCAAGGTCAAACCCTTAACAATCCCGGTGTTCAATAATTTAGCAATACCACCAGAAGTGCCTTTAGCATTACAACTACGAAGACCACAATCCTTCAACAAAAAATTCTTGATCTTTCCACTTTATCGCTTTGCATCTTGGTTTTTTGAATGAGTAAACTATCAATTTTATGGTATGTGATTAGATTTGATAAAAGATTGTGTTTATGAGGGTTATTTAACCCTCAAATATTCCATGAGATGATTTTCATTAGGATTTTTGAGAAAACCATTTCAAGCACATCTCAAACAAGTTCTTCTGGGTACCTTTTGCTATCTCCAACTGGCTCTACTTCTCCTAACATTGTTGGAAGGTCTACCTTTTCCCCTAGATTCTGAACCACAATCTATCTTTCATCTATTCCTAGTTATCACCCCCTAACCTATAGTAGGAGAGGAGGGTTTTCTCCTATTCATAGGTCTAACCAATATAAAGTGGGGTTCCTTAGGTTCCACTAAAGATGAGGCCATAGAACCTTCAAAAGCCATAACCTTATGAGGAAGATCCACCTTAACCAAATTCTCCTTCTAAGAACTCTACTTAATCTGACCTTGAGAAGCATCAATACCATCAACAAGGGAAGCATCAATACCTTCAACAGGTAAGGGAGTCGGGATAATTTGTGAGTTAATATCAAGAACCAAATCCTCCTTATGAGAAACCAACTCATTTTGATTCTATTCTACAACAACCCCAATAGCTGAAAGAGAAACCAGAAGCACAACTAAAGAAGGGATAAGATCTTGGGAGACCACAGGCCTAAGTTCCCGAAAAGAACCATCAACCCCCCCCCCCCCCCCCCCCCCCATCTTCCTCACATCCTCAACCAATCCAATGATAATTGGAGCTGCCTTAATGCCACTAAGAACTTCAAAAATCTTAACCCCTTCCAAATCCTTAGCTAAATCCCCTTTTGAGGATCCTTATACAATATTCTTAGATAGACCCTCCTCCCTCCAAATTTTTTGAGGAGGTTTATTAACCTTACTCGGGCATTTCTTAGCCCAATGACCAACCTTCTTACATAGAAAACAAGAAAATGGAATTTATTCAAACCCAACAGTCTGATTATATAGACCAAGCTTGGAATTAATTTTAATTAGAGAAGGGATCTATAGATTTCTCAAGACAAACACAAATGTGAGCATAAACGAGATGATGTTTGGACGAGGTCATATTATTAATGTAAACGAGTTTACCAAAGAAATTAGCAATACCCTTATAATTAGCCTCATACCAAAACTCAGAAGGCAAGCCCAAAAGCCTAACCCAGCCAGGGGCTACAATGAAAGAGCGGTCACTTGCATTAAATCTCGAGCAAAAGTAGATTTGCCAATAATAGAAGGGCCTTCAATCAAAACATTAAGCAAACCATCTTTGTAGGTAAAAAAATGGGAAAAAACCCTTTGGCCATCACAATAACATCAACCTACCCTTTAGGATGCCAGTTTTGAAGAAGAAAGGAAAAAACCAACTTGATATTTGAAGAATGACCAAGAAACTTCCCAACCACATTTCCATACTAGAAATACCTTAATCAATAATGGAGTCCAAAAAAGAAATAGAAAACTCTTCGTCAGTGGAGTTAGAGAAATGATTAACCGGCAGTGAAAAGTTTTTACCTTTCAATTTGATGCCAAAACAGTCCAACAACTTGGAGTTCTCAACCACATCACTTGGGTATTTCTAACCACCAAAAATATTAACTAAAATTTAGGCCTCGAAAATAAAAGCAGATCATGTACCTCCTTTCAAAACGACAACATCTAGGGGCCTTTTCAATAACTGCAAGTCCCATCAGATGTCTTCTTGAAAGGAATGAAACCAATGGTTTTGGATTATGCAACATAGGGCCCACCTGACAAACCAATGCCCTTGCAACCATCAAACAACCCTACCCCTACACCAACAACTTCCCCCATCAATGTTCCCCTAGTTCAAAAAATTCTCGCTTCTTGCACTTTCAAATTTCCATCTCCCCCTGACGACAATTACATCTTTGTAATGCTTTTAAAATAAATGTTAATAACAAATAACATGAAAAAAAATAGAATTTCTATATTCAATACTATCCATGATTTCTATTTCAATCCATAAAGAACTGTGTTATTCAATCATATGAAAAAATATTAAAATTTATTATTCAGATTATTACTTTCAATTTCAAGTATGCACATTTTTCTAATTACTCATATATAATTGAAACTAAGGCAATGAATGAATTTATAGATTCAATTTAAATCATTTATATATTTTATGTTTCAAAAATTTCTTCAATTTTTTTATATATTTAAATTAATTAAAATTTGAAATGAAAACAATGTATAATAAAATAACAAGCAAAAGTATTAGAATTTGAAATAAGATTACATATCTCTATAAATAAAAGATAATCTAGTAATGAATATTATATTTAACACCATCATTTAAAGATGTTTTTGTTAAGTGCAAAGGAAGATTAAAATGTTTCTATGAACATTGTGTCCTTTTAGTAATTTGACTTCAATTCTAACGAGCCCATCTATGTATATATTGTAATCTTTGTGGATCTTCCACATTACCACCTAACCCATAACCAGCTATAGTCGCAAGCATGATCAACAATCTCTTTGCATGTACCAATGAATATACCTTATTTTCAAAAACATGAAAAAAATCTTTTAAAACATCAACTAAAAATTAGATAGATTAGAGATAACAATATATAGGAAATTTACTATTTGTAAGCACCAAAATCCTTCACACTGGCTTCAATGACCACATTAAGTGGTTGATGTGATACAATCATCTTAGACAAAATTTTAAAAACTAAAAAAAACATCTCTCTCTCTCTCTCTCTCTCTCTCTCAAAATTAATTAATTAATTAATTTGTGGTATTGCTATTCTTTTAGTCCTAAGGATTCAAATTTATATATTAATTAATTAATTAATTTGTGGTATTGCTATTCTTTTAGTCCTAAGGATTCAAATTTATATTCATCTATTGTGATTGTCAGCATTGTGGCTTCATTAATTTATTGTGCTAGTTGATTTGAATTTTTGTGTAAAAACAATTGATATTTATGTTGGTAATTTCATACTCCAAAACCCTTGCTAGAATAATATGTTGATAGACTTTATTGGCAAGTTTGAACTATTCACATTAACACAATTAAATTCATGTTGAAAATGAAGTCCTATATGACTTTGTCCAGTTCTAATCACACTAAAGATTTTCATATTATCAATTGAAAAATAACAATAATACCAAATAACTTGCATTAATTAAATAATATGACATTATCATCAAAATATAAGATAGATAATTTTAAAATAAAGTCTTAATACCCAAGTTAGAAGTTAGAATGAAGAGGAACATAGCAATTGTTGGTTGCATGTGCCATAATCAGCCTTTGTACTGATAACAATTTCATTAGAAATATCACCATTGTTTATATCTGTAAATGTGTAAATGTGCCTCTTGAATTCCCTTCATTACAACTATTTTTGCATCCTGACAAAAATATTATTTTTTTGTGCAAAATAGTTAACTAACTCAACAATGCATGTGCAGAGAGAACCCAACAGACACCCTTAAAAATATTTCAACTGTTTAATAAAATAAATATATTCTATTTACATATAATACATATTGATTAATAAATTCTTAAATAGTAGAATTTAAAAAATATATGCAAAGTTCAAATAATTTATCCTTCACGATTCAAATTTCAAATTTCAAATTGAACTGTAGGAAATTAGATTGTGAAGAAAGGTGTAAAGTGACCGAAGAAAACATGTAAAGTTGAAGCGAAAAAACAAGCAGATAAAACCAGAATAATGTCACTCCTCTTATTAAAAATATAGATGAGTTAGAGCCTTTTATGTAGACACTTTCAATCCCTCATAATCTGATTTTGATCAATGGTGGAGATCTCATCAAAAAATTAGATGACATGAATTGATTGAGATAATTACAAAGTTTACTAATTGCCTGATGGAGATACAAAATTGATTGATTAGTGTTTACTAATTGCATGATGGAGATACAAAATTGATTTATTAGTTAAACTCACAACGAATGAGAGTTGATAGGTGGAAGTGAAGATAAAATAATATAAAAATATAAAATAATAATAAATTATTTCATTATTATTTTTCATGCATTTAAGTGTCACGTTAGTTTTTGCATCCATATGTGAGTATAATACATAATAACAATTGCTTAATAAAATTTGTATGAAAGTCATATTACACTCAATTAAATAAAAGTATCTATCATTTTGTGATATTAAGAAAAAAGTGAAAAATATATTTTATTCTTATTTTTAATTTAATTTAATTTATTCTCTCTCATAATCTCAATAAATACAAATATAATGATATGATAATATACTAATGATATAATAATATGATAATATAGTAAAAGTTTAAATAATCAATTGTCTCTATCTCCATCATACTTATCATAGTTATCTCAATATTGAAAGCGACCCTAGATAAAATCTACATTTTATTACCTGTGTGTGGGACACATGGGCCTCGAGTAGACTCGAACCCAAGACCTCCCATGTAGGCTAACAACTACGTCGTGAGCTCATCTTCGTTAATACAAAATTATTATTATTATATTATTTTATTTTATTTTTATATATATTTATAAAATATCAACATACTAATCTTCAAATAAATATAATATGATTTAAAAAAAAAATTAAAATACTTTTATATTTCCATTAAAATCTCTTAAAACCAAATTATTATTTACTTTTGCACACTTGAGTTTAACCATTAATCAATTATATCTATCTCCATCATACTATAGTTATACACTCACATAATGGATGCATAAATAAGTTAATAAAAACTATAAGCATTAAATTTGACGTTGTTTGTGACACTTAAATGCATGAAAAAAAAAATTATTTATTTTTCTCCTCATATATCACTCATTCTAAGTTTAACTATTAATCAATTCTATCTATCTCATCATATTTAATTAAATAAAATAATTAACTAAAATTAAATTAGTCAATTGAATTAATAAATTAAATATAAATAAAAATAAAAAATATAACATAATAAATTTTAAGAATTGTTTAAGAATTAAAAAATCAAATACAATAACTTAAATTAAATTAATTAACTTACTAAAATAAATAATTAAATTAAATAACTTAAACTTAATGTAGTTAATTAAATTAAATTAAATAACTAAAAAATTAAAATGAAAACTATAACATAATAAAATTTAAGAATTTTTTAAGAATTAAAAAATTAAATACAATAACTTAAATTGAATTAATTAGCTTAAATAAAATTAAATAAATTTAACCTAAATTGAATAATTTAAATATTATAAAATTTAAGCTGATTAAAATTTAAGAATTGTATTAAAAAAAATAAAAAAATAAAGTAACTTAACTTAAATTAAATTAAATTAAATAGTTTTGTTTCTTTAGAAAAAGAAGAAACCAAAGTTAAGTTTATTTACACGCATCACTTAAATTAATTGAAATTAAGTAACTTAAATTATATTAAGTAATTGACACATAGTAAAATTTAAAAATTATATTAGAATTAAAAAATCAAATAAAACAACTTTAAAACTTAAATTAAATAATTTAAATTAAATTAAATTAATCAAATCAAATCAAATTAATCAAATCAAATCAAATTAAATCAAATAATTTAAACATAGTAAAATTTAAGAATTGTAAAAGTTAAAAAATCAAATAAAACAACTTTTTTTTTTATAGGTAATAGGCTGTAGCCGAATAATTTTATTAATTTAAAAATGTTTTTACATCCCGGTTCAATGTGGGCACCGGTAGGAAAGAACCGGGTAAAGAAAACCTCCGGTCTTGCCCAAGGAAATTCTTCCTAGTAAAACTATTTATAGATAATACATGAGTTGCTCTAGGCTTTATTGTCTAATACAACACATATAATGCATGGCTTTACCAAGGAGTTTCTCCCCTAGTACAACATTAGAAGTACATATATTACATTGTATTCTGCCTTAAATATACCTATTATTATAGAAGCAGATACTTATCTGCCAGCCTCTAATTTCCATTCCTTTAACTTCTCCTATCCATGTTCCCTCGTCCGTCCCTGAGTAAACACCCATCCTGCAATGCTGCCCTGAAATGCTGAAACCACTACATTGCTCTAGAACTTTGTTAGACATATTAGAATGCAATAAATAGTAACTAGTGCCCTCTTTTCTATTACATAACATAAGGACTATCTACAAGTAAACTCATAATTTAGAAGAATGCTACTTACAAGAATTCAACTTCAAAAATAACTGATTAACTGCCCTTTACTAGTGCATTTCAAAGGTAGAAGGAAGACAGATCTAATTATGCTGATAGCGAGAGACTCTGTTTCAACCCAAGATTGAATTATGCAGTCTTAAAATGCTCAAAAGAAAGGGAGGCTAAATTAAAAGAGCTACTTATCCTCATCCTAAGGCCAAATTTCATGAGGGTACTAATTAATCATTTAAGCAGAACTTAAATCACCATTATCATCAATCAAGAACAACAATAGTCGTCACATCGACACTTCATAAACAATGTAGTGGAATATTAATAAATAAAATGTAATAGAACTTTATGAAAAGGAACCCTTCTCTGCCCCTGTAATAATGTAATAACGCACTCTACATAACCCAAGAATTTTCAACTATTTTTTTTATTATTTAATTATGTTTGATTCAATCACATACTCTGGGCATCTATCCAATTGGATTAAGCATTCATTCATCCAGGATGAACATCTAACCATACGGGTTAGGCATCTGCCCATACGGGACGAGGGTTTCTTCTATCCAATACGAGATAGGCATCTACCCAAACGAGGTAGGCATCTATCCAACTTGGGATAGGAGGTGCTCTTGCCAGAGACTTGGACTCATCGGGACCATCTAGGTCCTTAGTCACTCACTAAGTACTACACTCCTCTAATAGGAGTGCACCAAGGTCACCGTCCTTAGGAGAAAATGAAATAGCATAATGCAAGCTTGAATTCTGCCTCGAAATTTGGCCTAAAGCCTCGAGAAGTCAAGCGAATCCATACGGGATTCCTTCTGAGTATGCGTTGAATTACTTTTTTCCTTTATTTCCCTTATCTTTCAATTAGGAAACTTTGAAATCCATCTACTTGCCTTAACCAAAATCCTAGACCCCATCCCTGAATGCTTGAGTACTAGGGACAACTCCGTTCCTAGACTGCCTACATACCCATTTTGGCACGGGATCAAGGCATAAAGTATGTAGTTATGTTTTCTAATCTATGGTTTATTGTAAACTATTTTGGTGGGTACGCAACCCTTTCTAGGGTCAATGTCCCAGACAGTTTCTCTGTTGTTGCTACCCACGATGGTAGCTCTAAGAAAAGGCTCAAGGTGGCCTATTGCTCGTGGCCTAAAACAACTGGATCCTATTTCCTATCAGAAGCGTCACCCTTACCCTTTATCATCCATTGAAAAACATTAAGATAAATAAAATCTGAATCATACGCAACCAATCCCTAATGGGGTTTCCTAAGGTTAAACTAAGCAGATGTAAAATTCATTTAAAAATTCTCTCTTTAGATTATCGATCCAAGGGGGATTACCCGCCCCTTGGATTTTAACTTCCATATGACCCTTATTACTCCCCGACGATTTATAGGGATGATGCCACAGATGTCGTTGTTGCAGATTTATTAGGCGTTAAGTGCAATAGTTCAACACGATGACATTACCCATAAGCATGACCCAGAGGCACCATAGATACCGAACGCTACTAAGGTTTTTGTTTCCAACTCCTCTTGCTTAGTTTTCTATCAATAAATTCAACTATTATACTCTTGAAAAGATTAAAACAACATTACTCTAATGTAGTTGAAGTTGAGACCATTATCCCATGCTAATAATGAGATTTTCTTTTTTCCCCGCGCTCCTTGCCAGAAGAAGGTTCTCGGGTGTTTGTTCAGTTCTTCCTTCTTTGTCGTAGGGATATTCATGCAAGACAATTGATAGATTTGCATAGCATATAGTAGTGATTTTAACATAGTTGCTCTTCCTGTAGAGGAGAGTCATCTACCTTTCCAAGATTCTGCTCTATTCTTTATTCGAGACACCATCTGATCACTTAATTTTGTGGCCCTACAACCTTTATCTAGGGGCAGCCCCAGGTATTTACATGGTAGCTTGCCTTTTTTAAAGTTCAGAATATCGTATATTGCATTTTTCGTGTTCAAATCCATATTGAAGAAAAAATTCTGATTTTTCCTCGCTTCCTATCCTAAGGCCTTAGTATAGGAGTCGAGAATATTTTTAAATGCTTGTGCTTCTTGTCTACCTCCTTGACCATATAGCATGGTGTCATCAACAAATTTTTGAAGCGTGGTAGGGGCTAACTCACTGGTTATTTTGATACCCCTAACAATACTCATTTCTCTAGCTTTTGTTATAGTTCTGCCTAAAGATTCTACCATAATAATGAATAAGAAGGGAGATATGGGATCTCACTGTCTCAATCCTCTGGATATGCTGAAAAAACCTTCTAGGGTGTCATTTACAAGGATTGAAATTTTTGGAGTGGAAATACATTCAAAGATTAGGTTGGTCCATTATCTAGTGAAGCCAAAGGCTTCCAAACATTTGCAAAGGAAGTGCCATTTTACCTTATCATAGGCCTTCTTGATGTCTAACTCAATTAGCATGCTCGAATCGTCATTCTATTGAATAGAATGAATAGCTTCTTGGGCTATGATAACCCCATCATATATAGACCTCCCAAGGACAAAGACAGTTTTCTCTTCACTAATTAAGAAAGGGAGCAACTTTTGTATTCTATTTTCCATGGTCTTAGTGAGTAATTTATAAATAGTATTGCATAGTGCTATTGGCCTAAAATAATCAAAACTTTCTGCTTTATCTTTCTTGGGTATAAGGGCTAAGAAAGTATTGTTAATTTCCTTTAGCAAACTTCCCGAGTTCCTCACCCCTTCCAAGGCCTCTGTCATCTCATCACCTATGAAATGCCAATATTTCTAGAAGAAGGAGGCTGGGAACCCATCCAATCCTGGAGCCTTGTCTGGGTTCATTTGCATTAGTGTTGCTTCGACCTCAGCTTTAGAAAATCTAGCCAGCAAACTCTTGTTCTGATCTTCCGATATAAATTTGAGATACTTGCTAGAATGTTGTTTTGATTACCCAAATTAAAGCCCTCCCAGTTATTTAGAATATTCTCATAATACCTAATAGCATCAACTGCAATTTGAATAGGGTCCTTCGTACTAGTACCATAACCATTTTTTATCTTAGTTATTCTATTAATAGTCCTCCTCTGTTTAGAGATATTATGGAAGAATTTTGTGTTCTTATCCCCCACATTTAGCCATGTTTCTCTAGACTTTTGATGCCAAAAATGTTTTTCCTTAGCTAAGATATCTTCATATTCAGCTAATAACCCTTTTTCTCTAAGATAGAGTGTCTCATCCATTCCATTTTCAATTACCGCATTATTAATCCTCTCTTATTCTTCTTATAGTTTTACCTTTGACTCAAAGATGTTGCCAAAGTGATTTTTATTTCATGACAACAGTTTATTTTTTACTATCTTTAGTTTGCTAACTACCCTGGATAACTTAGATCCTGAAATATCTGCCTCCTTCTACCATTGCTCTATTAAATCTAATACTTTATCATCTTTCAACCACATTTGTTCAAACTTGAAAGGGCATCTTTTGGGTCTAGTGTCTTCTTTGATGGTTAGCTGGACTGGATAATGATCTAATCCAGATATGGGGAGAATTTCCACAAATAGGGTATAAGGGAAGTCAATCAAACTTCCTTTAAGAAAAAATCTATCTAATTTCTTTGCTATGTTACTAAATCATGTCCTCCTGTTATTCCATGTGAATGAATCCTTAGCAGTTTTAATTTCCATAAAATTATTTTTATTGACCCACTCCTTAAAATCAGTGGTCGATTGAGATACTTTCCGGTTCCCTCCCCATTTCTTTGTATGATTAGTTATGGCATTAAATTCCCCTCCTAAAATACAGATCTGGTTTGGCATTGTTCGCAGATATTGATCTATTTTGCTCCAAACCCTTCTTTTGTCCCTATTATGTGTTGGCTCATAAATATTTATCAAGAGGAACTGCAGGTTATTCTTAATGCTCTTAACCCATCCACTCATCCAATTTTCTTAACACCTATCCTTAGCGAAAGAGACAAATATAGGGTCCCATATCACTGCTAGTCCCCCAGAGGCTCCAATTATCGGGGAGCCTACCAATTCCATGGCGCCTAGTCTTTTCCTAAATGTATCAATGTCTTTTGTACTAAGTTTAGTTTCTTGTATCATTATGATATCTAATTTAGTTGTTGTGATGCAACGCTTTATGATATGTTGCTTGTTAGGGGCATTCACGCCCCCAACATTCCAGGATATGAGCTTCATGGCTCATTGGGAAGGACCTTTCCCTTCCCTGCATAAAACATAGAAGTCATTTTAGTCTGGCTCTCTGCTAACCCATCTATAATTCTCTGTTCAGACAAGGATTTTCTCCCTTTCTTCTTCTATTGCTTGGCATAGTTAGGGGTTGCTTTCCCTGATTCAATTTGTGCAATTCCGAGGGTTTCGGCAACTCCTTCATTCTCCTTATTAATTAGTTCTAACATCATCTCTGCTTCATCTATCTTGTCTTGATCATGATCCCCTAGTTTCATATTTTTTGCAATTAGCAACTAGTTTTGCATAACCATTTCATCCTCATCAGCATTTTCCTCCACAAACCTATCCACAATTTTATTGGTTACCTCATTGCATATTTGGTTCATTTCCATGTTAATGTTATCCTCATCCTTCTCACCTTCCTTAAAGGCATAGATTCCTTAATTGTCATGTCCAGTGAAACCCTCTCTTTAGCCTTATCCCCTTCTTCTGTAGGCATCTGGTTATTAAACGTGGTGGGTATCTCTTTAATAGTTGTGTCCCCATCCAATACATTCTCTGACTTCTCAAGAGCCTATAACATCCTTTGGTCATTTCGTTCTGCAGTACCTCTTGCTACATCTTCTATTGGCAATGGGATTTTGTACTTTTCCAAAGCAAGGGACGTCTCCATATTCTCTTCACTTACTTCAATCACTTGCAAGACCTCATTGTTAATGATTGTCGCATTGCCTTCTGCAGGGGTCAATAGTACAAAAGGTTTGTTTTGCAAACTTTCAATCACAATCTCCCCTTCTTCAATCTCAGTTGGTCTACAAGGAGGATTGCTAGCAATTTCTTGCTTAGATTGGTGATCGTTTACATTGGAGTTTCCCATCACCATGTCAGAGCTATTGTTGTGTTGTCCCATATTTGACATACCCAAAATTTGAATTTCAAATTGGTCCCAATGTTGAATGAAGGCCCAAATAGGTGTATATGCGTAAGCAGTGAGCATGTGATCCAAGGTCATCTGTCAAAATATCAAAAATAGATGATTTTTAAAAATTACCAAGAATTGAGGAAAATTATTTGATAGACATGTTCTAAGCATCATTTTGTGTCATGTGGCTAATTTTCTCCTGAACCCAATTCATAGTTTATCATATATTAAACTTCCAAATTTTGATGTCCCTCGCCCAAAAATGATTAAAATCTCTCATCTTAAGTATTTTCATGAGGATTAACTAATGATGTTGGCTTGTTTCCCTACCATCAACGCGTGTTTCAAATTTTAGAAACTAACTCCCCACTGTTTGGAAGATATGGTCATATTTCTTAAGTTTGGGCATTAAATTTACAATATTTAAATTATTTTTCAAAAGATAATTTAATATTTTAAATTATTTTAATATTTGTGGTCATTTAAGGAAAAAAGTTGTCTAAAAATGTCATTTTCATTTCTCCTTTATTCTCCTTCGTGGTCGATGGTTTTTGAGGTCGAGATCATAGTCTTTGAAAGAAGTGGTTAAAGATGCTCCATTTTTTAGCATTTTTAACCCATATTCTTAACCTCAAAAGGAAAAAAAAAAAAAAAGGGTTAAGAATGCTCCAAAATGGAGCATCTCTAACCTTATTTCCTAACCTTGTGTGGACCAACTTTGTATAAAAGGTTAGAAATGCTCCGTTTTGGAGCATTCTTAACCTTCTTCATAAGAGTTAAAAATTAAATGTAGTCTCATGGCTTTTTGTAAGCGAAGACAATATGATCAATAATGCAAATTTGCAATGCAAGTTTTTTTACCTGTCATCCATGCAAAGTCGAGAGCTTATGAACAGGCTATGGACATTCATCAAAGATTAAAAAGATAGAGGGATCTCATCAAATGTTGTAGTTGCAATTGCTCTGGAAGAGGTGACTACTAAACCCGAGAATATCGTCTACCGTAAGATTAGCTTACAAGATGTATACGCTACAATTGGCGGATGTAAAGCCAAACTCTGTTTTGTTAATGCTTTTTAAGGTTGCTATGCATGTAATGTATCATAGACGTGGGTGGTAGAATAAGGAGCATCAACATAGCATGTGGTACTTGACAGAATGCTTAGGTGAATCATGGAGGTATAGATAGTGCATTCGACTTGTTTGACAGAATGTTTCAAAGAGATGTCATATCATGTAATGCAATGATTGTAGGATAAGCACAAAGTGTTTTGTTGGAAAATATTTCGAATCTTTTTAGCAAATGCAATTGGTAGATATAAAGCCAAATTCCACAAACTTCGCTAGCATCGTTCCTGCCGTAGAAAATGGAAGCTTTCGATCAACAAATGGACATTCATCAAAGCATAAGAGGATAGAGGAATTTAGTCAGATGTTGAAGTTGGAACTACTCTAGTAGACATGACTGTGAATCGAGGGGGCTTGGGGCACTTAGTCGTTACCAATCTCTTACGGATTTGTTTCACCGACCGGACAGGCAAGCCTGCGGGTGATGCCTTGCAAAACACAAACCTCGACCTTCCTCTCGCACCACTCCAAAAACTTAGACATGGAAAGTGAACCATTTGACAAATGCCTCAAATAAATTTCATCTCACGGCATGCCACGATTGAAGAAATGAATGCAAATCGTGAACAGTTTACAGCTGCAGAATTATGGAAGCATCGACATTGCATACCAACTTGTTGTGTTTGCAAAATGCAGATTGTAAAAGCATCGACATTGCATATTATTTGTTTGAACAAAATGCTTCGTAGATGTTTGAATCCAGAATGATGCAAATCGTGGGGCTGTTGTTAGCTTTCCATAGAATTGATAGGGGGACGCTTGATTAGCGGTTGCTAGCTAGCAATTGTTCATCGAGATTAGTATGTAACATGTGTGCTTAGACCTAAGATACTTCACACCTCCTTCTTTGCAGCACGATGGTTCACACTTCCCAAAACTATCCCCTGCATGCATGCGCAATTGGGTTGGGAGGATGGGTGTTGGTTCTTGATGAATTCTGCGTATATGAACTGTTTGACAAAACACCTCAAATCGATGTCATCTCATGACATGTGATAATTGTAAGTTGTTTGTTAAATGCTTCAAATAGATATCATCACACTGAAGGATAGATTCATTGAAAAATCTTAAGAGATATACAAAGAAATGCCATTCGCCAGTGTAAGGATAGATTCATCAACATCCTCATTGCACATTTGAAAGCAAGAAATGGAGGCATAGATAGCGTGCAGACCATGTCATAGATGCTTTTAGATGATACCATTTCACATCTCGCAATGAAATAAAGGTATGCACTTAATAGATCTTCCCATAAGTGTAATGAAATTATTGCAGAATGATTTTGCGAGGAAAAGCTCAAAAGTTAGAATTAATGAGGCATTCTCGAAGCCGACATCATGCTTATATGGTAGGTTATTACTTATAAGGAGGCATCAACACAAATGAAAGATGTTGGAAAATAGAGGCTGATATCAAACGAGTGAAACCAACCATGACAAAAATAGAGAAAGAAACACATGAGAATCATAACAGGTTATAGTTCGAGATGTTGAAAGGGATGGAGGGACCTTAATAAGCTTGGTGGACTTAAATTTTCTATTCAAAGCATGAGTGTGGAAAAATTTGTGATAGCCAAACAATATCTTTACAACATAATCATGTCATGATGCAATTTCCAATGTGATAGATTTCAAGCCTGCAGTGTATGGTACTTTCAAAGAAGGAAGACAAAGAATTCAAGGTTATCGGCCTAAATGTTTCAATATGTGTAGACGTGCTCTCTTGGTGCATGCAGATTTCACATAAATAACAACTGAAATGTTGAAAACGCTTCAAAAACCTTCATGGAAGCAAAATTGGTAAGCGTAAAGCTCATTCTACAACCTATGTCAGCATCCTCGGAGCTCGTGCTAAAGTGAAGTATTGTTATCCATCAAAACATGAAAGGATGACTACAAAATTCGATGAAAGGAGGTCCAAAAGATTTCATGCAAATGTGCAGATAATGAGCGTAAAGCTATGATTGTCTAATATTTTCTAGCATGTAGCTACACTCTGCAGTGTAAGAAGAGAGTTGATGATGAAATAGTTACAAAGATAAAGATGCAAATGAAGACATGGAGGCCACCTCGGCAAAATCGACAACGAGTTATTTCTTCAATGTAATGGGTTTGAAATTCTTTTTGTAAAAAGTGACTTATGTCACTTATTGTAACCAAAGGTTGGAAAGTTGACTTCTTCTGCGCATAAAAGTGTAAGTTATTAACTCATTAAAATTTATGCAAAAAAGAGTTAGTTATTAACCCAAGATTGAAGTTGGTTATAAGGTAGTTATCCTACAAGCCTATAAATACAAGGATTTTGCATTGTAACAGGAGATAGACTTTTACGGGAGGGGGAAACTCTGTAGAATTTTGTAGAGGAACTAAATGAGAAATTTTGATGTTCATGGGGTTTTTGAACTTTTATATTTTCAAAAAGAATAATGAAGAATGCATTGAGTTCGTGTGTCTTGAATGTATTCATGAGTTATTGTTACTAATTTCTCGTACGTTGAATTAGTAATCCCTTTATGTATTGGTAAAATCTATTGATGAAACACATCATTTCATGGTATCTTGACTTGCATGTGCTAGTACAACCTATCTCTTCATGTGTCGAGTTTTATTGTACTTCTTTCATCATTGTTGCATGACTAACCTATTTGGTGGTAACCCCTTTTGTAATTGTTATTATTTATGGAATCCTACTTGGTATTCATATGTCTTCTAGTAGGGTTTATGTTATTAATCTTGTTTAAGTTTTATGTTTTCTCCTTTATGTACTTGTAGGTTAAAAGTACACAAAAACCTAAATACCCTTATCATATGAGGGAGTTGCCCCTCTCAAATGCAGAGGAAGATTGTAGTTTTTCTACAATCTCTCCAACTATTGGAACGATTGTCACTGCTCTTCGGGCAAACATGGTCAGTTTTAGATAAACAACCACAGTGAAAAATTTGTTTACCAACATGTTGACACCACTTTCCTTTATGGGCGGCGCATAGGTTGGGCTCTTACTTTTATTGATAGAGGGGTTGCTAAGTCTATATGCAATGTTATTAGACACAGGACCAATATAAAATTCAGGGTCAATGCGGTATCTAACATTTGCTACAACAAACTCTATGATTTTTAATTGAGTTAACTTTTATTTATTTTTGTGTTCAAAGAAGAAAATAATGTAAGTTTTGTTGTTTTCAAAAAGAAAAAGCATTTAATAGCAAAAGAGCAGGATGGTGAGCGAAGGAGCAAGATGGTGAGTGAAGGAGCAGGATGGTGAGCGAAGGTGGCGAATTCAGCAGTGGCAATGGCAGCGGCAGCAACAGGCTTCAAACCAACGAGCAGATTGTTGGGGCTCCGATCTATGGAAAGGGTCAGGGGAAGTTCAGGTCTTGGAGCGATGAAGCGGACGAAGCTTTTCCAATCGAAACAATACGGAACCTTACGATCGGCAAGCAACTAGCGCTCAAAACAATAGCATGGAAATATCAATCCCCAGGCCAACCATGGAAGGTGGATGTACCTTATCCTGTGATGAGAGGTAGTAGGGATCCTGGACCACAGAGGAAATCAGATGCTAGTCACCCCTACACAGATAGTAATCTCAAGCCAATAAACTCACAGGCATGGAAGAAAAATGGCTTCTCATGGAGCAATGATGGTTGGTTTCGAAATGTGAAGCTTCCTACTTTTGAGTTGGTGCACAATTGGAAGTCAATTTTAAAACCTAATCCCTCTATATCAGAGTCAGGAAAATTTAACATCCATAATTGTCATAGGCAAGGTTTTAAACCCCCTCCAGGTAACGGCCCTAATAAATTTTGGAATGGGTGGTTTAGGCAAGACAAAACCTCGCGCATTGATTGTGTTGAGGCCTGGTGGTCCACTGCCCCGGCTAGAAACTAGCGATCTAATCTGGATCGAGTTTGGAAAAATGAACACTGGCGAAGATACAATCCATCAGCTCATCCAGCCATCCACAAATCGGTAAGGAAAACTTCGAGACCCACTATTATTTTGGATGATAATAAGATTAATTTGACTAGGTCAAATCTTCAATACTTCTGTTTCTTTACCAAATGGGGTGGTGGCAAATGGTTAAGGGGAAATTTTGAGAAATGGTGTAGATCGCAATGGGGGGAGAACATTAACTTTAATGTCCTTCTGAATGATTATTATCTGATTGAGTTTATGAAAAATGAGGACATGTTTAATGCTAAAAATAAAAGGTCCTTATACTTTGGACGGGATTGGGGTGCATATCATTGATTGGAAACCAAATTTTAATCCCCGGTTCCATACCCTACCGGGAAACACAATTTGTTTAAGGTTATATAACTGCCCATCGGACTATTGACACATTGAGATCATAAAAGATATCTGCAAAGAGCTTGGCACTTTTGTTTCTGTGGATGATATTCTGGAGGATAGGGTGTGGGGTAGATTTATCAGGATATGTATTAATATCGGCCAAATCTCCAAAATCCTAGAAGAAGTTTAAATTATTGGGGCCGGAGAGGTATGGATTCAAAGGATTGACAGGGAAGATCAGTTGCACCTTTGCCCCAAAATGATTCTCAAGGGAGCACATAGGTCTTGATTGTGAAGTATCGACCTCTATCCTTAAAACTTATGCTTGTGTGCAATCTAAGCCGGTTGACACATAAAGTTAGTCAAGGAGAATACAGAAAATCGAGAAGCAAATGATGTTGAGCAATCCTCGACGACCAGTATGAAGGAGATGGAAAAAAAAAATCTTGTTGTTTATTCTCCTCTTGTTGTGTCTAGCCATCAATGGGCCCTTTCTGCCAACAGTGAAAGTGCTCAAGCTCTACTAAATCTTTTGGAAGATGCTAAAACCCTTCAAAAGGATATTATAACAGAGTTTGCAGCTACTCTTTCCTCAATACCCAATAAGACCAGTGATTTTAGTATGATGGAGGATGAGATTACTCCCCCTCTACTAGATGGTCCAACCACCTTTGATGATCCAGGCAAGAAAGGCTTCACCATTGGCTTGGAAGAAGGAGAAATTGTTTCCTCTGCCTCAGAATGGGAAGAAGATATTGAACCGGTTGCCAACCTTATAATGGATGATACTGCAAAAGGGTTTGGGAAGTCTGAGTCACATATTAATGTACCAAACTTCCATCCAAAGGGTAAAAGGGGGCGCAAATCAAGGAAAACAATGTTGATAATCGCAGGTGCAGCTAATGGGAAATCCAAGATTAACTTAGGGAAGGGGAACCCCCTTCCTGAGGCTCCATGAAACTACTATCATGGAATGTTAGGGGCCTTAATGCCCCTAACAAGTGGCATTTAATTAAGGACCAAATTGATGAGACTAAGGGGGATATTTGGGTATTACAGGAGACTAAATGGAGTCAGTCTGAGATTGAAAAAAAAATGAAAGTATGGAAACAATGGAAAGGTATTTTAAGGCAATCTGAGGGAACCTCTAGTGGCATGGGAATAATCTGGAACCCTTTGAATGTTCAAATCACTCTCCTTGGCAAAGATAAATATTGGCAGCATTGTCTGGTCACTAGTTTATGCAAAAATGAGAGTTTCAATCTCTTTAATGTCTACGGACCTTCTGCTGCTAATGACAAATGTGAGCTATAGGCACTCCTGTCAAACAGATTCCAAAATATCACTATGGGCAGTTGTGTGTTTGCAGGTGACTTCAATGCTATATTGGCAAGTAATGAAAAGAAGGGTGGTATTCAGAGGATTGGTATGGCTCAGAAAGATTTCCAGGATTTTGTTGATAAGAATCAGTTATTGGATGTTGCCCCAAAGAATGGTACCTTTACATGGACAAATAGGTGTACCTGTTTCACTGAAATTGCAGAACGTCTTGACCGGTTTCTGGTGGCTGGTGATTGGCTAGCTCAAAATCTTATTCTTGAATCAACTATTCTACCCCTTATAGGTTCAGATCATTTCCGTATTTTCCTTAATGTGTCTCTAGGACATTCTGAGGGTGGCCATCCTTTCTGATTTGAGTCGATGTGACTTAGAGTGCCAGATCTACATGATCTGATAGCAGCATGGTGGAATGAACCGGTTCTTGAAAACAACTTGAGGTTGTTCAAGATAAATAAGAAACTCAAGTATATTAAGATCAAAATCAAAGAGTGGAATTTGAGTCGGTTCCAAAACATCCATATGGAGAAACTCAGGGTCATGGCAAAACTGGAGGATCTTTCCAATTCTGTCATTAAGTCAGGCATGAATGAAGTACTCTTCCAAAGGGAAAGCTCTCTCAAGTCTGAGCTAAATGAAATTCTCCAGCATGAAGAAATTCACTGGAGAGAGAAATCCAGAGAACTTTGGCTCAATGATGGTGATAGAAATACCAAGTTCTTCCACATATCGGCTAATGGCAATCATAGCAGGTCCAGAATATTGGAGGTGGTAAAACCGAATGGTAGTATTGCCAGAGATTATGAGGATATTTCCAGGGAAGCAGTAAGACATTTTGAATCTCTAATGAATGGCAATTGTCAGAATGATCAGGAAGCAAGAAACAGAATTCTAGACGCAATCCCTCCTTTAATTACTGAAAGACACAATATAGAGATCTTCAAACCTATTGACTTAGAAGAAGTCAGGAAAGTTACCTTCCAGTTGAATACTGATAAGACTCCAGGCCCTAATGGTTTTCCTACGGCCTTCTTTCAGCATTTTTGGGACATTATTACCCAGGATTTGCACCTAGCGGTAGAAGAATCCAGGAAAAAAATGACTATGCTAGGAGCCATCAATCATACCTTTCTAGCCTTAGTACCGAAAAAGAAGAACCCTCAACAAATGGGCGCTTTTAGACCAATTTTTTTATGCAACTCAGTTTACAAAATAGTAACAAAGATCATTGCTAATAGGCTGAAACCTCTTCTAAAAAACATTATTTCAGATGAACAGAGTGGCTTTGCCCCTAGTCGCTCTATTGTTGAAGGCATCATCTCTACTCATGAAACCCTCTACACCGCTAGGAAGACTAAAGCTTCTTGTATGATATTAAAGCTGGATATCATGAAAGCCTATGATATGGTGGACAGGGAATTTCTTGTAGAAGTATTAAGGAAATTTGGCTTCTATAATGAATGGATCACTTGGGTCAAGAATTGTCTATCAACCCCCAAATTCTCAGTTTTGGTTAACGGTTCATCTCATGGTTTCTTCCCTTCAACAAAAGGCATTCACCAAGGGGACCCTATGTCACCATTTTTGTTTATAATTATGGCTGAAGCTTTAGGTCGGATGATTAAATCTCTTCACCATGATGGTCACTAAATGGGTGTCAATTTGGCTACAGGAGTTGAACATTCAACCCACTTGCAATTTGTTGATGATACTATTATTTTTGGAGCCTCTAGCAGAAGAGAGGCAAGGATAATAAATACATGTCTGAATGACTACTGCAAGGCTTCGGGGCATAAATTTAATTGGAACAAGTCAAAAGTTTTCTTTATCAACACGATGTCGAATATGCAAGTTGTCCTATCAAGAATCCTTGATTTAAGAGTGGCAAACTTTCTAGGTAAATTCCTTGGGACTCCTCTTTTTAGTGGTCAAAATAAGACTTGCTTTTGGACACATCTTATTGAGAAATGTAAAGCTAGGCTTGAAAATTGGAAAGAGAAGTGGTTATCATCTGCCGACAAGCATACTATGATAAAATCAATCCTCTCTGCCTTACCGGTTTTCTCCATGGCTTGTATGAAGCTATCAGTTGCCATAGAAGATGAGTTAATCACCATAATGAGAAATTTCTTTTGGAATGGATCGAATGATAAAGGGAAGTTTCCACTTATTGCCTGGGGAAAAATAAGCCAACCAAAAATGTTGGAGGTGCTGGCATTCGACAGATTTCTATTATGAATTTGGCTATTGGTGCAAAAATGTTGTGGGAAATTTGTAGAGGCGGTAATCAGAGATGGACAAGAATCCTTAAACACAAATATCTGGACTCACTTGAGCCTAAAACGATTATCATAGTTACCAACCCTCTTAGGGGCTCATCCATTTAGAATTTTATTCTGGAGTGCAGAGAGATTGTTAGCGATCAGGTTACTTGGGATGTCAGAAATGGGAGGAATGCATCCTTCTGGCTGGATTCTTGGAGTGGCAATGAAGCCTTGTGTCATAACCCTGTTCTTCAACCTATAATGAGAGAAACTTGTTGGCTTTGGGGTCACAAGGTCTGTGATTATGGTCATTCAATTAAGGAGAATGGTTTGGACAAATGGGTGTGGAACTCTCTGGACCCATTGGTTTTAGCCCAAAATCAGAAAGACCTTCTTACTAATATTCTAAAGAATCAAATTATCCATCCATCCCCGGACGAGGAGATCATTAGATGGTGTGGCTCTTCTAATGGTAAGTATAAGGTATGTTTTAGCTATAAATTGAAAGAAGCTGCAGTAAATAAGAAGGATTGGTCAGTTAGGGTGTTCTGGCACAAACATCTTCTTCCTAAAGTAGGTTCATTTGCTTGGATGGCTTTTTAGAGGAAAATTGTAACCAATGAAAGACTCCTTAAACTAGGTTTTAATGGGCCTAGTAGATGTGTATTATGTCAGAATCAAGAGGAAACAATTGATCACCTTTTGCTACACTGCAATTTCTCCAGCAATTGTTGGTGGCATTTTATGGGTAAGTTAAATCTGGTATGCCCTTTTCCGAAAGGTTTGGATTATTGGTTTCTACTATGGCCTAAATCAAAATGCAAGGCGTTATTTGGGGACTTATTTATTATCCTTCCCTCATTGATGATTTAAGAAATTTGGAAAGAAAGGAATCGAAGAATTTTCTAGGATAAAGAGATGGGCCAGTTAGCCCTCTATGGGAAAATTGAGAACCACCTGGTTGAGCTCCTGAATGAAGTGGCCAAATCCAAATCACTGAAAAAGAATCTATACACTGATTGGGATTGGAAGTTAAAGCTTGCGTTCCCAAATTTAACCATCCCCTCACTTTTCGATAATGGTAATCTTGACATACTGGTTAATCCAAGATTGAATGTTAAGTGGGAAGCCCCAGAACCAGGGTGGCATAAGATTAACTTCGATGGTGCCTCTGCAGGGAATCTGGGGTGTAGTGGTATTGGATGTTGTATTAGAGATTCTGAAGGCATCTGCATTATGGAAATTTCTGAAGGCATCAGTCTGGCCACTAACCATGAGGCTGAATTCCGAGAGGCATTAAGAGGTTTGCAATTGAGGGCTAAGTTGGGGATAAAAAGAATCCATTTGGAGGGTGATTCATTAAATGTTATCAATGTTGTTCGTAATAACCATACCCCCAGTTGGCGTCTCAACCTATGGCTTTGACCTATGGTGGGTTTTCTTGAGACCTTTGAAGATTTTTGGATCAGCCATATCTATAGAGAAGGCAATGTGGATGCAGACAGACTATCTAAGATGGCAATTGCAGATGGTGGTCTTGATCTGGGCATTCGGCTCAAGCATAAGTAAATCTTGATAATAGAAATTATTATGGTTTAATGCTGCATTTATTTTGGTAGAGCAATGAACCACTTTGGTTCCCTAAAGTTTGGTCTCTACCGGTCGAGAGTACAAACCGAGGGATGTACCCTTACCAGGTACGAGTCTCCCTTTGATGGTGGTTTTTCTAGCTCCTACCAGTAGAGGTATCAGTCCCGGCTACTCGGTCTTTACTGGTTTCCATTGCCGTTGTTTACATAGGCCTCTTGCACCTTTCCCCCAATCGGTAATTTGTACGCTCCGGTTTAGGATCTCTTTAGAGTTACTCCAATGCCTTTGTTGATGCTACCAGAATGATTGTCTAGCAAATTTTTGATAAGCGGCTGCATTCGGTTATCTCTCCAGACACCCTATTCGGATGGAGGCACATCTACATTTTGATTATGGTGATTATTATGGCTGAAGTGTTACATCCGATCTTGTTCTAGGAAGGGATGTATATACCCCTGATGGCATTGGCCCCTACCGGTTGGTAGTTCTTACTAAGAGATGTATTCTTACCAACCTCTTAACTATCCCCAACCGGTATTCTTTATGGTTTCAGTAGTATGATCCCACCAGGGTCATTAACTCAAGCTCTGGTTTAGATGTTGTCAGAAGATATCTAATTTGCATCATTACTTTTAGATACGGTAAATCCGAACGGCAGCTGACATCAAAGAGGCAATCAATTGTGATAAAGGTGGCATGCTTAAGATGTACCTTATTTGTGCGAAGTAATTTGGCTCACTTAGCTAAACCCTCAAGCTCCTCAACCTTTATGAGTTGGTGAGATAAATAAAGGATGACCTGCTTATTTTTAACATATCAAACTCTTCCCATTTCTTGCTTTGCTGCTTACAATGGAAACACCAATTTTGTTGGAGGCAACCTGCCATCAGATGGCATTCCTAGGCAAAATATCTGATAAGCACCTGCAATCGGTTCTCTCCTCGAGTCACCCTTTGATTTTGCACTGTGTTAAAAGAATTTGGGGGGAGGAATTCCTTAATGCATACCATAGATACAGAGCTAATGCAGACATCTCGGCTTTCTTCCTAGCCATGCTGCTCTATATGGGGACTAGCAAGCAAAGGGCGAAGCTTCTCACCCAAATGGTGTTTGAGCATCGCTTTCTTGGGGAAATTGATGCAATATTGGATAATGTTGATGGCAATCTCAGATTGCCCTTTCCCCAAAATTATTATATGAGTTTGGGAAATGGTGCGGAGGTGCGGAAAATGGTGATCATAAGCTCTCTTGACTTCAATGCCTTGGAAGCCTCCTAGCCTATTATTACCAGAAATATTGAGTTCCTCTGCAAGATTGCCGGTATACTTCTCGACTTCATAGCTGCCTAGAGAAGCACCTATATCCAGGAGGAAAGGCTTTCGGGTAGAGAAGACCTTGGTATTACAACCAACGGTGACATAGTTGAAGGCAACTCTTGGGGGCTTGGCAGTGGAGAAGAGTGGATTCCAGATGATGACCGTCACCCCTGGGAGAAAGTGGAATCATTGGCCCATGCAGCTTGCAGGAATGATTGCCCGGTAATTTTGGATGTAGCTGCTGCTCCTGCTCCCGGTACCGAGGACCCAGACTCAAATATAGAAGAATCCTGATTTCCTTGTTCAATTTCATACGTTGTTTAGGCCTTTGGTTCAACTGGCATTTTTCTCCTCTGGTTGTTTTCTCCTATCTTTTCAACATCTCGACCAGCGTGGATGGATTTTTTGTATTTACTGTTGGGGCAATGGTAGGGGGTTTTCTTACTGGTTCTTTCCCCCTAGGACTCTTTTTGAACCAGTTATGTATTTTTCAAGTTTTGATTAATACAAGGGTGTTGCCTCCCTGCAGTTATTAATCTATTAAAAAAAAAAAAATTAAAAGCAAATGCATTTCCTTTATTATTATCAAATTTTATATAATTAAAATATAATATAAAATAATAATAATAATAATTAGGAAAAACTAAAAGCATTTAATTTTCTTTATTATTATCAGAATATATAATTTTTAAATGCAATATTTTTTATGTGTTGAAAGAAAAAAAATGCATTTCTTTTATTATTATTATCAAATTTTATGTTTTAAAAGCAAAAAAAATTATTAGTCAAAATATAATAAAAAATAAAAAATAATAATTAGAAAAAAAAACTATTAAATTAGATTTATAATTTTAAATGCAATTTATTTAGTTTTCACTGAAAAAACAATTAATTCTCTTTATTATTATTAGAGTATATAATTTTAAAATGTATTTTTTTTGTTTTCAAAAGAAAAAAAAAAAGAATTTTTTTATTATTATCAAATTCTATAAATTAAAATGCAAAAAAAAATTTCAATGTAGAGAAAAAAAGTATTTACTTTCTTTATTATTTTTAGATTTATAAAATTTAAAATTGGCAAGTTTCTTTGTTTTGAAAGAAAAAACCTATCCAAGGTAATGTTTTTTTCTTTCAAAATAGAAATCCTTTATTTTAATATTGTTGGAGTGTATTTAAGATGTCTTAAAATTTTGGGTGAATGCAAAGGTAACTTTTACTTTTGTGCATTTTCTTTACAATTCTTTCTCAAAATTTTAAATCTGATTTGTATCTAAATTTGTGATATATAATTTCTAATTAGCATAAATTTCAATGTGTAGTTTAAAGGGAGAAAACATCTGAATGAAGATTGGCAATATCATTTGACACCTTGAGTTTTCAGTGCAACAATCATCCACGTACACATAATAATATTTGTGTCTTTCCAGTTTTGTTTTTTGACTATTTGAGATGTAATGCCCCTCCCTTGATCAGACTTGAATTAACGTAGTTTGACTCTGGATGACCTTTGTTGCAGTTTATGTGGCTATCTTTGGTATATACTTTATGGATCGATGATTTACATGTTGATGTGATTATATGTTGTTATTTATGCTATGATAGTTAGAAGATTAATGTGAAGGATTATATGTGTGATGTTAGGATTTAGTCATTATATTTATCGATGTTTAATTGTTCTGATATACACTATGCTTTATCCCTGATGTGCTTGGGTGCAAGGAAAAAGTGCCACACTGCTCTCTATGGGCAAGCTATGTCTCTTCCATTCCCTTTTCACGGTATATCATATGATTTATATGTATATGTTCTACAGTTTGCTTATGCAGTTGCAGGTACCGAGCATCGACTCCACCTGAACTTTCAGGTCTGAGTGTGCTCTATAACCCAATGGAAATGTGGAAAATTTGGAGTATCAACTAGACCCTAGACATAACCATCATTCCTATGGAACGAGTATCCTACTAGGTATCCTTGTGGTCATTGTTAGCCTTGTAATTACCAATCATGTCCTTTTTGACTTCATGCTATGTTGGTTTGGAGTTCATCATCTTTAAGGTTGGTCAATGTTTAAATTAAATATTATTGCAAAAAGATTAATTTTATAAACAATTGGTACTTGAATATTTTTGATTAATTATTTAATTAATAAAATTGAATTTGTGCTAGATTAAATTAAATTAAGGTTATTGGGTAAATGATTAAATTCATTTTATCCTTGATTAATTATATTTGGAAATAGGACATTTAATTTGGTATTTTAATGGTGCTAAAGGGAAATTAATTTTTAAAAAGTATTGTTTATTTAATTATTTTTGCATGAGGGATGTTAAAAAAGAAATTAATGAGCATAATTACTTTTGGGAGTTCTCCCATGCATTTGGGAGTTACTTTTGGGGAAATAATTATATTCTGCTTTTTGGGGGTTTATGGGGAGGCTCTTGTTGTGAAGTTTACTGTGTGTGCATGAATATTCTAAAAATGGAGTTTTGAAAGGATTTGGGGAAAATTGGGTTTGATAGAAAGAAATTGGGAAAAAAAATCAGGGAAAAGAGTTGGAAGTTTTCTTTCTTGGAGCTTTCTAGATCTTTCTGGCTGGATTTGGCGAAGCTGTAGATTTCATTTTGGGGATTTTGTTCCATCACTGTGTTGTTTTCGGAATAGCGTTTGGAGGTAGGAAATTCGATCTTTTTTTTTCCCTTGAGCATTTCATTGAAAGTTTTTTGAAAGCAATCTGAAATTTATTTTATTTAAAATCATTGGGGGTTTATGGATTTCCAAATCATAACTCTGGGTTTAGTTTGATTTCTTGGAAAGATTCAATTTGTGATCTTGTTTTGTAATTCTTGAATGATCTTCGTTTTAAAGAAAATTTCATTTAAATTTGGGGCTAAGATTATATTTTGGCGAATCTGTGCATTTGGATTTGTGAATTTGAAAAGTTAAAATTTTCTTTCTGAGGTAATTTTCTGTGTTTTCTTGTTTGTTTGTTATATATATATATATATATATATATATATATATATATATATATATATATACGATTTTATGTGAATTATTAACATCTGAGTATTTAATTTTGGAGCCTTGTTTTGGGGTGTTGTGGGCACCCATGGAGGTGGGGTATTTCCCCATCCACCATGGACCCCCACAATAGTGGGAACCCCCACCCAACGTGGCACCCACTATGGTGGGGAAACCCCTCCCGTCATGGGCTTACCCATGGTGGTGGGGAGTCCACCCACCGTGGGCTTAACCACGATGGTGGGATCTCCACCACCATTGTGGGGGTCCACGATGGTAGTTTTCCCCCTCGTGGCATTGTTCTTAGTATATGATAAAACGGATTGTTATTTAATTAAAAAAAATTGGTAGTTTTTAATATTTCATGTGGAATTCAATTATATATATTCAGATCAATTCATTATTATGTACATGTAAATGCATTTGTATATGTATAATGATGTAGGTCAATTAATTAGATAATTATGTTTATATTCATTTTTTGGAAAATGTAGTTTATTTGATAAGATAGTACAATGGATTAAAATAGTTATATTTTGGATAAATATAGCTAGGTGTTGATAAAGATAGTTATAAGGATTAAATTAGGTATATTTAGATTAATGTTATTAGATTTGAGTATAGAGTTATGGTTTGCAAGATATATATATATATATATATATATATATATATATATATGCATGCATTTAGTTAAATATAGACTTATTTGGAAATTCGATATATTTATTTAAAAAGTGGACGTATTTAGATTTATATAAATGTTATTTCCTATAGTCAATTAATCATGTGGTTAAGTTTTGTTCAAGATTAGTTATATGTATATGTTTTCATATGAACCTGGGTAATCTTCTTTTAGTTTGTCGTTGAACAAATATAATGAAAGCAAATTTGTAGGAATGGATTACAATGTTTATGAAATAATATAATGTCAGTAAATTGAGCTAATGGATTAATGGAATCAATGTTGATTTGGAACTATTTGATGTATAAGTGTTATTATGGTCTCTTTGGTAGATTGAATGAACTCTTTTGTATTTGGCATAATGAGACATTTATTTTGCTTTTGGATCTTGTCTTTCATTGTGAGGATACTTAGATGTGTGGTTTTATGTATTTGATTTTCAGAGGCTTAGGAAGGGAGTTTATGGTTTCTTTATTGCATAGTCATGCTTCTCTTTTAATGACAATTGTTCAAGTCTTGTATATGATGTTGGATGGTGTTTTTCCTAGGCTACTTTGGATACTTCATGTATGTTATCTTGTTCTATCAAGCCAGCCAACCTTGCTATGGTAGAGGGGTCTAGACTCTTGGTGTTTTCTAGGTATCTCAGACCTTATGATGTATTTTGAATTCCTAGGTGAAAGTCAAGGGGGAGTGGCTCTCATTGAGGATCGGGAACCAAAGTGGTCGCCAGGGTAACTCAATGAGAGTTTTGTAATCAAGTGAAAACCTAATTAATGAATCTTGGGTGGGTAGTTAGTTCACATTAATAAAGATTAATTGTTGCCTCTTTTACTCGCAAAAACTTATTTAGGTTTGGGGTAAGTAGAGAAGGCTTGGAATGGCGTCCACCAATATTGTCCCTTCAAAAGGTTGGTGTGGTTCACTAGTGTTTGTATGAGGGCGGGGGTCAGGAGAAGTCACCAAGGTAACCCAGGATGGGGGTCGAGACCTAGTGAAGACCTACCAGGGTAACTCATGACAACTTAGTGATGACACACTTCCCTATTGCATACCTAGTGGTAACTTATGTCGTTTATCCTCTTGTGGGTTGTTGGGCCTCCAGAATGTGGTGATTTATTTATGAGTCTCTTGTGGTTATAGCCTTGTGATTCTTTCATGTGTCAGCAGTCTTGTGATCCTCTTGTGAGTACAAACTTGTTGGTTCCCTTGTGAGTCATGATGGTACCCTTGTTTGCTTGTCTCTTTCTTGTGGGTCTGACTAATACCTCCTAGCACGGGGGGTGGACCTTATGGTACCAAATAGTTGGGTGGAGTGTTATTTGCACCCATTGGGTTTTGGTTTGTCCTGCAACTTGATCATGATGGCTAGTAAGGAGATTGAAGACCTTCATTATGTACCAGATTTATGTATTCACTCCATTATTTGTACTCTTGGAGATTATATCATTATAGATACCTTGTGATGTAACAGATGATCTTATGTATATTCTCATGGCAATGTATTTTGTATCATGATCCATGAATCAGACAGTGTTATCTTGTTATAGAAGTTCCATTGGTGTTAGTTGTATGGATGTTGTTGAGTAACATTGTTGTGGAGCCTTGAGGACTCTTGTTAGATTATATGTGTTCATATTTAAAAAAAAAAATTATTCGTATTTTATTGTTGTTTATTCTGGTCCTCTAGGCCTCATAGCGGGGTGTTACATGAGATTGATATCATCTTTGAATTCAATATTTTTATCATATTATGCTATGTTGGGTTTGTATTTTTGTTGGGTAGTCATCATTATTGCATGTAATTTCATTATCATATTTTCATGTTGATTTTTAGTACATCAAATATCTTTTACATTTTAGGGGTTTAAATTAAATGTTTAGCATTGCAAATTATGCTCCCTCCCTTAAAAATTTGTGAGAAATAAAAATATAGCATATTATTTATCTTCTAGATCTGACAAAATTCTCATATGAGAGTTAATAATATCTTGCAAAATATAAATAATTGAAAAATTAAGAAAGAAAAGATATTTAAAATTACAGAAATATAAAAAATATATATTATTAAAATTTTAATCAAATATTTGAAATTTTTTAATACTAGGTATAAATTTTTTTTATTAATATAGCAAGGACCTAGGAAACGTCACCGATAGTCTTGTAGTGACACCAGAGACACAATAAAGGCACATCAAAATGGCATTGTATCATGTTAGAGTACACCGATGCTAGATTGAGCACCAATTGGCATTGCTAGTTATTGACAAACTGATCAGACTGCACCAATGTTGGATTGTATTGTTTGCTTTCTTAGAAAGGTTTGGTTTACTGACATGTATATTATTTATAGCCCACAAAATTCTAAAGTCGTATATTTTCAACTTTCTTACTTCTAAACATAAAATTGAACCAAATCTAATGTCAACGCATATTGTGTTTTCCAAACTGAATGATTACTTTGAATCCTTAATAAGGGTTTCAATGTTCTCCCAACTGACAACCTATAGGTGGTGGCTGAAATTTAATAGTAATATGCAAGTCACCTCTCAGATTTGTCAAAATTGTATACTTTAATATTTTAAGGGTTCCAAACTACAAACTTAAAGTTCAATTCTTGTAGTTGAATTAAAACATCCTTCCATTATAAAGTACAACCTGTTCTATAATCTGGCCATGAATATTGAGTTAATTGGAATGAATTTAGAGGCATCAACTTCCTCATTCAGTTGGTTGGGATAGGAATAGGCATTTATATAAGCTAGTTGGATGTCCCTTTGGTTAGGTTTAATTTTCAAGTAAGCATAGTAAAAAATTGTAATGTTGGTTGCTCTATTGTGGGTTGATGCATTTTTGTGGACATTACAACGGCCCTGTTTAGAGTCTGAAGCTAAAAACTTATGTTTATATTTTGAAGCTTTTGAAAGAAAGCAATAGTAACTAGCATGAAGCCCTTATCCTCATTTCTACTATCAGTTTTAAATGGTTTGAATTTGATTTCCACCAACAATTAAAAATAGAGATTGACAGAATCCTAAATCTGATGCATAGAACAACAATTTTTCCCGAATGACAAAACAAGAAATTCTTTAAATTCAAGTTGAGTACGCAATAAAATTAGAACACTAAATCTATATACATTTTTTCTATTATCCATGAAACTTTTTTTATGAAGACCATAAGACAAATTACATTATCATAATTGAATACTTTAGAAAGTGTCACTTTTAGCTCATTATAATTAAAATAGTTACATATCTGCTTGGGAGAAAAAATGGTCAATATAATTGACAAAAATGGACCAAAGAATAGTCAAAGAACATTCGATAACTATGTTTTATATATACTTTAACTTCCTCTATGGTTCAAAGTGAAAATGAATTTACATGTAAAATTTTATAATCTACAAATTGCGATTATAGATTTATGTGATTGGTCAATTTCTCAGTACCATGAGCTTCAAGACCTTTACCTTGCTAGGTCATGCCACCATTCAAGCTATTACATACACACTATGGGATACCTACATTATATGTTGTGAAGTCCAATATAACAATCAAAGTTCGGGCTCTTCTTCATGATATTGAAAATAAAGAGATATTACTAGTGCATAAATGGTTAACAAAGTAAAAATTACTTACAAATTTTGAAAAAATTATTAACACATTGTATCCATGACTAAATTCAATGTTTATAATATAGTATAGATGTTGTTTAACAATTATTACTACAGTGTGAATGATTAACCAAGTGATTTTTTCCCCCTTTTTAAAATATCATTTTGATAAATGATTCTGAATTTTTAATTTGCATAATAGTTTACAAATGTTGTTATCATAGCTCTAAAAGGTATGATATTGCCTTTATCTCATTTTGATTGTCAATAATTCAAATTTAACCAAAATTAAATTAAAAACATCTATCATTGAATTTATTTGCACCTTATTTTATCTTTTTTTATCCATTATGTGAGTGTAATACGCCTTCAGCGTAATAAAAGTACTTTTGAATTACTCATACTAACAAAATTCAAATTAATTCCAAAATTTCCGCCCCTCCTTTAGGGCCCCAGGTCCCGGGGCTGAGGGAGCTCCCCACCCCCCTGACATTCTCTCTTTACTGTTCTCTCTTGGGAGTGGGTCATCCTGCCATTCTTTCTTTAGGGGTTGGGTGGGAGTGCCTAATCTAGATCCTCCCACCCACCCTCAGCAGGGTGGGTGGGAATCATAGTTCCCCTGGGCATGTTACGTATACTAATTTGGGAGGCGCCTCCCCACCCCAATTCGGACTAGAAAAAGTAGGGCCGCGTTTGCTTCTAGCTAGATGGATAGACAAATGCCCTTAGAATAGTAGGGCCCCATGAACACCCTGGACACTATTAATTCCCCATGAACACTGCCATTATGGAAGTAGGGTGATAAGCATAGGCAGCTTACCTCGTTTATTCAGACTAGGGATATGAGCCATAGGAGGATTTATGCACAAATTCGACCACAAGGAGAGAGCAGTCGGAGTCTGAGACTGGGCGGGCATCTTCGTAGCCAGTGCCATGTGATATAGATACGCATAATTTATTGGCGGTGGGCTATCGTTGATCTAGTTTCAATCGATCCCGCTGCTTACTTTAAAATACTTCTGAATTACTCATACTAACAAAACTCAAATTAATTCCAAAATTTATAAGTTTTTGATATTTAACATATATTAAAATATGTGACTTGAACTATTTAAAAATGCATTTATATCAAAATCTCTAGACCAGTTTACACCGCTAATTAAAAATAAATAAAAATTAATACATAAAATCTCTTAAAACTAGATTATTATTTAATAGCTCTCAGAAATAAATAATCAATAACATTTTTTATAAATAATAACTCAATCAATATATTATTACTCAATTGATATTAAAAAAATACAAAATATTATCATTCATTAATCTAAAAAATAAAATGAATCCAAAACATCATTTTCTACACAATAGTTTTAAAAAATTGAATTGTTATATTATAAAACCGTTTATACACCTAAAAAAAAATTGCATCTATAAATACTTTAAGAGAAGAATGTATAAAACGATTTGCAAGTTTTAAAAGAAGATTCAAAATAGGAAGTTCTCTAATATGACATAAAGTTTAAGAATCAATTAAATTAAACATAATTAACTTTCTTAATATTTTTAATTAAAAAAGTTTACATCTATACTTCAATAAAGATTAAAAAATAATAATAATTTAAACCTCAATTTTGATTTGTTAATTTTTTTATTAATAGTTAACAACAACCCTTGCCAATAATTCTATGCTATCCCAAGAACTAATAAGCCAAGAAAAATGAACTACGAGATATCCCTCTTAAAATTATTTTCCATTGCCAAAAAGGATACAAGGGGGGTGGAAAGCTCTATACTCATTGCAAAATAGATGCAGAAGAGCCGAGCTATGGGATTGGAAGACAAAGAAAACTCTTTTTGAGCTTTTAGTTGTCCCAAAAGTTTGGGGTAGCAACACCTCAACAAAAAAATGGAGAGATAGAGAGATTGCAAAAACATTTAATCACACATAGCCTCAAGATTAAATCTACGGTTCCATATGAGATTGTTCTAGCTGAGGTCGAGGCTTTTCCTATTGAGGCGTCAGCTATGTTTCAGCTATTAAGCTATCTAAGAAAATTAGATAACATAGAGACTCATTGCTGGCCAAAAATGGTAGCTAGTGAAAAATTAGATAGAAGAACGAGCCCGTGGATGAAACAAAATGTCAAGTGGATGAGCAAGTGGGGTATTAGCATAAGTGAATGTTCAAATAACAACGAGGAAATAAAAAAGTATGTGCAAAGAAAGTTCAAAGAAAGCATGTGGAAAGGGCCACTTGGGAGGAAAAAGAAATACTATGTCAAACATTTTAACCCTACATATGACCACACACAAAAGACCTACATAGGAATGGAAATAAAATGGAAAGCAAAAATGTTAATCGCTTAGATAAGAACAAGTTCGCACCAACTTAGATGTGAGACGGGAAGATGGATGATACCTAAAGAGGAGTGGGCAGACAGAAGATGTAGATATTGCACTCAAGAAGCAATTGAAACAAAATGGCATTACATCATGAAGTGTTCAACTTACAAGGACATCCAGATCAATTATATTGAGACATTAAAAGGGAACAGCTTGGGTGACTTGTTCGAAGAAAAGAAGATAATAAGGGTTGCAAATTTTTTGGTCAAGTTACATAGTAGAAGATCCAAGATTCAGAAAGAAATGGAAATATAGGTGTTGTGTTTTAGATGTACAGGTTTCTTCATTGACTATCTGTGGGTCCCATATGTTGCTTGGCCTCCTAGACGTAATTAAAAACATTCATTCATTCATTCAAAATATCTCAAGCAATGGAACATTTTCAATTAATGTATGACCATACCTAGAGAAAAAAGCTTTCAACAAGAACACAGATATCACCACATTACCAGATGTTGTATAAGATCCAAAAACCCGAAATTTTCTATTAGTAATCCGAACTTGGTGAAAAGGATTAAATAGGAACAGTAACAAATTGCAGTGATTCCAACCTACCCTACCCTTACATGAGAATCTATGTACTCAAAGCTTCTTAATAATCTCTCCATTTACATATTTATAATGGGATGTACTATAAATAATTGATATTGCATTTGTATGATCATATTTTTCAAAGAAAACTAGATTAGATCCAAAAACCCGAAATTTTCTATTAGTAATCCGAACTTGGTGAAAAGGATTAAATAGGAACAGTAACAAATTGCAGTGATTCCAACCTACCCTACCCTTACATGAGAATCTATGTACTCAAAGCTTCTTAATAATCTCTCCATTTACATATTTATAATGGGATGTACTATAAATAATTGATATTGCATTTGTATGATCATATTTTTCAAAGAAAACTAGATTAGATCCAAAAACCCGAAATTTTCTATTAGTAATCCGAACTTGGTGAAAAGGATTAAATAGGAACAGTAACAAATTGCAGTGATTCCAACCTACCCTACCCTTACATGAGAATCTATGTACTCAAAGCTTCTTAATAATCTCTCCATTTACATATTTATAATGGGATGTACTATAAATAATTGATATTGCATTTGTATGATCATATTTTTCAAAGAAAACTAGATTAGATCCAAAAACCCGAAATTTTCTATTAGTAATCCGAACTTGGTGAAAAGGATTAAATAGGAACAGTAACAAATTGCAGTGATTCCAACCTACCCTACCCTTACATGAGAATCTATGTACTCAAAGCTTCTTAATAATCTCTCCATTTACATATTTATAATGGGACGTACTATAAATAATTGATATTGCATTTGTATGATCATATTTTTCAAAGAAAACTAGATTAGATCCACACTAATCTTATGAGAGATAACACAACTTAATAATCTCTCCATTTACATATTTATAATGGGACGTACTATAAATAACTGATATTGCATTTGTATGATCATATTTTTCAAAGAAAACTAGATTAAATCCACACTAATCTTATGAGAGATAACACAAGCATGAATACATCTATACAAGTTTCAATAGAATAATAGTTAAAACACAAAATATATCTAAAAAGATCCTTTTGGGAAAAAACCCATCTCCAAAACACACTCAATGTGTTAATCTCAACAACAGGATTACAATTCGACAGAATTCTAATACTCTCAAAAACATATACAAGTGATCTAGAACTCTGCCTTTTGGAGTTTTAACCTTGTTCTAAATTCACCGTACACTAAGATGTTTTCCACCCATCATAACCTAAACCATGTGCATTTATCTACAGGCATTGTATGACGAAACAATGATCATAAAAACGATGGGCCAACTGACCACCTTGAAAAAGAGCCCAAAATAAATTTCAATCTCACAATGGCATTCTTCAATTTTGAACTGCATATGTAAAGAAAAAACAAATTTGTTTATGGACTAAAATTCAAAATACAAATGGAGGTTAAAAGCCACATTCACAAGATTAAAGTGGAAATGTCGGACTTATTTTGTATTGATTTCAGAGCATCATCAATGTCTATATCCTCCAAAATACCTTGAACTTATTGGAAACCATTTCCCCTTATTTACCTTAAACTCAAGATTAGAAAGTAAATAAAACTTAAAAAAACAAAAAACATGTAATCAAGTAGCTTCCCTCTTTTATTGATAAAAAAAAAGTAGCTTCCCTCTTAACCCATGTTTGTAGAAATGACAAATGCCAATAGTTTATGGACGTCAATTTTACATTGTCTAAAGTGATATAAGTCAACCATGGCAAAATATTATATCCGTGATAGTAAAAATGTTCAGAATGTTTGCTAAATTTTAGCCCTATCTCCAGCACAACACGAGACTTTAATTATTCAGTTCACATGTTCATTGAAAGCACAATTTGTTAGCGTGGCAATGGGAAGTTAAAATTGTTACATAATGAACTGATGTGTGTTGTACTAGTAATTTGCTAATGTAAATGGAGAGAAGTTGTTCATTGTGATCCCGATCTCTTTCTTACTGTAAATAAATTTGAAGAGTAATCAAACAAAGAGGAAAAGTTAATTCAAACCACAGATGCACCTGGGCATGTGCAACAGCATCAATTTGCCTCCATAGAAACAATGTAATGCAAAATTGGTAATTAGACATTAAAAAGTTCTTAATATTCAAATATACTCCAGATGCACAACTCTTTTCACAAAAAAAAAAATTGTGGAAAACCAACAAATCATGGAGCGGGAAAAACAAACCACCAGGAATCCCTACTACAAAGCAGATGCAATATACATTGACTATAAACATTCTCCATTCTCTTATGTCGAATGGTCAACTCAAACCATGGGACAATTTATATAAGCATATTAAGATGCATTGTTAAAAAAGTATTTATGATCTTTTCCAAACTCGCGGATCCTTGAGGAACTTTTAACTTACAAATTTGAGAGGACTTTTATTTTCTCCTTTCTTTTATTATTATATCGGCAAGAAACTAGCCATTGCCACCTTACCAGATATTGCTTCTGAACATAAATGAGGTGCAAAAAGTGTGTTTGATAACCTGCAACCCTCTGCTCTCACTTTTTTGTATAGTTTTGGGATTACCAAATTTTATCCATTAGTAATCAAATTTTGCAATCAAGATTGAATAGAAACATGAGACAAATTACAGTGATCTCAACTTCCACCCTGTACCAGATACTTTGTACTCGTTCAGAGCTTCTTAATAATCTCTGCATTTACACGTTCATAATAAGACATCTTCTGAAGAGCCGATACTGCAGATTCAAAATCATGCTTCGCATAGGCAGTTGCAAAAGACATTTGGCATTCTTCAAGTTTGGATCTCATCTACAGAAAACAAGAGATCTTGCTCATGCCCTTGAAGATTTAAAATATAGATTGAAGGTTAATAGACAAATATACAGGATTAAATATTAATAGGCAAGCTTACTTTATTCTGGATTGATTTCAGAGCATCATCATTGTCTGTGTCCTCTACAGATTCTCGGACTTCCATGATCTGTCAGTGAGACATTAAAAGATTACTACTTTCAAAGGATAGAACCCAGAAATCTAACCTAGCCTTCCCATATTTCTAAACCATAAATTATTTTCCATGAAATCCTTTACCTCCATGAGTAATTCTGAATCAGTAACAGTTCTTTCCTCATCAACATGTATGCCCTGGAGTCGCAACTGCCAAATAACAAGTTACATAAGAAGATTATTCTTCTGAACTTGTTCCTCTCAGTGACTGTAGGAAAAGTCAAAACAATGCCAAAGAAAAGGTCAACCTTTGATATCAAAAAAGTAGTAAAATACATATATTTTCAGGCATTGATTGTGTCATATACATAATAATGGTATTGTCACGAAGTTGATTTAGACAGATGTAAAAATGCATTCAACTGCACAACAAAGAAAGATGGTCCCAAGACTCCCAACAGAAGGACAAGAGGAAAGGAGCACTAACCCTAAACTCCTTGATAGATCACTGAACCAAAGGCAATCAAACAAAAGCATTGAACCAGAAGCAGTTAGGTAAATTGTCAAAACCAAAGGCAAGGAGCATGAAACTTGCATTAAGAACATAGAAATGGTAGAGTGCAGAGTCGAGACTAACTACTCTAAGGAACCAACGGAGGCCAAGAGTAAAGGAATGCAACAAAGTAGATAGTAGAGGCAAAGTAAGCTAAGGAAAGGATGTGCCAAAGAGGACACAGAAAAGAAGTGTGCACTATAGTAGTGCAATATGTTTAAAACAAGTGCACAATAGGAAGAGTGTGCAAGAAGGAAGAGAAGGCCATGAAGGGAGACTGTTAGGTGGCATAGTGTAGAGCGCTGGATGGAGTATTCAACAAAATAAGAAAGAGGAAGAGGTTCATGATGAAGGTAGGCCCCATAATGTAGAAAATGTGGAAATGCACAACAATTAAGGACCTCAAGCTCAAAGCTAATATGTGACTTAGAAAATGTCAAAGATCCAATCATTGTTGGTATCTGTTCACAAATGGACCCAAGCCTCCAAGATCACCTGCAAACCAAAAGATGTCTTCCACAAGAGAGCAACAGGAGCAAAACATTGTTTGATTATGGTGCCATAAGATTACATGGATATAAAATATACATATGATATCTTGCTTATAAAGACAAGGTTGAGAGATAGGATAGACTAGGATTGTGACAAGTGTCTTAATCTTATGCAGATGCTAGTGAAAAGATAGGATAAGATCACATGACATAAGATCACATGACACCTAGATGTTTCTAGAAAGATTCACAAGTCCTAAGTAAACGTAACATGTGAACATGTATTTAAGGACCTAACTAGAAACAAGTTAGATGATATGTCTTGTTCACACTACAAAGGGGTAAACCAAATTAAAAAAAGTTCCCATTCACACCAAAACCCCACCTAATTGCAACATAGGGAGAATGATAAATAAATGCAAATGACACAAACATGATGATGCAGATTATGACAAAGGGACCCGACTACTAGGTCATGTTAGGTACCCATTTACAAATGCAATCTCTCACAAATGGAGAAAAGGAGAAAACTTTGTGGGACAAAACTCCTCTCCAAAAGAGAAAAGATGCAAACAAACATGAAGAAGTGATGGATAAAGAATTCAAGACTCCCCAAGGATAAGATCCATCACAAATATACAATCAATTAACTCATAAAAGGGAAAGAGAGACTATGTAGCCCTCCCACAATGTGTAATCTCCTGCAAAAATGGTAAATGCTTTAAGACAAAACATGATCCAATACGTACAAACAACTTGTCAACCTTTTGGAAGAAACTATACCAACTACAAATGCAGGAATGCTTCCTGTTCTAGATAGGGATTGATAGGAAGAAGAATCCAAATGTATGTTGATGATTTCTTTGTAATATGCTCATGTGTTGCCATGTCCATGGAAGATGGCGATGCCACAATCAAATCAGGTACATGCCCAATCAACGTAGAAGGTGATAAACAAAGATCAAGTGGTAACTAATTTTGGACTAAATCCAAAGACAAAGATGATGTGACAACAACTATGATGGGGTTGTCATCAAACAAGAGAGATAACCCCTTAATTTTGTCCTCCAAATCTACAATGTTAAGACTCCACAAACAAGTTTGAAATACCCATCCAGTAATGATCCTACAAGATTGAATCTGAAAGACTATGATTTACCTGCTGCAAAGAATCATTGGCGCTCTCTAAGAAGCATCTCTGAACTCTGATGAAGCAACAAGAGATGGATTTGTGGTCTCAATTGAAGAAGAGGGAGCAACAGAAGAGATCTCTTGATTATCAAGACACTCAAGTGTTGCATCATATTCAAACTGCTTTGATGTATCATCATCAAAGGGTAGATTGTCGACAGCATCAAGTAGAATGAGGCAATCTGATACAAGATCATCTATGAATGAAGGATTATGTGGGTCTCCATAGATCTCCCATATCTTCGTCCAAACTATGTGTGAGCACCCAATTCTCGAGATTTGATAGTAGGCCTCCCCAAAGATGCACTAATGGTTGTACCAATCAATCCTATGATATGATCATTCTTATTACCCCAAACTGATTTCTTCAAAGGTGTATCCGGCTCAAGGATGAGTCCATAATATTAATCCATCTGCAATGTGTCAGGATGCCTTTTTGCCTAGACTCATAATTGTCCTTTGTTAGATTGATTACGAAAGGATGATTTGCATAACCCATGATTATAACAATGATACACTCAAATGATAAAATCAAAGGTCAATATATATTGTGTCTGAAATGATGTGATTTGATCAAAACAAAACTTTCCCAAGTGCCAACATGTCCAAGTAATTTTCTAGAATGCAAATATTGCAAAAAATAATAAAATATACCTAGGGCTAAATCTGGAAAAAGTGAATGGATGACTTCATAAAGCCCCTCAATACCTTTCAATGTTGTAAGAATCACAAAAATCAAAGATCTAGGCAAAAAGTATTAGCTCAGAAGCCAAAAATGAAGATATGACTTCAATTAGCAGTTAACTATACCTGCAACAAAATCTCGCAAAATGGCCTACACCACTACAAAGTGCTTGAAACCAACTTTCCAATAATATTTCATTTGCAAAATTTCAACACCGTGATAAAAAGATACGGTGTTCTGAAAAATGTTGACGTATTAGGATTTTTGGGACAAAAAGTTGACCCCAAAGCACCTAGGCGCCCATACAACCATCATCTTGCTAAGTTTCAAAAAAAACAAATATTTGTGCCACTACTGCTTGGGGCAGCGGTGGCCACATCACCCAGGGGATAAGCCCCTATTGGCTGGGTAGAATCATCCACTCTATCCTAAGTGGTAACCCTCTGACCTGGGATTTAAACAAACCAATGAAAATTAAAATAATTTTTAATTAGTAAAAAATCTATGATCCATATTGATGAACAAAAGGTGACACCAAGATGATTTAATAGTTGCTAACGCAAGATTGGGCATTGAGTACGCAGAGGGAATATTCGTTGAAGATGGGGCTTGCCAAGAGATTACAAATGTTAACACCAATCTAAGTACAACAACATATTGATCCATACTGATTATAGGGATTCCATACAGTTATATGGATGGAATATGTCGTGATTCCTCAAGCCCTAGCCAAAAATGCCCAAAAATTTTCTATCGCCAAAATATAGTGTCATACACGAAAAAAGGGAGTTTTGGGCCTTCTAGACTCAATGGTGAGGTTTGTGTTGTCTCAAAGTGCACCCAACAATAGCTCCTGCCTGAATATCTCCCAAATTTGGAAAGGGTCTTGCAAATCTGAAGTTCTAATAGTATGCTAGATTCACCAATTGACTCAAGCCTCCAAGATAACCTGCAAAACCAAAAGATGCCTCCCACAAGAAGGCAACAAGTGCAAAACATTGCTTAATTATGGTGCCATAAGTTTACATGGATGTAAAATGTACATGTGATACTTTTCTTACAAACGAAAGGTTGAGAGATAAAATAGACTACGATTGTGACGAGTGTCTTAATCCTATGCAATGAGCTAACTATTGATAAGATATGATAAGATCACATCACACCAGGATGTTTCTACAAAGATTCTTAACTACCTAAGTACACTTAACATGTGAACATGTGTCGAAAGGACCTAACTAGGAACAAGTTTCATAATGTGTCTTGTTCACACTACAAAGAGGCCCCCATTCACACCAACAATATCCACTAATAGAGAAATGGACAACATCCAAGACAAGATCAACTACCACAACAAAGCAGACATAACGATCAAAGACATTAGGTGTCAAATGGATGAAAAAGGGGATTTCAAAATTCCAAGCACAACTATAAAGGAAAAGAGAAAAGTCAAAGGGCTTCACCAAAGACAAAGGCTACTAAAATTATTAGTCAACTGAGAGCTCAAGGAATGGGTACAATTGTAGATAGGAAAGGGATTGGCAAAGCCTTGCAATAGTCATTGACAACCGAATGAATTGAGCACCCATGGATGAGTAGGCCATAAATTTGAAGCTAATGTGTGCCAAGGGAAGTTCAAAATTCCCCAAGGAGGAAGCAAAAAGGTCAAAAGAATTAGACCCTCAAGCTATGTTCCACAAGGACAAATCTTTGTCCCCTACAAAAAAATTGAAACGGTGGAATAGTAGAGGACTTTCCCTTGCTAGCCCAAAATTTTATCAAATCTTTGAGATATCCCTAGAATGATAGAGAAAGTAATGAAACAACTTCAAGACATCTAGACGTCTTTGGGATAAACAATGATGTTTGAGACATCCCTTGACTATCTGTTGTGACCATTTCACACATCGCCCCATTTAAAATGGGGACCCCCTCTTTTTGCTCGTTTTTGCTCGCCTTTCGCTTTGCTTTTTAGGGTTTTGGTAGTTCGTCAGTTGTCTGGATTTAGGGTCAAGCCTTAGGGTTTCCGTTACTGTCTTTTCAGGCCAGAGTCCAGTCAGTCTTGAGAGCTTTTTAAGCTTCCTTTTGTAGGATGCAATTTTGATATGGAGTGAATTCGCCAGAATGGTCTATTTTCAATTGGAATTTTGAATGCAGAATCTTAATTTGTCTAAGTGTTGATGATGAAAATGTGGATTTTATTCAATTGAGTAATTTTGACCTAAATTTTGAGTTTTTTGATATTTGATCCTGGGCATGGGGAATGATTTGTTTTTGCCTTGTGAAGTGATTAAACTTGTGAAATCATGATATTTTGGCCTGTAGGAGCAAAATCGCTCCTGTCCCTCAGTGAAGGACCGGAGCTCGTTTTCAAAAATCTTACTATCTCTGCAAGATCAAGATGATTTTTCGAATGGAAGTAGTAAAGAAAGGCGTGATCTTTCCGTTGAATATAAATTGAAGAATTTCACGAACACAGAAATGCCTCAGGAAGCAAAATCGCTCCTGTCCCTCAGTGAAGGACCGGAGCTTAAAATCAGATATTGCTTTGTCCTTGCAAGATTTGAACGACTTGACAATTTGAAGAGATTAAAGGAGATGCATTTTATCAATTGAATATAATTTGAAGGCACAAACATGAAGAAAGTGGACCAAATTGCAAAAATCGCTCCTGTCCCTCAGTCAGGGACCAGGGCGAAATCCATTGTAGCTCCCGTCCCTCTCCCAGGGACCAGAGCGAAATTCTTCATAAGGCATGTCTTAGGCAAAGATCAAGCAAGTTTTATGTTTGAAGGCAAGAAAGGAGGTGAATTGAACCCGTTGAAGACAAATTGAAGATTACCAAACATCTACAAGGGACCCAAATGCCTAAGTTCGCTCCTGTCCCTCAGTCAGGGACCAGAGCGATTTTTACCTTAGACAAATTTCTTGCCAAGTAAGAGCAAATTCCAAGGCATGGATGAGTGAAACGGAGCACTACAAGACCATTGAAGATAATTTTTGAAGTTAGCAAAGTGAGATGAAGCCTACAAGAGCAAGATCGCTCCTGTCCCTCAGTCAGGGACCAGGACGATATGATGGTTATATTGCCTTTCCTCCAAGTTCAAGACACTCCAAGACGAAGTACAAGGTGGTGAGGACGTTTTAAGGCATCTCAATGAAGAACGAGGTATCAAAGGTCGCCAATATTGAAAGAATTGCACCAAATATTCTAGTTCGCTCCTGTCCCTCAGGCAGGGACCAGAGCGAAAGTGTTCAAATGAGGCCAAGTTTGGATTGCTATTCACATGTTGAATGTTTGAAAGGGAGTAAAGGACATCGTTTTGCACTTTGAAGACAATTACGAGTTAAGATGATGGAAAATTTTCATTATATACCCAAGTTCGCTCCTGTCCCTCAGTCAGGGACCAAAGCGAAATTTTCATGAAGGCCTAAATTTTGAAGGTTTATCAAGTATCAAGTGGCCAAGAGGGATCAAAGGACTTTATTTTACACGATGAAAGTAATGGCAAGTTGTTAAAAGCAAGCATGAGCCCAGGACATTGAAGTTCGCTCCTGTCCCTCAGTCAGGGACCAGAGCGATATTTACCATATTGACCAAATCCTTCAAAGATCACGTTAAGTCAAGGTTATGTGAGATGATAAAAGGTCTAAGGTGTCTTAAGAAAATGATATACAAAGGTTTCAAACGTCAAATGACTATCAATTGAGCCAAGGAAGCTATATCGCTCCTGTCCCTCAGTCAGGGACCAGGGCGATTTTCACAGGATCCTTCATTTTCCTTCAAAATCAAGTCAGAACAAGGTCGCACAAGATCAAGATCGTCGTTTGGAAGGCAATGAACAAGAAGTTAAAGGTTAAGTACGAAGAATTTTGACTAGAACATGGAGATCGCTCCTTTCCCTCACCAAGGGACCAGGGCGATAATCCTCCAAACATCTATATGCCTTGTGGAAGTCAAGTGAAACAAGCGTGGAATGGAGAAACTATGTCATTGCTTGCCATATAAAGAGGATTGGTGATTAAAGAAGCGAGATCAAGGAGAGAAACACCAGGATCGCTCCTGTCCCTCACCAAGGGACCAGGGCGATATTTGCTAAAACACTTGTTATCCTTCGAAGATCATGTCAAAACAAAGTTGCAAAGGGTTTAAAACGTCGTTTGAAAGGCAACGAACGAGGAGTTAAAATCAAGAACGAAGAATTTCAAGTAAGAACATAGGGATCGCTCCTGTCCCTCTCCAAGGGACCAGAGCGATATCACCTCAAGAGGCACTCATTTGCAAAGTCAAGTCACCCAAGTTCGAAATTCATAGCAAAAACGCCAATTTCAACGTAAGGATGGAGACTTTGAACGTCAAAAAGCAAGAATCAAGACCAAGTTGATAGATCGCTCCTGTCCCTCAGTCAGGGACCAGGGCGATGAGGTTTGTATTTTTCATCTTCAAATTTTGGCGCTAACAAACATTTTTTAATTTATTTTAAATGCTAAATTCGATAAATTAAAAAATTCAATTAAAATAGCATTTAAAATTTGCGCAAGATGTTAATTAATTATTTTTGCCTTGTAAAAAATCGAATTTGTTTAATTAAAAAAACGATGGCAATTAATTGATTATTAATTAATAAAAAATCAAATGGAGCGCTTGGATTATAAGGTCGGCCTTTGTTATTTATTTAAAATCATCTTAAATTGCCTAAGTCGGCCTCAAGGTAATTGTGGTATGAGCGCCTATAACGGGAGGTGAAAGATTGCATTTTTACATCATCATTTAATCATCTTTACATGCGATTGGAGGAAGACAAGGGAGAGGTGCGAATTGTATTCAAGGTGGTGCGAATTTCATTTCAAGCAAGGAGGTGCGAAGTATTATCCAAGGAGGTGCGAACTTGAATTTGAATTAAGGCGAACTTGCCAAAGACCACATCAAAGACATCTCCAAGGGTGGCGAAGTTGATAAGAAGGACGTTTGTTTGAAGATCACGTTGAAGGCTTCTAACGTTAATTTTGCCTAGGCGAATTCCATTTGTTTTGCATTCTAGAGTTAGCTCTCTAGTGAGGTATGGCGATATGGTTTTATCGTTTTAATTTTGAGCGTTTATAGTCATAGCCTAGATTTTGAATTTTGAAGTTTTGAATCCCAGTTGCTCAATTGTTTTTAGGAAATGATAACTCAAGGACTTATCATGAAGTTTCCTAAAAAATTAATCTTTAATCTAATCTAGTTATGCATTGCAAAATCTAGTTTCTCATTATGAAATGTTGTGTAGGTATGGCGACCCCGAAGGCGGGAGCATCCACCAGTCGTCCAGCTCTCATGAAGGAAGATCAAAAGACCGAAGAAGTGGAGACGAAGATCGTGTCTAAATGGAGCAACATTGGAGATACTAACTTGGGCAACTTCAGCACGAAGAAGTTTCGAGATGTCCCTTACATTGGCAAGCCATCACCTGTCGCCTGGAGGATAATTGAAAGTGGCATCATTAAGGCGGCCGGCTTCCCTCCAGCAGTACAGTGTCATGAGTTGATGATCGAGTGCGCTCGTCATTATGATCCTCAGTCCAGAACGATCGTGTCCAAGGAAGGAAACACTTTGGCGTATCTTTCAGAGGAAGCTATAAGTGAGGCTTTCCATCTTCCAGAGCACAGAGATATGGTCTACAAGAGCATAGAGGGAGCCAGGTCAATGTACGAGGATGATCCAGATGCTTGTCTAAGCATAATTAACAAGAGCTGGTTACTCAAGAGCCGTCCTCGCCTGAGTAAGGTACCGAACACACCACACAGGATTGATTTCCAGGAGGAGTACAGAGATTTGATTACAATGCTCAACCGAGTTACAGGAGCCCCTCACGCCTTCTATTTTGAGAAGTGGATGTTCTACTTCATCCAGGTGATAGTTCAGGGTAAAGGAACAATTCATTGGGCTAGAATGATTAGCCATTGCTTGGACGTACAGTTGAGGAGACTAAAGGCTACCAAGTCCTTCCACATGAGTTCATACGTCATCTATGCTTTGATTAGGAGCTTTGAGTATGCGGGACTACCTCACAGAGGAGTGATTGGAAGAGGACCCGGCGAGGTCAGGGTTTGTGATTCCTATGTCCACTTGCATCATCCGCCAGGAAGCAACTACAAGCTAGTTAATGATACCTTCACGATGAACATCACAAGGACGTTGCAAGGTGGGATTCACAACAGATTATCTCAGGATGCACAGAAATTAGTAAAGAGGTACGGTGCTTGGTTTATCCAATTTCCGAAGTTTACTTATATCAGAGTACATGGATGTCCTTTACCTCCATACATGTTGCCGAGATATCCGACAGACAGAATTGTGTTACTTGAAGTAACAAGACAGTTGGCAGCTTATGCGAAGGCATTCAGACACAGACATGGAAATGGAGTTCCGGTACCTATCATATTGGGCAATTCAGTTGAGGTATGTCCTAATGCTTTAGCCATGGATGACGCAGAGAAGGAGTTAGCCTTGTATTCTTTTTCATCCTTTGCTTTGAGAGAAAGCTTTGATCCACATGGACATTTAGAGGAGACAGTCGGTAGGAAGTTTAAGCATGAGTACCAAATTGAAGATTTTATGATGAATCTCTTAGATGATCTTGAAGTGAAACGAAAAATGCATTCTAGATTGCCTTTGGATTTCATCAGGAAATGCAGGATTTACAGAGTGGCCGACCAAGCTCAGGACAGTGGCAGACATCTCCAGTCATCCTATGACCGAGAAAGCAAATCAGTAAAGTTAGATTGGAATGAGCCCGAGGTCGTGGATCTAGATGCTTTGATGGCTCCAGTCTTGTCTTGTACTCGCAGATGGGTTGACGTACAGCATCAGAAGTTGAGAGAGCAAGGCATAGCTATGACTTTCACTTTGGAAGAGAAACCAGCCGAAGGTGGAGCTAGTGTGAGCGAAGGTAATCCTAATCCCAGAAATACAAATGAAGGTAACCTTCGAAGTGCAAGTGAAGGCGATCTCCATCCAAGAGGCTCGAAGAGGAAAGAGAGACCTGAAAAGAGAGAATCTTCCAAGAAGAAGCAAGGGGCCAACCGAGATCGTTCATCCGGCACATCTTCTCGACCTGAGAAGAGGACACTTGAAGTGGAAGATTCTATGGAGTCGATGGTTCAGAATGATAAAGAAGGACAGGTACCTCAAGGGTCACCAAGTGGATCTCTCCAAGATTATGAATTACATGAAGACAAGAATAATGACGAAGTAACATCTCCTCACAGAGAAGAAGAAATAGTGCATAAGGAAATACAGGTCAAAGAGACAAGATCAGCCATCCCAGATTGGTTGAAGGAAAGATTAACGAAGGTGATTGTGATCGAGGACGAAGACAATGTGATTGATTTAGAGAGCCTTGTTGGACATTCCCAGGAAGTGACAGAAAAGAGGAAGGCTACCAAGATGTCCAAGATGATTAGAGATGAGACTGGATCCAGAAAATTACAGATAGCTACACCGGCAGTAGACAAGTACGAAGGTGAGATCCTAGCAGAGGAATATGATGTAGAGACATTTGAGCTAGGTCCATCCACAGCTGAGCAGACACTAGATGATGCCACAGATTCCTTTGAGGCATTGAAGGACAAGCTTAGAGAAGAAATGGAGAAGAGTAGAAAGCTTGAGAGAGAGAGAGGTGCATGGAGGACATATTTCAGTCATCTCAATGAACCTTTGGGACGTCAGGATCCAGCTAGATCACCAGTGCAGGCACTTCCCCTTCAATCAATTAATGAGGCAGAAAGATTCAGGAATATGGTCCAGCGTACGAGTACTTGGATGGATAAATCTCATACAGTTGCCGTAGAATTTGTAACATGGATGATGAAGATTATTCATCAAGCTATCCAGGTTCTTGAGATAATCCACAATTTGATGATAACAGTAGCCGCATTTGCTCATACCAAAGATGTTATCATTCCTGTCTTGAAAGTAATTAGACACACATCAAGGAGGGTCTTAGCGCAAGAAAAGATCATGGATGGAGGATCTCACAGTTTGCTTCAGTGGTCCACCTTACTTCAGATGAAGGAAGTTCTCTTCGAGGACATCAGTACTAGATGCAGTCATGTTGAGGAGGTGATCAACCCGATCCAGGACAGAGTATTTGAGGTACTACGTACCATTCTTGGCAGGAGGATCGAAGTTGAGACAGATGTGGATATGCAGGAATTAGAGGATAGAATCAAGGTCATCTTTTGCAAGGACACTAATATCACAGACGAGCAATATGATCAAATGTTTGCCACCATGCTCCTGATTGAAAGAACAAAGGAACTTGAATCTACTTGGGACGCAGCTCTTCTAGATGCATTCGATCAGGTCATCCACTTGGAAGAGAGTATGAAGAATCTTCCCGAGATTCCAATTGCTGAGATTGAAGGAATCGTATCAAGATTCATTGCATATGCTAAAAAGGAACATTGGAAAGGGAATAAGATTCTAGATGAGAGGTTGTTATAGATGACAAGGCACCTTAATTGTCATTGGTTTATGTCTCCTAGGTTTTTGTGCCAAATTTAATATTTGGCTATGCATTTAATATTGTTCAGTAAAAAGGAGGCCATTTGTAACAACCCCTAATTAGGGTTTAGGTGTCATGATTTTGACCATTGATCTGCTTTCAATCTGGACCATTCATTGTAATTGAGGATGCTATTTATACCCTCATTTTCATTTCATTTGTAATAGAATAGAGATAGTTAAGAGATTAGAGAGAGAGTTTGATGTATTAGAGAGATTAGAGTTTAGAAGCAATTTATTTGTGTAGCAAGATTGAGTTTGAGGAAAGGAATTCAAGCAATTGTTGTACATGATGACTTTGAAATCAATGAAATATTGAAGTTATGGTGTTTTGTTGCAACTTTCTTGGTTATCTTCATGGTTGTTCAATTCATTTGAATCATGCTCAATCAAAGTAGTGTGTTAATTTGAAGGACATAGTGTGAGACTTGATCTTTGGTAGGATTCGTAATCCAAACCACTAGCTTCTTGCTGATTGTAGGAATGCCTTGCGTGGTCAACTGGAGATATTTGAATCACTTAACCTTCAATCATTATTGTATCTTGGATATGTACCTTCGTGGTAGTGTCTTTGATCTTTGATGCGTTGAAAATCATTTGTTACCTTAGAAGATCGCATCAATTTCAATTGAGTTGTTATTTTATGGCGAAATTGAAGTTGGTAGAATCTTGCCAAATCTTGTCCACATGAAGTCATTCTTAGGGTTAGATTAGATTAGACCTCTTGCAAACCCTATCCTTTTGTTATTTTTTGAAAAGCTTCTTTAGTTTAGTAAGACTTTCGGAGTGTAAGGCCCCTTAAGAACACAGCAAATCACATCATACCGCTGGAGCTTATCCACACGTAGAGACCCTACTAACCAGAACATTGGAGTCATCCTAACTGATCCTTCATGCGAATCTTCAGCAATTAGAGACTTTATTCAAGAGAGGATAAGATGCCTTTAGGTATTTTATTCTGTGTATGATGGTGTACAAAATACACGTCAACACTATCCTGGGGACACCCAAACATCTTGAATATAGCAAGGTCTATTTCATTTTTTTTTTAAATATGTAAATTTATGAAAAAAATGTTTTCAAACGGGTGTGGGGTTTCCACAATCCTCCTATGCCCCTTATCCAAACCTTTAATGCCTATATAGTAAAATAGAAACATTCTTAATATCTTTTCCTTGTTGCATATAACCCATTAAGATTGAAGAGGCCTCAATTTCTACCATCTAGTTTTGTCATTATAAATTCTAAACCTCAAGTCAACAACTTGTAGATATTTACAATCACACACATATGTCATGTTTTTTAGGCTTAAACAATTGTCCTTAAAAAGAGAAGCTAGGAAGGGACTACAATTCGCTCTCCACTACTACATTTATGGCCATTAACGTAGCTTCAGTGCTACATTGCTACAATCATACTCATCCTACCTGTAATAGCTAGTTTTACTATAGTTCACCACCTCGGCAAGTACTAGCAAGTTCTTTTTTGTGCATGAGTTTTCACCACATTAACTCACCAAGCCTCTATCTAGATTTTTCTATAAAAAAAAAAAATTGGGTGTGTACTCAGCAAGTCCAACGAATTGTCTCACCATGTCAAAAACATGCAAAAAAAGGTTATAAAGATGCCATTTTTTGCACCACATAAACTCACCAAGCCTCTATCTAGATTTTTCTTAAAAAAAAATCACAAATTTTTGGATGTGTACTCACCAAAAACTCAGCAAGTCCAACGAATTGTCTCACCATGTCAAAAACATGCAAAAAAGGTTGTAAAGATGCAATTTTTTGCCTTTAAAAGCCCTATCCAATTGTGTTGAATAATCCAAAGATGTATTTTTTGCTTTATAAGCATTTTTTTCCTTTAAAAAAAAATATGAAAATGGTGTGTTGCCCCCAAACCCTCGCAAGAGGCGTTGTCCCTCAACCCCACTAGGAGGGTTGCCTCAAAACCTCCACAAAATCCATTTGATATATTTTAGAATGAAAGTTATATTTTTTTCAAAGATTTAAGAGTTTTTTAAGTTGCCAAGCTTTCACCAAGTTGAAAATTTTTGGCTTGCTAAGTACTCTTCAAGTCCAAGTTCAAGTCTACCAATGAACCACAAGGACGCATCCCCCCCAGCCCCCCAAAAAAACTCCCTACATTTCCAAGACGAGGACATCTCCAAAACGTGGGGACTTGGAGGGTACATTCCCCCATTGTCCCAACATCTTCTTTGTCGTCTTAGAGACATTTGCAAGTTGTCTTCTTCTCAGAGAGGACATTTTTGAGAGACCCCCTTTTTGGGCACATCAAAACATCCATTAGACGTCCAAGGGACTCAACGTCTTAGGGACACCTAGGTGTCTCTCATGACTAGGCATTGAAAAATGTGCATGTAAAAGAAAAATGAAACTTGCACCTAGGCCCAAACCCTAATGGCCTATGGGCCCCACCCAAACCCCAAACACTATAAATTTGCCTTTTAACCTCATTTCAAAACACTCCCAAGTTTCCAAATATTAAGGACTTGGTGTTGCAAAAAAAAGCGATGGAATTTTGAAAATCACATTCACCATGAGGATTTGTGTGGCTCTAAAGGCCTTAGTCTGTGCTTGGTGGCGAGGGTGTTGCCTCTTGACCCCACCTTATATCACAAGAAGGAACATGCTAAGGGTGTTGCCCACAAACCCCGCAATGGGAAATATCCCAAAACCCTTCCAAGGGCCATTCCCCCTTGACCCCGCTAGGGGCTTGTTGACGTGTATTTTGTACACTATCAAACACAGAATAAAATACCTAAGGGTACCTTATCCTCTCTTGAATAAAGCCTCTGATTGCTGAAGATATCGCAAAAAAGGATCAATCAGGATGACTCCAAGGTTCTTCGTTGTAGGATCTCTACGTGTGGATAAGCTCTCTATGGTATGATGTGATTTGTTGGAATCACAAGGGGACTTACATTTGATGATTGAACGTCTGATCTGCTTTGAATATTGCTGGAATACAGGCTCTTACTGCCTTAGATTTGAAAAAAAGAAAAAAGACGAGGGCGAGGAAAGGATCTAATCCTAATACTAAGAATGTAAGAGCAATGAATAATCTTTGATGAAATTCTAACTAAGTCTTGTTTTGACATCCCAGGACCATCTCCACAAGGTTAGTGCGATCTTCGAAGGAAAGCTTTATGATGTTCAAATCATCACTGCAAGCATAGACAGCATCAACCTGATGCATATCAATGAAGAAGCGACAATTGAAGTTAAGCTTAAGCTGAATGATTCCAGTTGACTACACAAGGCAAGTCTGCAATCAACAAACTGCTAGTAGTATGGATATACGAATTCCACCATCAATCAAGCACATTTCTTCCACTCATCTAATAACATGAAATCAAATACGAGAAGTATAGAGACCATGCAAATTGTCGAATCGACCCATAAATTTCACCATTTCTTCAATGAAGTTACAAGTCTTTTACAACAACATCTTGGCAACAATCTTTGCCTTCTCTCTCTACTCTACTCTAATTGCTATTCTATCAACTAGCTAATCACCTTCTAACTACTCTCTATCTGTCTTCTAACTGCTTCCAACTATTTTTTTTACAAAATGAAGAGTCGGGGCTTATATAGTGCCCATAATACAATTCGATGGCTAAGATCAATTTGAGATCAATGGCCAAGATTCAATAATGAAAACCCTAATTAGGGTTTGTTACAACCATTACATAACATTTAATGCTTCACCAATGAAATAATTGTATTGCTTGGACACATGTCCTCTCTGGAAAATTTGACCAATGGATAGCTGGGGTAGGTACATTGAAGTTTGTGCTACCTTCTATGAGTTAGGTACATTGAATCTGGACATTGTTGAGGTGGACCAATCCGACTGGAGGAGTGATGACTAGGATGCCAACTCGTCTGACACTTGTAGCTTGGTAGATATTCAATTTGATGTTGTTGAGAAGCTAGCTTTAATTAACTCATCTGGAACTATCTGCTTCTTCAACGAACCCTTGCTCTGACTTCTTGTGTCCTTGATGTGCAGGATGATTGATGTACCTCGCCTTGGAATGCTGGATTGGAAGAGGTCGCCCTTGTTGATGTTTGATCGAAGAAAGCCATCCTTGTCGATGCTAGACTGGAGGAGGTCGCCCTTGTCCTTGCTTGATCTTCTTGGAGGAGACCGTCCTTGATCTGGCTTGATTTTACAACTCCAGGATCTCCATTTGATGCCTACACAAAATATTAAAGTTAGTCTTTTGAGCATCAAACCTCAAAGCATGAAATTTAAGACCTTTCAACGTAAAACTTAAGATATTAATTTGAAAAAAGTCATGATAAATCAAGAACTACACATTTTCAAATTAATAATGAATGGAATTTGGATCTTCAAGACTTAGACTTTACAAAATTGCAATGGGATCATAATAAGTCTTGAATAAGAACTTCAAAAAATGATTCTTCATACCTTCCCTTTGAGTATTTAAGTACAAAACCTTGAAAAATGAAGGAAGAGGACTGGATTTTGTTGGGCAAGATTTATAGTCCTTCCTTGGATGAAGTACGCCTCCTCTAGTTTGAAAAAGAATAAACTCCACTAGCCTCTTCAAAAATCTGGAAATTCGCCTTCAAATGTCTTCAAAACATCTGGAAATTATCCTCCAATCTAGCAAGAAATTCGCCTCTCCAATAGCCTTCAAGATGAATTTCGCCCTCCTTAGTCTCCACACTTTCGCACTTTAGAAGGGATGAATGAATGATTTGAACTTGAAACAATGCCCCCCCTATTATATAGAACACTCACCTTCTTTCCTCCAAGAGGCCGACCTAGCAAATAAGCCTTAAAATAAAATATAAAAAACACTAAGAAGAAGGCCGACTTCATAAATAAAGACAAAATAATGCCTTGTGCGCTCAACTTTTAATTTTTTATTTCACAAAAATTAATTTTAAATGCCTTTATAATAGAAATTCAATTTTTTGAGGCCCAAAATTAATTTATTAAATGCCAATTTAATTAATTTTTTCAAATATTCCAAAGTTAGCAATTTGGCATCTAATGCGATTTGGAGGATATTAACGCCCAAATATGGTAAAAAATAATGAATGCCATTAACTTCGCTCTGGTCCCTTGGAGAGGGACAGGAGCACTTTTTCATTTTTAGGCTAGGATTCTCAATTTTTTGAAGTCAAACCTTTGTTCACCATGCTTTAGAAGATCTTTCCCATCTCACACAACTTTGCCTTAGCATAATCTCGGAGGGAATTTGTTGTTTCATAAAAAGCGCCCTGGTCCTTCAGTGAGGGACGGGAGCACTTTTGAGTCCATTGCATGAATTCTTGATCATATCAACTTTAAATTATCCTCCAGGCGTAGAATATCACATTTCACTCCATCTTGAGCCTTGGTAATAAAAATATCATTTCAAAATGCAAGGTAAATGGTCATACTTGGAAATTGCGCCCTGGTCCCTTGGTGAGGGACGAGAGCACTTTTGCCAATTGTCGTCAAAATTTGCAACTCTCGCATCTCAATTCCACTTCAAGGCATTTTAAACACCTTTTCAAACTTGCGCATTGGACTCAATTTGTCCAAAATTGGCGAGAAAGGCTAGATAACATGTTAAGCGCTCTGGTCCCTTGGTGAGGGATGGGAGCACTTTTTCAATTTCAAGCTTATCCGGCCTTTGCTAGCTTCCCAAATTATCTTCAATGGGCTAATCATGCCTTATTCCATTCATTTCAATCACAAACTTGCCTTGGCTTTGCAAGAAATTTGCACTTTTTGGAAAATCGCTCTGGTCCCTTGGTGAGGGACGGGAGCACTTTTTGCATCTTGGTGTATTTCTTTGTTCTTTTAAACCTTCAATCGCATCCAAGGCATAAAACATCCTTCGTCCTTCCCATCCAAGTCAAGTTTTGCCATAAAATATCAAACACGGAGGAGAAACTTGAAAAAGTGGCATGGTCCTTCAGTGAGGGATGGGAGCACTTTTTTGTCATTTGGGTTGATTTACTCCTTTGTGAACCGCTTAAATTATATTCAATGGACAAAACATGCTTCCCTTAACTTCTTCAAACCATAAAATCACTTTAATCTTGCAAAGGCAATGCAAATTTGAAATTCAAGCTCCGGTCCTTCAGTGAGGGACGGGAGCACTTTTTGCCCTCTAAGCCAAATTGTCTCACTTTTCACCTCGAAATTCCTTTGCTAGGGAAGATTTCATCTTATTTGACGCTATGAATAAAAGGTAATGTCCAAAAAAGGTCTAAAATTGTGCATATAAAGAAAAAGTGCTCTGGTCCTTTAGTGAGGGACGAGAGCACTTTTTACCTTCTAGGCAAAAACTTCATCATTTCATTGTTTTCAATCAAGTCTGGATGCTTTATCATGTTCATTTCGTCCTTCACCATGCCTTTGATGTTTCAATTTGACCAAACAAGGCCAGGAATGGCTCAAATAAGTCTTTTCGCCCTGGTCCTTCAGTGAGGGACGGGAGCACTTCGCCTTGGTCCCTTGGTGAGGGACAGGAGCACTTTTTCCTTTAACCTTCAAAATTCACCATTTTTGTGCCTTCAAAATCTTCAAAAGTATCAAGTCATGTCCAATTATCATTCCGGAAGACCCTGCACAAAACAAAATAGAAAAGTCAGTGACAAATATGCATAAAATAACATTTGTGCTTTGGTCCCTTGGTGAGGGACAGGAGCGCTTTTGTCCTTTCTGGCTAAAATATTCAAAATTTAGGTCTCCAATCATTTCACAAGGCAGAGTTAGGTCATCTTCAAGGCTAGGAATCAGTTAGCAAGCTCTCACAAAATAAGAAATTGCACTTAGAATGAAATTCGCCCTGGGCCTCCAGTGAAGGACAGGAGCGAAATTTGACTTTTTGAACTCTCTATCAGGATAATTTTTATGGAATATAACATTTAAGTTATATTCCATATATACTTTCAGGATGTTTGAGAGTGGTTTCAAACCTCCAGGAGTTATATTGCAAAATCTAGTTTTTTGAGGTTTTTCAATTTCCAGACTTAGTCAAATTTCAGAATCAGGACTTCACTCCAGCAGGACCTGCTATCCTATTGATCTCCCCGACAGCACTCAAAAATGCAAAGGGTAACAGGCAAAACCCTAAAAGACCTAAAAAACAAACCCTAAAAAGCAAAAAACATGGGTCCCCATTTGCAATGGGGCGATGTGTGAAAACGTCACAACAGGGCTCTACCCCAAACCCCTATGAGGGGCACTACCCTTCAACCATACCAAAGGACTGTCATGCCCCCCGATTTGACACCCATTATCAACACATCATTTTAAGAAATTGTCTTACATTAGTAAGACTTCACAATTTCTTAATTCTAACACTAACCCACGACAATAGCAGCAGATTGTAGATCATGATTATTAAGGAAAACAGGTCATGGGTATCCCTACAAACAGATCAGCATTCATACTGTGTAATGGTCACCTCTCCTAGCAACAATTGGGATTATCACCTCAGCAACCGGGATTATCATTCCACATCTCCTAGCACTGATCCTTCCCTTAATCAATGAGGAGATTAATTAGAATTAACAATCAAGAGTTAGAAGAGGCAATTAGATATTAAAAAGGTGTGATTGTAGCCAATAGACATGTTGTCATCCAAAGGTCACTATCCAATGAAGGATATAAAAGAACACACCAACAAACCAAGGGGTCATCATCGAAGTATCTGAATTGTGAAAGAAAGAAAGCATTCATGTGCCTTCAGACTGAGACATACACATCAACCGCTCAGCAATCTGAGTATTTTAATTATTTTTGGTGGCATGATTTATACTAAGAATCAATATGCTTTTATATGTAAATAATACTTATATGAACTTAGAATGACAACTCCGTTGTGTTAAGTCTGCATATATATTTCTCATTAGTATTAAGTCTGCATACATATTTCTAACCGGTATTAAGTCTGCATATATAAATTTCTAAATCAGTATTAAATCTATTATACATTTCTAAAATCTGAATAAGATAGAATGAACAGAATCTGTAGAACTACAACCAATCAAACATTCTATTGTGGAGGGGATCATACGGTACATATAAAGATGGCAAGCAGCCAAAAGGCCCATTCTAGGTTAAGCAGGGGTTGATTCATGTATGTGCTTCCGTACCCCTGAACTCTAAAGAATTAAGCAGGAGATAACATAACGGTGGTATTTCCGTACCCCTGAACCTGTTGGATAGGCTCGAAGGCACCTTGTATGATCTCCCACAATACTTCACAATACCAATGGGTTGATTGGATGGAGCTCCAGAGGCATTTATTGAATATCATGAACATAGAAATTTTATGTGTACATTGTTGAATATTGTGTTTATTTTGTGTCACTAATCTGGTTGGTGGCTCAAGATTAAGGGACTAACACAACAATCTCAGTTCCAAACATCATATCAAACCCTAATTATGGAAATTTAAGAAAAATTGAGTAAGGTGCTCATAGGGAACATTACAAGGACTCACTTCCAAACCTCCACCCACCATTGTTAATGTTCAATGTATTCATTGGCATATTTGTAACATGTAGTTAAAACTTTACTTAGCATGCCGAAGTTTCATTTGTAGTTCTTATACTTATTCCTTACACGTCTTTTTATAACTAATTTTTCAAGTATTATATGTATTTGCACCACCACCCCACCACCCTTGCATCACCATCACTCCATCATCCCCCCACCCTTGGTCCCTCCATTCCTAAAACTCATCCCCCATGACCTCATTAAGAAACAGCATGGAACTATGGAGTCTAAGAACTATGAGTTTTACTTCTTTTTTTCCTTTTTGATAAAGCATAGGGAGTGTAATGCCCCAATCAAGTACATAGGTCACATCGGTGATATATTGTCTAAGAACTGAAACATGAAACACATGGTGGATGCGCTTTGAGGCTTTTAACTTGCACCACACTTTGTTGGACCCTTTGAGATCCTTGAGAGGATAGGTCCTATCGCCTACCGCCTTGCCTTACCACCCAACGCTTTAAGGTTCTTAACTTGCACCACGCTTTGTTGGATCCTTTGAGATCCTTGAGAGGATAGGTCATGTCCTACCGCCTTGCCTTGCCACCCAACGTATCGCACATCCACAATGTGTTTCATGTTTCAGTTCTCAAACAATAAGAGATGAGTTCTTATGAACCACTACTCATGAAACATGGGTCAATGAGTTTGACTCAAAAGGAAAATATCTCCTAGTTATCAATTGATGAGCTAAAGGGGCTCTATAATGAATGGTTCATAAGGCACGACACTTGTTGAAGGTTTTGCAAATGGGGTTGCAAGCTAAGTGGGCTTAACCTTGGAGGAAACTTTGTGGTTAAGCGCGCTTGATTTGGAGTAGTACTAGGATGGGTGACCTCTCAAGAAGGCCCAATGCTTCACCTCTGTGAGCATCACCTAGATGCAATGAGTGTTGAGTGGACCATTCATTCTCATGAGAGATGGGTTCTTGTGAACCACTACTCATGAAACATGGGTCAATGAGTTTGACTCAAAAACTACACAATTGAATCCTGATAGCAATATCATAATATATTATCGATGTGACCCATGACTTGATCGGGGCATTACATCTTGTGTGGCATGTGCTTGTTATGATGGAATACTTTTAATGATGCATAACTTTGTAACATTATGCCTTAGTATGGCTTTTAGATAAATCATGTTTAATCTAATCTTGGTAGCATTTGTGTATTAGAGAGGATGCCTCCCAAGGGTAGAGGTTGAGCTCATGGTACCCGACAAAGTGCCCGGCTCAATCCTAATCAACTGGATAATCATCAAGGGGAACAAAACATAGCGGATCCAAGTGGAGGTCAAGATGGAGGGCTTCAGGGACCTCGGGTTATTAATCCTCTTCAAGAGACAATCACCCGATTAGGACCTCGTCAAGAGGCATCCAATGAGAAGGAGTCCAGCCCTTCCAATCTAGGTAATCACAATTGTAGAGGGGAAAGAGCTCGCTCTCATATAGCCCAAGTCATTCAAGAGTTGACAACAAGAAAGGTCAAGAACCCCCTTGTAGGAGAGACCGAACAGTGATGGATGGGGATAGTATTCTTGCAAGGCACATGAGAGACCTTCTTAGAGCCCATCCACCCACTTTTGATGGCTTTGATGGAAGTACTAGGGCAGAGACCTGGTTGATAAACTTGGATCGGTGCTTCTCTATGCACCCATGTGGTAGTAATACTAGGGCTCGTTGTGCTATCATGCATCTTAAAGGCTTTGCTTCTACTTCATGGCATATGGAGGAACAAAAGCTCCATCTTGACATTGTTTCGATATCATGGGAAATTTTCTTATAGAGGTTTTGTGCACACTATCTCTCAGATCACCATAGACAAAGATGTGCAGATGAGTTCCATGAACTTTGTTGTATGAAAGTTGATTAGTATGAGAACCGCTTTTTCGAACTTAAGCAATATGCGAGTGTCACCAAAGATGAGGGTATGTTGATACAGCACTTTTTAAGAGGCCTTAATACTTGTGTTAGTGGAGGTGTCTAAGTGTTTGAACCTAAGACTTTAGGGGCTGTCAAAGAGAAGGCAAGATTAATAGAAGAGAATGTGGCTCAAGGAGATGGAGGTCGAACTGGGGTATAAATTGGAAATCCAACCCCATCAAGATCAAGCGCGCAAGGCTCTCAATATCAACCTTCAAGACCTCCTAAGGCAGTATCAACACCCTCAAAGCCAAGACAAAAACACCAACAGAAATAGGGGCAAAGAACCCCTCAAGCCTCTCAAAGTGGGAAAGGTTCAGGTGGTCGTCAATGTAGACAAAACAGGAGGCAATGATATAGAGATTCACAATTTTCTCACCCATCTCAAAGTGAATAGTCTAACCCTAGCAAAGGGGGTTTCCACCAATCTCATGCACCTTCACCTGGACATAGACAAGGTAGGGGTCCATGTTATTCTTGTGGTCAGCAAGGATACATAGCCATATATTGCCCTCATAGGTCAGCAACAAGTAGTAGTCAAAGACAAACGTCTTTTGAGCCTACGGTGGGGGATTTTGGAAGTTCTCACAAGGTATTTGTGGTGGTGGGTAACCGTCGAGTTGAGCATCGAGGCATCGTGGTAGAGACATCGGGTGTGTTAACTGGGATTCATATTTTCATTTTATTTGATTATGGTGCTTCAGATTCTTTTGTTTCCCCATTACTAGTAGAACAATGTGGGCTTGTGGCAGCAAGGCAATGCGATCATTGGCAGGTTGAGTTAGCTACTGGTGCCAAGGTGGTCGTAGATTTCTTAGTTCATGGTTGTGTGTTCGATTTGGGCACCTTCACCACCACCCTTGACCAACGTATCCTACCCTTAGGATCCTATGGAGTTGTCTTGGGTATGGATTGGTTAAAGGTTCATCAAGCCTGTATCAACTATCAACGTAAATTGGTTAAGTGCATTAGTGACCTAGAATGTTTTAGCAATAAACCTCGGATACCTCAATCAGTAGCATGTCAGAAACCCATTTCTTATGTGAAAGACCAATAAAGAGTGTTTGGATGTTCATGATTAAATATTATATTGTCATAATATTATATGTGAAATTGATTTCATGATTTTATAATATGAATGAATGTTTTAAATTAAAATTGTGATTTTGTAGGTATTATCATTAAATGTTTACAAAATTCAAAAGTGATATATATGCATTAGAAATTAGAAGAAATTACTTTAATTGTTTTATTTTCAAAAAGTGAAAATGGGTTTGGGTAAATAGGACAAAAGAGTTTAGTTTTGTATTATGTTAATTTGGGAGAACAAAATAGAGAAGAAAAACCCTACAATTGCAATATTGTTTGGTTGATTTTGGGAGCTAGGGTAAAGAGATTTGAATGAGATTTGTTACATTAATTTAGGAATTTGAAGGAGCCTTGACTGCTACAACTATTCATGCTTGCATTGTGTGTGTTTGAAGAGCTTGACATATGAAATTTTGGCGAGCTATAGGTAAAAATGTCCCATACTCTTTCAAATTTGTGTTTGTTGTTGTTGCACTTTTGAAGAATGTTAAAGAGGTTAGGGCAAACATATTACATGAATCAAACCCTACACTAAATAATTATTTATTTAGTTGAATAAATTTGATGATTTTTGCCAAAAAACGGCCTCATGCTGCCCAATCCACCCTAGGGTTTGAGAATTGCATATTTTATGATAAAAGAGGGATGTTGGGTGCATTTAGATCAAAAGGGTATTCTTAGAATTTTGTTTTCTTGACTTCCAAAATTTGATAAATTTTGGAGCCATTTTAATGGCAAAGCTAATAGATTTTTATGAGAATTATGAAATGTTAGAGAATTGCATAATTGTTGCATTTTATGTTCTTTTATTATGTGGAGGTATGTATATACCTTGTAAAAAGTGTAAGTAAATCCGTTTAAATCATGTGCCATGATGTGGGCCAAATTGAGGAATTGTAAGTATGAAAAAAGTGAAATCAGCATTGTGTGCATTTTATTCCACATCCATATGGGAACATGATGAGCCTCAGACTTAAGTACTAGAGAGGGTTATGTGAGTGGCTTCCAACATGACCCCGACCCAAAGTGGTTGTGCATGGTTATCACGTGTGGAGGTTGCTTAATCAAGTGATAACTAATAAAACGCATGGGTAATTAACTAATCAAGATAATGGCTGCCTCGCACATGCCTTGAATGCTAGTAAAGGCTATGGATGTGATTGGGAAGACAAGTCTGCTCTAGGAGATGTGATACTTCTATTATCGAACTTCCTCGTCTGTATGAGAAGGTCTTTGGTTCCACGTGGTAGCTAAGATTGTGCTCTGTGATGACACTCCCTACCTAGCTCTAAAGCATCTAGTCTTGGAGTAGCGAGTAGAACCCCAAGAATGTATCTATGTTGTGATGTTATTATCTGTTGTATATGGTGTTATTGGATTGTGCGTAATATTATTCTTTTGAATTGGCATCCATGTGGTGCGTCCTTGGTACAATTATATTATTTTGATCATGTGGATATTACATGCTTATCATTGCAAGGGCTTACACATGTATATTTCATGACGATTCAGTGATATATATATATATATATATATATATATATAATGTTATGACATGATGTTCATCTGATGGTATTTCATTTACATTCATGATGTTGTGTTCACATTATGATGTATTGATTTTATACGAAGATTTGATGAGGTATTATGTTACTAACCATGTTATTATGTGACCCCGATTAGCGAATGATTATATATGTGCTTCAGCTATATCATGCATGTATAGGTATATTGTGGTGTTTGTTGAATGATACAATTACCAGGTATCGACTCTATTGATGTGTTTTTTATGCATCTCAAACACAAAATAAAATACCAAGGTATCGTACCCTCTCTTGAACAAAATCTCCTCAAATGCTAAACTTTGTGATCATACGAGGTGACTCCAAGGTTTATACTGTCAGGTCTTGACTTTACATTGTGGATAGACTCGTTGATATGATGTGATGTTGCTGGAATCATAAGGTGACCTACGTTGTATGAACACCTGCAACGTGGAATCTTAAACTTACTTGGAAGAAAAAGGCAAAAGGTTGAGAAAGACTACGCTACTCCTAAGATCAATGATGACAATGGATGGTATTCATATACACAAATTCACTCAAACCAAGGTTTGCTACACTATGATGACAACTACACAAACTTGATGAAATCTTCTAAGGAAATGGAAGATTTTCACATTGTAAAAATATCACTCAAATACCAAATGTTGGCGCAACTTTAACAAGTATCCACAATCAAACTTAGCACAATGTTTACGTTCAGGCTAACAATGCACTGCAATTGGAAATCATCTAACCACAAATAGTATGAACCAAGGAATTATCGACATCCATACATTACTCCATCATAATCAATGAAATCTATCTAATTTGAGGGTATAACAAGAAACCATGCAATATGTAGAAGAAACACCACTATTCACCTTAAATTCAATGAAAAGTATGTTTGTTTACATGCCTTGGCAACAATTTCTGCCTTCTCCTCCTACTTCTAGCTTCTAACTTTTAACCTATTGAGATTCTACTATTAACTATTCACCATTAACCTTTACAAATGAGAGGTCTAAGCCTTATATACAAGTCTCTTTACAAATGAATGACCAAGATCAATTTGAGATCAATGGCCGTTATTACAAGATAAAATCCTAATTAGGGTTAGTTACAACTTACAGCTAACTTCCTCTCAGGCAATGAGCAAATTGCATTATAATGGACACGTGTCCAACATTGACTTCTAACCAACAGGAATTGAGGTTAGGTACATGAAACTATGTGCCTCCACATGTGTGATTGTTGATGAGTCAAGTATATCGAACTTGGGCAGGTTGACTTGAAAACAACTTGATTGGATTGACGATGACTAGATGCCACCTTAGCCTACTTTGTAGATCATCGCAAAGTGTTTGTGATTGAGCAATATCTCTTGATACTCAACATTTCCAATTGCTTCATGACAGATGTGATGATAGTGGGAGATATTCCTGAATTGCATTATCTTTTCTAATTTGATCACTTTCACCTATCCTTCTTCATAATTGGAAATTCACCTTATGATGTGTCTCACCTTGATCCTTGTATTGATGTAGGGATATCTCCATGGTGTACTAGCCTTGAATCTTGGATTTCCGGAGGAAATTCAAGATAATTGCAAAGTTTCCTCATGTTTATTGTTCTTCTCATGGTGTGACGTCCTTGAACCCCTCTCCAAATCTACCTTCAAATGTGTTGATCTTTCATCATCCTCATGTTACTTTTGCTCCATCTCTCATGTTGATGATTTTGATGCTAGCCTCCCCTGCATTCTTGTGTTTGCTGATGAAGTAATATTCCTCTTGATTTGTATTGGAATGAACCCTTGATGTCACAGCTGCTGCTTCATTCCTTTGGAATTCCTTCTCTATGATTCCTTCATGTTGTAGCATCTTGATATCCTTGTAGAATGTTGCCTTCTAAATTGTATCTTCATCCTTTCTCGAACTGGAACCTTGATTCCTCCTTATTGCATTGTTTGAGTTCTTCCATTTCATGCTCCATCATCTTTGCATTCCTTGCATCAAACCTGGAAAAGAAACAGATTTTAAATCAAAAAACACTAAGGAATGAATAACATTAATACTTTACAAACTATGCCTCTTAAAACCTTCCCCAATCTGGAAATGCACATTTTAATTCTGGAAAAGCCGATACAGGTCTGGAAATGATATTTCAAACTCAAAATTTTTTATTTCAGATCTGGGAACGTATGGTTTTGGGTTTGATCTGCACTTTCAGGTGTGATGAAGATGATTCTCTGCTGACAGAAATCCGCCACCCTCACTGCTGAAGAAGTTGCTTTCAATGGCACCTGGTCTATGTTGCCTTAATGCTTGACAAAATTCACTTGTTCTGTTTGGAGTTCACCTTTGATGTTGTTTGCAATTCACTTTTTGTTGACAATCAAACTCATATCTGCCTCCTATTGATATGATTTTGTTTGCTGGGTTGATCTGCCTTGATTAGGATTGAATCGAATAGATGAGGTAATGAAATGCTCATCCATCTTATATAGGCGTTGAAGCTTGAGACACAACCCTCGGTGTTTTAATTCTTAAGTGAGCCGACATTTCACTTCCCTTCTCGAATTTGAATGTGAACATTTTGTCTTCTTGGAGCATGAATCAACACGCCCCATCACCTTCCACCTTGCATCCCAATCAAGTCTTAAATGGCATGGATTTGCTTAGGTCGTGGATTCTTTCAACTCATGGAAAATTTGTGCCTTCCACCAAAAGTCGTGGATTTTGTGAGGTGAAGGACAAAATTGGATACCTCTTCAAAAGTCATGGAATTTTTGCACTCAAGGAAAATTATGCTATTGCATCACTTTTTGTGGTTTTGAGAGAGTCATGGATAAAATTGATCGCTTCAGCTGTCACCCATCTTGATCATTAAAAACAACTTGATTGTGGATTTTGAAGGTTCAAGGATGAATATGTTAGTACAACTCTTACTCAACTTAACCCTTTTAGCCTAGGCGTGGATTTCAGCATCTCATGGATAGATCCCTTCTTTCAAGTCGTGGATTCTTCAAGTTCGTGGAGAATGTTGATCTTCACCTCAAGTCATGGATTAAGTTGATCATTTCAATTCTTCCTTGTCTTGATCATTAAAAGCACTTTCTTTACAAATTTTGAAGATTCGGGGATACATTTGATTAGTGCAACTTGCACTCAACATCACCCTCAAGACCTCCAAGTTGTGGACTTAGCCTAGGCATGGATTTTGCTTGGGTGTGGATAATAGGAGGTCATGGATTTTGTGGACTCATGGAAAAATTCGATCTCACCTCCTCAATTCATCAATTTCGCTAAGTGAAGGATACAATTGTTGCAAGGCTAACTTGATGTTAACTCTCCTTGTCATAGCCATTCTAAGTATTAAGTCATCAAAATCATGCATTTCACCCAACCTTTTGAAGGATCGATCACCTCCTGTTAGGCATCAAGTGACTAAATTTGTGGATTTGTGAAGGTTAGGGATAGATTGATCATTCCACCTCTCACTTGTCTTGAGCATTTAGCCTTTCAAGTCATGGATTCAAGCAAGCTATGGACAAATTTCTTCACCTTGCCTCAAGGTCATGGATTTCACCCAATCATGGATTTGATGAGGTCATGGATTTCGGCAAGTTGTGAATTTCTCAATCTCATGGAATTTTCAATTGCATCCACACTTTGTCTTATCATGATGTCGATTTTGCCTTTGGTGAGGGTTTTACCCTTGAATTTCCTTCCGGAAATCCAAGGAAAACAACTAGTACTCCACTTATATTTCTTTCCATCTATCTCTCATTCTCACTTATAATCTCTTGAAATCCACCTTTTGGAATACTTCACATTCCTTGATTGATTGCTCCACTTGAGCTCTATATGATCATGACAACTTTGAATTCATTACTTGACAACCTTGCAACATTGACACTATTGACAACTTTCCTAACTTGACAAAAACATTCTACACTTTTCACTATCTCAACTCTAAAACTCGGTCCTATCGCTCCACCATGGTCTCCAAACATGAAACATGACTCCATGACTTGACCACCTTCTGACAATCAAGGGACTGCATCTTCTCACAAGCAAAAGGTTAAAGACCCCAAAATTATTTCCAAACTAGACAACGAAGCTAAAACAACTATGCTATCAAGCAAAAAAAAGTGGCGGTCCCCGTTTGCAATGGGGCAATGTGTGAAAATGTCACAACAAACTCCACCTAACTCCACAGGTCTGAGTGTACCCTCCCAGATAGTGGTAAACAAGAGATGTCACATGGGCCAAAATTTCACTTACCCTACCTATCGTACTTAGTATGAGTATGAGTATGGTTCCTTAGAATATTATACCCTACCATTCTACAACTCATTGTTGAGGAACTCTTCTTGGGGTGACCCCAGGAGTTATAAGGTGTTCATATCTGCCCTCTCATGCTCCCTTGAGGTTGAGCTTGCTCTGGTAAGGTGATAGTCTTCCGCCGTGTTGACGTGTATTTTGTACACAATCATACACAGAATAAAATACCCAAAGGCATCTTATCCTCTCTTGAATAAAGTCGCTAACTGCTGAAGATTTCGCAAAAAGGATCAGTTAGGATGACTCCAATGTTCTTTTTGGTAGGGTCTCTACGTGTGGATAAGCACCAGTGGTCGTTGTGATTTGCTGTGTCCTCAAGGGGCCTTACGTTACCGAAGATTTTACTAAACTAAAGAAGCTTTTCAAAAAATATCAAAAGGATAGGGTTTGCAAGAGATCTAATCTAGTCTAACCCTAAGAACGACTCAATGTGGACAAGACTTGGCAAGATTCTACCAACTTCAATTTTGCCATAAAATAACAACTCAATTGAAATTGATGCGATCTTCTAAGGTAACAAATGATTTTTCAATACATCAAAGATCAAAGACACTACCACGAAGGTACATATCTAAGATACAACAATGATTGAAGGTTAAGTGATTCAAGTATTCTCCAGTTGACCACGCAAGGCGTTCCTACAATCAGCAAGAAGCTAGTGGTTTGGAAAGCGAATCCTACCAAAGATCAAGTCCAACACTTTGTCCTTCGAATTAACACACTACTTTGATTGAGAATGATTCGAGAAAATTGAACAACCATGAAGATAACCAAGAAAATTGCAACAAAACACCATAACTTCAATATTTCATTGATTTCAAAGTCATCATGTACAACAATTGTTTGAATTCTTTCCTCAAAGCTCAATCTTGCTGCAAAAGTAAATTGCTTCTAAACTCTAATCTCTCTAATACATCAATAATCTAATCTTCTTCTCACATCTAATTATTATTATCAAAATGAAATGAAATGAGGGTATAAATAGCATCCTCAATTACAATGAACGGTCCAGATCAAAAAGCAGATCAACGGTCAAGATCATGACACCTAAACCCTAATTAGGGTTTGTTACAAAAGTTCCCCTTTTATTGCACAACATTAAATGCATAGCCAATTATTAAATTTGGCATGAAAATCTAGGAGACATAAACCAATGACAACTAAGGTGCCATGTCATCTATAACAACCTCTCATCTAGAATCTTATTCCCTTTCCAATTCTCTTTTTTAGCATATGCAATGAATCTTGACACGATTCCTTCGATCTCAGCAATTGGAATCTCGGGAAGATTCTTCATTCTTTCTTCCAAGTGGATGACCTGATCGAATGCATCTAGAAGAGCTGCGTCCCATGTAAGTTCAAGTTCTTTAGTCTTTTCAATCAGGAGCATGGTAGCAAACATCTGGTCCTGTTGCTCATCTGTGATATTGGCGTCCTTGCAAAAGATGACTTTGATTCTATCTTCCAATTCCTGCAAATCCACATCTATCTCAACTTCGATCCTCCTGCCAAGAATGGTACGTAGTACCTCAAATACTCTGTCCTGGATCGGATTGATCACCTCCTCAACATGGCTACATCTAGTACTGATGTCCTCAAAGAGAACTTCCTTCATCTGGAGTAAGGTTGACCACTGAAGCAAACTATGAGGTCCTCCATCCATGATCTTTTCCTGCGCTAAGACCTTCCTCGATGTTTGTCTGATTACTTTCAAGACAGGAATGATAACCTCTTTGGTATGAGCAAAAGCAGCTACTGTTATCATCAAGTTGTGTATAATCTCAAGAATCTGGATAGCCCTATGAATAGTCTTCATCATCCTTGTTGTAAATTCTACTGCAACTGTATGAGATTTGTCCATCCAAGTACTCATACGCTGGACCATACTCCTGAATTTCTCTGCCTCACCAATTGATTGAAGGGGAAGTGCCTGTATGGGTGATCTTGCTGGATCCTGACGTCCTAAAGGTTGATTGAGATGGCTGAAATATGTTCTCCATGCACCAACCTCTCTCTCAAGCTTCCTATTCTTCTCCATTTCTTCCCTAAGTTTGTCTTTCAAGGCCTCAAATGAATCGGTGGCATCATCAAGTGTCTGCTCGGCTGTGGATGGACCTAGCTCAAATGTCTCTATATCATATTCCTCTGCTAAGATCTCACCTTCATACTTGTCCACTGCCGGTGTAGCTATCTGCAATTTTCTGGATCCAGTTTCATCTCTAATCATCTTGGACATCTTGGTAGCCTTCCTCTTTTCTGTCACTTCTTGGGAATGTCCGACAAGGCTCTCCAAGTCAATTACATTGTCTTCGTCCTCAATCACAATCACCTTAGTTAATCTTTCCTTCAACCAATCTGGGATGGCAGATCTTGTCTCTTTAACCTGTATTTCCTTGCGCAATTCTTCTTCTCTGGGAGGAGATGTTACTTAATTATCTTCCCCATCTTCATGCAACTCATTGTCTTGAAGAGATCCACCTGTTGCCTGTCCTTCTTTATCATTCTGTACCATTGACTCCATAGAATCTTCCACTTCAAGTGTCCTTTTCTCTTGTCGAGAAGATGTGCCGGATGAACGATCTCGGTTGGCCCCTTGCTTCTTCTTGGAAGATTCTCTCTTTTCAGGTCTCTCTTTTCTCTTCGAGCCTCTTGGATGGAGATCGCCTTCACTTGCACTTCGAAGGTTGCCTTCATTTGTATTTCTGGGATTAGGATTACCTTCGCTTACACTAGCTCCACCTTCGGCTGGTTTCTCTTCCAAAGTGAAAGTCATAGCTATGCCTTGCTCTCTCAACTTCTGATGCTGCACATCAACCCATCTGCGAGTACAAGACAAGACTGGAGCCATCAAAGCATCTAGATCCACGACCTCGGGCTCATTCCAATCTAACCTTACTGATTTGCTTTCTCGGTCATAGGATGACTGGAGATGTCTGCCACTGTCCTGAGCTTGGTCGGCCACTCTGTAAATCTTGCATTTCCTGATGAAATCCAAAGGCAATTTAAAATGCATCTTTCTTTTCACTTCAAGATCGTCTAAGAGATTCATCATAAAATCTTCTATCTGAAATTCATGCTTAAACTTCCTACCAACTGTCTCCTCTATATATCCATGTGGATCAAAGCTTTCTCTCAAGGCAAAGGATGAAAAAGAAAACAAAGTTAACTCCTTCTCTGCGTCATCCATGACTAAAGCATTAGGACATACCTCAACTGAATTGCCTAAGATGATAGGTACAGGAACTCCATTTCCATGTCTGTGTCTGAATGCCTTCGCATAAGCTGCCAACTGTCTTGTTACCTCAAGTAACACTATTCTGTCTGTCGGATATCTCGGCAACATGTATGGAGGTGAAGGGCATCCATGAACTCTGATATAAGTAAACTTCGGAAATTGGATAAACCAAGCACCGTACCTCTTTACTAGTTCCTGTGCATCCTGTGATAATCTGTTGTGAATCCCACCTTGCAACGTCCTCGTGATGTTCATCGTGAAGGTATCATTAACTAACTTGTAGTTGCTTCCTAGCGGATGATGCAAGTGGACATAGGAATCACAAACTCTGACCTCGCCGGGTCCTCTTCCAATCACTCCTCTGTGAGGTAGTCCTGCATACTCAAAGCTCCTAATCAAAGCATATATGACGTATGAACTCATGTGGGAGGACTTGGTAGCTTTTAGTCTCCTCAACTGTACGTCCAAGCAATGGCTAATCATCCTAGCCCAATGAATTGTTCCTTTTCCCTGAACTATCACCTGGATAAAGTAGAACATCCACCTTTCAAAGTAAAAGGCTTGAGGGGCTCCTGTAACTCGGTTGAGCATTGTAATCAAATCTCTGTACTCCTCCTGGAAATCGATCCTATGTGGTGTGTTCGGGATCTTGCTCAGGCGAGGACGACTCTTGAGTAACCAGTTCTTGTTGATGATGCTAAGGCAAGCATCTGGATCATCTTCGTACATGGACCTGGCTCCTTCGATGCTCTTGTATATCATATCCCTGTGCTCTGGAAGATGGAAAGCCTCACTTATAGCCTCCTCTGAAAGATATGCTAAAGTGTTTCCTTCCTTGGACACGATCGTTCTGGACTGAGGATCATAATGACGAGCACACTCGATCATCAACTCATGGCACTGAACTGCTGGAGGGAAGCCGGCCGCCTTAATGATGCCACTTTCGATTATTCTTCTGGCGACAGGTGAGGGCTTGCCAATGTAGGGGACCTCTCGAAACTTCTTCGTGCTGAAGTTGCCCAAGTTGGTATCTCCAATGTTGCTCCATTTAGACACGATCTTGGTCTCCACTTCTTCGGTCTTTTGATCTTCCTTCATGAAAGCTGGACGACTGGTGGATGCTCCCGCCTTCGGGGTCGCCATACCTACACAACATTTCATAATAAGTAACTAGATATTGCAATGCATAACATAGATTAGATTAAAGATTAGGAAACTTCATGATAAGTCTTTGAGTTATCATTTCCTAAAAACGATTGAGCTACTGGAATTCAAAATTTCAAAATTCAAAATTTGAAGCTATGACGATCCAAATTCAAAATTCAAGGGATCCTCGCCATACCTCACTTGAGAGTTTAACTCTAAAATGCAAAAATGAAGAAAATCGCCTAGGCAAAATTCGATATTTGGTGACTTCAACGTGATCTCTCTCAAGCTAGCAACTTCGCCACCTTTGGGGGTCTTTGACGTAGTCTTGGCAAGTTCGCCTCACTTGAAACTTCAAGTTCGCACTTCCTTTCAATGAAATTCGCACTTCTCCTTTATGAAATTCGCTTCTTGTAAATACAAATCGCACACCTCTTTGTCTTCTCCAAATCGCATATGAATGAAGGTGAAATGATAATGTGAAAATGAAAATTTTCACCCTCCTTTTATAAGCGCTCACCTCTCATTTACCTCTAGGCCGACTTTGCCAAAAAAAAAGAAATTAAAATGATTTTTAAATAAATAACAAGGGCCGACTTTTATAAAATATTTAAATCCAAGCACTCCAATTTGATTTTTATTTAAAATAATAATTAATTCATTTAATGCCTTTGCAATTAATTAATTCGATTTTTAAAATAGGCAAAATTAATTAATTAAATATCCAAGCGCAATTTTTAAATGCTATCAATTTGATTTATCGATTTTTTTCTAGCATTTAATAAAATTTAAAAAAAATTGTTTTAGCGCCAAAAATTAGGAGAAGGGAAAGATACAAACCCCATCGCTCTGGTCCCTGGGAGAGGGACAGGAGCGAACTTCATTTTGGCCTTGATTCTTGTGCTTTCGACGTTCAAAACCATCATCTTCACGTTGAAACTGGCATATTTGTAAGGAATTTTGAACTTGATTAACTTGGTTTTGTGGATGAGTGCCTTTTATGACCATTATCGCCCTGGTCCCTTGGTGAGGGACAGGAGCGAACTTTATGTTTTCTCCTTGACCTCTGCATCTTCGATCCTCAATCTTCATCATGAGGGAGAAACAATGTTAGTCTTTCGTTCCATACTTGTTTCACTTGTCTTTAACAAGACATTTTGATGTTTAAATGGATTATCGCCCTGGTCCCTGACTGAGGGACAGGAGCGATGTTGTCTCCTTGGCCCAATTGATCACCTTTTGACGTTTGATTTCTTGGCATATCATCTTCTCAAGATCACTTTGACCCTGTGCAACCTTGTACAACCTTGACTTGGCGTGATTTTTGAAGGATTTGGCTAGTATGATAAATATCGCCCTGGTCCCTGACTGAGGGACAGGAGCGAATTTGGGCATCCTGGGCTCAACCTTGTTTGTATCATCTTGCAATCACTTTCACCATGTAGAATGGGGTCCTTTGATCCCTCTTGGACACTCGAAATTTGATAAACCTTCAAAACCCAAGCCTTCATAGAAATTTCGCTCTAGTCCCTGACTGAGGGACAAGAGCGATCTTGGACATTTGGTGCAATTCTCTCAACATTGGCGACCTTTGATACTTCGTTCTTCGTCAAGACGCTTCAAAACGTCCTTGCCACCTTTCACCTTGACTTGGAGTGGTTTGAACTTGAGTGAAAGACATAATAACAAACATCTCGCCCTGGTCCCTAGCTGAGGGACAGGAGCGAATTTTCATGTGCAAGCTCAATTACACTTTGCCAACCCCAAAATTCATCTTCAACGATCTTGTTGTGCATCCCTTCATTCATCCATGGCTTGGAATTCATTCTAACTTAGCAAGAAATTGACCTAAGGCAAAAATCGCTCTGGTCCCTGACTGAGGGACAGGAGCGCCTAGGCCAATTTGAGTCTCCTATTGATGTCTTGTAATCTTCAATTTGTATTCAACGGGTTCATTTCATCCTCCTTTCTTGCTTCAAACTCAAAACTTGCTTGATCTTCACCCAAATTTTGTCCTATGAGGAATTTCGCTCTGGTCCCTGGGAGAGGGACGGGAGCTACACTGAATTTCGCCCTGGTCCCTGACTGAGGGACAGGAGCGAACTTTACATTTTTGGTCCTTCACGAAGGCACTTCAAGTTATATTCAATTAATAAAACATATCTCCTTTGATCTCTTCAAATTGTCAAGTTGTTCAAATCCTGCAAGGACAAGGCAATGTTTGATTTTGAGCTTCGGTCCTTCACTGAGGGACAGGAGCGATTTTTACTCCTGGCACATTTCCACGCTTGTGAAATTCTTCAAATTATATTCAACGGAAAGATTATGCCTCCCTTTATCACTTCCACTTTGAAATTCGTTTGGATCCTGCAAAGACGGTAAGATTTTTGAAAACGAGCTCCAGTTCTTCACTGAGGGACAGGAGCGATTTTGCTCCTACAGGCCAAAATATCATGATTTCGGGATTACAATCACTTCACAAGGCAAAAACAAGACCTTTCCAATACCCGGGATCAAATATCAAAATTTTCAAAATTTGGTCAAAATCATTCAATTGGACAAAATTCGCAATTTCATCATTCACACTTAGACAAATTTAGACTCTTTATTCAAAATTCCAATTGAAAATAAACCAACTCACTTAGCCTCTAGCAAATTCACTTTATTCAAAATTGCATCCTACGAAAGGAAGCTTGAAAAACTCTCAAGATTGACTGGACTTTGGCCTAAAAATGACAAAACAGAAACCCTAAGGCTTGACCCCAAATCCAGACAACTGACAAACTACCAAAACCCTAAAAAGCAGAGAAAAAGAACAGGCAAAACGAGCAAAAAGAAGGGGGCCCCCATTTGCATGGGGCGATGTGTGAAATGGTCACAACACGCCGATGCCACCTTGCATATGCAATGGTGACGTTGGCTAGTGAGCCTAATCATTTTGGTACTTTATCTTGGTGTTAATCTCTTGTGTGATACTTCCTTGCACTTAAGATTATTACTCTCTTATCTTCTATGCGATTTTATGTGAATGTAAGTTTTTAAAAAAAAAATTGATTGCTTGGGTTTTTTCATTATTCCTACTGCTAGGGCATTACAGGGAGTCTATGACAATGAAATATTTCTTTTATCTTCCATTTTGACAATAAAAATGCATAGTAGTGATAACAATAAGATTCATAGTGAAGAAGTAAATCCAATGGAAGTTGAAGCAAGAGTTGGGGGTTCCCATTCTTGTGAAAATTTTAACACAAGTGATGGCAACACCAAAAAACCATTTTGCATACCCTTCATCCTCTCTTCACAAGTTTGTGAAAAGCCAATTCAACTACAAAAAAACCTTGCTACAATTTGCCACAATTTCATGCAACAATGAGAGTAAAAATACAAGGGACAAGAAGTATTGGTTGTGTCGATTGCAAAACTGATTTCTATGGGAGCTATAGTAGGATTGGACACCATTTATTACGTAAGAATGGAAATGGGGCTAGAATTTGTGAGGATATAACATTGGAACAATGAGTTGAAATTCCAAGGTTGGTTCATGATATTGAGGTAAAAACTAGTAGTAACAAACATGCATCCACAACATTGCCATTTATTGACAAGTATTCCAATATATCAACTAGAGAGGCTTATAATTGAGGGAAGAGGAAGGCCACATCTATTGGAAGTGAGAAAAATACAATGGCAAAGTTGTTGAATTTGCAACATGAGCATGTTGATGATTTAGAAGGCTAAATTTTTGTGTGTCCATACTATCTCATTCCATTGGTAAGGTCTCGTCATCTCAAAGAGATGTCAATAAATGATATTGAGGTAAAAACTAGTAGTAACAAACATGCATCCACAACATTGCCATTTATTGACAAGTATTCCAATATATCAACTAGAGAGGCTTATAATTGAGGGAAGAGGAAGGCCACTTCTATTCGAGACGAGAAAAATACAATCGCAAAGTTGTTGAATTTGCAACATGAGCATGTTGATGATTTAGAAGGCTAAATTTTTGTGTGTCCATACTATCTCATTCCATTGGTAAGGTCTCCTTATCTCAAAGACATGTCGATAAATACAACTATAGTTGGACCCTATTTATGCAGCCTCTAAAGAAAACAAATTGCATACCTCCCTCAACAAACAATATTCAAAGGTGAACATAATGATGGAGGAGACGAAACAAACCTGGATTAGGACTTGTTTGTTCCATTATAATGAATGGATGGATTGATAGTTGAATTCGGCCACTCATTAATAATATTGTTATATGTCCTACTAGTTCATACTTTCTTATAGTTGCTTTCTCTAGGAAACATAAGATTATTGATTACTCTAGGAAACATATGTAGGTTGATTACCAATTTAGCCTTTTGGAGGAGGTTGGCTCTTCAATGTTGTGCAAGTTGTGACAAATCAAGCTCATGTTTGTAATTTTATTGGTTTGATGGTTGAGAGTGCTTGCAAACACATTTTTTGGACTCCATATTATGTAAATACTTTGAACAATGCCTTGAAAAACATTGGAAAAATACTAAGTTACTGGGTTCTTCGTCTAAGGCCCGGAATCAAAGCCGAATTCGTTCCAGGTGCGCCAGGCTATGGATTCAATGGCGTTTAAGCTTTAAAAAAATTTGCCTTCATCTATCCTTCGTTCATGGCATGGCAACCCTCTTCCTCCACATGTGACCGATGCACCTGTATTATGTTTTATTAATGCTTCAACTATGTTATTTTCTTTAATTTTCATAGTTTTCTTTTTCAAATAAAATTTAATTTATTTATACTTTATGTTTTAAATATCATTCAATTTGATATTTTTTTATTCAATATGTTAAATTTGATATTTTTAAATATTTAAATTAAAGTAATATATTATAATATATTTATAATTTATATTATTATATACTAATAACATTTTAAACTTTTGAATATATTTTATTATTTTTTTTTTTGTGTTTAATTTTATTAAATAATGAAACATATTAGTAAATTATTATTATTTTATTACTGACTTTAAATTTATTACTTATGGAGAGGATGTTGGAGGTGCAAGATGCTCTACAATCCATGGTGGTTTGCAGAGAGTAGAAGAAGTGGGTTGAATCAAAGAAAGAAGAAGGGAAGAAGGTGAGACAAAGGGTGCTTGATGATTCTTGGTGGTCCACTATAAAGGAAGAATGTTTCTTTAATGTGTTTGTACTTTGTTTTTATTTTTAATTTTAGTTTTCATTTAAAAATTAATATTCTTAATGTTTTTTAAAGTTTTTTAAAGTTTTAAGTGTTCCTTGCAGATATATTTGCTTTAGGATATCACCTATTGTGGGGGGAATAAAGTGTACAAATACAAACTATCCTAGCATTGGAAAGACCTATGAGGCTTTTGATAGCATAATTGATCAAATGACGCAAGCAATTCATGACAATGATCCTAGACTACAATTTGTTGATGTGTTTTTATGACCTCATGCAACACAAAATAAAATACTAAGTACTATATCCTCTCTTGAACAACATCTCTTCATGATCAAGCGAGGTGACTCCAAGGTTCCGATAGTCAGGTCTTGACTTTATACATGGATAAACTCAGTGTGTGATGTGATTTTTATGGAATCACAAGGGGACTTACGTTTAAACTTGAACTACAATTAGAATTCCTTCAATGTGACTAAACTTGATCATCTGATATTACAATCTTGTGATGCTTTCTCCCAAACTGACTTGAATTGAAAAAAGATAAAAAAGAGGAAGGGTTTAGGAAGACTAAACTAATTGCTAAGGTCAATGACAACAATGGATGATGTTTGGATGAACACAATCCTTAAACCTAGTTTTTATTTGCCATGCTCAGGACAGCTCCACAAAACTAGTGCAATCTTCTAAGGATGATAAAGTTTTTCATATCATGAGCATTCATTCAAATACCCAATATGGCGCAACTCGAACTTATCTCCACAATCAAACTTAGCACAATTTGAGGTTCAAGCTAACTATGCACTGCTATTAGAAATCATCTAACCACAAATAGTATGAACCGGGGAATTATCAACATTCACACATCACTCCATCATAATCAATGAACTTCATCTAAATTTGAGGATATAACAAGAAACTATGCAATATGTAGAAGAAACACCACTACTATCCACCATAAATCCAATGACAAGTATGTTTATTTACATGCCTTGGCAACAATTTTTGCCTTCTCCTCCTACTCTACTATACTTGCTATCTTACTTCTATTAATTTTTGCTGCTACTATTAACCTTTACAAATGAGGAGACTAAGCCTTATATAGAGAGCTCATTACAATTCAAAGGCTCAGATTGATTCTCAAATCAATGGCCAAGATTTTACAATAAAACCCTAATTAGGGTTTGTTACAACAAACGCCTTGACCAATAAGAAAATTACAATGAATAGGACACATGTCCTTCTTTGAATGTCGAACAATGAGTGATGAGGTTAGATACATTGAACTTTGTGCCTCCACATGTGGTAGTTATCCTCCTTGATGGATGAGTCCAGTACATTAAAGTTGGACGCTTTGACTTGGAATGATGTGATTGGTTTGATGACAGCTAGGAGCCACCTCAGCCAATTAATCTTGTCATCACAAAGTGTATGTGTTTGAGCAATATCTCTTGATACTAAACATTATCCAAGCTTCATGACAAATGTGATGATAGTGGGAGATATTCCCAAATTGTATCATCCTATCTGATTCGATCGCTTTCACCTATCCTTTTTCATACTTGGGAATTCCACCTTTGTATAGCATTTCACCTTGATCCTTGCATTGATGTAGGGGTTGTGATGTTTATGCTTGATGTTCTTGACCTTCTCCTTGAATTGGTGATTAATCTTCTTGACCTTGCTGAAGTGTTCCTTGATCTTCTCTCATGTGATGAAGTCTTCCTTCAAGATTTTGATGTAGGCTCTGTGATATCTATGCTGGATCCTTCCTTTGTTCATGATGTGCTTAGATAGCTCGCCTTGATGTGGGGAAGTATCTCCATATGTATGCAGCATATTTTCATGTAGAATCTCTCCTTCACGCCTTCTAGCCTTACTCATCATTTATGCCTTGATTGTGAAGCTCTACATCTTGATGAGTTTCATCTTTAAGTCCTTTGCATTTGTCTCTTCATTCCTTTCAATGTGTTGATCTTCCCCCTTGATGATGTCGAAAAATCCCTGTCATAGCAGAATTCTTCATTCCTCCTTGAACATTCATCTTTCCTAGCCTTCCATCCTTGCATCAAAACCTGAAACGAGACACAATGAATCAAAAATCATGATAATAAAGCAAACCTCTCACACCCCTAATGCATCACTAATCATGCTTTCAAAATTAATTCAAATTTGGAAATGACAATCTGCTGATAAAATTTGTTTGCAATCGGGTCTGATCTGAATCTTCTGCTCCTCAAAACTGCTCAGGTATGAATTGAATTGATGTTATTGACTGATTTGAAGATCGACATCAGGTGAAGACAGATTTGTGCCACATAAGCAGCAGTTCGCTCAGGAAAGAGGCCCTAGAATCATGCCTGGTCAGGCCTGATCAATTCACATTAGGTCTGATTGCAATGACCTAACTCAGGTCTGCATCAAATTCACTTTACACCTGAAGAAATTCGCACAAGTTAGGGCTGGAAATCAATGAAGATAGCTTGAAACTTACTCCAAATTACCCTCCTATAAAATTCGCCCCAGTTCTGATTTTGAATTTTGCCCTAACAATGCAAGATTTGTTGATAAAAATCGCTTCACCACTGATCCACTTCTGCTGGAATAATTTGCTCAGACCTGCTTGTTGATTTAATTTGAATTTGAATTGAAATAATGGTGCAAATGATCACATTTCATCCTCTTTAAATATTCATTCACATCTGAAATAGCACCTCTCCCATCCTGGCCGACCTGCCTTACCAAACTTAAGCACTCACACTACATAATTAATTGTTTTGAGAAAGGATTTTATTTATTGTTGTTGAACAAGGTCAGCTGGGTAAAATTCTTCTTTGCAACGCCTTGAAAAGGTATAACTATGGGGAAAATTCCACCACTCCAAACACAATTCCAACCTTAAAAATTGATTCATTCTGCTGTTTTAGGTCTGCTTTTAAGATCGGCTCTGTACTTTTTAGGGTACAATCTCACCGTTTATATGATAGGAATTGTGTTAGGGTACAACTATCATATAAACGGTGAGATTCAGTGAACTAATTCCTAGAGGTCTCCAATTTATATGGCATAGCCAACATGGTCATTACACAATTGAGGTCATAGATGTGTGTCACGCTTCTAATACTCTTCTCAATAGATGGGAAGTTCACCCTTGCTTGTCTCAAAAGATACCCATAAGACTAACCAAGACGGCTCTTACGAATACAATTGATGAGAGAAAACTTGTCTTAAGACTACAAATCTTCAAGGGATAGTTAGGGATCCTCACATTGAGAAGATTTAATTAAAATGAGGACAAGCAACCTCGGGAAGGGGGGACTGTCATGTCCCCCATTTATAGCAGAAATAATTAATAGAAATTTTGCCATATAATATGTTAAATCATGTTAAAATTATAGTATACTATATCACATTGATATAAAAAAAGATATCATATTATCAATTTACATTGAATGATGTTATTATGTTAATAATGTACATTAACTTACATTTATATATTGAATAATGTTATTATATTAATAATATACATTGTATTAGAATGGTATAACAATATATATATTAATAATATACATTATATACATTAACAATATGGAATGGCGCCATTTTATCAAAATATATATTATATTTGTTGACTGGTCCCCGATAGCCATTCCTCTAAAACAATGGCTTGATTAAATGGAGGATCCCGTCAGGTGTGAGGGTAGTGACCCTTCAAAAAGGGGTGCTACCAAATAGGAAGCATCATGGCTTTCCACCACGATGGAGGATTAGGATAAATACCTTCCCCCCATGCCAATTTGGAGGGATATGCAAGCAAGGAATGGTAAAGTCTGCCAGCAGGGATAAAGACGGGTAAGTTCAGTGTCAGGTAAGTATAAGCATGAATTTCCTGAGTTAGCATTAGAGTATATATCAGCCAGTATGATATACATATTTAAATTCAGATTTGTGCATCATTGAATATAAATTAAGATGTTCTTAATCAAGTCAATGACAGTTAATATCATATTAAGTTAAGAAGGTAAATTTTATCTATTTATTCAAACAGCATTAAAATAACAGAACGTTACTGCCAGACATAACATATAAATATATATATCTGCATATAATCTCAGGAATACATAATACAATCAGATTCAGGTTATGCAAATTATGGTAATACTGCAAATTCTTATAAGGAATAACAAACTGATTATAATGAAATGACAATAAGTGGTTAATGCTGATACAAAGTAACACTAACAGGAAACTTTGATGACAATCCAATACACAGCACTGTTGAAATGTAATATAAAATGATAATTATGTCAGATGTAATTGATTATCATAATGTGATGGATTGAATAAATATAATAAATGGTTCATTGTAAAGAGGGACTCTCTTTTAAGTACGCCACTCCATAGTGGATGCCTAACACCTACCACTTGAAGCCAAGAGGGATGAAGCATCTGCTCTTGGGCTTAAGAGAGAAGGTGGTTGTGATGAGGGGGAACGGCGATAGAACACCTGGCTGGGTACACCACTCCATGATGGATGCCTAACACCTGCCATATGGAGCCAAGGGGCATATGGTATCTGCCCTTGGGCCTAGGAGGATTGGTTTCTTGGACACCCTATCCAACTAGCCTACCCTAATGGGCTAAGGAAATTGACTGGTAACTGACTTTCAATCTGACTTTATATAATAAACTGATTATACCCAACAAATTGTAATTCTAAACAGTAAATAATATAGCAAAATTGATATCATTAATATAATTTCATTGGTATATGTTTCAGTATCACAAGTATTATTTCATGTGTTCTCTAATCTTTGTTGCAGGAAACCAGTATACAAAGTTATGCCAATAAAATTTAATTACCTATCTTTTAGATTTGGGCAAATTTAGGTTAATCTAATGTATAACTAATTAGGGGACATTACAAAGGATGTCCTCAAGTCATGGATTGATCATCATCATTCACCTTCAACATCAAGATTTTGTCATCCAATTCACTCCAAGGCATATTCATTATCGCTCATCAAGGTTTAAGGATAGCATCACTCTCATTCATCATTGCCTTCAAAGTTCTTCAAGCCTTAGACCTCCACAAGTCGAGGATTTTGGCAACTCAAGGACAAAAGCCATCACTCACCTTCTTAGGTTGTGTATTTGAGCAACTCAAGGATAAACTTTGCAAGCGTGACCTCCACCTTGACTTGATCTTCATTTCATTTCACCTCGTTAAAAATTGTTCATCAACACTCGAGGATGATGCAACTCACTCGATCAACACCTTCAATGACTCCCAGCTGTGAATTTCTTGCACTCAAAGACCAGTTGGAGCCATCATCACTAGGTCATGGATTTGCATGAGTCGTGGATTTTGGTGAGTCATGGACAAACTCAATGACCTCCACTTCAAGTTGATTGCTTCATCATTTGTCTAAGTTGATCATTTCAATGCCCTTGCTTGCAAACTTGGAGGATTCAAAGGGTAAACTCCCTCATCGCCACTTTCATTTAGCATCATCACCAAGGTCTTCAAGGTCATAGATTTTGGTGAGTCATGGACAAACTCACTTCGACCTCATCACTCATTGATTTCACCAAGTGAAAGATAGTATTGTTACAAGGTTGACTTGGTATTTTCTTTCTCTTCATCATCACTTAGACCTTGAATCATCTTCATCAAACACTTCATCTCAGTTGATTGATCCTCGCTCCTACGTTCTAACCCAAGGGTGCCCACTTGCTCGCTTGACTGTCCATCACACCTATGACTCACCTTGACCTGACCTAGAGATTGCACTGTGAAGCATCATCTAGTGATCATCTTGACTCCAATCTACCATTTATGCATTGAGAGTTATAACGACTCCAATCTGACCTAAAGAGAGACTTGACTGCTGCTAGACTGCCTGAGACCGAAGACTACTAGCAAAAAAGAGGGGGTCCCCATTTGCAATGGGGCAATGTGTGAAAAGGTCACAACAGGTATGAATAATGTATAGGTGCACAAAGGATGAAAGCAATATATAGAATTGCAGATGCAGAGATAAAAATCAGATAGCAATAAGTGAGAATTCCAGAAGCTAGTAGAGTGCAAACAAAGTCTCAAGGGATGAGGACCATTCCTTTGTGATGCTAATGGGTATCCAAAGCCAACTAGCAACCTTGGAAGATCTTTAACTATTCAAGGAAGTTTGGCAGATGTAAAGAATATGTGAAACAAGCATTTATTATCTATTGAGAGCAGAAACAAACTAGAATTAAGAAGAAATGAGAAAATCCTGAAGCTTTGACAACACAAATAGCAGTAGCTGCCTAATAATCCGATTTTTAAGATTGTAAATGTTATCCCTTCTACATGTCTCTCACCTTCAGTCAAAACCATGTTTTTGGGGGATGTTTAATTATTTGCAAACTCTGTTCTGTTTGTGTTTGCAGGCAGTATTTTCCATTTCAGTCGTTTATATGGTTAGTGGCCATGGCTACTTGTTAGCAACTAGAGTTGCATACTTTAAAACGAAGATCGTAAGAATGCATAGGCAATGAGAAGGACAGCAAGTAACAACAAACCATGTTACCCCAGCATTTTGTAAAATATTTAGTTTGATGCAGTTGTTTATTTTCTGTAAAGCAAGTACATAATTTTAGTGATGCCAGATGAAAAACATTAAAAATAATTAAAAATAACCAAGTCCTTAATCTGATACTAGGATAAAGAAAAGCTAAGGTAGATGAGCATATGCATGGGTATCGCTAGTTTTGTTCTGCATGGGTATTTTGTAGTAAAAATTTTATAAAAATGATTGTGTTAAGAGAATGGACCATGGTTTTTAAAAACAATACAATTTTTTCCCAAAAAAATGTTCTTATTATTGTGTCCTATGGAAGGCTTAAATCTGAAATTCATGATGTTCAAGACAATAAGAAAACTAAAGATAAAATTCAAACAAATAGAGATAAGGGATGAAGTTTAGAGAATGTACCATATATTCTGCTCGAGACAGGGGCTTAAGAAGTGTATTGTAAGCCTTGATTACTTGAGCTGATTGCTGGGTCGAATACTCCTTCTCTTGCTGGTCCCCGATACATTTTGAAAACAGACCATGGTATAATGTTAATGTCCAAACATAATCAAGAGTAACCACTAGGAATGTCAAGCACATCATATATAGATACCTAATGAAGTAAGTGGGCAACACATACTCAAGCTCAATGCACAAAACAAAAACACTGTAGACAATACCCTAGTAGCCATGTTCGCAAACGATGAAACACAAGATAAGAAAATATTTTATTCTTTTTTATATTTGTGTAAGGTCAATTCAGATGGCACCACATTATCCATTATCATTTCTTCCAGGTGATGTTTTCCATTGTGTGATCTGAAACGGTGACTTTATAAAGCATACCGTTTTTTGCCCAAGTCCTTTTCAAAAAAAATGTTCTTTTCATTAGGTAACATGGAAGCCTTAAATCTAAAATTCAAGATGTTCAAGAAAAAAATGAAACATAAGTCTTTACAAGTTAAAAGTCCAATTTTTGGCCTGTTAATGGGCCTTTCAGGGTTTATCCGGGTTCCAAGGCATGTAGAAGCGTTTAGTGGAGTGATCCAGAAGATGGATGGACTAAGGTGAATTTTGATGGGGCATCTACAGGAAGTCCTAGCCCCTTGGGTGTAGGGTATGTGGCTAGAGATTGATTGCACAGGGAGCATTATTGCATTTGGTGCAACAAGGTTGGGGGAAGGAACAGATAATGAGGCAAAGGCCCAGGCAGCCTTGCTGGTGGTTGTAATGGCGAAAAAATTAAATATTTCTAAGTTACACCTAGAAGGGGATTCTCAGATTATTATTAATGCTTTGATAAAAGGTGAGATGGGAGCATGGCAGCTCAACAAATACATTCAAATTTTAAGGAATATGCTTGCAACATTCACCAGTTTTCAAATATCTCACATTGTGAGGGAAGGTAATTCGGTAGCTGACACGTTATCCAAGTTGGCACTATCCTTTCATGAGGAGGGATTGCAGGGAGTGTGGGAAGATTACCGTGAGTTGGAATTGGAACCATGACCAGCACCGTGCACCGGCAAAGAGTCATAATATTTTGGAAGGGTATTTAATGTAGCACGTAAGGTGGGAATGATGATTTGGAAGGACAGGCCACTATTTATTAGGCAGCTGGCATCGGCAAGAAGACAATCTGTTTAGTTGTGATGTGTAATGTCCCCATCCTAGTCAGGGACTTGGGATTGAGGAGTTAGCTTATTCTTGGACCCCTGTAGGCTAACAGAGTATGGATAAAGGGGTCAGTAATGCAGTATCTTGAGGAGTGGTCTGTCTATTTGTTCTAGTTTAGTGTTGAGTTCAGTTCTAGTCTTCGTTTCATCAGTTTCTGACACTTAATGAGGATTTCCTATTTTTTAGAGAAAATTTGCTAAAAATAGACATGGTCTTATTTTCATTGGCATGGCGAACTGTGACCCTAGCTTCTGACAGATTCAGTTTCCGAGCAATAATGAGAGAGATATGAATTTTTTAGTGGTTCCACAGGCAATTAATATTTTAATGAAATATTAATATAAAATCATAAAGTGCATCACTTAAATTTATTTAAGTGAAGATTTATTATCTCCTAAGCTAGGCGTGGCTTTTAGGGTTAAGTTGGGAACCCTAAAAGCAAGTTATTATTTTTAAATCCCTAATTGCCAAAAATCGCACCTTTTGGGTATTTAGGCAGCCAAGAGGGAAATTAAACCTCATTCTTGATATTGAGCATTTGACATTTTCTCTGAGCACTTGGCTATGGCGGCTAGGGTTTGGACCAGTTTTGGAGAGCGTGCATTCTTTAGAATTCAGTAGCTTTGAGATTGTGAAAGATCAATCGAATTGTTGCAGCTTGGTTGGCTTCATTCAGAAGTCAAATTGAATTGAATTGGGGCAGATTTGGCTTCTTACAAGGCAGATTTGTTGTAGGGTTTTCCTATTTACTGTTTGTTGTTGATTCTTCTATGGTTTGGAGGCTTATTTTCCCAAACACACAGCTTGCTCATTTATTGGCACCATCTTTCACTGTTTGGGTGTCCTAGTATTTAAATAAGAGCAGATCTAAATTGTTCCAGATTAAAAATCAGAACTTTGTAAGTTGCTGATTTATTCTTTCTTTTCAATAAATTGGCTAAGGACCTACGGGTATGCTTCTAAATTCTCCAATTCATTGTTTCAGTTGATTAAATTCATGTATTATTCAATATGTGTTGCAAATTAAAGAAACCCTCTTCTGCAACTTCTGTCTATTTCTGAAAGACCATCTTAATAATTAAAATTTACAAAGAAGATCTATAAATTACAGCAGGTTAAAGAGTTGAACCAGAAAGGGTTCATCACATGACGGGTGGAATCAGTGCGCTAGATGGAGGCTAATTCTACCCTCATTACGCTGAGGCAACAGCTAGCCTTCTTGGGCTTGGTGACAGAGAAAAGATTTAAGGGCTTGTTTAAGTTCAATGATCCGATATTTCTGCAGATCATTGAGATGTTACTTGCTGAGGAATTCTTGCAGTTGAAGCATCGATATTGAACAAACATTAACATAGTGTCAATGGTGATGGCTTGGGGACTTCAGTTGGGCGAGAAGGAGGAGATGCTGTGGGTGATGCAGAGGTGTGTGGACAAAGGCTGGCTGTATGGAATGCAATCTGTACTGGCGAGGGCACAGTCTGGGGCGGGTTTCTTGGTTGGAGGTGATGAATCAAACTAGGAGGAGGACGCCCCTTTGCCGCTCCAACCTTTTATTCATTGGAGTGACACAACTGACCGGGATGAGTGTCAAATGATGGCCTTGATTGGGTGGGATGAGCTGAAAGCATTTCTGCGAGAGGAGGCAGAACGAAGCGGAGTGAAGGAGACAAAGGACAGCAAGGGCAAGGCAAAAAGGGTCTTCGACTTGACAGACTACTGGGTTAACAGTCCCCTCTCACCTGGTGTGAAGAAGAAATAATTTTTATTTGACAATGGTTTCAAATTTTTTGTAATTTTGTATAAAAGGTGGTCTGATAAATTTGTGATCGCCATAGCGGATGGGTGGGTTTGAAGCACCAGCTTGGTGCAAATTTTGTTAAAATGTATGCTTATTATCGATGGGGAAGAAATAGGGTTTAGAATTATGAATGTCTTTTTTTAGGGTTTGTAATGGGGTATGGAGTCCGAGAATGGTGGTGGTTTTTTTGGCTGTAAGGGATAGTATTCTTTGTTACTTTCGGCTTTTACAGATGTACTGAAACTTTATAACTATAAATAAAAAATTCTATTACCGATTAAAATTAAAAAGAAAAGTCCAATTTTTTTTCCATATAAAATTTTAGATTAAAGGCCAATACTGAGGTTATTGTGAATTATACAAAAATCAGAAAACAAAATATGAAGAATCGGTTAGAAAAACCAAAAACTGTGAAAATAAATTGTATAAACAGCAATAAGTCTGACCTCGGACTTGCATTGAAATAAATCAGGATGTAGTCTCTTCTGCCAATCTTTGTACTTCTTTTCCAGATCCTTGGCATCCACATCATATCCTGGTTCTCTGCAAGTTACCCACCCATAACCACGTTATCACTTGCGTGCCTGCTTGTAAACAACAGTTTCTCGGTAGAAATCCTAACAAGAGGATTTCAACACTTGACCTAATAGAAGATTTTGCTTCATAATGCAAAAGAAAATAGCATTTGGTTATTGAAAATAAAACTGTTTTACTCAGTTATCTTGAGTTTTAGAGGCCAGAAAATTACAGATTGAATATATGAAAAAAATCAACAGAAGAATCGAGAGGCTGAACGCTCTTGCATGAGGAGCATGCTAGAAATGGGCTATCGGATGCTTCTGCACCACATGCCCAGCATTTTATTGCAGAATTTACAGCAGTTGCTAAGGTAGAAAAGTTACCACGGCTGACTAAATGAAAATATGGGGCTGTCTGATGGCTGGATATGTAATTTTCTTTGGAAAGCTTGTGTGGAGACATATATTGGCTTAAATGAGGTTGGAGTTGCAACGCAATTGGAAATTTGGTTGAGGCAGAGAAGGAATGTTGGGAAGAAGATGGACTACCCTGGGTGCCATGAACACAGGTTGCACTCGCAATGCTCAGGAGCCTTCTTCGCACCATTGTTGTTTGCACGGTACAGGTGATTTTTATCCTCTTTTGGTAAAGAATACGAATAGGTGAGATATTTTCATTCCATTCCGGACAGAATTCAAAACTCAGTAGAACACCTCTCGCTTAAAGTCCCGCCTCGTGCTTACGTTTTAGTGGACTAAGCCAATTTTACCTCCATTCCGTTTCTCATGATTAAGAAAATCAGAAAATCTTCAAGGCTGCCCTCAAAAAGTTTTTGAGGAAATATGACAACAATCCAGCTTAACTAAATAATCACCTTCTATACATTGGGTTTGGCTGTACGTCGGACAGTCACACGTCAGTGTGTTTGAAGAGTTTTATATTTAAAATAGGCTTTCTTTATTTTGCTGCAAAATCTTGCACCTTTGTCATGGTTCCCTCAATGGATAACATACCAACAACATGCATGGTAAATGGGCAAGAAAACTCAAACTCGATTGAAACAAACCACCTAGGGCAAGGGAAAATTGCTTCAATCAAAAAGCGGAAGTGGTTATGGGTCAATGCCAAACAGTATAGAGGTATTTTAAAGCACAGATTTCTTTGTCTAAAATGGAAACAAACAAGAGGGAAACAGTCTCTTAATGTAAAAGCAAGTAACAATAAGCACAAGGTTAACTCAAGCAAGTTTTTTATGCAACAATGTGACTGTTATAGGTCCAAAGACAACAATGACTTCAAGGATTCTGTCATGTACAGTCCCACTACAACTCCTCTCACCTGGTGCTCTGACCTTTATGTGCAAGAATTGATAAATGTCAGGCAGAGGTTAGAGACGTTGGAATTCAAAGAGCAGTAGAGAGACCATTCGCTCTTTGTTTTAACAACAGCAAATCATTCATTAGTGGATGATAATAAAATTTTAAAGGAGCAGATGGCAGCATTACATGAAGCACTTAGAATAGGAAAATTGGAGTGGGAAGACATGAGGATGACTTGGCAATCTTTGAAAGTTCAATTAGGTGAAGTTAAAGAAGTGTTAACTTCTACTGCTCCCGAGGTGATAGGACAAAAGTCCCCACAAGCAGATTTACATGAAGTAAAAGGAAAAGAAGTGGAAAAAAGCAGTTTCCCAAAAGGTTCCAAAACATGGGCCCAAATCAGTGACAAGGCTGCCAATAAAGGGGTAGAGGAAAATGTGTCAATTGGCAATGGACAAGACAAAGAGCTTAAAGAAAGGCAAGGTAGAGCGGCAAATGTTATTATTAAATGTGTGAAAGAATTTGGGAGAGATGAGCATACCCTTGCTCTTGCAAGTGATTTTCTTAGAGACATGGGGGTTTGGCAAGGACAAATTTGCCAAGCGTGGAGGGTGGGAAAGATATGTGAGGAGAGAACTAGACCGATTAAAGTCATCATGTCAAGCATTCGTGACAAGCAAAATCTTTTAAGTAAGAAGCAACACTTGAGAGGTTCTCGCTTCTTCTTAGATGAAGATTTAACTATTAGGCAGCAAGAGGAAAGAAGAGCGGAAGTGGCAAAGGTTAGAGAAGCAAGAGATGAGGGTAGAAGAGCATGGTTATACAAGGGTAGAGTCGTTATTGCCCATTTTGGTCCTTATTATAATTCAGCACAACAAATTCAGAGCAAAGAAATGGCAGAAAATCTTTCCGAAGGAAGCGGAGCAGCAAGACCCACATGGGCAAATAGGAATGAAGACTCGGCATTGAGTCTCGTGGGCCAAAACAAATAGCAATCAATCTCCACCCATGGTCTCTTAAGCGTAGTTTGTTGGAATTGTAGAGGTTATCCTTGGAGGTGTGGTCCTAGGTTAGGACCTATTGCAGAAGGTAGAGACATTATTTGTGTCATAGAGACACATGAGCATGAGGGTTGCAAGACTCCGATGTTTGAGGGATATTCGAAAATGGCAGTGGGAAATGGCAAGGGGCACGGGGGTATAATGGTTTTAGTAAGAGAAAAAGAAGGTTGTATCATTCAACTTGAAAGAGAAGATTCAAATAAACAGTTCCTTTGGCTCAAAATTTGTGAAAATGATAACATCATTAGAATTGTTGCATGTTATTTTGCACCGGAAGTCTCAAAAAGTTACAAAAAAAAAGGAATAGACCACAAAGACCCCTTTGCAGCCCTAAAGAAAGACATTGCAGATTTTATCCAGCAAGGGGAAATCCTTTTGGTAGGTGATTTTAACACTAGGACTACAAGTGAACAAGCTAGCATTCTTTGTTGTTCAGAAGATTGCAATCCTATTTGGCTCACTGAATTAAGAAAGCATCAATGGACAAGAGTTTCAGAAGACAACAAAGGTTTCAACCACTTTGGAGAGGAATTGCTTAATTTGTGTAGCGCTTTCAATCTAATCATTTGCAATGGTATCGGCAAATGGGAAAAGTCTGGAAATTTCACGTGTAATACTTACAATGGGGCAAGTGTTGTGGAATATGCAATTGGCTCTCACAGTTTATGTGAGAAAATGGAGGAAGTTTTGATCAGTGAGCAGCACTGGGATTTAAAGTCAGACCACAAACCAATTTACTTAAGTTTTTCTAGGGCTGAAAAACAGCAACAGGGGATGAATTCTCAATTTCTTCCTCAATCTCAGTCAAAGGGCAGAATTTTTTTGACCCAAAAAAACTGTGATATCTTCAAGATAACTCTCGAGAGGCTTTTTAAGAAGGAGAAAATTGCGTGTCATGGGTTGCATAGTCATGAGTTAACCAATTTAATTCATAGTGCACTAGCAGAGTGCAAGAGAGCAAAAAATAAGAAATCAGATACAAATTGTTTTTCGGTCAATGCTTGGTTTGATGAAGAATGTAAAATGGCAAGGGAATCTCTGAAAGAAAAAAAATCAAAATTAAGCATTAAAAGTTACAAGCAAATTTTAAAAAGAAAAAAAGTTGATTACATTATCACAAGGAGAGAGGAGCTTATTTTCCTTGGTAAAAATAACCCCAAGTTATTTTGGAAAGGGCTTCAACCGCAAAAGAAGCAAACGGTAAATAATATCTCATCTACTCAATGGTTTGACTACGCAAGGCAACTTTATGAGCATGTTTCTAAGATTGACACCCCCTCCCCCCCTTGGTCAATACTGCGGCAAATTTGTTCACCATACAAGAGATAGAGATATGAATTAAAAAATTGGGTGTTGGAAAAGCAAAAGACTTGTTTGAGCTTCAAGCTGAGTTTCTAAAATGGGCTGTGAAAACTCTCGCTCCGCATGTTATGAAAATATTCAATGGCATCATTCAGTGTGGTTTCCCTAAAGATTAGATAACTAGCCTTGCTATTCCTCTTTTCAGGAGTGGTGATGTCAACAACCCATCCAACTACGGGACCATTATGATTAATCCTCTATTTGCAAAACTTTTTGGTAGCATGATAGAAAACATAATTAGCAAATGGGCAGAAGTAGAAGATAAACGTGCAAGGGGACAAGTTGGTTTTAGGCCTAAACATTCCACAGTAGATCATTGAATTACTTTGAGGCATATCATTCAGAAGGTTTGGGAGAAAAAGGAAGAGGCCTTTTGTTGCTTTGTTGATTTCAAGAAGTCTTTTGACATAGTCCTTAGAAATAAGCTTTGGCACAGGATGGAGGAACTTGGGATTCATTTCCACCTTAGAGCAGTTGTTCATAAGCTTTATGAAGAGGTCAAAGTTAAAATTAGAACCTCAGTTGGCATCTCTGAGAGCTTTAGGAGTGATATTGGGGTCAAACAAGGGTGCCCCCTATCCCCTACCCTCTTTGGTTTATACATTGACAAGCTTGAAGAGTGGCTGAATTCACAAGATGGTGATGGTATTCACTTGGGAGAGCATGTGATTAGGCTTCTCCTCTATGTGGACGATCTCATTTTGATTGCTAAATTTGTTGTTGGCCTTCAAGACCACCTTTATGTTCTTGAAAGATTCTACAAAGTGGTTGGGATGCAAGTCAATATCAACAAAACTAAAATCATGATTTTCTCTAATAGAAGAAAACAAAACCAATATAAGTTTTACTTTGAAGAAGTCACTGATTACAAATATCTTGGAATTGACTTTGGCAAATACTTGAGTTGGGATTGTTGTAGAAAGAAGAGGACTTTGGGCGGTTGGAAAGCATTCTATGCTCTTCAAAATAGATGCAGAGAAGCAGAGTTGTGGGATTGGAACACTACCCAAACTCTTTTTGGGCTTCTTGTGCTTCCAATGGTTCTTTATGGTTGTGAATTGTGAGCCAATAGTACTTCAGATTTACAATGGAGGCAAATTGAGCAAATTCAAAAACGTTTGATTACAAGCAAGTTCAAAATTAAAAGCATGGTTCCTTATGATATCATGCTAGTTGAAACTGGGGTTGTCCTAATTGAAGCAATGGCTATGATTCATCTGGTAAGGTACTTAAAAAGAATTCAACAAATGAAAGAAAGCAGATGGCCTAATATTGTTTTCAGCGATGTTTTGTGCAAAAGAAAGAAGACTTGGATGCGGCAAAACAAAACTTGGATGAGTAAATGGAATATATACTTGAATGCTTGTCCCACGACCAGCAAGGAGATTAAGACTTTTGTGATGGATAAGTTTTGTAAGTGCATTTGGGGTAAAGGACTAGGGAGAAAGAAATAGTATTAAATCAATGAGTTCAATCCCACTTTTGACCTTCATCAAAAAGTGTACATTGGTGCTAATATTACGTGGAAAGCTAAAATTCTTATTGCTCAACTTAGAAGTAACTCTCATCAAATTTGTTCATAAACTGGGTGTTGGAAAAGGCCAAAAGAAGTGTGGGAAGAAAGAGTGTGTATTTTTTGTACCTCCGGAGAGGTGGAAACTGAAAAACATTTCATTTTGGAATGTGATGCATATAAGGACAGTAGGGACAGTTATGCGAATATCTTGACAGCAAGCTCTTGGTATAATTTATTTAATGAGGGGTTAGTGGAGAAGTTGGGGGCGCTCATCATCACCTTACATAGGAAGAGATTGGAATTGCGAAAGCAGATTTGATCTGGTGGTTTGTCCCATGGGCTTTTGTTAGTCTCGTGGATGTTAAAATTTATTCTTCTTCTTCTATAAGGAAAATGTTGAAAGTGTAGGGGCACATGGGTAGGCATGTGTGCGTAGGTGGGTTGTTGTTAGGCTAGGGAGTATAGGTGAGGCTGGGTTAGTTCCGTTGCAATTAATCTAACTAGCCCGGGAATTGTCGTACTATTCTAAGGCAATAGTTTCGGGCCTAATTTGTAGTTTGTTGTTTGTTTAAGGTCAGCTTTAAGGCTTTTGCTAATCAGTCTGGTTTCCAAAAGTCGAGGAGATGGTAAGTTCGGGGACAAGAATTGGGCAGATATGATCCATCGATGTCATTCCATAGTTCGGGCAGATCAGATGGTAAAGTCGAGTAGATGGTTTGGGCTGTCGAGGAAGGTGGTTCTTCAAGGTATGTGAATATCGATCGAGAGAATTATAGTGGAAAGGGGAAGGCATGTGAATAACGATGGCAGAGGAGTGGATGGAAAGAGACATATGACAATGCATCAACCCCGATGGAGAGTCTCAAGCCATTGGTGGATCAATGCTTCCTTCTCCCACTCTACTCTACTACTCCGCGTAATAAGTAGGCGTAGACCTTGGAGTACCGAGGCTCTAGCTATACGAGCCCCTCGAGCAACAGAGCATAGTTTGTCTCTAGATCCATATGTATGCAGGGGAGACCATTATATAGGGGTGGGGCCTATCTAGTCATTTTCCTAATGTACAAGGTTTTAGATGGGGGACACAGCTATTTTGGCTTTAAAACATGGTTAGAAAATGTGTGTTTTTTACTTTTACGAAAAATCACAGCCATTGTTTGCACGATCAATGGTGTATAATGTTCGTGTTACTAACATTTCATGGTACAATAGTGTCATTTTGGAGCTAGAATAGCTGTGGGTCTGGATGTGAGAGGTGTACATATAAGAGGAACCAAAAAATAAATAAAAAATCTTTGGTCTGATGATGAGTGCGAGACAATAAAAAGAAAGCTATGTGAGAGTGGAATGATCATAGTAAGTCAAAAGAATGTGAAAAAACAAGACGATGTAAAAAACAAAAACATGTGAACACAAGAAGGATCCAATTGATTGCTCTTGAAAAACACAACCTCAAAAGATTTTGGAAAGAATTATAATAAAAGAGAAAACAAAATGGAAAATAATATTACAAGTTAAAAATGGTTGGAATATGCAAAGCTGGATAAGCACAAACCTCTAAAAATCAATACAAATGCTAAAGTTTTCACCATTGAAGATATCAATCAGCATATAAAAAGGTTGGTGGAAGGGAAACATAGGATATTGATGAGCTTGAAGTAGAACATTTAAAGTGGGAGATTGAGGTCCTTGCACCTTATATCAAGTGCAACTTCAATAAGGTTATTCAAGAAGGCTTCCAGAAAGATTAGATGACTAGTGTTGATATCCCTCTTTACAAAAGTGGTGACACCAATAACCCATCAAATTATCGCACTATTATGGCTAATCCTCTCCTTGAAAAACTTTTTGGAAGGTTGAACATAGAATCATTAGCTGGGTTGAAAAAGAGGATAAAAGAGTTGAAATATAAGCTAGTTTTAAATCAAAATACTCCACTATCAATCATGGTGTTACTCTGATTCTTGATTGAAAAAATATGGAACACTTAAGGGAATGAGTCTTTTTTCTATTTTGAATACTTTAAATAAGCCTTTGACACAATACCATGGGACAAGTTGTGGAATAGGATGGAAGAACTAAGAAATTTAAATATGCTTAAAGAGACGTTGTACATGTACTTTATGATCAAGTTGTGGCTAAAATCATAACCAATGGTGAAATACTAGAGTGTGTTGGCAACGATATCAACGTCAAGCAAGGATGCTCACTTTCCCTAACTTTATTTGGGCTATACATTCATAATATGGAAGAATGAATAGATAAGGCTGGTGGGGAGGGAATTTAGCTAGCCAAGTAGGTAATAAAGTTACTCTTTAATGTAGATGATCCCATATTTTAATTGCTAAAATAGGTCATAGTCTAAGAAAACATTTGAGGGCCCTTGAAACCTTTTATCAAGAGGTTGGGATGAAAGTGAACACTAGCAAAACCAAATTAATGATCTTCTCATTGTGAACAAAAAAGAAACAAATTAACTCTCTTTGAAAACAATCCACTAGAGAAAGTGGATGAATATAAATATCTTGGGTTTGATTTTCACAACAAAGTTAGTTGGAAAGTTTGTGCAAAGCAAAAAGAATTCAAGAAGGTTGGAAATTGTTGCACTACCTACAAAATTGATGTAGAAATGCAAAGTTGTGGTATTGGAAAACCAAGAGAATGCTTTTTGGTTTACTTAAGTTACTCTAGTGATTCTCTATGGATGTGAATTTGGCACAATAGCATGTCAGATTAGAAGTAGAGACATGTTGAAGGAATCTAGAAGCATCTAATTATATGCAACCTTAAAATTAAGATTGTTGTTCCTTATGAGATCTTATTGTTTGAGACGTGTACTTTCCTCTTATAGGCATCGACGATGGTTTGGTTAGTAAGTTACCTTTATAAGGTCCAAAGTATGGAAAATCATTTTTGGCCTAAGCTAATTATGGAGGAAGAGCTAACCGGAAGAAAGAAACATGGATGAAATAGAATGACAAATGGATGAAGAAATTGAATGTTAATATGCATGAATGTCCAAACACTAATGAGGAAATGAAAGAGTATGTGAGAGAAAAACATTGGGTATGTTATATGGACAAAACTAATAGGGCAAAAGAAACCTTACTCTAAAGAAATAGTCAAGACCATGTGAGCTAACGTAAGAGTCATAATAATATTTATATATCGCTAACATTAATATATCTATAATTGTATTAATTTAGATACAATTTTAATATATTATGAAATTATTATATTGGACATTAAAAAATCTAAGTAATCTATTATATTATTTAATCCTCATAATACTTTGTAAATGTTTTTAAAAAAATATAAATAAATATTATCATTGTAGTACAATATTGTAATGTTGTAAATTGCATTTTATGCAATTTCACATCACATAATTCTTCCCCTTTAGTTACAATTAAGATTGGGTTATACTTTTTAATCTTAATCTCAATCCTAAGCATCCTCTAACTCCTTGCATGTCTAATCTCTCAATTGTTATGTTTGGTTTTCACTTGGACAAATGTGTGCTATGTTGATGTCCACTTGACGTGCAAGCAGCCTCCAAAAACCTGAGATTGTGCTAGTTGTTGGGACATTATACTTACCGCATTTTGACAATGTAATGCCTCTTCCAACTTCCATCAATGTTGGGAGTCATTTGCCTTTTCCAAAACCTCTTCTTTTGCCTCCAATTTCATCTTTTGAATTAGATCCACAACATCTAATGCATTCTACAACTCTACTCTTGCATTCTTTATTCACAACATTCCCATATTCACACTAGTTATCTTACTTGCACTACAAACTCCATTATTCCACTATTGTTATTGCTATAGTGATATCTTGCTATTAAATTGTTATTACTTGAAGAAGATCACTATCACTATGGGGTTTCCCATTGCTTATTTGCACTTGCAGGTTGTTGGGCTTTTGTGTGAGAACTGGTAACTCTTTGAATTTATTGGGCATATTGTCTTGATTTTGATAAACATGTTGTTCTTTCTTTGTTTTATGTCTCTTATCAATATCTTGTCTAAGATTGTTCATGGAGATGGAAACATTGAGATGGGGTTTTGAATGATGAAAACCCCTATCCAGTCGCCCAACATATTTCTTCAGTCTTATGTGTGTAGGTATAGGGGAAGAAACTACTTGGAGGAAGTCTTTGAGCTTATTCAACATTTTTGGTATATCTAAACTCTCACTCTTTTTATTTCAATCATTTAACTTCATCTAGTACTTTCATTTTAGTTATTTTAATTCACTATGCAACCATGTTTTATAGTTCCTAGTATCCAAAATAGTATGAAGACTATTTTGTGTTTCTCTACGACAATTACTATGTTTTGTCTGTGCTGGAAGTACACCACATTATCATTGTGATACCTCTCACATTTGCATTCTGCCATTACTTCATTTTTATCCGATTGACTTTGTATGTGTTATACTTTGACTGTGTGTATATTATTCTTTTGAATTGGCACCCATATGGGGCATCCTGCTTACAGTTTTATTCTTTTGTTTATGTGATATCACTGATGATGTGGATAGTAGGTTATGCTTACAGTCTCAATGATGAGCATGCATGCATGACGACTCTACGATGATGTGACATGATGTGATGAGGTCTGGATTATATTATGAGGATACTTTGATTATATTGATTATGATGTGGTTACTTGATGATGCTTTGATGATGCTATATTGTCTTGACAAGATATTATGTTGCTAATTATGTTGACATGTGACCTTGATTGGGGAATGATTGTTTATTCTTGTAGTTTTATATTACATATGTATGCACAGGTATTTGTATGTTTTGGTTGAGGCAGGTCTAGGGCATTGACTCCACCTAGCTCCACAGGTTTGAGCGTGCCCATATCCTCGACGATGGTTATAGGAGATAGCACAATGGCCAATTATGTCACCAACCTTAGCCATTATTCCTAATTTGGATTATTTTCCTTATTAATGATGTGATTACACCTCAAATCACCATTTCAATCATGTTTATTTGCCCTAATGCAATATTGTGCGAGACCAATAAAGATTGTTTGTATATAGTCAATCAGTTGCAAACTGTCGTTATTATAATGTTTATATTATTGATATTTAAATACTATAGTGGCAATTTAATATAAAAAATGTGAAATATGCCTCATATGTATTAGATTTAATGAGAAATGCATGATTTTATTATGAGGGTCATTTTGGGGATTTAATTGATATTCCAATTTTACTTGGTTTTATTATTATTTTATTTCCACTCCAAAATGTGGGTTATATTTTGCAATTAGAGTTTTATTTTGAGAACACTTGGTTTAGTTTCTTCATCTTGCTCTCAAAAACCCTATGTGTGAAACTTGAATAGATGAGATTGAGAGATTTATTGAGTATTTTTTGTGGGCTCTTGTTTTGAAAGTTCCGGATTGGTGAATTCTATTGACTGTCGGGAAATTTCATCCTCTCTTGGTGTATTCGGTGTGCATTTTCACTTTGAAGTTTTCCTCAAGTTTTGAGGTAGGATCTTTGATTTCTCCCTTGTTTCTTGCTTGAGTTGGTTTTAATAAGTTGTAAATGGTTTGCATTATGAATTTAAACACTCTTACAACTTAAATTTCTTCAGTTAGATGATTTCTAAATTATATGCTTTCAAAAGTTGAAAACATGGGTTTATATGGGGAAAATTTGCCCAAGGATGGGTGTATTGGAAATTTGATTGCATTTTTGTAATGTTGTGTAGTTAGAGACCAATGGGTTTTCTCAAAAATTTGATTTATGAAGTTTGAAATTTTAAGCTTTTGGAGGTCCATCAATGGTGGATGACCTCCATGACTAGTTTTGGTTCAAAATGTGAATTTGATAAAAGCTAGAATTGGATGTTTTAGACATGATATATATCGTAGATTCATGATTTGACATGTACAAATCTCTCTATATGATATGTAGACTACAAATTTGCAACGCTTAGATCGTCCTAGGATAACCACTAAATCCTCGAATCTAAGCTAACATCCATACTAACCTATGAAGAATGTGATAAGGAAGATGAAAGCATAAACCTCAAGCATTCAACATACTGTGATCAACAACTAAGATACCTCTATGAACTCCAATGCAAACAAAATGATATCATTAAGCAATAGGAAATTAAACATGGAAATCATAGAAATGAAAGAAATAACAACATCAAGTGTGAAAGTACAAATCAAAATCTCCCTTGAAGATCTCCATAGTTTTCAAGTTTCCTTCAAAAAATTTGTAGAGTTGGCCTCAAAAATCTGCAAGCACAAGATAAGATAAAAGGAAACCTCAAATATGGTGGTTGACCCAAAAAGGGAGGTAAAGATCCAAATTTATAGACATGGAGGGAATATGATCAATGGTCGAGTTCAAATTGAACATTGAAGAGATGGACGACTTAGATTGTGTAGGAGAAACTTTGCCAAAGACAGGGAGAGAGTGGAGAATTTGGTGAAAGGAATTAGGAAGAAAGTGGTGGCAGCTGGAAGAAGGACAAGTGACAGAGGATGTCAGAAAAGTGGAGAGAGTGGGAAGGTGAGTGGGGAAAATAGGATAATTAAATAAAAAATTATTTAGTTTCATAAGCGAGATGGGTGACAGTAAACAAATATTCATCTTTTTACCAGATTAATGTGTGAAAGGATAAATGGCAAGATAAATGAGTTTATTTATTTGACCATAGAGGAATTGTTAGTTAATTAAATAATAAAGATTATTTAATTATAAAAGGACTTTAGAAGAATATGATGGGAATAATTAATTAATTAAAAATCAATTATTTATGGGATAAATGATAATTAATTAAATAATATAAAATTAATTAATTAATATGGAGAGGGGGGACGATTAGTAGGTTGATTAAGTAATTAAAAATTATTCAATTATGGACAAAGATTGATGGTTAGAGGAACATTAATTTTTGGTGTCTACATTTTTCCCTCTTTAAGGCGATGCGATTTTGAGCATTGGCTCAAAGAAAAAGAATTCAGAGGAAATATGCCCTAGTATGCCTCAAAGGACCAAGGTAAGGAGGTATGATGCCCCCTTGAGAGATTGGCTAAAAAATAAAAGTTAAGGTTAATCTCTTGAAAGAAAATAATGTTATATAAAAAAAATAGAAGAATAAGATATGGTTTGAGTGATTTGCAAATGGTCTGAATAAATTGATTTGATTGATTGGATTGATTGAATTGATTGGGTTGATTGGATTTTTTAATTGATTTGATTAATTTGATTAATCAATTAGATTGATTGGATTGATTGGATTGACTAGGTTGATTGGATTGATTGGATTAATTGGGTTTGATTCGATTGATTGATAAAGATCAAGTCTGGTTTTAGGAAGGACATATCCTATATAAGACAAAAGATAGATGAAAACATCTGGTTTCAGGAAGGATGCATCCTATATAAGACAAAAGTTAGATGAAAATAGAAGAATAAGAGATGGTTTGAGTGATTTGCAAATGGTCTGATTAAATTGATTTGATTGATTGGATTGATTGAATTGATTGAGTTGATTGGATTTTTTAATTGTTTTGATTAATCGATTAGATTGATCGATTTGATTGGATTGATTGGACTGACTAGGTTGATTGGATTTATTGGGTTTGATTAGATTGATTGATAAAGATCAAGTCTGGTTTTGGGAATGACATATCCTATATAAGACAAAAGATAGATGAAAACATCTGGTTCAGGAAGGATGCATCCTATATAAGACAAAAGATAGATGAAAATGTCTGCTTTCAGGAAGGACACATCCTATATAAGACAATTGATATATGGCAATGCCTAGTTTAGGAAAGCCACATCATCTATAATACAAATGATAGATAAAAGTGTCTAGTTTCAGGAAAGACACATCTTGTATAAGACAAATGATAGATTATTAAATGGAAATGATTGATAGGAAATTTGAGAGAGTAGAAGAAAAGTTAGTAAGAATAGAAGATAGTTAGGTTGGTTAGGGAAAATGGATAAAGCAAGGGGGTAGGAAATAATGGATTAGAAGAAAAGAGAGAAGGATGGGGGCATAGGAGAAGGATATGTGAAAAGATGGGGATGGTGAGCCGTATTTAAAAGTGCTTATTTTCATCATTGGGTGTTTTTGGATTTTTGAAAATAGATAAATATACACCAAAGTATGGAATGACCAAGGTGAAGATGGTATCTCTTTGCATAGACAAACACATGATAAGTAAGGAATGATTTCATCCATCTTAGGGAATTAGTGTTTATGGTCAATGTATGTGCGATAGGCATATAACATGATGATCCACATGTAGAAAAGCATTAGATGACCTTTGATCTATAGAGGATATAAGACCATGCTAAATGAAATGTGCCAACACAGACACCAAGAACACTTGCCCCAAAACTTCACATCCCACAAATACAACATATGAAAACCCATGCCAAGTTCCATCCTCGCTCCTCTAATCAAAAGGATATCCTTTAGTAGCACAAGAACTTGACATGAAAAAGATCAAAGGAAAGACTCACCGACCAAACAAGTCAACAAATATTTAGATCGTCTTGCCTAAAAGATATTTGTGTTAGATAGGATAGCACTAGATAGAGTGATGTTTGGATAGGATGCTAGTTGTTTGATTGATAGGATGCTTGTTCTAGGACCGATATGTTTATAAAGGCTAATAGTGTGATCAAGATGTAGGATAAAATTGATGAGGCAATTGATTGGTTTAGCCTATAGGATAATCTGGCCATTTGTCTTAGATAAAGATATTGTGATGCGATGCTTGTTTTAACCTGAAAGATCATTGTCATAGCAAAGAGAATTTATTGTGGAGTGTGATAATGATAATGGAGATGGTGCAAGTGTAGATTTATTATGATAGGAGAGTCCTAGGTAAGATGATGTGTGATATAAAATTGTGTGACGAAGAATATCTAAACATCTCACAATTGGCAATTCTCAGGAATCTCATCCACAACACTAGGTCAAGGATGTGCCCCCTAGTTAGGAATGTAGCTTGTTGGTACTATGACAAAGGGGGAAAGAATAACATTTCTCTAGAAGGATACAACAAAAGACACTTAACATCGATAAGAGTTGGACCATAGTAGGTGTGGAAAAAGGGGTTTATTATGAATGGAAGCGAAAGGTTTATTACGAAGCAAGGATGAAGGTTTATTATGAATGGAAGCAAAAGGTTTATTAAGAAGCAAGGATGAAGGTTTATTATGGAAGACCAGATAGAGATGATAATAAATGGAGGAGTATGATTGACTATGCACAATGCCTATTTTCCAAGTTTTCACCACGATACTTGCCCAAGGTGCCACCGAAGTGATTTTCACTAGAGGACGAATCATGTTTCTTGAATTTTTTAAAAATTTCCCTTATTTTTTTGTGTCACACTAGACGCCTATTTACCAGGTTTTCATCAAGGTGACGATTTTTTGTTTTTTTGTTTTTTTTGACATTTTTTAATTTTTTAAAAATTATTGTTATTATTATTATTTTTTTGGGGGGGGGAATACTTTGGATGGAGAGAGATGAGGATAAGGATATGGAAAAGTGAATTTGGAATATAAAGGATGCATGATAGGAGATGGAGGAAGGACTCAAACATCAAGTTCCTTGTATAACATGCTTAGAATATGTGCTAAAATATACCATGGATATTGAAGGTATGCTCAAAGACATTTGTAGGGAGATGAGATGGATGAGGAGATACAAAGGGAGGAAATTTTATGCAAAGTATTGGATGAGAGAGATGGAAGGTTGGAAAATAGGTGTTGGATAATGGCTGGGGTGTTGGAAGAATTGTGTATGAGTGGATAGAAATGTCAGCAAGAGCAACATTGGCACACACCTTGAGGGGTCATGGCGTGATGGAGAAAAAATGGATTTTAGATTTGGAGATTTTGATGGAGGAGTGGATTTGGATTTTGGAACATAAGGACTCAAGATGGATGAAGGAGATGAAGGAGGATTTTTAGATTTGGGAATGAAGAAAGCTTTTGGAATAGCAATTTTGGATGCCAACTTTGATTTTTCTTTGGGATGCAACACTTTTATGAGTAATTTGGGGATCCACATGGTTTTTTATTTTTATTTTTGTTTGATGGGTCTTTGTGGCCTTTTGAATTTTTCTTTTTGCTTTTTTTTTGCTTGTTGTTTAGATGGGATATGTTGATCCTTGAATGTATGTGGATTTTTAGACTTACAAATTTTATGCTTGGCATCCAAATTGCTTTCAAGAGGAATGGGTTTCATGGATGGAGAGGAGTGATGTGGAGGTCTTTTGGATGGGTTGAGGGGGGTAGAGGGTGGGAAGGCTCTCAAAGATGCATGCCTTTGTTGATCTTGATTTATGATAGGGTAAGTGGATTATGAGCAAGGGGTGATATGGATGGTGGATGAAGGGATGTAAGGGCCCTAGATAGAGGGAAGGGATGAAGGCTTCAATTTAAAGGATGGGGAATGTGTATGTTTGGATTTAAATGGAGGGATGTGATATTTAGCAGGGATACCAATGTCTTGAGAGTGATATATGTAGTCGAGGCCATGATAATTGGGATTTTCTTTGATGTGAAGGGGTTATAAAATACCTTGTTCATGTAGGTCTAACCCTTTGCCGTAATAATGCATGCGTTGACAGATCTTTTTACCAATGGGATACTGAATGCTTTTGAAACAAGATGTGAGTCCATTTGAGGGGGATATCATATGGAAGGAATGATAAGCTCATGGAGGAAATCAGACTGGATAAAAGTGGAGGAACCCATTTTATAAGTAAGGTGTTCATGGACATCATGGGCATAAGTGATGGGACCTTGAGGAAGATGAAGATCATGAGGGGTATTAGGAGGGATGAGAGGATATTGAGGAGGATTAGGACCATGAGTGAGATTAGGAGGAATGAAGGGATATTAAGGTGGATTTGAAGGATTATGACATGGAGATGAAGTGATACTTTGACCTTGACATGGAAGCAAATTATTAGATGGAGTGAAAAGGGTTCTTTGCTCTTGATTTTGAATGGGATGATTGGATGGGATGGAAGGGATACCATTATCTTGCTTAGGAAGTGGATTATGAATAGAATTTGGATGGACACTTTTCTCTTGAGATGGAAGGGGACCATATTGAATGGAATGAAAAGGGATGGTGGGATCATCATGAAGTTCTAGGAAGATGAGATCTTGGTCAACAATTAGATGAAATGGGAAAGCTTTGGGATCATGGTTTTGATTCATTTTAGAACTTATTTCTCCAGGTCATAGATATAATTACAACAATGGGGTATTACTTTGGACATGTATGGGGGATTCTTGAATGGAATCAATATTTTTTGCATGATAGGAATGGAATTTGAATAAGACTCTCTAGAGTGGGTTTGATTGGAGTGTATGATGGCATTGGATCTAGAATTTATGAATCATAGAGGGGATTGGTATCAAGAAAGGGATTTTGGAACAAGTCATTACTAGACATACGTATATGATTTTGATCATACTTGGAAATGGTGTCTTGCTCATTAGGTGAATTATTTCAATGTTCTTAAATAGTAATGTCACCTTGATCAATAATCTCCTGAATGAGGTTTTTCAATTTAATACAATCAAGAGTTCTATATCCTTTGGTCCTATGGTTTTCACAAAATTTTGTATCTTTCCACCATGTTTTTTATTAAGGTAAAAATAGGTTTTGAAGGAGCCCCAAAACCCTTTACAAATGGAGCTTAACAGAAATAGCAACAAGAGACAAAAAGGAATAGGCCAACGAAAAGCCGACAGAAAACCATAGAAAACCGGCTAAAGCCCCACAAAGCTAGCAAAACTAGCCAGACCCAAGAAGAGAAACTAATTAATTTTTTTCAGGGCATTAGCCAAGGTGTTGCTAATCCCATACAGATCTTTGATGTTATCCCTAAGATTTGGGAGATCCTTAGCAGAAGCAGCCACAACTTTCTTGACACTTGCCCTGGTCCTCTTAGCAGCACTGCCAACCAGAGTAGCTTCACCGCTGCCAATCTGGATAGTCTCATCATCCATGTCAAGTTCCACCATCAGTTTAGGAGAGTTGGTATGATCAAAGACCTTAGCAATATCCTCCAAGTTTTTAGTGACAGCTGACAGGAAATTCGGGATAATGCCCAACAAATTTTTCATCGCCTCTCTCCCTTCTTCTAGCGATTTAACCTTCTCCTCTATATCCTGCTTCCATTTTATCTGCTCCCTGTCGTCATCCTCCCTCTTCTCATCCATATTTTTCCCCTTTTTTTCCAAGTTCTTCAAGAGTTCATAGGTCCATTTGTAATAATCCAGTCTCGCCTCAGTGAGTTTTTTGAGGTTATCCAGGAATAACCCTTTACCTGCACTTTCCTTATCCTCGCTTAAACTGTCCTTAGTCATATCCTTCTCAAGTTCCTTGTTCCTTTCCCTCTCGGAATTCACATCTATTTCCTCATTATCCTTGTATTCCACATCCTCCATAGGATGGCTATTGTACTTGCCAGGGAAATCACCGTGGATAGGGCTTTCATTGTCAGACTCATTATCACCACTTTCTTCCTCAATTCCCACCTTCTCATGTTTCTAGCTATCATCACCATCGAAATCATTTGTCTCCATTCTGCTACCTTCTTTTTCAATTTCCTCTGTTTCCATCCCAGGGGCACTCTTTCTTTTTTTGCTAGAAGATGCCTTCTCCTTGCTGGAATCGCCTCCCTCCATCTTTCTCTTCCCCGAAGAGGCGGATAATCTCTTGTTTTCCAACAAGGTGAGGATTTTACAATGCTCATAAATAAGCAGCAAAACCTCGCAATTGAGAACCAGACATGAGGGATTCTTACTGTGTTTATTGAGGGACCTGAAAAGGTAGTAAGGCAGGGATACCTTTTTGTCATGTCTGAAATGGTTTAGAAGAACAAAGTGGTAGGTGTGGGCCCTAGAGAATCGAACCTCAACCGTGATATATTCCATTATAGCATTCAAAACCCAGCCCCATATTTTCTTGATATTAGCAGCTTCATAGTAACCCCCTGTGGCTTTGCCAATTCTATCCCTCTTTTTCCTTCCGCGGGAATAGATTAACCGTGTTGTTGGAGACATTAAGGTCTCTAAAAAAATTAAGCCCAATATGGGGCATGCCAGTCACAGAAGCTATGAGTCCCACGCCCAACTTGAACTTAACCCCATAGATTTTAAAGGACCTATTACACCAATTTTCAGAAATTTTAGAAACGACGAGATTTACCCTACCTTTGTCATAATCCACTAGCTTCTCCATAAAGCTCATGAGGGACCCTTTTTCTAGCTTCACCCACACTTTCGGCATCACTTTCCATGTTGACGCATCGTCTGGTTCCTCCCTCCTTAAATCTCCTCCCATCTTCGAATTCGAATTATCAGCTTTGTTCCTCTGCAAGCTCGACACTTCTTTCCCATAGTTACTCAAGATTTTGAACTGGGTGACCCACAAAGCGTGCAGTGTATTATAAAAAATGGTTGGGGATCTACCGCTTTGCTAGGTAATAATTACCTTTCCATCAAGGCATAAATTATTCATAATCCCTATCATGATTATGCGGTCCTTCCTTCCCTACATATCTGTCCTTTCTAAGGAGCTCTTTAATGTTTATGTTGAAATCTTCCCCATGCCAAATCATTTGAGAATCAGAATTAACACCTAGGTTTGCCAGATAGTCCACCACCATATTTTTCTCTCTAAAGGCATGTTGAATTATTATATCTTTAAAACTAGCTATAATTTCCCTAGCTTTCATGATAATATTTTCAATTGACCATGATGGCTTCGACTCCCCCTTCAAACACTTAATAATATTAAGTGAATCTCCCTCGAGCCATAATTTATCATGATTAAGATTCTTGGCTATAATTAAGGTGTTCAGGGTAGCTGGGGCTTCGACAAAATAACTTGTTTGACTCCCCAAAGGACCAGCCACTGCCACTAAGAAACTTCCAGCAAAATTCCTGACAATGTCCCCATATCCAACTTTACTCGGATTCCCCTTAGAGGCCCCATCAAAGTTAGCCTTAATCCACCCCTGAGGATGAAAACACCAAATGAGACCTTCTCTTCCCTTCTCCTTGCTAGTAGTAGTAGTAGAGAAGTTCCACCTGTCTTTGAAGTCTTCTTTAGTAGCTAGTCCATAATCAGTACCATAGATACATTCAAATATACTCCTGTAAATTTTATCCGCCACCACTTCAGGAATAACACTTTTATCTCTAAAAATCTTATTGTTGCGCTCTTTCCAAATATTCCAGATAACATTCAGAAGAGTAAGTCTCCAAGTCTCCACAATCTTAGGATTAGAATTGGGGCAGTGCCATTGCTGCCAAGATTCCCCTAAGGAGTTTGGAAAAACCCAGCTCAAGTTCCACCCGCTTAAGATGATTTTCCAGATTTCCTGACTAAAATTACACTGATTAAGAATATGGCAAGTAGTCTCTTCTTCCCTGCAACAACCTATTAGGAAAAACAAAACCTCTCTTTTGAAGGTTGTCCAGGGTTAAAACCTTGTTTTGGATGAAAATCCCAAAAAAGATATTAACCTTAGGAACTAACTTCTTGTTCCAGACTTTAGCCCAAAAAGGAATTTCTTCCACAGATTCATTATGGATAGCCACAACTGAGGAAACAGAATATTTCCCATCCGGGGTTTCCCTCCATATCAATATGTCATCTTTGTTGTCTCTAGGAACTTTAGCAGAGAGAGAATCTGAAGGAACTTAAGCTCCAGACACTGTTGGCTAAAATCAATCCAATTTCCATTTCTCCAGTAGTCTCTGACTAGCTTCCCAAACCTGCTTTTGAACCAGTCTTTCCATTCATTAAGGATTGGAACTTCCTCTAGAGGTTTGTCCAATATCCACCTATCTTCCCAAAATCTTATTCTCCTACCATCCCCAAGGTTCCAAATTCGTCTAGCAGCAACCCAACTTTTAGCTGATTGAACAACATTCCATATAGCCAAACCTTCAACAATAAAAGAATCATCTAAGAATTCTTCCTCAGAAGGTTGCATATAAAGATATTTATTTTTCCAGATAGAGTTCCATTCTCTTTCCTCCCCTTTCATTCTCCATATTTGTTTGGCTAATAAAGCCTTATTCATGGAACTAATATTCCTTAAACCCAACCCACCTGAGGCCTTAGGAGACCAGATTTTATTCTAGGCAATAAGGGGAATTTTGTTTTTGACTTCCATCCCCGACCAAAGAAACTTTTTTTGGATTCTTTCAATAGCTTCCGCAAACTTTCTAGGGATTTTGAACAAACTGAGAGCATAAACAGGTAGGTTTTGGAGAGTAGCTTTAAGCAGAGTAACTTTGCCCGCTTGACTAAGGACAGCCCCTTTCCAACTAGCAAGTTTTGAGTTAAATCTATCTGTAGACACCAAAAATGTCTCATTGATCATGTACTAATTATTCCTCTAATTGATTAAATAATCTTTATTATTTAATTAATTTAATTAATCTATTTCTTCTAATTTCATATTTCCTCATCATCTTATTAATTATTCTATTTTCCTATTCTATCATTATTTAATCATTTTAATCATTTATATTAATTAAATATTTATTATTTAATTAATTATGATTAATTCCCCAATTTAAATAATCTTTATTATTTAAATAAATTAATTTTCATTTTCTATCTCTCTGATCATCTAATCATTTAACCCTCTTCTAAATATTAATTAAATATTAATTATTTAATTAATTGTGATTTTATCCTTTTAATTAAATAATCTTTATTATTTAATTAAGTTCCATTTCTAAATAATTAAATAGTTTCTTTAAATTATTTAATTAACTAATTAATTTCTTCCAAATTCAAATACATGTGCATGATTTCAAAAACCAAATTGAAAATCAAAGTCAAGTTCTAAATATATTCAAATACTAAATTGAATTAATAAATTCAATTATTTGAATTAAAATCTCATGCAAAGATTAAATTAATAATCTAAATCTAAATGCAAGCACATGCTAAATTAATTAATTCAATCAATCAATTAATTAAATCATTTATCTCTCCAATCTCTATTCCCATCTTTCAGTTAGCTTTTTCTAAATTAAGCTTTCTTTGTCATCCTCTTTATTTCCTCCAATCATTCTTTTTCTTCTTTTAGTCAGCTTTTTCTCAATCAGTTGACTCAATTAATCTATTCAATCTATTGAGTTTCACTCCTACAATAAGCAGTTCAACTATCAATTTTCATTTTGAGCTCACCTGAGTTCACACCTCTTGATCAATTTGTTCCACCTTTCAATCAATCCTCTTCAATTTTCTATAAATTGAGCATCCAATCTCCATTTTCAACAATCACGAACTTTGAATCTTTGTGTCACTTGCAGGTTACCAGCACAATATCTGAGAGTCATCATACACGAAGAGGAGAAGAGCAATGGAAGTTCTACGCAGTCACATAATAGGGAGTTTTTATTGATTTTATTTATAATTCTTATTTCTTAATTGCGTTATTCCATTGTATTGTTTGTTAAATTCTAATTAGGATAGGGATTCATGATTTTCCTTGTTTCTAATTGATTACTTTGCTAATAGAAGATGAATTTTGTATCCCACATTTTGGTGAACCCGACGTGATCATTATCTTGGCTTAAACAAAAGAGGATACACTCGAAATCAGACAGGTCAGTCTTAAACGGGGTCCACAACTTTCTGAGATCAAACATTATCAACCATCACATCAAACAACTGAGAACAAAGGCACAAGGTCAGTATAGCTGTTGAATTTTGTCCGGGTCAGTCTTTTTCTTTTTATCATTTGGCGACAGATATTATTCCTATGCTACTCAAGGATGTCCACAAGTGACTAGAGGAGCTATGATGGGCATTATCTTTTTCTTTGTTTGTTGTTTGTCTGCTACGTGTTTGTTTCTTCAATGAGATATCTTTACATCTTGGTTCCTTATACCCTGATGTGCTAAGCTCCATTGTTCAATAATAAGGCTCAGTGATAAATATATATCAACACAATAAAATATGTGACACAGGTTCGTGATTCATTCAATTTCATTCTCAATCATGTTCAATTGCCTCTAATTCTCACCTAACATTATTCTATTTCATTCTAAGGTTCATTCTCTCATATTCTATCTCAATGTCATCTTCACATCACTTATGTCTAATCAACTAACCATTCTTCTATCTTTCGTCTCACATTCTTCTTTTTTCGAGAAATCATTCATATCTTTAGTGCACAAACAATCTCTCGAGGGCATATTTACACCCTAAGTATCACCGGGGCATACTGGGGCAGGAATTTTTTTTGTTTTCTTTGAAACAATATCGTTTCAACATTGTCTCAAAGAGGGGCAAATGTAGACACCTAAAAATGTCTCATTGATCATGTACTAATTATTCCTCTAATTGATTAAATAATCTTTATTATTTAATTAATTTAATTAATCTATTTCTTCTAATTTCATATTTCCTCATCATCTTATTAATTATTCTATTTTCCTATTCTATCATTATTTAATCATTTTAATCATTTTCTAAATATTAATTAAATATTTATTATTTAATTAATTATGATTAATTCCCCAATTTAAATAATTTTTATTATTTAAATAAATTAATTTTCAATTTCTATCTCTCTGATCATCTAATCATTTAACCCTCTTCTAAATATTAATTAAATATTTATTATTTAATTAATTGCAATTTTATCCTTTTAATTAAATAATCTTTATTATTTAATTAAGTTCCATTTCTAAATAATTAAATAGTTTCTTTAAATTATTTAATTAACTAATTAATTTATTCCAAATTCAAATACATGTGCATGATTTCAAAAACCAAATTGAAAATCAAAGTCAAGTTCTAAATATATTCAAATACTAAATTGAATTAATAAATTCAACTATTTGAATTAAAATCTCATGCAAAGATTAAATTAATAATCTAAATCTAAATGCAAGCACATGCTAAATTAATTAATTAAATCATTTATCTCTCCAATCTCTATTCCCATCTTTCAGTTAGCTTTTTCTAAATTAATCTTTCTTTGTCATCCTCTTTATTTCCTCCAATCATTCTTTTTCTTCTTTCAGTCAGCTTTTTCTCAATCAGTTGACTCAATTAATCTATTCAATCTATTGAGTTTCACTCCTACAATTAGCAGTTCAACTATCAATTTTCATTTTGAGCTCACCCGAGTTCACACCTCTTGATCAATCTGTTCCACCTTTCAATCAATCCTCTTCAATTTTCTATAAATTGAGCATCCAATCTCCATTTTCAACAATCACGAACTTTGAATCTTTGTGTCACTTGTAGGTTACCAGCGCAATATTTGAGAGCCATCATACCACGAAGAGGAGAAGAGCAATGGAAGTTCTATGCAGTCACAGAATAGGGAGTTTTTATTGATTTGATTTATAATTCTTATTTCTTAATTGCGTTATTCCATTGTATTGTTTGTTAAATTCTGATTAGGATAGGGATTCATGATTTCCCTTGTTTCTAATTGATTACTTTGCTAATAGAAGATGAATTTTGCATCCCACACTAACAAATCTTATGCACATGACCTACTTATGTATGTTCATGGATGTCACGTGTATGTGTAATGGTGATTAAATTTCTAGAATGGTTCAGAGTCTTGAAAATCTAAGATATTTTATTGTAGAGGGGCCTCACATGATCCTATAGGTTCAAATGGATCATTTTTATGTGCCCATAATTCTAAGAAATAGGTCATCAAAGTTCGACAATTTTTGAAGTTAGGGCACTTAAGAGATAGCCTCACTACAGTATGGCCGTGAATTTTTCAGGAAAGTTGAGAATAAAAAGAGGAGCATGCCTAGCATAAACTTACCTACCTAGACATGTTCATGTTGATGTTTGGTCCAAGAGCACCCTTGGGACCTAATATGCCTACAAGAGGAAAAGTTTATATTTTTGCTTTGTTTTGTGTTGTTTAATATTTTTAAGGTCATTTGTGACCATTCATGATCATTTTGGATCATTATGTCAAGTTTTGAGTCATTTGGATAAAAATTGTAAAAGTTGCTCCAAAGTTGTCAAAATTGTCATGACAACTTTTATAAAGTTTGTTAAAATTTGTTTATGGGTAGTTGTAGATTATTTGGGTAGTTGAATATGATGCAAATTGTATAAAAAAAAATTCACAAACTCAAATTTGTAGGTTGGAGAGGGTTGGAGAAGGATGGAATAAAGAAGGAGCTTATTTTTGTAGCATCCTTACATTGTTTTATGAAGTTTTCAGAATTTGCAATCTAAAACATGCCATTGTATGACCTTTTTATAGCCTCATATTGAGGAATATAATATATGTCTGGAAATATATTTGTTTCTAGTTTCCAAATATTTTTGTCTCATTAAAATTTATTGATTTTTGTGTAAGATGTGTTATTTTTGGTACAGGTTGTCCTAAATGACTGATTTTTCTGTAACAATCTGAAAGAAATGTATGGTATGGATTGGTGAGATACAATAATGGTGTGAAACCAATGGGAAAAGGTGAAGAAATGATTCTAGTTTCATTTCCTTTTTATCTAATCTAGTTTGATTAAGTTTTGAATAAGTTTTGACATTTTTGGTGAGAGCAGGTTTGTGATAAAACTAGGGTTTCCAGCAAGCATTAAGGAAACTATATCTTTGTATTGCATCACCCCAAAGGGGTCAAACTTGGTGATAGTATTCTTAATATTTCTGCACAAGTTTCATACAAATTAATTTTTGTTATTTGCTCATTTGGGAAAGATATGGATGTCTTTTGGGTGTTTTTTCATAGTAAACGTTGTCATGAGGGGTTAACAAAATAATACATTGTTGAGTTGTTTGATGTAATGATGACTTGTATGCCATCAAAATCTATAGTGGGATACCATGATCAGGCCAATATTGTATTTCCTCTCTAAAGTTTAGATGACATGTGAAATAGACCAAAGAAGCGATGTATCCAAGTGGTGTAATTGGAATGCACCTTGAATTTATTTAAGTATATCTTGTATGTTTTTGAGTTTTGAACCCCACCTCTACATCAATGTTTCATTCCCACGATGAACAAAACAAAAATTAGGCTACCTTGCAACTATGCATTGCATGCATCTGACAATTTTTGCATCAATTGAAAAATCGTTACCCTAAGAAAATGGGTCTAAGTAATGAAAATATGAGATAGGTTATAATAGAGGGTTCTCCCGTGACCTTGTAGGTTTAAAAAAATCATTTGTTTGTGCCTCGAATTTTGACAAATAGCCCATCAAATTTCAAAAAAAATTTGAACTTAGGGCACTCAAGAGACAGTCTCACTACTGTATGGCCTTGAACATTCGAGTGAGTTTGGAAGCAAAATAGGAACATTCCTAGCATAAAACTACCTACCCAAATGTGTTCACACTAACGGTTGATGCCCATAATGAACAAAACAAAAATTAGGCTACCTTGCGACTTTGCATTGCATGCATTTGACGATTTTTGCATCAACACAAAATGTTTCCCTAAGAAATAAGAAAATGGCTTCGATCTTAAAAATATGAGAAAGGTTATTATAGAGGGGCCTCACATGACCCTATAGGTTCAAATTAATCATTTTTATGTGCCCCAAATTTTGAGAAACATACCATCAAATTTTAATAGTTTTTTGAACTGAGAGAACTTAAGAGATACCACAGCTATGATATGGCCCTGAAAGTTCAAGCAAGTTAGGAAGAAACATAGGAGCATGCTTAGAATAAACCTGCCTACCCAAACGTGTTGGCACTGACAGTTTGTGTGCATGACATTTTTTGCAACTTTTTGCAACTTTTGCAACTTATTTACTATTTTTGACACTTTTTGAAAAATGTACTAAACCTAATAAACTTCGTGGTGTCTCTTAATGTAATTCTTGAGAGAAATATTTAGACCTATTAGACCTATTTAGAGTTTTAATGGTGATGCAATGGTTTATGAATAGGTTGTGACATGTGTTTCCATTGCTTTATGATTATGTGGACTTATGCTACTTTGATGACTTATATAGATGATGGTATTGTCCTTAATGATTTCATGATTGGATATATATATGTTATTTGATGGACTTCATATGTATTCATGTAATGAATGTCTTACATGTCCTATTTTGTTGATGGATTACATGGATCATGCATTGGATGATATTATAGATGATTTATGTTGATTTAGTATCTGATATTAGTATTGATATTCTAATCCTATTTCATGGACTTAATTGATGAGATGTTGTATGATGTGTTGACCATTGCTTGACTGTCTTCGTGGAGAATCAACATCACATCACTCATTGTGAGCGAGATGCGTCGTTGCATAATTCTATCACTTGTTTGTTATATATGTATATATACATGTATCATTGTTGGTGGTTGCAGGACTTGTAGGTATCAAACATCTATTCCTCCTGGAATCCCCAGGTGAGAGCACCCCTAGCTTCACAGGTGCAAGCGTGTCCTTTTTTTTTTATCGATAACCTGGATATTTAATATTGCTTAAAAAGGAAAGATTACAAACATAAAGTTGTTCATCAGCATACCGCTACATGGGGTCTTGCCCCTAAAAAACCACTAGAACCCGAGAAAGACACCAGACCTACAAGTCCTACCATCACAAAAACAAACCATTCTTAAAAACTTCCCCACCCAAAACCCGACAACCCCAAGGGACCAGACTATCTAAACCAACCAAGGGCCTCTTCCCTTGAGAAATTAGGAATGCCTTGACTGGGGCCTGCCACATGAGTCTCCCGCCCACCACCTGGCATGGTTCCCAACCTGCCATCTCGAAGTAAACTGCACTCCACCACCTTTGCTTGCTTCTGAGGAATTTGATGTTAGATTAGTGGTCGCCCATTAGCATCCAATGGCACCTCTGACTTGATTGGGGTCTTCTTACCATGGTTTTTTGCTATTTCTGCCAGTCCCAACTCCCACACAAAATTCACCACGTCCCTCCACCCCTTTCTTGCATCCTCCATTTGGACCTCCATAGTTTGAGAAGTCGACCAAAGCACCAACGACTGCACATCTCCCATTTCCACACCAATCCTCCGCCACGGTTCTTGTTGCATCCTCAAACCTTTGCTAATTTTTGTATGTGCCACCACTTCCTCTAGCCCTCCCGACCATTTAGGTCTCAGCACCAAGGACGTCACCTTCAACACCTCCGCAGTCGAGCCACCCACCATCAGGGCCAACGCCACAAACAACAATGAAATGTCTAGATTTGTTCGTGGTCTGCAATCGGACACCAAAAATTCTTACCCAACCATCAAGTGCACAACCCTCCAAAACACATCCCCATCAACCCTGAAAACATTCGACAATAGATTACATGAAATAGAGCCACAAAATGCTGGTATTTGACCATCTGTAGATAAAGAGAAATTAGCTTCCATGCTTCCCCAGACTCTCATCCAAAACATGCACTCACAAACCAAACCAAAACCAAACACTGCAAAGTGCCAAAAAGCCAAGACCCTAAAATAGTTAGTGCCACAACAAGGAATAATCACTCCACACGTAGCACCTCAAACTAAGCATCATCAACTGGATAGCTCTCCAAATGCCACCATCATCACTCCTACGTCGCCGTTGCAACTTGCTACTTGATCGTAGATCACAATCCACAAGAAACATCACTTCCCACATATCCAATGTCAAAAACAAACCATACCAGACTCAATAACACAACTTAGGTTCTCTTCCCACATCTTAAGCAAAATGAACCAAATTCACAAGGACAAACATTTCGTAGGTCCTCAAATAAATTAAAGTTTCTCTCCAAAGAACCATTAGCTCCAACATTCGAAAGCTTGTCAGCCTCGACATTTACCTTCCCGAGTACATGCGACTCCTTGAACTCATCAAACCCACATAGAAGGAGATTCCTTCTTCTAATATGTTTGTCAAGTTGCCAGGCCTCCATCTGACCTTTAGCAATCTCATTCAACACAATCTGGGAGTCCCCCTCTAGATGGAGTCTCTTCACTTCCAATTTCTTTTCTAGAAGAATGGCTTCTATATCCACTTGACACTTAGCCTCATTGTTCGAACCATCCACCAACCTTTTAGCTCCAAAAGCTATAATGCTTCCAGAATCATCATGAGCTATAACCCCTACCCCAGAGGTCCCGGGATTCCCCCTAGAAGCATCATCAAAATTGACCTTAACCCAACCCTTATCTGGCAGAACCCACTCCTGTCTTATTTCACCCTTCCTGTGAGGATTAGCCCTCAAAATCCCATTAGCAGGCCTAAATTTGAACAAGGGCCAACTCACCAATATTCCAACATCAAATTGAGTAAAAGGAATCTTTTCCAAGTTAACCTGGGAAGCCACATTAGTGACTAATTCCGAAATGGCCCTCTCCAATCTGATCAGAAAGAATTCCATAGTTTTCGCTTTATCCTCAAATAATCTTCGGTTCTATTCTTTCCAAACTTCCCACACTACAATAGAAGGTATAATCCTCCAAATTGCAGCAAAGATATAAGACTTACCCATGGCTGACCATGATTCTAGCCAATCATACAAATTCCCTACCATCAGTCCCTTCCAACTCAACCTCTACAACCGAAAACGCCAAGCTTCCTGGGAAAACTCACAATTAAGCAGAAGGTGATCCACCTCTTCCTCCTCCTTCATTTAAAGCACACAACAGAATGGTCCTACAAACCCCATTTTCTTGAGTCTATCACCTGTCAGAATCCACTTGTTACCTGTCAGCCAAGAGAAGGCACCCGCTTTTAGTAAACACTCTTTAATCTAGCATACCTTAGTTTCCCAATGCTTCTTCTTTCCTTCAGTCTCCAACAAAGAATACCTAGCTTGATAGAATAACTGCCACTCTTAGCACCAGACCAAATAATTTCATCTACTTCCCTAGAGCATGTCACCTCTCAGCTATCTAGGATATCCCTCAGCAGCCTTTCATCTGCCTCCTCTAGGTTCAAAACACGGGGATCCTTCCAGAACATACACTGGCCCAACTCAGAAGATTCATGAGACAAAAAATCACACACCTTGGTACCCCAATGCTGAGCAGTCTTTAGCATAATCCGTTGGGGGACCCTGGTATCCAGCAATGGGCAACCATCCTAGGAATCCTGCTAGAAGAACGCTTTGCACCCATTTCTGATCCGCCATGAAAGATGGTTTGTAATCAAACTTTTGCAATTCACCAGAAAATTCCACAAAGTTGATCCTCTCGGAGGATTTTCAACCGTGAGAATCCTCTCCCTATCACCACTATCCAAATACTTAACTTGAAGAATTTGAACCCATCTCTGCTCTAACTTGTTGTACATCTGCCACACTAACTTAGCCCCCATTGCCTCATTAATAAGCTTCCAGCCACGAAGCCCTGCACCTCCTCCCCTTTGGGTTTACACACTCTATCCCAGGCCATCAATGAGATTTTATCATGTTCCTGATTACCATTCCACAAAAACTTCCTCATTTTCTGTTGCATGTTCTTAATGATTGTGCCTGGGAGTTTAAAACAAGCCATGGAGAAAATCGGCATTGCTGAGACAACTGTCTTCAACATAAGAAGATGGCCTTGGCACTTACTTTTCCATCCCTCCATTTTTTATTTGCAACCATCAAGTAGCCCTTTCCAAATCTCTGCCTTTCCTGCTCCAACAAAGAGCGGCATACCAAGAAATTTCCCAGGTAGCTGCCCAATCCTAATCCCAAATAATCTGGCTATAGACCTCTGAGACCCAGCTTCAGTGTGGAAGAAGAATATCTCTGATTTTTGCCAATTAATCTCCTAACCAGTAGCCCAACTAAATTTGTCCAGCACTTTCTACAACACCATTGCTTCTTGCATGGAGGCCACTACAAAAAGACAAGTATCATCAACAAACTGAGAATGGGTTATAGGTTCCACCCCACGAGCAATCTCAATGCCTTTCCACAACCCCTAAGACCTCTTTCGAGCAATCGAACGACCAAGAACTTCTACCATTAAAATGAAAAGAAATGGGGATATTGGATCCCCTTGCCGAATGCCCCATGAGGTAGGAAAGAATCCTTGGGGGCTGCCATTAACTAAAACCGAAGCTAAAAACTGCATTACCATACTAGAAATCCACTTGATCCAAGACTTACTAAACCCAAATTTGGCTAACACAGCCACAAGGAAATACATATCAACTCTATCGTAGGCTTTTTGAATATCTAACTTTAGAATCATTCTTCTCTATCTACTCTCCATGGCCGTGTGGATCGCCTCGTGAGCCACAATAACCCCGTCCACAATATTCATCCCCAAGGTAAATCCACTCTATTCACAAGAAATCAGTTTGTCTAAAATCAATTTAAGCTTGTTAGCAACAACTTTTGAGATGACTTTATAAATGGTGTTACACAATGAAATCAGACGAAACTCCTCAAATCCCTCCGGCTTATCTTTCTTAGGAATAAGCACCACTAGAGTACAATTAAATTCTTTTAGAATAAAACCCCTTGACCTTGACTCTTCAACCACTTCCAACAGCTCACTGCCAAGCAAATCCCAAAAGAATTGGAAAAAGAATGCCTGAAAACCATCTAGACCCGACACTTTCTCCCCACCCAAGCCAAAGACAACATCTTTCACTTCCTTCAATGAGACTGATTCCTCGATCATCCTATTATCCTCCCTTGAGACTAAGGGAGGAATTACCTCCAAAAACTCTACTTGCATACTGCCCTATCCAGACCCGCTCTTCCTCCATAGATTCCAAAAAAAATTCACCGCCTCCTTACTAATTTGAACAGGATCCTCTGTTAGGGTCCCATCCATGAGTCTCAGAGATAGAATTCTGTCAAGACTTCTCCTAGCCTTCACCGAGCTATGAAAAAATTTGGTGTTTCTATCTCCAACTTTAAGCCAATTCTCACGCGATTTTTGTTTCCAGTAAATCTCCTCCCTCTGTAGGACTTCCCCATATCTACTAAGCAGGTCTTTCTCCATGAGATACTCCACGTTGTCCATACCTTCTGCCAAGAATTTCAAGTTCAAATCCCCCAAATCTCCTTCAATCCTATATTTTTCATCAAAGATATTTCCAAAAACATCCCTCTTCCATAATTTCAATTTCTATTTCACATAACTAAGATTTTTAAAGAACTGAAAGGCCAAGAAGCCTTCCACTATAGGGGCCTCCTTCCACCAACAAATCACTTGTTCTCTAAAGCCTTTCTCCCTAAGCCACATCTTTTCCACCTTGAAGGGACATCTGATCGGTACTCCATCCTTCTGTACAACCAAAGAGACCGGGAAGTGGTCCGAACCTGAAATAGCTAAAATTTTCGCCTCAAAGACAAGGGGTGCCAAGTTCCAATCCCTTGCTAAAAAGAACCTATCAAGTTTCTTAGCAATGCTGGAAAATCCCATCCGCCTATTGGTCCAAGTAAAACTCCCCCCTTTAGCAACCACTTCATATAGGGCATTGGAATCCACAAAGGTTTGAAAATCAGTTTGAGTCCTGCACATCCTTCTCACCCCTCCACGTTTCTTCAAGAAGGAGAGAGTGGTGTTGAAATCCCTAGCAAAAATCATTAAGGCCGGCCTTAATTCCTCTAAAAGCTTGGAAATATCCTCCCACAGATGACACTTCTTCGCAGTATTAGTGGGGCCATAAACATTGATTAGAAAACATGAAAAATTCAAAATCCTTGAATTCACCTTTACCATCTGCCAATGTTTAGAACTTGAGACAACATCCCTGCACTACCATGGGATTCCACAAGATGCCTAATCCACTTAAAGCCCCCTCCGAATCCACAAAGAATCCAGACCATCTTTGTCTAACACCAAGAGCTCTAGCTCCTTCTTCTCTACCTAACTTAGTTTCCTGAATGCAAATAATTTCCAATTTTGCCTGATCAAAGCCTCTTTTGATCAGGTGTCTCTTGTCAGGGGCATTGCAGCCCCTGACATTCTAGGTAAGGAACTTCATTTCCACCCAGGAGAGAATAGGTCTCTCCTAGATCTAAGAAGTCTTGTGTGGCCCTTCATGTTGCCTGCTTCCTCCAACAACTTCTGCCTGTTTTTCCTACCTCTCAAATTCCCTTTGGACACCTTAACCAGATTTTTTTTAGATTGTTTTATGGTCCTCAACCCTATCTCCCCTACCTCTGTAGATAGCCCCAAAGAATCATCACTCAATCCATCCTCCTCATCGGACTCTAGCTCCACTGAGATACCATAATCCACCTTGACCGAGGACATGTGGATGTCCTTGAAATAGTTTTCCTTTTCCTCTACAACCCCTCCACCATCGTCAAAACTCAGATTCACTGGTGGCTTACCGTTTGTGCCATCAACCATGCCCTCCAACCTAGGCCTAGAAGTAACAAAAAACCTGTGCTGGGAGGGAATCCCCCCTCCAACTACACTATCAGGAAGTATAATACTAGGACCTACCTCTATGGCCGAGCCACCCAAATGGATACAATCACCCCCAAACTCTTCTCCAAGTGCTGAAAGTGCATGAGACCCATCCACACTACCTGGTAGAAGCTGAATACGATCCAAGGAGGTCTCTCCCAGCGAACCATTCCCCTTCGCACTTACCTCACCAACATAATTAGTAGAATCCTTGACTTGATTAACCAACACATCCTCCTGAGCTGATCTAGAAGCCAAAGGCGCTTCAACCCCACCTATGTCTACAACATTATGACGAAGCCTCCCAACCAGTCTTTCTGCCAGATCAGAGACCGAGGCTGACCCTGCGTGAAAGGTATCCAATTCCTCCTTAACTCCCTCCATCCTTGCTAACATCTGATCCTCTAAAGCTTTGTCTACCCTACCCTTGCCCTTCTGACATGCCTTACAATCAGGTTCCTCATGTCCCCATTCTTCGCAGGACTTACACTTCACCATGATTTCATCGACTTCAATCTCATGCCTCCATAAGCCCTCTGGTGAGTGAAGTTCAACGGCCTTAGGGAGCCCCGGGTGTGGTTTCCACATGATACAGATACGAGCATACATACATGAGTCCAGTTTGTCTATCGCTTCATCAAATTTGATAAATCTCCCTAACTTATCACCAATCACCTTGAAGATGTCCTCCTTCCAATATTCATGCAGAAGATTGTAGAGTCTGATCCATACATGGATCTCCTCTATGGTGGCTTGCCTGGGGTCAAATTTGGGAATCCAGTCCTTGATGTAAAACCCTATTCCCATCATCATGAAAGGTCCGTTGTCCATAATCTTATTTTTCTCCTCTTTTGACCCAGCTAAGATTAGGAAGAACCCGTTAGTAAGGGTTTTAATCTCAAACTAGCTCCCCCACTCCTTGTCAACCCATTTCCTAACCTTGGTAAAGGCTGGCCAATCCCTTCCCCACTTCATGAACAATGCTCTAGTGCATAAGACTTGAACCGATTCCTTCCAAGCCGCTGAATCAATGCAGATGCTAATAGTTCTCTTATCAGACGTCGCCAGTTTTTCACCAGAGATAGGGATATCCGTTGGTGTTGGATTCTTCTTCCCTAGCCGATCCTCCATCTGTTTCTTGCTCCACTTTGGAAGGTTCAGAAGCCAAGAGTACCCCCATTTGTTTTTTTCTTTCTCAAAAGAGAATCTGGCTTCACCAAAACTACCTCCATCTCTCCTCCTCCGATCCACGTCCTGCCACTACTGCTGGTTTGCATGTGGTGGGCGCCATGGCTGCCTATTTTCCAGCCGTGTGGAGCCATTCTCCCATTCTCGCGAACGAAACCTGCCACCTCCTACAAACCCTAGCTTCCTCCTATGCTCCATCTCTCCTTCGCTACTTTCCCTCCTTTATCAAATGAACATGGTGCAAGCATGTCCTTATCCCAATGGTAATATGTGGTTTCGGAGTTGACATGGGTTCCATTCACATACTCTAGATTTAAGTTGTCACTAGGCGCAATTGGTCACGTTAGTTGTCAGCTTGGCTCTTTCAGTTTTGTGAGTATGTTAGTATTCATTGACTCTTTTGGTATGAGGATTATTCATGTGTGGTTGATTTAATTATCACATGGTTATTTATGTGGTGTTGGATTATTTGTCTATTTGTTGAGAGATTTGATAGTTAGTATTATTTATTTTTAATTTTAGTTATTTGATTTAAGCTATTTGAGATTTTGATTATTTGATTTATGATTTTTTGTAGAATTATAGTATTTATTTAATTAATAATTTTGCAAGGATTATTTAATTAATTATTGATTATTGATTATAGTCTAAATTTTAATTAATATTTAAGATTGGAAGTAATAAATTATTTAATGGTTAATTTATTTAATTATGTTTTCTATTGGTGAGTATTTAATTAAAAATAACTATGGTTCATAATGTATTAAAAAATGATTCCCGTAGGGCTATAGTTTTCAATACTAAAATTTATTTGGTTGTGTAATTATACCATGGGATATAAAATATATTTATCCCACCTACCTACTTATAATATATGTTAATATTTCCTACCTACCCTATTCTCCTATTGGAGGATTTTATTTTGGGGAAACCATAGGATATGGGAAAAATATTTCATAATGGAATTATCCTATTGGTTGGTTTTCTAGGGTTTCTTGTTTATTGTTTCCTTTTAATGGATTCCCTGTGACTATTCATGGGTTCCATTCTTTGGCTTTGGATTCTTGGTGGATTGCTTGGACTGGTTTTGGAAGAGATTTGGGTTTTGATTTGGATTACAAAACTTGTGGGCTCTCCTTCAGCTACCTACCATCACACAGGTTGCAGGTTGGAGGCCATACCCTTGTTGTTTATCTTTGTTTTCATTGTCTGCACGTATTTACTCTGTGAGTGTTTTGTGTGGGGAATAAGGAAATAGCTCATTTAATTCTCTCTATTCTTAATGGAAATGATTGGGAATTTCATGGGTTATGAGATCTTTATTTGGATTAAAGTTTGGAAGTTATCTTTTATGTGGTTGTCGTGAATGCAAGAAATGAGATTTCTATGTATTGAGATTTCTTCTATTTATGTTTTGATTTTATTTTATTATTGTTTCTTTGGAAATTTCTTTCATGTTGTTAAAGATTTAAGTGAGCTTGTGAAGTTGAGAGGAGAGAGCCTTGTGAGCTTCCAGCCTGGCCTTGTCGTGAGCAAGACTCATGGGACTCATCTCCTTCTCAAAAATTTTCTATTTCCCTTATTTTTATGTGCTATCATGTCTGGAATAAGTTTATTGTTTGTATTTAGATGCGTGTTGAGTCTATTTCATGATTTGGATTCAAGATTTGGTGTTAGATGGTTTTTTGAACTTGTTGGAGATGTTTTTCCCTCCCGAATTCTATAGAATGTTTTTAGTTGGATTTACTTGGGTGAATTTTATTATTTTATTTTGTTTATACCTTCTTAAATTTAATTTCAAGCCAATTCCAATGAGTATAAATATATCATATTTGGCTCATTATGTTTCGAGCAGTTTTGATCTCGCACTTTAGTAGTTTTCTGCAAAATTTACACTCTTTTTCCTATGCACTAAAAGAACTTGCATATGCGCTAAAAGAATCACCATATGCACTAAAAGATAAGCCATGTGCACTAAAAGATCATTCATATTCACCACTTTAGTGAATGTATGCGCCAATCTGTGTATTCTTAGGGTTTTGTCCAGTTTGAGGTTTGTTTGATGTTAGTTGGATTTTGGGTTGTACTAGAGGCTTTTTGAGGGAATTTATGATGTTGTCTAATGTTGATTTATTATTTTTGAAGTATTCATATGATTCATTTACATGTTTTATATGCATTTTATTCCATTTGAGTTGTTTGTGCTTCCTCTCTTGTTGATGCGCCAAGAGAGAGAGAGATTGAGATTCTTGTGATTATGCGTCAGCAAGTGGATAGGCCTTGCTAAGATTATTTGATGGCATTTATTATGGCCTTGATATGTTGATTTGGCCAAAAGGCTCATTGGTTTTGGTTCTCATGTTGTGACCTTTCACATGTTTCATGATTATGAGATGAGATTGTTGGTTGCATATGGATTGTTCATGATTTCAGATTTATGTATGTTCTTAGATTTAATTATGATTCTGGAGCCTCTTGTTTTGTCATGTTTGAGACCATGTTAGTGGGGAGTGGGCTTCCTTGTGACGAGCGGGGTACGAGAGATAGGCTTGTGTGAGTCTCCTTGTAAGGATGCATGAAGTCTAGACTGTCATGGCACATTGGGAGTTTATCATGTTATTGTAATCAAGTGGAAACTTAATAATAAACTCATGGGATGGCTAGATAGATCATTAAATAAGATAATTAATTGATTTGAGCCTCATGACTTCATCCTAGGGAGGATGTTTTAGGATAAGCATGAGAAGGTCGTGAAGACGGTAAGCTAATCTCCCTTAGTCTCTCATAGGTTGAAATGGTTCCACATATCCATCATGCTAAGAGCCTTATGTTATGTGTTATGTGGATGGCATGTCATGTAGTACCCCTGCCCTAATCAGATTTTTAAAATCAGTTTGACCTTGGTTGACTTTTAAGTGGTTTTCTTGAATGATTGTTTTACCATATTGTGATGTTATAATAAGGTATTATGCTTAATGTGTGTACCATAAAATGTTGATTTTGCATCGATTTTTATATAAGATTAGTTGTTCTTCTGATTCATGTTATTAATCTCAGGCTAACACTTTCATTGAATATATATGCATGCATGTGTGGCTCATTGTTGCAGGAGATTGTAGGTACAGTACCGCATAGGTACAAGGTCCGTCTCCACCTAGCTTCGCAGGTTTGAGTGTACCTTATTGGTCCAAAGGAATTGGATTAGGTAGTCATAAGACCCTACGTTTTATCCTAGTCGTGCTCAAGTGAGCATCGTCAGTCGTCCATTAGTTTCCCCTTTGGTTGGGTATGTGGGTCATGTATTGGTTTGGTTTCTTGAGTTGCATGTTGTGCGTTTGGTAAAAATTGATTATTAAATCCTAAGTATTTAATTAGATTAGTTGTGTTTTTACACATTTGTAAATTAAAGGGACTAAATTAAATATGGCCCCTTTGTGTTATTAATCAATAAATCATATTATTTTATGCATATTACTGGCAAATTTGATTTATTGTATTTTCTATTGTGAATTAATTCATTTGTATGTATTTTGAAAGAAAGGTTAATTAAAAATTAGAAAATAGAAATGTTTTACACTCAATAACATTTTGTGATAGAAATGTTAATTTTTTAATTTATTGGAGCAAATTAAATGAGGAAGAAAAGAAAAATCTTTTAGGAAGGTTAAATTTTAATTACAAATATATTTTTTTCATTTGGTAAAAATCTAATTTCAACCTAAAAAAAAAAAAAAGCTTTTGGTCAAAACTTTTCCTTTTAACCTAGGTTTTCAAAATATTTGGGGGGAGTTGTTTTTGGAATGGAAAATTTTGGGCATTTGTGGGAGAAGAAATCTTTGAACTTGTAGGTTAGGCTCTTCATCAAATCACTTCCAGGATTGCATATGGAGGTAGGATTATTGTTAATCTCCTTTCTTGTAAAGAAATTACTGATTTGTTTTTGAAGAAATCTATGTTTGTTTGTTGAAAAATCTTTCAGATTTGTGGAATAAGGAAGAGTAGTAGTAAATCTTGAATTTGAATCCTCCTTACTTTCATTTCCAACGTCCAGATCAATTCTTGTTTGTTCAAATTGATTTTTATACTGAAAATGGGTGTGACTATTCTTAGTAGGTTTTGTCAAGAAATTTCATTTTGAATCTCTTATTTTAGTTCATAAATTGTGAAATTAGTTTGTGTTTGGCAAAATTGGTTGGATGAATGTGTGTAATTGGTTCCATTTGTCCAAATATGGAATTTGTTGGTGAAAGTTTCCCAGTTTTAGCTTTCTGGGACTAGTTATTCAAAAAATAATAATATGGAAATCATTGGTAATCTAGAAATTTAATTCTTAGAATTTTTGTCTCAGTCTGAGACTGTGCAGTAAATTGGTATACCCCACCATGTGGGATGGTAGCTTTTGCTACCATAGGGTAGCAGCTGCTACCATATGGTAGTTGTGCTACCATTTGGTAGTGACTGCTACCATATGGTAGCTACCAAAGGGTAGCGACTGCTACCATTTGGTAGGAGCGCTACCAAAGGTAGCAACCACCGCCCAAAACCCTTTCTTTTTTTTCGGTGTATAATCTGGACCACCATATAGATTGGTTTGTTGTTATAAAGTTATTTTAATATATATTTTGATTTTAATTTAAAATTATTTAAATTGATATTAAATTTGTATATTTTTAAATATAGCTCGTTAAAAGTAAAATAATATATGTTTTTGGTAAATTCTAGAAAGTAAAATTAATATATATGTTATTATGCCGAGAGGCGTTCCTATACACTCACAGCAGGGGGACTGAAGGATAGAATAAAAGGGGAATATTCTATGTAAACACTAAAGAAAACTGAAGATATGGAGATAGTTACAAAGAAAATGGTAGTTGAAGAGTCTATCTCTATTATTATGAGGACATGTAGGGCCTCTGAAGGATTTTATTTTCTGTATTTTGTTCTTCCTCCAGTTTGATTTCATTATTATTTATTCTGTATTCTGTACTCTTTAGTTTTCTTAAGGTAATTTTTTTTTTTATTAACCAGTGACATATGGTTTTGATTTATGTTTAATGTGACATTTGGGAAGGCAGACAATGCTATGGATGCAGTAATCCCAGTCTTATGGTTTTTGCATGGCTATATAGATTTTGAGAAATAAAAATAGAGACTCCTGTCTTGTAATCATTCATATGGAAGAAGCAAGTGGTAAGCCATTTCCATTATAAGTTTTGCTATTGTTGTTTCCTGCTATCATTGTTGTTTTATTGAAATCTTGCATCAAAAAACAATTTTTAGTATCGCCCTGCCATATTTGATTTTGAGCACAAAGAATTTAATGTGTTTCATTTTGTTTTCCTAATTTGAAAAGTTCATACGGTTCTTGCTATCTATTGGAGTCTCTACATTTGAATTAAATTTGTGCAAGATGTTCGTTGATTGCAGGTGAGTGCCAAGCAATACAGGTAATGAGGTAAAGAACTATTGGAATATGTATACTTGGCAAAAAGTTGAGCACTAAATCCTTTTCGCCAGGTAAGGCTGCGATACAGATAGCTGAGGGGTTGCCATTAAATTGTGGTGATTTTAAAGACGTAAATCGAGCTAACTTCAATAATAGCCGAAATACTCTTTATTCTTAAATAGACACATAGATCAGTTAATAAGTCTATTTCCTTCCAAATTTCCATCCATAGCTTCATTTGATCATTCCATTTAAATAGTAATAAACACAAATTTTCTATAAAAGATAAAGATTCTTTATTCCATAAATCGATAAAAGTAGTATCTCAATCATACAATACTTATGCATTTCAAGTTGTCGTAAGTTCAATAACAAAATAATACAAAGCAAAGGGGTGAGATACATCCATTGATCTGCAACCCAAGTTATCGCTAATGCAATCTTTAGCATGAAGACGAGAACAAGATTCAGGCGCTTTTTCCGCCCAACCTTGAAGCTTACGCTTCCCTGGAATTCTTGGTCAATCAAGAATACCCGACCCTACATGAATTGCTTAGCAAAAGAATTTGAAAGGCAAGATGGAATCCGGTGCGTGCCTAGATGATACACGCAGTTTCAATTTTCTAATTCTATTAAGAAACAAGCATTCATTATCAATCAAGGATATGGCAGAGAGCTTAAAATAAAATAATTCCATCTATTTCTATGAATAATTCAAATAATTACTTGGCCGAGTGTAATGCCATGCACAACAAAAATAGATAGTTGGAAAAGCAACTATTCTCTTTATAATCCACATTCGACACCTGTCCTGGAAGGTAGCTTTCCACAAACACAAGCCTATCTAGCTTTGTTCACATAAATCTAGAATAAATTCATACAGAAGACAATCTTTCGCCTTTCAATTCTAGCTTCCTATTTCTTGCAAGATAAAAATACTATGCTAAGAAGACAATCTTTCGTTTGAATAGAAATTGATAGAATAAATCTTTTATTACAACCAATCCTATCTGATAGCAAACAATCTTTTATGGATAATCAAATATACATCTAAAAGAAAACAATCTCTCCCTTCTATCTTTCAAGCAATTTTAAGACAAGATTAAAATATTAAGAAGGTGTAACACATGTATGAATCTTTACATAGAAATTGAATAAAATGAGCACACATTCTTTTATTCAATTATCAAACATTTAAATAACATAATCATTAACGTGCATTCCATTTCTTATGGTTTAGAAATCTAAGTTTTATTTTGTCTAAGATCTCTATCTTTCCATGTGTCTTGGTTCATTTACCTATTTTCTCGAACATCATACTAATATGTGACTTTCCATTATTTAAGAACTCAACTCACTGATTTTACTAATTTTTCATAACAACTATCTAACATGATGAAAATTCATAAAGTGCCTATCTATATGGCCTTTCAAATGAGACACCTAATCACCATTTTTTTTCATGCAAGGATCAAATTCAAAAGTGTAAGTCTTTTATACACAAATTCAAAATAAACTTCAATTCTTAATAATTCATTATCCTAGTATTTCATCTTCTTTGAAGTTCAATTTCAGAGTTCCTCTTTCTATCCTCTTACTCTGTTCCTAGAGGATTGGGTGATCTAATTTCTAAGAGTTTCACTAAGTTTTATCAACAAACTTTCATAAATATATCATTATTGTATCTATATTTTCATGATCGCAATTTAAACAATTAAAAATGATTCATTTTGAGACTCTAGATCTTCCATTAGAATATTTCGTAATTCTAAAACTAGATCAATCTTTATCTCTTAATCTCTTCAACATTAGATTTGAGCCCACCTCAAGAAATGCAATCCAGGTCTACTATGATCCTTGATAACTTCGAATTGTCGGCAATACGTCCAGATTCCAATGCTTTCCTTCTCGACGCTCTTCTATCTCACTAGTTCTTATCCTTTGCATATTCTTAGAATTTCTCTAATAATAATAAAATAACTATCACTCAATCAAGAATCCTAACCCCTAAGTTCGACGCTAAATCAAAGATGATCATCATTGATCTTTTACGACATAGTTGTAATCACGTCTAAATCTCCTCTACTCTTCTCTTCCACATTCCATTCTCTAATCCTTCATTGATCTATCTTTTCCTCTTCCATCTCTATTCTTGCCTCCGTGAGTCTATCATCTCTCCTTGCGTGTGAGTGTGTGTGTATATTCCATCTTCCTATCCTAAATCTATATTTATCCTATTTTCTCCTACAATCTCTCCCCATTTAGAGGCTCGATGATGATTGTTGATTTGAAGTCTATTACATTGAGTCTTTGTTTAACTCTCTCTCAGATCTCCACGTCTAATAGAGATGGCAATTCTAAATGCAATTTTTTCTGTTCTAGTGCATGAGTTAACTATGCATCAGTTTCCTATCGTTGATATTCCTATATTCATGGCACCACGTGCCTGTTATCTCATTACTTCTTGCAGTTATATGCCACTTCTTCCTGCAGTTATATGCCACTTCTTCCTGTAGTTATATGCCACTTCTTCCTGCAATGTATATGCCACCGATTGTAGACTTCTAATCTTTATTCAACGTGGACATTATCAGTCGATTCCAACTTGTGGAAGGAAAGAGTTATTTGTAGTTTACTTGCTTGACGGAGGGGATGACAAGTTAAACTTGTTTACAAACACTTAAGTGTTTGAGCAAGTTCATTGTTTTCACTGCCAGGTCGATGGCCACTGTTTCCACGTCGCAACCTCTAAGTTCTACATTTAACTAATGGTCTATACCTAGTTTATCGCCATGATCTCCATGTCGATGGACATGTGATCCTCGGTCTGGGTTAACCGATAGTCTTTGTCTAGTTGGCCACCCTAATTGCCATGTGACATAGTCGTTATGCTAACCCGCCACCTTTCTAACATAAAAATGTAACATGCGACTATATTTTAGTTGCAAAGTAAATATTAAACATTAAACTCTTAACAAATTCTTTAATAACCATTTTCTATAATTATATATATATTTTGAATTTTCATTAAATAACTTAATTTCATAAATTTGATTATATATACAATAATTACATATGTATTTATAAGAAACGATCAAATTATTAGAACTCATATACATTATATAATACGTATATATATATATATATATATATATATATATATATATATATATATATATATATATATATATATATATAACTACGTAGATATAAACAAAATTCATGAAGTAATCATATATATATATATAAAACAAAATTCATGAAGTAATCATATATATATATATATATATAAAACAAAATTCATGAAATAATCATATATATATAACTACGTAGATATAAACAAAATTCATGAAGTAATCATATTTCACGATAATTGGATATTTATAACTATATAGATATACATGTATATGATTGAATCGATTTCTCATATACATATATATTTTACACTGTTGTCCAATTTACAAAAGTAAACTCATAAGTATAATTTTTCATACATTTATACATATCTAAAAAAGAACATAAAAACCTAGGGTCAATATTCATTTTTGAATCATTTACACATTCAAATTCATCATTTCAATTTGAACAAACACTCAAATAAGGTTATCTATGTTGGTATTTTGGTATGGTTTTGTCATTGATGTCAACATCTACTAAACACTTATCAACTCTGGCACTTTGGAGAATCAGCAACATTCACCGGCAAGCAAGTGACTTATGCACAATCATCGGTATTTGGTACACCGGCACTTGGAATAGCATGGAAAACACCTGGTTATGTCAAAGACATCGTTTGGACACTTTGTCTTAGAGTTTTGTCCATTGGCATATTCATATTTGCATATTTGTTGTTACTGACAAATAGGTCCAGGATATACACCGATAGGTTTATCTTTTCCAGATCAACACGGCATGCTATGGAGATGTCTCATTATTGTTGTAAATGCATCAAGCCAACATGTTGAATCGGATATTGCATCGGACATTGTTTTGTTTGTAAATTGATTTTATTGTAATATCCTTTAGAGCTGACCTACTAAAATTGGTCTTAGGTTATGATATAAATGTAAGATCTTATTTGTACGATCATGTGTGGAATGCGAAAAAGAATTGTGTAAAGGTATATGCGAGAATAGGAAGAGCTATACATGCAGACATCATTTGAAGGTTGAAGGAGGGTTTTTGTGAAGACAATCAAAACTACACCGGTACTGAATCGAGCATAAAAAGATGCTAATTTGTGCAATACATCCTTATTGGATTTAATCATCCAATTGTAGTCAGCGTGACTCCTATTTGTGTTTGAGCAGTGAGCTCTAGGCGCTTGGCCTTTCTGCATGTGCAAACCCCATTTGTATACACATACTATCTGTAGTAGTATCATCTAATTGTGGGTAAGGTTTCCCACCATGGTTTTTCCCTGTACAGGGTTTCCACATACAAATATTGGTGCTATGTGTTGTGGATGACTTTGTCTTTTTGTTTCATGCATTAATCTTTATCGGTATCACAATTAATTGATAAAACTGTCTAGCGGCATAAAAGACTGGTTTATCGGTATTAAGCATTAAGTTGGTAAAGTTGTTTTGGTTTGAATTTGTTAGACAACTGATTCACCCCCCCACCCCCCCCTCTCAATTGTCTTTGGGACCTAATAATTGGTATCAGAGCCTAGTCCTCTTTTTGTAGAAGTTTAACAGCTTGAGGAGATCCAATGTCTACTAACTATTTCAGAAAGGACAGTCCTAAACTTGATGGAACCAACTATGGCATATGGAAGATCAGAATGGAGACACATTTAAATTGCATTGGAAAGGACATCTCGGAAGTTACAAAGAATGGCTATACTGCTCCTACTCTCGGTCAGCCTAATCCACCTACCTTGGGAAAAGATGAAGAAAAGGATTGCAAAGAAAGAGAAGCACTTTTGAGCGCATTAACAGATCAACAAATCATGGGATTATCAGATAGATCAACCGCTAAAGCTATTTGGGATCATTTGGAAACACTGAATGAAGGAGATTCCATAGTCAAAATTGCAAAACTTGAAAGCTTCCGGGTTAGGTATGAAGATCTGAAAATGGAAGAAGATGAAAGGATTTTCTGCTACTTACAAGGCACTACAAATCTTGGATTATGGTATCCTAGAGATGAAAACTTTGAATTATGTGCATACACAAATGCAAATTGGGTAGGAGATGTGGATGATAGAAAAAGCACCACCGGTGGAGCATTTTTTATTATCTTGGAAGCAGATTAATTTCTTGGTTGAGTAAGAAACAAAATTGTACATCTTTATCAACAGTTGAATCAGAATATGTTGCAGCAGCAACCAACTGTACACAAGTACTATGGCTTAAGAAAATGTTGAAGGATATAAAGGTAAAATGCAAGGAACCTATTACTATCTATTGTGATAACACTGAAGCAATTGATATATCTAAGAATCCGGTACTACATTCTAAAACCAAACATGTTTCTATCAAACTAAATTTTCTAAGGGAAAATGTTGAAGCAAAAGAAATTAAACTGGTTTATGTGAATACTAAAGAGCAGATTGCAGATATTTTCACTAAACCTCTGCCTAAGGAGACTTTTGAATATCTCAGAGACCAGCTTGGGGTCATACCCCCACCGGTAGAAACTTAGACAGTTGATGATAGTCATCAACCAACAAAAATAATAGACAAATCTTTTACTCCGACTTTGATGAGAAAGCTACTTCTCAGGGGGAGTAGTTGGTATAGTGAATTGGCTGGTATTTTGTATCCAAAAAATGGTCTTTATATTGCTTTGGCATTTGATATCAAAGGGGGAGAGATTGGTATGGAAAAACACAAGGAAAACTCATGACACTCCTAGGGGGAGAGATTGTTACTTTGGGGAGATTATTGGTTTTTGGTATTTGGCATTTATGTTTTGGCACTTTGATGGTTTTTCCATCTTGTGTTGCCATCAATGCCAAAGGGGGAGATTGTTGGTATTTTGGTATGGTTTTGTCATTGAAGTCAACATCTACTAAACACTTATCAACTTTGGCACTTTGGAGAATCAACAACATTCACCAGCAAGCAAGTGACTTATGCACAGTCACCGGTATCTGGTACACCGGTAGGATATAATGTTCACCGACACTTGGAATAGCATGAAAACACTTGGTTATGTTGAAGACATCGTTTGGACACTTTGTCTTAGAGTTTTGTTCATTGGCATATTCATATTTGCATATTTGTTGTTACCGACAAATAGGTCCAGGATATACACCGACATGTTTATCTTTTCTAGATCAGCACGACACGCTATGGAGATGTCTCATTATTGTTGTAAATACATCAAGCTGACATGTTGAATCGGTTATTGCATCAGACATTGTTTTGTTTGTAAATTGATTTTATTGTAATATCCTTGAGAGCCGACCTACTAAAATTGGTCTTAGGTTATGATATAAATGTAAGATCTTATTTGTAAGATCATGTGTGGAATGCGAAAAAGAATTGTGTAAAGGTATATGCAAGAATAAGCAGAGCTATACACACAAATATCATTTGAAGGTTGAAGGAGGGTTTTTGTGAAGATAATCAGAACTACACCGATATTGAATCCAACATAGAAAGATGCTAATTTGTGCAGTATATTCTTATTGGATTTAATCATCCAATTATAGTCAGTGTGACTCCTATTTGTGGTTGAGTAGTGAGCTCTAGGCGCTTGACCTTTTTGCATGTGCAGACCCCATTTGTATACACATACTATCTACAGTAGTATCATCTGATTGTGGGTAAGGTTTCCCACCATGGTTTTTCCCCTTATAGGGTTTCCACGTACAAATATTGGTGTTATGTGTTGTGGATGACTTTGTCTTTTTGTTTCATGCATTAATCTTTATTGGTATTACAATTAACTGATAAAACTGTCTACCGACATAAAAGACTGGTTTACCGGTATTAAGCATTAAGTTGGTAAAGTTGTTTTGGTTTGAATTTGTTAGACAACTGATTCACCCCCCCCTCTCAGTTGTCTCCAGGACCTAACAGTCTAAATCATCCATATTTTCAAGATGCAAATTATAAATCCTAATGTGGTGTGTGAGAGATTCCATCTATTCTAACAAAATACAAGAGCTAAGATAACTCTACCTGAACCATGTTCTCACCTTCATCATTGTTCACCTGTTCCTATCAATCGCTCATTAGCAATGACGATCCCAATTTATAATAAAAATTATTACTGATCATTCAATTGTATATAAATCATTTTAGTACATTCGATCTCCTATTTTATTTCATTAACTGTTCTATTTTGATTTCATTTCCAATTCATTTGCGAAAAATAAACATTATTTTCCTAATTAAATAATTATGGAAAAATAGGATTCATGACAGTGATCATCAGTACAAAGGTAAAGCTAAACCCACATTATTGAGAATATGATGGTGAATAATCGAAGCCTTGCCCTCTGCATTTCTGATGCCTTGTTTACTTCTAGTGCAATTGGTTGCACAGAAATTTGGCTGGAATAGTATCTGTAACGCATTTTAGAATTCATCTTCAAATAAACAAAGTTATCAATTAGAAGCACAAGGGAAATCACGAATCCCTATCTAATCAACAAATCTAACAAACCAGACAATGAAATGATACAATCAAGCAAAATAGGAATTATAATTTCAATCTATAAAAACTCCCTATTCCGTGACTGTGTATTGCTTTCATTGCTCTTCTCCTCTTCGTGGTATGATGGCTCTCAGATATTGCACTGGTAACCTGCAAGTGACACAAAGATTCAAAGTTCGTGATTGTTGAAAATGGAGATTGGATGCTCAATTTATAGAAAATTGGAGAAGATTGATTGAAAGGTGGAACATAATGATCAAGAGGTGTGAACTCAGGTGAGCTCAAATGCAAATTGATAGTTGAACTACTGATTGTAGGAGTGAAACTCAATAGATTGAATAGATTAATTGAGTCAATTGATTGAGCAAAAGTTGACCGAGGGAAGAAAAAGAATGATTGGAGGAAATAAAGAGGATGACACAGAGAGATTAATTTAGAAAAAGCTAACTGAAAGATGGAAATAGAAGTTGAAGAGATAAATGATTTAATTAATTAATTGATTGAATTAATTAATTTAGCATGTGCTTGCATTTAGATTTAGATTATTAATTTAATCTTTGCATGAGATATTATTCAAATAATTGAATTTATTAATTCAATTTAGCATTTGAATATATTTAGAACTTGACTTTGATTTTCAATTTGGTTTTTGAAATCATGCACATGTTTTTGAATTTGGAAGAAATTAGAAGAATAAGAAATTAAATAAAATTAGAATTTGAGGATTTGAAAATGGAAGAATTAATTAGTTAATTAAATAATTTAAAGAAACTATTTAATTATTTTAGAAATGGAATTTAATTAAATAATAAAGATTATTTAATTTAAAGGAATTAAATCACAATTAATTAAATAATAAATATTTAATTAATATTTACAAAATGGTTGAATGATTAGATGATTAGAGATAGAAATTGAATAATTAGTAATTTATTTAAATAATAAAGATTATTTAAATTGGGGAATTAACCATAATTAATTAAATGATAAATATTTAATTAATATTTAGAAAAATGGTTAAAATGATTAAATGATGGTAGAATAGGAAAATAGAATAATTAATAAGATGAAGAAATATGAAATTAGAAGAATTTAGAAGAATAAGTTTAATTGACTTAATTAAATAATAAAGATTATTTAATCAATTAGAGGAATAATTAGTACATGATCAATGAGACATTTTTAGGTGTCTACATTTGCCTCTCTTTGAGACAAAGTCAGAATGACATTGTTTCAAAGAAAACAAAAAATTCTGCCCCAGTATGCCTTGGTATTGCTTGTATAGTGTAAATATGCCCCCTCGGAAAAGGTGGTCAAAAAATTCAAAAATTGAGACCATGTTTTCAATACCAGTTTAAAGAGCAAGCGTGTGAAATTTCATGTCATTTTGAGATCGTTTGAGTAGGCTACAAGTTGTTTGAAGCTGGCGGGGACCACAGGCGTCAGGGTGTCGTAAAACCCTAATTTTTTTTTTTGGATTTTTTGGATTTTTTCAGGACTTTATCTGATTTTTTTTTTGGATTTTTTTAGTTATGCCCCTAGTGTGCAGATCTGTATGATATGATGATCTGCAAAATGCTTGTGGAGACAAATAATTTTTGACATGACCTATGTGAATGCAATATGCAGGATGAAGATACACTTCCTATTGGAACAAGGTTGACTATCTTTGTTTTTGCATTTGAATACACCAATTGAAAATGAAGGTGCAAAAAATTTCATAGATAAGCGGTCAATCGATCTCTAAGGCCCTTTGGAACATTCATCTCAACACACTTAGTGACTAGGTTTTACATATGGAGACGCGGAAAACTTCCCCATTGGTTCTTGAAACTTTGATCTTCTTTTGCCCATGTGTGTGCAGATGAGTTAATTCTCGTTCTTGTGTTCACTAAAGATCCTTAGCATCCTACACGACTAGCTACATGGATTATTCTAACTTCAAAAGCATCCCGAATAGAGCCTCGCTGCCAGCAAGCCTTGAGAGCTCCGACGAGGTTATAGACTGTAATTTCTCAAATATTGCTCCATTACCCATAGGTGTTCATAGCCCTGATGGAGTTACTTGTATGTTCCCATAGTCAAGCTTTTTATCGCATTTGTATACATGATATTTCAGTTATATATCATTGCTCTTTTGCCTTGAGATGGATATTTGGCATACCTCTTTTTCTCTTTTTAATGTTTTTTTGCCTTGACTTGTAAGTAATGAAACCTACTTGGGTGTGACAATTACAACAGCGCTAAAGTAGAATTTTAGATTTTTTACTTGTCATATGATCAACTAGGTGTCTAGAATGAATTAGAGATTTTGTTAATGTGTTTGAGATATAGCAATTGATAGATTGTGGGTTAATAAGTCTCAAATAGTGAAATCACTACCCAACCATAAGTAAAGCATCGTCACAGGGTAATGTTGAGAATGAATGACTTTAGAACCCCAAAGACTTCATGTCCGAATATCTAAGAAAGTCAATGACCCTTGTTTTCTTTAGATGCAAACAAATGATAAACTTGAACAATTGCCTTGTTTTATTTGATTCTTCTATATAAGAATATAGAACTTTAAGAATGCAATGTGTCTAAAAAGGAAACTACATGTTATACAGTGTTTTAAATGATATGATATGCAATGTGGAAAATAAAAGCTAAACTACACAGCTCTTAGGTATAATATCGCTTAAGGTGCATGCTGTTCATAGGGTCAGAGATTGGATCTCCCTCCATGGTAGCCAAATGATAGGCACCATTGCCTATGACCCTTGTTATAATGAAAGGACCTAGCCAATTAGGTTCGATTTTCCCTGGCCTTTCTCGTTCTGCTAAGTTCCTTTAATTCTCTTTAAGTAATAGATCTCCCACTTGAAAGGTTCATGGGCAGACCCTTTTATTATAACTTCATCTCAGTCTGTTTTGATATCCTTGCAAATGATTGAATGTTGTTTATCATTTTTCATCAAGGGTCTCTAGTTCTTGCAACCTTTCTACCCTATAGTCTTCTTCTGATATAATGTTCTATAAGGATACTCTTAGAGACAATATTTCTATTTCAATGGGGAGTATCACTTCTGTACCATAGACCAAGGAATATGGTGTTGCTCCTGTAGGTGTGCGCACTCCTGTTCTGTAAGCCCAGAGAGCGGGATTCAACTGGAAATGCCAGTCCCGTCCTGTGTCAGTGACTACTTTCTTAAGAATTTTTAGTATTGTTTTATTTGTAGCCTTTGCTTGTCCATTACTTTGTGGATAATATGGCATGGCAAATCTCTGTTGTATGTGGAATTTGTCACACAACTCTTTCACTTCCTGATTTTTAAATGGACGCCTGTTATCTGCAACAAAGCACATTGGAACTCCGTACCTACATATAATGTAATTGAGCATAAATTTTGATATTTGTTTTCCAGTAGTGTATGTTAAAGGAATCACCTCAACCCATTTTGGAAAGTATTCGGTGGCTGTCAAGATAAACTTGTGCCTGTTGGAGGAAGTAGGGTTGATTTAACCTACTAGATCTAATCCCCATTGTGAAAATGGCCACGGTGATGTGATGGGTTGAAGATCTTGTGCTGGTGCATGAATAAGGTCTCCATGCATTTGAAATTGTTTACACTTCTGTACATACTTATAAGCATCTTTTTCCATGGTTGGCCAGTAATACCCCGTTCTCAACATTTTCTTTGATAATGGCAGACCGCTTTGGTGAGCCCCACAAATTCCATCATGGACTTCTTTTAAAGAAAGGTGTGCTTCATTCTCATCCAGACATTGGAGAAGAGTTCCATCGAAACCCTTTCTATATAGAGTATTAGCTATAATGGTGTATCTAGATGCCTGACGAATAAAGGTCTTCTTTTGATTTCTGGACAGATCTGGTGACATGTATTGGGTATGCAAATATGTATATATTTCATTGTACCAAGGCAGTTCTGGACCCATAATTGCACATAAATAGTTTGAGAGGGGGGTCTCATATGCAGGCAACATTAACTATTCTATGATGAACTCAAACTGAGTTTCGTTAGCAGGCATATTCAGAAGAGATCCTATGGTTGCCATTGCATTTGCTGCCTTGTTTTGTATTCTGGGGATTTGTTCGAAGGTAATTTTGCTAAAGTGCTCCTTGTAATCTTCAACCAACTTCTTATAAGGCATGAGTTTTTCATCCTTCGTATTGTAATCATCATTGACCTAGTTTACAATTAATTGTGAAGCACCATAGACCTATAACTCTTGTATTTTCCATTGCACAACTGTACGAAGCCCTATGAGTAGAGCTTCATATTCTGCCATATTGTTGGTGCATGGGAAATTGATCCTAAATGAATTAGGTATAACATCCCCTTGAGGAGTAATGAAGAGAATACCTACTCTAGATCCGTGATTTGTATACGATCCATCAAAGTATAACTTCCACATTGCTGAGGTATTTAGTGTAAACACAGATTCGTCTGGAAAGTCTATCAGCAATGGGTGACTGTCTTGTATAGGAGCCTCTGCTAATTGATCTGCTATGATTTGTCCTTTGATAGCTTTTTTGTCTATGTATTCTATATCAAACTCGCTCAAGATCATAACCCACTTGGCCAATCGCCCGGTCAATGTTGCTCTACTCAATAGGTATTTGAGTGGGTCAAACCGTACAGTGAGTAGCGGGAAGTCATCCTTAGGGCAAGCTTTATTTAGATCTCAAAAATTGGTATAGATTCTGATGCCTCCCATGGGCTTAGTCATAGGTACCAGGTTTTATATCCATTCTGCGCAGTCAATAGGTCTGATAAAACCTACATCTAGCAACTTTTGTAATTCTATTTTAACCAGTAATGCGATACTTGGATGCATTTTTCTCAATTTTTGCTTGTAAGGTTTAACTCCTGGTATCAATGGTAAGTGAGGCAACAATAATTCAGAATCTAAGCCCGACATGTCTGAATAGGACCAAGCAAAGTTGATAGGTCATTGTTTGAAGAAATGAATGAATCTATTTTTTTCTTCTTTGCTCAGTGATTTGGCAAATGGATGTTATGTACAATTTCCCCTTCTGCTATGTTTACTTCTTCTATTTCCTCTGTAAGTAATGCTAAACTTTCTCTTTCCATAGGAAGATTACCCAAATCACTTTTGTCATTATGGGTAGTTTGATCCTTATCTTCTGTTTGAGAAGTACTTTCTTCTCCAAAGTATGCCATTCTATTTAGGTCTATAGCAAACCCTGCTTTATGATCACCTTGCGAAAATCCTTCTCTGACTCCTAGAAATTCTGAAATCACTTTGTCATTTTCAAACCAAATCTAGCATTGGTTTTCCTTCTTGCCCCCACTCAATCAAGTGTGAATGTACTAGGGGTAAATCATTACTCCCTTCTTTAGTAGACTCGGATAACATGAAGACTTGATTGTTTGACTGGCTTTGTGTATCTTCATCTTGTATAAGCCTTATTTGATTCCTTAATATTACACTTTCTGGTGGGCTAGAATCATGGAGTGATAAGAATTCATAGTCATGTGAATCTATCTCACTGTCAATATATGTTTCATCATATGGGCTATCATCACTTATTTCTTCTTGTTCTTGTCCCTGATTCTGTTGTAGATTGACTGGTCTTCTTTGTGCATTAGTGACCCTTCTTAAGCCAGGCATAAGCCTTTGCAATCTTTCTTCATTTGTTTTGTTAGGTTGAGTTTGAGTTGCTTCTCATGGTAGAAGTAGTGACAATAACCATGGGTGGGATTTAGGTGGTGGTGGTAATCTTGCATCTGTTGCCACATTAGCCTGTACTGTTGTGTCAATAACTACATCATTTTGTAACTCCGCGGTTCTTGCAAGAGTTGTCTCATGTCTTCCCCATTTGATTCTGCGCTTGGTGATGTAGGTACCTGATTGCTTGTTTGAGATGAAGATGGAAGAGCCTGTATGGACCAATTCCTTTGTGATATGTAATCTGATGGTTTGCTTGGTCGATTTAGTATATCAAGGGTACGCTGTCTGGCTTGTGTGATATGTTGTACATGCTTGTATCCCAATACTTGATTTCTTGGAATATCATTAGGAACAACAGGTTCTAGTCTTCCTTGCTTTTGTAACCCCAGGCCTATGGTACCATCATATCCATGTCTTTGGAGTATTTTGAATCCATTACCATACTGATCTATGTGTATTCTGGGTGTTGTCATATGATCTTCTTCTCTATATATCCAATGGTTAACATCTTCATTCAAGGATTCTTCCTTTAAGTCTCCCCATCTAATGAAAGAGCATGAGTCTGAGTATCTGACAATTTCTTTTCCTTTGTCTTTCTTTTGTACTGTAGTGTGAGGTTTCCCAAAGGACTTAGGAGAAAAAGGCAACTGTTTCCCATTTAAAGTATTTGCAATAGAGTGCTCTCCACAACCCATATCCTTTATTTGTAAGGAGGATGTCGTAGGAATATCTTGTTGTATTTCTGTGATCTTTAATGTTTCCAACTGTGTAGTGAGAGGTGCAGCCTGATTGATAGGTACCTGATTATCGACATTGTCTTTTAGATAATTACAATGTTGAAACGGATTTGGATCACCCTTTATGGTGATTTCAATACCATTGTATGTGAATTTGACACACTGATGAAATGTAGATGGTACTGCTTGCATGGTGTGGATCCATGGGCAGCCCAATAACATGTTATATCCCAACTCTCTATCCAAGACTTGAAAAGCAACCTTTGTCATTATTGGTCCTACTTGTACAGGTAATGTTACAATGCCTTTAGATGGACATTCTTCATCATCGTAAGCCTTGATGTTTATCCTTTTGGAAGAATCAATGTGAAGTTCAGAATATCCCAATGCTTTGACCAGCTTTAAGGTACAAATGTTTAGACCGGCTCCCTCATCTATAAGAACTCTTCTGATTCTTTTCTTGTGAATGTAAGCTTCCAGATGTAGTGGGTCATTATGAAGCAATTTATCACTAGAAATATCTTGTTCTGTAAATGCAATATGTGTACCTTGTGTCAGATTTCCTACCATAGACTGGAAGGCACATTCATCTATATCTCTGTCCACTACTGAATCTTGAAGTGCTTTGTCCAGTATAGCTCTATGATTGGGTGAAATATGCAGTAGTTCGAATAAGGATATCTATGATGGAGTTTTCTTAAGTTTCTCAACTACATTGTAAGTCCCTACTGCTTGTGGTTGATTTTGTGGTATCCCTTGCAAGGTTACCTTTGACCTGCTAGTAACCACTACACAGTCTCTGTCTCTGGGAGTAATTGTGATTGTAGCAATTGTATCATTTGTATCATAGGCTGTCTTATCTAGATTTATATTAAATCCTTCTTCACATTCCCAATGTGTATGTTTGACATTCATAATATGTTCAATGAGTTCATCTTCAAACCAATCTGAGTGAGATGGTTGATCCTGCCCCCAGTCTTGGAGACAAAGATTCATGTCATCATTGTACTTTGGTCCTTCAGATATCATGCAAATTTGGTTGTCATCTTTATGAGTGTCTTGATATTGGTCCTCCTGATCAGGTGCTTCTTGTGAATCATTGTTTGTTGTATCTCCTGAGTTAATGGCATGAATAGTGAAGTCGTATGAGACCTTCGTGTAGTTAGCCGTATTGTATTGGGTACTTTATGTGGTAGCTTTTCCCTTCTCATTCTTAACAAAAGGATCTTTAAAAATCGTATGATTCGTGTTTGTTGAGGCCTTATCCGTATCAATTGTGATGTCCCCTTGGTCTATCATATCTTGGACCAAGTTTTTCAATTTGTAGCAACTTGCCATTTTGTGACCTTTAGTCCTATGATAATCGTAGAAATCATTGTCATTCCACCATGTAGGTTTGAAAGGACCTGGTTCATATACTCTTACTTTAGGTAGAGTTATCATGTTTGTCTATATTAACTTTTTGAGCGTTGACTCAATAGGTTCTCCTAAAGGTGTGTAATTTCTTCTTGGAGCATTTACCCTAGGGTATCTTGTGTTTGTATTTTGCGTAGCATTTACATTGGTTGAGGTTGTGTTATTCCTAGTATGTGGATTTGTTGACTGACTCGTTCCCAGTGATAAAATAGGTTGAGTTTTGTTTATTGTTCTGGCGTCTACAATACCATCATTGGTCACATTTTTGTTTTTTGACCAAAACTTAGATTTGTCATTGTTGTTGGTATTGCCATACTTAATAAGACCTTGCTCTACCAAGCCCTTCTCACATTTGAGAGACTTTTCTATGATTTGTTTGAATGTGGTAAGACACTGCATTGTATTGGATATTTTATCTTAGGAATCAATTTTTTTCTAAACATATCCACTTGCTCTGTTTCTGGGATAACTGTCTTGCATCTCCTGTAGAGAGCCCTCCATCATTGTATGAAGGATGCAAATGTTTCATTCTCATATTGCTTAGCGGCACATAAATCCATCAAAGTAACCGGGGTGTCAATGTTGTGCGAGAAGTTGGCAATAAATTGTTTAGCTAATTCCCCCCATGACGTGATGGTTGGTGGTAGATGTGAAAACCACTCTAAAGCCGGACCTCCCAGACTTTTAGGGAATAGTCTCATTAGGTAAGTATCTTCTGAGGCAACTTCTATACATGCTGTAAAAAATTCTCTGATATGATCTCTAGGATCACCCTTCCCTTGATATCTATCAAATTTGGGCGTTTCAAAATGTTGTGGGAAGGGTGGCATGTATAATGTGTGATCAAATGGATAAGGACGTAAGTCCTACATTGTGTAGCTCTTTTTATCGTTACTAGTTTGCATGGTCGTCATCTATTGTTGCAAACTCTGTACTTGCTATGTCAAAATATCTGTTGATGTGAAAGGTATACCTTGTGTGTGTGTATGTCCCACAAAAGGATTCGTGGTTGCATAACTAGGAGGTTGTTGAAAGGTACCAAGATTATAACCTTGTGTGTTGTGTGTTCCAGTATGTACTGTGAAATAGGCGATATGTGAACCCATGTTTGGTTGAGTTGTTCCTGTTGTATTGGTAATACCTAGATTTGCATTTTGATAACCATATGTGGAATTTATAGAATAGGAAATTGGAGGTTGGGTTACACTCATTGATTGCGTTTGAATAGGTGCTGAGACACTTAACATTATCGGTATGCTCTGTGATGGTATACTAGCATTGATCACTGAAGATGACATGCTTGTTTGAAAGTTTGCATTTGTATTGACATTTGTTGGGAGAGGTACATTTTGAGGAAGACTGGAGGTCATTGCTTGTATTTGCGTCAAGGGTGGTGTTTGACTATTATCTTGACCTAAAGTTTTTCCTGGTGGTAAAATTTTTGTGACATCAAAATCCTCAAGTAATTTTGCCCCATTTTGTATTAATAGCGAAAGATACTTGTCCCTATCGCTATATATAAGTGCATCTAGGATCATGAGGACATGCGGATCTTGCTGTGCGGACTTAATTTCTTCCTTTGTCAGATGTTGTTGTAATTCATTTATGGTGGACATTGTATGTGTACCTGAGTGTTGACCTATTGACATGTCCATGTTCCAAGTAGGGTTTATAGACTGTGTGTTGTTCGGGTCCATTATTCCTTTTGCTTTCTGGTACCTTGTGACGGGCATCTAAAATTGCCTATATGATGATGGTTCTATGCAAGATGATGACCTAACACTAGACAGTAGATGTAAATATGAGGTATGCAATACTATACTATACTCTCTATTGAGGATTTTGATGTGAGACCTTTTTAGCCTTTCTAGCTTTCTCTAATGCAAGTCTTTCCATTTGTTGATGAAGTTGTTCGGCCTCAATCTCTCTATCAATCGTACGGGCAATCCTAGACTCAATATCTATCTCGTATATAACTCCCATATATTGGGGTGCGCTTCTTCTTAAATCCCAAGCTAAGTTAGCTAGACCATCAATAATTTCTCATTGACCGCCATTTGGAACTAGATTAGGTTGCTCGAAGGGGAGCAAACCATCACCTGGGAGACCCATGAAGGCACATGCTATGAACCTATAACTGATAATAGACTTAGACATATATGAGGTCTAGGTGAAGATGTATATGATAAATGGTGGACTATGCAACTAATATGGATGATAATGAGGACGTAAATGGGACTATGCAAAATACTATGGATGATAATGAGGACATAAATGGGACTATGCAAAAGACTATGGACGATAATGAGGATGTAAGTGGGACTATGCAAAAGACTATGGTCAATAATGATGACGTAAATGGGACTATGCAAAAGACTATGGTCACAAGCATGTAAGGACGTTTTGAAAATTAGTTTCAAAATGGACTTTGTTTTTGGTAACTTCGTGTGTAGGACAATGTTTTGCAGTTTTCCAAGTCTGAGAACAGTGGTTGGTAGGTATGTATAGTTTATTGACTCAATTTTCATACAATCTCAAAAAATTTGGAGATACGTGGGATAGGGCCTGAAATAGCTCAAGGGACTGACTCAATATTGGTCTATCACAATTATACATAAAAAAGCATGGAATACAATCTTAGGCTGGATATTGGACATCATTCAGTGAGGCCCCCACAGCAAAATACCAAAACAAGATGGATAGATAGAGAGTTTCGTAGCACTGGCTTCACTCCACGACACACACTTCTCGGGCATGCCAGTCTCTCTTACCCCGAAGATCCAAAGATCTTATCACTAAGGGATTTCTATCTCATAATGTAAGGTACATGAGGGGTATCTATGGGGTACGATCCGCACTCCCGGAACCACTGAATGCAGGATTTTTGGCAACTAATTTGGTTCTTAGTATTAGGTTTCGAGGGATCCTGATCCAATGATGGATTCTCAGAGCAAGCCACTTAAGGCTTTAGTTGAGCTTATCGGTGCAGGGAAGGCCCCACATACGTCGAATTCACTCAACACTCTAGCTGCTTGACCAGTATATTTATATATCTGCTCAAAAAACCTGCTCGAGAGTACACTGGGAGAGATGATATCCCCAACGCATCCCAATTCAAAGTACCTCTATGGGGTGATGAAATCCCCAGTCAAAGATACCCCTCACTACATAGAATAAAAGAAAATTTGGATGTTGTTGTCACCTTCCTTCTTTCTCCTAAAAGCCCGATGGCATGTAGAAAGTCAGTTAGTGCAACTATAGGTCCACCCCAGACACAATGAAAAGTTCTTTTCCCTTAAGAAAATGAAAAAATGATTTAATCTAATGTATCTTGATTCACGTTCATTTTATAGCCCAAATTTAGGTGTTAGATCTGCATGTGCATGTCAATTTTAAACACCAAATCCAAGAATGAAGGCATACATGTCAATTTTAACCATTTTTTGATTTTTAAGCACCAAAAACCAAGTGTAAGATGCATGCATGTCAATTTTAGCCCATGTTCATTTTAAGCACCAACAACGAAGTGTGAGATTATCCATGCATGTCAATTTTAATTGTTGTGAGATGTGCATGCAAAATTACTAATCTAATCCTCTCTGCGAATCCACCACAGGTTGTAAACAGAAGATTAGTAGCAAAATAAACCAACATAAAACAAAAACGAAGAACTTGACAGAGGCGATTGCGTAATACTACCTGAGCGATTGCGTGATACTTACTGAGCGAATGCGTGAATCTGACAGAGTGAATGCGTGAATCTAACAGAGCCAATGCATGACGTTATCTACTCAATTGTGTAGCACTAACAGGTCGATTGCATGATAGAATACAAACAACAAAAAAAAGTAGAAAAATACCAGAAAACTAAACCCGATTAGGAACCTGCGAAACCAATTGTGAAGCCCTAGCCAAATCCCTCATCATCCATTCAATATTGATTAGATCATATTTAACTATATAAGAAAGAACTAGGCTATTATATCTGTCTAAGGCCAGTTGTTCTTCCAAATCTTGTATCAATTTTTTTGCCTGGAGAACTTTTTGATATCGTTTGGCTTCTCTCCTTTGTTGTTTCATCCTGAAATCTCGAACTGAACTTTTCTTGCCATAAACTGTGTTAATCAAATCCTGAAATAAAAAAGTAATTTTGATCTTGGATTAACCAAATTTAAGACAGAATTATACAGAAGCAATAACAGACAGAAGAAAAATAAAACAAAAATTAACCCTACGGATGTGTGACCCAGAAAGGGCGATAGCGTGATCTGGACAGGGCGATTGCGTGACCCTGTCAGAGCGAATGCGTGACCCCGAAGGGTGAAATGCGTAATTATGTCTATGCGATTGCATGACAATGTAAGCTCGATTATGAGATGGAAAATCTTTTCTCGAAATTCATGCAACCTGAAAAAAAGAACAATCCGTACAATCTGCAAAAATACACAGAACACAGAAAAAGGTTAAATTGCTGTTAGTTCACGTAGGGTTCATCAAAATGTAACGCATGCTAGAATTCATCTTCAAATAAACAAAGTTATCAATTAGAAGCACAAGGGAAATCATGAATCCCTATCTAATCAACAAACCAGACAATGAAATGATACAATCAAGCAAAATAGGAATTATAATTTCAATCTATAAAAACTCCCTATTCCGTGACTGCGTATTGCTTCCATTGCTCTTCTCCTCTTCATGGTATGATGGCTCTTAGATATTGCACTGGTAACCCGCAAGTGACACAAAGATTCAAAGTTCATGATTGTTGAATATGGAGATTGGATGCTCAATTTATAGAAAATTGGAGAAGATTGATTGAAAGGTGGAACAAAATGATCAAGAGGTGTGAACTCAGGTGATCTCAAATGCAAGTTGATAGTTAAACTATTGATTGTAGGAGTGAAACTCAATAGATTGAATAGATTAATTGAGTCAACTGATTGAGCAAAAGTTGACTGAGGGAAGAAAAAGAATGATTGGAGGAAATAAAGAGGATGACATAGAGAACTTAATTTAGAAAAAGCTAACTGAAAGATGGAAATAGAAGTTGAAGAGATAAATGATTTAATTAATTAATTGATTGAATTAACTAATTTAGCATGTGCTTGCATTTAGATTTAGATTATTAATTTAATCTTTGCATGAGATATTATTCAAATAATTGAATTTATTAATTCAATTTAGCATTTGAATATATTTAGAACTTGACTTTGATTTTCAATTTGATTTTTGAAATCATGCACATGTTTTTGAATTTGGAAGAAATTAGAAGAATATGAAATTAAATGAAATTAGAATTTGGGGATTTGGAAATGGAAGAATTAATTAGTTAATTAAATAATTTAAAGAAACTATTTAATTATTTAAGAAATGGAATTTAATTAAATAATAAAGATTATTTAATTTAAAGGAATTAAATCACAATTAATTAAATAATAAATATTTAATTAATATTTACAAAAGGGTTGAATGATTAGATGATTAGAGATAGAAATTGAATAATTAGTAATTTATTTAAATAATAAAGATTATTTAAATTGGAGAATTAACCATAATTAATTAAATAATAAATATTTAATTAATATTTAGAAAAATGGTTAAAATGATTAAATGATGATAGAATAGGAAAATAGAATAATTAATAAGATGAAGAAATATGAAATTAGAAGAATTTAGAACAATAAGTTTAATTGACTTAATTAAATAATAAAGATTATTTAATCAACTAGAGGAGTAATTAGTACATGATCAATGAGACATTTTTAGGTGCCTACAGTATCTTCATTTAGTAATGAATGATAAACAATCCGTTGGAATGAAACAATATGTTTTACATTTATCTTTTGGTTGTGTCTGAGCTATATTTATCTATAGGGTTGAGATTTGTTAAATTTAGTGTTTTCTTTTAGTCAGATTTGTTCAAGATTTATGTCTATCTTTTTATAAGGTATGTATGGGAAAGAAAAAAATCCTGCTTTATATGAATTCACCTCACAATATAATTTGAAAGAAAAAAATCATGTTTTATATGATTTCAAATATAATATTGTCAAAATTAGTACATTATAGTGGTTAGTATCAATTTAATATCAACAAATTTTTATTTGCATGTGATTTTTTTAATTTAGATATTGTTGCCTACATAGTATATTAGTATATAGAAGAAATTTTGATAAAAAATGAAAGAAAGAATCTTAATCATCAATTTAGAAAGATCAAAAAGAATTTGTATGTTTTTAAATCTTAAATATAAAATTATAAATCATGCTTAAACAAATACTTCAAAATATATATATATTTTTTAAAAAGATCAAAAAGAATTTTTATGTTTCTAAATTGTAGTAATAAAAATATAATGCTTCTAAATTATATTTGCATAGAGTGATAGAACATACCAGTTTTCTTTTTTGTTTGTTAAGATAATGTTGCAAGAATCTTAGTTATCGATTTAGAAATATAAAAAAACTTGTATGTTTCTAAATTTAATTTTAAACATAAAATTTAATTTTTCTAAATCTAATTGTAAACATAAAATTTATTTTTTCTAAATTTAAAAAATCAAAATCACATATTTAAACAAATAATTTTAGTCATCAAAATATAATGTTTCTATATTGAAAAAATCAAATTTATACATACATGTGATTTTTCTATTTATCTCTTTATTGTGTTATAAAGATAAAAAAAAAATGTTTTTAAATTTTAATCATAAAAATTAGATCCATTAAAATAGTTTTTAAAATATAAAAGTCTAAAATAATTATAATGTATAATATACACTTAATAATTTTTTTAATTATTATTCAAATAATTTTTTTTAATTATTAAATGTTTATAACTATTTCTCAAATGTTAAACCCTTAAATAAGATTGTGGTTTAATTACGGTTAGGTTTAGGGTTGTATTAGGGATAGCGTTAAGGTTGTATTGGGTTAGCATTTAATTTTTATAAGAGTAGAGTTAGAATAAAACAAGTAATCTTAATCAAAAGAAAGTTTAAACTATTTTAATATTTATATTAATAAGATTATTTTAATTAAAACTGGGTTTAATCTATTTTAAAATGCCTTTATTTTATTACAACAAAATTTAAAGGTATTTATCTCATAAAAATATTTAAATAATGAAAACCAATTCATAAGAAAAATACATAATAATGAAGGATTTTTTTAATATTTTATAATAAAATGATAATAAGTTTTATGAATGCATTATCTGATAATAGCAATTGTAACATAACCATAACTCTGAATATTCATTATCCTTGACAATAAAACCTAACCATAACCCTAAATATAATGCAAAACATATTGCTAACCCTAACTCTATCCTTAGCAATTATGTATACCCTAGCCCTAAACATAATCCTAACCCTAACTTTAAATTCTAACCCTAAACCCTAGCCCTAGCCCTAACCTTAACACTAATACTAAACATGAAGTAAACCTAACCCTAACCATAACCATAGTCCTAATCCTAACCATAATCCTAACCAAAAACATAAACCTTAATCATAATCCTAACCCTAATCCTAATATTAATTGAGCCATAACCCTAATGATAATCCTTATATAGATTAACCTAATTAAACCTTAACTTTTACCTTAAAATCAAGCTTTATTATATAATCCTAACCATCATACCATGCTTTATCCTTAAACCCTAACCCTATTTGAATACTATTATAGCTTGCATATAGAAAAATGAAGATTTAAGTGCATTAAATGTTTTTTAAATGTATAGTTATCTCACTTTTACAGATGTGTTTTAAGTATATTATATGAATTCAAATACAAGACCATCAAAGATGGAGTTATAGACAAGGAAGGATTGAATAGATATTAATAATGCACAAACTAAATGGTACTAAATAATATTGTTGTTTTGATAAGCGTAGAAATCAAATCAATGATGGCGTTTTAAGTAGATTATTATCTATTTTATGTTATCGAGATTTTATTTCATATATGTAATATAAATTAATTGTAAATCATATTAATAATGGTTCCAATTATATCTATGAATACAATTTGCTAATTTGAATATTGTAAAGTTGGATATTTTCTTAGTGGTCAATATTCTTGTCGATAAATATGTCTATCTCATATAGATTAACAATAGAAAATCAATGTCAATTAATATTTTTACAATGCATTCAAAATTTTCTCTCATAAGAGATCCAAATGAATTATATAATGCTTATAAATTTTACCACTTGTGTAGTACCAAGGATAGATAGAAAGGTTGATTAAGATTCTTTCATGATTTTAGGACTTTAAGTTCATTTTTGTGAAAAGTTTGATTGATAAGAACTTACCAATTGCTTAGAAGGTTTGAGCTCAATCTATGCAATTACCACCATCTTAGTCATGGATATTGTAATGCCCTGCCAGGAAAACCCACAACAAGGGTGAAACAATTTTTTTTTAAAGTATAAACATAATGAGTGCATAACACATGACATGCACGATAACACAAGCAGAAGACTTACACCAGAATTCCTTAAGGGTTACCAATGAAGAATTAAAACCAAAAGATAAATTCCACAATTAAGGTTAATCCAATAATTCATCATTAACTCAATGATCACAAGAAGCCATATGCAATATCAGATTACACCATTGAAAGATTGAAATGATATAATATAATTTCTCTTCAATAAGCATGTACACATAACATAAAGGAAACTTGATAAATAACATCCCAATCTTAGGATTGCATTGCTCTTCTAATACATGGCTTCTCAATAAACATATAAAGATACAACTTAACCAATTACAAGGTTACAAAAGATCATGATACAATGACCACATAGGCCTCCAAATAACAATAATCTCCAAAACATGAGATAAGCATGAGCCACGAACCACAAAAAACACCCACGAAACCAATCCTCGCATGAGAGTATGAACAAGAACATCCGATGGGAAGTAGCACTACCACCCGACCATGTAATTCCCAAATGCATGACATAATCGACAAATAATACGACACCATGACAACATAAGAGACTCCACAATAAACCAGGTGACTCAACATCACAAATACACAAGTGAATCGATATCACAAAAACACAAGTGAACCTAGAGAGAGAGTGTCATCGCATAGCTTAAGATGGATACCATGGTACAACCTCCATAGGTCTCAACTCACTATCCTGATAACCTCTCCCGAACCTCTGGTTCCAACTAAGTCTCATGTAGACCCTACCAACCTTTTGTAAAGACAAGGTGGTTGGTTTGCCATTCCAGGCCTTCTCACTACATTATGAGCCTCAATACAAGCACTCACCTATGCACGAGGTACAGTATCTTTATTAGTGTTTGAGAACTACTCACCTAATCAATTAATTAGATTATCACTTATTATCTTACTTTTGAAGGGTCATCCTGCCTACCACTTTGGGCGCAACCCCCTTTCAAAACTCACTCTCTCAAAGGACACTAAACAAACATGGTCACTCCATGAGGACCCTATGGCGAAACAAACAACCATAACACCACTATCCAAAAACGAGTGGTAAAAACAATGACAATATCACTTGGTCAAAGGTACCAAATACGCCACCACAGGATAACTGAACCACAGACCAAAAATAACACAATATAACTCTTGCAAGGAAAAATAATTTCACTAAGTCCACACTCAGACAATCTTTGAGAAAATCAGCATCATAAGCACTTGCAACATCATTGATTGAAAATTGAATAAAACACTCTATTACCATTCACATCTATTCAACTCCCAAATCAATATTCCATCTAGGATAAAATTCACGTCAAATACTCAACCGAATAAAAACATGAATTCCTATCAGGCATTTAATTTGTTTCCAGAATATATATCCAAATCAACCAATTTGCATTACTAATTCATGTGTTGATTTCCATTGATAAATTTATTAAATTACATAATAAAAATCACATGAAAAATTACCATTTCATTTAACACTAAAACCACTTTAAAATATATTTCATTTTATAAAAATTAATTTTATTGCTCATAGGAAATTGTACCGCTAAGGGTACAAGGTTACGCAGGGGTCAAGACCAACCCACATCAGTGTCGTTGCCGAGGCCGCAGACACTACCTGTCGGTAGTGTTGCTGCTGACCGGTAGCGCTGCTGCCGACCGGTAGCAGACACTACCAACCATTAGCATTGCTACCAACCGGTAGCAATCCTATCGACCAATAGTGCTGCTACCGCTGATAGCAGCTGCTACCGATCGGTAGCAGTCCTACCGACCAATAGGATTGCTACCACGTAGCAGTACTGCCGACCAGTAGTATTGCTACCTATGGGCAGAAGACACTACTGACCCACGTGGAGGGACTAGCCCGCCACGGGGTAAGGTAAAGTCCAAAATGATAAAAATTCTTACTTCTTAATCATTTTTAAAAATCACAAGATAGTAATTGTTTAAACATAAAAATGATTCATTTCCAGATCATTTCACAACACACACACACAGTGCCAAGATCCAATTCAAGTGGATATTTACCAATACGGTAAATAGTGAAATACAATCACACATGAGCCTCAAATCTTGGGCAATAAGATAATAGGAAGCACACAACAAACTAAATCCAATTCATTCTATTTCAAATAGAAGAGCAGTCCGAGAAGTTGATTTTTAAGAACACGACATACAACAAATAGAGAAATGAACCATTTCTTTCCTATAGGAAAACATATGATTTGAGATTCACAAAATCAACAACCCCATGCATTCTTTCTTCCATTCCAACCATTCCACAAGAATTTACAAGGAGATTTGCATAATTTCAACACACAGGACACAAACTGAAAAATTCAAATTTAAATTTAAAACAAGAAGAGATTATCCAACCTTGAAGCAAACTAGCCAGCAAAATGATGGAAGAATCCCAATCCTTGCAACCCAAATCGAATTCCAGCTCCTCCTTCCAGAATGATTTACCAAATTTCTCTCTAGAAATTCTTGCCCCTATTCCCGTGAATTTCCAGGCATATATGGAAAAATATATTTCAACCTAAACTTTCTAGGTTGAAAGTTTTTTTCCATCCAATTAGATTTAAATATTTCTTTAAAGTAAAAAAAGCAATCAGATTTACTCCTTTTTCCAAAAAATAATTCTTTTCCAACAATTAAAATGAAAAAGTCAAAACGGAAAGGTAAAAAGGAAAAGCTTTTATTTTATTTCCTATTTTCCAAAATACTTTCTTTCAACATGAGCATTTATCATTTAAATGGCTAGGCAATTATTTATTTCCTTCGACAAAATATATCAATGCAACTTTACACAATGAAATAAGCCATTTAACCATTTAATCTAGCAAATCATTAATTTAATTAAAATACTAATCTTAGAGCATAATAATTAACTAATTACGCCAACATAAGATAGCATCATCCACTCAATTAAATAACCATACAGAAGAATGAAAGCATGCAAAACGAAGAATGATCAAATGACGACTCACAAATGACCAAACTAAGGCACTATGACTCACATGTCGGCCAGACAGGAAAGACAAACGACTGACAACACTAACACGAGTGTAACTGTGGGTCAATTTAGGGTCCAACAACTATCTCCTCCACTCCCATCAGACATATAAGGCACATTCAGACCTATGAAACCAGGTGGAGTCGATACCTCGTACCTACTCGGTACTTGTACCTGCAATGTCCTGCACCAAAGAACCACACGTGCATATAGACAAATATATATATATATATATACAAACATGACACACACACCGATGAAGGAGAGTCATGACATTCCCTATCTCACTAGAGTGAGCAAAGGAAAATCATCTCCTCGCATCCCATACACATACAAACACACAACACATAAATAACACATCACACATATAGGGTAAGAGTGTGAGTCCATGATAATGATCCATAAAATAAAATTAATCATAAGTACTGAGATACTGCATAACATCATACACCACAAATCTAGATAAAGCATGAAATAACATCGCATAAAATATGAATAAATATGCAGACACCTAAAATTGTCCTATCTAATTAAATACATATCTTTATTTATTTAATTATTTTAAGCCTAATTCTTCTATTAATTAAATAAATCTTTATTTATTTAATTAATTAATTTATCCTCTTCTAGCCTTATTTCTCATTTAAATAAATACTTTTATTTATTTAAATTATCCTTCTCCTAAATCAAATAAATACTTTATTTATTTAATTGATCCCATTTCTTCTATTAAATAAATGAATCTTTATTTATTTAATTAATCCAGTAGCCTTTTCCACTTATGACACATGTCGTTCATCTCTTAATTCCTACACTACCTACCCTCTCATTATTTTCTTATTTCCTCTACCTACCCTCTAATCCTAGCCGACCATTTATCTTTTACACCTCTTAACCTTATCCCTCCATTTCTTATAGTGTTTTCTATATAAGGAGATGCTTCCTCCTAATCAACTGAATTGATCTTTGAAATCAACTACGCTTTCGAATTTTCATATGCGATCAAGCCTACTCGCAACCACATTTCCATTCTTTGTTGAGCTCTTGTGCACACATAAAATCTGAGAGAAAATATATCAAGCAAGATCAATTGAGATAGGAAGAATGGAGATCCAAACCCTATTGGACATGTGATGGTTTAATCTTTGTGATTTTATTTGATTTGCATTGTCTTAGGTAATCTTCATATGTTATGGTGGATTTTTGTTGATTGTTAGGCTAGGGTTTTGTGGTTGAATTCACTTAGTCTTTCAATATTGTTGTATCCACTTTCACCATAAATACAATATACAATAATGTTCCACTGAAGTCAATCAAAAACATACAAAAGGAGTTTGATCAAGGAGGGATACTACATCCTCCCCCCAAGCCTAGGCTTACTCTTGGAAGCCTAAAACAGATAAGAATAAAGCTCTCATCTTAACTGCATCTTCCCATGTCACCGAGGTCTCATCATTTGGATCCCATAGGACCATTACCTACTCAATGGTATGACCCCTTAGGGTCAAATCCTGATGCTGAAGAATGCACACAGGCTCCATTGAAAGCTTCCCGTCCTCGACCTGCAAAGCGTTCCAATCAGGAACATGGGTCACATCAGGATGATAAGGTCAAAGAACAAAAACATGAAAGACATCGTGGATGTGGGATAGACTCGGCAATAAGGTGAGACGGTAGGCAACAGGTCCTATCCTCTCAAGGATCTCAAAAGGGCCTACAAAATGAGGTGCCAACTTAGAACCCTTTCCATAATGGATTGGAATCCTTCGCAGACGCACTCTCAAAAACACACGATGACCAAGAAAAAACTGATGATCTACCCTATGGGCATTGACATACTTCTTCTGCCTATCCTAGGTAGCAACCAAATGCCCATGAATCTGCTCAACTTGACGCTCCATCTCACAAAGCATATCCAGGCCTAAACACACCCTATCCTCTAGCCGATCCCAACTCAAAGGAGTACGACAAGGATAAGCATACAAAGCCTGAAAGGGAGACATGCCTATAGAGTTGTGATATCCGTTGTTATAAGCAAACTCCACAAGGCAAAGATATTCCTCCCAGCGTGACTATTGGTCCATAACATACATGTGAAGCATGTCCTCCACAACCTGATTCACATGCTCAATTTGACAGTCGGTCTCTGGGTGATACACTAAACTGAAGTTCAACTAGGTTCCCAAAGCATGTTGAAGTGAGGTCCACAAGGCTGAAGTAAAGACATGGTCTCTATCAGAAATGATCCACCTTGGAATCCCATGCAACCTCACATCTTCCAAGAAGACTCGTGCCACCACTGCTGCTGTATAAGAAGATCGAATAGGAACAAAATGAGCAACTTTGGTCAATCTATTAATAATGACCATGATGGCATCATGACGACACGAAGAAACAGGCAACCCCACAATGAAATCCATGGAAATGATATCCCATTTCCAATTTGGTATCAAATTAGGTTGTAAAAGCCCTGCAGGGTGTTGATGCTCCGCCTTCACTCGCTGACATTCTAAGCACTTCGACACAAAATCAGCAATATCATGTTTCATACCAGCCCAATGATATATCTGTCTAAGATCTGCATGCATCTTCTTGACACCAGGGTGTTCCGAATAAGGTGCACAATGGGCCTCAGTCATGATCAAAATGCGAAGACCCTCCAAAGGAGGTACATAGATCCGTCCAAGATGTCAAAGAAAATCATCTGACTCAAGAGTATATCCAAAATATCTACCCTCCAATGGTCTTCCAGACTCTACCATGGCTCTAACATCCTGATACCAGGTGTCCTAAGGAAGAACTCCAAGAATTCTCTCACTCAAGTCCACACCAAGGGACAATGCTACAACCCCATGCCACCTACGGCTCAAAGCATCTACCACTACATTCTCTTTCCCCTAAATATAACGAACCTCAAAGTCATACTGACTGAGGAATTCCATCCATCTTCTTTGTTGAGCATTCAAGTTTGGCTACGGGAAAATATACTACAAACTATGGTGATCACTATGCAGCTCAAACCGATGCCCCAACACGAAATATCTCCATCCAACCAACACATGCACTACAACTGCCAACTCGAAGTCATGAACTGGATAGTTCAACTTGTGATCCTTTAGTTTGCGAGACTCATAGGAAACCACATGTCCATCCTACATAAGCACCGCACCTATACCTTCTAAAGAGGCATCCGTGCATACCATGAAATCTCTGGATGGGTTGGGAACTACTAAAATCAGAGCACTAACAAGGAGTTCCTTCAAGGTACAAAAAGAAAGTTCACACTGCTCTGACCAAACGAACTTCTTCCCTTTCCTCTGAAGAGAAGTAATCGGATGGCCTATCCAAGAAAAGCTCTACACAAAGCAATGGTAATATTCGGCCAAACCCATGAAACTTCGAACCTCAGAAACATCGGTCAACACTAGCCAATCAACAATGGCTTGGATCTTAGAAGGATCCATGGATGCACCTTCTCCCGAGACTATATGACCAAGATAGCTCACCTCTGACTGGAAGAAATCACACTTTGCCAAATTTGCAAAAAGTTGATTCTCCCTCAAGCACTGCAATACCTGACACAAGTGACCCTCATGCTCTTCCATAGATCTAGAATAAATCAATATGTCATCCAAGAATACAAGGACAAAGTGGTCAACGTAGTTGTGAAAAACCCCATTCATAAGATTCATGAATACTGAAGGCACGTTCTTCAACCCAAATGGCACCACTGTGAACTCATAGTGACCATAACGACTACGAAATGCCATCCTATGAATGTCTGCATCATGAATGCGCAACTGATGATACCTAGATTTCAGATCTATCTTAGAGAGCACCTTGGCTCCCTTTACCTGATAAAAAAGATTGCCTATCCGAGGAAATGGATATTGATTTTGGATGGTTACCTTATTCAACTGTCAATCAATGCATAACTGAAGAGAACCATCCTTCTTCGTAACGAAGATAACCAACACACCCCAAGGAGAAACACTAGGATGAATGAACCCCTTGGCCAACAACTCCTCAAACTACAACTTCAACTCACTCAACTTCTGAGTAGTCATCCAATATGGTGCTCTCGGAATAGGTTCCGCACCAGGAACCAAGTCAATGCGAAAATCTATGTCTCGCTTCGAAGGCATACTGGGAATATTCCAAGGAAACACATCAGCATACTCTTGAAGAATAGGGTGACCATCAAGAGCGATTTCTTGACTCTCTCCCTCATCCACATCCTCAAGAGAAACTGTGAAAAGCTGACACCCTTGATGCATGCACCGCCTAAGTTGCATAGCAGAAATATACGTATGGGTATCGATCGCTGAACTCCAATGATCCCCACTCTCCTACCATGGTCATCTAAACACTCTACTATATTTAGATGACAGTCTACACAAGCACTATGAGATGATAACCAATCCATCCCCAACACAACTCCATAGGACCCCAAAGGAATGACTCAAAGGTCAACTAAAGTGACAAAGGGTCCTAGGTCCAACTCACAACTGGAAACGAAGACATCTACAACCACACACACACTTGTAGCCAACTCTACTTGCCACCTATCCGCCTGCCTAGCAGACACGAGCCCACACCTCTCCATAATGGAAGAAGAAATAAAAGAATCTGAAGCACTGGAATAAAAAAGTACAGAGATAGGAATACCACACAACACACTTGTGGTCTCAATCATGGTAATCTGATGCTCAACTTGGCGGTCATCCATCGCTACAAATGGGATCTACCTACATCCCCCACTGTTGGCTTTGATGTGGCTGACCTCTAGCTACTCGTTTGGTGAGGATGCTGAGGGCACTGAGTGGTTTTGTGGCCAAATTGACCACAGGAGAAGCAAGCTCCTCTAATAGGTCCTCTACTCCCAGACGGCCCACTGGACTGCTGAAAGATCTCCCCACCAGGGGCCTGAGATGCACCTTGCGAAGACTGCCCTATAAAGATCTGCCTACTCTTCTTCCAAATCCTACTCTTCTGAAACTAAGAGTTGCCACCCTCTGGCCCAGAGATTGCTTCGGTCTCGGAGGCTGCTGCTGCTGCTGACCACCCTTAGCGGGTTCCTAAGGACCCCTAAGAGGTTCAGCAGTCTGGGACTGATTCCCTCTACCTCTAGACCCACTAAAAAGATCACTCCCAATCTGAACTCCAGATTGGCCGCCATGAGCATGACGAAGTTTTTGCTCCACCAGATAGAAGAAAAACTCTTGAGACGCATGATAGCGCATCTCGCCTTGGTGTTGCTACCATATGGATACATGGTGAAACACCAATCTAAATTGATAAGCCAAGTCTTTGCCTCGAGATCGGTACCTTTACCGTCAAATAAAGGAGGATTGGACCTCATCAAGTCCCTCATGTGTCCCATGTTAGCTGGATCCTGGTCCACTGGGACCTCTCTCCCTCTAGGATATCTCTCTCTCTCTCTCTAGAATTTGCTGATGGGACTCCACTACCTGGGCATGGATGGGCTGATCCACCTCAGGTATGAGGCCTAGTCTAGCTAGCACCTCCTAAAACATCTGCCGCACCTCTTCCCTTTCAGGAACCTTCTCTCCTAAATGCGTTCCCTCCTGATGAACTAACTGATCTCGATCAACACTCACATGAGTGGGTGGTGGTTAAGGCCTATGGTGGTCAAAACCTCGACCCCGTCCTCCTCCTTTGCCTCTGGTGTGGCCACCAACACGACCACCTCCCTTGGCTTTCCTAGCCATGACCTAACACTGCACAAGAGAGAAAAGTTTAGATCAAAGGCAAGGAAAGAAGCAAGGAAGACACACCACAAGACCTACACAAAAAGGTCAAGGTGAATGAGCTCATTACAAACCCAAAGTACCCAATGTTGAAACATGGGCTCTGATGCCAAATGTAATGGGGTGAACTCACAATAATGGTTCCCACTTTTTTGCCACTTTTGACACTGAGATGAACAATTTTAAAATAATCTTCAACTTTCGACAACTATAACTTTTAAACTATTAAGAATTTGAAGATGATGTAAATTAGTGATTTGTAGAATTTTGTATGTAGATTCTGTATATATTTTTTTCAAATTTTTTTGAAGGATTTTTTTTTAATTTTTCCATCTCCCTCGAAAATTAGTTTTTTACAACAAACTACATTTTTTAAGAGTGATGTGTCTCCCGAAACTCATAACTTTTTTTCTATAAATGATAAAAACTCAATTATTTCAAATTTTGGTTTGTAACATCAATATCCAGGGCTTGTAGTTGGTTTGATAGTGATATGTTCAATATTTTTCATTTTATTAAGTTTTGAAGTCCGACTAGTCATAATTCAGACATAGGTTTACGTTTGAACACATAACTTATTCTATATATATCGAAATTCAATTTTTTTTTTTTTGTTAGAAAGAAGACATCAATACCCAGGGCTTATATATTTTTCAGATTTTTTTAAAATTAGTTTCCTATTTTTCCCAATGCGTTGAATAGAGAAGTTCATGTTCGATGAAAAACCTATATTTGGTAAAATTAAAAAAACAAGTTCATAATAAACTCAATATGTAATAAAATTATATTCATTGGAAAGCTTGCTTCAAGGACTATAATACTACATTTTGGGTTGTCAAGATCATTCCATTTGAGCCTTCAACTAGAGGTTTCAAGGCCAAAAATCTGCAAAAAAATGTAGAAATTTTCAGAGAAGTGTTAAAAAAGGGGTTCGAACGAAGGGGGGTTCGAGCGAACCCCCTATTTTTAGGGGGGTTCAAATGAAGGGGGGTTCGATCGAACCCCCGCGCTATAATTGAAAAATGACATAAAAGGGCATTAAAGGTGCTTCGCTCGAAAGATGGGGTTCAAGCGAAGTGGGGTCTTTGCTCGAACCCCAAAGGGTATTCTGTTCGAACACCCCCACTTCGCTCGAACCCCTCGTAAATTTTTTTTTTCACTTTCGCCAATTTCCTTCGTTGGCAAAAGTGGGAACCAGCTTTGTGAGTTCACCCAATGCCCCACCAGGAACCCTAAAGGAAAACCCACACGGGTGAAACATTTTTTTTTAAAGTATAAACATAATGAGTGCATAACACATGACATGCGCGATAACACAAGTAGAAGACTTACACCAGAATTCCTTAAGGGTTACCAACGAAGAATTAAAGCCAAAAGATAAATTCCACAATTAAGATTAATCCAATAATTCATCATTAACTCAATGATCACAAGAAGCCATATGCAATATCAGACTACACCATTGAAAGATTAAAAGGATACAATATAATATCTCTTCAATAAGCATGTACACATAACATAAAGGAAACTTCATGAATAACATCCCAATATTAGGATTACATTGCTCTTCCAATACATGGCTTCTCAATAAACATATAAAGATACAACTTAACCAATTACAAGGTTACAAAATATCTTGATACAATGACCACATGGGCCTCCAAATAACAATAATCTCCAAAACATGAGATAAGCATGAGCCACGAACCACATAAAACACCTGCAAAGCCAATCCTTGCATGAGAGTATGAACAAGAACATCCGATGGGAAGTGGCACTACCGCCCGACCATGTAATTCCCAAACTAGAATCACCCCACAGTGCTAGGAGATAGCTGAGGACCCTCAAGCAAGCAAAAAAATGACATGATCAACAAATAATATGACACCACAATAAACTAGGTGACTCAACATCACAAATACACAAGTGACTCGATATCACAAAAACATAAGTGAACCTAAAGAGAGAGTGTCATCGCATAACTTAAGATGGATATCATGGTACATCCTCGAGAGGTCCCGGCTCAGTGTCCTAGTAACCTCTCCCGAACCTCCGATTCCAACTAAGTCTCATGCGGACCCTACCAGCCTTTTGTGAAGACAAGGTGATCGGTTTGCCATTCTAGGCCTTCTCACTACATTATGAGCCTCAATACAAGCACTGACCTATGCGCGAGGTACAATATATTTATTAGTATTTGAGAACTACCCACCTAATCAATTAATAAGATTATCACTTATTATCTTAATTTCAAAGGGTCATCCTGCCTACCACTTTGGGCGCAACCCCCTTTCAAAAGCCACTCTCTCAAAGGACACTAAACAAACATGGTCACTCCATGAGGACCCTATGGCGAAATAGATAGCCATAACACCACTATCCAAAAACAAGTGGTCAAAACAATGACATACTCACTCTTGGTTAACCATAAGGCAAAGACACTACATGGTTAAGACAACAAAGTCATCATATATCACTTGGTCAAAGGTACCAAATACGCCACCATAGGATGACTGAACCACAGACCAAAAATAAGACAATATAACTCTTGCAAGGAAAACTAATTTCACTAAATCCACACTCAGACAAGCTTTGAGAAAATCAGCATCATAAGTACTTGCAACATCGTTGATTGAAAATTAAATAAAACACTCTATTACCATTCACATCTATTCAACTTCCAAATCAATATTCCATGTAGGATAAAATTCATGTCAAATACTCAACTGAATAAAAACATGAATTCCTAACAGGCATTTAATTCGTTTCTAGAATATATATCCAAATGAACCAATTTGCATTACTAATTCATGCCTTGATTTCCATTGATAAATTTATTAAATTACATAATAAAAATCACATGAAAAATCACCATTTCATTTAACACTAAAACCACTTTAAAATGTATTTCATTTTATAAAAATTTAACTTCATTGCTCATAGGAAATTATATCGCTAAGGGTAGAAGGTTACACGGGGGTCGAGAGCAACCCACAGCAGTGTCGTTGCCAAGGCCGTAGACACTACCTGCCGGTAGTGCTGTTGCTGACCAGTAGCAGGCCTACCGACAGGTAGCGCTGCTGCCGTTCGATGGTAGTCCCACTGATCGGTAGTGCAGCTACCGCCGGTAGCAGCTGCTATCGATCGGTAGCACTGCTACTAACCGGTAGCAGCTGCTATCGATCGGTAGCACTGCTACTAACCGGTAGCAGTCCTATCGATCAATAGTACTGCTACCAAATGGTTAAAGTCCTACCAATCGATAGTACTGCTACTGCATAGCCGTACTGCCGACTGGTAGTACTGCTACCTGCGGGCAACAGACACTACCGACCCCCGTGGTGGGACTAGCCCGCCACGGGGCATGGTAGAGTCCAAAATGATAAAAATTCTTACTTCTTAAGCATTTTTAAAAATCACAAGATACTAATCATTTAAACATAAAAATGATTCATTTCCAAATCGTTTCACAACACACACACAGTGCCAAGATCCAATTCAAGTGGATATTTACCAATATGGTAAATAGTGAAATACAATCACACCAGAACCCCAAATCTAGGGCAATAAGATAAAAGGAAGCACACAACAAACTAAATCAATTTCATTCTATTCCAAATAGAAGAGTAGTATGAAAAGTTGATTTTCAAGAACACAACATACAACAAATAGAGAAATGAACCATTTATTTCCTATAGGCAAACATATGATTTGAGATTCACAAAATCAACAACCCCAGGCATTCTTTCTTCCATTCCAACCATTCCACAATAATTTACAAGGAGATTTGCATAATTTCAACACACAGGACACAAACTGAAAAATTCCAATTTAAATTTAAAACAAGAAGAGATTATCCAACCTTGAAGCAAACTAGCTAGCAAAATGATGGAAGAATCCCAATCCTTGCAACCCAAATCGAATTCCAACTCCTCCTTCCAGAATGATTTACCAAATTTCTCTCTAGAAATTCTTGCCCCTATTCCTATGAATTTCCAGGCATATATGGAAAAATATATTTCAACCTAAACTTTCTAGGTTGAAAGTTTTTTTCCATCCAATCAGATTTAAATATTTCTTTAAAGTAAAAAATGCAATCAGATTTACTCCTTTTTCCAAAAAACAATTCTTTTCCAACAATTAAAATGAAAAAGTCAAAATGGAAAGGTAAAAAGGAAAAGCTTTTATTTTATTTCCTATTTTCCAAAATACTTTCTTTCAATATGAGCATTTATCATTTAAATGGCTAGGCAATTATTTATTTCCTTCCACAAAATATATCAATGCAACTTTACACAATGAAATAAGCCATTTAACCATTTAATCTAGCAAATCATTAATTTAATTAAAACACTAATCTCAAAGCATAATAATTAACTAATTACGCCAACATAAGATAGCATCATCCATTCAATTAAATAACCATACAGATGAATGAAAGCACACAAAATGAAGAATGATCAAATGACGATTCACAAATGACCAAACCAAGGCACTATGACTCACATACCGACTAGATGAGAAAGACAATCGACTGCCAACACTTACACGATTGTAACTGCGGGTCAAGTTAGGGTCCAACAACTATCTCCTCCACTCCCATCAGACATATATGACACGCTCAGACATATGAAACCAGGTGGATTTGATACCCCGTACCTACCCGATACTTGTACCTGCAATATCCTGCACCAAAGAAACACACGTGCATATAGACAAATATATAGACAATATATATATATATATATATATATATATATATATAGACACGACACACACACCAATGAAGGAGAGTCATTATGTTCCATGTCTCACCAGAGTGAGTGAAGGAAAATCATCTCCTCGCATCCCATACACATGCAAACACGCAACACATAAATAACGCATCGCACATATAGGGTAAGAGTGTCAGTCCATGATAATGATCCATAAAATAACATTAATCATAAGTACTGAGATACCGCATAACATCATACACCACTAATCCAAATAAAGCATGAAATAACATCGCATAAAATCTGAATCAATATACAATAATGTGCCACTGAAGTCAATCAAAAACATACAAAAGGAGTCTGATCAAGGAGGGGTACTACAAATATGCACATGTAAGTTATTTTGAATATTTCATAAAAGTTATATAAATTATAGTATATACTATTTTGTAAAATTTCACGTTTTTGGGTAATCTGTTTTAATAGATTTATTATAATTTTAAATTTATTTTTGGTTTTGTATTTTTTTAAATTATTATATCCATTTTAAATTAATTAAAACACATTGTAAATTTACAAATATGTGACTCACTAAACTTGGGGTTCTATCTTTAATACCAAGATTCTATCCCTATCCCAAACCTTGAATCTAATTCTAATCCTAATGATGATCCAAATCCTAACCCTAATCATAATTATATCTCTAACCCTTCTCAAATCCTAACCATAACCTTAACCATAATTGTTATTCTCCTAATCTAAATATAAATGAATCCAAGCATTATAGCACAATAGTAACCCTAATTCTAGCCTAACCATAACCCTAAGTAAATGTAACCATAACCCTAAATATGCTTGAATCATAATTATAATTAAGCTATAACTTTAGCTATATTTAAACTCTAAAACTAACTATAATCGTAACCATAACCCTAAACCCTAACTCTAACAACATTACTTAGTCTTAACCCTAAAACCCAATCCTAACCATAAGCATAACCCAAACCCAAACCTTACCCTAATCCTAACCAAAACCCAAAACCTAAAACCTATCCTTAATCCTAAGAGTAAATCCTATCCATAATCCTAATTCTAACCCTAAACCCTAACTCAAACCATTACCCTAACTCTATCCTTAATCTTAAACCCTGGCATTAACCATAATCCTCACCCTAACCCTAAGCCTAAACCTAATTCAAACCATGATATTAATAATGACCCTAACCCTAACCTTGACCCAAAACCTAATCTTAACCTTGACCCTAGCTTGATATAAACCCTAACCCTAACCCTAACCATAATCCTAACTATGACCCTAATCCTAATCCTAACCATCATCCTACACCTAACCTTAATGCCAAACATGCTGTAAATAATAAACTTAACCATAACCCTAATCATAATTCTAACCCCAACCCTAATCCTAACTCTAACCTAACCATAATCATAAACCCTAACCCTCACAACAATCATGCCCTAAATGTAACCCTAATTCAAATTGAGATTTTATCATAATCTATTCCTAACATTAACCTAGCCCAAACCCTAATCCTAATAGAACATTAATACCAATTTAACCCTAATTCTAACCCTAACTTTGATGTAAACCCTAAACATAATTGTAACCCTGACACTAAACCCTAACCATAAAGTTAAGTTCCTTAACAGTAAACCTTAACCCTAACCATAATCCTAACCCTAAAAATAACCTTAATCGTAATTACTATTTAAACACTATTTTGAACGTCAACCATAACCTTGAAGTAACCTTGATTGTAAATCCAACCTATGGTTGAAGTTATCCCCAATATTTATGCTAACATAACCCATAACCCTAATTGAATTCTAATGCTAATCTTAAAACAAAGCTCTATTAATTTAGTTATAATGCTAACCTTAATCCTAATTAAACCCTATCCCTAACCCTAATATTGATTCTAATTGAACCTGAACCTTTACCCCAAGCATTATCCTATAATAATAACTCTAATCGTTACTAAAACCAATTACAACTATTATTTTATCTATAATACTATAACACCCTCTAATCTAGACCCTAACCCTAACCCTAACTTGATAATGACCCTAAACCTAACTTTATATCTAACCCTAACCCTAACAACCCTAATCCTAACCCAAACCCTAACTCTTATAGCTATCATCACATACTATCTTTCATTGCAATCTTAAGCCTAAGCCTAACCCTAATCCTAATTTTAATTCTAACCCTAACCTTAACCCTAACCCTAATTTAAATTATAATTATTATTTATAATCTTTAAACCTAACCCTAATTATAATCCTAATTATAACCCTTACACTAATTATAATTATAACCCTAACCTTAACCCTAATTCTAACCCTAGCCCTAATTCTAACCCTAACCCTAACTCTAATTTTAATTATAATCAATAATTATAATGTTTAACGCTAATGCTAAATATAATTATAACCCTAACCCTAACCATAACACTAAACCCTAACCCTAACCTAACTATAACCCTAACAATACTACTTAGTCTTAACCCTAAAACCTAATCCTAACCATAACCCTAACAACATGTTTTATCCTTAAATCCTAACCCTTCCCGAGTCATAACACTAATTGTAACCTTAATTTAGTTGTAATGCTAACCCTAATCCTAATTAAACCCTATCCCTAACCCTAATACTGATTCTAATTGAACCTGAACCTGAACCCTTACCCCAAGCATTATCCTACAATAATAACTCTAATCGTTAACTAAAACCAATTATAACTATTTTTTTATCTATAATACTATAACTCCCTCTAATCTAGACCCTAACCCTAACAACCCTAATCCTGACCCAAACCCTAACTCTCATAGCTATCATCGTAGACTATCTTTCAATGCAATCTTAACCCTAACCCTAACCCTAATCCTAATTATAATTCTATACCTAACCCTAAGCCTAATCCTAATTTTAATTATATTATTTAAACGGTACCCTAATTATAATCACTGAGACTAACCCCAATACTAACCCTAACCCTAACCATGATCTTATATGAAAACCAAAACTTGATGCTAACCCTAACCATGATGTACACCCTAACCGTTATCATATTCCTAACCCTAACCATGATATAAACCTTAACCCTGACCATAATACTAACCTTAACCCTAATCCAAAACATAACCATAAACCGAATCTTAATCCTAACCATACCCTTAGTTATAATTGTAACCCTGACACTAAACCCTAACCTTAACCATAAATTTAACCCTAATATTAAACCGTAACCATAACCCTAACCCTAACCATAATCCTAACTGTAATCTTAAACCTTAATGCTAACCATAATCCTAAACCAAAACCAAACCCTAACATTGATGCTAACCCTAACCATGATATAAACCCTAAACATTAACCCTAATCATAAATCTAACCCGAACCATGATGTAAACCTTAACCGTAACCATAACACTAACCTTAACCCTAATGCTAACCATAACCATAATACTCACAATTAAATAAAGTTTTATATTATCATTAGATAAAGTTTAATATATCTTAGATTTTAGTATTTGCTTTGATCTTGCATCACATATATATTATATAAAATAGTCTAAATAGACGTAATAATATAATAATATTGTAATATAATTTATTTTAGAACAAACAAGTAGAAAATAATAATAATAATAATTGCAATAATAATATTACATATTATTGCAACAAACATTAATAATATAATATTTTATAGTTCTATTTTGAATTTCTTTATCGTTTCCCATGTTGCGCCATGAGTCCTACTAGCTTACATATATTTGATTTTAATCAAATATATATATATAATACACCGAGAGATATCCTTATCGAGGCACCTATTTTTATCATGTACCTGAACTCTAATAGGTGCCTCGATAAGGATATCTCTTGGCGTATTATATATATATTTGATTAAAATCAAATATATGTAAGCTAGTTTAGTAAATTTAGAGAAGTGTAATAATATATATATTATTTGGAAAATCTTAGGAAATGAAATAATATATGTTATCTAGGAATTTTTAGAAAGGAAATAATATAGTATTTGAAAATTGGAAAAAGAAATATTATATTATTTGTTAACTCTTGGAAATTAAAACAATATATTAGTTGGAAATTTCTGAAATTAAATAATATGTTAATTGGGGAATTTGAAGATGGATAGATATAGTTATAAAATTGATGACATTTTCTCTTAATGAAATATGGATATTAGATTAATGTTTTGTTTTTATGTATTGGAATAGAGGCACAATCATATGATTGCAATTTTGGTATTGAAATTATTATGTAATGGTGATTTTGTTCAAATATTGTATTTGGAAATTTAGATCAATTAGAAAACTTGATTGATTTGTATTTTTAAGCATTATGGAAAAATGATTTCATTATAGCTTTATGTCAGTGCGTGTTTGATTTTTTGTATTCGCATTTGATTAAAAAAAAACAAGTCCTTGATTGTGAGTGTTGGATATTATCATATGGTTAGTTTGTATTTGGTTATGTCCTTGATCTTGAGTATTGATTGTTTTCATGTGATTGTTTGTATCTAGTCATGTCCTTTATGCGAGTGTTGGATGTTGTTATGTGGTTGATTGTAGTTGGTCATGTCTCTAAGTCGGGGAATCGTCAGTCAGTGCACCTCGTGTGAGGACTTGTTTGGCCAAGTGGGTATTCCTACCGTATTAACTCAGTATGATTGTCTTGGTGTATACCTTGGTTTTAGGAGTTTCATTTGATTGTAGTTTAGTGTCATACAGGAGAGTGGCTTTCGAGTGAGGGTCGTGCCCAAAGAGGCAGCAAGGTAACCCATCGAAAGTGTGTCTAAATAAGTGATAACCTAATAGCATATTAGAGAGTTTAGTAAATGAAAACACTAAGTAAGATAATTGTGCCTCACACATGGGATGAGTGCTAGTACAGACTTGGAATGCAGTGAGAAGGCCTGAAATGGCAAACCAACAACCTTGTCTTCACAAAAGGATTTATGGGTCCACATGAGACTTGGATGGGTTGGAGGTTCTGGAAATATTTCCAGGGTAACCCAGTAGATGGGGCCAGGACCTATGGAGACCTGCCAGGGTAACCATACCAAGCTATGTGATGACACTTGTCCCTTATGTTCACTAGTGTGCAGTTTGTGTTGTCTTTGCTAGGAGAATTGTTGTGGAGTCATATCTGGTTGTTTATGCCTTTGAGAGTACCTGATATTCATGATAGACCATGGGTTGCTTATGATGGGTTGCGAGGACTTAGTTTCGTGGGTGCTCCAGTTGTTCTTTTGTATTTGCTTCTTATCATGTTTCAGATGGATCCTTTTCCTTCTTCTAGGATCATTCATGTATGTTTTCATTAGTGTGGTCATATGTATTATTCGTTTATGTATGCCTTATTGGTATTGGCAGGTTGTAATGGACGTGACCCTTGTGTATTCTTCACCCTATTATTTATTAGAGGGGTCTTGCAGTTGAGAAGACCTGGAGATGTAGCCCATTAGGGGTGAACTAAGATATCAATTTGGTGTTATGTGGTGTTTGTGTTCATCTAGTTCCTTTTTGTTTTGCATGTATGAATGGCATTATGGTTAAAATGTATAATGTGGATTAGATGATATTAATTTAAATGCATGCATGAAGTTATTAAATGCAGTATTATGGATCTTAAAGTTGTAGGTTTAGAGAAGTGCAAAGTATTCATTAGCTTTTAATGCAATTAAAGTATGTATGGAAATTAAATGTATGGCATATCTTTTAATTTAAGAATGGATGTAATGTATGGTTGATTGCATGAATGAACTTAATCATTTCTCTATATTTTTTAACCTACTGAATGAACTTAACCATTGTTTAGTATAATCATGTCATTAAGTTAATCAACTTAATTGGATTAATTAGTATGAGTTGAGTTAAGTGTTGAATCAAGTAATCACGTTGGGAAACCCTTTAGGTGTTAGGTAAGTCTTCCGTTGTGTAATCTGAACTTAATGTTAACTCAATGTATCATTATTCTGTTTTAACTTTAAAAAAAATAAAATTGCACTCTATTCTTGTGTTTTAGCTTTATCCCTTCGGGGTTTCTTGGTGGGCCATTACATGTGATGACACTCCACTCATACATGTGTCCCCTTTGATTTTCTTATGACTATGAATTGTTGATTGATAAGCCTCTGGGAGTTTCTTATTATGGTTGTTTATGTTGGTTGTATTTGCTCCATGTTGAGAGTGTTGTTGTAATCTCATCTTTTGGTATTAAGTGTCAAACTAGATGTAGAGTGTGTGTTGGGAACTTGTGTCATCTCCTAGCATGGGGGGTGGTTACTTTGGTTCCACATGGTCGGGTGGTTGGTGCTTTTTACCATTGGGTTTTTCCCTTTGTTGGTGTTCTTTCTTGCATGGATGTGGATTCTTCATCATGATGGATTATGGATTTTAATGCAGCAAATTTATGTATTTAGAAATCATGATTCAAGATGTAAATTAACCTAGTAATGATTATAGGAGATGTAATAGATGGATGAGATATTCTCTTGTTATTTAATTCATGTATTTCTAATAGTGTATGTAATCTAGATGATGTTTTGGATTGAGACCTATGAATGTAATGTAATTGTGACATTTATAATTGATGTTATGTAATAAGATTTGAAGGAGGAAGTGATTGATGTAGATTTATATTCTTGCAATGGTTTCATATTGGATATATCTTGTTCATATTTGTATTAAGTGTTACTTGGAAAGATGTGGGAGAATGATCCTTGTAGTAGATGCCAATGTGATAATGAAACTATCTATTTAATTAATGAATGTAATCTAGATGATGTCTTGGATTGAGACCTATGAATGTAATGTAATTGTGACATTTATAATTGATGTTATGTAATAAGATTTGAAGGAGGAAGTGATTGATGTAGATTTATATTCTTGCAATGGTTTCATATTGGATAGATCTTGTTCATGTTTGTATTAATTGTTACTTTGAAAGACGTGGGAGAATGAGCCTTGTAGTAGATGTCAATGTGATAATCAAACTTAGATGGTAGAATGAACATAAGTAATAATTATGGCAGAAATAATATCATTGTTAAATGTGGTTTTCACTCATGTTAGTGCATTGAAATGATAGGTATACTTTCATAGCATATCAATGGTTTAATGGCATTAGGACCATGCATTAAGCATATAGGATGTATTAAGGATTAAGAATCATATTAGGATGTAAGAATCTCATAAATGAAATGTATGTGTTAAAACAAATGTATTCCATGTTATGCATTTAGTGAAAGATAAGCATGTTGGTTGCACTATAAACTTGGGGATATGGATGGTTAAGGAATTGTAGGAACATATGGAATTGGAGCTTAAAATGAACCTTAGTTATGGGATTTATCTTGCATCGATATCATTTAATTTAAGGATTTCCTATCATAAGGTAGGAAATCATTTAGGATCATGTAATATGAAAAGAAATATTAAGTGCATTGCATATATGTAGATGATTAAAGAATGTATCAAGAATTGCATATCATTTAGTAGGAGATTAATGCTAGGATATAATGCATCAATAAACATGTAGTTGCATATCATCTTAATGGAGATTGTAAATGATTTTCATATGGGCATGATGGAATAGTAATGGTTTTAAGATTAGGAAATGATGAGTAGATTTTATTGCTTGGGTTAGAGGAAACTAAGTAATGATGTTGAGATACCCTAGGCAGGTGGAGCAATGTGTATGTAGTTAGTAATTCCGCTTGCGTATTTGATTTATTGATTACAGTTTAATGTTATGATTATATTAATAATAAGTTGATGGTTGATTATTCACATTGCATAAATGATATTTAAGATTACATTAGTTGTTAAACAAAAAAACAAAAAAGTCGTTCCATTAGATGTTAGTTAGCTTATTTTCTCTAGGGTATTTTGGCAGGCATTACATGAAGTGCAATATCACTAAAATATTATAAAATGTTGTTGTTCATAACTTAACCATTCTAAACTAATTATACATTCAAAATTAAATTTTCAAAGTAGGAAGAAATGACATGAGAAACAAATTAAATTAAATAAAACTTTATACTATTAATTTATACAATAATTGTGTATGTCCATATACAAAAATGGCATAAACACCAACTCAAAAAAAGTTTTACAAAATGTGGCATTTTCCATCTCGATATATATATAAAATATACATGCCAAATAGCTATGTATGAATCCCAAATTGTCCACAAGTGACTACTACATGTCTCTAGAACATCCTAAACTTGTGGCAGATCATCAAAATCAAACCTCTTTGAATTATTCAATGGCTCTGAAGATGCTTGCATGATAATAATTCAAACCATGAGTGAGATTAACTACATAATATAATTAAGAATTGTCAAATTAACATCAAAATCAATATATATTAAACTATAAATTCAAGCTATAATTGAACTATTGATTATCTCAATTCTACGTCTTTTCTCTTAAAGATGTTCTACATATGCTACTCCCTTAGAATGATTATATTTCCTAGAACATGATTGTCAAATAAGCTCCATTACATTGTCATATTTGGTATAACCCTATATGTTCACATAAGATAAAATTTATACAATTTAATATATAATTGTTGTGTGTGGTGAAATTTGGAAGATTAAACTATTGTAAAACCAACAAAGATCCAACCATATAAAACCCTAGTTCTACAATTAAGAATCCACCATACACTAATGAAGAATATAGTACCCCTTCTCGATCGAACTTGTTAGACTTATATTTTACTACAGTTGACTTTTTCGTTGATACATTACTACTATACTTTATTTAGACTTATTCGATGTTATTTCATGCTTTAACTGGATATGTGATGTATGCTTTCTTACAGTATTTTAGTACTTATGATTAATGCTATTTTTATGGATTATTGTCATGGACTGACACTTTTACCTTACATATGTGATGTGTTATTTATATGTTGTGTGTTTGCAAGTGTATGGAATGCGAGGGGATGATTTCCTTCACTCACTCTGGTGTGACAGGGAACGTCACGATTCTCCTCCATCGGTGTGTGTGCCATGTCTGATTATATATTTGTCTATATGCATGTGTGGTTCGATGATGCAGGACATTGTAGGTACAAGTACTGGGTAGGTACGGGGTATCGTCTCCACATGGCTTCATAGGTCTGAGCGTACCTTATTTGTCTAATGGGAGTGGAGGAGATAGTTGTTGACCCTATTTTTTACCCTCAGTTGCACTCATGTGAGTGTCGTCAGTTGGTCATCCTTTTCATTTGTTCGGCCTTCGAGTCTTGGTCGTTTGACTTTTTCAGAGTCTTTGTGTGGTTTTTCTCGGTTTGTGTGCCCCCTTTGGATTAGCATATTTAATTGAGTATGTGGCGTCATTTCATAGTTTGTGTATTTAATTAATTTATTAATATGCCTTTGTGTTATGGATTTAGTTAATTGAATGAGGTTATTAAATTTAATTTGATAATTGCATGATATTGAAAAAGTGATCATCTTTAAATCTAGTAGAGAAATAAATAAAGTTAAGTTCATGCTTTTGCCTTTTTAGATTTAAAAAAATGAAAATAGAGTTTAAATTATTGCTTTTATAACTTTTTAGAAAAAGTTGATTAAATTCCATTGAGAAAAGAAATGATTTTAAAAAACAACTTTTTCATTTACCTTTTGGGAGAAATCAGAAAAGTAATTTTTAAATTGGAAATTGTGATTGGATGAGAAAAAATTTTCAACCTAAAAGTTTAGGTTAGAAATATTTTTCTCCATACATGCCTGAGAGCTCACGACAATGAAGGGAGGAGAAATTTTGGAGGTTAGATTGGAATCCAGAACTGGAGCTTGGAGATTTGATTTAGGTTGATTTCAGAGTGTTCTTCCAGGATTGCTATCACAGGTTGGGTGTTTTTCACCCTTCATTTTGTTTGAAATTTTTAATTTAGCTTGGGAAAATACCTCTCTATGTGTTGATTTTTTTGAAAGATCTCTGTTTGGGGAGTTTTAAAATTAGTTTAAATTTGGGAAAAGTGATTAAATTTTGGTTGTTTAAACTCTTCCTTGAATTAGTTTGTCAAAAGTTGAAGGTCAGAAGGAGATTGATTTTTAATTCAGAAATTTGATCCTTCCTGTGTTTAATTTCAAGTTTTAAAATAGGAGTTTAAATTCCTTGTTTCCTGGTTTGGGAAAGGAATTTGTTTGCCTATTGTGTGAATTTGCAATTTATGGTGAAAGGAAAGTTATGTTGGTAATATTTTTGGGAATTTCTTCTTCCTGAGTGTTTTTGTGTTCTTCCTGTGTGTGGAGAAAATTAGAAAATTTGGGTTTAAAATTCTCCCTTATGGCTTGTTTATCCTCATGATTGTGCCTAAAATCTGTTGTTTGGGAGTCTTCCATTTATCTGGTATGCCCATAGATCCGCGAGGGGGGGGAGCAGTGCTACCATAAGGTAGCAAAGCTACCAAAAATAAACCTGCCCTTTTCCCTTTTCTGGCGCTCGTTGTGTTCATAGCCAGAGAGCTTTTGAATTCAAAATTTTTATTTTATGTTTATTAATATATATATAGTTTTTAAAAGTAATAATATATCATTGTTTTGGGGTTTTGGAATATATGGAAATAGTTAATATTGGTGGAATTTGGTTTATTTTTGTTTTAATATATATATTTTAATATGATATATTTATATAGGTATATATTCGATGAATATATATTTATATACATATATTATATTATTATATATATTTATTTCAGAATTTTATTTTATTTTATTGAAAACATATATTTGGGTTTCTTTTATTAATTAATCATGAATATATGTTAGGGGGTTATTTTTATTTCTTTAAATATGGTTAATTTTAGCCTTACTAGACAAATGACGACTCTGGATTTATTTTATCAACATAGTTGTAATTTTTATAATTCTTAAATATCAATATTTGCAAGTATTCAATGCTTTTGACTGTTTTAAAAAGATTGTATGTATTAGGATCTTTAGTGTAAATGGTCTCTTTGGTAAGAGCTTATTTACGTTGCAATTCTTGTTTTGAGTTGTCGTAATGGTTGTTGTACCCTCTCGATCAGGTTTTGGTTGTGTATCCTTGTTGATGTGAATCGTTGTGTGTTTCGTTCCAAATGGTCAATCCTAGGTTATTGATTTGTGTTTTCTTCACCTGTATTTTGTCAGGATGAGATATGGCTGTCAGTTTTGTCATAGGGTTCTCGTAGAGAGATCATATTTGATAGTGTCCTATGAGAGAGTGGATTTTGAGCGAGGGCCACACCCAAAGTGGTTGGCACAATAACCCCTCGAAAGTTAGTTAATAAGTGATAATCTAATAATTGATTAGGGGGTGGGTAGTTGTAATGCTAATTAAGATATTGTACCCCACACGTGGTTGAGTGCTCATGTAGGCTCAAGATGTAGTAGGAAGGCCTAGAATGGCAAACCTACCACCTTGTCTTCATGAAGGGTTGGTAGGGTCCACATGATACTTAGAGGGAGCCGAGGGTTCAGGAAAGGTTACTAGGATAACCCAGGATGGGGGTCGGGACCTATGGAGGCCTACCTAGGGTAACCATCTTAAGCCATGCGATGACACTCTCTTTAGGGTCATTAGTGTATTGTGAGTTCGAGTCACATGAGTATTGTGGAGTCATGTTGTACTGTCGTACTTGTCTTATTTATGCTTTCTGCTATCTCCTAGCATGGTGGGGTGATTCCATTTTGGGATTGCATGGTCGAGTGGTAGTGCCACTTCCCATCGAATATTCTTGTTCATACCTTCATGTGAGGATTGGCTTCGCTAGTGTTCCTGTGGTTCGTGATTTGTGTATCATCACATGTTCGTGATTATTGTACATTTGAGACCCATGTGGTCATTGTATTAGTAAACTATGTAACCTTGACATTGTAATTTATGTAATTCATTTGTACTATTGGTAGCCATGTAATTATTGAATATTATAATCTTAATTCAGTTGAATGTATGTTATTTTAGTTATCTATATTCTTATGTGTAAATGCTTCATTGAAAGTAAATATATTGTATCACCTTAGATCTTTCAATGTGGAATTCAATTTTATGAATATGATTTCATTATATGTATTTGAGCTCCCTAATTAGATGGATAATTGGATTAACCTTATGATGTTGTTTTAGTTACGAATTAATCTTTGTTGGTAACCCTTTAGGATTTCATTTGTTAGACTTTTGCTTGTGTTATTAAACGTGCTATGTAATAATTAATGCACTTAATCTTTAATTTTTTTTTATTTCACCCTCTAGTTGCCTAGTAGTGTTGTTTCCTTTAGGGTCCTGACGGGCATTACAAAGAATCCAAAACATGCAAATCACAACAAAATAAAAATATTATACCATTCACATGCTTGGTAGGGTTTGATCTCCATTGTTTCCTATCTCCATTGATCTTGTTTGATATGGTTGCTCTTAGATTTTATGCATGCACAAGAGCTCAACAAAGAACAAATTGTGGTTGTGAAGTGGTTTGATTGCATGAAAATTGATTGATTGTTGATTACATGCATTAGTTAGATCATTGGATTAGGTTTGATAAGGATGAACACCTTAGAAAATGAAGGGATAGGTTTAAGAGGTGGAAGGATAAATGGTCAGCTAGGATTAAAGGGTAGGTAGGGAAAAGGATAAAATATTAGAAAGGTGGTTAGGATAAAATGAAGAGAAGAGATAAATGAAAAGTGTCATGGAGGTAAAAAGATAATGAATTAATTAAATAAATAAAGATCTATTTAATTAATAGAGGAAGTGTGACCAATTAAATAAATAAAATATTTATTTAATTTAGGGAAAGGATAATTTAAATAAATAAAAATATTTATTTAAATAAGGGAAGAATAGAAAAGGCTTAGTGAATTAATTAAATAAATAAAAATCTATTTAATTAATAGAAGGCTTAAGATGGGGATGACCCCACAGTGCAGTAGTTAGCTACGAGCCTCCTACATGGGAGGTATTGAGTTTGAGTCTACTTGACTGGTTCTAAGCTCCAAGGAAAAGCTAAAAAATACCACTTTGGTTGTGACTTGTAAAAAAAAATAGAAGGCTTAGGATAAAATAATTAAAATGTATTTAATTAGGCTAGGACAATTTTAGGTGTCTACAATTGTCAATGAAAGAAGCATAAACTAAACACCTATAGATACTCCCATCTAAACATGTGTATCTACAATATACAATAAATACATACATGTTGGATTACCTCTTCTGAATCTTCTTCAAGTGTTGTGGGAGCATTCAACAATGATGTGTACCCAATAAGTGCATGTACATAAAACGACAATTATGTAAGACTATCAATATGTTTACACATGTATAATCATTTCATACATTTAAAAAGTTAACATTTAATTGATGCTACAATTATAAGTTATATAAGTTCTTCAAATTATTAATTTAGATAAACTTGTGTTCAAATACATTTCCTTGATCGCTCGTTGCACTTCCAAAAGCTGGAAAATGTTGCACCTTGGCCAAACTAGGTGTGTCCTACAAGAGAAAAATAAGATAAAAATATAAATTAATATATAATTTGATTAATATCAATTTAAATGATATGCATGTATACAATTAGAAAAATTGTAAATATCTATGTGCAAAAGTGTATATCGTGTAACTCTTAGGGACAAATGAAATAGCTAAAACCATGTCATGCTAGACCTGTTTCATATCCTTCTAGAGCATCAACTATTAAATGGACCACATAAATAGACATTAGTACTTACTAAAATATCTTATAAACATTAATTTAAGATAAAATGAACCAATAAATTACAAGATAAAATGAACCAATAAATGACTCACCATTATATTATGTTGGTAAGATCCAAGATCCTCCTTACATCTAGTATGCAATGACTCTCTAGGATATGCTCCAGTTCCTGTTGTCTCATGTGTTGCACTAGCCATCTGATGGACTTTGTAATGAGATGTGTCAATGGGAAGCTTAGTAAGTTGTCCAAGAGGACCTAAGCAAGTGCGCTTGCACATAGTGTAAGTATGTGGCACACAAATATGTCAAGTCAAGAAGGTTATACTAGCACCACCCAATCCACGAGGAGTATCAAGGTCGTGTGGCTGAGCAAGTGATGATGTCTGAGAAACCAAATAGTCAGTCAAAGAATGAGTAACCAATATGGTATGTGAGGCTACCTCTACAACACAATTTAGATGTGGTACTAGAAGTGGAAGAGCAAGATGAGGAGGGAAACATATAGACCCTATACTACTTGAATTGCCCTTGGTCTATCCTAGGGCATACCTCTACCCACACCCTATAAATATCTCATGTCAAAGTAGTTGACATGCCAACCTAGGACAAACTCAACATATAGTTTTTGAAGGAAACATAGAGGGACATCAAGATTGTTGTTGAGCGGTTTATCAAAAACCATCCACCAACAATCCCGAAAGCTATCTACTATACCCTGAGTTGGTACAATTTGATAGAATATTTTGGCTTTTTCACATCAATAATTTGTCCAATTTTAGGGTTGACAAATTATGCGGCTAATTGGTATTTGCTAATTTCAAGATTTTTTACCTCATCATATGACAACCCATCGACATATTGATGCGTTATGACCTCTCGCCATAATAGAACATAATTGTGTTGGCTTGTGAGTGTTTCATCATTAGAAATTATTGGCTCTAATATGGCTATCATTGATGGTAGGTGACGTTGCCTACGATACAACTCACAAATGTTTCTCAACTTGGAATATTATTCAAATCTTGAATTGAGGGAGGGTTTGGAGGTGCAGGGTTTGGATTATCGACCATGATTGTAAGTTACCTGATTGAAGTTAAAAATAAATAAAATTTAATCTACAAACTAGAATTTATATTAAAAAACCTAATTTGTAATAAAAAAACTAAAAAACAATGGAAAAATGAAAAAAAGAAAGAAAAACAATTAAACTATCTACATTTCATCAAATTGGATGTGAATTTTTCTTGGAAAGAATGATTATTGAATATTTTATCTGATATCTAATTCACTCTACCCTAGTTTTTAGAGTTGTTGTGGGTGAAAATGACCCGCAATGGCTCTATTTTTTCTTTTTATGGTCTTAACAAACGACTATTGGATATTGGCTCGAATATTTGTTTTTTGATGTATGCTCTTTTTTAAAATATGTTGGTTGATTTATATATATTAATTTATATTAATAGACATTAATATATATTAGTGTATGTTTTTAAAATATATTAATAATATATATATGTATATATGTATATATGCATATGTGTGTGTATATGTATATATATATATATGTATGTATATACATATGTATACATATATGTATATATGTATATACATATATATATGTAGATACGTATATAAATGTATACATATACATGTATATATGTATGTATATATATATATACATATATACATATATACATATATACGTATATATATGTATATATACATATATACATATATATATATGTATATATATACATATATACATATATATATATATATATATATATATGTATATATATACATATATATGTATGTATATATATGTGTATATATATATATACGTATATATATGTATATATGTAGTATCCCTCCTCGATCAACCTCTTTTGTAAGTTTTGAGTTACTTCAGTGACCGATTTATGGAACATTTTTGTATTTTGATTTGGATATTATGCGATGTTATTTCATGCTTGATCTGGATTTATGGTGTATGATTTTATGCAGTATTTTAGTGCTCATGAGTAATGTTATTCTTATGGATCATTATCATGGACTGACACTTTTCTCTTATATTGTGATGCGTTATTTATATGTTGCGTGTTTGCAAGTGTATTGGGATGCGAGGGGATGATTTTCCTTCACTCACTCCGGTGAGACAGGGAACATCATGATTCTCCTTCATCAGTGTGCGTGTCGTGTCTGAATATATATATATATATATATATAGGTCTATATGCACGTGTGGTTCTTTGGTGCAGGATATTGTAGGTACTAGTACCAGGTATTGACTCCACCTGGTTTCACAGGTCTGAGCATGCCTTATATATCCGATGGGAGTGGAGGAGATAGTTGTTGTACCCTAGCTTGACCACAACTACACTCATGTGAGTGTTGTCAGTCGGTTGTGTTTTCCCATTTGGCTGTTATGCATGTCATGGTGCCTTGGTTTGGTCATTTGAGAGTCATCATTTGATCTGTCTTGGTTTTGAGTGTTTTCGTTTATTTAAATGGTTATTTAATTTAAATGGATATTGCTATCTTGTGTTGGTGTAATCATTTAATTAATATGCTCTGTGATTATTGATTTATTTAAATTAATGAATTGCTAGATTAAATGGTTAAATGACTTAATTTATTGTGTAAAGTTGCATTAATATTTTTGTGAAATAAATAAATTGCCTAGACATTTAAAAAGGTAAAATGCTTATGTTGAAGGAAATATTTATGGAAAAAGAAATAAATTAAAGTTTTCCTTTGTATTTTTCCATTTGGCCTTTTAATTTAATCATTGGAAAGAATTATTATTTTTGGGAAAGAAATAAATCTGATTGCCTTTTATTTTTAAAATATTTAAATTTGATTGGATGAAAAACTTTAACCTAGAAGCTTGGGTTAAAAGATATTTTGGGCATCCATTCTGGGCATTCACAACAGGAGAAGAAGAGGATTTTTGGAGAGAAAATTATGGAAAAACTTCCTAAAGGAGCTGGAAATTTGACTTGGCTGCAAGACTCGAGTTTCTTCATCCCTTTTGCTTGCTAATTGCTTCAAGGTTGGAGGTTCCCTTCTGGTTTTGAATTTATTTTGAAATTTTTCAGTTTGCTTCCTGTGTATGGAAATTTATGTATTCTGCCTATAGATTCTTTTTGGAATGTTGAAATGGAAGAAAGAATGCCCGTGGTTGTTGATTTTGTGAATCCTAAATCATATGGTTGCTTATAGGAAAGAAATGATTCATTTCTCTATCTGCTGAGTGTTTTGTTCTTGGAAATCAATTTCTTGCTTTACCTCTTCTTTCGAAAGAATGAACTTTAGATTGGGTTGGCTGGGTGTTTCCTTGTTTCTAAATTGCCAAGATTTGGTTAGTCATTATTTCCAATGTGTTTATTTCACCATTTAACTTGTTGGTAAACTCTTCCTTGAAATTTTGGAAATTGACACTCTATGTGTGTGTGCCCATGAAATAATTCTAGAGATGGAATGTTCGAAGTGGTAAGTGTGACCGGTTCAAAGTGGTAAGTGTTACCGGTTCGAAGTGGTAAGTGTTACCGGTTCAAAGTGGTAAGTGTGACCGGTTAGAAGTGGTAAGTGTCACCGGTTCGAAGTGGTAAGTGTCACCAGTTCAAAGTGGTAAGTGTCACCGGTTTGAAGTGGTAAGTGTTAACGGTTCAAAGTGGTAAGTGTTACCGGTTTGAAGTGGTAAGTGTCACTGGTTTGAAGTGGTAAGTGTCACCGGTTTGTAGTGGTAGGTGTTATCGATTGGTAGTGGAAGTGTTATTGGTTGGTAGTGGCAGTGTTACCAGTGGCAGCAACATTAAAGGTAAATGGTGTCTGTTTCCCTGGTAGCAGCATAACCGCAGGTTGGTTTTACCCCCGCTTAGCTTTGAGCCCTCACAGGTCTCCAAACCGGTTTGTGTTAAGAACTTAAATTTTATAAATGGAATGTTTAAAGTGGTATTGCGTGATGTAATGTGATTTTCATGTGATTTTTATTATGTGGTTAATAAATTTATCAATGAAAATTAAGGCATGAATTAGAGATTCAAATGGGTAGATTTGGAATATTGATTTGGAAATTGATTAGCTGTGACTGCTGGAAAGGAGTGTTTTATTTAATTTTCAATCAATGATGTTGCAAGTGTTTATGATGCTGATATTTTCAAAGATTGTCTGAGTGCAGATTTGATGTATTTAGCTATCCTTGCAAGTGTTTATTGTGATATTTTGGTTTGTGATTCAGTCATCCTGTGGTGGTGTAATTGGTACCTTTGACCAAGTGATATATGTTGGCTCTGTTGTCTTAACCATGTAGTGTCTTTGCCTTATGGTTAGTCAAGAGTCAGTATGTCCTTGTTTGACCACTTGTTTCTGATAGTGGTGTTATGGCTGTCTGCTTCACCATAGGGTCCTCGGGGAGTGACCATGCTTGTGTAGTGTCTTTTGAGAGAGTAACTTTCACTTGGGGGTTGCACCCAAAGTGGTAAGTATTATGACCCAGCAAAAGTACGATAATAACTGGTAATCTAATGAAATGATTAGGTGGGTAGTATCATAACATTAATAAAGATAATTATACCTCCTGCATAGGTGAGTGCTTGTACAAGGCTCATAATGTTGCGAGAAGGCTTGGAATGGAAAACCCACCACCTTGTCTTCATGAAAGGCTGGTAGGGTCTGCATGAGACTTAGTTAGAACCAAACAGTTGAGAGAGGTTACCAAGACAGTGAGCTGGGACCTATGGAGGTTGTACCAGGGTAACCATCTTAAGCTATGCGATGGTACTCTCTCATTTGGTTCACTTGTGTTTTGTGATGTTAGTTCACTTGTGTTGTGAAGTTGAGTCACTTGGATTCTTGTGGAGTCTTATTGTTTTGTCATGGAGTCATATTGTTTTGTTGACCATGTCATGCTTATGCTTGTTTGAGGGTCCTCAGCTATCTCCTAGCATGGTGGGGTGATTCCATTTGGGAATTACATGGTCGGGTGGTAGTGCCACTTCCCATCGGATGTCGGATTTGTGCCTTCATGCGAGGATTGGCTTTGTAGGTGTTTCTGTGGTTCGTGATTCATGCTTCATCTCATGTTTTGGAGATTTTTGGTATTTGTAGACCTATGTGGTCATTGTATCATTGTAATATTGATCTTATGCAACCTTGTAATTGGATGAGATCTATCCTTTATGTTTATTGAGAGGCCATGTATTGGAAGAGCAATGTAATCCTATGTTTGGATGTTTTTATCAAGTTTCATTCATGATTTTAGTAAATGCTTATTGAAGTGGAAATTATGTTGTATCCTTTCAATTCTTCAATGATGAATCTTTATTTGCTTTGGCTTCTTGTGATCATTGAGTTAATGATGCATATGTGGATATTTGGATTTGTGGATTTTAATCTTGAAGTTAATTCTTTGTTGGTAACCCTTAAGGAATACTGGTGTAAGTCTTCTGCTTGTGTTATCGTGCATGTTGTGTAAATGCACTTATGATGTTTATACTTTAAAAAAATAAAAAAATATTGATTCACCCTTGTTGTGGGTTTTCCTTCGGGGTCCCTAGCATAGCATTACATTTGGTATCAGAGCCCATGTTTCAACACTGGGTACTTTGGGTTTGTAGTGAGCCCATTTGCCTTGACCTTTTTGTGTAGGTCATGGGGTGTGACTTCCTTGTGTCTTTCTTTGCCTTTGATCTGAACCTTTTTCTCTTGTGTAGTATTAGGTCATGGCTAGGAAATCCAAGGGAGGTGGCCACGTTGGTGGCAGCACCAGAGGCAGAGGAGGAGGAAGGGGTCGAGGTTCCGATCGCCATAGTCCTTTGCCACCACCCACTCATGCGAGTGTCGATAGAGATCAGTCGGCTCATCAAGAGGAACCACCTTCAATAGAGAATGTTCCCGAAAGGGAGGAGCTGCATCAAATGTTTCAGGAGGTGCTAGCTAGACTAGGCCCCAGACCTGAGATGGATCAGCCCATCCATGGTCGGGTAGAGGAGTTGCTTCAGGGGATTCCAGAGAGAGAGATCTCCTAGAATGAGAGAGGTCCCAGTGGACCTGGATCCAGCTATCTTAGGGCACATGAGGGACTTGATGATTTCTAATTGTCCCTTCTTTGATGGAAAAGGTACCGATCTCGAGGTAGAGACCTGGCTCATCAGTTTAGACCGATGTTTTGCTATGTATCCTTACAGTAGCAACACCAAGGCGAGATGTGTGATCATGTGTCTCGAGAGCTTCACATCTATTTGGTGGGGATTAGAGGAGGAGAGGATCAGTGTGAGCATTAACACCGCATCGTGGGAGATCTTTTTGGAGAGGTTCAGGGCACGATTCCTCTCACCCCAGTGGAGGCAGTCATGAGCAGATGAGTTCTATGCTCTGAGCTAGTTTGGTTTGTCAGTGGATCAGTTTGAGCACAAGTTCTATGAACTCAAATAGTATGTTGGGATTGACAATGATGAGGCTATACTTGTGCAGCACTTCTTGAAGGGTGTTAATCACCACATCAGTGGAGGAGTGAGAGTTTTTGAGCCTACTTCAGTGGAGGTAGCCATAGTGAAAGCCAAGTTGGTAGAGCAGAACCTTAGCCATGCTCATAGCGGCCAGTCTAGAGTTCAGATGGGGAGTGATCCTTTCAATGGATCTAGAGGTAGAGGGAATCAGTCCCAGACTGCTACACCTTTTAGGGGTCCTCAGGCACCCACCAAGGGTGGACAACAGCAGTAGCAGTAGTCGCTGAGACTGAAGTAGCGTCAGGGCCAGCAGGGTGGCATCTCTCAGTCCCGGAAGAGCAGAAGATGGCCGAAGGGTAGGCAGACATTTCCAGGTCAGTCTTCTTAGGGAGCATCTCAAGACCCTAGTGGGGAGAGCTTTCAACAGTCTAGTGGGCAATCTAGTATTAGAGGACCTAGCAGTGGAGCTTGCTTCACTTGTGGTCAGTTTGGCCACAAGCCCGCTTAGTGTCCTCGATGTTCACATCAGTCAGTTAGTGAGAGGCTAGCCATATCAGAGCTGATAGTGGGGGATGCAGGTAGATCCCATAGAGTATTTGCAGTGGTGGATGACCACCAGGCTGAGCATTAGAGTACTATGATTGAGACCATAGGTGTGTTGCATGGTACCCCTATCTCTGTACTTTTTGATTTTGATTCTTTGGATTCTTTTATTTCTTCATCCATTGTGGAGTGGTGTGGGCTCGTGTCTGCTAAGCAGGAAGATAGGTGGCAAGTAGAGTTGGCTACTGGTGTGCGAGTGTTTGTCGATGCCTTCATTCCCAATTGTGAGTTGGACTTAGGACCCTTTGTAACTTTAGTGGACCTTCGAGTCATTCCTTTGGGGTCCTATGGAGTTGTGTTGGGGATGGATTGGTTATCATCTCATAGCGCTCAGGTAGACTATCGTCAGAAGATAGTAGAGTATGTAGATGACCATGGTAGGAGAGTGGGGATCATTGGAGTTCAATGATTGATATCCTTACGTATGATTTCTGCTATGCAACTTAGGCGGTGCATGCGTCAAGGGTGTCAAATTTTTGTAGTTTCTCTTGAGGATGTGGATGAGGGAGAGAGTCAAGAAATCGCTCTTTATGGTCACCCTATTCTTTGAGAGTATGAGGATGTGTTTCCTTTGGATATTCTTGTTATGCCTCTGAAGTGAGACATAGATTTTTGCATTGACTTGGTTCCTGGTGCAGAACCTATTTCAAGAGCACCATATCGGATGACTACTTAGGAGTTGAGTGAGTTGTAGTTGCAAGTTGAGGAGTTGTTGGCCAAGGGATTCATTCATCCTAGTGTTTCCCCTTGGGGTGCGCCGGTTATCTTCGTCAAGAAGAAGGATGGTTCTCTTTGTTTATGCATTGATTATAGATAGTTGAATAAGGTAACCATCCAGAATCAATATTCGTTGCCTCAGATTGATGATCTCTTTGATCAGGTGAAGGGAACCAATGATGGGATGGGGTTTGGGATAGACTAGCCTAGTCTATGCTCTTGGATCCTTTCCTTGGATCACCAAGTGCTCTAACCACACCCTAGGGTCTCTAGGACTTCCCCTACTTGTGGAATCCCCTGACCTTGCCCAATCCACCCACCAACAAGTTGAAAAAACTACTCCTAAGGTTTCACCCACTCATGAGATTCAAGAACCCTTACTTAGGCTAATAAGGGTTTGGCTTGCTCCACACCTTCCTAGGTCTTAGCAAGGATAGGTCAGGTCTATTACATGGTTTTTCCATCCATTCATGTGCCCCCAAGAGGTTTCAAGCTTCCTACCCCTTACCGATTTCACTGTTTTGTGTTTTTCCTACAAAATAGGGCTACAAGGATTTTGACCAATTAGGCCTCCTACCCGGTCCTTTAGGGATCCCTCTTACAAATGATGCACTTTCTTGTGAAACTTCCTAAAAGACTTACTATTAATTTGGCAAGGACTCAAGGATTTTCTAGGTTTTAGGCCTCCAAGTGTTCGTACACTACCTTAAGTGGATTTTAAGGTTTTTAAGGGTTTTTGAGAGGGTTTTTAGGTCTGCCAAGGTCATAGTGTAGGTTTAGTGCTCTTTCCACCTTGTCTGGATTGGTGGAAGCTCCTCCTTCACACAAATGGTGCTCCACTCACCCCTCTACAATTCCTCCAAAGGGTGCCTCCTCCTCTGACCTTCCTTTCTCACCAAGACCTCTGCAACTTAACCCTTCCTAGCCGGGCACTGTCCAGTCTCGCCTAGGAGTGGGTCTTTAAATGGAATCCTTGCATTTCAAGGGCCCTGATTGCTTTGGATTATAGTACAGGGTCTATACTCTCATTCCCCATGGTTTCATGGTGATTCCACAATGGGAAATGGAGTTATGAGCCCATTGACACAAACCAGTCCAAAACTGGACAGAGAGAATGCAATTTACAAAATATTTACAAACACACACAACCTGTAAAACAAAACCTAATCTAATTGCTCACAATGAGAGTAAATACACCATACAAGACACTCCACATAGTTTTTCTCAAAAATCAATCCATTAACAATCTTCCTTTACTCCATTTGTGCCGACTGGCAACAAAATTGCAGTCACAGTCAAGTCACTTTACTCAGGCCGTGCAACATCTGACATCCAACCCCTTCTCTTAGGGTTTGAAACTACTTATAATACCCTTTCCTTGGTTTTTTTTCCCATATTAGGGTTGTCCATGCTAAATAAAAGATTTTGACCTCATGGTGGAAAAGTTGCTTGACAACTTTTAAAAGTTGTCATGCAACTTTTGCAACTTTTGAGCAACTTTCTCAATGTTGCTTTTCTTGACTCCTAGACCCACATTGGGCTAACCTAAGGAAACCACCATGATATGAAGGACCCCTAAACACCTAAAAGGCACACATACCCTCTATTTCCAAAAAAACTCAACTTTTGACTCATGACCCTAGGACCTCAACTAGGACCTTAACTAAGACCAATGAGCACATGGCTCTTATTGTATATACAATGGCTTCTTAAAGAAGCAAGAACACAATAAAAAAAAAATGGTGGGAGCCCTTTGAAGGGTGATCCGGAACCAACCAAGGTGCTCTCCAAAATAGACCTGAAGTCTGGGTATCATCAGTTGCGCATTCATGATGCAGACATTCATAAGATGATGTTTCATACTCGTTATGGTCACTATGAGTTCACAGTGGTGCCATTTGGGTTGACGAACGTGCCTTTAGTGTTCATGAGTCTTATGAATGGGGTTTTTTGCAACTACCTTGACCACTTTGTTCTTGTGTTCTTGGATGACATATTGATTTATTCTAGATCCATGGAACAACATGAGGGTCACTTGTGTCAGGTATTGCAGTGCTTGAGGGAGAATCAACTTTTTGTGAATTTTGCAAAGTGTGATTTCTTCCTGTCAGAGGTGAGCTATCTTGGTCATGTAGTTTCAGGAGAAGGTGTTTCCATGGATCCTTCTAAGATCCAAGCCATTGTTGATTGGCCAACACTGACCAATGTTTCTGAAGTTCAAAGTTTCATGGGTTTGGTCGGATATTATTGTCGCTTTTTTCGGAGCTTTTCTCGGATAGGCCATCTGATTACTTCTCTTCAGAGGAAAGGGAAATTTTTTGTTTGGTCAGAGCAGTGTGAACTGGATTTTTGTACCTTGAAGGAACTCCTTGTTAGTGCTTTGATTTTGGCAGTTTCTAACCCATCCAGAGATTTCATGGTATGCATAGATGCCTCTTTAGAAGGTATAGGGGCGGTGCTTATGCAGGATGGACGTGTGGTTGCCTATGAGTCTCTCAAACTCAAGGATCATGAGTTGAACTATCCAGTTCATGACTTGGAGTTGGCAGTTGTAGTGCATGCATTGGTTCATTGGAGACATTTCCTGTTGGGGCATCGGTTTGAGCTGCATAGTGATCACCACAGTTTGCATTATATTTTCATGCAGCTGAACTTGAATGCTTGACAGCGAAGATGGATGGAATTCCTCTGCGAGAATGATTTTGAGGTTCATTATATTCAGGGGAAAGAGAATGTAGTGGCTGATGCTTTGAGCCGTAGGCGGCATGAGGTTGCAGCATTGTCCCTTGGTGTGGACTTGAGTGAGATCATTCTTGGAGTTCTTCCTCAGGACACCTGGTATCAGGATGTTAGAGCCGTGGCGGAGTTTGGAAGACCATTGGAGGGTAGATATTCTGGATATACTCTTGAGTCAGATGGTCTTCTTAGACATCTTGGATGGATCTATGTACCTCCTTTGGAGGGTCTTCGCGTTTTGATCATGACAAAGGCCCATCGTGCACCTAATTCAACACACCCTGCTGTCAAGAAGATGCATGGGGATCTTAGACAAATATATCATTGGGCTGGTATGAAACGTGACATTGCTGATTTTATGTCCAAGTGCTTGGAATGTCAGTGGGTGAAGGTGGAGCAACAACACCCTACAGGGCTTTTACAACCAAATTTGATATTGGATTGGAAATAGGATATCATTTCCATGGATTTCATAGTAGGGTTGCCTGTCTCTTTGTGGTGCCATGATTCCATCATGGTCTTTGTTGATAGATTGACCAAAGTTGCTCATTTTGTTCCTATTCAATCTTCTTATACTGCAGTAGTGGTGGCACAAGTCTTCTTGGAAGATGTGGTGAGGTTGCATGGGATCCCAAGGCGGATCATTTCTGACAGAGACCCTGTCTTTACATCAGCCTTGTGGACCTCACTTCAACATGCTTTGGGGACCCAGTTGAACTTCAGTTCAGCTTATCACCCAGAGACTAATGGTCAGAATGAGCATGTGAATTAGGTCTTGGAGGACATGCTTCACATGTATGTTATGGATCGATAGTCGCATTGGGAGGAATATCTTTGCCTTGTGGAGTTTTCTTATAATAATGGATATCACAACTCTATAGGTATGTCGCCCTTCTAGGCATTGTATGGTTGTCCTTTCCATACTCCTTTGAGTTGGGATCCGTTGGAGGATAGGGTGTGTTTAGGCCTGAATTTTCTTTGTGAGATGGAGCAGCAGGTTGAGTAGATTCGTGGGCATTCGGTTGTTGCCCAGGATAGGCAGAAGAAGTATGTCGATGCTCATAGAGTCGATCACCAGTTTTTGGTTGGTGACCGTGTGTTCTTGAGAGTGCATCCGCGGAAGAGTTTGATCCATTATAGAAGTGGTTCTAAGTTGGCACCTCATTTTGTAGGCCCTTTTGAGATCCTTGAGAGGATAGGACCTGTTGCCTACCATCTTGCCTTACCACTGAGTCTATCCCGCATCCATGATGTCTTTCATGTTTTTGTTCTTTGTCCTTATCATTGTGATGTGACCCATGTTCTTGATTGGAATGATTTATAGGTCGAGGATGGGAAGCTTTCCATGGAGCCCGTGTGCATCCTTCAGCATCGAGATTTGACCCTCAAGGGTCGCACCATCGAGCAGGTAAGAGTCCTATGGGACCCCAGTGATGAGTCCTCTGCGACTTGGGAAGATGCAACAAAGATGAGAGAGTTTTATTCTTATCTGTTTTAGGCTTCCAGGAGTAAGCCTGGGCTTGGGGGGGAGGATGTAGTACCCCTCCTCTATCAGCCTCTTTTGTATGTTTTGAGTTACTTCAGTGACTGTTCTGTGGAACATTTTTGTATTTTTATTCGGATATTATGCGATGTTATTTCATGCTTTATCTGGATTTATGGTGTATGATTTTATGCAGTATTTCAATGCTTATGAGTAATGTTATTCTTATGGATTATTATCATGGACTGACACTTTTCCCTTATATTGCGATGTGTTATTATATGTTACATGTTTGCAAGTGTATTGGGATGCGAGGGGATGATTTTCTGTCACTCACTCCGGTGAGACACTGAACATCATGATTCTCCTTCATCGGTGTGCATGCCATGTTTGGATATATATATATATATATATTGGTCTATATGCAAGTGTGGTTCTTGGTGCGGGACATTGCAGGTACTAGGACTGGGTAGGTACAGGGTATTGACTCAACCTGGTTTCGCAAGTCTGAGCATGCCTTATATATTTGATGGGAGTGGAGGAGATAATTGTTGTACCCTAGCTTGATCATAGTTACACTCGTGTGAGTGTTGTCAGTCGGTTGTGTTTTCCCGTCTGGTTGTTATGCGTGTCATGGTGCCTTGGTTTGGTCATTTGAGAGTCGTCATTTGATCTGTCTTGGTTTTTAGTGTTTCTGTTTATTTAAATGGTTATTTAATTTAAATGGATAGTGCTATCTTGTGTTGGCGTAATCATTTAATTAATATACTCTGTGATTATTGATTTATTTAAATTGATGAATTGCTAGATTAAATGGTTAAATGGCTTAATTTATTGTGTAAAGTTGCATTAATATTTTTGTGAAATAATTAAATTGCCTAGCCATTTAAAAAGGTAAAATGCTTATGTTGGAGGAAATATTTATGGAAAAAGAAATAAATTAAAGCTTTCCTTTGTATTTTTCCATTTGGCCTTTTAATTTAATCATTGGAAAGAATTATTATTTTTGGGAAAGAAATAAATCTGATTGCCTTTTATTTTTAAAATATTTAAATTTGATTGGATGAAAAACTTTAACCTAGAAGCTTGGGTTAAAAGATATTTTGGGCATCCATTCTGGGCATTCACGACAGGAGAAGAAGAGAATTTTTGGAGAAAAAATTATGGAAAAACTTCCTGAAGGAGCTGGAAATTCGACCTGGCTACAAGACTCAAGTTTCTTCATCCCTTTTGCTTGCTAATTGCTTCAAGGTTGGAGGTTCCCTTCTGGTTTTGAATTTATTTTGAAAATTTTAAGTTTGCTTCCTGTGTATGGAAATTTATGTATTCTGCCTATAGATTCTTTTTGGAATGTTGAAATGGAAGAAAGAATGCCTATGGTTGTTGATTTTGTGAATCCTAAATCATATGGTTGCTTACAGGTAAGAAATGATTCATTTCTCTATTTGCTGTGTGTTTTGTTCTTGGAAATCAATTTCTTGCTTTACCTCTTCTTTCAAAAGAATGATCTTTAGATTGGGTTGGCTGGGTGTTTCCTTGTTTCTAAATTGCCAAGATTTGATTAGTCATTATTTCCAGTGTGTTTATTTCACCATTTACCTTGTTGGTAAACTCTTCCTTGAAATTTTGGAAATTGGCACTGTATGTGTGTGTGCTTGTGAAATAATTCTAGAGATGGAATGTTCGAAGTGGTAAGTGTGACCGG